>NC_091773.1:9960618-12460618 GCF_029378745.1 Bos indicus | reverse complement strand
TTTGGTAAAGGCCCTGTAAGTGGGCATGCTTGCTGCTTCCCACGACGATGGCTTCCCCGAAGCTTCCTAAGTCCTTATGTGATTTGCATGTTCAGTATGTGCTGTTTCCCAGCCAGCAGCCTGTTTGGTAGTGGAAGATGGAGAAATCTTGTTTTTTTCTTTGTTTTTTCTTCCTCCTTCTGTGGCTGTAATCCCCAAAGAAGAGTGTTGTCTTTAAAAGATGCTCTGGGCGACTACTTTATGCAAATATGGGCCTCTCTGTGGCTCGCCAGGCTGGAGCCAGGCCTCTGAGGTCTGGAAGGTGGACTGCATGGGCTGGGCAGGGAGGCCCTGCCATCGGTTTCGCAGCTCTCCATGCTACCGTCAGGGCTCCCGAGAGATGACTCAGGCTGCAGTGTTAGAAGACGGAGGGATCTCAGAGTGATAGGGAGGGAGAGCTCTTGGTCTGTTTCATGTCTAAGAGATGAGGACCACTGGGGGCCGAGCTGACAGCAACTCCCAGAGATTGCAGGCCCACTGTAGACGGGCGTCCAGCAAGAGGCCTCAGATAAGAGTACGACGGCCAATGCGCTCTCGTGGGAGCGATGTCTCCTGGATTGGGAGCAGGCCGCCACATCCACAACATTGTGAGGATGGAGAGTCCAGAGAGAGCACGGGATACAGGAAGATCCTGCTAGGGGAGACCCGTCAGGGGGACAGTTGGCCTGGGATTGCATGGGAGTTTGGGGGACAGCTGGGCCTCGGCCAGTTGCCTTACTTTGGACTCCATCCTGTCTTCAGGAGCCTGCTGCCTAAGCAGCTGGGCCAGTCTCATTTCCAAGCTGGCATCTTGAAACCCCAGATGCAGCAGTGTGGGCTGTGGGCCCGCCGAGGCATCTGCACAGCTTTGTTGTTAGTAAGCTTGTTTCCAGGCCTCCCCCAAAGGTGCCCTTTCCACACACCCCGCTCTCCTAAGAACAGCAGCTTCAGCCAGCGAAGCACTTCTCATCTGCTTCTCTGTCCACAGCAGGAAGGGTAGGAAGAGTGGGGAGCTGGCAAGAAGACTTAGTGCTTTTTGGTGGGTTTTGCCACATCTCAGACAGGGTTCTAAGGTCAGAATCCAGATTAGCACGTTGAACTCCCAACATACAGTGGAATAATTGATGTGCTTCTTTTTTTTTTTTAACTGTTTTTCTAATAGTTATTGACCTTTACTGAGTTCTGTCTATCACCTTGGCCCCCTTGCTGAGCTTTCGACATCCGCGGTCCCTTTCTAACCTTTTGTATTGAGATTTAATTTACATACAGCCAAGTGCAAATAACATGAAGCACCGATTTTGGTGAGTTTTGATAGATGTGTACACCCATGCGCCTGCCACCCTAGTACAGGGATACAGGACATTTCTATCACCCCAGAACGTTTCCTGTCCCTGTTTCCATTTGCCCTCCCACCCTACCCACACACAAAGGCAACCACTGCTCTGACTTCTGTCCCCACAGATTGTTTCTCTCTTCTCGAACTTTCGACGGAAGTTCTGCTCTTCCATGTCTCTATTCGTTTTTAATTATTATTTTCTTAAATTTATTTATTTTTAATTGAAGGATAATTGCTTTACAGCGTTGCGTTGGTTTCTACCAAACACCAACAGGAATCGGCCGTAGGTTTGCCCGAGTCTCCCATGTCTCCCTTCTTTTACTCCGTGTAGTATTCACGGCATTCATCTGTGTATACTGGTGACTTTCTTTTTATTGCTATCTAATATTCTATCATCTGGATATTCCACACTCTGTTTATCCTTTGATCCACCGACGGACACTCGTTTCAGTTTTTTGGTCGTTATGAATGTCTCCTATGTGTTTTCATGTACAAATCTTTTTATAGATGTGTGTCTTGGGGAAATACCTAGGAGTGGAATCGTTGGGTCATATGTTAAGTGTATTTTTAACTTTAGAAGCAACCGCTAAACTGTTTTTCCAAGTGGTCATATCAGTTTTTCACGCCCACCACGAGTGTGTAAGAGTTCCAATTGCTTCACATCTTCGCCAGCACTGGATATGGACAATCTTTTTCATTCTGGCCACTCCAGTGGGGGTGAAAGGGTGTCTTGTCACTGTGATTTGCATTTCATTGATGACTATAGAGACCTTCACATCTTTTCATGTACATATCATATATATCTTCTGTTTAAATGTTACCCACTTTGGAGGAAGGCACTTGTTCGTCTTATTGCATTGCAAGAGTTGTTAACAGATTCCAGATACAAGTCCTGTGTCAGCTATATGTGCTGCAAATCTCTTCTATCTGTGTCTACACTATCCCTTTTAATCCTTACAGGAACCCTAGGAAGTGGATATCATCTCCACTTTGTTTTAGAGAGGCAGAAACTGAAGCACAGAGAGGCTAAGAAAATGCGCAAAGTCACACAGCTACTTAATAGCAGAGTGGGAATGCAGACTCATTGGTGTGTGACTCAGAGCTTTGACATCCAGAAAATTCCAGGGAGAATCTCTCCATACACGAAGACTTGTGTCTCCCTGGCAGCCTGGCTACATCAATGCCTGGGCTGGGTTATTTCAGTTCATACTCGCTCCCTCTGCCTTGCAAATACCAGACCATCCTGGGAAGTAGCCGGCTCCTAGAACCCAGTTGGGAGCACTGTCTTTTCAGGAGAATGCCACGAGGCTCTGAGCTGCTGCGATGAAAGACAAACTGTGGGTATTTTTATGGGCCTCTGAGGGTGCTGGCAGAATTACCTCGTGCCAGGAATAACAATGAGGGGCCCAGGCAAGCTCACCGCCAGCCCTGCTCTGGGAGGCATCTCTGGAGGAGGCCAGCCAGGCAGTGGGAAGGGAAGGCGGCCTGGGAGTGGGAGGTTGGGGCTCAGATATTCGTCCACAGCTGCCTCCAAGAAGGGCTGCTGGGTGCCCTGAGGGACTCAACAGGAGAAGGGGCCCCCAGTGTAGTCAGAGTAAAAGGCTGGGAGGTTTGTGAGAGTGGAAACCAGAGCCACGCCAACCATCAACATGACAGTTAGAATAAGAAGCCTTAATTGAGGACGCCTGTGTGCCAGGCACTGTGCCTGCCTTTGGCATCCCCATTAGATGCTACATATGTTGTGGGGGGTTTGCACTTACTAGCTTAATGCTCATAATAACCCCATGAGATCAATATTAGTAAAATGCCCACAGGAAGAAACTGAGCTTCAGAGAGATTAGGTAATTTGCCTAACGTCACATCGTTTGTAAGTCGTTGAGGTTTGAATAGAGGTTTAGCTGATTCTGAAGCCCAGTCACTTAAATGCTCTGCTGCCTTTCTGTTCACAAACTTGTGTCAAATTCTTATTTGTGTCAAGCACTGCATGAAGTGCCTAGACCAGGGGGATATAATGCTGAACAAGACTCATCCCTGTCTTTGGGCTGTGTGGTGGGGTGAATGGTGACCTCCCCCTCACTGAAAGATATGTCCACATCCCAGAACTTAGGAATGCAAGCTTGTTTGACAAGAGGGTTTTTGTAATATAGTTAAGGCTCTTGAGATCATCCTGGTTTACTTGTGTATGCATGCTCAGTTGTGTCTGACTCTTTCTGACCCTGTGGATTGTGGCCCACCAGGCTCCTCTGTCCATGGGATTCTCCAGGCAAGAAAACTGGAGTGGGTTTCCATTTCCTTCTCCAGGAGATCCCCTCAATCAGGGATCAAACTTGTGTCTCCTGAGTCTCCGGCATTGCAGATGGATTGCTTACCACTTGAGCCATTAGGGAAGCCCCTGGGTTACCTGGGTGGCCCTAAATCCAATAACAACTGTCCTTACAAGAGACAGAAGGGAATACAGAAGAGAAGAAGCCCAAGTGAGGATAGAGGCAGAGACTGGAGCTGTATAGCCACAAGCCAAGGGATTCCTGGAGCCCCCAGACATTGCAAGAGGCAAAGAATTCTCCTCTTGAGCCTTGAAAGGAGCATTGCTCTTGTGCTGACTCACCAGGTCCAGCCCAGACCCTGGAGGGGATTATTCAAGGGCTTGGATACTGAGAGGCAGGATCATGGGGGCCATGGTAGAGGCTTCCCCCTACAGTGCCTGAAGGCAGGACTCCCAACTACTATTTCTCTGACTCTCCCAAGTCATCTGGCTCTGGATTGCATGTGGAATGTGTGGGCTCCTGAGCCACACTCTTTATACAACATCACACCATGTTGTAACATTTACCCCTCACCTGAACTCAGCAAGGGGAGGTGTTCTCATCCTCATTTGACAGAGGGGGTTACTGAGTCTTAAAAGATGAAGGCCACACGGCAGCATATTAGAATAAACCAGTGGTTCTTGACTTTGGTTGCATCAAAAATTCCCCAAAGAGAGTTTCTAGGCCCCGTGCACAGAATTTTTGATTCAACAGGTCTAGTGTGGGGCTGGAGAATTTGCATTTGCAAGAAGTTCTCAGGTGAAGTTGATACTGCAGGTCTGTGGGCCTTGCTTTTAGAACCACTGGAGAATCAATATTGTAGGTACCGTAGAAGCCTGAAAAGTTAGTGGATTAACAGCATGCATGTGTGCTAAGTCACTTCAGTCATGTCCGACTCTTTGTGACCCTATGGACTGTAGATTTTCCAGGCAAGAATACTGGAGTGGGTTGCTGTGCCCTTCTCCAGGGGATCATCTCAATCCAGGGATTGAACCCAGGTCTCCTGCATTGCAGGCAGATTCTTTACCATCTGAACCACCTGGGAAGCCCTGCAGATTAAGGGATCAAATGTATTGTACAATCAAGTCTCAGTCTTGTTGGTTTTAGTGGACTCTATTTGGAGCGTGTGATTCCCCAAAGTCACCATAGAAGAAAAAAGAGCTCAAAAGGGTCTTGTGGAGTGTTTTAAAGGGAGGGGTCTAGAAGTGGCTTTCCTGCCTTTTGCTCACACTCCATTGGCCAAAACTTAGTCATGTGGCACCAAACAACTGCAAGGGAGGCTGGGAAATGTAGTCTTCCTCAGGAAGAGGCTATGCTGTGATGAGCACGCAGCTGATCAGGGCTGGGCTAGGGCTTGACCTCAGGTGTTTTCCCCCTTCATCTTTTGCTTTTTCCCTGGTTCAAGTGCTTTCAGTGGGCTTTCTCATATCAGCCAGAGTCAAGGGGCTTTTTTTCCCTGTAAAAATTGAAAAAAGAGAAGAAGAAAGAACAATTTCTTGGGTCTTTCAGAGCATTATCTTGCCAACAGCATCTTCTGAGGGGCCCAGGTGCTCAGCTTAACAGCTGCCAAGCACATTGAAAGCCTGTAGGGGTTTCTTGCATGAATTTCATTTCCACCATCTTAAGCAACACAGGGCCGGCCCCTCCAATGTTGGAGGAGATCCCTGGCTATGCTTCTTCACGGCCTAAAGCCTGGACTCGGGGTCCACAGACAAGCTCCATGTGGAAAGCCTACTGCTTCTGCCTCCCCTCAACCCCCTCTCCAGACTTTCCAAAGGCAGCTGCCTCCAGGGTCTGCTGTTTCTAGCTCTCAAGCCGTTGTTCAGTTCAGTTCAGTTCAGTCACTCAGTTGTGTCCAACTCTTTGTGGCCCCACAGACTGCAGCACGCCAGGCCTCCCTGTCCATCACCAACTCCTGGAGTTTACTTAAACTCATGTCCATTGAGTCAGTGATGCCATCCAACCATCTCATCCTCTGTAGTCCCCTTCTCCTCCCGCCTTCAATCTTTCCCAGCATAAGGATCTTTTTCAATGAGTCAGTTCTTCACATCAGGTGGCCAAAGTGTTGGAGTTTCAGCTTCAGCATCAGTCCTTCCAATGAATATTCAGGACTCATTTCCTTTAGGATTGACTGATTTGCTCTCCTTGCCATCCAAGGGACTATCAAGAGTCTTCTCCAACACCACAGTTCTAAAGCATCAATTATTTGGCACTCAGCTTTCTTTAGAGTCCAACTCTCACATCTCTACATGACTACTGGAAAAATCATAGCCTTGATTAGACAGACCTTTGTTGTCAAAGTAATGTCTCTGCTTTTTAATATGCTGTCTGGGTTGATCATAACTTTTCTTCCAAAGAGCATCTTTTAATTTCATGGCTGCAGTCACAGCCTTTGTATACACTGTGGTATCTGATTGAATGCCCTCTCTTCCCTCCAGACTCAAGTGACACCAGCTCCCTTCTTCACTTAGTCAAATGAACGTTCAACTTGCCAACACTTTGGAGCAGAGGCAGAGACAGGTCTCTTTGTCTCTGCCTGTGGTCCAGTACTTGTCATGGCCTGTGTAGATTCTAAAGGCTCCTGCCCGTGCCTGTTTCTTCTTGCAGAACAAGAGATGTTTAAGAGCAAGGACCGCATGGCCTCCTTTACTGGCCTCTTCATTACCTGCAGCACTAAGGTCAGAAGACTTGAGTGTTTCACAGAACATTCCTGTGAAATACAAAACCCTCGCCAGAGGTGAAGAGTGAAGACTCTGGCATGGGTGGGAGTCCCAGCTCTGTTACTTGTGCAAGTTTGGGCAAATTCTTAGCTTCGCTAGACTTCAGTTTTCCCATCTGTACAGATGGGCTATTCATGTTGTGTGAATTCAGTGAAATAGTGTGCCTAAAGCCCTCTGAATAGTGCCAGAGGCATGGGAAACAGTCAAGAAATGCCAAGCATCTTTCTGTTATCATCACTACTTTTTTTTTTTTTTTTTAGAGCTTCATGTTCTTTATCTCAATTATTTCTTACAACCACTCCTTAAGACATGTACCATCTCTGTCTTTTAAGATGAGAAACCAGATTCAAGGCAGTTAAGAAATTTGCGAGAAGTAACACAGGTCAAAGTGGTAAGTTGGGTTCAACTCTTGTTACTACCTCTCAACCTTGGCACACACTGACCACACCAACTTACTTCCTTGCTGACACCAAGCATGTCCCTGTGCGTGCTTTTGCACTTGGTGTTGGAGGTCCCTACTCTCACCCATTCATTTGATCACCTAACAACGTTTCTGCTGAGCTCCCAACTACTCACACTGGAGACTCATCTCAGTCAGCCCTTCCTGGCCAGCCCCATTGGTTTCACCACTCCTGTTTTGCAGTCTGTTTTCTTTTTCTGTATCTCTGTGACTAACTTGAGAGCAGAAAAACATGACTTTTCCCCACTGGATTTAACTGCTCTGAATCCGGTTCCGAGTGGGGAAGATCACCTGGAGAAGGAAACAGCAACTCACTCCAGTATTTTTGCCTGGCAGGCTACAGCCCATGGGGTCACAAAGAGTCAGACACGACTTAGTAACTAAACCAGTATCATACATGACATGAATTAGGAGCTTAATAAATATTTGTTGAACAAATGCACATATGTTATGCATCTCCAAATCTGGCCTCAACGCCTAGGATATTGTAGGTGCTCACCCAGGTTCTCTTTCTCTCACAGGAAACCAAATCACTCTGTATTCATATCATCAAAAATTCCCAGTGGATGAGAGTCACTTTTAATCAGCATATCTGGAATTTGCCTTTTTTTTTTTTTTCTGATCCAGAAAACTTTCCCTGGTACTGATGACCAAGTTTAAAATGATAGGCGGGGCTCTCTTAAAAGTGCAAGAGGATGTCATTTGCACTTGTGTTTCTTGGACCATCGCCAGACTCATGAGACACTTCTCAACTACCATGCTTGCTGACCCACATCAGAGTGTTTGCCTCAGGGTCTTCTAGAGCCCAGGGCCTAGATCAGTACCTGGAAATCAAGGAGGGAGGGAGAGAGAGAAAGAGGAAGGAGGGAAGGAAGGAAGAAAGGAAGGAGGAGTGCCTTCCCCACTGGCCACATCTTAGAGATGAGGTTTGGAGGCAAAATGATAGCACCTCTAGTCTAATGGTGTGGGTGGCAACATTCTGCCCAAACAGTCCTTCTTCTGTGAATTTTATTTTTTTTTGGCGGCTGAGGTCCAGTCTTGCTTTGCAAGGCTGCTCTAGAACTCAGTCTGCCTCCTTTCTATCTTACCCTCTGTAATTGCTTGGTTTGTTGGCCTCTTAGGGTAGTAGAGTGGGAGATTGGCTCCCCCAGGGTGGTCCAGGATAGACCTTCTTGTGCTGGTGATGGGGCTTGGGGACTGGAAGGGCCAAGTCTGGCTTCCATCCCATGTGGTCCCTTCATTTGGACGCATGAGCTGCTGCCTGTTTATGTCGTGGAGGAATTGTATTTGATTTTATGGACAGTTTCTTTTTGTCTCTAATACTATTTATGGAAGGTTGTTTTGATGACACAACTTTTACTTCTTCCTAACAATTGTCCTTCCTGAAGCCAGGGATATTTTCTGGGTATTCACTTTTCTTCCCCTCTATGAAGCAAACATAATATTAAGATTTTAGTATGTGTCAGAGACTTTCTTTGGTATTTTCACACCTGTTGCCTCACTTACTCTTCATGATAATCCTGCAAGGCAAATATTATCTCCATGTTACAGGTGAGGGAATTGTGGCCCAGAGATTTTAATTTCACAGAGCTGGTAAGTGCCTTTTCATTACACATACACTCTGTCTGCCCCTTTATCGTCCTGCTTGGATCTACTTGCAGGTTCCTTTTCAGGCTATTTGGGCCTTTGGTTTCTTTGATATCACACATGATGTGCCTAGACTGCTGTGCCTTTGTTTCATGATCCCCTGTAATGTGTCCAAACATTGGGCTTGAACACTAATTTGTTTGTAGTTATTATATCCCAGAAGGAAAGGAAAATGTCCACTTAGTTGTTTTTTTTGTTTTTTGTTTTTTAATCTTTCCAGACCCTGAAGGGCTGATTCTTCATGGCTCTTTTGGAGCAGATGTAACCAAGAAATTAATACAGCCATTCGGTTAAATCTTGGCAACCATACTGTTGCCATGCATCTCCTGCCCCTGTCCGTTTATGTTGACAGAGATTCAGAGCTGGGAGGAGGGGTGGTACTTAAAAGAAGGAACAAGGGCCTCTGCAGTGAACAGGAGAATTAAAACCCCATGGAGTCTCTTAGCAGACGGGAAATTGCAGGTGGCTGCCTCCGGCATAATTAGGTCCTCCTTCAGAGAAGGCAATAGCTTGACATTAGGCATGGCAGGGGGATTTGCACAGGGAGGTCCTTCAGGAAGATGAAATCAGCCACCGTGGAAGAGCAGCCTGAGCTGGGATCTCTCTACCTTGAGTACCAGGGGCTCAATATCTGAAGAGGTGGGAGTGGGAGTGAGTGGGCAGGTCCCATGTGACGGTCTGCTTCTGGTGGATCTGAGCTTTTAAAATGGTGATTAATATTATTATTAATAACATTTCCTGATGCAAGGAGAGAGGGCATCCTTTACAAGCACAGGGCTTGCTTCATGGAAAGTACCCATAATATGTTTGAATAGTGAATGTTGGTCCAGTCTGGTTAGTTGATAGCTGATTAGTTGATAGAGCACATCTGGTTAGTTGATAGCTATGTATTGAGTGCCTTCAAGGGGTCTGGGTGCTCTGGTGTGCAAAGGATGAGGGTGGGAGTTCTGCAGCAAACAAAATCCAGGAGGAGGAGGAGCTCCCTCCTGCCTCGGGGGAGCTCACCTCCTAGTGGGGACTAGGAATTGAGCCATTAGTGTGAATTTTCTCTCTCTTACAGAGTTGGCCAGCTGCTCCCCAGAATTTTCCTCTTCTGCGATAGAGCAGCAGTTCTTAACTAGGGGGTGACTTTGCTCCCAGAAAACATTTGACGATGTCTGGAGATAGCTTTGCTTGCCATGAGCTGGGTATGTGTGTGTTACTAGCATGTAGGAGGTAGAAGCCAAGGATGTTACCTGACATCCTACTGTCCACAGGACAGTCCTGCCACAGACTCACCCAGCCTGCAATGCCAACAGTGCTGAGGTGGGCACAGAAGGGGCTTCTCACCCAGTGGCTGCGTTTCCCAGCTCTCTGTGCAGCTGGGTGTGGTCATGTGACCGGTTCTTGCCGATGGAGTGTGAACAGGAGTGCAGTGCCCACACCCAGGTGCAGAGCCTTTAATAAGTGCATATACCTCTTTCTGCTTCCGTAGCTTGGAGGAAGAGAACAAGGCCCCAGGTGACAACAGAGCCACCTGGGGCCCTAAATCACCCATGGGGAGAGCTGTCTACCCATCAAAGATGCTCTCCTTAGACTGTCATGGGAATAAGACATGAACTGTAGTTTTTAAAAGATTTATTTATTCTTTAATTGGAGGATTATTACTTCATAATGTTGTGTTGATTTCTGCCACACAACAACATGAATCAGCCATAGGTATACATATGTCCCCTCCCTCTTGAACCTCCCTCCCATTTGCCACCCAACTGTAGCAGTTTAACCCTATGCATTTCTGGGTCCCTCAGGGATAGCCATTTAGTCTACTCTAACTACTGTGGTCTTACCCATGGTTCTTCAATGATAAGAACAGCCAACATTTATTGAGCATACACTATGAGGCAGACACTAAGCTCTTTAAACATAATATCCCATTTTATCATCACACCAGCCCTATGAAATAGGTACTATTATTATCCTTGTTTTACAGATAAAAAAACAAATGTCCAAGGAAGTAAGCAGTGTATGTAAATACCATATGGGAGTTTTATGCCAGATTCCAGTCTCGACCACTGAGAACCAGTTCCCTTCTCCATCCTTAACACCTGTTCACTTGAGCATCATCATTCCCCCGTGAGGTCACCATTACTGTTCTCTCTTTGGTCCCTCTGCCTCCATTCTTTCCATTCTGAACACTGCAGATAGACTGGCTTTTGAAAAACCAACTCTGAACCTGCTTATTTTCTGCCCAGCTTCCTTCCCTGACTCCCCACTGCTCCCAGGACAAGTACACCCTCCATGCCAGGGCAGAACTGGCCCCCTGTGACCTCCCCCAGCTCCTCTCCTCCCTTCATCATTGCTTGCTCTTTCTCCATTAAGCCATGCTCCCTGAGCTTCAGCAGCACTGCAAGAGGAAAGGATTATTCTTTTCCCAAAATTATCCTTGCTCTGCAGAGAGAATCGCAGTGAAAGTAACAAGCTTCCCCTGTGTATTCTCAAGAGTTCAAGCAAGGATTGTTTGACCATCTCCCGGGAACACGGTTGAAAGGATTCTTATATTGGGTGGGAAGCTCATTCCAACCAGCCATTGCTATGGTTCCTCAAAACACAGCTAATTGCATAATGTAAAATGAACCCAGTTTTTCAACTACGTTCAGCTCTCAGATTCTATTTGTTCTATTAAAGACCGTATTGACTTTGGAGAGTAATTTGGCAGTCTTACACTAGAGCAACTTTACTCCTAATTATACTCCCCAGAGAACTCTCATGTGCGAAGGAGAAACGGAGTATTTGTAATGCCAAAAAAAAAAAATATTCTAAGCTAAATGTCCATCCACAGGAGGATGGACAAAATAAACTCATACAACGAGTATGATGGAGGAGTGAAAATAAATGAACTAGAGCTCCGTGTGGCAAACACAGGTGAAGCTCAAAAACATAATGCTCAGCATAAAAAGCCCTTTGAAGAAGGCTAGGGTAGAGTATGATGTCATAAATAATGTTATATGTTGTGCCAGTCAGGGTTCCAGCGGGAAACAAAAGGCAAGCTTGGAATTCTAAAGAGCAGGAAAGGAAAGTGCTGTTCACAGGGGTGGCAGGTGTGATAGATTGTTATGTGGCCACAGATTCCTCCCATTCCATTAGGTATTCTCCCTTGGTTGCTCCTTTCTTCCAGATGCAGAATTATTTTTCCTCCCCTTTTCATCAGGGCTGATTTTGTGACTTGTTTGAATGAGTAGATTGCAGTGTAAGTGACTTGGAGTAAATTCCAGAGGCCTTGAAATTTCTGCCTTCACTCTTTTGGAATGCTTCTGATATCACGTAGAGAAGCCTACTGGAGGCCCCATGGAGAGAAAGACCCAACCACCAGCCAACACCCACCACCAGATACGAGGGTGAGGCCAGCTGGGACCAGCTGGCCCCTAACTGACCACCAATAGGTTATAAATGCACACTGAGTGAGTCTAGCCATGACCACTTTGAGCCGAAGAACTTCTTAGCTGAGCCCTGCTCAAATTACCAACCCACAGAATTATGAGTTTTATAAAAACTGGTTAATGTTTCAAGCCATTAAACCTTAGAGTTGTTTCTTTTTTAAACCTTTTTTTGAAAATTTATTTATTTATTTATTTTGGGCTGTGCTGGGTCTTCACTGCTGCGATGCGGGCTTTTCTCTAGTTGTGGTGAGCAGGGGCTGCTCTTCTTGCGGTGTGCAGGCTTCTCATTGCAGTGGGTTCTCTTGTGGTGGAGCACAGGCTCTAGAGCATGGGCACAGCAGCTGTGGCAAACAGGCTTCACTGTCCCATGGCATATGGGATCTTCCTGGACCAGGGATTGAACCCCTGTGTCCCGCATTGGCAGGAGGATTCTTCACCACTGGACCACCAGGGAAGCCCCTAGAGTGGTTTCTTATGAGTATACAATTAACCTAAAAGAGTTGAAGAACCAAGAAGTACTGAGACCTCCAGGAACTAGAAGGTGGGAGTTCCCGAAGCAGAGCGGCAGTGTTGTTACAGGAACCCAGTGAGGGCTGGAGCCTCAGAGGGGGCTTCCCCAGCACCCCTACACCACAGAACTGCAGCTGAGACAGAGTGGGGAGAAGGAAGTCCTCCAGTCTCTCTCCCTTCATCCCTCCAGTTTCCTTCCAGGCCTTCTTTTTGGCTGAGCCCAGTCAGAAACCAGGAAGCAAGGGAGACCAGGAGATGTCATTTTGGAGTGGGGGTGGGTGGGGTGGGTGGGGTGGGGGTCAGCCTCCTTGGGCACAGAGAATCTGGGTGGGTCTGAGGCAAATGGAGAATAACTAGGACATGCGTTGTTTCTGAACAGCAGACTGTAAGAACATTTAAAGGAAGGAAAACCTGCTCATCAGCATAGATTCTCTAGGGAAGGGGGGTTTCTAGCTTAAAGAAGGTAGAGCATATTTCACGAGTATGTTTCCATATATCCTGCACATGGAAAGAAAGGAAAGGTGTTTTGGGGCAGTCTCACTGCTCCTGACCCTCCACCACGTTCTTTCACAGAAAGAAAAAGTGAAAATGTTAGTTGCTTACTTGTGTCTGACCCTTTGCGACCCCATGGATTGTGGCCTGCCAGGCTCCTCTGTCCACAGGATTCTCCAGGCAAGGATACTGGAGTGGGTTGCCATTCCTTTCTTCAGGGGATTTTTCCCAACCCAGGGATCAAACCCAGGTCTCCTGCATTGCAGGTGGATCTCTTTACCATGTGAGCCACCAGGGAAGCCCCAGACATGTATAAACTAAGTGGAGAGTCCCTCCCATGAGAGCTTAGGCGTCAATCACCTCTTCTTCCCAGATAAGAGAGTCAGAGGTTGAGGCGCGGTCTCCGGCCTGTTGCTTGACACAAGGGCTGTTGAGTTTCAGGTTCAAGTCTGTCCACCTCCAGCACCTGTGTCTGGATGAAAGACTCTTCCTGGTGTCACAGCAAATACACGCGTTTTGCCCACATCTCTCTGTTAGGTCCTTCCCTCTGTTTCTCCCTTCTTTTTCTTTGCAGTTGAAGATGGAAGAAGTGATAAAATGATCCCAGAATATTATTTGTCTAAAAGAAAGGTTTAAGATAAAATAGGGTGTGAGAGGCCTGCCATTTTAAAAATAGGCCCCATGGCACCTGGCCTAGGTGGGAGCCGGCATTGGGATGATGGATAGGAATGTTTTCCAAATTCAGCTGTCAAAGCCAGGCAATCATCTCTGTCTCCTGGGTGGAAAGTGATTTACAATTTTCTTCTTTAGTGGCATCTTAAGACAAACAGGCACTTTTGTTTCCATGGAGAACCCACTCTTCGCTGGAAGGTAAATTGCCTGCCTTTCCTCCCTCCTCTCTTTCTTTCTCTCCTTCTCTTTCTCCTTCATCGACTCCTCAGATTCTTCTGCCTTCTCCTCCTTCCACCGAGCTTCCTGCCAGCAGAGAGCAGAACCAGAACCTTTGCTCTCCCAGGGGGAGGGCAGTGAGTGTCTGCCCCGATGCCCCTGGGGAGGGGTCCTCAGAAGCCTCTGCGGGGAGGTGCGCGGGTGCTGAGAAGTTTCACCTTACATCTTTGGACTGTTGTCTTCCTACGGGCTTATCTGGCAAAGAGCTCAGAGCAGGGGAGCAAGGCCAGCTCCTTGCTCCTGTAGCTGTTGCCGGTTCCGGTTCCGGTTTCGGGCCTCGTAGCTGCGTGTCCCCGGGTATCTCACTTCATCTCTCAGTTTCTTCACTTGCACAGTGAGGATCAGTCTCCCCAGAGCCGTGATGAAAAAACGCTGGTGAGGGCGGTAGAGAGATTCCTTCCCGCTGGTCACCCGGGTCACTCAGCTGACACCTCTGCCGTTCGGCCCTGGAGTGTATTAACAGCCATCGAAGGGGAATGGGGCTTCCCTCAGAGTGGAGCCCTAAGAGGCCTGCCGAGAGCCGTGGGCTCGGGCAGGTGGAGCGGGTGGGGCCCTGCGGGCTCTTTACATTTCTGGCTGGGGAGTTTTCAGAAATGCCAGTACGCATCGAGAGCGGTGCCTGGGTGCTTAAACCAAAGGTGAAGCTAAAGCTAGTCTCAGGGTGTGTGTCTGTTGCCTGTGAGGAGCTCTAAATGGGTGCCTCAGAGTGAGTTTGTATAACGTGAAGGTGGGTCTGTGTACCCGCATGAGCACATGTACACGCTCATGTGTCTCTGTGTCTGTGAATGGATAGTATGAAGGTGAGTCTGTGTATACACATGAGCGTCTGTGTGCACGTACATGTACATAGTAGGTAGGTCTGTGTACATATAAGCAGTCCTACGTGTGCACATAGCAGTGGTGTGTGTGTGCGTGTGCACCTTTCCCGTGGGTGCGGGGCAGGCACTTTGAACAACAGCCACCACTTATTTTGCATCCAGGTAGAGGGTCCAGTTACAAAATATGAATCCTTAGCATATGCTCAGAGTGTTCAGATGTTCAGCTGAGTGGATGAGGCTGGTCTGGGAGGCTTAGTACCTTGAACAGAAGCCCCTCTATCCGCACACTGCTGCTGTGAGAGTGAGGTCTTTGCCTGTGAGCAGCTTTGTGGCCCTGTGGCCTTGTTCTGCTCTGAGATGGGACCTGGTGGCTGGAAACTCAAACTCAGGTGATCATGCATTTCCAGAATCTGTCTGATTCTAACCAGGGTTTCGTTGTGGGTAACTGTGTGTGTGTGCTTGGCTCCGGTTAGGTTTGTGCTGGTGCTTTTTTCCTTTTATCCCTTCTCCTTCCCTCCATCCCTCTCACATATACTGTGCATCTTCTCTTTGCCAGGCCCTGTTCCATGGACTAAGGATGCAAAGATGATTCAGAAATAGTCCCCATCAGTGAGAAATAGCCAATGTATTTTGGGGAAAAGATAAAGCAAGCTGCAGTAAATGAACACAGCAGTAGAAGTGACACAGGGCATTCTGGGGGCAAAGAGGGGGAGCCCCTAGTCTCAGGGACGCCATGAAAGCCTTCCAGGATATAGTGATGCTTGAACTGAGTCTTAAAAGTTGAGAAATTCACCAGCTTTGTCAGGATAGTGGCTACTTTTTTTTTTTTTTTTTAGGAGATGGTACTTTGGGGCGTAGGACAGTCATCTACTCATGTTTGGAGGATTCTAAGAGGTCATAGGATCTTTATTAAAAGTGACTGGTGGCTGAGGCTTCCCTGGTGGCTCAGTGGTAGAGTCTGTCTGCTGATGTAGGAGACATGGTTTGATCACTGATCTGGGAAGATCCCACATGCTGCAGACCATCTGAGCTCATGTACCACAAGCACTGAGCCCGTGCTCTAGAGCCTGTGAGCCACTATTACTGAGGCCAACAAGCCCCAGAGCCTGTGCTTTGCAACAAGAGATGCCAGCGCAATGAGAAGCCCACACACTGCGACTAGAGTAGCCGCTTCTCACTGCAACTAGAGAAAAGCCCACATGGCAACAAACACCCAGCAAAAAAATAAATAAGATTATATTTAAAAAATGACTGGGCTGTGATCCAGCTTTCCCTGAAAGATGATGAAGTGGGGGTGGTGAGCAGGGCAGGGCCAGCAAGGATTAGCAAGAACTGCCTCCTCTATCTGCCTATTCGGACTCCCCAGGGAGGATGGGATGAGCATTTGCTGAGCACCTACTGTGTGTTAGGCACCTGTTGTCTCATTTTGTCCTCACCAACAGCTCCGTAGGTGGGAGGATGGTTAACCCCATTGTACAGCTGGGAACATTAAGTCTCAGGTCCCAGCCCAGACAAAGGACAGGACTTTGAATCCCAGTCCAGATGGCTCAGTTCCCCAGCCTGTGCCTCTTTCCAGCCAACCCCATTACCTACAAGAATCTTCTATAGAGAACATAGCATTGTGGTCAATAGACTTCTTATCAAGGATCGTAAACTTGAAATTCAATATAAAGTCACTACTAATTCCCCCCGCTCCCCCACCCAAGAATAAAAACCCAAATGCCTGCCCGTCTTGAAAAAATAGCATGCCTTGCTGGGACAGACTATTAATAAGCATCCTCATGACATCAGTATTGCCGGCTCTTTCTCTTGAGGAGCCAGGATGTTGCTGATTTGCATACTGCTTTGCATTCATTTGCATCCACTCTCCATATGCAAAATCAAATGCAGCTAATTAGTGCAACTTTGTTACAATGAGAAGAAGGCCCGGCCTTCTGTGCCAGGGCATATGGAGCCCAGAACAGGGACCCACACCACCCAAAGTCAGTCACATCTTTGGTCAGACACACTGGAGAGTTGAAAGGGAGATTCACACACTGAATGAAAAATAGGGTGGCTGAGTATCATTATTTTTCAAATATTGTCCCTTTGAAGTAACTATGGCAGAGAGAGGGGGTCAGAAGGGAGAGAGAGAGAAAGATCAAAGGATGTGGCAAGAACTCTGCTTCAGGCAGGATTTCCTTGGAGAAAGAGCATGGAATTTGGAGCCCAAAGATTTCAGATGAAGTTAGCATTGGAGTGTGGCTTTGCTGCTTACAAGTACTTCATGCACTTGTAAGGATTAAATGGGGGGAAAAATGGATAAGAATGAACTTTGCAAATGTCAACGCACAATATAGATTTTCAGGGCTCCAGGCCAAGCTGTGTTGTGACAGAAGGCATCACCACAGCCAGGTCGGGACTGAGGCTTACAGTCTTGCAGGGTCCAGATCTCAGATTCTGGGGGAAATGTATCTGTATCTACATCTAAATCTATGTTTGTGTCTCTGTCTCAATCTGTCTCTAGAAGTTAGCATTTAATGAGCACATAATATGGACCAGGCACTGTGTTAAGCACATCACAATCATCATTTCAGTTAATGAACACTCGGAGAGGTCTGAATTATTATGACCCCATCTTCCAGATTTCACCCAGGCAAAATCATACTTGCCAAGCACATCAAGATACTCTTGTCAAATTGATTAGCACTCTGTCTTCTGAGTGATGATGGTGACATTCACGGTTTGCACCGCCCCACCCAGCCCTCCCCCCTCCCACCTTTTTCAGCTCCGTGTAGACTGTGGTCTTTGTACTAAACTACTACTTCTTTTAGATTTGCCTCTTTGGGATTATTTTGATTTGGTCTTGGCTTTTATTCTATGCTATTTGAGGGCTCTTTTTTTTTCTCACCTGGTCATTTTGATTAGACTTGAGTATTTCAGCTCCATAGTTACATTTCATTGCTTAGGATGGTCTCTGCAGAGAACAGCTTCCATCAACCAAGGCAAACTGCGTGATGATTCACAAATAGTCACTGCATCTCATGGAGGTGGGATCTACCTGAATGCGTAGCCCAGCCTTGTAGTTTTTCTCTGACCAATGACACATAAGTAGAAGCAATACCTGTTGCCACCAGGCAGACATGTGGTTTGTCATGTGTATCTTTCACTTCTGACCTGCGTGCTTGCATTTTCAGTCGTGTCCAACTCTTTTGTGACCCCATGGACTGTAGCCTGCCAGGCTCCTCTGTCCATGGGATTTTTTCCAGCAAGAATACTGGAGTGGGTTGCCTTCTCCTTCTCTGGGGATCTTCTCAACCCAGAGATCAAACCCTTGTCTCCTGCATCTCCTGCATTGGCAGGCAGATTCTTTTACCCCTGAGCCAGCGAGGAAGCCCCCTTCTCATCTAGTGCTGAAGTATATTCTAGATAGAATCTGCTCCCGCCACTGAGTCCTGGAACTTTTGGTGGGCAAATCAGGTGAATAAGAAAGAAATCTCTGTTGTTGCAAGCTTTCGTGCCTTGGAGGATTATTCAGTACAGGAAACAACAGTCTATCCTGATGGAAACATTCTTTCTATTGAATATTACGAGATGAGTGCTCCTATGAGCAGACTAGTTATACTGTAGATAGCTGGCCACTTATCCCAATGATATTGTCATTACTCAGAATATTTTGTAAAACTTCCATTTTGTGAACTGCTTTAAAATGATAAAATTACTACTTCTGTTGATAACAGCTAATGCTTTACAAGCATTATCTTATTTAATCTTGACAACAGCCCCGTGAGGTATGTTCTCTTCATTTCCATTTTCCAGACCAGAGAAACACAATCTCAGAAATGCTTGGTAAAGATTCAAGATCGCACAGCTAAGAGGATGGTCAGGATTTAAATCTGCATTCTTCAGAGGCACAAACCCTAATGCCATTATTTTCTACTCATACTTTTGCCACCAAAATGGATATTTACAAGCTAAGTCATACACCTGACTCATCAGAGATGACTACAGACATTTTAGCTGCTTAAGAAAAATCAAAATAATTATTAAGTAATGAAAATTGCATTGGATTTGATATTAGGAGCTGTAGAGTCAGTCTGCAGCTGTTTCTTACAAACAACCTTATTATGTGACCTTGTTTTTTCCTCCTGCTCTGTCCCCTGGTGTTTTCATCTGTAAAATGGAACACTTCGCTTCAGACCACATGGCTCATGGATCTGAAGGATGGGATCCTCATTTCCCTGAAATGTATGCCAAACATTGTATGTGTGTTTTTTTCCCCTGGGTAGAGGATCCATCCTATTCATGAGGTCCTGGAAAAGTTCTGTGACACCCTGGAGAGAAGGAACTTGAACTCTCTTGGTTGGGTATGACTTATCCCTTTCGCCAGAAGTGGGTGTAGAAGTAAGGAGATTTCAGTCTGACTAACTCGCAGTTGAGTTGCATAAGTTGAGTGTCAGTTTTATCAAAGGATAACTGGAAGGCAAGCTGTATCATTTTATTAAAAATAATCATTAAAAAATGTTTCTGTCTCACATTCCTGTGGCTCCTTGCTGCTTACACTGCACAGAAGCCATTCTTTTGTCTCCCTGGCCAGGGACTGTGTCATTAGTTGCGGCTATTGGTCATGTCCTGTCTCACTCAGCCAAATAATCATGTTATTTTGACTGGGATGAGAATGGGTTCAGAGCTGTGAACTTAGCCTCACAATCACTGGCAGATGCCTTTCCTGGAATGTGGGAGGAAAGGAAAACAGAGCAGGAAAATAGCATTCATGGAGCCTCTACATGAACCAGGCTCTGCCGGCAATTCATTCATTGTGATATAGTCATGCGTGTCTCTTTCTAACCAATATTTATTGGGTACATATCCTCCCTTGGTTCTGGGGATAGAAAAGTGAACAATCAGACAAAAGAGTCCCCACATTTCTGGTATTTATGTCCTTGTGGGAGAGACAAAAAAATATTAGTAAAAAAATTAGTCAAATATATATGTTTCACATGTCCTACTTCAGGGCAGGATGGCAAGATATCCTGCATATCTTGTATCAAGTATATCCTCATATATATCATATCAAGTATAACCTCAGTATTACAGATTAGGGAACTACAGATTGGATACATGAACTGACTCAACCCAGGGTCATATAACAGGTAACAAGGAAGACTTGAGCTTTCAAAGTTAGATTTTTCTGACTCCCAGATTTCTTACCCCACAGAAAGCTGTGTGTGTGTGTGTGTGTGTGTGTGTGTGTGTGTATGTGTGTTAGTCACTCAGCTGTGTCTGACTCTTTGCAACCCCGTGGACTGCACCCAGGCTCCTCTGTACATGGAATTCTCCAGGCAAGAATACTGGAGTGGATAGCCATTTCCTTCTCCAGGGGATCTTCCAGACCCAAGGATCAAGTCTGAGTCTTCCCATTGCAGGCAGATTCTTTACCGTCTGGGTCACCAGGGTAGCCTCAGACAACAGTGGTCACAACTTAAAAGCCTATCCTTCAGTTGTGAGCCTTTGAGACAAGCGTTCTTGAGGCTAATTCCATCCTGATGGAGACCTGAGTTTATGTAGAGAAAGCTGACTCTGCTACTGTCTTTGCATCCCGTTGGAAAGCTTGAGGTCATTATATACTCAAACCATTTTCTGCATCCTTCTATCTTTACTCCTTCTTGGATTCTAATCACACACATTAGACAGTGCTTGACTTTGTCTCTCAGGTCTCAGTGCTTCTACTTATTTTCCCTCCATATTTTTAAATCTCTTTTGTTTGGGTTGGATAGTTTCTAATGGTCTATCTTCTATTACATATTTATGGTTGCTTTCTTCATTCTTTATCTGCTTCTTCATTAATATCTTATTTTAAACTTTTATCTGATAACTACTACATCCTTTCCTATGCAATGACATTTTCTATTGCCTGACCTTTTCCTGAGTATGCATTCCTCTTTTCTGTTTCTTTGCATGTATAGTAATTTTTGGTTGAAAACTGGACATTGCAGATAATATATAATAGTATATCTGTATTCTGTTGTATTCTTCTGAGGATTACCGGATTTGGGTTATAGTAAGCACTCAACTTGCCTGGAGTCAAAGGTACCTAGCGCCTGATAGTTTTGCTCAATTCTTACGGCTTTCCACTACTGCTCCCTTAGCCTGGCTCTCTGGGGTCTCCCAGGTGCCTGTGTAAGTTGGTTATTAGCAAGACTTTGGGCAGTAATGGGACTCACATTTTCAGTAGTTATTTTTTTCTAGGATTTCCATCCTACTTTCCAGTTTGTCTGCTAACCTCAGGTTCTATCTACTGACATGAGAAGCCCATAAAGCTAGTTTTATGCTACCCAAGCTATGCAAAATTGAGCACACATAGAGTGAAAGATGATCATATGCTCAAAGCAGGAATAGAGACGCAGATGTAGAGAACAAATATATGGATACCAAGGGGGAAAGGGAATGGGTGGGAGGAATTGGGAGGTTGGAAGTGGCATATGTACACTATCGCTTGCTATCATGCAGTCACTCAGTTGTGTCCAGCTCTTTGTGACCCCATGGACTGTAGCATGCCAGGCTTCTCTGTCTTTCACTATCTCCCAGAGGTTGCTCAAAGTCATGTCCATCGAGTCTGGGTATAAAATAGATAACTATCAAGAACAAACTGCATAGCACAAGGAACTCTACTTAGCGCCCTCTGGTGATCTGAATGAGAAGGAAGTCCAGAAGGGAGGGGGCATATGTATACGTATGGCTGATTCAACTTGCTGTGCAGTAGGAACTAACACAGGTGTTCCCAGGTGGAGTGGTAAAGAACCCACCAGCCAATGCAGGAGACGTGAGTTCAATCCCTGGGTCTGGAAGATCCCCTGGAGAAGGAAATGACAACCCACTCTAGCATTATTGCTTGGGAAATCCCATGGACAAAGAAGTCTGGCAGGCTACAGTCCATTGAGTTGCAGAAGAGTCGGACATGACTTATCAACTAAACAACAACAGCAACAAACTAACACAGCATTGCAACGCAACTACACTCCAGTAAAAACTGATTTAAGAAAAGAAAGCAACAGAACAGACCCACCCAGAAAACCCACAGATTTCGCCCTCTGCAGCTCTGCCTTTGAAGAGTAGGCTTCTTTCTGATGTCTGCCTACTTTTTCCTGGTCCTTCAGCATCTCTTTTAAACGTGTATCTTTTAGCGTCAGCCAGGGATTTGGGCCGAGATTACACTCAGCACTTGCATCTCACTACTTCTGCCATTCTGTTGTTGCCAGGAATTCCTCTTTAAATTTTCACCTGCTTTCCCAGCCCTATATTCTGACTTCTGGCACCTTGGGTCACAGAGGATTTGGGTTTTCACAGTTGCAGCCCTGGGGGCTGTGGAGCAGTTTTGGGTCAGGAAGCCACAAATTCCCAATTCTTTTCCTTAGAGTTGTGTGTGTTAATTAAACTCTTCTCTGGCTTCTGCTTTTGGATGCTTTCCAAAGCCTTTAAGGAATTTTTGTTTTTACTCTGGTTTTTATAATAGTCATCTGCAGGAGGAATCATGTGATATTCCATTCCTGCGCTGTTGCTTCTACTTGGATTTGACTCTAAGGAAAATGTAAGGTGTTCAGGGTGGGGTGAAGTGCCTGTCTACTTCAGACATCTTGCTGAGCTGAGTCCCTTCTTTGACCTCTGGTCTCATTTCATTTCTTTTTGTCTTCTGTTATAGAGCCTGTCCCCAAGTAATATGTAAGGAGGTTAGAGCTCTATATGCAATTGAGCTAGAGGAGACAGAGAGGTAATAGGCATCAGAATCCTTCCCTATAAGGAGAAGTCAGTCTCACTGGGGAGATGAGTGGATGAACCTGCAGGAACTTTCATCGTTTGGTGCTGAGTAACATGCTGCCGGCCACTGTGCTACAGTTCAGGTACCATTTGCTTTGCAATGCATTGATTTAGAGATGTGAGGCTGAACGTCACGGAAAACACCTGTCTGCTTTCTTTTGCAAACCCCAGTTTATTCAACCCTGTCACTCTCCTCTCTCACATCTATGATCGGCAGGTATTGTTTTTGCCTGCCAAAAACCTACCCTACCTTCTGGTCCAACATGCCAATTTTCCCTTGGGGAACCATCTTGGAATCAAGTGCATAAGCTGTGATTGAGTGGGGATGGGCCTGTGTTCAGGCTAATTAGAATATCCCCTCCTCTGACTACAATCATTAGTTAAAGAATGAGATGTGATCCAAGTTGGTCCACTGAGATTCATTCCCCAGACTTTTGTTAGAAACTTAGGGAAAAAGAAGTCCTTCATTTGGAACTGATGAGAAGATGGCATATAATCTTTACCAACTTTACAGTAGGGCTTCCTGGTGGCTCAGATGGTAAAGAATCACCTGCCTGTTATGCAGGAGATGCAGGTTTGATCTCTGGGTTGGGAAGATCCCCTAGAGAAGGGCATGGCAACCCACTCCAGTATTCTTGTCTGGAGAACCCCAAGGACAGAGGAGCCTGGCCGGCTACAGTCCATGGGGTCGCAAAGAGTCAAACACGACTGAGTGACTAACACACATATACAACACTATCGTACCAAAAACTGCAGATAAAACAAATAAAAATGTAGAGCTGGCCTTTTGTCCTTTCAATCCTATTTCTGGAACTATGGAAGCTGCCTTGACATCTCTTGGCAAGAGTCTGTTTCAGAGAAACCAACAAAAGAGAAATTAGACTCGAGAGATGAGATAAGGTATTCATTTGGGCTTCTGAAAGCAGATACACCTGGCATTTTTACAGCTAAATTTATACCTAGACTTTTTAGTTACCTAAGCCCTTAAATTTCTTTTATGTTTATGCCAATTTGAGTTGCATTTCTGTCACTTATAACCCAAGGAGCCCTGCCTGAATAATAGCAATTCATTGTCTCTTCATCCCCTACAGGATGAGATTAGACCTTATGGGCTTCACCATTGTTGTAGTGGATTGAATAGTGTCCCTTTAAGATTCATGTCAGCCTGGAACCTCAGAATGTGATCTTATTTTGAAATAGGGTCTTTGCAATAATTAGTTGGGGGCCCCAAATCCAATGGCTGCTATCCTTACAAGAAGACGTGAGAACACAGACACAGCATAGATGAAGATGGAAGCAGAGGTTAGAGGGAGGCACCTAAAGTCGGGGAAGTGAAGAATAGCCAGGAGCCAGCAGAATTTGGAAGAGGCAAGGATGGATCCTTGCTAGACCCTTCACAGGAGCAGGACACTGCCAACACCTCAATTTCAGTCTTCTGGCCTCCAGACTGTGACAGCATAAATTTCCGTTATTTTATACCACTCAGTGTGTGGTAATTTGTTGTGCCAGACCTAGGAAATTAATGCAGTGATCTAACTCCTACTTATTTTTCCAGCCTCCTTGTAGAGACAACAGGTCATCATGGATAATAGCGCAGACCTTGAAACTGGGCTTTCTGGATTCAATTTTGGCTTTTTCACACTAACCTTTCCGAGACTGAGGTGTCTAAGGGAGCTAATGATGCACTTCTTAAGGCTGTTGTGAGAATAAAATGAGTCTATGTTTAAAGGCATCTAAAGCAGTTTTTGGCACAAATGATGCGTTCAGTAAATGATGGCTGTTGTTATTATTGTTGTTGTTGTCGTGTATTTATATAACCTTCACCACTGTCTCCTGTTACATTCACAAAAGTGCTGCCTATTCCAACAAGAGGAAACTACTTGTACTTTCTCAAAAGAAACTTAGGCCAGGAGAGTTCAAGGAACTTCCGGCTCACGATTGACCAGCTCCTGTGTGTCAGATTTGGAATTCAAATCCTGGTTGGCCTGTGTCCATATCAGGCGTGCGGGCATGCGCATGCTCAGTGGCTTCAGTTGTGTCTGACTCTTTTCAACCCCGTGGACTCTAGCCCACCAGGCTCCTCTGTCTATGGGATTCTCCAGGAGAAAATACTGGAGTGGGTTGCCGTGCCTTTCTCCAGGGGATTGTCCTGACTCAGGGGCTAAACCCATGTCTCCTGCTTTGCAGGTGGACTCTTTATCTGCTGAGCCATGTGGGAAGCCCGACCATGTCAGGTCCTATGGATCATTCAGAGCAAAAGTAGTGAGTGGCATTGAAGGACCCCCTTGATCTCCCTCTTGTTCCCTTTATCCCAAGCCCTCTCCTCCAGCTCTGTCAACTCTCTGGATACTGTTCGTTATCAGACTGTGGCCGCGGGTGATGGGGCACCCTCTGAGAGGGGCTGTGACTTTTTCTGAGGCCAGCAGGAATTTTCTTCCTCAAGGTAATAAGCCCCTCTTCCTGTCTCTAAAACCATTGAATATCTTTGTTTTGGGGGCAGGGGTGGGGACTTAGAAATCTCATTACTTCCATTTGTGATATTTGCAATCAGTAAGACATCCCCTAAAAGCACTTTTTATATGCTCAGAAAGAGACAGACTGGGAAGGAAGCCTTGTAAACCTGAAGCAGATACTCCTGATAAAAGCCTGCAGGAAACATGCTCTTATTTACTTCGATGTTCTGCAAACTTTGCTATCGAAACCTTGTATTGATTTTGTCTCGGTCTCTGTCAACACGGTTACCCCTTGGGTCAATACATCCTGATTATCTATCTCAAGACAGTTTGGAATGAAGAAATGGCTTTCTGAAGTTTTCTTTGTGTTAAGGTAATTTTTTTGATACTCTACTAAAACCCCAGAGAGGCTACCAGCATCTCTCTCTCTCTCTTTATATTATATATATATATATATATATACACACACATGCACACACACACAGACCACACAGACACACATATGCATGGTCTATCAATGCTGATATCTACATTTATCAATCCATAGATAAATTTCAGCATGTTAATAGATACAGATATACACACGTGTAGCAAATATACAAATTACATAAGTAGAAATTATAAAAATAAATAGAAATATTTCTAGATTGATGTACCTAAAATATTTAAATATTTAAGTATAATTTATATATATATATATTAAGCCTCCCATCTCTCTCATCACAGGTGTTTCCTTCATGCCTTCCTTCTGCCTGGCTCTCATCTATGTCTTTATTTCTCTTCATGTGTCTCCATGGCTCCTTCAGTCCCTTCAGTTCGCCCATTTCTCTTGTCTTCATTTTCCCAATTCTGTTTCTGTCCTGTATTTCTGACTAAAACTAACACTGGGTCTTCCCAGGTGGTTCAGTGGTAGAGAATCTGCCTGCCAAGCAGGAGGCGTGGGTTTGATTCCTGGGTCAGGAAGATATCCTGGAGAAAGGAACGGCCACCCACTCTAGTATTCTTGCCTGGGAAATCCCATGGACAGAGCAGTCTGGCGGGCTACAGTCCAAGGGATTGCAAAAGAGTTGGACATGACTTAGTGACTAAACAAAAACAGAGCTGCCATTGACTGTCAAGAGAAAATTATTTTTTTCCCCTAAGCCTAGGGAGATTTCTCCATCTCATTAGATTTCCCTCCTTCCTAAGTTGTGTGTGTATCAGAAAGTCATTTCTATATTAATATTTTCTCTCCTTTTGCCCAGTGACCATCCTGTGACATCAAGTTTTAACCCCATGAGATTCTAGAGCACGGGTAGCAAACGTTGCCTATAAAGGACCAGATGATACTTATTTTAGATATTGCCAGTCACATGGCCTCTGTGGCTATTACCGGTCTTGTCCCTATTATGTGCAAGACGATGTGTAAACAGAGAGTGTGTCTGTGCTCCCATACAGCTTTATTTACAAAGACAGAGTAGTTTGTGGCCCCTGCTCTAGTGCCCTCCCCTTGGGAGGTGGGGTGTCTCCCCGTGTGTTCCCAACTCTTCCTTCTCTCACCCTTTTGATGTGGTTGCCCATGATCTTGCAGGAAGAGCAGAGCCAGGATTTGGACCAACTGCCTGAACCCCAGGTTAGGCTTATTTCTACTTTGTCACACTTTCCTGAAGAATGCACTTATGATTTGCTGAGGCCGAGGGTGAAGGCACCCTCCCTTGTCAAAAGCCTTTCGTGATTCCCCATTGGCCACTCGAGAGGGAGTTGTTCTCTAAGCCTGGCATCCAAACCCACAAAAGCAGGACTCCTTCTCCTCTTCCCCTTTTTTTCTCTTGAACTTTTTATTTTGTGTTGGGGTGTAGCCGATTAACAATGTTGTGATGGTTTCAGGTGAACAGTGAAGAGACTCAGCTGTACATATACATGAATCCATTCTTCCTCAGAACCCCCTCCCATCCAGGCTGCTACCTGATATTTAGCAGAGTTTCATGTGCTGTACGATAGGTCCTTGCTGATTGTCCATTTTAAATATAGAGTGTACATGTCCATCCCACACTGCGTAACTCTCTCTTCCCCAGCATCTTCCCCTTTTGAGTGTCTGGGCCACTGCTGCATCCATCCATACTTGCTCACTCAGTCTCCTCTAAGCATCTCAAGGTGCATTTCCATCATTTTTCTCAGCTCCGCCTGGCTTCCCTCAATGGAACTCCTTTTTATTTTCCTACCCATTTACATCTCTTTCCCAATGTCTGCGTATCAATCCAGGAGAAGATACTAATGGTCCCCATTGAGCCACAGAACCCTCCCTGGGCAAGTCTTAATTGCAGGAGGACTGGTTTTTGTGATGGGGCTCCTCGTATCTATTCCCGAGCCTGGGGGTTGGGGTGGGCAACTCTGATTGAAGTTCTATTAGGACCATTTGCAAGAGGAGGGGGAAGTTCCTTCAAGATGCAGAGGTCTTGGGCAGACAAAAGCAGATACACCCACTGCACAGATGCCTGTGAATGTTCTTAAGACATGGTTTTGATTGTGCCACTTCCCTGCTGCAGGGAACTGAAGGGATCAATGCTTCAGTGTGGCGATCGAGATCTGAGGTCATGAGGCTCCAGCTCTGTGGCTCTAGGACCTCCCTGGAAGAGTTGGTTGGGCCACTGAGTACTGGAAGTCAAGTTCCTTCTTCTCCTGAGCGCTGTCTTTAGACAACTGTCAAACTGTACTTTCCAGAAAAGCACCAGTCATGTTCCATCTTCCTTCCTATTCATTTCTGATATTTTCTCTTCCTGGAATGATCTCTTCTTCTTACTCCATCTGAACGCGTGTGGAAGAAGTGCTTTACTTAAAATGCATCTTGATCACCTTCTAAAATCCTGAATCCCTCTGCTTGAATCTTCATAGCCTCTAATTTACATAGATCATGAATTTTTATGTGCTTGTATCCTCTCCTGTAGGATAACATGTTGGGTATCAGGGCTTCCTTTTTCTGATATATTTCTGTATCCCCCTTGTTCATAGAATGTTTCTTTCATACAAAAGACACAGTATTTGCTGGATTGAATTTAATTGAGCTGATTAGAACATGTCACTCTAACTTTGACAATCGATGCCATTCATTTAGTATCTATATTTGTCGACTTTTATTGTTAATTACTTAGACATATTTTTCTAAGTTATATCACCAAAAGATGCTTTCTTCAATGGGATAAATGTTGATTGTGTGCGTGCTACATGACAGGCATCGTGTTAATTACTATGACCATAGCAGAGAACACAGCGGACCTGGTTGCTGCCTTTGTAGAGCTTATAGTACATAAAATATGTACCTATAGAAACAAGTACTAGGGCTAAGATGGGAGAGGGATGAAGAAGCTGAAAGAGAATATGAGTAGGTTGGGGGAAGAAGAGTCACATAATCCATGTGTGTAAGGTGAATGACTTAGCATTGTTACAGGTGAAAAATAGTCATTTCCTTTCTTTGTTAGATCTGTGTCCCTTCTCCAGCTTACTCTGAACTGCCACACAGGTCTAAACCTCACTTCTGTTTTTCTAGGTTTCCATGGTTCTCTCCTTTCTTTTTAGTGCATTTAGCACAGTATATTGAAATCTTCTCTTTAAAGTCAGGCTTACAGAAAAGCAGACTGCAACTTGCTCAGTGGGTCTGTCTCTGAGTGTCTAGCATGATGCTTGGCTCATGGTGTCTAAGAAGTGTCTTTTGACTGCAAAAATGAGCTAACCAAGTTGAGTCTGGGTTGGGTTGGGAGAAACCAGAGGCTTATCTGAAAGGTGCACAGTCAGGGGTTGCCTTGTGGCCTGGTTTAGGCGCTCGGAGTGTTCATAATAGCCCCTTGTTACAGAGTGAGGGAAGAAGGCGCCAGGGTTGCAAGGACAAAGGCTGATGTTCTGATGTTGTTTGAAGCGAGATAATCTCCCAGCTTCAAATAGGGAAGCACATGACCCTTGCGCTAGACCAGAGGACTAGAGACCTTGACTTGGAAGCGCTGGTTGAGCGATGCCATTATTATCTTCCACCAAGAGGTTACTGGAAAGTACACCTCCCTCCCAATTCCTAAAAGCCAGGGCCATGACCTTGTCTGGGGCTTTGTCTTGTTTTGAAGAAGTCTGTACTTTGGCACGTGCAACTGTTTTCCTCCTTTAGAAACAAAAATAGCCTCTGTCCTTGGGTACACTGAATTCTCTGACAGGGGGAGGGGTGCCGAAGTGGCATTAGCAGAAGTCAAAGACAGACACCAAACCAGTCTTTGAAGACTTTTCTTTCAGTAAGATTCATGTCTTAATAAACGAACAAACAAACAAACAAAAAAAGGCAAAAGAAAGAAAGAAACACTATGACAAGTTGAGAGAGATACTGTGGCAAAAAGGAAAAGGGTTACATTTTAGTACTTTTCATGGCATTTTCCCCCCCTGCATTTCCACCATAGGACCACTTTTCATTAAATCATCAGCCCTGGTTTCTTGTGACCAAGGGCTCAGAGAGGGTGGTGCCTTGCCCTACAACGAGGAAGTGACGGTCACCAAGGTGCCCACATCTGAGTTTGCCAGCCTGCTCTAGATGGGTGGGCAGGGCCGTGAGGAAGCGCTGAGCGTGTGTGTGGTGCCATTTCTCTACCAAGAACTCCCTTGTGTGGGCCAGTTCGGCCAGTGGTAGGGAGACAGGAAATGGGCCGTGCTGAACTCCCCTGGCTTCTCCAGTGTGTCTGTACGCAAATGTATCTCTAGACCAACTTGAAGGATAGTGAAGACTGGCTGAAGAAACTTAGAAAAATATGCACCTTTAAGTTAATGTGTGTGTGTGTGCTTTGTCACTGTCGTGTCTGACTTTAAGTTAATAGGTGCGGGTTAAAGTTGCTACTCCATCCCTTTTAATCATGAGACCTTGGATGTCTGCTAAGCACCTCTTGCTCGAATATTTTCCATTTGATTCTTCACCTTCTAATTTTCCCAGACTGATCAGCCCAAATGTACCTCCTTCCTGAATCCTTACCTGATTCTCCTTGAGAAAACTGAGTCTAGAGAATTTAGGTATATGCATGTGTGCTCAGTCAGCTGTCCAACTCTTTATGACCTTATGGACTGTAACCCACCAGGCTTCTCTGTTGGTGGGATTCTCCAGTCAAGAATATTGAAGTGGGTTGCCGTTTCCTCCTTCTGAAGATTTTCCTGACACAGGTACCTAACCCACGTCTTCTGCATTGGCAGGTGAATTATTTACCACTGAGTCACCTGGGAAGCCCATTTAGGTTTAGTTTTCAGCTTAATCTTGGATTCACATGTACCCATTACGCTCTATTACAGTTACAGTTTCTCAAACATACCGTTGTTTCTGCTGCCTCATGTCCTTTGCACATGCTGTGACTTAGACAAACTTCACTGCACACTCAAGGTGGTCTCACAAGGCTTCCTCCTGATCCTTCATCCTCAACTTCATTGCCCCCCTGCTTAAGGAGTACTTGATCTTGATTTTCAGTTTGATCTTCAGTTTCAGAGTTCACCATGGCTCTCCTCTCTCAAAGCGCTTTGCTCTCTTTCCTTCATGGTGCTGGGCACAACTCTTCCTTCTATAGTAATTCCTTCACTTGTTGTTCAGTGCCTTCTTCCCTCTATAAACTCTAACATGAACAGGTACAACAATAGTTTCACAACTAAACCTAAACCATCACCTGACTTGTGTCAGGTACATAGTAAGTGCACAACAAATCTTATTTTTTGGAGGGGGGAGGGCTCTAGGATTAAACAAATTAAAGAGAAATTGTGAATAAAGGGAGAGAAGGAAGAAAAAGCTGGAGAATGTAGAAATACTTATTCTCCCTGTGGAATTTGGTGACGGAGGCACATGTGGCTGACTTGGAGAGACTCTGGGAGCAAGATACCTGGGTGTTCTGTGAGGCTGTTGTGTGCTGCATGCTGCCAGGGCTGGTAAGGGGGTCTCGGGTGAACTCAGCCCTCCCTGCAGTGTGCAGCTGCTGTGGAGGTCCAGGCCCAGCTGGGTCTTGTCGGAGGTCTGGCAGGTGGAGCTGCCTGCAGCGTTTTTCTTGCCTGGGCACTGACAGCATTCCAACTTCAAAGCTGGAACACACTGACCAGGAACACTGTGACCTTTGGCACAATTCCTTCCCTTCCCCTCCCTTGCTCCTGTGCAGGGAGGAGGGAGCCTTGCTCCCCTGCATGGGCTCTCGCCAGCCTGGAGAGCAGGTTTTCCTTAGATCCGGAGACTGGGGGAAAGGAGAGGCAGAGAAGAAGCAGAGCGGCAGCTGCTCTTTGAGCTTCAGGAGAGTCAGACTGGATTCCACCATATTTGGAATGTGGTATGTTGATAAATTATGCATCAGCTTGAGAGGCTTTCTCTTTCTAGGCCCCAGCTCTGAGCAGGAGCTACTCATACTTGCCTTGATTCTAGAAAAAAAAATTAAAGAGTGGGGCCACCACCTCCCCAGCTACTTCCCATCTGGTCATCTTGATGAATGGACTTGGATGTGATTTAGCTGATAGTTATTAGCGAGCTCATTGAACCTCAGTCTCCCCATCTTTGAAATGGAGATAATAATAGAAATTTCCTAGGGCCATTATGAAGATGGACGCTGCTGCTGCTAAGTCACTTCAGTCGTGTCCGACTCTGTGTGACCCCATAGATGGCAGACCACCAGGCTCCCCCGTCCCTGGGATTCTCCAGGCAAGAACACCAGAGTGCATTGCCATTTCCTTCTCCAATGCATGAAAGTGAAAAGTGAAAGTGAAGTCGCTCAGTCGTGTCCGACTCTTAGTGACCCCATGGACTGCAGCCCACCAGGCTCCTCTGCCCATGGGATTTTCCAGGCAAGAGCACTGGAGTGGGGTGCCATCACCTTCTCTGAAGATGGATGCTAATGTGCTTAATGTGCATAAAAGGCTTAGCATAGTGTTTGGCACGAGGCAGCAGGCAGCCATTAGTAACAGTCGCTCTTACACCATCAGAGTTATCATAGTTATCCTAGGCTACCTTGTCACTCTGGGAAATATGAAGCCTTATTGACATAGCCCAGCTTCCCTGGTGGCTCAGTGGTAAAGAATTTGCCTGAACATGCAGTAGACACAGGTTTGATTCCTGGGTCAGGAAGATTCCCTGGAGGAGAAAATGGCAACCCATTCTAGTACTGTTGCATGGGAAATCCCATGGACAGAGGAGCCTGGTGGGCTACAGTCCACGGGGTCATAAAGAATTGGACACAACTTAGCACACATGCATGCGTTAACATAACTACTTCTCAGCTGAGAACACAAGACTGGGAGGCTATCAAACGATTTTCTCACAATCATACTGCTAATACATGTTGAAAAAGGGCACATATATCCAGGTCTGTCCCTTTCCCTTCAGGGGCTTTCTCTCTCTCTTCTTCTTCCTTTTTGTTTTCCCTTCTTTGGCCATGGCTTACTTCCTTGAGCAACAGAATATGGTTTATGTTGTTAACAGCTGCAGAAAGCATATTATCTTTACTATCAGAAACAAAGAGAATGAGCTGCCAATGTTTGTAGAGGATTTGACAGTTTATAGTTCTTGTCTAGAGAATCCCAGGGATGGGGGAGCCTGGTGGGTCACCGTCTATGGGGTTGCACAGACTCGGACATGACTGCAGCAACTTAGCAGCAGCAGCGGCAGGGTTCTTTTACCTCCATTGTCTCTTTTGGGAATCCATGATTCTGCTTTTGTATATGGAAAAAATCTAGGAAGTATCGAAACAGTGAGTTCATGAGATACTTTCCTCTGAGCTAAGGCCTCGTTTACATGTGCTACAGGAGTGATTAGCTAATTCCTGGGAAGTATACTTATGTGGCCTGCTTAATCTCCACTCTGCTGTATACGGGCCATCTGACCTTGACCATTCTGTGTGTGTTTCTTCATCTATAAAATGAGAATCATTAAAATAGTATAAGACAATGTATATAAACCACTATCACAGAAGCTGGTGCATGAGAGAGCTTGATAATAGTAGACACTATTAGGCTGAGAAATACCCAAATTCTTTTCTTAGACTTCTGTTTTTGCAGCAGCTGGGCAAAATAAGACTTAAAAATATTATGTTGGAGAATACCAAGGAAACCTGTGAGCTCTGGGGGAATTGGGCAGAAACCCCCAGTATTCTAGGATAAACAAAAATAGCAGTCAGCAAGGGCGGGGCTTTGGTTCAGGACCAAGGACAGCTCCAGCTTGTTCCCTGCCCCCTCAGTGGGGACACTGTTATGTCTGTAGTCTGTGGAAGAAGGTTTCCACCTCAGGGCTTCCCTGTTTGGTACTTGCCACAATCTCCCCATCTTTCTGTATTTGCCCATGCCATTCCTCCCATCTGAAATGCTTCTCCTTCCTCTCTTCAGTTCAGTTCTGTCGCTCACTTGTGTCCAACTCTTTGCGACCCCATGAATCGCAGCACACCAGGCCTCCCTGTCCATCACCAACTCCTGGAGTTCACTCAAACTCATGTCCATCGAGTCAGTGATGCCATCCAACCATCTCATCCTCTGTTGTCCCCTTCTCCTCCTGCTCCCAATCCCTCCCAGCATCAGGGTTGTTTCCAATGAGTCAACTCTTCCCATGAGGTGGCCAGATTTAGCATCAGTCCTTCCAATGAACACCCGGGACTGATCTCCTTTAGAATGAAGGGTTGGATCTCCTTGCAGTCCAAGGGACTCTCAAGAGTCTTCTCCAACACCACAGTTCAAAAGCATCAATTCTTCAGCACTCAGCTTTCTTCACAGTCCAACTCTCACATCTGTACATGACCACTGGAAAAACCATAGCCTTGACTAGATGGACCTTTGTTGACAAAGTAATGTCTCTGCTTTTTAATATGCTATCTAGGTTGGAAACTCCCATGGACGGACGAGCCTGGTAGGCGGCAGTTAAGAGTCGGACACGACTGAGCGACTTCACTTTCACTTTTCATGCATTGGAGAAGGAAATGTCAACCCACTCCAGTGTTTTTACCTACAGAATCCCAGGGACAGGGGAGCCTGGTGGGCTGCCGTCTATGGAGTCACACAGAGTCAGACATGACTGAAGAGACTTAGCAGTAGCAGCAGCAGCAGCAGCAGCAGCAGCAGCAGCAGCAGCAGGTTGGTCCTAACTTTCCTTCCAAGGAGTAAGTGTCTTTTAATTTCATGGCTGCAATCACCATCTGCAGTGATTTTGGAGCCCAAAAAGTAAAGTCTGACACTGTTTCCACTGTTTTCCCATCTATTTCCCATGAAGTGATGGGACTAGATGCCATGATCTTCATTTTCTGAATGTTGAGCTTTAAGCCAACTGTTTCACTCTCCTCTTTCACTTTCATCAAGAGGCTTTTCAGTTCCTCTTCACTTTCTGCCATAAGGGTGGTGTTATCTGCATATCTGAGGTTATTGATATTTCTCCTGGCAATCTTGATTCCAGCTTGTGCTTCTTCCAGCCCAGCATTTCTCATGATATATTCTGCATATAAGTTAAATCAGCAGGGTGACAATATACAGTCTTACCATGAAATATTTCTAACATAACAAGAAGCATGGGGAATAGAATAATCATCACCTTTGCACCTAGCAGTCCAATTTAACACATGTTGGCATTTTGGCACAATTGCCTCTGATATTTTGGTTTGCTTTTAAAATTTTATTTCATTTATTTATTTTTTTTCCATGTCACACAGCATGTGGGATCTTAGTTGTCACACCAGGGGTCAAACCCATGCCTGCCCGCCCCCCTCGCCACACACACACACAGTGGAAGCTGAAGTCCTATCCACTGGACTACCAGTGAATTCCCCTTTTAAAAAAAAATGAGGCCACTGAAGGTCCCTTTGTGGCCCTCCCCCCATCACATGCCTCTCCTTCCTGCTCAGAGGTGCCCCTATTCTAGGCTGGTGTTAAGTCTTCCATATCTTCCTTCTTTTACCACCACCAGTTTTCTTCTATTCATCTAAGTCTTCTGCATTTTTAACAGCCAGGCCAAACCCCTTACTTCTCCAGTTCATGGTAACCTTTCTTGCAGAGCATTGTTGCATGCAGGTTTGGAGGGTTTTTGAGGATTCCTCTTTTTCCTCGCCCATCACACATGTGCTGAGCAGGTCCTTGTTGGAGGCAGCGCTCTTCTACTTGCTGGAGTTACAGAAATGAGTTACACACGGCCTCTGCCTCTGAGAGCTCAGAGAACATGTCTGTAGCTTCATATCATCTGTTGGTGAGAAAGCAAGCCTGCTGGCAGAGGGGCCCGCCTTCAGAAGTCTGCCACAGCTCTCACGCAGGAATCAGACCGCAAATAAGTGCTCGAGGCCTTGAGACCAGAAGACTGGAAGCAGTAGGATAGGAAGGAAGGTAGGAGTTCCTGTGACATGTCAGGCCGTGTGTGGGGAAATCTAAACATATCACCTCATTTAATGTTCCACAAACCAGGGAAATGCGTTACTCTTTTCCTTTATTCCATGTAAAGTCAAGGCTTGGAGAGCCACCAGACCTGATTAGAAGTACAGTTCACATTTGAGTTAGGGTTTTCTAAGGCCAATGTCAGTATTTATCTGGCTCTGTCTTTAGACTATGAATGGCTTGAGACAGAGACTGAACCAAATTCATCTCTTGTTCCCAAGGACCAGAGTGGTCCCTTGGAAGGTACTTGATTCATGAAAATTTATACTGTGATTGATCTGTGGGGCACATTGATCTCTAGGTCCTGCCCTCAAGGAGTTTACCATCTAGACAAGAATGCAGGCTTTGGTAACAATGCAGGAAAGCAGGGTACAAGGCCGATCACACAGATAGGATTTCTACTCTCAATGAGAGATGGGATGTATTTTCTTTGTTGGCCTTGCCCTTTAAAAACATCAGACTAAAGCACTTGGAGGACACAGAATTCCCTGGGAACTCCTACACTGCACAGTCAGGCCAGCTCTTTTCCCCCCAGGTCTGACTCACCTGGCCCCATCCCTGGCATCTCCACCTGCCCTTTGCTCTGTCATCCTTCTGACTTTGAGCTCAAACTTGCCACGTGGGTTCTCTGCTTCCTTGTTTTACTTTGGCATCTCTTGCTATCTTGATGAGAATCTTCTGCTCCAACCTGTGATACCTAATCAGCTGAACCAAACCCACCCCTAGTCCTCCTTACTCCTGTTGTTCACTACCTCCAAAGTCAGAAGGATGTGGCTTCAGATGTATGCCATGACCTAATGCCCATTCCAGAACCCATATCTTCTCCAAAACAGAGTCTGGGGCAGGTGATCTTAACATCTGGGTGGCATGAACCACTTGGCAGATTGGTGAAGTCTATGACCCCTCCTTAAAGGAAATGAATTATACTGAGAGATAGTTATCAATCAATGGAGAGTTGATAGATAATAGATACACAGCCAGATGGTAGATAACTGCATTTTTTATCTTTTACTGAGAATCAAATACATATGAAAACAACAGACATCTCTTTTCTCATGTTTCTGTGGGTCTGGAATCTGGGCATGGTTAGCTGAGTCTTCTGGTTCAGGATGTCTCACAAGGCTGCAGTCTAGGAGCTGGGCAGGATGGCAGCCATCTTCAGATCAGCTGGGGGTAGGTCTGCTTCCAAAGCTCACTCGTGGGTGTAGGCAGGATTTGGTTTCTTATGGGAGGTCAAACTGAAAGCTTTAGTTCCTCAGTGACTGTTGACCTGAGATGGTTCTTCGTTCTTTCCTGTAGAGCAGCTCACAACATGGTAGCTGCTTCATGAGAGTGAGTAAGTGAGAGGGACAGGGACTAAGGTGGAAATCACCATCTCTGATAACCTCATCTTATAAGCTGCACCCTCTCACTCTTACCATATTCTGTTCATTAGAAGCAAGTCATTAGGTTCAGCTCACAATCATGGGAGAGGACTATCCAGGGCATGAATAGCTGATAAGCGGGGTTGGGGAGGATCCTAAAGGACCATCCTAGAGCCTGGCTACAAAAACACCTGCATGCCTCCTAATTTGCTTCAGTCATGTGTGACTCTTTGCAACCCTATGAACCATAGACCACCAGGCTCCTCTGTCCATGGTATTCTCCAGAAAAGCATATTGGAGTGGACTGCCATGCCCTCTTCCAGGGAATCTTTCTGACCCAGGGCCCGAACCTGCATCTCTTATGTCTCCTGCATTGGCAAGTGGGTTCTTTACCACTTGCACCACCTGGGAAGCCCAGCTACACAAGCACAATATGCACTTATTTATGAAGGCATTAAATAAGATCTAAGAGATTCAATAGCTCAGCTGACTTTGAAGTAGACTTGAGTACAGGCACACCTCAGAGATCCTGCAGGCTTGGTTCCAGACACCTGCAATAAAACAAATATCACAATAAAGTGAGTCACATAAATGTTTGGTTTCCCCGTGCATATAAAAGCTATGTTTACACCATACTTACTGTAGTCTATTAAGTGAACAATAGTATTATGTCTTTTAAAAAAGCGTAGACCATAATTAAAAAATATTGCTTAGGAAAAAAAAGCTAACCATCATCTGACAACTCAGGGTTGTCATAAAACTTTAATTTGTAAAAAAGAAAACATGCAGTATCTGTGAAGTGCAATAAAGTGAAGTGCAATGAAATGAGGTCTGCCTGTACCGACAACAACCTGATGTAAGATAGGAGAGTATCTGTAATTTTGTGGATGACAAAAATCACAGAGAGTATTTATACACCAGGATTTGTTGCCTATATTCACAAATAATGAAAATGCTAAATTTCAGTTACATTTGTGCGTGAAAATAAAGCTGTGTTTTTTTTTCTCGTCCAAACTCAAGAATTATGTCCCCTGATCCTTGTTGAATCCGTGGACCCAAATGAGGAACCCCTGCTCAAGAGATGGGAGGCAGACAGAAGTAGCTTGTTGCTTGATCACAGATGATGCAGATCACTCACTCTAAGTAATTCAGCTGGTTTGGAGCTAAAAGTTTTCCCAAGAGGGTTCACAACGTGGCCAGAAATTAGTGGGATCAATGCCATCTAAGTTCTGGTTCTCTGCCTTGAATATTTGTGTATTCAACTTTGGGGTGTATATCTTAAGGTGATAAGGAATTAAGATTAGATTAAAATTAACCAGATAAAAGGCTGATATAGAATATATTTTACTCAATCTGCAATGCATTTAAGCATCCATTTAATCTTTCATTCCTTCAGCACACATTGTTAAGCATACACTTACTGACCACTATGGTTTTCCAGACACAGAGATAAATGCTAGGGCCAGTGATATCCAAGTAATGGTTAAAGACGTAATCCACAACCTCCAGAGGCTCCTGGTTGCTCATGGTGGTTCTTAAATTCCCCTTTCACCCAGACATATGCATGACCATGACATTAACTGAACAGAGGACTGTTCTCTTTTCCAACCATCCCTGTGTTAGTCCACTTCCACATAAAACTTCTACAATTTCAGAAGACTTGGAGAGGAAGCGTCTACCCTGGCTTGCTTCTGTCCATGAAATAATGGTTTTTTTTGCTGGTAAGCCTGGTATCCCCCTTCTTAGAACACAGCCTTGTCTTGGTGAAGGGTCTTGCATAACTCAATGAAGCTATGAGCCATGCCATACAGGACCACCCAAGACCGACTGGTCACAGTGGAGAGTTCTGACAAAACATGGTCCACTGGAGGAAGGAATGGCAAACCATTCCAGTATTTTTGCTGTAAGAATCCCACCCATGAACAGTATGACAAGGCAAAAATATATGACACTAGAAGATGAGCCCCCCAGCTCAGAAGGTGTCCAATATGTTACTGGGGAAGAGCTCATTTCACATACTGGTAAGGCTATGCTCAAAATCCTTCAAGCTAGGCTTCAGCAGTATGTGAACTGAGAAATTCCAGATGTACAAGCTCGGTTTAGAAAAGGCAGAGAAACCAGAGATCAAATTGCCAGCACTTGTTGGATCATAGAGAGAGCAAGAGAATTCCAGAAAAATATCTACTTCTGCTTCATTGACTACACTGAAACCTTTGTGTGGATCACAACAGACTGTGGAAAATTCTTAAAGAGATGGCAATACCAGCACCTTACCTATCTCCTGAGAGACCTGTATGCAGGTCATGAAGCAACAATTAGAATCTTAAATGGAACAACTGACTGGTTCAAAATTAGGAAATGAGTACCACAAGGCTGTATATTGTCACCCTGCTTATTTAACTTATATGCAGAGTATATCATGAGAAATGCCAGGCTGGATGAAGCACAAGCTGGAATTAAGATTGCCGTGAGAAATATCAATAACCTCAGATATGAAAATGATACCACTTTAATAATGAAAGCAAAGAGAAACTAAAGAGCTTCTTGATGAAGGTGAAAGAGGAGAGTGAAAAAGCTGGCTTAAAACTCAACATTCAAAAGACTGAGATCATGGCATCCAGTCCATTCATGCCATCCATCTATTCATGGCAAATAGAAGAGGAAAAAGAAACAGTGATAGATTTTTTTTCCCCTTGGGCTCCAAAATCACTGTGGATGGTGACTGCAGCCGTGAAATTAAAAGACACTTGCTCCTTGGAAGGAAAGCTATGACCAACCTAAACAGCATATTAAAAAGCAAAGATGTCGCTTTGCCAACAAAAGTCTGTCTAGTCAAAGCTGTGGTTTTTCCAGTAGTCATGTATGGATGTGAGAGTTGGACCATAAAGAAGGCTGAGCACTGAAGAACTGATGCTTGCAAACTGTTTTGATGGAGAAGACTCTTGAGAGTCCCTTGGACTGCGAGGAGATCAAATCAGTCAATCCTAAAGGAAATCAACCTTGAATGTTCACTGGAAGGACTGATACTGAAACTCCAATACTTTGGCCACCTGATATGAAGAGCAGATTCATTGGGAAAGACCCCAATGCTGGGAAAGATTGAGGGCAGGAGGAGAAGAGGGCATAAGAAGATGAGATGGTTGGATGGCATCACCTACTCAATGGACATGAGTTTGAACAAGCTCTGGGAGATAGTGAAGGACAGGGAGGCCTGGCATGCTGCAGTCCATGGGGTCGAAAAGAGTCAGACATGACTGAACAACAACACCCAGAAGGCTGAGATCAGGACCCTAGCTGCCATTAGCCTGCTATTCATTTCCTCTCTATCTTTGGAGTCACATGTGTTCTCTTGGTTCCTGCCTTTGACATAAGGTCAGCCCATGGGAGCAGGCTGTACCCTGAGTCGGGTGAGGGAAGGATGAGAGAGGGAGGGGAGGAGGGAGGAAGCCCTGAAGTTCTGTAGCTGCAACTCGGTGAGGCAGCCCATCAGAAGAGGAAGCCATGTTCTCCCATCCATATTTACACCAAAAGGCAAACAGTCTGTTCCTACCTAACTCCCAGGTCTGCGGCTCAGTCAGAGGGGAGAGGGGTGTAATTATCAGCAAACATTTTACATCCTCCCACAGCCATACCCAGGCTGGTGCATAATTCATGCCCTAGCCACAACTCATACTTGTTTCTCTCATGCAAGAATGCTACTCTTAAGGCCACAGTTCATTTCTGTGGGTCTAAGAGAGGATATATGTATATGAATAGCTGATTCACTTTGCTGCACAGCAGAAATGAACACAACACTGTAAAGCAACTATACTCCAATAAAAAATTAAAAATACAAACAAACCCAAAAACCTTATTGTGAACCAAGCAATGGGCAAGAGGTTGGGGATTGAGGCAAGAATAAATCAGAGGAATTCTTACTCTCATGAAGCTTACATTTTGAAGGATAGAGGTATATAATAAACAAACAAACCAAGGTATGGAGATGAGATGCTGGATGTGTTTTACAAGAAACAGACAGCGGATTGGAGTGAGAACCACCAGGTTACCCATGATGTTTGGCACGGTGGTCAGGGAAAGCCTTGCTCTGTGAAGGAGGCATTGGAATGAGAGCTGCCAGGCAAGAATCTGGGTGGACAGAGGTTGGCTAGAGGAGACTGAAGGCAGAGACACGTGCATGGGCTCTGAGGCTTGGTATGTCTGAAGCAAGAAGTTTATATACTTTGACTTAATAATGTTCAAAGAAAAATAGCATGTAATATGATGCCTTCAGTATACAAATGGTATAAACGAATACATTGTCTGCATGCTAAGTGGCTGCAGTTGTGGTTCCTTTGTGCATGAGATTCTCCAGGCAAAAATACTAGAGTGGGTCGCCATGCCCTCCTCTAGGGCATCTTTCTGACCCAGGGATCGAACCCACATCGCTTATGTCTCCTGCATTGGCAGGTGGGTTCTTTACCACTGGCACCACCTGGAAGCCCCAGTGAATTCGTGCATGCTAAGTCATTTCAGTCATGTCTGACTCTTTGTGACCCTATATCCTGTAGCCCCCAGGCTCCTCCACATTACCAGTAAAATAAGGTGCTTTTTTTTTTTTTCCCTCTGTAGAGGCCTTAGTTGTGCTCACCACACTTTATGAAAATGAATCACTGCTTTTAGACTCATGCTAGAGAATGGAGAATAATTCTAGAGACTTGAATTGCTACCAGCCACAACACCTGTCTTTCTAGAACAAGGCTGGGTAACTCCCATCTTGGCCTTTCATTCTAGACTCTCCAGACACCATCTCCATGTTGATCCATTTCATGTTTGATGGATATACTTAGACTTTTAAGCAATCTGCTCACGTGGCTATGTGTGTGTTAGTTGCTCAGTCGTGTCCAGCTCTTTGTGACCCCCATGGACCATAGCCTGCCAGGCTCTCCTGTCCATGGAATTCTCCAGGCAGGAATATTGGAGTGGGTTGCCATTTCCTTCTCTGGGGGATCTTCCTGACCCAGGGATCAAACCCAGGTCTTCTGCATTACAAGCAGATTCTTAGCTGTGAAGAATCTGCTATTCCTTCCTATGAACTCATCCAAAGAGATTTCTAGATTTCTGGGAAGCTCTGGCCTTTCTTTTTGTCCTTGCTGAGATCCTTAACCTTTGAGGATCTCTGCCATATTATGAATACTCACTCTTTTTTATTAGCATTCTTTTTTCTGGCTGTTTGTAAGTTTCCGCCCTGGGGGGTCCAGCTGTGTTGGAATTTCCTTCTTTCTCTGCCTGCCTCTCACAGATGCTTCATCAGACCACACTCCATCCAGCTGGCAGAGCTCTCTGCCTCTCTCTTCTCCAGGTTCCCTTTGGCCTCAAATGCTCATTGAAGAGCTCAGAAAGAGGACGTAAAAAAGGGGGCTTCCTGGTGGGCATCCGTGAGTCACTGTGCAGACAGGCTGTGGCAGGTCCTTCCTACCATCTGATGAGTCATGAGAGTGTGGCCAAACAGATGGTCATCAAGACAGATAATGTGTCAGTCTCTCTGTCAACTCTGCTTGGCCCCAGACACCAAAATAGCCTGAATCTGGGATCATTGGAGGCATGTGATCCAACTGTATAAGAAATTTCGGCCAGCAAAGAGGGTGGTACAGCCTTACCTTCTAGAAGGTCAAGCTGGAGGTTAAATATTGTCACAGAGATACTCAAGATAAGTTTGCCATCCTGGCCAGCAACCATCTGAGGGATGTCTTGCTGACTCAAGTCCATCTCTCCACAAACATAAATGTTGTATTTTTCATCTGAATGTGTTCTCATCGTTAAGGTTTCATTTCATTTGTCAGGAAACAACGCAGAGCAAATGAGGGCTCCTTCCTACAAGGCAGAGAACAATGACAGCGTCTCTGCATTAGGCACCTCCTCTCCCAGGCACTTGGCTGCCGCCGTGATCTCAGTTACTTTTACACCTTCTAACACAGGATGACTCACCTTGGGACACAAATGGCAAGATTGAGGCTCAGAGAGTTTCAACAATCTCCCCAGGTTCTCATAGGTAGGAATGGTAAAGCCTATTTTTTGAGAATTATTACAGTTTTTTTTTTTTTAAATAAAGGATACAAACCAGGACTAGCCAAATGAAGATATGCATAGAACAAGGTCTGGCAGGGTCCTGAATACAGAGTTGCTATGCCCTCTCCTTACAGAATCAGGATGCATCACTCTCCCCACATATCATCAACTAGGAAGCTCCTCCAAACTTTGATGTTCAGAGCTTTTTTTTGTTTTATCTGTACCTGGAGAAAACCATAATTCCAAGGACACACACACCATGATGTTCATTGCAGCACTGTTTACAATAGCCAGAACACGGAAGCAACCTAAATATCCATCAACAGAGGACTGGATAAAGAAGATATGGTACACATATACACTGGGTAAAGCTGATTTTAGAATAAGGTCACCATGCAATTTATCAACCAAGCCAGAGCACTTTTGAGGGTGAAAGGGGGCACTCTTAGGAATTTCATCAGGCAACAGATGTAAATTTGGAATGTTTCAGCAGGTCAGAATACAAGGATGCTTTTGTTTCGAACCAATCTTTTCAGCTCCAAAACCCAGGTTTTCCCACTCATCATATGGAGTCCTGGGAACAGGAGAAATTTGAACTCAGCTCCCACTTTCTTTTGTAACATTTTTGCCTGCTGATTTATTCCTATCTCAGGATACTGCTGTGTTTTAAAAAGTCCTGTGGCTGATTGTGCTGTGCTACTGGGTTATGGGAACTTCAGCGTCTAATGCTGTGGTGTCTGAGGACCGGAAGTCACTCTCATTCATTGTATCTTAGCAGCTGACATAGAAGCATTCAGTATCTGCTTGCTGCTGCTACTTCTGCTGCTATGTCGCTTCAGTCGTGTCCGACTCTGTGCGACCCCATAGACGGCAGCCCACCAGGCTCCCCTGTCCCTGAAATTCTCCAGGCAAGAACACTGGAGTGGGTTGCCATTTCCCTCTCCAATGCATGCAAGTGAAAAGCGAAAGTGAAGTTGCTCAGTCATGTCTGACTCTTAATGACCCCATGGACTGCAGCCTACCAGGCTCCTCCAACAATGGGATTTTCCAGGCGAGACTACTGGAATGGGGTGCCATTGCCTTCTCCAGTATCTGCTTAATAGATACTTATTCAATGGATGAATGAAATTATATACAGAGGCAATCAGGTATGAGTGGCATACCTGGAGGTATAAAATTTGGGGGGTATAAATTACTGGGAGATGTCCAGCATGCAAAGAAAAACAAGACAGAGATAAACAGGCTAAGTTTCAGTTTCATCCTTAAAGCAGAGCCACCAAAGGCTCTGAGTAGGAAAGCCACTCGGTTTGGTTTGCATTTTGGAAACAACACTCCCCATGGTCATGATCCAGGTGAAGCCCGCAAGCAACTGGACACTGGAGGCATTTAAAACATGTTTTCAAAAGGGCTACTGAGTGCCCAGCATAATATAACCTTTTACATATTTGAGAAATCTCCAAGCTGGGGCAAGCACCAGCCAGGATCAGCATCAGCCTCTGGACACATCCTCTGAGCAGTGATGGGTCGCCCTGGTGGGACACCCCAGAGCCACTTTTTCAGGGGAATCGGTACCCACTGGTTGTTCACCGGCTTCTCCCCCTGTATCAGCAGTTCTGACCTGTGGGAGCCTGGGTGGGAGGGAGGCACCCGCCCAGATTCAGGAAGCTGAGGAGTGGATTCTTCGGCCAGGGCAGATCCCTTCAAGGAGAATTTTCCTCCTTTTGCTCTCCATAAACTCCGTGCCATTGGAGGGCCTGGGCTCAGGCTTGCAGCTGGGGACTGGGTATGTGAGGGGCTTTTAGGCATGGCAGTTCTCTCCACCCTCCACCCTGAGTGGGGCTGCGGTTACTACTGCTTTTCCAGGGCAGCCCAGGGACTCTTGCTGTTTGCAGCCCTCTGCCCTCAGGCTACCCGCAAAGCTTTACCCTGTCTGGCCAGCAGGCCACCAGGCAGCGTAGATGAAAGGTACTGTTCACACTTACGGTGACTGGAATGCTCTGTCTGTAAACTGGGCAATGTAGAGACCAGCTCATAAGCACCTCAGTCTGTTGGTGGATGGTGGGTCCCTGGTGTCAACCCTTTCATTGGCTTCCCTCCAGGCACAGGCTTCTTCTGACACAGTCCCAGGACAGCCTGGCTGGGAGTGTCCAGGCCCAGTGCTCAAGGATGCCTGAACACAGGTTCTTCCCTTTCTGGCCAAAGCCTACATCCTGCACCCACCCTCATCCTATCCTCTTTTCTAGAACCATCCACCACCTGGGAACCTCCTAGTACTACCCCAGCCCTCACCTCATTCCTCTGACTAAATTCTGAGTCATGCACAGCTTGTACCCTTCTACTTTCATCCCTCAATCATTCATGCACTATTTGTCAAGACTTGCCCTAAACCTTTGCAAGAATTTGATCATGTAAATCTCAAGATCTATCAGAACTTAGTGGCTGACTTGGATTTGTATCTCTGGGGCCAGAGGGAGTCACACGCACTCCTGGCTGCAAGGAGAGCTAGGAGGAGCTCTGAGATTTGGCTTCCCAGTTTCCATATGGGAGGTGGCAATGAGGTGGGAGGGGAAGAAGGTGGGGAAGGCTTTAAAGAAGTCGATCAGCTCTGTTTGCTCCACTGTTAGCCCCGTCATCCCCATTTGACAGATTCAAAAACTGAGTTGCATGGAAGAAAAGTAACTTTCTCCAGATCATCCAGCTAAAGAGTGATGGAGACATGATTAGAATTCCAGCCTGACAGCTCCTGAGTCTGCTCTTGTATCCACCCGTCTTCAGTGGGGCCCTCATAGTGATGGAGAAGTAGGGGCATTCATGATAGGAGGTGCAATGGTTCCAGTAGAGGCCTGTTGTCTTGGGGAGGGAGTGGAGTCAAGGACAACTCTGGAATTTCTGCCTGAAATGGGGCATGTTGGAAATGTAAATGATACTGTCAAATTTTTGAAGGACTTCCATGGACCACTCTCTTCAATGTCTTGGTTGTAATTCTGATAACAAATGGGCATACCTGCCTTTGCAAGATGAAAAAAATCACAGCTCACTGAGATTATGTGACTTGTCCAAAGTCATGTGGATGGTAAGTGAAGGTGACAGCTGGATGTGACCTGGGTCTGCGTGGCCTCAAAGTCAAGTTGATGACCACGTTTCTCCACGCTGCCTTCTTACGAGGAAAAACGGGAATGCGAGGCCCTGGCCGGCTTCTGTGAATCGCGAGTTGTTGGGATTCCTGTCCTTCTTCGACCCAGATTTGTAAACAGAGGCTTTGCAAGCCAAGATACACATGGGCAGACGCAAAGGAGCAGTGCCAGCAGGAGAGAGTCGCATGAGTCCCGGTGGTGTGAAGCCTGTGTCCACATGGACCCCTGCTGTCTCCAGGGCCAAGCTGCCCGGGGCCTGGCGGTCTGCAGATGGCCACAGAGTGGCTGTGGGCTTGTCTGGCAGCAGCCTGGGCGGTCCGGTGGGAGGAGATGCTGACGGGGCCGCGTGGCTCGCTGACAAGCTTCCTCTGCTTCCAGGCTCCTTGCTGAGTCCATTTAAAGGGAAGAAGGAAAATAATAAAAGACAGTTGTCACAGGAACCAGAAAGTCCCACTCAAACAGCGGCTGTCACTTACTTATTTATGCCAAACTATTGGTGTAGCCCCTGCCATGTGACAGAGTCTGTGCTAAGTACTGCAGACACAGCAGGAGTTCAAACAGAATCCTTGCTCTCAGGGAGCTTGCGGTTTATTGGATGGAGACAGACAATTGGAAAGGTGCAAATGAATGTATAACATGTGCTGTAACAGAAGCAGTGGGACGTTCCTGGAGGTCCAGTGATTAAGACTCCATGCTTCCCATGCAGGAGGCATGGTTCAATCCCTGGTTGGGGAACTAAGATCCCACATGCCACGCAGTGCTGCCAAAAAGCATAAGGCAGTAACCCAGGATGAAGGGAGGACTAGAGAGACTGGACGTGCTCCTTATAGCAGGGAGCATCAGGGAAACCACTTCGAAGAAGCACCCTTTAGGCAGAGACCCGGACAAAGCAAAAGAGTGGGTTGGGCAGATAGTTAGGGCCAGATTGGTCTCTGGTGAAGGGAGCAGCGAGTTCTTGAGAAAGGAGGGGGACCTGGACTTTCTGGGGGTGAGCAGAGAGCATGAGGACGGAGGACTATCTGGAGGGGATGGAAACAGGTGAAGGAGCAGGTGTGGAGGGCAGGAAAGAGGAGACCTACGGCTCACAGAAAGGCTTCACATTTGGAAGAGAAATAAGATTTTTTTTCTGGGTGGTATCAGAAATTGGGATGAAAGACCAGCTGGTGAAAATCACTGGAGGCTGATTTCAGCTCCATGAAATGCTGCTGCTGCTGCTGCTAAGTCACTTCAAAGGTTAGATGATGCCCAAATTGCCAACTCTGGATATAAGGGACAAATATGAATTCATCCATCTATATAGTTATTGAGAACCTACTATGTGCCCGGCAAACATGTGTGTGCAATTCAGTGTTTTGTTTGAATCATTATCTAAATGAAATTCATCCACGGCAGTTGGTTGATGTGTCTCTTTGGTGGTTGTTTATTTGTTAAGTCGTGTCAAACTCTTTGTGACCTGAGGGGCTGCAATGAGCCAGGCCTCCCTGTCCTTCACCATCTCCCAGAATTGGCTCAAACTCGTGTCCATTGAGGCAGTGATCTCTTGGGTTTCTTTCAATCATAGATTCCCCTCTCCTGTGTTAGTTAGCCAGGGCTGCCATAACAAAGTACATTGGTTGGTGGGTTAGGGGAGGGGGCTTAAACAGCAGAAGGTTCTTCTCTCACAGTTCTGGAGACCAGAAGCCCAAGAGGAAGGTGTTGGGAGCTTGGTCTCTTGTGAGGCCTCTTGCCTTGTCTTGTAGATGGCAGCTTCTCCCATCCTCACCTCGTCTTCCCTTTGTACCTGTGCGTCCTCCTGTTTCCTAAGCCATGGTGGGTTAGGGCCCACCTTAATGACCTCATTTTAACTCTTTAAAAATTCTATTTCCTTCCTTCTTTTCAAGCTTACTTATTTAAATTTTTGGCCATACTCTGTGGCACGTGGGATCTTAGTTTCCCCACCAGGGTTTGAACCCGCACCCTCTGCATTGGAAGATGGAGTCTTAACCACTGGACCACTGGGGAAATCCACCTCATTTTATTTTAATTACTTTTTTGAACACTCTACTTCCAGTGGTAGTAATAATCAGAGGTACTTGGAGTTGGGACTTCAACATATGATTTTATAGGGGACACAGTTCAGCTCACAGCCTCTCCCTCCCCTCACATGTCATCTGTTGAAGAAACGAGTTGTTGGTTCTGTCTGTGATTTTCAGGTTGCATCCTGTGGTTTATGCCATTTTCTGTAAATGGTACTTAGGCACCTGACTGGATTCAGGTTTGATTTTCAGGCAAGAATCCTACGTTAGTGGTGGCGTGTACTTCCAACAGGAGTCGGATGGTGCCTGGTTATCTCTCTTTCTGACATGTACCATATGGTTTCCACAAGAAATTTAGATAAGTAAGAACCATGAGGTTTCTTGATTATTTTCCTAAGTGCTGTTCATATGAATGGCCTTGAGACACTGAAAAATGCTGAGGTGCTTTTGAATCAAACCAAGATTCAATTATACCCAACATCATTTTAGCAGTGAGTATTTTATGGGGCTTTTCTTTTGCAGATATCATTAAATTTGCATATGAGATGAAACTGCAGTCTGGACCAGAATGTCCTGCTGATCTATACTGTAATGGGACAGAGATTTCATGGAATTTCTGCATGAGGGGAAATCTACAGCTACATAAGGGGAAAATCTTCCAAGTTACTCAGATCTGGGTCTGAATCCTGGTGCATTCTAGGGGACTGAATTGGTTATTTGTTGCTATGGAACAGATCACCCAATACTCAGTGATTTCACATCACAACTACTTTTCTTACTCAGATATCTGGGGGGTTGACAAATTTAGTCTAAACTTGTCTGAGGGAAAGGGGTAGGGAAGTACACTCCATCTCTAGGGAGAAGAACTACAAAGATATCTGAAAAGGGGTTTGGATAAGGGCAAAAAAAAAAAAAAAAAAAGCCATAGAGAATTGGGACCAATAATTCAATCAGTAACTTGGATTAAATGAAATAACATATGCGAAGTGCTCAGGGATTTCTGGGCTTATGTTCTGTGTCTTGTGAATGCTGGCTATTGCTACTATTACTAATCATTAATCTTTATTTTGCAACAAATCATGGCTGGAAAGTGAATGCCATGGGCCTTTCTTTAAGCAGGCTCTTACAGACATCCTCAATGCTGGGTGGCACTTAACTTCAGTACCATGACAAGAGGTGTAGGGATCATCTGTGTTAGGGGCCTGCTGGTTGACAGAACAGCTTCTCCATGCTGGGCAGCTGTTTATTCGGAGGAGGTCCTGGGACTGACTTGTCTCTTTGCCATCAGGTGCTGTTCAAAACCAGGGAAATCATGAGAGCTCACATTCAGTGGAGAAGGAGAACACAAGCTCTTGTTTGAAAGAAGAAATGAATTGCTTGATTGGAGCTCAAACACCTGGACATTCTTGAGAGTATGTTTTTGGCACGTGTTAGGGGGAAGAGGCAAATGAAGAGAAAGCAAATTGGTCTTAGAGATGTATTTTAAAAAGCAGCGGTTTACTTGCTGTGTCTATCCTGGGCTCAGCACAGCTTTCACTGGAACTCCCTCACTAGCGGTTCCCACATGCTCTCTTCTCTGCAGACCATTTGCACCAGAATCCCCTCGGGCATTAGTAATTCATCCACATTCTGATTTGGGAGGCTGAGGGTGTGACACTCGGATTTTACAAAGCTTTCTGGTGTATGTGATAAGCAGTTGGATAAAGGGGGGCATTGGTCTCCCTGTTTGGGCGTTCATAACTGGTTGCACTATTGCACAGAAACTAGATTCCCGCTCACAGCTGATCAGAACCAGAGAGCTCTGGAGTCTGTGCTCTTAAGGAACAAAGATGTGTCTTATTTATCCTTGGATCCTGGAGCAAGGTGCCCTGGAGGGCTGTGATGTTGCGTCCAGAATTTATGGGGCCTTCATTGTGCGGGACAGGAGACAGAGGCCCGCAAGGGCTAAGTGACTCACTTTGGGGTGTTCTGCCAAGGCATTCCCCACTTGGTCTCCCCTGCCCCTGGGGTCCGGCCATTCCAAACTTCTTCTTGGGGAGGGATCTCCCCAGGTGTAAAACACCTCTGACATGTTAAGCCTTGTGCCAAATGATTCAGACATGTTATTTCACTTTCTTCTTTCATTAACAAATACCACTTAGTAAATTAGCACTACTGGCTCCACTTGATAGATGAGAAAAATGTACTGAAAGTCACACTGCTACTGGGGAGGAAGTGGGAATCCAACTGAGGTTTGCTGGGTGGATGCAGTGATTGAAAAGAAGCAGGAGGAGCCTTCCTGGGGTTGTGATGATGTTCTGGTTCTTGACCTGAATGCAGGTCACTTGTGAAAGGAGGTTCATGCTGTGAACTGTATGGTTAAGCTTTGTATAAACCCTTTCATGTCCTTTCTCTTCAATGACAAGACAGAAAAACCAATCCTGGTGTGTCTCTTTTGCAAACTCCTTTTCTGTTATCCTTGCTGCCTCCCACTGTGAAAGCTTGGCTCTTGCCCCATCAACTCATGACAGCCTTTCCTTGTGAAGACACTCACTGTGGAAAAGGAGGGACTGAGCTAGAAACCAGGTCTTTTTTTTTTTTTTTTTCTTGAGCAGTTTTCTACATCAGCCATCTCTGGGGAGGTCCCAGCAGATGTCTGAATGTGACTTTTCCTGGGATTACTGAATCATAGGGCAGGTGTGTTTCAGACCTCATTTTATGCAAGATTGAGGAGCTTTCATTATTACTGACATCTACATCTCTGTTTTCTTTCTTCCTTTCTTTTTTCTTTTAAAGAAAACTCAACTTTATCCATGTATAATCGACATACGCAAAGTGTATAGTCTGTTTTGAAACATGTATTTACACCCATATAAACATCTCTACAATCAAGATAATGCTGATAATGAGCATATCAATTACCCTATGGTTTTCCTGTGTCCCCTGATAATCCCTTGCTCCAGCCCCTCTCTGCCTGCCCACTCCACCCTCATCTATCTCTAAGGGAACCAAAGACTTACTTTCTGTTGCTGTTAGTTTTCATCTGTTAGAATTTCACATAAATGGAGTTAATCATTACAATCTTCTGTGCATGTGGCTTTCGACCAGCACAATTATATTGATGCATATATCAATCATTCATTGTGTATATCACTCACTTGTTCTTTTTACTGCCATGTGGTATCCACTGTAGGGGAGGATGTATGTCGATGGACACATGGGCTGTTGCCCGTGTTTTGGGTCTCTTAGACAAAGCTGCCATAAACATTCTTGTACAAGTCTTTGTTGGACATGTGCTTTCATTTCTCTTGTGAAAATACCCAGGGATAGAATGGCTGGGTCACATGACAGGTGTATGTATAACGTTTTAAAGAGCTGCTAAATACTTTGCTTTTCAAAGTGTTTGTACTATTTACATTTCCATCAGTACGGAGGAGAGTTCCAAGTACCTCTGCGTCCTTCCCGCTACTTGCTATGGTCAATCTTTTTCGTTTTAACCATTCAATTATGTGTATAGACTTCTTTTTTTATTGGCATGTAATTGCTTTACAATATTGCTAGTTTCTACGGTACAGCAATGTAAACCAATTCAAAGTATACATATATCCTTTCCCTCTTGAGTCTCCCTCTCAGCCCCACACACATCCTACCCCACTAGGTCATCACAGAGCACAGAGCTGAGCTCCCTGTGCTATACAGCAGCTTCCCACTAGCCATCTGCCTTACACGCGGCAGTGTGTATCTGTCAACCCTACTCTGAATTCATCCCACCCGCTCCTACCCTCGTGTGTCTTGAGGCTGTCTTTTTGTGCAGCTCTCTCCTGTCTCGTTCTGCATTCTAAGAGCTCTAGCCATGCTGTTCTGTGGAACTTCTAGCTTCATCTCAGCTCATTGTGTGTGCTGGGCTCTGACAGAATTCCTCTTCCCTGTGCTGAGGTCTGGAAACGGTCTCAAGGCAGAAAGGTAGGGCAATTACAGGGCTCATTTGAGCTAGAAACCAGATTTTTTGCCTCTTTGCCCAATATTCTTTATTTCCATGCCATCTTTCAGGTATCATGCCCATTTTCTGATGCCCTTTGTTTTGAAAATCATTGTTTCATTGTCTGCCTTTTGCTTATTTCAGTTGTAAAAGCTAATCCTATCACTGTTACTTCTGTTTGTCTGGAAGTAGAAACCTCTTTTCTAGGGCCTTAAATTCTCTCTGGCTCTCTAAAGAAGTGACTCCAGTTTCTCTTTCACAAAGAAGTATCAGTGACTCAAAGTTGCTTAAAGTATTACTGTTTCAGGGCACTTTTTACGTAAGGGAGAGTTCAAATATTACATCAAGTGATGATACTCTAAGGATGAAATTTAGGCATCTGTCTATGGGTTTGAGATAATTATATTCTCTCAAGAATACACCCCAAACATGGTTATGAACAAAACAATACCAGTGAAGAATAAACAAAAGTCAAGAAGCAGCTCATGAATTTAATAAAGTCAATTGACATTGACGACTCAATAAAACTTTATTGGATACCACTTTTTGCCAGGTGCTTTAACAGGCAGTCAGGATCTTAATATGCCTGTCCTGAGTTTATACACTACTGGGTAAAGACATTCATGGACAACTCATTATAATCATTTTAAGAAGTATAGGATTTGAGTAAGTGTCAGGCTGGTTCCCAGGACTGACAGCTGGGAAATCTGCCCCATGGAGTCATTCAGAGACTCTGAGTCAACATCCATCTACATACCATCTCCATCTCACGGCTTCCAAGACCACACTGATCACTATCCCAGTCACCTGGAAGTGAAAGGCGTGTGGAGGAGAGCATCCAAGGAAGGTTCTTAGGGGCCAGACCAGGAAGTGGTGTGAATCACATGTTCTCAGTTTCTATTGGCTACGGCCTGATTACATGACCAAATCCAACCACAAGGAAGATTGGGATTTGTAGTCCTATGAGCCCAGGAAGAAGAGGTAACAGGTTTTGGTAAACTGCTATGAGAGTCTGTCATAGTAAGCATTTCTCTAAAATAAGTTTATAAAATATATACATTTTTTGCTCTTGGAAACAACGCTCTTATTTAAAGATACTTGGTGCAGTGACTCTTCCTCAGCATTTGCTAAGGGACTGAGGCTGTCACATGCATTTGAAATTAACTTATGGCCTTTCCGCTGGAGAAGGCAATGGCAACCCACTCCAGTACTCTTGCCTGGCAAATCCCATGGATGAAGGAGCCTGGTGGGCTGCAGTCCATGGGGTCGCTAAGAGTCGGACACGACTGAGCAACTTCACTTCCACTTTTCACTTTCATGCATTGGAGAAGGAAATGGCAACCCACTCTGGTGTTCTTGCCTGGAGAATCCCAGGGACGGGGGAGCCTGGTGGGCTGCCGACTGTGGGTTCGCACAGAGTCGGACACGACTGAAGCGACTTAGCAGCAGCAGCAGTATGGCCTTTCTGCAATAAAAGGCAGGTGGAAAGGAACAAGTGGAGTAAGGAGTGGTGTCCAGCTGGGCTGCAGAGGTATGCACCCGGATACATCTGCTTCTTATCTTTTTTAACTATCTGTAGTTAGCAGCCTGTAACAAAGAAACAAAAGGCCTTCCTAGTGAGGTGGCCCCAAAGCCACATCAGGGAAAAGAAGTGATAAAGGCAGCCCCAGAGAGATAGCTGTCCCACAATAAGCTGCAGCCTTCAGTGTGATGTGGGAACAATGTCCATTTAGTTACTCTGAACCCTGACTTTAGGTCCCCATCGGGTCTTATCTAACTGGCCATGTTACAGAATGATTTTACTTCAGACAGTCCCAGGTTTGAATCCCCACTCCTCAATTGCTAAACTTGTGATATTAGGTGAATTACTTAACCTCCCTTGAGATCCTTATCTGTAAAGCAGGGCTAACAAAATACCTGCTCATCACATTGTAGCTACAATTAAATAAGTTCAGACTTATAAAGTGGGTATATAAGCCATCTGGTATATACTTCTCAGATGGCTCAGTGGTAAAGAATCCTCCTATCCTTGAAGGAGAGGCAGGAGATGTGGGTTTGATCCCTAGGTTGAGAAGATCTCTGGGATCCCCACTGGAAACCCGCTCCAGTATTCTTGCCTGGAGAATCCCTTGGACAGAGGACCTTGGAACTTGGTGGGCTACAGTCCACGGGGTCACAAAGAGTCAGACATGACAGAGTGACTGAGCACACGTGCACGCGTGCTTATAAAACACTTGGTATAGCACCTGGCACAATGAAAGAGCTCAGAGTCAGTCTCTGATTATCTGTTTTATATATAGTAGTGTGTATACGTTAATCCCAAACTCCAGATTTACCTCCCACCCCCACCCTGCAGGGATATAGGTCAAAGGTTGAGAGGCAGAGAGGAGGTCAGGAGCATTTCCAATGGCAGTCATTGCGATAGTAGAGACTGGAAGCTGGATGGGGGTCCTTGTATCAGTGACTTGTAGGAAAGCTTGGTTGCAAATAATATGCATCTTAAAAAGTGGTTTGAAATAACACTGGAGATGGAAGTGGGAAACCAAGATGTAGTCCCTGTGGGTCCTAGGCTTGTCAGATAGTCCTGTCACTGTTCCTTTCCCATCTGGGGCTGCTGTTAATTAAGGCTTCCTCTTTGACCTGGAAGTTGCCATGCTGATTCACACCCCAGTCACAGGCAGTCTGGATTCCCCTCCGCAGGACTATTCTGGAAACCCTACTCCCCCAAGTCAGACACTTCAGCTGTCATTAGATGCTTATTAAGGCGAGTGAGTCAGGGTGGTGGCTTAAGACACAATTTCCACTCTATTCCACATCCCTTTCCTCTCCTCTCCATGCCATGCTATTTCGAGCATACAAACTCACAAGGCTTTGTGGGGAGTGGAAGGGACATGGGTTCCGAGCTTCTAGACCTCCCAGAAAAATCTCTTTTTGCAGTTCACTTCCTTGAACAGAAAGCTAATCCGCTCTGAGCTTCAGTGTCCTCAACTCAGTGCAGAGGTGTTAAAAGGATTGCATGGGTTTAAGCATAAAGGGCTCTGCATAGGATTTGGGGTAGGGTAGGTCTGCAGGAAGTGCCATGGGTGCCTGTGGTCTGATATGCATGTCCCCTGATTTGCTCCACTTCAGGATGTAGTCCACAGGGCCATTTTGATGTGGGTCTCGAGAAGGATCCTGGGAAACCATCCCCTCCTTCCTTCCCCCATAGCTGTTTGTGGATCATCCTTGCAAAATTCCTTTCTGTGGTTCTCTGGGGGTGGGAGCGACACAGCTCAATTGCTCCCCAAACAGGAACCTTTCACAGCTTCCTGGTCAGCTGCCAGACCCCAGGGCTGGCAGGGCCACGTGAGTTGGTTTCTGCTTTGTGGATTTCACCCAGCTGTCCAGACACAGAACCTCAGGTCTTTCTTCATATCAACTCTTTGGTGACATAAACAGGCACCAGAGCAGGCACCCTTTACCTAGATGCCCCTCCTCAAAAATGGTGGGGCTGTCCGTGGAATTTGCTCTTGTTTCTGACTTCTAGATGGGCTTTCAGACTCTGCTGAAGGGCTTATCCATCCAGCAGTCCCTAACTCTTTCTTTTTGTTTTTTTGGACCACAAAATTCATATACCAGAAAATTCTTTAGGACAAGTGACTCAGTTTTTTGAACGAATAGATTGCAAGGGGGAAAAAATAAATGAAGAAAAGACTTGTGAATTTGTACATTAAAAGATACTTTAGAGATACCTTAATTAGTGACCTATAGGAGCATAATTGGATCATGACTCACAGCAGATTTTTTTTAACTTTTTATTTTATATTGGAGAATTAAGTGAAAATGAAAGTTTCAGTCATTCAGTCACGTCTGTAGCCCGCCAGGCTCCTCTGTCCATGGAATTCTCCAGGCAAGAATACTGGAGTGGGTTGCCATGCCCTCCTCCAGGGGATCTTCCCTGACCCAGGGATCAAACTCAGATCTCCTGCATTGCAGGTGGATTCTTTACCATCTGAGCCACCAGGGAAGGAAGCCCATGGTGAAGTGTAGCAGATTAACATTGTGATAACTTTAGGTGGACAGCAAAAGGACTCAGCCACAGCAGCGCCTGACTCTTCTGTGGAGTTCCTGCCCATCTCTCCTCTCCCTGTTTCTCACCCAAACACCACCCCGTTGGGCAGACACTCAGCTAGCATCTTCTTGCCTCTGGGACACCCAGCTGGTCCCCAGCCCGGGGAACACATTGACAGCCTGTTTCCTTCTTGTCAAATCCCCTGCCCATGGCATTCAAAACCATCCTGTTTTGTGCCCCATCCACCCAGGCATCTTTTACTAGCCTTGACTTCCCCATTGTTAGGAGACAATGGGCACACAGACGATATCCATAGGCGGAATGAATCGCTCTCACTTTCCAAAAGATATAGCTCCAAGAGAGGGAGCTGAGGCCATGAAACGAGAGTCATAAAACTCGCATTCCCAGCCCCACTACTCACGGGTTTTGTAATCCTGGACAAATCATTTACCCTCTCTGAGCCACCAGTGGTCCTATTTGAAAGGGTGGGGCCAGTGCTAATTGCCCTGTTCCCTCCTCCCCCGCCCGACTCACCATTTACTGTGAGAATCAAATGAGATAATGTCTGTGAAAGTGCTCTGTAAACCAGAGCTGTTATTATATGGAGGTAACCCATTATTATTAAGAACAGGTTTTCCTGATTCTTCCAGCTCCCCCTCCCTCTCCATCCCCTGCACTGGCTTGAGGCTGAGGCTCCCTGGAGGTGGACCTTTGGAGCCAGAAATGAGAAGAATCCTGCTCTGCTTACCAAGGAGAGTCTTCTGAATTGCTGTGATTTAGGCATGTGGAACCAAAGAAGGAGAAAGAAGTTCTGACACCCAGATATTTCTTGGTTTGGCTTTTGAACATCCTAGTGGAAACGACTCTGTTAAGCTCCACACAGAATTCACAGAAACACCCTGTTCCCCTGGGTGCTCTGGAGTGAAGCTGTTTCTAAAACCTCTGCTTCCAGGCGTGCCCACCTTGGTCCACTCATGTACCCTGATGAGTTCTTTGAATGCCAGTCTCTTCGTATTACTTCTTGGAATGAACCTAACACTATGGGTCCCCATCGGCCTCAAGGTGAAGTCTTAATACTTACCAGGGGCTCTTGCTGAACTTTGCAGCCTTCCCATGACCTCTCACCCCTTCATGCTTTACCCTTTAGCAGTTCACCTCTCACCCAGTATTTCATTCTCTGTTCCCACTTCCTCTTCCTGTACAGATCAGCCTAGATATGACCTATTTATAAAGCTTACTTACCCTCACTTGCCTTGATAAAATGGAGTGCCTGCAATGTGCTCCTATAGCATCTTGGTTTTTCTCTATAGTAGCCTCTCCACTCTTGACTATGGTCATGTGTTAGGATCTGTCTTCTCTAGGAAGCCAGAAGCTCCATTAGGTTACGTTCTACCACTGGCTTGGTCATCCATTGTAGTCATGGCACTAGTTCATAGTCGAGCAGTGAATGAATGAATGAATGAGTGATGTGTCTGAGCATGTTGTGGATTTGTGTCTGGAAGGTGGGGAGCTCAAAAATGTTAATAAATAACACAGATGTGCTCATTTTAGAAAAGAATTAATATATTCCTGAATAAAGTATGCAAACTTTAGTATTAGAATATTCTTGAGCCCAAGTCTGTTTTCCTCTAAAAGCCATTCTTTTAATCACTATACCTGACTGTAAGGTGTTTTGTTTTTTTAAGGAAGCAAATTCTTTTTGCTTAAAACATTTACTTATTTACCAATATTTATTTGTAAGGGCAGGGTCCTAATTGTGGCACATGGGCTCTTCGATCTTGATCGCTGCATGAGGGTATCTTTAATTGCAGCATGTAAACTCCTAGTTGCATCATGGGGGGATCTAGTTCCCTGACCAGGTATCGAACTGGACCCTTTGCGTTGGGAGTGCAGAGTCTTAGCCACTGGACCACCAGGGAAGTCCCTGCAAGGGTTTTAGTATTAGAAAAATCTAGGCTTGAATCCCTGGGACTTACCAGTTGTGTTCACTGAAGTAAGTTAGTTTATCCCTTGCACTCTATTCCTTATTAGAGCACTCTGTGAATTAAACAGGATGATGTTGGTAACATGCTTGGCTTTTAGTAGGTTCCTTACATTAATTGTTAAGTTGGTAAGCCAGAGACAGAGTTTAGATTTTCCAAATTCGGGCAATCCTAAAATGAAGACGTTATTTTCTTCTATAAAATCCTTGAAGAACGGGGGAGATCAGCATGACATTGAGCGTCTTCCTTCCTGGGGGAACTTGTCATTTCTTGAGGTGGGTTAATGAATACATCCTGTGACAGGTGAGCTTGTGGAGAGTGCTTTTGCAGTCAGCAGAATTCTGCTGTCCTGTGGTCCTACTGCTCAAGATTGTTAGGGAAAGTCTAGTCATGGTGCCAGACACACCTCCCCAGTCATCTGAGGACAGTTGTTCTACTCCCATTATTGCCTCCGCAGTCTTATTTCTCTAGGTAGAATGATACTAGTCAGTCCCTCCAACTGTTCTCAGGGAACAAGGCATTATCCACCAGTCCTATACAACTTTAGCAATAATATCTAAAAGACAGACTTAGCAACCAGGATACTTACTAAAGCATTGATTACATTTGTGAAAAACGTAACATAACCACTTAAATACACATGATGGGGAACTGGTGGAATAGATTACAGCATGTTCACAGTTCGTATGAACAAATAGCAAGAAGCCTTCAAGAGTGATTGGAGGAATAAATGTTTATTGACTTGGAAATATGCTTATAGTATGAATTGGTAAATGTAAAAAAAAGCCAATTATAAACTAGAATGTCATGGATAAACCCCAACTTTGGACCACAATATTTATGAATTTATGGAAGAAAATCTAAAAGTATTTAAAAGGGTGAAAGTGTTTATCTCTTGGGGCATGAGATTATGGGGATTTTCTTTTTGTTCTAAATTTTCAATTGGAGGAGGAAGTATAGCTTAGTGGTTATGAAAATGGACTTCAGAGTCAGGTAGACCTGGTCTTAGTCATTTTCTACTGCTTCAGAGCTTTGAGACCTCAGTTTCCTAATCAGTAAACTACAGAAACTGATAATGCCTCCTCTTAGTGTGGATGAGAAAATGATGAAGCTGCCTTTATTTCTGGAGGGAATTAGTGTGTGCCCTGCTAAGCAATTTACTCTCATGGTCTTTATCATGAGCTATTCCAAAAATGAAGAAACTGAGGCTCAGCAAGGCGAAGAAACTTGCCGTTATGCTGCATGAAGGGGCTTAATTACTTTCTCCATTCCGCTTCAGTCCTTTCAAGGTTGTTCAAGTTCAAATTTGTTCTCCTGTCATCCACATCTCCCTGCTGACTCATTCTGGACCAGTTTTGACTAAAACCCCCCAAACATTTTCATACTGGTCATGTCTCCTCTGTCTTTTTTGTTGTGTTTTATCTTTTCTTTTTTGAACATGAATGAACTTATTATGGAGCAGACAGGTGGATGAGAAACCTGAGCATTCAAATCATACCATGAACGATGAGGAAGTCCGAGAATAAGCCCTGTAATTTGGTAGTGAGAAGTTGCTGATCACACCGACTTCACATACCCTGGAGCCCCCAGGGGTAATATTAATAAAATGCATGAGCTTTGCATTTTCCCTCTCAACTCATCTGGAAAGAGTGACTTCTGAGGTGAGAGTAGGTGAGTGGAGAGGTCGGGAGCAGTTGAGGGAGGGTGTCTTTGGGCTGCCATGGGTCCTAGGAGATTCTGAGGGACAGTGGTCAACAGAACTGGGTGAGGAGCACGAGGCCACCGTGGAAACGGGGGCACCCGGCGGTTCCGAGTTCTAATCCTGCTGTGTCATCTTGTGGCCTGAGCACGTTACAGAAGTCTCTGAACTTCATCCTCAAAACACAGCCAGTGGTGCATCGGTTCTGGAGGTCTGAGACCAAAATGAGATCACCAAAGACTCAACTTTGTGCCGGGACCAATTTCAGTCAGCATCTTCTACTCCATGCCTAGGGTGGGAAAACCATACAGAATAGAAACTCAGAGCTGCCGGAAGAAAGACAGTCACTGAGGCCAAACTGGCCCACATGGATCCTTTATCCTCATTTTGACAACTTCATTAATTAAAAAAAAATTCAAAATCAATATGTTTTTGTGGTTGAAAAAAAAAAAAATCAAACCAGGCAGGAGCATCTGGAATAAATAATAAAAATTCCTCTTGATCACCCTTTAATCCCGCTCGTGTCTCCAGAGAGAAGCACAGTGACCAGTCTCCTTGTGTGCTTTTCTAGGCATTTTGCTGGGGCTTTGAAGTGTTCATATGTAGGCATATATACTTCCTCACCAACATCATAAATGTTCTGTGACATGAATGCTTCACAAAGCTTTCACAGAGAGAATGAAATGCTGGCGAAGGGGAAGAAAAGGTTCCCCTGGCTCAGTAGTTTCCCCACGACTTTTCTGTGTGGTACGGATGCCCCCCAAATGCAGAAAGGGCTGGAAGCGGACCTTCTACCTTCTTCGTGTGGCTACCACTTCATGCTCTGGTCCTTAGGCTTCTGCTTTGGAGGTTGTCATCTTAGATCACATCTGTCTCTCAAGAGACTTGGGCCCTTTGGATAGAATGATCCTTCCCCATCCAAGGGGAAATGGGACAGGCCCAGGAGGAAATAAGTGTCCAGATGACAAATTGCATGAATCAAGGGACTTGTGAAAATGACCAATATTATTTTAAAACATATACTGTCTGCAGAGGAGGAAGGCAGTTGCTTCTGCTTTGACTCTTCTTTTGAGAGTGGGTAGAAGCCCTTCAGGGGTGATGTTGGATCCTGTACTTTTTTTTTTTTAATTTTTTAATTGGTGGAAAATTGTTTTACAATGTTCTGTTGTTGGTTTCTGTCCTGTGCTCAGTTGCTCAGTCATGCCCGACTCTTTTTGGCTCCATGGACTGTAGCCCACCAGGCTCCTCTGCCCATGGAATTTTCCAGGCAAGAATATTGGAGTGGGTTGCCATTTCCTTCTCCAGGGAATCTTCCCAACCCAGGGATCAAACCCGCATCTCCAACATCTCCTGCATTGGCAGGCAGATTCTTTACCACTAGTGCCACGTGGGAAGTCCAGTGCGAATCAACCATAATTACATATAAACATGTATATCCCCTGTCTTCTGAGCCTCCCTCTCCTCTCCCAGTCCCACCCCTCTAAGTCATCACAGAGTGCCAGGCTGGGCTCCCTGTGTTATAGAGCAACTTCCCACTGTGTCTGTTTTACACATGATAGTATATGCATGTCTGCTACTTTCTCAATTCATCCCACCCCCACCTTCCCCTGCTGTGTCCACAGGTCTGTTCATTCTCTACTACGTTCATTACCATTTTCCTAGATTCCATGCTGCTGCTGCTAAGTCACTTCAGTCATGTCTGACTCTGTGCGACCCCATAGACGGCAGCCCACCAGGCTCCCCCGTCCTTGGGATTCTCCAGGCAAGAACACTGGAGTGGGTTGCCATTTCCTTCTCCAATGCATGAAAGTGAAAAGTGAAAGTGAAGTCGCTCAGTCGTGTCTGACTCTGTGTGACCCTATGGACTGCAGCCCACCAGGCTCCTCCGTCCAAGGGATTTTCCAGGCAAGAGTCCTAGATTCCATATATATGCGTTAATACATGATACTTGTTTTTCTCTTTCTGACTTACTTCACTCTGTAAAAGAGGCTCTAGGTTCATACACTTCACTACAACAGACTCAAATGTGTTCCTTTTATGGCCGAGTAGTATTCCACTGTAGATACGTACCGTGTCTTTTTTATCCATTCATCTGCTGCTGGTCATCTGGAGAGCTTCCATGTCCCGTGTATTGTAAGTATTGCTTCAGTGAACATTGTGGTACATGTGTCTTTTCTTTTTTTTTTTTTAATTTTATTTAATTTAACTTTACAATATTGTATTGGTTTTGCCGTATATCAAAATGAATCTGCCACAGGTATACACGTGTTCCCCATCCTGAACCCTCCTCCCTCCTCCCTCCCCATACCATCCCTCTGGGTTGTCCCAGTGCACCAGCCCCAAGCATCCAGTATCGTGCATCGAACCTGAACTGGTGACTCGTTTCATACATGATATTATACATATTTCAATGCCATTCTCCCAAATCATCCCACCCTCTCCCTCTCCCACAGAGTCCAAAAGACTGTTCTATACATCAGTGTCTCTTTTGCTGTCTCGTATACAGGGTTATTGTTACCATTTTTCTAAATTCCATATATATGCATTAGCATATGTGTCTTTTAGAATTGTGTTTTTCTCAGGGTATATGCCCAGTAGTGGGCTTGCTGGGAGCTCTTTAACATGGTTAATATCTAAATGGTGATATTAGTGTTAATGTACCTTTTGGGTACACAGTTTTGGAGAAGGTTATTAATTGGGCTCCATCCAAATAGTCTGAGGGTTGTTGAGGGTATGACAAAGGCTCCATGGGGTTGGAGAGTTCCCCACTCACCTCCCTCAGGACGTTTAGTGTGGAATCTGATTCTAAGTAGTTTCCTAATTGCTGTACATTGACATACTTCAGTTGTCTGTATTCTTGTTGACCATCTATTTATTCATTCGCTTATTAATCAAAATGTTTTGAGGTGGTTTGATTTGCCAGGCACTGTGCTATGTGCTGTATTGATATGGACACAAAAGAGGAAGCCATTGGTTGTCCTTAGAGCTGCAGCAGGAACAGACTTTCAACAGAGGGAATACTTGAGAAAGGTTTCAAAGTAGGAATAGGAGTTTGCCTCCCCACCCCAAAAAAAGGTAGGGGAAGAACATTTCATGAGGGGAAGCACCATAAATCAATGTTGGAAATACAGGATGAGAAGGTAAGATTTTGGGTGATGAAAGAAAGTCGTAGCCTGGACTGATTGACTCAAGTTGTTCCTTACGGACAAAATCACAAATATTGATTAGAGAAAGATTTCCTTTTGTTCTATCTAATTGAGTTCCAATGGGCCACTGATTTACTCAAGAAAGATTTACTCAGCAACTGCTACATTCTTTGCATTGCGGTGGTGCTAGGAATATGATGTTGACCACTTCCTTTTGGCCATTTCCCCAACGGCTCAGTAAATAGTATTAAAGTTTAACTTGGCAGTGATCACCCTTTTCTTTCGCCCATGACAAAGCATCTTTCTATTTAAGGGGCATCTACTGTGAGAATGGCATGAGTTTTTATGTTCTGGACAATGTAAGGGAGAATTTCAAACAGTTTTATTGCCTTTTCAAACTACAAATTTAGATGTCAGTGTAACTCACTGTTATATCTATTGACAGTACATCGATATGATCAAACCTGATCTTGTGATAGACAACTTATAAATACCTTAATAAAGTTTATAACCATGCCTCTGAATGCCATCACTTTTTTCAGCACCACCCCCCTCCACTTTTTTTCCCCCGCTAGGGAGAAATGACTTGGTTACACAATGAGTTTTATAGAGTGGCAGGAGAAACACAGTGGCTGGTGCCCAGGCTGGTGCATTCTGATGCCTCCACAAATAAAACACCCACGTCACACAGTCAGTCCAGAACCAAAACAACAGTGGGATCTGTCCTGAGGTCAGCGTTATTGCAATCCAGCTTCCTAACCCCTCCTACCTCCACCGCCTCCTCCCCACTCCAGAGGTTAAAGGACAACTAGCTCAGTTCTTGACATCCTGCCTTTGGTCTCTCTTAGCTTGGTTGCCTCAGAGAAGGAAATGGCAACCCACTCCAGTGTTCTTGCCTGGAGAATCCCAAGGACGGCGGAGATGTCTATGGGGCTGCCATCTATAGGGTCGCACAGAGTCGGACACGACTGATGTGACTTAGCAGCAGCAGCAGCAGCATCTTGGTTGCCTGGTGTCTTCCCACCTGTCAGTCTTCCAAGAAGAGATGCTTCGCCTCCTTTAAAAAATCTTCTTTGAACAGCCCTTTCACTTGCTACTCCCAGTGTCTCTTTGGTTGACAAAACCACAAACCCAGATGGGTAATTAAGGATTGAGGGCATCAGTGGTTTGGGATTTCTTTCAGCTAATTGCTGTCCTATGTGAAAGATTGCGTCAGCTGTGACAGCTGGCCTGAATAATCATCCCTCTTTAGCAGTAAGTTTTCACCTTCTGTGTAGTGGGGGACTTTCAAGGCTGTTTTGACTGGTGATAAATCTGAAAAGGTATTATAGATATACCTCACTGGGTTGTTGTGAAAATTAAATAGGAGACAGCCATCAAGTTTTTGCCATCTGCCTCTTTACAGTAAGCATTTGATTTCAGTTAGGTATTTTTGTCTTCTAGAATCTGTGCATCCTGGACCCTCACACCCTGCACTCAACTCCGCTACTCTCTGTTGCTGATGGCACGAGGCCTGTGATGGCTTCCTTTTTTCTGTACTGGTTTTAGAGGTAGAAAGGAGGATGCTGGGATGTGGATATAGTTATTCAGAAGGCTCTGCCAAGCATTAGTTCTTTGCTGGCTGGGACAATGAGCTCTGGAACACGCTGCAAGGTCTAAATGGAATTTTGTTTTGGGTACAACGAGTTATGTTCTCATTTATACCAGAGTAACAAGGATTGCTACCTTGACTATCTAAACTGAGGTGGGAGGGGTGCATGGGCTGGGAGCAGAATGGGGAATTAGATATTCTTACATGTTGTTCTTTGGAGAAGGAAATGGCAACCCACTCCAGTGTTCTTGCTTGGAGAATCCCAGGGACAGGGGAGCCTGGTGGGCTGCCTTCTATGGGGTCGCAGAGTTGGACACGACTGAAGCGACTTAGCAACAGCAGCAGCAGCAGCATATGTTGCTCTTAGAGTTCTTTGGAAATAAATAATTGTAGCGGGATTTCTTTTTTCTTTTTTTTTTTCCGGGCTCATATGGCCAAGTACAAACCCAGAGAAGGAGGAAGTTAGTTCATATTCTTGCTTTCTTCTAAGGGCAAACAGATCCACTGACCTGTTCCCAAGGGCTCGTTTTCCATCTCTGCTGGGCTCATCAGAGTGGACGGTGAGTCTACAAAGGCCGACGGGGAGAAATGCTGCTGAGAGCTTACCTTTCGGGTCCCTGCCTTTTTCTATGGAACGTGACCTGGGCTCTGCATCTGGTCCCCTGACCAGTGTGTTTGTAGCAGAGGCGGCCTGCTGGGCCATACAGGGGAGCTGCAGGGGGTGTCCAAGTTCACATGTCCCGCATTCCAGGCGAATGTTTTTGACATTGAGCAATAGCATAGCTCTGCCAGGTTTGGGTCTGTCGGATTGGAATGTAACCTAGAAGGAAAGTCCCGGAGTGATTCAAATGTTCACCTCCCGGCAACCTTTTTTTTTTTTTTAAATTACTTTTAATTCTCCAATGACAAACTCAACCCAGCAGTCTCACTGGCCCGCAGCACTTGTTGGTGCTGATAAGTCCAGCTTCCCAAGAGATAGGAATGCAAATCCGAATATTTTGTTGAGTCATGTGTACTCTGCGGCTCTTTCCCAAACATTGCGTCAGATCCATCACTGGCAGCTCCCAGGACTCTGCTGGATGACATTGGAGGTCCAGGAAAAGCTCTGTTCATTTCTCGAAAAAATAAAAGGCCTCTCACTCTCTCCATCTAATGGGTTGTAACATCCTGTTCTTAAGAAAGCCGAACCCCTGGAGGGAGCAGAGGCGCAACGGGTTTTGTAGATAAGTTTGAAAAATAGGGCTCTTGGCTTTTCCCACCCACTCCTGTCTCTTAGCAACAGGACAGCTGATGGTATCCACCCAGGGGGAAAAAAAAAAAACAAAACACAGAACATGTGGGGGAGCCTGTCTGCATTCTTGACTGCAGTCTGATTTATTTAAACCTTCCTGCATTCTTGGGTGTGGAGACCCAGGAGTCACGTCATGAAAGCATTCCCCTGCCCTTCTTGTGACCCTGCAAATGAGCGGATAGAGGACAATCTCAGAAGGAGATGGACATTCTTCCAAGGCAAGAATCGGCTTTATCTGGGGGCGGGCACTTCCTCCGATTTGGGGGAGTTGCCGTTTGAAAACTTGAGCACATTCATAGAGGGAGGTAGACTGGGGTGTGGCTTTGGAGAGAGCCCTGGACTGGTGGGATGGGAGTCCAGTGCTCTCAGCTCTTTCTACCTTGGGACCCCTGGCAGGAAAGCTCTGACGCTCTCCCTGTTGGCTTTCTCAACTGCAGAGTAAGGGCATTGAATGGACATTCTCTCAGGTAACTTCTAGCACTGAATCTATCGTTTGAGTGTACACATGTGTGAGTGCACATTTATATAAACCTTCTGTTGTATCACGCACCCATCTGACTTTCTCTTTCTCTTGAGCTTTAGTGTTATTAAGTGTTAAGTGATAGAGCAAGAATGTGAGGCCAGGTCAAGCCAAGCCTGAAACCCATGTTTTCAATCACAGCCCTATACTTAGGTTATGCAGCCAGAGGTGCCATGCGGTTGGTATGTTATGTAATATCTTGTGACCTTTTTGTCTATATCTCTGAATCCATGGGAACAGAACTGGGATGTTGCAGAGGATTAGGCTTTCATGGTCAGAGGGATCTGGGTTCAGATTCCTGCTCCATCTCTTAATAGTTTTGTGGCCTTGGGATTCTTGACTGTGTGACACAAGAGTAACAAATCCTGTGTGACCAGGTTGCTCTAAGGATCAGGTAAAATGATGTCTTTAGAACACCTGGCCCAGTGCTTGCTACATGGAAAGTGCTCAGTGAAAAGGGGATTGAGGTTGAAATATTGATTGATTATAGGTTTCTTGATGGTAGGAACTTACTTTAATTATTATATAACCCCAGTATATTTTGTGGCACACAAGAGACAAATTATGTTTGCTGAGCAAAAGAGATCTCTCTCTCTCTCTTTATCACACACACACACACACACACCCAAAAATGATGAATTTTATGACTTCATGTTGCTGGAACTTTTTGGTAGGGCTCTGCATTTTAGAGCACTAAATCATAGCTAAGATAACCAATATGATTTAGTTGCAGTTGGCTGTTTATCACACAACTTGAATGTTCTTCAATCATTTTCAAATATGAGCAGTTGCTTTTCAAAGTACTTTTTAAAAAGCCAGATATTGTCAGGGTGTCTCTCTTTCTGTCTCTCTCTTGGTCTCTGTGTCTCCTTCTTTTCTACTGAGCTCGTCCTAGGTAGCAGGCACTGTGCCAGTTGTTTTCCATTCATTATTTCCACTTTACTTGCAACAACTCTGCCAAATAGGTTTTGTTATTCCCATTTCACAGCTGAGGATCTTGAAGCTCAGAAAGTGTGAGTCATCCACGACCACTGTTAAGACCCCAACTCTTAAGTGGCAGAGAAAAAATTTGAACAGAGATCCCTCCGACTATTAAAATGGGGAGGAGAGAGATAAATTCATATTTTGTCTTAGTTATGAAGCCCACTCCCTTGGGAAAAAAGCCATCTATTCCCTTATTAATACTAGGGAACTCCGAGCATGCACTGTACCTGGCTGTGCTAACTCCATTATATATTATCTTATTTAATGCTATTCACAATCCTGAAAGGCTAATCCTTTGTTATTAGACCTAAATATCAGAGGAGGTAATTATTGAGCTGCAGATAGATTCAGTCAGTTCAGTTCAGTCACCCAGTCATGTCTGACTCTTTGTGATCCCATGGACTGCGGCACTCCAGGCCTCCCTGTCCATCACCAATTCCTGGAACCTGTTCAAATTCATGTCCATTGAGTCGGTGATGCCATCCAACCACCTCATCCTCTGTTGTCCCCTTCTCCTACCTTCAATCTTTCCCAGCATCAGGGTTTTTTCCAATGAGTCAGTTCTTTGCATCAGGTGGCCAAAGCATCAAAGTTTCTTGGAAGGACTTTAGCATCAGTCCTTCCAATGAATATTCAGGGTTGATTTCCTTTAGGATGGACTGGTTTGATCTCCTTGCAGCACAAGAGGCTCTCAAGAGTCTTCTCCTAAACCCAAGTAACCCAGGCTACACTTGGCATAACTGGGAATTTAACTTAAGTAGTCTGACTCCAGAGTAAACTCTCCTCACAAGCTCATCTACTGGTTTTGTTAGTGTCCATGAGGGCAAGTCGTCTCCATTACTCTTGGGAGCATTATTATAGCTTCTGTAGAACTTAACTTCTGTTCTTTTAGGTGATGCCCATCACCAACCTCTCCTTGTCCTTGAGAATAAACAGTGGACATTGAGGGGATGGAAGCTTTAGAATGATAGACTAATAGATTTACAATACTGAAAGATTTAAGAGATCACCAAACTCAGTGGCTTCTAACCATGGGGCACGAGCTGTTTGGCGGTGGTCCAGAGGATCTTCCTGACCCAGGGATTGAACCCAGGTCTTCTGCGTTGCAGACAGGTTCTTTATTGGCTGAGCCACCAGGTAATTCATGATCAATATTTACAAAGTGAGATGAATAGAATGGAAAATATAGACTGTATTGCACTGAGGGTGAAATACTGTGAGAAACAATTGATTTACTGATCTGTGTTAACCTGTGTTCTGGGTCATTGTGTAAAATACATTACTTATTGAGGGTCATGCTTGCCAGACTTTGAAAACACTGGTTTTATCCAGTGGTTTTTGAATTTTGTTCCAAGAAGCCCTCAGATACTTTAATGGAGATGAGAGAAGTTGAGTAGGAAGAGCTTCAAGAATATCACTCTTACAGCTAAAGTCTGATCAGATCAGATCAGTTGCTCAGTCGTGTCTGACTCTTTGCGACCCCATGAATCGCAGCGCACCAGGCCTCCCTGTCCATCACCAACTTCCGGAGTTCACTGAGACTCATGTCCATCGAGTCAGTGATGCCAAGCAGTCCCGTGTTTATCTGTTTTTCATGTTGAATTTTCATATAATAGTTTATCTTTTTAAAAAAGGACTCTAGAATCAGTCCTGGGTGTTCTTTGGAAGGGCTGATGCTAAAGCTGAAACTCCAATACTTTGGCCACCTCATGTGAAGAGTTGACTCATTGGAAAAGACTCTGATGCTGGGAGGGATTGGGGGCAGGAGGAGAAGGGGATGACAGAGGATGAGATGGTCGGATGGCATCACTGACTTGATGAACAAGAGTTTGGGTGAACTCTGGGAGTTGGTGACGGACAGGGAGGCCTGGTGTGCTGCGATTCATGGGGTCACAAAGAGTCGGACACGACTGAGCGACTGAACTGAACTGAACTGAAAAAAACAATTGAAGAGCCACTGATTAACCATTGGAACTGTGTTGTATTGAATATTGATTCATCCTTGTGTGGCTTCACATGGTTACCAAGTACCATATGCACAGCCAATGAGATGGCTGCCACTGAAATATACAGCAAGACTAGAAAATATGATCTTCCCTGTCTTGAACTTGTTGTAAGAACCAGTTGTTATAACAACAACTATTTCTTACACCAGATATGGTAAAGGAGTACATGATGATGATGTTCAGAATTTGGTGGGTTCTTTGAGGTGGCTCAGATGGTAAAGAATCTGCCTGCAATTCAGGAGACCCAGGTTTGATCTCTGGGTAAGGAAGATCCCTGGGAGAAGGGAATGGAAACCCATCCTGTATTCTTGCCAGGAGAGTTCCATGGAGAGAGGGACCTGGTGGGCTACAGTCCATGGGTTGCAAAGAGTCGGATACGACTGAGTGACTAACATTTTCACTTTTTGAAAAGTTATGCAAAGGATTGTTACAAGAATGGTTATGGATGGATAGAAGCTGGCTAAAGCAATGGAGATGAAATAGAAAAAAAAAGGATTATACTTTGGTTCAGATCATCAGCATGAATACAACTGTAATATGAATTTACTTGATAACAGTTTATGACTCCAAGTCTGAACTTATTAACTGATTTCTAACTCTGTGAGTCAGTACAGTAGTGCCATGTGGACCAAAACCTAAGGTCAGCTTGCCTACATATCATGTGTTCATGGACGTATGGTATAGAGGACCCCTGTAAAAAGAAACTGCTTGCCCATGGCCAAAGTACTTTGCAGCTTTCCCCATGTTAGATAAAGTGTTTCCCTTCTTCTTGATTTTGGTGGACCCTGTGATTGGCCTTGGCCAATAGAATGTGGCCAAAGTGATATGCCGTCTGGAACCTACTCCTCATGCATGCTGCCTACACAATCTGGAACCCTTAGACTTCTGATACAGGCATGTGAATAACTCTTGATTATCCTTCTGGAGGCAGGCAATGTAAGAGAGACCTCAGGTGTCCTAACCAAGGTCATCCTGGACCAACCAACCTCTAGCCCATCTGCCAGATGATGGCAGACACGTGAGTGAGCCCAGATACATTCAACTGCATTCAGCCCAGACCAGAAGAATTGCCTAGCTGACCACTGCAAGAATGAGCTGTTAGTAGTTTTTGAAGTGTTCTGTTAAGCAACAAATTCTTGCAGATGTACCCACTCTCCTGCTCTGGCAAATCCATGCTGGAAGACACACCATGGCCACATCTGATTGCAATCAACATTAGTTAGAGATGTTAACACACTAGGATTTGCACAGATTGGAGCAAAGAGAGGGTTTCTGAGGACGTACCAAATAAGGAATGAGGAAGCTTAATCTGGAAAGTAAGGGTATTTGTAGGAACATATGCTCTACCTTCTGAGATTTGACATTAGTGGGAGAAGTGGGATGAATTCTTTATAACGTCTGTGGTTGCGATTTTTATCCCACTGCCTCTATTCTTGCAGTCGCCTTATGGTGGGCAGAGTGTTTGTTCTCTTGAGCACTATCTTTGAGCTTGGGTTTGGATGTGTAACTTGTTTTGGCCAATGAAATGGAGGCAGAAGTTATCGTGTGCCTCTGGAGGACTCAGTCTTCTGTACTTCTGTTATCACCACCAGAACAGAATGCTGCTGGCCCACTGGTCCCAGAGGAAGATGAAAGTCGTGTGAAACAGAGTCACCTGGAGCCTGTGATACAGTCTTTCTGGGCGACCCATATATTCATAAATGAAAGGTGAATGCTTACTCATGTGCTGCTATGGTTTCCTATTGATTTTTACCCAGCCATAGGTGACCAGAAAGACTTCCGCGATTAAAATTAGAATCAAGGAATGGCTGCATTGGGGAAGCAGTCTTCCATTGCATTTAAAGATGGGTATCTTTGCTGAGGAAAATGAACCGCTCCAAAGTGAAACACATGGTTATATTAGGAGTCTCCTATCCATGGGCTATTCGATCATCAGGAAACTGTACATGATCTTAGTTGGAATGGGGATGGGACTTTCTTTCAGAGTGACTAAGATGCTAAGCAGTTTGGGAAGTGATTAGCTAGTCATTTCATCTATGTTTCAGCAGAGAGGGAGGACCAGCGGGAGCGTAAGCACGCGTGTGTGTGTGAAGACAGTGTAAGTTAGGAGCAGCAGTCGGTGTGGGAAGCTGCAAATGCCCCACCAAGGTGTTGACCTTTGATTCAAACTGGGAGCTTGAAGCCTTTGTTTTTCAACTGGGAGCCCCTCCTGCTTACATCCAAAGACCCAGTTTAAGTCCAGTTTTCTCTCTGGGAAATTTTCCTGGCCTTCCTAGTCTTCAGAGACCAACTTATCTCTGAGCTCTTCATCTTGATGTACTTCATATGCTCTCTTAGCCTTTTCCTTGACTTTTTCAGGCTAAGATGGTGGATTTCCATGTGCTCGCATAGTGTTTCCTCAAATTAAAGAGCTTGCTACTCTGTGCTATGGTCTTGTATCTTTCTTCAAAGCCATGTGTTGGTTGAAATCAAGGAATTTGGCTTATCCATTCTGGTGCCCCCTCTATGTAGCATGGTGCCTGGCACACTCTAGGGCCTCAGTAAATACTTCTTGGATGAATGGATGTAGATTCCTTTCATCTTTTGACAAACTGAACTCCTGAAAGGCAGTTGGTATTTACATTTCCATAGTGCTTCAAGGTCTGTGCATTTATTCATTCAACAAATATTTGATGAATGAGGCTTATCCTGACTTTTAAAGCCTTGTGCCATCTGGCTCCTATCCATCTCTTTGACATTATTTTGTGTGGCTCTAACCCTCATTCATTCACCTGTTCAAGCCATACTGGGCTTTTCTTCTGTTCTTTGTATTCTTAAAGCTCCTCCCCATCTCAGAACTTTTGCAGTCTTTTTGGTAGCAGTCTCTACCCATTGCTCTTCTATGACCCCCTCCTTCTTGTCATTCAGTTCTAGCTTAAAGGTCTCCTCCTTCAGGAGTCCTGTCCTGAGTGTCCAATCAATGATACCACCTGCCTCTCTATCACATTCTTCAGTCCCTACATGACATTCATCTCTTTCTGATAAATAACCTCATCCCTTCTTTCCTTCCTTCCTTATTTGCTTGATTGATTGTCTCTCTTCCAAAATATATCCAAAATATAAGCTTCATAATAATAGGTACTTTTTAAAATTTTTACTTCTCTATTCCTAGTGTCTGATAACTATGTCTTGAATGGATGAATGAATGAATATAGGTTCAGCACTGAACTGTGTTGCAATTTAATGGAAAGAGGACTGATAATTACAGTTTTGCTGAATGAGTGATCAAAATACACATGGTACAGCAGAAAAACCAAAACCAAGCCAACGAACACTAAACACAAAACAAAACACTGGAGTGCGTGTAGCCCACTGACGCACCGATGCCTCAGCTTCCTCTGTGAGATGAGGATAATGACACATGGTTCATCAGGAGCCTTAAGTGAGAGAGGGAAGGGATAGCACCCAGCATCATACCTGACATCCAGCGGTGCCCCATGAGTGGTGTTCTCCACCCTCCCCCTCTGATGTGGCAAATAAAATGCATTGAAAAGCTTATATTGGTCTACATAGATGATCCACTCCAGAGAACTGAACTTCGATTCCAAACATGGCTCCTAGGCTTCAATTCAATTCTGAAAATGTTGCTGGTATTCCAGTGCCGACAGTGGAGGTGGAGCTGATTACCGTTCATTTGTGAACCACGTACTTTGAGTCTTTGAAAGCCTTGGTGAACCCGGGAGGTCTCATTAGTTGCTGTTCTAGGGCAGTGTGATGTGGAACTATGTGATAATTGGCCGTAAGCCACTGAAAAAGCCCAAAGAGCCAGGAAATGATGTAGACGGGGCTGATCATCAGCAGAGGTGCTGTTGATAACTGCTGGTGTTGCCTGACACGCCATCCTTGGAGAATTAGTCCTTTAGCTTAAATCATTGCCCGATTAAAAACAACAATTTCAGCAGTCACTAGCATGTTAATAAGAGTTTGCTGCATAGCAGGGTTCCCTTTATATAGATCTCATTCAATTCTCACATCCAAAACAGTGGTTGTGTTGAGTGACCAGGGTTAAGGCAGGTTGAGTCTGCATCTTGGGGTAGTTCTTTCTGGAGGCCGGGTGGCTGAGTGTCTGGGGTGTCAGGTCCCATCAAAACCCTGGAGAAGGGGCAAGTTTGGCCAGTGCAGGGGCGAGGGCAAGGACGATTACACAACAGAGCTCCCAAAGTGAACTCATATTTGTTTCCAACCTGTTTTTCCTCTCCCCGCTCCACCTACACAGATGTGCTCTTTAAATATTTATTTGCCCACCTTTGCTGTGTGTGGTAGACCTGATCCCTTTGAAGGTGTTTACTAATTAGATCAGGCTGGGAAGTTGGGCAACTTCAGATGTATTTGTCCTGTGTAAGGTAGACCCTGGGCACAAGACCCCTGAATAGCTGCAGGGAAGTTAGTTGCTCGCTGAGCCCTCCTACCCCCCACCCCACCCCCACCTACTTTATTGGAGGAAGTCCTAATGATTGCTCAATTAAGCTAAATGACGCTGGCTCTTTTTCTGCCATTAGCTCCTGACACAATTCTGAGACAGACATCAGAGAGCCTGGAGCCGGAAGGCTAAATGCTCTTAGCGAACACGATTATGGATCAGTTGCATGCTGGGCTCAATTTGACACCATCCACATGCAATTCTTACTCAGTGACACAGCATCCAGGCCACACGTATTGACTTGCATCTGATCTTGGCTTGAAAGGAAAATCGCTGCTGCAGGAATTCAGGTTCTACAGACCCTCAGGTCACTGGCCTCAAATATTTAAAAATAATATTTGCTTCAGGAGAATCTGTGCTCATGCATGAGTGGATGTGTTTGAAGGGATGTGAGCAGGGCATGTGTGTATGTTTGTATATATATCCAGTTGAAAGAGCTTTTAGAAGAGATGATGCATGTGGTGAGTGGACAAGTCTATTGTACTGGGTCTAAAGGCATCCTTGGTTTGTGGTTCAGGTTTATTTGATGTCTTTCAGCCACTTCGGCTATTGTCACTGTTCTGATAGTCAGAGAGAGGTGAACAGCTGCTGATGACCATGTGGGATGTCCATCTGTGATCTCAGGGGATCCACTAAGAGATTCTTGCCTCAAACATCTTAGCTTGTTTCAACGGTAAGACCAAAGCACTTCCCACTTTCAGATCAGTGGCAAGAAGCCTGAAAATATGCTGGGATCTATGCCTGTCAACCTGTGACAAAGATGTAGGTGTCCCTGGACTTTGCCCTGGCCCTCCTCTCTGTTCTGCAGACTCCTGCATACATATCTGTCACAGTCCAGAATCCGATCTCTTGGTATGTTCACTGGGAGGCTGGGAGCACCTTAGCCTTGTAACCTCAGCACCTCACTCTGTTCCTGGGTCAGCAGTGTGTATCAGATGAACCAAATAGGCACATCTCATAGGGAGATATAGGCTTCCTCCTGATGTTACTAAAGAATAAAATGGAGAGCAGAGCCCCCCAAATGAGCATTGGATGGAGAATCTTGGGTGGGCAGGGTGGTGCAGGGCAGGCCAGTGTCCACCTGTCCCTGTGAGATTTGACTTTACATCTAGGGGTGGGGTGGCTTCCCTTTTAATCCTGGTGCCACCCTCAGGTTGTGTGCTTGCTAAGTTGCTTCAGTTGTATCTGACTCTTTCCAACTTTATTCACTGTAGCTCAGCAGGCTCCTCTGTCCATGGGATTCTCCAGGCAAGAATACTGGAGTGGGTTGCCATCTCTCCAGGGGATCTTCCTGACCCAGGGATTAAACCCATATCTCTAATGTCTCCTGCATTGGTAGGTGAGTTCCACCAGTGCCACCTGGAAGCCCATAAGAACAGCTGACTCATTGGAAAAGACCCCAATGCTGAGAAAGATGGAAGGCAGAAGGAGAAGGGGGCAGCAGAGGATGAGATGATTAGATAGCATCGCCAACTCAATAGGCATGAATTTGAGCAAACTCCAGGAGAGACTGAAGAACAGGGAAACCAAGCCCTAGTTCATGGGGTTGCAGAGAGTCAGATGGGACTTAGCGAATGAATAGGAACAACACCATCAGGTTGGCCTCCAGTTCATTCTGTTTCTTGATGCAACACTTCGGTTTGAATAGGGATAAACCTCCTTCTCGTGATTGTGTCCTTTGGAAATAGAGCTTAGTATTTAGAGCTTCTAGGACCATATTACCTGAATCTGAATCCCATCCCCACTATGAACACGCTGTGTGACCTTGTGACCTTACGTGTCTCTCCGTAGCCCTTCATCAGTTTCCTCAATGGTGAAGTGGAGGGAATACCATTCTTTCTAATAGGACTTCCTTGGTGGCTCAGTGGTAAAGAATCTGCCCGCCAATACAGGAAAGGCAGGTTTGATCCCTAGGAAGATCCCCTGGAAAAGGAAATGGCAACCCACTCCAGAAATGGACAGAGAGGCCTGGGGGGCTACAGTCTATGGGGTCACAAAAAGGGTCAGACATGACTTAGTGATTAAACAACAACAACCAGCTGTTTGTGGTGTTAAATTCAAGCATGTTTTTCAGATTAGTTTCTAAGTCACTGGTGGAGGGTAACTCAGGATCATTTCCTGCTTGTTGGTAGAACCTGGTGAGTCTGAATGAATCATGACAAGGCCTCCCAAGTCCTAGCAGACACAGAAAGGAATTTGAACAACCGTTCTGTTGAAACTTTATTAGAGAAATGATGGCAACAACTGGTCTTTGTGAAGGCGACTGCGGCTGACAGCCTTTATAATTCACTGTGCCTCGTAAAGCTTTTGTGAAATCTCTGTCATCCCCATGGTAAGAAGGATGTTGATCACAGGAATACACCATCTATGACTTCTCCCAGGTTTCTGATCCTTCCAGGGAGGGAAAGTTAACATTTTGGGGGCTCTTCCCAAGAAACCAAATTGCTGAAGTTATGGGACTTGTTCCCAGTGGTCAGATCTTGTTTGATGAGAATTACTGTAGCTTTATGTCATTCTATATTTACTTCCCTGTTGGCTCAGATGGTAAAGCATCTGCCTACAATGCAGGAGATCCGGGTTCAATCCCTGGGTTGGGAGATCCCTTGGAGAAGGAAATGGCAACCCACTCCAGTACTCTTGCCTGGAAAATCCCATGGACGGAGGAGAATGGTAGGCTACAGTTCATGGGGTCGCAAAAAGTCAGACACGACTGAGTGACTTCACTTTTTTCTTATGTCATTCTGGGGCTTATGGGCTTGGGTGCGAACTCCCTGACATCTGTTGGAATTTGATGACTGAATGGCGCAGAGAGGAGAAATGGAGAAGGTAGATGTTTATTGACTCAACACAGACTTGTTAAAAAAATATCAGCTACATATATAAAATCTCTTTGCATTAAAAAAAAAATTACTAACTCTCGGGAGAGAAAATGATTATAACTCACTGCTATTTCTCCTAGGTAAGCAGATGATTATACATTCCTATGTCAAAGAGAAAAGTTCAGCATAGGTTCAAATCTGGGTCCCTGCAAGGCACAGCCTACCATGGATTTTCCGACATCTGCCGATGAGACTTCCTAGGATTTCATCTTTCTATTTTTCTCTTCACCTACTCTCTTCTTTTTCCATATGGGAAAATAGAAACAAAGAAATAACAAAACCAACCAGGATTTAGAATCAGTTTTCCTGGAGTCAAGTCCCCGAGCCTCATTTTTGCCATCAGCAAAGTGGGCATAATAAGATCACAGGTAATTTGAATATCAACTACCCAGTTAACAGAAAGGTGAAACATGAGCTCTAAAGCTTAGCATGTGTTCATTTTCATATGTTTTACTTTCTGCTTTTAGAGATTCTGCTCCTCCTTTCCTTCTTCTGACTCCGTCTCTGCTCTTCCAGAGACATGTATAGGCATATTTAGCTCTGCTGGTAGAATTATGGGTTCTTAAATTTTGAGGTTATTTGAAGACTCCCTGCCCTTCTCTTCTTGGTGTAAACTGCTGCTCAGGAAATAATGCTAGAATCAAAATAAACCTCTTTTCCTTTTATGCTGTCTTCTTCACTGCTTCCAAACTTTCCATATAGCTTTTCTGAATGAATGAATGTGAAGTCACTCAGTCATGTCTGACTGTTTGCGACCCCATGGACTGTAGCCTACCAGGATCCTCTGTCCATGGGATTTTCCAGGCAATAGTACTGGAGTGGATTGCCATTCCCTTCTCCAAGGGATCTCCCAACCCAGGGATCGAACCTGGGTCTCCCTCATTGTAGACGGACGCTTTACCATCTGAGCCACCAGGGAAGTCCAATAGCTTTTCTACTTCTACGTATATCATGTAGGCTGCTATTGTCATCAGTGGTGTTTTGGATTTTTTCTCTTTCTTTCCTTGTCAGCACATCCTGTACAAGGTATTCTTTCATTTCTTCACTTAGGAAACATGTATCAGATACGTGGTTCTGAGCACTGTAGTTGGTGCTGGACTTGTCCCTGTCTATTTCACATGCCTCCTTCAGATTCCTTTCACTTTTACTATAAATGCCAAGCTCCTTTACTTCAGATTCAAAATCGCTTATATACTTATTGCAGTGTCTTTTTAAAATTATCTCACTCCATAATATTATCACCTCTCAGCTCTGGCTGGAACAAGCTCTCTCTCTGCCTTTGCATTTAGCATTATCTCTTCTAGGGATGCCATCCTATCTCTCGTTCACTTATTGAAATCTAACCTTCAGTGGAGAGCTCAGATGTTAATAATTTTGTGAAACCCTCCTGAGTATCCTTCCTGGGGACCCTTGTCACTTCATATCTGAACCAGTATAATTTAAATTACTAGTGACTTTTCTAAGCACATAGGAAGACAGTGAGATTTCAAGGTGTTTGAATGAAAACAGAGAAACATCCTGGCTTACGCCTTCTTGCATCCTCCGTAGGCTCTAATAATACAGTGTCTTGGGACGTTCCTGGAGGTCCAGTGGTTTAGACTTTGTCTTCCAGCGCAGGGCGTGCAGGTTCAATCCCTTGTCAGGGAGCTAAGACCCCACGTGCCTCATGGCCAAAAAAACAAAACATAAAAGAGAAGCAGTATCATATATAACACATTCAATAAAGACTTAAAAATACTAAAAACACCCCACTTAACCAGTGTACTGCTCAACACGCGCTTGTCTATTTATTGTTTGAATCATATAATAAAACACACACACCAGAGATAATGCACTGTTGGAATTATCCCAACAGTTTATTACTTTTCTCTCATTTTGGGGGATGATGTCAGATGTTAAGTTAGCTCAGACTCCTATCAAAAGTATCTTCTGCAACTTGGTTGCCACAGCTTCTTAATTCCTCTTCCATCAAAGACCTCTTGATTGGAAATTCATGTTATCTGGTCTTGCCCAGAGGTCTTGGTATCAGGTAGAAAGAGCTGCAGTTTTGTATAGATGTCTAGGTCTGGGTTGTAATTTTAACTGTAAACTGTGGAAAAGTTGTCTTGCCTCTCCGAGTCTCAGGTCCCTCTTCTACAAAATAGAGTGAATAAGAACTATTGTAGGCCTGTTTTGAAAATCTATTGTGATAATATGTGTATATAGTACTTACTAGCTTACTCAATTCATACTAGGTGCTTATTAAATTATAGATATTACTGATATGGACCATGAATGTTAGAGTGCTCCACATCTTCTAGAACATTTTGGAAGAACCATTGGATTTATAAGGATCCATACCAAACTCACATGTGGTGGGCTCTCTTGAACTTCCTTTTAGGGAGCTGTCCAGCACCCAACCTTCTTCTCTATTGGTACAGCATCTTTTTCTGTAGGCTTGTCACAGAGTAGGGGCCTCTACCTACCACAGATCTCAGAGAGTATACACCCAATGCTCATCCTTAAGCCACCGGAGCTGAGTAAACATCCAGGCCTTGGTCCATTAGATGCTTCTGAGGCCTGAGTTCTCAGATTTGGGATCCCAGCTGTATGACTCTTGCTTCTGAGATTTCAAAGATAAATGATCTCTTAGAATCCACTGACATCTAGGTCAGCTTTGATGGTTATGTTCAACTGCATTCTTCCTTTTTCCTCTAAGATCATCGTTGCATTTTCTCTTCCTTAATTATCCAAACTACTATGATCTTGTTCTCTAAGTCTCTTGTTCTTGTGAGTCTCTGATAAACTTTCAGTAAAACCTGTCCCTTCTCCCCCGTTTTTCATCTATATGCTACTTGAAACCCATCACTGACAATGACATAACTATGCAATTCTGGCACTTCATTTGGTGACAAAGAATCCATGGGGCATCAGCCTGATCTTTGATCCCATCCCTATGATGGCCTGGTGGGCTCTTCTGCTGCCGTTGTCTTTGCAGCTGGGCTTCCATTGTTTACTTTCTGGGAATCCTGAAACTAGAAAGGATGTGGGTTACTCTCTAGCTTAGCCACTAGCTTTCAAATCACCTCTCTTCTGTCCTTATGGGGTGGCACTTCTTGTCTTGGATTGTCATCATGTTCCGGTCTTTCTCCCCTGCCTTTAGAAGAGTGGCTCAGCCAATGAACTCTGATGCCTTTTCTTTCAACACCTGAACTTGTCTAGAAAAGTAATTCTGAAGAATTTATTTACAGGGCAGCAATGGAGAAACAGACATAGAGAACAGACTTATAGACATGGGGTGAGGGGAGGAGAGGGTGAGATGTATGGAAAGAGTAACATGGAAATTTATATTACCATATGCAAAATAGATAGCAAGCAAATATGGCTCAGGAAACTCAAACAGGGGCTCTGTATCAACCTAGAGGGGTGGGGTGGGGAGGGAAAGGGGAGGGAGTTTCAAAAAAGAGAGGATATATGTATACCTATGGCTGATTCATGCTGAGGTTTGACAGAAAACAACAAAATTCTGTAAAGCAATTATCCTTCAATTAAAAAAAATTAAAAAAAAGAGAAGACATGGGTCGATAATCTTTATGTAAGCCAATTCATCTCCTTGTTCTTCAGTCTTCCCACTTATAACCTAGGCTAAGTAGCCATGAGGGTCAGTTTGAGGAAGAAATAAAATGACTGTCATGCTGGGATCTTTGCAAAGTAAGACTGATGTGGTGATATGAATATTTTTCACAGTAACAGTGACAATAAAATCAATGGTGAGAATATTAGGAAGGATTGGGTGGGTTTTGGGTTTGGCTGTTAACTGCTGAGAACTGCTCATTAAGTAGCAGTGGGGGGCTGAGGGTTGGGGTCAAGCTACTGTTTTTCTTAATCAAGTAGTGACCTCTTCTGGGGAGAGAAAGAGGCAAGCAGGGTCTTAACACCAGGGGACTTTTTAAAAACATCTGCACCAAGAAAAGCAATGATAGAGTAGATGGTCCCCAGGGGGAGAATCTTTCAGGGTAGATGTTTGCTCTGTGCAACCAGGTGAGGACAACACTGAATGAACGGAAACCGAGCAACATTTGCCGGGTAGCCTTGTCTGGAAGGACTCTCATAGAGCTAGTGAAACCTTGTGGATCCATTGGATGCACTATGGTGAGACAACTGGTCACGTAAGCTGCCCGGATCCAGGAAGCCAACGCTAACTAGCCTTTGGGAAGAATGGTTCAAAAAAGTTTCAGACGAGAAATGTATTTTTTTTTCTTGTTTAATACCTATCTAGATAAAAAGAGAAGTACTAGTTCTCATGTAGGAAATAAGGTTCAGAGAATAGCGAGGTCTAGAAGACCAATGCATTTTGCCCAGTGGTCCTTCTTTGGGGGCAGGAAAGAAGCAAGTTCTTACTGAAGACTTGTCAGCTGAGTTGAGCATAAGGAAACCAGGAAAAGGTGTGTTTTTTTTTTTTTTTTTCCCTCCAGCAAATGTCACCATATTCATTTGTTATTTCAGGCTCTTGGAAGGAGCAAGAAAGAAACCTCCAGGAACCATCTTAGCCACTCCAGTCACCATTGTTTTCCTCTGTGCTGTGTGCTTAAAGCACTTAGGCTGCTCAGGATGATGGAGCATTTGGTGAGCCAGTCTGTCCTGAGCAGGATGCTGCATGGCATGTTCCTGAGGACACAGATCGTGGCTTCTACTTAGACTTCTGGGTGCAAAGTGCAGGGCTGATGGAAATCATATTGTTCTACCCCTTCTTGAATAGGATTGGAAGAACTGACTCAGAGAGGGGAGGGAACTCATCCAAGTACAGAAATACAGGGACAGGGCTCCCATTAGAACTACGTCTTCTGATCATTTTTTTCCTTCCCATTAGCAGTCACTGCTCTTCTCCTTCTCTCCAACACCCCACTTCATACTAAATTAGCAAGTAAAGTTAATACACACATACTAGATGGCATCACTGACTCAATGGACATGAGTCTGAGTAAACTCCAGGAGTTGGTGATGGACAGGGAGGCCTGGCATGCTGCAGTCCATGGGATCGCAAAGAATCGGACATGACTGAGTGACTGAACTGAACTGAGCTGAACTAGGTGGATTGGGCTTCTCTGGTGGCTCACTGGTAAAGAAGCCTCCTGCCAATGCAGGAGACCTGGGTTGCATAGATCCCCTGGAGAAGGTAATGGCAACTCACTCCAGTATTCTTGTCTGGGAAATCCCATGGACAGAGGAGCTTGGTGGGCTATAGTCCATGGGGTTGCAAAAAATCGGACATGACTGAGTGACTGAGGATGCATTAAATGGATTAATAATATGGTATGTTTAGTCGCTAAGTCTTGTCCAACTCTTACAACTCCATGGACTGTAGCCTGCCAGGCTCCTCTGTCCATGGGATTCTCCAGGAAAGAAGGCTGAAGTGGGTTGCCATTTTTTCCTCCAAATAATATGGTAGCTAAAATTTATTAAACAGCTACTACATGGTAGCCTATGTTCATTCATTTATTCAGCAAATATTTATTGACTACAATGTGTTAGACACAGAGGACACAGTATTAAGTCCTCACCCAGTGTAAAAATCTCAGCCACAAAGATAAAACTAAAATGATGCAATCCCTGAAGGCCAGGGATCTGCTGCTGTAAGAGAAGACGGGGCTATTAGTCTGGGAGAGCGTCTCAGTAAGTGGCCATTCTACTCATCTAGCTGCTCAGCCCTAATATTTTTGGACATCTCGTCTCCTCTCACCTTCTTAAACTCTACATCCTATCCACTAGCCAATCTGGGTGGCTCTGCATCTGCAATATTCCAGAATCTATTTGTCTGACCACCTCCGCTACCACCTCCCTTCTTTCAGATGTCCCCCACCTTTTGCCTGTTTCGTTGGGATGTGGTTTCTCTGCTTCCACTCTTGCCTCGTGGGCAAATCTATTCAGACAATTCGGGTCACACACATGTTTAAGTCGTGTACAGCAGGACTTCTCAGAGGCTGTCATATGCTAATCAACATGGTGAAACGCAGAGGAGGACATAGTACATACAGCCTAGTCCAGACATATTTGGCCCCAGAAAATCTTTCTTATAGAGCATCTCACACAGCTGCAGGTCCATGGAAACCATTCTGGATAGCCCAGAAAAAGTCAAGGCAGATACATTATGTAAAGTATTAATATTATCCCATGTGACATGATGGGAAATGGAGCCACTCACAACCATTTGGCTGAACTGAGAGTCAGGTTGGCTGGGTTTTAGCCACAGTTAGCTTTTTCTGAGCTGTGTCACCTTGGGCAAGTCATTTGCTTTCTCTGAGTTTGGGTTCCTCATCTGTGAAATGCAGATAATAATTCCCGTGCTGTCTACTTTGTCAGATTGTTGAGAGAATCAAATGAGATAATGAACGTTAAAGAAAAGCTATCCTTAACCCCCACTCCTGACTAAACTAAACCAAAACAAAACCCAGTACCTCTACTGTGCTACTGTGGATGCCTAGAAAAACATTATTTCCTGTTATATCAGCTCTGCACTAAATTGTAATCAATGAACAACAAATTAACTTTTAGTTTATTTATTTGAGTGACCAGGAATAAAACCCAGGGAGTTGCTGGCTGTTGGCTAGACGTCAAACAAAACAAAGAATTAATTAAAGTTAAGGCTGTGGGGAGTGCCAGTTTGTGACATGCAAGGAAGCAGGCAAGAAAGCCAGTTGCCTGGACTGCATAGTCGAAAGAATGAAAAGAGCGGGGATTGTTATAAAAGGCTTGGGAGATAAGAAAGCCTGAATGAACAACACTGTAGAGAGACTATGAAACTGCAGTGATGCCGATAAAGAATGAATGATCACCTCAGCTAGTGGTGGTGGCATGGTTCCCTGCAGAGTCACTGGAAGGCCCTGGGTGTGGTCACTCAGTGAGGGTCAGTGAGGCAGTGTGGAGACTTGAAGCTGGCAAAGTTCTGTGGGTTTTTGTGAAGTGCCTATTCAGAGGGCCTGGTTCATGCCAGGTCACCAAGCTCTGATGATGTCCCATTCCAGATCCTGAATACTGCCAGCTTCTCTTTTTCTGCAGGGCTCTTGGCAGTGATTGACCAGTGACCTTGGTTTCAGGACTCTGATCCCCCAAATTAATTCATCACATCAAGATGCATTTGTTGAGTCCAGCCTTACGATGACAATGATGATGATAGTATTAATGACGACAATAAAAAGTACAGCATCCATCTGGCAGCCTAGAAAGGCAATATCAAACCCCTCTGCTGACAGCAGAAATTGAAAATGCCCATCTCGAGATGCCTAGAAGGGAACAAAAATCACCCCCGGTGGTATGTGCAGAAAGAGGGGTGTGTGTCAAAGGTAGGAAGGGGCTGCCCCTTTAACAAAAGAGGGCTGAGAGATTTGAGTGAAGGTGTTCATTGTTAGCTCTGGGTATTTCTTAATGTCAGCCAGTAGAGCTAATTCTCTGATATTGTCATCTCCCATACTTCCATCTCAATACATACACGCATCTCCTTGAGTCTCTACACAGATATCTGTCCCTGCACAAAAGAAACTGCCTTAAGAGCCCATGGTAAAAACTCAGTGCTTTATATTTTCATGTGTGTGCTAAATCACGCAGCTGTGTTTGACTCTTTGCGGCCCTAGGACTATAGCCTTCCAGACTCTTCTGTGCATGAGATTCTCCAGGCAAGAATACTGGAATGGGTTGCCATGCCCTCCTCCAAGGTATCTTCCCAGCCCAGAATCAAACCTGCATCTCTTACATCTCCTGCATTTGCAGGCAGATTGCCACCTAATAGTTTTGTGCATAAAAGAATCATTAGAGAGTGCATCTGTCAGTTTTGCTGCATAACAAAGAACTCCCTACTCTCCAGACTTCAGTGATTATAATAACTAAAATTTATTTTCCTTTCATTTTACATGGTGCCTACAGTCATCATGGGCTTCCCTGTGGCTCAGCTGGTAAAGAATCCAACTTCAATGCGGGAGACCTGAGTTCGATCCCTGGGTTGGGAAGATCCCCTGGAGAAGGGAAAGGCTACCCACTTCAGTATTCTGGCCTGGAGAACTCCATGGACTGTATAGTCCATGGAGTCACAAAGAGTCAGATACGACTGAGTAAATTTCACTCAGTCATCATGGCCTCTGCCTGGAACTGTGGGTTGACTGTGAGTGAGTTCCATAGGCTTTTTTGGGATCTGTGACTACATTGGAAGACCAGCCCCAACGTACAATGGGCTGGTTGGGCAGAAGGCAAGAATCTAAGAAAGCAATCTCAGGTATGCAGTCATGTTAGACTTTTGCAGGGTGTGCCTCACAGTCCACTGGCCAAACAAATTCAATGGACCAAATCCAACAATAGAATTGGGAAATTCACTTGCCCTGCAGGCAAGTTTTGTAAGGGTGTAGATGCACAAACCTTTTACAGAAGGATGAAGTGTAATATAGACCATCGCAGGAATATTCTGAGCATGCAAATTCCAGGGCCCTTCTCCAGCTATTTTAATTTATGAATAATAGGTCCAATTAAGTAATAACAGTAGTAGTAGTAATAATAAAAATGATGGCTAACACTATCTGTTTGCCTGTTATGAACCCGAGACTGTACTAAGTACTTAAACGCCTGATGCAGCTTAGCTTAATCCTACAATCTCTCTGTGAGATAAGAACAAGGATGATCTCCATTTTCCTGGAGAAGAAACAGAAGCTCAGAGGGACTCAGAAACTTCCCCAGGTCACACAGCTCATAAACGGTGGAGCGGGCGTATGGATCTGTGGAGTGGAACTTCAGAGCCCCAAGTCTTTTTCAGTTCCCTGAATATGCCCGTCTGTCTCCGGCCTCAGGACCTTTGTACTTCCTTTCACCTCAGCCTGTGCAATATTTCCTCCCATTCATTCACTTCAGTTTTCAAGTTTCAAGTGGAAAGGTCACTTCCTCAGAGAGGCTCCCTGACCTCGGCCCCTGACTGGCTCACTTTGTGGGTCTTCTAGGTTTTCTGAGCCACTTCCGACCCTCTGTACTGAAACAACTCTCGATGGACAGCACCACTTCCTGAGTATCACCTGGCCTCCTAACATCTCAGGCTTTCTCCTGAGGATCATTTGGCCTCCTAATATCTCAGATTGTCTCAGCTTTCCTCAGGGAAGGCAGGAGATGAGAAGGAGCCAGCAGGAGAGTCTTTCTCCCTTCCTTCTCCTGGATGACCTGCCACGTTTCCCCTGATGGCCCATCATCTGAGCCATAGGCTATATTTTTCCCCAGACTGTTGCCAGCTTAGGTAACATCACCTCGCATCTGCTTTCCCTCTTTCTTCTCTTGCTCTTCCTTGTTTTTCTCTTGAGGCTCTAGTCTGCACCTCCCAAGAAAGCCTTCACAGATAAGCTTTAATTCAAAGGATAGAGAAACTGGCAGGCTACCATCCATTGGGTGACAGAAGAGTCAGACACGACTCAGTGACTAAACAACAATAAGGTAAGCTTTACCGCAGGCTCTGCTGTCTTGAGAATCCAGCCTAAGGGCTCCCTCTTCCTACCTACTCTTAACCCCTCTTTTTCTTTCTCTAATACCCTATGCTTTTCTTTCACAACTTTTCTCACACAACTGGTAATCATATATAATACATACATTAATGTGATTATCTATATAACAGCACTTTCTCTCCATCCCCCGTAAGTTCCACGAGGCAAAAATTATGCAGGGTGTTTTGTTTGTTTGTTTGTTTTTGGCCCTGTGACTTGCAGGATCTTAGTTCCTCAAACAGGGGTTGAACCCGGGCCCCAGCAGTGATAGCACCAACTCTTAACCACTGAACAGGCAGGGAAGTCTCAATGCAACGATGCAGTGGTTTTCCTGCTTTGTTCTCTGCACCTGGCGCATGCCTGGCACATAGAAGTTGATCAGCAACTATTAATAAGTAAATGTACATGTCTAGGCTTGAGTCCTCACTTTGTCTGTGTTGCTTTTTGATAGGTTACTAAGGCTCAGTGGTGAAGAATTCACTTGCAATGCCAGAGACTTGCAGGAGACATGGGTTCAATCCCTGGGCTGGGAAGATCCCCTGGGGAAGGACATGGCAAGCCACTCCAAAATTCTTTTCTGGAAATCCTCATGGACAGGGAAGCCTGGCGGGGTACAGTCCATGGGGTTGCAGAGAATCGGACACGACTGAGTGATTGAACAACAGCAACAACAATCCTTCTCTATGCTTCACTTTCCTTCCCTTTTGGAAAAATGAGACTGGGTACCTACTTCAGAGGTTCTGAATGTACCTAAATGTTCAATAACTGATCGTCACTGCTGATACTGTTATACTAGACCCACAGTGAGCAATCTTTCTCTGTAAAGGGCCAGAAAGTAAAGATTTTAGACTTCACAAGACAAATGACCTGTGTCACAAAGACTTAACCCATGGCATGAAAAGAGCCATAGACAATATCTAAACAAATAGGCTTGGCTGTGGTCCAATAAATGCGTATTTCCAAAAACAGGTGCCAGGCCAGATTGACCGTCATTGTAGTGTCGTTGAAGCTGGTCAGTCTCTGCAATAAATAGCCTGAGCAGTGTGAATCTACAAGTTTGTAGTAAGAACATCAACAGATTGCAAATACTTGTGAACCTTCTAGGCAAAACTTGTCTCTTCATTTCTTTCCAGTGTTAAACACGTGCAGTCTTTTGCTGGCAGTGACAGTGTGCTTTCAGGGAAATCTGTGTTCTCAGAGTTTGTGTTTGTTGATAATATTTCTGTAACACATGTGAGTGATAAGACTCTTCCCACATATTTCCCCTCTGACTCCCTTTTCCCTGGTAACAGTGCGCCTTCTCTACCTACCTTCAGGGCTAACCTGTGTTGAGAAAACTCGGGATTTGGGAGACTGGAGCTTTACTTGTCTGCTTAGTAGAAGCTTTAATTATGTGGTAAATCTATTTAGAATAAGTGGTTTCCTAGAAAGAAATAGATGATCCACTTGGAAAAAAAAAAACTTAGCCAAGTCTTGGGAAGAGGGCAAATTTTTATATATGTTAAGTATATAAAATGGGGTTAAGAGAAGGCGAATCTCCTTTAAAGAGACCATTAGTAGTTTTTTTTAGGACTTACTATGTGTCAGGTATGTGGGAGGGGAACCCAGACACCATGATTGCTGCTTCATCCAGAACTGAGTGGACTGTAGTTACTTATAAGAAAATTGAGGTGCTATTAGCAGAAGAAGGGGGAAGGGATGTTAGAGGTTAAAAACCATAGCCGATGTGGGTGAGTAGGACATGGCTCCCCACCTTAATCCTGTGAGCATCAGTTGTGCTGAAGAAAAAAGTTATTGTGAAAAGCGCTTTGTCCGTCACCTGATATAAAATAGAGCTGGGATAAAGGGATGCGACATGGTTTCATGTTTCTCTATTGTAATCATGTATAGAACATAGTGCTCTGCACATCCTGCTGCTGAGCTGATGATATGCTTGCTAGACACTGATGCATGTCACCTTTTGATGTCACTGAGGACCCATGCTCTGCATGTCTTTCTGTTCTTCCATCCTTTGAGTTTTGGCCATGACTCTCCTCATGGTTTGCAACATGGCTGCCTCAGCTTCAAGCATCATGTCTTCCTAAGACATCATCTCAGATGAGAATGAAGCAAGCAGGTGCCAAAAGGGCTCCTTTCATGTATTAGGGAGGGAAAGTTTCCAAGAAGGCCTCTTGTAAAATTCCATACACTGACCAGAAGTATGTCACATGTCCAGCCTCAGACCAACCTCTGGCAAGGGAAGTGCAGCAACCATGATGAGCTGTGAAGAACCATGATTCATCTGCCAGGGTGGAACAGGAACAGGACATGGCCATGAGACAGGTGGTACTTCCTTTGGCATCTCTCTTTGTTTTTCATGGCTAGAGAGGGTATCTGTTGTGTTCACAATTCTTAAGCTTGATCTAAACCAGACACTCAATGAATATATTTGTTGTGGAATTAATAAATGAATGAATGAATACATTATGACCAGATTATCCAATTTTATTTTTCATTTATTCTTCTTGTTTCGTCATTTCTCAGAGTCTGGCAGTCCTTCCTTTCTGTCTGAAGGTGAGCCTTCCTAAATTTGGTAACATGGTAAAAGATGAATCTAATGTATGACACTGTCCACTTGCAGTCTTTGGTACGGATTGATCACTGTGATCAAGGAGAAGACAGGGAGGTTGAAGCCTCTAGTGCGTTCAAGGACTACATGCCCAGGCATGACCAAGACCGTTCTCAGAAAAATGGGAAATCAGGATACACTGTTCCCTTTCATTTTCTCTCTGTGTAGTTTCTTATGGCTTTTCAAGCTCCTTTATTACAATGTGAACAAAATCACAGAGATCTGCAGAAAATATTAAAGAGAAATGGTTTGAAATCTCCAAGCACCTTGCAGACATTCATTATCAAGCATTTAATGAAATAATTATAAACCTCTTCCATTGAGCTTATAGCTCAAAATGTCTAAACATCCTTTCTGGGTATCACTTTGTTCATCCAGCTTGAATGAAACCATAAAAAAATTTTTTTTTTTTTAAAATAGGCAGTTCTCCTGGATTCTTCATGATTTCAGTCTTATTTACCCCCACGGTTGGGCCAAGGATTTTACGCTTGATTCTGGAGTATCCTTGGGGTGGAGATAGAATGATAGTTCAGTTCAGTTCAGTCTTTCAGTTGTGTCTGACTCTTTGTGACCCCATGGACTGCAGCACACTGGGCTTCCCTGTCCATCACCAACTCCTGGAGCTTGCTCAAACTCATGTCTGTTGAGTCAGTGATTCCATCCAACCATCTCATCCTCTGTCGTCCCCTTCTCCTCCTGCCATCAATTTTTCCCAGCATCAGGGTCTTTTCCAAGGAGTCAGTTCTTCACATCAGGTGGCCAAAGTATTGGAGTTTCAGCTTCAGCATCAGTCCTTCCACTGAATATTCAGTGTTGATTTCTTTTAGGATTGACTGCTTTTATTTCCTTGCAGCCCAAGGGACTTTCAAGAGTCTTCTCCAACACTACAGTTCAAAAATATCAATTCTTCAGTGCTTAGCTTTCTTTATAGTCCAACTCTCACATCCAAACATGACTACTGGAAAAACCATAGCTTTGACTAGACAGATCTTTGTTGGCCAAGTAATGTCTCTGCTTTTTAATATGCTCTCTAGGTTGGTCATAGCTTTTCTTCCAAGGAGCAAGCATCTTTAAATTTCATGGCTGCAGTCACCATCTGCAGCCCAAGAAAAGAAAGTCTGTCACTGTTTCCATTGTTTCCCCATCTATTTGCCATGAAGTGGTGGGACCAGATGCCATGATTTAGTTTTTTGAATGCTGAGTTTTAAGCCAGCTTTTTCATGCTCCTCTTTCACTTTCATCAAGAGGGTCTTCAGTTCTTCTTCTCTTCATCAAGAGGCTCTTTAGTTCTTCTTTGCTAGAATGATAGAGTGATTGTCTAATCTGAGTTGAATCTGATCTATATCATTTATTAACTGTGACACATTGGGTAAGTTGCTTAATCTCCAAGCCTCAATTTTCTCATTTGCAAAATGGGGGCAATAAGCGAGGGTAATTCTGGCACGCTGTTTGCAACAAAGTAAGAGCATAATAAATGCTAACTTTAATTGCTTTTGCCAACATGTTAGGCTATTCAGTCTGCCATTGACATGAACGCTTTTCACAAATACAGCTGTCCATTTGTCATATTTGAAAAATAGATTGGAAATCCCAGTGCCAGTCCAATAACTGCAAGGCAAAGAATAAAGTGCATTCTGGGCATGGTGCTGGGCATTATATGCAGAACATGACAGGACCTTTCAAGTTGCTGAAAATGACTCTGACCATGCAACTAAGCGTGGTTAAAAACTACCCATGGAGTTGACGTCTATTTGTTTTGCACAAATGAATTTCTTTGGATTGAGTTGGCTTATCATTTCAATCCAAATGGCCACTTCATGTTGACTGAGTTGACTGTGTCTTGCAGTTGCATATGAAAGATGTAATTATGTAATGCAGCAGCATGGAGGATGCAGAGACCAGGGCTGGATGATGTGGGTCTTCATCATGCTATCCACTAACATATGGTCACTTCAGCAAGTCACCTCATCATTCTAGGACCTCTGACTTCTAAGGGGAGAATTTAACTTCCACCTCTACAACTTAGCTGGTTATTGCAGAATAGAGATGAGAAGATTTTGTTATGGTATCTATTATTATGGCTATGGGCTTCCCAGGTAGCTCAGAGGTAAAGAATCTGCCTGCAGTGCAGGAGACACAGGTTCAATCCCTGGGTTGGAAAGATTCCCTGGAGAAGGGAATGGCTACCCACTCCAGTATCCTTGCCTAGAGAATTCTGTGGACAGAGGAGCCTGGTGAGCTACAGTCCACGGGGTTGCAAAGAGTCAGACATGACTGAACAACTAACACTATCATTTTTATTATTATGGTTATTCAGTGGGGTCTGAGAGGAGAGTTTCCTCAGATGCTGGAAATTCCCTGGGTCAAGGACTATGAGAACACTTGCCCTCCTTTTTTAAAAAAAAATTCTATTTATTTGTTTGTTACTTTTGGCTGTTTTGGGCCTTCGTTGCTGCATGGGCTTTTCTCTAGTTGACAAGAGTGGGAGCTACTTTCTAGGAGCAGTGTGTGGGCTTCTCAATGCGGTGTCTTCTCTTGATTTGGAGCAGGGGCTCTAGGGCTCAGGGGCTTCTGTAGTTACAGCTCCCGGGCTCTAGACAACAGGCTCAGTAGTTATGGTGCATGAGCTTTATTGGTCCATGGCATGTGGGATCCTCCCGGGTCAGGGATCAAACCCATGTCTCCTGTATTGGCTGGCAGATTCTTTACCACTGGGCCACTGGGGGAGCCTAACACTTGCTCTTGTATGATCAGGTCTTTCCAACTTTCTGGATAAAATCCACACCAAATGTAAGGAGGAGCTATTAAAAAATGTCTCTGACTTGATCACCTGAACATCTGAATGGACTAATGTGGAAGTCTGGGTTCTGAAAGCTCATAAGAGGACAGGAAGCAATGCCCAAGAGATTTGCTGGAGGAAACACTTTCGGAGAAAGAGGAAGAGGAAGTAGAAGGAGGCAGGGAGAGCCTTCAGACCCTGATGTGGATCTCACACCTGTGAAAGGAGAGGAAGAAGGAAGAATTGGAGAGGAAGAATCTCATGCTGGAGTACATTTCTAAAATCTAGTATTTGGCTGGCCAGTGGGAGTTCTTGAGCCCAAACTGTTCAGGACAGCAGTTCCATGTCTTGCAGAAATGGGCTCCCCTTGCCATCCTCAGTCATTTGCAGAAAGCCTCTGAGGGGTGTAGTCTTGGCATGAATGCAGTCGTGGTCCCAGCAGCGAGGCACTCAGTCAATGATGCTTCCCATCGGAGAAAACCGGAGCACTATGTTTGCATAGCTACCAACCAAATTGTCATGGGTTTTCTCTTTGAAGCAAAGATCTTACGGAGTTTGAAAAACAAACCCAATAATGCTTGTGGTAGTGTAGGTTTTGCACCCCGAACCAATGTTCCATCCTGTCCTAGGACTTTCACTTCCCACTTTGTTTCAGCTAGACCAAGCATGTTGTAAACCCCACCCAGGTTTGTAGAGTTCCTCATTTGACAATTTTTTTAAAATCTGTATGTGAACAAGTCACTTGAACTTACTTTGTTTCACCTTCTCAATGAATTAGGATTTATGCTCTTGGAGTTTCATATGTTTTCTGCTTCTTTACACATTCATCGTTCTTTCATATGGGAAAGGTTCACTGAGGTCATTTTGCTCTTCTGCCTTCAAGTCTGACCAGATGGACCCAAAGGATTTGGTCAAGAAGTGCGAGTGTGCATGCTTAGTCACTCAGTCATGTCTGACTCTATGCGACTCTATGGACTGCAGCCCACCAGGCCCCTCTGTCCATGGGGATTTTCCAGGCAAGAATACTGGAGTGAGTTGCCATGCCCTCCTCCAGGGGATCTCCCCAACCCAGGGACTGAACCCAAGTCTCTCACATTGCATGCGGATTCTTTACTGTCTGAGCCACCATGGAAGCTGACCATCGAAAAAGACGTATGATAAAAAGGGAGAATTCTAAGGGGATAATTCACAGATGATGATGATGATGATGATGATGATGTGTGTGTGTGTGTGTGTGAGTCACTCAGTCATGTCCAACTCTTTGCGACCCCATGGACTGTAGCCCACCAGGCTCCTCTGTTCATGGAATTCTCCAGGCAAGAATACTGGAATGGGCTGCCATTCCCTTCTCTGGGCGATCTTCCCAACTCAGGGATTGAACCTGAGTCTCCTGCATTGCAGACAGATTCTTTACCATCTGAGCCACCAGGGAAGCCCCACAGATGATGAGAGGGAGGCATTGGAAGTGTCTGTAGGGTTTACTGAACATATGGCTCTCTTGAAATCTGTAATCATCATGGCATACTGCTTGGGTGATCTCTGAAGGACTGCACAAGAATTTGGTATTTTAGAGTCATAGAAAATGGTTGTGTGTTAGATGTTTGAACAGGGGTTACCTTCTTTCAACAGAAAATCAGTTATTTTTCCCATTAAAAAATTGTATTGATGGGGATTGTGGCAGAGACTAGCCGGACACTCCTCAAACCTCTTCCTCTTTCTTCTGAGCATATCATTTGATGAAATTTCCTGTCTTCCTTATAGTTATATGTGATTATGTAATGAAGTCACAACCAATAGTACATGAACAGAAATGGTGACTATCACTTTCAGATCTGCCATCCCTGGCAGCAAATTCTCATGTTCTCTCCCACTCTTTGTCTGCTGTATGGATGCAGAGAGTACAGTGGAAATGCCAAGGTCCTAGGAAATGGCAGAGCCACTGAATGAACAAGTCAGGGTCTCCAAATAACTCCAAATAGAAGAAGATGTTGCTGACCCACATTGGACTGGACATTGAGTGAGAAATAAGTACTTATTGAGTGAAGCGGCTGAATGTTTCAGTAAGTCTTATTGAGATAAAACAGAATGTATGGAAAATTTCTGATGAAGAATCATGAGAAGAGAAGGGAGACCTGGTGGAAGGTCAGTGAGCTCAATTCGACAAGCACTGTTTGAAGGATATCTTTAATTTAATTTTTAATCAGTGCATGTATGAATCCGTGCTAAGTCCCTTCACTCATGTCCAACTCTTTGCAACCCTATAGACTGTAGCCCACTGGCCTCCTCTGTCCATGGAATGCTCCAGGCGAGAATACTGGAGTGGGTTGCCATGCCCTTCTCCAGGGGATCTTCTCGACCCAGGGATCAAACTTGAGTTTCCTGCGGCTCCTGCACTGCAGGCGGATTCTTTACTGCTGAGCCACTGGGGAGGCCCTTCAATCAGTGCAGGGAATCTCTAATAGTAGACTATTGGGAGCTCAAATTATTCTTTTCCCTGTGGGAAGAGGTTTTGATCCCTGTCCTAAATGATCTTACTTCAGTAGAGGGAAAAAGTCACAGTCACCTATTTTTTTTTAAGTTTTTATTTTGTATTGGAGTATAGCTGATTAACAATGTATTCATACTTTCAGGTGGACAGCAAGGGGACTCAGCCATACATACACACGTATCCGTTCTCCCCCAAACTCCCCTCCCATTCATGCTGCCACGTAATAATGAGCAGAGCTCCCTGTGTTCTAGAGTAGGTCCTTATTGGTTACTTATTTTAAATACAGCATTGTGGACATGTTGATTGCCAACTCCCTAACATGCTCACCTATTAAGTCATACTCATTTAATGGACTCACACTTGTGAGTTCCTATCACGTCAGCACTATGCTAATAGCAGGGCTATAAGAATAAAGGCACATCACCTGTTCCCAACAGGTTTCACATTCTCCTGGGAGAGGAAAAGTGACTGCAGTGGGTGGCTAAGGGCCAACAAGAATGGAACCACCAGTGATATGGAAATTCAGTAAGAGAAAACAAGTCATAGAGGCTGGAGTAATGGAGAAAGACTTCTCAGGGGCCATGGGCTTCAACTTAAGACTCATTCAGTGGGTTTTGAATGATGGCTTTGAGGAGCAATATAGAGTATTAGGATGACAGAATGAACAGAATGGACAGAATGAACCTTTGGTGTCTGGCTAGCTGGGTGGTGTGGATTCTGAGTCCACTTTCTATATAATAGTTAGCTAGAGAAATTACTCTCTGTACCCTTGTCTCCTCACCTGTAAAATGTTGGAATGGAGGGCACTCACCTGTAGGGCTGTGAAAATCATAGAGCAGCAGGTGTCAGTCAGTCTTTTCTGAAAGGATCAGATAGAATATGCATTAGGTCTGCAGGTCATGAGGTCTCTATTGTAGCTACTGAACTCTGGCACTTCACTGTATTATTCCTGCAGATGTGTGTCACGCCTGCATTAATATACTGAAACCCTAAATACCCAATGTGACGGCATCTGGAGGTGGGGCCTTTGGGAGGTAATTAGGTTTAAACGAGGTCATGAGGGTGGGGCCCACATAATGGAATTAGTGCCCCTATAAGAAGACAAAGAATAGAATTCTCTCTGTTTTTCACCATGTGAGGAAGATAGTAAGAAGGCAGCTGTATATGAGCCCAGAAGTAGGTTCTCATCAAACACTGAATCTATTTGCATGTTAATCTTGGACTTTTTTGTCTCCTGAATCATGAGAAATAAACTTCTATTGTTTAAGCCACCAGTCTAAGATATTTTGTCATAGCAGCCTGAACTAAGACAATATGGAAATATTCTAGACAATAGGTAAATGAATACTTATAGCTGTATACTAATGAAATTTTATTTATGGACACAAAAATTAATTTCATATTATTTCCATGCCACAGAACATCATTATCATTTTTATTCCACCCCCGCAATCATTTAAATTATAAAAATCGCACTTAGCTCTTGGCTAAACAAAAACAGACAGGGGATGAGAAGGTTGGATGGCATCACCAGTTTGATGGACATGAGTTTGAGCAAGCTCTGTGAGTTGGTGATGGACAGGGAAGCCTGGCGTGCTGCAGTCCGTGGGGTTGCAAGCAGTCAGACACGACTGAGCCACTGAACTGAACTGAACTGAAACCAAAACGAGGGGCTTGCTGGACTTGATGATTTGGTCTACAGATTGTAGTTGTTGTGTCATAGTGTAATATATTCCCAAGGTGAACTATTATCATTGTTAAGCCCGTTTATCAGATAGGAAAGTGGGCTTTAGCATATTCACAGCAGACCTGGACAAGAATGTCAGCTGGGTGGCTCTTCATCAAGTGTTCTGCCCAGTCAAAAGGGAGGAAGGTCACAATTCAAGGTACCAACCCTGAGTTCCTTCCTCACCTCGGATTTGTCTCCACTTGTCAGCTCTCTTTACATATTATTTTTAGAACTCTCAAAATGGCAGCCCCTGAATGCAGAATATCTAAAACAGAAGAAAAAAGGAACTAAGATGAAAGGAAACACCTTTTTCAGTGAACATTATTTATTTAATTTGAGTTCAGCTATTCATCCCAGGACAGAAATGAATAAAAATTTACCCAATGATATGTGAGCATGAAGAGTTAAATCAATTTTTTGTTTGTTTTTTTTTTACTGTGAAAAACGTATTTGATTATTTTTACTTTGAAAAACATTTTTGACTTTAATCTTCTATGTCTTGCTCCTCTCCCTCGGCTCAGCCAGCTTCTGTAGTAACCCTTGTCCTCCTCATTTTCTGGGGAACAATGGATGTTTCAAATAAAAATAGGTGTAAATCATGGTGTAAGTAAAATGAATAAATATGATGTGCCTGGAAACAGTGCTTAATTTGAAGTTGCTTTCTTCTCTTAGCCTGAGGAAATGCATTTGTGTGTTGCCTTGGTTTTTTGAAGCTTTCCATGTACAGTTAGCTCATTTGTATTTTGCAGGTTTTTTAATTGTAAAAAAAAGGTGTTTGCATGCTCTCCAAATTTACCATTTCTCCTTCTTCCACCGCAGAATAAATCAAAAGAATTGTATAGTCAATGAATTGTAATGAACTTTGCCTTAGCCAGTCTCCCTGCCTATTTCTAGCTTTTATTCAAGTCTCATTCAGGTCATCTTTTGGAAACACACACATTTAACATCCTTAATGGCCATGGGATAAAATTCCAGTCCCCTCACATGGCATGTGAATGACTGTACTATCCGAAGCTTTCTTCACCTTTCCAGTTACATCTCTTCTCCCGTTGTGAACTCTGCATTCAAGTCACTCCACAATTTACAGAAGAGTCCATGCTTCCTCACATATTTATGTTTTCGCTCCTAGTTTCCTTGAAATTGAATGTTTTCCACTTAAGAATCAGCCTACCTTGAGCACAGACCAGAAAGAACAAAGGATGCAATTTGAGAAAGTTCTATAGTCACCAAATCTCTCAGTTTTTCCTCACTCTTTTCAAACACCAGTTTCCGCTACTATTTTGAAGAATGAGAAATCCTAGAATGGGAATACCACTCTGTGTCCATTGTCAAATGTGCTGAGCATCCTCTGTGTAGTGGGTGCTGGGAATACAGCCATGAATCATCCGTCAGTGAACCTGCAGCTAGCAGGGAAGATAAGGCCAGGCCACGCATTCCCAGAACACCAGGCAGGAAGTTATAAGAAGACTATGTATAAATAGACGGTTCCATATAAAGCTCAGAGGAGGGAAAATCTATATTAAGCTGGAGCAATCAGAAAAGACATTTTGGAGCATTGGCTGTGTGATTTGGACCTTGAAAATGAGAAAGATTTGAAAAAGTGAAGATGGTTCAGGAAGTGGAAGGGTGTTGGTGTCAGAGTTCATTCTGAGCAAAGGCAAGGAGGGGGAAGAGAGTTGGGCTTTCAGAGAGAACAAAGAGACCCAGCTTAGCAAGTGCAAGGAGGGGCAGAGAAAATCAAAGAGGAAAGATGCATCAGGGCCCAGTAATGGAGGGGGCAAAGGGGTTTGCTGATAACTCACCTGCACATCCCCAGACAACAAGCCAGCAGTAAACTCATGCAGCTTCTCTTCTGATTCAAGTTAACAGAAGAGCTTGCCTGGCAGGGATACTCCAGAACTTGATCAGAAAGCTACTCATCAGCTTTCAGATGATCAGCATGGTAGTGCCAATGCCTTAGAGTTGTATTAAAGTACTTTTGTTCATTTTGGACTTCTGTTGAGCTTATCAGAAACATGTATGCTGAAATGAGAGTTAGGGACCACTTGCTGATAAGACCTCAATATTGAACAGAAAAAGCCAGAGAAATATCCAGTATGTATGTGTATTCACCTTCTTGCAGAGAAATTGTAGAGCTTTGCTAACATCAACCTCTTGAAGCTTCTGTGCTCCTGAATGGCTTTTAAAGGTGGGGATGACAGATGTATGGGCAGGAAAAGAAAATTCTACATGGGAATGAAGATAATCAAAGAATTACCTTTATTTGGACATTTTCTGTGTAAGAGAGTACTACATTGGTCAGAGATGAACCTTGACTCTGGCTGATTAAACTCTAGCTCCTGAGTCCAACCACCTGTCACAGCTTTTCTCAAATGGTAAGTGGATGACTTCTTATTTCTTATCAACAAGTCTTTTCTAGGCCCCAACTAGGCATTGAGGACTGTGCTATCTGCTAACATAGGTAGAGGCATGAAATGAAATTAAAATAGTCCTACTTCTTGAGGTCCTTGCAATCTATTGGGGTAGACACAGATGCAGAGATCTTTTCAGTCAATGTATCAGATAGCAGTAAGCACAGGGTGACAGGGAAACCCTGAGGAGGGACATCTTCTTAACCTGGACTAAAGATTTTGAGAAGAGTCAGGGAGGACTGATTGAAGGAACTGACACATCAGTACAATTAGAATCATCTCTCCTGTTGGTCCAACTTTAAAATCACAGCATCTCAAAGCTGATTATCCTTGAAGTTAGAGCGCCTATCATATTTAATTGTCATCCCTTGCTTAACTGCCTCAGCTATGGTAAACTTCAAAAGACTTCTACTGTTTCTATTTTGTGCACAGCTTGTCTCCACCTCATAACGGTATCTGACACCTCATAGGTTCCTATAAATATAGGTTGTGTGTTAAGGAAGAAAATATTCGCATGGGAATTTTCACCCTCCCTCTCCAAGTGCTAAGGGGAATGCTGCTGTAACATTTAATGCATTCCTAACTCTGAGCCAAGTCTAGAAGGAAACAGCAAAAGAAAGAAAGGCATGTTAGGATGCTGGACCAAAAGGAACTTGGAAGTTGGCTGATGCTATGCCTCATTTCTGCAGATAGAAAATTGAAATTCAGAGGAGTTATATTTTAACTGTTAGTGCAAGGTCACCCAGTTAATTAGTAGCAGGGTGAGTCTAAACATCAGGTATGGTGATGTGCAGCTCTCACTTCTTTCCCGTGAGTCATATGTATTTTTCTGTCAGTTAGGGATATGTAGTGAGTGGAGCACAAAGGATTCTGAAAAGGGCTTATTTCTTTTACCAGTGTATAGAACACTCGGATTTTAAAGGAGCCTCATATTGCAAGGTAGGCTTTGTTTAACAGAACATTTTATGTGATAGGATGATGTTCTACAAAACCCCCAAATTTTAAAGGATGCTTTCTTCCGAGCTAAGCAATTGCTTCTGGCAGGAGCATCTTCTACTTTATAAAAAAGACCTCTTCTCCTGCTTTCATCTGATATCTCAGGAAGGGCCCAGAGGGAAATGTTGAGAACTCATGCTCATTTGAGCTGTAATATTCCCTTGAAAAGTGAAGCTTGAAATCCTTTAGGGATCCCAGTGTTCTTTCAAAATTGATTTTGACACTGTAGAACTACATCCTAACTAACTTCTATGCCAAAGTATATTGTGGCTAGTGGTTGGAGAGTTGAAAGAATATTTAAAAAATAAGTTTTCATACCAAGAGCAGAAAAATAAATGATTTGTATGCTGTGCCCTGGGGATTGTCCTTAAAAATAATTTTTTAAAGTGGTTATTGGAAGAAATTGTGAGAGGAGACTTTCATTGAAGGCTATGGGATACTGTCCCAATAGAAAAGATTAAATGATAAAAAAAAAAAAAAGAGCACCAGGGAAAAACAAAATAAGAAGACTTTTTTATTATGTTGTCAACAATAGAAATCCATGATTTCTAACATCTATTAAGCACTCACTATGTGCTGGGCCCTGCTGTTTAAGCCCTTACAGGAATTAATGCATCTAATCTTTCCAACAACCCCATGAACAGGGTACAATTAATATCCTCATTTTAAAAAGAGTGAAATGAGGCACAGGAAATGAACGTAACGTGCTGGAGGCTACCGTCCAGGTAGTGGTGGAGTTCGTGTTCAGACAGGGAGTCTGGCTCCAGAGTCCATCTTTCCTTTTACTTTGTAAGCTAAAAATTTTAATACTAAGCTCACATGTGTCCTGTAGGCGTCCCTCATGATTCCAAATTCCACTTAACATGAATTGACAGGTACACACACAAATATTTATGTATAAGGAGGTTCAGCAAACCATTACTTCCAGTAATGGAAGTTGGAAACCAACCAAATGCTGAGCAATTAGGAATGTATTAAGTGCTCAGTTGAAAAATGGAAAAAAGAAAGCAAAGCACAAAGAAGAAAATGAAATCCCTTATAATCCGTATGCTCTGAAATAACCAGGAAGAAATCTCTGCATTTCTCTTTTCAGCTTTTTCCTGTATTTTGTTTCTGACACAATATTGGGATCACACTGGATATATTGCTTTATAATTTGACTTTTCTATGCAGATGGAATTATAAAATCTTTTCAAGCTGTTACTTATTCTTCTATCACTTATTTTAATGGCTTAAATAAGTTCCTTTATTTGCACATATCATGATTTATTTACACCTTTTATTGTTGGATCTGTGCTGTTTTAACCATTATTCTATTTCACTTTTCACTTTCATGCATTGGAGAAGGAAATGGCAACCCATTCCAGTGTTCTTGCTTGGAGAATCCCAGGGACAGGGGAGCCTGGTGGGCTGCCTTCTATGGGGTCGCACAGAGTCGGACACGACTGAAGCGACTTAGCAGCAGCAGCATGATACCTCAAAGGATGGTATCTCGTTGATCACTAATAGTCCAGGCTCTCTAACTTGGAGTTCAAGTTGCATGATTTGCCCTAACTATTCTAACTTAATCTTCCTGTGTTTCATAATTCACTAACCCAGAATTATAGAATCATTTGTTCTAGAAGTGTAACTGGGTATCTCTTTTAGCATTTGAGCAATTCCTCTTATGGCACGAATATATCTACCTAATGATCTAGCTATGTTCTATGAGACAGAGAACTTTTTGCCCGAAGAATTTCTACCTGAATCTGCTTGTTAATCCCACATGGGAGAATTGTGTCTTACACTTAGTAGATGCTCAGTAAGTGTTTAAGGAAAAAATGAAGGCCTTATGTATTTCTTTTTAACAGTGTAAGATAGTACAAATTCAAATATCTAATGATGGAGGCAAGCTGAGTGTAAAAAATTTTGAACAATTAAAAGGAAAACCATGACAAAAGAGAAAATGTCTGAAAAGAAGCAGAAGTACAAATTCTGAAAAACCAGATCTCTTCCTGCCTCCTCCATCTCTCTGCTCAGTATTCCTCCACATCAGTCTAACTTCTTTGAATGGTTTGCTGCTTACAAGCCTATGCTTCTCAGCCTCCTTCTCTGAGAGTTTCTGGATCTCTTTGTATTACAGTATATATCAGAATAGCCAGAGCACAGCTGGGGCTCAAGGAATGTTTAGTGAATAAATGATAAATGGAGAGACATGGGTAGACTGCAAGACTTAGGTCCTTGGTCTTGACAGTAGCATTATTATTCTATTAACAGATTTTCTTAAAATATTCTTCCTGAACCCCCAGGAATACACACACACACACACAGACCCACACACAAATTGTGGCGATTATAATAGAAAAAATATATTTAGCCTTATTAGTAATGCACAGGCTCAGCAAAATGTCAAGTTTTTCTAATTTTGCTAGAATGAAATCAATTTAGTGGAGCAACACAACCTCATGCTAATTAGAAGCTCTAACTGGCATCTTAAGGAAACTGTGAAACATTAAAATCACTTAAAATAGTATTTGAAAAAAATGGGTACACGATCTTTTAAAAACTTTCAACCTGTTGGGATAAAAATAATTAGTATAAAAATGAAAGCTGCTTAAAAAATTGGGATTCAGTTTTAATATTTGTAAAATGGAGATTGATCTCCTAGGTAAATCTCAGATATTTATATCCTAGGTACAGATTAAAATTACCTCAGTTCTTACCTTTGTCCACTGTTATACCATCAGAAGGTCAAGGTCTCATCTCTTGGTGTATTTCCAAGTCCTAAATCAGGAGTTGGGCTACACTAGCCACTAAACAAATACTACTGACTAGATAATTCCTTTTCCTTTCTGAAAAGGAAGAAAAGGAATTATATCCCAGGATATAAGTGAATCATTTAAGGAATAATGATGAGTTAAACCATATTAACTTTTGCAGAAGGGAATGGTGAGGCCACTTGGAAACAGACAATTTGCAAGTTGAATAACTGCATTGCTGTGGAGGGAGTTAGGTGGGGATTCAATGAACCAAGCATCTTTGGGAATGGTCACAGACAGTAGAAACAAACAGAAATTTTATGAAAGAAGAAAAAGAAACACAGACAATTATTACTACTGATTTTAACTATCCATCCTTCTGCCCACAAGTCTCTTTCTTTAGTGCATGAATGAAGAAATAAAAGAGCAGGACCCATCAGTTCAGTTCAGGTACTCAGTCATGTCCAACTCTTTGTGACCCCATGAATCGCAGCACACCAGGCCTCCCTGTCTATCACCAACTCCCGGAGTTCACTCAGACTCACGTCCATTGAGTCAGTGATGCCATCCAGCCATCTCATCCTCTGCCGTCCCCTTCTCCTCCTGCCCTCAATCCCTCCCAGCATCAGGGTCTTTTCCAATGAGTCAACTCTTCGCACGAGGTGGCCAAAGTACTGGAGTTTCAGCTTCAGCATCATTCCCTCCAAAGAAATTCCAGGGCTGATCTCCTTCAGAATGGACTGGTTGGATCTCCTTGCAGTCCAAGGGACTCTCAAGAGTCTTCTCCAACACCACAGTTCAAAAGCATCAATTCTTCGGCACTCAGCCTTCTTCACAGTCCAATTCTCACATCCATACATGACCACAGGAAAAACCATAGCCTTGACTAGACGGACTTTTGTTGGCAAAGTAATGTCTCTGCTTTTGAATATGCTATCTAGGTTGGTCATAACTTTCCTTCCAAGGAGTAAGTGTTTTTTAATCTCATGGCTGCAATCACCATCTGTAGTGATTTTGGAGACCAAAAAAATAAAGTCTGACACTGTTTCCACTGTTTCCCCATCTATTTCCCATGAAGTGATGGGACCAGATGCCATGATCTTCATTTTCTGAATGTTGAGCTTTAAGCCAACTTTTTCACTCTCCTCTTTCACTTTCATCAAGAGGCTTTTTAGTTCCTCTTCACTTTCTGCCATAAGGGTGGTGTCATCTGCATATCTGAGGTTATTGATATTTTTCCCGGCATAATGACTGAAAAGTGAAAGTGAAAGTCGCTCAGTCTTGTCCGACCTTTTACGACTCCATGAACTATACAGTCCATGGAATTCTCCAGGCCAGAATACTGGAGTGGGTAGCCTTTCCCTTCTCCAGGGGATCTTCCCAACCCAGGGATCAAACCCAGAAGCAAGGACTCAAAAGATAGAGTTTGCAATATGAAGATGAGGATGATGATGATGACTGCAATGATGCTTATCAACGTTTTATGATAATATACTATGTAAAAGGGGCTTCCCTGATAGCTCAGTTGGTAAAGAATTTGCCTGCAATGTGGTAGACCCTGGTTCAATTCCTGGGTCAGGAAGATCCGCTGGAGAAGGGATAGGCCACCTACTCCAGTATTCTTGAGCTTCCCTTGCGGCTCAGCTGGTAAAGAATCCACCTGCAATGTGGGAGACCTAGGTTTGATCTCTGGGTTGGGAAGATCCCCTGGAGAAAGGAAAGGCTACCCACTCCAGTATTCTGGCCTGGAGAACTCCATGGACTGTATAGTCCACGGGGTCGCAAAGAGTCGGACACAACTGAGTGAGTTTCACTTTCACTATGTAAAAGACACCTTACATAATGGGGAAGGACATAATGGAAGGAGAGAGGATGATAGATTAAGGGGATTAAATAAGATTATTAAGTAAAGTACCTTGCTGCTGCTGCTAAGTTGCTTCTATGGCATCCAACTCTGTGCGACCCCATAGACGGCAGCCCATGAGGCTCCTCTGTCCCTGGGATTCTCCAGGCAAGAACACTGGAGTGGGTTGCCATTTCCTTCTCCAATGCATGAAAGAGAAAAGTGAAAGTGAAGTCGCTCAGTCATGTCTGACTCTTTGCATCCACATGGACTGCAGCCCACCAGGCTCCTCTGTCCACAGGATTTTCCAGGCAAGGGTACTGGAATGGGTTGCCATTGCCTTCTCAAAGTACCTTAATCTAGTAGGAATCAATCAATATCAAGTCTTCTTTTTAGTCATTAGGATCAAACAGACCTCTATTTGAATACAAGTGTACCAATTACTCACCATATAACTCTTGGCAAGTTGCTTAACCTCTCTGAGCTCAGATTTATTACCCATAAAGGGAAAAGAATGCCTAGTCCACAGTACTATTGTGAGGATTTAATGAAATATTAAATACAAAAGTGATTTGCTAGACTTCCCTGGGGCTCTTGTGGTTAAGAATCCACCTGCTAATGCAGGGGACATGGGCTGCATCTCCGGGCTGGGAAGATTCCACATTCTTCAGGGCAACTAAATCTGAGTGCCACAACTACTGAGCTTAGGCTCTAGAGCCTACATGCTACAACTACAGACATCTGTGTGTTCTAGAATCTGTTCTCTGCAACAAGAGATGCCACTGCCATGAGAAGCCCATGTACTGCAGCTAGGGAGTTGCTCCCACTAGCTGCAGGTAGAGATAGCCTGCAAGCAGCAATGAAGACCCAGTGCAGCCAAAAAGAAATAAAATTTAAAAAGAAGTCATTTGTTAACTGCCACACAAATATGAGATTTCAAAAGTTATCTATTCGTATTACTCAACAATTAGATAAGATGCGTACAAACAACCATAAAGAGTAAGCAGTGGGTATTTGTGTGAGAGTAGGAAGGAGAGCCGCGTGGTGAAAGCTGAGTAGCTGAGATGAGGTAAGAGAACTAAAGGCTTCCCTGGTGGCTCAGATGGTGAAGAATCCACCTGCAATTCTGGAGACCTGAGTTCTCCAGAATTTCCAGGGAAAAGTTACCCACACCCATATACTTACCTGGAGAATTCAATGGACAGCGGAGCCTGGCAAGCTACAGTCCATGGGGTCAGAAAGAGTCAGACATGACTGAGCAAGTAACACACACATACACAAGGGAACTAATGGGGACCATTAGTTTTCTTCCTGCCATTCCTTCCACCTCTGCCCTACCTTGATAACTCAGTGATAACTCATAGGATAGAACCATCCATTCATATCTTAGATCCCTTGTACTTTGCTGGTTTTTTTGCCTCTACACAGTGCAATGACTGCCACACCTTGTTGAGATTTTGATCCAAGCCACAGAAGAAAACAATGAAACTGAGAAAATCAGGAAGTAAACCCATGACCTTCGATTCAGGAAATTGGTGCACCAACCAACTTCCAGAGATGGAATATTCTGCACAAGCATCAACAGATGTATAAATCAACATCAACAGAGTATAAATCAACATCTCTGCTTTCAACAAAACCCCCCTGTATATTCTAGGGGACAAATGCTTGGTGTGTTTAGAGAGGTTATCAGAGAACCAGGAAAATTGCCTTATGCCTTCAGGCAGTGCATGCTTCAGTGGGGAAGTCAGGCTTATTCATGAGAAACTGTATCATATATTTAGGAGAAAAGAAAAGGACCTTGGAAGGATGGAGGGATTGCTGAGAAATGAAGTACTCTCATTTGATCATTACATTCTAGAATACATGTCATGTCCCCTGCAAAGTCATCATTAATTCCTCATAAGAATGATCAATAGATTCATGATTCTCCGGAGAATACACCTTATTATTATAAGGTTTATTTTATTATTGCAAAACTAATACAATGTACCTTCTTTGTAATACTAATGTACCTTCTTTGTAAAAAAAATAAAATAAAATAAACCATAAAAACACAGAAAGTTTCATGATCAGAGATGACTGTGAAATTAATTACATTTGGGGTATTTTTTTTCTATGTATTTACTTATTTTACAAAAATAAGATCATACTGTGCTTCTTTGTAGCCTTTTCCTCACTTGATAATAGAGCTGAAGAGTCTTAATAAGCATTTGTCTACAACTTCATTTGACTATCTATTATCAAGTCATGACTTTTATGATGGTGATGTGGGCTTGGGGATTGTTTTGTTTTATTTTTCCTCAGCATCCAGGACAATAATGGATAACAGGATGTTCTTACAATCACAGAACATTAGAGAGCTCAAAGCTCCCAAGGCGTTGTCTAGTTAGTTTCCTACTTTGCAGATGGAAAGCTGGGACTCAACAAGTAAAATGGATTGCAGTTCAGATGGTCAGAAAGTTGTAGAGCCAGAATCAGAACCAAGTGCCTGGACTGCAAGCACAGAGTCCTTTCATTACAAAGTCCAGACTGAAGGCAAACCCATCATCTGTGAAACAGACATGCAGTGAAAGAAGAGGATATACTTGGGCAGGAGGAGTTTGGGGAGGAGAGGTCTCTTGTGGTTCTTTTGGAACTTTCAGTTTTACTTCAAACCCTGAGACCCCAGAGGTTCATAGAGGGGTGAAGTTGCAACATGAGATATGGGGAGGAGGCAGCTTGAGGAAAGAAACTTATGAGCTCAGGTTTGCAAAACCCACAGTTGTAAAATAGCTCAGCTCCAGCCAACACCCTGGAGGATGCAGCAAAGCCCTAGGAGAGTGCATGGCCACCCAGAGTCTCCATTCTGGTTTCATATTATATCTTACTAATCCTCCAGCACCGGGCTCTATGAAACCAAAAAACATTTTGGCTTTGCTCTTGGTTGGGAATGATTTTCAGTTTTCATTCTGACAACCCAGAATGTTCCTGACTTCCTGGAATCACTCTCCAAGCTTCCTGGCTGTAGAGGGAGAAAAGCGGTGCTTTGAAAGCTTCAGACCACGGTCAACAATGAGTGAAGAGCAAGGAATGCTGGGAGTTCTAGACCTGCTATTGAAATGACACCATTGTGCCAATTCCTCTTCATAGTTCCCCTGGTGTGATCAACCTGAAATGTACATGTGCTGTGCCACTCCTTGCTTAAAACCTTCCATGGCCTCAGGGAAAAGTTCATGTCCCTTTGTGAAGCATGCAAGACCCTCTACAACTTGACATTTGCCCATCTCTGTCTCATCTCTGCCATTCTGTCTTTGGCAACACCAAACTCCCTACGGGTTCCTGTACAGAATCATCTTAGTTTTTCATCCAATTTCTACTTTCCCGAACGCCCTGCCTCTTCTTTCATCTGTGGTTAATCTCACTTAGCTAGATTTTGTATCCTCTGTGTCTACTTGTTTGTGCGTGTGTTAGTTGCTCAATTGTGTCTGACTTTTTGTGACCCCATGGACTATAGCCCACCGGTCTCCTCTGTCCATGGAATTCTGCAGGCAAGGATACTGGAGTGGGTTTCCCTTCCCTTCTCCAGGGGATCTTCCTGACTCAGGGATCAAACCTGGGTCTCCTGCATCACAGGCAGATTCTTTACTGTCTGAGCCACCTAGGAAGCCCTCTGTCTACTTCAATAACCCTAAAATTCTGTAATCTGTGATAATGTCTGAATTATTCTTGGTGATTTTCAGTCAAATAATTGAACTTTTATCTTAAATCTTACACTCTCATCTAGGATCAATATTATATCACCCAGTGACATGTTCTAGGTGAGATCAAGAGCATTCAGCATGGTTTGGCCACAGACTAATGGCATATTCCAAATCACAGGACACCTGCTAAACATACAACATTAATAAAGCAAGGAGCATCAATTTGCCAGACTTGAATCTAAAGAGGATCCCATTGCTTATTTTTCCCAGCTGCAAATTATCTGAATGGCATACACAGTTTTCTCTAGCAGTGCACTTAGAATATTTACTTAAATACTGGCAGTGATAAAATGGTGGGAAAGAAATTGCACATTCATCAAAAGTAGACGGCCTGATAGAAGTGCATAAACATGGTACTCATCTCAAAATTAAATTACCATGTGTACATGGTTTGGCTTGTCATTTATGTACTTGTATATTTATATACCCATCATCCTTAATCACTTACAAGAATGAATGAGTGCATTTAAGAACAAATGTTTGCAACATAAGCTAATGGTTAATTGAAGATTTCTTCTTAGAGGAGAGAGCTGAAAGACAATAGCAGATTAGACAAAGACTTTTTAAAAAGAACAGTAAGACTTGCTCATACCATCCAGCTTAACTTTTGCTCATCCTAAAGGAAATTCCTGCTGGGAGATGCCTCAAAATTATTATTTTGAAAGCATGCCATACCCAGCCCAGAGAGACAGCTGAGAGTATCAGAAAGAATTTAGCATCAGGAAACTTCAGGACAACTCCTTGCATAGACTTTTCTGGATTTGTGATCATAAGAAATTCATATAACTTCAAGTCTATTTCCTCAAATTTAATTGGGGATAATACTGCAGCCTTGCTATTAGATTTGAAAAACACAAAATACATGAGCTTTTGTTGAGGTGCCAATTAAATCTCCTTTGCATTAATATGTTATTTTTCTACCCCCATCTGTATCTTATAAAAATCAAGGTCATAGAATCCAAAAATATTACTACTACTAATGCTATTAGGCGCTACTATTACAACAATAACAACAACGACTACTATTAGCTGATAATTACTGAGAATACTTACACCTGCATTGTTTTAACATTTTACATGAATAAGTTACATATACCTCTTAAAATGCTTAAGAAGTGGCTACTATTATTTTCTCCATTTTATAGGCAAACAACTGGAGACCCAGAGAAGTTAAGAAACTTGCCTAAGATCATACAGTTGAAGACTGGGATTTGAACCCAAACTTAAACTCCATAGTCCTAGCGGTAAGAATTATGCTTTCTTCCCTATCTGAAAATAATAATGGGGCTTCCTGTTGGCTCAGTGATAAAGCCAAAGTGGATAAAGCCATCCACTTGCCAACGTGCAGGAGACACAGTTTGATACCCTATCTGGGAAGATCCCATGTGCCGTAGAGCAACTAAGACTGTGCAGCACCACTATTGAGTCTGTGCTCTAGAGCCCGGGAGCCGCAACTGCTGAAGCCTGTGAGCCCGAGAGCGCTGCTCTGCAACAAGGGAAACCGCCATAATGAGAAGCCCACGCACCGCAACTAGAGAAAAGCCCGTGCAGCAGTGAAGATCCAGCACAGCCAAAAATAAATATATACATAAATTAAAAAATGAAAATAATAGTAAAATTAACTTACAGTTGGATAGCTCTTCATTTTTTCATAGAGATAATCTCATTTTATCCCTCCAGTAGTCCTTAGAAATAGAAGTTACTATCTTTTACAGATAGGAAACTTAGGTCAAAAACATTAAGGGATTAGCCCCAACTCACCTTGCTCGGGCATAGGAAAATCAGGTGGACTGTGGACTTCTCCCATCCTGTTTCTGTCTCTATTCTGCTTTTGCAGTCACCTCCTCATTGAATATGCCTTCTACAAAGACCCCAGTGAAGTCCTGGTATGTTTTTATTTGTTTTGAAAGCTCTATTCTCTACCATTCTTTGCGACACTATCTGTGAGACTGTTTCTACAAGTATCATGTGGTTCTGCAGAATCTAGGAGTTACAATGGATTTCCAGCCTAGAATTCATCGGAATTTAAGGGAGTCACCCTGAGAGAGTGAGTCCAAACTGGACCTCTGATGTCAAGGTCACCTCCTCCCTAGACCCTGAGCTCAACGCGCAACCATACTTCCTCTAAGGGAAACACAAGCTCATCCTTAAACAGAGTCTACACTATGTCATTGCTGTCTGCAAATGTTAAGCATGAGCTCTATTCTCTGTCGTCTTCAGTTTTGAACACTCCACAATCTGGCCTTGATTAACCTGCCTCCACCAGCCAGTCTGTTGTCTCCCAATTATGTCATCTTCTTTTGCACTGACATAGCACCCTGGGCTTAGGATGTTCCTTTAACTAGAACTCTCTCTTTTAAACCTTGTCTTGGCTAACATCGTCTCAGCTTATATGTGACCTTCCTCGACCCCCTAAACCACACCTCTGCTCTTCCATCTCACATAATCTCTTTAAAAAAAAAAAAGATATTCTACTTATTTTAGCATTTGTTGCATTGTCTTGAGATTGCCCATTTAATTGTCCATCTTCTGAAGTATGTAATGAGCTCTGTGAGGGCAGCAGTTTTTGCTATCTTCTCTAATGTCTGTACATAGTGTTGCTCAATAAATCACTGTTCATTAAACGCCTCTGAAGTCACCAGATATTGTGAAAGAATCTGACTGATATCCTTGCCTTCTAGACTGTGAGTTTTCTGAAGACATTCTGTCTTATTCAACACTGAGTCTTCAGTGTCTTGTATGGAGAAGGCACTCAGTAAATGAGGAACTGACCAGAATTTCAGATCCTCAAATCCTGCCCTTCAGCCTCTCCATAACCTGCCCTGCCTCTTCTGAAAGGCATTCCTCCCCACCAAGGCTCCATTTTCCATTTTCTCTTTATTTCTAATGCCTTCATTTGTGGTTTGTTTTATATAATTTGTTGTTGCATAGTCAATAAGTCATGTCCAACTCTTTGTGACTCTATGAACTGCAGCACACCAGGCTTCCCTGTCCTTCACTATCTTCCAGAGTTTGCTCAAACTCATGTCCTTTTGAGTCAGTGTTACATAATTTTAGCAATTGCTTATATTATTTGCTCTCACTTTTCTTGTGTTTTTTGTTCTTATCCCTCCCCTGCTAATGAAAATAAGTGTAAGTATAAATGGAATCATACTTTTTTTGTATGATTATAAAAATAGGAAAAGGAGTACGTCAAGGCTGTATATTGTCACCCTGCTTATTTAACTTATATGCAGAGTACATCATGAGAAATGCTGGACTGGAAGAAACACAAGCTGGAATTGCCGGGAGAAATATCAATAACCTCAGATATGCAGATAGCACCACCCTTATGGCAGAAAGTAAAGAGGAACTAAAAAGCCTCTTGATGAAAGTGAAAGAGGAGAGTGAAAAAGTTGGCTTAAAGCTCAACATTCAGAAAATGAAGATCATGGCATCTGGTCCCATCACTTCATGGGAAATAGATGGGGAAACAGTGGAAACAGTGTCAGACTTTATTTTTTTGGGCTCCAAAATCACTGCAGATGGTGATTGCAGCCATGAAATTAAAAGATGCTTATTCCTTGGAAGGAAACTTATGACCAACCTAGATAGCATATAAGCAGAGACATTACTTTGCCAATAAAGGTCCGTCTAGTCAAGGCTATGGTTTTTCCAGTGGTCATGTATGGATGTGAGAGTTGGACTGTGAAGAAAGCTGAACACCAAAGAATTGATGCTTTTGAACTGTGGTGCTGGAGAAGACTCTTGTGAGTCCCTTGGACTGCAAGGAGATCCAACCAGTCCATCCTAAAGGAGATCAGTCCTGGGTGTTCATTGGAAGAACTGATGCTGAAGCTGAAACTCCAGTACTTTGGCCACCTCATGTGAAGAGTTGACTCATTGGAAAAGCCCCTGATACTGGGAGGGATTGGGGGCAGGAAGAGAAGGGGCCGACAGAGGATGAGATGGCTGGATGGCATCACTGACTCAATGGACATGAGTTTGGGTAAACTCCAGGAGTTGGTGATGGACAGGGAGGCCTGGTGTGCTGCAATTCATGGGGTCGCAAAGAGTCGGACACGACTGAGCAACTGAACTGAACTGAACTGAAACGAACTTCTACCCACCTTCTTTTTCATATTTCAAATATTATGTATCCATCAGTGATAAATGCCCACGTTTAATAAGCTTTTAATGTGTACTGCTTGAAGGTGCTTTTCAGACAAATCACGTTGACCTGCACGAGGTCATTGGAAGTAGGCACGGGGGAAACTGAATCTTAGTAAAGCTGTGTCTTATCCAGACGGTAAATGACAGAAGCAGAATTTAAATGCAGAGCCTATGTTTTGACTCATTTCTACCTCTGCACTACTGATAATTTAGAAAAGAATGGGAACAATAAAAATATTATTAAGGACAGCCATAATTCTGATCCCCTAGTACAGGCATCTACTACCACCATTTAGGTACATGGCTTTTCTGTTTCTGCATGTAGTAAGGTGCCTCTAGCTTGAACATGGCTCATAGTAGGCCCTCAATACATCCGTTACTATTGAGTAATAATTCTGACTTCAGAACACCATCAAATAATGATTTACTACATAAGATGTAAGAAAGCATATGTACTTTATTATATTATTTTTTGACCACACTGTGATATGCAGGATCTTGGTTCCCACACCAGGGATTGAGCCTGTGTCCCGTGCATTGGGAGTGCAGAGCCCTAACCACTGGGCAACCAGGGAATTTCCACCATACGTATTTTAAAACATCACAGCTTTATTTCTTATTAAATGATAAATGCTCATGATAAAGCAGTTTTAAAGAATTTTTTTAAAAGTATGAGCAAGAAATCAGCAAATGACTTCAAAATGCAACCAACAAGAGATAACCAACATTGACTCTGGAGGACATCATTCCAGACATCCCTGTGCATAGATAGATAGGTTGGAAGTATGTAAAGCTACTTAGGTGGATAAAATGTTAGCTAACTAATTACAGATCATAACGCTTTTTCAAATAAAACATTACATAATTTCACTTGAATGTAACTAAAGAAAAATAAGCTGAAGTGAAACTGAAGAAATTTCTGAAATTTAGATCATGTTTCTTTCTTTCTCCACACCAGTGATAGTATTTCCTCAAATATCTAAGTTACATTAAGCAAAAACTTAATGAAATCAAGTAAGTTAGTTTCATTTTTTCCCTTTTAATATACATCTTTCAAATTTTCAGGCAATGCTAATTAAAAATAACCTCCTACTATAAAAGAGAAAGTGTTTTTTTTGAGAAATCTCCATGCTGTTTTCCACAATAATATTGATATTGAGCATCTTTTCATGTGCCTGTTGGCCATCTGCATTCCCTCCTTGGAAAAATGTCTATTCAGGTTTTCTGCCCATTTTTAAGTCAGGTTATTTGTTTTTTTGATGTTGAGTTGTACAAGCTATTTATGTATTTTGGGTATTAACCTTTTGCAAATATTTTCTCCTGTTAAAAATAGAACTATTATATGACCCAGCAATTTCACTCCTGAGTATTTATCCAAAGAAAAAAACAACAACAAAATAATTAATGCCAATTCAAAAAGATGAATGCATCCCAATGTTCATAGCATCAGTATTTACAATTGCCAAGATATGGAAGCAACCTAAGTGTCCATAAGAGATGAATGGATGAAGATGTGACGTGCACACACGTGCACGCACACACATACACATACTGCGTGGAATACTACTCAGCCATAAAAAGAATGACATTTTGCCATTTGCAGCAGCATGAATGGACTTGGAGGGCATCACGCTAAGTCAGAAGTCAGACAAAGGCAAATACTGTATGATGTCTCTTACTTGAGGAATCGAAAGCATACAACAAACTTATGAACACAACAAAAGAAGCAGCAGACTCACAGATAGAGATCAAACTAGTGCTTTCTAGTGGAGAGAGGGAAGGAAGGAAGGGCAATATGGGGTAAGGAATTAAAATGTACAAGCTGTTAGGTATAAAATAAGATTCAAGGATATATTGTACAACACAGGGAATGTAGCCAATATTTATAATAAATGGAGTACAACCTTAAAAAATTATAAACCACTATATTGTACACTTGTAACATATAATATTATACATCAATTATATTTCAATAAAATAAAAAAGGTAAATGATTCATCCTCTGATGAATCATTTCTCCTTTCTCCTATCTCCTTTCCTTTGCCCTGATTTTTGTTTCTTTAATAATTTTAAATTTAAAGTGATTGATAACATGTTCTGTTCAGCAATCAAAACTTTTGCTGTTGGGCTGTTGTTTATTCTTATTTAAATGACTATAACCCCTGTAGTTTGTTCTTTGAACTATGTCTTCACATTACAGGGGTGGGTGTCTGTGTGTTTTAATAAATTTATTTTGAGATTTGATTAATCTTCCAGCGTATTTTCCAAAAGGGCTCAAATAGTTCCTTAATTCTTTCATGTTTCAGAATATCTTCAGTTTTAATATTCTTAAGTTATGTTTACTCCTTTACTCAGGACTTTGTGGGCGTTCGTCTGGTTTCTTCTGGAAGAATATGGTTGTGGTGAAGTCTGAGATGACCTGGAGCCCACCTCACCCCCTTTTCATCTGCCTGGAAAAAAATCTTCCTCTATAGACAATGTTGATCTGAATAAGTTCAGTGCCTCCTTGTATATTGCACTGTTTTTTTTTCTAATACATTAATTTCTTGTGATTTGCAGATTTAATATTTTCTAATATTTCAAATGTATATGAAATGACATCTCTGAAACAATCCTGTTTTTTGGTTACTCTCTTTAAGAAATACGAGTGATCCTAGTGTGGGACAGCTTTGAAGTCTTTATTTATCATCATCTGTAATTGATTTATTCATTTATCTTTTCCTTTTTCATCACTGTGAGGCTCTAAAGCCTTTTCTTTTTGCTGTTGTTTGAACTTTCAGTTGCACCTAGCCTGTTCTCCACTGGTTTACATTTATTTATTTGATTTGTACAGATGCTGCTTTGACCCTCAAGTGTTTCCTTAACCTGGTAATCTGCCGTTTTATCCCAGCATATTGCTTCATCATCTTGTTTTCGAGTCTTGTATAAATGACTTCACGCTGAGCTTTTTATTGTTCTTTCGCAGATTGTCTTTCCTTTCCCTTTTGTGTTCTAGAATGCTTGCATAGTTGAAATGCCATTTTCCTCCCTTTTTTTCTCATGCTTAGCATGGAGTGCTCTGTCCAGAACTTCTCTTTGCTCTGATCCAGTGTGGAAAGACGCGATTGTTCCTTTTTGACTTCATTTATGATCGGGTGGTCTTGTCACTTTTATACATTGACTGATTTTCGGCTGTGCTTGGTCTTCGTTGCTGTGCGCGGGCTTTTCTCTTGTTGCGGTGAGTGGGGGCTCCTCTGCAGCTGTGCACCGGTGTGTCACTGCGGCGGCTTCTCTTGTTGTGAAGCATGGGCTCCAGGTGCGTGGTCTTCAGCAGTTGCGGCATGTGGGCTCAATAATTGCGTCTCCTGGCCTCTGGAGTGCAGGCTCGATAGTTGTGGTGCTTGGGCTTAGTTGCCCCATGGCATGTGAAATCTTCCTGGCCTAGGGATTGAACCTGTGTCCCCTGCATTGGCAGGCAGATTCTTATCTACTGTACCACCAGGGAAGTCCTGTCTTGTTACTTTGAGTTAAATTGATTGGGCTGGATGTTTCTTTTTGAACACGCTTCTGGAATCTGGGGATACAGGGCATGCGGTGAGAGCTCGGCTCGAGCTGCTGGTTGACCCAACATGGGTTTTTTCTAGAATCTCACAAAATACCCTGGACTGGGGCCCACCTCCAGACATTTAGATGTCCCCCCATTCATCCCACCATCTCAGCATGAAGCCACAGAAAAAGCTGGTTCCCGGTGATTCTTCCTGTTTATGCTGAGTCCTCTGCACCTCATCAGTATTTTATTTTCATTGCAGGCGTGATAACATTTGTCCAACCTTATTTATCATATTGTGTCACTGCCCTGCTCAAAGTCCTCCCAAGGCTCCCATCTCACTTGCTTAAAGCTATTTGTATTGTTTAGTCTCTCAGTTGTGTCCGACTCTTTGGGACCCCATGGACTGCAGTATGCCAGACTTCCCTGTCCTTCACCATCTCCCTATCTCAATCACTCAAAGCCACAGTCTTCCAATTTTTACTGGACCCTTGGTGTGATGGCCTCTGGCACCACCATCCTATCCCTTGCCTCCCTTGACTTGAACCACAGTGGCTCCCTTGCTGAGCCTCAAGTGTGCCAGGTTTCACATCTTCCTTAAGAAGCTCCCAGCAGGGGTTCTCCCTGCCTAGCTGGCTCTCTCCCAGACAGCCTCATGACTTCCCCTTCCATCCCTCAAGTCTCGGCTTAGATGTCGGGATGTCAGTGAGGTCTTTCTTAAAGATGCCCTTTCATATGGCCAGTAACCGGGTGCTCCATCCTCCTTCTCTGACTACGGGGCTCAGCCACCTTGCCCAGGAAGAAGCATGTGGGTCTCTAGGTGAGAGAGAGCTTCCTTCTGCAGATTGCATGACTGGCTGTGAGACATGAGACTCCACAGACCCAGCCCGGGCCACTTGGCAGAGAGGCTGAGAGCCCATGGCTGGGACAGCCTGCAGAGGCTGAGGTGCTGAGTGAAAACTAAACTTGCAGTTTGAAAGCTTCTGTGAAGAAATTTACAAAATAAAATAATTCAAACTGAACTAAAACGTTGCCACCTTTTTTTTTCCTCTTCCTCTGTGAATACATTTTTAACCAGACTGTGTAGAAGAGAGAAGGACAGACCACCATGGACGTCAGTTTGGGGATATACATATTTTTGCCCCTTTACAGTAACAGGTGCTTGGAAATTGAAAAAGTTCAAAGTAAACTGCTGCTGAGTTCTGATTCAAAATGGTAGCTGGCTGAGAAGCTAGCAAGAAGCTGAGCATTTCAGTTCAGTTGAGCCATTCAGCTGAATGAAGCTGAGCCATTCAGTTCTTCTTGTTAAAACCATAGGTGAGAAGGAAAGCTAAGACTGAATGAATATAAGTATGGACATCAAGCAGGGAAAAAGGGAGTGAGATGAATTGCGAGATTGAGATTGCCATATATACACACTCCGTGGTGGTTCAGATGGTAAAGAATTTGCGGGCAATGGCAATGCAGTGATTATACCCTGGGTCAGGAAGATCCCCTGGAAAAGGGAATGGCTACCCACTCCAGTATTCTTGTCTGGAGAATCCCATGGACAGAGGAGCCTGGTGGGTTACAGTCCATGGGATCACAGAGTCGGACACGACTGAGCGACTAACACTTTCACTTTCACTATGCAAACAATAACCAATGAGGACCTATTGTATAGCGCAGGGAACAGTAGAGTGCTCTGTGGTGACCTAAATGGGAAGGAAATCCAAAAAAGAGGGAATATATGTATACGAATAGTTCATTCACTTTGTTGTACAGCAAAAACTAGCACAACATTGTGAAGCAACATTGTGTGTGTGCACACGCATGCTCAGTAGTGTCTGACACTTTGTGAGTCAGACAGGATTGAGTGACTGAACAACAACAGAACACCACCTGGGAAGGCCAGCCTTAAAAAAAAAAAAGACAGCCTGAGGACAGAAGGTAGAACAGTTCGCAGTGTTTATGGAGAAGATGGATCTGGATTGGGGACCAGCTGTCTGAACTCTAGCATGCGGCACTTTGTTGCTTTCCTTCATGAAAAAATTCTACTTTGGAGATTTTAGAAGTATTCAGATCAGATCAGATCAGTCGCTCAGTCGTGTCCGACTCTTTGTGACCCCATGAATCGCAGCATGCCAGGCCTCCCTGTCTGTCACCAACTCCCGGAGTTCACTCAGACTCACGTCCATCGAGTCGGTGATGCCATCCAACCATCTCATCCTCTGTCGGCCCCTTCTCCTCCTGCCCCCAATCCCTCCCAGCATCAGAGTCTTTTCCAATGAGTCAACTCTTCGCATGAGCTGGCCAAAGTACTGGGGTTTCAGCTTTAGCATCATTCCCTCCAAAGAAATCCCAGGGCTGATCTCCTTCAGAATGGACTGGCTGGATCTCCTTGCAGTCCAAGGGACTCTCAAGAGTCTTCTCCAACACCACAGTTCAAAAGCATCAATTCTTCGGCGCTCAGCCTTCTTCACAGTCCAACTCTCACATCCATACATGTCCACAGGAAAAACCATAGCCTTGACTAGACGAACCTTTGTTGGCAAAGTAATATCTTTGCTTTTGAATATGCTATCTAGGTTGGTCATAACTTTCCTTCCAAGGAGTAAGCGTCTTTTAATTTCATGGCTACAGTCGCCATCTGTAGTGATTTTGGAGCCCAGAAAAATAAAGTCTGACACTGTTTCCACTGTTTCCCCATCTATTTCCCATGAAGTGGTGGGACCGGATGCCTTTTCTCCTATTTTGCCCAGTTTAGATAGGAACTAGGAAATGCTGGAAATCACAGGAATGGAGTCATAGGAATGCTGGAGTCACAGGAAATGCTGGACAAAAAACAGGGAGAGATGGAAGTAGCCACGGGGAGGCAAGGGACCCTGCGAAAGCCTGGAAGGAGCTACCTAGTCGTGGAGTCTTGGGCAGCCTCCGCCTGGCAGGAGTGGGGAGCTTGTTCTGTCCTGCACAGGCTTTGAGAACCAGAGGCTGGACTGGAGGCTGAGCATGAGGAAAGCATATTCAATGTCCCTCATGGCAGATGAGAGACAGGTATGAAGCAGGATGTGGACAAAACCTGTGAACATAAATTGTGGATTGGAGAAGAGCATTTGACCCCCAGGGCATGCATGGAGCAAACACTGTTTTAGATATATTTAATTTATTTATTTGGCTGCACTGGGTGTTAGTTGGGGATCTTCCTTGGGGCATGCAGGATCTTTAGCTATGGCGTGATAAGAACTCTTAGTTGTGGTATGTGGGATCTAGTGCCCTGACCAGGGCTGGAACTCGGAACCCTGCACTGGAAGTGCAGAGTCTTAGCCACTGGGCCACCAGGGAAGTCCCGCAAATCACTCTTCCTGGCTTTAACAAACACTGGCAAACCAACCTGGTCCTATCCGAGGATAAGTAAAACCAACAATATCATTATCAACAAAAGAAGGGGAGATTGAAAAATCTTGCCACAGGAGGGTGGATCAGGTGGGAGGACTAAGGCAGAGAAATCCAGAGAGCAGTTTATGGTAGAATCCAGATGGTCATTTCAGAAAATTGTAAGAGGCTCGCACAATCTGCCTGAAGGTCTCTCTGAAACAGAAGCAGCGGTGTCTGGACAAAGATCTGGAGGGGAAAAGGCAAAACAATTATACCGAGGAATGATGATGGGAGGAAGCAAGAAAAATATATGTGCTTAATGGCTGGAATGAAGTCCATGTGAGAGGCAAGGAAGGGCAGTATTGCTATTTCCTGCTGCACGAAAGTTTACCATGGGTGTGGAGGACGTATCTGAGAAAGTCCCTCAGAATTTAGGAAAAAGGAGACACAGTGTTGCAAGGACGAGAGTGATGATAAGGGAGATTTCAGAGATGTCGGCCAGAAAATGTACAGCTGTGTGACACCAGTGTGTTTGGGTGCTCAGTTGCGTCCGACTCTTTTGTGACCCCATGGACTGTAGCCCACCAGGCTTCTCTGTCCATGGGATTGCCCAGGCAAGCACATTGGAGTGGGTTGCCATTTCTTCCTCCAGGGGATCTTCCCGACTAAGGGACGGAACCCTCGTCTCTTGCATCTCCTGTACTGGCAGGCAGATTCCTTGCCACTGTACCACTTAGGACACCAGTATTGCTAAACGAAAGGGAGAGAAAGCCCACAGGAGGCAGGAGCAAGTCACCCTGATTCAGGAAATGACAACCCACTCCAATATTCTTGCCTGCAAAACTCCACCAACAGAGGAGCCTGGCAGGCCACAGTCTGTGGGGTTGCAAAAGAGTCAGACAGGACTGATCCACTGACCACGACCATGGCAGAGTTTCAAAAAGAAAAGAATGTGATCCTGAAATGCTCCATATATGTCCCAGTGAACATTGATGTATGTATTGAACAGCACGCTATCACTGGACGTGCCAAGGAGATAAAAATATATTATTTGCAATCCCTCCTTGAAAACCTTCTTAAGACATGTTTGCAAACTGAGCAATAAAGCACAGCTAAGAGCTTGTCAACCATATAGGACTCTCGGTGAGCAGTGATAGCAATTAAAGAAGAGATGAGCTTCAGTGTCACCATTGTGGTTATAAAATTGAATTAAAGTCAGACATTCATTCAGGAAACAAAATGCTTATAATATATAAAATAATAGTGTCATAGCCATGATCTGGATCCCAAAACTTCAGAGAATTATTTTAAAAGACTGGGAAGCACATGAGACAGTGTGGGGAGAAAAATAATAAAAAAAAAAAGTGCTGAACTCATTGTCTTACAGGGGCCCTATGAATTTGTATCATTGTAATGTGTTTCTAGATTTTAGTTTTCTTTATGTGGATGTATGTGTGTTAGTAGCTCAGTCGTGTCCGACTCTTTGTGACCCCACGAACTGTAGCCTGCTAGGCTTCTCTGTCCGTGGGATTCTCCAGGCAAGAATACTGAGTGGGTTGCCATCCCCTTCTCCATTAGTTTTCTTTAGGTCTACCTATATTTTTTATTTTTCTAATACAAATAAGTATTGACTTGATTAACAAAGAAACAGCAGAAGCTAAAGAAGATATCAAAAAATAAACCTCCCTGAGATGAATTTGACCTGAAGTTTTGAATATCTACATAAGCTCTAGTCTCAGAAGAGCCCTCTCTGTCTTTCATGTCTTTGGGAAAATGATGCAGACAGAGGCCAGGTTGGAGGTGGCACCCTACTGTGGCTAATGTCACTGACAATGGCGAGATATTTTCTTGGGATGAAGGGGGAAAGAAGGGTAGCGAGATGAGGTCCAGCTTCTCCAGTCTTGCAAAGCTAAGGCTGTTTCAACCTCCAGGTAACCCAGGAATGCCCCATGGAATTCAGAATTCACTTATAGTAGAAGAATGAAGCTTTCACTATTTTCTTTTGAGGAGAGCAGTGGGTGTGTGACCTCAGAAATATTATTTTACCTTTCTTGGCCTTTGCTTCCTCATCTGGAAAGTAGGGGTAATAGGTTTATCTCAAAGGTCCCTTAAAGGATTCAACGCATCAGGGGCATAAAGCATCTAACGTAGCAAGAGAAACTGTAGGTGCTTCCCTGATGTCTCCCCTTATCTTCCCAGGACTGCAAAGTTTCTGTCAATCTAAACTTTGAGGGAAAGATGAAAGATGAGCTGCCAGTGGGCTGGTGCTCTGGAGAGTTCCAACGTGTCTTTGGGAAGGTTAGGTCGGGGCTATCAGGGAAATGGAGTTTAAGGTCAAGGTAGAGAGGCTAGCTCTGACACCCACTTGAAGTCAACAGTTTCTTTCTCTTGACACAACGACTCCAAAGTGCCTACGAACTCTGTTCTGAGATTTCAAAGGAATACTTCCCACTTACATTTCCATTGAGGAAGGTATTGCTGTTTGATTCAGTAACTCTCATTCTTAACTCTCTTTCTGTGGAAAAGTTGCTTGCAATGATCCATCTTGAACACAGGAGGCTGAGAAACTTGGGCTATTTATAGCCACCTCTTCTGGTTGCAAAAGATGAACACTTCTTGGGAAGGTGGTACTTCCCTTATTCAGGCTCTTGCAGCCTAGAAAGGGAAACTCCTTTGATGAATCATTGACCAAGGCCAGGGCTTGGCCAACTCTGGTCTTTCAAAACCTTGTGTCTGGCATTGCATTCTCTAGGAAGTCTTCTTGAATCTCCTCTAAAGTTGGGTTATTAAAACCAACCCCACCTTGTTCCCTGCTTCCTTCTACATCCTCCTCTGCTTGGGAGAAGCTAGTCTGACAGTACATTCCCTCGGTTTCTGCTCGCAGGGGTTAAGGTTAGATTCTGCTAGGCAGAGGTGCCAGTTTGGTGTTTTGAAGGCCGAGGAGAAGGAGAAGTTTTTATTTTATGTAGCAGCTGTCCTGTCCAGGAGTAAGTGTCAATACATATGGGATGTTGCCATTGGCTTCCTCTCACTCATTCTGTTGAGAATTCACTTCAGCACTACTTCCTGCATTCTAGTCTTTGCAAATTTTGACTGTAGCGCATCCCACCATTGTTCCAACTTTCAATTCATGGTGTTAAGTCTCTTTCTACTTGAAATATCTGGCAAGCCTCCTGTCTTCCATTTCAAACTTGGAAACACCCAGACCAAATTAAGCACTCTGTTCTTGGCAGGCTTTGAGCACCTTGGACTCTTATTGCCCAGATCAACAACTCGGAGGTTGAGTCTATGGACTGTGGAGTAAAGCCACAATTTTCAGTGTTTTCAGCTGCAGAGACCTGCGAAAGATTCTTTAAAAAGAAACCTAATTGGAAAAAGAACTTGTACAAGAATGCTGCTGCTGCTAAGTCACTTCAGTCGTGTCCGACTCTGTGCGACCCCATAGATGGCAGCCCAACAGGCTCCCCCGTCCCTGGGATTCTCCAGGCAAGAACACTGGAGTGGGTTGCCATTTCTTTCTCCAATGCATGAAAGTGAAAAGTGAAAGTGAAGTCACTCTGTTGTGCCCGACTCTTAGCAACCCCATGGACTGCAGCCTTCCAGGCTCCTCTGTCCATGGGATTTTCCAGGCAAGAGTACTGGAGTGGGGTGCCATTGAATAGATACATGTAAATGCATAACTGAATCACTTTATTGTACACCTCAAACTAACACAACATTGTTAAACAACTAGACTCCAAATTAGAAGTTTAAAATATATATATTCATGATAAAGAAGACATGCTGATTTTTCCCTCTCTTTATGTTGATCAAATAAAAATATTTTAATTTGCTAAAAAACTGTGAGGGTGGGGCTTCCCTGGCAGTCCAGTTAAGGTTAAGCCTGGTTAAGACATGCTTCCACTGCAGGGGGCACACATTCAACCCTGGTTGGGGAACTCAGATCCTACATGCCACATGGCATGGCCAAAAAAAAAAATCTAAAAAATTGTGAGGGCAAATCAAGAGCCTCCACAGCTAATTCTGATATAAAAGTTTTCATCAGTATTTGTAGCATTAACAGATAGTATGAGTATCGAATGAGGACCTAAACCCATGAAATCAATAGTAGTAAGTTTTCAGACTCTGATGAGTCATTTCAATATCATAGGGTTAACCACTCAGATAGGCTGCAACTCTTAGCTATTGGCGCCTTAGAGTGTTGGTTTTTTCTTGATTAGGATACAACACATTTATCTACTAGTGGAAAACTAATAAGTTTCCCAACCGCCTGCCACTTGACAACCACACTTTTCTGATTTTGCAGAACTTGACAGTGCTCACTAGCATAAAGAGAAGTGGAAAGAATTTGGTAAATGATGACCCCTAGTCTGCTTTAGAATATAAGGTCCTACTTCTTTTAGCTGGTCTTGCCATTTTACATCACTTCATCTTGGAGCACTGGGGCAGAAAATGACAGGTGTACTTCAGACAAAATACCACATATATCCTTCAGTAGGAGCAGGCAAACTTTTTCTGCCTATAGGTGGATTACAAGACCCTCTTTGCAGACACTTACTCAGGCAATGCATATTCTGCTCAAAATTACATTTTTGACTCCTTACTCCAGCCATCCACACTCTTCAATGGAGGAAGACCCCCTGTTTCTGATTATTCAGGCTCCTTATAAGCCCCTCACTCACACAGACTGAGCACTTGAGCATATGGGCCTAACTGGGGGATGTACAATACTTGCCTGCTTGATATATGCCAACACACTGATATATATGGGGCTTCCCAGGTGGCTCAGTGGTAAAGAATCTGCCTGCCAATGCATGAGATGCAAGAGACATGGATTTAATCCCTGGGTCAGAAAGATACCCTGGAGAAGGAAATGGCAACCCACTCCAGTATTCTCGCCTGGAGAATCCCATGGACAGAGGAGTCCGGTGGGCTACAGCCCATGTGGTCACAAAGAGTTGAACACAACTGAGTGACTGAACATACTCACACACACAGACTCACACACACAGAGGTATATGTCCTCTTGACCTTTCCCATATATACTGTAATTGTATTTTTCTCTTTCTCCTTTTCTCTTTTTCTTTCCCCCCATTTTAATCAGTTTTATCTGTGTAGTTCATTAGTGTTAAGGATATTCACATTCAGTCCAGTTCAGTTCAGTCGCTCAGTCATGTCCGACTCTTTGCGACCCCATGAATCGCAGCACGCCAGGCCTTCCTGTCCATCACCACCTCCCGGAGTTCACTCAGACTCACGTCCATCGAGTCAGTGATGCCATCCAGCCATCTCATCCTCTGTCGTCCCCTTCTCCTCCTGCCCCCAATCCCTCCCAGCATCAGAGTCTTTTCCAATGAGTCAACTCTTCGCATGAGGTGGCCAAAGTACTGGAGTTTCAGCTTTAGCATCAGTCCTTCCAAAGAACACCTAGGGCTGATCTCCTTCAGAATGGACTGGTTGGATCTCCTTGCAGTCCAAGGGACTCTCAAGAGTCTTCTCCAGCACCATAGTTCAAAAGCATCAACTCTGCAGCGCTCAGCCTTCTTCACAGTCCAATTCTCACATCCATACATGACCACAGGAAAAACCATTGTGCAACTAATCTCCAGATCTTTTTTCATCTTGCAAGACTGAAACTCTGCACTCACTAAACACTAACCCCCTCTGCCCCCCTCCTCCCAGGCTCTGGGACCTACCATTCTACTTTCTGTTTCTGTGAATCTACTTTAGATAACTCTTATAAATGGAATCATACTGCATTTGTCTTGTTGTGACTGGCTTATTTCATTTAGCATAATTTCTTCAGGGTTCATCCACATTGTAGCATGTATCAGAATTTCCTTCTTTCTTAAGACTGAATAATATTCCATTGTATGTATGGACCATGTCAACCACTGATTGACACTAGGGTTGCTGCTACCTTTTAGCTATTGCAAATAGTGCTATCACGAGATATGCACGTCTCTTTGAGGTCCTGCTTTCAGTTCTTTTGGGTATATACTCAGAAGTGGAATTGATCACAACAGCTTTCCAACAAACCACAACCTGTCACAGAAGTGTTTATTTCAATGATGTTCATGTAAAATAAACTTTAGAATTGGTTGGCCCAAAAAACAGGACATCAAAAGCATAGGCAACAAAAATGAGGGAAAGCCATTTTTTGAACGTCTAAAATAGAAAAGCTTGGCCTCTGATAGCCAGGTATATGGGATATGTTGTTTCACAATTCAGGTATGAGTAATGTCTACCTTTATAAGGTCAAAAATAGATTATCATTCAGGGCCTTCATGAAGACAGACAGCATGTTGACAGAAATATTTTCATGCTCGAAGACCGACACATCTGGTCTCCAATGTAAGAAGAAATTATTTCAGCAACAATAAATAGTTTTCAATGTAAAGCTCAAAAATTTTATACTTATATCTTTATATTTTTGAGGAATCCCTATATTGTTTTCCACGTCCTTTTGACATCCCATCAACAGTTCTAATTTCTCTGTACTCCCAGTTTCCTCACCAACACTTTCTGGTGTGTGTGTTTTAAAAGCAGCCATCCTAATGGGTATGATGGGGCTTTTCAGTTCTTATAATTAAAAAAAATGAAATCACACAATCTGGGAATCTACATTTTCCCCTTTAATATCATGAATATACTTTAAAGTCAACAATATTGGTTTGCAATAGAATTGCCATTGTCTGCATAGCTTTCTGTTCCATCACTTGCTTTCTCTGTAGCGTTGGCCAGGTTACTCAACCTTTCCCTGCCTCCCTTGTAGGATTAAATGCAAAGAACCTAAAACAGCACATCTCAATACATGTTAGCTATGATTATCAACGCTTTCATTATTGTTTGCCCACTGCATTGATGGATGTAAATAATTCCTTATTGACTTTCAGATTAGTTTTGCATTTTTATTAATTTTTTTACTTACATGGACATGAGCTACATAGCTGCAGTAACTTCTTTAAAAAAAACCCATGCAAACAGGTCCCCCTTTTCAGGAATCAGTTGACCAAAGGAGAAATTCCACCCCAGCTGAGACCTAGCCTCTATTCTTGGCTTCCTCAGAACACCATTTAGTCACGTAGAGCAGGCCTCCCCACCCCTTTCAGAAATACATTGCTCTGGCCTTGGTTTTTAAACAAGTCCTCTCATAACTCATTGCTGAGGTATCTCACCTGCAGATCTGTGGACCTGAAGTTTTTCTAGGGGTTCGGCACAATGATGCATGGCTCAGAGAAAGTTTAGTCAAATATTTACATGGAGGAATGTGGCACTTCCTACCCTGGCACTCTGATTACCATCAGAGTCTTATCTTTCCCCATAAAAGGAAGTGTGGACATGTATTAAGTTGTCAACACTAGCGAAATACAAGGTCTAGCATAGAGGGCCTGCCTGGGAGACTTCTTGAGGTCCTAATAACATCTGAGGGTAAGAAGGAGATTCAGCTGGAAGAGGGAGGTTGCGGGGTTTCGGAGGCTGGGAAGTCTCTGAGGTCAGGTCTACTTTGATGGACAGTGATCTGCCTTCTCTTTAACTCAGTTTTTTTTTTTTAATGTTTTAATTGGAGGATTATTATGTTGCAACATTGTGCTGTTTTTTGCCATACAATACCATGAATCAGCCATAAGTGAAATATGCCTCCTCCCTCTTGAACCTCCCCCCGACCCCACCTCATCCCACCCCTCTAGGTTATCACAGAGCTCTGGGTTGAGCTCCCTGTGTTATACAGCGACTTTCCACTAGCTACTTTACAGATGGTACTGTAAATGTTTCAGTGCTACTCTCAATTTGTCTCACCCTCCCATTCCTCCACAGTGTCCACAAGTCAGTTCTTTAGGTTTGCATCTCTATTCATACCCTGCAAATAGGTTCATTGGTACCATTTTTCTAGATTCCATATGTATGTGTTCATATACGATATTTTCTATTTCCAACTTACTTCATTCTGTGTAACAGGCTCTAGGTTTATCCATCTCGCGTGAACTGACACAAAGTCGTTACATTCTATGGCTGAAACTCAGGGCTTTTGAATGGTCAATAGACTGCATTGTTATCATCAAAGGGAGGAAACTGCTAATGACCAAGATGGATCTCCATCTCAAGCATCTTGGTGATAGAAACACACATCAGAGAAGCCTTCTCTGAAATGAAGCTGAGCATTACGTGGGGAGAACTTGAGCTTAGAGCCAAGACAGAACTGAGTTGAAATTCTGCTTCTGACACTAGATTGAGCAGGTAACCAAACCTCTCTGAGTCCCTGTCTTCTTGTCTGTCAGCTAAAGACAGCATGCCCTACCATACAGGTTTCACATAAAGATTAAATTAGATCACATATCTAAAGTTCCAGCATGATGGTTTGCTACAGAAGATAAAGAGTGACCATACCAAACAGATAAATTCCCAGCTAAATGCAGAGAAACTGATGGTTTTGAATTTGGGGAACGCAGTAACATGGAAAAACTCCTGCCTTTTATTGGCTTTTTTCTTAATATTAAAAATAGGACTTCTAGGAGCTGAAAAACTTCCAGTGGGAAACTATTAGTTTAGACCAACATCATCACACACGAGCCTCACTATGAAATACTTATTTTAGCCCGAACTTTAACACATCACCATGTTTCTTCTGTGGGGTGTCAGCATCATCCCAATACACTTGGAATAATTCATTCATCCATCCATTCATTCTACCAACAATTACTTAGGGTTTACTGCCTCTCGGAAGCTGTTACAGGCACTGAAGATCCCAAGTTGGAGGAGATCCAGTCCCTGCCTTTGGATGACCCTAGCCTAGTGGAAGAGGGAAAACTCTAAATCAACACTTTTGTGTTATAAACTGACAATCTGAACAATAGGCACAGTTATAAAGGTATCGATGGGGGTAGCAGACAGTGGAGTTTTAGAATTGGAAGGAAATATAAAAGCCGATCATCCAAACCCTACTGATGCAAGGAGTTTGCCAAAGTGATCTTCAATCTCTGGGGGTTCATGACCCACCTGCACTCCCAGCCTTGGGCAGCCTTTGGGCAGCTGTGACAGTCTGAAAGTTTTTCCGAAAGTTGAATCAGTATTTGTCTCCTGGGAACTGTCACACAGCTCTGTGGAGTTAATCCCCTTTTTTCACATGACAAGCCTTTAGATACTGGAAGTCAGCTCACAGGTGACAGGCCAGCAGAGATAATTTTAGCCTCGCGTGGCCCAGGGGAATACTGGGCTATCCTGGGATGCATCTGACTTCAAGAAGGGATTCTGTCTGACATTGAGGACATATTGAGACTGTCTCATTTTGGATTTTAATGACTAACCTTAATAATTTCACTGGAATTTAGAAAGTACTTTAGTATTCATTATTTTGCTATGTCCTCACATCAACCTGGTGAGATGGTTCAGAATGATTTATTATACAAGACTCTGAGAGGTGGCATGCGCAAGGTCACACTGATAACGTCTGGTTGAGTTGGGACCCAAATCTTGAGATCCTGAATGTAGAACAAATGCCACCCTAGTGTCTTCTCCCTTCAATGCTAGCTCTCCTGCATTCAGTTAGTCCTGCCCACAGTTTACTAAAATATTGACCCCATAGTATCACTCCCTTTGCAAAAGTCCTCAGCAATTCCTCTTACATTCCAGTGTTAACCTCCAAGCCCTTAGAATGGCATTCAAGGCTCTCAAAATTGTCTACTTGCTGGGAGTTTCAGGGATGGTGGGGTGGATGGATGAAATCCGAGTAGACACTGTCAGTACAGTGATAGTCCAAAGAGAAGTAAGTACACAGGTTATTTTGAGAATACAGAGGAGCAAGGTGAAGGTCATGGGGGCTTCTGGGAGTTGGGAATGTCTGCGATGGACTTGAAATACATGCAACAGAAGCCAAGAGGATGCGGCGGGGAGAAGCAGCTTGGCAGCCGTGTGCAGGACACCATACAAGTCTCGGAGAAGGATGAGGCTATCTTGGAGGCAGAGCCAGTTCCCGTCAGCTGTCACATTCAGGGAATTGGATTTTATGTTGCAAACCGTGATGCACCCAATTGGATTAAAGCAGGCCAGTTGCAGCTGCATTTGGGATTGGCATTTGAGGGCCAGTCCTTTGGTGGCCCTGGTGAGGAGGGTGGACTGGAGCCAGAAGTTGGGGTGGGTGAGTGGGAGCCAGTCTGGCTAAAGATGAGGTAAGTGAATGTCATCATGAATCAGGGGAGTGAAGATAAAGGACAGTAGAGGTCATCCCAGGAAAAGGAAGGATTTTCACATATTTTAGGAGGGAAAACCAAAAATTTCTGATGACTGGGTGCTTGTGGTGATGGATCAAGGAGACGGAGAAGTCAGGCTACTCATATTTCTTGGGAACTCCTAGATTGGGAGGAAGATAATGATCTTATTGCCACACTTATCCTAGACTCAAGGAGGTGTTGCAGGAAGGAGGTGTGCAGTACCTATTAGTAGGTACGTTGATTTCTTCGGGCTGATCTAAAAATAGAGACTGCCCCCTCATGTTGGTGGGGTGACCCCAGTGGCTGGCTATTCCTTTATACCCATTGCCTCTCTTTCCTGGGGCCGCCTTCTTTTGTTTAGGACTTCCCACGGTTAGGTGAGGCCTTGCAACAGGACTCTGATAGTCCAGGCTTGTCCTTGCCATACTCGGCCACATTTTGTCCTCTCCGCCAACTTGATGCAGAACACGATGGAGACTTGACAGGGAATGAAGGTCCCTCTCTGCTGTGCAGAGGAGAGCTGGCCACTAGCCAGGAACACCCATTTTAGACATGACTGAGCAAAAAAGTAAATTCCTATCATGTTTGAGCCATTGTGCATAGCATTTCTTTGTTACATCAGTGAGCCCCACCTAACCTAGGCTCCTTTCCTGTTTTTCCTAAGTCACCTGAATAGGAAAGCTAAATAGTTTAGCACAAAACTATTCATGTCAGTCACTGTACTCAGTAGATTTATGTGTATTACCTTATTCAATCCTGTAAGTGTTCTGAGATGTTTAAACACTCTTGTTTTGCAGAAGAAAGGAAAACTCCCTCAAATGTATTGCTTTGCTTAAGGTTATACTGTGTTTCCTTAGAGACATACACAAGACTGTGCAAAGCAGACTTTTTTCATGGTTTTTGAATTCTGTTTTCCTTTTAAGCTCTATTGAGATGTAATTGACATGTAACGTCGTGTACGTTTAAGGTGCCCAATGGGATGATTTACTGTGTGTGTATATTGTGAAACAATTGCTGCAGTAAGGTTGATAACACCTCCATCACCTCTACGGCTACCTTTTTCTGTATGGTAAGAACTTTCTAGATCTCTGTGTGTGTGCTCAGTCACTCAGTTGTGTCCAACTCTTTGCAACCCCATGAACTGTAGCCTGCCAGGCTCCTCTGTCCATGGGATTTTTCAGGCAAGAATACTGGAGTGGATTGCCATTTCCTCCTCCAGGAGGTCTTCCCAACCCAGGGATTGAACCTGCGTCTCTCGTGTCTCCTGTGTTGGCAGGCGAATTCTTTACCACTGAGCCACCTGGGAAGCCCTTTCAAGATCTGTTCTCTTCCAACTTCCAAGTAAACAACACAGTATTGTTACTTACAGTCATCACATTGCATATTACATCCTCAGAACTTATTCATCCTGTAACTGGAAGTTTGTACCCTTTGTACACTTACAGTTTCTTAGGAAATTCCCTGTCTCTGTGTCTCCAACCACACTTATAAAGCAAGATCATGATCAAAGAGAATAGAAAGTGAAGAGGAAGAGGAGGAGAAAAAGCTTAATAGCTTAATAGCTTAATTCCTTCTTAAAGAAGGAATCCTTCTTTTGTTTAGGTCTGACTTCTGTAAATATCAGAAGCATTAAAGAGCATGTGCGTGGGATGAGCACATGTTCACAATGACTAGTGAGTGCTTCTGAAAGCAGTGCTGTCCTCCTGATGGCCTGGTTTTCATATCCTTTCCTTCCATGTTGGGTCTCTAGGCTTTAGTCACCCTGGTCTTCTTTCAGTTCCTCAAACAACTCATGCTCCTTCTTGACCCCATGGCTTTGAAAAGTGCTATTTCCTTTGCCTGGAATATCACTACCCCAATGCAATTGGTAAACTTGTACTCATCCTTCTGCTTTCCCCTTCTACATCACTTTCTCAGGGAAGCCCTCCTTGACCCTGAGGTTACTGTATGTCCCTTGATAACTCTCTCATTGCATTCTAAGCTCCTGCAGGGCAGTCATCAGAATTTGATTACCTAATATCTTTTAACATCTAGTTCTGCTTTATTGACTATGCCAAAGCCTTTGACTGTGTGGATCACAATAAACTGTGGCAAATTCTGAAAGAGATGGGAATACCAGACCACCTGACCTGCCTCTTGAGAAACCTATATGCAGGTCAGGAAGCAACAGTTAGAACTAGACATGGAACAACAGACTGGTTCCAAATAGGAAAAGGAGTATGTCAAGGCTGTATATTGTCACCCTGCTTATTTAACTTCTATGCAGAGTACATCATGAGAAACACTGGGCTGGATGAATCACAAGCTGGATTCAAGATTGCCAGGAGAAATATCAATCACCTCAGATATGCAGATGACACCACCCTTATGGCAGAAAGCATAGAAGAACTAAAGAGCCTCTTGATGAAAGTGAAAGATGAGAGTGAAAAAGTTGGCTTAAAGCTCAACATTCAGAAAACAAAGATCATGGCATCTGGTCCCATTACTTCATGGGAAATAGATGGGGAAACAGTGGAAACAGTGTCAGACTTTATTTTTTTGGGCTCCAAAATCACTGCAGATGGTGATTGCAGCCATGAAATTACCTTGGAAGGAAAGTTATGACCAACCTAGATAGCATATTAAAAAGCAGACATTACTTTGCCAACAAAGGTCCGTCTAGTCAAGGCTATGGTTTTTCCTGTGGTCATGTATGGATGTGAGAGTTGGGCTGTGAAGAAGGCTGAGCGCCAAAGAATTGATGCTTTTGGACTGTGGTGTTGGAGAAGACTCTTGAGATTCCCTTGGACTTCAAGGAGATCCAACCAGTCCATTCTGAAGGAGATCAGCCCTGGGATTTCTTTGGAAGGAATGATGCTGAAGCTGAAACCCCAGTATTTTGGCCACCTGATGCGAAGAGTTGACTCATTAGAAAAGACTCTGATGCTGGGAGGGATTGGGGGCAGGAGGAGAAGGGGCCGACAGAGGATGAGATGGTTGGATGGCATCACCGACTCGATGGATGTGAGTCTGAGTGAACTCTGGGAGTTGGTGATGGACAGGGAGGCCTAGCGTGCTGCGATTCATGGGGTCGCAAAGAGCCGGACACGACTGAGCGACTGAACTGAACTGAACTGAATATCTTTTAGGGACTTCCCAGGTGGTGCCAGTGGTAAAGAGCCTGCATATCAATGTAGGAGAAACAAGGGATGCAGTTTCCATCCCTAGGTTGGGAAGAACCTCTGGAGAAGGAAATGGCAACCCACTCCAGTACTCTTGCCTAGGAAATCCCATGGACAGAGGAGCCTGGTGGGCTACAGTTCATGCGATCACAAAGAATCAGACACAAATGTGCACGCATGCACCGGCATGCACCAACTTCTTTTAGAATTCAGTGTCTGCTAGTCCATTCTTCCCAGCAGACTCTCAGCTCCATGAGGACAGAGATGGAGTCTACTGGGTTGGTTTCTCTATCCCCAGAATCTAGTAGAAGGCCAGGCACATAGCTTTCACTCCATAAATATTGGGTGAATGTGAAAAAGATATTTTTTTTTTTCTGAGTAGAATAATGAAAGAACAAACTTAAAGAAAAGCTACTCTTCCAAATGGCTTTCTGGGAAACATACTACACATGTTAAGTTCTGAAATGAATCAGGCTACTTGGTAACTTGAGACTGACTTAAATCTAAACCAAGTAAGGGACTGTTCCATTCCACAAGTGAGGAGGCAGAGTGCACGAAAGTGTGACACAGATCCCTGGGTCATGAGTCAATGGTGGGGGCCTCTCTTACTCTCAGCTGCCCCTGCTCACTTTAGGTACTTCATATTGGATGTTGACTTTGATGAGGATTTGGGGGTCGAATGGCAGCAAGCCCTTGTCCCAAAGGAAAGGGAAAGAGCATCAAAGTTAAAACCCTGGCTTAGCTACTTTAGGTGCTCTAAGACCTTGGACCACTCTGAGCCTCCATTTCCTAACTTGTAAGGTGGAGAGAATCTTATTTTTCTGGAGTCTACCTGTAGGAATCTTGCAAGGCTCAAAGGTGCCATTGTAGGTGGAGAGACAAACACTTAGTAGGTGCTGCAAAAATTTTAACTCACATCTAGTATTTTCCCAGCATTGGAGTTTCTTTCAGATGGCCAGGATGTGTTTCATGTGAACCAGTAAGTCAGCAGCTCCATTAATAAAGACGAGAATGACTTTTCCTTTCACTGGTGGGTAAAAGGCTGGCTTAATTCCTTTCCCAGTGACAGAGATCTGAAGACAATGATTTGATTCCCTGCTCATGAACATGCCGCTTCTTCACAAAGTGTGAGAAGTTGAGCAAAGAGGAGTGCCCTGGTGGGGCCATGTTGCATGAAGCCTCTCTTTGAAAGAGCTTGTGTGTGTCCTATTCATGATTAGCAGACATGATGTGGTGAAGGAGTTTGTGTCTCCAGATTCAGACATTTCTGAGGACTTACTAAGTGCCAGGTACACCCTTGAAACACTTTTCACATGCTATTTCGTTCACTTCCTGCTTTATTTCTGTGATGAATTTATTATCCCTATTTTCAGGGTAAGGGAATTCAGATTCAAATCAATGATTTCGTCCTTGGTCACATATAGCAGAGTTGGTGTTTGGACCCTTGTGTGAAGCCAAATTGCATGCATTTCCAGATGTAGTTTGTTCTCTTCCTAGCGGGCTTCCCAGGTGAGTCAGTAGTAAAGAATCCACCTGCCAGTGCAGGAGATGCAGGAGACAAGGGTTTGATCCCTGGTTTGAGAAGATCCCCTATAGGAGGAAATGGCAACTCACTCCAGTACTCTTGCCTGGAAAATCCCATGGAACTCGGTGGGCTACAGTCCATGGGGTTGCAAAGAATCAGATATGACAACTTCTGAGCACGCATGCATACACTTCCTACTAAAGTGCATTCTGCGGAGAATGAAGACCAAAAATATGAATTGGAAAACCTCGTCTAGCTTTGTTATTAGTATTACTAACTATGAATAGCTCTTATTATCACCTGATAGCCTCGGAAACAACTGGTTTCCTTTGGAATGAAAGAACTTTCCATTTTCTTTTATAGAAGCTCAGTGGTTCTGATTTCTCTGTTTGATGGGGCACAAAAGCCCCTGGGTAGAAGGCTGCTTAGTGGAGTGGAAAAGGGTCAGACTGGGGACTGTTTCCAGCCCTGATTCTCCTTTGCATGACTTTGGGAAATTCATTCACAGTCTTCAAGCCTCATTTTTCTTCTGTGTGAAATGAGGACAATTATGTTGCTTGCTCGCCTACGTTTATGGGTTTTGTAAGGCTCTATCAAGATAATTGTTGCACAGTGTTATGCAAAAGACCTCGTGTTATTATTCTAAGGCAGAGTCATCACTTTGTTCCCACTTTCACTTTGCCTACAGAATCTCTTGGCGTCCCACCCCGATGAGAATTTATGGCTCCCTGGATAGAACAGCAACATCTCGCTCCCTGTGACTTAAATGCATCCTGACGTGTTTCATCTTTTGCGTACAGGAATGGTTTCTAGTTGGAGGAGACACAATTCTATTTTGAGGTTGTGGGCTCGAGTCGCCACTAAATGCAGATTCATTTGCTTCCATTGACGTAAAGTGAATCCTTCATTTGTGGACAGCTCTGCTGCCCAAACCCAACCTGTGACTGCAGCCAGTGGCCTTATCTGGCAAGTCTTGTCACTGTCAGAATCAAAGCCAAATACGGCAGGGACTAGTAATTTCACTGAGGTGGTCTATCCTGTGACCACAGAAGTCTGCTTTGGGGGTTTCAGTCACCATCAGAGACCCTTGATGGGATAACAGCCCCTGAGTTCATTTTTGTTCTGGTTCATTATCTGGATAAGCTCCATAGCCAGCTCTCTTCTGCCTTATCTGAGGGGACAGAGCCAGCCATGAGTGAGTCATAGGATCTGGTCAATCACATTTCTATAATTTTATTAGAACGACTGGGTAGATTAGCTTTGTAAAACATGGAAAAGTGTCTTGGGCATTCATCAGAGTCTTCCACAATTCCTAGAATTATTTTGTGTTTTTTTTTTTTTTTCACAGTAGCCTCTGTGGAAAGAGAGCAGGGAAGCCAGGAGACCTGAGTTACTGGGTCCTGACCCTGGTAACTCCAGGGGTAACCTTGAGTATGGTCAGAATGCTTTTGGTCTTGGCTGGTGGTATGGACAAAGTTCCATAGAGCTTAGGGCTTGGCAAGAGAGGGGCAGAGAAATTTTCTCTAGGGAGACATTGGAGACTAGGGTTTTAAATTATGAACTTGATTTCACCAAGCAGACAGAGACAAGGGCAAGGTGTTTCCAGTCAGAGAAAGCTGACTGAACAGAGTGATGCAAGATGAAAGTCGGTGAAGGGTCTCAGGAATGGTACATCTTTGATTGTGATGAGAAGGAAGGTTGTGCCGCAGAGCCTGGAGAGGTAGAGGGTGGAAGCCAGATCTGGACAATGGGCATCTCCCAAAGGCTGTTGAACATGGGGAGGCGGGAAGGGAATATGATTACGATTTCTTTCATTAAGCAGTCGACAGCCACGATAAGACTGAAGGAATCACTTGTTGCTCACATTAGCCCTGAACAGTATGTGAACCACCACTGATCTCCCCATTTAGCAGATGAGAAAGCTGAGCCTTGGAGAGATTAAATGCTCAAGGACACACTGCTCAAAGAATATAGAAGATAAAAATAATATTTCAGCATCATGATTCATACTTAAGCCTGACAGGATTCCATTGAGTTCCTATAAATGTCAGAGATTAGATAGCATTTGCTCTGAGGCATTATCAGGGTTTAGACATTCATCCAAGATTCTAGAATGGAAAGAGGCCAACACTGCTTCAGTAAAATTCAGAGTCATTAGCAGAGAGATCATTTGGCCTCTCTCTTAATCATTTCTTACTCAGAACCGTTTCCTTCTTTTCATTGGCTCTAGGGGAGGCTGGGACTTGTCTGAAGATGGCGGGACAACTAAAATTTTTGTAGCGTTTTCTGCATCAGCTCTGATAAGGCAGACTTCATTTATGGATGTTAATGCCACAGTGGAGGACTGAAAGATTCTGGGAGAGTGAAAGGAATTTTAGTCTTTGCAAATACAGTAGTCTGCCCTTATCCATAGAGGGGATACATTACAGGACACTCAGTGGATGCCTGAAAGTATGGACAGTAATGAACCATGTATATACCATGTTTTTTTCTCTATATACATGGCTATGATAAAGTTTAATTGATAAATTAGGCACTGAAAGAGATGAACAACAACTAATCATAAAGTAGACTGTGATAAAAGTTATAATGTGACCTCTTTTTTTTTTTTTTCTGTCTCAAAATATCTTGTACTGTACTCACCCTTCTTCTTGGGAAGTTTTGACATGAAAATGCCTATGAGTTGAATGACAGGCTTTATGATACAGCATTAGGCTATTGACCTTCTGATGATGCTCTAGAAGGTGGGTCATCTGCTTCAAATGATCCTGGACCATTGAACTGTAATGATGCTGATGACCGGATGCCAGGAGCAGATGATGGTGATGGCTGGGGAACCCCAGGCAGGATGCAATGGGATGGGATGAGATTTCATGAAGCTACTTAGAATGGCCCACAATCTGAAACTCATGAATTGTTTATTTCTGGAATTTTTCATTGACCTTTTTTGGATCAAGTTTGGCCATGGGTAACTGAAACGGAGGAAAGTAAAACCACAGATAAAGGGAACAACTGTATTTTCAGAGAGGGTGATACTTTTCCACAGACTTGCAGATAAACTCAAAAGAATCTATTTGCCTGGATCAAGTTTAACAAGGGTTACCATGTTGCATCTCAGAGCAGGAAAGGCTAAGTCAGTGAAGGAATTGGAACTTATTTCCTGAGTTGCATTTCCAACAGCCATAAAAAGGAATTCTTGCTTTTGACACTGGGAGTTGACCAATCAGAATTGAAGTACTCTCTCTCCATTTACAAGTGTAAACTTTGGGAAGTCACTTACCTGCCATGAATCTCAGTTTACACACCTTTAAGGTACATCTAATATCCCCTTCCATATAGAGGTGTTGTGAGAATGCCGCTTACAAACACACATCTAGAGTGGGTTCAAAATATTTATAAAAATTATGTAAGTTTGGAATTATTTTTTTCCCCTCAGGTCTTCGATGCTTTTTACTGGTTTTTGTTCTCCATAAGGTTTTATTATAGTGATTCTGATTTTGTCTCCTAAATTCGTCTCCAGTGGCTCATGACATGGCTCCAGGAAGACTTTCCCAACACCTAAAGAATTTCTTTATTCCTTTTCCATCTGGTATTTCTACTTACTATTTTTCCAGCTCCTAGACCTACTGTGTCTGGGATCCAGGGTGAAGCCAAAGGTAGGTGTATCTTTCAACGCTCCTAGATATAAAGTGCATTGTTGAGATTAGGAAGACGATCACATCTGGGGGCTCCCCAAAGTTACTTTATCCCAAGATACAAATGACATTCTAAAATGTATGAGAACAGAATTGATAGAAAACCAAGCTAAATAGCCCTTAATTGGAAAGAGGTTTATTTTTAAAATTTTATATAGAATAAACCATTGCACATTTATTACAAAATCACTAAAAATTTATAGCAAAAAATGAGTCAAATTCTAAAATATTACAAGTTTCTTTTCAAAATGTGTTGATGCATTTTCACCATCATTGGGTTCCCATGGGGGCAATTTAATGTCTTCTGCTCTGGAAATTAATATCCCCTCTCCTTTTCTTATCCACAGCCTCAACCATCCTGATGCTCTGGGTGGCTCAGAAATTCCAAATTTCTGGCTGCCTCACTGACTAGAACAGACTGGAATGCAGCACAGCTGATGATAACAGAAGAGGCCTCAAACCACAAGGGCAGGCAGCCCCAGGAGCTAATCCTTGCTCCACCACTTCTGGTGAAAGATAAGGTCCAAGTTACTTAGCCTTCATCATAGGAGAGCTAAAAAGCATTTCCCAGGAAAAAGCGACGACGTCTCTGAGGATTGTGTGGAGGAGGCTAATCAGGGAGTGCATTCAGAAACAACATCTGCGATGGGGAGGGAGGCAAGACTTGGCAGAGGGAGAAGCTGGACCGTGATACAGCTTCTATGGAGACCTCCAGCGATCACACAGGGAGCTGGGATGGCCCTTCAGAACTGTTCTGGTTGCCGACAAATGCTTAGGTGCTTGTTCTTCCATGTTGACCTGTCATAGATGCAGGCTGCCTTCTGAGAAAGGGTCTGAGATGAAAGATCTTTTTGAGTGACTCTTAGAGCAGCAGCCAGAGGTCCTGGTGGTAGGCAGAATGAACACCTCCATCCTGAAGTGTACCTTTGCCTACATTCTCAGTATATCACAGCACCAAGGAAGTGTCCTTGGCCACCCCACTGAATCATGTCCTCCTACCCCATCTGACTGATATTCATTGCATTTATCATGAATGCATCCTTTATAAGAATTTCTCTGCTCAGTATTCTGTGACAACCTAATAGGGAAAAGAATTAGAAAAAGAACAGATACATGTGTATGCATAACTGAGCCCCTTTTCTCTGTACCAGGAACCAAGACAACATTGTTACTCAATGATACTCCAATATGCAATAAAAATTAAAAAAAAGAACTTATTGTCTTTCTGGAACTGCTCTAGAACAGTGGTCCCCAGCTTTTTTGGCACTAGGGACTGGTTTTGTAGAAGACATTTTTTCCATGGACAGTGCAGGCAGAATGGTTTGGGGATGATAAGCACATTCCATTTATTGTGCTCTTTATTTCTATTACTATTCCATCAGCTCCACTTCAGAGCATCAGGCATTAGATCCCAGAGGCTGGGGACCCCTGCTCTAGGACACACTCCAAGTTACCTGAGGGCAGGAATTTTGTTTTGCTCGTGATTGTGTATCCAGTCCCTAGAATGAGGTTGGCATGGATTGAACTCTCAATAAATATTTCAACTGAGTGGAATAAATATAACACATACTGAGTACTTATGGGAAGCATTCAAGTTCTAAGCACTTGCAGTAGCAAACATAATTGTCACAACTCCGTGCAGGGGGCACTATTATTATCCCCATTTTAAAGATGAGGAAATTGAGGCACAGAATGTTCAATGACCTTGCCAACCTCATGCAGCTTAGAAGTGTTGTATTCAGGATCAGAGCCCGGAAAGGGGATTCATACCATAAGCCACCATTCCTTACTCTCTCTCCAGCTGGTCTTCCATCTGAGTCAGTTAGCTGTACCCTTCCTCCCTTCTCCTTTCTGTGTCCAGTAATCACATCGCTGCATGCTTCAGATACTTTGGTTGAATCTTTGTTGTTTTATAGCTTCAGACCAAAAGGTGAGAGCTCAACTGAGTTCGAATTCCTGCTCTTTCTTCACACTTTCTCAACACTAGTACCTTAGAACCTGATCAACTCACACAACTTCTTTTTTTTATAACACTGCCATTGACAGATGTAGATGCAGAGGCTATAATGGTTTATGGTGCTCTTTTGCATCCATTATCTCACTTGATTAGCCCAATAGTCGTGGGACACGGGCTGCACAAGGATGGCCACCTGCAGTTTATAGAGGAAACAGCGGCTCAGAAAGATTAAGTGGAGCTATTTGGAAGCAGAATTTTTAGTTCTAAGTCACATGTTTGCTCTATTTTGCTCTTTCTTTTTCCTTGTTGGTGCCTGGAAGGCAGAAATTAAGCCCAAAGCATTTCTGCCCTCCATAATCATTGAAAGTCACTTGGGACATTGGTGAGCATTTATCATTGGCTTCTTCCTATTTGACAAACGAGGAAACTGAGGCATGAAGAGGTTACATGATTTCCCCAGGTTACATCGTAATGTTACAGAAGCTGGGATGTTAATTTCAAAGTTCACGTGCTTGTACTCCTTAGCACTCTCACTGCTTTTATTACGGGGTCTATTTCAAACCTCCATCCACCTTTCCCTGAGTAATGTAATAGGGTTCATGCGTACATTCTCAGTTGCTCAGTCCTGTCCAACTCTTTTGCAACCCCATGGACTGCAGCCCACCAGGCTCTTCTGTCCATGGAATTTTCCAGGCAAGAATACTGCAGTGGGTTGCCATTTCCTCCTCCAGGGGACCTTCATGACCTAGAGGTCGAGCATGCATCTCTTGCATTGGCAGGCAGATATCACTGAACTACCTCGGAAGCCCAATAGGGTTCATGCTGCTGCTGCTGCTGCATCGCTTTAGTCGTGTCCAACTCTGTGCGACCCCATAAACAGCAGCCCACCAGGCTTCCCATCCCTGGGATTCTCCAGGCAAGAACACTGGAGTGGGTTGCCATTTCCTTCTCCAGTGCATGAAAGTGAAATGTGAAAGTGAAGTCGCTCAGTTGTGTCCGACTCTAGTGACCCCATGGACTTCAGCCTACCAGGCTCCTCTGTCCATGGGATTTTCTAGGCAAAAGTACTGGAGTGGGGTGCCATTGCCTTCTCCGAATAGGGTTCATAGTTAACATTAAACATGTAATGCTAGCTACAAATACAAAAGCCCAGTTTACTTTAAATGCACTCAGGATGTATTACTGCCCTGCGAATTTGAGAAGGTGTTTAAAGAGACAGTGTTGGGAAAATTTACTTATTATACAGAGCTCCTTTTATCCAGTTATATCAGAAAAAATCCATGGTATCTTTCAGAGACCTAAGGAAAGCAGGAACATTTATCCTCCTCTTTGAATTTAACTTAAACATAAAGACACTGGGGTCGTCTTCCTGAGGCTGAGCTCCAGGTGACAGATTCCAGACAGGAGGAAAGGAACTTGAAGAAGCCTATTTTACACAGGCCACTGGAATGCTTTCTTTGGTTCTGAGCCTCATAAATGGACACAGATACACAGAAATACATAGCTACCTCTTGAGAGAAATGGATGATAAAAAAAACTGAGAGCCAAAGAATTGATGCTTTTGAAGTGTGGTGCTGGAGAAGACTCTTGAGAGTCCCTTGGACTGCAGGAGATCCAACCAGTCAATCCTAAAGGAAGTCAGTTCTGAATATTCATTGGAAGGACTGATGCTGAAGCTGAAGCTCTCATACTTTGGCCACCTGAAGCAAAGAACTGACTCACTGGAAAAGACCCCGATGCTGGGAAAGATTGAAGGCAGGAGTAAAAGGGAACGACAGAGGATGAGATGGTTGGATGGCATCACTGACTTGATGGACAAGAGTTTCAACAAGCTCCAGGAAATGGTGATGGACGGGGAAGCTGGCATGCTGCAGTCCATGGGGTCGCAAAGGGCTGGACATGACTGAGTGACTGAACTGAACTGAACTGAACTGAGAGAAATGATTAGCAGAATAAATGCTAAACTTCTGTCCTTATAGTGAAGAAACTCAATTCAGTTCCCAGACTCTCAGAGCTCCTCATGGCCCTGGCTTGAGAACCATCACTCCGGTCAGAGCGATGGCAGTTGTGTCAGTTTTAAGACCTGACTATATCTTCTTTCACATACTATCAAGAGGGAAAGTCTAGTTCTCTCTCCAGCTTTAAATGGTGCAGGAATTTATGACTGCTTTGACAAATAAAGTGTGGGAGAAGTGACCCTACGCCATTTATAAGACTAGGTTAGAAACAGGCATGCAGCTTCAGCCTGGTTCTCTCTTAGGACATGAGCTTTTGGATGGAGACCCTGACCATGCTGGAGAGTCCACATGGAGTGAGTGAAGGCCGAGGACTCTAGCTGATGCCACATAGAACAGAGATATTTCAGGCTTCTCTGTTGAGTTTGGCCCAAATTGTTTATTCATGAACTTATGTAGATGGTTATTTTATCTCCATGTCACATTTCAGCAGTTTGTTTTCCAGGTGGCGCTAGTGGTAAAGAACCTGACAATGCAGGAGACGCAAGAGATGCAGGTTCAATTCCTGGGTCAGGAAGGTGTCCTGGAGTAGGGAATGGCAACCCACTCCAGTATTCTCACCTGGAGAATCCCATGGACAGACAGCCGACGGGCTACAGTCCATGAGGTCACAAAGAGTTGGACACGACTGAGGCAACTTAGCACATTGCAGAATAAGATAATCTTAACAATAGCCAGTGCCACAGATGACATGCTGGAATGTGAGTTATCATTCAAAGAATTGAATGTGTGTGAAGGTAGCATCTTATGTTTGGATTCAAGCTACCATTTATACAATGCATTGAACAAGAGTTACTTCACAAATGTTTGTTGAATGAACTGATGAACAAATGAGCAAAGAATCTCTGTGAGAGATCTTTCTCAGCAGAATCACTCTTGGGGTTGTAACTGACCACATTTCTAATTGAAGTCACTCATAGGATGAGGTTGTTAAAAATCTGTGCCATCCAAGTTAAAGGAATACATGTTTTTCTTATCTCCTGTAATGATTTGATCATAAGGAAGGCTGACATCTTTGGGGAGGTAATGTAAGGGGAATTGACAAGCACAAGGGAGGCAAAGTTCGTGTTGATGCTTGAAAACCCATTTCAGGAAAAGGTGAGCAATATTTATTTAGTCTGAAGAATAGAAGGGGAAACAGAGTTGTTTCAAATTCTTGAAGGAAGTGACAGATTTCTGCTATCCAACAGCTGGATGAGAACAGGCGAATGCTATAAAATACCAGCTGGTCAACTCTTTTAGTAAAGGAACTGATGTAAATACTTTAGGCTTTAAAGCCCTGTGGTCTCTGTTGCAACAATCCAACCTGTCTTTGTGGAACAAAAAGCAGACAACATGTAGACAAATGAGTATAGCTGTATTCCAATAAAACTTTATTCACAAAAACAAGCTTTGACTGGGCCAGGTTTGACTCTTGCCAATAGTCTTTCAATCCTTGCTATAAAGAAATGGTCTTTTTTTTTTTTTCTTCCCCTAGATAAGTCCAATCTACCCAATACATAGAGCCATCATAAACTTCAGAACTAATTGTCTTAGAGAAGAGTGATGTTTCCTTAGTATGTTTAAAATAGGCTGGATGTACAGATTGGATAAAAATACTCTCTCTCGATGGTATGTGCATATATATATATATATATATCAAAGGGCTTATACTGAGAATAGATAAAGAACTCTTACAACACAATAATAATAATAATAATAAAATGCCCTTTACTCCCCATGGGTAGAAGTTATGAACAGGCACTTTATAAAATATATAATGATGGCAAATAAATATCAAAAAAGATACACTATCTAATTTGTCTTCAGAGAAATGCAAACTTAACCATGTAAATTACCAATGTGCTCATTAAAGTGGCTGAAATTAAAAAGACTGACAGTGTGTGTGGGCTTAGTCACTCAGTCATGTCCGAATCTTTGCTATATCATGAGCTGTAGCCTGTCAGGCTCCTCTGTCCTTGGAATTTTCCAGGCAAGACTATTGGAGTGGGTTGCCATGTCCTCCTCCAGGGGATCTTCCCAACCCAGGGATCAGACCTGCGTCTTTTGTTTCCTGCATTGGCAGGTGGATTCTTTACCACCAGTGCCACCTGGGAAACCCTATTATATGCACAGTTTTCCTCAATAAAATTAATTTTCAAAAAATAGCACAAATGGCCATCCTTCGGGGATCTACTACTATTAATAATGATACTGAAAGTGAAAGTCTCTCAGTCGTATCTGACTCTTTGCAATCCCATAGACTATACAGTCCATGGAATTCTCCAGGCCAGAATACTGTAGTGGGTAGCCTTTCCTTCTCCAGGGCATCTTCCCAACCCAGGTCTCCCAAACACACATCTCCCGCATTGCAGGTGGATTCTTTACCATCTGAGCCACTAGGGAAGCCCAAGAATACTGGTGTGGGTAGCCTATCCCTTCTCCAGTGGATCTTCCTGACCCAGGAATCGAACTGGGGTCTCCTGCATTGCAAGTGGATTCTTTACCAACTGAGCTATCAGGGAAGCCCAACAAAGATATTAATAGCTAATATTTATTGAATGCTCACTCTGTCTCCAATATTGTGCCAGGTGCTTTGATTATCTGTGCTAATTCTAGAACTACCTTTTGAAGTAGGAGTAGTGTTGTCTCCATATCCCAGAAGGAAAACCCAAGCCTTAGAGAGATTTAATGACTTTCTCAAGGGTATGCACTAGCTGTTTGCAGAGGTAGGGTCTTAAACCAGATCTTTCAGATCCTCAAACTCCAGCTTTATTTGTTAGACCAAAGAACCATGTTCTAAAAAAGTTTCTCCTAATTTGAAGATCTAGGAATATAGGGAAAAGCAGCTGTCTGAAGTTGAGTTAGCAGATAAGAATCAGATATCTGTTGCCTCATCCGAGCATATGTCTGAGCTATTTGGGGAGTAGAACCGCTGCTGACCATCTAGATTGCTTGGAAAGATAATCTGGAACATCATTTGAAGCATGTGAATGTCAACTCTTGGGTTGAAAAATAAAATGTGGTTGTATTTAGTGTTGAGACTCATCTGGCCATGATCTCATGGAGCATTTCTGAGGCGATCTGGTGCACTGTTGATATACTGGTTCCTATTTTTATCCAAAAATAATTCAGCTGTTTTTTTTCCTGCTAACAATTTCTGGACTTTTTCATAGTGGGGAGTGTTTATTAGATTACAGTGCTAAGTTCACAGTTGGTTAAGAAGACGTGGTGATGAATCAAGCCAATCAGGGTAAGAATTATGGCTCACAGGCAGGAATCCTCTTCTCTTTGCTCTGCCACGGACTCTGGCAACTCACTCTCTGATCTCAGCTTCCTCATGTGAAAAATGAAGTAATGGACACTTAATTACTTTTCAAGCTTTCATAAGGATTTAATTTATGAATCTGTTAATAAATATACCATTTCCACAGGCTCATTGGCAAAGATGGAACTGTATTATTCAGATTTACTGTAGCATCAAATTATCCCCAATATCAGTGGCCTCAGTACGAATTTTATTTCTTGTGTATGGAGCTGTGGGTCAGGTTTGGTCTGTGGACTGGGTCTTGTCTGCATGTCAGGTTCAGGGGCCCTCCATGTGTCCCTCATTCCCAGACCCAGGCTGAAGCAGCAGCAGACACCTGGATATCCACTTCTCATGGTGAATACAGGAAGGGAGAGACAGATGGGAAATACACAAAGCTCCAAATGCACCTCCTATTGGGCACAGCAGGTCATGCAGCCAAGCTCAGAGTCATGGAGGCTGGTCATCAGGCCCTGATATGGTGTTGGCAGCATGAAGGTCTCTTGACTAATAATGCAATCTGCAGTGAGTGAAACCTCAGAGACTTTAAGAAAATTTTAGGTAGCTGGATCTAAGAGTCAAAAAGTCTTCTCTCTCATTTACTCAGAGACCGATTTACTAACTTCTAGTTTCCTTATCTTCGCATCCTCTCCCTGGGTTCACTGGCTATTAAGGGTAGACTTTTAGACTCGGAAGTCAAACTGTAGATCCTTTGAGGTCTTTCGGCATTACTAATCATTCACACAATTTAATGATTCAAATATTTTTAATAACACTGACTTGTAGCATTAGTGATCTATTGTCATCTTGATGGTGTTAGGAAAACAGTTACATGGGAGGATGTATTTTCTGAGTGGGGTGAGTCCTATGATATATCTTGCTCCAATACCAGCTGTGATATTATTTTTGACCACATTGGTTCATGACTGTCAAAGAGGTAAAATGAGGAGTCCTGCACTGAATAAATTACTCCATCCTCACTGACCCTTTAGCTTTCCTCTATGTAGGAGGAATTCATAGGCTGGAGATGACTGAATCCTGTATTCGTTGAGTCAGGCTTCAGTCATCGTAGCATGAAAGTGTCCATAGACAAAAAGTAACTGAACAAATTTGACTGTGTTCCAATAGCAATTTGTTTACAAAAACAGGTGGTTGGCCAGATGTGCCTCATGGGCTGTAGTTTACAGATCTCTGCTCTAAATGGCAGCTCCTTGATAAAAAACCGATCTGGTTCTGATGGAGACTGATGTTACAACAGAGGTTGCTGGGTTTCCAACAAATTCCTCTTTTCTGGAAACTTGATGATGTGTTTTTCATAGAAAATCAAGTCTTTCATTTGGTCATGTAACCCATTACTATGTGATGTGTGTGAGTGTGTGTGTGTACCTTTTAGAAAAGTTTTTCAGCTGTACTGAAATAAAGTTGAAATATACCATTGAATAAATTTAAGGTGTTATGCAACTTAAGGTATAATGGCTTGATGTATGTGTATGTTACAAAACAATTACTGAAATGAGTAAGTTAATACATTTTTCAAACAGAGTAGTAGGGTAGGGTAAAAAAGAATAAGGATGGTTTTCATGAGTGGAATGAAGGAGAGAAAGTTTCTCCCATTATGTAGCATTGTCCCCACTGTCACTGACTGGAAAAATCTGTGAACTGAGATGTAATATGGTATGCTTACATTTTCACAGAAAAATCACTAAAGCTAGAACTGGAGCCCAGATACCTTGTCTTTGTTTCAGAGTTTCCATACCCACCCATGACTTCTCAAAAATAAATGATCATTGGAGAACCAGAGTTTTGACTCAGCTGGATACCACTTGTTTTACTGTCCATCTTATATTTTCTTTAGAGTAACTTTTAAAAAGCTTAAATGGAAACATGACAGAAGAAAATTTGATCTTACTACTTTAAATGGAAGATGAATATCAGTACTTATCCATAATTATTTAAAATACACTCAAAACTTTACAGGAGAAGAAGAACATTGATCTAGGCACCACCTAGAATCACCTCCCGAGTGTGGTCACACTTGAGCACACTGAGCAGGAGTTTCTGCAGACCTCACCTGTCAGAAGCAGTCTTTGCATAGATGCTGCAGCTTCCATAATTCACCTTCCTTCATCTCAGGTTAACTGACAAAGTTATGGCCTCTAAAAATTGAATGTAAATTACATACAAATGAACCAAGTGTTGTCTCTGATGAAAAAAACAACAAAACAATCAACAACAGAAAAACCCCCTTATGAAGCATTTTCCCTTATTTCTCTCCATAAACATGAATGGCACAAAAAAAGCAGCCTTGAGGAAAGAAAAGGATCAATGAATCCTTTTATTCCCAACTCTGGTGTTTGCAGCATATTTTGATCACCCGCAAGTGTGCAAGCCCCTATAGTGAGTGACAAGTGCAGCAGGTCCTTGTCCTTGAGGATTATGTTTGAGGCTGGATTTGGGGGTTATAAACCAGCTGGACTCATGGTGACTTGCCGACAACAAACCACTAAGCTTTGAGTGACCAGCTTGCTGCTGAACCTCACACTGGCCATAAGGGCACTCTGCAGGTGGACAGTCTTTAAAAAAAAATTTACTTTCTCTAACATTTCACTTGACATAGTAGTCTCTAAGATCACCCATGTTCAATGATAAATGTTCCTTCTCCTTATGGCTGAGTAGTATTCATTATATATATGTATACACACTGCTGCTGCTGCTAAGTCGCTTCAGTTGTGTCCAACTCTATGCGACCCCATAGATGGCAGCCCACCAGGCTCCTCCGTCCACAGGATTCTCTAGGCAAGAATACTGGAGTGGGTTGCCATTTCCTTCTCCAATATACATACACTACATCTTCTTTATCCATTCGTGAGTGAATGGATATATAGATTGCTTCCATATCATGGCAATTGTAGGTAATACTGCTATGAACACTGGTATGCACATATCTTCTCAAGCAGTGCTTTTTTCTGGATACACACCCAGGAGTGGAATTGCTGGGTGGTTCTACTTTCAGTTTTTTGAGAAACCTCTATCATGTTTTGCACAGTGGCAGCACCAATTTACATCCCCATCAACAGTGAACGAGGCTTCCCTTTTCTCCACATGCTCACCAGTATTTGTTATTTGTGTTCATTTTGATGACAGCCATTCTGACAGGTGTGAGGTGACATCCTTTGTGGTTTTCATTTGCATTTCCCTGGTGATTAGCGATGTTGAGCATCTTCTCATGTACCTCTTGCAGACAAGATTTCTTTTTTAATTCTCATTTCACCAATGAGGGTCAAAACACTTGAGCCATTTTCCTGGGGTCACACTTTTAGAAAGGAGAGGGAAGAGAGGGAAATGGTGAGAATGCAGACGTGAAAGGCACAGTGTTCTTTTGCTCAAGAGAGGCAGGTGGAGAGGGTCTAAAGAGGCAAGAGTGGCTGTAGCTGATAAAACCCAGCCTCCTCTTGCGTCTTGTAAAATTGGAGGGTGTGTTTCTCAGTTGATGCTTTCAGTGTAACTAATAGAGTGAGGGAGGGAAAAAGGAAGCCCAGTTGCTAATTTTGTCTTTGTGGCATTTTACTAAAAAGCCCCTCAAGGTGCCCGGAATTGGAAGCTCTCGAGGCTTGAGGCTCTGGAGTAGTCCGCAAAGAGAAGTGCTGGGCTGGGCGTGGGCACCTGGACCTACGGCACCACACAGCTTCTCAGCTGGGTTTTGGCTCTCGGCAGCTATTAAGGTGTTTTCTCTCCAGCTCCTCATTTGCATCCTGTCATACCCATATGGTGTGATTTTATTTATCTCTTGAAGGGGAATGACTGATGTAGAACGAGGGGAAGCCAGAAGCCTGGACTTTCTGAACCTTCCTTCTGTCCTTCCCATCCTCCCAGCCTCAATCTTTCCTCCCTCTCATCTTTGCCTCCTTCCCTCTGCCATCTTGACTTTTGTAAATGAGGACCTTGCCTGAGTGACAGGATTCATTTTTTTTTCAGCTGAATGGTTGGCAGGGGGCGTTTGTCTTGTAGAGGGGTTTATCCTGGCAACATTCACAGCCGGGGTGAGTTGAAGCTGTGACCTGCTGCCCTTTCTTCACCATGCAGGAGCATTTGGAATTGACATATATACACTGCTGATACTTTGTATAAAACAGATAACTCATACTACTCTAAAGCTCAGGGAACAATACTCAGTGCTCTGTGGTGACCTAAATGAGAAAGAAATACAAAAAAGAGTGGATATAGGTACATATAACTGATTGATTTTGCTGTACAGTAGAAACTAACACAACATTGTAAAAAAACTGTACTCCGATAATTTAAAAAATGTGTACTGAGGATGATTCTGCTCAGATAGATTAAGGGCTTAGTTTACATGCTGGTTTGCTATTTTTCTGGGATTTACAAAGAGAAAATGATAAAAGTGAAAGTGTTAGTCACTCGGTCGTGTCCTACTCTTTGCGACCCCTCGGACTGTGCAGTCCACCAGGCTTCTCTGTCCATGGAATTTTCCAGGCAAGAATACTGGAGCGGGTTGCCATTTCCTACTCCAGGGGATTTTGCAACTCAGGGATTGAACCTGAGTCTCTTGGGTCTCCTGCACTGGCACGAAGATTCTTTACCACTAGCGCCACCTGGGAAGCTCTAACCTCATCGATTTTGCCATATAGGTGTGAATTTTGCAATTTACACATAGTTTCTTAGAGCTCTTCAAGACAGTTTGCATCCTATGTTGGGGTTAAGATAACAATTGTTTCAATCTTCCTTTGTTCTTGAAAAGATAATGGGTGATTCACTTATTCATTTATTTATTCTTGGCTTGCTAGCCTATGGGGGTCAAATGCCTGAGAAGTATGAAGTATTAAACAACAACCCTCAAATTCAAACAAATAAAAAAGACCTTTAGAAATACAGCTAAAGTAGGATTCATTGTTCTTTTAAATACTTTAATTCTGTGTTTATCTATTTAGCAAGCACATATTTTAGGTGTATAATATGCTGGGCACTGGGCTAGATGCCCAGAACCCAGAGTTGGAGATCTGTTCTCTGCTTTGAATCTGTTCAGAGTTAGTTAATTTCACAATTTAGGGGCTACAGCTACACAAGCATTATAGAAAGGGGCCCAGGAGGACAAAGCTTTAGGAAATTTGGGGATTCCACGAGATATATCATGCAAGATTATATTTGCACGTGCTTTTTTTTGGGAAGACGGGTTCATAACTTTAATGGGATTCGAGTATTCATGAACAAATTTAGAAACATGGCTTCTGTAATTGCAACAAAACTTTTAGATGACCTATCCACTGTGTTCTACAAGTAAGATCTTCTCTCCTTGTTCAGTGTTGCATTTGGAGCCTGGTCTACTGGCTTTTTTGGGCTTCTGTGGTGGCTCCAGTGGTAAAGAATCCTCTTGCCAATGCAGGAGAAGCAGGTTCGATCCCTGGATCAAGAAGATCCCCTGGAGAAGGAAATGGAAATCCTCTCCAGCATTCCTGCTTGCGAAAGCCCACGCCCAGAGGAGCCTGGCGTGCTACATTCCATGGGGTCGCAAAGAGTCAAACCTGACGTATCAACTTAAACAACTACCGGCCTGAAAGTCTATCTTCTGAGGGTAAACGTTAGAAGAAGATACTGGGTCAGCATCTTTATCTGTTTTGTCCTTTGCTGCAGGGCCTTGTATCATGATGTTTTTACATTTTCTGTAGTGCTTAGCTCGTATCTTATAGCAAATAGGAGAAATAAAAACTTCATTGATTAATTATGTTCCAACCTTGTTACTCGATTCTCTCAAGTCTTGCTTGTCCCTGATTCTGCTCCATCTCTGGCCTCTGTGAAGTATCCTGCCTCTCCCAAGTCAGGATGAGAATAAAGAACATTCCTTAATTGGGGTGTGTGCACCACACAAGCTTACTCTCACCCCTAATGCTTTGTTCCTTGACTATCATGTGGAGAGAGGTGTTTGGACACCATATTAATAATAGCTCTTAGTATGTATGTGGCACATTCCATTTTCAAAGGCATTTATAAACATTGAAAGATGAAAGCGTGCACCACCCATCTTGGGAAAAAAAGGAATGTTAATCACCACCATGTCTGTTCCTTGGAGAGGGTCACAGAATCTGAGAGCTGGAAGGGATGTCAGAGGTCACTTTTCAACCTCTGGTCCCTAGAGGAATTCTCTTTCCCTGGAGCCCACCAAGGTTGGGGTATTACTCAGAACTTCTTCTTGAGTTCAAGCCAAGTCTGCCCTTCTGTAACTTTTTGATTATCTATCTATCTATTTTATTAATTCCCCAATAACCCAAGGTATCTGATTTTTTAAAATTATTTTTAATTGGCAGATAATTGCTTTACAATAATGTGTTGGTTTCTGCCTATATATATGTGTGTGTGTATGTATACATCAACATGAATCAGTCATAGGTATACACATGTCCCCTCCCTCTTGAATCTCTGTCCCACCTCCCACGCCACCCCATTCCTCTAGTTTGTTGCAGAGCAAGGGATTTGAGCTCTTTGCATCCTAGACCTAGAGCAGATTCCCACTGGCTTCTATTTTACACGTGGTAATGCATATGTTTCCCTGCTACTCTCTCCATTCGTCCCACCCTCTCCTTCCCCAACGTGTCCACGAGTCTGTTCTTTACGTCTGCGTCTCCATTGCTGACCTGCTAATAGGTTTACCAGTACCATCTCTCCAGATTCCATATACATGCATTAATATATATATTATTTGTTTTTCTCTTTCTGACTTATTTCACTCTGTATAACAGGCTCTAGGTTCAGTCACCTTATTAGAATTGACTCAAATGTGTTCCTTTTTATCGCTGAGTAAACTTCCATTGTATATATGTACCACAGCTTCTTTAGGAAGTTGATCTTATTGTTCCCATTTTATAAAGGAGCTGAGTTCCCCACCATCTCACAGCTGGTGAGGAACAGAGCTGAGCTTCACACTCTCTCTGACTCTAACAACTCTATTCCTATGAGTTGGTTTCTTATTTCTGAGCTTTGTAATTACTGCCAAAAAACAAAGAATTTAAGAAATTAATTTCTGCAACTAAATCATGGGTAATTGTATTATTCTATAGGACTTCATTTTTCTTACCACAGTTAAACAGTGAGTTTGCCCACTGGTAAGATAACCAGTAAGAGTATCTATAGGAGAAAGATTAGCAGCATCATGTTTGCATTCAGATCTAATACAATTTTTGTGCAAATAATATTGAGGCATAATAACAGCAATAATAGTATAATAATGTAATAATAGTAATAGCTGCTATCAGTGGAAAGCGACCATGTAAACTACACAGTTTTGTGCTAAGCACTTCATTAAATTTCCTCCTTCAATCCTCCACCCACTATATTTAATCTCTATTTTAGAGGAAGCCCAGTGTCTGAGACATTAACTAAGGTGTACAGGTAGTACTAATATGGATCTTAGGATTTTGGTCCAGAAGCAAACTCTGAGAAATAGTGGAGGACAGAGGAGCCTGACGTGCTACAGTCCATGGGGGTCACAGAGTTGGACACGATTTAGTGACTGAACAGCAACAACCATCTGGCCCTAAAGCCTAGACATTTAATCAATGTAACACACTAGAAAACATCATCCACTTTGAAATAAGCACATGGGACCTCCAAGTACCTTGACAGGAGAAACTTACACCTGGAGACAAATGAGGATCATCTTGTGCAGTTGTCAGGTGCTATTTCTAAAGCATCAGGCCCTTGGTGACCCAAGAGTGGTGTGAAGGTGGGGGTGGTTGGTATTTCTGAAATCCGGAATTCTAGCAATAGCCATTCTGAGAGGGCCTTTCTGAATCTTGATTGTTCATCGTTTGCACTGGATATGAAGCTCCTTGAAGGACAAGGTCCTTGAAGATGTTCCATAGTCCGTAGTTACAGTGAATGGCACATAATAGGGGCTCAACAAATGTCTTGAGTTGCTGTCGAGTTTTAGGAGCAGATAAGAGATACCATTCTTTGCCTGGAATGGTAGGGGGAGAGGGATTATGAATGAAGCAGGGGTGACGTGAGGACAAACTATGGGTCCTCCCTGCTCTGCCAGTGACAGCTGTGTGGTTTTAGGTGAGTCCATTTGCTGTCTCTGAGCCCACATTTCCACAGAGGGTAATGTTACCTGCTTGTCTTTACAGGAGGACTGTTATGAACTTGTAATACGGAGCGTATGAGAAATATATGAAAAAGAATAAAGTCACATAAATGTGGCAATGCCATCCCCCGCAGCAATGATAAGGAAAGCTTTCTTGTGTTGATTGCCGTCCTGGCATTCTTCATACTTTGTCCTCATGAGAACTCTGTGGACCATTATGTCTAGTTTGCAGATGAGGAAACTTTGAGATATTATCGTTATTAACATCATTATATAATTATCAAACACATGCAAAAAAATCCCGAATTTTTGCTCAGTTTTCTGGGAGATGGCAGAGTGAGAGAGCTGGGGATTCAGAGATACCATTTCTTTGGCTAAGAAAACCAACCTTCCAATTAAGACTAATTCAGCTTGTGCTGGGAGCTTCTGTACAAAATTAGATTCACAAGGAACTCTTTTTTTTTTTTAAACATTTTAATTGAAGTGTAATTGCTTTGCAATGTTGTGTTAGTTTCTGCTGTACAATGAAGTGAATCATCTATCTGTAAATATACATCCCCTCCCTCTTGAGCCTTCCTCCCACCCACCCCCATCCCTCCCATCTAGGGAGTTCCCTGTGCTATACAGCAGCTTTCTGCTAGCTACCTGTGTTACATATGGTATTGTACATATGTCAGTGCTACCCTCTCAACTCCGTCCAGCCCTCCCCTTCCCCTGCCATGTCCTTAAGTCTCTTCCGTGTCTGCGTCTCTAGCCCTACCCTGCAAATAGCTTCATCAATACCGTTATACATATGTATATATACACCCCCTATCCCAACCCTCTAGGTCACGACAGAGGGCCAAGCTGGCCTCCCTGTGTTATACAGCAACTTCTCAACAGCTATGCGTTTTACACGTGGTGGCCTATATGTCGCTGCTGCTTTATCCATTCGTCCCACTCTTTCCTTCCCTCACTGTGTCCACAAGTATCTTCTCCATATCGGTGTCTCTCCGTCTTTTTAACTATTATTTTAAAGGAGTCTTGTAAAGTGGAACTTGCTCCTCTCATCGAACATTCTGCATGAACTATGATCCAAGGAAATATCCAGATTCTTCTAGAATGGACCCTCTAGGGATGCCTGGATTGAATTAAAGCAGCTGATTTTGAAACCACGTGACCAGAATTTGGACAACTCTACTGTCTCATCTTCCATATTGTGTTGAAAAAACCAAGATAACGACATTTTCCCAAGGCTGGGGCTGGGTGAGTCTTAATTTGTGAGTGCTTGTAAGTGGCTTTGAAGCTGGTGGAGGTTACTCAAGTGCTAAATGTTGTTATTATTTATTGTGGTTTTAAGCGCTGTTTCCCCTTCCCATTGTCAGGCTACAAAACAATACGGGGCCTGATAAAAGAGCCTCTGAAGTATCCAAATGTCAATAAATTGGGTAACTTTGGCCTGAGTTCTGTGATGGTATCTGAAAACGTAGCCTTAGTTTTGCAGCATTTTTGTGTGGGTTGGTGGTTGCCTCATTTGCCTTTCAGCTTGCCAGCAGCAGGCCCTGACATATGTTTGGCACACACGGGTGATGCAAGCACTCTTTGGACAGACCTGGGCTGCTGACATCATGCTTTGCTGAGTGCTCTTTGAGATGCAAATTAGGTCCTGGAGGGGCCCCTGGTCCTTTCATCATGATGCTTAATAGAAGAGAATTAACACTCGTTGAGCCACACACCTCCTGTGTGCCAGACACTTTTATGAACGTGATCTCACTTATTCTCACAGCAATCTAGTGGAGCAGGTCTGAATGGGCTCATTTTACAGATGAGGAAACGGAGGTTCATAGAAACTGAAACAATTTGCCCTTGATCATGTAACTAGTTAAAGAGGCTTAACTAGAATTGAAATTCAGGACTGTCTGGCTCCAAAGGCCATGCTCTTTTATTAAACTACAAGCAACAAGTTCTACTTTACCCTCAACTGCCTGGTCAAGCTTCCCCAATTCCCTGCTGAAAGTCTCTTCAGTATCTTTCCAATGCTCTCAGTGGAATAAAAGCCATACTTCTACTATACGTGCTCAGTTGCTCAGTCATGTCCAACTCTTTGTGACCTTGTGGACTGTAGCCCGCCAGGCTCCTCTGTCCATGGAATTTTCCAGGCAAGAATATTGGAGTGGGTTGCCATTTCCTCCTCCAGGGGATCTTGCTGACCCAGAGATCAAACCCACTTCTCCTGTGTCTCCTGCATTAGCAGGTGAGTTCTTTTACCACTGAGTCACCTAAGAAGTCCTATACTTCTACTATAACCCAGCGCAAGCTGTCTCTGACTTCCTTTCCAGCTTTATTCAACCCCATGCTTGTTAGTTTCATTACTTAAACATGCCAAAACTTCCCATCTCTGTGTTTTTGAATATACTGCCTGCAAAAGCTTATCTTTCCCTTTTTCTCCAGCTAACTCTTGCTAAGCCTTTGCATGTTATTTTCCTGGGGATGTCGTGTCTGAAAATACTGACCAACAGTTCTCCAAGTGTTGTCCTTAGTCCAGGAAAGAGTAACATCACCTAGGAACTTATGCAAAATGCAAATTTCAGGGCTCACCCTACACATTCTGAATCAAAAAGGCATGTCTGAAAACTACCAGGGTTTCTCGACCTGGACACTATTGACATTGTAGGGTGTTTAGCAGCATGCCAGCTTTTGCCTATTCAAGGTCAATACTCTTGATCATGTCCACACCTCCCTCCAAGTTGTGACAGCCAAAAATGTCTTCAGACATTGTCTAATGTCCCCTTCGGGGAAGGGGGCAAAATTGCCCCTGGTTGAAAAATCACTGCCTAGACTAAAGTATGCCTCCCTGTGAGACACACCTATGGCATCCTGGACCATTGAGGTTAATTAGTGACTTACTGGAATCATTTGTTTAAGGGATGTTTCTGCTGTCATAAATCGGCAGGTAACATGTGATTGTATACTCAGTTGGTTCTCAGGAAATAACAGCTGTACCGATGAAGTGATGTGGTGAATTGGGACCATTATCTCCTGAAGCCCAACTCTTGAACTGAGGAGGAGAAAGGACTTGGGGCTAAAGTGGGATCACAGGCAGGTAGGATCCCTGAGATTCTTCACAATTTAAAGGTTAAGTCTTTTCCATCAGAACCCTGGAGCAAAGGGAATCTTTTGTGCCCAGTTCAACAGGATCTAAGCACTGTTTCTTAAAATTCTAGTGGCAGAGCATCTGATTAAATGCAGGAGAAATAAAAAGCAGTCATTTTAGGATGATGCAGTAAGTTTTGACCAAGATAGGCTCAGATAGGCCTCTGTCACCGAAAGAGAAACAAAACCTCATTCTGCCTGCAAGAGCACTAAGGAGATTGAGGGCTGGGAGACCTGACTCAGCTCGCCTTCTAGGAGCTGGCCTTTGTGTTGATGGTATAGTCACATCAAAGAGGAGCGGGGAGGGAGGTTCTGGTGCTTCTGCTGCCTTATGCTTCGTCAGCCTGAGAAGTCATTTCTAGATCCAGGGTAAAGGACTGCGGCAGAACTGAATAGGATTCCTGCTTGAATTCCTTTTCTGAATGGATGCTCTTAGAGACTTCCCTGGTGGTCTAATGGTTTAGACTTTGCCTTTCAATGTAGGGGGTATGGGTTTGATCCCTGGTCAGAGGAAGCTAAGATTCCACATGTTTCATGGCCAAAAATCCGAAGCATAAAAACAGAAGAAGGGCTTCACTGGTGGTCTAGTGGTTAAGAATCTGCCTTGAAATGCAGGGGACACCGATTCGATCCCTGGTCTGGGAAAATCCTACAGGCCACAGGGCAGCTCAACCCGTGTACCACAACTACTCAGGTCTGAGAGACCTAGAGCCAGTTCTCCCCAACAAGAGAAGCTGCTGCAACTAGAGAAACTCCGTGCTCAGCAACGAAGACCCAGCACAGCCATGAAAAATAAAAATGTTAAAAATAAAATCTTAAAATTAAAAAAAAATTTACTAATGAGTAAACAAAACCAGAAGCAATATTGTAACACATTTAGTGAAGAGTTTAAAAATGGTCCACATAAAAAAGTCATAGAAAGAACGTAAAAAGATGTTCATTGTCATCACCCTTGCTCCATATGAAGTGGTTGTGGACCTGGGACACTTGATTAGCTACGTAAACATCTGTCCTTCCAAGGCTCACATTGCTTTTGGGAATGAAGCCCACCCAGCTGCATAGAAGGTATTGCAGTCACCTGGCTAATATCAGGCTTCATGTAATCTACATGACTGTTACAACCTGAGAGTTACAGTCAAGGTATGGGAAGGTGTAGATGGAAGAGGCAATTCTTTTCAAGTTATATATATATATATATATATATATATATATATATATATATATATATATACATATATATACATTTTTTTTTTTTTCCTCAAAGAAAACCTTAATTTTTTTATTGAAGACTTTTTTTTCCAGCAATTCAGCCTTTATTAAGGTCAGGGCCCAGGTCACTTGGAGCTGGTGTGCTTGGTCATGGCCTTGGTGCCCTCGGACACAGTGTGTGTGGCCACCACCCTAAGCAGCCGCAGACACACAGTTGTCTGGACCTCTCGGATGTCAGGATGGTTCAGCCAAAGTACGGGGCCAGCTGCTCAAGCACATCGTTCACGAACGGGCTCATGATGCCCGTTTGGCGGAGATGCCGATGACGGGGCACACTTGCATCAGCACCTTGCAAATGTACACTGAGCAGGCTTCTTTACGCCGGCTGTGCCTTCTGGACTTCTTGTCCCCAGGACCCCAGCCCCGCTGGCTCCCAGCCTGCTGCGGCTGTCCAGGCTCGGCACTCACCCTTCTGCTCCTCCTTCTTGAAGAAATTTTGAAAAGAGGAAGGAAACTGGAAAAAAGTAGGACTTTTTTCTCTTCAAAGTGTTCATTTCTGCTTCATTTTTTGTTACCAGACTCTACCGATAAGTTTCTTTCATGCTTTTTCCCTTAACGCTATCTTTTAAGCCTGTTTCTAAACTTCACAAAATTGCATCCACTTCAAAGTGACCCCAGTATTCAATTTCGATTCATTCCCAAATGTAAAGTCATCACAATGCCCCAAACTTAAAGAGAGAAATACAATATTCTAGACACTCAGAAAGCACAAACTGAAGTATCCATTTAAATCTAAAGACTGGGGTCACAACTTCTTTGACACCAGATCTCTAAAAATTCAATAATTATGAGTTTACTGATCTGCAATGTGTAATAAGGGCTTCCCAGGTGGCTCAGTGGTAAAGAATCTGCCTGCAGTGCAGGATGGAGAAGGGAATGGCAACCCATTCTAGTATTCTTGCCTGGGGAACCCTACGGACAGAGGGGCTGGTGGGCTACAGTCCGTGGGATCATAAAAGAGTTGGACACGACTTAGCCACTAAACAACAACAGCAAATATATAATAAACTGCATAAAACCAAAGCTATAGCATAATTTCACACACCTTTATTATAGTCTATATGGAAATTGATTGAAACAACCCCATTGTTAGCATTTGCTGTCGTAACTAACTTTGCAATATACATCTTATATCTAAGAATTTTTGTTTCCCTGAAATTAAGAGCATTGTAGATTAGAAATTCAATGATTGGTTCAACAAATACGAGTGTATCAAAAGCAGAGACATTACTTTGCCAACAAAGGTCTGTCTGGTCAAGGCTATGGTTTTTCCAGTGGTCATGTATGGATGTGAGAGTTGGACTGTGAAGACAGCTGAGCACTGCAGAATTGATGCTTTTGAACTGTGGTGTTGGAGAAGACTCTTGAGAGTCCCTTGGACTGCAAAGAGATCCAACCAGTCCATTCTGAAGGAGATCAGCCCTGGGATTTCTTTGGAGGGAATGATGCTGAAGCTGAAACTCCAGTACTTTGGCCACCTCATGCGAAGGGTTGACTCATTGGAAAAGCCCCTGATGCTGGGAGGGATTGGGGGCAGGAGGAGAAGGGGACGACAGAGGATGAGATGGCTGGATGGCATCACTGACTCGATGAACATGAGTCTGAGTGAACTCCGGGAGTTGGTGATGGACAGGGAGGCCTGGCGTGCTGCGATTCATGGGGTCGCAAAGAGTCGGACACGATTGAGCGACTGAACTGAACTGAACTGAACTGAAACTTGCTGCAATTTCCAAAGGAACTACCTTCCAAATTGTGCTTCCATTTGTGATGTTTGAGTGCGTTTATTTCGTTTACTTTCATTAACATCAAGTGAACCTGCACCTCAGTGTTTGCATTTCTCGGATGATGGATCAGATTCAAGGGGGCAAGTCAGTGTGAGTATTTGGTTTGAGGTAGATACTTGTGAACAGGCACAATCTGTTCGTCTTTCATCCTGCACACCTCCAACATCAAGAGCATCAGTTCGCTTTGATTAGAGTTAAGGTGTTTTTCTGCCAGAGACTCTTCAGGCTTCCAGTTGTGAGATCTGTTTTAATAACTGGTGTCATGAATGCTTTCCTTCCCATCCCACCCTTGAAATAAATTCAAATTCCCATAAGAACCAGATCTCTTCTTGGAGGAGTTAAAGATAATTTGTCAGCATGTATGTTTCTTACAGAACCAAATTACCAAAGGGGGCTATAACCTGGTTTCAAATACTTTTGGATGTCTTTCCTCAGAGCTACTTTTCATCACTGCAATTAGAGCAGGGTAGACTGGCTTTCAAACCCGAGGGTCCTTGTCCAGTCAGAAAACAGTGGAGAAAACATCCCCCCCGCCCCCCACCACAGGGGAATTGCTTCCTTACCTTCTTTGTCTTTTCTCCTGCCTCCATCCTTCACTCCTCACTTCCTCTCTTTCTTCTTTTTTCTTTCTGTCTCCCTTTTTCTCCTTCCTCCCTCCCTCCCTTCCTCTTTCTTTCTCTTGGCTTCTGTTTAATCTCTGGTGAATTATACATACATAGGAATTCATTAGGATAATTAGTACTACAATATCACTGTTAAAAAGCCATGGCTTATTAACTGGCTAGGGTGACCTCCCAATTAACTAGACTGAATAAGGAATGTAACTTTTGGTAAATTGAAATTTCAAACTAATTAGGGATATTTCTTTTTTTTTTTTTTTCTCCTTCAACTCTTGTTGAAACTCTTGTTTTGCCCTATAATATATGTCTTCGCTTTCATTTCTCAGGAGTTTTCCCATTATGGTGATATTTTCTTAGAGAAAAAAAAACCTTCCCAGATCTGTATTCTACACTGGGATCTTGTATAGGACTGAGGCTGTGTTATTAGACCAGGTCTTACTTCTGTAGCCCCAAGGGCATACTCTGGAAACTGTTATTACTGTACTAATTTTATTTCCCTATTGTCATGGAGACTGGCTGGCAACACAACACATCTGTTTCTTCTTCTTTCTGGACACACAGCCTACATCTCCCAGCTTCCATTGTATTAAGTGTGGTCATGTGACTGAACTTTAACCAATGGAGTGTGGTCAAAGTGAAATGTTTCACGTCCTGGTCCAGCACATGAGGACCTCTCATGGTCCCTTCCATGCTCTTTTCTGTTGACCAGCTTGGTGCAGACATAGACAAGCCATTAACCTTCAACAGGGAGCCCCATGTTGAAGACGATAGAGCCATGAGATGGAGGAGCCTATTTGCTAGAATCAGGATGAGGACTATGGCTGATCGATGCCACCTATTTTAGCTTTGACATGTGTGAAAATTTCTATTGTTTGGGACAATATAAAATTTTGAAATGTGTTTATAAGAGCGGAGCATTGTCTATAAGAGCATTATAAGAGTATAATGATACTTTCATTAATGTTATTATTAATAATAGTAAGGTCAAAACCCACAGTTCAATTAACTCATGTTTATAATGAGTTGATTCCCATGGAATTAAAGTTTTCTGACAGTCATTGCCTAGAGTTGTCTCCCAGATTGTAGAAACAGTCAGCGCCCATGCAGGGGAGGAGATGGAGGTTTAGCAGGTGGGATCAAGTGATTCCAAAATTCTTATGGCATTTCCCAAGCCTTTCCCAGCCAGAGAACTGATGCCTGGGAAAGAGAGGAATGAACATCATCTCCATTTTTGACCTTTATCTCTCAAAATATGAACTCTCAGTATCACATTTAAATTATTTAAACTGTTGTGTACAAGAAGTGTCTCAGTTCAGTTCAGTTCAGTTTAGTCGTTCAGTCGTGTCCGACTCTTTGCGACCCCATGAATCATAGCACACCAGGCCTCCCTGTCCATCACAAACTCCAGTAGTTCACTCAAACTCACGTCCATCAAGTCGGTGATGCCATCCAGCCAGCTCATCCTCTGTCGTCCCCTTCTCCTCCTGCCCCCAATCCCTTCCAGCATCAGGGTCTTAAAATGAGTCAACTCTTCACATGAGGTGGCCAAAGTATTGGAGTTTCAGCTTCAGCATCAGTCCTTCCAATGAACACCCAGGACTGATCTCCTTTAGGATAGACTGGTTGGATCTCCTTGCAGTCCAAGAGACTCTCAAGAGTCTTCTCCAACACCACAGTTCAAAAGCATCAATTCTTTGGCACTCAGCTTTCTTCACAGTCCAACTCTCACATCCATACATGACCACTGGGTCTAAAGAACAGATAAAACTAATACTGGCTTTTAGATAATATACATGAAGCACATTGAGATCCTGGCTAAAATGCAGTGTCCTGTGTCTGATTTAAAAATTAAAAAAAAAAAAAAAAAAAGTGTTCTGGAAGAAGGGACAGCCTTTAAATAGAGAATTGCAATGTAAGAGGCTCAATTCCCCTTCTTCTCATGGACTGCACATGATGGTCTCTAGGTATATCTGCAGTGTATGCATGAATCATCCCTTTGACATTTGGGGGTACAATTTGGGGTTTGGGTTAATAATAGAGTCAGCCACCAATTTCTGTCTTTTAATGTAGGGATTTTGTTGGGGTGGGTAGAAGGCAAGGATCTAGAGATTTTAAAAAGACAAATAAACTTTGCCTTATTTCTTTGAACAAAAAAACTCGACAGGGCAAGGAACAACTCCCTAAATGCACAAAGGAGATTCTCCCACAAATTGTTGCTGAATGGCTCTGTTTTTGTTTTTGTTTTTTTTCAATCCGGGCTGATGAGGTATTTTCTACCCTGGGTAAGTTACTTCTTTTGTCTTTGTGGCTTGATTCTCTCATAGCTCTGAAAACATTCATGCCTTTCATAAATACTATTGACTGAAGATTGTTTATATTTAACTGGAGCTCATAAATATGCCTTTTTCTTTTTCTTCAGTCTTCTGGCTCTTCTTGATGTTTTTGACTTCCCATCACCCATCTGAGCCTCTACATTAAGATGAATTGCATATATATATATATATATATACACACACACATGTATTTCATAAATGTATTTCTTTATCAAAGGAGCCCTGCACTGGGGTTAGGAGGCCTTGATTCAAATCATTGCCACTAACTACACGTGTGATGGGTCAGAGTAATTCCCCATCTGCATGATGAGAACTGGAAAAGAGTGGGAGACTGAGTTCTCCTTGAGGTGCCTGCACAGTGCCCAGGAAATGGGGTTTCCACAGCATGTGTTCCAGTTGCAACATTCTATGATCAAGCGATGTAACCTGTCACTTATTGCACCCTCCTTCCTAGATCTTTGTTATTCATTTCTTTCTCCTTCCTCTTGCTCTTGTTATCTTGGAGAGATCATTTGGTGGTGGAGTCAAGATGATGGATATGCCAGAGAAGCTGAACTGTCAGCTCCTCAGGAAATGCCCAGATTGTGGACCATTCATTACATCACTAGACAACCACTGAGCATCTAAGATTTGCCTGGTACCATGCTAAGCTGTTGTTGTTGTTTAGTCATTAAGTTGTGTCCGACTCTTTTGTGACCCCGTGGACTACTGCCCACCAGGCTCCTCTGCCCATTGCATCCAGGCAACAATACTGGAGTGGGTTGTCATGCCCTTCTCCAGGGGTTTTCCTGTCCCAGGGATCAGATCCATGTCTCCTGCATTGGCAAATGGATTCTTTACCACTGAGCCCCACTTCACTAAGTACAGTGCTTTTTCAATCTATTTTTTAACTGTACTATTTCCTAATTACACAAACAACACAGGGTCATCGAGTCTTTTCTGAAGATACCAAAAAAGACATAATAAGAGGAAATCACTTACAGTTTCACTTTCTAGAGTTTAACCACTATTGGTAGTTGAATGTGTATCTTTTCCAGGGTTTTTATTACATAAAAGCACACTTTACAAAAGGGGTAGAATATGAAGTTACATTGTACATCTTGTTTTATAATTTCATTTTCCATCTTAAAAAATCCACTGACTTCATTTCACTTCCTTTTCGATTCTGACTATTGAATTGGAAGAAGTGATCTTTTTTGTGTGTGATGTAAATTCATTTCAGGATGTATGCAGCAGAAAAATACTATAAGAGTCCACTCCAATGGACTGTACTTCCAATTTGACGAAAAGGAGATGAAGGCACAGATGATGTCCAAAAACGTCTTTATTGTGAATGATTTACTGGAAAAACTGTCATCAGGTCAGAATCTTTTTTGTGAGTGAGAGGAAAATTACAAGACTGAACAGATTCAAGAGTGAAACTCATCTGTGTCAGTGTGTGTTGGCCTAAGTAGGGCATGCATGCAAACATGCTACCCTTTTACTAACAGATCATTGTTTCAGATGCAAAATAAACAGCTGAAGGATTTCTCAAAAGTTGTCCTTAAATGAGATAGGAAACAGCCTGCTCATACAAAATACTCTAGTCCTAATTAGCACATATTATTATCATTATTATTATTTATAATTAATGTTCCAGGTACCATGTGAATTATCTGATCATGATTTTGTTTTAAAAGTTCTATATAGTAGAAACTTTTGCTCCTATTTAGTGTTGAGGAAAGTCAAGCTCATAAAGACTAGGGGATTAACACCCAAATCAAACAGTTAGCTGGTAAATAACTAGTCACTGGGGCAAGTTAAAGCTGCCGGACTTTGAATCTGGAACTCTAAGACAACTACACTCTGCTGCCTCTCCCATCTGAAAAGGACACAAACTATATTGAGTGAATAAATGAATCAACTTATCTTACAGATGGATCTTAATAAATGTTAATTGACTGGGAACCATGATTCTCTCACCAAATTTGATTCTCCACATCAGATGAGACAGTGAATTACATGTAATGAACTTGCTGGCCAAGCTATGTTTCCAAGTATTTGAGACCTGGTTTTTCCAGTAGTCATGTATGGATGTGAGAGTTGGACTGTGAAGAAAGCTGAGTGCCGAAGAATTGATGCTTTTGAACTGTGGTGTTGGAGAAGACTCTTGAGAGTCTCTTGGACTGCAAGGAGATCCAACCAGTCCATCCTAAAGGAGATCAGTCCTGGGTATTCTTTGGAAGGAATGATGCTAAAGGTGAAACTCCAGTACTTTGGCCACCTCATGCGAAGAGCTGACTCATTGGAAAAGCCCCTGATGCTGGGAGGGATTGGGGGCAGTAGGAGAAGGGGACGACAGAGGATGAGATGGCTGGATGGCACTGACTCAATGGACATGAGTTTGAGTGAACTCCGGGAGTTGGTGATGGACAGGCATGCTTAAAACTCAACATTCAGAAAACTAAGATCATGGCATCTGGTCCCATTACTTCATGGGAAATAGATGGGGAAACAGTGGAAACAGTGTCAGACTTTATTTTTTGGGGCTCCAAAATCACTGCAGATGGTGATTGCAGCCATGAAATTAAAAGACGCTTACTCCTTAGAAGGAAAGTTATGACCAACCTAGATAGCATATTCAAAAGCAGAGACATTACTTTGCCAACAAAGGTCCATCTAGTCAAGGCTATGGTTTTTCCAGTGGTCATGTATGGATGTGAGAGTTGGACTGTGAAGAAAGCTGAGCACTGAAGAACTGAGTGAACTCCAGGAGTTGGTGATGGACAGGGAGGCCTGGCATGCTGCAATTCATGGGGTTGCAAAGAGTTGGACACGACTCAGTAAATGAACTGAACTGAACTAAACTGAAGGTCTCCTGGGGATAACCATGAGACTGAGGGGAAAAAACACTAGAGGCAATACCCCCTCGGCACAACATTTCCTCTTTAGTTAATATTGTGGCATCAAGCCATGGAGTCTTCCACCCCCATCACTGCTATCCAGCACTCGGCTGAAACTAAGACACCAGGATTTGGTGCAACCGTGCTTCTCAGGGCTTCTTGACTCTGCCTCTGTCTCTGGACCCATATACTTAACTTGAAAATGAGACTTGGGTAGAAGATGGCAGAATAGGGGTTTTCTAGGATTCTTTGCCTTCTTTTGACTCCTAGTAGCAACAACGAAGAATCAGATATTGTCATACTAAGTGAAGTAAGTCAGACAGAGAAAGACAAATAACATGTTATTACTCATACGTGGAATCGAACTTAAAAAATGACGTTTGAGTTAACCAAATAGTTCATTCGGGTTTTTCTGTAACATGTTACGAAAAAACCTGAACAAACTTTTTGGCCAACTCAATACAAATGAACTTATTTACAAAACAGAAACAGACTTACAGATATTGAAAACAAGTTTACCCTTACCAAAGGGGAAATGTCGCGGGGAGGGATAAATCAGGAGCTTGGGGCTAACGTACACACACTGCTATATATAAGGGAGATAACCAACAAGGACCTACTGCATAGCACAGCAAACTCTACTCAGTATTCTGTGATAACCAATATAAGAAAAGAATCTGAAAAAGAATGAATATATGGATGTATATAACTGAGTCATTTTGCTGTACACGTGAGACCAGCACAAAGCAGTACATCAACTGTACTCCAAAAAAAAAAAAAAAAAATAGAATATGAGTAAAGATTTCAAAGAAGCTAAGAGATTGCTGGAAATCTACCTTATAACAGTCAAACAGGGTGATGTCTGGGTTAAGAAGGGGAAGGAACTCTATATTTTGACCTTGAACAAAATAACAATTACACAAAAAGCAGCTGTCAATATTCCAAAAGTCCTGTTCCATTGAGTCACATTGAGAAGTGGGTCATGGAAGGATCTTAGGAGAGAGGAGACATATGCCTCTGGAGATCAATTCAACTAACTCTGCAGAAGAATATGAAAGAGAAACCAAGCCAAAATGCCATTTCTATCATCCACAAGCTTCCTGGTCAACTAAGACAGATGATGCATTTCTATTTACTCAGTAACTACCATAATGCCTTGCTCATGGTAGCTAGAATACTCTAAAGGAATAAAAGGCTTCAGTGTGATGGATACGGTTGAAGGACCCATAAGGACACTTAAAATTTTGTGCCATGTTTGAACCTCTGAATTTAACTTGTCAAGTAAAGCTGTGAGGTTCATTTGAGTCCCTTTCTAGGAAGCATTGTCAGGGACATGAAATGTGAAGAATGTAAGGTCATTCCTTAGTTCTAACATCCAGAAGCTATGCTTTTTTCAGAGGGTGTCTGAGGCAGCTGAACCAACCCCCAGTTATACCTGTAGGCTTTGTAGACAATGAACATGTGGTAGTAGTCAGTCCAGCTCCTAATCAGCAAGGGGATGAGGCCTGGTGATGCCAGCCCCTCTCTGACCCCATGATATAGCTGTCCCAAAGATTCCCAGGCCCTGGCACAGGGAGCAAGCAACCCAGGCCTCCGTAGGCCTGAGTCTCACCGACGCCCTGAGATGACTGTCTCTGAGCCTGAGGATTCCTGGATCACATTGTCTTTAGCTCTAGTGAGACTTTCTGGAAAACCAACAACAAGACACTTTCAGGTATTGGCCATTGTGATGATTCTAGAGAACTGGACACATCTAGGAACACAAGGGCCTGCTTCTCCTCAATTTATTCTTTTCTGCACAAGCAGGTGGGAGGATACTCTACTTCAAATTCATCTCTGGGTACCCTCCAGTCTGTATCCTGACCTCTCATGTTCATTTTTCTGATGGTGGCTTAAGTGGTCATCTTCTCTGGGGATCAAAACTTTATAGTAATAATAGCAAACTTTCCTTGACTATTTCCCAGGGGCTTTTTTAAAGGCTGTACACACTTTATCACTTTTAACTCTACAAGGAAGATTTTTTTTTCTTTAGGACAAATGAGACACAAGGAGCCTAAATAACTTGCCAAGATCACAAAGCTTGTGAGTCCTAGAGCTAAGATATGAACCCAGATCAATCTGACTTCACAATCTTAACCTGTACTCTCTCTATGCTGAATGACTCTGATAGTGAATCTTCAGGAAGTTATGCAGGGATTTAGGCCTTCATCTGTGCATTCCCTTGGACAGCAAGGAGATCAAACCAGTCAATCCTAAAGGAAATCAGTCCTGAATATTCACTGGAAGGACTGATGCTGAAGCTAAAGCTCCAGTACTTTAGCCACCTGATGGGAAGAACTGACTCATTGGAAAAGACCCTGATGCTGGGAAAGGTTAAAGGCAGGAGGAGAAGGGGACAGTAGAGGATGAGATAGTTGGATGGCATCACTGACTCAATGGACATGAGTTTGAGCAAACTCTGGGAGTTGGTGATGGACAGGGAAGCCTGGCGTGCTGCAGTCCATGGGGTCCCAAATAGTCAGACAGGAATGAGTGACTGAACTGAACTGTGCCTTCCCAATACCAATGGAGTCAGGGAACCTTGAACTCTGTGTTCTCTTTGTAATAAATTAATAAATACATGATTTGGACATTCCCTTCCTCTCTCCCTTCCTCCCTCTCTTCTTTCCTTCCCCAAACCTTCCTGAAGTCCCAGAAGGATACAACTGAATAAAGGTATAGAATCCACCTTGAACTTCATACTGATCCTGACTTTACATATATTCAAGTGATTCATTTCTGAACTCAAATATTTGAAGATCATGGAATCTCTTGAATTCTCCTTTATTAACTCTCTCATTCCCCTTCACTCCTTATTTATTTACTAGTATTCATTGAACATTATCTATGGATCAGGTTCTATTCTGTCTTAATAATTAGCAAAGAGACTTCTGAGATGTGTTCATTCCTGTGTGTGTTCACCGTTATCATCAGCAGCATCAGCACCAATATCAACACCATCACCGTGAGTTCTTCACAATCTTATATACAATCCTCCCTTGAGACTCTGCAAATGATTTTCATGTCGCTTTTCACATTCTGCGCTCCTAGCCCTCCCGAGGAGGCAGAGATCACTCCCTCTGCCCTGAAGACAGGAGGACTAAGGCTTAGGGAAGTTAAGTCATTTACTCCAGGCCACATAATTCATCAGTAACAGACCTGAAACTATAACTCATCCGACTCCTCATCCAGGACCCTTCCCTCTGTATGCCTGGGAGGTCAGTGTTGCTGACATAAACTGAAAGGGGTAAACACACTATGCTGCTAAGAAATGATAGAGTACTGTGGTTGAGAGAAAACCTGTGTTCAACTCTCCATCCCTTTTCAGTTGTTTGAGCTTGGACGGTGACCTCTGAGTCTCGGTTTTTGCATCTGTAACTTGGGAGTTATAATAATATCCACCTTACAGGATTCTGGAAGGACTGAATAAGGTTATATGTGGAAAGTGGTTGCACAAGTGCCTGCTACAGAATAGGTACTCAACAAAAGTTAGCTAGTGTTGTTGTGGACTCTGACACTCTCTTTTGGACAATGGGCTGTGGCAGAGAGGGCAGCTCAGGGAATAGGCATGGTGGTGTCCTAGAGTACCCCTCTGCCTGAGGGCCACACACCCTACTGGGCACCAATCCAGAGCTCTAAGGAAAGCCATGGCTTGTTCCAGCCAAGGGGAATTAGCTGCCACTTGACCTTGTGTAACGGGACTTGACCCATGCCAGTTACAACTCCCTAGGGCCATGTACCATCGGGTCAGCCCTCCTAAAGATCTTTTCTTTCCTGAGATTCAGTTGCCCAGGGAAATGGCCCCAAAGTAGTGTGTGTGTGTGTCTGTGTGCTGGGTGAAAATGTGTTGGAGATGCAATTGGTCAAGGAGAAAGAAGAAAGAAGGCAGGGTGTGTGGATACCATAGGACCACAGAATCTTGGCTTTGCAAATGAACTCATTACCCCTGTCTTTTGAGAAAGTCTAACTCTTATGGAACTGGCCTTTCTGGGACCTTCATATGACATTGGACTGAACCAAGATTTGGGATTATACAGATTAGGACCTTATATACAAATAGAATTTAATTTGTAAAGCTACCTTTTGGGGGGTCTTTTATTACCTCTGTTTTATAAATAAGGAATAAATAAAGACACAAGCTCACAGTGGTCATCTTGAGGTGGTTCAAATATAATTTCTCTTTCTCTCTCCTCAAGGCGACTATCCAATCACATGCCAAACTTACCATCTATAAGGTGAAAAAGTCAACGTCTTCACTTTCAGCCTTGTCTTCTCCTTTGAACTGTAGATTCCTGCATGTAAATGCCTACTGACACTCATACTTGGCTATCTAATATCTCACCCTTGAATTCCCTTCCCAGTGGCACCAGAACCGGCTCTTCACCCAACTTCCAATTTTGTTGATTGACACCAACACACCAGTTCTTCAGGCCCAAACCCAGGGATCTTCCTGGATTTCACCAATTCCCTTATCCTCCCCACATCCACCCAGTCAATGAGACTTCTTACCTCTCCCTTGAAAACATTTTTCAGATCTGATTTGCTCTGAATAAACCCAAGCCATGCTTGTCCATAACCCATCCTCACCTCCTTAAGCTCTGTAATACCTTCCTAACTAGTTTCTCACCTTCCTTTGCACCCTATAATCCACTCTCTACACAGTTATCATGTGGATGGTTTTCTTGACAAAAATAAGTGCCTTCTCTGGCCTGCTTACTGTCCTCAAATAGCATCTACATCTCTGCAAGTACGATTCAAGCTCCTCGTACCGTGTCGACAAGCTTCTTCCTGATGTGACTCCTGGAGTTCATCTCCTACTGTTCTCTCCCTGGCACACTGTGGCCCAGCCAAACTGGCTTTCTTGGTGTTCCTCAAATACTCCAAACCTTCATCAGTGGTAGCATCTTTGCACTAGCTCTTCCCTCCCCCTGGCTCCCTTTGGCTTCAGACCTTCACATTGAGGGTTCCTTCTCCCTATTTCTCCCCAGTTCCAACATTACTTTCTCTCGGCCAACCTTGACCACCCAACCTATTGTATGTCTTCTACTTGAATAGCTTTCTTTCATGTCACTCTTGCTTGTTCAAGAGTGGGTCTCAATTTGGTATCATCTTAATCATTTGGTTGGGGATTTAACACCCATCTCTCTCCCAACTAGAATGTGAATTCCAGGGGAACAAGTGTTGTGTCTCTTCAGGTTCACTGTCTTGCCTACATTGCTGAGTGGGTGGTCTGATACAGAGTAAATGCTCAATAAATGTTTGTTGACTGAATGAGTGGCAGCCATTCTGAAAATTCTGTGATTGCTTCAGGTGAGTACTAATGGGGAAGGGAGTCAAATGTGTGTATCAGTGTGGCCACAAATATTATCCCAAACCCAAAGCAGCATTTTTAAAAAAAGTTCTACTCATTTGGGTGCATTTTGGAAGAAACCAAATAAAAACCAAAAGCTCTCTCGGTGTTCTGATTTTGGTATAGATGATACCTACACCTACACCTTGGTATAGATGACAAAACAAAATGCAACTTAAAAACAAGACATTCAAAAAAGAACCCAACAAGACATTCTAAACAAGTGTGTCTTGCTGTGTGGTTTTTCTTGGGTGGGGAACTCAGAGAGGGCAGGGCTGGGTCCCTCCTGACAGCTGGTCAAGCTCACACCTCCTGCAGCTCTATAGATCGACCTCCATCCAGCCTCCTGCCCCAGCACCCCATCTTCTCTGTGTGCCCTGGCTTGCCTTCTGCCCTCGTCCAAGTCTGAGCCATCTCCCCCTGGGTGGTACCTTCCCCTCATCCCAGTGGCCAGGTGAGCAGAATTAATGGCTCTGGGAATTAATGTCATCTTGAGTCAGCAGTTTATTTTTGCTGAACCCCAGTGTTCTCATGTCTGGAAAGGGGCTGATACAGAACACTTGTGAGGAATAAATGACCTGGTTCTTGTGATGCTATATAGGGCTTTGGGCATGCTAAGTGTCTCATAAGACTTAACTGCAGTGCTTCTTCTGCAATAACCCTAAAAGATGGCATTTTCATAAATAATTTCGTTCTTGGAAATGCAACTTTTCGATTTGAAACTTAAATCATTTTCATTCTAAATCTCCAGCTGTCCGATATGGATGTGTGTGAGTCCTTTTTCTGTACCAAGAAGTGGGTTTCATGAGAACAGAACTATCTGATACAGAAGTAAAGAACACTTTTCACCTTCCTTCTTAGAATGCTTCTAAGCCCAGACTAATAATAACTACTGGCATTTATAGAGTGCTTTATATTTTGCTGTTGCTACTACTGTTATTACTACCACTACTACTGCTAGTACTACTAGTACTACTATTAGTACTTCATTACCACTTTTGCTATTACTCTTGCTGCTTTTGCTACTACTGCTATTACTACCACTAGCTACCATTTATTGAACGTTTACTGTGTGACAGACAATATTTCTATACACTCTACGCTTGTTACCTCATTTGGTGAGTGCAATAGCCAGTGAAGAAGGCGGTGTACACAGTGCTTAGAAATGCACATGGAAGTCGGACTTCCTGGCTTCCAATTCTTGGCTCCAGTGATTACTAGCTGTGTGATTCCAAGAAAGTTACCTAAGCACTCAGTCACTCAATTACCTTAAAATAAAGATTAATAATAGAATCAAATCAATGAGACAATGCAATGAAAAAATTTAGATAATTTCTGAACAGGGTCTGGCATTTAATGAACACCCAAGTTGCTGCTGATATTAAAAGCACTTGTCAGTGTATTTGGGGGTTATTTATTACTCCGCTGCCCTGTCATTACCTCTCCCCCAGGACACTGTATTCTGCAGGTCTAATGCATATCTTACAGGACTGTGATAGTCTTTTTCTCTGTGAATTCTCCTACCAGCTAGATACATCTTTAGAGCAGAGGAATAAACCTTGTTCACTGTTGTATCCACATCTCCTGGTACATCTTGTTTTTAACAGACATTTGTTAAATGAATAAAGGATTGAAATTTTGAGTGGGTATTGTGACTCTAATCTTCTGCTAACTTGCCATAATATTGAATGCACATAACAATCCCACAATGTGGAAAACATTCCTTCCCTATTCTTTCCTTTTTTCTTTCTTTTAGAATGACAAAGGTCTTTCTTTCCCCATTTTACAGATGAGAAGACTGAGACCTGTGATTAAGTAACCTGGCCAAAGTCAACAGTTTCTGTACAGAAGACGTTGAATCTACAACTTTGGACTCTGCAGTCCTCGATCCATATAGGCTGAACATACTGGACAGACTTGACTGCAATGACTATTCTTAAATGATGAGGTTTTACCTACGAATAACATCTTGGCATCAATGAAAATAAAAAGAATATGGAATCCCTCTGAGGACCTTTGAGTATATTCATCAATTTGAATTAGTAAGTATGCTACTGACCTTGTCTATGTAATGAGAAAATACCCAAGTCTGTGTTTGGGCTCTTGGCTGCCAACTGAGCTGACTGCATGGCTGATCCACATCAATGTAGGGAAATTGCCTGTTAATCTTTTATTACCGTGTTCTTGTTCAAAGAACACTGTTTCCAATTTGCCTGTAGTGTAGGACTCAGTAATTGGAAGAGTATATTATATTATTTCTGGCTGGAAAGCAATCTCCAGGTTTAAATGTTTGAAAGATTAAATACACACACACTTATATCTTCATTATTTACAATGGTGATAAAATAAACATAGAAACCATATGTAGAAAATTTAGAAAAGTTTAAAAATAAAGAATCACTCTTAATTCCATGACTTCAATTCTGTTATTATCGTATTGATGACTTTCCTTCCACAAATCTTCCTTATTTTCACATTTTCATTATAACAGTTATTTGTAAAAACTGTTTCCGTTCCTTCCTTTTGCATCTTAAAAGAATAATTTTCTTTATTATTATAATACAGTAAAAGTGTTAATCACTCAGTCATGTCCAGCTCTTTGCAATCCTTGAACTGTAGCATTCCAGGCTCCTTGCAGGCAGATTCTTTATGCTCTGAGCCACCAGGGAAGCCTCTATAATACAGTAACTATGGTCATAATATTTAATTGTTAAATATTATTTCCCTAGACTATTATTAATTTTCCACTCCTCACTAAAAATTAGCTTATATTAGATCTAATTTCAATCCGCAGGGCCAATGGTGAAGAAATATGGAAAGACAGGTTTTTCTTTGCCATTGGTCAGGGCTCATAATATTGCCCCATTGTTAAGTTTGGGGTCTCACGGTCTTCACTCTTGGCAGATGAAAATAGTTTCAAAGTCATAACATCTTTGTGGAGGAACCTGAGAGATCATCTGATAAAATTACCTTGTTTTGTAGATAAGGAGACCAGGTCCAGTAATCTATGTGATGGTGGACCCGGGTGAGAAGGTGTGCATCATTTTTGGAGAAGCAAGGAGACTGTGGTTGTCAAGGGAGACATACGTCATAAGGATATAAGGACAGATGGAATACGTGTGTGTGTGTGCTCATGTAGGGTCTTGTGGTTACTAGTAAAGAAGTGAAAGTGAAAGTGTTAGTCATGTATGCCTGTGGCGGATTCATTTCGAAATATGGCAGAACCAATACAATATTGTAAGGTTTAAAAAAAAAAAAAAGAATGGAAAGGATAGTTATTTCCTTCTCCGGAGGATCTTCCTGACCCAGAGATGGACACTGTGTTGCCTGCATTGTAAGCTGATTCTTTACTATCTGAGCCACCAGGGAAGTGCCAGGGTTACTAGTTAGGACTTGGGCTTTTACTCTGATGAGATGGAGAGCCATCAGTACCACTCAGGCTGTTGTGAGAATAGAATATAGGGGGCCAGAGAGGGAGCAGGGAGATCATTGGAGGCCATGAAAAAATCTAGGCAAACCTAAGCGATGGTGGCTCAGGCCAGGGTGGTAGTAGAAAGATAGCCAGAAGTGCTCCTTTCCTACATCTATTTTATAAGTTGAGATGAGAGTACAGTATTGGATAGTAGAAAACAGTAAATGTAGATGGATTGAATGTGCATGTGAGACAGAGTGAGCAGTCAAGGCTTGACTTCAAGTTCTTTGGGCTTTAGCAATGGAATGCCTGATGTTTCCACAAACTGAGGCTGAAAAACATTGCGAAGAACAGATCAAGGATGCAAAGGGGAGGCAAGGAGAGGTCAAAATTAATACTTCTGATTGAATAATCCTTCAACTGAGAATATGTTAGGTTTGAGATGTTTATTAGATTTTTGAGTGGTGATGTCAAGGTAAAGGCTGGAGGAGTAAGTCTAGTGTGCAGGAGAGAGGTATAGAGATATAAATTCAGAGGTTTTGAGCACTGAACTGTGTTAAAAGTCATGCAATTAGGTAGGTGAGAGTAGCTTAGAAAGGACCAAGGACTCCTCTTTGGAGAGAGGAGGAGGAGCCTGTAGATGAGACCAAAAAATGGTATAAAGTGATGTATTTAATGGCTGCGTGCCACACCACTGTATGGAGGAAATATGATTTCCTTAGCCATTCTGTAGGGGAAAGGCATGGAGTTGTTATTTCTATAAGCACTCTAAAATTTCTACTACCCACATTCTAACAGCTTTCTTACATTTTCCCTGCTCTTTCACACAGACGTCAGCTATATGGTAGCACCTGGCAGCTTGATGCCCTAATCGAAGCCCTGGGAATACCTCATTAGACCTCTGACTAACTCTGTCTTTTGCAAAATGTATTATAATTAGCCTTGAACTGGGCTAAAGTTAACCTTTACTCTGTCTCTGAGGAGAGAGACATTCATTCAATTCACTCCAATCATCCTCATTCACTTTATAAATTAGCTGTAAATTAGTTAATCTATACTGGGTAACGAATAGTATAAATAGTATTGGCAATGAGCATGATCTGCTTAAAGGAATGAACTGCTTACAAGGCTTTCATGCGTTCATTGTTTGCTTACAACGATGGAGATTCTGGTCCTTTGGTTTTAGTCATTGTTTCTCACGCGGCTGACCTCATAATGGCATGCAGAAGCCACAAGGCCAGAGAAGAGGTGAAAACAGAGGCTCTGGGATGATCCAGGCCCATATGAGGATCCTGAGTCCTAATCTCCAGTGGTGTGGTCTTGAGAAAAGTACCTTCTTATAATCATTGCAATGAGAATATAGTACTGATAACTAGAGACTGGTCTTCCCTGGTGGCTCATAGGGTAAGAAATCTGCCTGCAATGCAGGAGACTTGGGTTCAGTCCTTGGGTCGGGAAGATCCCCTGGAGAAGGGAATGGCAACCCACTCCAGTATTCTTGCCTGAAGAATTTCATGGACAGAGGAACCTGGCGAGCTCCATAGTGTCGCAGAGCTGGACATGACTGAATGACTGACACGCACCTTAGAGACCTGTAGGAATTAAGTTAACTATGGCATATAAAATACATGGCACAGAGTAAGTACTCAGCAAAGATGACGTTCTTAACTTTCCCTGTGAGTTTCATCTTCAAAGCCCAGCTATGATAGCATCTCCTCTATGAAAGGACATTGGTTATTTGCAAGCACAATAATGGCTCCAATCTGGAAGTTCATACAGCTTGGAAACTTTTCCTCCATTTTATGTTATTTCATGCTATCTTAAAATGAAGTTGGATATCTGAATGCCTCTCACCCAGGGAAGACCCTGGGTCTCTTTCATGAGTGTATTCTCCCCTACCCCCTAGAATGGTATAGAGCAGACTGTGTGCTCAGTATTCTAATCTATTATATATCCTATTCAGAGAATTTCAGTGTGAATGTGTTTAATTAGTATTGAGGTGACTGAGGTCCCCATGTGAACTTGAAGGTGTTACAATGGCCTTTTTGAAAATCCTTCAAATTCATGATCTGTTCGTCCCTCTCTATTAGCCTGAGTTAAGGAGGTTAATTGGAGTGTATTTAATGAGATTTTCTTTCTTTGATGGGTGTTCCTGTATCTCGGGTAATTTAAAAACCCCACCATCTAAACTGAGAACAAACCACGATTGCTGCTTAGAGAGAACACGATTTTAACTTTTCACTCAGCTTGGACTCTTTTAATTTTTTTCTTTTTCTTTCCTTGATTAAATGACTTTCCTATCCCACACCACCCCCCTCTCCTGCCACACATACACACGCTTGACAACAATGAATCCCTTACTAGGCTTACTTGTTTAGTAACTGATAAACTATGAAGAAGGTGGCAGATGATTGAGCTCTAGCTTTTTCAACCTTAAATGCTATTTCTTTATGAGCTTTGGGGTCAGGAAAAATAAAAACTGCTTTGCAAAAGAAATATCCGTGATATAGTTTTAATTAATATGATCGTGCTTATATGCATCTATTTGAACTAGAATGAGAAAATTCAAGTTCGTATGTGTTTACAAGGAGCTATTCTTATGTACTGTGCTAAGAGGTATGTAAAATAACTAAATAATCACTGACTATGGAGAAGGAAATGGCAACCCACTCTAGTGTTCTTGCCTGGAGAATCCCAGGGATGGGGAAGCCTGGTGGGCTGCCATCTATGGGGTCGCACGGAGTCGGACACGACTGAAGCAACTTAGCAGCAGAAGCGGCATGTGTTTGAAATTCAAAGCTACCACTTGTCGAGATTTTTTCCATGTGGGAATGAATGAAGTTTTACAGAGGTAATTTTGAATCAGATATAAGGAACCTGAAATTCCAGGCCAAAGGATTTACATTTTTTCTTCACAAATAAACAGGGTTGATGAAAATATCACACTTTGCCAATAGGCAAATGCAAATGCAACACAGGAGCTATTTAATGCTGAGTTACCTTCAATTTCTTTAAAATGACCTGGACTCCATTTGATTAAATTTTTGTGTTCTTAGCTTTGCAAAATAAACTTGCCTAAATTGGTGAGTCTTTTTAAAAGTGGGATGACTATACTAAGGAGATACTGGCGACAAAACAATTTATTTTTCTATGAAACCTCCAGGCACCCGGAGTCAGGATGTCTCTGTAGATAAGGTTTACATCTCTGTCAACCATTTGCCAAGTACACATATAAATTCAATTTGGGGAAGCAGCGAAAATGGAGAATTAAGTGTAGGGGAGAAGGTTCAGGGAAGGTGTTTTCCAGGAGACTTAATTTACCAAGCGCAATAAAAAGAAAGCGCCACCTTAAGATGTCAGAAATGACTGTATCATTAGCTACAAAGGACATTCAGCAGAAGCCCTGTGGGTTGTGTGTGAAGATGTCCACCAGGGGCTTGGAAAGTCCAGATTCATCCTGAAAGAAGACAGATTTGTCTAACTATTTGCTTGCTGAGTAAAAATGACCTCCGGAGAACTCTTTTTAGCTGTGTCTTGGGGAGGGCCAGTCCAACTGGCTTGATGTTCCAAACATATTAAGCTAGGGGTAGGATTGATCTTCCCCAAATATATTTTTCATCTTTTCGCTCCATAATTCAGGAGTCTTCAGAGGGTCCTTAAGGTCCATAGTCAAATTCCTTGCAGTGTTACCCCAGTGTCCAACATAATATGACCTTGGTCTATTTTTCACACCACCCTTATCCTTTCCCATCATAGCTACAACCGAGGTTTTCATATATATCTACAAAACAAAGTGTCATGTCCCTGCCTCTAGTTTTGCACCCCATTATCAACATACACACTCTTGATCCATTTTCTTACTGCCTGATTAGGAAAGTTCATTCTTCAGGGCGCAGTTTAGGTCTCACCTTCAGAATGTCCTTTCTGAACTGCTGACCCTGCAGTGAACTCTCCTTCCCTTACATGACTAGATGTATTCAGGGTCCTTCTAGTTTTGAGACCCTAATTTTACGGATTGTCATCTGTATCAGTTCTTTGTCATTCATTTTTATCCTTCCAGACTGTCATCCTACATGTGTTTCTGTAGTATCAATTTTAGTTTTAATTCATCTATATAACTAGGCTACAATCTTCTTTGTGGGCCAGACTCTGTGTTGACTTATTAAAGTTACTCAACTTCTCAGTTCTTTAGTTTCTTCATCTTTAAAATAGGGATAATAATAGAAACCACACTGTAGGGTTGCTGTGAAGATTAAATGAAGAAACATGAAATAGAACTTAGAAGAAAGCCCTGATTAGGGAATATTCTTAATTCACTATTATTAGTCATTTGTGCTTCTTTGCTTCTATGACCCCCCAGGAAAGTAACATTGTAAATGCTCAACTTCTATTTAGAGTAGAGTTTTCCCCTATGTCTACTTAACCCATGCAAATTCAACTATGTACTCTTTTGTATGTAGTTATAATACTGTAAAATTATATATCTGCACATATCTTGCATATATACTGACTACTGTATATATTTATGTGTTTATATGTTTATTTTACTGTGGCAAGTTATATATAGAAGAAAATATATATTGCCCTTTCTGGACAATTTAAGGGATTCTCAATGGTAATTTGAACTATATGTAACTTCTATGTGTTGTATGTGATTCAGCTCCATTACAATGCATTGGGTGCTTTACACACATTATCTCATGTAATCTTTGTGCCCATTCATTATACAGAAGAAGAATTTAAGGCTCAAGGAGGTTAATTAACTTGCCCAAGGTCACACAGCTAGCAAAATCAAGATTTTAAAATCACAACCTGAAAGTCTGAAACTCAAGCCTTTGGCCATTCATCCCATTTGTATTGACTTACGGGCAACAGGCATGAGGTGTGGTCAGTGGTCAACAGCAGGGATGGAAACTGGTCATCTCTGAAAATGTGGTCTTGTCTTTTGTCCTCATGGAAGCTTTGTCAGTGCTCCATGGCTGAGGGCATCTTCAGGAGGCTGGGGATAACTCTAGTCTGATCCTCTGGTTCTTTTAGGGACATCTTGTGTGTTCTGCATGTAAATGCAAGCTGTGGCTGGAAGCCAGACCTTGGTTTGGTACCCACTGGCTGATCTAGATGAGGCTCTGATGTCATCAGCCTGATGTCACTCAGTGCTTCTTTTAGTACTCTCAAGGAGACATCTCCTGACAGCACCAGATGACATTGCTAGGCAAAAGGTCACAAAGGTTTCTTTTCAGGAATGTTTTCAGTCCAAATGCAAGCTCTTGAATTGATTTGACTCGATAGAGTAATTAATTGGAAGAGAGTTGGCTCATAGCTCAGGACTCCCTCCAAACACATTATTATCCAAATAGAATAGTAACATGTTAGTTGCTGAATTCAACAAACATTCACTCTGCTAAGCTCCAGGCATAAACAGGTCCACAGGACATGGCCCTTGCATTCAAGGAGCTTCTAAACTATCTATATTCGGTAATAAAAATTTCATATTTGCTTTGTACCAAGACAGATGACTAGCTGCACTTCTGTATGATTTGCTCATTGTAAGTTCAGCTCGTCTGTCCACATTGGCTATGCTTCCCTTGGCTAGAAAGAAAGAATGATAAAAAAAATACGGGGCAGGACATTGCTCACAGAGTGAGGAGTTAAGAGACACAGCTCAGATTCTAGTTCTGCTTCCTATTTGCTGGGTGACCTGGGAAACGTAATTAAATCTCTCTAAGATTTTCTGTTTAATGCAGATAATCCTATTACCTCCCTCATGGCATTGGTGTATCCTATTTGGCAGTGTTCTTCAGAGTCCTCTGTAAGCTGTAAAACATTATTATTTCATATGAGGTTAAATGTACTGTGTTCTACTGTAGTCTACAATCTGGAAATCTACAAATCCGTCTTTTGCTATCTCTAGTCTTTTTTAATTCACCAGACTATTAAATTAATGAGACTATCCCATCTCCTGGCTTTTAGGTAAATGAGACCTAATGGTCATATTTCCTGTCTTTGAAGAGCTGGCAATTAGTTAAGACTATAGTGATTACATTCCCTGGAAATGATCAGGCACCTAATATAATTATCCTTTCCAAAGAAAAGATTTGAAAAAGTTTAAGAAAGGATTTCAAGGGTATTACTACTACTACTACTAAGTCGCTTCAGTCGTGTCCAACTCTGTGCGACCCCATAGACGGTAGCCCACCAGGCTTCCCCGTCCCTGGGAATCTCCAGGCAAGAACGCTGGAGTGGGTTGCCATTTCCTTCTCCAATGCATGAAAGTGAAAAGTGAAAGTGAAGTCACTCAGTCGTGTCTGACTCCTCTTTGCGACCCCATGGACTGCAGACCACCGGGCTTCTCCACCCATGGAATTTTCCAGGCAAGAGTACTGGAGTGGGTTGCCATTGCCTTCTCTGATTTCAAGGGTACCTTTAGATAAAGAAGCGAGAAGGCCTGATGGGATTCATATGAAAATTCCATTGATAATGGGTCTTATAATATGGTCTCTCTGAAGTCTGGATTAATCCCAGCACATCTGGTCTTACCTTCTAGCTTCTGAAATCAGGTTTTGCATGCTGACTGCTATGTAACAGCAGTCTTTTATTTTGGAATATGCAGATGAAATGAAGTTAGTGTGAGTAGTCAGAAGTATTTTGACCTACTTCCAGGGAATAAGTTTGATATGAAGTCTATTTCTTCTTAACAATGACTCTGTTATTCAGGATAGAAGGCATAAAGGGATGAAGAGGTCAAGAACCTAACTAAGAGAATATTAACCCAGAAGAGAAACATGGGTGGTAGAACAGCCTTTTTTAGCTGAATGAGCTTTGGAGTCAGACTCAGGTTTAATTTCTGGTTATCCTTCTTATGAACTGTGTGATCCTGAGCAATTATTTAAACTTTCTGAGTTTGATTTTCCTCATCTGAAGAATAAGATAAGAATACTGCCCACCTCCTTTGGTTGTTGTGAGGGATAAACGAGATAATGAATGTAGAACATTTGCTCAAAATATTGATGACTCTCACCATCATTATAATTATCATCATCAAGAGCATCATCAATTTCCTCATCAGCATGATCTGCCTTGACTTCTCCACTTATTCTGGTGGCTCAATTGAGGTCCATCTCAATTTTCCCATTTATTTTATTCTAGCCTGCCATCTCCTGTGTTAAATAATGGCTTATTTTTTCTTAAAAAAAATCTTTCATGTTTTCTAAAACTCATTTACCTCAGCCATCTGAAAATAACTGTTGAGGATAGGAATAAATTATACCTTTTGATCCTTGTAGAAAATGGCCAAAAAATCCACCTGGATTTTCAAAATCCCAGCATTGGGGGATGAAATATGGTCTCAACAAGAGCTGTAATGCAGTCCTTCTTTGACTGGGATGTCCTCTGCTCCTCCTCACACTGGAATCCCAGGGTATCATTCATGCTCTGAGGAACTAGTCTTTTTGACCACTTTGTGCTAATTGCCATTCGCTGACCATCTTCCATGGGATCGAAAAGAGTCGGACAGGACTGAGCGACTGAACTGAACTGAACTGACCATCTTCCATTCTCTCATTTACTCATTCACTTATTCAAAGTCAACAGTTACTTTTTCCATGTTAGGTAACAGACTAGGGGATAGAAAGGAGACATGATGGCTGTCCTAGTGAAACAAATAGTCTAATGAGAAATGCTAAAAAGTTAGTGGACAATTACAATTCAGTGTGATAAAGGCTATAATGAAAGAAGCATGGAGGGCTGGGAAGCATAGATGCATAGTACCTGACCCTAACCTGACCTGTCTTTGTGGATTGGAGAAGGGATGCAGAAAGAGTTGATGTTGAAGCTGAGTCTGGTCAGTAATAGAGGGAGGTTGCAGGGGGTACAGTCAGAGGAACCAACATGAGGCTAAGGGGAGAAGTTCGTCTTCCAGCTCTTCCCAAGCACCAGCAATCAGCTGTTCCCAGTTGTCTAACCCCTTTTATTTTACTTCCTATTTTCTTAAGAAATTGACCAGATACAGGAGACACGGGGCAGTGTGAACGACAGACACCAACTAACCTTGGAATCCTTACTCTGTGGCCTTTGAATCAAACACAAGTGATTTCAGGGAGCGAAGACTATACGTTGTGCTAAACCTAGGCAGGACCCTCTGTGACACGTAATTCTGTACCCTTCCTGCTTCAAACTGAGACAGGTCTCTGTCTCTCTCTTTCTTTGGTTTTTACAATGTACACAAATTACACTCAGGACTGCAAATCAAAGAGACGAAATGAGATGTCTAATATTATACAGTGAGTTGAGAGCAGGGACAGGAATTGGAGACAGATTCCAGCTCCATGAGCATCATCCCTGCATAAAAATGAATTTTCAAGCCTCCAAAAACTTGGTCCTGCTTTTCTGTCTACCTGGAGTGTCCTTTTCTACATCCTACCAGGCTTATCACCAAGGCCACCTCCTGTAGAGACTTCTCACAATCCCTTCCCTTCCACTCTCTGTCCCACCTCTCCAATTTTACAAAGGATTCACCACTTACTTGTCTGTGCACTCTAGGTCTTGTTGAGGCATCTCTTTTTACAATTTATTCTCAGTGTTATACACGTGTTATATTGAAACCATGAAAGACTTGTAAAGAATGGAACTATCTCTTAGTCATCTTGATATTCTTGGCACATAGTAGGTCCTCAATGAACTTTGTTGAATGACTCAACAAACAAATCTGCAATACTCCTTTTCTTACTGGAGTCAGGTGCCTTTTAGTTTAAAGCCCTGCACCCCCTTTTTAAGCCCCAGAGAAGGTCAGATCCCTTCCAAGCCAGCCTTTATCTTGACACAGCTCATAGAGCTGGGGAGTTGTGTGGACCCAGCTGTTGGGCAATGTGCAAATAGAACACTCTTGTGATGGATGGGTGGGAGATTGCCATCAAGTCACCATCAAGTTCATTGACTTGACAAACCGGTATTTTTACAGAAGCAAATACAATCTGTGGTTACCCAAGCAGATAAAATGGGAATCTTTTCCCTATCTTAAATAGAATTTCCTGGGTGAATTCTTTTGTCTTCTTGCAAAGATCACTGTGTACTCTGCGGCTTTCAAATACAGTTTTCAAATTCAGGGGTCCAAATCTGGGCCCATGGAGCTCAAGGATGAGTGATTTCTGAGCCTTGGAAGGAATCTTTTCATAGCCCAGGGTAGCATAAAATCAAGGTGGTAGAAACTGTGGCCTCAGACTTGGAGTCTAAACATGGTTTCACTCTTGCAACTTTGGGAAAGTCACATTGCTCTTCTAAGCTTCAGTTTCCATGTCTGTAAAGGGGGATGTTCTCCTAGAAAGGTTTTGGAGACAATTAACTGTGCTATTCAAGAGGGGTCTTAAAATAAACTGGGTTTATACTTGGCACTTGAAAGCTGACTTCCTTCTCCTTCCAGGAAAGTGAGGAAGCTGGGGCAGACAAGAGATGGTGAGATCTCTTTTTTCGAGAGTGCTAAGAACTGCTAAAGGAAGAAGCATGGTGTACTAAAGACCACTGGTTTGCACCTTTTTTTTTTTCCTTTTTTGGATAGAGGCAAGGGTCAGTGTTTCCCCCACCACCACCAAAGGCTGTTTCATTTTCTGTCTGCTCTAACCTCAGCTGCCTAAACCACCAATTGTTCTTTTTCTGAATGGAGCCCACAGGGCCCCCCTTCCCACCGCAGTGGTTCTTGGGTTCTCCTCTCAATTCTTGCACACCGGCCGGTACTGTTCAGTGGCCATTTCCCAAATACCGGGAACTCAGAGGGAGTACCGCGAACAACACCTTCGCTCTGACTTTGACCAGTGTTTTGGCACATCCTGTTAGAAAAAAAAAAAACAGTACCGAAAGCAGTAATTATAACACCGAACACCCCTCCCTGTCACATCCCCTACCTATGAAATTCCCCAGGAGGTGCTGGAGGGGTGAGACTGATGGGGGGACCCTACTTGGAGGCCCTCAGAGCAGACCAGAGCCTTCCGCTGACTCCACTACTTGTTCGTGCCTGAGATGAGATACTTTGTCCATTTCTTAGAATCTATGCACATAGACCAAAAATGAAAAGATGCCAAGTTGTATCCAATGAAAATCTCCCCCCCATTCCTTTCCTGCACCCTGATTTCCCCACCAGAGAGCCAATTTCCTGGTTCTTGCGTCTGTCTGCAGTATTGCAAGCATGTATACAGTCACATTTTTTTCCTGCAAAAGTAGCATGATATACATGATATACCAATGGCTTCCAATGGCTTTCCCGGTGTCTCAGTGGTAAAGAATCTGCCTGCCAATTCAGGAGGCTCAGGAGATGTGGGTTCAATCCCTGGAAGATCCCCTGGGGAAGGAAATGGCAATCCACTTTAGCATTCTTGCCTGGGAAATCCCAGAGGAGCCTGGCGGGATACAGTCCATGAGGTTGCAAAGAGTCAGACATGACTGAGCAAATGACCACACACACACACATAAAGCATGACATATATGTGATTTGCGCCTTCCTTTTGGTACTCAGTACTAGATTTTGAAGTTCAACCCCACACTTTCTTTTTCTAAAGAAAGGGATAGAACTCATTTACATGTGTGACTTGGAGTTTATTCAAGAAGTCATCTGCGAATGAACATTTAAATTCTTTGCAACATGCAATGAATAACTGTGCCTAAGTCACTTCCCCAGAATTCATCCCAAATTCATTTAGGAAGTAAGATGGTGGTGGTACTGTAAGCTGGCTCAAAAGTACAAACTCCTGAAATTCCTGAAATGTTCCTGGCCAGCTTGGCTTCTCCCCTGGAAAAACTCTCACTCTCCTTTGAAGACTTGGTTCAAAGGTCACTTCCTATCTTAAGCCTTTCTAGGCCGGCATCAGACAAGCAAAGTTGCTCCTGCATCTTTTGGCTTTCTAGGCAGTAGTTCCCAGATTAGCTATGTAAGGATGGCCCCAAGGACTGGTAAAGACCAGACTGTGGGCTCTGCCTGGCTCCAGAGTTTCTCATTCACGAGGTCTGGGGTGGGATCTGAAGCTGTGAACTTCTAACAAATTCCCAGGTCATGCACTTGCTGTGGGTCAGGACCACACTTAGAGAAACACAGAGTCAATGATTTTCCTCCTTCAGGAACCACTTGCTTAGTGAATTTCCTTACTGAAAAGCCCCCTCCCCACCCCTTACCCCAGACTAGGTTAGCTGCTCTTGACATACTCACTTATCTTTCTTCTTTAGGTTGAAAATTCCATACAAGCAGAGACTGGCTACATGTTTACTCCATACTAGATCTGCATGGCTTGACAGAACCCCCAGAGATATAGTAGGTGGACAATACATGTGTGTTTGATAAATGATGCTTTGAAATTATTATTGTGTCTCTTTCAGAGTACTAAATTTCTTAAGGCCAAGGCCTCTAGGTCCTTAAATATCTCGTCTCCATCTCCATTTTCACCTTAGCTGATCTATTGCTTTATAAAAAGTCTTCCCACTTTCACCCTCACCCTTCTTTAATCCCTTCTCCCTAGGGCGGACACACTGATATTCTAATAATATTGATTGGAAAGCTTGGTAACTAAGCTTATTTTCAGTAGTAGGGAGCTAGTTAAATAAATTACTGTATATCTAGGTCACTGCATAAAGAATTTCCCAATTCTTTACTGTAGTTACATATCCTCTCTTACCAATGTCATTCAATTAGTTAAATGCTATGACAATGGAGGGTAGGGTAGTTTGGTATGACTAAATGATGTGTTTCAAATGTCTATTTCACAGATTACCTTTCCATCAAACTTTTATAGAATTACTAGTTTTCTATTGACACAAATTATGCCTGGATCTTCAGTGAAGTAATTGAGGATATCAAGGTTCTCATTGGTAGAGAATTTCTTGTGGAAATTAATGAAGGGACTTCAGAGTCAGGTCAAGGAGGATCTTGATGGCCATGTCTATGAGCTTGGATTTTACTCTACAAACAATAGAAGGTGTGGAAATGTGCAAAAGGGGAGAACTATGTTTGATTTCCATTTTAGAGATATACCTCTGGCTTTGGTATGGAACTTGGGTTTAAAGGAAGGAGGGAGAACAGTCAGGAAGTTCTCCCAATAGTCAGGTAAGCAATGATGAGGGTCTCAGCTCAAGGGCCATGGTAGCAGGGTTGGAGAGGTGGGGAGGATAGAGAGGCAAAATTGACAGGACTTGGCCTTTGCATATTGGGTTTGTGTGTGTGTGTGTGTATACATGTGTACATGTGAGTATGTGTAGGAGAGAAAGCATATGGGTACACACGTGTGTGCATGAATGAAGCATGTGTACGCAATACACATGTGTGCACATATGCATAATAGTGAAAGCATGTGTGTGGTTTGTGTGTGTATGTTTGGGTCGTGTATGTGTGTGTATGTTATGGAGGTGATGCTTGTGAGAATCAGTTAGGATTAACAATGACTCCCAGTTCCTGGCCTGAGTAACTGGATAGTTAGCAATGTGGTACGTCTAGTCTTGGGCTTTCCTAGGGGCTAAGAGGTAAATAATTCACCTACCAATGCAGGAGATGAAGGTTCGATCCTTGGATTGGGAAGATCCCCTGGAGAAGGGAATGGCAACCCACTCCAGTATTCTTGCCTGGGAAATCCCATGGACACAGGAGCCAGGTGGGCTACAGTCCATGGGGTTGCAAAAGGGTCAGACATGACTTAGCAACTAAAACAGCAGTGGCAAACACATCTAGTCTTAGACGATGGAGGACACAGCTTCTGGACATGTGAGTTCAGTTTGGATCGTGTGAAGTTTGAAATACTTCAAAATCCTGCAAAGAGTTGGATATTCCAGTCTGGAGGTCCAGAAAAGAAGCCAGCACAGGATCGATATACAGGTTATCGGTATACTCAGATGGATCATCCCAGAAGAACGTGGACTGAAGTCTGAAGGGTTTGGAGAGGCCAAGTGTTTGGAGGTCACCAGTGTTTGAGAGTCAGGCAGAGAACATGAATTCTAGGAGAAGAATGAAAAAGAAAGGTGAGGCACCAGAGTGAAGGCAACAGGAGGATTCAAAAGTCAGTGAATGGTGGGACTAGAAGACTGCTAGTAATTGCTGGAGAGAAACTGCAAGGATGTAGAGTAGAAATTCAAAAAGCGTAGAGAGGAAGGTGAAGCTGAGGTGGGAAGGGGGTCAATTCTATCAGTAAATTCAGATGCAGAAGGACAGAGAGCAACGAGACTGCAAGTAGCTGTTTGCTCTCCAGATTAACTGAACATTGCTCAGATCTTGTTTGCTATGAAAAATGAAAGAATTTTGTAAGTCTTCTTATAATACCACTTTATCACTTTACCACTGAAAAATCTTGAAAACATTAAAAAAACAACAAACCCAAAGCTTAAAAATAGGAGAAAAACAAAACAAAACACCCTACTCCAATGTGGCTCTTTGATTGTGTGTGTGTGTGTGACATTTTCCTCCAAATTGTGTGACAGTCCTTGCAGGGAGGCAGAATGAGTGATGACTGCAAACACTGTGTTGCAGCATCTGCTAAAACCACTTGGCAGTCAGACTCATCTCGCTACGTATTGGTGCTGAAAGTACTACATGGATTGCCTTCCTAACCTCACTCTGCAGCTGGGTGACCTTGGGCAAGTCATTTCACCTCTGGTGTGGTTTCTTAGCAGTATGAGGCTCTTAAAAGGAACACATCGAACAAGGCTTTTTATACCTTGACAGCTGGCAAGGACTCCACTTTGTTCAGCCCCAGCTGAGCACAGTTTAAGAAGGGATAAAAACCTGGGACAGCCTCCCCTAACCACATCTTTGTCCTTAATGCAGCAAGATGCTCTTCTGTGCTAGACACCTAACACACCAGTGGATCGCAAGTTGTGTGGTCAGGTGGCCAAAGTACTGGACCTCCAGCTTTAGCATCCATCCTTCCAATGAATAGTCAGGGTTGATTTCCCTTAGGATTGACCGGTTGGATCTCCTTGCAGTCCAAGGGACTCTCAAGAGTCTTCTCCAACACCACAGTTCCAAAGTATCAGTTCTTCAGCGCTCAGCCTTCTTTATTGTCCATTAGCTTTCTGAAGTTTGCTATCATCTTGTTTTGCAACTGATTGCTCCAAGGCCAAAATAAAAGGGCATTCAGGTTTTTGATGATGGCCATTCTGACTGTGACGTAATACATGTGACGTAATACATATATATGGAATCTAGAAAAATGATATTGATGAACCTATTTTCAGGAAAGGAATGGAGGTGCAGATGGAGAAAAAGGACATGTGGACACAGTGGCGGAGGGAGAGAGTGGAGTGAATGGAGAAAGTAGCATCAACATATATGCACTGTCGTGTGTAAAACGGCTGGCTGGTGAGAAGTGCTGTATAAGACAGGGAGACACTCTGGAGCTTCTGTGTTAACCTAGAGGGTTGGGATAGGGGGAAGGGAGGGAGACTCAGGAGGGAGGGGATATACTTATGATTGTGGCTGACTTGAGCTGTTGCATGGCGGAAACCAACACAATATTGTTAAACTTTGAAAACAAACAAACAAACAAAAAAATACATTCAGAACATCTGTAGTTTAAAGCAATAACATTTTAAAATGGCAGATTTCACAACTGGATTTTTTAATTAGCTCTTAGTTACTAACCACTGTGAAGCAGTGGTTCCTAATCTTTAGCAGCATCAGAAACACCAAGAAGGCTTGTTAAAATCTGGAATGCTGGGCCTCAACACCAGAGTTTCTGATTCAGTGGTCCTGGGGTGGAGCTCAAAATTTGCATTTCCCACCAGTTCCTTGGTAAGTGGTGCTGAAGATGCTGGTCCCAGGACCACCCTTCGAAAAACACTGGTGCTGAGGAAGGACCTCTGGCTCTCAGATCACACGTGACTCAATATCTCTGAGTCTCAATTTCCTCGTCTGTGAAATGGGGAAATATAGACCCAACAAACCCAGTGCTCAGATTTAAAAAAAAAAAGAAAGAAAGAAAGAAAAAATAAGGGAAAAAGAAAACCAAAATGTTTTTTCTGGATTTGTTTTGTTGTTGCTATGGTTTGTTCATTTGTGGCATTTTCTTCCAAGCTGTGCTCAGGAAGGTGGGGAGAATGACCATTTAAAGCACAATTTCAAGCATCTTCTAATTGATCTGGTAGTCACAATTCCTTAAATCTCTGTGCTGGAAGGAACTCTATGGTTTTCTTCCTCCATCCTCAATCTACAGCCTTGTGACCTTGGCGAAGCCCTTCACTCCCTTGGCAATCTTTTCCGCTTGCATCTCATTGGGCAGAAATGGATCATGCTGCTACCCCTAGAACCATCTTCACTTAAGGTATCTGCCCTTTTTTTTCTTAAGACTTCAAGAACATGGAGGGCTGAGATGGCCTTTTATCAATTCGGGAGTATGGGGACAGTCAGTCCAGTTGCTCAGTCGTGTCCGACTCTTTGCGACCCCATGGACTGCAGCACTCCAGGCCTCCCTGTCCATCACCAACTCCTGGAGCTTACTCAAACTCATGTCCATTGAGTCAGTGATGCCATCTAGCCATCTCATCAACTGTCGTCTCCTTCTCCTCCCACCCTCAATCTTTCAGATACATGGTAATGTAAAGGCCAGAATCAGATAGAACTAGGTTCAAATCTCTGCTATGCCACTCATTTGCTTGTGAACTTGGACAAGTGACTTGAACTCCTGGAGACCCAACATCTCATCCCGAAATTGGAAATAAGAGTACAATCGATCTTCCAGGAGGTCTATGGGGGTTAAAGGAAATCAGAGACAAAGATGCTTGACAGGTTTTTGAATATATAGTAAAGAATCAATAAATGACAGATATTGTGTACATGGAAATTCCCAGAACAATGAGATAGTTACACAATAATTCTGGACCCATGCCCCTCATCCCCACTCCCCAACTGAATCCTAGCCTAACAGACAGAGTAATAAAGGAATAACCCAAACCACTAAGGAAAAGAACAAAACCAGAAGAGCCCATCTTTCCCTAAATAGGACCTTCTAAAGCTTCCCTTGTGGGCAGCAAGGGTTGGGTACCAGGCTGCTCCAGGAAGATGAGCAGAAGCAGCTGGTACATCACGGGGAAGTACCGGCCAAAGCTCTCTGGTCCACCTGCAGCAGCAGTTTCTGCAGCGTGTCCTTCACCAGATTCTAGAAGCAGAAGAAATTCAGAGAAGCTGGGGTGGGGGGAGGGTGCGGGGGAGCAATGAGAGAGCTTAACAGACTTTGCAATTATCTCTCTGAGACTGTTTAGAATGTAATGTTCCTCTCCGCCCCCTTTCCTTTTCATGTTGTAATTTTCTTCACAGAAAGAATACAATGGAGAACATATTCCAGGCTTTCCAGAGCTTGCAACTAACCCCACCTCCAGACACAGGAACAGATAAGGGAGAGGGGAAAACACACACACACACACACACACACACACACACACACAGGCATTTTTTTCCCCCTGCAGAGATTTCACAGAGATGGGAAGCTAAGAAATCCAGTTAGGTTTGGACATTGCCTTACACACCCACCTCATGGTTTCAGTATGATCTGTTCTTGATGCTCAGTGCTCAGCAAGTTTCAATAGCTCTTTTCCTTGCCAGGAGGGTCAGGGCTGTCCCATGGAATTTGCCTCCTACCTCCATCCCCTGGAGATGACCAGGAGGCAGCCTGTGTTTGCTCCACCTGGATTCCTACGTAAGTATTTAATTGCCCACAATTTCTCTCCAGGAAATGAGGAGATTCAGGGTATCAGCTGTCTTTGGAAGAGCTCAGGACTGAGGGGTCAGAGGGCATGAGGATGCAGGATTCTTTCTCAGGTTTCTACCTCCTCCCACTTCCTATCCAGCCCCCTATCTTTTCTCCCTTGTCTCTTCCCTGCCACTGTCTGTCTAGCCTTTCCCCAACCTTTTAGCCATAAGCTCAAATGAGCAGCCAGGCTGCGTTTTGACACATATCACCAAGTTGCCCTCCAGAAAGGTTGCATATTTCCTCCAGCAAAACATAAAGGAATGTGGAAAGAGAACATCTGATTTCTTATCTCTTTCCTTTTTACTCTTGTGGACATGTCTGAGGGAGTCACTTTCCCAGGATAGCTCTTAATGCTATTGTGTGCTCAGTCGTGTCTGACTGTTTGTGACACCATGGACTGCAGCCCTACAGGCTCCTCTGTCCATGAGATTTTTCAGGCAAGAATACTGGAGCGGGTTGCCATTTCCTCCTCCTGGGGATCTTCCCTACCCAGGGATCGAACCGTGTCTCCTGCTTTAGAAGTTTAAAGCTGCCCTGCTAAACCTTTGCTTTTCAGAAGATTCCATCATCTCTGAGAGCAAAATGCGATGATCGCAACTGGGGGCTTCCTGGACCAGACAGGCCCCCGCTGCCCAACTAGCTCGTTAGTGATGCATATATGTGTCCGGTCAAGATGAACTCATTCCAGATGACATCAGAACAGCACATCCAAACCTGCCGGCTCAAGGGAAATAAGAAATGTTTGTTGCTGACGCCACTGCCATGAACTGACTACGTACCATGTGTCAAAAACTGCTAAATGCAGAGAACACAATGAATGAAATAAGATCCCTGCTTTTGAATGGGTCACAAGCATTCACAATGTGATTAAGATGGAAAAGTACTAAAATGTAAGTTTTACAAATGGGTAAAACAGCCATGATACAGTGCTAGGGTTTGCTTAAGTGGACAGTGTGATATTGTGGCTACAATCAAAGAAGAATCCCAGAACTTGGCCATCTTTAATTTAAGCATTTTTTCATAAGAAAATGTATAATCAGAGGAAAAATGGAAAGAACACTTCCTTTTCAATCCCTACTTCTCAAATCACTTAAAAAATATTTGCAACTATTTTACACTGGGGAAAGTATTAAAAAATTTTCCCTAGCTTAGCTTATGGTTTTATTTGGAGAGATGGAGTGAAAAGTCCAGAATTTCAATAACAATCAAGAGTTTAAGGGTAATGCTCATCAGCTAAACTGAAATTGTACTTTCAAATTAATGGTATTCCCTAACTTCCCTTGTGGCTCAGCTGGTAAAGAATCCACCTGCAATACAGGAGACCTGGGTTCGATCCCTGGGTTGGGATGATCCCCTGGAGAAGGAAAAGGCTACCCCCTCCAGTATTCTGGCCTGGAGAATTCCATGGACAGTCCACGGGGTCACAAAGAATCAGGCACGACTGAGTGACTTTTACTTCCTTATTCCTTTTACGTGTTTCTTTTGAGTTTTTGGCTTCTTGATTCTGTTTTAACTTTATTTGAGGGCAAAATCAGAGCATTTCATATCTATAAAGAAGAGAAGGACTGACATTGATCAAACACTTGTCGTGTTCCAGCAGCATCCGAGGCCCACCATATTCCTAATGACAGTGATCATAGGAGGCAGATTTTGTTATTGACATGAAGGCTCAGAGAGGTTTAGTAACCTGCTAAAGATCACACAGTGAGTATGTGGAATAGAGTTAATAGAGTTTTTCAATTTAAGACTTACTCTTTCCCTCCACCTCCCAATGCTAACCTTCTTCCTTTTAAATCACCTATTTCCGTCCCTTTCCCAATGACTCAGAAATCTTCTTGGTGATGATTTTGAAAGGCCCTCAATGAGGGCAGTGAAGATGGAAGCTACAGTCTTCCAGAAGAAGACACATGCATTTGCAGCTGGAGAACAGTTAGAGTCACAGAGTTTATGGAGTCCCGGTGGGACAGATTAGCACTCGGGGTATGTAATGACAGGGTTCACCAACATTCCTAGATTGAAGAGTTTATGCGTGCCTCCCTACTTTCACCAGCTGTACTTGCCTCTGACTTAATTATATGCTCAGGGCACAGATGCCTCTAGAATTGCAGGCCATATCTGGCTTCCCAGGATGGGTTATTGGTTAGATGACACTCAGCTCTTGGAATGCAGGGGGAAAATTGTTGTTGGCTGGTCTCTAAGTAGTAGATCTATATTTGAATCATTATAAGCCAAGATTCATTCACCTGGATCCTGCCATGCTTGAATCCCGATGTTTGTAGCTTCATGGAGCAGACACCCTCTCTGCAATCAGCTCTTGAGTTGGGAGCTAGCAATTTGGGGAATATGAATTCCTTTCCTATCTCTGACTTTGACTTGTGTAGGGAAGACCCCGAGAAGTTTTGGGGAGGAATAGCTGATGTTATAAGGCAAGTGGAGGACTTGGAGTCAGAGCTGTAGGTTTGAAACCTTGTCCTTGTATTGTCCCTTTGCAGTCTGATTATAAAATTTACTGCTCTGGTCCTCGGAGAAGGCAATGGCACCCCACTCCAGTACTCTTGCCTGGAAAATCCCATGGATGGAGGATCCTGGTAGGCCGCAGTCCATGAGGTCGCTAAGAGTTGGACACGACTGAGCGACTTCACTTTCACTTTTCACTTGCATGTATTGAAGAAGGAAATGGCAACACACTCCAGTGTTCTTGCCTGGAGAATCCCAGGGACAAGGGAGCCTGGTGGGAGGCCGTCTATGGGGTCGTACAGAGTCAGACACGACTGAAGTGACTTAGCAGCAGAAGCAGCTCTGGTCCTAGGAGTTGGGGCAACCATAGGCTCTCTTCTCATCCCATAGTGATGAGAAGTGGGGCATGCAAACTTACTAACTGGTTGCATGATTTAAGAAAATTAGTTGGCCTTTCTCACCCTCAATTTCCTTATTTGTAAATGGGTGCTAACAAGAATGCCTTTCTCTAGAAGTTAAGAGAATCTAATGAACTAGTGGCTGTGAAAGTACTTTGTAAATTATGAAGGGACCACACCCCAAATTTCTGCATGGGTGGGGCCTGATTTGGTTACCACTGATCAAGTGCTTATACTTAAGTACTAAGTGCCTACTAACCACATGGTTGATGGTCAACATGCTTGGTGAAAGAATAAAAAATGTTATGTTATTTAGCAAATCCTCTTCAGCTAGACAGGCTGCCCTGGTGACTCAGTGGTAAAGAATCTGCCCGTCAATGCAGGAGACTCAGGTTTGATCCCTGGGGGAAGATCCCCTAGAGTAGGAAATGGAAACCCATTCCAGTGTTCTTCCCTGGGAAATCCCATGGACCAAGGAGCCTGGTGGGCTCCAGTCCATGGAGTCCCAAAGAGTCTGACATGACTTAGTGAATAAATAATAACTTCAGCTGCTGCTGCTGCTGCCAAGTCACGTCAGTCGTGTCCGACTCTGTGCAACCCCATAGACAGCAGCCCACCAGGCTCCTCTGTCCCTGGGATTCTCCAGGCAAGAACACTGGAGTGGGTTGCCATTTCCTTCTCCAATGCATGAAAGTGAAAAGTGAAAGTGAAGTTGTTCAGTCGTGTCCAACTCCTTGCAACCCCTCGGACTGCAGCCCACCAGGCTCCTCCATCCATGGGATTTTCCAGGCAAGAGTACTAGAGTGGTTTGCCATTGTCTTCTCTGAACAACTTCAGCTAGATGCTCAAAATTCTGTTTTTTATTTCTATAACCTGATTTACAGTGTAACTTCTGAGAGGATCTGGCTTCCTTGACCATGAGAAACTCATCGAGAGGAACACTGTGTCAGTTAACTATTGTTTTGACAAACCACCACAACATTCACACTAATAAAAAAAAATCCCAACCATTTATTATTATTGAGTCTATGGGTCAGCTGGATATTTCTGCAAGACTAGGCTGGGCTTGGCTGGGCTTATCTGTTCTCATGCATCAGATGCCAACTGCTGCGTCAGCTGGGGAGAGGCTGGTATAAGATGCCATCTGATGGGAAGTCTCCAACTCTTCAACAGGCTCCCCTGGGCTTCTGTTTGTGGAGGTGGCATGTTTCCAAAAGACAGGAGAATTGCTCAAGGCCTCTTGAAGTCTAGGCTCAGAACTGGTCCACTTCCTCCACATTCTATTTTCCAGAGCAAGGGTATAAGGCTAGCCTAAATTTTGGGCTTAGAAATATAGACTTCACATATCAAAATGCTATAGACATAGGGAGGATAGAAATTAGAATATGTTTACAATCAGTATTTCACATAACTTTTGGGCTAAGCTAGGGAAGTTATGCTGTAAACCAAGAAAAAGAAAAATGTGGATTCTCTCCTCTCTTATCCCTTTGCCATCAATGTTGCCCAGAGAAGGATTACTTTCATGATCTCTGCTGCCTAGACAATAAATGTAGCTCCAGCCACATCGGCCTGCCTTCAAACCAATTTGGCAAATATTTTTCTAGTGCCTTCTGTCTCCCTGGGGCTGTAAAACTCAGAAGAAGCAGACATTCTAAGAATACAGTCCTTCTCTCCTTTACCCCAGCCTAGAAGGAGGTACAGATTTATCCGACCTATAAGAAAGATGGATAAACGCCTCTCCATATTCTTATCGTAAATTACTCTCCAACTTGTCATCAAGGTTATTTCGTTTTTTTTCAAGGTTATTTTAATAGGGTTTCTTGTGTTGCCTACAAACTAAAGTACCTATTTCTTCTTCTGGAATTCAAAGCTTTCATGAATTGTCCCTAATCTCTTTCTAGGCACTTGCCCCATTATTTTTGGGAAAGAAAGCAACACCTCCATTATATCAGAATCTTCAGCATTTCATAGTTTCCTGACTATTTGTTTGCATGTAACATTTTCTGTGCCTGTATATGCCCATTCTTGTCTCTCCCTGTTACAGTCCCAATCATACTATTGAGATCCTGGTCAATTATCAACCTCCTCCACAGAGCCTTTCTTTCCTAACCTATTTAAAATCAATTTCTTATTTTTCTCTGTTCCCCTAATCATACTTTTTTTTTTTTTTTTACTATAATATCCTATTCTTGGGTTTTATACTACCCTGGATCGAAGTTCCCTGAGGCTGGGCCTTGGTGCTCTCACCTGAGTGTCCTCCAATTTACCTGGAATGTCTTCCTCTTGTGAGGGGCTGAGTCAATGCTATTGACCTGATTGAATCTCTTCCCACTTCTCTCCACCGGCTCTGCAGCCCTGCTTCACATCTCAGAGCTGGCGAGAGACGTGGTCACTTTCCAGGACTCCGTTTAGCCAGTAGCTTAAGCGGCACTTCACTCGGGCCTACTCCTAGGCCACTGAATTGGCATGAGCTACAGGTCTAAAAAAAGTCCTGCCCTGTAACAGGGGGTCAGCTACTAATTGTAGTTCCTCCTCTGGCCACTTTTCTGAGGCTCACACTGCTTGCTGACTATTTTTAGGTGTCTGGCAGTTTAAAAGAGGGCTACAACTGTCTTTGGTTTATTATTATACTATGAATGGTCCTTGAAAACCCAGAGCCCTGATGATGATAAGATGACTTGCTCTGATGAGGACTCTTCTTTAAGTTTAAGACCCCTTGTTTTAGATGAATGGCTTTTGGACAGTGTGAATTAGAACCAGTGGGGTATTTGAAAGGCTGTGAATTCCTGGGTGTTATCTCCAAGAGTGCCTGAATTCTTAAGTCTGGGCTGGTCCTAGGATCATGTAATTTTCTCAGGCTCCCTGAGGAATTCTGCTGCTAGCCAGTCTTACTTTGAGAAAAACTATTGTAATATTATAAGCATCAGACAATGACAATGCTTCAATACTGCAGCTGGGCAACTAAAGCGATGCCAAAATTATCATCACGTCCCAGAGACCAGGGAGGTCTCCAAATATGTCTCCTTTCACCATGCCGCTCCTCTGCTCGAGAACTTGTGATGGCTCCATCTTTCCTTTTCTGAGTCAAGCCCAAATCCCTTCCCGTGCCATTCCAGTCTCAGCTCAGCTGATCCCTGGGGTCTGACCTTCTGCGGGTGAAGTGCTATTTCATTTCCTTTCCTTTTGATTCTGCTTATTTTGTATTTCATTTCTTCTTAGGAGTCACCAAATTTTTATTGAATGCCTTCAGTATATCAAACACTGTCCCACAGATTGGGCTTCCCTGGTGGCTCAGATGGTAAAGAATATGCCTGCAGTATAGGAAAGTGGTATTCAGATCAGTCTTTAGGGATAAAAGCAATATCATGCCTGTTGCTGCTGTAAATGAGTTTCTTTGTCTTGCCCAAGGTCACACATGCTGGTAAGTGCACTTCAAACCCAGAGTGACTGAGCCAAGGGCCATGGTCCTTTTACATGATGCCATGCTACTTATATGAAGCTGATTTCAATTGTCTACTTCCTTCACAGACTTACAGAATGAACTTATGCTTACCGAAAGAGAAGGGTAGGGGGAAGGGATAGGTAGGGAGGTTGGGATCAACATGACCACACTGCTCTGTTTACTATAGATAATCCACAATGTCCTACTGTATAAGCACAGAGAACTCTGCTCAGTGTTAAGTGGCAGCCTAGATGGGAGAGGAGTTTGAGGAAGAAAGGATACAAGTGTATGTGTATGGCTGAGTCACTTCACTGAGCACCTGAAACTCACAACACTGTTTACTGGTTGTACTCCAATATAAAATAAAAAGTTAAAAAAGTTGCATTCTTCTTTCAAAATTACAGACAAGTACTCTCTCCTAGTCTCAGAGGTAAACCCCACTTCCCTCATCTGTAAATTGGGTGTGTATATCAAGCTCAGAGGTTGCTATGAGGTGCTGTTCTGCGTGCTCAGTCGCTCAGTCATGTCTGACTTTGAGACTTCATGGACTGTAAGCCTGCAGGCTCCTCTGCCCACAGGATTTCCCAGGTAAGATTACTGGAGTGGGAAGCCATTTCCTTCTTCCAGGGATCTTCCTGACCCAGGGATTGAACCCAAATTTCCTGCATTGCAGGTGGATTCTTTACCACTAAGCCACCTAGGAAGCCCCATTAAACCCCAATTCTCTCATCTGTAAATTGGGTGTGATACCTAGCTCGAAGGTCGCTATGAGGAGAAGGGGCTAGATGTACCATGCACCGTGTCTGGCACAATCCAGATGATGAAGGGGTCCTACTGACTGGATACCATTTGCTTAGGAAAAAACAACAAGTCTCTTCAGGCTGGAGACATGACAATTGTGTGGCTTTTGTGGAATAATGGGAGGTACTGATCAGAATAAACTTTCTGGCATCATTGCATGATTTGCCCTTTTTCTTGCAGGTCAGAGGTATTATTCAAGTATAGCAATATTAGGAATCATTCTTCCGGCTGGAAGTTTTTCTCCTCTTCAAAGAGTAATCTCAGGGGAGCCACAGCCATGGAGACAGAATGTGGCAGGTGTAGCCACGCTCTGGATTAGAACTTATTTTCTGTGTTGGGGAGGAGAAAGGCTGTGGTCAGGGAAGACGAATGGACATGACTGGTCACGGTCTGCAGTGCCTTCTGCTCATGCCTAGATCAATCAGCCCCCTTGTATTGAAGACCCTCTGCTTCCATTCTTGAGTGACTTGCAGCCTTTTTGTGTCATCTTGGAGGGACTTCTCATCACTTGGGTGACCTCAAACTGTGATGCAGCTTGCAGCAGGCCCACAATGAAGAGGAGATTTATTTGTTTCTTTGTTCTTTCTAGGTAGCTGGAAGTAAAGGGTGTTTGGAGTGTTCCCTAAGAAGAGCTCCATCACCTGCATTTGCCCAGTTTTTCTTGCTTTGTCAAGTGTGGACAAAGTTGTTACTTACAATCTCCCATGAGGAAAGAATGAGGTGTGATGAGAATAAAGGGATGGGCTTTGAAGTCAAGTCAGTACGGATTCAGATCCTGGCTCAGTGACAAAGCTCTGTCTGCCTCAGTTTTTCCAAACTGTAACCGAGGGTGATGGTGAGTGCCTCATAAGGGTGTGACAAGGATTAGAAATAGTTACAGCAAACATCAGATGTGTAGTGAGACCACTGTGTGCAGCGTGCATGCATGCTAAGTCCCTTCAGTCATGTTAGACTGTAGCCTGGCAGGCTCCTCTGTCCATGGGGATTCTTCTAGCAAGAATACTGGAGTGGATTGCCGTGCCCTCCTCCAGGAGATCTTCCCGACCCAGGGATCGAACCCACGTCTTTATGTCTCCAGCAATGGCAGGTAGGTTCTTTATCACTAGCGCCACCTGGGAAGCAGGAAAGAGAAAAACCAGATTCAGAATCGCAGCATTCACAGTAGTGGCTGCTTCCTCATTTCAGTTCAGTTGACATTTATTTTGTATGAGCCTCGTGTGTCTTAGGGTACTAGGTTAGCCTCTGAGGGTATAAATATGATGGAGATCCTGTTCTCATGGGGAGTTCATGGTGAATCTATGACCAGTGTTTACATAGTACCAGGGTGCCAGGAAGAAATCACAGCCCAGGTGATTTAAAGGACTCACATGGGGTCAATAGCTGCTTGTATATATAAAACCAGCTATGATATGATATGATATCCCCGGCCTTGTCCACAGACCAGCAGCTCTTATTCTAAGAAAAGAGCAAGGGACAGTTACATCATTGTGAACATAAGCTACCCAGAGATCAGACCAGAGGAGATTATTGAATATAGCTAACCAAATAAAAGCTAACCAGAGGATAAAATCTGATCACATTGGAGGATGGAGTCATCGTTTGCCATGACTGAGCTCCTCATCTGCTGGCCTGGGAAGCCCTTGGCTGACTGTTCTCTTCCAGGCCCAGCAAACAGGTCACTCTGATGATCTAAGAGATGAGCCTGTGGTGATGTCAGCCTCCCCCTGGGCACACGGGCCCATTATCACATGCACTTGACTTTCACTCCCTAATGCTGCAGTGTCACAGCTCAGGAGTGACTCAGCAAGGGTGTGACTTTGTTTCTACTTCAGAGAGGGGTCTGGTTTTCTCAGGACAAATGTCCCCTTGTCCACCCAGGTGTATGAAGTCACACCTTTCAGCCATTTCCAATCTGATTTAAGAGAATTAGGATGAGGATTTATCTTGGCATCTGTGGATTTGCTTTTTTTCCCTCTAAATTTCATTATGAAAATGGTCACATGTACAAAAATGTTGAAAGCATTCATACACCAATCACCATGATTCTACCATAATCTTCTGATATTACTTACTTGTATTTTTACATATTTATCGAAGGTGAGGAAGGCTTCCATCCTATCCTGGGAATCTGCAAACAGGTTTAATGATTTTAAAGTAAAAGCTTTCTAGGCTGTGCCCTTCCATTTTGTAGGAAGAACATGTTAATAGGAGATATTGGTAGGAAAATACATTTGAAATAAGACTATGATTAATGCTTAATATTTCAAATGAGGTTGTCAAAATAACTTGGAAGTCAACAGACTTTAAATTTAACATGTTACTGAGTGTTTTCTCTGTGCCAGGCACTGGCTGTTGACTGTGCATTGTCAGCAGACTTGACAACCTGAACTCTACCCATAAATGATGCTGTGCAATCGTGTGTCCTTCTTGGGAGCAACTTGAAGAGCTGACCTGTTTACTTCCTCTGTTCTCTCAGCTCAAGGCCTGAGTCATTTCATTAAATGAGTGTTCTGCCTTGGCCCTCTCCCAGCCAACAGCTGCAAGGTACCAGATTGGCATGAAGCAGGTGAGTAAAGTTAGCCTAAATTTAGCATCACAGAAATCTGTTCCTATGGACTCCTGGGAACCACTCAGCGTCCCCAGGACAGGGTAGTCACCTACACAGCCACTAGTCCCAGGAGGGAGCCTTTCTTTCAGAGATTAACAAGGGCAGCATGGTTTTTCTTTAGTCACCATACTCCCTTGTGTAGAAAAGAACGATAATCAATGGGCAGAACCAGAGAACTATGGTAACACAAGGAAATGAAACATGCACTTTACATACATTTTCATAGAGTCCAAGCCCCCTCTGTAAGGAAAGAGCTCTTATTATTCCCATTTTGGTATGTGGTAGGTGACTTACGTTGGTTTGTCTGGGAATTTCTCATGTTTCACACTGGAAATCCCACACCTTCAAAATCTCTGTGTCTTGGACCAGCCGGGACATCTGGTCACCTGAGGTGGATCTGAGATTCTGCATCTACTGCAAAGAGCATCCTTACGAAGTTTGCCTTCTCCTGCCTCTCCTCCATATGGTCTTCCGATCATTCAACCACATTGTAATTTGGGGATGTTATACCCATTTTACTGATGGGAAATGGAAGCTTAGAGAGAATAGTGACTTGCCCAGGTCCAGTGACTAAGCAGTGACAGAGGCAGGTTTGGGATCCAGCTTCCTTGGGCTCTGGGTACCTCTATAGAAGTCCAGTTGAAAGGTAAAGAGTGGCAGGTGTGAAGAGGCAGTGGCTTCTCTGGGGACACTGTCACCTGCTCTCGAGTCTCTAATAATTCATCCACCTCAGTTCAACAGACTCAAATTTGTTCCTTTCCATGGCTGAGTAACATGCCATTGTATATTGTGTGTATGTATATATATATATATATCTCACAACTTTATCCATTCATCTGTCAATGGATATCTAGGTTGCTTCCATGCCCTGACTATTGTAAATTATACAGAGTGAAGTAAATCAGAAAGGGAAAGGCAAATATTGCATGTTAACACATATATATAGAATTTAGAAGAATGGTATTGATGAACCGATCTTCAGGACAGGAATGGAGACACAGATGCAGAGAATGGACTTGGCACAGCAGTGGAAGGAGAGGGTGGGACAAATTGGGAGAGTAGCATGGAAATACATACACTACCATGTGTAAAGTAGATAGCTAATGGAAAGCTGCTGTATAGCACAGGGAGCTCAGCCCAGGACTCTGCGATGACCTAGAGGAGTGAGGTGGGGGGATGGGGTGGGAGGGAGGCTCAAGAGGGAGAGGATATATGTATACTTATGACTGATTCACGATATTGTATGGCAGAAACCAACACAAACCAACACAACATTAATTATCCTCCAATTAAAAAAAGGAAAGTGTCTCCAGTGACATTTCATTTGCAGAAATTTAACTCTTTATTCCAAAGGGCTTCATGGATTTTTGCCCCTGGGCATGATGCAAAACAGCAGGGAAGGGATATAGTGGAGGATGCCAGTAAGGACAGCTGGAATCCAGGGGACGCTGTGTAGAACAAGCAGTGGTCCAGCCATCATCATTGGGAGCCCTGAACACAGCCTAGACTTGGTGTCAAGGCCTCATGAGGGAAGGCCAGCTCAGAGAGGACAGGAGACCCCGAGCGAGGAGGGTCCAGAGGGCAGGGCTGGACCTCCCTTCACTCAGCAGTCAATCTGTCTGAGGGAAGAGCCTTCCTTCATGCGAGTCTGATTTGACCTGACAGCCTGGACCAGCTGACAGGAGCTGCATAGGCTGGGAGAGTCCTCTGTCCTAAGAACGCCCTTCATAAACATGTCTATCTTGTTCTTTTTCCTCCCAGTGCATTTAAACACATCATATTTGAAACAGGTTGCTGATGCCCTGTATTTTATTCATCTTTTCATCCAACATTTACTGTAAGCCCACTGTGTACCAGGGACCTGTGTGAAGTGCTGGGGAGCGAGGCATCAATAAAACATGGCTTTTCTCTTAAAAAGTGATGATTCATTGAGAAGACCAGAGAAGGCGAGGGCACCCCACTCCAGTACTCTTGCCTGGAAAATCCCATGAACGGAGAAGCCTGGTAGGCTGCAGTCCATGGGGTCTCGAAGAGTCAGACACGACTGAGCAACTTGACTTTCACTTTTCACTTTCATGCATTGGAGAAGGAAATGGCAACCCACTCCTGTGTTCTTGCCTGGAGAATCCCAGGGACAGGGGAGCCTGGTGGGGGGCCGTCTATGGGGTCACACAGAGTTGGACACGACTGAGCAGCAGCAACATTGAGAAGACAGTGATGGAAGCAACTCATCGTGCTGTGCAAAAGAGCAAAGGGCTTGGAGTCCTCACGTACCTGAGTTTCCATCCTAGATCTGTTACCCTGATGAAGTTACTTAAAACTTTGTCTGAGCCTCAGCCTTATCATTTGTAAAATGGGGTTATTAATTACACAATTGCTGTCAGGATAACATGCAAACATACATGTTTAGTGTTAAGTCTAGTGCCTGTTACATAGTGATTACTCAATTCATGAGATTTTATTTTTCTAGTTTTACCACTTGCCAGCTCTGCAAGCTAGTTTATTTTTCTATGCATCAGTTTCCATTCTGTAAAATGGGTATCATAACAGTAGGTGTCTTTTAAGTATGTTGTGATAATTAAATTAGATAATACATGCAAAGCACTTAGAACAATGCCTGGCATACAATATAAATTGAATATACAATAGTGATTATTATTAATGCTAATGGTAACACATGCTACAACAGATGTGGACAAAATGTAAGATATTTAGGAGAGAATTCTAGGAAAATGGGTCAGAATGCATTCCAAGGAAAGGGCCAGCATATGTGAGATATGAGAGGTGTGAAGAAGCATATTCTAAAGAACTGGGTCAAATTGGAAGATCAGAGTTAGAGGGCAGTGGGCAGAGGATGGATGGGTTCTAGAATGAGCCAGAATCCAGGTTCTGCCAGTTATTAGCTAGTGACTTAACCTGTCTAAGCTTCAGTCTCCTCACCAGTCACAGATTGCTAATGGTTTCTGCTTTTTGATGTAAGTTTCAGGATGAAGTGACATAAATTCTGTATGTTATATGTAAGTTACGTATGACATAACTTCTTATTAAGGAGGCCCTTAATAAGAAGCAACTAATTACTACTCTTTTCACTAGAGAAGGTGACAAAGGGTGTCAGGGGACTAACAGAGGGAGACCATGCTGTGGAGATAAATCATGATTAGATTGAAAGGAGCAGGATATGACGATCTAAAAAATGGAGACTTTTTCTCCCCCTGGAAGTCCTGGGGGAGCACAGTCTTCATGATTCACGTTGCCGCTGTCTCTTTTTTAAAATTACTGTTTTAAATTGAAGTACAGTTGTCTTCCAGTATTATACTGTGTGCTAAGTCGATTCAGTCATGTCCGACTCTTTGCAACCCCATGGACTGCAGCCCACCAGGCTCCTCTATCCATGGGATTCTCCAGTCAAGAATACTGCAGTGGGTTGCCATGCCCTCCTTCAGGGGATCTTCCCAACCTGGGGATTGAACCTGAGTCTCTTAAAACTCCTGCATTGGCAGGCAGGTTCTTCACTACCAGCCCTACCTGGGAAGACCCCTACAGTATTATATTTGTTTCGGGTATACAATATAGTGACTCCATACTTTTACAGGCGACACACCATACTGATTCACTCTAATATTATTGACCGTATTCCCTGTGCTGTACTTCACAGCCCTGTAACTTGTTTATTTGACAACCTCTAGCTTGTACCTCCTGGGCTCTTTCTAAATACTGCGCTGGCTCCTTTTTGCCCCGAGCCCAGCTTCTGAGCTCACATTCCCTCGGTTCCATCAGAGTCTAAATTTACCCTCATTGTAATTATTCACACTGTGTCCCATCAGCTTGTGAGCAGCCGAGCTAATGGAGGCCAAAAGTGGGAGCAGGGAGGGAGAGAGGGAGGGGGGGGGACAGAAAAGAAGAGGGAAAAAGAAAGAAAACTTCTCAGAGTAGGGCTGCCCGGTGTCGATTGCAAGTTGTGGGCATGGGCCCGTCCCCTCTGAAATAACTCCTAAGGACAGAGCTGGCTCATGTGTCTTCGAACATTAAAATTAGAGTGAACCAAGATTAAATGCTCCCGAGAAACTGACCAGCCTCACATTTTTCTACTCCCTCTCTCTTTTTATAACTATGACCACAGTAGTAATTCAATTGGAAACATGTCCCGTCCCTGATTACTCCAACGCTGGCACTAGATCATTCCCAGGGCTTGATATTTTTATTAAATGCACACTGCCCTTATTTTCTGTTGGGACTAAAAATACCTCTGACTGAGCAGCAAAGACTCAGTGGGGGCCTCCTCCCTGTTCTCTAAGAGGCCAGGATGGAGGGAGGAAGAGCAGACTGATGGGCCTGTCAATTAATTTAGGCAGCAGCTCGTTTCCAAGGAAAACTGCCCCAGATACTAACAGAACTGTAAACATAAAGATGGGGCTCCAGGCTGACAGGATGAATAACGGGAACCCGCATCCCTAACCTCATTTACGACCACTCTGTTCTCACTTCCGGCTACCCCACCACGTCACCGTTTCGGGACACGCGATGTGGTTTCAAGCCCCTAGTTCTGGCGCGTGCTGTTCCCTTGTCCGGAATGCTGTGCTCCCCTCCCTCTCTGTGCATTTGTGATTGTCTCTCAGTCTCAGCTCATCACCGTCATATTTTCCGAGCCCCTAGTCCAATTGCGGTGCTCCTGTCTGATTCTCCTGCTCATTTTGCTTACTCCGGCCAAAACTCATCTTCTGCATTGTCATTGATGGGTTTATGTCTGTCGGCCTGATAGACTTACCTTCTTGAGAGAGGGATTGTGTATTAAAAAAAAAAAAAAATATATATATATATATATATATATATATATATATATTTGCCTGCACTGGTTCTTAGTTGTAGCATGTGGAATCTTTAATGGCAACATGTGGGATCTAGTTCCTTGATCGAACTTGATCTGTTCTGGGAATGAACCTGGGCCCCTGCATTGGGAGCATGGAGTCTTAGCCACTGGACCACCAGGGAAGTCCTGGGCTTGTGTCTTAATGACTATTATCTGCCTGGCACAGGGCCAGGCCCCACAGGGCTGGGGTAGGGTGAGACAAGCAAGGCATTATGGAGACAAATTTAAGGGGGTGTGGCTTTCAGGTGCTGGCACTGAACTTGAACGATTCTGAGAGTGAGTGTCCCTTTAAAGTTTGCACCCAAGGCTCGGAGCTTGTCTCATCCTAGTCCCCGCCCTGGGGCCCAAAGTGGTCAAAAATGATTCTTGGGTGCAGGCAAGTCAATTAGCTTTTCCTTTAGGAAACTCTGTCCTGTCTATTGGCTTTTATGACAGCACACCCTTCTGGTTTCTCTCCTCCCAGATCCTTCTCTATTCCTCCTTGAATTCTTCCTCCATCTGCTCCTGAGACGCTGCTAATGAGATGCTGCTCCTCCAAGCTCTCACAATATTGTCGATGTACTACCCATCTGTTCCTTCAGTCACTCATTCATTTACTCTGGCACTAGCTGCGGAGTTCTGACCTGGCACCAGGAACTGTTTGTAGGCATTTCAAATATGGCAGAGAGAAAGCCAGAGAATGACTCTGCCTTCATGGAACTTACATTCTAATGCAGCATGCAGAGATCAGAATAAAACGTGTATCATAAAATGTTAGTTGTTTTATCATTCTATAATCTTTGAGAGCAAGGGCCTTGCTTTATTCAGTTCAGCTTCTCACAGTGTCTAGTAACCCATTATGATGCTCAACACATGGATAAATGAATGAGCACTTGAATGAATGAATGATTGAATGAAGACCTAGTTTATTTTATTAAATTTTTTTTCTTAACTTTAAAAAAATTATTTGGAGACCCAGTTAATTATTTATTTATTTTTATTTTCTTAAAAAAATTTTTTTTTATTTGAAGGATGATTGATTTACAATGTAGTGTTAATTTCTGCTGTACAAGAAAGTGAATCAGCTATATATACATACATATATATATATATATCTCCCCTCTCTCTTGGATCTTCCTCCCATGTCCAACCCATTTAGGTCATCGTGGAGCACCGAGCTAGCTCCCTGTGCTATAGCGCAGCTCCCCACTGGCTGTCTATTTTACACATGGTGGTGTATATATGTCAGTCCTACTCTCTCAATTCATCCCATGCTCTTCTTCCCTGCTGTGTACACAAGTCTGTTCTCTCCATGGAAACCCAATTTAAAAGCAAACCTACCCTATATAAATGCAAATAGCTTCCCTAAATTCCTTGGGCAAATTTTAATTAATTAATTAATTATTAATTACTAGCTATTTCATTTGTTCATTCATTCATTCAACAAATGTTTATTGAGTGCCTCCTCTGTGCCTGGATATGTTTGAAGCACCTTGAAAACACCTATTATGGTACCCTGCACAGTTTTTAAATTATTTGTTTATTTGCCTGTCTCTAGCATTCCTCAAGGAATGCTCAAAGAGCTCAAGGAATTCTCAAAGGAATTCCTCAAAGAGCTTGCCTAATTCATCTCTGGATCCTTTGACTTAACACAGTACCTGGTACCTCATTGGTGCTGAACAAAAGTTCCTTGAATGAGAAGTATAAGTTTAATAATTTACAGAAGAAAGAAATAACTACAGCATAACAAGGAGGGTGGGTGGCTTCTACTTCTCTGAAAATTCCTGGGTTGATGTGTTATTTATCTTAAAGTGGGCTTCCCATGTGGTGCTAGCAGTAAAGAATCCACCTACCAAGGCAGGAGACATCAAAGACGTGGGTTCGATCCCTAGGTTGGGAAGATTTCCTGAAGGAGATCATGGCAACCCACTCCAGTATTCTTGCCTGGAGAATCCCATGGACAGAGGAGCCTGGTGGGCTATAGTTCATAGTGTTGCAAAGAGTTGGACATGACTGAAGCAACTTAGCAAACATGCATAATAAAATGCAGAAAATACCCAGGTTTGGAAGGAATCTTCATCCTCTCACAACTTTCTACTTTCCTTCCCACAACTTTCTACTTTCGGTGACTTTAGAATATCATTTTTGTGCCCCAGAATTACAGTGATTTTAGAGGACAACTTTGTAAACGTCAGGGAGATTCTGAGCAATACTCAATCTATCACACAGAGTTTCTAGTGTAACAGCTCAGTGAGAACTTCTCTCTTATCACAGAAAGTAGTTTCCAAATGGACTGTTACAAACCCTTTGAGAAGATTCCAAACCTACCTCACTATCGAGACTTAGGCTCCAGTCTTAGAGTTGCCCTTAACTCACAGTGTGATCTCAAATACAACACTTCTCTCTGAAACTAGATTTCCTTTCTGAAAAAGGAGATTATGCTTAATTGCACAAATTCCCCTACAGTTCTGATCCTGGAAGGAGTCCACATGTCTTCTCCTCCACTCTGTGGGGCTAGTTCAGGAGCATCCTTCTTTCACCTTCTAATTGCTTAACAGGGGTCCCCAACCTCCAGGATCTAGTGCCCGATGATGTGAGATGGAGCTGATGTCATAATAGAAGAAATAAAGTACACAATAAATGCGATGTGCTTGAATCATGCCAAAACCATCCTACCATCCCAATCCGTAGAAAAACTGTCTTCCATGAAACCAATCCCTGGGATCAAAAAGTTGGGGACTGCTGGCTTAATGGACACAAAAACTGTCTGGTCAGTTCCCAGACATTTACTGAGCATTTACTATTTACAAGATCTGCTAAAGGTGTATGGTATTGCAGAGACTATATTTCTACCCCAAATAAAGCTGTTGTTGAACTGTTTCCGTCACTTAATGAATTACCAGGAATATGTTATGATGTAGCTGACATCAAGCAGAGGTGAGAGAAAAGTCATGGCAGTGAGCTTTAATTAGGGAATCACAGTCTAACTGAGAATCAAACACCAGAGCAAGGGCTCAATACACTCTTTAGAGACACCATTATGTAAAGGCTCTTGCTGAAGGGCATCCCAGATCCATTTATTAAGAATCAAGAGGAAGGAAATCCCTGAGAACCTAGTTAATTGGGAGAAGGGTTTAGGAAAAGGATGCAACTTGGATTTGATTCTAAAGGATGGGGCCAAAGTTGGTGAGGAGGAGAGGAAAACCGCTAAAGTGAGCAGGGAATCATTGTGTGTACTGGTTTATCTGTTCATTAAACCTGTGATCAGAAGCACAGATCTTCTGTGAGATCTTGGGTCGATCTAAGTCTTGGATCTGGGTCAGAACCAGACATGTCATTAGTAATGTGGTCATATGTGTGACATCCATCAAGGTCTTGAGTGGGCAGGTACCTTAGACGAAATTTCTCTACCTTCTTTCTGCCTCTGAGTGAGTTTTACTGTAGGAGAGTCTCTCATAGGAGGGGAAGAGAAACACCTCCTTTCTCTGCGAGATCAGGAAGAGACTTAACACTCACTGGCCTTTTCTACCTCACTCTTAGGCTTATTGCTGCTTTTTGAGTCTTGATACTCAAAGGATGTGAGAGAGTCTGTGAGCAGGAGTCCTTTGCAATGAAGAGTGAATAAAGCCTGTCTGCTCATTTGGAAGATAATTAACTGAGAGGTCTTGGAGGTAAGATATGTTGGTTTCTATTATTAGAGTCAGAAATTTGGCTTATTAAAAAATTCTTACTATAAGACAATGTATGTGTGTATGTATGTATGAGCATGGTTGTGGTTGAGGTGCTTGTCTGCTAGTGTTTGTATGCATTTTGGAGGCCATTAGTTATTTTCTATTAAAACTGATAAAAAAGGGGAGTTATACAAAAATGGTAAGCTGCTAATAAGTTGGAGTGATTAACAGCTTTTGAAAATTCTGCCTAATTCACTTGTCTGTATACTTGAAACTAACACAACATTATAAATCAACCATACTCCAATAAATATTTAAAAAATTTGCTAATAAGATACATATTTTTTAACTGTGGCAAAAGACACATGACGTAAAACACCATTTTAATTCCAATGATTTTTAAGTGTACAGTTCCATGGCATTAAGTCCATCCACATGGTTGTACAACCATCTCTTAAGCTTTTATTCATCTTCCCAAAGTGAATCTCTACTGCTGACCAATAACTCCCTATTCCTCTCTGCCTGCAATAGTCTGATAACTATTCTGTTTTCTGTCTATAAAACATGTATAGCTATGGCAGATTCATTTTGATATTTGGCAAAACTAATACAATTATGTAAAGTTTAAAAAAAAAAAACAAAAAAACTGAATACTTCAGGTATCCCAGATAAGTGGATTCATATGAGTCTCTAGCTTATTTCATTTAGCATAATTCTCATAGTGTTCATCCATACTGTAGCATGTGTTAGCATTTCCTTTTTAAGGCTCAGTAATATTCTATGGTATGTATATGCTGCATTTTGTTTATCCATTTACCTGTTGAAGGACATTTGGCTTGCTTTTACCTTTTGGTTATTATAAGTAATTCTGCTATGAACACGAGCATACAAGTATCTGTTCAAGGCCTTGTTTTTACTTCTTTTGTGTGTATACCTAGGAGTGGAATTGCTGGATTCTATGGTAATTTTACTTTTAATTTTTTTTGAAGAATCACCGTATCATTTTTCACAGCAACTGTACCATTTACCATTCCTATCAGCAATGCGCAACAAAATGATTTCTCTGCATCCTCTCCAATAGTTATTATTTTCTGTTTTTTTTGTCCTTGTTTTTGTTTTTTATGATATCCATGCTAATGGGTATGAAATGATATCTCATTGTGGTTTTGATTTCTATTTCTCTAAAGACTAGTGATATGGAATATTGTTTCATGTGCTTATTCTTTTTTCCCGTTTCTAGTTTTGCCTTTGATTTAAAACTAAGCTCTTCTTTTGAACCACTAAACTAATTTGTACTGAAAAGCAGTTAATTTAAATTCAGTATTGTTCAGTGCAACTCTACAGGCATTTATGGTACACGTACTCTGTGCAAGATTTGGCATCATGCTTTCTCTAGGACTCTGGGTTGCTCTTCTGGGACAATCATCTAATTAGGGGAGATCCATAGATACATAAAAGTAAGCCATGAGAATTGCTACAATGAAGATGGTCAAATTACTGCATAAGTGAAGCAGAGATTATTGCTGGAATGCATAGGTCAACCCTTAAAATACTCTTTGAATGATTGATTGATTCATTCATTTATTCAGTAAATACTTATCAAATATCTGTTTTGTTTCAGGGAATGTGCCAGATACAGGAGATGTAAAAAGGAAAAATCTCTAGTATGATGGTCAACTTTCTCCTTTATCTCCAAGACATCACCAGAGAATTGAAGATCACTAGAAATGACCCTCCTGTTTGCTACCCTAGTCTCCCTCTGTCCTAAACCTTTCCACCATATTTCACATCACACTTCACTTTCCTGCTTAGTCTTTAATACCATGGCTGAGGACATCTATCTTCATATTTTACCTCTGGGTCTACAGCACTGATCGTGTCTGTCTTGGTCTTCCTGTGGTGATCCTCCTTGTTTCTGATTTGCATTCAACCACTTAACCTATGGGCTTCCTAGGTGGCGCAGTGGTAAAAAATCTGCCTGCCAATGCAGGAGATGCAAGAGATATAGATTCGACCACTGGGTCTGGAAGATCCTTTGGAGTAGGAAATGGCAACCCACTCCAGTATTCTTGCCTGGACAATTTTATGGACAGAGGAGTCTGGCGGGCTTCAGTCCCTGTAGTTGCAAAGAGTCAGGCATGACTGAGAGACTGAAAACGCCTGCGTGCAGTATCTGCTGTGGATAACCACCTGGTCTGCTCCAGCATCCAAGGGGTGGGAACTTGCCCAGAGCTGGATGCCTCTTGTCCTCTAGGAAACATAATTTGACAATTCCTACTGGGGATCACAGCTTGTTGTGAAAGTGATGTGTTAATGTATCAACACAGTGCAATATGCATAGTACTGGAATAGAAAGGCGTTTGCAGAGCAATTAGTGAACACAGACGCCAGTCATAGAAGATCTTACCAAAAGGACCTTTGAGCTGAGTTTTGCAGTAGGGGATGCACTTTGACCTAGCTGTAGCATTTAGTGTTTAGTATTTATTTATGTATACAGCATTTAGTGCTAATGACAGGAACATTTATTAAAATGGTATAATAATTCCTAATTTTTATGGGAGATTGCAAAGTCATACCTTCTGACCAGAGGTACCTTCTAACCCCAGACCAAGACCAACTCATTGAGTGTTATTTTCAGTTAGTGCTTGATGACTTCTGCTAATAGGGATGAAGAGGTATGAGACTGTGATCTATATTTAGACTTGTGTTCTCCAGCCTGGGGCTGTCCTTTGACAGCAGAGCCTTGTGTAGCAGTTGGGGGAGTACAGATGTCCAGATGAGAATCCTCTGATGATGTGGTAAACAGCTTGGAAACTTTTGATATGAAAATATAAAAGTTATCTATACTCTTTCCACACTGGTTCCGGTCGGTTGATTAGATGGTGCAGAGAAAACGTTGTGAGCTAAAAAGCACCACTTTAGATATTTGCATGTTGTTTGTTGTATAAGATTTCCTGTATATAATGCAAAAATTGAATGAAGCCATCAGAATATGCATCTGAGTCATTTGAAAAGTGAAAGCTGTAGATTTGCCACATGCCAGGAAATACCTATGCATCCTGTACCTTCAAGTGGATGCTGCAGTACGTGTTCTCATCTTAGTATCAGTGCTTAGTTAGCATACTTTGGTGGGGGTGGAAAAAGCCATTTCATTGATGTGAGTGGAAACCATCCTGAATGTAAGCAAAACCTACATTTCAGATCTTGCTCCCTCACTGCCTGGTGACTAAGTGAACTCAGACAAGCCCCTAGATGGACACGGAGAATAAGTTTGCATTGCTGTTTTCTAACTTTGTCACTAGAAAATAGAAATTGAGTTAGGGTAGCAAGAATTCCACCCATGTAGTATACAATTAAGAGAACCCAAATGTAACAAATATATTAATAGCAGAAACAAAGATATTAACTCAGATTTACAAGAGTTCCTCAAAACATGTTCTGAAATCTCATGAGAAGACTAAATAATTAGCATCTTTAAAGTTGGTTCATTGGTTTATGATGCTCTTAACAGGGACCTATTGAGGGATAAAATGTTAATTGCACTCTCAACTCTAATGTTAATAGATATTATGTTTTGACTACCTACTGAGGGTCAGGTACTTTGTAAACAGTTGATATTCATCATCTAAGTTAATACTTACCACCAACCTTATGAGGTTGATACTATTCTTATCCCTATTTTGCAATGAGGTTTGACAGGGTTAAGTAACTTGCCCTGAATCTAATGACTTTAAAGCAGCAGAGACCTACCCTATCTGATGTCACAGCTGCTGCTCTGGTATTGTCTACTCAATTCCTTGCATGAGCAGAATGCTGAACTATTGGTTTGCACTTATGTTGTTCCCTAGAACTTTAAATTTGAGAAAGATCCTTTCAGTCAATATCTAACCAATGAATATTTCCCTGCTTGGAATCAATGATGAAACATCTTTCTTCCAAAAAATAGCCTTTATCTTTCACTCCTCAGGTCAAAGCTTCTCTCCGTGGTTTCCTTTACCTTTAAGATAAAGTCGTAGCTCCATAATGAGCATTTAGTGACCTTCTAGGACTTTTCTCCATGTAACTTTCCAGTGTGAGTGCTATATCCTAACCCAGACTCCCCGTTCAGGTCAAACAGGTCTTGTCATTGCCCTTGAATCACCTCCCTTCTCCTGCCACCTACTTACTTAGGAGAGTTCCTGTCCATCCTCTCTGTATATCTAAAATATATCCATTTGAGAGTGCTCATTTGCTAGGTCCCTCTCAGTTCCCAGTTCTTGCGTAGCACACTCTTGACATGTCAAGACATCCATTTCAAAGCTGTCTATATATTCATTCATTTATGCACTTATTTCCTCATTATGTATTGAGCATCTACCATGTGCTTTTATGCTATGAGTGGCCTCGTAAACTAGATAACATTCCTGTCATAGCTATTTTTAAAATTATGATTAATTTTTGTCCATGTACAGCAACCTTCTTGATAGTAGATCATATTTTCTCATCTTAAGTGAGAACAAGAAAAACAAATATTGTATATTAACACCCTAGTGGCGATAGTGGTAAAGAACCTGCCTGCCAAATGCCCGAAATGTAAGAGATGTGGGTTTGATCCCTGTGTCGGGAAGATCCCCTGGAGGAAGAAATGGCAGCCCGTTCCAGCATTCTTGCCTGAAGAATCCCATGGACAGAGGAGCCTGGTGGGCTACAGTCCATGGAGTTGGGAAGAGTCAGACATGACTGAAGTGACTTAGCACACACACAGCACATATATACGGAATCTACAAAAAGGCAGGATTGGAGACACGGATGTAGAGAACTGACTTGTGGACACAGCAGGGGAAGGGGAGGGTGGAATGAACTGAGGCGGTAACATTGACATATATACACTGCCATGTGTATAATAGATTGCTAGTGGGAAGCTACTGTAGAGCACGGGGAGCTCTGTGATGACTTAGAGGGGTGGGATGGGGCAGGGGGGGAGACTCATGAGAGAGAGATACACGTATATGTATAATAGATTCACCTCATTGCACAGCAGAAACTAACACAACACTGTAAAGCAATTATGCTCCCCCAAAGTAGAACTGGGCATTTGTACCTTTAGCACTGGTATAGGAACTGGTCAGTAAATGGTTTTTTAATGAATTTTGGAATCATATCTCCTTGCTACCTTATTCATTTGTAAAACACCTACAGGGATTCAAAACATGCATACATAATTGGCAAGAAGTTTATGCCCACAAAAATATCAACTATGCAGAAATTACCAGGGTTTAAAAGGTGTTTTTTGGTTCATTATTTTCTGTATTATTTTCTTATAGAGAGCCCAGAAATATGTTATATGAATGTAACCATGAGAAGCTGTTTCTGTTATCCCTTTCTTATCTAAAGTTGAAAAGAGTATGGGCTAAGGAACTTGGTACAGCCATTTATTTTTTTCTTCCATAGATAATGTGCAAGAGATTTCTGGGACAAAAGTCCAGGTGGATTTTTCATAACTTCAGAGGAAGAACTTCTTTGTGGGAGTTTCAGCATCAAAGTTAACTTGAAGTACTCTTGAATTTAACTCAGTTGGCCATAGCGGTTTTTGCCTCGCATATGGGATTTATAACAAAGACATTGATGCACAACATGTTTTCTGGCAATGGTTTCACCCTTAAGGAAATGGTCTAGTTGGGGATGCCCTAAAACTTCATCTCCTGAGCATCATTTCTGGGAGATGTTAACAGAAGTACTGTACACACACACAGAGGGTGTTCCATGGACAAGCATGTTGGAAAGTACATCTTTACTAAGCACTTAATAAATATCATAGCCTTGGATATTTACTAAACACATAGGCATATGAAAGTCTATCTGGAGAGTCCATTTATAATGAAGTCTAGCTGACTTTTTTCCTCCAAATTATTGAACAAACTTCAATGTCATCTTCCACACCCATCCTATTTGAATTTTGTTTCTCCTCAAAGCTTTACTTCTTTATCCATTCAGTTGGCAAATTGGCATTCCCTGACATTGTGCTAGACACGGAGGTATGGGTCACAGCCTGTCCTCAGTAGCTTGTGGTCTACTGGCGGATAGACAAGTACTGATGGATACACAAGACTGGAATGTAAACTGTAAGGGAAGCACTCGCTGGGGGCTGCTGAGCAGACTAGGCAAGGCCAGTGGTCCAGTGAAGAAGATCCAGGTGACGAGAAGCGTGTGAGGGCCATCAAATCAGGCTAAAGGTGAAGTTCGCCTTGATTAGGGTGTGCACAGGGCACTAGAGGGGAATGACATGAAAGAGGCAAGACATGACGTGAAAGAAGCATGAAGAACCTTATAGTAAGTCCCCTGTGTGTGAATGAGTTCCATTTCGAGGGTTTTCACTTGTAAGTTCAATTTGTTCATAAGTCAAGCTTAGCCTAGGTACCCAACTAACACAATCAGAGGGCAAGTTGAAATGTAACTCACAACTAATATTGATGAAATGCACTTGTTTTTTAAGTAAAAAGATTTTAATGGTAAAAAATAGAAATAAACACTATGAAAATGGTGTTTCCATAGTTGTGGGGGTGGGGTGGATAAGAGTAGGTCTGATCTGCTATGACTCTGGCCCTGATATCGATAGTCAAGCAAATTGCAGGTGCTCAATAAGTATTTATCCAAAGAAGGAAGAAGGAATGAAGTTCACATGATTTCATGGAAGGGGACAAGGAGGCCTTTGCAAACCCTCTCCAGGGAGCAACTAACTACACAGCCCAGTGCCCTGTCTTTCCTGCAGCTTCCCGTCCAGGTGTCTTTGATTTCTGTAACTGTCTCCCTCCCAGATTCCAGGTCAACTCCCTTCAGGTTGCATCAGTGGAATGCCTGTTTGCATTTTTGGAAATGCACAACTTGAAGGTTCTTAGGTAGGGGACTTACTGTATTTCTAAGAGATTTTTGGCTCCGATTTTCTAGAACAGACTCTATGACTGGGTTTATTAATCTTCGTTTGGCTCTTCATTTCTTCTTTCCAGCAGCAGTGAGGGGAGGCTCACTGGGGTGACTCAGAATATGGGGAACCAGTTTCCAAAGCTGTAAGAGTTGGTCAGAACAGGAGGCAGCTCTTGATGCCTCTGGAAACTCCCAAGAGAGTGATGAGTACTCTTGATAACTTAAATTTTCCCCTCTGGCAATTATTTGTGACATAGCACAGCCATTTATGTTTTTATTCCTCCGCCACTGCCCTCTTCTTCAAATGTGGGCATTCAGCTCACCATGGCTCTACTTAGAAATTCCTGTAGAAAACTATTTCCATATTATGAACTGTCATTATTGACAAATGGTGGCATTGAATCCCAGGTTCTTTCTGGCTCTTTAGATCCTGGCTGCATAACAATGCTTCTCCCAAGTAATTTTTAATTTTTGGCAGTTATGCATGTATGCATGTATTTATAAGATGATAAGTGATTAGAAGAGAAATAAAATATTCATAAATAGTGTCATATCTTATCAGACCTTAGAACAGGGAACACCATAGTAAAATGACATGGGGGAAAGAAAACTGTAGAAGTTATCTTTTCCTGTATCTGTTAATATAAAAAGATGGGGTTGGACTAGCTGGTCTCTGAGGTCCCTTCTAGTGCTAATGTGATTTCTTGGATTCTGTGCAGTGGTAGATGCTTGTGGACAGTAGAGGTGGAGTGTAATTGCCTCAGTTGGATATTTGTCTCTCACTGACTCTCTGGGAAATGGTGGGTGTGTATTTTGTTTGTTGCTAAGACTGGAAAATGTGAGCAATTATTATTGGCAACATCCATAGAATTTCCCCTGTGGTGTAAAATACAGATACGACTTCTATAATATTATCCCTTGATAACAGAAATGTGTGATGGCTGAAATTCTCTAAGGGGCTCAGTGAGATTGTGCTTCTGGTCATCCTGGCTTGACTTGTCTATGGGATGCCCAGGCCTTGGGGCTGGCTCCATTGATCAATTTATTCATCCATCTGACAAATCTTTATTGAACATCAGTCATGTGTTGAGCATGGTGTTATGGGCTGGGGACTCAAGGGTGAATAAGAGCTCACAGTCATAGGGGAGCATGGATTTGCATTCCATTCAGCAGACATCTATTGGATGCCGAGAATGTGCTCTGCTTTTCACACACAGAGACAAATAAGAATGAGAAAAATGGGACTTCCCTGGCAGTCCAGTGGTTAAGATTTCACCTTCCAGTATTGCTTCTGTTTTATGTTTTGGTGTTTTTTTTTTTTTTTTTGGCCATGAGGCATGTAGGATCTTAGCTCTCCAACTGGGGGAGTCTTTTAAAATTTTCACTTAAATTACACTGCCTCCATCCAAGCCATGATCTTGCACCTTGCACATGGTAGCCAAAATTGTCTTTCCAAAGGAAAATCTGATCTGCTTTTTTCCCTTTTTTTTAATTGGAGTGTAGTTGGGTTATGTCAGTTTCTACCGTACAACGAAGTGAATCAGCTATACGTATACATGTATCCCTCCTCTTCGTATTTGCTTCCTATTCAGGTCACCACAGAGCACCAAGTACAGTTCCCTGTGCTATAAGGTAGGTTCTCACTAGTTATCTGTTTTATGCATAGTATCACTAATGTATGTCTGTCAACCCCCTTCTCCCAGTTCATCCCCCTCCACCATCCACTTTTTCTGCAACAAAGAATTAACTCTTCAAAGACAAGCCTCCTGTCTTGTTTACTGTTGTGTTCCTGACACTCTGCAAAGAGCCTCCAACAGGAATCTCTCAACAAATACATACATAATTAAATTCAGCTCTCACCTCTCCATCTGTTGGAGGCTCTTCTTTTACACACAATTCTGCCTCTCCAGGCTTTCTCTAATCCTAAAATCCTTTATTCTACCCGGGTTCCCCTTCTCTTTCTCACCTCTCTGATTCAACAGCACTGTCTTTCTAGGAGAGCAGCTCTCTGCCTTCATCACCGTGTCTGGTCCAAAGCAGATATCTAATGTAAATTTGATAAATAAAGGAATCCTTTCATGAATATATGAGTGGAGTCATGAGCCTGTCGGAGGACATTTTCTGGAATATGCAAACATTTGCAGCCTATTTGTACCTTCCAACTGAATTTTATGTGGCAGGAAATGAACAGCTGATTTGGGTCAGAAGGGATTCATAAAGTTAATCTGGTCCATTCCTCTGAGATGCTCTGGAAAGCCAGTGAATTTGGGCAAATTTGTTCACCCTCTTCTGGAAGCTGGCAATGCACAGTAGCATTCTAAAGGTGAGCAACTTGATAGTAGAAAGAGCACTTCGACTTTTACAGTCGTTTTAAGTGTTAAGTCTTTCCCAAACCTTATACCATGGAACCCTTTCTTCCTTCTAATATCTACTAACATCCTACTGCTCCAATGTCAATCAATAGAGTTTGGAAAATGTCAGCCTAAGCAGGCCTTCACTATTTGTGCAATTCAACTTTTACAAGGTGAATAAAATTTATTTCAATGAATATTCTCCCCGCTTTCTGAACCAATCAGGTTCAGAGCAACCTTAAAATGACATTTTTTTCTTTTTTTAACCCGCCAAAGCAGAAGCAGGTTTTAACATCTCCCTTGTCAAAGTAAGTCTTGCCTTTCGTTAGAGGGGAGGAAAAAAAGGAGGTAATTACATAGTGATGGGAGAGCTATTCATTTTTCTCCCATTGAGCACCAATGTCAGTCTTCTCAAACAAAGGGGCTATTGAAACGGTGAATTGTAAAATTGATTTTTTCCAACTTCTGGGTACCAGCTGGGATCAGTAGGAAAGGGTCTCTAGCACAGTGGAAGGCACTTATAGCCAGAGGTCTCTTATTGTTTCCTTCAAGCAAGCACTTCATGTAGTTATTCTGTATGCCATTTCTTCCTTCCATAAACATGCATAGAACCTCCATTCTGCTTGCCAGTATCCAGACTGTCAAACCCATCTGTGGCCTCCTTGAGTGAGTGAAGAGTGAATACACTCAGGTGCCACTTTGCTCTCCATTGTTGGGACACTCATTATGTCCCGTGCACCAAGCTGTGTGCTTTCATTGTCTTGCAAAATCCTTACAGTTACCTGGGAGATGATTCTCATAATGATATTACAACTCTGGAAACTGAGGCTAAGAGACTTGGTCACACACAGCAGTTATTAGGGGTCAGCGTCAAGTTCTAACCCGGGACATATCCACTTTGTGGCTCACGGCTCTCGTGATTGGACAGGGTGATGTCATGGGTAGAAAACTCGAATGTTAAACTTCTGCTCAGGGTCAAGGGTAAGCTGGTCTGGAACAAATGGCCTCCAGTCCTTTGTGTGTGTTTTTGGGGAGCTATCACTCAGTCGCAGGAACTGCAGAGGAACTTTTCCATCCTATCTCATGCAAATTCCCTCATAGCAGCACTGGCTTTGTGAAGAATTATATTTCCTGCTGCAGTGATTAGATAGTCAGGCTCATTTAAGCCCTAGCAGCCAGAACTTAGCCCTGTGTTTTGCTGGTAAATTTGTGAATAAGTTCTTCAAGCCAGCTTCTCCCCTCCTTTGTTTTTTTGCTGTGGGATAATAATTCAGGCTCTTTGTTTTCCATTTACTTCCATTGGCATTATTTCCTTTGAGATGTGCCTATTGTCTGGCTGGAAAAACAGGTGGTTTCATCCCCATGAGTGAGTGGCAGAACTGAGGATCAGAGGTGCCTAAGAGCAGGGTTGAAAGTCACACAGGTTAGCAGCCTATGAACCCTGCCATCCTAGTACTTGTCAAATAGTAAGGTATCCTTCTTTAGCTGTCTCTTTTCCCCATGATTCTAAGAGTATCTTGAAGGCATAAATGTCTTTCATGTGTATTTTCCCAAGATGTAACCAAGAGGATCGGTTCAGTTCAGTCGCTCAATGTGTCCAACTCTTTGCGATCCTTGGACTGCAACACGCCAGGCTTTCCTGTCCATCAAAAATTCCCAGAGTTTACTCAAACTCATGTCCATGGAGTCAGTGATACCATCCAACCATTTCATCCTCTGTGAGTATGGATCATATCAATATGTAATATATTAGAGAAATGGATCTTTGAAAGGAATCATGACTTCTGAATTTTTATCTCTTCAGACTTATATATCTAAATGCCAACCTAACATGGCCACATGGATGCTGCAGGCATCATAACAATAATGTGACCAAAGAAAAACTCTTGATTTTCCTTTACAAACCTGTTTTCCCCTGAACTTTGCCCACCAAATAGCTTTACAGTTTTTCATGCCAGAACTCTGAGTTATCTTTGAGTTTTTTCTTTTTTTTCCCCAGTTTTTTTTTTTTTTTTTGGTAGACCATTTTTTAAAAAGTCTTTACTGAATTTGTTACAATATCACTTCTGCTTCATGTTTTGGGTTTTTGACCTCAGGGCATGTGGGATCTTGGCTCCTTGACCACGGATCCAACCTGCAGCCCCCTGCTTTGGAAGGCAAAGTCCCAACCACTGGACCACTAGGAAAGGCTGATTTTTTCTTTCTTCCACCTTCCAGGTCTAATTGGCCACAAAGTCCCCTTGACTTTCCGTTCAAACACATCTAGAATTTTCCATTTCTAATTATTTCCTCCTTTCCACCTTAGTTTAGGCCACCATCTTCTCTTACCTGAATCACTGCAAATCTTCTTCTCATTGGTCTCCCTTTTACTCTTGTCAGCTTAAATGCATTCCCCACAAAGCACTCAGAGTGATCTTTTAAAAATGGTAAATGAGAGAATTCTCTGTTAGTCTGGTGGTCAGGACTCTGCTTCCAATGCATGGAGCACATGTTCCATCCTGGCCAGGGAACTAAGATCCTGAATGTGGCATGGCATGGCCAGAAAAAAAAAAAAAAAAATAAGACTAAATCACTCTCTGCTTAAAGCTCTTTGCTGGCCTCCCTTATCATTGGAAAAAAAAACAAAAAAACAAAATTTTCCCATGGCTTGTGAAACCTTCTGTGATCTGCCTCCTCCACCCTCTTCGATAGTGTTCTCTGCTGCTGCTGCTGTGTCGCTTCAATCAGGTCCGACTCTGTGCGACCCCATGGATAGCAGCCCACCAGACTCCTCTGTCCAAGGGATTCTCTAGGCAAGAATACTGAAGTGGGTTGACATCGCCTTCTCTAGCACTCTCCAAACTCCAGCCATGCTAACCTTGATATGCCTTAAGCTTTCTAAGCTCACTGGCCTCAGGGCCTTTGCATTGGCTATTCCCCTTGTCAGGTACATCTTATTCCATCATCCTGGTTGTATAACTGGCTTCTTCTTTACATTCAAAGCTCAGCCTAGATGTGACCTTTTTAGAGAGGGTAGTCTTCTTTTAATACCCACCAGTTGAAAGTAGTCAAATAACTTTTCAAATTATCGTGTATCTCTTTAAACAATACTTACCCTGAAATTCATCTTGTTTCTTTCATCTGTTTGTCCCTCCACCCACTTTTAACTCCCTGTATGATAAGTTCCTGGAGGATAGGAATGCTCCTGTGTTTTTCATCACTGTATCTTTGTGTAGTGCCTGGACTACAGTTTAAGCCCCGTGAAAATTTATGCTATGGGTCTCAGAGGTGTCACTTTACACTCAATAGTGATTATTGGTATTTCCAGCAGGGTAGATGGTCAAGGAATGTAGTGGTAAAGAATCTGCCTATTAATGCAGGAGACGAAAGAGACTCAGGTTCAGTTCCTGGGTCAGGAAGATCCCCTGAAGAAGGAAATGGCTACCCACTCCAGTATTCTTGCCTGGGAAATCCCATGGACAGAGGAGCTTGGTGGGCTATAGTCCATGGGGTTACAAAGAGTCGGACACAACTAGGCAAGTGAGCACCCATGCACTCGTGCAATCGACACTCAGGGTGGTTAGGCAACTTGTGTAAGAGCAATAGGCATAGGGACCAGTTAGACTCGGAAGGTGAGAGAAAGAAGAGAATCAAGAATAATTCAGGTAACGTCCTTGGGGGTCCAGTGGCTAAAACTCTGTGCTCCCAATGCAGGGGCCCAGGTTTGATCCTAGTCGGGGGACTAGATCCCACATGTTACAACTAAAAGTTCGAATGCCACAACTAAAGACCCAGTGCAGCCAAATAAATAAATAAAAATAAACTTTTTTTTTTAATTAAAAATAATCGATCAGATTTCGGTGTAAGAAACCATGACATTGTTTCCTGAGATGAGAATCCAGGAGGAAGCAGGTTTTCAAGAGCAAATCAAGATTTATCCTTTGGTCATATTATTTTTGTGATGTTCAAAGATCCCCGCTTCATCCTAGTGAGAAGGTCGTGATCTGAGCTCTTGTCTTTGAATTCCAAACATCATGCTGCCTTCCTCAACAGGGTTTTGAACTTTCACAGTCTCCTTCCTTCTCTGCAACTAGAGTGCTCCATCTAAGTAATTTTCCATACATATTTAGAGAGCTGGTCGGCCATGCATTTCTGCAGTCTGCAGATAAGAAAGATAATATTCCAACTGGGAAGTGTAAGTGATACCCCTTAAAAGGAAGCCAAGGAGGCAGTTTGCTTTGTGCGCTCATGGCTGATAAATGGGGCCTTTGAAGGCTGGGGAAGAAGTGAATTTCATGGTCAGAATGCGGAAGACGGACTACACAGGAAGGGTAACTTTCCTCTGAGCCCTGGGCTCTGATAATGATGTCACCCTCGAATGCAGACAGGGTTTTACAGTTTCCAAAGCATTTCACATAGTTTAGTGTATGTGAAGCTCACAACAACAGGCAAGATGGGATGTTTTATTCCTGAGAAGCAAAACAGCAAACTGAGGATCAAGAGAATTAAGTGATTGTACAAGATGACAGCGTTAAAAATGGGATGGGACCATCCTTTAATGCCAGTCTCCCAGCTAAGCCCCAGCCTCTACCTGCTGCTTCCCTGACAAAATCCCTGTGGTTTCTCTTCTTGGTGCCCCTGTAGGGGACTGCTTCCCTCTGTTCCTCTACATATCCCTGTATTCTGCCCACCTCAGTTCTGGAGTTCACTTTCCTGCCAGATCTGCAAAGCTGCATTTATAACTCCTCGGGATCTCTGTTGAGGAGTTAGCTATCAGTCAGCTTCGTGTATGCGTGTTAAGTCACTTCAGTCGTGTCCGACTCTTTACGCCCCATGGACTGTAGTGCCCCAGGCTCCTTCCTCTGTCCATGGGATTCTCCAGGTAAGAACACTGGAGTGGATTGTCCTGTTCTCTTCCAGGGGATCTTCTCGACATAGGGATCAAACCCATATCTCTATGTCTCCTGCACTGGCGGGAGGATTCTTTACCACTAGTGTTACTTGGGAAACCCATTAGTCAGCTTCAGGAAAGGGTTACTGAGACACGAAATCACTGGGAATGGTCAGGGTGAGTTAGTGGTTGGACAACTGATAGCTCTGTTTCTTCTGCTTTAAATTGATGGTTCTCAAACTTCACTCAGCATAAGAATCATGTGGACAGATTGTTAAAACCCAGCTTACTGGGTCCCACCTATGCTGGTAGAGTAGGTCTTGGGGGAGCACCTGAGAATTTGCATTTGCACATAATACTCTTGCTCCAGGACTCCCCAGGTGACCCACTGGTAAAGAAGCTGCCTGCCAGTGCTGGAGACCTGGATTCAATCCTTGGGTTGGGAAGATCCCCTGAAGGAGGAACTGGCAAGCCACTCCAGTATTCTTGCCTGGAGAATCCTGCAGATAGAGGAGCCTGGCAGGCTACAGTCCATAGTGTGGCAAAGAGTCAGACACGACTGAAGTGACTGAGCACACATGCATGCATAACCTCTCTGGAGGAGCAGTCGGCAATTCCAACTAAAATCTAAAAACCGTTTGCTGGGGGTTTGACGTATATGGCCTTTATCATATTGAGTGGATTCCATCTATGCCCACTTTCTGGAGAATTTTTATTAGATACACACTACTATGCATGAAATAGATTATTAATAACAACCTGCTGTAAAGCACAAGCAACTCAACTCAATACTCTGTAATGACTTACAAGAGAAAAGAATCTCCTACAAAAAGAGTGGGTATATGTATGTATATAACTGATTCACTCTTTTGCACACATGCAACTAACAGAACATTGTAAAGTAACTATATTCCAATAAGATTGTTTTTTAAAAATTCTAAAAAGTATACTTTGACCAAGAGTTACACTTCTGGGACCTTTTTCTTAAAGACATAATTATGAAGATGATCAAAATATTTAGGCACTGTGCACCTGGCATTGTAGGAGCTCCAGATCTCTGCAAAATGAGCTGTTGAATGGAAGGATGATCATCACTAAAGTGTTCATAATAGGGAAAAATTGGATGCGGTCTAAATGTACAAATGTCAAAAGGGATTGATGGACAACATTAATATACATCCTTTTGATTGGAAGCCAGGCAAGATTAAAGTGTTAGAAAGGATGACATGACAAAACAGCAATATGTGAAACCATTGGTATGGCTTTGCTTCATTATATATTTTCAAAAGCAGAAACAGTGTTGGGATATCAGTTAATTCTTGTTTGTAATGACTAGTGTTTTCTATGTTTGGTTTGTGATAAGCATGTTATTTGTGTCATTAAACAAAACCTTAAATTATATCAGCATAAAAGGCTAACTCTTCAGCTTGGAGCTCAGTTCTGTGATTCAGGGCCTTCTTCTGGATCTACCATCTTGGAGGAAGCAAGAGATTTTAGGCATGGAGGGAGGAATGTTTTCTGCCTTTGAGGAGCTTTTGCAATCCCCAGTTAATGGAAACCAGATGTGTTTGAACCCCGGCTTTCCGGCTGGGTTACTCTTTATCTTGGAGCGTTCCTTTAACTCCAGTGCAAGCGGTCCTTCCTGTGGGGCTGATGTGCAAGGCTGGTTTTTAGTGGAGGTGAGCACCTTGCGGCTGTAAACATTAACCTGATTGGGCATCGTTTTGAAGGCAGCTTGGGCAAATTGTGTACATCTCCTTTGAAACTTTTAAATTAGTTGGTCAATATTAACCAGCAAGTATTTGTTTAATCAACATTTCAAGGGAGGTTATTGATTACTCTTTGATGATTTAAAAAATCGCAAAGACATTGGTATCTGCTTTTTCCATGAAAAAAAAAATGTCACCACCAATAATCTCTATAGGAGACATGACATTATAAGCATGAAACTTTATACATCTGGACTGTAAAAATGAATAATGTTACTTCTGGTTGACTGAATTGTGGGATAATATCTCTTCATTTTGCAAGGATTTTCCTGGAATAAGTAATTGATTTTATAATCACTAAAAATGGGATAAAATATGAACTTGTTAAGAAAGAAAATGTCACTAGGGAAAAGAAGAACTGAGTAAATAGAAAATTGAGAATCTAGAAATGGCATGATTAGAGCCTGGTGGTCATTGTGTAATGATTGATAAACTGCCTCAAGGGTTTGCCTTAGTTTCTAAATCCATGCATTGTGAGGATTTTGAAGTGAGATTTTCAAATTAGGGTTTTTCTTATCAGTTGTATAACTTGGAGAAAATCCTCAATATTTGTAGATACCTTATTGCATAACGAGAACCCAGAACTTCATATTATATAGGCCCCTGATCAGTAAAAGTTTGCTTATGATAATGATGCTGATAGTAACATGAAATCTGGACAAACCTTTTCCCTATCACATAGATTCCCTGCATAAACCAGAGAATTGAAATGCATTTATAAATATTATTTGCATTATGAACAGTAATAAAATAGCAGTCAATTGGGAAGTAGTTAAAAAAAACCCTTTAGTTCCACCATTTCATCACTGAAAGATACTAATATATTTTATAAATGAAGGATTGTAAGATTAGAAAAGTTAAAAACTCTCATTCCAGGTTGGAAATTGGATGAGAAGACTTTTTATTTCCCTTCAACTCTAAAATCCCTTGATTCCAAAGGTCTGGAAAATTCAATTTGGAGATATCCTGTTTTCCCAGTATTTTTGAGGTTTAACTCTGAAAAAGTAATGAAACATTGTTACCATGAAAACACCATTGATTTTTATTAGAAGTGGTTAAAGATACAGCTTTGTTTATTCAACATTTAACAAATATTTCATGATATTAAATATTTATATGCATTTGCAACTAAGTACTGGGGATACAGTTGTGAACAACAATAACAAAAATATATATATAATCTCTGCTTTTGTGGGCATTGTAATCTGATTCAGGAGACAGACTTCAAATAAGGCATCACATACATAAAAACACAGAGTACCAAACTGTAATAGAGAATCATAAGGAAACACAGAGCCTCCTCAGAGACAGTGTAACTTGGGGGCTATTTAATCCAGGAGTCAGAGAAAGACTTTTGAGTGCTATTCATGATGGAGGATGGGTAGATACTAACAAGCCTATAGGATGGAATTAGATTAGAGTGGCTGCATTAATTTACATTCCCAACAACAGAGTACAATGTTTATCTTTTCTCCACATCTTTGCCTGCATTTGTTGTTTGTAGCCTTTACGATTATAGCCATTCTGACAGCTGTTGGGTGATATCTCATCGTGGATTTGGATTGCATTTCTCCAACTATTAGTGATGTTGAGCATCTTTTCATGTGGTGTGTTTCCTTTGGAAAAATGTCTATTCAGGTCTTCTGTCCATTTTTTAATCAGGTTGGAGTGAAGTTAGATTAGAGGAATGGGTGAATATGGGAATTAAGATCCCAAAGTAAGAAATGTCTATTCAGGTCTTCTGTCCATTTCTTAATCAGGTTGGCGTGAAGCTAGATTAGAGGAATGGGTGAATATGGGAATTAAGATCTCAAAGTGAGAAATAACTTGGTGTGTTTGAGGATATGGAAGCAGCGCGGTGTGGTTAGGGCCTGGAAGTTATCAGGACATGCCCTGGCAAGGGGGCCTTGCTGGATATGGTAAGTTATAGTAAGTTCCCTACGTATGAATGAGCTCCATTCCAAGAGCAAGTTCATAAGCTCTGTTTGTTCATAAGTCCAACAAAGTTAGCTTAGCCTGGGTACCCAGCTAACATAATGGGCTATATAGTACTGTACTGTAATAGGTCTATCATACTTGTCACACGTATGATGCAAACATAAAAAGAAAGACAAAAAACAAAGAAAACCTGTTTGATCTTACAGTCAGTACCTTGAAAAGTGCAGTACGACAGTACAGCAGCTGGCATACAGGCGCTGGTGTGCATGTTTGCGTCTTTGAAAGTTTGGAACTTGAAGGTTTATATGTCGGGGACTTACTGTATTTGGATAATACGTGAAATGCAAAAGTGGGTGTTGAAGTGTTTTTAGGGAAGAAGTGGCCTGATCAACTAACACATTCAGGGAAGGGAATCTCTGCTGCTGTATGGAGACTGGATCACAGGAAGCGGAAGGACAAGGGTAGATTCAGAGAGAACAGCGGGAAGGCTCCCAGGTGGTCCAGAAAAAATGATGACATCTTGACCTTGGATAGGGTCGCTGAAGAGTTGAAAAGTGGGAGATTTGAGTATTTTGGAAGTCAACTTGATAAGAAGAATTCATGAAAAACTTAGCTTGAAGGTTAGGGAGAAGGAGAATGTGTCTCATACTTCTGGCTTAAGAAACTTGCTGGATGGCAGCTCTTATCACTGAGAGAGGAAGTGAAAGGGGAGGTCTGGGGGTTCGATGAAGCTTTCAGTTTGGAGCAGGTTGAGTATGAGAAAGTGTGATATGTCTAAGTGGAGATGTTAAGTAGCAGTTGAATATACAAATCTGGCAACTGCATGTATATCTCATTTCTGCTGTGGATTCTGAGAACCAATGAGACTCTCTCTTGCTTTAGTAACTTTTACTAAGCTACATCTAATAGGCATCTGTGAGGCAATACTTGGTGGCTCAGATGGTAAAGAGTCTGCCTGCAATGTTGGAGACCCCAGTTCAATCCCTGGGTTGGGAAGACCCTCTAGAGAAGGGAATGGCTACCCATTCCAATATTCTTGGGCTTCCCTGGTGGCTCAGATGGTAAAGAGTCTGTCCATGGGGTCCCAAAGAGTTGGACGCAACTGAGTGACTAACACTTTCTCTTTTCACTTTCATGAGGTAATACAAGACAATTTCCAAATATTATCTTATTTTGGACTGATAGGCAGTGAAATGTTCTTCTCTAATTTCAGTTGAGCAAATTGGGACCCAGAAACATTAAACATCTGAGATAATGCACACATTTTGGAAGTAAGTAAAGTCTGCTAATAATGGATGAAACAAAGATTCAAACCTGGGTCTTGCTCTAAACTAGATCTATATCTTCTTATGCCATTTCTGCTGTGAACTTCCTTCCTTCTTTCCTTCTTCCTTCCTTATTTCCCTCCCTCTTATCTGAAGGAGATCAGCCCTGGGATTTCTTTGGAAGGAATGATGCTAAAGCTGAAACTCCAGTACTTTGGCCACCTCATGCGAAGAGTTGACTCATTGGAAAAGACTCTGATGCTGGGAGGGATTGGGGGCAGGAGGAGAAGGGGATGACAGAGGATGAGATGGCTGGATGGCATCACTGACTCAATGGACGTGAGTCTGAGTGAACTCCGGGAGTTGGTGATGGACAGGGAGGCCTGGCGTGCTGCGATTCATGGGGTCGCAAAGAGTCGGACATGACTGAACGACTGATCTGATCTGATCTGATCTATCTATCATCCATATATCTCTATCATCATCTTTGTTATCATCTATCGTCTCTCTTTATATAATTTAGCTTTCTGGGTTTTTTTTAAGTCTATCTATCTATCTATCCATCCATTTCCCCAGGAATAAATATATCTCTTCCAAACTGAAGGTACTTAAAAGGTCATTAATCTGTATGGGTAAGGATATTGAGACCCACAGGAGACAAACCTCTAGACCAGCGGCACTGGTTAATATTCTACTTCTGCTCATAGCATCCCCCCCTCCCACTATCCAATACTTTTCATCACTGTGGCTCCTTAGGGAATGGCTCTGCTAGAAGGTAAGCCCCGTGAACACTGCTAGGCCTCACTAGGTAGAGTTTGCCTCTGTTTCCAGCATTTCCTTCCCATGGTGCTTAGCAGTACGGGGCTCCCCCTTGAAGTCCTGCAAGTGAAAGTATCAGCAGGTGGCCTCTTTCAAGGAATCTACAGTCAGTCCGCTAACACACAGCTTGTCTCCCCTGCTGCTGGGGCAGGACAGAGAATGGGTTTATAACTGGGACAGAATAGTGATCAAAGGAAAACTTAGAGTAAGGGTTCCAGAAATCTCTTCTGTGATTGATTCATAGGTGGAGAAAGCGGAAGCTGCCAGCCTCAAGTCTGCATGCAGATTTGGCAATCTGCCAGGAGTTAACTCTTTGGGAGCTGCTGAACTGCAGGGCTTCAGAACAGGAGAGGAGTATCAGCAGAGAGGTAGAGAAGGATGCTCTTCCCATCAGCCCTGCCCATTCCTGACTCATCTCTGCTTTGAATTCTCTCCAAAACTCAATGGCATGGAATGAAGAATTAAAAAAAAAAGAAAAGGAAAAAGGGATTTATTTATGATTACTGTTGATTTAATCCAGGAGTCAAATAGATACTAAGGACCTCAATGGTTATGTCTCTTGGCTGATTACTACAGCACATATTTATCAAGTGCCTGCCAAGTACTAGGCATCACCAGGACACTAGGGAATCAACTGTGAAAAAGACCATTTTCTCTGTGCTGTAGCTCTGGGCTCCATGGTTCATCCTATTTACACTCCCAGTCTCCTTCACATCAGACCCGAGACTCGTCTCCTGGTCAAAGGTCTTGGCATGTGCTCTGGCCTTTGTTGAGACAGTCCTACTGTGCTCTGATCTGCCAGTGAAACATCTGTTTACCCTTCTCATCTTATCTCCAGTAATGACTGCCCAGGCTTCTTATCAGGGGCGAAGCCTGATGTTATGGAAAACACTTAAAGACCTCCCCTTAGAAACTTGACTTCAAATTAAGGCTGCCATATTCCACCGAGTAGACTAGATTTGAAGGGATAAAAGATGTAACTACCCCCACTCAAATAGATGACAATCAATTGGAATGGAGGTAATTGAAATTGAAACTGGCACTGTATCACAATAGGTGCAGTGATGACGTGCAGTGATGGAGGTGAGCCTGCATACTGGGAGAACACAAAGGAGAGATCACTAGTCCAGACTAGACTTACTGGGGAGGTTAAAGGAGGCTTCCTGGAGGAGGTGTCATCCAAGTGAGTGGTACAGAATGGGTAGAATTTAGCAAGCAAAAATGATGGGAAAAGAGCAGGTGCAAATACAAGGGGTCTTGAGAGATTGCAGCCTGTTCAGGCAACTGCTGTTAGTCCAGCCTGAGTGGGGAGTAGGACATGCATTAAGAAAAGTACTGAGAACCAGGAAAGGAGAAGATGATGCTGGTGTTGGTGGAGTGTAGATCGTAGAAGTTCTGATGTCTTGCTTGGAGTTTGGGTTGATCCTAAAGGCTTGTGACAACATCTCTCTTTCCTCCTCTCTTCCTTTTATATTTTAAATGGGAAGATAATTGCTTTACAATGATAAATGCTTTACAATCCAATAAATGCTTTACAATACAATGTATACAAGATGCAAGATAAAAGCTTTATAATACAATATATCCCCTCCTTCTTGAGCCTCCCTTAGCTGTAGTGAAGTGGATGAAGCTAGAGCCTGTTATATAGAGTGAAAAGAAAAAAAAAATGTATATTAACTCATATATATATAGAACCTAGAAAAATAGTACTGATGAACCTATTTACAGAGGAGAAATGCAGACTCAGACAGAAAACAGTCTGATGAACACAGTGGGAGAAGGGCAGGCTGGGATGAGTTGAGAGAGTACCATTGACATATATTCGCTATCGTGTGTAAAACAGGTACGTGGCGGGAAGCTGCTGTGTAGCCTGGCACTCTGTGACATCCTCCCTTCCTTTCAATGAGTAAATGCATCAGGTTTTGCCATAAGATGCTATGGAAAAATCCAAGCTAACTTTTTGGCCACCCCAACGTTAACAAACCAATGCCCTGACATCTCAGGGTGCCAGGACTTGATCTAAGGTTCATAGATCTTTTTCTCATGTCTTCACAAAACCACGAAACCACAGAGGTGAGCACCATTCACATGAAAAGGGCCCCCTTTCCTACCCTCCTGTGAGTTCCTGTCCCCTACCTGCCCAACCCTAGGGAGAAGCTGCAACTCACAGACACGCAGCTGTCCTGGGCTATAAACGTGACACCCATCCCCAGCCTGACCCCCTGTTATTAGTGTAGCTCTGAGCACGCCAAGCAAATGCCCTCCTCTTAGGAGTTGCATGAGAAACAGCCCAGAAAAATCATATGAAGACCTAAAAGATGCAAATTAAGTTTCCTGCGGCTGTGGAGATGGCAGTGACGTGGTAATTACTGATGTTGGGCAAGGACAATGCAGCAGGGGACCCTGTAATTGGAGGTCCCAGGCTGTGGGCAGCTGAGAAAGGTGCACTCCTGGCAGAAGGCCTGTGTGCACTGCTAGACTGGTTGGGTGTCACTGGTGCCTGGCACCCATTCTAGGGGCCATTCGTTTCAGAGGTAGAAGGGGCTAAAGAGAGTGGTGAGTCCAGAGAGTTTTGTCTTGTGACTATGTTCAGCATATTCAGAGCTGTCTAATGTCTGACCCTGAAAAATAAGGAGCCCACCTTTGAGGATCAGTGGAACCATTAAGAAAAATCCTGTGGCCACTCTGTCAACTATCAACAAAGTCTGGAAGAGATGTTGCCAGAGATGACTCTGGCACTAAATATGTGAATACCAGAAAATCACTCATCTCTCTCAGCCTCGTTTTTCTCATCTGTCAAATGGGAGCAATCACCTTTGTTGACAGGGTTGACAAGAAGTTTAAATGAGAAAATAGGCATAGAAGTCTCCAATTAAAGACTAAAGTGAATGCTATGAAGACAAAAAAAATGCTGCTAATTCTGAGCAGGCAGACGTTAACGTGACGGGGAGTCACCAGAGATTCTGGTGGAGAAGGTGGGTTAGACACAGTGAGCATAGAGGAGTTTTGCTGACTTTTAAGTTTTTATCACACCATTGAAACAGTAATGCATGCTCATTGTGAAACATTTGTGGCAGAACTATAAAAAAGAAAATTGAACTAATTTCCAGTCTTATCACTCAGAACCAATGCTTGTTAACATTTCTGGGAAAACTATTTCACATATACCTTAGTTTGGTGAAATAGAAGAGGAAGAAAATTCTGATCAGTTAATATTATTTGAACACAGAGGCTTAGCTTGAGCTAGGAGAACGTTTGGGTCAGGGGTGGAAGAAAATGAAGCAGAAGATAAAGTTGGAGACAATCAGATGAATCTGTATGCAAAGGCACCAACAGTTTTCCCTTCCTACATTTTTTTTAAAAGAAAAGCCATAAAACCCTAAGGTTTTGTCTTGTCTTCCTGCTCTCTCACCTCCTGATCTTTATCAGTTCTCTCAAACAAATTGACATGATTTGTTATGGGAAAGGCAGACTCCCTTTAGCCAAGGGAACAGAGAGTTTGAGGACACTTTGGTCCTCAGTGGAATTGTTGTGCCTGAGTGAATAGTCCTCTCCTGCAAAATAAATTGGGAGTCTGTGCTGGGTTATGGTATGGGTCGCCCACTGGGCTATTAATGATTGGAACACTTTGCAACCTTCAGGCTCTGAACCCTGCTGCACATATGAGCATCTTCTTAGAGTGAAATTTTCTGGCTCCTGGCTTTCTGGAAGTGGGGCATTCTCCTCCCACCTTCTGCATCTTTTATAATACATTTAGATATATTTCAAAAGGTGAGATGAGATGGTGGAGCAGGAGAGAAAGGGGTGTGTGTGTGTGTGTGTGTGTGTGTGCACGCACGCGTGTGCTTGTGATAGAGAGAAAGAAACCCAGAAAGAAAGTCAAAGATGTGGCATAAAGAATGGATGGAGAAAAAGCAGAGAAGAGGGAGAGAAAGATGATGGGAGACAGTAAAGGATGCTTGAGTGACAGAGTGAGTGCAGGGGAGTCAGAGACAGTCTAGTTAATGATTAATACAGGATCTAAATGAAATATTCATGAAAAGAAATTGGAGCTATAGACAAATCCAAATGCCACTTCCCCAATCCCCACCTCCCCATTTCTACTCAAAACTGAATTCCTTGGAGATTCATGCCCTCTATTGTCATTACATGGGAACAATTGATGGATGTAACCTTGAGAGGAAAAGCTTGTTCCTTTGATGGTATTTGGCTCCATTAAAAACATGTTGACTAATTAGCTCTGAGCTTCTGCGAGAATGAAGCACTTTGGGGAATGTTCCTGGCACCTTGGCTTCTCCCTTCCTCTGAGCTCTATCTGTGGTCAGAGGCTCCACGTTCCTTGACTCAGGATCTTCCTTTTCTGCAAATGACAATGAAAACATCCTTTGACATGCCTACAGGGCCCAGTGGTGGTTAAGTAACAGAAACTCAGTACATCCAGATATACCGCCACTTGCCCTCTGACCCCTAGTGGCTCAGATGGTAAAGAATTCACCTGCAATGCAGGAGACTTGGGTTTGATCCCTGGGTCAGGAAGATCCCCTAGAAAAGGAAATGGCTACTCACTCCAGAATTCTTCCCTGGAGAATTCCATAGACAGCCTGGTGGGCTATAGTCCATGGGATCGCAAAGAGTCAGATGCAACTGAGTGACTAACTCTCTGTGTCTCAAATCGGCAGGGGATGAAGCTCATGTCACCCCTAGATCTTGTCCCCTGGGAAATAATGCCGAAGTTAGTGATTGGGAATTAGGGTCCTCTATGCCTGCCCACGGAGAAGGCAATGGCACCCCACTCTAGTACTCTTGCCTGGAAAATCCCATGGACGGAGGAGCTTCATGGGCTGCAGTCCATGGGGTCACTAAGAGTCTGGCATGACTGAGCGACTTCACTTTCAGTTTTCACTTTCATGCATTGAAGAAGGAAATGGCAACCCACTCCAGTGTTCTTGCCTGCAGAATCCCAGGGACGGGGGAGCCTGGTGGGCTGCCGTCTATGGGGTCGCACAGAGTCAATCACAACTGAAGCAACTTAGCAGCAGTAGCAGCAGCATGCCTGCCCCTGCCCCTGTAGTGTGGGGGAGGCTCACCCTTGGGGAAGTTGTACAGGCTCTCTACTTTTCACACTCCCCCATACGCCTCCGCCAACCCCCCTGAAAAATGTTTTGTTTTTATATTGAAGTTATGTATGGGCTAAATTGTTGCTTTTGCCTGGTTTTTAAAGTACCACGTTGCCTCAGTTCCGGAGGAGCTGGGAGGTTACTCTTCTTACCATAAGAATAATGGGAGCTTTCAATTTCCCATTAGAATGATGTCTTAAATGGTCTCCTTACCTTCTGACTTTCCTTGCATAGTCTTTGAATCTCAGTTACTTCATTTAAAATGAAGATGATAATATTTATTTTCTTACGGTCATCTGAGGACCAAAGGAGGGCTTTCGAAAATGTTAAATCTATTCAGATGTTAAATATTGTTGTGACAGTGTGCGTTCAATCTTGCCTTAGTCTGGAAGCTCAGGGAAGATAGGCAACACCTCCATCTTTTCACTGTTGCATACCCAGCGCCTGTGCAAAATGCCAGGCACATGGTAGTTACTCAGTTAATGTTTTCTGAACAAATGACAGACCACAGATTTCAGATGTTAATCTTTACTGCCTTATACCTATTTTCATCCCTTAAAAAAATTAGACTTTGTAGCTGCTGACATCCTTACTCCAGTCCCCTCAACCCACCACCCCTAGTCCCTACCCTAGGCTCTAGGGGAGAGTTAATGAATAATTCAGCATTTCAGACGATCACTTGGACCAGACAGCACTGGACCACAGGACTTGCAAGAGGCAAGTACAGAGACTGCACCACTGTAGGCAGAATTAACACAGGTGAAACAGCTGTGCTGCCTTCAGTAACACAGGGTTTCTGTTTAACTCTATGGAATGGGTAAGAGGTAATTCCAAAGCAACACAAAGATCTGAAAAGGGCACTGTCTCTACAGAGATATGCAGGTGTGACAGGCTAAGGATGGCCGGGTGTAGGTATGCAGAGGTTTCTAGGTACAACCTCAGATGATTCAACCACAGTTGGTCCCATCCTACAAACAGGATCTGTGTACAGTTTTCATATTATTGTATTTATTTCACCGAACTGGGACGTGTATTTCTGTTTCAAAGGCCAGAATAGGCCTGACTTCCTACAGGGGTTTAGCAGAGTTGGTTGATTAAATGCAGGCGCTCTCCTACCACCTTCCCCTGCATTGTCTTTCTTCTCTAACCCTTAATACTATCTAACTTGCTGCCCATTTTCCTTATTTATCTTTATTCTTCCATGTTTCCTTCCAGATCTATAAGCTCCACAAGAGCAGAAATATTTTTATTTTTGTTTTTCCTCTGCTCTACGCTTGGCATGTGTTAAGTATGCACTAATTATTATTTGTTTATTTAGCTAAACAGTGAATTTCCTGTGTAAGTGGTGCTTATTCCTTCATGTTAAAAGAAAACCAAACAAATATATGTAACTGCATCTTCCTGTGTGATAGAAATGCCTTAGAATATATTAGCTAATCCCCTAAGTTTCTCAACAGAGCTTGAATAATAATAGATTGGATTTTTAGTGCTTATTTCTCTTAGTAATGAGTGCTGTATTGAATTTATTTAATTTTTGGTATCAGCTTTTTCTGTAGATGAAGAAGATGGAGCACAGAGAGGGTGAGTGATCTGCCCAAAGTCACACAGTAATTAAGTTACAGATCCAGCATTTGAACCAGAGCCATTTGGTCTCAGAATCTGAGAACTTAAGCTTTACACTAGACTGCGAACGAGTTCCATTATTTGCAAAGAGTCAGTGTCTCCTCTATGAAGGTGAAATCTGTCATAGTGACTCCCTACCCTTGAGGTGGGAATGCTTCTTCTTCACTGTTAGCTATTACTAGGTGATGTTGGCAAGACTTTCATGAGAAGTCCTACTGCCATGATGCTTCTGTTCTGCTAGATCCAAGAGGAAACCAGATCATGAAGACCTTGTTTCATGCCCCAAGGGAATTCATCTGAATCCCATTAGCAAGCTTCTGGAGAACTCTATATACTATAGAAAAATCAATACCCCCTGAAGTGCAACCTCTTTACAGACTGAAACTGTTGAGAAAATGTTCTCCACAGGCTTCTGGGACAGAGGTGTCCAGGTTTTGGACAAGTGACCAAACCAAGCATTGATGTGTGTTGCTCAAGGCCCTTTATCTGTGACTGTGTTAACATGTGCTGGTTAGCATTAATTGTGTGTGTGTCAGTCACTTTGCTCTTCCATTTTCATTGCATTGTAAAGGTGATGGTAAAAGCACATCAGTGTGATACTTGGTCATAAGGCACAAAGCGCCGTGCCCCCTCCCCAGCCCCTTGCAAACCAGAACAGAATTTCCATCTTGGAGACAAGTCAGGTCCTCAGAATTCCCTAAGTGTGAGTTTGTTCTATACTAAAGCAATCATATGGGCTTCCCAGGTGGCTCAGTGGGTAAAGAATCTGCCTATAATGCAGGAGATCCAATCCCTAGGTCAGGAAGATCCCCTGGAGGAGGGCATGGCAACCCACTCCAGTATTCTTGCCTGGAGAATCCCAATGGACAGAGAAGCATGGTGGACTACAGTCCATAGGGTCACAAAGAGTTGGACACAACTGAAGCAACTGAGCATGCATGAAAGCAATACTACGCGCACTGAAGCCCTTGCTATTGACGAGAGCTAAAGGTAGTAACATGCATGGGCTTTGCGACAGCTTACAAGCTTTTGCCCTTGCGTCTGAGTCTGTGGTGGGAGGAGCCAAGGCCTACCATCTATATAGATTGTGCAAATTTACTGTCATTGTCTTGACCTTTCAAAGTGCATTCTCCAGCCAATCAGGAAGGCACCAACCACATAAAATCTGGTGAAACAGATACCTGGCCACTCATTTCTTTCCTAACCAGGTTTTCTTTTTTTTTTTTCCCTCTTAAGAAATAACTATGGACAAGCATGGGAAAAAATTCAGTGATCATCAATATGTTTATCAGGACCAAAGATTCATCCTATAGATGACATTTTAACACTTATTTCACATTGGGTACAGTACTAAGTGCTTTATTGGATTAACCCATTTAATCCTCAAAACATAAATGAAAAGCATGGGAATCAAGAACATAGAAGGCTGTTAAGACAATTGTTTTTAATAAGAGTGTAAATTACAGTATAATGTACCCCAAAATATACCTTATTGACTATGCTGTTTAGGTCTTCTATGGTCTAACTGTGTCATAACCTCTTTATCTCTTCCTAGGAGTGACATCTCAGCATCTTCTTTTTTTTTAATTCATTTATTTATTTTAATTGGAAGCTAATTACAATAGTGTAGTGGTTTTTGCCATACATTGACATGAATCAGGCATGGGTGTACATGTGTCCCCCATCCTGAACTCTGTCCCACCTCCCTCCCCATCCCGTCCCTTGGGGTCACCCCAGTGCACCGGCCCTGAGCACCCCGTAAGACCAACTTTTTACTCATTCCATATCAGAGAAGCCAGCCTTGGGGAAACCTATAAATATTCCTTGTGACTAAGAATCTCCTCCTGATTTCCACTTTCAAACCTCTGATTCATCAAACATTGCTTCCTCTACTGAAGTCGCCCTCATTTCTCCTAAAATAGGATCTCCTCGCCTCATTTATAACCCCAAACAACCTGGCTGTAATGTTCTCTGCACTGATCCTATTCTGCCAGGAACTGTCATTTCCTGAGGGTATGTACTATGCTCTGAGCAGGGGATTTGGAATCAAAAGACACCGGTTTGACTTTTCCAGACTCACTGGGTAAGCGGTGCCTGTGCGTGTGCTCAATCGTGTCCAACTCTTTGGGACCCCATGGACTTTACCCTGCCAGGCTCCTCTGTCTGCGGGATTTTTCTGGAAAGAATAGTGAAGTGGGTTTTCATTTCCTCTTCCAGGAGAACTTCCCGACCCAAGGATTGAACCTACATCTCCTGTGTCTCCTGCAAAGCAGGCGGATTTTTAACCTCTGAGCCGTGGGGGAAACCTAAGTGATACTAGCAGCAGCGTTATCGTCCTCAGCCATCTTATGAGACCTAATCAGGAAACATACAGATAGCATTTTGTTACTGGAAAGAAGGTTCACAAAGTTTGTTACTTTTGTGTAGAAACAAGTGGTGAGCTGAGATCAGCTTTATGACACTTTGAACATTGCCTGGAAATTGACAGTCTGGTCTGATATTTTAAAATTGAGTTTTAGTGAGTATAGTTGCTTTACAATGTTGTGTTAATTTCTACTGTACAGCAAAATGAATCGGCTATATGTAGACATATATTCCCCTTTTTTTGGATTTCCTTTCTATTTAGGTCAGCACTGAACACTGAGTAGAGTTCCATAAACTACACAGTGGGTTCTCATTAGTTATCTATTTTATATATAGTATCATTAGTGTATTCTATGGAAAAAAATCCCATGGACAGAGGAGCCTGGCAGGCTACAGTCCCATGAGCTCTCAAAGAGTCAAACATGACTGAGCCACTAGGCATGGGCACATCAATAATGTCTATGTGTCAATCCCGATCTCCCAATTCATTCCACCCCACCTCCCAGTCTTGCCTGATTTGTATTGAAGGCATCTTTTCAGGAGATGACTAAATGTCTTCTTAGAAGCCAAATAGCTCTGTATCATTCCAACAGCATCCTTCCCAAGACTCAGAAGTAGGCTAGTTAGACCCTTAGTTGGTACTGGGTTTTTTGAGATCAGTGAGGTACCAGGAATCTTTCTGATGGCTGGGAGGAAGTGACTGATGGGGATGCTTTTGTCAGCAAAGAAGAAACTACTCTTTTTTAAAAAATATCTTTATTAATGTAATGAAATCCTTGATCATGAGGTCAAAAGGCTCAAAATGAGAGATTAACGTGGTATGCTCTATACAGGAGAGATGGACAACGCTTCACCAAGTTCAGTTCCCAACCATGCAGACATGTTTGGTTGTTCTGTATTTCTGGAAGGAAGACTGCATTTGCAAGGTGACGAAACAATTTCCATGGCTACAGACTGTCTGGTGTCAGAACAGAAAAGAAAGCTTCACATGCCTTCTCCGTGTTTATGTGATGCTTATCACATAAGCTGCCTCCTGCAACCCTGAGAGGGCTTGATCTCTCAGCAGACAAGGATGCCAGTGCAGAAATTGTGCCATCCTATCAGTATTTTCATATCTCAAAGCTGAGTGTGCTATTTTTGTCTTGTAAAGTTTTTGGTTGTCTGAGTGGAGCTGTCAGGGTCCTTGTAAACAGATCTTCTGGGACCTGCAGGGGTGAACAGGAGGGAGGCAGTGAGGGCTTGGGTCTTCTGGGAACGCGACATCATCCCCTACCTGCCCCCTTGCTGCAGAATAAGGGGAAGAAGGAAGTGCAGTCAGAGGACCTGGGTGGACCCTTGACTCTGGGTGGCTGGCCAGGTTATGGGCCTGAGCAGACTGGCTGGGCTGGCCTGCTTGGCCGCTCCTCCCTGTCGCTGTAAGCATTTCCTGCTGTTGCTGACCCCTGCTCTCACCCTTGGGTCCCAATCTTTGATGCTTCCAAGGCTTTCTCACTATGATCTGTGCAGGCAAGACCTCAAATGAAAAGACTGTGCTCTTGGTGCCTTTCCTGACCTCAGGCTTCTCCACAAACCATGAAGCCCTATCGTGTTGCTTCTTAGGACTTAGCCCTTTCTGACTCATTCCTGTCTGTGCCAACCATAGGCCAAGTGCATCAGGAGATGCCTGATCACACCTGCCTGGCTCAGAGACTGGATGCTGCATGATGTCTCCAAAAGGGCAGGACTTTCTATCACTGTCAGTCAGCAAGAGGCCCACAGGAGGCAGGCACATGAGCATTTTCAAAAGGGTGTTTGTTGTTGTTGCTTAGTTGCTAAGTCGTGTCTGACACTCATGACCCCATGGACTGTAGCCCACCAGGCCCCTCTGCCCACGGGATTTCCCAGGCACGAATACTGGAGTGCGTTGCCATTTCCTTCTCCAGGGGATCTTCCCCACCCAGGGGTCTAACCTAGGTCTCTTGCACTGGCAGGTGGATTCTTTACCACTGAATTACCCGGGAAGCCCAAAACGGAGTTGGTCTCGATTAAAATGTCCTCAATTTGCCTGTGGTCATGGCTGCATGTTCTGTGAACACATTGAAAACATTTTGGTTTCCTTTTTTTTTTTCTCACTGGAGTTAGCAAAATTGAATTTTGCTCATTTTTTATTGAACGAAGTATTCTTTAAATTTCGTATTTTTCAATATTCAGAAGTTTCACACACATAATTTCATAAAATCCTGTAATAATCCCCCTTTTCCCATCTCAATATCACCTCTCCCCACTTCCCTGTCCCCACTGGTGACCACTAATTTGTTCTCTATACCTGTGACTCTGCGTCTTGCTGGTAAAAAACCACTTTGCTGGACAGTTTACATGGGTGGATTGTATGATACATAAATTACATCTCAATAAAACTCTTTAAAAATGAGTTAATAGGAGAATGACAATGACATAAAACTAGAGAGATCAACATCTTACAGGTATTTAGTTCAAAACTGAGTGGATTTAGAGAAAAATATTGTCTATATCATAGAACAGGTGGTATGTGGATATGGTCTGGACGTTTAGGGAAAACTGGTAGAATGGGAAAAGCTGGTTGTTTCCTCCCCTTCTGCCCACTCCCACCATAATTTCTGAACTCTTTCTGGCTGGCTTATATGCCATTTCTAAGACTCCATACACTATGGACCTACCCTTAATAAATCAGTCATCACACACTGTGGTTACTGTTTTCCCCCTCCTAAAATCTTCTGCATCAAGCACTGATACTCGGCACTTTGTACCACATTTGGTAGGAAACTTGTGGGCTAAGAGTCAGGCTTTCTCAATCCTGACACTCTTGACACTTTAGATTGGACCGTTCGTCGCTGCAGGAACCCTCCTGTGCATTGCAGTATGTGTGACAGCATCCCTGGTCTCTACTTACTAGCAAGATGCCAACAGTACACACCTCAGCTGTGACAGTACCAACTATCTCCGTGCTAAGTTACTTCAGTCGTGTCTGACTCTGTGACTGTGTGGACTGTAGCCCACTAGGCTCCTTGGTCCATCTCTAGACCCTAACAAATATTCCCTGTGTCGGGGGAAACCGTTAGTACTGTTATGGGTCAGTTCTTGTTGAATATTCAGTTGATATTTGTGGTCACTTTGGATGAGCCAAGTGCCATTCTAGGCAGTGGGGACACAGCCTGAATGAGGTGAACAAAGTTCCTACTCTCAAGAAGTTTATGTTCAATAGATGGAAACAGGCAGAAACTAACTGAGAAAATTAACAAACACTCTGATTCAGATGGTAGTAACCACTAAGGAGAAAATTAAACAAGGTAATGGGATTGAAAGTGGTGGATGGTCAAAGATAGCCTTTCTGGAGAGGTGACATGAGAGTGAGACCTGAGGGTCTAGAGGGGCCAGCCATAGGGAGGGAAGGGACTGGCATAGAGACCATTGGAAGGAGGAAGATTTGGGAAGTCTTGAGGGAAAGAATAAGCTTGGAGTATTTGCGGACCAAGGAAGCTGGAGGGACCCAGACTAGTAACAGAGGTGGGAAGTAGACCTGGGTCATGTTAGGCTTGCAGAGTTCAGGGCAAGATACTTGGATTTTGCTCCAAGTGAGATGAGAAGCCATTGCTGTGTGTCAGCATGGAGTAATTTGTGTTTTTTGTTACTCACTCTCGCTGCTTCATGCAAACAGTTTACAGAGGTGCCCAGGTGGGAAAACTAAGGTCCATGAGACAGCAGCTGTCATCCAGGAAAGCATTCCTACAGCCTGGACTAGGATGGTGGTGATGGAAGTGAGGGAAATGAAGATGAATGATCATAATTGAGGGAGGGTAACAATAGCGATGACAAGATGAATGAATGAATGAATGCTTTGAGAGGACATGTGAGCAAGGCAAAAAGAGAGATGGAGCTTCTTTCTGAAATGGGGAGTCCACAGAGCTTATGGAGAGGAGAAACATGACTGGCTAATCCAATTAGACTACACACTCATGAGATTTTCCAGCCCATGGTTCAAGTTGGGTTTCTATTTTAGAAAGACCATTGTTTTCTTCCTATAAAGGGGGTTAGTAGACTGTAACACCAGCTTAATTATACCTGTTTCTTTGACCGCTTCTTTAGTTTAATATTTACTCAGCTTAGCATTTATCATTATCTAAGGGTAGGGTGAGGCCACTGGAAAAAAAAATCCATGAATGTAAGCTTTCAATAGTTTAAACCTTGCATTAAAAGCAGGCCAGTCTTTCATCACATATTTTGGGGACAGGAAATAAAGTCCCTGATTATTGCTTTGATTCAATTTTTTGTGAAATTCATAGCATTAGTAACAACAATGTGATAACTACAACTACTGTTATTGAGCACCCACTAAGTACCAGGTTTCTATGTTATTTTAGGTTTAACTCCCACTAAAACCCTATAGGTAGGTGTGCCTTTCCTCATCTAATAGATGGAGGAAAAGTGGCTCCAGCCACTTCAAGTACCACATTCAAGATCACACAGATGGTGTGTTATTAATAGTTTCCTAGGCTGGCTGTGATCAATTACCATAAACTGGATGACTTAAGACAATATAAATTCATTTCATCATCACAGTTCTGGAGGCCAGAAGCCCAAAGTCAAGGAGTCAGGTGGGTCACTTGATCCTGAAGGCTCTAGGGGAGAATTGGTCCTTGGCTCTTCCAGCTTCTGGATGCTTAAGGTGTCCTTGGCTTGTTGTTGTTCAGTAGCTAAGTCATGTCCGACTGTTTGTGAACCCATGGACTGCAACACACCAGGCTTCCTTGTCCTTCACCATCTATCTCCTGAAGTTTGCTCAAACTCATGTCCATTGAGTCAGTGATGCAATCCAACCATTTCATCCTCTGTCACCGCCTTCTTCTCTTGCTCTCAATCTTTCTCAGGAATAGAGTCTTTTCCAATGAATTGGCTCTTAGTATCAGGTGGCCCAAGTATTGGAACTTGAGCTTCAGCTTCAGCTTCAGCATCAATCCTTCCAGTGAATATTCAGGATTTATTTCCTTTAGGATTGAGTGGTTTGATTTCTTTGCTGTCCAGAGGACTTCCAAGAGTTTTCTCCAACATCAGTTTGGAAGCACCAATTCTTCAGCATTCAGGCTTCTTTATGATCCAACTTTCTCATCCATACATGACTACTGGAAAAACCATAGCTTTGATTATATGGACCTTTGTCAGCAAAGTGATGTCTCTACTTTTTAATATGCTTTCAAGGCTTGTCATAGCTTATCTAGTGATTGCAAAACTCTGCCTTTCTCTTCTGTTTCTCCCATGTTTTCTCTGTGTGTCTTTTATGAGGACACTTGTCATTGAATAGAAGACCCATCCATATAGCCCACGATGATCTCATCTTGATATTCTTAGTAAGCACATCTGCAAAGGCCCTTTTTTCAGATAGGTTCATATTCATGGATTTCAAAGGTTAGAATAGGAACATATCTTTTTTGGGGAGTGGTAAGCACCATTTGACCCCTTACAGCTGGTTACTTGTAAGTGTCAGGGCCTTTGCTTTACAGTATAGAGCCTTGTTCCTACTAAGTTTTCATCATAAAAAAGTAGATATGTCTTTATAGCCTCAAAAATTCTTATAGCCTGTTTTGAGTGACTCTGGACTAAGAGTCAAAGAATTTTTTTCATCTAAAATGAATTTAGTAGCATAACATGGCAACATAAATGTTAGAATTATAGGTTTCACAAAGGCAGAAGTCTTTAAAATGATTTTTTAAAAGAACATTATCTTGTGAAAAGATGCTGGTCCTGATAAGTCTAATTATAAAAGAGGGTAAATAATCTCAAAATATATCTTGGGAGTTTTCAATGCAATAAAAAAATAAGCTACAACAACTACATGGCAATTGATATATGGATGGATAGATGATACAGATTTTTCCTTTCCTTCCCCCCCCCCCCCCGCATGTTAATTAAAAGTTAGTTGTACCATTAGAAAGTTAGGCCAAGTTTTTCAGTTCAGTTCAGTTCAGTCACTCAGTCATGTCTGACTCTTTGTGACCCCAAGAATCGCAGCACGCCAGGCCTCCCTCTCCATCACCAACTCCCAGAGTTCACTCAGACTCATGTCCATCAAGTCAGTGATGCCATCCAGCCATCTCATCCTCTGTCTACCCCTTCTCCTCCTGGCCCCAATCCCTCCCAGCATCAGAGTCTTGTCCAATGAGTCAACTCTTTGCATGAGGTGGCCAAAGTACTGGAGTTTCAGCTTTAGCATCATTCCTTCCAAAGAAATCCCAGGGCTGATCTCCTTCAGAACGGACTGGTTGGATCTCCTTGAAGTCCAAGGGACTCTCAAGAGTCTTCTCCAACACCACAGTTCAAAAGCATCAATTCTTTGATGCTCAGCTTTCTTCACAGTCCAACTCTCACATCCATACATGACCACTGGAAAAACCATAGCCTTGACTAGACGAACCTTTGTTGGCAAAGTAATGTCTCTGCTTTTCAATATGCTATCTAGGTTGGTCATAACTTTTCTTCCAAGGAGTAAGTGTCTTTTAATGTCATGGCTGCAATCACCATCTGCAGTGATTTTGGAGACCCCCAGAATAAAGTCTGCCACTGTTTCCACTGTTTCCCCATCTATTTCCCATGAAGTGATGGGACCGGATGCCATGATCTTTGTTTTCTGAATGTTGAGCTTTAAGCCAACTTTTTCACTCTCCACTTTCACTTTCACTCATGTTAAATCTTAAGTCTAATGAAAACCCACAGCAACTGGGTCTATGCATCACAGAGTGAAGCAGAGAGCAAATGAGTCACTTTCTAACATGACAGGGCATCTGAGCAAACCAAATGTTCTTGGTTGAGGAGAATTTCAGGCAGTTGACTGCACAGAGTTGGCTGGATCAATTTGTCTGTAGTCTGAATGGTAATCTTTAAGACAGTTGATTAGTTGGCCATTAGTTGCTTGCTCTGCAAGGCTTCTCTCTCTTTCTCAGGAATGGGAATGGCTCTGTCTTGGATGATAGATGGGCCTGGAATCTCCAGGCAATGGAGACCATCCTCCTCCCCTCCACAGCAAGAATCTTGACATCCCCAGGTCCCAGCTGATGTTTAAATGAGAAAGGAAGGGAAGGCACTGAGCACAATGAAGAGGAACCTGAGCTCTTGACTTCAGCAGCCTCCAAACTCAATGACCTTGATTGGATCCTGGTGGGAAAAAAAAAACGCATACACTACACACAAACACGCACATCAGTACGTATGTATGTAAGAGGATATCAGGACAGTGTAAAAGACATTTGGAAAAAATACGATACCTTAACCATGCTGTTTGCTCAGTTCTGTAGACTGCTTTTAAAAATATAAAATTATAGACATCTTTTTAAAAATGTTGCTGTATGACCTTAAGACATTATTTAAATTGCTCTCTACAATTCTGCAGAGGAGTTCTGTTGCAATTTAACCTACCTCAGCATAACAGGTTGGTTATGTGGATTATTTGCTCTCCTCTGCTCTGTTTAGTAAGAGCAAAGAACATCTGGCTAGAGCATCTTTGTGCCTGAAGCCTTAAAAATATATCTATCTATTTTTGGGGAATGAAGAAGCTGCCTGCAGTAAACAAAGGATGCTGTGGCCATCAAGTCATCAACCACTGCAGCCACCGCCCCCCCTCCACTGTGCATGCTGAGGCAATTTGGGGTAGAGAAGAGCAGGATACTAGCCCTAGATAGGGAACGTGCATATCAAAGGAATGATTTCAGTAAGCCCAAACTCTTGCATTTTCCCAGCATAGATAAGCAGCAAATTCATTAACTAGAGATATCTGCTTTTCTTGAATTAACACAAATCTTTTGATGTTCCAACTACTGTTTTTCTTTTCTTTTTTCTTATTTGCAAAACCTCTTATATATCCTGGCTTTCCCCCTTACCTCTTTGGAGCAGACTCTCAGAGTTATCTGAGAAGCTGCCTTCTGGGCTTAAGTCCTCAACAAGTCTACCAAATAAAACATAATTCTCATCTTTTAGGCTGTGCATTTTATTTCGGTGAACACTATCTTCTATCCATCCATCTATTCATTAGCTACCTATTCACCCGTCGATCCATTATCTATTTATCCATCACCTATCCATCCATCCATCCATCTATTCATCTATCTCTCTAGCCATCATTTAACCATATATTCATTATCTATCCATCAATTTATCCATTGTTTATTTATTATCTATCTACCCATCTATCTGTCTACTTCCCTGTCTCTATATCTACCTGTTTATGTATCTATCATGTATCTATTTTTCTGGAGTAGATTTACAACTCAAAGGGAGAAAAACAGCCTTTTAGGACCAATTGGATAGAGCTGAAGTCTCCATCCTTCTCTCTCTTTCTCCCTTCTTTTCCTCATTTCTTCTTTCTCTCCCTATTTCCCTTCTTCTTTCCTTTATTCCCCACTTTACAAATTACTAAGACAATTATCTCTTCCCAGTAATCCTGGAACATTGGCTGTTAGAAGCTTCCAAGGGATGAATATAAAAATCATGAGAAGGAATGCATTTTTGTGCATCAATACCCATGGACTTATGCATATAATTGATGCAAAGAGTCTTAAAGTTGGAACTAGCTTTGTGCTATCTTTTCTGGAAAAATTGATGGGCTGACATAAGGCTGACGGCATTCTGATTTGGCATTTAGAAAATACACAAATATATTAAACCACCCAAACCAACACCATATTCTGTCACCACAAATTCTTAAAAGACACTAACACCCTACCCTAAATGTCAATATATTTAACTTCATGAAAAATTAACTTCATTGAACTTGTTTTTCTCATTTTGTTGCAGATGAGGGAGTGCTTGATCATGAACTAGCATTTAAAAGTCATTGGTTCTGCCTGCAATGCAGGAGACACAGGAGATGCAGGTTCAGTCCCAGGGTTGGGAAGATCCCCTGGAGGAGGGCATGACAACCTCCGCCTGTATTGGACAATACTCCAGTATTCTTGCCTAGAGAATCCCCAAGGGCAGAGAGCTATAGTCTGTGGGGTCACAAAGAGTCAGACTTGACCTAATGACTGGACAACTGGATTCAAGGAACTGCTTTGAGCCCTGCCTACTCCTTTTAGTTTTCCCCCACCCCGTCAGCTCTCATCTTTAATCCTTCTAATAAATTACTTTTTTGGCTTAGATTACACAGAGTCTGTCTCTGTTGCTTGTAATTGGGTGGCAGAGCCTGGAGATTAGAAACCTAGGCTCTTAAACCTCTGTTCTTATCCCAGTTCTGCTGTTTACAACTATGTGACATTGGAAAAATTGCCTAATCTCACTAAGGATGTTTTCTTACCTATGAAATGGGGCTAATAGGAGTGTTGAAAAAGTGAGCCGCTTCATATAATTCTCTTAGCAGAGTGCTTTTTAAATTAAGTCCTTAATAAATATTGGCTGCTCTGATGTGCCTTAGCAAGCTAAAAAGAAGTATGTTCGCCCCCATCTCAATCCAGGACCAGGCAGTTTAAGCAATATTAAATATAAAGAGATATCAGAAAAGAAAATCACAAGAATGAAATTTTACAAAGTCAGAACTAAGGATAAACTGAAGACATACAAAGCAGTAGAATATGGAGGATTTGGGGGGCTAGAAATTTTGCAGATTTCAGAGCATTAAGAACTCACAAGATCATATGATCCAGTGTCTTGATTTTCAGGTATTTAAAAGTTTCGATTCCCACTTTACAGCAGAGGCAACTGTTGATCTTTTGTTCAGTGAGTGTTTATTGCGAGTCTGACAATGTTCTTGGGACAAAGAGGAAAAAGATACGGCTGGGAGTGGAATCCAGGTTGGATCCAGAAACACAGGGCGTCACGGATGCAGCAAGCATGTCTGAATAATGGCACGAATCCTGAGTGGACAATCAGGAAATCTGACCAATACTAATGACCTGTGCTACTTAGGGTCACATTAAGCCACAGGAACAAGCAAAATCTCTAACATTTCAGTGGTTTAGCATGAAGTTAGTTTTTTGCTCCCAGAACTCTTCTGCATGGGTATTCTTGGTTTATAAGGAATGTTTTCCATTTGATGATTCAGCGATGTAGGTTTTTCCCATCTTGTGGAATTATCACCCTCAAGGGCCTCAGCATCCTCTGGGTCTAGTCAGGAAATGGGGGAAGGGAGGTATGAAAAAGCACAACTGCTTCTTAACCTGAGATGGTTTAGGTGCTGAAAAGCCTGGGAGTGACACTTCCGGCTTCCCCACCCACTCTGTTGATGTGATCACATGGTCTCATTTGGATGCAGAGGCCACAAGACATGTGCTGCCCCTCCCAGCAACTCTGCTGTATGAAGGGAGCAGAACAATTGCTGAAGGTCCAGCCGTCTCTGCCCCTCTGAAGACAGAACTCTCCGGGCATCAGTTCTTTAATATTAAAATGATGGTTTTGCACTGCCATGTGTAAAGCAGGTCGTTAGTAGGAAGTTGCTATATAGCCCAGGGAGCTCAGCTCTGTGCCCTGTGGTGATCCAGAGGGGTGGGATCTGGGGGTGGGAGGGAGGCCCAAGAGGGAGGGGATATATGCATGCATATAGCTGATTTGCTTCGTGGTGCGGCAGAAATTAACACAACATTGTAAAGCAACTATTGTTCAGTCACTAAGTCCTGTCTGACTCTGTGTGACCCCATGGACTGCAGTCATGCGTCTGCATGTCTGCATGTACACTGCAGAGTACGTCGGGCTCCTCTGTCCTTCACTATCTCCAGGAGTTTGCTCAAATTCATGTCCATTGAATCAGTGATGCCCATCTAATCATCTCATCTTCTGCTGCCCTCTTTTCCTTTTACCTTCAATCTTTTTAGCATCAGGGCCTCAAAAAAAAAAATAATAATAATAATAAAATGACGGCTTTGACCTCAAGATGACACATTCCAGGGTTCTAAAAGTTTATGAACACTAAGAGATGCTTGGTTTTTATTTGACACACCAAATTTAAGATTCCATTTATCCACCAACAGACACAGACACACAGATAGTAGAAAACAGATGGAGTATTGAATCATTCTATTAACATTATACTAGCTTGGTAATTCTTTATAGCCTTATCTAGAAATAGTCTACATACCTTAATTTAACACCACTGTACCTTGAAAGGTAAATATTTTGTGTTTACATATATTTGTGTGTATAAAAGTTTTTCTTATCTAAGGAAATTCTGGTTTTATTCTTGAGGAGCAGAAGAATCTGATATTTTAGCTATTATTTATTTTTATTTTCAGTAGTGAGGTTTGCTCAAGTGATATTTATTAATTTTTATTAAAAAAATTTTTTTGTGATACCACATGGCATGTGGGGTCTTAGTTCCCTGAACTCATGTCCCCTGCCATGGAAGTATGGAGTTTTAACCACTGGACTGCCAGAGAAGTCCCATGGCTATTATTGAAACTGCAAGCTTTGAATCTGAGGTCAAGTTTTCCTCTTTCTTCCCCTTCTGCTCATTCTCTTTTTCACCGTCTTGTTTCTCCATTTCTCATTTTTCATCTTCTTGAGCAGCTGCAGAGACACCTAAAATGAACTGACTCCATGAAGATTAGTTCACACAACGTAAATCAGGAGATAGGAATTTTAGTGTGATTCTATGAGTATGCAAATTAGACTATGCTTCATATCAGGCCAAAGAGCTGCCAAGAAAATTAAAGGGAAACGAAATCTTACTTCCAAATTTTCCCTACACTTGTTGTGAACTGGAACTGACCATTTTGATTTTTTAACAGTGTTTGTGTGCTAAATGGACTTGACCTCTGTATGCTTCCAATATTTTTCAACCACAGTCTGTATACACAATGCATTTGTCCCATGTGTTAATTCAAATCAAACTTGAACACAAAATTGTGATGGCAAGCAGTCATTTTCTCCTTTGTCAGCTGTTTCAATCAATCATTGACCCAAAGGATGGAAACAGAGCTGACAATACTACCTCTGAGATCCTATCTATCTATCTACTCACTAGGATTGTTTTAAATAATAATGTACCACGACTCCATAAAAATCAGCAAGTCAACATCTTTTTCCCTCCTATGGCCAGGGCTACTAGATACAACACCCTGTAGACACTCCATAGACACTTGGCAGCTAAGCAGTAATATGTCAGTTCTCTTTCCAATAGTGGAGACAGAGATGCAAAAATGATGTATGCAATAGTTAAAAGTAAGCTCCAAGATCACATTGCTTAGAATTTACAAAACCAGGATTTCACACTGAGACAAAAATGATGATGGGAAGGTGACCACTGAGAGGCAGAAGGACAGCAAGTGCTTGTCTCTAAAGCAGAACTCTTCTGTTGGAATCACAGAACATGAACATCTCATCTTGAAAAGGCTTCTAAATCAATTTCATCCATTGCTTAGTTCATAGATGAAGTGGCTGAGGTGCTTCTAGTGGCAGGTCACCCAGTTAGATACTAGGATTCAGATCTTCTGGTCCCCAAGGCAGTGCATGCACCGCTATTCCAGAGTCAATTCATGACGCTGGAGGTAAGAGGTTCTTTCAAATCAAGGGTTTCTTTCAATTTTTTTTAAAAGTTAATTAATTAATTATTTACTTTTGGCTGTGCTAGGTCTTGTTGCTATGTGAGGGCTTTCTTGTTGCGGTGAGCGAGGGCTACTCTTTTATTGAGGTATGCTGGCTTCTCATTGCGGTGGCTTCTTTTGTTGCAGAGCACAGGCTCAGTAATTATGGTACACCGGCTTAGCTGCTTTATGGCATATAGAATCTTCCCGGGGCAAGATGGAACCTATGTCCCCTGCATTAGCAGGTGGATTCTTAACCACTAATCCAAGCCGATTACAAAGGAAGTCCCCAAACTCTAGGTTTTATTAGCTAGTTCTTTGCTTCCTTTAAATAGATTATGACATTGAGGGCTGAAAGCTGTGGTACATATACACAATGGAGTATTACTCAGCCATTAAAAAGAATACATTTGAATCAGTTCTAATGAGGTGGATGAAACTGGAGCCTATTATACAGAGTGAAGTAAGCCAGAAAGAAAAACACCAATACAGTATACTAACGTATATATGTGGAATTTAGAAAGATGGCAACAATAACCCTGTATATGAGACAGCAAAGGAGACGCTGATGTATAGAACAGTCTTATGGACTCTGTGGGAGAGGGAGAGAGTGGGAAGATTTGGCAGAATGACATTGAAACATGTAAAATATCATGTATGAAATGAGTCACCAGTCCAGGTTCGATGCATGATGCTGGATGCTTGGGGCTGGTGCACTGGGATGACCCAGAGGGATGGTATGGGGAGGGAGGAGGGAGGAGGGTTCAGGATGGGGAACACATGTATACCTGGGTGGATTCATTTCAATAAAAAAAAATAAAACCTTCCAAAAAAAAAGTCAAAAACAAAACCAAAAAACTGTCCCTATCCTTGCTCAGATCTGGGTTTCCTCTCTGAGGTAGAATTGTCTGCTTATTTGGTTTTTACTGAGTACTTGTATCTCACATCCTGGACCTGGAGTAGGAGGCAGGGTTCCAGCATGAAGGTCACAGAGTCGGCTCTGTTGCTTACTAGATATTTGGTCATGGGAGAATTGTTTAATTTCTCTTTCTCCTTTCTTTCTCCTACTTCTAAAGTGAGGGCCACTGTGAATACTTATCTGATAGGGTTGTTGTAGTAATACAAGTTATATGTGGAAATGAATTAAAACAGTGACTGTGAGTATAAGGTAATATAATACCCTTATTTAGGGAGGTTATAATCTAATGGAGTGAGCTGGCATTATTTTTAAAACTAAGGTACAAGTGTTTTGTTAGAAGGAGACCAGGGTTCTGGAAGGCTATACAGGATGGAGACTCAGGCTAATGGAAGTGGGGACTCCAAGGGTCCAGGAAGATGGCTCATCTGGACCAAGTCCTAGGGAGGGCATGTTGGAGAGGGAAGACCTGCAGGGGAGAAGAGCCTGCCACTTTCTGGGTGTGTGTAGCTCCATGTGCTCCTTTACAGCAGAGAGACAGGTGGGGACAGGGGCAGGAGTTGGATGAGCCGGGAGAAACATGGAGGTCAGACCACGTGGAGCCTTGTGCGTCATGCTAAGGAGTTCAGACTTTGTCTTCGAACCAAGACAATCCAATTGTTTGCAAATCATTCAAACCACCTGTTGTGTGATGGGAAGAGTAGGACTGGAGAAACTCAGAATTTGCTTGTGATACAGAGGAGTTTTGTTCCATGAATCCAGAAGCATTGCTAAAGTTTTAAATTATGCAATGACTATTCAAAATATTAACAGTTGGCTTGAACATGGAATGCAGAGTAGATTTCATGTCTTATACAATTGCTTGCCTCCAAAACTTAATTTTTTTTTACCTTATTTAAAGTGACGTTTGATGAGAAGAAGCAATTTATTATAAAATGCACAAGAAGGACTTGCTGGTGGTGATTTTGAGAGACTGAGTAGGAAATTCATCAGGAGACTGTGAGGGTGACTAACAAGATTTTGCAAGGTTTTGTCAAACACTTGTCAGATGAGACCTGAGGATGAGACTATTTTTCCCTCTTCACAAGGGAACACAAGCCAGGCTCATCTCTATTACTGCTCTCTGGTTCCATGGACTTCTCAGGCTTTGGAACTCTGGAAGGGGTTTTGGTGACAATTTTCATAATTTCCATACTTTTTAAAGCTTTTTCCATATCTTTCAAAAAGCTCATTTTTCAATACAGTCCCAGATGATCTATTTCCAGAATATCCTATGTGTTCTTTAATTTGGTACTCTTTCTTCACAATTGAACATCCAAAGGACCGGCTTCAGTCCACTGGGGATTCCGATATAACCAAAGATTGGCTTGTTTCAGCACACCGAGTGGTTTTTTTCTTTGTCTCAATTGTTTAACTGCTAGTGTCAGTGCTTATGTTTTTCCACTTCCCACTCATCTTTATAAAACACTAGGGCAAAGTGCAGGAGAACACCGAAATGATTGCACAAACACAGCTACAAGGGCCAGTGATGCTGCAGAATATATCTGGATTCTGATTATGAAGTGGCTTTAACGAAGTCCACAAGAAAAGGAAATATGTGGAAATCAAGAATTGCTGTCATGAATTTATTCAGTCAACACATTGTCTTAGGGTGACTTTTCCAGAAGCAGAATCTAACACAAGGATTTGCATGAAACTGACTCATTTAGGAAGAGTTCCCATTAAAGCCTCCAGGAGATTGAGGAAATGAAACAGGAAAAGGAAGCAAGCCAATCAAGGGTATACAGTTACTTTGGTCACAATAAGAAAATAAGCTAGAAAGGTCCTGTGGAGGGGACCTTGGTTCACTCCTGTAGGTGAGAACTGCAGGCAGGGTAGGTCAGAGCCCAGAGTTGTTCCGGCCTGGGGGTAAAGGGGCTGGAGTCTTTACACCCATTACCACACTTCCTCCCTGAGGGCTCAGCAGTAAAGAATTGCCGGCAATGCAAGAGACATGGGTTCGATCTCTGGGTCGGGTAGATCTGGAGGAGAAAGTGGCAACCCACTCTAGCATTCTTGCCTGGAGAATCCTATGGATAGAGTAGCTTGGCGGGCTACGAAGTCCATGGGTTCGCAAAGTGTTGGACACGACTGAGTGCGCACACACCCCGTTTCCTGATCATTGGCCCGGGCTATACACATTCCCAGTCTTCAATTCTCTGTACTTCATTGCAGGTCAATCCACCTGGCCTTCATCAGCCATGGGGGGAGCCCTCCAAAAGGAGAAGCAAGGGCTGGTTGTTGAGAGTGTGCAGAAGTGTGCACAAAAATGATAAAGGAAGTTTAAGGGAAGGCAGACGAATCCCTCTGCCAGGCATTCTGCAGTGGAGAATGGGATAAATATTCTACCTCCTCTCACAGAGCTTACAGTTGGGTAGGAGGAAAATAGGCAATAACAAACCAGTTGCAGATTATTATACATGCATTGAAATGCAAGGCAAGGGACTGGTATGGAGACTAAGAAATCTACTGTATATAGATGATCAGGAAAGGATTTTCTCTGGTAGTGATTTTAAGCTGTGGCCTAAAGGATGTCAAGGAGTAAACCACTGGATAAGGCAGGAGGGGGAAATTTCCCTTGTCTAGGGCTCAGAAAACTGAGAGAAGACCAGAGAAGCTGGAGCACAGAGCCTGAAGGGTGATGGTAGCCCCGTTATCCTTTGCTGCCTAACATACCTCCCACCAGCTTAGGGGCTCGAGATATGTCTTGGCACTGTAGTCATGTTGGAGGCTTTATGGTCAAGGAGGGCCTCGTTCTGGCAAACGCTACTGCTTCCTGATGGACCATGTCTCTAATAGGTCAGTTTGGACTTCTTTATGTGGATGGAGTATTTGCGACTATAAAGTAGAAGCTGTAATGTCTTGTGAGGCCCTGCTTCAGAAGACATCAGTATCACTTCCACCAAATGCAACAGGTCAAAGGCAGTCGTAGACCAGCCCAGAATCAAAAGATCAGGAAAATGACTTCACTTCTTGATGAGGGAGGCATTGCATAGTATTTGCGACCTTTGAAAAATCTACCACATGAGGAGGATGTGACTCGAGATATGCCAGGGGTCATGTGAAGCAGGTCATTGTGGGCCATGGTAAGGTGCATAGAGAGTGGATATGTGAGTGTCCAGAATCCATTCTTGATCAAGATCTAAATTAATATGTAAATATATTAAAGGTGTTAAGATGCCTGGACATCAAATTCTTCCTTTATTGCTTAGCATGTGGTTTGTGTCTGTGAGCACATGAAGTCCCTAATAGAGAACCACAGAATTAAGCAGAATTACCCACCTGGTCACTGCAAAGCTCTTCAATTATTAGATGCGTGATCTTGAACAAATTGCTTACCCTTCCTGTTAAAGAGAATACAAGAAACAATGCTTTCTAAGTGTATAGTCCAGTCTGTGGCGTGGAGTGGGTGTTCCACAAAGTGTGCAACTGTTATTAATAAAAGCAGGTAACTCTAGGTCAGTGACCTGCACAGAGTTCATGGAGAGTAGTATGCCTGCTGTTTTCTTCTTCCCTTATCTTCTTTTTTGAAAAGCCACTATTCCTCCTTTTATCATAGCCTTTTCCTTTCCTTTTCTCCAACATTTTTGGTATTTGCTCTCATGGATGTCTCAGGCATAAGAATGAAAGAGATTTCAGCAGAGAAACATTTGTAGATCTTAACAAGTGGTGGTGGTGGTTTAGTCACTGTCGTGTCCAACTCTTTGCAATCCCATGGGCTGCAGCCCACCAGGCTCGTCTGTCCGTAGGATTTCCCAGGCAAGAATACTGTAGTGAGTTATCATTTCCTTCTCCAGGGGATCTTCCCGACCTAGGGATTGAACCTGTGTCTATTGTGTCTCCTGCACTGGCAGTTGGATTCTTTACCACTGAGCCATCTAGTAAGTCCCCTTAACAAGTCATTCTTTGGTTTGTTATCTTAGTGAAGATGACAGTGAATTTTAATAAAAATAATCAACAAATCTCATTCTTTTATTCCATTATGAAAACAAAAACCATGAGAAGTGGTTCTTGGCATCATCTGGTATAACTGTTTCTCAGAAGACAGACAATGAAATATTTCCTCTTAGGAAGATTCCACGAAAACACACAGATGTATCTGATGCAGTCTCTCAGATCTGAACTTCCAGACAACTAATCGTTTCTGTCTTTAACACTATGTACTGCAGGGAATCCATAAATTCTATAATTTGCTATATGTCATTGCTCATACAAAAATGACGGTCGTTATCTCAGACATATTTATGGACCTGGCTAATACTAAGTATTTAAAATGTTATTGGAGATTTAAATCTAGGCAAGTGACTTTCACCAAGCTCCCAGAGATATCCAGTTTGCTGCTCCCGTTCCAGAGTGAGCCAGCCAGATATGGAAAAAGTATTACATGGTTGGATGAAAAGGAAACAGAATAACAGAAATAGCTTCCACCACTAAAGGACAATCATCTATGAAACAGCTAAAGGGGATAAGGAAATGAAGTTTCTCAATTAAAAAGGAGAGTGAGACCTAGGCACCGAGACACTCTACATCCATCGAGAGACAATGAACGCTCTTGGAAATCAACTTCCTGTGCATGCTTGCTGCATTTACATCTCTTGCTTAATTTCCTCCAACTGTTTCCTGCAGAAATAACAGTCTATTTCAGAATATTTTTGTATAGTGTCCAGAATACGTTTATATCACTTTATCTGATTTTCATAGTTTCATGAGACCTGCAAGATAGGGCTGGCAGATGATAACCCTGCCTCAAAAAAGCTAATACAAAGGGGTCCTCACACTCTAAAGCTTTATAGAAAAATTTTCTATTTTATCTCAGCTTGTAAGAGCAGGGAATAATTGAGAGAGATAAAAAAGATGAGCCACACACACACACACACACATAAGACACAGGGTTGGGCTCTGAACCAGATCTCCCGTCATTGGTCTGGACAGCTCTAGAAAGACCCTTGAGAATAACCAGTTCCAAATTCTTCACTTGTCACAAGCAGAAACTGAAGCCCAAAGGCAGGGGAGTTACTGCCTCCATTCTCTGTACCAGCTGAAAAAGCTCATTTTAGATCATGGGATTTCTAGAACTTGGCCAAGAGTTCTTTCCTGATTCGCAAACCAATTTTCAAAGCACACGGTGAGATTTCTATACAAGAAAATGTGAAGAAACTAAAAAGGGAGCTAAACTAGTAAATTTTCATAAAGCTAAGGCCATCACTCTGTCTCAATGCATTTTAATGATGCATTGATTAATGTACAGCAATTTTTCTCTGTTGCTGAAATCTGTCTCTGTTAAAAAAAAAACACAAAACAGTGAATCAATAAGTGTTTGTATATTCTGACTTCCACCTTCCTTTGTCCTTCCTTTGTGCCCTAAACCTCTTATTTTCCCTCTTACTCTCTTTATCCAGGTATTTTCTCAAATCTCCTGCCCAGTTTCATCTCTGCAGGGAGGTCTGGTGGAAAAGAGACAGACCTGAAGACAAAGAGGGTTGGGTTTAAACACCTCACTGGTCTCTTGCTGGGTGTGTCAGGTTGGACAAATCACTCATCTTTGACATGCTGGTTTTTCTAGAAGTACAACTCTTCCCTTAGTAAGTACCAGCCCCTTTTTGGCTTGAGTCCATATGTACTCACTGACCCACTCTCCATCAAATATTTTTGAATCTTTGCCTCGTTTCAGTGTTTGTAGGATGTGATTACCTGAGCAGGTCACCTCCAAGGTCTCAGGGAGACAGACAGAGCAGAGATAGCTCTGCAATTTACAAGATGTGCAAAATAGAACACTTTTTATTTTTTTCTTTTTTTTTTTAATTTTATTTTATTTTTAAACTTTACATAATTGTATTAGTTTTGCCAAATATCAAAATGAATCCATCATAGGTATACTTTTTAAAATTCTAATTGAGCCTCATGCATTCCTCCAATTCCTCATGCAACCCCTGCAAACAAGATAGTAGGAAGACAGACAACAACCAGACGAGGAAACTCTAGGGTTGTGATGAGTGGTATGCAGTTATGATGGGGGTGTGTCCTCCTGTTACGCTCTCACTGGGTCTTTTTGTTTTGATTTTTTGTTTGCTTTGCTTTCTTTTACTTGGAACTATTTTAGGGCTTTAAAAAATAAACCTGTTTTTATTGGAGCACAGTTGATTTGCGATGTGGTATTAGTTTCAAGTGTACAGCAAAGTGAATCAATTATACATACACACACTCTTTTTTAAGATTCCTTTTCCATATAGATCATTACAGAATACTAAGTAGAGTTCCTTGTGCTCTACAGTAAGTCTTTATTAGTTATCTATTTTATATATAGTATTGTGTATATGTCAAGCCCAATCAGGTCTTGTACATTTTTTTCAATTTTCCCTGGTACTCTGTAATTGTTTACATATTAGAATATACATTAAAATCCTCCATTAGAATCCAAGTTTATGAAGAAATGTGACCTTATCATCTTACTTCTAAATTACCAGTTCTACTTGGGTTAGCTCAGTAAAACTTTGTTTACATTTTCAGTGCTAACCTCATCCTTTCCTTCATCTTATTTTTTCTCTACTCTGACTTCCTTTCTTCCTGAGGTCATAACATATTTGCACATGTTTTTATAAACTACTAAAAATCTTTTCAGAATGAGTTGACTTTGTATAAGTCACTGGCAAATAAATAAATAGAAATATAAAATGCCTGAAGAGTGTGGAATGGATAAGTGAGTAAATTAAGAGGTATGTAAGCCTAGGTTAAACAGCATTTCAACTTTTTTGCTGCTAACACTAATTTAGGACTTATGATGGAAAACAGTAAAATAGTGAAGTGAAGACTTATCAGACAGACTTGAGTTTGAATATAAACTTTTTTTGTGACTTTTGGAAAGCAGCTTACCTTTGTTGACCCTCAGTGTTCTCATCTGAAAAATTAGGTTAATGATATTCGCTTCACCAGGCTTCTGAAAGGATTAGAGAGTATTATGTACAAAGAATTCTGCATGCGATTGTGAAAGCTCACCTCTTTGAGTCCTACTTCGTACCAGTGCTTTATGTTTGCTAAAGACAGAGGCTCAGAGGGACTGATCAGTTTACCAGATGGTTAGAATCAAACTGATGTTCTTAATCACAACTCTAGATCTTTAGGACCACAAAGTAGGCACTCAATAAAAGGTAGCCACTGTAGTATTGTTTATTATCTCTTTTTGCATTATCTCTTTGGCAATATTTAACATTCCACAGAAATGCATTTTATGAGATGAGAAAGCACAGACCTACACTACTCATATAAGGCATGATGACCTCAAACTAGGATGAACACACAACCTTGCTTTCCAGGAACTGTCCCAGATTACTCATCGTCATTGGGTAAGAGTGCCCCACCTGCCTTTTTACAAAAATGTCCTGATTTATACAGTGACCCAATAAAGCTGATTCATATTCAATGACAAGGGTGCCTAAGGAGGAAAAAAGAGGAAAAAAGAAAGAAATAGAAACACAAAGCACTCTCACTGTGTAAACATGTCTTCTTCTCACGCACACGTCCTCAAAAGAGTCTCTGATTTATGGGTCCTGATTCGTAGCAACTGGAAGCGTGTAAGATTTGTCACCTTGGATTTTGAGGGTCTAATTATTTACACTCTAAAACCGTGTCTTCACCTCCCAGAAATGATGGAGGGGTGGTATGTGATGTCTCATGTTAATGGGAGGGCTGCAAAAATCAATGGCAAGATTGGGGATGGAGCCATTTAATCTTATTTCTGCAGCTAGACATGCCAGCCCATTTGTCTTTCTCAAGAGTATACACACAGCTCTATTAGGTGCTGGGCATGCCATAATTCTACTGTAATTGCAATAGCATTATAAATTATTGTCATAACACCATGGACTAAGTGTGCCAGAGCTTTGGTTCATGGCTCTATATGTTCTCTGTGTGTGGCCATTTTTTTCTTTGAGATGGTATACGTGGCTGTGGGCATAAATATGCCCATACCCTCATGTCACATGATTAGCCTGCTATCTGCTTCTCTGATCAGCTTTGTGAGATCATGCAGTGAAGTGAGGATGGAGTTGTGTGCTCTACTTAACATTACTCTTACTACTACCTATGTGACCTTGTAAGGGTCATATTCCCTTCCTCATTTTCATGGTATGTCAAGTAAGTGCATTGAATTGAATCATGGATTTCAGTCATTTTGCTATGTCCTCATTTTGGGATCCTTTTTGCAAATTGCATGTACTATTAACCTTTTTTCTTTTAATTGCCTATGCTCCATGCAAATCATTGTAATCACAGAGTTATGCAAATAGCATGCACAAGGATATGGTTTTCTCCAGGTTTGAGAGTTTGTGTCAGAGATGGAGACAGAAAGCACAAATGCCCTCTGTATTATTAGATGCACCTGAAGTCTGTCCTTTGGGCTTCCAAAACTTGTGTGCTGGCTCATTGTTATTCTTGTAAAATATGGTGCCTGCCCCAGCAGACATACAGCTGATGCTAAGAAAGTGTGTCTGATAACCTTCTCCTTCTTATGTCTACTACCCACACTGATATGCTTCTGCTTTAGAAGCCGCTGGGGTGAGCCCAACATCACCACACCTCCCCAGTTTCTTTCACAGTCTACTGCTAAGACTTGAGATTAAAAGCATTCTTGGGACTCAACTTCCAAACCTTTTGAAACTGAATTTGGAGGCAAAATGGTCTGACCTGCCTCTTGAGAAATCTGTATGCAGGTCAGGAAGCAACAGTTAGAACTGGACATGAAACAACAAACTGGTTCCAAATAGGAAAAGGAGTATGTCAAGGCTGTATATTGTCACCCTGTTTATTTAACTTATATTCAGAGTACATCATGAGAAATGCTGGGCTGGATGAAGCACAATCTGGAATCAAGATTGCCAGGAGAAACATTAATAACCTCAGATACACAGATGACATCACCCTTATGGCAGAAAGTGAAGAGGAACTAAAAAGCCTCTTGATGAAAGTGAAAGTGGAGAGTGAAAAAGTTGGCTTAAAGCTCAACATTCAGAAAACGAAGATCATGGCATCCGGTCCCATCACTTCATGGCAAATAGATGGGGAAACAGTGGATGACTTTATTTTGGGGGGCTCCAAAATCACAGCAGATGGTGACCGCAGCCATGAAATTAAAAGACACTTACTCCTTGGAAGGAAAGTTATGACCAACCTAGACAGCATATTAAAAAGCAAAGACATTACCTTGTCACCAAAGGTCCATCTAATCAAGGCTATGGTTTTCCCAGTAGTCATGTATGGATATGAAAGTTGGACTATAAAGAAAGCTGAGCACCGAAGAATTGATGCTTTTGAACTGTGGTGTTGGAGAAGACTCTTGAGAGTCCCTTGGACTGCAAGGAGATCCAACCAGTCCATCCTAAAGGAGATCAGTCCTGAGTGTTCATTGGAAGGACTGATGTTGAAGCTGAAACTCCAATACTTTGGCCACCTGATGCGAAGAACTGACTCATTAGAAAAGACCCTGATGCTGGGAAAGATTGAAGGTAGGAGGAGAAGGGGACGACAGAGGATGAGATAGTTTGATGGCATCACCGACTCAATGGAGATGAGTTTGAGTAGACTCCAGGAGTTGGTGATGGACAGGGAGGCCTGGAGTGCTGTGGTCCATGGGGTCGCAAAGAGTCGGACATGATTGAGCGACTGAACTGAACTGAACTGGTCTTGTCCATCTGTCTTTCAGGCAGATCCCCATTGTACCATCTCTTCCTAATCCTCTACTCTTCTTTTCTGGTACTACAGAGGCAATTCTAGAGATTTACAATTATGCAGGCAACAAATCAGGCTTCCCTGGTAGCAGAGCAGTAAAGAATACACCTGCAATCCAAGAGACAAAGGAGGTGCTGGTTGGATTTCTGGGTCAGGAAGATCCCCTGGAGGAGGAAATGGCAACCACTCCAGTATTCCTGCCTGGACAAATCCTATGGCTAGAGGAGCTTGGTGGGCTACAGTCCATGGGATCACAAAGAGTCAGACATGACTGAGCGACTGAACACAAAAGTAGCTAACTTAGCACCCAGAGTGATCATTTGAAATTAAATAGAGGGGATCTCCTGGCAGTCCGGTGATTAAGACTTTGCCTCCCAATGCAGAGGGTGCAGGTTTGGTTCAATCATTGGTTGGGAAGCTAAGATCCCATAAGCCTTGTAGCCAAAAATCCAAAACATAAAACAGAAGCAGTATTGTAACAAATTCAGTAAAGATTTTAAAAATGGTCCACATTAAAAAAAAATCTTTAAACAATAAATTAATTAAAGTAAATAGAAATCAGATCTGTTCACATCTTTGCTTAAAACTCTTCAACATTTTTTTCCCGTCACTCAGAGAAAAAGATATAATCCTTAAAATGATACTCAAATCCATGTACATGCTGGCCCCAGGTAAAATCTCCATTTGTACTTCCTCCTGCTCACCTCTGTCTTCAGTCAATCTGGCCATGCTGGGTGCCACGCAGTTTTTAAAAAGCTAAGACATTTCTGCCTTGGGGTGTTTAATGCTTCCTCTTGCTTCTGCCTGGGATATTTGTCTGTTATTCTCCCTCTAGAGCCAGACACGACTGAAGTGAATTAGTACACACTCATGTATGCACACATGCACACTCCCTCACCTATAGGTCTCTCCCGAGTGTCCTCTTAGCTATGAAGCCTTCCCTGACTACCCTATCTAAGGCAGCAACTTCTCTTTCCCCTGGCCTGCTCTATTTCCCTTACTGTGTTTTATTTTTCTCCATCTTTTATCTTTTGACATATAGTATGTTTTTTTGGTCTGTTGTCCATCTCTCCTCTTTAGAATGAAAGTTCACAAAGACAGAGATTTCTATCTGCTTTCCTTATTGTCTCATACTCAGTACTAGACTGGTGACTGACACAGAATGGAATTCAGCACGAGTTTGCTGAACACATCTGAATCCATAATTGTTGAAGCAAGCCTATTACTTTTCCTTCCTATTTATTATGTTTCTATCTTGTTCTTTTTTTTTTCTGCTTAAAAAATTCACATGTAATAATTCATGTCATCCAGAAATCATAATAAATAAAATGCTGTATAGTGTGCAGCATTAAAAACATTACTTGTATTTTAAAAACATGATTTCTTAAAAGAGAAGTGAAAAAATGCTATCTCATCATGTTCATGTGGGAAATTCTTATCCTTGTTTTTGACTATGTTGATTCTCATTAGAATTTCCTAAAAAGCAGATGAAGTAGATTTCCTAGCTTTTTTTTAATGCTCTGAGCTTTCTGAATTGAAGTGTTTGGGACTTCCGTTCTAGCAGCGTAGATACATGTTTGCTGAGTCAATCATTACCTCTCATTCAGACTCCTATAAAAGAGTTGCCTAGGGATAGAAGTGTGTGGGCTATGAAAAGAAAATTTACATCTGAAAGGAATGCATTTTGCTATTGGGAGAAGTACTGGAGTTCACTAACACTCTTGCTTTAGAGAGGGTCAAGTTTATTTTCGGTCACATAATGTAACAACAGAGCCAGAAAGAACCACAGATGCATCTTGCCTCACACATCACTTGAAAGATGTAGAAAGTAAGTTTAGAGTCTGGAACTGACTTACCCCAGGGTTTCAAGGCCAAGAGTATTGATCCAAAAAGTTTAATGCAAAAGTAAGTTGGAGGGTACAGGAAAAGTAACATTCTGGAACACTATTCAGATTATGCAGACCAGTGGGCAGGATAACTGTTGTATATACACACAATTGTTAAAAGGTTGCAGTAATAGCCATTCAGACTTTCTTTGTCTTATTCTTGTTAAAGACTAAAATAGTAATCTAACAATTCTATATAGCAGAAGCCCCACGTGTTACTCTTGCTCTACTACTCTTAAACATGTGCTGCAGTTGTTAATCTCTCAAATCTTTCTTCCCAAGGGCCTCCCCCCAGAGGACCATGGATTTGTGTCTGGACTTGGAGGGTAGGTGAAACTCCTTAGGCTTTTGTGCAGTGTGTGAGCCAAGCCATGTCTCCAGCCCAACCTACTGAAGAACATATAACTGGAGTCAGCTGAAAGCTCATGTGATTATAATAAATATATAATTATATAATATATAAATAAATAAAGAGGCCCTTGATTTTTTGTTTTCTATTTTCTCTTGTGCATTTCTCTCTCTTAAGACTTTATAAGAAGGTAACATGGAAACATACCTTACCATATGTAAAACAGATAGCCAATGGGAATTTGCCGTATGACTCAGGGAACTCAAATGGGGGGCTTGGTAACAACCTAGAGGTAGGAGGGATGTTCAAGTGGGAGGGGACATGGGTAAACAAACCTATGGATGATTCATGTTGATGTTCGGTAGAAACCAACGCAATACTGTAAAGCAATTAGCCTTCAATTAAAAATAAATAAATTAAAAAAAAAAAAGACTTCCATAAGAAGGGGTGATAAAGCCTAGGCTGCTGCTGCTGCTAAGTTGCGTCTGCGGTGTCGACTCTGTGCGACCCCATAGATGGCAGCCTACCAGACTCTGTGGTCCCTGGGATTCTCCAGGCAAGAACACTGGAGTGGGTTGCCATTCCCTTCTTCAATGCATGAAAGTGAAACGTGAAAGTGAAGTCGCTCAGTCATGTCTGACTCAGCGACCCCATGGGCTGCAGCCCACCAGGTTCCTCTGCCCATGGGATTTTCCAGGCAAGAGTACTGGAGTGGGTTGCCATCGCCTTCTCCAAAAGCCTTGGCAGGGTGTGGGTTTTCATGGGGCCTATAAATACCCTCTATATGTGTCCCCAAACTCACCATAATCCCAAACAGAAATTGTCAGTACACTTCAGCTATGTGTCCAATTGAGAAGTGGCTATCTTACTGCCTGTGTGTACAAGTACAGCTTAGCAGGGCACGAGATGAAATTCTCTCCAAGTTTAAAGGCAGCCACGTATTTAATTAAGCAAAATCATATGTTTATCATTTCCCAATATTTCTAAAGTATTGGTTCAATCTGTGCTGCAGATGCTTTTTAAGATGTATTGTAAGCTGGCCAGGGTGACTTTGGGAATGCTTAGATTATGACTACATTAGCAGTGCAAGCAAATAGGCCAGAGCGGGAACCTGCAAAGCAGAAAGCCTGATGAGTCCATAATGGATCCTCTCTTTGGTAAGCAAACTGGCATCTGCTCCTCTTTGAACATCGTTAGAGCAGATTACCTTTCCCTTCTCTGTGCATTGGAGAGACGGGGGTTTTCTTCCATTCTTTTTAAAATTTAATTAATTAATTTACGGCCGCACTAGGTCTTCGTTGCTATACAGGCTTTCTCTAGTTACAGCAAGCGAGCGAGAGCTACTCTCTAGCTGCAATGCACAGGCTTCTTACTGCAGCGGCTTCCCCTGTTGCACAGCACAGGCTCTAGAGCACGGGCTCAGTGACTATGGGCTTAGCTGCCATTGCAGCAGGTAATATCTTCCTGGACCAGGGATCAAACCCGTGTCCCCTGCACTGGCAGGTGGATTTTTAACCCCTGGACCACCAGGGAAGTCCCTGAGGTTTTCTGCTTTAAGCGAGAAAAAAATTATTTTTGGATCTAATCTTTTGAAGATAAGATTGGAAAGAAAGGTCTAGGCAAGAGGAAGTATAGACAGAGGAGTACAAGTAAATGGAAGGATGTCTTCATAATTACCAAATGGCTCTGTGTGGCTGGAGGTTCAGAGCAAGGACAGGAAATAAGGGAAAGAAAAGAAAGGCAGGGGAAGATAGCAGAAGAAGCCAGGGTTGGATTTGGAAAGATGTAATCTGCCACATTAGGGGTCCTTGACACTATTCTATGAACAATAGAGACCTATTAGATTGCTTAATGCATGGAAAAATATGATCAAGTTTATACTTTAGAAAACTGACTCTGGCTGCAATTTTGAGAGTGGATTTAAAGGAGGCAAGATTGGACACAGGGCTAACTTTGAAGCTATGGAGGTGGATGGGGATGACTGTGTAATGAGGGTAGCATGGCAGACATGGAGTTGGTCATTGTCGTACATTAGGTGACTCAGTTCTCATTGCAACCCAGAGGTAGAGAATATCATGTCCCCTGCTTTATGGATGAGGACTTGGCAGTCACACAGAGAGTAAGAGGTAGACTAGGATTCCAACATGGGGGTCTAACTCTGGAGGTGGAATGTATTTTGGAGCACAAAACATGGAGTGCCTGAAATAAGCCAGACCTTGTAGATCACAGATCACCAGGTCAGGAAGGCACCTATCCACTGGATGGTTCTAGTTCATCTGTTGACTCTTCCCAACTTTATTAGCTTGAGCATTTCATTTATTTTTAACACAGATATTGTAGAGGTAGGTGAGATAATTTACCTGATGCTAAATTCTTAAAGAGATGGGAATACCAGACCATCTGACCTGTCTCTTGAGAAACCTGTATGCAGGCCAGGAAGCAACAGTTAGAACTGGATATGGAACAACAGACTGGTTCCAAATAGGAAAAGGAGTACATCAAGGCTGTATACTGTCACCCTGTTTATTTAACTTATATGCAGAGTACATCATGAGAAACTCTGGGGTGGAAGAAGTACAAGCTGGAATCAAGATTGTGGGAGAAATATCAATAACCTCAGATATGCAGATGACACCACCCTTATGGCAGAAAATGAAGAGGAATTAAAAAGCCTCTTGATGAAAATGAAAGAGGAGAGTGAAAAAGTTGGCTTAAAGCTCAACATTCAGAAAACGAAGATCATGGCATCTGGTCCCATCACTTCATGGGAAATAGATGGGGAAACAGTGGAACAGTGTCAGACTTTATTTTTTGAGGCTCTAAGATCACGGCAGATGGTGACTGCAGCCATGAAATTAAAAGAAACTTACTCTTTGGAAGGAAAGTTATGACCAACCTAGATAGCATATTTAAAAGCAGAGACATTACTTTGCCAACAAAGGTCCGCCTAGTCAAGGCTATGGTTTTTCCAGTAGTCATGTATGGATGTGAGAGTTGGACTGTGAAGAAACCTAAGCACCGAAGAATTGATGCTTTTGAACTGTGGTGTTGGAGAAGACTCTTGAGAGTCCCTTGGACTGAAAGAAGATCCAACCAGTCCATCCTAAAGGAGATCAGTCCTGGGTATTCATTGGAAGGACTGATGTTGAAGCTGAAACTCCATGCGACCTCATGTGAAGAGTTGACTCATTGGAAAAGACCCTGATGCTGGGAGGGATTGGGAGCAGGAGGAGAAGGGGACGACAGAGGATGAGATGGCTGGATGGCATCACCGACTCGACGCACATGAGTTTGGGCGAACTCTGGGAGCTGGTGATGGACAGGGAGGCCTGGCGTGCTGCGAGTCTGTGCAAAGAGTCAGCGATTGAAGCGACTGATTGAGCGACTGAACTGAACTGAAATTTTTTCTCATCCATCCTGAGGAAGTTTCTTATGCAGTTATAAAGGAGGAGAAAATTTAATCCAGAATTTATAAAGACTTTCAAATGAAAGTGGTTAGATTAATGCAAAGTATTGTCCCAGAAACACTCTGAAATCCTTGAAGGCAAATGTAAGTCAAGTAAATTACACTTAATGGTAGGGCAGATATTCTATGAATAAATGTAATTTGGTCTGTTTTTCATTTCCATGAAAAAAAATTAGTGCCCTGTGTTAGATCTATTAGCTAAAAATAAGTCTCCTACATGTTAGGTTCAGAAAGAGTCATATTTTAGATTCTAAAATTGGAATACCACTTATATATCCAGTTTTCGTAGAAAATGGATTTTTTTTTTAACCTTTCAGTAACTCTAAGTTTTTTCTTATGATGAAAATAAGGACTGGATTAATATCCCCAAACATCTTAAAATAAATTTAGTAGATTTTTTCCCCACCTTCTCTCCTTCCCTCCCTTCTCCTGTCTCTCCTTCCTTCCTTCTTCCCTCTTTTTTATTCTATTTTTGGCTGCACCACATGACTTGTGGGATCTCAGTTCCCTGACCAGGGGTTGGACTCAGTGAAAGCGCTGAGTCCTAAACACTGGACCACCAGGGAACTCCCACCTTTTTCTCATTTTAATTAAGCACTCACCAAAGGCAGGGAAATCCATTTGAAGAAAAGAGTGAGCTCTTGTCTCTTCCTCCTTGTGCTGTAAAATCTGCACCTCGTTGACAGAATGTTGATTTAGAATTACACTAATTGACAGTGAAAGACTTCATATAATCCTGTTTATATGACCTCCAATAATGTTGAAAGATCAAATAAAAGACCTACCCTGGCAATTTTCAGAAGCCGTCATAGACTATAACAGAAATGATTTAGACGGATGAACTTCCAGTTTCCACAAAATGTGAATTTACATTTTACACAAAACCTACTTCATCAGTCACCCGGCCTGCTGCACAAGGAAGCCTTCCGTGGGGACCAAGTGCCCACTTTTCTTTATAGGCACATTCAAAAAATCCTTATTAACTGTTTCTTATCAGCTGCAAATATGGTCACTTCTCCAGGAGAATCACCACCAGGTCTTTGTGTCCTTTATTCGGGAGGGACACTGGTTTTCAATATCAATGCCAAGACCCATCAGTAACACAAGTGGAAATGGTTCCTGATGCTAGCGAGGGTCATCATAACCTTTTCACAGGTAGATACTGAAAGAAAGGGCCAGATCTTTAAAGACCGGTCTAAAACAATATACGTAACAAAATCTGAGACCATTCATGCTTTCCTAAAGGCATACTTTTTTTTTGTACTTTGTTATAAAATAGTGATTCACACAACTGCTTATGTAATTTTCAACATACTGTATCTTTTATATAACCTTCAGCGTCTTTCTTTCCTATTCTTAGAATAAGAACATCAGAACCCAGAGTGACCTTACTTAAGAAGCATCCTTTCCATCAGCTCCACCAGGGGCAAACAGTGCTGAGAATGAGCAGCAAGACGTGCACACTGGAGACAGAGAAGAATGGAGGCTAGGGATGTGGGTAACAGAGGGACACTGTTTCAGGCTGAGCAGCCAGAGACTTGAACAAAGCTAGGGTGTGAGCCGTGCAGATGTCTGGAGCCAGGGTATTCTTGGTGGAAAGAATGGAATGTGTACGCTACCCGAGGTGGGAGTGGTTGTGGCTGTGATAATAGTTATTTGCAACCTTACAGGGCTCTGGCAAAGCCAGCCTAGGACACCATGTGTGATAGTATCTAGAACACTCTCTGGAACTTACTAATCATTTAAAGAATGCTTTTAAAGAATGAGAACTCCCTCAACTGCTGACTTGACAAATTCAAATGCTATCTATAGAGCGATTATATGCAGCACGGTTGAATTCCTCAATGATTGACAAGTCAAAGGCTTTAGAACCTGACGGTGTCTCTCAGCAGAGTTGGTCTTCATAGTATTGTTGAAATAAGCTTGTGTAGATTCTAGAGAAAGCAAAATATGCCATATATAACAGCTATCATTTAATGAGACTTTACTAGTCAGAGTAAGTAACAGTAACTGCTGTAACAAATAATCCTCTAAAATATGACTTAACCCCAAAACGTTTTGTTCTCACTCACAAAGTTCAACATGGATATTCTTGTTCAGGCAACTTTCTTCCACATAGTGATTCAAGCATCCAGCTCCTGCTATTTTGGGATGCTGCTATCTTTAATATAGTTCGTGTGGAAAGATGACAGGAGTAAAGTGGGGCCTGTGGACTTCTAGGAACAGACATATCACTTCTGTATACTTTCATCACAGCCAGAACTCATCACAAGGCCCCACCCAGCTGCAAAAGTCTGGAAAGACCATTTACCTCAATATCCAAAAAGAAAAAAAATAATCTGGTGAGCACATGGGCACAGACGGTATAGCCATTGTCTCACTTATAATATCCAGGAGGCAGGCGATATTGTTCCCATTTGTTTCCTGGGAAGGAACCTGTAAAAGGTCACAAATTTGGCGAGTGTCCCAAAGAGATTCCATCTTAGGTCTGCATGAAGAGCCGACGTCTTTCTGACCACTTTACAGTGTCTCCTGAACAAGAAACAGGAGACGGTGTCAGAAAGAGCCTGGACTGAGTGCAGCTTGGCTTCCTGGTGCACCTTAATAGCTCAGCATCTCTGGGAAGACAGCAGCTTTTGGAAGTTGGCATGCCCACTTCCTCATAAGAAGCGGTACTATTTGATCATAACTGCCACGCAACTGGACTCTCTACTTCTACTCTTGTTCCCCTAAGTCTTCAATCGATTTGGTTCCCATATAGAAGTCAGAATGGTCTTTTAAAAAACATGTCAAGTAGAGACACAGGCGTGGACACAGGTGGGGGAGGGGAGGGTGGGATGAGTTGGGAGAATAGCTTTGACATATAACCTGTCAATGTGTGAAACAGAGAGCTAGTGGGAAGCTGCTGTCTAGCATAGGGAGCTCGGCTTGGTGGTCTGTGGTAACCTAGAGGGGTGCGTGGGGAAAGGGGTGGCAGGAAGGCTCAAGAGGGAGGGGATATATGGATACATAGAGCTGATTCACGTTGCTAGCAGAAAAAATTCTCTAGCTCAAAAATCCATTTAGCTTTCTGGTTTTTACATTTTTTATGTCAGTTGGAGAACTACTTACTTCTGCATCCCTTATAATGGTCCTTACCAGGACTAGAGGATACTGGGGAACAGTTCTGCTAGAGTCATATCTGTATGGAATACTCAGCTCCTTCTCATTCTCTTTATTTCTGTCCCTCTTAAAGAACTTTCCATCTGTTAGCAGACCCCTCTGTCAGAGAGCAGCTGATTTCTGTTGGTTTAGGAACGAGTCCAGAGTGACTTGTGTTCAACAGCCTTGTTCTCTTTTCCAGAGCACCCTGAGAATGGAAACTGCCAAATCGCTTTCACCCTAAACACAACATGAAATGCACCCACACGTCCAGGCTTCAGAGCCGGCCAGCTCATAAACCAGGAGATTGCTGAGGAAAAGCGGCTCCTTGCGCTGCTCCGGAACTCCTCCTCCTCCGCGTGTCCAGACTCGGCCCTCCTGGTTGCTGGAGGGGATGCTGAGGTTTTACAGGTTTAAAGTCAAGACTACAACTCTGGCCCTCAGCCAGCTTCCTCAGGGGCGGGGGGCGGTGAAAGTCCCTATCAGAATTCCCTCTGCTCTTCTCTTCATGTTTTCTTCTCTGTCTGGTTGGAGCAGAACCTGCTTTCCCTTTCTTTTTCTTTGCCAGAAACAGGAGGCTGTTTCCTATTCACAGGAATGAACAGTGGCAAGTAAATGATGTCAAACATGATACCATGTTACTAAGACAAGATGGTGATTTTTGCAAGCCTCTGACATGGGAAAGCTTGGCCTGAGATGAATGAGGAATTTCCGGAATGTGGTTGATGAACGTTTTTCAGAATAAGTCGAGTGCTGTAGGTGTTACGGGGAAGGAAGAGATATTAATCACAACCGGCTGGTAAAGCACTGGCTGGCCATAATTTTTCTGTAAGCCCCAGGGTAATCTAACCCATTCATTCACTCATTCTTTTATATTGAACGCCTCTGCCCAGAACTGGATGGGGGGCATCCCAGGTGTTGCAGTAGTAAAGCATTCCACCTGCCAGTGTAGGAGACACAAGAGATGTGGGTTCAATCCCTGGGTCAGGAAGATCCCCTGGAGTAAGAAATGGCAACCCATTCTAGTATTCTTGTCTGGAAACTTCCGTGGACAGAGGGGCCTGGTGGGCTATAGTCCATGGGATTGCAAAGAGTCTGTCATGACTGAGTGACTGTGCTCATACACAGCGAGAGGAGACATTGAGTTTGGTCATAGAACAATAACCCCTGTAACTAGACTGTCTACTTCTCCTCTTGTTCCCCTAAGTCTTCAATCTATTTACTTCCCATATAGAAATCAGAATAGGCTTTTAAAAAACATAAGTCAAGGAGAGAAAGGACACGGGGACCCGGATGGGGGATGGGAGGGTGGGATGAACTGGGAGAGTAGTGTTGACATAGACACACAACCTGGTGTGAAATAGCCAGTGGGGAGCTGCTGTATAGCACAGAACTCAGCTTGGTGATCTGTGATGACCTCGAGGGGCTGGGGGGAGGAGAGTGGTGGCAGGGAGGCTCAAGAGGGAGGGGTAGATATATACATGGAACTGATTCATGTTGTTGTACAGCAGAAACTAACACAACATTGCAAAGCAATTATACTCCAATAATAAAATAAAAAGATAAGTAGATAAATAATAAAAAACACAAGTCAAATAATGTCACTCTCTTGTTGTTTAGTCCCTAAGTCGTGTCCAACTCCTTTGCAACCCCACGGACTATAGCCTGCTTGGCTCCACTGTCCACTGGATTTCCCAAGCAAGAATAGTGGAATGGGTTGCCATTCCCTTCTCCAGGGGATCTTCCCAACCCAGGTATCAAACCTGCATCTCCTGCATTGGCAGGTGGATTCTTTGCTGCTGAACCACCAGGGAAGCCCCAGTCCTTCAGTAAATACATTTTAGTACCTTCCCACTGCATTTAGAATACCCAGAACTCTTTTCTGTGGCCTGCAAGGCAGAGAGCCTGATCTGGTCTGGCTTTGTGTCTACTCTGCTTCTGTCTCCCTGTTTCTTACCACTTCCCATGGTCACGCTGGCCTCCTAGCTCCCCACATGTACTGAGCTCTTGCCACGGCATTCAGTGGGGCTCCTATGGGCTTGTCCTTGGCCCAGCTCGTAGTGGACCTGAATCGTCCTTTTCCTTCAGACCACAGCATAAATTCAACTTCCTCTAAGAGCTCTTTTCTGATCGCCCAAGCTTAGAAGTTGCCTTTTCCCTATATTCTCTTCTGTATCACCCATTTATGTTCCTGCCAAGAAGTTATCACAATCTATAATATTTTGCTTGTTTATGCATTTGCTTTCCCATTAATTGACTGTCTCCCCTACTTGAATGAGAGCTGTTTTTCTTTTTCACCAGAAAACAGAGCCATAAAAATCATCTCACTAAAGCCATTCTCTAGGACTGTCAATTGAGTGGGGAAGAAAGATATTCCAAGGCATACCCCAGGTATGCAGTGATAATGGCCATGTCAGAGGGAAGCAGGGGGCAAAGAGACTAATCCTTGATCTTCTCAGGCTCACTCAGGTCAGGGGAAGCTTCATCAGTAAGGTGAATTCTGAGCTGGGCCTTGAACTTGACCTTGATGTGATTTGTGGATAGGGCTTAGGGGATAGAGTCTTCAGCGTGTTGAGCGATGCAGGGATCTCTGGGCAGTTGAAGCATAGTGCGTACAAGCTGAAGGAGGGAAAGAGAAATTGGTAGGCAGCTGTGGACAGATCTGGGAGACTTTGTGATGACGGAGTGTGGAGAGCGTGTCAGTCACCACAACACCCTGAATCCAGTGAAAAATTACATTCCTCCCTCTGCCAACAGTTTGCAAGACAGCTATGCTTCTGTTGAGAACTGTCTCCTTGGTGTGCTTTTGAAGGGGAAGAATCCATTAACTACACTTAATTTCTTGCCCTTATTATGGCCCCCAATTATATGTTTCACATGACTTCAAGCCTATCTATGTCTGGTTTGGAAATCTTGAAGCCACTTAGAAGAAGAGAGAGACAGATATGACAGGATTATTTTCTTTTTCATTAATGTCATTCAAATATACCTTTTGGAGAAGGATCAAGCTATCGTTGCTGTTTAAAGAAGGGCTGTTTAAAGCGACAGGATGGAGGCCTGTGCCTTTAGGAAGGTGCTCACCTGCTGTCCCTGAACACTCTTGAATGCATTGCAAATACAAAGGCTTCTGTAAAGAGCAGTGTGACTGGGGTTGCTGCTGTCGGATTTGCTTTTTCTTCACTTGCTTTCTTCACTTGCTTTCCTCCCTTCAGGAGGACGGGAGGTGGTAGAAAGTCACAGGTGTGTACCAAAATGGGAAACTGGAAGGTCAAAAGAGAGTTCACGCATCTTTAGTTGGTGTTGTTCTCTATTAGTGTTAATTGGTATAATTCTGCTTTTTTATTAAAGTCATTTAGTCAAATCAGTTTGTTTTCACAGTGGTGAGTTAGCGAGAATGAGGAAGTTCAGCATGAAGGTTAGGAGGGTGAATTTGGGTCAGACAGACCTGGGTTTGCCTCTTGGTTCTGTCCCACTTCCAGATTATATGATCTTGGTCATGTTGTATAACCTCTCTGAGCTCTGTTCTCTCCCTTGTAAAATGGAAATAATAATAATTCCTATCACAGAAGATTGCTTAAAATGCTAAAGAGATGATGCTGGCAAGATGCCAGTTATTGTGTCTGGAATGTACTGCACATCAGCCTAGGCTAGTGCATTATCTTATTATTATTATTATTTACTTCTACTGTCACTAGAGCAATTTCTGCATGTTTACTAGGCTATACATGGTAAGTAGGCAGAATTCATATCTAATTCCTTTTTATCCCCCACAGCAGCACAATGACTAGCACATAAATAGCCCTTGATAAATATTTATGAAATGGTTTTTAATTATTAATATATGAATTTGATTTATTAATAGTTTCTTAATGATTTTAATTCTCATTAAATTATTTGTTTAAGAAACATTTGACTAAATTCTTTTTTTCTCTCTTGGACTCTTTTTCCCATGGGTTTTAGCCAAACTCCATGAGGCAAGAGGCAGGGTGGCACTCTTTTGATAGGGTTAAGAAGAGTGGTTTGAAGTCAGGCAGAACTGGATTAGACTACCTGCTATGTGGCCTCCTGGACTCAGGCTTTTCCTCTACAAAACGGGGCTAGAGTCCGTGGTGTTGCAAAAGAGTTGGACCCAACTTAGTGACTAAACGGCAACAATATTTGTAGTAATAATACTGATGACAATACATACTTTGTAGATTTGTGATGCTAAGCCCTTCATCTATATTATTTCACTGATTCTCACAGACACCTAGGGAAGGACATGTTGTCATCAACTGTTAAGTGGTCTCCTACAGGGAAACAGAGGATCAAACCAGGTGAGATGAGTGAAGATCCTGGTCCGAAGAAGAGGCTGATGACATTGCAGCCCATCTTCCTCTCCCTTCCTTCATGTCACGGGGCACTAAAGTGCAGAGACATTCCAGCCACACAGCTGCGGAGGGCTGGGCTGAGCGTCCCAGTTCATCCAGGTGGTTCCTGGCCTGTGCCATTCCCACTGGGCCCTAGAGCTTCTGTCGGAGGTGCTTGGAAGATGTTTTTGCATTTATATGAACCCCTCCCTCGCTCTCTAAGCCATCTTCACCTAGCTGTTTTGGGGCCAGGCAGAATGAGTCAGCCAGTCACAAGCCTGCTCTCAAGGCCAACTTGCAGGTGATGGAGACAAATGCCACACTCGACCCGGACATAAAGACCTGCCTGGATTGGCAGCCCTTATGTTCACGTCCCTGGAAGCACCCTGCCATCGTCCTTATAAAAGAGCCAGCATTGTCTGCCCACCAGCTTCCTAGTGGGTAGTAGCTTACTGTGGGATCAGTTTGAGGTCTTATTGAAGCTGCCTTTTCTTTTTTAAAATAGCTGATGGTTGAGCCTTGCTGAGGGCCAGAGCTGAGTCATCTTCGGCGTAAGCTACTCTCACGTCTGCTGCCAATTGCCAGATGGGCACTCTCTGCTTTTCTGATGCAAGGGACAGCAAGCTTCCATCTCTGAGTCAATGTCACCCTGCTGGCTGGCTCTGTCCACACAGTTCAATAAAACAATTTAGCCTGGATAGAGGGAATGAGCATGAGAGGGGGGGAGGGGGGGAGGGAGGGAGAGAGTTGTTGCTGGTGGAAAGGGAGGGAAAGAGGGAGGAAGAGATTATCCTTAGACTCTAGGATGAAACCTGAGTCCTCCAGTTCACATACCTGGCATGACCAGGCAGAACGAAGACGTCTCATTTGGAATCACCCCTGCCCCCTGCTCTCCACCCTTGCTGTCGCTACTCAGAATCTGGGAATCGTGCCTCAAGGAAGAGTTTTGACTCCCTGCCCTAAGCCTTTGTTTCTGTAGCATCATGACTAATAACTCGCAAGGTTGTCTGGGGACTAACCTACCTAATATGAAAGAGTCCCTGCCTCCGCCTCTGACTGCCACCCTCAGACTGCATTGAGACCCGGTGTGGTCCACTTTCAGAAGCCAGTAAACTTCCTAGAATGTTTCATTCTAATAATGTGATTAATTGTGCCTATTGTTTAATATTTGTCACCCTTACCAGAACAGGACACAGGTAGGTGTGTGAATAACGTCAGCCTTCTTCACCACTCTATTTTGTCTGTCTAGCCAAGTGTCTGGCAGCAAGGGTAGGTACTAAAGTAATAGTTGTTGAATGATTACACTGAAAATTGTTTGAACACATTCCTAATGGGTTTCCATCAGTCCCTTGTATTTGGTTATATCCCGTCCCCAAACCATGCAGCTCAGAGGTGATGGGGTAATCTTTGTAAAGTACAAATCCTACTTTTCATGCCTTTCCTTAAAGTCCTGCTCCTTTACAGACAAGGAATATTCCAGCTACCCATTTTCAACCCCTGGTCTTTCCTCTTCGTAATTCAAGCTCTCACCATCCCAGAGTTTTGGGGTGGTTCCAAGACATGGCACTATTTAGAGCATCTCCATCTTTTCACATGAGATTCCTTCTGCCTTGGGACTTCTCTGGTGGTCCAATGCAGTGGGGCTGGGTTTGATCCTTGGTCAGGGAACTAGATCCCACATGCTGAAAATAAGAGTTTGCATACCTTAACTAAAGAGCCCACGTGTTGCAATGAAGAATCAGTGTAGCCACATAAATAAATAAACATTAAAAAAAGGTTCCCTCTGCCTGAAATGTCCTCTTTTGTTTGGAAGTCTTCTTCATACTTATTCTTTTTTTTTTTTTTTTTTGCCATATAGCAGGTGTAATCTTAGTTCCCTGACCAGAGATCAAACCCATGGCTGCTGCATTGGAAGCACGAAGCCTTAACCACTGGATCACCAGGAAAATCCCACACTTGTTCTTCTTGGAAAACTTCTGCCTGTTTACCTCCACTTTAACCCATCCCTGAGCAGTCACTCAGGCCTCCAAGTAGGACCGTGGGGCCCCTCTTTGTGTCCCTAGCTCTGTTCTACCTTCATTTGTTAATTGTTGGTTGCATACTCATCTTCCCGTAAAAGATAGTAAGTCTGGGGGAAGGGGCGATGGGGTGGGTGAGGATGAGACAGTGGGAGGGGAGAAGAGGCAGAAATCATAATGAGTGAGAGGACCGAAAAGAAGACGGCTACAAGGACAAGCCTACACCAGAAACAGTGCGTCTCTAGCCCAGGATGGATGTAGGCTGCGCTGGACTGGTCAGGCACCTGCAGCAGCCGCAGCTGAGTGTTCTGAAACAGACTGCACACCAGGAGAGCGTGTGTGCACCCGTGCTCCAGTGCAAGGCCTGGCACGCGGCGCAGAGTCAGGCACCGATCCAGATTAGGCTTGAATTCCCACATCAGCAAACAGCAGGGCAGGGAACAGAGGCACCGGTTAATTTTGAGTGAGTCAATGCCTTCGTTGCTGGAGACGTCCTAAAACAGGTCAAGAATTATGCCAGGATCCTGGACTGCCTCAGCTGGTCCTCAGTGATGCTGGAGGCATGCGATTGGGGTTTTGCCCCTGACTTTGGAGAACTGGTTAATTGGCCCATAATATTGAGCTGGTTTGGGGCATTTTGAAATAGAAAGTGGAAATTAACAGCATAGTAGAAAGGACCTAGGCCTTACAGTCAGACAGACTAGATAATACTCCCAAGTGACCATGGATAATCATTTAACTCTCTGAGCCTCAGTTTATCCTTCAATAAAATGGAAATAGTTTTAGTATCTGCCTTATGCCCTGCTAAGGATTAGATGTGATACTGTATCCCTAGGAGGCTTCCCAGGAGGTGCTTGTGGTAAAGAACCCATCTATCAATACAGTAAACGTGAAAGATGCAGGTTTGATCCCTGGGTCTGGAAAGATCTCCTGGGGTGGGGCACAGCAACCCTCTCCAGTATTCTTGCCTGGAGAATTCCATGGACAGAGGAGCCTGGTGGGCTACAGTCCATAGGGGTGGCAAAGAGTCGGATGCGACTGAAACGATTTAGCACATACACTATATGGTATCCCAGTGTTTAGTGGTTAAGTGCTTCTTAACTAGGGGCAATTTTGTCCTCCTGGGAACATATAGCAATGTGTTGAGACATTTTTGATTGTTACAACTGGGCAGTGTGTTATTGCCATCTACTCAGAAGAGACTGAGGATGCTGCTAAACATTCTGTAATTCACGACACAACATCTCCCTCCCCCACCAAAAACAAAGAATTGTCCAGTCCAAAATGCTAACAGTGCTGAGGTAGAGAAAATCTGCCTTAGAGTAAGCTTGGCCATCTGGAGGCAGTAAAAATGCTAACTATTAAAATATAATCATTATCTCTTTCCACTTATATTTACTGAACATATATTTAGAAAATCTGTAAGAAGCTATGGCAAATTAAAAATGGCTATAATTTCTTTGGTGCTTCTTCCTTTAAGAAGTGGGGTCTATGTCACCTCACTTTGAACCTAAGAAGGCTCTTCAATTGCTTTAAACAACAAAATATGGTATAAATGAACATCTGCCAATTTATGAAACTAGTAGCTTCTGCTTCCTACCTCTTAGAACATCCTCTTTGAGAATCTTGAAATACCATGTGGGAAGGCTGGCTTCTTGAGAATATCATGCTGGAACACCCAAGGCAGGTGATCTGGTGGACAGCCCCAGTGAAGCCTTCCAACCACTCCTGCCAAGGATCAGCCATGTGAGCAAATTCTCTTGAACACTCCAGAGCAGCCCATCCACTAGGGAAATATCACTGACAAAGTGACATAGTCATCACACTGAGAATTGCCCAGTTGGGTCCTGCCTGGATTTCTGCTCCACAAAACTGCGTGATATAAAAAAAGTTTACTGTCTTTAGCTATGTCCTGTGGTAGTTTGTTTTGCACTGATACATGATCACAAAGAAGGATTAGATCTCTTCAATTGATAATAAGTTGATAATTGATAAGAAAAGATCCCATCAACAGAAAAGAGAAAAATGCAAGACAAAATATTTGGAAGTATGGTCATTAGAGGAAGCCACTGCAGTGGCCTTGAAGATTACTGCATTTAAATCACAAAGATCAAAAGTCTTGCTACCTGAATCATTTGGGGCCAGTTTCTTAAGCTCTTAGGGCATAAAGGTTTTTAACTGTATATGTCGATAATAGTAATACCTACCACATGGAGTAATTCTGAGTATTTAATAAGAAAAAAATACATGAAAGTGCCTAATGCAGTCATTGGCACAAAACAAGCCTTTGTTAATATCTGTTGAATTTTAATACTTTTAGGAGTTAGGAGAAAAAAGATTAGTAAAAGCTTGTGTTATAGAGGTTAATTCCTGAGAGTCATAAATCTTGAAGAAAATCATAAATTATTATAATTCTGAACTTCTTCCTGAAGTATAAATAGGCAACATTTGGATTTTCCATTGGTTTAGGATGGGTATGGAAATAGTTTTCTGGGGAAAGGGCTCAGGTGATTATTCTAAAGCCCATTTAAGTTGGGCTAGAAGCCTTCTGAGAAAGAACTCTTTTAAGATACATGTTGGGCTTTACTCATAGAGAAAAATGAAGACGGAGTAGTTAGGAGGGACAATAGAAACTAAATTTCAAAGATGAACTGTAGGTCTCCTGGAGAAAGTCTCTTATGTGTATTATCAAAAAACAACTTACACAACTTGAAAGTTATGAGTTAAGCTTTATTTGGGGTAAAATGAGGACTGCAGCCCAGGAGAAAATGTTTTCGATAGCTCTGAGAAACTGCTCCTAGTAGGCGAGGGGAGGAATTAGGATACACAGGAGTTTTGCAACAAAAGCAGGTAGGTGGGAACATCAAAAGATTACTGTTAATTAAAGCAACCAGATATGACAAATTGAGGGATTTAGTGCTTTTTTATGTATGGGAGGACGCAAGAGTCCGGGCTCACTGAAATCATTCCTTTGATACGCACCTCAACTGTGGGGCCAGTACCCCATGTTTTCACATCCTGAGTCTCCTTAGGGCTCACAGTGGGGAGAGGCTGCAGTCCGGGACTGCTATGTGGCAGGCAATCTTTCTCCCCTGAGTGTCCTCAGGGCCCACCAGCTCACCAAAGGGAGTGGCTGCAGTGACTGTGACATTCTTTTCTTACTCATTTGGCAGGAAATATTCCATTTCTCAGTATCAAGGCCTAGTAAGATGGATTTAGTAACTCAACCCAAGGTTTGGAGGGGACTAGATCTTGATGAGGGGACTAGACTAGATCTTTAGTGTCATGACTATAATGTCTAAGCAACCGAGGGGAAAGACACTTGCATCTGGAGAGAAAATCAAGTGATTGCGACTCACCCTTAGAATCTGAGCGGTGCTGCTGTGGAATCCACTCTGAGAAGAGGAACGAAAGAGTGAGAAGCATTTTCTCACCTAGAGAAGAAACGTGACTCTGGAGCAGGGGATGTATGGTGCAAGAGGAACACCAAATATGGCCTCCCCTAAAGTATGAGGCCCACAGCATGGAAGTTAACCTCAGGGACTCAGAGTGACCCAAAAGACCAAGGAGAGAGACCCCCCAAGAGCAAAATAAGGTCATGAACTTAGAAAAGGGGAAGTAACTAGGCTAGCACAATTTGGGTCTAAATTTGAGTCCATGAGTTAATGAAGTGTGGAGATATTTGGTTGACAGACATAATAAAACACTACTCCTGAATTGTGAATTTCTTAACCTTGAAAATGTTTATTTTTCTCATCCAAATCTGTCCAAAGGAGTGATTTGAAAAAGCTTCCTTTCAGAGAGCTCATGATCTTTCCACTCCCTGTATAATTCCCGCTGTATGTTTGGTATATTTTGTTTCTCTAAGGGTAATAGTTGGTCTGTGAAATTGGGCAGGCTATGGCTCCATGGCTCCAAGAGTAATAATTGGTCTGTGAAATTGGGGAATAGCTCATGAAACAGTCACAGAACAAGGCATGACTGCTGTAGGGAGAAAGACAGAATGTATGCCAGGTGGCTCATTGGTAAAGAACCCACCTGCCAATTCAGCAGATGCAGGTTCGATCCCTGGATTGGGAAGATCCCCTGGAGAAGGAAGTGGCAATCCTCTCCAGTATACCTGCCTGGGAAATCCTATGGACAAAGGAGCCTGGTGGGCTACAGTCCATGGGGTCACAAAGAATTGGACACAACTTAATAAGTGAGCACCCATACAATCAAAACAGAGCTAGATGGAAGGAAGACTTTGCCTCTGATTGATTACTCACCCTGACTCCTGCATCCATCCACAGGGGAGCATTAGGCCAGGCTGAGCTCAGTTCAACTCCATCTCTGGGGCCTGTCTATGCTATAAATTCTTTCCCAACTTCCTACCCTGCATGTAGTCCTCATCTTCATGGTACCACAAAGTTCCTCATATATGCTCCTATCATGTCTATTCTCCTTTTGGAATAAGAGAAAGTGTGCTTTGGGGATAAAACCTAGGATTTGTAATGAACTTTCTTAGTACTATAATTTAAGAACTCCATGACTTGGGGACAGCTGTAAAACTTTCCAAACCTTGCTTCTTTCATCTGTAAAATGCTAATAATCAACAAACCTTTTCCAAAGGCATGTGGAGGAGATGGATATTAAAATGCTCTGTAATATTATTTGGATGTTCTTTGGCTGATTCCTTCATTTTCTACTCATCAGTCTGAATTGGAATGGTCTTTTTTAGAACCAAACAACCATAAGCAGTTAGAGTGCCCAGTATGCTTGAATTTATACCCTTCCAAAGAGGTCTTCTTAGGGCTGAAAATCTCTTATGTTCACTTGTCTTAGGGCAGAGAAACCCCAAGATACTGAGGAACATAAACAAGAAAGATGAATATGAGCCACGGTGTTTGGACTTGTGTGGTCTTTCTCCACTCCTACCAGGGACTATCGAAGGAAGAGAAAAAATAAGAGTGCGTGAAGTTGTTTACTTCTTTCCAGAGTGTTCACCATCATTATCTGATTTGAGCTATAACATAACTCTGTGAAGCAGGAACAGCAGACATTATTATTGTTACCCTTGGTTTACAAGCCAAGGTACTAAGCCTTAGAGAAGTTCTGTGTTTAATGATTGCTTGATATACAGACTTTGGGTCATGAGGACAGTCACTAGAATGTGGTTGATCTGTCTTTTGTCTCCTGATTTTTACTGTATTGGATCACATATGGAGTTAGAGGGAGGTGCTAGTATTTTCCAAAATAACAAATATGTTCTATAGAAGAAAGACTTTTTTCCATTTAATACTTACAACAGCCCTTCTAAGAAGTGGTTACCATCTCCACTTTATTTATGAAGCAAATGAGGCTGAGCAAGGCTAAATGACTATACTAGGTTATACAGCAAGTAAGTGGTGAATCCAGGATTTGAACTCAGCTCCTCTATCTCAAAACCCTGTGCTCCTTTCTTCCCAGTGGGCCTCCTCTGTATATGGTATTTCATGTCAAAAGAGTACTACTGTATATCTAAAATGACCTTCTGGAAATAATTCTTTTTACTAAAATGACAAGGTTCTTTCTCAGCAGAAAGAGATTTCACTTAATGGCAAGTCACACACCCACTGACATTTCTCTTTGCTCTGTTAACTTAGTTGTTAAAAAAAAAAAAAAAAAAAGGTTACAATCAGCGATTTTGCCACAAGAGTGGAACTGACACCCTTAGCCAGCTGTGACCGAATGATCCATTATTCATGAAGCACAGAGGCTCTGTGACTGCTCACCACCTTGCTCGTCTGTGATGGACTCTCGTTTGCTCTGGTCTCTTGGGGATATTTTCTGATTGTGACCACACAGAGCAAGCCCACTGGATCACTTATACCCAACAACCTCCCTATGCTAAAGATTCAGAAGGACAACTTTCTCTATTTCAATGTTATAGAAAACATCTTTTTGTTGCTGTTACAAGCTAAAGACATTTCTCACTGTATCCAAAATGGGAATCATCTGCAGTATGGCTTTAAGCCACATGGAAGCAAGTAATAGTCAAAAAGAAGTCATTCCAAGGGGACAAGTGGAGTGTTTTAAATTCCAACAGCTGAGGCCAAGGTGATTGATCGTAGCACAACTGTAGGGACTGTGGAGAGATGGTCTTTTCAGAAAAGGAGGAAAATATCCTAGTAACATTAAGTATGGAAATTGTTCTTTTTCTGTCCAAAGAAATGGAGATTCACAAAATCTTTTGTAGTGAGTGCGTGGATGCTAAGTTGCTTCAGTTGTGTCCAACTCTTTGTAACCCTCTGGACTGTAGCCCTCCAGGCTCCTCTGTCCATAGGATTCTCCAGGCAAGAACTCTAGTGGGTTGCCATGCCCTCCTCCAGGGGATCTTTCTAACCCAGGGATTGAACCCGTGTCTCTTATATCTCTTGCATTTGCGGATGGGTTCTTTACCATTAGCAATACCCGGGAAGAGTTGGGTTTCACTTACTCATTTAAAAATGGTTTCTTTAGTTATAAATATGTGGGCTTCCCTGGTGGCTGAGGAAGATCCCCTGGAGAGGGGAAGGGCTACCTACTCCAGTATTCTGGCCTGGAGAATTCCCTTGACTGTATAGTGCAGGGGATTGCAAAGAGTCATACAGGACTGAGCAACTTTCACTCTCACTGGTGGCTGAGATGGTAAAGAATTTGCCTGCAATGCAGGAGACCCAAGTTCTATCCTTGGGTCAGGAAGATCCCCTGGAGAAGGGGATGTCAACCCACTCTAGTATTCTTGCTTGAAGAATTCCATGGACAGAGGAGCCTGGTGGGCTACTGTCTATGAAGTCGCAAAGAGTCGCTACTAACACTTATTTACCATTTAAAGATGGTTCCTTTAGTTCTAAATTTATGCCAGATTCACAGATTTCCAAACTAGCAAACAAAACAAAAAATCCATGTCCTTGCTGCATGCAAAATCCAGGTGCGTAGTTGAGTACGTATAAGCACTTGGGTTTCAGTTTCCATATAACCTTATATAATTTTATGCATATATGTAAATGCAGATAAGTATATATAATGTATACGTATGTATAAAAATTATATAATCATGTGTGGAGGGAGAGAGGGGGTGGTAATAGCTCTCAATGAACCCTTTGTTATGCTTTTTAAGTCCTGAGTTAGAGAATCCACTAAGATAACAATGAGAGGAGGAATCTGAATTGAAGCGATTCAACTGTCCCATCCATTCACCTTCTTGGTGACTGGAATGGATCAGTAATAGTCTCTCCCCAAGGACGATTCTTATTTGGATACAGCATCCCTTACGTGGTTGCTCGAGATAGCAGGGTCAACAGCCCGTCTGAGGCTGCTTGGTTCAGCTAGTTAAAGATTAATGTAGAGGCTGGAGTGCAAGTTTCAGGGCCTGGGAGAGTCTGCAGCCCTATCACTTGTTTGATAAGAACAGCAGAGTTCAGGGTAAGGGAATGTGAGCAGATCTCACCCATAATCGATTTTTGGTCTTAAAAGACAATGTAGCACCGCAGCACGGAATGTTCCAAAGTTCTGGATTCAGGAAATGCGGGTTCAAGCCTGGTTCAGCTACCTCTTTGTTTAACAATCTTGAGTAACTTAATTAATCTCTCTGAGCCCAGTATTCTAATTAATGATGAGTGAATGACAATATTCCGTTTTGCCATGACAATGGAGAGTAAATTAGCTTGTATGAGCAGAGCATATTACATAGTATCTCATCCATAGGAAGCAGTTAATGAATTATACCTTTGTTTGTCTGTCTCTTATCCATCATCTATCCATTCACTTATCGATATATCTAACTCAGAGTTATGTATGGTTGGTCAGAGTCAATCTCTTGTGCTTTCCAGATGATGATTTTGGAACAATGAATAAAGAAATCATTACTTGACACATTAATACTATAATAATCATTGATCTGTAAAGTTTGACAATGGTAAGTACAAATAGATAATGACAGGAAAAATTACATTTATTTTGGAGGATTTATTTACTTAACATTTTAAAATTAAACATAGAATTTCTGTAACACATATTATTATTAAACACATAATATATTCTGAACTCACAAAATTAGTGGAATTTTATGAATTAATAGAACACACAAAAGCATTTATACAAATTGTGTGCACCTTCTGAGCACCTTCTAAGTTCAGTGGGGCTTCCCTTATGGCTCAGACGGTAAAGGGTCTGCCTACAATGTGGGAGACCCAGGTTCAACCCCTGGGTCAGGAAGTTCCCCTGGAGGAGGAAATGGCAACCCACTCCAGTACTCTTGCCTGGAAAATCCCATGGACGGAGGAGCCCAGTTGGCTACAGTCCACGGGGTCGAAAAGAGTCAGACACAACTGAGAGACTTCACTTCACTTCTAAGTTCAGTATATGTTTAAAAATCTGCTTAAAATTTCCAAAATTTGCTTACTTATGAATAACCTTTTATTGATTACTTAAGAATTTGATCATTAGATTCATTAAACGTTGCCTTGAAAAGAATAACATTGTTTATTGTGATGACAATAAAATATATCAAAAGTATAGAAGGTGAACTAAATTATTATTATCTACTATTGAAGTCATTCAGAATGCTATATACAATTGGTTGCTATTGATTTTCATTGATCAGCCTTATTTCTGGGCTCCTGTTGTACTCCTGATCTGTATTCCAAAGTATATCCATCTCTCACATTCACACTGTCACATGTTCTTCTCAAGTTAAACCTTTTAATTGTTTCATATCTGTACATTCACTTTATTCAGCAACCTATTAAATGCCTACTGTGTGGGTTCATTTATTTATTCATTCATTCATTCATTCAACTTCTTTGGGGAGTTTGATATATTACAGATGTTAAATTAGCTTCTGGGGACACAATGCAAACTAAGACAAAATCTTCACCCTAAAGCAGCTTATGATACAATGTGGATGAGTGGCAAGGCTGTATAAATATTAAAACAATATAATACAGTTGGCATAGACAAGAACTCTGAGTCACGGATCATTTTGGAGAGTCAGTTAGCCCACAGTTAACCTGGAATCTGGGACAGCTTCTTGGAGGAAGTGACACCTAAGCTGATTATTTTAAAATAAAATAGATTAACAATAGATGAAATTGAGAATTAACATTTGAAGCTGAGGAAATAGCATGTGCAAATACCCTGGAGCAGAAGAAACAACAGCATATTGAGAAATAGAAGATAGTCCAATGTAGGTGCATTAGACATTGAAGTTGGATAAATTAGAAAAATATTTCTCTTGAGTAGTGTTTCATCTGCAGTAAAGGAGAAAAATGGATCAGAAGAAAGTGTGTTGAGTTATTGTATTAGCATGTGCCAAGTCTTAAGGGAGTGAAGGAGAGGGTGCGTCAGTCTGCCTGGCAATATCAGGGAAGGCATTACAGAGGGGGTGACTTTGTTCCTCCATTTGATCACAGCTCCTTGAAGCCAGAAGCCAAGTCTTTTTTTTTTTTTTTTTTAATGATGCTTTATTCATTTTGCCCAGCGCAGTAACATGTGCCTCATAAGTACCGGATAGATCCCTGGCTTAGTGTTATTTGTTACAATGAACCCTGAGTGACTGGAGCAAAGGCTAGTAAGAGAATGTGTGCATGGTGGTGACGGGCCAGGTCAGTACAGGGATACTACCATATTATTTTTCTGGGGCTCCCGCCAGAGGCTGCATAGTTTCTATTAATTCACTTTTGCATTCGTTCATTGACCGGCTATGTGTTGGGCATTGGTTCAACATGGTGAATGTAAAGATTAATTGCTCATGGCCTTGCCCTTGACAAAGTTTAACATGGAGCTGGGAGACAATTATTAGATCAATGAGATGTGAGAAATGCTGTGACATAGTACAAAGGACTGAAAACCATATAAACAGAAGTGATGATGTTTGTGGGTTTGGGTGATGAAATATGACTAGGACTTTTCCTTGGCTTCTCTCTCTTCTCTTTCTAGGGCCTTCCCCTTGGTAGTTCATCCAGGGCTGTATCTTCTCCTAACCTCTGTGTGTCTAATTCCCAAATCTATTTCTGCATATACGGCTTCTTTTCAAAGCTTCATCCTAGAGATCTAATTCTTGTGACATCGCCACCTAATGTCCTGCTGACACCTCTAACTGAATTTCTTCAATGCTGAGCTCATCTTTTTCCTACAAATCCTGTTCATCATCCCACTTCTTATTTTAAACCTAGTGATACAGACTCTAAGGCTCACCACAAACTTTGATTCACCTCTTTCCTTTCCCCACACTTGAATCCACTTTTTTTGGTTAGTTCTTCCTCTGTGATACCACTTATGCCATCTTCTGTCCTTCCTATTGTTACCCTAATTCAGGTCCACATTTCTTCTCTCATGGAAGCAACAGACCTTCAGCCATAAAGAAAACATCATGGATATTTATAAAGCAAAAGCAGACCTCCAAGGTTTACCTCTTTTTTTAAAAAAATTATTCATTTGTTTATTTATGATTTATTGGACTGCTTTTGGTCTTAGCTGCTGCTCCCAGAGTCCTCCTTGCATCATGTGGGTCTTTCATTGTGGTGCATGAACCCTTTAATTGTGGCAAGTGGGCTTAATTGCTCTGCAGGATGTGGGATCTTAGTTCCCTGGTCAGGGATGGAACCTGAGACCCCTGCATTGCAAGGCAAATTCTTAACCACTGGACCACCAGGGAAGTCCCCAAGGTTTACCTCTTGATGGACACTTTCCAGGGGAGAAGGGAGATTCTGGACTAAAGTTTCCCAAGTTTGGTTGTATTGGAATTACTGGAGAGCTTTAGAAAATGCTGAGTCCTAGCTTCTGCCCTCAAGAGACTCCAGCTTAATTAATCTGAGGACTTTCAAAAACTCTGTAGCTGAGATTTGAATGTGAAGTTAAGGTTGAGAACCACCAAACTAGACCAAGAGAACTCAACTCTCTGTTCTTTGATTGACACACCCATCAACACCACTGTAAGGGTAGGTCAAAGTTACACATTAATGCAGGATGGAAGTTTTCAAAGGCTTTAAAAAATACTAAACAGAAGGGGAATAAATATAAAATACATGAAGTACAAAAACCTGTTTCTGATGCTATGATAGCTTTCTCTAGTCTGACAGATGAATGTGACAGTACTGCACAATAGTCACAGCATCTGTATAAAAAACTATATAAACATAGAGGATAGAAACATCCTTCTCTCATACTTATTTTCTTTTCTTCCAATTTTTCTCCACTCAATCAATCTCAAGCATTACTGTCAAATTACGTTTCATGACAAAGGTTTTGAACTTACCAATCCTTTTCTTAAAATCTTTCAATAATTCCTTACTACTTGTAGAAAAAAAATATTTGGCAAAACTAATACAATTATGTAAAGTTTAAAAATAAAATAAAATTGGAAGAATAAAAAAAAAAAATAAAAAAAAAAAATAAATAAAAAGTTCTTTTCCAATTTGGCCAACAATTGACCATTCCAACTTTATTGATTATAATTCTCTTTCATGCAATCTTGCCTTCCGGGCCTTGCTTTTATTGTTCTGTATCATTTGTTCCTGCCAATTGCACATATATGGAGTCCCCTTATCCTTAAAGATTCTACTCACATGCTGCCTCCTCCACAAAGCTTTTCATGATCATTTTGGCAGGAAGTTACTTTTCCATCCTCTTAAATAGCATAGTCCTTTTGTAGTCTATAAAACTAATGTATTAATAATGAGAAACTTTTCGCATTAAAATCACTTGGTTCATAAAAATATTTCAACCATTCAACATGCAACAGCAACCTGCTGTATGGGCTTCCTGCTAGGAATATACATAGACCATGGAAGACATGGTCTCTGCCCACAATGAGGCTGAACTGGATGCAAGACTTTAATTAAGCAAGTAACATTATTATTTGTGATTGTGTCTGGGAATTTGAGGGGAAAATGCAAATGAGTGTCAGACTGTAAACTTTCACACTCTGATAAGAAAGTGAATTATCTTTCTAAATGAAGCCAATAGTTGAGCCAATGATGATTAGGTGCTAATTCTAAGAAGCTGGTCCTAGAAGTAAGGGAAATTACTGAGAAGAAGATCTTGATTTTGATGAAACAACCTTGGAGGAGATGGACAACAAAGTAAGCTTAAAGGAGGCTCTGGGATGGAGGGAATCTGACAAAGCTTAGCCTTGGTTATAACTGGACTTCTTGCAGTGCTCATGCTACACACTGGATGATATATGAAGACTTCAACTGACTTTTGGGGTCTTGTTAAGGATAAATGCTATTGGTGGGGACCCACCAGCAGCTGAGCCTCAAAGAATTGATGCTTTTCAACTGTGGTGTTGGAGAAAACTCTTGAGAGGCCCTTGGACTGCAAGGAGATCCAACCAGTCAATCCTAAAGGAAATTAGTCTTGAGTATTTGTTGGAAGGACTGATACTGAAGCTGAAACTTCAATACTCTGACCACCTGATGCGAACAACTGACTCACTAGAAAAGACCCTGATGCTGGGAAAGATTGAAGGCAGGAGGAGAAGGGGATGACAGAGGATGAGATGGTTGGATGGCATCACCAACTCAATGGACATGAGCTTGAGCAAGTTCCAGGAGTTGGTAATGGACAGGGAAGCTTGGCATGCTGCAGTCCATGGGGTAGCAAAGAGTAGGACATGACTGAGCCTCTGAACTGAAGTGAACACACCAGCAGCGGGTTGTGCACTGAGCAGGATTGCTAACATTTGTCACCAGCTGCATCCACCATGTAGAAGATGGAGACAATGAGGGTCTCATGGAAAAGAAATGGGATACTGAGGCCGGGAGGAAGCGGTAGCACTACTAATTCATATATTGTCCACTAAAACAAGCAGCAAATTGTACTCTTTTACTTCTAAGAGCTTACTGAGCCTCATTGTAATGAGCCCTTACAGCAGGGTCTAGAGAACTATTATCCTTTTTAAACCCTCCATCTACTTTCGGGGAACCCCAAGAACTTTCACAGAACCTTTATCTCTTTCTACTTTTGTTATATTAACTTAGGTAATGTTTTTATCACCCCTACTAGGCTAGGAGTCTCTTAGAGGAAGATCCAATTATCTTGATATTCCTTCAATTGCCTACTGCTATTTTTAGTACCGAATAAGTGTGTGGCATCCACTGGTCAACAAACGAATGAATGAAGAATGTCTTAGTAGGTTAAGTCTGTTGTCACAAACTAAGTGGCTTCAAGAGAATTTTATCGTCTCATAGTTTTGAAGGCTTGAAGTTCAAAGTCACAGTGTCGATAGTGTTGGTTCTTTCTGAGGATCTGTTCCAGTCCTCTCTCCTTGTAGATGGCCATCTTCTCTCTGTGTCTCTTCATATCATCATCCTTCTATGCATGTTTCTCTGTCCAAATTTCCCTTTTTCATATGGACACCAATCACATTGGACTAGGGCCCATTCTAATGACCACATTTTAACTTGATTATCTTTATAAAGACCTTGTAACCAAATAAGGTTCTGAGATACTAAGGATTAGAAATTCAACCTATGAATTTTTGAGTAGACACCATGCAATCCATACAAAGAATCAGGTCTCTCAGACTCCATGTTCTTCTTTCTTTTTGTACTTCTTCCATTTTCCAGGAATAGTCTAGAGCAATAATGTCCAATAAAACTTTCTGTGATGAGGAAAATGTTCCCTATCTGAGCTTTTCAACATGACTGCCTCTCACCAACATGGCCATTGAGCACTTGGAAGGTGGTTACTGTGGCTGAGGACTTGAATATTAAACTTTGTTTGGTTTAAATTCATTTTTAAGCAAAAATGATCATATGTTATAGCCCACATTTTACAAAGGAATACTTCTAATACAAAAGCATACTACAATTGATCTATTCTGAGAATAAATTCACACTATACAATGGGTTTGGTTATGGTCTACATGTCTAATGCTCCCAGGTGAAGTTATCTTCCCTCTGTAACTCTGTGACTCCATTCGTCCTCATCTGGAGACGACATCAAAACACGTACATTTGTGGCCTTTGGGAATATAAGGCTGGGCCTTGTGGTCCCTCTGACTTCTCCTGTTCATAGACCCTTGTTTGGACCCACACACTGGTCTCACTTCTTTGGTGATGATGGCATCTGATTCCTTCTCGAAATGCTTTATCACTAAATGTCAGTTGATTTACATTAATTTAAATTTAAATAGCCACATGTGGCTGGCAGCAAGCACACTGAAGAGCATAGTTCTATACATTGGAAAGTAGGACCAATTACTCATCCAAAGTGAAAAATGTCACTTCTGTGGTTTGAGGTAGATAAGGCTTATGTGAGTTCATGTTTGCATGGCTTTTAATATCACAGTTGAATATTAGGTATATGTACTCCTCATAATGATAAGAACAAGACAAGGCAGAAAATGGAGGTTGCCTCCAAGGGCCAAGTGGTAACTGGTAGATGCCAACACAGTAGAAGTGGAATGCTGACTCTTCTGAATAGCAGCATTTACACTCCAGTCTAGCCAAATGTCGGAGAAAGCAATGGCACCCCACTCCAGTACTCTTGCCTGGAAAATCCCATGGATGGAGGAGCCTGGTAGGCTGCAGTCCATGGGGTCGCGAAGAGTCACACATGACTGAATGACTTCACTTTCACTTTTCACTTTCATGCATTGAATAAGGAATTAGCAACCCATTCCAGTGTTCTTGCCTGGAGAACCCCAGGGACGGGGGAGCCTGGTGAGGGTCACACAGAGTCGGACACGACTGAAGTGACTTAGCAGCAGCAAGCAGCTAGTCAAATGTTGGCATGAGAGAAGGTAATCCCAGTGCTCAGCCCAGTGTTGGACTGACTGATTTTCTATGAAAACCTGGACATCTAGGTCTTCATGTGGGACCTTCTGTTTTTTTACATATTGGAGACTGATTTTACCATTTCTATCTGGCTAAAGCATCTTGTTGGCTGGATGTAACCTTGAGTATCCCAGTTTGTAATCTCTGTTTTGAAACAAAAATTTTGCAGAGACTTTCCTAGAAGATCTTTCCTTATTAACATCACAGAACTTTGGGGAAACATCAAGTTTTAAAAAACATTCCTGTACAACGAGTTCTCTTTACACATTCAGATTTAGAGAGAATATGAATGATGGTCAGTTTTAAATGAACGTATTGTGAATTTCAGGATCAGCTCTCTTCCATAAGCTTCCAAAACTTACGCCGTGTTGTGATATTCCTGGGACTGACAGATGTGTTTCCGTCTCTGATTTTTCCCATCAAATCAATTCATAGAACGAAAAAGAGGAGCTGACAGAAGGAAGATTGGCAATTGCCAGCTCCAGAGATGCTCAGATCTCTCTTGGACATACAGGGACTCTTTAAAAATACATAGGGTGATAACTATAGTAATTTCTTTGTCTCTTACAAAGACATTTGATTTTACTGAAATTTTTTTTTTTGCTCATAAATTTAGTCCTTTCAACCATTTAGCATTCACTGAGCATCTGCATCATGCCAGGTCATGGGCAAGATGGTGCAGACAGTGGACCAGCCAGGTCAGACGTAGGCTCTGCCCACACCAATGCTGGAAATTGAGCAGGGAAACTGGACTTTTACTAATCTTTTTCAGTGCATTCATTCCAATGGTAAAATGTGCTATAAATGAAAATCTCTAGGAAATCTTGCAACAGGGAACCCTATGGTTGTCTAGGGGAGTGTGTGAGATTGCGAGTTAGCTCTGCCAAGAGGGAGGTGGGACCAGGACAAGGCATGTGACGTCTTGGGGAAGAAGATGAGCATGACACTGTCCAGGATCTGAAGGCAGGCCATTGTGACCATAAGATGGTTGAAGGCAAGGTGGTGAGGGAGCAAAATGAAGGTGGTCAGTTTGTGTGGGGATTTGTAGCTCATGTTCAAAGCCAATTGTCTAAGACACCCTTTTTGGCAATAACAGTAGGTCCAAGGAAGTCTGTCTTGTAGAAGCTGTGAAGGAAGAACTGGGCTTCTGCAGCTATGCTGCCTGTGAATCAGAGCTAGTCCTCAGTGAAGTTTAACCTCAGCGCAAAGCACACAACCCCTGTGCAAAACCTCCATGTGCTGCAGAAGTTTAACTCACATGGTGTTGATTCTCAGTGGAGGCATTTCTGCCCCCCACAGGATATTTGGCAATGTCTGCAGACGTATTTATTGTTAGGATTTGTAGAGGAAGTGCTCTTGGCATCTAGGGGGAAAAGGCAAGGGATGCTGCTGAACATCCTGTAATGCACTCATGGGGCAGCCCCCACAATAAGGAATTATCAGCTCTAAAACATCAATTACACCAAGGATTTGAAACTCAAGTTCAAGTGCACATCAAGGGAAGTAGTAATTAATGGAATTAGGAACTTGGACAGAAGCAACAGCAGGTAAAGATGTCGAGAAATAGGGGAACACTTTCAGTTTCATGACTAAATTAGCAAATGTGAAATTGTTTAAAGATACAAACCCTATGTTTTGTCTATTTGCTTCTTTCTTCTCGGTTTACCAACTGCCAGTAGCATCTCTTGAAATATCTGGCCTCAGCCAATCAGCCTTATTTGCCTTAATAATCCTGACTGTAATTCTGTCTGCTCGGCATTGAAATAACTGTTTAGAATATTGATTGAATAAATAAATGAACATTGACTTATTTCCAGAGAATGAAATTTTGTTTAATTATGATAACTATTGAGCTATTCATTTGTGCAAAGCACATTCTACACTTTGATCTAATCCTTTTAAAAGCCCTGCAAGGGAATTATTAACTATAATTGACAGAGGAAGAAACAGAGGCTCGGGGATGTTAAGACCCCTGCCGAAGGTCAAACAACAAGTAAGTCTGTTTGATACCACTGCCTGTCCTTTTTCATCACTTTGTAAGTGATTTTGCATTGAGAATGGGATGTGAGCCAAATTTTATTTGCTTCATGCACCAGCAGCAATCAAGAATGACTACATACGTGAAAATGCCCAAAATAGTGACCCAACATATACGGCTTTTATTTTGATGCACATAAATCAAGTTCAAGGTAGACAGAGTGACTGCAAAGCTATCTATCAGAGGTCCAGACTCCTCTGTTTTACCTCGACTTCCTTAGCACCTATTTGCATCTCAAGGCTGCCTCATGGCCCACCATGTCAGCTGGATCTCTAACCATCGAGCTACTCAGAAAGAATGGGATGGGATAAGCAGGAGCAATTAGCCTTATGTCCTGCTTGATTCAGCTCATGTTTCAGTAACTCCACTGGAATATCCATCTAAATGCTTTGCCTTACCAATCATTGGCCATTCCTCTGCAAGAGAGCCTAGGAGATGTCATTTTGGGGCTGAGAGTATTACTGTTATCAAGGAAGAGGGAGGGATACCTACCATATGAAACCAGCAGCCCTCTCTGCCAGACCACAGTAGCAACTATCACACTTAGAGAGAAGCTTAGCGGTTTCTCATGTGGTTGAGAAATCCCAATAGAAAAAGCAGTGTGACAATTCAGTTACTGTCAGTTGATTGTGTTTGGATCCATGAAGCCCTTTAGGACTCCAGTCTGCTCTAATGAGCCACTTGGCTTCTGACTGTCCTCTATCTTTTCTCCCCAAAATTTGACCTGCCCTCCTCGCATGTTTCTCCAGTCTGACACCTCTTTCCATCTTTTCTTTCTTGGTCCTTTTTATCTTTTGCTTCTGGTCTCCTGCTTTTGTCTCTTTTCCACACTTGGAGATTCTAAAAACAAGAAAGAGGGGACTGAACCCTGCAGAACATTCTGTAACCCAATGTTTTTAAGTGAAATTATATTCATTATAAAACACTGCAAGCAGGAGAGACAGATGTTTTACTTCACGAAAGAAAAGGGGTTCAACCTGAAATGAACATAACATTGTAAATCAGCTATACTCCAATAAAAGTTAATTTCAGAAAAAGAGCCAGGATATGATTTAACATGTTACCTTTTCCATGTAATCATGAAACCATCTGTCCAAATGGAACTTCAGTTGGAGATCCTGCAGATCATTTCGGGACACAGCATCGGTGAGAGCTAAACCTTCGTTTTGTTAAACCACTACAATTTGGGCCTTCTTTGTTACTGAAGCATATTCTAGCCCAATCAGTATAAATGAATTGATTTTACACACACGCACACACAAACACACACATGTAAAGAGGCTCAACTGGATTGCTAGAAAGATTTTTTTTTTTGTCTTGGATAGGCTGTGCAAGGTCAAACACTGAATCTATGGAAGAAAGGAACTTCTATGAGCTAAAACATCGCTCAACGGACTAGACTAGGTTAGCATAGATAGATTGGTCTGCCCTCTGCATAGAAAAGTAGAAGTTGTTTACCACACAAAGCCTGGATCCTGTGAAGAATGGATGAGATAATGCAAGAATCAAACCTAGATTAAGCTATGATTGATGATAATTGAAGTTTAGTATATGGAAAAACTACCAGCCTGTACCTAAGTGTTCACGTTTCTATAAATCTTGCTCTAAGTTGTGATGTATCATCTATATATTCCAGTAATGAACAAATAATTTATATCACTCCTTTAATACAAAGATATATTTTGTAGGAGTGCAATCAGAGAGTTTGTTTGTGACTCATCTTAGTCACTTTTTCCTACTTGGGCTCACCTTTGAGCCAAGAAAGTTTGACTGAAAACACCACATCTCATCTGCTGGCAGTTTTCCAACTTGCATCTTGGGAAAACACAATAGGTTTCTTCCAGAGAGGTCATGCAAACCTAAAACCTATTAACCATTATAGCACCCAAAGCTGATGCTCTGGGACAACCCAGAGGGAAAGGTGGGGAGGCAGGTGGGAGGGAGTGTTCAGGATGAGGGGACACGTGCATACCTGTGGCTGATTCATGCTGATGTGTGGCAAAAGCCATCATGGTATTGTAATTATCCTCCAATTAAAATAAGCTAATTAATAGTGAAAAAAAAAAGAAAAGAAAAGACACTGCAGCCTCACCTCAGACAAATAAGTAGAAACTTACATGGTCAGTTAAAATCTTAGTCCTCCTCACTGAAGAATCTGACACAGATTGTGTTGTGTTTTTTATTAATATTTTATTTAGCCAACCTACTATTACATAAGCCAGTCTCTCTCCATGAACTTCTCTTTAACTTTTTTATTAACTTATTAATGGGATTGGGGAGATGGATACAGTTTAATGGGACATTTCTCCCTCCCTCTGAAAAGCATGACATTCATAAATTAAAGAAGTTATACATTTACATCCAGCCAAGGGGCTGGCTCTGACGAGATGGTTTGTAATCATGAATTCTGGACTTGTGCGAAGTCTGAGAAGTAAGGGAGAGGGGAAGTTTAACTACAGATGGGGCAAGGAGACAGACAGTTTAGGGTCTGTGGATGAGAAAGCAGAGGCAAAGCTGGCCCTAAAATAGATGAACTAACACAACGTGATAACAAGAGCCTGGGTCGTGGGGAAGGAGGGCTGGGAGAATGGACAGACAGGGACAGCCAAGTTTCTTTGCATCAGAAGGCTTCCAGTCTGAGGCGGGATGGAGGGTTTCCCAGGAGCTGGAAAGAATGGAGTGCTTCCTGAATTTCTGTCAGTGTGTGAGAGTACAGAGCTTCCAAACGTACAGTCCTTGACCTAGAAGATCCAATGATCTATTGAAAGAGAAGGACTTTCAGTACAATATTATCAAGACAGTGTGGTAAAATGCCATGATGGAACTACGTTATGTAAGCACTAGTGATGAAGACATGAAGTCTTTCTGGGAAGATGAGGAATGACATATCAGAAAAAGAGCCTGGCTTAGGTCAGTCCACCGGAAGCAGAGCCTGAGATGGGGATTTATTTAGGGTGTGCTCTTAGGGGAACCAGGTAGTAAGGGATGCAGGATAGGACAGAGGAAGGACCTATGCAGAGATGTCCTTTCATTGCACCACAGAGGTGGTCCTACCTAATGCAAGGGGCCTGAGGTTTTATTTCCCTTCATCATTCAGCCATTTGCCCTGGGTGGGTGGGTGTCTGTGTGCCACATCCTGGGCATCTCTAGGAAAGCCAAAGACAATCTTTCTGGAGGAGGAAGCCATGAGTGGTTAACTTTAGCAGCCAGTGCCTGCAGCCAGTGACGGATGAGCGCACCCAGTGCTGTACGTGGACAGTGGGCAGGGAGCTCACAGAGTCTGGTAGGGTGACATGTGAGGGCACTCCTCTGCTGAGATGGGTTGGAGGATGCTCCAGCATCCCATGGAGAAGCAAAAGTACATGCAAGGGTCCAAAAGATTTGTAGGATCAGTCTTTCTTAGAAGGGCCAGCAGTCAAGTGCGTGTGAGATGGGAAGATGGGAGAAGTGATCAGAGATGAGGCTGAGAGAATGGTTAACAGCATGGGTTTGGGAGTGAAACAAGTCAGGGTTTGAATTCCGACTATTGCTTATTGACTGTGTGGCCTTAAGCAAGATACATTACTTTTCCTAGCCTCAATGTCCTCATCTGACAAATGGGCATGATAAGGTTACTTATCAGGGTTGTTCTAAGAATGAGATGAGGTAATATAAGGAAACCATTGTGAACAGGACCTAAGACGTGTTAACTTTCGATAAATGGCAGTTATTCTAATTATTATAAAGTTGGAAATAGTGACTGATTTTGAACATCTTGAATTATATTCAAAGGAGTTTGGATTTTATCTAGAAATGATAATCATGATGGTGGTGGTGGTGGTGATGGTGGTGATTATAATGGCAATGTGCTGTGTGCTGTGCTTAGTCGTTCAGTCATGTCTGACCCTTTGTGACCCCTGGCCTGTGGCTTTCCAGGCTCCTCTGTCTATGGGATTCTCCAGGCAAGAATCCTGGAGTGGGTTGCCATGCCCAGGGGATCTTCCCTACCCAAGGACTGAACCCAGGTCTCCCGCATTGCAGGCAGATTCTTTACTGTCTGAGCCACCAGGGAATAATGGCGATAGTGGCAACAATAGAAGTAGCAGCAGCAGCAGCAAAACCTAAGAGGTAAAGTGGAGAACAAATGGATGTCTTTTAAAAAGTAGGGAATTTGCAGGTCTGTGCTTGAGGAAGATATTTCAATCAGTCCTGTAGAGAATGGATTGATAGGAAGAGGATCCCTCAATAGTCTATGCAAGAGAAAATGAGGGTTTGAATTTGGTCAAAAGTGGGGATAGAGTCCCTTCCCTTGGTCCCAGGAAGGGACCAAGCCAAGATGAGAGTGAAGCCAATGGAATTCCTTAGCAACAGAGCTCAAATTGCATGCTTGGGGCTCAACCACCACTCAAATGAGCCCTTTCTACTACACACGGTACAAAAACAGCAGCATCTCACTCTGGAAATGGCCTTTTATTAATGGAAAATTGGCTTTGTGAGATGCAGGTGGCCCCTGGTAAGGATGATTTCAGTGATGCTCCTGAGCCTTCTCTGTCACTTTTACTGAGTTTCTGTGTACTCAAATTCATTAATAAAGAGACAAAGGAGAAACCTGGGCATATTTTACTCTCATCATTATCTGGAAGCCTTTTTTGATGAAACTCATTGAGCATGATGAAATCGCTGTTTGTGCTGAAAGCTCATCTCTATACCGATTGACCTTGGTTACAATCCTTGATGAAAATTGGGGAAACATGCTTTATTAAGTTGGTCTCATAAAAGCCCTCTATGGAGGAAATCAATAGACTTATCTCAAGGCTGCTACTGTTGCTAAGTCACTTAAGTCGTGTCTGACTGTGCGACCCCATAGACGGCAGCCTACCAGGCTCCCCCGTCCCTGGGATTCTCCAGGCGAGAACACTGGAGTGGGTTGCCATTTCCTTCTCCAATGCATGAAAGTGAAAAGTGAAAGTGAAGTTGTTCAGTCATGTCCGACCCTCAGCGACCCCATGGACTTCAGCCTACCAGTTTCCTCCGTCCATGGGATTTTCCAGGCAAGTGTACTGGAGTGGGGTGCTATTGCCTTCTCTGATAGATAAGTGCAAATAAAAATCTCCTACTCAACTTCATTGAATTTCCACCTTATCCTCAGAAATAAGACCATTAGAAGAGAAATTCCTATCTCTAGATTATACTGTTAGGTTTGATGGAGTGTCATATTTTTTTAGCTCTAACATTCTGATCCTTTGACTTTTCCAAATAATAAGAGAATAATGCTAACATTTATTGAATCATTACTTTGTGGCAGGCACTGTGTTAACCACTTTACCTAGATTTCATGCAGTTGCTACTATTGCAATTTCCATTTTACAGATGGGAAAACTGAGGATTGATGAGGTCAAACAAAGTTGGGAAGGGCAGGGATTGAGAGAAGGAGTCCAATATACCTGGTTTCAATTTCTATGAATTCTGAATTCTGTCCTTTGCCTCTCTTTTTCACTTATTTTTAATAGTACTGTTCTTTTGACATCCAGAACAAATCCCCCATCTGGTCATTTAACAGATAACTGTTAAAAGCCCTGTATGTTTTCTAACCTCTCTGGTTGTCAGTGGACTGTCTCAATGTATGCTCTTCCTGTGGACCAAAGGAACATGAGTTCACATTGTCCTGTGCTATTTTCTGCTTGTTTAATGAGTGGGATCCATCACCTCCCAATCACACTTTGGGAAAAGTGCCATACCCTGGTATACCTGTCATAAATTTTTAGCTCATGCTGATCACTTCCTGTTGGAACTGAACCACTAAATATCTGTCTCTTTTCCATGCTAAGCATTTGTTAATATACACCATTTTCCTGCTTCATATTTGAAATTATATTTACTCAGCCAGATTGTAGGCTTCCTGAAGGCCAGAGACAATATTTCTTTTTTTCCTTTCTTCTACCTTCCCTACAGCACCTTATCCATAATATAAGGCATAGAGAAGCACAGTAATTACAGATTTATTAGAGATTCTTTCCTGGTATAGAAATAAGATGGTGAAGAGAGAGAGAAACAATTTCCTGGAAAAGAAGATATCCTATTTCCTGTGCCAAGTAGTTTTCTTATTAATAGTATTCCACTCTCAGAGCTCCCTATTCAAGGATGGAGAGCCTACTACAACCATCTGCATAAATAATATATGCTAAAATGCTTCTTTGTGCCACAAATATTGACCTTGTTTAATAATTGATGATGAACTCCGGTACTAGCCTGGAACCATGCTGACACAGTTTTGTGTCCTTGCCATGGCTTATATTTATAGCTTTTGTTTTCTTAAGCCTGAAATTTGCTTAAATTTCTTTGAGGAAGGGCATTTTTACCCTGGGGATCTAATATGATACTAGAAACTGAATTCCATAAGGCAAGTACAGTGGAGTTGAAAGGGAGGCATCTCACTCCATCACTGTAAAGAAAGTCAAGTTTCTTTCCTTTAAATGATATTCCTATGTCCCTTCTTTGCCATAATCTTTCAAAGCTTTACTTTTGTCAAGTAATAATACAAAACATGGGACTTCTTTGGTGGTCCAGTGGTTTAGATTCCATGCTCCACCACAGGGGTTATGAGTTCGACACTTGGTTGGGGAGCTAAGCCCGAAACCAACCAACCTACCAAACAAACAAAATCTATTTAAATTACTAAGTGCCAGATTCCCTTGTAAGCACTTAACTTGTATTGTCTGATTTAATCCTCAAAATTAAAGGGGAAAATTGTGATTATTTATATCCTACAGAGGAGAAAACTGGAATTTGGGAGGTTAAGTAATGTTTTAAACACACAGAGGAAGTGACAGGGTTATGATTCCAACATCAACAGCCTGAATGAAAACCTTATGTTCTAAAACAGTATGACAAACTGACTTCCTGCTTGCACATCCTCGTAGCGGAAAAGGGCTGAGTTTGCTTTCTAATCATCACTTCATATGGGAACAGCACTTCACTTTCCCCTTAGAAACCATCATTGCTAAGCTTTTTGTTCACACTCGGTTCATAGAAACTAATTTAAAGATGAGACTTTCACACAAGACCAGTATGAAATTTATTGCAAAAATGATCTCAATTTCTCACCTTCCCTGTATCCATGCCCTTTGCAATGTGACTTTAAATTTCTTTCTGGGGACTTCGCAGGTGGTCCAGTGGTAAAGAATCCACCTTCCAATGTGGGGCACACAGGTTCAATCCCTGATCAGGGAACTAAGATTCCACATGTCTCAGGGCAACTATGCCCATGCACCACAACTAGAGAGAAGCCCACGCATGCTGCAATTAGAGAATGCCCATGTGCTGCAATGAGGAGACTGTATGCTGCAACGAAGACCAAGCACAGTTGAAAACTAACCAACCAACCAACGAAAAACACACACACACACATGCACACACACACAAACTCTTTCCAGTGAGTTTTTTCCAATTCTTTTAATATGAACTGGCTTCGTGACTTTGTATGACCAAAAGATTGTGGCGGAAGTAAGTTATATGAATTCTAAGTCTCGACCTCAAGTTGACTTGTGAATTTCCATCCTCTCTCTTATACCCATGTAACTGCCATTAGAAAAAGTTTTGGAAGATAAGAGACATATGGAGGGGAGCCTGGTTGTTCTAACTAACATCACTCTAGAGCGGCCAGTCTGCCATTGCCCAAACAAGCCGAGAGCCCAGACAAGATCAGCAGCCAGCTGTCTCCTTGCTGACTTCAGACACACCAATGAGCCTGACTGAGATGATCAGAACAAATAATTTCAACTGTAGACTCATGAGTGACAACAGATTATCATTGTTCTAAATGATGAGTTTTAGGGTGATTGGTTACAAAGCAATAGATAATTAGTCTAACCGACTAGCAGAAATCTTTTGAAATTTTTTCTGTAGCTATTAAAAAAATAACTTGATTTTTTTAATATTGTTAAGCAATTTTTCTATCACTTTTTTAATATTACTAAGCTATTAGAATTTAAGATGTAATTATCCGTGGTCATTTCTACCACCAATAGAAAGATGACTTAAAAAATACCAACACAAAGAAACAGATATGAAAGATTAAAGAAAAATATTTCTGATAACATTCTTTGATCACCTGGATGCACCAATGCCTAAAGCCACTGCCAGAATTTTCTTGGAAGATGAAGTAATAAATTTCCTTTCTGGCTTAAAACACCCTGGTTTGGCTGTATGACCCTTATTAACTAGAGTTCTGCTTAATATGATGACTATAGACTTTCACTTCAGTTCAGTTCAGTTCAGTCACTCAGTCGTGTCCAACTCTTTGCGACCCCATGAATCGCAGCACGCTAGGCCTCCCTGTCCATCACCAACTCCCGGAGTTCACTCAGACTCACGTCCATCGAGTCAGTGATGCCATCCAGCCATCTCATCCTCTGTCGTCCCCTTCTCCTCCTGCCCCCAATCCCTCCCAGCATCAGTCTTTTCCAATGAGTCAACTCTTCACATGAGGTGGCCAAAGTACTGGAGTTTCAGCTTCAGCATCATTCCCTCCAAAGAAATCCCAGGGCTGATCTTCTTCAGAATGGACTGGTTGGATCTCCTTGCAGTCCAAGGGACTCTCAAGAGTCTTCTCAAACACCACAGTTCAAAAGCATCAATTCTTTGCTGCTCAGCTTTCTTTATAGTCCAAATCTCACATCCATACATGACCACTGGAAAAACCATAGCCTTGACTAGATGGACATTTGTTGGCAAAGTAATGTCTCTGCTTTTGCATATGCTCTCTAGGTTGTTACAATAGCCTTTAATGAACATTATTAAATTCTTTATCTTTCTCTGTCCTTTTTCTCATACATATCCTCATCCTGGAATGTCCTTTCCTCATATTTTTATCTTAATCTTTTGAAGTCCAAGCCTTGCTTCAAAATCTTATGAAAGTGAAAGGGAGAAGATTTATATGATCTGCAAAGAAACCAGAGTATATGGAAAATATTTGCAAGTTATATATTTGACAAGGGGTTAACATTCAATAGACACAAAAAAAATCATACAACTTGATAGTAACCCATTTGCCCCAGTCAATCCATCTGATTAAAATATGGGCAAACTGAATAGACATTTTTCCAAAGACGTACAAATGGCCGATAGATACACAAAAGGTACTGATTATCATGAATCATCATGAAAATGCAAATCAAAACCACAATGAGATATCACCTCACAGGTGTTAGAATGACTATCATCAAAAAGACAAAAGATAGTAAGTGTTGGCAAGGACACAGAGAAAAAGGAACCACTGTACACTCTTGGTGGGAATGTAAATTGGTGCAGTTATGATAAAAAACAGTACAGAAGTTCCACAAAAATTTAAAAATAGAACCTCCCTGTGATCCAGCAGTTCCACTACTAGGTATCTATCCAAAAGTATTGAAAACTGTATATTGAAGTGCTATCTGCACTAGCATGTTAATTGCATCATTATCCATGATAGCCAAGATATGGAAACAATCTAAGTGCCCATGAATGAATGAATGAAGATGCTTTATGTATATATATATATGTATACACATACATATATATGTGTGTGAATACTATTTAACCAGGAGATCAAACCAGTCAATCCTAAAGGAAATCAGTCCTGAATATTCATTAGAAGGACTGATGCTGAAGCTGAAGCTTCAATACTTTGGCCACCTGATACAAAGAACAGAGTCATTGGAAAAGACCTTGAAGCTGAGAAAGATTGAAGGCAGAAGGAGACGGGGATGACAGAGGATGAGATGGTTGGATGGCACCACTGATTCAATGGACATGAGTTTGAGCAAGTTCTGGGAGTTGGTAATGGACAGAGACACCTGGCTGCTGTAGTTCATGGGGTCGCAAAGAGACAGGACTGAGCTACTGAACTGAACTATTAAACCAGCACAAAGAAAGAAACCTCGCCATTTGCAGCAATATGGATGGACCTTGAAGGCCAGGGAAATAGGAAGAATTTGGTAAAATGGTACAAACTTTCGGTTACAAGATGGATAAGGCCTGGGGGTCCAATGTATAATACAGTGACTATTGCTGATAATACCACACTGTATAACTGAAATTGCTAACAGAGTAAAACCTAAGTGTTCTCACCAAGAATATAAAAAGTAAATATGTAAGCTGATGGATATGATAATTAACAATAGGAGAAATCCTTTCACATGTGTATATATATGAAATCATCATGATGTATGCTTCAAATATATTATAATTTTATCTTTCAATTATATCTCAATGAGACTGAAAAAATGTTATGAAAGTATGGTCAAAGATCCAAAATGAAGTTAATTAGCAGGGATGCGAATGAAAGATACTAAGGATGAAATAGGAGGAATATCACTCTTTGGAGCAGGTATAAGCCAAGGTCAGAATCATTCATTCATTCACCGAATAGATAGTTGTGGAGTACTCCATGCACATAGGGTCATGCTAGGTTTTGGGAATATAGAGAAAGCAGATAATTTTTCTTTCTCCAAGAAAATGTATTTTCTAGAGAAGACAGATACACACAAGAAGTGCACAATTTCAGAGAAAGATAAATGTTTAATTTCAATACAGCTAGGCAGTGGAAAGGCAGTGATTCATGTGGAATTGGAGCAAATGAGTGGTTCTGGAGGCCTCTCTAAGCAATGACATTGACTAGGAGCCTAGAGGATGAGAAGCAGCTAGCTTGAATTCATCTGAAGGAGAAGCATTTCAGGCAGAGGTAAGCTCAGTACAAAGGTTTGAGAGAAGCCTAAGGTCTTATGTTTTGAGGACAAGGGGAAAAGAACAATAAAAAATTCTTGTTTTGAGGTAAGTGTGGGAGGGCTTAGCAAGAGGTGAAGTTGGAAGATTTGGCCAGAGTTTTCAGGTCATGGTTAATAAGGAGTTTGGATTTTATTCTGAGTGTAAAGGTAAGCTGTTGCAGGCTTTTCATACGAGAACGGCAGGATCAATTTTACAGTTTTAAACTGTAAAGCTGTGAAAAGAGTGGACTATACGGTCAAAAGTGATGACACAGAGACCTGTTAAAAGGCTTTGTGGCAGTTCAAGGGAGAGATGATGGTGGAAGCTTAGACTACAGAGGAGGCAATGGAGATAAAGAAAATAAGAAAGATTCAGAGCTGCCCCACAATAGAAAGAAGGGATCAAGAAGCATCAGCATAGCACTGATATAGATACACACCACACACACAAATGCACAGATGCAACTGTGTATCACAGACCACGTGCAAGTGCTCAGTCACTCGGCGTCCTACTCTTTGTGACTCTGTGGACTGTAGCCTGCCAGGTTCCTCTGCCCTTAGAGGAGCTACAGTTTTTCCAGGCAAAAATACTGGAGCAGGTTGCCATTTCCTACTCCAGGGCATCTTCCCATCCCAGAGATCAAACCTGTGTTTCCTGGATCCCCTGCATTGTAGGTGGATTCTTTACCGCTGAGCCATCAGGGAAGCCCAGATATCACAGATAATCAGACTGAATCTAAAGTTAAATAAAACCACCTGAGTTTTTTTTTTAATGAGTGTTTTATACCTCTTTTATACTTTTGCATCTCAAGGAAAAATAAATTTATGATAGTCAAGATATATTCAGACTCACATATACACATATATTAACTTTATAAAATTAGAGTCATCATGTGCAATACTAAGTTTATCTGCTTTTGCACTTGACATTAAATTTATTTATTCAGGAAATAGTTATTGAATGTTATCTGCCAAGTAATTTTCTAAGAATTGGGGGCTAATACAAAGTACAAAATAGACAATAATATTATGGCCATCATGAAACATACATCCCAACTTGAAAAAGCAAAAGTAAACATAATTAGTGGGATGTATAGATTTCAGGAAGGTCATGGAGGCTAAGGGGGAATACAAGAGAGTGTTTGGAGGGCTGACATTTTAGAGATGAAAGCCACAACATACTTCTATTGTCTTAAATAATTAGCCAAACATTTTAATGACTCCTCAATATTCATTATGTTAACTAAACTTTAAAACCCTTATTTTTAATGACAGTACATATTCCTGTATTTAATATTCCTATTGGATTTGGACATTTTAATTGCTCTTACTTTTCTCTATTATATATAGTTATATCCAATTCCCTGTAGACACCTAGGTTTCTTGTATTTCTTTCAATGTGAGCTTACTTAAGGCTCTTGAAACCTGTACCTTCCACAAAGGAGTTATAATTTGTCTTCCAAACATCAGTATTTTTGAATGCCTTACTGTTGAACGCTTACTCATATTCATGAGATACAGAGGCAATAAAACATTGTCAACTCTAAAAGGCCTTACTACACATTTATTTTTGAACTAGGAGAATTTATAAGATCCACTGAGCCCATTATCAGCATTTAAAAGATGGTAAATTGAGAAACAGAGGAAAGAAGTGATTTGGCTAGATCTTCAGTGATTTAATGACAAAATCTGTACTATATCCTAGATTATTTAATTCTCAGTCCTAGGCTCTTTTCACTCCTTGATTCAATCATTCTTATCAAGTGGACACACCTTAAAGTGCTCAAGGGAATTTCCTGTATGAACAGCAATACTCATTTTTATATAGCATCGCAAGGGTGCTCTTTACCTTTTTTACTATGGTGCTCTTTACCCTTTTCTGTGGAAATCTTACTTATATTTGAAAGATCCAGGTGGCTATCCAGGGTTCAGCACCAAGGAGAGCTCCAGCAAGCCTGTGGCCCTTGAAGTTCTACAGACTTTGAAGCTTATATCATGAATAATTTAGTATTGTCTGTCTTTGGGAAAGAACTTCCTAAGCTTTAAGAGAGCTGGTGTATTAATATTAGTCCTGATCCCTCAGAATAGAATAATAGATCTCTCTGCAGAGACTACTAGCTCTTCATCCGCATCAGATTGGCCATGAAACTGGATCCTAGCTAATGGAATATGGGCAGAAATGATGTGTTCCAACTTCAGGCCTGGGCATAAAACCTCCCATGGAAATTCTTCTAAGCTCTTTTCCATCAAGATGATAACATAGAACAAACTTAGAAGTCATGTGTTGAACATGACACAGCCATTACAAACCTGGGTTTTAAGTGGCCAACTGAGGAAGAGCAATTGCTAACTTGGATACCTGACTCTGATCATGAGAAAGAAATAAGCATCTTGTTCTGTTAGCTACTGAATTCTTTATTTAAGGGGGGAGGGACGATCAAGCTATTTTATTGGGTTGAAATAAAATGGGAGAGAATCAAAAGGTTGAGAGGACAAAGAGATCCAACATTCTTCTGGGGGAGGGGGTGGATCTTGACAGCTTCACAGTTGCTGAAAAGTCACTGAATTCTTTGAGTTCTTTTCGTCACAGTAGTTTACAATGATTTACCTTATCTTGCCCTAATATAGTTCTTTCTTTTATTAACAAAAAATCTTTCTGCTTTGTTTGAAATCTCTGCTCCCTCCCAAAATTGCTATTCAGAACTGATTGTGTGTTTCACAAACCCCCTTTCTTTACTTACGCCTGCTTTTATTTGTGCACATTTATAAAATAGTAAAGCCACCTAATTTGGATTTTTTCATCTCATTTCCTCAAATCTTCATCATCATACCTATCTTGAAATTTCTTACCTTTACCTTCTTTCTTCTGCCTGAAGAGATATCCTTATACCAATGTTTTCAATTCCATTTCTTCTCACCACCCCAAGAAAAGTTGATATAACATTTATCAGGTCTTCTCCTTAGAGCACTGGTCTCTCATTCTATGCTGCAACCAACATTTCTTCCTATCACAATGGTTTGCTTTTCATTGTCAAATCAACCCCCTTACCTCTCCTTTTATTTCTTTCTCTTTTTACTGTTATCTTTATTTCCATCCTGTCTCCATTTACCACCAACCTATGAGAAAAGTCATTCCTCATCTTTTTGCATTGACTTTCAATACAATCTCCTCCTTTCCCTTGAGATTTGATATGTTCCATGTTTTTTGAGGTTGGAATTGCTCTAGCAATCATTTTAGCAGTGGTTTCTTAGTTCTACTTTCTTGACTTCTCCCTACATTTTAACCTTGTCCATCATTTTTTCTTCTCCTTCTTTTGTCTTTAACCTCATGGAATACTGAAGCTTTTCTATGTGCTTCTGTCATATTAAAAAGTAGAGACATTACTTTGCCAACAAAGGTCCATCTAGTCAAGGTTATAGTTTTTCCAGTGGTCATGTGTAGATGTGAGAGTTGGACTGTGAAGAAAGCTCAGCGCCAAAGATTTGATGCTTTTGAACTGTGGTGTTGGAGAAGATTCCTGAGAGTCCCTTGGACTGCAAGGAGCTCAAACCAGTCCATCCTAAAGGAGATCAGTCCTGGGGGTTCATTGGAAGGACTGATGTTGAAGCTGAAATTCCAATACTTTGGCCACCTCATGCAAAGAGCTGACTCATTTGAAAAGGCCCTGATGCTGGGAAAGATTGAGGGCAGGAGGCGAAGGGGACGACAGAGGATGAGATGGTTGGATGGCATCAGTGACTCGATGGACATGGGTTTGTGTGGACTCCGGGAGTTGGTGATGGACAGGGAGGCCTGGCATGCTGCAATTCATGGAGTCGCAAAGAGTTGGACAGGACTGAGTGATTGAACTGATACTGATTCTTCTTAGTTGGTTCTTCTCCTTCTGGCTTTATACTAAATGCATATTTTTTCTTAGCCCCTGACTTCAGCATCCATGAGCTGTTTTCTTTCCAACACTATTTCTGTGAGGACTTGGTCATACTAAAGTAATTGCTGGGCTTCAAATTTACATGATATCTGTGACATTGCTCTTGTTATTTCCTCTTGCCTTCATTTTCTTAATGTTTACTATAATGATATTCCTTCTTCTAGTTACTGATCAAACATTAAACCCACTATGAAGCTTTCTCTGAATCTCTCAGATGAAAATTCTATTGCAGTCTAAAGTCATTTTATACTTTACTTATACCTCTACCATGAAATATTTAATTTTACTGCCATGAAATATTTTTGAATAGAGCTAGACAGACAAAGAGTTGGCCCTCATCAAATAACTTCTTCCTGAGAAGAAGAAGAAGAATGAAAGAGAGATTGAAAGGTTCTTTTTTTCCTGGATAATTTTGTGCAACTGCAACCAAATAGCACATGCATTGTCTGTGACCATCAGGATCTTGAGTCTAAATAGCAGTTAACCTCCATGAAACCTCATGCATCAAGCTCTGGATGTGTTCTGTGCCATTTTCTCCTTTTCAGAGAATGATGAATCAGACTCGTCATGGTATTCAATTAATTCTATACAGCTGACTCCTGAGGGAGTTTGTACCCAATGTCCTCTAACTGATGATCAATCATGCTCTTGTGGTTGGTACCCAAGGCAGCAGGCAGCAGGCCTGTGACATGCTCCAGGTTGTCGAACAGAACATGTCCCCATCCAAGCAGGAAAGGTTCTGGTGACCTTTGATGGCATTTGAGAGAAGTCATTTGCTCTGGCTTTTCTGAGGCCATATTGATCTCTGCCCAGGATTCAATTTTAGACAAACAGGCGGCATAATTTATGTAAACTGGGCAGGTAATTAAACTCTCCTCCCAGGCAAAAAAAGGTCAGGGAAGAATATTTAAAGTTTTATTTCTAAGTATAAGCAGCTAGCTAAAAAAAAAAAGAAAGAAATCTCACTGCGACTGTCATGTAGCCAACTGTTACCCTGTAAATTATATGACCCAGATTATCTCCCTAAGAACAGGTCTGAGTGCTTTTGGCTGAAGGAGCAATAAAAGACAAAAATACTCATCAAGTACAAAGTTTGCATATTCAAAACAACTGAGGGGTAGGAGGCTTAATGCTAGATTGTGATGACACCTTTCAATAACTTTTTCAGAGTGATTTCTAAACAACATCAAGTTTAAATAAAAGTTGCAAGTACATTATAAAGAATTTCCCTTTTCTTCCCCTGAACCATTTGAGAGTAATTTACAACAGGATGTTGCATCACCCTCAAATCATTTAAGGTTCATTTTCTGTAAATAAGAACATCCTTCTCTATGATCACAAAACAACTATCAAAGTCAGAAGGTACCATGGATACATTACTACTATCTAATCTTCAGCCCCAATTAGGGTTTTCCAGGTATTCTACAATAGTTGTTTTTAGATAGCACATCTTTTTAGTTTATTTCAGTTTGGAACAATTTCTCAGTCTTCCTTGGACTTTAATGATCTTGATATTTTTGAGCAGTTACTGGCCAGTTATTTTGTAGATGGTTCCCTCGATTTAGGCTGGTCTCCTGTTCATTAGTAGACTCACGATGTACGTCTTCAGTAGGAACACCACTGAAGTGCTGCTGTGTCCTTGTTTCCTGTCAGGTCACACATCGTTTCCACTTGTCCCACTACTAGTGATATTAACACTGACCACTTGATTAACTGGACTCTACCGGGCTTCTCCACTGTGAAATTATTCCTTTTTCTTTTGTGGTTAAAAATATTTTGAAGGGAGCTACTGTGTATGCTGCTGCTGCTAAGTCGCGTCAGTCGTGTCCAACTCTGTGCGACCCCATAGACGGCAGCCCACCAGGCTCCCCCATCCCTGGGATTCTCCAAGCAAGAACACTGGAGTGGGTTTTGGTTGCCATTTCCTTCTCCAATGCATGAAAGTGAAAAGTGAAAGTGAAGTCGCTCAGTCGTATCCGACTCTTAGCAACCCCATGGACTGCAGCCTACCAGGCTCCTCTGTCCATGGGATTCTCCAGGTGAGAGTACTGGAGTTGGGTGCCATCGCTGGAACTATGTAAATATCCCATTATTCACAAACCTTTCAATTTATTCATTGATATATTTATATCTGTGTAGACACTTGGATTCTTCTTTTATTCAATAGGTCATAGCCCATTACTCTTATTGTTTTTTGATGCTATAATTGCCTGTAATTTGACAGATGGGAGCTCTTCTAGGTTGACACGTGTGTCCTCTTGACATGTCCCCATTCATCTTTGAGCATTTTTTTACACTGGCCAAAAAAGGTGCCCCAGGCTCATTTTTTTTATTGTCCCTGTACAGCCCTAGATTCAGTCACTTCTCCAAGTAACTCTGACTCCTTTTACTGGAAAACAGTACTTTTTTGAAACCAAGAGGTGACTGTCAAATGTGATCATTGATATCGGAATGACTCAGCCCTTTGGCCCTTTCTGTGGACAGAGCACGAGAATATATGCACATACTTTCAGTTCAGTTCGGTCGCTCAGTCGTGTCCAACTCTTTGCGACCCCATGAATCGCAGCACGCTAGGCCTCCCTGTCCATCACCAACTCCCAGAGTTCACTCAGACTCATGTCCATCGAGTCAGTGATGCCATCCAGCCATCTCATCCTCTGTCATCCCCTTCTCCTCCTGCCCCCAATCCCTCCCAGCATCAGTCTTTTCCAATGAGTCAACTCTTCACATGAGGTGGCCAAAGTACTGGAGTTTCAGCTTCAGCATCATTCCTTCCAAAGAAATCCCAGGGCTGATCTTCTTCAGAATGGACTGGTTGGATCTCCTTGTAGTCCAAGGGACTCTCAACAGTCTTCTCCAACATCCCAGTTCAAAAGCATCAATTCTTTGGTGCTGAGCTTTCTTCACAGTCCAACTCTCACATCCATACATGATTACTGGAAAAACCATAGCCTTGACTAGACGGACCTTTGTTGGCAAAGTAAAGTCTCTGCTTTTCAATATGCTGTCTAGGTTGGTCATAACTTTCCTTCCAAAAAGTAAGCCTCTTTTAATTTCATGGCTGCAATCACCATCTGCAGTGATTTTGGAGCCCCAGAAAATAAAGTCTGTCACTGTTTCCACTGTTTCCACATCTATTTCCCATGAAGTGATGGGACCAGATGCCATGATCTTCGTTTTCTGAATGTTGAGCTTAAAGCCAAATTTTTCACTCTCCTCTTTCACTTTTATCAAGAGGCTTTTGAGTTCCTCTTCACTTTCTGCCATAAGGGTGGTGTCATCTGCATATCTGAGGCTATTGATATTTCTCCCGGCGATCTTGACTCCAGCTGTGCTTCTTCTAGCCCAGCGTTTCTCATGATGTACTCTGCATAAAAGTTAAGTAAGCAGGGTGACAATATACAGCCTTGATGTACTCCTTTTCCTATTTGGAACCAGTCTGTTGTTCCATGTCCAGTTCTAACTGTTGCTTCCTGACCTGCATACAGATTTCTCAAGAGGCAGATCAGGTGGTCTGGTATTCCCATCTCTTTCAGAATTTCCCACAGTTTATTGTGATCCACACAGTCAAAGGCTTTGGCATAGTCAATAAAGCAGAGATAAATGTTTTTCCAGCAGATGTTGGCAATTTGATCTCTGGTTCCTCTGCCTTTTCTAAAACCAGCTTGAACATCTGGAAATACGGTTCATGTATTGCTGAAGTCTGGCTTGGAGAATTTTGAGCATTACTTATACTAGCGTGTGAGATGAGTGCAATTGTGCAGTAGTTTGAGCATTCTTTGGCATTGCCTTTCTTTGGGATTGGAATGAAAATGACCTTTTCCAGTCCTGTGGCCACTGCTGAGTTTTCAAAATTTGCTGGCATATTGAGTGCAGCACTTTCACAGCATCATCTTTTAGGATTTGAAATAGCTCCACTGGAATTCCATCACCTTCACTAGCTTTGTTCGTAGTGATGCTTCCTAAGGTCCACTTGACTTCACATTCCAGGATGTCTGGGTCTAGGTGAGTGATCACACCATCATGATTATCTTGGTCGTGAAGATCTCGTGAAGAGCACGAGAATATATACACATACTTCATATATATATATATATATATATATATATATATATATATATGCACATTTGCATAATCCTCCTTGTTGTGCCTATCTATATACTAAAAACCATGAGATTATACTGGCACCTCCAATTCCAATTCTACACTACCAGGTTCATTCTGGTTTTCTCTCTTTTTATATTTAAAACTCTCTTTCGCGAGAATCTTGAAGTCATTATCCTTAATGCACTTACTTGATCATTCTCCCTGTATGTAAACAGCTCCTCACCACAAAAGTCACCCTTGGCTTTTGCAGAGATCACCTGTGCACCCTGCTTGGGCTCTCATGCTCTCTTTCACTGTCTAGCCCTGATTCCTCCTGGGCATACTCCTCACCAGCCCAGGCTGTGACATACCTCTCTGCCACCATTGCTGGTTCTCTGCCCACTGCAGAGATGCCTTCCTCTCCTCATCTGAGCTTCAGTCTCCCAGGCTGGGCTACTGCTGCTGTTATTCTGCTGCATGGATGCCTTCTTTGCCCTGCCCAGGCTCTGGTGCCCTGCATTGGGCTAACCCCTTCCCCCATGTGGAAATCCTTCCCTGCCCACTCAGGCTCTGATGCTGTGCTGGGATGTCCTCTACATCAGGTTTCCTAAGTCTTTCTGAACTCTGACATCCCATACCTGATTGCAAATTCTGCCATCCCTTTATGTGTATGTGTCTCTTACCTCGTTTAGGCTCCAGTAACCCTGCAGGTTAATACTCCCACATGAATACCTTCCAGAGGCCAGTCAGACTCTGACATCCATGGCAGGCTGCCCCTCCCCTGGGGCACTCCCCAACATCCGACTGGGCTCCATTCCTCTGGGCTGGGCAGCCCTGCTGGGCAGGTCCCCTCCTTACTCTGCTCAGACTTCAAACCTGGGGCTGTGTGACTATGATCTGCCTCTTCCACCCACAGACACCTGCCTTACTCAATGTCCCCCTGAATCACTTCTGCATTGAATTATTTGGGAGAGTAGGGCTTCCCAGGTGGTTCAGTGGGTCAAAAATATTCCTGAAATGCAAGAGATGCAGGAGACCCAGGTTTGATCCCTGGGTCAGGAAGGTCCCCTGGAGGAGGGCAGGGCAACCCCTTCCAGTGTTCTTGCCTGGAGAATGCCATGGACAGAGGAGACTGGCGGGCTACAGTGCATGAGATCACAAAGAGTTGGACACAACTGAGGGGACTGAGCATGCACTCATGCATTTGGGAAGGAACCAGGAAGAGAAAACTATTTTTTAATTATGATTTTTTAACTTTGAATTTGAAAATTAATGTGACTTTTTTGTTTGTGTGTGTGTGTGGTTTTTTTTTTTTTTTTTTTTAGTTAAAAAGTTCTGGCGTATTTATCAGAACATGGTCCTTAATTTTCCAAAATGATTCTAACCTCTTTGTTATCTTGTGGTCTAAAAAAAGCGTCTGGTTTTTATAATCTTCCTAGATAGGTGTGATCTTCTAACATTATAATATTAACACCTGAAAAAGAAGTGTTCCCAGTAGAAAATAGATGGTGTGTGGAAATTAGGATGATTTAAGTAGAGTTTAATAAAGGAACTAGTTACAGAGTTATAGGTGAAGCAAAAAATCCACGAGGGATCATGCTGCATCTTGGAGGTAGTACGTCTAGACAAAATCAGCATTCCCGGGCCTTGTGTCTTTGGATCCCATGGGTGGACTGTTCCTAGCTCTCTTCTTGGAGAACCAGCAAGCTGGCGGTTTCATCCATTCTACATTTTTCCAGTTACTTTCTGTACTCAGGAGGATGTTTGTTTTCCTTTTAGAGTGTGGCTTCCCCTACTCTTATACTTTGTTCTCCCCTTTCTATAATTTCCTTACAGTCACTCCAGTTCCTTACATGTTAAAAACATAAATAAGAGAAAGAGAAAAAAAGCAACCATGACCTTCTGAGACATCTTTTTCTCTTTCTAGAATCAGTCTGGGTTTCATGGTTATTATCTCCCTGTAGGATCAAGCAAACAACACTCTGTTTTGGAATTCAGAGCTTGATAGTGATGTCTTCCTTCTGAGCACCATTAGGTAGAGAAAGCCACATAATCATTAGGAACAACCAGGGGTCCTTGAGTCAGTTCAGTTGCTCAGTCGTGTCCAACTCTTTGTGACCCCATGGACTGCAGCAGGCCAGGCCTCCCTGTCCATCACCGACTCCTGGAACCTACTCAGACTCATGTCCATTGAGTCAGTGATGCCATCAAGCCATCTCATCCTCTGTCGTCCCCTTCTCCTCCTGCCTTCAATCTTTCTCAGCATCAGGATCTTTTCAAATGAGTCAGTTCTTTGCATCAGGTGGCCAAAGAATTGGAGTTTCAGCTTCAGCATCAATCCTTCCAAAGAACATCCAAGGCTGCTCTCCTTTAGGATGGACTGGTTGGATCTCATTGCAGTCCAAGGGACTCTCAAGAGTCTTCTCCAACTCCACAGTTCAAAAGCATCAATTATTCGGCACTCAGCTCTCTTTATAGTCCAACTCTCACATCCATACATGACTACTAGAAAAACCATAGCTTTGACTAGATGGACTTTTTTTGGCAAAGTAATGTCTCTGCTTTTTAATATGCTATCTAGGTTGGTCATAACTTTTCTTCCAAGGATTAAGTGGTCCTTAGGAATTAGCAAAGGGGTCCTTCCAAAGGGTCCTTAGGAATTGGCAAATTCTTGTTTAATTCATCATATAGAGTCTTCCACTATATGTACAGGCAATGATATGGGTATTATTATCTCTATTTTGCAGGTGAGGAATCTGGCCCCCAAAACTATGTTTTCCTGAAGACATAGCCTGTCATGACAGGTTCAGGATTCAAACCTAGCTTTGACTATAAATACATTCCTTTTCTACCATTGCCTACTGTTACTCCATCACTCTCAACTGTATATAATAATCTATAATTTATTTACACAATGAACACTCTCATGATTGCTAACACAGGTCTAAAAATAATAGCTTGTTGTGAAAACTAGGGTCATTTTGTGTCTGTGTACATAAAGAAATGACATTTTGTTGTCATAGTTCTTTTTGTTGGGGGGAGGGGAGCATCTCAAATTTCAGCTGTTTAAAATGTAGAGTGGTTGAGGTTGCTTAAACTGTCTGTGAGTTATTGGTAGATTTGGAGTCAATTTCCAAAAACTGTGAAGCATAACCATCCATATGCTAACTCAGTGATTGCTAGAGAGAAGATTGTGCTATACAAGTCTTTGAGGATTGGTGTTCACCATTGAGATGTAGGGCTCAGATAACTATTTAACCAAGAACTTGCTCTTCATTTGTAGGGAGTAAGGTCAGATGACATACTCTAGCTATAGAACTCTAGCCAAAATATTTGAGCAAGACTGTACTCTTCTGGGGCACAAGGAGGTACCCATTTTTGCCCAATTGTGGCTGATGAAGGAATGCCCTTGTTCTAATGAGTAGTCTTTGCTCTCTGTTGGCTGAGACTTTGTCAGACCTGCATTGCAGACTGAGGCTTTCCCTGCCCAGTCCTACTTCCTCCTCTTTTTGTCATTCACTGGCTCATACCACACCACCCACCCTATAAGCCTCTTGCTCTTGTAACTCTGTCTCAGCACCTCATTCCTGGAAGCCTCATTTCGTGCAGAACTACTAAACAGAGTGTTTAATCTTTTATCTCCAGGGTTTACCAGTAGTGACACAAACAAAAGTCAAACTCAAGACTATTGGGCTCAATTTATCACATTGCCTGATGATATCTGAGGAAGTAAGAAGCATCATTAAATGGTTGAGTGTCAGGAATTTATAGATCTCAGCAAAACTGGGTTGGAAGCAATGGAGTGTACTGACATAAGAGTGGGTAAGAGGTTTAGTCAAAGTAGTCAGTCTAGGCTGGAAACTATGACACAAACTGAAGGAAAGTCAAAGCAGGCCAAACCTGCTTATTTCCCGTGCAGCCAAATCATTCCCATCTCCATGACCCCATCTTTTTCTATTCATATGTCTATTGTAACACTTACCAGATATTAATTAAGAAAACGCATCTTTCTTTAATATAATCTTAGGTATGCTAGAGCAGCAAGCACCATGCTTTGGGGCTCTCCGGAGCTCACCAGGGCACAAAATGGGGCCAGTGCTTCCTAGGTGCTCAAAGACTGTTTACTGAATAAATTTATGAACAATGATATATGAAAGTCCCTGATATATCAGTTTCTAATTATGCATTCTAATCACATCAAATTATTTCTTTAGATTTCACAGGTGTTATTCACAATGAACTGACATTAAGGTCCTTCCAGAGGGAAGAGTCAGACTTCTCTGTTTTAGCTGGTGATGGAGTCTACTGGCAAATCCATTATGGAACAGTGGAGTCATCATGGAAGAGAGACTGGCTTGTCCCATGGGGAGTTAGTCGGGATGGATTTGCCACCAAGAGAGTCAGCAACAGCCATATCATCTTGGTATTACTCAGATCTGTAACACTGTGACTTTTGCTTCCAAGAACCATCCTCTCTTCACTAACCATCCCACTGAACACTTTTTCTGTTCATCTGAACTTCTCATCAGAAAACGTGCTTCAGATATTTGGTCATAGCACACCTTTTTGAATGTTCAGTCCTAAATCTACACAAATGCATAATATTCTGTTCTGTAAAGCCTTTATTAGCATTGCATAATTATTGAATATTATTCCATTCTCAACACTAGTACTATTAAATGATTTGAATGTATTTAATTTGCTTTTGCTTCCTTTATCTTAAGTATATTTGTTTGTAACATCATTTTCTTGGGTCTAAAGTATGGTTTTAAAAATAAAAATGATAACACATTCATGTGTGCTAAATTGCTTCAGTCATGTCTGACTCTGTGTGACCCCATGGACTGTGGCCTGTCAGGCTCCTTTGTCTATGGGATTCTCCAGGCAAGAATACTGAAGTGGGTTGCCATGCCCTTCTCCAGGGCATTCATGTGTAGAAGACTCCACATTTTACAAAGAACTACCACATATATTAGCTCCTGGGGATAAGGACAGTTGTAGCACAAATCCATGTGCATTAAGAGATTTGAATGAGTTCATTACCAAAGTCCTTTGGTCTGTTTAAGGATAGGTAATTACAATATACTTTGATCACAGTGATTATGAGACATTATTGAACATTTTCAATATGCTAAGGGATGTGAAAAATGTGTTCCAATGAAACAGATTCCTGGAAATTTTTTTTTTTCTATAGCAGTATAGTGTATACTCCACCTGTCTAGTCATTCCTAGAGGGTGGAGGTCATAGGGCACTGTTGTCCTGGCAGACTGTGGGCTGAGGGTTCTAGGCAGATGTCATGCAGCATCCTTATCCTGAAACCAGAGGGCCACTATTAAGTGCATTCAAGGGAAATGCCAGACAATCTATAAGACAAATACTTCACGCTTTATTGACCAAGTCAATTGGAATTACTAGAACAATGATTGCTAAACCAGAATCGCATGAAGCAGAGGCCAAGGTGAGAGGAATTTGGAGGTGGGTTGAGAGTCTGGGAGCAATTTCAGTGTGAGAATGCAGACAAGCATGGCGGCATTTGATCTAGTACTGGGAGCCTCTTCAGGAATACTGAAAGCCACTGTCCTCAGTCTGGCTTCACATTAGAAACACATGAGTTGCTTTGACAAGTATATAGTTGCCTGGCTCCACCTCCTAAGAGGTGGAGCTCTTTTGATTTAAGGTTGGCCTAGGAAGGTGCATCTTTTTTCTTGAACTGTAACTTTATTTGGAGCAGAATTTTCCTTAAGTAATGTTTTTAAACACCTTAGGACAAATTATTCCAAAAAGGAACATTTTATTCAGAAGGGGCTTGAGTAAGTGGTTTTTTTATTCCTATCTTCCTATCATTATGAATATTTGCTTTATAGTTAAGTATATTCTTAGTTACATCCTTGTAATCAAATCAGGTGATGAAATTGCTGTCAGTACTGAAATATTATAGATAAGAAGTAGGCGTATGTATTTTTGAAAGTTCTTCAGAAGACTTGATCAGTTGAGAACAAGTGATCCCAAAGAAATAACATTTAAGGTACAGAACTTATTAATTCTGACTGCTGTTTCATAAACACACAGGTATTTTTGATGAGTTCTTGTGAACAGTTGGTAATGAATAAAGTCAGTCTCCCCTGCTGAATTGATACACATAAGGTCAGTGCAATGGCAGTGAAGAATTCTTGCTTTGGTCCATCTACTATTAGTGATATGTGGTATGATGTGTTCTTATAGTGTGAACCCTTGAAGGCAAGAAAGTGTTTCAGGCAGGATCTGAGTAGGGAAGAGATGATGCACTCAAATGGGGTACTGCAAAGAAAGTTTAAGTACATTTGCAAGTGTGTTAGTGGGGAGTGTGGAAGCCCTAAGGAATAATTACCATCAAGGCAGAATCTAGCACTCTTGGACCTAAAGGGGAAAGAGAAGAGGAAGTTCCTGGAAACAGGTCAGGAGAGGGCTGTGACTCTGTTGAAGGAGGCACTTAGCCCTCATCCACCCCTAAGAGATGGAGCCAAGGACATAAATTATCTGACCACATCCTTTCCTTTTTTCCAATTGGCCACTGCTGCTTCCCAGTCAAAATGAAGCCCAACCATAATCTAGAAGGCAAGAAAACCTATTGACTTGGTTCACATAGGTTTAACTCATAGGACACAGTAGGGAGCACGAATCTAGAAAGCAAGTGAAAGACAGCCACACAGGGACCAAAAGCATTTCATCTATGTGATCATTCCCCACGATACCAACACGGCTTGTATTCTAATAAAATACAGAATTACTATGGTCAATGACCAATGAGGTTACAAGAGAGAGAGAAGTAGCATTTACTAGATATGTTCCATGTGTTGAGTGTCCTATTTCATTTTGTTGAATTTCCTAAGAACTTGGTAAGATGAGTTATTATCACTGCCATTTACAGGTAAGAAAGAGCAAGTCAGAGAGGCTGAGTGGCTTAATGAGGAGCACGTGACCAGCACATGGTAGAGTAGGAATGAGAGTCTGTAGAGCAGCCCATTCCTGGCTTACTTTATATCCAAATCTCTTTGATTAAAATCATGCCACCCTTTACTCCAAACAGAAATACCAGTCATTGCTACAGGAAATTTTGTGCAATCTCCCTATGATGAGGTAGATGTAAAGATTGATTCAATTCCCTTTGTCCTAACAAAGCCTGTCCAGAGTTCCAGAAGTTCAGGGCTTGTTCCCGCCCTCACAGAGTGAGCAGTCTCATACATATTGTAACCATCTGTGGCAGATAAAGCCATCATTTATCTATCACCCACATGTTCATTCATCTATTGTTTCATTGTTTTTATTCACTCAATAGTTCTTGTCAATGTTCTAGGCCTGGGCAATAATACTGTAAATAATTTTGAGTCTATGATCATATAAAACTTACATCATAGTGGGAGCAGACAAACCAACAAACAGCTAAATAAACAAGAAAAAGTAAGTAGTGATAGGTATTCATATATGCAGAGAATTAAAGTAGGTGATGTGATAGTGACAGTGGCTAGGTCAGTTTGCATGATCAGGAAAGGCTCTTTTGAGAGATTTGCATCTAAGCTGAAATCTGCATGATCAAGAGGATTTTCCAGAGAGGAAACATTTAGTGGAGAGGGTCTAAGGCAGGAATCCCAGGAAATGAAAGACAACTGAGAACGCTAAAGTGTGGCAAGTTAGGAGAAGAGTTGTGAGAGATGAAATTGGAGAAGTATACCAGGGCTAGAGGACACAGGATTTAGTAACCTCTCTGAGGACAATGGGAAGCCATTGGAAGGCTTCGAGCATGGCAGTCAGGTGATCTCATGCACAATTAAAAGCATTACTCTAACTAGTGTCCAGAGAAAAGATTATAGAGGGAAGGAATGGAATTGGTAAAATGACTATCACAGAGATACAGAGAAATGTTGGAGGGTTGGACCAAGGTGATGAGTGAAAGTAGATGGTCAATGGGACTTGCTGATGTATCAGATGTGAGAGATGTAAGAAACAGTTATGAAGAATAAACTCACTGAGATGAGAAAGAGTAGGGAGAGAGTAGATGGGGACAAGTGAATGGGGATGGAAATCTGGAATTTTGTTTTAACACTTAATTTTTAAACACTTGTTAGAAGCCTAAGTGGAGGTGACATTGGTAGTTAGATACAGATATCTGGAAGTCAGGGCTGAAGACACTCTTGGACTTACTGATATAGAGACCAGAGGAAAGCCCTGGGACTTGATGAAATTACTTAGAAAGTGGTTACAAAGAAAGAACAGGCAGAGTCTTGGCCAGAACCCCAAGGCATTCCAACATTTTGAAGGCAAGTAGAATAGGAAAAGGAGTACGTCAAGGCTGTATATTATTACCCTGCTTATTTAACTTATATGCAGAGTACATCATGAGAAATGCTGGGCTGGAAGAAGCACAAGCTGGAATCAAGATTGCCAGGAGAAATATCAATAACCTCAGATATGCAGATGACACCACCCTTATGGCAGAAAGTGAAGAGGAACTGAAAAGCCTCTTGATGAAAGTGAAAGAGGGAAGTGAAAAAGTTGGCTTAAAGCTCAACATTCAGAAAACGAAGATCATGGCATCCGGTCCCATCACTTCATGGGAAATAGATGGGGAAACAGTGGAAACAGTGTCAGACTTTGTTTTTTGGGGCTCCAAAATCACTGCAGATGGTGACTGCAGCCATGAAATTAAAAGACGCTTACTCCTTGGAAGAAAAGTTATGACCAACCTAGACAGCATATTGAAAAGCAGAGACATTACTTTGCCAACAAAGGTTCGACAAGTCAAGGCTATGGTTTTTCCGGTGGTCATGTATGGATGTGAGAGTTGGACTATAAAGAAAACTGAGCACCAAAGAATTGATGCTTTTGAACTGTGGTGTTGGAGAAGACCCTTGAGAGTCCCTTGGACTGCAAGGAGATCCAACCAGTCCATTCTGAAGGAGATGAGCCCTGGGATTTCTTTGGAAGGAATGATGCTAAAGCTGTACAAAGTACTCCAGTACTTTGGCCACCTCATGCAAATTGACTCATTGGAAAAGACTCTGATGCTGGGAGGGATTGGGGGCAGGAGGAGAAGGGGACGACAGAGGATGAGATGGCTGGATGGCACTCAGTAGATGTGAGTTTGAGTGAACTCCAGGAGATGGTGATGGACAGGGAGGCCTGGCGTGCTGCGATTCATTGAGTCACAAAGAGTCGGACATGACTGAGCAACTGAACTGAACTGAGAAGATGAGCCAGCAGGGAATGACAAGGAGCCACTTTTATAAAATATGTGAAGATCCTGACATTGCAGAACAGAGAGACTTTTAAAAACGCAAAAAGAATTCATCATTGAAATCAAATTCACAAGCTTGGAGATATCTTTGTCCACCCAGCACTACATTGTGAGTTATAAGGGTGAATATAAATCCTTTTTCATGTTCATAGCAGTAACTTATATTTGTAAGTGCAGGGTTGTTTACAGGACATTTCAGAATATATCAGCTTCTTTGAGCAGTCCCCAGTGTGTGGGAGTTAGGTGTCATTATCCTTTATTTCACATTTTAGAGAAGTTACGTGACTCTCCTAACTTCTCACTAAAGATGAGAAGGACAGCGAAAATTTGTGTAAAGCATCTGATACCAGTATCCTCCCACCCCACCATCCTTTCCATCAGTGCAAATTCTTTGATTTTCCCCTGAACCAGCTTCACAGTTGACAGTATAGATGAACTGCACTACATATGGCATTGCTTTCTAGCTCTCTCTATCCCAAAGAAAGTGGATACCTGGGACCTGACTTTCTCAGGCTCAATTAGGTACACTGCTTTCCATATAGGCTAGCATTTTACTGTGTCTCAGAAGACAACAATGAACAATAGCTTTGAGACACAGAGGCTTTATTTCAAAGTCTGGCCCTATCATTCATTAGATGTATGTTATCACATAAGTCACTTAACTTCTCTGAACCTCTCTTTTCTCCTGGGCAAAATGAAGACAGTGTCAATTTGTAATGGATATTCATTGATATTGCTGCCTTGTATCCATTTTTTCTCCCTATTCCACTGTTATAGCAACAATCTCACTTTTTTTTTTTTTTTGATAGTATCATCCTACCCACCCTTGGTTCTTTGGCTTTGAATGAATTTGTCTCAATCATTTCTCTCCAGAGTGCAAACAGGTGACATAAGTTAAGGTTAAGCCAATCAATGCAATCTAGAGCATTCATACCTCAGGCTTTGATGATTGGCTTAGGGTAGGTCACATGATCTAAGCTTGACCAATCAGAACCAAGAAAATTTTATTCTAGGTTTTCTTTTCTTAGCTGATGGAAGAAATAGATTCTCTCTCTTCTGCTGAATTGGGTGCTATACTTGTGAGTTTGAGCTAAGAGCTAATGGTCACCACAAGCACTTTGAGAAGACAAGTTTATCTAGGAGATGCAGATGGAGAAAATGATTCCAGGGATATCATTTGAGGCATTGGTTGAATTATGCCCGCATATCCTGGATTGTACCCTGAACTTGAAGACAAGTTAATAAATCTTTCTTGTTTGAGTCAGTCTGAACTTGGTTTTCTGTTGCTTGAATGCATGAGTTTAAATTGATAAAATTTTCTTTAAAGGGTTGTAGCAAGGATAAAGTGAATAATTATGAAAAGCACTAATCCAGAGGAGACTCTCAATAAATAGAAGCAATCAATGTGATTTCATCTTTAGGTTTTTTATAAATGTGATGCTCTTTCCATAATAACGATTAGAGTAGTCTCAAAAATGGAAAGCTTCACAGGGATCTGAGCAGAACCAGGTGCTGCAGGTGCATGTGTATTTTCAAAAGATCAAAACATCAAGCCCAAATGCCAGCTACTCGGATGCAGACTGAATATTCATCATCAGAAGTACATATGCAGACAACATACACATGTGCACATGTATAAGACTCCAGAAACATTCCTCCTCATACCCAGTGACTATGTAAGTCTAGGGTAAAAAAGAAAAGAACAAAACTTGGCATAGCCTATCAGATGAAGTCCATGGAGTGTTCAAAGCATATTACATTGATTCCAAAAGTAATTTTTAATATTTGTAATGTAGTATATTACTTGATAAGATTGTGAAACCTTCTGACAGCTTATTAGCCAGTGTCATTAAAACCAAATGTCAACTTTATCAACTGCTGTCAGTGAAATTAGCAGTGAAACTGTCTCTAAGGGATGGAGGCTCAGTTTGTGTTGGGTAATGGTGTGAGTAATCACTTGGATTATACAGCACCTTTTTTTCTGAAGGGTTTAAAGTTTTTACATATATTTATTCCTTGGTGGCTACAACAGCACATGAGTGTGGCCAAGAGGAGCTACCCCGAGCTGGAGGTCAGGAGCAGCAGCCGAGAGGATCTACCCCATGCCTGAGGTCAGGGGTGGTGGCTGAGAGGAGCTACCCTGCGTCCGAGGTAAGGAGCAGAGCTGTGCTTTGTTGGAACAGCTGTGAAGAGATACCCTATGTCCAAGGTAAGTGAAACCCAAGTAAGACGGCAAGCACTGAGAGAGGGGATCAGAGGGCAGACAGACTGAAACTACAATCACAGACAACAAGCCAATCTGATCACATGGACCACAGCCTTGTCTAACTCAATGAAACTAAGTCATGCCATATGGGGCGACCCAAGACAGACGGGTCATGGTGGAGCGGTCTGCCAGAATGCGGTGCACTGGAGAAGGGAATGGCAAACCACTTCAGTATTCTTGCCTTGAGAACCCCATGAAGAGTATGAAAAGGCAAAAAGATAGGACACTGAAAGATGAATTCCCCAGGTTGGTAGGTGCCCAATATGATACTAGAGATCAGTGGAGAAATAGCTCCAGAAAGAATGAAGGGATGGAGCCAAAGCAAAAGCAACACCCAGTTGTGAATGGGACTGGCGACAGAAGCAAGGTCTGATGCTGTAAAGAGAAATATTGCATAGGAACCTGGAATGTTAGGTCCATGAATCAAGGCAAATTGAAAGTGGTTAAACAGGAGATAGCAAGAGTGAACGTCGACATTCTAGGAATCAGTGAACCAAAATGGACTGGAATGGGTGAATTTAACTCAGATAACCATTATATCTACTACTGTGGGTAGGAATCCCTTAGAAGAAATGGAGTAGCCATCATAGTCAACAAAAGAGTCTGAAATGCAGTACTTGGATGCAATCTCAAAAACGACAGAATGATCTCTGTTTGTTTCCAAGGCAAACCATTCAATCTCACAATAATCCAAGTGTATGCCCTGACCAGTAATGCTGAAGAAGCTTAAGTTGAGTGGTTCTATGAAGACTTACAAGACCTTCTAGAACTAACACCCATAAAAGATGCCCTTTTCATTATAGGGGACTGGAATGCAAAAGTAGGAAGTCAAGAGATACCTGGAGTAACAGGCAAATTTGGCCTTGGAGTACAGAATGAAGCCGGGCAAAGGCTAATAGAGTTCTGCCAAGAGAATGCACTGGTCATAGCAAACACCCTCTTTCAACAACACAAGAGAAGAATCTACACATGGACTTCACCAGATGGTCAACACCGAAATCATATTGATTATATTCTTTGCAGCCAAAGATGGAGAAGCTCTATACAGTCAACAAAAACAAGACCAGGAGCTGACTGTGGTTCGGATCATGAACTCCTTATTGACAAATTCAGACTGAAATTGAAGAAAGTGGAGAAAACCACTAGATCATTCAGTTATGACCTAAATCAAATCCCTTATGACTACACAGTGGAAGTGAGAAATAGATTTAAGGGACTAGATCTGATAGATAGAGTGCCTGATGAACTATGGATGGAGGTTCATGACATTGTACAGGAGACAGGAATCAAGACCATCCCCAAGAAAAAGAAATGTAAAAAAGCAAAATGGCTCTCTGAGGAGGTCTTACAAATAGCTGTGAAAAGAAGGGAAGCGAAAAGCAAAGGAGAAAAGGAAAGATATACCCATTTGAATTCAGGGTTCCAAAGACTAGCAAGGAGAGATAAGAAAGCCTTCCTCAGCAATCAATGCAAAGAAATAGAGGAAAACAATAGAATGGGAAAGACTAGAGATCTCTTCAAGAAAATTAGAGATACCAAGGGAATATTTCATACAAAGATGGGCTCAATAAAGGACAGAAATGGTAGGGGCCCAACAGAAGCAGAAGATATTAAGAAGAGATGGTAAGAATACCCATAAGAACTGTACAGAAAAGATCTTCACAACCCAGATAATCATGATGGTGTGATCACTCACCTAGACCCAGACATCCTGGAATGTGAAGTCAAGTGGGCCTTAGGAAGCATCACTACGAACAAAGCTAGTGGAGTTGGTGGAATTCCGGTTGAGCTATTTCAAATCCTAAAAGATGATGCGTGAAAATACTGCACTCAATATGCCAGCAAATTTGGAAAACTCAGCAGTGGCCACAGGACTGGAAAAGGTCAATTTTCATTCCAATCCCAAAGAAAAGCAATGCCAAAGAATGTTCAAACTACCACACAATTGCACTCATCTCACACACTAGTAAAGTAATGCTTAAAATTCTCCAAACTAGGCTTCAGCAATACATGAACCGTGAACTTCCAGATGTTCAAGCTGGTTTTAGAAAAGGCAGAGGAACCAGTGATCAAATTGCCAACATCCACTGGATCATGGAAAAAGCAAGAGAGTTGCAGAAAAACATCTATTTCTGCTTTATTGACTATGCCAAATCCTTTGACTGTGTGGATCACAATAAACTGTGGGAAATTCTGAAAGAGATGGGAATACCAGACCACCTGATCTGCCTCTTGAGAAACCTGTATGCAGGTCAGGAAGCAACAGTTAGAACTGGACATGGAACAACAGGCTGGTTCCAAATAGGAAAAGGAGTACGTCAAGGCTGTATGTTATTACCCTGCTTATTTAACTTATATGCAGAGTACATCATGAGAAATGCTGGGCTGGAGGAAGCACAAGCTGGAATCAAGATTGCCGGGAGAAATATCAATAACCTCAGATATGCAGATGACACCACCCTTATGGCAGAAAGTGAAGAAGAATTAGAGCCTCTTTATGAAAGTGAAAGAGGAGAGTGAAAAGGTTGGCTTAAAGCTCAACGTTCAGAAAACGAAGATCATGGCATCTGGTCCCATCACTTCATGGGAAATAGATGGGGAAATAGTGGAAACAGTGTCAGACTTTATTTTTTGGGCTCCAAAATCACTGCAGATGGTAATTGCAGCCGTGAAATTAAAAGATGCTTACTCCTTGGAAGGAAAGTTATGACCAACCTAGACAGCATATTGAAAAGCAGAGACATTACTTTGCCAACAAAGGTCCGTCTAGTCAAGGCTATGGTTTTTCCAGTGGTCATGTATGGATGTGAGAGTTGGACTATAAAGAAAGCTGAGCACCAAAGAATTGATGCTTTTGAACTGTGGTGTTGGAGAAGACTCTTGAGAGTCCCTTGAATTGCAAGGAAATCCAACCAGTCCATCCTAAAGGAGATCAGTCTTGGGTGTTTATTGGAAGGACTGATGTTGAAGATGAAACTCCAGTACTTTGGCCACCTGATGTGAAAAGTTGACTCATTTGAAAAGGTCCTGATGCTGGGAAAGACTGAGGGCAGGAAGAGAAGGAGACAACAGAAGATGAGATGGTTGGATGGCATCACCGACTCGATGGGCATGTGTTTGGGTGGACTCTGGGAGTTGGTGATGGACAGGGAGGCCTGGCGTGCTGCCTTTCATGGGGTCACAAAGAGTCGAACATGACTGTGTGACTGAACTGAACTGATTCTCACAATATCCCTGAATAGAAAGAAGGGACCAACTTTATTACCGCATGCGGTTGGTGGTCACTTCACAGCTTTGCGTTTGTGGAGCTATGCTCAAAATAGTATTTACATCTCCTCTAACTACTTTTCTTGCAGTTAGGATATAGCATCACTGGGTGTGGAGAGATGCCTACATAGAAGAGACTAATACTAGAAAAAAGAGAATGGAGTTATTTTCCATTTTATTAAATTAAAACATTCAGTTCAGTTCAGTTCAGTTGCTCAGTCATGTCCAACTCTTTGAGACCCCATGGACCACAGCAGCCAGGCCTCTCTGTCCATCAGCAACTCCTGGAGTTTACTCAGACTCATGTCTATTGAGTCGGTGATGCCATCCAACCATCTCATCTTCTGTTGTCCCCTTCTCCTCCTCCCTTCAATCTTTCCCAGTATCAGGGTCTTTTCCAATGAGTCACTGTCTCTTATATGAGACAAATTGAATGGACTTTGAACATTTGCTAATCAAAAAGATTGTATACATGTGGTGCCTACTAAACCACACATGTCATGGATTACTAATTAACCTAAGGTTGCTTTCCTTTTGAGTGGATATGTAGTCAGGATGGGCTAGGGTTTGCTGTGGTAACAAACATGCTGTAGTCGTAGTAGTTTAAAACTATAATTTGTTTTTGTTTTTCCAGCTTAAATGCAAATCTATAGTGGGTGGGCTAGAGGCTCTTTGCCTTCTCAATAAGGGTCTCATCTGTCAAAAAGACCCCACATAGCAAATATTGACAAAGATATGGAGAAAAAGAAACGCTTGTACACAGCTGGTGAGATGGTCCACTGGTAACCATAATGGAAAACAATATGGAGGTTCCTCAAAACACTAAAAATTACCATAAGACCCAGCAATTCCACTCCTGAGTATGTATAGCCATCTGATTACTTTTAAAACAATGGCATGTGAACAGAAATGGTGTACACTATTATGAAACAAACCATAAAACTTCCTGACTAACCCCCACTCTATAGTCATGGTAATGGTGGAAGTCACATATTGAAAACAGTAGAGTCATAAGTTATGAGGAGCTAGGATCACAGAATCATTGCTTAAAGAGAGCTACCCAGGAGAGTCAGAGATCTCCATAGACACATACTGTAAGAAAAGCCTATGTGCTAAGCTACTGTGCTGAGATAAGTTACTTCAGTCATGTCTGACTGTTTGAGACCTCATGGACTGTAGCCCACCAGGCTCCTCTGTCCGTGGGGCTTTCCAGGCAAGAATACTGGAGTGGGTTGCCATTTCCTCCTCTAGGGGATCTTAAGCCACTGAGTTTGTGTTTATTCTTTTTTAAAATTTTTATTGCATTATATGTGATTTACAGTGTTGTGTTAGCTTCTGCTGTATAGCAAAGTGAATCAGTTATGCATATACATGTATCCACTCTTTTTGAGGTTCTTTCCCCATATAGGTCATTATAGAGTATTGAGTAGGGTTCTGTGTGCTATACAGTAGGTTCTTATTTGTTATGTGTTTTATATATAATAGTGTGTACATGTCAATTCCAATCTCCCAATTTATCCTTCCCTCCTCTCCCCGCCTCGTATGGTAGCCATAAGTTATATTTACTCTTTTTATAGCTGGTGTGGATTTTTGCTCTAATATATCAGAATGTACAGAGACCATCCCAACCATTTCACAGCAATTGCTGCCTTGGGTTGCAATGACATAGGACTTCTCTGGCGGCTCAGCAGTGAAGAATCTGCCGGCAATGCAGGAGGTGTAGGAGTCATGGGTTCAATTCCTGGGTTGGGAAGATCCCCTGGAGAAGGAGTCCCCACTCCAGTATTCTGGCCTGGAGAATTCCATGGACAGAGGAGCCTGGTGGGCTCTGGTCCATGGGGTTGCAAGGAGTCAGACGTGACTGAGCACACACAGACACAGAACACGCACATGACTCGAATGAGTCCTCCCAGGTCATCTGGAATAGTCTCTCCATCTCAAGATTCTGGGGGTTAGGTATTGTTGGGGGAGGAAGGACATTTTCCTGTCTACTACTGAACCTAAAGACAGTGTTTCTAATGAACTTGTGTATGCAATCAAAATCACCCTGCAAAGCACCTAATAAGTAAGAGATTAGGCCATTTTAGAAATGGGTATATTAGCTTTCATTGGATCCTGCCCACCCAGTTTTCACTCCAGTGTTGCCTCAGAATCATTTTCTTCAACTGTGTGTTGGGCAAAGCCATTGGTTGGTACTAGGGTCCATCATGTTAGAAAAAGTATGTTGTTGTCGTTTAGTTGCTAAGTCATGTCCAACTCTTTTGTGACCCCATAGACTGTATCCCACCAGACTCCTCTGTCTGTGGGATTCTCCAGGCAAGAATACTGGAGTGGATCAAACCAGCATCTCATTCATTGGTAGGTGGATTCTTTACCAATGAGCCATCTGGGGAGCTCCTGAAAAAGTATGTGTACATATAAAATATCACACACAGTATAGAGACATCCCTAGAGAAATCCAGATGAATGATGCTTGCAAACTGAGCTCACCAAAGAAGCAACCATACATAGCATGCATGCGCAACTACAGAGCATGAATAGAAAATATAGGGGCAGTGAGATGGACTTAAATTTGGGGCATCTTTAATTAGACTTAATCTTGTTCAATGATAACTTTTGTGTATAGGTCTCTTCTGAGCTGGAGACTTTATTCCAAGAAAAATGCACATGTGTACATAATTTAATACTTTGCCTATCATTCTAGGAGAATTATAAATTTTGAAGTCCACACACGGATTCCCATGAGTTAACAACTTTTGACCTAGTCTACCTTAACTCTGAGGATAGGATTTTGCTTGATGGTTCCATGTAGCAATCCCTAAAAATAATTTTCTAAGACTCCAAGATTTATGAGTATTAAATTCTGAGAACATAGGACTGTTACATGACAATTCAATCAGAAATACAATCCAAATACCTTTTCACTTGGGTCATGCTTTGGAGATAATTCTAATAAAGTCTCTTTTGATGTCCCCATGGATGACGTTTTGACAAGTCTTGCCCAGGATGACCTTATTGGCAGTTGAATTGTGGAATGAGTTGAGTAGCTATCCTTGAAGAATATTAATAATGGCTCTATGTCACAGGGGAGCATTGTCTCAAGTGGAGAGTGAGGACTAAACAGTATTTAATAGTTTTATCTGTTATTTAGGAGATACACAGAAGGGAGGTATATGGAATATAAAGATTCTACAGTTTAAAATGCCCTAAACAAATTAAAATTTTGGAAGAAACCAAAGATGTGATTAGAAGACTAAAGTCCAACATTTACAGTGATGCCATAAATTACATTAATGGAAATACACTGAGTAAATGACCATCTTGCACATCTTCTCATCACTTCTAAGGGTTCTCTTGGCAACTCTGCCTAAGAGACGTGAATGAATTTGAGCAAGTGCAAGTGTGAGCATCCAGTATGATGGGTGGTGTGTGGTAAGAGTAGAATTGATCTAGAAATTATAAAGACTAGATTTAGGAAATGAAGGACTTTTCCCAAAAGTAAAGAAGACCATGGAGAAAGAGAAATCTGCTTCCAAATACTTGCAAAGAATCTATGTTCTGAGTGGCTCCTGGTGGTGAAGTTCCAGCTTGTACATGGAAGTCATAAAGAGGTACTTTTCATCCATTCTGAGTGAATAAAAGTCTAAGCTCAGTCCCTCATCATGTAATGACTTGTCTGAGTGTCTATTGGGTTCTTATTATGGTTTTGCTTGTAATTACAAGGTTATCATTGGCCAAGTTTGCTAAAGAAATAGTGTTAACATTCTGTGGGTGGTTAGATTGAGGATCCCAAAGATTCTTAGGATCTTACAACTATAATACTTTGTATCTGTGATTTACTGTAAGCCTTAAAATGATAGTCAAGTAAGAACTCTGATTTAATGGTTAGCATCAGTATTAAAGTGCTAAGTAAATAATGATTCATACATTTCAAAATTATTGTTCTGTGGTCTTGATATAAAACATATTAGATTTATTTAGAACCAGGCATTTGATAATTATTTCGAATTAAATAACTATTATTTGTGGAGTGCCTGTGTATTCCAGATGTTTATGGAACACCTATGAAGTAGATGTGGCATTATTTCCAACATGTAAAATTTAAATAAAAGGGTCAATGATGTACAATGTGTACATGGCAGGGCTAAGGTTCAAAGTCCAGGTGCTAAACTAGTCTGCCATTTTGCCATCTTCTAATTTGGAAGGAACTCACATTTCCCGAGGCTGTAAACATGTTGGATTTAGAATACATAGTCTTCAGGAGTGGTTTATTTTGGTCTGTTTACTGTGGGTCATTTTCTCTGCTTGAACCCTTTAAACACTAATAAGACCCATACAAATGTCTGAACTTGACAAACATTTGAAAAGCAAATATCAATGAAAAACATATAAAACCCTTTAGTGGGCTCTGAGGAGTTTTCCTAAATGAATCAGAGGAAGCTGAGAGGCGAACATCAAGCTGACCATTAGCACACATTTGAAGAGTCACAGATGTGATGCTTTTTAAAGCAGATTTACATTTGTGAAAGGTCACTCTCCACTGAGTATTTGCACTTACGTCTAAGACATAAGAAGGCCACTTTACCTCGTTCCTCCAATTTGTCTGTTCCGTGATCAATATCAGAGTCTAGACTGGCAAGACTACAGAATCTTACTGCTGCCTAATTTCCCAGAAGATCAGCTGGACTTCCTGAGTGATCTCAGGTGGACAGCACAGACAAGTGCATTGGAGAGGCAGAGGTCCTTATGTTCCACTAAGATGCACAATTAGCAGAGCTGAATGCTTCCTGTTGTCTTCATCCACCACTCTGCGGAGATAGTCCAGCAAAATGTTTATGTACGAAATAAAGAAAATGTCCCTGTAAGGACTGAGTCACAGAGCCCTGCTTTTGAAGAAAAGTCAAAGATGTATGCGGCATTTCACACTCTGTCTAGCAATGACCTGAAAATATGCTGCTCTTAATAGGCTTTTCTCCCCACTGGTAGAGTCTCTTGCCTTCCATCAGAAGACTGCTTAGTCTCAGGCTCAAGCACTGATGGCATCATCGACTCAATGGACATGCTGCTGCTGCTAAGTCGCTTCAGTCGTGTCCGACTCTGTGCGGCCCCATAGAGGGCAGCCCACCAGGCTTCCCCGTTCCTGGGATTCTCCAGGCGAGAACACTGGAGTGGGTTGCCATTTCTTTCTCCAGTGCAAGAAAGTGAAAAGTGAGAGTGAAGTCGCTCAGTCATGACATGAATTTGAGCAAATTCCGGGATGTAGTGAAGGACAGGGAAGCCTGATGTGGGCGTCACAAAGAGTCGGACACAAATGAGTGACTGAATAACAGCAATAACAAGTGCAGAAGTTATCTTTATTCAAAGACATTAAAACAGGTCCACAGGAGTTCCCCTTGGGAGGCATCCTTTAATTCCTCTTCCTCATAGTCCTGTCCAACTGAAGGTCTTTAGTCCCAGGGACTAGGCATCTGCCTTAACTGAGATCATGTTCTAATTTAAACATATAAGTTTATGGTACTTAACCTTTCTTTCTGTCCCCATGTCTACATCCTGTGCCTTGGAAGATTAGATCCTTGGGAACCCAAGTCTAACTACATGTGGATATTTCTTCCATCCAGCAAAAATGTACTGACTACTTACTCTGTGCTGGAAAACACAGTGATGAACAAGATAGACATTTTCTGCTCTCATGGAGCTTACAGTCTAGGAAAAGGAGATGACCAAAAATGTAAATTAAATGTGTGTGCTCAGTTGCTCAGTCATGTCTGACTCTTTGCAACCCCATGGACAGAGAAGCCCATGAGGCTCCTCTGTCTGTGGAGTTTTCCAAACAAGAATACTGGAGTGGGTTGCCATTTCCTCCTCCAGGGGATCTTCCCTACCCAGGGATCAAAACTGTGTCTCTTGAGTCTCCTGCATGGGCAGGCAGATTCTTTACCAAAAATGCAAATTAAATAAACAAGAAAACTAAGATGCTAAGAGGAGGCCACAGCTGAGCAAATACTCAATGATCTAAGGGAGCAAGAGTACAGACATGTGGGAGAAGCTATTCAAGGTGGAGAGCAGTGACAACAAAGTGAATTAGGAAGCCTATGCTTGGTGTGTATGAGAAAAGTTATAAGGGCTATGTGACATTAAAAGGGCAGAGTGGGAGTGAATGAGGCCCTGGCTTCTGTGCCTTGGTAAGTTTCACTGCGTCTTTTCAGTTTTAGCAGTGGCACTGACTTTCTATTGCTGTGCATCTCTGAGTTGCCTCACTGTCCCATGTTTTGCTTCCCTGCTTTCTTATCACCCATGTATCTAATACCAAGTGCTAGATTCTCTTTACCGAAATATCTGAAGTGATTCCCGTTCCTGGCTAGACACTGTCAGACTCATACGTTAATAACTTAACATGCGTTAAGTACTGCCTAATTCTCAGCCTGACCAGTGGGTGAGATGAGTGGGTAGGAACTTTCATAATTATTGCTATTTTTCAGTTGAGAACATTCCATTGAAAGAATGCATATAATTCATCAAATGATTAGTAAATGGTGAAATCAAAGTTTGTTGCTGTTATTCAGTCGCTAAGTCGTGTCTGACTCTTTGTGACCCCATGAATTGTAGCATGCCAGGCTCCTCTGTTCTCCACTATCTCCTGGAGTTTGCTCAAATTCATGTCCATTGAGTCGGTGATATTATCTAACCACCTTATCCTCTGCTGGCCCCTACTTCTTTTAGTTTCAATATTTCCCATCATCAGCGTCTTTTTCCAACTTGAATTTCAGCAATTCATCTCCAGAAACCATACCACCTGACTTTTATGCTGTATTGTCTCCTTTGAAGAAATATCTGGGCTCTGCATTTCTCCTATGCATTTGACATAGAGTTTGTGTTGCTGAAGTTTGCACTGCTTACTTTTATCCTAGCTTCTAAAAATAACTTAGATTATAAGATTACCCTCTTCTGGGTCTGGCATCTAATGGATATTTTCCCTCCTCTCATTCCTGACAGACTGTTCTCAGCATGACATCCATTTTTTAAAGGCTGAGTTGATAAAAATTCTCATAGTCTTTTTCAAGGTTATATAACTAAGAAACAGGAAAGGTCACTTTCAAATCCAGGTTAATTTGAGTTTCAATCCAGCTCCCTCATTTCAAATAGCGTTGCCAAGAGTAATTTCTTTGCCTTTGTTAGTATGAAATGGAAATACATCACTGACTGCTGAGAAGAGTGAGTTAACTTCTGCTAACTGTAACAGTTCCTTGTACATGGATGGCACTTGACTGTTAGCTCTAATTAATCAAAGTATACCAGATTTACCTGTTTATTCAATTGCTTATTTGGCATCTTCATTTGGTCTCCTATCTTAAACTCAATTTATTATCTCTCATATCTGTTTTTTATTCATTGTTTTCTATCTCAATAAACCATCCGTTCAACTATCCAAGGTGACCCAATTCTCTCCCTAAATTACCCTACCTAACCAGTCATGAAGCTCATATGTGAATGTTTAGGGTTAAAAACTCATCCAAATTGGCCCAGAATTGTCCCAATTTCAACACTGAAAGTCTGTTCTTTGATCATTCTATTTGATCATTCTGTGTCTCTTTCTTAAACATTTCCCAACTAATTTTATTTCTCCCTATTCCTAATCTAATCTGCCATTTTTGTTCTCACTTGGACTACCTCAATAGCTCTCCAACTGTTCTGAAAACTTTCCATTTTTCAATGGCCAGATCAAGCCTTTAAAAGACCAAAATCTGATCTTATCATGCACTTAAAATATTCCAGTGGCTTCCTATTGCCCATGGGATAAAGCCCCAGGCCTTTAATTGGTCTGTATTTCCCTGAGTGATCTGTCTCCTGTTTTCCCATCAAAACTCATATCTCCTAACAATCACGTCTTCTTGTCTTCCCCATATCTACTGGACTCCAGACACCCTGCATGTTACTTAGTAGATTTGCTGTCAGGACTGTTGCTTATTCTTTGCCAGTTGTGTATTACTCAACCCCACTAGCACTCTACATCTTGTAGCCTTGTTGAATTGTACGTTTTTTTATGACAATTTCTTCAGTAGGTAAGAAACAGACTACTGTAAGGAAGGAGTCCTCTATCTGTAAGGATAGGCTAAGTTAGGCTGCATAACAAACAATGCCTAAATTTCAGTGGCTTCATCAAAAGCTTATTTCCCGCTCACAGGCAACTACTTCAAATCCATGGTGACTGTCTTCAGTAGCAGTCCTTCATTCTTTGTGATCCCATGATGTTTGGTTTTGCTGCTGCCATTTCAGTATGAATACTTTGGCCACCTGATGTGAAGAGCTGACTCATTTGAAAAGACCCTGATGCTGGGAAAGATTGAAGGCAGGAGGAGAAGGGGATGACAGAGGATGAGATGGTTGGATTGCATCACTGACCTGATGGACATGAGTTTGAGTAAGCTCCAGGAGTTGGTGATGGACAAGGAAGCCTGGTGTGCTGCAGTCCATGGTATTGCAGAGTTGACATGACTGAGCAACTGAACTGAAGTAATTTCAATATGAAGCTCCCTCCACAGTTGCTGAGTCAGAGGGAAAATATACTGGAGGATCTTACATTAAATTTTACCTAGGGTTGTCTGGAAAGGACACACAGCCCTTCTCTCAGAACCACAAACTAGAGTCATCACATAGGCCGGCTCTCTATAAAAAGGAGTTCATGGCAAAGTGTCATCTTTCCAAGTTCATAGGAAGAAAGGGAAACTGGGTATACCTTAGCATTAAATATTTATACCATGAAAATATCAACCTAAATTGTACAAATTTTCCCTTAAGGTTAGTGGGATATACTTCTGAACACTTAAGCCATTGCTTTGTCTGTGCAATCATTTTATTGGGTTTGGGGAAGGCATCTGGTACTTTAAACCTGGAATAGGCATGTGGGGATGTGGCTTCCTAGGCAACAGGTACCCAGCGTGATATCAAATTGGAGGAAGTGCTAAACAGAATAAACACTTCACCAGATAGTGGCTGGCTAGAGGGTGTTTTGGGGAGAAGCAATGGCACCCCACTCCAGTACTGTTGCCTGGAAAATCCCATGGATGGAGGAGCCTGGTAGGCTGCAGTCCATGGGGTCGCTAAGAGTTGGACATGACTGAGCGACTTCACTGTCACTTTCCACTTTCATGCATTGGAGAAGGAAATGGCAACCCACTCCAGTGTTCTTGCCTGGAGAATCCCATGGATGGAGAAGCCTGGTAGGCTGCAGTCCATGGGGTCTCACAGAGTTGGACATGACTGAAGTGACACAGCAGTAGCAGAGGGTGTTTTGAAGGAGAGTGGTCTAGAGCTTTTATGGTATGATACAGCTTAACTTGGTCAAAAGTTCTTTGGACTTGATATTGCTTGCACTTGATCAAGAGTTCAGGTCCACTGACTGTGGGATTTCAGTTGTTTAGTATTCCTGAATTTGCTTTTATATTTGTCAAAAAGGATTATAATTGCCCTGTCTTCCTTCATAGGCTCATTTGAAGAATCACATGAGATGAAGTATTTTTCGTAAAGAGTGGACTCCTGGTTGTACTAGATTGAATGGATGTGAGAGCACAATGGAAACTCTAAAGTACTCTATGAAAATATCACATAGCATTATTATTGCAATAATTATCAGGGACAATTAAAGTGAATCTAGAGTAGGAGGATCATGGTGATCTCTTTTGAGTATTCACCTGAGTGTGTCTCCCTTAATTTGTATTCCTAGAGGGAAGAATGTGAAGACATATTGACTTCATTCCATATTTACATATTATGGATTACCACTAGTATGCACTGAGTGAAAATCTTTATGAAAAAAATGGTGCTGGTGCAGCAGACTATACTGTGGCAGCTTTATTCACTCTTCTCTGAGGATTGCAGCCCTTTAGCCTTGAGATAAGAAAAAAAAAGTAAATATTTCAAGTAAATAGCCTAAGATTGTCATATTAAAACCAAAAAAAAAAAAAATACAATGCATGGATCTTATTTAGTTCTGATACACTGAATCCAATTGTAAAAAGACATCTTCTAGATAATTAGAGAAATTTGAATATGGACATTGTATAAGATGAAATTAAGTGACTGCTGTTAGTTTTATTAGATGTATTACTGTCATGGTGTTAGGGAAACCATACAAACAAAACATGACCTTATCATTCAGAAATTCATACCGAAGCATTTACACATGAAATGACATGGCATCTGGGATTTGCTTTAAACCAATCTAGTAAGCAAATAAATAAACAAAATTAGAAAAGGCACTCATAGATGAGAGGTGATACTGGCAAAGCCATGATTATTGTTGAAACTGAGGGCCTTGATACGCAGGGGTTCATTTGCATATATTTACGTTAGAAAGTTTCTATAATAAAACAACTTCAAAAACTTCCACATAGAAGAATGAAGTCATCTTGGGGGTGTGGAGGAGCTTCTAGAATGCTTTTATGAACAATGAGTACTTTTGGAAACATCACAAGCAACTCACGCCAAGAAGAGGATTATTGTACTTCACTCTGGAACCTATCCCTTTTCTAAGGGTGACTAAGAGATAAATCCAAACGTATGCTCATAACAGAATAGTATAGTCAGTTCTCTTTCAAAGAAGGGGGAAAATTGACAAGAAACTGACAACTGGTCTTCAATCAACAAAAATAATTTGAAAGTCAAGTTTTTCTCAGGTCAGTCCTCTTTGTTTTCTATGCGGGCCCCCACCAATGACTGTTGAATATTCTGACAGCTTGTAGACTTATTTATCTAAATATGGGTAAGTGTGTTTATATGTATGCTCAATTCCTTTGTCTTCTCAATTCCATGCAGACAAATCATTGATGCAAAGCTGTGGAAACAGCTAAAGGTTCCGGAAATGTGAACAGAGCTGAAAAGGATATTAATGATGATTAACTGACTTTCATTTATTGGGTTGTTCACACATTTAACCAAATTTGAGTGCCCACATGTGCCAGGCACTATGCTAGGCACTGGGACTCAAGTGGTGACTCAATTATGGAAGTTACAGTTTAATGACCCAGGGACTCTACATCTTATTATTAATGAGGTCATAGGGGAGCCTGGTGGGCTACAGTCCATGGGATCACAAAGAGTTGGACACAACTGAGCGACTGACACACACAGAAAACTGAAGAAGGTAAATCATGATGATGCATGTGCATGAAATCACACACTAGGACAACATCCATAAAAACAAAGAGTTTTAGCTTCATCTCTGATATCTGGCTTACCCTGTTCTCACTCTCACCAATCATGGCACACATATTACAACTAGACAAATTCATTCTTCTATTCCCTAAACATGTCACCTCATTGAATGCCTCTGGATCTGTGTCCCAGCCTAATCTGGCTTCCCTCCTCTGTCCTCGAGAGGACTGACTCCTCATCTTTCTTCAAAGCCTACAGTGCATGTCACCACCTCGCACCCTTACTGTGATACTCTTTCTTGTCACCCAGAAGAACTACATCCTCTCTTGTGTCTTTTCTCACAGCACTCTGTGCAGACACGTGCTGTAGCACTTAAGATCTGTGTTGTCATTTTTGTTTGTTTATACATCCAGCCTTCATGCTGAACTCTGAAACTCTCAAGGTAGAGTTTATACATGCATCCCTGTAACATCAATGCCTAGGGCCATACCTGAATCATAGTAGGTGATCAATAGATTATATTAAACAAGTGAAAGTGTTACTCATTCAGTCCTCTCTGACTCTTCGCAACCCCATGGACTGTAGCCTGCCAGGCTCCTCTGTCCATGGGATTCTCCAGGCAAGAATACTGGAGTGGGTTCCATGCCCTTCTCCAGGGGATACTCCCAACCCAGGGATCAAACCCAGGTCTCCTGCACTGCAGGCAGATCCTTTACCACTTGAGCCACCAGGTAAGCCCAGATGAATAGATATATTAATGAATCATATACATGAGCTTTTGATATAAAGGTTTAGTTCCCTAAGAGCAGTATACAGCAGTTCTTTCAATCAAAGTCATAGGATTTCAAAGTTGGGAGAAATCTTAGAGATTATTCTAAACCCATAATTTAGCTTTCAAGTATACATTATGATGAACTGGACTTTCCTGGTTGGCGTAGAATGAATTGCCTTATTATGCTTTGATTACTGTAATGATTCTGTGTTAACAGATTCAGAAAGAAAATAGAAGAGCCAGGACACATGAGAGAGGAGCAGGGAGAAGCCAAGGCAAAGTTAAACATTTACAAAGGGGCTTATCTGCCTCCGGAAAATGGTCACATACTGTCCTAATGACCTCCTTATTTAATAGTGTGGGCCCCTCCCTTGCCTCCTGATTCCCTTACCTTGTTCTAGTCTTTCAGTTTTCCCATGACACTTATTAACTTTTAACATGCAATATCACTTATTTATTGAGCGTGCCCATTGTTTAATATCTTCTGGTTCCTGATTTGGTGCTCCTTTCAATGTATTCATTTATGCCTCACAGGTTTATTACGTTCACAGCAAACATTGAGGTTTGGGGCCTCAGGGCAGAGAGCAGTAGGTATCAAACCTTCTCTGGTGAAGGACTTGTTTCTGAATTTCCAGTCGTTCAGGGATCTACTTGTGGTCCTACTGAACATAACCAGCATGCAGCCTACGTCACATGTACTTTATCATGTGAGTTCGACCACACCAGAACTGTTCTATACCCTGTTCACTCAGATGAATCTGCTGATCATGCTCTTGGCAAAGGGCTATAACATTGCCTAGTGCTCACTCTCAATTTCTGTACTCATCTCATCACACTTGGGGCTTCCCGGATGCCTCAGATAGTAAAGAATCTGCCTGCAATGCAGGAGACCTGGGTTTGATCCGTGGGTTGGGAGGATCCCCTGGAGGGGGGCATGGCAACCCACTCCAGTATTCTTGCCTGGAGAAACCCCTGGACAGAGGAGCCTGGCAGGCTATAGCCCATGGGGTCACAAAGAGTCGGACACAACTGAGTGACTAAGCATAGCAGCACACAGCAGCACACGCTGGTCATGGGTTGGGACCTGTCCCCAGACCACCTTTTTGACTTGAGGGTCCATTGCCTGGGTTTGAATTCTAGCTCCACCCTTCCCCAGTGAGCCTTCCTGGTCTCAATTTCCTCTTCTGCAAAATGAGGGTAATTGTGATGGCCCCCATAAAGGGCTATTGTGTAAGTGACATAAGTCTGTGCACGTGAATGGCTGAGAACAGTGCCGGGCACAGAGTCAGTTCTCAATAAATGTCAGCTCTTATTGTTACCCCTTGACGTTTTTTCAATCAGGGATACTCCCTTCGTCTCATGGTTACTGCATTTCACAGCCGTGAGTGCCCAGGGGGTGCAGGAGAAGTTGGCTGTGGAGGCTTGGGGAGGTGAGCAGCAGGACAGCTGTCTAGAGATGGAAATAATTCCCCTTTCCTTCCTCTTTGCTTCTCACCAGCAGAGGGGCTCATTCTGTGCCTCTAGCAGGGGGAGGAAAGAGAACTCATTGTTCTAAATTTGAATGGCTAAAGATGAGAAGAGATGTTTTTCTTGGCCTGGAGATGCCTGGTGAGTCTCTCCATCCTGCAATGAAGCGTTCACTTCTGGGTAGAGCTCAGCTTGTCCCAGAAGAGGTGAGCATGTGAGTAACATGAACCCTTGCGTCACTCTCTGAGGAGCTCAGACCCCGGCTTTCATCCTAATTTCATGGGCATTGCCTGGTTCACTCAGCACCTCTTTGGGGAAATACTCTTTTGGATAGTTCATAATGTCCTGAGATGCTGTTGTTGTTTAGTTGCTCAGTCGTGTCTGATTCTTTGCTACCCCATGGACTGTAGCCCACCAGGCTCATCTGTTTGTGGGATTTCCCAGGCAAGAATACTAGAGTGGGTTGCCATTTCCTTCTCCAGGGGATCTGCCTGACCCAGAGACCAAACCCATGTTTCCTGCTTTGGCAGGCAGATCTTTACCACTCAGCCACCAGGGAAGCCAGTGTCCTGAGAGCAGCAGTGATGCAAATGTTCTGGAAGATGATTTCTCCACCCTGGATGAGCATTTATTTGTCGAAAGGATTTGCGTATATAAGCGTAAGCCACTTCCTAAGGATGTGACATCTCCTTATGTCACTTTGACATATTGATACTTAAAACAGATAAAAGAGAACAGTCAAGTAATAAACAAGGAAGAAATCTGTTTACTAAGCTGATTTGCTTAATTTAACCAATATTTCAGGGATGGCATAACTAAACTTTTATGAATATACATACTTAGCACTGAGTCAGCTAAAAAGTTCATTTAGGTTTTCTGTATCATCTTATGTAGAAAGCCAAATGAACCTTTGGCCAACCCAGCACTACAGACTTTTGTATAGCACCTCCTATAAGCTAAAGGTTTTTATGTTTTAACTAAATAAATCCCCTTAAAGTCAGCTACCAAGATCGTCTCTATTTAGAGATCAAGAAACTAAGATGCAAATAGGTTAAGTGATTTACCCTAAGGTTACAGTGTAGCAAGTGGCAGAGTTGGGATTTGAAATCAATCTGGAGGTAAATACCCGGGTTCTTAACCACCATGGCACCATGCAGGATGTTAGAGCTCCATTTATGGTTAAGTATATAAAAAGAAGTTTAACTGTTTAAGAATCAGGTAAAAGGTGGAGCATTTGGTCAGTGTGATGTGTGGGTCTAGATGAGTTACTTTCTGTCTCTGAACCTTAGTTTGCCAACCTTGTGAATGGAAGGATTTGATAAGGCACTTCTTGAGGACTCTTTTAGTCACAGCATCCAAGGATTCTCTGCCTCTAATAGTGTTTCCTTCTCAGCAGCTCTGTTTCGTCTCCCCACCTCTCCTTTACCTAGCACCTCCTACCTTTCCTGATTGCCCTATTTATTGCCTGACTTCTATCACAGCAGGCTGAAAGGAACATTCCATGTTGTTTCTGCATAAAGGTTAACAACTCCACCAGGCACAACCCTGACAGAGATCCAGAAGTGCAAGGATTCCCACATGGGGCAAAATTAAGGGTCACCTATCTCTTCATTATATCAAACCCTCCCTTTTGCCCACCCCCAATACAGACGTCACAGATAAGTTCAGGATCAGAGAACAAAGGAAAGATCCCTTAAAAAGTCCCTAAATTATAGGAGCCTCCAAAAACCTGAGACTGTATTTTTTTTTTTTTTGATTCACTGATACATCCTCAAGGCTCAGCATAGCACCTGCTACACATTAAACACCCAATAAATATTTGTAGTATTAAGAAGACTAGGTTCACCCCTGTCCTATACATAATTCCACATTTACAATGACTGTCAATATCTGTAGATCTATGTAGAGTTTAAAAGCCCCTGCATATCCATTCTCTCATGTATTTACAATTATCTCACTTAATTCTGCCTTGTCTCTAGTGCACCAAGAAAAATTCAGTTCACTTCCTAGTTTTTAAGAGGACTTCCCCTTGCAACAGTGAAAACCTCTTATCTCTAAAGTAGGTCAGGATTCAATTCAATAAACTTTCTTCTGAGCCTCGTAGGTTTTAGGCGCTCAACCTGGGCACTAAAAAGCCAAAGAAAGCACAAACAGCCAACAACATAGCAGGCAGCAGTGACTCAAATGGCAGGGAAAGAAAGATTCTACAAGAATGTCCCTCTTTTTCTTAGTCAATGAAGCATTCAGAGCACTTGCAGAAAAAGATGTGACTCACACGGAGACTGACCACATCATTGAATGAAATCCTCAAGATGGTCAGTCTTGGTATTCATGGTTGGGGAGAAAAAATTTCAGATAATTTCTATGGCACATATAAGAAATAAACAGTTTGATTTATTCAGGAACATACTAGTTGTGTTTTCCCTTTCACTAACAATTGGCTGACAGGGGACAATAGTAGATACTGATGGTGTGTACAAAGACTTCTACTATTTTACATAATTATTCATGAGGGCTTATTAAAAGCTTTGCTTTAGAGTAACTTGCCTGCCCTGAAGTATGTAAAGCTCTGGCTTATTAGATATATGAGTTAAATGATCTCTAAGAATTGTAAACTCCTCTTTTTAAATTAGAGATTTGAGTTGAAGATTTCAGTAGGCACTTGTGGGCTTAATTCAGTCTGAGCCTTTTTGGAAAATGGAGAGTGGATATAGTGGTATTATGAGGTGGCATTGAGTAATAAATGTAGACCCTGGAAAGCTTGGGATGGGGATTATTATTTTTTAAAGGATCATCTCAGTTCTCCCTGACTAATCAAGTTGATGCCTGGCACAGTGGAGGTACCTGATAAACGTCAGTTAAAAAAGGACTGAACAGCAAGATGTACAATCCGGGGATGACAGTGGAGACTGGGTTAGTAACTGGACTCTGAAAACAAGGATCTGACTCAGACCTTCCTGCAGGTGCAGGGAGGCTCTGCAAAGACCTGGCTCTGTGATTGGAATCCATTGCACTACCTTTCAGTAGGGTGTCCGCTTCAAGGACATACTTGATTGAAACCTGTTTTAGTCAAGCTTCATTTTTTAGTTGAGGTTTCCCATTTAGCAGGAAGCGACTACCCTTAGGGGCATACTTCTAAACTCTCTTGAGTCATAAACACCTGAAGAAAAATAGAACTAAAGACTGGCAGGGGCTTCCCAGGTGGCTTGGAGGTAAAGAATCCATCTGTAATGCAGGAGACGTGGGTTCAGTCCCTGGGTTAGGAAGAACCCCTGGAGGAAGAAATGGTAACCTATCCAGTATTCTTGCCTGGGAAGTCCCATGGACAGAGGAGCCTGGTGGGCTACAGTCTAGGAGGTCACAAAGAATTGGGCATCAGCAAACAACAGCAGCAAAACAACTGGAGGCTGGTTTTGATGAGTGTAGGGACAGAGACTATGAGACCTGTAATCATCTGGGAAGGAGTGTGGGTAAGGGGAGGCCTCCAAAGGGGCAAGACGCTTCCCTCCACTCCATGACTGGTGCAAGAGCACCTTCCTTGTAATTTTGCCGAGGACTGTCCTTGACACCGCCTTCGTCTTAAATTACAGTCAAATTGAAGGGAGATAGCAAATCTCAAGGTGCGATTAAGAACCTTTTAAAAGGGCAAAGTTCAGAGGGAACAAAAATGGTCTGCACAAAACCATAAACAGTTATGGTCCTTCGGCCTTTTTCATTCATGATTGTTAATCAGCTCCTTGCCCAAGGATGGAAGGTGTGATATTTGTGCACGCGCTAATCAAACTGTGCCAAACGTTAGGCTCACGTGAGACTTACCCCTCTGCAAAGTAAACACGGGCCCTTATTGGTTATCACGTCAACTGCAAAGAATTCTAAGTCAGGTCTTACGGATCCCAGTGTGCTTAGTCGCTCAGTCGTGTCCGACTCTTTGCGACCCCATGGACTGTAGCCCACCAGACTCCTCTGTCCTTGGAATTCTCCAGGCAAGAATACTGGGGTGGGTTGCCATGTCCTTTTCCAGGGGATCTTCCCAACCCAGGGATTGAACCTAGGTCTTCTGCATTGCAGGCAGATTCTTTACCATCTGAGCCACTAGGGAAGCCCAGTAAAAGAGATTAAAACCTGAAGAAGTTAGAGTGCAGTTCTTTTCCTTGGGGCGACTTCTGTCTGTCTCTCCAGTTTCATATTTCATAGCGTCATAAAGTGAACTATGCAATGCCTCACGTGAATGCGGCTGTCACTGACATTGCCAATAATAACAGCTCCTGAGAGGCTGAAGGTGAGAAGTAGGTACAGTATTGGCATTGTAAGAGGAACATGGGCCGCGGGGCCAGACAGGCCTATTTCTGCAAATATTATCACAGTGTTACTACCTCTTTTCCACTCTGGTTCCTGTCCAGTGCCATGATCTTTGTATATTTTGCAGCTCTTTTGTTTGGTGTAAACAAACTTGGGATTGTTATATCTTCTTGTTGAACTGAACCTTGATCACTATAAAATCTTTCATAAAAAAAAAAACTCTAATGATGATTCTTACTTTAAAATAAGTTCTGCTTCTGTCTGAAATGATTGTGACCACATTAGCTGTCTTTCTTTTTGTAGTATAGCTTTTCCTGTCTTTTTACTAACAACTTCTAACTTCCTTTTAATTTTAAGTGTGTTTCATAAACAACGTATCACTGGATTTGTTGTTGTTGTCTTAAATTTAGGCTGACAGTTTTGTGATCGAATTACTGATAGAATGAATCACCAATTTATATTGAATACTAATTATTAATAAAATTGGGCTTATGTTTGTGTGTGTGTGCGCTCAGTCTCTCTGTCATGTCCAGCTCTTTGCGATCCCACGGGCAGAAGCCCATGAGGCTCTTCTGTCCGTGAAATTTTCTAGGCAAGGATACTGGAGTGGGTTGCCGTTTCCTCCTCCAGGGTAACTTCCTGACCCAGGGATTGAACCTGTGTCCCTTGCATCTCCTGAATTGGCAAGCGGGGTCTTTCCCACTGTGCCTCCTGGGAAGCCTGTTTTGGCTTATGTTTACACCTTACTCTGTTTTCTACTTGCCCCATGCCCTATTTCTTCGCCCTTTGTTTCTCTCTTTTTTTCTGGATTAACCAAGTATTTAAATAAAAATTACTCCATTTTGTCACCACTTTCTTTTGGAGGAATTATTTCTATCCCTCAAAAGTTTATCTCTTTAACCTCATGCTTCAGACAACATTAAAAGATGGCAAATGCCCTGGGAGGAAAAAGGAAATTTCATGCTGCCTTCTCAGGCCACTCTCAGCCGCCGTGCCTCCCTCGCACTTGGCTCTAGTTTCTAGGGCTCTTCCAGGTTCCAACATGCTTCACCTGTCCCTGTCGCTGTCAAGCCCCCACAGCGGCCTCTTTCCCTTGCTGGGGGCTGTTGGCTTAGGCCAAGTCCAGTCCTCAGTCTGTATTCAGGATTGGCCAACACTCTCAAGGGAGGAAAATGGTAGCCAGCTCAGCTGCCCTAAGAAAGACTCCTTACAGTTCTAGTTCATCCAGCCCTCTATGTTTCCCAGCTTGCCAATGTAACTAAAATTATGATTTTGTGTGTGGCGGGGGGAGAGTAATTTATCGTTTGAATTTTTCTAGCCATTTTAGTAGAAGCAATGGCCTATAACTATCTCCCCAGAAACTGAAGTCACCATCATCATTGAAATTACACATTTGAAATGCAGAGACACATACCAGAGGTAAAGTGAGCAGGGCTGGAGTCGGATTGCTTGGTTTGAATTGCTGCTCTGCCGGCAGCCTTTGCTGGGCTCTGGACACGGGGTATCACCACTGCACTTCTATTTCTTCTCTTATAAACTGGGAATGATGACAGAACTCATGGGTCACTGTGAGGATCTGATCATATGTGTGTGTTTGTGTGCACTCAGTCGTGTCCAACTCTGCAATCCCATGGACTACAGCCCACTAGGCTCCTCTTTCCGTGGAATTATAACTAGTCAAGAATACTGGAGTGGATTGCCATTCCCTACTACAGGGGATCTTCCCGGCACTGCACCACCCGGGAAATCCTTTGCTAATGTAATGACTGTCGAATATTTCACATGAAGACTTGTACATAGTAAATAACCAAACTGTTAGCTATTATTTGATATTACTGATTATATTAATTAGGAATCCAGAAATCACTGGTTTTGAATCAGATACCACTTAGGAACAGTGCTAGTTTGAATGATTTGCTTAATCTCTTTATGGATTCATCCTCTCATTGTGAAGCATTGGATTTGTAATTATATCTCATAAGGGCTTAATTTCTAATTTTATAAAGCCTCAGCTTTGAATCATAGGGATGTGAGCTGGGGACAAGGTTACTCATGACCAAGACTCATGTCATGGGTTTGAAGCTGAGCTAAGGTTTTAGAAAGAATTCTAAGTATTGAAGGAATAGCACAATGGGTATTGTTCTCATTCTCATGACATGAAAACAGATTTCTAACAACAGTGTTCCAGGTCAAGTTGCATATTCTAGTTCAACTTTATGTGAGCATGTTGAATATAGATGTCCAAGTTTTAAATAAGCAGCAGAAAATTCCATATTACTTTTAATAATATCATCTTTTTAATACTAACATCTATCAATGCATGTTGGAATTTTTCTTTGTTTTCATATATTTATGTTATTTAACCAATGTGGGAAATATATCTTTGATTCTGAGATTATGGCTTTTATTTTTTTTTTTTTATTAAAGTGATTCTTGTTTTGCAAAATGATGCCAAATAGTAAAAATAGTTCTGAGTATTTTAAGTGATTTTATTTTGTTAAAATAAAATCCTGGAAAACTTAGTCTCTTAGTTAAAAAAGCAAGTAAGCAAAACTTTTTGCTCATTCATGAAAGCAGAAAGTCTGAGAAGAACTCACTTGGGTATATCATAATTCAGATTCCCCTCAAACTTCATTTTTCTCCTTTCAGCTTCAGATATGTTGTAACACTTGCCAAGTATCTACAAATTGTGGATTTCAATTTTTCATGTATACTTTGGTGGCTCAGATGGTAAAGGATCTGTCTGCAATGAAAGAGACCATGGTTCAGTCCCTGGGTCAGAAAGATCCCCTGGCCAAGGGAATGGCATCCCACTCCAGTATTCTTGCCTGGAGAATCCCATGGACAGAGGAGCCTGATGGGCTACACAGTCCATGGGGTCTCAAAGAGTCAAACAGGACTGAGCGACTAACACTTTCACCGTTACCAAGTATCACATTGTTGACATTTTAATTCTCTTTGTTACAAAAGGAAGAAACTGAGGCATGGAGAGTTTGGGTGAGGTATTTGAAATCTACTCCCAACTCTATGAATTCCTAATCTCTTCCAGGCAAGTGGAAAAGCTGTCTGGTCTCCTTTCCGGTCTCCAGTCAGGGTAAACATCAGAGAAAGTAATAATTCTCTTCCTCTACCCTGGGTATTACTCACCTACCCCAGAAGCTGTATCACAAAATTGCCCTGTTCCTTGGTGACTTCTGAATCCAAACCAACTCCTATTCCATCTCTTGGCCTGCAGGAGACTGGCCGCCCTCCCGCCTCTCTGGAGGCCGCCAATCAAAGATGTGGATTCCAGCACATAGTTGGTACCCATGTTTCCAAGAGGTGCACAGAAGACATTTTGTCAGGCTTGCCCTGCACCTCAATGCCCTTCTATTTTTTTTCTGTCATCAGCACAGACTGTTCATCTGGTTTGTGCATACTTTGTGGTTTTTTTCTCCCGTAGAACTTGGAGCCTTGCTAATAAAGTCAGTTTTCAAGGAAGCAGTGGATTGAATGTGACTCTTTCAATGAAGCTCAGAATCACAGCACTTACTTGTCTCTCGATGTTGACAGTCGCATTTTTCTGAAAGGACTCTGGCTTGCCTGTGTTGTATTTATGTGGGCCTCACACGATGACATGGTTTTGATCATTGGAAGTCAACTACCACATACGAGGTCCTAGAAGGTTCGCTTCTTAGCACTGTATGAACTTAGCATTGTTGATTTTTAAACGGGAATGTCAACATGTATTTGGTTCAATTCCTTGTCACTGGGCTATTATTAACCCTACCTGGTTGATGAGCCAACTGAGGTTAACCAAGATTAAAATTCCCCAAAATAAGTGACAGGGGAAAAGGAAGTGAAGCTCCCTTGTTTTCGAATTCTTTAAGAAATGAATCCTTTTCTCAAAGGAAATATTATGGGAAAATCTAACTTTTAAACCCATTAAAGCAATTGGCATGCCATTATTTCAGAAGTTCTACTTGTTTATGTTTATTTTACTATCAATAAATGAAAAAATCATGAGGCAGTTTTGATGAAATAAATAAGCAAATTTGCCAATCTGAAGTGATAATTTATTTCATATTGGCATCAGCACTCCGTTTACTTTTGGTTTTTGTTTCTTGTTTGAGTTTTGTAGTCTCAGGTAAGCCTCCACTCACATGTGGACAGAGATGTAAAAGTAGTGAGAACCAAAATGCTATACATTCTCTGGTTAAATTGACTAAGCAGCTGTGAAGAGCACTGAGTCTTTTCTACTCAAGTTGAAGCACTAAGCGTATCTACCTACTGCTCATATTCCTTATTATAAACACAAATGTCAGAGGATCCAACACCTATAAGCACTAAAATTAAAAAAGGTGATGCTCTGGTGTTTTGTGTAACTTTTGACTGGGCCACCTACACCACACCGTGTTGAAAGTCTGCTCTGAGTACACAGAGCCCTGCCGAACAGTTAATTGAACACAGTGTGTGTGTGTGCTCATTTGTGCCGTTTTTCTGTGAGCAGATGTGTACAGGGCTGAATTCCAAGAAAAAGGAATTCTAAGTTAGAAAAAAAAAAATCTTTCTAAATAATGATATAATTCCATGAAGTTTAGCTGTATGTGCAGAAATGGGATAAGAATCTCTAAGTTTTACACAAAAACTAGTTAACTTAGCCTAAGAGATCACATTAGAGGGTCTCTGAGGTCTTAAAATGTAACGAACATATTTAAGTGTGCTTCCTGTGATAGTTTTTTTTTTTTTTTAATAGTGTTTATTGGGTTGGCCAAAGAGTTTGTTTGGGTTTTTCTGTTATACTTTGTGGAAAAACCCAAATAAATTCTTTGGCCAACCTGATATACTATGAATATTTGAATTGAAAATTGTGAAACTTCTAAAACACCCTGGGGAATTATTTCCTATGGTGTGTACCTCTCTAGATTCTGGCTCTTGTCTGCTGCCCCATCTACACCTTCTATAATAATCCCCTCTCTGTACCTTCAGCAAAGTGCTTTCCCATTGAAAGATCTTTGTATTAGCTGTTGCTTTCTCTACACTCCTTCATCTATGTGTACTTCCCTCTTAATCTTAAGATCTCCACTCAAAGATCACTTCTGTAGTGGGAGAAGACCTCCGCCAGAGGGATTATCTCTTCTAAAGCACCCTCCTTCCTTCAGCCACATCCTATCACATCACCTGGTAGACCCTAAGACATATCGAGGGCCTTTACTTTTTACGATTGTGTTCCCTTCCTTCCTCAACTAGGAAGAACACGCTGCAAGGACAGAGGCTCTATGACCTGAATATATCTGGATAATCCTGATTTATACATAGCTGTTGTTCTGACTCTTATTTTTCTCTAAAATATGTCATTTTGGACAATAAATTAAATAGTCTCTTAAGTCGGGTTTGTCTAATCTAAAGTCTCACCGCCTAGTCCTAATTTTGCGCACGGGACAGGATAAATGTTTAGTGAGATTTTGCTGATAGTCACATGTCCTGGATTGGAAATCATGAGTCCAGTCCCAGGTCCAATCAGGTAGTGATCCTAATACCCCTAATGATCAGAAAAGCAGGTTTTAGCAGGCAACATCCTCAAATAGTTTCCATGATCTTGCTTTCTACCATATCAGGTAGATAACCGAGTACTTTTAGGCAAAGTAGTTCTATTTTCAGAGGTTTACATGTAACTTCAAAGTTAATTAACACCTTGAAGCATCCACTGACACAGGAGCAGTTTAACTTAAGGAAGAATTCTCAGAGTCAGGGAGACCACATGAGGCAGTGAGTGCCTGCTGCCGGAACTGCTCAGTGAGCTTCCCAGGGAAGCGTATTCCCGTGGAGGGAATGCTAGGCTCTATGTTCTAATCTTGAACCGTCAAGTAAGAACTGTGACACTATCTCCCTGAGACCAAGGCTTCTCGTGTGACATATTATTATATATAAGTAAATAACTAATAAGGACCTACTGTGTAGCATGGGGTACTCTACTCAATAGTCTGTAATAGCCTATTCGGGAAGATAATCTAAAAAAGAATGCATACTAAGTCATTCAGTTGTGTCCAACTCTGCAACCCTATGGAGTATAGCCCACCAGGGTCTTTTGTCCATGGAATTCTCCAGGCAAGAATACTGGAGTGGGTTGCCATTTCCTTCTCCAGGGAATCTTCCCAACCCAGGAATCAAACTCGCATCCTTGCGTCTCCTGCGTTGGCAGGCAGGTTCTTTACTATTAATGCCACCTAGGAAGCCCAAAGAAGAATGGATATATGTATATACGTAACTGATTCACTTGCTGTACTCCTGAAACTAATACATTATAAATCAACTTAACTGCAATAAAACATTTTTTAAAATGATAATTTAAAAAAGACTTCTCATGTATAAAATGTAGAATATGATTTTGGTTCTTCCTATCAAATTCTCCCATTTTCTCTGTCTCTCTTAAGTTTGCTATTAATTAAAGGAGTTGAAACATTATTTTATTATAAAGTACAAGTGACAAAACTGTTTGTTGGCATATGAATAAGAAGGCAGTCCAGCATAAAATAATTCATCCCGGATGGTTGCCTGGATTTCCATTCCAGGAGTGGAGGGGTTAGGCAAACTATGTGAGGAGCTCAGGTGAACTGTTCAAGAGTCCTTTAGACAGAGCTAAGTCTGTTCCTGCCTTTTATGTCTCAATTTTGGGCTTTGTAAAATGGTTGTGATGAGTTGTTTTGCTTCCGTTCCAAGATCAAAAGAGGATTCCATTTGAGAGTGCTGCTTGTGGTTGAGGAAGTACTATAGGGATATGAAAGTCTTGAGGTATTGCACAAAATCTAGGTGGGGGGCTCTTGCATGTCTAGATGGAAGTGAGAAACATTCAGGGGTGAATGAATTTCCCTTCCTCCAAGGTGATGAGGTTGAAGGCACAGTTGTTCCTATAGATGTAAGAGCCTTGAAAGGTGAGAGTGTAAGAATGATCCTATATGTCCATGATGGGGATAAAAGCAGAGTGGAAAGGAAAATGGTATTTTTTAGCACTTATTTGGTGCAAGGTTGTCTTACATAGTGATCTAATTTATCTTAAGTTTCATACAGAGCCAATGAAGGAGATGCTGTAATATTATTCTTACATTCCAAGTGGAGAAACTAAGGCTCAAAGAGCTTAAACAACTCGCCCTGGATACTGTAGGTCCTGGGCAGCTGGCTGGAATCCTAATAAGCAGAGACAGAAGTAAAAACTGGAAGTATGTGAATACTCCACAAGACCAACCCTCCTCCAATTTAGTGGTATAAACAGTAGCAATCTTTTCTCACCCTCACCTCTCAGTTCCACTCAACTTCAGTTCCACTTATAAGGACAGCAAGAGAAGTCCAAGGAATTGTGTCCATTCATCTGTATCCATGTCTTGTGTGCCATCTACAAAGCTTGTTTACTTGTTTAGTGATGAAAGTAACCTTAAACCTAGTCCCAGCCAACATTCTCAGAAATCCTGGGACTCAACCCAGACCTCTGTGGTTTTGCTTAGGCATAAGGGCACACCGGTTGTAAGTGGCAGAACCAGAATTTTAACACACTTCTCTCTAACCCATGCTCAACCTGTTCCACCTTCAGCTCCCTTGGCTATACACAAAAGGATAAACTGTACTTCATAGAAGATTCTTTTTCTGAACCATAAAAGGATAGTTATGGGGAGTTTCAACTCCTTAAAATTCATTCAGACCCATAGGAGTTAACATCATATTAGTAGATAATGTATTTGCTTATCTGCTTCCAAAGAAATGAGTCTAAATTAAATACAAATGATGACTGTTCTATAAATATTGTCTTTTTTTTAATTGGCAAAGGAGATGGAATTGATGACTACCTAGTTCTTTTATCATCAAGGTCTATTTTATTTTCATGATGACCTCAGAGTACCCAGGGCATTTATGACCTTATTCATATGGGCTCCCTGCCCAGAAGCACAAGGGAATGAATCTTTCCCTAAAATGAATAATTGTGATGACTCTCAAGCACCTCACTGCCCCCTAAAACAATTTAAATATTTTATTGCTATTAATAAATATACCTTTTATGTACATCTATGTTTCATTTATTTTCTGCCTCTAAAGAACTTCACAAAGAGTTTCTTCCCATAGCATCTCCAAGAGTGAAAAAAAAAAATTCTCAAAGTGTTGCTTCTAGAATTATCACTGTGGTGTGCTGGGAAGCACATGTATTTGAGGATGTAACAGACTCAGGGCTAAAGGTCACGCTTGAAGTTCCAGCAAACTGTGTGTCCTTGGGCGTATAGCTTAACCTTTCAGAACTTTGGTGACCTCATCTATAAAATCCATATCATTGTGCCCACCTCTCTGGGTGCAGGAAGCTGTATGATACTGTCTGGGTTTTGTGATGGGCTTCCTCATTGCTCAGTTGGTAAAGAATCCACCTGCAATGCAAGATACCCCAATTTGATTCCTGAGTTGGGAAGATCTGCTGAAGAAGGAATAGGTTACCCACTCCAATATTCTTGGGCTTCCCTTGTGGCTCAGCTGGTAAAGAATCTGCCTGCAATGTGGGAGACCTGGGTTCGATCCCTGGGTTGGGAAGATCCCCTGGAGAAGGAAAAGGCTACTCCAGTATTCACAAAGAGTCGGACACCACTGAGAGACTTTCACTTTCACTTTCTTTTTGTGATGGTTCAGTAAATCTTATTTCCATTCCCTTACACCTTCACAGGCTCCTAACTGATCTGATCTGGCACATTTTCCTATATTGGTAGTCATCACCATGATTAAGTCAAATATTTATGTTATTTAGCTAAATGAAATTGATTTTAATCAATTTTAAAGAAAATTTTACTTGTATTGTACAATAATACATCTTCATTTACAAGCATGTCCAGCCTGCAGGGGCATGTATATGATGAAAAGTAAGTCCCTTCTCATCTACCCTGAATACCTATGTGCCACTTCTTAGAAGTGTAACAATTTAATGCACAAATTTCAATAAAATTACAACATATATACATATATAAATATGGGTATAATATTATTTTAAAATCACTTACTATGGCTTCTCTCCATTTTTTCACTTAATTTATCTGACTTATTTATTAGCATCAATTTACTTCATTCTGTTGAATAGACTCATAATATACCATAAGATAATCATACAGAATAATATTTTTAAACATAAATTAGCAGCAATGTTTAATATTTATTTTTGAGGCAAGCATGTGGTTTTTGAAACAAATTTTGGTTCCAATTCTGGATCTGCCTCCAACACAGTAAACTTGGACTTTCTAAGCTTCTATGTTCCCATCAGGACAAGACTAACTGGCTCAAAGTATCATAAGGATTACATAGATAATGCCAAAGATAACCTAGTATACCACCAACTTACATAACTTGCATAAGTTTCCAGTATATGTTAATGGTAACCTCGTAATTTCTAATTGAAGGGCATTCCTTGTGAGTTGATGACTTTGAGAAACGACTGTTAGCAGGACTTTGCAGGATGTTGTGGTTATCTCTGTTGATGTGTTTTGGCGACCAATAGGGGGAGGCTGGGTAAACCACAGGTCTTGACCGCTCTAAAGAAATCTGCAGACGACGACATTTTGAGGTCATCTCTCAAGCTGTATTTTTCATTGTGTGCAATTAACTTGTTCCCTCCCTAAGGATAAAAGGGGGGTGTATCTTTTCACATAACTTTCACCTTACTGAAACGGAGAAATATTGTAGTAGAGATATGGCCTTGATTATGGTGGTGGTGGAGAAAGAAGAAATCTTAGTGGGAGAAGGTAATATTTACTGAATATCTGTGTTTGGGACTTTACTTGAATTATCTGATTTAAGATACACACTATGAGGTAGGTGGTATAATTTTCAGCACACTACCTAGATTTGGGGTGTATGTTTCCATGTGTGTAAGACAGGGATCTTTGCAGGAAGATCTTAGAGCTTAGGTATAAGGTTTCATTGAGATCATATGTGCAAAGGGTTTAAGGTGTAAGGTTTTATTGAGATCATACATGCAAAGGGTTTAGAATGAGATTCAGTGTATGGAGAGCATCTAAAGAGCAAACTGAGGGTCAGTGGGGTTTTGAGATGCCTTCAAGGGAACCTGTGGTCTAGACATAGCAGTCGACTTTACTGCTGCTTCTCTATGCTTGTCATGAAAGTGAGTCAAATGACTCACTGCCTTTATAGAGAAAAGAAATTCGATTTAGGAAAGCAGAGTGACTCAGGTGTATCTGGTATTAGGACATTTCAATATCCTTCCAAGCTCTCTGGGGATGTTCTCCACTACCATCAGCAATGCAGTTCCTGGGTTTTGAATCAGATGCATGCTTGCATTTTCCACTTTCACTTAGAGGATCGGGAGGCTGGAGAGTGTAGGAATCCAGGGCCAAAGTTCCAGTGTTCCTCATATGTTCCTTTGGACTAGTTACCATCATGCCTCAATTCCCTCATCATCTATAAAATTAAGACATTTTTGTAACCCCTTATTTCCCTATCAGGTTTACTCAGCTTTGTCTGTTTCTTACCTCTTATCCAATGAGAGTGGTTATTGCTGTTTAGTCGCTAAGTCATGTCTGACTCTTTTACCACCCTATGGACTGTAGCCCACCAGGCTACTCTATCCATGGGATTTCCCATGCAAGAATACTGGAGTGGGTTGCCATTTCCTTCTCCAAGGGGTCTTCCTGACCCAGGGATTGAACCTTCATCTCCTGCATTGGCAGGCAGATTCCTTACCACTGAGCCACCAGGGAAGCCCATCCAGTGAGAGCTAAAAACCTATAAACCCGTCTTCTCCCACTGCTCATTTGCCAGTGATCTTCAGTAGTCATTGAGATGATTTATATTTTCAGGTTAACCTGAGCAAAGATATAATGGGAGTTAGTTGAGATTCCTTCTCTGATCCATTGACCTGGGACCTAATGAAGGGGCCAAGCCCTCTTGTAATGAGTTGTCTCTGAGCAGTCTGTCCCAGTGACATCAACATCACTTTTTTTTTGGGTGCTATGATGAGCCATCTTTAAATGGCTCACACCTGTTGTTACTATATGGGTAGTTAAGGCTCAGATGCTTTGACATCAAAACAAGAATGGTTGCTGGGAGACAGAACAAAGATGTAGAGTTCATAGACACTTGTGTCAGTACTACAGAATGCTCAGCAGCATGTCAACTCAAATACTCGATAGGCATGTTGGGGAGACAAAAGAAATACAGATATTAAATGCATCTAACAGGGAGTTTCAGACTCCTACAGTCAAAGGAGGTTGAAATAATGTTCAACCACTTCAGTTGCCATATGCAATGAGCTGCTTTACCCTTACTCTAGCACAGATGTGTCAAACTCCTGTTGTAACATCCCCTGGGATGGAAACCTCACTTCCTCACAAGTCTCCTGAAGTCTAGACAATTCTATGATTTTGTATGCCTATGCCAAACTGAAGTCTTTATGACCTTTATAACAACAATCTCTGTTGTATCTCCATTGGCATAGAGCCTAAACCCAGTCATTCTTCCACATGGCAGCTCTCAATTCTTCCCAACTTTTTCTTTATCCTAAGACATTTCCCCCTGATATAAACACATCCTTCTACTATTTCTCAAAGGATATGATCTCAAATCTTGTCCTAGTTATGACAGAGACCATGGTTGATTAGGGAGGTTAAATCCTGTGCATCTGTTCATTAATTCAACCTGTCGTTAAACATAAATATCTTACATGCCTGCTGAAAGCAAGGCATTCTGAATGATGTAGAGATGAATCACATCTGATCCCTTTCTTCAAGTTGTCTCAACTTTGTCAGTTTTTGCTTGCTGTGAGACTTTAGATGAGTTGTTTAACCTTTCTGAATCTCAGTTTTCTCACCACTAGAATGTGGATCAATTGAACAGCCTCATAGGATCGATGTGAGAATCAAATACAAAAATTTTTGTGACACTCTGAGCAAACTGATTTACCATAAGGACACAGGGCATCCTGGTTAGAGAAGAGAGGAAGATCGCAAACCAACTAACCATCCATTGTAGATAGAAAAGGATCCATATCACAAAAGAATCACTAACCATGCACTAAGATTGAAAGACTGAATGTTAAGTGCAGTCTTTTTGGTATTGTTAAATACCAGAAAAAGGAGAAGTTCCTAAGTGCTAGTCCAAATTAGGAATTGTTATGTGAACGTCCAAGCAGACAAAATTAACCCACCACAGAGATAGTGATGACTCTAACGGAGAAAGGCAGACACTTTTACTGTACAAAAATCTAAGTGAGAAATGACTGCATTCAAAATTCTTTCTGTGAAGCAAATCAAAGAAAAATACTTTTGGAAGTTGGCCTAAAAATGCACAAGTGTGAGAAATCCCTTGTATTCCTATACACTAATAATGAGAAAACAGAAAGAGAAATTAAGGAAACAATTCCATTCACCATTGCAACGGAAAGAATAAAATACTTAGGAATATATCTACCTAAAGAAACTAAAGACCTATACATAGAAAACTATAAAACACTGGTGAAAGAAATCAAAGAGGACACTAATAGATGGAGAAATACACCATGTTCATGGATTGGAAGAATCAATATAGTGAAAATGAGTATACTACCCAAAGCAATTTATAGATTCAACGCAATCCCTATCAAGCTACCAACAGTATTCTTCACAGAGCTAGAACAAATAATTTCACAATTTGTATGGAAATACAAAAAACCTCGAATAGCCAAAGCTATCTTGAGAAAGAAGAATGGAACTGGAGGAATCAACCTACCTGACTTCAGGCTCTACTACAAAGCCACAGTTATCAAGACAGTATGGTACTGGCACAAAGACAGAAATATAGATCAATGGAACAAAATAGAAAGCCCAGAGATAAATCCACGCACATATGGACACCTTATCTTTGACAAAGGAGGCAAGAATATACAATGGATTAAAGACAATCTCTTTAACAAGTGGTATTGGGAAATCTGGTCAACCACTTGTAAAAGAATGAAACTAGACCACTTTCTAACACCATACACAAAAATAAACTCAAAATGGATTAAAGATCTAAACGTAAGACCAGAAACTATAAAACTCCTAGAGGAGAACATAGGCAAAACACTCTCCGACATACATCACAGCAGGATCCTCTATGACCCACCTCCCAGAATATTGGAAATAAAAGCAAAAATAAACAAATGGGACCTAATTAACCTTAAAAGCTTCTGTACATCAAAGGAAACTATTAGCAAGGTGAAAAGACAGCCTTCAGAATGGGAGAAAATAATAGCAAATGAAACAACCGACAAACAACTAATCTCAAAAATATACAAGCAACTCCTACAGCTCAACTCCAGAAAAATAAATGACCCAATCAAAAAATGGGCCAAAGAACTAAATAGACATTTCTCCAAAGAAGACATACAGATGGCTAACAAACACATGAAAAGATGCTCAACATCACTCATTATCAGAGAAATGCAAATCAAAACCACTATGAGGTACCATTTCACACCAGTCAGAATGGCTGCGATCCAAAAGTCTACAAATAATAAATGCTGGAGAGGGTGTGGAGAAAAGGGAACCCTCTTACACTGTTGGTGGGAATGCAAACTAGTACAGCCACTATGGAGAACAGTGTGGAGATTCCTTAAAAAACTGGAAATAGAACTGCCTTATGATCCAGCAATCCCACTGCTGGGCATACACACTGAGGAAACCAGAAGGGAAAGAGACACGTGTACCCCAATGTTCATCGCAGCACTGTTTATAATAGCCAGGACATGGAAGCAACCTAGATGTCCATCAGCAGATGAATGGATAAGAAAGCAGTGGTACATATACACAATGGAGTATTACTCAGCCATTAAAAAGAATACATTTGAATCAGTTCTAATGAGGTGGATGAAACTGGAGCCTATTATACAGAGTGAAGTAAGCCAGAAGGAAAAACATAAATACAGTATACTAATGCATATATATGGAATTTAGAAAGATGGTAACAATAACCCTGTGTACGAGACAGCAAAAGAGACACTGATGTATAGAACAGTCTTATGGACTCTGTGGGAGAGGGAGAGGGTGGGAAGATTTGGGAGAATGGCATTGAAACATGTAAAATGTCATGTAAGAGATGAGTTGCCAGTACAGGTTCGATGCACGATGCTGGATGCTTGGGGCTTGAGCACTGGGACGACCCAGAGGGATGGTATGGGGAGGGAGGAGGGAGGAGGGTTCAGGATGGGGAACACATGTATACCTGTGGCGGATTCATTTTGATGTTTGGCAAAACTAATACAATTATGTAAAGTTTAAAAATAAAATAAAATTAGAAAAAAAAATGCACAAGTGTGTATCTGTCTCTGTCTACATGCCCTTGGACATGTGCGTTTTCAGTGGCATTCATGTTATATGTTCCCTGCTTCCCATGACATAATAGCCAATGGCGTGGCAAGCACTCCACAGACTATATGGGGCAACTGGTGGTCTCCTCGTTGGAATGCCCCTGACTCTGGGATGAAATCCTAGTCAGGGGGCTTCTGATTGGATTTTTATCCATGGCAGAGGCCAGAGCTTGCTCCAGGGAGATGGAAAATTATAGGCAGATGATTAGATCACATGCTTTCTAAAATGGAACACTTTTTAGAGTACAAAAAAATGACTTTAATAATTGTTCTAGGACAAAGGGTGGATACTAAGACTTTCCCAGATAAACAGGGATGTGTGGCTTAAGAAATGAGATTTAGGGTCAGTATAGACCAGATTTCTCTTTCATCTCTGCCCCCAATTAGCTGTATCACTTTGGGCAAATCATGACACGTCTCTAAGACTCTTTATTTGTGAAACAGAGTCAGTAATACCCATTTCAAAGTTGCGTAGTAAGGATTGGAAAACATACTGTGTATAGAAGTACCCACTTCAGTCGTGACATCTTGAAGCCTGTGAGATGTGTTGGTGTTCTTTTGGTCCTTGGTTATGTTGGTCTTTTCTCACCTCTCTGCCTTCTCTTCCTTCCTTCCTGCCACCCTGCTCTTCTCAAGTCTTCAGGTAGCAAAGCTAAGGACAAGAATTGGCACACCCATCTATGCAGAATCCATCAGAGCTATCATTATGATGATTATGATCTCCAGGCTCAGGTGCAGACTGAGGCCAGAAAAGAAGGGAGATTTTTGAAGTGTCTACTTAATGTCTGCACCACATGGCTTGCAGGGATGGATCCTGAGCCCCCAACATTGGAAGCACAGAGTCCTAACCGCTGGCCTGCCAGGGAATTCCCAAGAAGGGAGATTTTCTAAGGAGGTCAGCTATAGGTCAGGACATTTGATTCATTGGAAAGTGGACATCTGTATAACATAGATAATGAAAAATAAGAAGGAGTATATAAACATAGAATATTTGAATTTATTCAACCATCCACCCATTCATTCAAAAATATTGAGTGCTTCTTGAGTCTCTGACCCTGTGCTCGGCATGGCAAACATGGTGGGAACATAAGACAGATTCTATGCTTGTGAAATTACTACTCTAAACTTTCAAGAATCCTGAGAAACCCTAAACTGTTCTATGAATCTCAACAAGGAAGAAAACAGTGATATTTTAGCAAGTTTACTTAAAGTATTTTCTTATTACTGAATTTTTACATTTACTGGCAAAATCATAGGTGCACATGTACACCTGAAACTGATACTGTGTGCTCTGCTGCTGCTGCTGCTGCTGCTGCATCGCTCCAGTCGTGTCTGACTCTGTGCGACCCCATAGATGGCAGCCCATCAGGCTCCCCCATCCCTGGGATCCTCCAGGCAAGAACACTGGAGTGGGTTGCCATTTCCTTCTCCAATGCATGAAAGTGAAAAGTGAAAGTGAAGTCGCTCAGTCGTGTACAACTCTTAGCGACCCCATGGACTGCAGCCCACCAGGCTCCTCTGTCCATGGGGTTTGCATGTCCAGCTCTTTGAGACCCCACGGACTATAGCTTACCAGGCTTCTCTGTCCATGGAATTTCCCAGGCAAGAATACTGGAGTGGGCTGCTACTTCCTCCTCTAGGGGATCTTCCCAATCCAGGGATCAAATCTGCATCTCCTGCATTGGCAGGTGGATTCTTTACCACTGAGCCACCTGGGAATCCCCTTCTCATATTGCAAATCTCATATTACAGATACATATGTATCAGCATTTCACTCTGTTCTCTGGTATAGAGATTCCATAACAAAAAGTTGTTATCATTAATTATCATCAGCGAAAGTCATAATCTCTAATCCAGGAGTTGGGAAATACAGTGTTTTTGTAAATAAAGTTTTATTGGAACACAGCCACAGCATCTTGTGTATGAATGATCTGTGGCTGCTTTTTGCAACTGAGTTTAATTGGGACAGAGGTCCTCATAAGCATCTGGCTGTCTAAGAGAAAGTTTCCTGACCCCTACTCAAATGATGATCCAAAAAACACATTTGTATATTAAAAGCCCTGAGAAGTGTTGTAGTGAAGATTAACCCAGAACTTTTGGACTGGGCATTTCCTAAAATGATCATCAATGATTCCCATTCCCTGGTGTCCCAGTCCTTGTAGAATCTTCTCTCTTTGAGTATAAGCTGGATTTTTTATTTGCTTTTAATGATAATATGCTTTTGCTGATGAGATGTCACTTTAAAGATTAGGTTATAAGAGAAAACGTGATTCTGTCTCTGGTTCTCTCTTGCTTAGGATCACTGTCCATGTCAAATACACTTGGGAAGTCTCTGGTGAAGCCCACATGGTGAAGATCTGAGACCTACAAACAACTACATAAGCACACTTGGAAATACACCTTTTGATGCTGCCGACAGCCACGTGAGTGAACTTGGAAATAAATTTGTTCTCTGTCTCATTTGAGCCTCGAGGTGATTGTAGCTATGACTGATTATCCCAAGGCTTCTTCATGGGAAACTGAGCCAGAGGCATCCTGCTAGGCAGACACCATATTCCTGGCCCCCTGAGACAAGTGAGGCAATAAGTTCCTGTGGTCTTCAGTTGATAAGCATTGGAGTAGTTTGTTATACCATAAAAGATGATACAACTTCTTAAAGTATTTAGCCATTGAAAACACTCTGTTTTCTCTCTTTTCAGCTCTTTCCCATGAATCATTTATTGCCTTCTCTCAGGATGCCAACCATCCAGAGAATGCCATTTGGGAAATGATAATATAAGATATTAAATAATGGAATCTTCCAAATATTCTGAACTAAATAAAAATAAAGATAAATTTTGTCTCCATCCTAGACTTGGATTAAAACCTCAAAGGGTTTGGTTTTAACAGCTTTTATTTGATATGGTACTAACATGTAATCTTTACAAAAAGGATGATTATTCAGATCAAGTTTCCCACACCACCATAAAAAAGAAATACAGTTATGGAAAATCATCAGAAATAACAACTGCTTCAGAAAAGAGTTTACCATTTGCTGCCCTCTAAACTGTGTTTTCCTTGTTCTAGGAAAGACAGAGATGCTGTGCAATAGAGACACATGTTGCTAAGTACTGAGCACCGATATTTTCCCTGCGTCCTCACCTGCAGACATAGAACTGAACATCATTATTGTTTATGAGCTCCGGGGAAATGTCTTGGTTGTCCTGGAACCTGCTTTGCCTTCTGATTTAGCCCTCAACCGACTTATTGTTTCATGATGTCAGTTTTGCTGACTCATTAAACATGTGGGTTAGTGATGTATTTTTCCCTCATAAATGACCATAAAGCCTTTTCAATTGAGCTGGATCAACAACAGAAGAGACAAGAGCTCAGAATAAATGATTCTGGAGAGCTTAGATACTCAATCTATCTTTCATTGCCAGTAGCAGTTGAGCAAAATGCTCATCAATTCATGATGTCTCTATAATAAGCTTGTTTTTAGTATCTATTTTGAGGCTTCCCTTGTGGCTCAGCTGGTAAAGAATCTGCCTGCAATGCAGGAGACGTGGGTTCGATCCCTGGGTTGGGAAGATCCCCTGGAATGGGAAAGGCTACCCACTCCAGCATTCTGGCCTGGAGAATTCCATGGACTGTATAGTCGATGGGCTCTCAAAGAGTCAGACATGACTGAGTGACTTTCACTTTCACTTTCACTAGTGTCTATTTTGTGCTCAGGGCTGGGATTGCACAAGAGCTTGCTTTTCTCTCAGTGAAGAATTTAAGCCCTTTCCTAAGTGGAACCCATGGTGACTCAAAAGAATGTGCACTTGGAAATTAGACAAAACGGAGTTAGAATTCTAACTTCACCATTGGCTGGCTGTTTGGGCAAGATACTTTGTTTCCCCATCTATCAAGGTGTAAAACCATGATTTTTAAAATTATGAAATATATGTGAAGTATAACCAAACATAAAAATTTGCTTTTTCTATAAAAAATTAGCTTTTTCTATAAAAGACCTTTTGCTGTCCCCCTGAAACTATCACATCATTAATCAACTATACTCCTACATAAAATGAAAGTTTTTTTTTTTTAAATAGGCAAATCCATAGTGACAGAAAGTAGATCAGGAGTTGTCAGGACCTGGTTGAGGGGGTGGGGAAGGTGATTGCCACTGTGTATGGGGTTCTTTTTGAAAGAAGCAAATATTATAGAGTTATAATAGATAGTGGTAATGATTTCACCATTCGTAAAATACTAAAAACCATTGAATTATATACTTTAAAAGGGTGTATTTGATATTTGAATTCTATCTCAATACACAAATTATAAATAAAAAACAAAGACAAAATAGTAAATACATTACACTTTGTGGTCATTACCTCTCTGTCACACAAGTACTCTATTTGGCAAATGTAGTGCGAAAGCAGCCATCCCTTAAAAGTGATCATTCCTTTCCTTACTTCACTCTCTTACGAGACTTACATTTCACAGGGAAACACCGTGAGGTCCTTTTTCTACACTGCCTTCTGGATGAGCGGAGCTACTGTTCTGTTTGTGTGTCAGTACTGCTTACTTAGCTCGTTATCTTTTGAATCCTTATTGTGTAGCTGCTTTTTACCTCTGATTTACATGTGCTCCCTTTGACTCGAAGGTTAGGAAGCTTCAGCATTTTCCATAAATGACTAAGACGCTCAGTAGTTAATAAAAATCCTAACTCATAGGATCTTAACTAGCTGAGGGATTACTGGGAAGCAGTATAGATCTCAAGCAGGGGTCAGTTAACTCAGGCTCTTGGACCAGGTCTGGTCCATTGCCAGTTTCTGGAAGTGAAATTTTATTGGAATGCAGCCGTTTGTTTATGTATTGTCTGCAACCACTTTCCTGATACAATGGAGTGGAGTATTTGTGACAGAGACCATATGGCCCACCAAGCCTGAAGCATTTACTATCTGGCCTTGTATAGAAAATATTTGATAAGCCCTAATCTAAAGAGTTGATCTCTGGAGGCAACTTTAGGGGCTAGACTCCTGAAGGGCTGACCTGATAAATATTATTGTGGAAGTAAATTAGACTTGAGAAAACAATAAACATCAGAATGTGGGAAAAAACAGCCTGAAAGGTCTAGAACTAGGATGCATTTTAATGAGATTAGTAAAGGTAGCTGGGAGAAAATAGGCATGAATTCAGGTATTTCGTGTGTAAAGACATAGATTCCTTTCACAGCTCTGTCACTTTCAAGCCTATGACCTTGAACAAAATACGCTGCTCTTAAAGAACTGGTTCCCAAACCTGTAGAATAAGGATGGTGGTTAGTCCTTTGTCAGAGAATTTTTGTAAGAGTTAATGAGATAGAGTATTCTATAAACTTTAATGCTTTATACAAATGTCATTGTTACATTGTTATAACTCACAATAGGTATTGGAAATATGTTTGCTGAGTTAATTAATTCCTTACTTGAAAAGAAGTACATCTCTAAGGTTATTGGCAAATTTCTACAATTCTACGTCACATTATATGTTTTTTTTTTTTCTCTTCTATTTTTTTTTTCTTTTTAATTCTAAATTTTTAAAAGAAAATCCATCCTGAACCCTCCTCCCTCCTCCCTCCCCATACCATCCCTCTGGGTCGTCCCAGTGCACCAGTCCCAAGCATCCAGCATCGTGCATTGAACCTGGACTGGCATCTCGTTTCATACATGACATTTCACATGTTTCAATGCCATTCTCCCAAATCTTTATATGTTATTTTAATAGTCAAGTATGGGTTAAATTCATCCTTGCCCAGTGTATTCCAATTACATTTTGTTTTCAACTCAAATGATATTTTAGAGTTTAAGGTGAACGTCCAACGTGGACACTTTCAAATCCTTGTAGACGATGTTCCATGTGTAAAATGATAAAAGCCATGAAATGCCATTGGATCCCGTCCGTACTGATCAATGGCAAGATCAAGCATTCTTGACTCTTCTTTAGGGACCGTTCCATCACTGGGCCTGGAATGACCAGCCTGTCTCTGAACCACTGGAACCATATTGGATAAAAACCTTTTCCATTCTTCCTTCAGCCTAGGGTCATTGATACCTTGGGAATTTAGGTAAGTCTTCTTGTGTTCCTACCCTGTGAGTCTTCAGGCCTTGTTTCAGACTCACCATGCCCATTGGTTTGTAGGCATCTGTAAATGATATCTTTGGGAAGGTGCAGGAAGAATCCAGGGGCTTTTACAACCAGGATGAGAGGGGAGGAAGAGTGAGACAGTTAAGATGATGATAGAGAAAGAGGTCTTCCTTGAGGAGGGAAAAAGGGGGCGAATTTAAATGAAAAATTATTATTCTGGGAAGATGCTGGCAGGATTCCCAGATTCCCCTTTGTGTGAATGGCATTTGGTTCAATTAGGTTTCCAGGCTGGGACACGCTCCAGCTGTGACTGGTGCTGCCATGTCAGTGATTTACTCTCTGCCACTTTTAATCCACACATTTCAGGGCTGGTGACAAGACATCCTGGCACCTCATTTGCAGTGACTGGTGTCATTCTGACATCAAAATGCCAAAAAGTAGAAAGTGCCTATAGGGAAAATTCTTTGCAAGTGTGGGCCACAGAGGGAGTTTGGGTACCCAGGGAAAGAACCTTAGGAAGACCTAAGGCCTGTGCCCAGATTCCAAAGCAAGCCCTCATTCTCTCCTCTGCTTCACATACTTTTATTTCAGATACTGTGTATAGACAGATATTCTCCCCATTTTACAGATGAAGAAACTGAACTGAGATGAAGGACTTGTGTACAGTTATTCAGGTAGCAAGTATTACCTGTGTAGAGAACAGAGGTTGCTGCTGCTGCTGCTGCTGCTAAGTCGCTTCAGTTGTGTCCGACTCTGTGCAACCCCATAGACAGCAGCCCACCAGGCTCTGCCATCCCTGGGATTAGTTTGTCCATATTCTTTCCATTTTAAAGGGCTGTTCTTATAAGCCCTGGCTGGACCTTTTAGTGCCAGAAGTGTCTATTGCTTCCTTCTCTTCCTATTCCCTCCCTCCCTCTCTTCCTCCTTCCTTTACTTCTTTCCTTCCTTCCTTTATAGAGCTTAGAATTGGAGTTCAGTCAAACAATCAGTCCATGCCAACAAAGCAAGTTTCTCTTCCTGCTGGCAGAATTGAGAGTGGTTGTGAATAAAGGCATGGTGGTCCCCTTACCACCAAATCCAGTGCCAAGCCAACTCCATCAGAGTTCCTCATCTAACTGATACATGTGAGTTAATTTCTGAAGGAGAATGATTAACTTTTTCTGTAAAGGTTAGATAGTCCACATACTTGGGCTCTGTCCCAGCTCTGCAGCTCCAGTGTAAAAGCAGGCACGGACTGTCTGTAAACAGATGAGCAGGGCTGTGTTCCAGTATAAAATCTTATTTACGAATATAAGCAGCAGACCAGCTTTGGGCCTCAGTCTGCTGACCTTTGTAAAAGACTGCCTTCAGCTTTAAGGGGCTGAGCTGGGATTTCTCTGCAGTGTACGTCAGATAGGATGAAAACAAGGAGACTGCCTGGGGAAAACGTCTGATTGGCAGAAAGTGCCTCCAGAGAGCTCCAGCTTCCCTGATTTTTGTATGATGAGGTGAAAGAGGGTGATCACTGGTGACCAGAACAGCCAGACCCAAGAGCACCTGATCCTATGAGCCTAAATATGAGAGGGCAATTGATGGACCTCAGTCCTGAGGGCCAGCACTGGGGTTGAACTTGAATATTTCTAGAGACACTGAAGAAAAGATAAAATAAGGAAGAGGTGGTGGAGGGATTTAGGGACCTGTGTAGGGACAGAAGTCAAGCATTTCAAGCATCTGCTCTGGCATCAAACTGACTTTGAAAGATGGCAGGTACTTCTTTTGTCCTGTGTCCTAAGCAGCCAGGGCACACTCCATCTATCCAACCATCCACTCCCTCACTGACTCATTCATTACACATTCACACCAATCACATTAATTGCTTACTATGTGTCAAAGACTCGCATTGCAGGTCTCCGCCCTTGAGAAGCTTAGAATCTAACCGCATGGGCCTGGCAAGTGACTAACAAGTGCAGTGACATCTTGTGGATTTCAGGATAGAAGTTTATATAAGGTACACAAAAGAGGCACAGATAAATGAGTGTGTATCAGTCTCAGGTCAGAATATGGGCATACCTCTTTTTAATGATGAGCTTCTCAGATACTGCATTTTTTACACACAGAAGGTTTGTGGCAACCCTGCATCCAGCATATATATCTGTTGGTACCATTTTCTCACCAGCATTTGCTCACTCCATGTCTCTGTATCACATTTTGGTATTTATCACAATATATCAAACTTTTCCTCATTATTACATTTGTTATCGTGAACTGTGATCATTGATCTTTGATGTTACTTTGGCAAAAAGATTATGACCCACTGAAGGTTCAAATGATGGTTGGCAAATTTTAGCAATGAATGATCTTCTATTTAAGATATGTACATTGTTCTTTTAGACATAATGCTACTGCATACTCAATAGACTATGTGCTAAGTCGCTACATTTGTGTCCGTCTCTTTGCAACCTTATGGACTGTAGCCTGCCAGGCTCCTTTGTTCATGGGATTCTCCAGACAAGAATACTGGAGTTGGTTGCCATTTCCTTCTCCAGAGGATCTTCCAGAGCCAGGGATTGAACCTGCGTCTCTGCATCTCCTGCATTACAGGGAAACCCAATTTGTCATGAGGAACCAATAAAAAAAAATTCACTTTGGGGCTTTTGCTAGGTACAGTTTAGTAAGTATCAACACATTTTTATTATCAATGTTAATAATTATCTAGACGGCTAGTGTTTATATAGGGCTTTAGCATCTGAAGAATACTTTTATATATCATCTTTTTTTCTGGTCCTATAGCAATCTTATGAAACTGGATGAAGATGGAGGGGCAGAGATGTTAAATGACTTAGTCAAGTTCTCATAGTTTATTAGTAGCTGGAGCTGAATCTCAAAGCTGTTTCCCCAGTTCCAAATTCTGGTTTAAAATTCTTTAGAATCCGCCATGCCAATTCTAGCTCTATTATTTCCCTCTGTTGCAGATATTAAGTGAGCATCATGAAATATCATTTTTTAAGTTAACACAGAAGGGCAGGGAAGATAGAGCACTGGGAGCTTAAAGTTGGGAGGGAAATTGATTGCTGAGGATTTGCTCTATCAACGTCTGCCCTCCAAATGGGCAGGGGGTGTTTGTGGTCATAAATGTAAGCTAATCCTCTCTTAGTCTCTGGGAGGTTATAAAAAGAAGACCTAAAGTGGTAGGGAGATTTTGATATCTCTAAGGAGAGAGAATGGATCCAGTGATCTCATTATTTGGGGCTGGAGATGAGTGTTAGAATTATTCAGAAAGAATGTCACATAAGGATTTCTGTGTTTACTCAGTCTTACTTCTGTATAAGGATCAGGAAAAAAAAGGGGGGGAGTGGATATAAACCAAAAGGATTTTCAAACTTCCTTACAGTCCAACAAGTATTTTCTCATTGGTTATCTCATTGAGGCCTCCCAAATTTTTGGAAGTATCATGATTGTTTTTAAGTAGTGTTATCACCACTTTCATGGAGTAGATGGGAAAACAGGCTTAGTGAGATGAAAAGCCATGTTCATACTCACTCAGCAAGTGACAGAGTTGAGAGCTGCCTCATTCTTAGTTCTATGTGAGGTCCTGGCTTTTCTTAGCTTATTGCTTCTCTACTGAAAAGCTTATTTGTATTTTGCCCAGATGGAAGGAGATCTCTATCTTTTTTGGCCACCAGCCGTGTTCATTGCTAAAGGACAGGGCAACAAATTAGTTCACCACTGTCTCGTTGAGTAGCCTGGGTGTTCCCTGGTGCCTGACACATACACAGCGGAGATGCTGACACACACACAGAGATGCTTGATACATGTTTGCCATGAAAAAGTGAGGAACTGATTAATGGATTAATGGGTGGAAGCCACGGATGTGTCATTGACCCAGATCACAATACCTCACGGACTATGGACACGACTTTTATTCTCCCTGGGGACCATTTTTCAAATCCTTGACTGTCAGAGCTGGAAGAGGTTTGAGGTCATTCTAATCCAACCTCCTGATGTTGCAGACAAGGAGCAATGAAGCCACATTGGAGAACTGTCTAGCTTAAGGCTCAACTCGGCAGCCATAAAGCGTCGCTTTGTAACTATGCCGTGCTATGCTCAGTCTCTCAGTCGTGTCCAGCTCTTTGCAACCCTATGGACTCTAGCCCTCCAGGCTCCTCTGTCCATAGGATTCTCCAGGCAAGAATACTGGCGTGGATTGCCATGCCCTTCTCCAGGGGAGCTTCCTGACCCGGGGATCAAACTGGCATCTACTGTGTCTCCTGCTTTGGCAGGCAGATTCTTTTACCACTGAGCCACCTGGGAAGCCCCTGGTAGCTATGTGCAAGGGTGCAAATTACTCACGAGGCTGGCCAGTTCAATGGGGGAACTCTGCGTGGTGCTGAAATACATGCTAGGTCTGATAACGTACGGATGCTGGAATAAATGAGCAAACCCATGGTCACTCCTGGCAAACGATCCTAAACACATGCCTTACAGAGAATGCGTCATCCTGTTCTTATGGCCAGGAAAGAGAGAATATGTGTCTGGGTGTCCACTCCAGAAAGAGTCTCAGAGCCCGTACATGTGTGACTTTTAAGGACTCGTTTACTTCTGGGTCCAGAATACCCTGGCTGACAGGTACAAATCCCCTCTGCCTTTCCAGAACCATCTCATTTAGCTAGATGTTAAAAACCTCTGTCTCTTTATTCAGAGAAATCAAGGTTGACTCTACTGTTTTCTCCTGCTTTTTGGTCTCCGATGGATTCTTGAGGACCAGCTTCCCCTGCCAGCAAATTATCTGCTTTCTCATAGATAAATGCAACCACAATGGCTATTCATGTTTCTGAGGAACTTACCTGGAACAAAGGCATCTTTGTGTAAGGCTAAGTAAAGAAAACCCCTCTTTTCTGATTTTTTTCTTCCTGGGCCTTTTAATGCCACTGGAATAAAATTTAGTTTCAACAATCCTGAAACTACAATAAGATCAATTAACAGAAATATGGGTCCAGGTCAAGCCAGAGACTTCCTTCTCTGAAGGCTTTTGAGAAACCTACCTGAGCAAGTGAAATTAATTTGTATGTCCTTTCAAATTGAGGACGCTGGAAATCAAGCAATCAAACTTGTAAATAACAGGTGATTTGTGTCCATATTGTATGGCTGAATAGGAATAACACTGGCTCAGAGTTTGAGTTCTGCTCTATCATCATCATTTCCTATTTATGTGACTTTGGGAAGGCAGGTCCCTTATAGTCTCCACAACACTCAGTTTTCTTATTTCTAAAATGGAGAGCTTCCCAGGTGGTACTAGTGGTAAAGAAGCTGTTTGCTAATGCAGGAGACTTAAGAGATGGGGGTTGATCCCTGGGTCAGAAAGATTTCCTGAAGGGCACTGCAACCCACTCCCATATTCTTGCCTGGAGAATCCCAAGGACAGAGGAGCCTGGTGGGTGATAGTCTATAGGATTGCAAAGAGTCAGACCTGACTGAAGCGACTGAGAACGTACTCAGAGGTTACCTGGGAAAAGAACTAACACAATCTGAGGCACCTAGTTGGCTCATGGCTTGATTTCAACCAGTGTGTGGAACTTTTGGAAACTAGATTTCAATGGAATGAACCTCAGGCAAGAATGACATTGGTCAAGGAAATATTCCTTTGGACCTCAGTTCCCACACTGTGTTCTGAGTGTAGCTGAGCTGATCTCTGAGAGGTTTTCAAACAGTAGGAATTATATGAAAACTACTTAAAAAGTACTTTATATATGTATATGTATGTATGACCAGCCTGGATATCATATTAAAAAGCAGAGACATTACTTTGCCAACAAAGGTCTGTCTAGTCAAGGCTATGGTTTTTCCAGTGGTCATGTATGGATGTGAGAGTTGGACTGTGAAGAAAGCTAAGCACCAAAGAATTGATGTTTTTGAACTGTGGTGTTGGAGGGACTCTTGAGAGTCCTTTGGACTGCAAGGAGATCCAACCAGTCCATCCTAAAGGAGATCAGTCCTGGGTGTTCATTGGAAGGACTGATGCTAAAGCTGAAACTCCAATACTTTGGCTACCTCACGCAGAGTTAACTCATTGGAAAAGACTCTGATGCTGGGAGGGATTGGGATTCAGGAGGAGAAGGGGATGACAGAGGATGAGATGGCTGGATGGCATCACCGACTCAATGGACATAAGTTTGAGTGAACTCCAGGAGTTGGTGATGGACAGGGAGGCCTGGCATGCTGCAACTCATGGGGTTGCAAAGAGTCGGCCACAACTGAGCTACTGAACTGAACTGAACTGATGTATGTTATTGTGATATATGTCCATAGAAGAAGAGTCTGGCAGGCTATATAGTCCACAGAGTCACAAAGAGTCAGACACGACTGAGTGACTAAGCACAGCACACACACACACACACACACACACACACAGGAGTTAAATAATATCATCAGTTAAAAGAGGAAGGTGGCAAGGTTGGGAGAGAGAAAATCCAAGGCCACAATACCAAGAATAGGAAATACCAGATCCTGAAGACTATCAAGACCCTACACGGATCTGCCATATGACACTGTCATCTCAGAGATGGTGCCACGATGAAATAAATAGGTATGTTGGGGGCAATACTAAGGCACTTTGATTAGCATGCCAGCCTCTCAATGATTCCAACATTGTCTTCTTAGGTCAAGCCTCCCTGAACCTAGACAAAATTAGACAAAAATTAAATAATCTATAATCTTTTCCTCCTTATTAGTTTAGACTGATAACTAACAAACTGACTATGAGCCCCTCTAGGGTGGATGATGTCTCTCCCCTTTGAATTCCCAGCTCCCACTGGACACATAGATCTTTGACTTGAGCTTACCTGTACTTTGTCTATCTCTGTTTCCTGCTCATCTTTGCAGCATTTTTTATTGACTTTCAGTTCAGTTCAGTTCAGTCACTCAGTCGTGTCCAACTCTTTGCAACCCCATGGACTGCAGCATGCCAGGCCTCCCTGTCCATCATCAACACCCAGAGCTTACCAAAACTTGTGTCCATTGAGTCGGTGGTGCCATCCAACCATCTCATCCTCTGCCGTCCCCTTCTCTTCCTGCCTTCAATCTTTCTCAGAATCTGGGTCTTTTCAAGTGAGTCAGTTCTTTGCATTAGGTAGCCAAAGTATTGGAGTTTAAGCTTCAACATCAGTCCTTCCAATGTATACCCAGGACTGATCTCTTTTAGGATGGACTGGTTGGATCTCCTTGCAGTCCAAGGGACTCTAAAGAGTCTTCTCCAACACTACAGTTCAAAAGCATCAATCCTTCAGTGTTCAGCTTTCTTTATAGTCCAACTCTCACATCTATACATGTCTACTGGAAAAACCATAGCCTTTACTTTAAGCCTATTAAAAAAAACTCATCAGAATCTTATAGTAAAATAGCTAAAGAGCATTTATTTTAATGCTTTCTTATTTTAGAAAGGAGTCTGAATTTATAAGGTGAGCTGATGGCAGAGGAAGTTCTTTCTAAGCGCAGGATTCTTCATATTCCAGCTTCTTATCTCAATGAGACTGTCCCATGCTATCTCCCACTGCCTCCAACCCCACGGCAGCTTCTATTCCCTACAAGTGCATCAAGTGATGAAAAGCATTTTGGCCCCACAATGTTAGAGTTGATTGGGGATATTTCTTTTTTACATCAGGTAGGTTAGTAAGCTACAGGGCCAGGGACTCTCACTGCTGTTTACAAGTATACCTGATTGACTTTATTTTGAAAGCCTACTGTGATACTGTAATTTAGTAGAAATAAATATTTAGTCTTCAACCTCCTTCCTCACCCAGGGCTCCTAAAACTCTTGGAATTTCCTAAGTGATGAGAGTAATCAAGGTTTTTTTATGTTAATGAGGTGACTTTTGGAACACCCCCTTGGTAACCTAAAGATGCTTGCTGCTGCTTCATTTGCTCAATCGTCTCTGACTCTTTGAGACCCCATGAACCGCAGCACACCAGGCCTCCCTGTCCATCACCAACTCCCGGAGTCCACCCAAATCCATGTCCATTGAGTCGGTGATGCCATCCAGCCATCTCATCCTCTGTCATCCCCTTCTCCTCCTGCCCTCAGTCTTTCCCAGCATCAAGGTCTTTTCAAATGAGTCAGCTCTTTGCATCAGGTGGCCAAAGTATTGGAGTTTCAGCTTTAGCATCAGTCCTTCCAATGAACACCCAAGACTGATGTCCTTTAGGATGGACTGGTTGGATCTCCTTGCAGTCCAAGGGACTCTCAAGAGTTCTCTCCAACACCACAGTTCAAAAGCATCAATTCTTCTGCACTCAGCTTTCTTTATAGTCCAACTCTCACATCCATACATGACCACTGGAAAAACCATAGCCTTGATTAGACAGAACTTTGTTGACAAAGTAATGTCTCTGCTTTTCAATATGCTGTCTAGATTGGTCATAACTTTCCTTCCAAGGAGTAAGCATCTTTTAATTTCATGGCTACAATCACCATCTGCAGTGATTTTGGAGCTCAAAAAAATAAAGTCTGACACTGTTTCCCCATCTATTTCCCATGAAGTGATGGGACCGGATGCCATGATCTTAGTTTTCTGAATGTTGAGCTTTAAGCCCACTTTTTCACTCTCCTCTTTCACTTTCATCAAGAGGCTTTTTAGTTCCTCTTCACTTTCTGCCATGAGGGTGTTGTCATCTGCATATCTGAGGTTATTGATATTTCTCCTGGCAATCTTGATTCCAGCTTGTGCTTCCTCCAGCCCAGCGTTTCTCATGATGTACTCTGCATATAAGTTAAATAAGCAGGGTGACAATATACAGCCTTGATGTACTCCTTTTCCTATTTGGAACCAGTCTGTTGTTCCATGTCCAGTTCTAACTATTGCTTCCTGACCTGCGTACAGATTTCTCAAGAGGCAGGTCAGGTGGTCTGGTATTTCCATCTCTTTTAGAATTTTCCACAGTTTATTGTGATGCACATAGTTAAAGGCTTTGGCATAGTCAGTAAAGCAAAAGTAGATGTTTTTCTGGAACTCTCTTGCTTTTTCGATAATCCACCGGATGTTGGCAATTTGATCTCTGGTTCCTCTGCCTTTTCTAGAACCAGCTTGAACATCTGGGAAGTTCAGGGTTCACATATTGCTGAAGCGGCGGCTGCAGCGTAGTGCAGGCGTGGCCAAGAGGAGCTACCCCATGCCCGAGGTCAAGATGCTTAGCCTGTGGAATTTGCATTCCTTATCCCTAAGTATTGAGCTGGCCAAAAATGTTTGTTCAGGTTTTCCTTAAAATGTTATAGTAAAACCCAAACCAAATTTTTGGCCAGCCCAATGCAGCACGGGGATTGAGTTGAATTGTGAGACAATCATTTAGTGTTGCCGTTTTTCTTAGACGTTTGGGGACCCTTCCCCACTGAAGCTGGGTGCAGCACTCATCTCCCTAGCTGCGTGCGGGAGTAACAAAACCTATCAATTGCGATGCCACCCAAAGCATGAGAAGGCCCTGGGGAAAAGGAAGATGAAGACTCATCAGGAGGAAAAAATGCATGGGCTAATATTTTATTCAGTTCTGCACAGTGAAAACTCTCAGTGGGCTATTCCATGTTAATAGCAAGACATACTTGGCCCTGAGATATCTGTCACAAGAAAAAAAAAAAAGTTGTCTTCAGTCTTGTCAAAACTGGGCTTGGGCCAATGAAGTCTGTGCGTCTGGTGTCCCTGAGAGAGATGTGTGGACAAAATCTAATTGTACTTTCCTGAGGAGTTAGCCAAAGACACTAGCTCCTGCTCCTGCAGGCATGCTCAGTAATGTCTGACTCTTTGAGACCCCATGGACTGTAGCCCGCCAGGCTTCTCTGTCCATGGGATTTCCCAGGCAAGAATGCTGGAGTGGGTTGCCATTTCCTTCTCCAGGGTATCTTTCTCAACTGAGGGATGGAACTGCATCTCCTGCATTTCCTGCATTAGTAGGAGGATTCTCTACCACTGAGCCACCTGGGAAGTCCCTATATGGAAAAAAGGAAGAGAATGTTTATTGAGTATCTACCATGCTCCTGGTCAAGAAGGCTTTCACCTACAATCCTGCAAACCCAGATCCTCAACTCTCCAGTTATATAACCCAGCAATTTATTTAATCTTCCAGTACATTATAAAGTTTTTATGAGCATTAAACCAGATCAATTAAATAAAGTTCTTAGAACACTCCCTAGCATGTGGTAGCACTTGATAAGTTTTATCTATTATGTTGGGGTTTTTCGCAATGTTTGTGTGGGTGGGGGTGGGGCAGAGAGGAGAGCATATTTTCGGTCAACTAGGTGACCAGGGGTATTACTGATATTCAAAGCTCAGCTTTCAGAGATATTTACTATTTTACAATGTATGCAACAGACTCACACAAAAGAGGGTTTTCCCCGCCCCAAATGTCAATAGTACTTTTGTTGGGAAACCACAGAGCTAGGACCTATAATGTGAGTTGCATAAGTTTTAATCATTACCAAATACAATAAGGTCAGTTATGATTACCCCTAATTCACAGATGAGATACCTAAGATTTTCCATCACTTGCTCAAGGTCAAAAAGCTATTAATTACCATGGCTTGCTTTTGAATGTACACATTTCTGTTTCCAAAGTTAATAGGCTTTTTGCTATACACTGCTTTCTCGATTTTGGGGATCCAGATATTGCAGTTCAAGTCCTGTAGAAAAATGGAAAGTTGGGAGTGAGTCCAAATTTCTATCATAATTTGAGTAGAAATATCCTAATTGGGTGGAAAAAATAGCTAATTTACAGGACAGGTTGTTGAAGTTTAGCAGCTTCAGCTATGTGAGAAGCTGCTCGTTAGCTAGGAGGGAGTTTGTGTTACTAATAACCAGTCTCTCCTGTATCAGGAGTCTCTACTATCATAGATGGTGTGATCACACCGTGGAGATGCCATGGACATCCACAGTGGCCACGAGAAACATAAGCTTCCCACATAGGTGTTTTGAGCTGATGTGTGGAGAAACCTGGTAATTAAATGAAGGACCAAACACATCAACATGATACGATTTAGGGCACTAGATGAAAGCACCTCTGTGAAATATATATTTTTCTTCAACTCAAAAAAAAAAAAAAAATCAGCAGCATAGCCTCCAAAGGCTTCCTGCATCTACTTCCCAATGTCCACAAAAATCCCTTGGACAGGGTACAATGCATTATTACCCAGCACCTGATTTCATCTGTGTCTAAATTCACTTATTCATTTAACAGTTGTTTCTTGACTCCATTCAAGGACAAGCCATTGTGCCAAGAACTGTGGATACAAAGATGAATGTAGCATATTATTGTCTTTAAGTTTATGATTTAATGAGGGAGGGTGTTAAGAAGTGATTGTTATCCCTTGTGCGAAGAATGATACTAGAAGGATTTACAAGGTGCAAAGGTAGCACAGAAGGCAGAAAGGCCAAAGGCTCATCTGGAGAATCCAATCTGCTGCTGCTGCTGCTAAGGCACTTCAGTCGTGTCCGACTCTGTGCGACCCCAGAGACGGCAGCCCACCAGGCTCCCCCGTCCCTGGGATTCTCCAGGCAAGAACACTGGAGTGGGTTGCCATTTCCTTCTCCAATGCATGAAAGTAAAAGGTGTAAGTGAAGTCGCTCAGTCGTATCTGACTCTTAGCCACCCCACGGACTGCAGCCTACCAGGCTCCTCTGTCCATGGCATTTTCCAGGCAAGAGTACTGGAGTAAGTGCCATTGCCTTCTCGGAGAATCCAATCAGGCTTCCTTTATTTCAGTATTGGTTTGGGCATTCGTCAAGGGTACTAGAGGAAAGGGCTTTCCAGGAAGACAGGTGAGCAGGTATGCCACAGTAAGAAGCTCAGCTCCAAGAAGTCTGGTGAGGTGTGAACAAAGGTAGGAGGGGAAAATGGAGACATACAAGGCTGGAGAGCAGGCAGGTGCAAGGTCAGGAAGGGAGCTTGCTGAAAAAATGTTGCCTTTTATTTGACAGTTAATAGTGAACCAGTAGCAGTGTAGGGATATAACAAAATAAAAACTGAAAGTGGATGCCTCTTAGTATTTGATACAGAAAAAAAAAAGGTATTGAGATCTACCTTTTATCCTATGATGTCCCTGTTAATATTCAATGAGATACCAAGTCTATGCCTCTGTCCTTTAGGGCTGTATCTCACATTCCTTTCTTAGGATCCACTCAATATGTGTGTATTAACTCCTCAGTCGTGTCTGACTCTTTGCGACCCCATGGACTGTAACCCACCAGGCTCCTCTGTCCTTGGAATTCTCCAGGCAAGATTACTGGAATGGGTTGCCGTTTCCTTCTCCAAGGGATCTTCCTGACCCAGGGATTGAACCTTCATCTCCTGCATTGGCAGGCAGATTCCTTACCACTGAGCCACCAGGGAAGCCCAGTTGTGTAAAAACACCATAGTTGCAAATTAAATATAATGGAAGTCTGAATTAGGAGACCACTCTTTTTTTTTTTTTTAATGTTTTAGGATATTTTTATTTTTATTTATTTATTTTTTTTTAATTTAATTTTATTTTTAAACTTTACAATATTGTATTGGTTCTGCCATATATCAAAATGAATCCACCACAGGCATACATGTGTTCCCCATCCTGAACCCTCCTCCCTCCTCCCTCCTCCCTCCTCCCTCCTCATACCATCCCTCTGGGTCGTCCCAGTGCACCAGCCCCAAGCATCCAGTATCCTGCATCGAACCTGGACTGGCGACTCATTTCATATATGATATTATACGTATTTCAATGCCATTCTCCCAAATCATCCCACCCTCTCCCTCTCCCACAGAGTCCAAAAGACTGTTCTATACATCAGTGTCTCTTTTGCTGTCTCGTATACAGGGTTATTGTTACCATCTTTCTAAATCCCATATATATGTGTTAGTATACTGTATTGGTGTTTTTCTTTCTGGCTTACTTCACTCTGTATAATAGGCTCCAGTTTTTTAGTATTTAATACAGAAAAAAAAGGTATTGACATCTGCCTTTTATCCCATAATGTCCCTGTTGATATCCAATGAGATACCAAGTCTATGCCTCTGTCCTTTAGGGTTGTATCTCACATTTCTTTCTGAGGATCCACTCTGTGGCCCCCTAATTCAGACTCCAATTATATTTAATTTGCAACTATAGGGTTACTCACAATTACTGTCTCCTTCCTTTCAGCCATCGTGCTCTCACAGAGTTTTTTAAAATCAGAAAAATATGTGCTAAATACAAGATAGAAGCCCAATACATACTTCTTGAGAGACTGCTTCTTCTTGTTTTGTTGTTTGGTTGCTAAGTCAGGTGCAACACTTTTGTGAGCTCCTGGACTGTAACCCACCAGGCTCCTCTGTCCATGGGAGTTCACGGCAAGAATACTGGAGTGCCTTGCCATTTCCTTCTTCAGGGAATCTTCTTGACCCAGAGATCAAACTCCCATCTCCTGCATTGCCTGTATCTCTTGCATTGCAAGTGAATTCTTTATCACTGAGCCACCTGAGAAGCCTGAGAGACTACTGCTGCTGCTAAGTTGCTTCAGTCAGGTCCGACTCTGCGCGACCCCATAGACGGAAGCCCACAAGGCTCCCCCATCCCTCAGATTCTCCAGGCAAGAACACTGGAGTGGGTTGCCATTTCCTTCTCCAAAGCATGAAAGTGAAAAGTGAAAGTGAATACGCTCAGTCGTGTCCAGCTCTTTGTGACCTCGTGGACTGCAGCCCACCAGGTTCCTCCATCCATGGGATTTTCCAGGCAAGAGTATTGGAGTGGGGTGCCATTGCCTTCTCTGGAGAGACTGCTAATAAATGCTAATTAAAAGTCACATAAAATTTTATTACTTACATAGTATTTTTTCATACCCTTTACATGTTATAGCTATCCTATGTTGTGTTCATAAAGGACTGAAGATTGTGATAAAGACAACAAGCAGATATGGTGAGGGTATGTCAAGAGTTAAAATTAAGAGTTAATGTCAAGTTAACATCAAGAGTTAAAATCCCAGACAGCAGTACCAGGAGGTGAGAAGGTGAATATGGGTATGGAAGTGGGTTACTGTTTTGGGGTTTAATAAAGTTTGTGAACTGGAAGAATATTTTTATAGATTGAATGGTGTCTTGTTAAAATTCATACATTAAAGTCCTAACACCGAATACCTCAGAATGTTATCTTGTTTGGAAACAGGGTCATTGCAGATATTAAATAGAATTAGTTAAGATAAGGTCATGTTGGAATAGGATGGGCTTTTAATGACTGGTGTATTTATAAAGGGGAAATCTGGAAAGAGACATGCATAGAGAAAAAACCGTGAGAGGAGACTCGGGGAGAAGATGTTACTGAGTCCAAGCTCACTCTGATCACCTCACATCATGCCAATAAATCTGAGAGATGAGGTACTGATGCAAGGATTATGACTTTATTCAGAAATTTGGCTGGCTAAGAAGATGGCAGATTAAGTTCTCAAAATAACCATCTCATTTGTGTCTGGATGCTAGGGTCTTTTATGGAACAGAGATGGGGGGCGGGATGAGAAAATAAAGTAAAAAGACCATTAATATTGTAAATATTTCCTAGAATGGCAAGCCTCATGGAGGGGGTGTATTAATTTCCTCCTTCCTGTGGCCACCCACAGGTAGACATGGTCCTGAATGAAGGCACCTTGGTTTAATATTCAGGCAGAGGGTCCGAATTTCCTGAGGCAGTCCATTATGTATAAAGCAGCATCTTCTTAGTGAGCAATAGCACTTGGGAGCAAAGGAGTCAGAGCTGGTTCTTCCCTGCAACAAAGACAGATGTCTATAAGCCAAGGAGTGAACAGTGGAGCAGACCCTGCACTCACAGCCCTCAGAACGAGTCAATCTTGCCAACTCTTGGATTTTGAACTTCCCGCCTACAGAATGGTAAGACAATGCATTTCCTGTTGTTTAAGTCACTCAGTTTGTGATACTTTGTTATGGTAGCCCTAGAAGACCGATATGAATGTCAAGGAGTTATGACATTGGGCTTTGGATAACTGATCTATGTGACTGCCTGTAGTGGATACTATTGGTATCTCACCTTTATTCCCTTGAGTGGGTGAAAGTGGCTCAGTCATGTCTGATTCTTTGCAACCCCCTGGACTGTAGCCTGCCAGGCTCTTTTGTCCATAGGATTCTTCCGATAAGAATACTGGAGTGAGTAACCATTCCCTTCTCCAGGGCATCTTCCTGACCCAGGAATCAAACCCAGGTCTCCTGCATTTCAGGCAGATTCTTTACCATCTGAGCCACCAGAGAAGCCCTATTCCTTTAGAAGACTTTTATCATTTCCTTAAGCTCTGCCCCACTCCCTCCCCACTTCATTGGGCCTTATCTACTTTCTGGAAGATAGCCCTTGGCTTATAGGAGCAGCTTTGCCCTCACCTGCAGACTGTGGGAATTTAGAAGCACCCTCCCTATACCCAGTGGCCCTAGACCAATAACTGAAGGGTGAAGGTGTAGAAACACCCAGCTTTCTGGACTCTGAGGTGGAATCTCCACTCCAGAGGTCCCTGGCAGGATGAGGATGAAGCTCCCTTTCACAGAGGTTCATCTGAGATTGCCCTCTTGGCCTGCTACCTCCATTTTTTAAAACCAGATTCTCCTGGGAATACTGCTTTCTTAAATCATTGCATCTGAATCCTCCCTTCAGAATCTGCTTCTGAGGACCCCAGACTAAGATAATGTTGACTCTCCACCCAGAACCCGAAAGACTAAAGTTAGAGTATAGGTAGTAAGACTCTGATTTCCATATGAGCAAACGAAGTGACTCTTCCCTGGTGACTCAGTGGTAAAGAATCCGCCTGCAATGCAGGAGACCTGGGTTCTACCCCTGTGTTGGGCAGATCCCCTGGAGAAGGGAATGACAACCCACTCCAGTATTCTTGCCTGGAGAATTCCATGGACAGAGGAGCCTGGCAGGCTACAGTCCATGGGGTCACAAAGAGTCAGACACACCTGAGAGACTTTCATTTTCACTTTCAAAGGAAGTGAGGTTGGTAAATGTCAGCCAAGGTTACAGCTGAAAGGCAGAATGGAAAGATAACATGTTCCTTAGAAGACAGGGTTTGCATGAGGATGAAAAAGATAACACGTGGAGGTGACAAAAGGAACCTAGGAGAATGTCAACACAACCACTGTATCTTTGGCACGGAGGAAGTCATGTTAGTAGGAATAACATCAGTGGGACTTCCCTGGTGGTCCAGTGATTAAGACTGCATTAAGACTGCTTGGGGGCACTGGTTTGATCCTTGGTTGGGGAACTAAGATTCCACATCCCACTCAGTGGGGCCAAAATAAATAAATAACATAAGCATACTTGTAATCAGAGCAGATAGATTAATAGTTCACACACCTTGATTCTTAGCATATTGTTTTACATCTCATTGTACTCCAAGAATTAAGGCAACCTGTGTAGCTTGTAGCAAGGAAGTGACTTTTTCACCTGCAGAATTTGGCTCTGTGTTACTTAAACGCTTTGGAATTTAAGGTGATGTTTTTCTCTTTCTTTAAAATGTCTGAGTGCTGTGTTGATAAATGTCATAGACAATAACAAATGTGATGGAATGTGCTGAGGATAATGGGAGTGACTTTCTCGTTCACCTGAACCATGACTTGTCTGTGTTTAACAAGAATAATGAATGTAATTTAATACAGCACCTTTGTAGGAAAGGAACTCAAAACACCTCTCACAGAGAATATTAAAATGCTGAATTATGCAATAAAGACATAGATTTAAGTAGATAATAATAAATCACAGTTACAAAGTCACACAATGTAGCAGAGGGTACATTTATTTAAATATGCATTATATTGTTATTAGGTAGAAATGTGAACATAGAGGGGTCCATATGGAATAAAGAAAACAAAGGTCATAGAAAGATTAAACAGCTATTTTAATGAATAGAACCAGCACCAGATACAACACGAGAGCCAGACACAGATGGAAGATAATTGGATCCACCATGGTTGAGCTGGGTGGCTTTAAACAAATCAATTAACCTATTTGGGCTTCAATCTCTCTACATATATAAAATGAGCCAATATTACCTGCTTTATAGGGTTTTATGGGGAATTAATGAGATAATACATATTTTAGCAGGTGTTCAATAAAAGATAGCATTTTAAAATATTACCCTTATTTTCAATAAGATGTAATAACTACAGCCACCTTCTACTACCTCATAAGGTCCCACTACACACGTCAACATATATCAGTGACATGTCAGTCTATAAATCCTTAACAATCCCATCGCTCTCTGTTCCATGAAATACAGTCATAAATCATGTACAGCACTCAAAGAAAAAGATTGGAACTCATCTAGTTCAACCAACTTACTTAATACACAAAGAAATTGAGGCTCAATGAGGTGAAATGATCTTGTAATCATACCCAATTGTAGCTACTATTTTGTTCCATGGACTCTGTCCACACTTTAGGTGCATTATTATATTGGATTCTTATGAGAAGTTTATGAAGGAGATATTCTTAGTTATCCTGAACAAAGTGAGGCACAGAAAGAGGAAACCCTTTGCCTAAAATTTCATAGCTGTCTGGTGGCACAGTCAACTGACGTTTGGGTTTTCAGTCAACTGACAATTTAGCAGATGTCTTCAGAGTCTCTACCTTCCATCCCATCTTCCCACCTCTATGTTGCTACTGAATTTACATAGGGCCAGGAAGCAGCTTGGGTTTTACTTTATTGGTGTTAATAGTTATATGAGCAGGTTGCAGGTAACTACTGTCATTTCTCCTTCCCTAGAGATTTTCTGTGGCTCAAAGGGAAAAACCAAAAAAGACCACATATTGTTTATATTTTAAACATCAAACAAGAGGTGAGACTTAAAATGAGTTTTCGGGTAATCCATATTTTTTGACAGAGAAGTGTTTGCTGGTCCACTAGCCATAGGACACAGATTCACAAAACACGATTACTCTGTTGACTTTTTATGTCATTTTGGCTATAGAGGTTTTTTTTTTTTTTTTTTTGGCTAAGCAGTTTTAATTTAGAACAAAAGTAAAATATCAGCTACTTTGTTTTTATTTTATTAAAGTATAATTGATTTACAATATTGTATTAATTTCAGGTGTCCTATTGATACAAAGTGATTTGGCTATACATATACATTGGGTATATGTTTATTCAGATTTTTTCAGGTTTTTCCATAACATTTCACAAATAAACCTGAACAAGCTTTTAGGACAACCCAATATATGTGTATATACCTATATAATCTTTTTTTCAACTCTTTTCCACTCTAGGTTATTGCAAGACATTGAATACAGTTCCCTGTGTTATACAGTAAATCCTAGTTTTTCAAATATCAGTTACTTTGAAATGATGGCTAAGGAAGTGATGGTTAAGAACTCAGAACTTTCACATCACCAATATGACTTTCTGAGCCTGCAAGATCCTTGGCAGCAACTTCTTGTAAAAAATCAGCATGTCAAAAGAAACAATGACCCTTCCCATGAAACAGGAATAAAACCACTGAACTCTCCAAGTGGACTTGGAACAGAAGTCTCCAAGACAACCTCGATACATCTCCTTCCTTTCTCACTCATTGAGGGCAAGTACACGGGGTGATGGAATTCCTTCAACCTAATCAAGAGGGTCACCAATCCAGAACGACACTAGGGGACTCAGATAAGAGAGTGAATTAATTGCCCATTGTAAACAGCAGTTTCCTTTGGCCAAGCCACCGACCGTTAGTTATTCTCTGATGTGAGTAACATGAAGCATTTTCACTTGGACTGGAACCTAGGAAGCAAAAACACAATAGTTCATTTTATCTTCCTGACAACAATTGAGGTAGGATTATTTGTCACCAGAAATTGAAGGAGAACCAGATCAATGGTGGGATATTTTCAATTTCATAGATCTTGAGAGATGAAAGGCAATTTATATATCATCCTATCCAAACTCCTTGTTTTAGCCAGGAGAAAACATGGACCCAAGAGGCAAGGCAATTCATCCAAGGGCACACAGGTAGTACTATGGTAGAATGGGATCTAGTTGCTAGCCTCCTGGTTGTTTGACATTGCTCTTTCCATAATATAGTATGGTCTCTCTGATTATGAGCTGGGGGTCTGGCATTCCATCCTCTGTCATGTGTGTAACGAGCACTTCCAATGTTCTTACTACATCTCCAGGACCAACTCTAGGAAATTAAAATGAATGAAGTAAATGATCAAAGAGCCACTTATTAATGTATATTGCCTCTTTAATTCTCACAGTGCACTGAGTCCCTTTTACCAGTGAGGAAACCAAAGCTTTCTTATGACTACACTGCTAATTGATAGCAAAGCTGTGATTCAAACTGAAGCTGTTTGGCTCAGTGTTTTAGGCTTATGACCCTATCATTCTGCCTTTCACAATCCAGATTTTTTTCCTCTTCAACTTGTATAACCCCTGACATACCCACAGGGCCTTTTTCTAATCTAGTTGTCGGGGATGAACCATGATCTGGAAACATACAAAGCCCTTGACCTCAAGGAGCTGACATTCTAGGGGTTATAGATCAAAGATCATAAATAGATACATACAGGATATGCTCTATTTTGGGATAAGGGCTAAGAAAGAAAATGAAGCAGTGGAAAGAAGAATCTGGCCAGAGAGGGTGCTCTTTTAGATGGGGTAGTCAGGGAAGGTCCCTCTGAGGAGGGAACGTCTGAACAGAGGGTGAAAATGACAAAGAGCAAGGACAGATATGGCCACAAAGGGAGATTTGGGGGAGGGGTCAGCAGAGCGTGGCAATTAAGGGCATTCACCATTATGTCACTATTCCTGGGATTAAATATCTACTGGACTACATAGCTTGAGTAGGTTCACTCAAATTCTCTGAACCTCCTCTCTAAAATGAGACTAATAATACTTCTCCCTTCTAGGGTCATGTGAAAATTAAATGAAAACAATATCTGACACACACACAAAAATCATCTCTTTCTCCCTCTCTCTAAATTATGTGCTCATCATCCTTTAACTTCAAATCATTGCCCTAGATGCTGTTTCCACATTTAAAAAAAAAAAAAAAGACTTTTTATTTTTACATTTTTATCTCTTCAATAAAATATTATGGAGAAGGCCAATAAAATAAAGCAGATACAAGGGAAGCTGTTCTGGTTGACCCAGGGGGGCAGCAGGCAGGCACAATCTGCTCAGCTCCACCTTTACGTAACCCACCCCATGTGGTCCCAAGAAGGCCCTAGGCTTCAGAGAAAGCACTTAATCACATTCCCATCTGACAGAGCTCCTAACAAAATGACTGACGTGAAATATGGGCTGAACATGTAATTGTTAAAATAGTGTTGAAAACTACAAAGTCTAGCCTCTTGGCTCTTTGATTTTTTGAGTCAAGAGATTACTAGGCCATACCGCACAGAGCCATCCTCCTTGAGGTGGGTGCTGGGGGGGGTTGTTTATTTAGCTCAGGCTTAGTCACAAGTTCAGAACGTTCTGTGTGGGTTTTACTGGAACTCGGTATCATGGCTCATCCAATCTCAGATCACTCTGGCTAAGGCTGCCAGTTATCTCCCCTGGGGAAGTGACTAGGGTTCCCAGGCTCCACAAGAGCCAATGGGCTTCCTGCTTTTCCTTCAGCCTAAGGGACAGCTCCCCAAGAGCTCAAAGGGGCCTTGGCCTGTGTGTCCAGTGCCCCATGAGGGAGGCCTCCCTGTGTTGAGGAACCTGGACAGCCTGCTACTTTAGATTTCTAGAAATATCTTCATCACCTGGAGACCAACTTGTGTTTTTATTCCTTTTGTGTGTTCTACTTGTATGCTGCTGTGAATCTGGGTGTGGTTAGCCCAAATATGGGTCTGTTGTTGAGGGTTTGTTGGTCTCTGGGATGTTTACTTCACTTCACTTCACCACAGCAGTTACCAAACCCTCTTTGCTTCAGTTCTTGAACCTCACTTTCTTCAGGGAAAGAGACTTGTGTTTGTTGAAGACCCTCCTAGATGCCAGTCAGAGGACAGTCACGTCCAACTACAGAAACTTATTCAATCCTTTCAATAGTCCTCTGAGGAAGAACTTGTCCTCTCTCTTTAAAAGAAGAAAATGAGTCCCCAAAACATTAAATATGTCATGCATATTCACTCATGCTCATACAGTGAGTGAAAAAGAGAGTCATTTCCAGCCAAAGTCAGGCAGGCTCAAAAGGCTGTGCACTAATGAGAAAATCCATCTAATTAAAAAAAAAAGGCTGGTGCACAGTTTAATCCTCCAAGAAACAGTCACATTTTTAAGACCTGAGATTGACTTATCCAGATGAATTTTTAGGTGGATTAATTCCAGTGACAGTAGGTGTGTGTGTGTGTGTGTGTGTGTGTGTGCGCGCGCACACGCACACATGTGCATCTGTGTGGGGCAGAGAAGAAGGCAAACAGAATATGGGGGAAATTAACTTAATCCTTAGAAGGACAGCAGTTACGAACATGGGTAAAGTAAGATGGGCTTGGGGTGTCAACCATGGTACTTAGTAGTTGTATAGCTTTGGGCAAAAAAATAATCTTTATGAGCCTCAGTTTCTTTAAAGGAAATTGAAATTCTTTGCATTCTAGAGGGCATGATGTGAGGATTGAATAAGATGTTTATAAATTATTTAGCACATGATTAGAATAAGAAAAGTCTTCAATAAAAGTTAACTTATAATATGCTTTATGTAAATACATCTCATTTTAATCTTGTGAGCATCCTATGAAGTAGTTAGTATTAGCTCATTTTATGTGTGAGCAGATTGAGTCTAGAAGAATTTGAATTCAATCGACCATGGTACCAGAGCTAATAAATGGCAGAGTTGGGAATTAAACCTAGGCTGATATAGCTACTGCTGCTGCTGCTGCTGCTAAGTTGCTTCCTTCAGTCGTGTCCGACTCTGTGCGACCCCATAGACAGCAGCCCACCAGGCTCCCCCGTCCCTGGGATTCTCCAGGCAAGAACACTGGAGTGGGTTGCCATTTCTTTCTCCAATGCACGAAAGTGAAAAGTGAAAGTGAAGTCGCTCAGTCGTGTCTGACTCTTAGCAATCCCAGGGACTGCAGCCTACCAGGCTCCTCCATCCATGGGATTTTCCAGGCAAGAGTACTGGAGTGGGGTGCCATTGCTTTCCCCAGGTATAGCTACAAAATCTGTTTATTTCAATTAAATCACTGTGCCGTCTATGTTGAGTGAAATTCTGTTTTCTAGTGACTTGGAAACAGCACATTATAGATTTCAAGGACCTGAGATAATACTGTAAAAATCACTTGTAGTACTGCAAAAATTAGGTGAGATAATAAAAATAAAGCACCTTGCATACTGGCATATGGTATAGCACTCACTTGTGCTAAATTGCCACTGGTATTTCCATTGCCAGCACAGATCCTGGTACAGAGCAGGTGTTCAGTAAGTGATGGCTCATTAACTGATGGCGTACACTTTGAGTTTTGGAAGCATCACGGGTAAAGTCTACCTCTACTCAAGCACCATACAGACAGCAGAGGGCATTTATCATGTCTTTTCCCCAATTTCTCACCAAGGCTACCTGTTGCCCACCCCCCCCACCATCCTTCTGGCCATTTCTCATGCTTTTGGACAGAGGTCCATGGAAATACTGCCAGGGTCACTGTGGGAAAAACCCAAAGGAGAAAGTCACAGGCTTGACTCCCCCCACCCCCTGGTCACCCAGCCTCATTTCCGTTTCCCAAACAAGACACACTTTTATGAGACACTACTCTGATTTTCCCCTCCACTCTCAAGAAGAGAAAACTTTAAAGCCTGGTTGAGGAATGTAGTCTGGGTGAGGCCCACTGGGTGGAAATATTTGATGAGCTTGTAACACTTAGATTAGAGCCTGAACACCACGCATTTGCAATGGGAAGTGGTTTTTTAGATCTCCATAGAAGAGCTGCCTCACTCAAATCTTTGTTCTTAATATGGTATTAACCTGCTTTTATTCTTCAACTTTAGCTCTCTACCTATTAACCCCAATTGCTCTTTCTCTTCTAATATTAGAAAATATGACATTGAGATAATGTGCAAGTGGCACATTATATGCTGGTAAAAAAATTCCTAAAGGAGATGGGGAGCTTTTACCCCTGCAGTTCTAGTTCATCTGACAAGTGGAAGGAGGGGAGAGAGCTGTCACTCTGCATCAGTGTGGAGGGAAGCCGGGAAGTGCTACCTGATTCCCAAGGACAGGCAGCCTGACCGGGATATTCTCTGGGGCAGTGGTCCCCAACCTTCAGGCCATGGATCAGTACCAGTACATGGCCTGTTGGGAACCAGGCCACACCACAGGAGATGAGCGGTGGGCAAGTGAGCGAAGCTTCAGCTGTATTTACAGCTGTTCCGCACTGCTCATATATCCCTGCTCTGTAGAAAAAATTGCCTTCCATGAAACTGGTCCTTAGTGCCAAAAACGCTGGGGAATACTGCTAGAGGGCCTGGATACCAGAGGAGGCCCACATGCCTTTAGTTACAGAATATAATCCATTGTTTCTACACAGAAAACTCGGCTTTCTGGAGTTGGGGATACACAACCCTCAATGTGTAAATTGCTAAGGTTTTTTCATTTACTCATATACTCATTTCACAAATTTCTTGATGATACTGATTGGCATTTGTTGAAGATTATTTTCCTTCTGCTTTTGTTTGTTGTTTGTTATACATCAGACATTGTACTGATTTTTTAATGAGTTGTTTTACTTCATCTGCATGATATTTCTGAGAGATGAGATTGGTATCACCATTTTTAGATGAGGAAATTGCAGCTCAGAATACTTATCACTTTCTAGTACTCTTAATTGTGGGGTTATTTTAACTTACCAATATTCGTGTTTATTACCAAATTAATAAAAGAGCTAAAATCCAAGCCCATAAGGAATTTATCCTATGTCTCCTAGGTGACAGAGTTAGTTAACTAGCTAGCTAGATTAAAATAAGAGATGTACTTTGAGATTTAATTTTTAATAACATGAAAATCAAAGTAAAGCAGTACAACCTCATATAAAGTATATATAAGTAAGCTTTTTTAAACGTGCATAGACAAAAGCTCAAAAGAAAGATAAATCTTTAAACACTGTAAATTAAGAAGAAACTCAAATATGTCACAGTGAGAAATATCTGAATGACATTATGGCAACTTGTGTCTGGATAATGGATGCAGAATAGAATTTTGCGGTTGATGGTCAAGGTTTGAATGCTCCCTATGTGATTAGGAAGATCAAAGCTTGAGTCCGAGTACAGTGTGGAGATGAAATGTATGCCTTGCAAATACAGGATCCTGTAAGGGTTTCCACTTATATTAAAAGGGTCCTGGGTGGATAAGAAATGTCTCTCATGAGCAATCAGAACTTAAGCCTCTACCTTTGGCCACCTGATGCGAAGAGCTGACTCATTTGAAAAGACCCTGATGCTGGGAAAGATTGAGGGCAGGAGGAGAAGGGGATGACAGAGGATGAGATGGTTGGATGGCATCACCGACTCAATGGACATGGGTTTGGGTGGACTCCGGGGGTTGGTGATGGACAGGGAGGCCTGGAGTGCTGTGGTTCATGGGGTCTTGAAGAGTCAGACATGACTGAGTGACTTAACTGAACTGAACTGAACTGGAGGCCATGGGATCTGAGCTTACAGGTCCTCTCTGGCATAGGTTTCCTAGAGTTACTGACATAAAAATTAGTTTTAGATCCACAAACTGGATGTCACTCTGAAAGATGTATAAAGCATCCATGACTTGCACCTGTGTGAGTCCAGCTGAGGCCAGGAATAAACTCATTCATAAATGGAGACTAGCCCTTGAAAAATTATCAGTGAACGGACCAGTCAATATAAAGTACTAAAAAAGTTGATCATCCAAATTGCATAAAAAAACTCCTTATCTCACACCATCCACAAAAACAAATGCCAGGTGAATTAAGGATCTAAGGGTGAACAACTAAACTTTAAAACTTGTCAAAGAAAATAAAAGAGGTTTTTGTTTTTACTGTACTGGGTAGAAAAGGATTTTTTTTTTTTTAGTAAGCCATAAAAAGACCAAACCAAAAAGGAAAGGATTGATTAACTTTGAATACCTTGAAATTCAAAGCATCTACACAACAAATGGACCAACAGCCAAGTGGAATGACACAGACCAGTAAAAATTATTATCAAAACATGTTATGGACAAAAAGTTGGTATAAAAAATAAATCAGAGAGGAAACCCAATCATGGAACAGACATTAAAAAAATAAGTAAACTGGCAACTTATGAAAAAGGAGGCAAGAATGGCCCATCAACAATAATATTCCATTTTACATTATTTTAGTATTAATAAATAAGTTTAAGAAAATACCGAGTGTTGGTGAGGATATACAGAAATGGCAACTTTGTTTTCTGCTGGCTGGAGTTAGATTAGAATCCGATTTGTTCAGCAATTTGGCAATAACCATAAATCTGTAGAGGGCACACAATGCCTATCATGTCTCTGCTCCCTCAGGCAGATCGTCTATTTTAGGAGAATTGACCTTGCTCCTGGCTCTAGAGGCAAGGCATGAGGCTCAACACTAAGTTCAATACACAGAAAGCAGTTCAGTGCAGTCGCTCAGTTGTATCCTCCTCTTTGAGACCACATGGACTGCACCAACTCCCAGAGCTTGTTCAAACTCATGTCCATTGCATTGGTGATTCCATCCAACCATCTCATCCTCTGTCATCCCCTTCTCCTCCTGCCTTCAATCTTTCCCAGCATCAAGGTCTTTTCTGATGAGTCGGTTCTTCACATCAGGTGGCCAAAATATTGGAGTTTCAGCTTCACCATCAGTCTTTCCAAGGAATATTCAGGACTGATCTCCTTTAGGATGGACTGGTTGGATCTCCTTGCAGTCCAAGGGACTCTCAAGAGCCTTCTCCAACACTATAGTTAAAAAGTATCAATTCTTCGGCATTGAACTGCTGAGTTGGATCCATTCAGTCCAACTCTCACATCCATACATGACTACTGGAGAAACCATATCCTTGACTAGACAGAACTTTGTTGGTAAAGTCTCTGCTCTTTAATACACATTCTAGGTTGGTCATAGCTTTTCTTCCAAGGAGCAAGCGTCTTTTAATTTCATGGCTGCAGTCACCATCTGCTGTGATTTTGGAGCCCTGTAAGGGTTTCCACTTATATTAAAAGGGTCCTGGGTGGATAATAAAATAAAGTCTCTCACTGTTTCTATTGTTTCCCTATCTATTTTCCATAAAGTTAGTGATATTTCTCCCAGGAATCTTGATTCCAGCTTGTGCTTCATCCAGCCCAGCACGTCACATAAGGTACTCTGCATATAAGTTAAATAAGCAGGGTGACAATATACAGCCTTAACGTACTCCTTTTCCTATTTGGAACCAGCCTGTAGTTCCATGTCCAGTTCTCTTACTTCTTGACCTGCATACAGATTTCTCAGGAGACAGATCAGGTGGTCTGGTATTCCCATCTGTTTAGGAATTTTCTACAGTTTGTTGTGATCCACACAGTCAAAGGCTTTAGTGTAGCCAATAAAGCAAAAGTAGAAATTTTTCTGGAACTCTTTTGCTTTTTCAATGGCCCAACAGTTCCTCTGCCTTTTCTAAATCCAACTTGAACATCTGGAAGTTCACGGTTCATGTACTGTTGTTGTGTACAGAAACACATAGGTAGAAATTCTACCTGGCCATGGAGCAGCTAGAAGAGTTAAGGGGATCCCATTCAACCAAAGTCAGGACTTATATTCAATGCACATCTCTTTGTTTTTTGTGAACTAGTTAGTGTGAATCCCGTTGGCAATCATTTTGGTGCCATGAGGGGACGAGCTGCAATAAGGGTGCCAATGCTGAGTGACTGGGGCAGAGAAATGGAGAGAAAGGACTTCATGGTCTTATCTCATCACTATGTGTGTGTGTGTGTGTGTGTGTGTGTGTGTGTGTGTGTGCGCGCACACGCTCAGTTGCTCAGTTGTTTCTGACTCTTAATGACCCCATAGACAGAAGCCCATGAGGCACCTTTATCCATGGAACTTTCCAAGCAAGAATACTGGGGTGGGTTTCCATTTTCTCCTCCAGGAGCTTCCCCTAAAATTATTAATATTTGTTCTTGGACCTTTCAGTCTTATGGGCCAAAAAAACTATCCTTTGCTAATTGTCATTTTGAGTTTTTATTTATCCTTGTAACCACAACCAACACAACCCTAAAATGAGTAGGATTTAACTAGACACAAGGAAAAGAGGTCATTAACCCAGAGCTGTGGGATAAGGAGAATATTGTGTTAATGTGTTTATTTTCTCTGCTTTGAATATGTTCTCCCATACCACCCTGTTCCAAGCTTACCCTTTATCACAGTTAATTGTAACTGCTTCTTTCCTACTTAAAGCAGAGATGCCATATCTATCATGGCCACCATTGTATACACAGGCCCCCGTTCAGTGCCAAGCCTGTAGCAGGTACTTCATAAAAATTTGCCTAATCAATGTTGAATGAAAGGCATAAAGCAGAGGTGGTAGGTAGGGTCAAAGGCGAGGGTGGGATGATTTGAGAGAATAGCACTGAAACATGTATATGTGTATATGTATACGTGAAATAGATCGCCAGTCCAGGTTCGATGCATGAGACAGGGTGCTCAGGGCCGGTGCCCTGGGAAGACCCTGAGGGATGGGATGGGGAGGAAGGTGGGAGGGGGGTTCAGGATTTGGCACACATGTACACCCGTAGCTGATTCATGTCAATGTATGGCAAAACCACTACAATATTGTAAAGTAATTAGCCTCCAATTAAAATAAATAAATTAAAACAAACAAACAAACAAAAACCCCAAGAGTCAACACAATCCACTCAGAGCAGAATTTACTGGGCATCATATTCAGTCCTTGGACCAAGAGGCAGATTGTGAGGAATGACCAGTGCAAAGTACTTAGAGGAGAGATACAACTGAAGAATGTCATAGGAGAAATGAATTTGCAAATTCACTCATGCATTCATTTATTAAGAAGAAATGGGATGTAGGACGCAAATAGGATGGCTCACTTACTGTAGGCCAGAAATTATTCTAAAGGCTTAACTTCTACTTTATTGCATCCTCCTGACATCCCTCCACAGAGGCAACTGGTGGAAATGACTACCTAGTACGTGCTTAATTTACTGAGCAATGCTAGTTGGATAAATGAATATACCCAAGCCCTGTGTTCATCTCTTCTATCATGTTACTTTCCATGAAGATTGATTGGATGCCACTCATGAGACAGCAAAGCCAAAAGCAACTGCTGGAGCAATGAGAATAATCCTGGCAGTTGGTGCTCCATTGATCTGGAACACCTTTTTTCAAACCTTGATGTACAGGACCTTTTAAAAGCCCCACCAAACAAAGTTTACACCTAACGAAGTTTAAATCATGGAGAGAATGATAATCCAATCTATGTGGACAGAAATAGACTTCTGTCTTGGTTAGTATGAAAGTAAAATTTTTGCAGGATGATAATAGCCGACAAGGTGAAGACAGATAATGGACTCAATTAGAATACAGACTATTTATTTATTTTTTCAGTCACTAAGTCGTGTCCAGTGCTCGCTTCGGCAGCACATATACTAAGTCGTGTCCAACTCTTTGTGACCCCATCAACTGCATCATGCCAGGCTCTTCTGCCCTTTACTATCTCCTGGAGTTTGCTCAAATTCATGTCCATTGAGTCAGTGATGCTATCTAACCATCTTATCCTCTGCCACACTCTTTTCCTTACAACTAAGGAAGGAGGCTGTTTTCCTTATCAGATGCTTGAGAATCTCTTCTGTGGCATGAATGAGCAAGGAACAAATATAGCTTTAAGAGTATCTTACAGAATGAAGTAAGTCAGAAAGAGAGAAGCAAATATCAGATATTAATGCATATATGTGGAATCTAGGAAAATGGGATCTAGGAAATCTATGGAAATCTAGGAAAATGGGATCTAGGAAACCTATGGAAATCTAGGAAAATGATGACATTATTTCCAAAGCAGAAATAGAGACACAGATATAGAGAACAAACGTATGGATACCAAGCGGGGAACAGGTGGGATGGAAGGAACTGGGAGATTGGGGTTGGCACATATACACTACTGATGCTATGTGTAAAATAGATAGGGCTTCCTGAGGCTTTCCTGGTGGCACAGTGGTCAAGAGTCCACCTGCCAATACGGGAGATTTGGGTTTGACCCCTGGGTGGGGAGGATCGACATTGGAAATGGCAACCCACTTCAGCATTCTTTAGGGCTTCCCTGGTGACCCAAAGTGTAAAGAATCTGCCTGCAATGCAGGAGAGCTGGATTTGATTCCTGGGTTGGGAAGATCCCCTGGAGAAGGGAATGGCTCCCCACTCCAATATTCTTTTCCTGGAGAATTCCATAAACATTTCCTGGAGAATTCCATAAACATTTCCTGGAGAATTCCAAAACTATAGCCTGGCAGGCTATAGTCCATGGGTCATATAGTCAGACATGATTGAGCAGCTAACAGATCCACATAAAACAGACAGCTGAAGGGAATATACCGTATGTGTATAGCACAGAGAATTCTACTTAATGCTCTGCAGTGACCTAAATGGGAAAGAAGTCCAAAAGGGAGGAGATAAAATATGTATACATATGGCTAATTCATGTTGCTGTGCAGTAGAAAGTAACATGACATTGTAAAACAACAATACTTCAATTAAAACAAATAATTTTAAAAGAGAGGCTATGGAAGAAATGTACTAGACTTAGTGACATTGTCACAGGCAGCAGGACTTAATGGACAAGAGTGTCGGTAGAGTTAGAATTCTAGGTTACTATCCCATCTCCTCCATTCAGAGGAACTACGTGAATTTTGCAGAAGATGACACAGAGTTTGGAATCGTAGTCATCGTTGTAGATAGTCTTTTCCACAACAAGAGAACCATAGGCATGTGGACTGAGATTTGGGAGGAAGAGAAAAAGGGGGCCAGTGGGGAAAGCAAATGGTCCAAGGGAAAGAACGATAGATGAGAACAAAGGAAAGGAATGTATCTGAGAATAGAGGGTAGATGGCGTTTCTATAACAGGGAGCCAAAGTAATCCGGTGTCACTGAGAGGTCCGAGGGATTGAGGCTTGAGGCAAGATCTGGGGTGAGTTTCACAAAGGCACTTTAGGTACCATTATGGGAGCAGAGATTCAATATAGATGGTTGCAGCAGGAAACACTTTTAGAGGGAATTTAGATGACCTGATAGCTAATAAGGCCATGCAGCTAACATCATCCTTAGGATAAGAGGCAGTGTGGCTCCACTCCTGGGTCCAGATCTGCTCTGTGACTAGGGAAAAGGGTTACTTTCCTTTCTCAGTACACATTCAGCCTCCTTGCAGTTAGGTATGGCTAAGGGACTGAGTTATCGCCCCTGGGATGTGAGCTGAGTGATAAGCACCCATCATGAGTTTCCATGGACCATCCTCCTGCTCATTGTCAATTTCGAGCTTCACAAGAGGAATCCAAGTACGTAGAGGAAGATGTACGCATTGGAGGAAGGTGCCTTGGTCCCCAGATGACTACATGGAGGAAGGAGTATCCTGTCTGCTCCCCACGACCATCACTGGACTATGACGTGAGTGAGAAATTCAATGTTATTGTGTTACGCCACTGTTATTGTAAAGTTCTTTGTGACTGTGGTCAATCTATCCTGCAATTAGAATAATTACCCTGAACCTCTGCTTCTTCATTTGTAAAATGTGGCTTCCCAGGTAGCTCAGTGGTAAAGAATCTGCCTGCCAATGCAGGAAATGAGGGTTCAATCCCCATGTCAGGAAGATCCCCTGGCGTAGGAAACAGCAACCCATTCCAGCATTCCTGCCTGGGAAATTCCATGAACAGAGGAGCCTGGTGGGCTACAGTCCATGGATTCGCAAGAATTTGATAAGACTTTGCAACTAAACAACAACAACTAATAGCTACTTACCCAACAGTTTTCCTTTTTCCTTGCTAATGGGATCCTAATGATGATGGGTTAATTATCATTCTTTTGCTTTAATGGAGTCTGAGTCCCTCTTCAGTCCCCCTAATCATGAGATGGGGTCTGAGGGTGTGTATGTGTGTGTGTGTGTGTGTGTGTGTGTGCACACACGCATGCATGTGTGTTGGCCAATGTAGACCAGGTGTGGTATTCTGTCTCTTGCTTGTGAATGACCCAGAAATGGGCATAGATTACTGAGATGTGGAGGAAAGTCTTCTGGAAAATCTTTCTCATTCTTAAATAAGAACTCAAAAAGCAACATTTATTCCCCTTTTCTAATGTTGCACATTGTTATGTGAGGATGTGATGCCTGGAATTACAACAGTCACCTGTACTCATTAAGATAAAACTGCAACAGCTGACAGGCTGAAGATGGCAGAATTTCAAGGTTGTGGGGCCAATTCTGGAAGCATCCGACTGCCAGAAGTGCTTTAGATGGGATAATGATATTTTCTTTTATTTTTATCTTTCTTTGTTGGTTCTTTGCCACTCACGTCAGAAATACCCTAACCAGGTATTTCAGTTAGGACTAAATCAGCGAGGACGTAAGAATTGCAGGCCAGGCACTAGGTGATCAAAAGCGTCATCGTAGTAATAACCGCCATCCACCAGCATCATAGAATCATGGATTTCCTGAGCCCAGCCCAGTCTTCCTACATCACTGTCACCCTGATCTCAACAGGAAAGTAATATCTCCTTTCAGACTGTGACACAATGTATTCTAAGAGGTGCAATAATAGCCTTAGAAGGGCCACCAGAGTCTTGCCTCTTTTGGAAATTGAGGCAGAGATGTAACAATTGATGGCACTGGGATATGCCTTTTCAATAATGAGATATTTGTAGGGTAAAGTGAAACCTTTGGATAACAGGTGTCCTATACAAATACGGGTATTACTAGCTGGATAATATTTAACAAACACTCCCTTCTTATCACAAGTAATTCAAGGCAATAGCATAGGCTATTACAGTTCCTGGCAAGCAGCAGGTGGGGAAAGTGTGGAATCCTTAGATTTTTTCTAGTAATTGATGAATAGGGATAAACGCAGAGCCTCTCACCATCCTGTTTCCTGCCTTCACTCAGGTTGTTCAGAAAGACAATTGCTGCTCTAAGAAAGGTAACGCCAATATAAAGACTGTCTTCATCCTCCTAGAACCCAATAAAGAAAATCAAATCAGATATGTGTGATGAAGAACTAGATGAAATGAGAGGCTCTTTGCTTGCACAAGAATAGTAATAATAATAATAATGGCATCATGAGGAAGACTGAGTAAAAGAAGAAGAAAAACTTTTTTTCTGGTTTCGTCTATCTGTACCTTTCATATGTAAACTTATCGCTCTCATTTTAAAGTATATACCGTATTTATTTATTTACGCCATGCCATGTAGCTTGTGAGATTTAGTTCCCCAACCAGGGATCGAACTTCTACCCACTTCAGTGGAAACTCAGAGCCCTAACCTCTGGACCGCCAGGAAATTCTTTGTAATCTCTTTAAGTTTGATGCTCTAACAAACCAGTGACGTTGTCTCCATTATTCATATTGATCAGATGGGGGAAACGATGTAGTGAATTTGACTGATGTATCTGGGATCACAACCAAAAAGTATAGGTAAAGGTCTTAAAATCAGGTCCCTGAGTCCAAACACCATGTTACTCTTGCTTAACGACATCTCCTTTCATTTCTTTCTCTCGAGCATGAAGCTCTTGGGTGGTCAAAACTTAAGACTCAGAAATGACAGTCCTCCTACCCTTAGACACATAGGAAGGTACATCCATGAAGAGCAATGCTGTGGAGGGTCCCAGAAGACCTGACTCAGAGTTCTGACTAAAATACTATAAATGCTTCGTGATCTGGGGAAAACGTCTCTCTCAGATCTCTTTCTTTAGTTTTAGAAGCAAAGACCCCTTACTAGATTGTGTCTCAGGTTTATTGAGACATTTGCTTTATACCAATTGACCTCTATTAAAGGAAAATAAATTTAACATGGGAAAAAACACTCCTGCTCAAGTGTTTTATTTACGCTCATCCTATACAGATGTTTTCTTAATATGCATAAAGAAAAGTTCTTATGAATGTCACTTTTCATAAATATGCTGCAAGTTCTAATTGTACACAACTGAACATTTTAGTCATAAGGACTTCTCTGGGTCACAAAGCTAACATTATATAAAAATTGGCCAACAAACACTCTCATACATCAAATTCAATCCAGAACCAAGTTGTTGGATTATTGAGTGCACATCTCACTCTGTTCCAAACTCTCTTGGCTGGATCACTTTTCTGGAAGATGAAACTGTGAGGATTATACCTCTTGCCACAGAGTAGATATCCAGCTAGACCTCTGACATTGCTCCTTAAGATGAACTAGATTTCCTTCTGGCTGTGTGACCCCAGCCTCTCTTGTTCCAAAAATATTTAGCCCCAAACACTCAAGGTCAATACAGAACTTCTTTCTTCTCCTTAAAGGGCACTTTTTTTTTTTTTCTTCTGGCACCTGGACAGCATCCATTCATGTTACAAACCACACCTACTTTGTAGGCACATGTGTTTCTCATTTATTCTTCAGAACAATCATGTCACACAGGGAAATGATAGTCCCATTTCATAGAAGGGGAAATTGACTCAGAGTGATCTGATCCCATGTCAAAGCTGATGGTACTCCTGAGATCTTAAACTAATCTTCTAGCCTCCTGTCTTTCTCTGTCTTCCTTCTCTAGCCCATCTCTACAAATTGTCTCAATGAACCCTTATCCTTGTTGACAATGTGATTTCTATGAAACTTTGTATACACTCACTTCTTTTCATGGTCTATTAATTTTCTCTGGCTCAATTTTCCCATCTTTTAAAAAGACAAAAATTAATAAGGTTGAGTTACCTATGTTTGATCTGTCGAAGTAGTTTGAATTCTTCTGAATCAGGATGAATGCAAATTGCCTTGTTATTTCACTAATTAATGGTATCTGCTTGGAAATGCAACTATTAGTACACAATAAATGATAAGGCCTATAATTATGGATGACAGTAATTGCTTTTTATTTTATTTTGCCCTTACCTTCATCCAAGTTTATCTCCCTGAGTTATAGCTACCTCTGTAGGGGTTAGCAAAACATATTTTAAAAAAAGTCTAAACAATAGGTTCTTTTCCCAAGGGTTTGGAAATTGATGAATCATCTTACTCTGCTTGCAGCCTTCAAGCTGTGTGTTTTGACACAGGGGCGGAAGAGTGGGCTCTTTGAAATTCGAGCTGATCATGTCACCTGCCTGGCGCGTGACCTGTTCCACACGCCACCTGACCCCCTGTGCCCGACGTCACCTGGAGCCTGAAATCTGGAAGCGGAAAGTCCTTGACTGGAGTCAGTGGAGAGAAAATCATCACCTGCTTGGGCAAAAACATGCCTGGTGACTGCGTCACTGTTTGTTAAGTGGGATAAGCTAATAGTTGCACAGCGGGCCTTCAAAGCCCTAGGCTGGGGCTGATGAAGTTTCTGTAAATGACTCGTGGTGTGGAGGCCTTGGACTTTGAGTTTCAGGTACAGTGGCATGTTTTGAGCTTGCCGACAAGCTCTCTGGTGCTCTCTGTTTGGTTAAACTGTAGTGGAAAAGAACTGACTTCAGTTCCACCACCCCTCACCTGGATCCAGCCACGCTCCCGCCTCAGGGCTTTGCATGTACAGTTCCCTCTGCCTGGACACCCTTCTCCTGGACACCCTTCCTCCTGCATACCAGCAATTTGCTCCTGTGTTTCATTTAGTCCATCGTCATGTTGAGCTCAGTCGTGTCTGACTCTCTGCGACCTGATGGACTGTAGCCCGCCAGGCTCCTCTGTCCATGGGATTTCCCGGGCAAGGATACTGGAATGGGTTGCCATTTCCTTCTCCAGAAGATCCAGGATCGAACCCATATCTCCTTCATTGGCAGGCAGATTCCTTCCACTGAGACAGCTGCTGCTGCTGCTGCTAAGTCCCTTCAGTCATGTTCGACTCTGTGTGACCCCATAGATGGCAGCCCACCAGGCTCCCCCATCCCTGAGATTCTCCAGGCAAGAACACTGGAGTGGGTTGCCATTTCCTTCTCCAATGCATGAAAGTAAAAAGTGAAAGTGAACTCGCTCAGTCGTGTCAGACCCTCAGCGACCCCATGGACTGCAGCCTTCCAGGCTCCTCCATCCATGGGATTTTCCAGGCAGGAATACTGGAGTGGGGTGCCGTTGCCTTCTCTGACTGAGCCAGCTAGGAAACCCAATTATCTCCTTTCGAATCACCTCTTTAGAGACTTTGCAACTGCTCCTTTTGTCCTTACCCTGCCTTGTACTTCTTCATAGTACAATATCCTATTGATACTTTACATAGTTATTTGATTAGTCTTCTGTGGTTTGTCTTCTGCAGAAGCCACAACTCTTTATCCATTGCTCTGTCCCCAGGGTCTAAAGCAGCACCGATTTGTAGCAGATCCTCAAGAAATATCTCCTGAATAATGAATGAATGAAGAAAATATCTTCCCTCACTTTGCAAGTGGAAACACTGAAAAATAGAGAGAATAAGCTAGTCAAGTTTGACAGCCACTTAGTGGCAGAGTTAGTATTAACACTTTGATTTCCTGGCTCAAACAATCCTGCTTTTTTTTCTTCCATTTAACATTGTTCTCCAAATATTTGGCAACTAAGACATCCTTGACTCAGCATGTGTTTAGCAATCTTTAACCATTTTGTGTCTGTAGCGATAACTAGAACTTCATGAAGGATGAGCTTCTTAACTTCGTTCTTGAATTTGCCTGTTTTTTAACTTCTCAGAGCAAAACTGACTGAAAGTTGCTTAAGCTACTTGCTAAATTTTAAAACACTTTAATATAAATGATTATGAGCATATAGTATGCAAATATGGATATACATAAAGTGCAAAATAATAAACTTTATAATCCCATATGTCATCTTTAAGGTATGGATCATATATATTCAATAACTAGAATCATGCTTTTGGAAAGTCTTCTAATTTGTGTTTTTACATGTTATATCTTAGACACGTTCTGATTCACAAAATCCAACACTGGCTTAGGGACTGCATGTATTCCAGTATCTGAGTGTGCCACAATTTTACTTAACCTTTTTCCTATTAATCTGTCATTAGGGTTATTTCCATTTTTTAGTTTTCGGATTTGTAAGCTTTAGTTCTTTTTTTAGTGCTTTTATTCTTGTCAAAACTATGCAGTGAATAAACTAAGTCCTTACTAAAAATGCTGCAAATAATCTAAAATCCTGGGTTGGAAGCTCAAAGCTCACCTTCAGATCAATGCACACTGATGACTTCATTTGCTTGCGTTTCCGGTCTTTGATGTGGAAAGTGGAAACCTGGGGTCGGTGGTGCTGGACACATTGGCCAATCTGAGAGCAAACAGAGGCTTGGAGCCTGTGTTGATGTTTCTGTCCTACGCGTGCAACTCTGGCCTTTGTAGCAAAGGGACAGAAAGCCAGACTCTGTACCTTAACAACCTGTAACAAGTTGTACTGGGTTCGAGTCAGCATGACTCAGCCTCAGAGTGAAACTCCATAGTTCTGAAAAGCTTTGGCTTGGTCCTACCTCCCATGGCAGGGGGGAAGGGAAGGGCCTCAAAGGTTCTCTCTCTCTGAGAAAGCAGCCTGTGTTCAGTGTGTGGCCAAACCTGTTGGGAGACTCTAGCCATAATTCTAGTTGCGGATGGCCTTGCTGCATGGCTCCCGTGCTTGGAAAGCTCCCGTCATCACCACCTCTCCTTGTAGCCTTGCCTCTGTGATAACTGCCGCCGTTGACTGAGCATCTTCTGTGTGCCAGCATGTAGCATGTAATGCCACGTGTTTTCAATAGGCTGTCTTTTCTAACCCTCAAATAAGTCCTGAAGTCAAGTATCACCAGTTGTTTTCCAGATAAAGACACAGGATCAGAGACATTAAGGGAGCTGCCCAAAGTCACCCAGAACTGAGATTTATAACTAAACTACTAGACTTGCAAGTTCATGCATTACACATGCCTCTGGTTTTTCAGAGTAAAGGTCTTTCTGTATACTCTATGAGCATTGACTTTGTACCAGAGTCTCTACTATTTTCCACTGAAAGAGCTGAATAAAAGAGCTTCAGTCTCTTAAAATGGAAGAAAATAAGCACAAAGGACAAGATTTTGGGCTATTTAAGCCTCTATCCTTAGGACCTAGAATACTACATTCAGCACAGGAACTGCCTCATCACAGAAACTCAATATGTATTTGTGGAAGAAAAGAATGAATGAAGGATGGGTGATACATTGTAAAGCACTGAAAACCTGGTCTGAAGATTTTACTTTGTATTCGTTGTGTAACCTTTGGGATCTATGAGCCTATCTCCTTATTTGTAAAAGTGGGGTAATTATCCTTGCCTGATTCCACTCAATATTAATGTGGATCCAGTGGATCAGAGATCAGCTATGGATATCATAGCTACTAAAAAATGCAAACATCATTTTCCGAAGTATCAAGAACTATTATCCTGCAATCCCACTTCTTGGCATGTATTTGGAGAAAGCCATGATTCGAAAAGATGCATGTACCCCAATGTTCATGGCACCATGAATAATATCCAAGACATGGAAGCCACCTAAATGTCCTTCAACAGAAGAATGGATAAAGAGGATATGGTATATTTATAGAGTGGAATATCACTCAGCCATAAAAAAGAATGAAATAATGCCATTTGCAGCAACATGGATGAACCTAGAGATTACCATGCTATGTGAAATAAGTTAAAGACAAATACTGTATGATATTACTTATATGTGGGATCAAAAAATGATACAAATGAACTTATACAAAATAGAAATAGACTCAAGGCCACAGAAAGCGAACTTGCAGTTACCAAATGGGAAAGCAGGGGATACATTAGAAGTTTGAGATTAACAGATACACACTGCTGCTGCTGCTGCTGCTGCTAAGTCGCTTCAGTCGTGTCCGACCCTGTGCGACCCATAGACGGCAGCCCACCAGGCTCCCCCGTCCCTGGGATTCTCCAGGCAAGAACACTGGAGTGAGTTGCCATTTCCTTCTCCAATGCATGAAAGTGAAAAGTGAAAGCGAAGTCGCTCAGTCGTGTCCGACTCTAGCGACCCCATGGACTGCAGCCCACCAGGCTCCTCTGTCCATGGGATTTTCCAGGCAAGAACACTACTATGAAACAGGTAAACGACAAGGACCTGCTGCATCGCATGGTGAACTATACTCAGTATTTTGTAATGACGTATACGAGGAAAGAATCTGTGAAACAGAGATACATACGTATGTATTGATATAACTAAGTCACTTTGCTATGTACCTGAAAGTAACACAACATTGTAAATCAACTATATGCCAATAAAAATAAACTTAAGGAAAAAACCAAGGTATCAGGAGCTATAATAGTTGTTGGTGAATTAACCTACCAATATTTATCATGTGCCACATGGCAGGCATTGGATTAAGAGATTTATAGTCACCACCTATATGTTGTCGTTTCCATAACAACACTGGATTGATGTAAACAGTTTAGCTGACACACCTGAGATGGCACAGTGAGCCAGGACTAATGCAGGAGTCAGACCCCAGCTGCCCGATGCTGATGTCCCAGCTCTCGCGGCTGCTCAGTCACTGGCCCTGGCGGCTTCATGAGAAAGTCATCCCACCAGAAACATTTCTCTAGGAAGAGGAAGTAAGCACTGATTCTGATAGCTTCCCACTGAGTTAGAATCAGCCACAGGAAGTCAATTCACTTGCCAGAAGTCAACCCTGGGATGCACAGCTGTGCAAACCCAGGAGCCCTAATTACCCTCAGATCTTCATCTTCCAAGTCCTTTCTGTTCAGCATCCAAGGCCATCTTGTTTCAGCTCTGTCTGCTCTGCCCATCCCTCTTCATAATTGCTGGGGAGTAGGTGTGGAGGGAAGAAATTATGCATATCGTGTGTGAAATTCAACTGAAGTGCCCAGGGCATTTGAGGAGAGGGATGGAACCCCGAGATGTTTGTACAGAAGCAACTTCCTGCCTCAGCTCTTTGCAGGCCCACCTCCTTTCTTCTTAAACCCTTGCAGTTCTTTCTTGCATCTCTGTGCTTCAGCTCGCTCTCTATGTTTGGAATGGTCTTTGTTGGACACAAAGACCTCTGCACCTTCCCTGTGGCCTTTATAATACAAGGGAAAGTCTCGGTACTCCCAGATTTCATCTCATGCTCTCAAAAGCCCTCACTCCAGCTCACTTCTTCGTGCTCAAGCTTCTTGATGGTCCTTGAATTCTCCATGGCCTTTTGCAGATCTCTCTGTGCCTCCTGTGGTCTGGGTCTGGACTCCACTTTACTCCCCACCCCCTCATTTTTCTTGGTGATCTGCTGTCTCTTCAGGGTCTAGCTCAGGCAACAGATTTTTGTGTAGGGTATTCCAGGTACTGTTACCTCCTTCCTCTTCTGTGCTCTTGTGGTACAAGGTACCTAAGTCAATTCTGACACATCTCCTATTGCTACTTCTATATGTCTCTGACTTTCCTGCTGGGCCATGAGCTGTGCTGCACAGGAATGATGTCACACTCATTTTTACCAGCACAGTGCTTGGTACATAGCAGGTGCTTAGTACACAACCTGACAAGTTTAATTGAATCAAAGCCATGAGGAGTAACTGATCAAAATTGTAGAAAACTTGGGAAAGAATTTGAATAGTCCAAGGAAATTATTAATATTAAAGAGTCCCCTTATAGCTCAGTTGGTAAAGAATCTGCATGCAATGCAGGAGACCCCGTTTCGATTCCTGGGTTGGGAAGATCCCTTGGAGAAAGTCAAGGCTACCCACTCTGGTATTCTGGTCTGGAGAATTCCATGGCCTGTATGGTATGGTCCATGGGTTCACAAAGAGTCAGACACAACCAAGCTACTTTCACTTTGAAAGAATAATGTTTTAAAAATAGTAGTTTTTACTTAAAAGATAAAGTTCTGGGTATTAAAGTACCCAAAACAAAACAAACAACCCAAAAAGTGCAAGTGAAAATTTTTATTTCTAGGCTCCCTCTAGGACTTTCCAAGAAGCCAGGTTCTATTTATGTATTTAATTAACCTCTATCCCCAATGGTTTCTTTTGATGACTTTCTGTTTGAGGAGCTTATAACACTGAGCAGTCCTGAAACTGTGTCTGATGTTGGCTTTGCCAGATTGATTTCCGGGTTCTGCTGGATTAGCAGTAAGAGTGTAATTGTTTGTTAGTTTTCCTGCCATCACCGCCTCTGTTCCTCTGCTTCAAGGTCCAGTGACATTCTTGGCTCCTTGTCCTAGCACCAAAAAGAGAAGAAGAGGAAGTGGAAAAGAAGAAAAAAGAGAAAGCAGATGAGTTGTGATACTTCTCTGAATTACCTTTAAAATTCACTGCAACCTGTTTTTTTATTGTTGATATCAGTTGTTGGGTTGACCTCATACTAGATAACATAGATGAGGTAAGGGTACCTCACATACCAAACCTCATACATGTGAAGATTTTGGAGGGATAAGAGCTGAAAAGCTTAAAGGTTGAGAGCTGAAAGCTTATATGCTTCCCCCAATCTCTCCGCATCTCCATGTAATAGTTATATATGTACGCATGTATGCATATACCACATTTGCTTTATGCTTTCATCCGTTGATGACACTCGGGTTGTTTTCATAGCTTAGCTATTGTGAATAAGACTGCAATGAGCATGGAAATGCAGTTATCTCTACACAAACCTATTTTTATTTCTTTAACAAATCTTCAAGGTGATTCTGATGGTCAGACTAGCATTGTCAATAGAAATATACGAGTCACATGTAAATTCTTAATAGCTATGTTTTAACAAGCAAAAACAAAACAGGTGAAATCTGTTTTCATAGTACACTTTATTTAACCCATCTATCCAAAACATTACCATTTCAAAATATAATTAATACAAATAATTACTAATGAAGATTTTTACATTTCATATGCAGTCTTTGAAATATGACATGCTTACAGCACAACTCAATTCAGATGTTGAACCTTAAAGTGAAATATAGCCCTATCAAAACAGTAATGTTTTGTATAGTGGCAAAAACCATGAACTTCCCGATGTTCAAGGTGGTTTTAGAAAAGGCAGAGGAACCAGAGATCAAATTGCCAACGTCCGCTGGATCATGGCAAAAGCAAGAGAGTTGCAGAAAAACATCTATTTCTGCTTTATTGACTATGCCAAAGCCTTTGACTGTGTGGATCACAATAAACTGTGGAAAATTCTGAAAGAGATGGGAATACCAGACTACCTGATCTGCCTCTTGAGAAACCTGTATGCAGGTCAGGAAGCAACAGTTAGAACTGGACATGGAACAACAGACTGGTTCCAAATAGGAAAAGGAGTATGTCAAGGCTGTGTATTATCACCTGGCTTATTTAACTTATATGCAGAGTACATCATGAGAAATGCTGGACTGGAAGAAACACAAGCTGGAATCAAGATTGCCGGGAGAAATATCAATAACCTCAGATATGCAGATGACAACACCCTTATGGCAGAAAGTGAAGAGGAACTCAAAAGCCTCTTGATGAAAGTGAAAGAGGAGAGTGAAAAAGTTGGCTTAAAGCTCAACATTCAGAAAAGGAAGATCATGGCATCTGGTCCCATCACTTCATGGGAAATATATGGGGAAACAGCACAAACTATGTCAGACTTTATTTTTGGGGGCTCCAAAATCACTGCAGATGGTGACTGCACCCATGAAATTAAAAGATGCTTACTCCTTGGAAGGAAAGTTATGACCAACCTAGATAGCATATTCAAAAGCAAAGATATTAGTTTGCCAACAAAGGTCCGTCTAGTCAAGGCTATGGTTTTTCCTGTGGTCATGTATGGATGTGAGAGTCGGACTGTGAAGAAGGCTGAGCACCAAAGAATTGATGCTTTTGAACTGTGGTGTTGGAGAAGATTCTTGATAGTCCCTTGAACTGCAAGGAGATTCAACCAGTCCATTCTGAAGGAGATCAGCCCTGAGATTTCTTTGGTGGGAATGATGCTGAAGCTGAAACTCCAGTATTTTGGCCACCTCATGTGAAGAATTGACTCATTGGAAAAGACTCTGATGCTGGGAGGGATTGGAGGCAGGAGGAGAAGGGGACGACAGAGGATGAGATGGCTAGATGACATCACTGACTCGATGGATGTGAGTCTGAGTGAACTCCAGGAGGCCTGGTGTGCTGTGATTCATGGGGTCGCAAAGAATCAGACACGACTGAGCGACTGAACTGAACTGAAAAATATTTTACACTGCCTTAGTTTTTTACACTCAAATGAGTTAAAATAAATAAGTTTTAGCTTATCAGTTGCACTAGCACATTGCATGCAAGTATCCAATGGTCACAAATGGCTCATACGTATCATATGGGGCAACGCAGGTACAGACACTCGCTGCCCACAAGTTCCAAACTCATTAGTTTTGGGGAATTCTAAAAACTGGTTGTCTAGTGGTTAGGACTCAGCACTTTCACTGCTGGGGCCCAGGTTCCATCCTTGGTTGGGGACTAAGATCCCACAAAGTGCTGACAAGAAAAAAGCTCATTCGATTTTTACTTTTTATTGCTTCCCAGGTGATTAAGTCAGAAATTATAATGAGGTGTTGCCCTTTCAACCCCAGGCATTTACCTGGCACACTCTCATAGTTCTGCAAAACCCAGATCATTGATGTTTTATCTTCTTGACCACCTTCCAGAATCTGCACCTTCCTCCCCATAATATGAATTCTCATGAATTCTGTTTGGAGCTACTTCTCAACCTGATTTACATGGCAATGATTACAGTAGATACTATTTGTCTACTAGTTATCAGCCCCATTGAAGCTGCAAGGGCTGAATCTCATTCATTTTGCACATTAGGTGCTCAATAATTTTGTATCAAATTGAATAAAATCAGTTATTTTTCAGTGTTCTGAATGATATCTTCAAATAATGTTCTTAGATAGAATGGCCTTGTGTTGCCTTCACACTTGTATTCAGACCCCATTAGAGATTTCATTCATTCATTTCATTTACTTAACAATTATATGCAAGGCATGTGCCAAGTGCTAAGCTAATATGCCATATCAGTATGGGTGGGTTACAAAATGAATTAAACTGATGAGAATTATTTATTGCACACTGTATAGACCCACTGTGGCTTTGCTGGAACCCTGATCTATGTTATAATCCCACATGGGCCCAGGCTAATGAAGCTGTTCTCTGGAGCATTGTCAACATTGGCAAAAGGAAGGAAACAGCAAGATGTGCATGGCTCACGTCACATGAAATGGTACATGTCATCTCCATTTGCCTGTCATCGACTACAGCAAGTCACATAGCCTTGCCTAACTTACAGAGAGCAGGAAGTGCAACTCTAGCTATCTTGTGCCTGGAAGGCAGAGAGTCCTAGTATTAATGAGTAGCTTTAATACCTACTATAATGAGCAGACACAGAAAATTCCCATCTTCTGGACTACATTGTCTGATGGGAGAGCCATTAATCAAAGTGCCGTGTTAATATATATAGAGTGATGATCATCAGAAGTGTTGCAAAGCAGATGTATGTACTACTCTTGAGAATGTAGAATAAGCAGATCTGGGAACTGAGAGATTATAGGAATTGACTAGGTAAGGAAGGAAAGAATACAGTCCAGGCAACAGAAACAGTATGTGCAAAGGCCCTGAGTTTGGAAGTAATCTGATATAAGTCAATATGGGAAAGGCCACTGTGATTGGCAGGTTAAAAGAAGTGGTAGATATTGCTGGAAGTGTAAGCTATGACTTTCTTATAAATTCAATGGAAAATGCTTACAGTGTTTTAAGCTTGAAATGGTGGCATTGTTTTTCAAAGTTGAGAGTTGTTTCAGTAAAGTGGAGGGGGTGGAAGGAATTGGTTGAGCACTGAATCAAGTAGATGTTAGCTAGAGAGAAAAGGTAAGGCTAGGAAGAAAATAGCAGTGGCCTTTTGTGGAAGACTTTCTTTAGATGTGATCTGTGGTTGGAAGAAAATGTAAATTTTAAATGGTGAAGAGACAAAAGGGTGTTTCAACAGGGGTCTTAGTTTATTCACAGATAGTGTTCAAGGAAGGAAGTAACATGTCCAAGGTGTTTATGAATCTCTTATATCCCACTTAATCTATGCAAGACAGAGAGGCTCAGGGAATTTATTTATGCAAGATCCAGGACAGTCTATGGTAGAGTTGAGATTCTAGCATGAAGCCCTTTAGTGGGTACCATCTTGAATCTTAGATTAAAAAAAAAGTGAAGTTGTTGAAATAGTCTTTGAAGTATATTTAAGTCTTTTTTTTTAAAATACATACTCCCCAGAGATAAGTCTGGAGGTAGAAATTGCATCAGTTCTTTTCCTTATTTCTATAATTCACTAAATCTCTATCACTCTTTTTTCATTATGCTGACTTTTTACCAATGAAATTTCAAGAGGTTTTTTCTCTCAATGGGCCTATTAAAGTCCACAGTGCTTATTCATTATCAAAATGAAGAACCTGGCCTACATTTTGCATTTTTATACTTCTATTCTCTTGTCTTTGACCTCTTACCTTAATTAATTTCTAAGGTGATTACCAGAAAGTGCCTACCCACCGTATCATTTGCTTACTACCATTCAGATTTTAGAAGCTTATTCATTAGCTGGTACCACCCAATTAGCCAAAGGCTAGAATAAGACTTCTGCTCCAGTAAGAGAATTGGTGTAGGAAGACTTGTGGTTAGCTTTGTCTGTCTCCGTTGCTAATCAATGTTAAAGCAGTTTCATGCGTCTAAGAAAAAGATGACAAATGATATTTTGGAGAAATTTTCTTCTTTTCTTGGCACTTGCAATGGTGTTTAATTCACTGGTTATTTTTTCAGAGAACGATTAAGAACAATGATTAGTTTCCCAGACAATATGTTAAATTTTAATTACAGTTTTTAAACTAAGTTGTTCTGTATTCGATATGAACTAAAAGATGTTTCCAGTAGTTTCCTTAGTAACATTAATAGGCATACCCAGCTTCCTTTAACAGCCATTGTCTCTGATACAACTAGTACATATACTTGTTCGTACAGTGTGATAGTTAAACCACAGGCTTCAGAATTGCATTGTCTTGGTTTAAATCCTCACTGCAGTACTTAATAATTATTTAAAAATTAACCAAATCTCTCTGAGCCTCAGTTTTCTCATCTGTAAGATGAAGATTATGATCATTCGTATCTTATTGAGTTCTGTAATATTTAAATGAAAGAGGTACATAAAGTTTCCCTAGTAATGCTAGCTATTGTTGCTGCTTGCATCACATAAGTACACATGTGTGCACACACACACAGATAAGCAAGGGCAAAGGAATATGGATCTGGAGGGTATTTTCTGAGTCAATGCATTATCTAGGACACATGCAGGAAAGTGGAAGTCACCTTAGAAAAGTGTCTGTGTTTCTGAGATTGATGGTTTGATGAAGACCTATTGTGTGACAACCTATGGTCTTACTATTGAATACATCATAATGCGTACCCTAAAGGAGTTTAAATTCTAGCAGAAAAGACAAGCTATGACACTCTATAGCAAGAAGGAGGAGGAGGAGAAGTGAAAGAAGAGGATAGGAATATGAAGGGAGAAAAGGGATAAAAAGATGGGAAGGTGGTTGAGGAAAAGAAGGAGGAAGAAAAGAATCAGCTCCAGAGTTTCCTTTGTTTTAGGAGAAAACACACTTTCTACTTATCTGAAAAGTTGTGATTCTAGACTAAAAATTTGACCTGAGTTGAATGGAATAAGCTATGATTTTAAAACTTTTACCTGAGCCCCATGTAATAGCAAAACCAGCAAAAGCATGCCAGTTTCACTCACAGGTACAATCCTTTTTAGTGAACTTTATGGTAAAGCAGAGTCAATAGAACATAACTGGAGTATAGTGGTGGAGATTGTGCTAGAACTTTCTTTATATATTTAAATAAAGTGATACAGTCAAATTAAAAGCAACAACAAAATTTCTACCTGTTCATTATTTCAATAAAAACAAAAACACAAGCAACAGCCTACATTTATTGAGCTTTTCTAGGTACCAGGCACTGTGATAAGATCTTTCTATATAGGATCTTGTTTAGATTTTATGACAACGGAGAGATAGGACCCATTTTGCTCCTTTTACAAGTGAGAATACTGAGACTTAAATATATTAAGCATCTTTGTGAAAGAAAGCATTTTGGCAAGGACAGCAAATATCCAAGACCATATGATGGTTGGGATTGAGAATCCAAATGAATGGGTGTTTGGGGTGAGCTGGGAAAATAGATGCTGTATCCTCCCCTGACCTTCTCCCCTTGAACATTTGGGAAGGCTTGAAATTTCTCTAGAACTTGGAACAGTTATTCATGGCATTTTAGTTCTGTGTTAATGGAGTCATTCAGGTTGCGCAAACCATTATAACGCAGAGCAGCATATGTCATGACAGTAGCGGGTCCAGGGACCTGGGGAGACACAAGTGAGGGGGACTCAGCCCAGTCTGAACAGTTGGAGAAGACATCCTCGGAGAACACGGCTTTGGATAAGATTTAAAGGAGGAGTGGGAAAGAGAATTAGTGGGTGACAGGGAGGAGATCACAGGTAGAGGGAACAATGTAAGCAAAGCCAGGATGTGAAAAGTAGTTTGGTGTTTGGGAAACCATAATTAGACAGGTAAATGAATACAATTAAACTACTTGTTTAAAGCTGTACTACATTGAAACTTGGGATGTTTGTATCTTTTTGAATTATGGTTTTTATCTGGGTATATGCCCAGGAATGGCATATAGAGACTGTCATACAGAATGAAATAAGTCAGGAAGAGAAAAATATATATATACCAATGTGTATATGTGGAATCCAGAAAAAATGAACTTATTTGTAAAGCAGAACTAGAGACACAGATGTAGAGAACAACATATAGATACCAAGGAGGAAATGGGGTGGAATGGAATGGGATATTGGAATTGACATATATACACCAGGAGGAGAAAGGGACGACAGAGGATGAGATGGCTGGATGGCATCACTGACTCGATGGACGTGAGTCTGAGTGAACTCCAGGAGTTGGTGATAGACAGGGAGGCCTGGTGTGCTGCTATTCATGGGGTCACAAAGGGTCGGACACGACTGAGCGACTGAACTGAACTGAGTGTATAAAATGGACAACTATTGAGAACCGACTGTATAGCACGGAGAGCTCTACTTGGTGTTCTCTGTGACCTAAATGGAAAGGAAATTCAAAAAAGAGGGGGTATATGTATACGTGTAGCCAATTCACTTTGCTGCACAGCAGAAAATGATACAACATTGTAAAGCAACTATACTCCAATAAATTTTTTTTTTTTAGGCTATACTATACATCCATGGGGAAACCAGAAAGCTTCATTCATATTCTAATCACCTGTTCTTTTCTAGAAAATTCAGGCAACTGAATGATCTACTTTCCTAAGTCTCAGCAAATGTGGGTTAGGGAGAGAAGGTCAGATGAGAGAAAGGTACTCTCAAAAGCAGTGGGAAGAAGGTCATAACGATAAAGTCACACATAAAAATTTTATATAATAGCTGACTGTAGCCATATGGTAGGCTTTCCAGGTAGCTCAAATGGTAAAGAATCTGCCTGCAATGCGGGACACCCAGGTTTGATCCCTGGGTTGGGAAGATCCCCTGGAGAAATGCATGGCAACCCACTCCAGTATTCTTACCTAGAGAATTCCATGGATAGAAAAGCCTGGTGGGCTACAGTTTATAGAGTCACAAAGCCATGTAGTACCTGGACAGACTCACAAACTTCAACAGAACCACAGCTTCAATTCATTGTATCATAATAGCATGCTTTAGCCCTGTGTTATGAACTGAATGTTTAGGCAGAAATTAGATCAAGAAAATGGGGTTCTGCATGATGGGATTGATGTCCTTCAAGAAAACCCACTCCAGTACTCTTGCCTGGAAAATCCTATGGGTGAAGGAGCCTGGTAGGCTGCAGTCCTTCAGGTCACAAAGAGTCAGACACGACTGAGCGACTTCACTTTCACTTTTCACTTTCATGCATTGGAGAAGGAAATGGCAACCCACTCCAGTGTTCTTGCCTGGAGAATCGCAGGGATGGGGGAGCCTGGTGGGCTGCCATCTATGGGGTCGCACAGAGTCGGACACGACTGAAGTGACTTAGCAACAGCAGCAGCAAGAAGAGGAAGAGAAGTGAATCTTTCTGTAAAGATTCAGGAGGAAGGCAGCTGTCTGCAAATCAGCAAGAGGTCTCTAGCTTGCCCTGATCCTGGATTTCCCACCCACCAGAATCATGAGAAATAAATGCCTGCTGTTTGAGCAATTCAGTTTATTTTGTTATAGCATCCAGAGCTGCCTAAGACACTTAATCCCTCATCCAATGCAAGAATGGTTTCTGAAATATGCCTGGAGCATACTGGGTCATTTGCATCTGGACATACAGCGGTGATGTGTAAGGTCACTTCAGCATGTCTGGGAACTGAGGAAAAAGAGGGTAAAGTACCTCTCAGGTTATAGATTTGGGGGAAGATGGAAGGTATGGCTGTAAATGGAGTGTTGCATTAGATTAGGGAGAACTACTGGTTTAAGTTTAGATACCTACAGTATAAACAAAGGAGATATCCAGCAGGCATTGGAATATCTGAAGCCTAGAAAAAGGTCCAGGACAGCAATTTAGACTTGGGATATCAGTGGCTGAGTAAGTCATTAGAACAATGAGAGTGGAGAAGTTTGCCTAAGAGACCATGATTATCCAATGAGAAGAGGCAAGACTTCCAAAGAAGAAAACATCAGAAAGTTGAGAAAACCCACCAGGACAAAGAAACTGCATTCAGCCCTTTCTTCTTATACTCTGAAGCTTCTGTAGCTGTCTCTTCAATGCTGTTGTCCTGAAAGAGCTAGAAATTTTAGCTATTCAGAACAGAGCTGAACTTTCACCTATCTTTTTAAAATTTCTTTTTAATTGAATTATTGCTGATTTGCATTATTTTATTAGTTAAAAGTATAGAACAGAGTGTTGAAATATTTTTAAAGATCATATCCCATTAAATATTTTTATAATATATTGTCAATTTTCCCTGTGCTGCTGTTTACAATATATAGGACATGGAAGCAACCTAGATGTCCATCAGCAGATGAATGGATATGAAAGTTGTGGTACATATACACAATGGAATATTACTCAGCTATAAAAAAGAACACATTTGAGTCTTAATGCATATATGTGGAATTTAGAAAGATGGTAATGACAATCCTATTTGCAAGGCAATAAAAGAGACACAGATGTAAAGAACATGATTTTTGGAGTATGTGGGAGAAGGCAAGGGTGGGATGATTTGAGAGAACAGCATTGAAACATGTATATCACCGTATGCAAAATAGATGACCAGAGCAAGTTTGATGCATGAAGCGGGGCACTTAAAGTCAGTGCTCTGGGACAACCCAAAGGGATGGGGTGAGGAGGGAGGTGGGAGTAGGTTTCAGGATGGGTGGACACGTGCACCCATGGGTGATTCATTTTGATATATGGCAAAAAACCACCCACCACAATATTATAAAGTAATTATCCTCCAATTAAAATAAATAAATTAATTAAAAATATTCCCTGTGCTGCACAATATATACTTATAGCTTATTATCTCAAACTTAGTACTCTTTAACCTCTTTTTTTAATTGGATATGTGAGAATGTGCTGTCATCTCTTTCACCTGTCTTATTTAGCTATAGTTTTATTTAGCTTATTTATCTACAGTTCTACAAATGTAGCTTATGTCTATATTAATGTTTTGTTAGCCATATTCCCACTATTGGCTTCTTTTCAATTTTAGTCAAACTAAAGCCTCTGTGTTATGTTCTCATGAACTGTTATAAAGCCAAACTTCTGTAATTCATGCAGTTGGTTTTTGACCTTAAATATGTCTCATCTACATTAATTTTTTTATCCTTTGTTCCTTGGTTACCTTAGCAATCATGAAAACAATGAGAATATGTTTCATTACTTTAATGAAAAAAGCCAGGTAAATGATTACTAAAAAATTAATATCAGAAATATTTCAATTAAAAATTGTGGTTTATTGGGTCAGACTTCAATTACCTGGGTGGTCATAAAATATGTATCATTATTTTAAAAATTAATTATAGAAATATGTTCTAAAAGTCTGCTATTTACCATGCACTGAACTAGAGACTGGCTGTTCAGGAATGTAAACAGTCCAGTCTTTACCCTCATGATTCTAAGTGAGGAAAAGAATCAGGAAGCAAATAAATAGAAATAGAAAATCATTATGGATCATGAAGGTAAAATACAGGCTCCCATGAGAAAGAATAACAGAGACTTCTATGTTAAATGCTGAGTCAGGGCAGTCTTTTCAGAAGAAGTGGCCTCAAGCTAAATTTGAAAGTGTGAGCAGGTTTCAGTGAAGAGACGATTAAATGGATGGCCAAAGGCTTCAAGACAGATTGGGGCAAAGAAAAGATCCTAAGGAGCTTCCCTGGTGGCTCAGCTGGTAAAGAATCTGCCTGCAATGTGGGAGACCCAGGTTTGGTCCCTGGATTGGAAAGATCCACTGGGAAGGGACTGGAAACCCACTTCAGTATTCTTGCCTGGAAAATCCCATGGACAGAGGAGCCTGGCAGACTGCAGTCCACGGGGTCACAAAGAGTCGGACACGACTGAATGACTTCACTTCACTAAGGACCAAAAAGAAGGTTGAAGTGATTGAATGGAAGCATGGAGGTGACCTCTGATGGGACTGCTAAATGAAGAAGAGGACAGGTCAACCTGGCCTGGTACACTGTGGTAAAGATTCGAGTGTGTGTGTGTGTGTGTGTGTGTGTTTGTCAAATACAATGGAAAGCTACTGAAAGATTTTCAGCAAGAAAGCACATTTTTATTTGAGAAGGATGATTCTGGGAAACTAGTTAGAAGGTCACTGCTAAAATTCAGGTGAACAATGTTGGCAGTTTGCACCAGGATGTCAGCAGTCAAGATGGAGAGATTCATGGTGGGCTTAGGAATGATGTGTGGAAGAAGGTATAACTCATGATGGCCAGATTTTTGGCCAGCTCAGCTGGGTGAATGGAGGTTAACATTTACTAACATAAGAAGAACAAGGGTAGTAACAGATTTACAAGGGCAAGTCAAGATTTCCAACATTAATATATTTAGTCTGAGAATCTGCTGGTTGTTATGCCAGTTGGGAAGATAAGAAATCATACTTCTGGTGAAAGATATAAATTTGAGAGGCTTTGACATGAAGATGAAATTTAAAGCCAATAGATAAAGTTGTGTAGGAGAGAGTGGAGATCAAGAACTGGCTTGAGATCAATGATTTAGAAGCTCCAACCTTGAGAAATTGTGTAAAAGGACTTATTTGGCCAAAGCAATTGAAAAGGAAGAAGGAAAAAAGAAGGAATTCCTGGACTGTAATTTCTTGGAACACAAGAGAAATGAGTGTCAATAAGGAAAATGCAATTAAATGTTACTAAAAGGTCAAGTAAATATATGTTTAGTGCTTCTATCATAGATCGGAGAAGGCAATGGCACTCCACTCCAGTACTCTTGCCTGGAAAAATACCATGGATGGAGGAGCCTGGAAGGCTGCAGTCCGTGGGGTCGCTGAGGGTGGGACATGACTAGGCGACTTCACTTTCACTTTTCCCTTTCATGCATTGGAGAAGGAAATGGCAACCCACTCCAGTGTTCTTGCCTGGAGAATCCCAGGGATGGGGAAGCCTGGTGGGCTGCCATCTATGGGGTCACACAGAGTCGGACGCGACTGAAGTGACTTAGCAATAGCAATCATAGATATAAGGACCTTGTGGATAGACATGACTTCATTTACTTTTGGACCCCTAAACATTTAGTTCTCACATGGTAGAGTCATAATATATTTTTGTAAAATCAATGAATGAATAAGATAGCAAAATTATATTGCTTGTCATAATTTGCACAATATTTTAATGCATAATTAAAACTATTACAGTCACACAGTAAGGTAGTTTATATCAGCCCCACTTTCGAAAAGAAGAATTGGCCTCCTGGAGAAGTTCAGTTTCTTGACAAAACTCAAATGTCTAGGGGCAAAATATGGACAGGACAATTGTATTGTTCACTCAGGATGATGGATCAGTGATGTCATACAGCTAGGTATTAACATAGGTGAACATGTGTCATATTATGACATGTTAAGATACACATCTTGGAATGTATTTGCCTATGGTTCTCTGTGTATAGATGTGTGTCTGTATTTCCCAAAATGCGAAATACAATCAAAGACCAAAACCTTGTGGTTGGCAGTCAGCTCACAGAAACAGTGGCCACATTCCCTAGTCTGAAGCGGGGAATGTGATTCTAAATAGAGCATGCTGGTTGTTGCAGGCACAGATGGACGGGAAGAGGCTGAAAGTATGAGATACCAAGAATTCTAGCTGCACTCACTCATGGCAAACAAGTGCAGCTGCAGTGTCATCTTTTGATACTGAGCACAATGACCCAGAGTGAAGGAATTAGTCATTCTTCACCTTCTTTGTCTCACATTGTCATTTTGCTGTAATAACGGTTAACGGATGGAAGGCTCTTCCCTCCCCCATCACTTCCAGTTCCCATCACACCTGAAAATCCACATAAACCCCAAAATGTGTGATGGGAGATATACAGGACATCTAGGATTTGGGGAGCTTTGCTTTAGCTCAATGGATTTTATCATGATTTCAGCTTTAGAAACTGCATCTTCTTTCATCTCCCTTCTTTTATTCCTTCCCAGCTGATTTGGGAGTAAGTGAACCCAGGAAGAATTTCTTCTTAAGACACACATTTTTAAAGAGAAGATCCTCATGATCTTTTGGTTCCATGGGGACAGGAGTTTATTATTTCACAGCATTTTGATTCTTGTAAATTTCTAGGAGAGAATCACAAAATGGAACATAAGAAGTCCCTTTGTGGTTCTTGGAGCCAATTATCTTAGAAGATGAGTCTGTAGCTTACTACACTGTTGCTGTTTAGTAACGTAACTAAGTCACGTCTGACTCTTTGCAACTCCATGGACTGTAGCCCACCAGGCTCCTCTGTCCATGGGATTTTCTAGGCAAGAATACTGGAGTGGGTTGTCATTTCCTTCTCCAACTGATTTTTATGACCCAGGGATCAAACCCACATCCCCCTAATTGACAGGTAGATTCTTTACCTCCGAACCACCAGGGAAGCCAGCTTACTACATTAGGTACTTCTAAATTCATGATTTTAGGAAAAGGATCCTAGGAATGCTTTGAGATTAGCATCAGTGCTTGAAGCAAAATCAGCAGGATCTATACTCTCTGGGCTCTTAATGGCTTCCTGGTGTGGGCCATGTTTTCCCAGATATACCTTTAATGACTTGAATAGCAGTTCAATGATGAACCCAAAAGAGTCTGCTGTTCTTTGAGAAATTATGAAAGCTCAGAGAGTAGCACACAATGCTAGACTCAGAAAGCTGCTATACAATATTTCCCAGCACATGTTGAGTCCTATGAGTGGCTCCTTATTGAAAGGGTGAGACTGGTAAAACGTTTGGGTCATAATTGAACCATAAGCTCTTCTTGGCTAATACAATATTTCATTCTGGGTACTAAGAAAATTTCATGTTTAAGAAACCAATTAACTTTGTTTGATCCTATGCTTTCTAAATTTCTTTAACTATAGGACATTTGGGTTGTTTTTGGCTTCTCTCTACAATAGGAGTGTGTTTTATTGAACAGAGATTTGGCAAAGTCCAACTAAAACCAAGCTTGGAAAGACTTGGGTTCAAATGCTGGCTCTGTCATTTTCTAGGTTACAGCTCCTGCCACTAAGAGTGGCATGAACTTGGACAAATCATTTTGATTTCTGAAACTCATGAAAATAGTAACATTTGCCTCAGCAATCATTGCAAGGATTAAATGAGGCAACAGGGCAAAGTAGAAATCAGTGTTTTGCACATAATAAAAGCCTAGGAACATTAACTAAATCTGAATCTGAATCACGGCACAGAGGGAATCAAAATAAAAAAACAAACAAAAGGGACTTTCCGTCACAGTGAAAACTCCTGTGGCAGACTTTGCAAAGCATACAATAGCACACACATCAAGATGTCACACCACTGCTTACTGTTTAATTCTCCATAGCAGGTGCGTAAGGTAGAAATGCTTTTAAGTGACTTGGTAAAATGTCCTTGGATGCTTTCAGCTTTATTTTAAAGCTAGATTAGTAAGTAGACTGAAAGCCAGACCTTTGCATTGAACTTCCTTGAGGAAAAGCATCACAGAACTGGAAGGCTAGAAAAACTGTGCAAACACTTTCCTGGGAGATGCAAATTATTTTCTGAATGCTGAATAGAAACATGATGGCACTATCACAACATTAATGTCTGGTCTGGTCATGATGCTGAACATTGATTTTACACTGTGCAATTGAAAAAAAAAGAAAACATTTTGTTAAGGAAGCTCTTGTTTAAAAGGAAGGTTGACTTCCGGCTCTCTTTCACTTTTAAAATAAGTGAATGCATAATTTTTTTCAGCCAGCAAGGAGTTGACTGTATCCATTGACTTCTGAACAGAATTTCCTTACATTAGGGAAGTCCAAGTCAACCCTGTATTTGTAAAATTAGCATACACTGACCAGACTTCCGACCAGAATGGAAATCCCTAACTGATCTTTCAACTGCACAGTACAATTCTGTCTGTGAAAAAAGTGAAGAAGCAGCTTTCTGGGAAGGGTTATCTTGTCCTAGCCTGAAACTGGAACACATTAGTCACCACCATAACTTATTAAAATCTAGCAAAACAGTGGGTAAAATAAAATCTCTCTTTGGTATGCTTAATTTGACTAGAAATTGTCAGTTAGCCTCTTAACAGTCTGAATCAGGAAGAGAAGAAACTGGATTCAATGGGTGAGAAATGTATTCAGTAACAACTTACACCTCCAGGCATTTCCAATAAAAAGGGGGTGATATTTTCTCCAGACATGTCTGGAGTCTGGAGGTGATGACTCAGATTCACAAACTATCTCAGACACTTAATTTTCAGGCCATGAATGTGACATGTGAGATTCTGTGTCATTTCAATCAACAAAGAGTCATGTTAGATGTGTGAAATGTACCTGAGCCTGAAGTTGCACCAAGTTTGAAAGATGCTTCCTCCAATGATTCAGATTGAAGCACTTTGCAATGAAAATCCATCCAGTCTATGCAAAAGTCTAAGGATGTAAAATAAGGGCTGGTGAACTTATTTTAGGGCAAATGGTCTTCACCTAAAATATCACTGAAAATGTTGTTGCTCAAGTCCCCAATTTAGACAAATTATAAAGTATGACACCAGAGTCTAAGGAAGGGAAAAGAAGATGAGGAGGAGATTGATATTTACTTAGCACTCTCTTTGTTCCCTAGAGGCGCTGTGTTAGTTAATGTGCATACATGTTTTCATTAGTCTTTATTACAACAGTCTGGGGCAGGCATCCACATTGCCTTTCTAAAAAGGCAAAGAGAGAATAGACACCTTGCTCAAGGTCACACAGGGGAAAAATCAAATTCCGGTCTTCTGATTATAAAACTAGGGCTTTTTTCCTTCTCCGCTCAATTATCTCTAGGACGTGTTTTATAAATCAGCAGTTTGGGTGTTATTCAGTAGGATAGTATTCTTGTTAATTTTCTCAAGTCTTTTTTGCATGTAGATCTTTGTTCCTCTAAGTTAAAATTAAACTAGCTAATATAATTGAATGACAGAAGCCAAGCCAGGAACTTTATTTGTAAAATCTTCCTTAATCACTGTAAAAAGGCTACAAGTTCTAGCTCTCATTTTACAGATGGGAAAACAAAAGACTTTGAGCATACTTAGCCCAGCATCAGTCAGTTTAGAAGTGGAAAGACCAGTTTTGAACTCAGGTCGTTTGCTTCCAGATGTGTTCCCTCGGCTATTTTCCCAGATTAAATATACATACATACACCGTACATTTGCTTTATAAAACTGGGATGGCTTGGTTTAAATCTCTTCGGAAATACAATCATCCATGGAACCAGTAAGGGACCTCATCCTTTGTCCACACACATGCTATGGCTATCTACTTCCTGTAGGATGAGGTTTGATCCTGGGGATGTCTTTGCTTTCCCATTGAGCGTCTCATTTTGGTTGATGGACTGTCACTAAGATGATAAAACCTACCGGTCAAAACTAGTGGCCTGCAATTGATGTATTCATACTGGTAGATAAATTATCAAAAAATTTTGAGAGTTGCTTGCCATAAAAATAAGAGACCAGTGGATTGCTGTGGATGGCTAGGATAAACATTTTGTAGCTCAATTCAATGGGTGGAAACGTACTTAGTAATATGAATGTGACTCATGAATACTAGAACCTAACACAGGTGTGATTGAGTGTGCCTTTTTAAGACTTTGTTTACAACAGAAAGCTTTATCAACATAACATGAAGTATATAAGCTTCAGATTCAATTTAAAAGAAAAAAATCTCTTTTTGCATTTATCATCATTCTTACATCTTGATTCTTACGTGACATTCTTACATGTCAATAACAGTTAAAATATTACTATAATCTTATTCAAATATGTTAACTCAATTCTTTTGGAGACATCATGTAGATTTGAATTGTCCCTAGAGTTTGTATAAGATCAAGGGAAGCCTACTACTCTTTCTTCTTTTTAAAAAAAATTTTTTTGGGGGGATAGCTTATTGATTTAATTAATTTATTTACAGTTTTGACTGTGCTTTGTCTAGCTGCAGCACATGGCTCACTAGTTGCGGTGCATGGGCTTAGCTGCCTTGCATCATGTGGGATCTTAGTTCCCCGACCAAGGATCAAACACACATCCCTTGCACTGGAAGGTGGATTCTTAACCACTATTGCTCCAGGGAAGTCTCCTACTCTTTCTTCTTTAAGAGACATTGCCACTCATCCTCCATCAAAGGACAGAGAGAAAACACAGTTGCTCAAGTCACATTGATCTGTGCCCTCACACTGATAGTAAAACCTATATCTTAGTCATATAGTGATTTTTTTTCAATGCTTTAATAGGACACGGAGAAAATATTCTTTCCAAAATGACTCTCACAAAAAATAAAATAAAATGACTTTCGCTAATAGAATTTTGTTAGATATTTCTTACGGTTAAATTTAAAATGTTTTATCTTTTAATATCTGGGTTTGCCTCTAGAAGAAGACTTGGCTCTTCTAATTCATTTTCTTTTTTAAAAGATTCTCAAAGACTTTCTCCAAATGGCCACAGAATTTTCATCCAAATTTCCCTTCATGGCCAGTGGGGATCCCACAGTCTTGGCTTGGGTTGGGCACTCAGAAGGCAGGGCTAAGTAGGCCAGAGCATAGCTGGCCTCTGTTCAGGAGGAGCAGAGAACCTGGTGTCTGGGTGTGGAGGGAAGATATCTCCAGGAGGTATGGGGGGTTTCTGAATGTCCGTTCCATGGGGACAGTCCTGAAGAAAGAAGTAAATGCACTTCAAGGGATCTGCATGAGGACCAGGCAAGCATTGGGAATTAAAGCCTGGACAGAGCAATGGTAAACGGAAAAATTAAAGCCATTCCAATTAAGTCAACATATTTTTTAAACTTTTTATTTTGTATCGGGGTATAGCTCCATAACAATGTTGTGACAGTTTTAGGTGAACAGCAAAGGGATACAGCCATACTTATACATGTATCCATTCTCTCCCAAACTCTCCTCCCATCCAGGCTGCCATATAACAGAGCAGAGCTCCCTGTGCTCTACAGAAGGTCCTTGCTGGTTATCTATATTCAATGCAGCAGTGTGGGCATGGCATCCCAAACTCCCTGACTATCTCTTCCCCCGCATTCTTCCCTCCAGCAACAAGTTTGTTTCCTGAGTCTGTGAGTCTCTTTCTGTTTTGTAAGTAAGTTCATTTCTTTTTAGATTCCACATATAAGGGATGTCATATGATATTTTCTTTTTCTGTCTGACTTAACTTCATGCAGTCTGACAGTCTCTAAGTCTGCCCGTGTTGCTTCAAGTGGCATTATTTCATTCTTTTTAATGGCTGAGTACTGTTTCATTGTGTAAATGTTATCACATCTTCTCTATTCCTCTGTTGATGGACATTTTAAGCCAACATATTTAATAAGACATTAAATATGGTTAGCTACAAGCTTGTTTAGACATTCTCAAATGTGAGCCCTTCCAAACATAATTTGAACAGAAGTTAGACAAGATATGTTTGCTAATGTAAGCAGCCTTTGTCCCAGGTTGAAACTTCACGTAGTGATCCTGTTTACTGAACGTCCTCCCCACATTTTCCGTGTTGAGATGCATTGTGCTTCGTTAGAAGCTCAGCTTCATGTTTCTGGTCCTCCCCAGATCACTCACACAAAGAGCTTGCAAGTGAACAGGGTGATGAGCCAATCTTTATGTTGGATTATAAACATAGTACAGAGTGTGGGGGAGTTTTGTTTCTCAAATGTAACAGTTTATTTTGGTGAAATTATTATCATTTTCAATCTCTTTCATTGTGTTCCAAAGTCTGAGCAATTCTTTTAATTAACATAATTATTTTTTGTTTTTCAGTTACATGTATGTGTTTCATAAGTCACATGGACATTTTCTCTGTACTGATCCAAACCCCAAGTAGACGTGAATGACTGTGCAGTGAATTCCAATCTACTTTCCTGCATGCAGTGTTAGTCACTGTGTGGGAACAACTTACTGGTTCAACCTAATAGAACACAAAGATTCTCAGAAAAATGAAAGCCATAGATTAGAGCAGAACTGTGCAGTTCACATTTCAGCATCTTTTCCAAGATCTCATATTTTTAACTCTTGTCCAGGGGTTTTAAGAATTCAGAAAAAAAAAAATCAGCCTTAGCTTTCTCTACTGAAATAATGTGGGGAGATAGTTGTAAATGACATCAGAAATTCTAGGCTCATTTCCCCCAATTACTGACTGAGTAGACACGGAGAGGTCACATAATCTCTCTGAATCTTCACTACCTAACTAATCAAGTAGGAGCCCCAATCCTTTCTTTGTCTTCATTGTCTCACAAGATTGTCCCTTAGATCAACTAAAATAGCTCAGCACATTGGAAAGCATAAACAAAATGTGAGAAATGTTTATTATACTTTCTCTTGCTAATTTGTCAAAGAAGAAACTCAACCATGACCTCAAATAGCCAAAAGGTAGTTGGGTTGGCATAAGGTTTGCCATGTACAGCTGTGCAGTCTGTACACTGTAAGACTAGGGCTGTCAGGATGGCATGCAATGTAACCCGAGGTCTGCTGACAGACACATGTAACCTGGCATGGGCCTGCTTTATTATTTATTTTTGCCAGTTAACACAGAAGGACTATTTGTGTTAACAGAAGCCTGGATATTACAAGAGAAATCGGGCCTCTGTGGAATCAGTCTTGAATATTAAATAAATTTATAGTTAACATTAATATATTAAATAAATTATCGTTCAATGGCATACATCTTAAAAGAAGAGGTTTACAATCAGGAAACCTAGATTCTAGCCCTGGCTTTGCTGGAAATCAACAATTTTAAGCAATTTCCTTGAATACTTGGGGCTTCTCATTGTTAATTTTTAGAATAAATTGGTTACCTTCCATGTAACATTGATGGTTAACTAAGTGCAAATCTATTTCTGTAGTTCTCTGAAAATGCAGACATATTCATCAGTCCATAGATGGTCTGACTGAATCTTATCTAATTATTTGCCTTATTTTTAAAAACCCTGATTTTGGTTCCTGAGAACAATAAACTCAATATTTAAAATACAGAAAACTCAGACAGCCAGCCACCACCCAGGCAAATCAGACCTGATGTTCTTTACCCATGGCAAAAAACCCACGCCCACTCTCTATCTCCTTTCTCCATCATGTTTGGTCTCCAAATTCCCTTACTCATCTCAGTCAAAAATCACTTGCTGGCCATTATGTAAAAGATAATTGATTTAATTACTTTAGGCTAAACCAACAAGGCCAAACATCACATTATGGGATTCACCACTGGCATTTCCAAGGTCTTAGGTTCCAAGGCACCCAGTTTAAACAGCAGGTTCACAGAATCGTGAAGAATGTTGGGGGAAGGGGGCTTATGGAGCATCAAATTCATCTTCTTTGTTTTGTAGAGAAGACATTGAGACTTTCTCTGCAGAGCAGGCTCAGGCCCTGAATCTTGTGTCATGAGTGGCGGCATCTGACTAAGAAACCAGGGCATCTGACGTCGGGCGCATGGCTTTTCTGATGACATCATGGTTTGACTGTGCCAGCTACATCTCCTGACATTCTTCCTCTTGCTCATTAAACTCAGGGCCCTCCCAGGGCTGTGTCTAGTGTCTTTGAGCAGCTTGGGAACAGGCAACCAACTCTTCCTCTGGGAGACCATGCACCAGGGCACATGGATTTGTGCACAGACCATGAACTGGTTTGCCAGAACTTCCTCACTTACGTTGAACTTGTTTCCACTTCAGGGTCTTTATTGTATTTACTTGTTTGGCCAATCAGGTCTTAGCGGCTGCACATGGGCTCCCTAGTCATGGCACGTGGACTTAGTTGCTCCAGAGCATGCGGGATCAAAGTTCCTCAACCAGGAATCGAACCTGCGGCCCCTGCATTGCCAAGTGGATTCTTAGCCACTGGACCACCAGGGAAGACCCACCTCGCGGCCTTTAAACTGGCTATTTCTTCTCCATGGATGCCCCTTCTCCCTGTAGATTCCCATAGAAGTCTCCTTCTCATCCTTCAAATTGTTCCTTAAATGACAGCTCTTATGAGAAGCCACTATCTCCTACTCCATCTGAAATCCTTGACCCTGTCATTATTCTCTATACTATGTACTTTAATTTTTTCATAACCCTCATCAGTCTTCAATATTATATTTGCATTATTTATTTTTAGACTTGATAATTATGTTTATTTTCTCCACTTGAATGTGAGTTCAAAATTTTTTTTTCTTGTATTTACTACCTTATCCCCAGGCACAAAGTAGGTGCTCAACATATTGTTTTTTTTTTTGTTTGTTTTTTCTGTTTTGTCTTTTGGCCATGAGGCATGTGGGATCTTAGCTATCCCATCAGGGATGGAACCCCCACCCCCTTGCTTTGGAAGGTGAAATCTTAACCACTGGACCACCAGGGAAGTCCCAACACATACTATTGAATGAACCAATGAATAATTGAGTTTATGAATGAACTAGTCTTCTTAGATTCCAGAGGGTTTTTCTCTTTACTCTCTTTTAGCAATGAAGCTTGTTGATTTGGGTGGTTCTAAGAAATTAGATTAGTATAATTCAGCCTTAGTTTAACACTCTTTAAATGTCAAGTCCCTCTTTTTCTCTCAGTACTGAGTCATTCTTACTCTTTTTTTGTCTCATTTTACAGAGAAGTACAGTGTAAGTAGAAGTATACTCCCACAAATTATTTCTTGAAGTATAACAATAGATTCAGAGGTAAACATGCTATTTGTGCTTTATATTTGCTTTGAAAAAAATCTCCAAGAAACCTCACACCTTGTCTTTATTAAGATACTAGTTATTGATATTTGGTTCCTATTGCTCTGCTGACCAAGATGCTCTGAAGCCAGAACTGTGCTTTTTCATGTTCATGGAGGTCTCAGCAAACGGTGTCATTCTAATTATGTTGTCTACTCAAAGTCCAAAATAATGATGGATTATGAGCTAAGGGTCCTGGTGGAAAGCTACTGGAAGGGCTTCTTACCTGTTATGACATTTTTATTTAGCTCAGTCTTTATTTTCCAATCTACTTGTTTTAGAGTCACTTCGTTTAAGGGGTTTTTATTCATAGTAAGAACATTTTTTTTCCTGTGGCAGAGAGAAGAATGTAAGATTACAGTTGATGCAAGGGCAAGTTCAGAAGCAATCCAAGCCAGACTTTGGCTTCTGTGCAGAGCCAAATCCATCAAACCGAGGAGATGAGACAGAAAAGTACACCCTTTAATTAGCTCCTACCCGCAGAGTAGTTTTTGAAGGGGAAGGAAATACTTGGGTTCTCCATACAAGTGTCTTCTTGTCTCTTAGGGACTTCCTGTAGCCTTGATGGAGGCTCTATTTGTTTGCAGGTTAGGGTTTTTTTTTTTGTTTGTTTTAAGTCTCTCTCTCTCTCTCTATATATATATATATATAATTTACTTAGTCATTCACAAAGTTGATCTGTAAAGTTCTCAAAGGGCAAAAATATTCACAGTTTATACAGAACCTAGAGTAGTTTCTGGTACATAATAGTGTTTTTGAATCAATCAATCAATGAGCAAATAAGGTAAATCAGTGAATTTATTCTTTGTACCTGATTATTTATAATGAGGAATTAACAAAAGAATAACGTGTGTGTAGTTAATTGGGCCATACCCCAGCCTCTTGTCTCAGTCTGGGGGAACTTCAGAGCTCTTTGCAGAATCCATTGAGGCCTCTGTTGTGACTGCGCTAATTTCTTCTGTCGAGTACCACTCCATCCAATCTCTTCCTTCCAGGTGCGGTTCCCATATGTACTTCCCAATAAACCTTTTGTTTGCAAATCTCTGCTATTGAGTCTGTCTCCAGGAAACCCAACCTAAAATCCTAACATAGAGAAAAAATGTCCCAGTTGGTCATCTGCTGCTGCTGCTGCTGCGTCGCTTCAGTCGTGTCCGACTCTGTGTGACCCCAGAGATGGTAGCCCACTAGGCTCCCCAGTCCCTCGGATTCTCCAGGCAAGAACACTGGAGTGGGTTACCATTTCCTTCTCCAATGCATGAAAGTGAAAAGTGAAAGTGAAGTCGCTCAGTCGTGTCCAACTCTTCGCCACCCCATGGACTGCAACCTACCAGGCTCAGTGGATGTTAATTTCTTTTCCTTTTTTTCTTCACAATCTGTGCCATGATTTAAGTGTTTTGCTGCCACAAAATTAATGGTAAGCACATTCTTGTAGTATGAATGCAAACTGCAAATGCCCCCATGTGTCCTTTCTGTAGTATCCAGAGGGATAATACAGGTAAAGGCTGAAATGCTGAAATACCAGCCCATCTCATGTGGACTCTGCAAATGAAATCTCAAATTTCAACTTCGGTAAGGTTTGCTTCCAGTAGGTATGAGTTCCTCCCTTTATTAAAAGTAAAGAAAAGCCAGAAAATTACACCAGACTATTTTTATCTATTAAAAAGAATTTTCTTGCTCCCTTTTCTAGGCACAGAACAGCTTTCATTAACAAAGAAATTAGGTTAGTTACCTTCATCTGTAGTAGGTTTTCCTACGAATAATTTGGCTTTCTTTTTACATTCATTCTCAAGCCTGGCTTTAAGGAAAAATCCCTTAGATCTAAGCAGGAGTCCTATCATCCATTTCTATCTTCCCACTTCTGATTCTCCTTTGAGGTAAGACTACAATGTCTCAGGTAAGACTCTATGCCTCATTTTCCTCTCATGTATTGTGGAGGTAGATACTCTCTGGTAAGGGAATATTTTGTTTAATATTGTATAGAGACCAATTCAGTTGAATACACATTTCATTTTTTAAGGACTCAGTGTTAGGAGAAGAGTAAGAACAGTTGAATCTGCATTTATGCAGCATCTTTCATGTGCTGGTATTGCTTTGGTGTGTCTGACTCTGCGACCCCATGGACTGCAGCACTCCAGGCTCCTCTGTCCAGGGGATTCTCCAGGCAAGAGTACTGGAGTGGGTAGTCATTCCCTTTTCCAGGGGATCTTCACAACCCAGGGATCCAAACTGAGTCTCCTCCATTGGCAGGTGGATTCTGTACCATCTGAGCCACCAGGGTTTCTTTTGTGTAACATTATTGCAGCAATAGTCAACAAATACATGTTTCTAGCATATGAAAGAAACATTTATGGAGCCATCTTTCCTGGGCTAGAACCATATATTTGTTGACTATTGCTGCAATAATGTTACACAAAAGAAAACCAACCCACACAAAAGGCATATGAACAATAAGCATTTGTTTTCACAGTTGGTCATGGGATTTGGCTACCATTTGGCTGATGGAGGTTGGGCTTGGCAGAGTGATTCTGCTTTAAGCTGTCGGACCTTCTGGTCTTGGCTCCAAGAGGTGAATTCAGTTCATGTCTGCTCTTTGTAAGTTTGTTCTGGAGCCTGAGATAAAAGGGCCATGCTTTCTGAAGGAACCCACTCCCAACAGGAATATACAACCCCTATACTCTAATTCTGTAGTGCCATCTGCTATTCTCCAGCATCATCTATAATTACATAACAGTTGCCTATTGACCTGAACTTTTGGGTGACAATAGGTCTTAGTCATTTCTAGATCTTGTAAGTTGGCACATAAAAAGTACTCAATAAATGTTTTTGATGCATAAGTGAATAAAATCTGCATAAATCTATACCAATTCATTCTAGAATACAGGATTGTGCTAAATGATGAATGGTTGAGTTACAATCTGTAATTAGGATGAGCTTGACCTGCTTGGGCACTTGCTGAGTCCTTTGAAGTTGACATTATGGAACACAAGTGACAGATGACCATTTCATGTCAGTATTAGTGCTTAATTCTGGGTCCTAACACTGGGTGGAATGGACAACTGATCTGACCCCGTATGTTTTGTATTCATTCATAAGAACACTACTGAGTAATTTAGAGATTTCAGCAAATGTCCATGCACAACTCTGAGTTCTTCAAAATATTGCCATTGGAATTATTTGGAGAAAATTGTTTATTATCTATAAAGTATTAAACAAGAACTATTCTAGTAACTCAGGCTTCCCTGGTGGTTCAGTGGTAAAGAATCTTCCTGGCAATGCAGGAGCCACAGGAGATGCAAATTTGATCCCTTCATTAGGTCCTGAGTCAAAAGATCAGAGAAGGAATTTCAACTAACTCCCAATATTATCTTTGCTTGGGTTAACCTGAACACACAAATCATCTCAATGACTACTGAAGATCACTGGCAAATGAGCAGTGGGAGAAGATGGGTTTATAGGTTTTTAGCTCTCACTGGATGGGCTTCCCTGGTGGCTCAGTGGTAAAGTATCTGCCTGACAATGAAGGAGATTCAGGTTCACTCCTTAAGTCAGGAAGATTCCCCTGGAGAAGGAAATGGCAACCCACTCCAGTATTCTTGCCTGGGAAATCCCAGGCACAAAGGAGCCTGGTGGGCTACAGTCCATGGGGCTGCAAAAGGGTCAGACACAACTGAGTGACTAAATAACAGCAACAAATTCCAGTAACTCACTTATTACTTCCTGGAGAGCAATTCAAAACTAATTCCATCAGGGCACATAGAAGGCGTTCATGGAGAGTATTCACATCAGAGTTCCAAGAGTCGGCTTTCAGAAGCTCAGCTTCAATGGGAGGTATTTAGTAATGGACACAGGAGCTGTGAAGACTCAGGTTTGACTCCCTCCTTCAACTTTTAGCAGTGAGTGATGCTGGGCATGTCATTAACTTCTTTAAGTCTCAATTTTCTCCTTTTCCAAAGGGATATAATCAAATCGACATGTAGCTTAATAGTGAAGATTAAACATAACAAGGTATGTGTGGTAGCTGGTGATCAGTTCTTCTGATTTTTTTTAATGCAAAGCCCTTTTTATATTTTGAAAGTAGCTTTATTTGGTGGAATATTCATGGACCTTCCAGTCACTTCATTTAACTTTTATTTTTCCATTATCTCGGTTTGCTATGCATGTGTGCTAAGTCACTTCAATAGAGTCTGATTCTTTGAAACCCTAGGGACTGTAGCCCAGCAGGCTCCTCTGTCCATGGGAATCTCCAGGCAAGAACACTGGAGTGGGTTGCCATGCCCTCCTCCAGAGAATCTTCCCAACCCAGGGATTGAATCCGTGTCTCCTGCACTGAAGGCAGGTTTTTTTTTTTTTTTTTTTTTACCACTAGTGCTACCTGAGAAGCTCTGGTTTGCTATCGATGTATAAAATTATTTTAATATTTATCTTTCTAAAATCTATTATCAGTATGATGTGGGTAAATGTCATTAAATTGTTTATTAGGTTATCTGCATTCTGATTCATTTATGAGCGATTTCTCAGTTATTTAACTGTTCTGAGCCTCAGTGTCCTCTTTTGAAACTATTTTTTAGAGTTTATTGAAGATGTAAGAGTCTATGAAGGCTTCATCTCCCTGTCTATCTACTTATCACTATCTGTTTTCTTATTTACACATGCATTCATGCACAAGTCCATAAAAAACACTTTTCATGAAAGAGTATGAAGAAGATTGCTGCTGTTGTTGTTGTTTAGTTGCCAAGTCATGTCCAACTCTTTGTGACCCATAGATTGTAGCCCACCAGGCTCTTCTGTCCATGGGATTTTCCAGGCAAGAATACTGGAGTGGGTTGCCATTTTCTTCTCCAGAAGATCTTCCCAAACCACAGATTGAACCCATGTCTCCTGTCTTGGCAGGCAGATTCTTTACCACTAAGCCACCAGGGATGCCTATGAAAAAGAATATGTATATGTATCACTGAGTTACTTTGCTGTATAGCAGAAGTTAACACCTTCTAAATCAAATATTTGAGTAAAATTAAACAAAACAAAATGCTCTTCATGCCATTCACAAAATGACATTTTTATAATAAATGAATCTTCATATTAACTTGAGGATACAGGTAAACAACTAAAATTAACCAAAACTTGCTGAAACTGATGCAGTGAGGATAAATATTATTATTGTGGATGAGAAATATCTACACAGTATTATATAGCAAAGTATATCATTTAACCAAATAAAATTGAAATGGTGGCAAAAGCATACAAAACATGCATTGAGCTAACCCAAAACATGGAGATTCAAGTTAAGTGAGCATATATAGTATTACTAGTGCTTAGTCACTCTCTCACGTCTGACTCTTCGAAACCCCATGGACTGTCAACCACCAGGCTTTTCTGTCCATGGGGATTCTTCAGGCAAGAATACTAGAGTGGGTTGCCATGCCCATACTGCTGCTGCTAAGTCACTTCAGTCCTGTCCGACTCTGTGAGACCCCGCAGACGGCAGCCCACCAGGCTCCCCCGTCCCTGGGATTCTCCAGGCAAGAACACTGGAGTGGGTTGCCATTTCCTTCTCCAATGCATGAAAGTGAAAAGTGAAAGTGAAGTCACTCAATCGTGTCCAACTCTTAGCGACCCCATGGACTGCAGCCCACCAGGCTCCTCCGTCCATGGATTTTCCAGGCAAGAGTACTGGAGTGGGGTGCCATTGCCTTCTCCGATGCCCATACTAGAGAGTTATTATCAATATCTATACTTTGATCAGTCAGAAAAGGAATATTTTAAATAAAAAGCTCTTCTGACATATTCAAATATGATTGACTTTTATGAAAATCTAATTTACATAGAATATTATTTTTGAGAACATATACACACCATGTAATAAGCCAAGATTTTTTTCTTTTACTGTTTCCACTAAATATGAGCATCTATTTGGTTTTAAACTTTAATATTAGATCTTAGTTAATCCTTTTCTGAATTCAGCCTCTAAAAAGACAGATATTTTCCCCCAGTTCCCTCTTCCATATCCACCATTCCTGCCATTGTCTTATTCTAAACTCTTAGGAATTCTCTCTCCTGGTGGTTATAACAGCCTCTTAGCTGATCTCCCTGCATTCAGAGTCATCCTTTTTCAATTCATTTCATTGGCCAATCAAGTGATCTTTAAATATATAAAGCTGATTCCTAAAATCCACCTGATGATTTTGCATTTCTCTTAGGCTAAAGAACAAACCCCTTAGCAGAACACACACCACAGTTCTACCATCTACCCCGAGATGGTGGTGAACTGATCTTCGTGCTCTTCCCTGAGCTTTCTTATGCCTCCGTGCCCGTTCCATAGATCTTTGCCTGGGAGGAAACAGCTTTTTCCCATTAACACATCTGAATCCATTTAAGTCTCTGATCAAATACCTCCTCCTTCAGGAAGACACCTCTGACCTCAACATGCATCTACCCTCCCCCTAACAAGTGTATTATAATCCTTTTCTTTCTTGCTTGAAAGGTAATCTTGCTTACTCTTCTTGGTGCCTAACCCCTGTGTTGTTTCTGTTGTTTAGTCTCTGAGTCGTGTCCCAGTCTTTTGCGACCCCATGGACTGCAGCCCTCTGGGCTCCTCTGTCCATAGCATTTCCCAGGCAAGGATACTGGAGTGATTTGCTATTTCCTTCTTCAGCGGATCTTCCTGACCCAGGGATGGAACCTGCATCTCCTTCATTAGCAGGTGTATTCTTTACCATTGAGCCACCAGGGAAGCCCTAACCCATTATAATTATCTGAAAAAAAAATTGTTTTCATTTCCCCCAGTTCACTGTGACCAGTTGAGTGTGAAGGTCCACGAGTCTAACATAGTGCCTGGTGTGTGCTAGGATTTAGTAAACATTTGTAAAATGAGCAAAGTGAATGAACTTTAATTTAAAGCAGCCGCAAATTGGTTGTCACACCCCAAATTTCAAACGAGAAAGAAAATTACCATACAAGATGATTTGTCTGAGTGCTTTGTTTCCTTGTCATAGTATGTCAGGGATCAAAGGATAGCATTTTTTCCTCTTCAAGTGGAGAATAGCTTTGTTTTTACTGCCTTTTCGTCCCTCCTATTAAAGGGAGCTTTCATCATAGACTTTAATATGACTTGATTGTCTCTATATTCATATCCCTTGATACCCTGCTTTTCACTGTAAGTCAGCAAGATCAAAATCTTCTCCTAATTATCTTCACTACCTGCTGAAGTATCTGCTGCTGGGAATGTGTCAGTTGCTCCAACAATTATGCTGGTGGTAACGGCACACATTCCCATGAGGCAGGGAGGTGATGCCTGGACTTCAAAGGGCCTACGTCAAGTGGTGATGTATATTGTACTTCAATTAAAGTATAATTAAGGTGGCATGCTATATTCAGACTTCTGCTTGTGTCAAAGATAATCCATTTCAGTAGTTCATACTGCCACCTCTATGGCAGCTCCAGAGTTACACAGCGGATGGCGGAGCACTGCTAACTCCTCCAGTGCCCATTCATGGGGAGACGACCCTGGAGAGTCAGTGGGATCAGGTTTATTTCAGCATCCAGGTAAAGAGCTGAAGCTTTGAGCCAGACCTGAAGGAAGTCTGATGTACAATATTTCACCAGCTCCTGGTGGCAGATGTTATTATTCTCATTTTTTCAGATGGGTTACCTAAAGCTCAGAGAGGTGCTATACCATGCCCAAAGTCATGAGATCTGTCATTCATTAAGTCCATAACCTTGAGAAAGTTTCCTAACCTCTGAGAATCAGTATTTTTAGCTGAAAGGGAATCTATGGCTTTGTCACTGTGGTTTGAAGGTAATTTGCCATGAAACATATACCTGGGCTTCCCAGGTGGCGCAGGTGGTAAAGAACCTGCCTGCCAATGCAGGAGATATAAGAGACATGGGTTCTACCCCTGGGTCCGGTAGATCACCTAGAGGAGGAAAAGGCCACTCACTCCAGTATTCTTGCCTGGAGAACCCCATGGACAGAGGATCCTGGTGGGCTATAGTCCATGGGGTCACAGAGTCAGACACAACTGAAGTGACTTAGCATGCATGCAAGCATACACACAGCTGTGTGTGTGTGTATTTTCACCTGTCTGTCCTCTATCCGTCTTGTTTAGTCACTCGTCGTGTCTGACTCTCCATCATCTGTCATGTCAAGTAGTGACCAACAGAATAGATACTCCTTAACTTTTAAAAAATTGTTGCCTTTTTGTTTATTTTCAAAGACTCAGAAACAGGTGAATCATCCAGTCTCCCAGTTTTCTCATGCCTAATGGTATACAGAATGTCGTGAACTCTCTCTCACTCTATCAAGGAGCAAGTGGAAAAGCACTAATATTTGGTCAGTCTCCAAGTTGACTGAAAAAAGCTATGTAAAGACTCAATTCCTCTCATACATGTCATAGTTGAAACAGTAACCCAGAGGACTATAGATTTGGGGGAGGGTGTTTAGATGAGGTCCTTGGCACTATTAGGGCAGCTGATTATCTGGTCTCCCACTGGTTACTTGGTGAAAGACACTGAGGTGGTTTGTTGCGGTTAAGAACATAGAATCAGGAGTTAGAAAAGTATGAATTTACTTTTAGGCTCTATGAGTTAATAATTGTGTAAATATAGCTGTTGCTCTTGCTGTTTAGTCGCTACGTCACCTCTCTGACTCTTTGCAACCACATGGATTGTAGCCCACCAGGCTCCTCTGTCCATGGGCTTTCCCAGGCAAGAATACTGGAGTGGGTTACCATTTTCTCCTCCAGGGAATCTTTCCAATCCAGGGATTGAGCCTATGTTCACTGCTTGGCAGGTGAATTCTTTACCACTGAGCCAAATAAGCAAGCTACAAAACTTATCTAAGTCTCAGTTTTGTCGTCTATAAAAAGAGAATCAAAACAGCACTTGCCTCACAGGGCTGTTGAAAGGTTTAAATAAGATAATACATATTAAACTCTTGGCATTATGTCTGCCAAATTCTCAGAATGCAATAGATAAACATTATTTTCACTCTTAAATACTTGTGTGTAACTACCAAGAACGTTCTCTTACATAACCACAATAATTGATGTTATGTTATTTAACATTGATATCATGCTACTATCTATGTCCTATATTCAAGTGCTATCAACTGGCTCAGTAATGTTCTTTTTTAGAAAAAAAATCATAACAACTTTTTGTTTGATATTGGTGTATAGCCGATTGATGTATATGAACAGCTGAGTCCCTTTGCAGTCCAGAATGCAGAGTTCCAAAGAATAGCAAGAAGAGATAAGAAAGCTTTCTTCAGTGATCAATGCAAAGAAATAGAGGAAAACAACAGAATGGGAAAGACTAGAGATCTCTTCAAGAAAATTAGAGATACCAAGGGAACATTTTATGCAAAGACAGGCTGGATAAAGGACAGAAATGGTATGGACCTAACAGGAGCAGAAGATATTAAGAAGAGATGGCAAGAATACACAGAAGAACTGTACAAAAAAGATCCTCACGACCCAGATAATCATGATGGTGTGATGACTGACCTAGAGCCAGACATCGTGGAATGTGAAGTCAAGTGGGCCTTAGAAAACATCACTACAAACAAAGCTAGTGGAGGTGATGGAATTCCAGTTGAGCTATTTCAAATCCTGAGAGATGATGCTGTGAAAGTGCTGCACTCAATATGCCAGCAAATCTGGAAAACTCAGCAGTGGCCACAGGACTGGAAAAGGTCAGTTTTCATTCCAATCCCAAAGAAAGGCAATGCCAAAGAATGCTCAAACGACTGCACAATTGCACTCATCTCACATGCTAGTCAAGTAATGCTCAAAATTCTCCAAGCCAGACTTCAGCAATACGTGAACCGTGAACTTCCTGATGTTCAAGCTGGTTTTAGAAAAGGCAGAGGAACCAGAGATCAAATTGGCAACATCTGCTGGATCATGGAAAACGCAAGAGAGTTGCAGAAAAACATCTATTTCTGCTTTATTGACTGTGCCAAAGCCTTTGACTGTGTGGATCACAATCAGCTGTGGAAAATTCTGAAAGAGATGGGAATACCAGACCACCTGATCTGCCTCTTGAGAAACCTGTATGCAGGTCTGGAAGCAACAGTTAGAACTGGACATGGAACAACAGACTGGTTCCAAATAGGAAAAGGAGTATGTCAAGGCTGTATATTGTCACCCTGCTTATTTAACTTCTATGCAGAGTACATCATGAGAAATGCTGGACTGGAAAAAACACAAGCTGGAATCAAGATTGCTGGGAGAAATATCAATAACCTCAGATATGCAGATGACACCACCCTTATGGCAGAAAGTGAAGAGGAACTCAAAAGCCTCTTGATGAAAGTGAAAGAGGAGAGTGAAAAAGTTGGCTTAAAGCTCAACATCCAGAAAAGGAAGATCATGGCATCCAGTCCCATCACTTCATGGGAAATAGATGGGGAAACAGTGAAATCAGTGTCAGACTTTATTTTTTGGGGCTCCAAAATCACTGCAGATGGTGACTGCAGCCATGAAATTAAAAGGCGCTTACTCCTTGGAAGGAAAGTTATGACCAACCTAGATAGCATATTGAAAAGCAGAGACATTACTTTGCCAACAAAGGTTCGTCTAGTCAAGGCTATGGTTTTTCCAGTGGTCATGTATGGATGTGAGATTTGGACTGTAAAGAAGGCTGAGCGCTGAAGAATTGATGCTTTTGAACTGTGGTGTTGGAGAAGACTCTTGAGAGTCCCTTGGACTGCAAGGAGATCCAACCAGTCCATTCTGAAGGAGATCAGCCATGGGATTTCTTTGGAAGGAATGATGCTGACGCTGAAACTCCAGTACTTTGGCCACCTCATGCGAAGAGTTGACTCATTGGAAAAGACTCTGATGCTGGGAGGGATTGGGGGCAGGAAGAGAAGGGGACGACAGAGGATGAGATGGCTGGATGGCATCACTGACTATATGGATGTGAGTCTGGGTGAAGCCTGGGAGTTGGTGATGGACAGGGAGGCCTGGTATGCTGCGATTCATGGGGTCGCAAAGAGTTGGACACGACTGAGCGACTGAACTGAGCTGAACTGAACTGAAACTATTACTATTATGACTATTACTACTTCTACTGCTCTTCCTCTGTCTCATTGTAATCTCATTTCTTGTCACACACACACACTCTTGTCTAACCTCAAAATCACCTCAGATTTTAATATATTCTTGAAGGTACTATCACGCAGTGATACAAGTGAGTGAAAATACAGACTTAAGCAAATTACCTCTGGAATGCATTCCAACCTCTCTCTTTGCATTTCAATCAGATTCACATCTCAAAGGCCTGAGCCTTGTCTGACAATTCTCCTGGCAATAGCACAATGGAAGCAGAGTCCCTGAGCCATTTTAAAAGCCAGGTTTTCTAGTTCTCATAATTCACTGGATTTCCAAGTGTACCGAGCATTCTCAGTGAGCTGTATCAAACCTTCAGAACCATCCAGTCATGGGTTGGATGGAACTGTGCTCTGAATATGACTCTTATCATTTCCTGTCTCAGAGCTAATCAGCGATACCAGAGTGGTTCCTGTTGCAGGGTTCCGGTGTAACAGGATGAAAACAGACTCAGTGTAGAATTCTGCTAATGTTTCAACTTGCAAGACAAGATTTAGTGGGGTATAAACTTACTTATATCTTGACATACAAGTTTAAACACAGGGGGCAGAAGACCAATTAAGGAAGATAAAAGGGAAACAAGGAGGAAGTGAGAGAGGATAAACAGCACGAGATGGTCGTTGTTCAAATACTTGGTATTGCAAGACTGTTTTCTAAGTATTTGCTATCTGCTAAGAACTTTCGTTTTCTCCTGATATCTACTATACCCTTTCAGCAAAGGATATTTTTTTAAAAAATTCCAAACACTCAATGAATTCTCATAAATGGTATTAAAATTGAGAGAAAAAGATTCTCACTTTTTAAAGAATCATAGTAGGCAGTTAGAAATTTGAATGGTTGGCAATTTTTCAAATATCCAAATTTACAGTAAAACACCCAGTTTTCTGGAAATAAGTGATTGTGTGGGGCCAAAACTAGCTAATAGCTTTGTATTCATTTTGTTTTCAAATGCCAAAGTTATGTTTTATTATTAGATGTACTTTCCCCTCTAATATATCCTACACAGTTCCTGGCCTTATGAAACTATGAAGCAGACTCCATTGAGTAAATTGAATCTTGTCTTCATGTATAAATGTACTTGTTCGCACCATCAATTACACCATATACTGACTTCAGGGTCAACCTGGGTAGTTAATTGCCCTACCCTGGCTGGCCTCAGACTGCCATATGTTAGGCATTCTTACATTTGTTTTTTATGGATTTCTGTCCCCTTTCTTTCTTTGTGGTTACACATTGTTTTGGAAATTGCATCTGCCCCCAAAAAAGCATTCTACTGAATCCTATCTGCAGTGGCAAGAAGAAAGAATTAAAAAAAAAAAAAAAGAACAAGATCATCAAACCTTTGTTTACTTTCAAAAAATGAAGTAAATGTCTACTTCATGCCACATATGTGCTAAGAGTTGAGGCTACAGACATGCTAAACCCAAATAGCTCATAGATTAGTGAAGAGAACAGGCATTTATAAACTTAACCATATGGCAAAAAAAGCAAAGTATTCTGACAGGGATCCTAAACTCAGACGCCAACAGAAGCTGACCAGATAACATGAATTAGGCATATCGGAAAATTAGAGGGAACAGTCCAATGAGGGAGGCTATAGCCATTTTAGCTGATACTTAGTTCTAATCCATTTTTGTCACACCAAAATGGGGAACAAGAGGTGAAGAAAGGGGGAGTAGTATTCTACAGACTTAGTACCATCTGACATACAGTATAACTTATTCATGTGTCTGTTTCTTTTCTCCTTCCTCCAGGGTGAGAACTTGAGACACTCAATACATATGTATTGACTACATCTTTAAAAATCTCAAAGAAAGATAATAGCACTTCATATATAATATGGATGTAAAAATGTATTTTGTGGTGAGTAGTGTTAGACCTTGCTTCCTTCCCTCCCTTTTCTCTTTATTTATTTGACAAATGAGTATCAAGACAATGAATATCAGTGCCTATTATGTACCAGACACTGTTTTAGGTGCAGGGAGTATAGCAGGTATATAGTAGGAGTATAAATCCCTCTTCTCATGACACTTACATTCTAGTTGGAAGATGTGGACAATAAACAAATAAGTACATTTATAATGAGTATATACTTATACAATGAGTTTATAATTGTTCAATATATATTTACGTATACACTTATTTGTATACTGTCTGCATCATCCCAACTAGAATAAAAGCATTCTGTACACACACACATATGTATATATATACACATGTGTATTGTGAGGATATACACAAATATGTATAGCTTCACAAAGCATAGATATATGAATATATATACATATATGTAAGGACTTGTATATATAAAGGGGCTTTCCAGGTAGCTCAGTGGTAAAGAATCTTCCTGCCAAGCAGGAGATGCAAGTTCGGTTCCTGGGCCAGGAAGATCTCCTGGAGGAGAAAAGGGCAATCCACTCCAGTATTATTGACTGGGAAATCCCATGGACAGAGAAATCTGGTAGGCTACAGTCCATGGCGTCACAAAGAGTGAGACACAACTGGAGTAACTGAGCATGCACACATGCATACATAGATATATATATAATAGTAACTGTACTGGTTATAAGTAGAGAAAGAAAGAATACACAAGGACAGCTGTGGGAGATTTTATTCTTAAAGACAGGAAGTCAGAGAGTCTCAATGAGAATCCACAGTATGAAGGGCATATGTAATTTTAAGGACATCTGATAATAAAATACACTTTTAGCACTTGGAAAGCTGAATACAAAGTTATTAGCTATATTTGGCCCCAGAGAATCACTTTTGAAGTGAGATGAGTTAATATAGTGTGTATTTTTCACAAGCCATTGCAGCGGCCCAGAGTATAGATATGGAATTGGAGGAGTATGATTTAATGAAGTTTTAGGGTTTCACCAGGTGAGTATGAGAAGAGAAAGGTAAAGGATTTGAGATGTACATGAGAGTATCATCTCAATGATAGACCTTGGAATCTAAGCTTTCTGTTTCCTTACACTGAATTTGGGAGATGGGAAGATAAACAGACATGTTTCTTGCTCTAAGAGAAAGAACTTATAGTCCAGTGAAATTTCCCAAATTTCAGTCAGTCAAATGTCCCCTTGTGTTTTTTTATATCTTTGTGCTCCCCACATTATTTAATGTTTTCTTTAATTATATATACTTTTATAACTTAATGAACTTTCTTTGAGAAGCAATATTTGTGGAATTTTGCTCAGTGGAAAACGCAATTTCGTTTGCTATAAATAGAAGGCAATTGTTAAACCAAATGCAATGGAAATAGTCACATGATTGAATTTTCAAACCAATAACTTTGTGTGCTGAAGTCTCCAAGCATGCGTTTGCTTGTCTCTTTGATAAACAACGGAGATTACAAAGTATAAGATTCGCTATAGGCATACTAGCACCAATTTCTTCTTAGGGTCATCAGAAGTATTGAAGATAATGAGAAGGAGAACTTCTCCCACTCATCCTCTATATAGTGCATTGTGAAGCACAACGTAAAGGCAACTGTCATCCTCTAATAATGCACACTCTATGTTTAACGAAACACATATCCAGTCAGAAGACAGTCATGCTGACAAGCAAGTACAATATGTAGGTCAAGGGATGAGAGACAGACCTGGCTACGGCAACTAAATTAGTTTGTCATGTATTAAAAATTAAAGTTTTGAAACTAATAGATGGCTTTAGTATGAGTGCTCACAGACTTATGTCATAGTTGAATTAGAAGCTAAATTTGCAAGAGGTAAGCTCTATAAAACTGAACATTCAAAAAACTAAGATCATAGCATCTGGTCCCATCACTTCACTGGTCCCATGGGTGCTCCAATACTTGGGCCACCTGATGCGAAAATCCGACTCCTTGGAAAAGACCTTGATGCTGGGAAAGATTAAGGGCAGAAAAGGGAAGCAGAGGATCAGCTGGTTAGATAAGCATCACTGACTCAATGGACATGAATCTGAGCAAACTCTGGGAGATAGTGAAGGACAGGGGAGCCAGCGTGCTGCAGTCCATGGAGTCACAAATAGTCTGACACGACTTAGCGACTGAACAACAACAGCAAAGCTCTATACCAGGTGAGTCATAGGATGATGGACTTACTCAGTCTGGCTACAGACAGTCATGGAAGGCTCCACCACCAAATTGGGTTTAGTATCTTTCTTACACTAAGGCTTGTTTGGGGCATCTACTTTATCTATTCAATTTATTATGATTTTCAATCCTGTGTTAGAGAAAAAGAAAGAAGAGGTAGTGAGATCAGCTAAGAATGAGCAATCCAAGTTGGAACCTATAATGTCTAAACTAAGTCAAGATAAGTTGAAATTAAAGGATATTTGACTACAGAATCTATAGAGATTAGTGATAGACGAACTGGGAATAGTACTTTAAAGAGGGAAGATCCTAAGATGACAGCATGGTTCTGAGATATTTAAGAGCAGGTAGAATGTACAGCATGATTTAAGAAACTTTTTTATGTTATCCAACTCTGTAAACTATTTTAACTGAGAAGAGTCTTTCCTGGCTAGTTTCTACCTTTTCCTTTATTCCAGGCAGGTGGAGTTACCAAATATTTAAGTTTCTTATTTATAAGTTAAATATTAAAACATAAATGAAATTGCTTTTTATAAGAAGGTTCAATTTGCAATAAAGAACTAGTTTGAGATTTGGCATGAGAAGGTCCCACTTGGTGGTAAGCCTCATGAATGAAGAAATAATGTCTATTGCTAAATAAGTAGTGAAAAAAGTCCCAAATCTTGCTATGTTGTATTTTGACTCTTTGAATCCTATTACACAGCTGTATTTGTGTATTCCACTAGAAAATATTTATTGAGAACTACTTTCTGCCAGGCACCCTTCTAGGCCCTGGAATATACTTAACAATCTAACTGAAATACTCTTTTCATAGATCTAGAAAATGATAGCTTAATCAAATAACCACATAAACACATGTAAAATTACAGCTGTCATTGCATGTTACTAAGAGACATATAATTGCATTGCAATGTTGCTCTGAGCTGTCGTGAGAACATGAATGCATTCATTCATTCATTCAACAATTAATTTTTGAGTCCTTTTTTCAATCCCATCTTAAGGATGGAGACAGAATAATCTATGAAAAGGAAGTTACCTAAATTGGAACCCAGAATATCTAAACTAAGTGAGCTAAAGTCAGGATGGAGAGGAAGAATTGGGATTAAAAATAAATGTAAAATTCAACTGTAATTGCCTGCTACTCAGAAGGCTCTGAGCCATCAGGGGAACATGAATGCATTCATTTAATAATTTTGGTTGACTCCTATGATGTACTGAGAACTCTCTTCTAGGGATATTGCTGCTGCTGCTGCTGTTAAGTCACTTCAGTCATGTCCGACTCTGTGCGACCCCACAGACGGCAGCCCACCAGGCTCTGCCATCCTTGGGAGTCTCCAGACAAAAACACTGGAGTGGGTTGCCATTTTCTTCTCCAATGCATTAAAGTGAAAAGTGAAAATGAAATCACTCAGTCGTGTCCGACTCTTAGCAACCCTACCAGACTGCAGCCCACCAGAATCCTCAGTCCATGAGATTTTCCAGGCAAGAGTACTGGAGTGGGTTGCCATACAGCAGTGAGCAAATCAGGCAAAGCTTCCTGCCATCATGGAGATGATATTCTAAAGGAAGGAGATAAATAATAAACAAGATAATTAACTGGCAATTAATTAATTGGTAAGCAAGGAAAGCAAAATGCAAAAAAGCGAAATAGCTGTCTGGGGAGGCCTTACAAATAGCTGTGAAAAGGAGAAGCGAAAAGCAAAGAAGTAAAGGAAAGATATAAGCATCTGAATGCAGAGTTCCAAAGAATAGCAAGAAGACATAAGAAAGCCTTCTTCAGCAATCAATGCAAAGAAATAGAGGAAAACAACAGAATGGGAAAGACTAGAGATCTCTTCAAGAAAATTAGAGATACCAAGGGAACATTTTATGCAAAGATGGGCTCGATAAAGGACAGAAATGCTATGGACCTAACAGAAGCAGAAGATATTAAGAAGAGATGGCAAGAATACATAGAAGAACTGTACAAAAAAGATCTTCATGACTCAGATAATCACGATGGTGTGATCACTGACCTAGAGCCAGACATCCTGGAATGTGAAGTCAAGTGGGCCTTAGAAAGCATCACTATGAACAAAGCTAGTGGAGGTGATGGAATTCCAGTTGAGCTATTTCAAATCCTGAAAGATGATGCTGTGAAAGTGCTGCACTCAATATGCCAGCAAATCTGGAAAACTCAGCAGTGGCCACAGGACTGGAAAAGGTCAGTTTTCATTCCAATCCCAAAGAAAGGCAATGCCAAAGAATGCTCAAACTACCACACAATTGCACTCATCTCACACGCTAGTCAAGTAATGCTCAAAATTCTCCAAGCCAGGCTTCAGCAATATGTGAACCATGAACTTCCTGATGTTCAAGCTGGTTTTAGAAAAGGCAGAGGAACCAGAGATCAAATTGCCAACATCTGCTGGATCATGGAAAAAGCAAGAGAGTTGCAGAAAAACATCTATTTCTGCTTTATTGACTATGCCAAAGCCTTTGACTGTGTGGATCACAATCAACTGTGGAAAATTCTGAAAGAGATGGGAATACCAGACCACCTGACCTGACTCTTGAGAAATCTGTATGCAGGTCAGGAAGCAACAGTTAGAACTGGACATGGAACAACAGACTGGTTTCAAATAGGAAAAGGAGTACATCAAGTCTGTATATTGTCACCCTGCTTATTTAACTTATATGCAGAGTACAACATGAGAAACACTGGACTGGAAGAAACACAAGCTGGAATCAAGATTGCTGGGAGAAATATCAATAACCTCAGATATGCAGATGACACCACCCTTATGGCAGAAAGTGAAGAGGAACTCAAAAGCCTCTTGATGAAAGTGAAAGAGGAGAGTGAAAAAGTTGGCTTAAAGCTCAACATTCAGAAAACGAAGAACATGGAATCCGGTCCCATCACTTCATGGGAAATAGATGGGGAAACAGTGGAAACAGTGTCAGACTTTATTTATTTGGGCTCCAAAATCACTGCAGATGGTGACTGCAGCCATGAAATTAAAAGACACTTACTCCTTGGAAGGAAAGTTATGACCAACCTAGATAGCATATTGAAAAGCAGAGACATTACTTTGCCAACAAAGGTTCGTCTAGTCAAGGCTATGGTTTTTCCAGTAATCATGTATGGATGTGAGAGTTGGACTGTAAAGAAGGCTGAGCACCAAAGAATTGATGCTTTTGAACTGTGGTATTGGAGAAGACTCTTGAGAGTCCCTTGGACTGCAAGGAGATCCAACCAGTCCATTCTGAAGGAGATAGCCTTGGGATTTCATTGGAAGGAATGATGCTAAAGCTGAAACTCCAGTACTTTGGCCACCTCATGGGAAGAGTTGATGACTCATTGGAAAAGACTCTGATGCTGGGAGGGATTGGGGACAGGATGAGAAGGACACGACAGAGGATGAGATGGCTGGATGGTATCACTGACTATATGGATGTGAGTCTGAGTGAAGCCTGGGAGTTGGTGATGGACAAGGAGGCCTGGTGTGCTGCGATTCATGGGGTCGCAAAGAGTTGGACATGACTGAGCGACTGAACTGAACTGAACTGAAGCAAGGAAAGGGACAAGAGTATAAAGAACACCATGGTTTTGGATAATACACACTCTTTTTTTTTTTTCTCCAGAACAAAAATGGAAACAAAAGAGTTGAAAACTCTCTCCTTGGGCTGATTTTTAAAAGGTTTTGCAGTGGAAATTCTTATGGGTACAGAAAGGTACCATCCCCTAGGCCTTGAAGAAAAGGAATGAGTGGGAAGGGGACTTTTAAATAAGGACATAAAAGATATGAACTCTTCTGCCTCCTCTGTCTCAAAAATGAGCTGAATGTACAGAACCAAGTTTGTTGTGATGATGAAATTAGATCACCTAAGTGAAAGCTTCTAAACTCCTGCTGAGAGCTCCAGAAATGTTGGTTCCTAAGGGGCCAAGTCTAATTGTTCCTTGTATTCAGATGAGGTCCTGATATCTCATTCGTGTGAGTGTACATTTTTTCCTACATTACTCTACCTAACTTTTAAAACAAATATGTCAATCTCTCCCACCCACTCTGAAAGTGATAAGTAATATTTGCTTGCAGCTAACATATTTGATACTTAAGCTTATTCCTTTTTGTTCACCTCTTAGCTCCGAGGTCCTGAAGAAGCCAGGATGCAATAGAGTCTTGTTTTGTTTGTTCAAGGCATAGCTTGAGAGGAATAGAAAAGTAACACCAATAGCATTTGGTGGCAGTTCCAAGGAAGAATGAAAAACACCCTGGATACATTTCCCTGTGTGAGTTCCTGAGGTATCTTCAGCAGGAGAGGATTAGATAGCATATTGCCTTCCTCAATGACCTTGGTGACATGCATAACCTTCTTAGATCTCAGTTCTCTCATCTATAACACAAAGTGAGTGCTAACATTCTTTGACCCCTTGGAAGAATTAGGAGGGAGAAATAAGTTAATGTTTGGAAAGGCCTGGGTGACCCTGTGAGCCAAGATATTATTAAAGCACAAAGTAAATTACAGGCACTGTTTGCTATCCCATTAGTAACTCAAATAGTACAAGGGGCTCCTCCTGTCAGATCCTTGTAAGTTAAGCTTGTAGTACACACTTGTCTTTTTTTTTTTCCAGAACATCAATGGAAATGAAAGAGTTGAAAACTCCCTCTCCTTGGACTGATTTTTAAAAGGTTGTGCAGTGGAAATTCTTATGCATACAGAAAGGTCCCGTCCTCTAGGTTCATTCTGTCCCAGTCCTTTCATCAAATACTAGAAGCTAGGAAATAAGAAAAGATTTTGAGTCTGGAAACTGAATCCTAGGTTTCGAGACTTGTGATGCTTTAGCCAAGTTGCTTAGCATCGCTGACACTGTTTCTGTACATGTAAAATGAGAATCACTGCCATCACCATCCCTTCTTGGGTATGATGTCTCTTCAGTCAATTAAATATGGGTAAGCTAGCCTTCCACAGTCTCATTTATATAATATGAAGATTAAGGATAATAATAATCCATAGAGGCTTGGAGAAGATTTACAGAGATAGTAATTAAGAGTGCTTAACATTGTAAAAGGCCTATAGTCTATATATATTAGCTATTTAATTATAGCCTGTTACCTCTTACTATATTAAGCACTCAATGCTATCTCTGTAAATCCTGTCCAAGACTCTATGAATTAGTATTATCCCTAATCTTCACATTAAATGAATGAGGCTGTGGAAGGCTAACTTACCCATAGTTAAAAAATAAAAGGCAGGAAGGTTAGACTTTGCTGCAGATCTATATGATTTCTGGCAGGAAAGCTGAACCTCAGCTCACTATGTTCTTTTCATCTTTTTATTCACTCAGCTAGGCACAGAATAGGTCAGAGCTCCTTAGTGCTAGGCACCCAAGAAGCAAAATTGCTTTGTTGTTTTCAAAGCATTATTCAAATGATGGTTTTTGGATCAAGAGTCACATTTCCATAGACCAAATGCGCTCATCAGCCCCTTGTGCAAGACAGTAAACAGACATCTAACACCTCTGCCTTTTTATCCCTGGGAATTTGTAATAATAAATCCTTTCTGTTGTTATTCAGTTGCTAAGTCATGTCTGATTCTTTGTGACCCCATGAACTGCCAGGTTCCTCTGTCTTTTACTATCTCCCAGAGTTCGCTCAAATTCATATCCATTGAATTGGTGACACTATCTAACCATCTTATCCTCTGCCACCCCTTTCTCCTTTTGCCTTCAGTCTTTCCCAGCATCAGAGCCTTTTCCAGTGAGTCAGTTCTTTACACCAGGTGGCCAAAGTATTGGAGTTTCAGTTTCAGCATCAGTCCCCTAAAGAATATTGATTTCTTTTAGGGCTGACTTATTTAATCTCTCAGAAGCCCAAGGGACTCTCAAGAGTCTTCTCCAACACCACAAAAGAGTGAGGGTTAGTGTGTGGCTGTTTGGAGCCAATACTTGAGTATTCCAAAGATTTATTCAGGCTCTGTTTAACTTTTAGCCTATGATGTTAAACCAAATTTCAACCACCATAATCTTCAGTTTATCCCCCAATATAATTTCACACTAATAAAGGATAGAGGTTTAGAGGTTGTAAGATGAGAAAGGAAGTGGCAGTAAAAGCCAGTGGAAGTATAAAGCATTTAGGCCCCAGAGGCCACTTTTGGCAGTCTTCAAAAGTCTTCTAGACACAAACCTTCATGTAGCAGAGAAGTGTATCTCATACCCTGGGCTATACAACAATGTTTGGAAATTTATTTGGAATGGAGATCTAGAATGCACCCTTTCCCAGTTTCTTAAAAGGAAAGACCAAAGTTGACTATGTGTTTATAAGAGATATTGAGACCAGTATTTGCAACCAGTATTTCAAAGTATTGATTACTTAATTTTTTCTCAACTTTAATAAGACAAGTTGTTGAATCTTCACTAACCCTTATTAATGTTGTCTCTAAAAATTATTATTTTTATTGTGATGGAAAGGGACAAGACAAGAAGAGTTATTAAGTGAAAGATCTAAACACCCTGGTCATTAGAACTAGTAACTCCATTGGAAATGATATTGGTCTTGCAATTTCAAGGCATCTTCTATGATGATATTTAAGCTGTTCCTGGGATAAAGAAAGTAGATTCAAACCCATTGAAAATGTTACAGTTTGCTGCAGAAAAACATCTCAAGTGCATGAATTTGGCTATCACAGGATTGAAAGACAAACAGAAAAGTTCTTTTTTTTTTTTCCATTTCAAGGGGGAGCAAAATACCACTTTAAAATGGGCTCTTGGTCTCCAAACTTAGATATTTCATGTCCAACTTCCATAAAGTGGTGTTTTTTTGAGCAGTAAGCTCATATAAATTCAGAAATATTCACTCTCTACAAGAGAGAAAATAAAGAGTTCAGGTTATTTCTCCTACCACTCCACTAAATGTAACAATGTACCAGAATAATCTTCTAGATTGCTGTATACAATGCAAAGTACAGAAAGAAGGACATGTCCTTTGCTGGGGGAAAAAAAAAAAAAAAAGAACTACTGATACTGGTTCTATTGTCCTTGAGTGAAAAATATTAGTCTTCAAAATGGCCTTTAACCTTTTTAATCTATTTTCATGGCAATTTTGATTGTACATTAAAAAAAAAAATCTCACATACTCACATTAGAACTTTTCCAGAAAGATGTATTCTGACTCTACAAAATTATATTCTAAAGGTCAAGTTGGACCATAATGCTCCATAGTCAATGATTCTGTATTTGTTCATTTCACAAATATTAAATAGGCACCTACCATTCTGGTACAGGTGCTAGAAAGAAAGCAGTAAATAAAGGGAGTGAAATCTGTCTCTTGTTGAACTTTTATCTCAGTTGAGGAAGGCAGAAGACAAACACGTGCTTAACCAAGGTGAGTCCATGTAGTAGGAAGCACTAAGGAAAAAATAAAAGAGAGCGGTGAGAGCAGAGGTGGGTCAATTTCAGATTGAGCTGGGAGAGGTGTTGGTTCTGAGAAGATGATATCTGAACAGAGATTTAATTGGTAGTTGGTGGGAAGGAGCCAGCTATACGAATGCTGGGGAAGGGGGGACTAGAGCTATGAATTCTTGTAAAGGCTCTGAGGCAGAAAGAAGATTGGCATGTTTGAAGAACAGACAGATCAGCAGCATTGGAGATTCAGAAGCATTAGCGATTGGTAAACGCTTTTTCTGCATACAAAACAATACTTGATCTGATACTAGCTGATTTTCCAACCTCACCTCTCAACACTGCTCTACTCAGTTCTCTAGTTTTGCTGGACTGCTTGGGGAGTTTGGTGTGCACATACCGGGCTGTTCACGTCTCCCTTTATTAGTACATGCTGTTCTCCCTGCCTGAAAGTGCTTCTCCACTTTGTCATCTGGTAAACCTTACTCATCTTTCAAGATCAATCTTCCATCCCATCCCTGTGGAGTCACAGAGAAGGAATGACTAACTGCCTGAATTATCCAGGCCTCTATAGATATCAGAATATTCCGTCACTTCTTTTAGAGCCTGTATTCTAATGCAGTACCCATCTCTTCTGCTTGACTTTGATCTGTCATCAAATTCAGTATAACATTTTAGATTGCAGACTCCAGAAAAACATGCACCTTTCCTGTGTCTAGTGCAGAATTAAAGCATGTATGTTCAATCACTAAGTCATGTCTGATTCTTTGCTACCCCGTGGACTGTAGCCCACCAGGTTTCTCTGTCCATGGGATTCTCCAGGTAAGAACATTGGAGTGGGTTGCCATTTCCTCCTCCAGGGAATCTTTCTGACCCAGGGATCAAGCCCACGTCTCCTGCATTGGCAGGCAGATTCTTTACCCAATAAGCCACCTGGAAAGCTGCAGAAATAGAGATTAGCACTCAAATGAATCAATCATTTCTCCGTCCTTCTTTCCTTTCAATTTATTTTAACTGATTTATTTTAACTAATTTTTACTAATTCAGTCATTTGATACCTCCTTTTCCCTCTTCCCTTGCAGCCATGTTATTAGAAAATCACACTGAATCTACCTGACAACACATGCATCATCTATCCACCTCTGCAAACCCTCATTGTACCATCCTCCTCCTTCAAGGTAGATGACCCTGGCAGTCTGGTCTCCTCACTCCTTCTTGTGCGTTAAGAAATTTCTCACCAGGCCTTAACCTTGCTCCCTCTTCAGGCCTCACACAGAGACTGTCCTAGACCACCCTGTTGCATGCAACATACTTTCCCATACTCTTTATTACATTACCATTTATTGCTTTCATAAGATGTATCAAAATACTGGATTATCTGCTTATATATTAGCTTATCATTCACCCTCCCTCATTTTACTATAAGGTCACTCATCTTGTATATTTTACTCACAACTGTGTCCAGGACCCAGCATATGTGGCACATGTACAGCTTTAACAAGTGAATGAATGAATGAACCCATACATGAGCAGCTGTAATGGGCCAGGCTCTGCATTAGATAATAGAATACAAAGAAGTTAATTCATTTACTTTGGCACAGATGCCCTCTTTCCTTCTTTGTAAGTCCAGTTTTTCTTTCTTCTGTTCTCATGCATTTTTGGAGAGAATATTTGTTTAGAGCAGTGAGCTGGAACCTTGTGATAAAGCCCTAGAGCAGAGGTCATGGCTCTCATCTGGAGGAGAACCAGTTATATGTGTCCTTAAAGGAGTCCCTAACCTTGAGAACTTACTTTGCAGTCATTTGAGCTTGATAACTAGGTGATGTGAATGGGTTAGGGGCTTCCCAGGTGGCGCTAGTGGTAAAGAACCTGCCTGCCAATGCAGGAGATAAAAGAGATGCAGGTTTGATCCCTGGGTCAGGAAGACCCCCTAGAGGAGGAAATGGCAACCCACTCCAGTATTCTTGCCTGGAGAATCCCATGGACAGAGGAGCCTGGTGGGCTACAGTCCATAGGGTCACAAAGAGTCAGACATGACTGGAGCAACTTAGAACAGCAGAGCAATATGGGTTAGATCGAATATATTTCTCTATTAGCTCTCATCACAAATACTGTGGTTAATAGTTTAAATATCTACCTTTCTTACAAAATTCTGAGATACTCAGGAGCAAGTAGTGCATCTAACTTATTTTTCCATTCTCTTTATCTAGTACCACCATAACGTGCTCATTTTTCCCTAAAACAACTATCACAATAATTAAGGCACCTATTTAATCATTTTTCAGAGCATATAGGAAGCTTTAGAGATTGTGTTGCCTACTTTCTAATATTTCAGATGAGAAAATGATGGGAAAGATTATGTTCAAATTAAACAGCACACACAAAAATGTGATTTGGGTCCATGACTCCAAGGCTTGACTGCTTCTTTGGTCCAAAGTCACGTATTTGTCAGAGAGAAAAGGCAACATTCTTGGGAATCATGCTGGGCTGAGGAAACCTCTGCTCTCATATGGCAAGGCAGCAAACAAGTGATTTAGAAATGAGTGCTGAGTTGGCATAGAGAGCTGATGTTTCATCTACAGAAGACTCAAGGCATATGCCACTTTGACAGCAATGAAATTCTGAATACTCTGAGCCTGTCACAGGCAAGAAGGAGCTGAGAGCTGTCACTGAATTAATATATCAGGTGATGCTGGAGAAAAACACTCCCTTCTGGAGGATGGTCTACTCGCAGTGACAGCAAAGAATTAGACCTACCCTTCGAGGTAATATCTGTTTACTGGAACATTCAATTAACCAGAACATTGCTATTTTGGAGAATTTTGAGAAAATCCTTATTTAATTGCCTTGAGTTTTTCAAGTTATTTGAGGAGTAAAGATAAAAAGAGAGACCATAAGCAGTCAGGATCCTACCAGTCATTGAAAGCCTCTCTTGGGAGTACTGACTTCCAGCAGAGCCTGATCATCATGGTGGTCTTAACTGTTTATGTAACATCTTGGGTAATCAATTCCTCATCCAAATTTTTAATGTCAATTCCCTGTGTAGTTAGATTCCATTGATATCTCAACAGTCCATACTCTAGACTTTTTATCATCTGAGCTGCGAACATATTCCTAGGTTCTTTATAATGTCTTTTTGATAATTTAACTACGGTTTGCACACAAAGGTTAGAGAGCAGGGCTGTAGAGACCTCTTATCTGATCTGAGCAATCCTGACTTCTCAAAAACTGTTGTATTAGCTCAAACAGTGTTCATACCTTATGCAAAATGTAAAGATAAATTAAAAAGCCACTTTATTCTCTATGGGACTTCCTTGGTGATCCAGTGAGTACGACTCTGTGCTTCCAATGCAGGGGGTACAGGTTCAATCCTTGGTTGAGAAAGTTCTAAATGCCATGTGGTGAGGCCAAGTAAATAAATAATAAAATAAAACAGCTCTACAAATAAAGTATATAAAAATTAGGATGATCACTGGGTCTATGGGAAAATAAAGGAAGTGAAGCTGGAGGGTTTGTTACATTTGCTAGATGGACTGTAAGACCACTCATGCCTTCCCTAGACCATCGGGTCATATTGTGTGAAAGGCACGTTGGAGTGAAGTAACCATTTTAGAGGGAGCTTAATGGAGAAGAGTCCAGCTAGAGACACTTAGAAAGGCTTAAGTAGAAAAATCGGGGGTCGGGTTGACCCAATCCGCCTCTGGTCAACTTTTCTAACATCCTGATCTTTGTGAGTCATCATTTCCCTTCACCATTTAGTGACATGCTGGATGGATTTTTTTTTTTTAAAGAGTGAAAACAACTCAGAAAGATGGATGTGTGCAGCTGAGCTAAAAAACTAATCAGCCTTAAGCAGAAGAATCACTTATGGACATCTCATTCATTAGAAAACCACTAATTTGACATCTGTACTCACTTTGACTTTTATGTAGTCACTGTCTATAAAGACAGCATTCAAAACATATACACTGTAGCCACAGATGTAAGAAAATGTTTAACCTCCATAAGAAAATTCACTGTATTCAGTACGATTTAGTGGCAGAGTAAGAACTAGATTCTAGACCTCTCATTTCCCAATCTAGTAATTTTTCTCCTAGTTGATAGTTTAAGATGTTCTGGAAAACAAATAAAAACTCATGCATTTCTGTGTAAATGTTGCATGGAGGCTATTTGTATACAGAGGAACTAAAACAACAGTTATTATTTTTACACAATTGTTATGTCACAAGTACTTCCATAAGTATTTCAGATACACAAAGTCATTTAGTCTTACAAACAGCTTTAAAAGGTGTGAACTACTGTTAGGCCTGTTTAAAAGATGAACAAACTGAAGCCCAGAGAAGTTAAGACTCTTAGCTAAGGTCATACATCTCCTTAAGAGTCAGGCCTGGGCTACAAATCCTGGACATTGACCCACAAAGCACTGCACTATACGGCCATTTTTATGCTCTTGTGGTTATTGAGCATAGAACTTGAAAATTTAACAAATAGTCCCTGACTAATGATGTGCTATAAGGAATCACCTTGGCCTATTTAGGGGTGCTAAGATCTCCAGGTCTCTGGAATTTGGATGAAAGAAGGCAGATTGAGAATACTGGAGTTCCTGCTGCTGCTGCTGCTAAGTCGCTTCAGTTGTGTCCCACTCTGTGCAAGCCAATAGACAGCAGCCCACCAGGCTCCCCCATCCCTGGGATTCTCCAGGCAAGAACACTGGAGTGGGTTGCCATTTCCTTCTCCAATGCATAAAAGTGAAAAGTGAAAGTGAAGTCACTCAGTCGTGTCCCACTCTTAGCGACCCCATGAACTGTAGCCTGCCAGGCTCCTCCATCCATGGGATCTTCCAGGCAAGAGTACGGGAGTGGGGTGCCATTGCCTTCTCCGGGAGTTCCTGAAGGTATTACAAAGATGAAAAGTCATCATCATTACAAAGTGGAGTCTATTCCAGAGTACCCCTGCAGAGTTCCAAAGGTATAAACTGGGTCATGTGTTGATACTGAATTCAGGGGTAGAGGATGAAATTGGTGCCCTAAGACTTTAGGAAGACAGACTATTTGAGTGGGTAGACTAACAATGGAAATAGTGACAGACTTTATTTTCTCGGGCTCCAAAATCACTGCAGATGGTGACTTCAGCCAGAAATTATAAAACACTTGCTCTTTGGAAGAAAAGCTATGACCCCCAACTCAAAGAGCATATTAAAAAGCAGAGACATTACTTTGCCAACAAAGGTCTGTCTAGTCAAAGCTATGGTTTTTCCAACAGTCATATATGGATGTGAGAGGTGGATAGGAAGAAAGCTAAGTGCCAAAGAATTGATGCTTTTGAATTGTGGTGCTGGAGAATTCTTTTGAGAGTCCCTTGGACAGCAAGAAGATCAAATTAGTCCATCCTAAAGGAAATCAGTCCTAAATATTCATTGGAAGGACTGATGCTGAAGCTGAAACTCCAATACTTTGGCCACCTGATGCGAAGAACTGACTCATTGGAAAAGACCCTGATGCTGGGAAAGATTGAAGACAGGAGAAGAAGGGGATGACAGAGGATGAGATGGTTGGATGGCATCACCAACTCAATGGACATGAGTTTGAGTAAGCTCTGGGAGTTGGTGATGGACAGGGAAGCCTGGCATGGGGTCGCAAAGAGTCAGACACAACTGTGAGACTGAATTGAACTGAGGGCTGCAATAGAATGGATATGAGGGAGAAAGAGAATTGAGAGAAGTAAGAAAACTTGCAAGTATGCAAATGAGGTAGAATGATTTCTTGGGACAAGAAGGTGAGATCGCTACAGACTTTGAGGTCATAGGCAAGTATTTCAGAGGAAGTGGATTTCCACCAAAGCATATGTCAATATTCTACAAATATCACTGAAGGGGCCTTGGTGTAGGAGCCAAGCCTAACTTTGAGAGGTGAGTGGAAATTCAGAGAGCTTGGATAGGCTAATTCTCTGGCTTTCCTTCAAAACTACATTTGTTACATATTGTTTCAAAGTTCATTTGGAGAGGGTCAACCTCAATCTTATATACCCACTTGAAAACACAAACATCTTGTCCTTCACCAAATCCATACTTATTATAGGGCAGTTTAGATACCATCTTCTGTGATTTGAATGTCTTGTAAAGTGAGGTCCTCACTTTACACCCCATAAAGTTTACTTTATAGTGTCTTATAAAGTGAATTCTTCCTCTTATACACCATGAAACTTACCAAAGTTTTTGTTTTCTTTTTTTTTTCTCAATCTTGTATAGTAGTCTCAGAAGATAGTTATAATGAATACATTTATATCTGGTGACATTTCCAAAGAGGTTGGAATTCCCAGCAAGTGCTTAGTTCAGTTCAGTCACTCAGTGGTGTCCAACTGTTTGTGACCCTATGGACAGCACACAAGGCTTCCCTGTCCATCACCAACTCCTGGAGCTTGCTCAGACTCATGTTCATCATGTCGGTGATGTGATCCAACCATCTCATCCTCTGTTGACCCCTTCTCCTCCTGCCTTCAATCTTTCCCAGCATCAGGGTGTTTTCCAATGAGTCAGTCTACACCAAGAGGCCAAAGTATTGGAGTTTCAGCTTCAGCATCAGTCCTTCCAATGAATATTCAGGACTGATTTCCTTTAAGATGGATGGGTTTAATCTCCTTGCTGTCCAAGGGACTCTCAAGGGTCTTCTCCAATACCACAGTTCAAAAGCATCAATTCTTCAATGCTCAGCTTTCTTTCTAGTCCAACTCTTACATCTATATATGACTACTGGAAGACCCGTAGGTTTGACTATATAGACATTGGTTGGCAATGTAATGTCTCTGCTTTTTAATATGCTGTCTAGGTTGGTCATAGCTTTTCTTCCAAGGAGCAAGCATCTTTTAATTTCATGGCTGCAGTCACCATCTGCAGTGATTTTTAGAGCCCCAGAAGATAAAGTCAGTCACTGTTTCCATTGTTTCCCCATCTATTTGCCATGAAGTGATGGGACCGGGTGCCATACTAGCTAATACAAGTGCATAGCTAGTATTCTGCTAAATAGAACTCTTAAAAGTTTTGAGTTCTGGATATGTCCAGTAGAATCCATGTAATCTGGGCAATTTGTTTCCTGAGCACAGACTGCTACTTTCTCCATAGAGTAAGGCTACTAAAATAAGCCAGACACATAATGTATGATGCTTTCTATGAACTATCCAGAAAGGCCAATTCATATAGACAAAAAATAGATTCTTGCAAGAGTCTGGAGGGAGAGGGCAATGAGAAGTGGCTGTAATGGGTACAGACTTGCTTTTTTAGGGTAATAAAAATGTTATATGGATATACTAAAAAGAAAGGGATTATACACATTAAAAGTGTAAATGTTACAGTATGTGAATTTTATTTGTATTAAAAAAGGAGATACGAAGGCTCTTTCTAATGCTGACACTTTACAAATTTTCACAAATGAGGGGTCCTTTTTTTTCTTTTCTTAAATTTATATTTTTAATTGGAGTATAATTGCTTTGCAATGTTGTGTTAGTTTCTTCTGCACGACAACATGAATCAGCTATATGTTTACATACATCCCCTTCTTCTTGAACCTCTCTCTTACCCCACTCAATTCCACTCCTCTAGGTGAAGTGTATTTTTTTTTTAATAGAACTCAACCTGGAATAGAGTACAAAGTCAAAAAAACAAAATTGATGATACAATCTTCTTTTTGCTCATGGGCATCAGACTACAATTTTTACAGCTCCATCCAACTGCTGGCTCTCCTAGTAGTGAGAACTTGATAGTTCTTGGCAAATTTGCCAGATGGGCAGGTTCAGGAAGAAAAGAGATTCACCTGAATTGGGGCCTTATGAAATGGAAGATAAGTGCATTTATCATTTATCTCAGTGGGCTTCAGTCCCATTTCAGTGAGCAGTTTGAACTTGAATTCTAGTGATTTGGCTAACATACAAATAGCACACATTATATGCAGATTTCCCAAGCACGTGAACACAGTCACATTCACAGTTGGAAGAAAGTGAAACAAAATCTATATATAACTGTAGGATCACGCACTAAGCTAAAAATATCCTCTCTTTCAAGACACAGCTTTGTACTATACCCCCTGTGACACTAATGGTCAATCGTAAAATTATAGCATAAAATTTTAATCTGCTCTTTCTCCCCACTTCAAGCAATTGGTTCTTAAAAGCTTGTCTCCTGTTTTCCGGACTTTGAGCAAAAGTGATAATTTTGACCACCTGTTTCTGTTTTAAAATTTGTAACATTTGGGAATACGTGTGATGACACAGGATGCCTAGCTGTGCAGTTTTTACTCCACTTGTGTCTTAAGGGTATCGCCACTTAGCTAGAGGCTGGGAAGCTTTTATTTGTTGTTTCTGATCACCATCCACAACTGGAAATTGCTGCAGTTGAAGGAAGAGGCAGTGTTTGCCCCTTGGTGCTGTGCAAGTTGCTTCAGTTGTGTCCGACTCTTTGCAACCCTTTGAGCTGTAGCCTTCCAGGCTTCTGGGTCCATGGGATTCTCCAGGCAAGAATACTGGAGTGGGTTGCCATTTTCTCCTCCAGGGGATCTTCCCAACCTGGGGATTGAACCCTTGTCTCTTACATCTCCTGCATTGGCAGCAGGATCTTTACCACTAGTGCCACCTAGGAAGCCCTTGCCTCTTAGAGCATTCCTCAAAGCCTCCACTGATAAAAAGATGCAGCACTGAGAGAAGAAGAAAGCAAGATGAATGTCAGGCTTTTTTCTTTTTAAGACTTCCATCACCCATTTGATTTTATCTTCCTTCATTTGTTGGAGGCAATCAAAACAACTTTATAGCCATAAAGTTATTTTCCATATTGTTTTTTTAAGGAATGCTTGGTATATATGAGGTTTTAGAAATGTATGCTGCTGCTAAGTCTGCTGCTAAGTCACTTCAGTCATGTGCAACTCTGTGCGACCCCGTAGACGACAGCCCACCAGGCTCCCCCGTCCCTGGGATTCTCCAGGCAAGAACACTGGAGTGGGTTGCCATTTCCTTCTCCAATGCATGAAAGTGAAAAGGGAAAGTGAAGTCGCTCAGTTGTGTCCGACCCTCAGCTACCCCATGGACTGCAGCCTTCCAGGCTCCTCCATCCATGGGATTCTCCAGGCAAGAGTACTGGAGTGGGGTGTCATTGCCTTCTCCGTTAGAAATGTATATGTACTTGGAAAAGAGCATTTTCCTTGTCCAAAACAAAAACAAAAAACTGTGAGCCTAGAAGCCTGTGAGAGTGCGAGGTAGGACGTATTGGGAGATAACTGGGTGCTGGTGATGGATTTGAGGTTAATAATATTCCTTAGTGTATTAAAGACCCTGAGAAGCCTACATTCAACTATCAGTACAGTCACATGGAAGTACATTTCACTGGTTGTCCAAGAGATCCTGTTTGGGAATGTGACTTACAGATTAAAAATTTTGACTCTTGGGTTTCACTGGTAGCTTAGTGGTAAAGAATCTGCTTGCCAGTGTAGATGACACAGGTTGGATCCCTGGTCTGGGAAGATCCCACATGCTGCAGAGCAAATAAGCCCGTGCACCACAACTATCGAGCCTGTGCTTGGGAGGTACAACTATTGAAGCCCACATGCCCTGGAGTTTGTGCTTCACAAGAGAAGCCACCACAGTGAGAAGCCCCAGCACCACAGCTAGAGAAAAGCCTGAGCAGCAAGGAAGACCCAGCACAGCCAAAAATAAACAAAATTATATTTAAAAAATTAACCCTTACCCTGGCCTTATCTAATGCCTTTAAAGACGTTAAAACTCAAGTTTCTTACCTTAACACACACTTATTTGTAAAAATCGTTTTCAGATATTATATTGACTTCCTATTTTCAATTGAATACTCTCCCTGAAATGGAAAAAGTTCTGTTTTTTGTGTGTCTTCTGGGTATTCTTATCAACTCTCCTAACTTGAGGATCACATATGAAGCCACATTTCCTGCATGCTGCTGCTGCTGCTAAGTCGCTTCGCTTGTGTCCGACTCTGTGCGACCCCATAGCCGGCAGCCCACCAGGCTCCCCCTTCCCTGGGATTCTCTAGGCAAGAGTACTGGAGTGGGTTCCATTGCCTTCTCTGACATTTCCTGCATAGCTCAGGTTAATTATTCCGATTTAAGCTAAAACAATCCCCAGCTTCAGTGATGTGAAACAGTGGTTTATTTCTTCCCCACATTATAATCCAGTGTGGGTTGGGTGACTCCCCTTGAGTGATTTAGCTCTTCAAGCTCCTATCATAAGGCTGCAACACCTTGAGCCTCTTTCAGATTCAACATTACAGATAGAATAAGAGGGCATATTGAGATTCATATGGGAGATTCTTAGAACAGATATATGAAGTCTCCTTAGTCCGAGTGGGTCAAGAAAGTTCCATTTTAGGCTCTGATTTTGCTCTCTGATGAAGGAACTTCTTTGTCCTTTGCAATTCATTGTCTGTGGCTTCACCCTTGGAGGTCTTATGTTTGCCCAACAGTCTCTTAGGGACCTCTTAAGTGGGTTTTGGAGAATAGATCATTCTTGTTAGGGGCTTGGAGACTTGCTTCTGCCTGTGATGATAGGGTCCCAAATGTTGCCTCAAATGTTAATGTCAAAAGACTTCTTGAATGAGATTGTGATTTCTTTGACAACACAATTCTTTCAACAGTTCCATAGCTTCTAATCTCTACGTTCCTAGTCATTTCTATGTTCAGGAACCACAATCTGAATATTTTTTTCTAGACATAGTTCTCAGGTCTACTTTATTGCTTTGTTTTGTAACCTCCTCACTTATTTCTCTGAAATAAAAGTAAATTAAGATTATCAGGATTGAATTGGGTTGATTGAATCAGGATTGATCATTGCCCCCAGTCACTTCATCCTAAAGAGTTTTTCAAAGAAGAATTCTTCAAAGAAGAGTTTTTCTGAGACTTTGCATTTCAAAGTATTTAAAAATCTTCTATATTAGTTTTGGGAGTCTAGAATCTTAACTTTTTCAACTCTAAATTTCTGGATTTTTCTCTATTCCCTATCATTTCTGCCTGAAAATATTTAATTCTCCTGTGAGTTCGTATCTTACAATATCTTGCCAAAGGCAGCCATTGGTAGCCAATACACACTCCTAAGGTTCTGCTTTCCAAGCGTTTCTGTTAGAGCTGCTTGTTGATTAAACATGTGATCTGTACCTCAAATGTGCGTGCATGTGTGCACACTCCTCGCTGTGTTCAACTCTTTGTGACCCCATGTACTGTAGCTTGCCAGGCTCCTTTGTTCATGGAATTTCCCAGGCAAGTGGGTTGCCATTTCCTTCCTCAAATAAACAAGGCAAGAATTAAGCCAAATTCTTTGCGATTTGTACTGCATCATCTGGAGTGCTAGTCCTGCAGCCTTCTGTGTTAGCTTCCTTGATGCCTATGTCTTGCCCTCGTGCATGCGTGCTAAGTCGCCTTCAGTTGTATCTGACTCTGTGCGACCCTATGGAATGTAGCCTGCCAGGCTCCTCTGTCCCTGGGATCCTCCAGGCAAGAATACTAGAGTTGGTTGCCATGCCTTCCTCCAAGGCATCTTTCCAACCAAGGGTTCCAATCCGCATTTCTTACATCTCCTGCATTGGCAGGTGGGTTCTTTACCATTAGAGCCACCTGGGAAGCCCCATCTTCTGCTAACTAATGCCAATTGTTTTTAAACTTTTTGTTAAGGCAGCTGCTGACCTGAAAATACTGACTTTTGTATGAAGTTACATAACCAATGATCCTAAAATTGCAGTGACTTTGCTTGCAAACATGTTGAATTCTTGCTCAGACCAGAGCATTCTGCAGATCGGATGGCTTTTCCTAGGTTTTCCTCAAAGAGAAGGATACACAATTCATTCATGTGACCCTCATCTCTGAGTCCTTTTATTTTGCCATTTGGGCAAGTAGAAAGCATGAGTTGAATATCTTGAGAAAATTTTAAGAACTAGGTTTGGAAACGGTGTCTATTCCTTCTGTCAGGTCTCTTTGGTCCGAAGTAGTCATGGGATCAAAAAGGATTCTAGTAAACATCAGATCAGATCAGTTGCTCAGTCATATCCGACTCTTTGCGACCCCATGAATCGCAGCACACCAGGCCTCCCTGTCCATCACCAACTCCCAGGCTTCACCCAGACTCACGTCCATCGAGTCAGTGATGCCATCCAGCCATCTCATCCTCTGTCATCCCCTTCTCCTGCTGCCCCCAATCCCTCCCAGCATCAGAGTCTTTTCCAATGAGTCAACTCTTCGCATGAGGTGGCCAAAGTACTGGAGTTTCAGTGTCAGCATCATTCCTTCCAAAGAAATCCCAGGGCTGACCTCCTTAAGAATGGACTGGTTGGATCTTCTTGCAGTCCAAGGGACTCTCAAGAGTCTTCTCCAACACCACAGTTCAAAAGCATCAGTTCTTTGGCGATCAGCCTTCTTCACAGTCCAACTCTCACATCCATACATGACCACAGGAAAAACCATAGCCTTGACTAGACGAACCTTTGTTGGCAAAGTAATGTCTCTGCTTTTGAATATGCTATCTAGGTTGGTCATAACTTTCCTTCCAAGGAGTAAGCGTCTTTTAATTTCATGGCTGCAGTCACCATCTGCACTGATTTTGGAGCCCCCAAAAATAAAATCTGACACTGTTTCCACTGTTTCCCCATCTATTTCCCATGAAATGGTGAGACTGGATGCCATGATCTTCATTTTCTGAATGTTGAGCTTTAAGCCAACTTTTTCACTCTCCTCTTTCACTTTCATCAAGAGGCTTTTTAGTTCCTCTTCACTTTCTGCCATAAAGGTGGTGTCATCTGCACATCTGAGGTTATTGGTATTTCCCCCGGCAATCTTGATTCCAGCTTGTGTTTCTTCCAGCCCAGGGTTTCTCATGATGTACTCTGCATATAAGTTAAATAAACAGGGTGACAATATATAGCCTTGACGAACTCCTTTTCCTATTTGGAACCAGTCTGTTGTTCCATGTCCAGTTCTAAATGTTGCTTCCTGACCTGCATACAAATTTCTCAAGAGGCAGATCAGGTGGTCTGGTATTCCCATCTCTTTCAGAATTTTCCACAGTTGATTGTGATCCACATAGTTAAAGGCTTTGGCATAGTCAATAAAGCAGAAATAGATGTTTTTCTGCAACTCTCTTGCTTTTTCCATGATCCAGCAGATGTTGGCAATTTGATCTCTGGCTCCTCTGCCTTTTCTAAAACCAGCTTGAACATCAGGAAGTTCATGGCTCACATATTGCTGAAGCCTGGCTTGGAGAATTTTGAGCATTACTTGACTAGCGTGTGAGATGAGTGCAATTGTGTGGTAGTTTGAGCATTCTTTGGCATTGCCTTTCTTTGGGATTAGAATGAAAACTGACCTTTTCCAGTCCTGTGGCCACTACTGAGTTTTCCAGATTTGCTGGCATATTGAGTGCAGCACTTTCACAGCATCATCTTTCAGGATTTGAAATAGCTCAACTGGAATGCCATCACCTCCACTAGCTTTGTTCGTAGTGATGTTTTCTAAGGCCCACTTGACTTCACATTCCAGGATGTCTGGCTCTAGGTCAGTGATCACCCCATTGTGATTATCTGGGTCGTGAAGATCTTTTTTGTACAGTTCTTCTGTGTATTCTTGCCATCTATCCTCTATCCTTGGGAAAAGGGAGAGAGATTGGGTAGCATTATGTTACTTGCTTTCATGCTCCCAAATCTTTGTATTTCTAACCTAGGTTTTTCTCTGAATTAAAAATAGATACCAAGGAATAGCTAAGGTGGGTCCATGGTAAACAATCTGCCTGCAATGCAGGAGACACTGGAAACACAGGTTCAATCCCTAGATTGGGAAGATCCCCTGGAGGAGGGCATGGCAACCCACTCCAGTACTCTTGCCTGGAGGATCCCATTGATAAAGGAGCCTAGCAGGCTATAGTCCATAGGGTCACAAAGAGTTGGACACGACTGAAGTGACTGGGCAAGCACCCAGGCACATGAAATTTCAGTTTACTAGGTGCTCTCACATGCGTTACACTATTTGTTTCTCAAAGCAGCCTTGTAAGAAATGCTTGTTTATTCCTCTTTGACAGAAGATAGTGGTGAAGTTCACAGATATAATTTTTTAGCATTTATTATCAAACTTTATCAAACATAAAAACTATATGTTTTTGTTTTTGTTTTTTCTTTTTTTAAATTTTATTTTATTTTTAAACTTTACAAATTGTATTAGTTTTGCCAAAGTGCTAGAAAAGACTCTTCACAGTCCCCTGGATGGCAAGGAGATCAAACCAATCTTTAAAGAAATCAACCCTGAATATTCACTGGAATGACTGATGCTACAGTTGAAGTTCCAATACTTTGGTCACCTGTTGCTAAAAGCTGACTCATTGGAAAAGACCCTGTTGATGGGAAAGATTGAAGGCAACAGGAGAAGGGGGTGGGAGAGGATGAGATGGTTAGATAGCATCCCTGACTCAATGGACATGAATTTGAGCAAACTCTGGGAAATAGTGAAGGGCAGAGGAGCCTGGCATGCTGCATCCATGGGGTCATCAAGAGCTGGAGATGACTTAGCGACTGAACAAGAACAACTGTATGCTAAATACTCTGCTGAGCATTAGTGACAAAAATTTGCCCTGGAAACAATCTCTGTTCTATTGCTCAAGTTCTAATGCACGAAACAGATACTGACTGATTAATAACATCCGTAAATGTGCATTTACAAATGACATCAGTGCTCTATAAGAATCATGCATGATTGTGCAAGAAAATGTATTTTAAAAAAAAACATAGCCTACAAAGTTTCTTTTTGGAGTAATGAAAATATTAAAAATTAGATTATGGTAATGGTTGCACAACTCTGTAAATATGCTAAAACCATTAAACTGTACACTTTAAATGAGTAAATCTTATAGTATGTGAATTATATCTCACAAAGTTGTTAAGAAAGGAAATATATACTGGAAAAAAATACCTGACCAATTTACCCATGTTATATGAGTCATATGGACTGTAAACACTTCAGACAATCAAAAGAGTGAAAAAGTACTTAGGTTTTACAATCAGGTCTTCAGGTAATTTCTCTAGGCCTCTTCTTCTTTGATAAATCAGGAAATGTAAAGAAATGTTACTTAAAAGGAAAATCCATGCCAACTCATTGACTTTTTATCTTTAAATTTTGCCCTGTTCTTGGGGAAAATTATGTTAATGAAACAATCGAAGCCACATTTTCCCTTGATGACTTCTTCTGAAACAGAATTATAGCAGACTGTCTGTTGTTTTTCAGAGCTACAATAGACATTTGAAAGAAAAAGCAAAACAAAGCACACAAAAATGTGGTCTAAACAGGGGTCCAAGGAGAGCTTCCCAGGAGAACTCAAACCCTGATATCTGAAAATGGATAAATGGATTGGAGTGAATAAGGGAAGAAGGAAGGAGGAAGCACATCCTGCACCAAGGTGCTGTGTGTATGCAAAGGATCATTTAAGGTATCAAGAGGTGGCTTATTCATCAGGAGAACAACGCATAAGCAGATGTCAGGCTAGAGGGCCCAGGGAAGCTTAGATTGTGTCAAGTTCAGACTTTTTATTCCCCTGTCCCCTAAACAATGGGAAGCTATTGAATACTTCTGAAGAGGAGAAACAAGGTTAATTTTTTTTGCATTGATTTTTAAATTTTAAAAATTAATTACTTTTTAATTGGAGGGTAATTGCTTTACAATATTGTGTTGGTTTCTGCTGTGCAACAATGCAAATCAGTCATAACTGTGCGTGTGTGTGTGTGTGTGTATGTGTGTGTGTATGTGTATAATCTCCCCTCCTTTCTGAGCCTCCCCACCATCCCACATTCCGCCCCTCTAGGTTGTCACAGAGTGCCAGGTTGGGCTCCCTGTGTTATACAGCAGCTTCCCACTAGCAATCTGTTTGACACAATGGTAATGTATATAGAGACAAGTTTAATTTTAAGAAGAACTTTTTTTTTCTATAGCGGTCATCTCTATAAATTTCTTACCTAATTTCAGCTAGAAGTAGTTGAGCTGGGCTCTGGAAATCAAGTCATCAGACTATGGAGGTTACCAAATAGAACAAAATGCAACTGGTACAGGTTTGTACTTTGGGAGGCCTTGGTCAGACCTGACCTACCAGGAAGCTAAGTATTCCTGGTAATGCAAGAAATATTTGCAAAGTATATAACCATCAAATTTATGTTTTTAATTAATTAATGTAATTTTAAAATTTGAAGTACAGTTAATTTACAATTGGGTGTTAGTTTCAGGTGTACATCATGGTGAGTCAGCTATATATGCATACAGTTATTCTTTGGTAGATTCTTTTCTCATATAGGTTATGACAGAGTATTGAGTAGAGTTTCCTGTGTTATACAGTAGGTCCTTGTCTATTATCTATTTTACATATAGAATAGCGTATATAAAAGTGTGTGTTCATCCCCAGCTCCCGATATATCCCTCCTCTAGCATACCTCCCGGATGTATGGATCCATACCTCCTTGGTATCCATAAGTTTGTCTTCAATATCTGTAGTCTGTTTCTGTTTTGTGAATAAGTACTTTTGTATCATTTATTAAAAATTAGATTCCATGTATTAGTGTTATTATATGATATTTGTCTTCCTCTGTTTGATTTACTTCACTTAGTATGATCATCTCTAGGTCCATCCAAGTTGCTGCAAATGGCATTATTTCATTCTCTTTTATGGCTGAGTGATATTCCATTGTATATATGTATCACATCTTCTTTATCCATTTCTCTGTCAATGGACTTTTAGGTTGCTTCCACGTTAAAATTTCTTGATTATGCCAACAGTGTGGATCTTTGAGATTTGAGGTTGCTTCCATAGAAAGGTAGGGAGCAGAAGGTTCTGGAGTGTACTGATTATTGATTCATCATCTAGTATGGACTGCTCAATCATGAACCCAGAGCACATTTCTGAGGAAGCAGGATGGTGTTGAAAGCTGCATATCTACCTTCTGATATCTTAATTTCTTCTATATCCTTTTCACTGCTTGCTGGCCAGTTCAGTATTAAACTGAAGCAAAGGTAGTTTCCAAATCTACATCTCTGTTCTAGCCACTACTGATAGGTGACCTATTCAAGGTGGCATGACTGCATTTGTCATTTTCAGCTGGCATCAATTCTGACTAATTAGTGCCCACACTATAGCATTCTACTTTCACCCCTGGTCTTGGCAGGTCTTCAACCTGGAAATAATAAATAGGCTTTTTGAATTAGCCTAGCTCAGCTGGACTGTGCTAGGCTGTGATATCTATGTCAGAGCATAGATACATTATTTGGTAAAAGACTCTTCTTTCTTTCCCTCCAAAAACCCAAGTGTGGACTGGCAGAGACCTCTGCCATGGTAGGTATGATGAGTAGAACAATTTGAGATGAGTGCAGAGGAAACAATGGAAATCATGTATTAGTCAAAAACCCTGCAGAACTTCTTTGAATTAAGATCTTATAGTTAAGCGTACAGTAGAGGGGATTTCCCACTTCTACCCCAGCAATCCTGGGAAATTCTCCAAAGTTGCTCAGTCACTTCAGTTGTTCTTCATGAATGAAGTCTATAAACGTAGGAACCATTTTTCCTTCGCATGCAATTCAATGAAGAAGACAATTTGCCTTCTACCTATAAAGATCCCATGGTAGATACTGAGGTTGGAACAATGCATATGTGATCATATTTAATTTTAATAAGAAAGTCATGTGAATATATGTTTGTCCTAATTTTGCAAATGAGAAACTTGAGTGTGGGATAGTTAATTATTACAGTAAAGATTATGCAAGTGGAAAGTGGCAAAATGCAGTTTCAAAGCCAGATCTTTCCTAATATCATAGGACATGCTTCTTACTTATTCAACACTGACTCTTAAATATATTTTGATAAATGAAGAACCTTGAAACACAAATTGTATATGTCTTGCCAAGATTGTAGTTCTGATTAGATATATAGCTGGGCTTCAGTTAATATCTGTTGGGTTGTCTCTTCTTGAAGAACCCTTTCAAGTATTTTAGGAACAAGAGAAAGAAACTCAAGGTGAAGGTGACTGACTGTCACATTTAAACTGTTGAAATTTAAGCACAAAAGAACAGGGCTCATTTGTAAACAAACCTATCTGAACTTACCAATATCAGTGGGAACCAAGTCCTCACCGGACTAATTCTTTTGGAAATATGCCCACTTATCCCAGCAGTGCTGAGTGGCAACAGAGAATAAGCGTGGACTTTGAAATCACAGGACCTGTGTCAAACTCCAAGTTCACCACTTTCCAACTGCTTGAACCTGGGATAAACTTTTCTGTCTCTGAATCTGGATCTAGAGAAACATGCGGTTGCATACTCATGCTGTCCTTTATAGTACTGCTTCTGATCATCTTCTTCCCTTCCTCTCACAGTCTTCCTCTCTCTTCCCTGCCTGTCCTTCCTTTATTTTTCTTTCAACCATGAGTATTCAAAGCCCTTTCCAGCCACATCTTCCCTGATATGTTTTATCATGACAATACTGTTTCCTAGCAGGATGGTGTTTCTCATCTTTGTGCCTCCTTTACCTCTTATGGCTGGAATGGCTTTCATTTCTCATTGTCTTCATGAGATTTTACTTGTCCTTGAAGATCTAACAGAAGTATCACATTTTCATTGCCATTATCTCTATTTCCCTCTTTATTCTTCTCCAAATACAACTGCTTTCTTCTCTCTGGTCAAAGATTCCATCTTCAAATATTGAATATTTAACATCTCAGCATGTCTGGCTCATTAATGGGGCAGAACTGTTGTCAGATATCTTATAAGAAGGGTTGAGATATCTTATGGAAGATAATGCAGCAGAGTAAAAAGGCCAGAGAAAGAAGTCTGTTTTAGCCTTTAGAAGCAAGGAAAACAGTGTGGTGTCTACCAGTAGGCTTAATCCTGCCCTCTTCCCATACCCCTGTTCCACTCATTCTTTGGTTCTAGACTGGATTTAATCAAAGATAGATTTCATCTTAATTGCAATATAATACTGACTGGTTGTACTTGCCTAGGATAATGAATTAAATGGAATTTTGCATCTGTAGCCAAGTTTAGTGATTGATTAATGATGTCTCATGATTGATTAATGATGTCTGCCAGGATCTTAGAAAATTAAAATGGCCACACACGTATGCACGTTCACTATCCCTGGACTAGACAGTTTCTGAGTCCACATCTAGTGCTCAAAGTTTATAAATAAGAATTAATCAAATCTGACCTCTATTTAATGCTTCACGAATTATTCTGATGTCTACATTATGAAGATCAGTGCCAGTGAATTGTTAACAAAGATTTCTGTGTTCTGGACTGTTGTAAAACTAGTTGTGTCTGTTCTTGTTCTTAGGCTGCTTCATATTTAGCACTTCACAGAACAGGCTTATTAACTAAAGTTATCTAATATTATTATTTTCTTCTATGCATGATGAAATCCTATCTGTTTCATTTTGGTTTGACCTGAGAGATGCTAGGTTCTCTTCGGTATGAAGACTCCTAAGGGCACACTGATGAATAATACTGGTGACTTTACTAATGTGTTCCCTATCATTTACAGTAAAACAGGTGTTAAAACAAATTTATAAAATACAAGGTGAGGTGTACAATCGCAGAAGTTTCCACCACTGCTTTTCAAGCTTTTCCACCAACATTGAAGAGACAGATTGCCTATATCAAAGCATCTGAAGCCAGAATCCATAATAGGAAGTCATAAGTGTAAATGGTGTCTAAGGATTCTCTATTGATATAATTAAAAAAAATTTTTAAATCCTATACAACAGCATATCTTTTTGTTGTAATCAGTAGTGTTTTTCTCTTAAAGTCTTTACATACAATTTGTGAACAAAAAAAATGTGCCAGGTATTCTACATGGATTCCTGGGACTTTTATATATTTATAGGGACAAATGTATCAACACATATATGTGTGTTATAGAAAAACACACATATATAGAACAGTACTATAGATGAACGTATTCACAAGGCAAAAATAGAGATGCAGACGTAGAGACTGGGCATGTGGACATGAAGAGGGTGGGATGAATTGAGAGATTGGGATTGGCATATATACACTATCACGTGTAAAATAGTGGGAAGCTGCTGTACAGCAGAGGGAGCTCAGCTCAGTACTCTGTGATGACCGAGAAGGGTAGGATAGGGGTAGTGAGAAGGAGGTGCAAGAGGGAGGGGAGATATATATATATATACACACACATATATATATGATATATGCATATATATGCCTATATATATTATATATGGCTGATTTGATTTATTCTACAGCAGAAACTAACACAACATTGTGAGGCAACAGTACCCCAATTAAAAAAAACAAAAAAGAAGCAAGGGTGATTCCATTAGAGAAAGATTATAAAGTATACAGGAAGAAGCTATTCATCTTGTTTTGCAAAGGATAATAAGGAAAAGCTTCATCACTGAGGTCAAACCTGAGTGGGGAGCAGGAAAGGAAATGGGGAGCAGAAAATTCATTCCAAAAAAAAAAAAAAAACAGTTTGTGTAAATAAAGAGATTTTAAATGACACAGTTTGCCCAGGAAACTGAGATTCGTTTTATGCTATTGCATATGAAGTTTCCAGATTGAGCAAAGTGTGAATAAGTCTGGAGAAAGAGGGAGGAGCCAGAATGTACAATAAGCAATTCTGTTAGGAACATTACATTTTTCTAAATATGCATTTTTCATTAAATTTATAATTGCTCTTTTCCTTCTTGCTTAAATTCCCACTCACAGACTGAAAGCCAGATCAGGTGAAAGCATTTTTTCCTTATTTCATTCATAAACCGTACTTCAACATCAAATCATCCGTGGCCAACCTCTGTTTGGCCTTGGCCACCTATCAAAGTCCTCCTCTCACACGTGATCAATGGTCCTTTCAGCCCTGGAACTAAGCCAAAAGGAAACAGCCCACTGATGAAAGAGTGAGGTAGCAATGCAGTGAGACCAAAACGTTCTGACCAGAGAGCAGGCTGAGTATTTCTTCTTAATAAAAAGCTTTCTGCTGGCATAGGGATTGTTCATGAAATGACCTGCAAAGGGGTGGCAATGTCCTCAGAAAGTCATTAATAACCACCTTCTATGTTTAACCTCCAGATCCTTTTGAAGAAATATTTACAGTAGAAACCTAGATGTTGCTGCAGAAAACCAGCTTATTTTGAGGGTCTGCAGAACCAGAAACCTTTGAAGATGACCTTCCAGCGTCCTTTGGCAGCTTGCCATAAAGGTACCCTTCTTATGTACTGGTCCTGGTTCTCACCAGAAAGAACTGGACGAAATCGTCACATGCACAGGATCAAAAGCAATGATATTTATTTTCCTGAGAAGCAAAGGGATTTTAACTAATATTTGTAATGTGCATTACCTTTGAAGTCCCCTGTGAATTTTTCTTGGTTGGAATAATGGACTGTATTTCCAAATTCTTTTGGGTAATGCTTGTATCTTATGCAGTCTTGAGATTACTTAGTCAAGGAAGTGCTGAGAGTAATGGAAATTGTTAGTAATAGGATTTCTGAAGTTTTTTTCCTTCAGGATTTTCTGAAGGATCAATACCTTAAACTACATAATACTAGCAAGAGCTACTCAGTTACCACACCTTGATCTCCAACTTCCAGCCTCCAGAACTGTAAGGAAATCAATTTATGTTATTTAAATCACTCAGTCTATGGTAGTTTGGTATGATAGTCCTTGCACACTAATATAGCTCTCCTTTACTAATCTTAAAATATGTAATTAATTGCCAAATTGTGTCATTTCTACTCCTTAAAAACTTCATGAATTCACCTACTTCTTTTGGTCTATAAGGTTGTGGTCATTTCCAAGATTATTACATGTTTTTTCTTACCTGGACGAGAGAGAGTCTCTCAAGAGGTCAGGAAGCATTCCATCTCATGTCCCTACAATTGATTCTTTCTAGTAATAATAAGATTATTTAAAATCCAGCAACGAAAACTTACAGGATCTAAAAAATCTCCTTAGACTGAGATCTTGACTGAATGATGTAACATAGCTTTTGCCTCTATCTCCCTTTCTGATTTTGTTTCTCTCCAAAGGCCCCCTTGCTCTCTGTGCTGTATCTTTAGGATTCTTTTTTCAGGCCCTCTAAGGGCCATATTCTTTCACTCTTAGGCCTGCATTGCAGGAGAGCCAGCTTTGATTACTGGATAGGGAATATTCCCTGGAGAAGGAAATAGCAACCCACTCCAGTATTCTTACCTGGAAAATCCCATGGACAGAAACCTAGAGGGCTATGGGTCATGGGGTTGCAAGAGTTGGACATGACTTAGCAACTAAACCATCAAATCAAACTTTGGTCCATTTTCTCTGCCATTAGAATTTCTCCACCCCTGAAACTTACAACGAGGTTAGTCTATTGTATGATATACTTCCAGGACATCTTTTGTCTCCCCTATAATAATATTCATGATATATTGTTGTAATCTACATTCAGTGATGATAACCTTAGCCTGGCTGAGATCCCAGAAAACAAGGAAGTTATCTGTCTTACTCACAGTTGCATATTCATTACTTACAGTGCAGTGCCTAGAGCATAGAACATATTTAAAAAGTATAACTGAATGCTGTTGGTTGAATCATTTAACTTGGATTTTAAACCTCACTAACTGGACCTCTTCTCTATACATGGTTCTTGTCTTTGTTTCAGTAGCACAAAAATCGAAGCCAGATCTAAAAAAAGGTCAATAGAAATAGAGAGATATAGATAATCAATTTATCAGTTCAGTTCAGTTGGTCAGTCATGTCTGACTCTTTGCAAACCCATGGACTGCAGCATACCACGCTTCCGTGTCCATCATCAACTCCCAGACTTCATGTCCATCACATCAGCAATGTCATCCAACCATCTCATCCTCTTTCATCCCCTTCTCCTGCCGCCTTCAATCTTTCCCAGCATCAAGGTCTTTTCCAGTGAGTCAGTTCTTCACATCAGGTGGCAAAAGTATTGGAGTTTCAGCTTCAGCATCAGTCCTTCCAAAGAATACTCAGGAGTGAATATATATATACATATATATATATACACACACAAATTTAACTTGAGAATCAATGCAAATTCAGTTAAATCCACTCTATCTACCATTTGGGTGCTACAAAACCATCACCAACAATTCAAATGATGAACCTGAACAGATACAGAGAGATTCCCTGTAGCCTATTCTCGTCCCAAATGGAGGTTTGGTCAAATGAAAGATGACCAAAGGGTGAAGCCTGGGAAAAAGAAAGAATACTATGGCATGAGGATTTCCTGGGAAAGTGAGGTAAACCACAAGAATCAAAAGGAGTCTGTATTCTCTTTATGATGAAGTGGCCTGAAGAACATTTCCCTTGGCCCAAGGAGTAATAATCTGTGATTCTGTTTTCAACAATACATCATATTATGATTGTTTATAATTCTGCCTTCCAGGGTCTAGAACTTTCTCACTTTGCCTTTAGATCAAAATTACAACAAGTCATTCAGTTGTTCAAATAAGCAAAAATTTTGATGCTCTATTTTTGTATCAGGAACTCTACAAGGAATAGAGCAATAAATGAAAGAGACATGATCCTTGGGCTCTGGGGAATTTACTCTTTATAAAGCATTTTATAAAGGTATTGTTTTATGTATTCTTCAAACTACCCTAGTAAGCAGATGTTGAAAGTGAAGCTAAGACAATTCAAGTGAATTTCTCAGGATCATAAAGATATGTAATGAAAGGAGCTAGCAGAAGGCAATGGCACCCCACTCCAGTACTCTTGCCTGGAAGATCCCATGGACAGAAGAGCCTGGTGGGCTGTAGTCCATGGGGTCGCTATAAGTCGGGCATGACTAAGCGACTTCACTTTCACTTTTCACTTTCATTCATTGGAGAAAGAAATGGCAACCAACTCCAGTGTTCTTGCCTGGAGAATCCCAGGGATGGCAGAGCCTGGTGGGCTGCCCTCTATAGGGTCGCACAGGGTTGGACATGACTGAAGTGACTTAGCAGCAGCAGCAGCATGTACATGAAGTTCTTCTGACCCAAAGTCCATGTTCTTTCCACTGCCCTCTGCCTTTGCATAAGTGAATTTCATCCTTCCTGAGATTACAGTGATTTCCACCTGTGCTGAAAACCAGAGGGGAGGAGCAATCTGGTGAAAGATGCTAGAGCATGGATTTAAGTGTGACATTCTGAAGAATCAGAACCAGATCTGTCTCTATCTCTTTTACCAGCTCCCCCCCCCAAAAAAAAAGCTCTAATATGTAATTCCTGGACACTTAAGAAAAACTTCTGGCAGTTAGGTTGGGACCAGGAGACTAGCTGTGTCTAGTGGGGCTGAAAGGGAGAGTGACAAGAGATACATCCTACTGTAGCAGTGTCCTGAAGAAGAACCTTTAGTGGAGAAAGAACTTGCTTTGTAAACAGAGTAACCATAGCATCAGCTATTATCATAGAAGAAAATTGACAGGGGTTATTATAACCTAGATAGTATATTGAAAAGCAGAGATATTACTTTGCCAACAAAGGTCCCTCTAGTCAAGGCAATGGTTTTTCCAGTGGTCATGTATGGATGTGAGTTGGACTGTGAAGAAAGCTGAGCGCCAAAGAATTGGTGCTTTTGAACTGTGGTGTTGGAGAGGACTCTTGAGAGTCCCTTGGACTGCAAGGAGATCCAACCAGTCCATTCTGAAGGAGCTCAGTCCTGGGTGTTCATTGGAAGGACTGATGCTGAAGCTGAAACTCCAATACTTGGGCCACCTCATGCAAAGAGTTGACTCATTAGAAAAGACCCTCATTTTGGGAGGAATTGGGGGTAGGAGGAGAAGGGGACGACAGAGGATGAGATGGCTGGATGGCATCGATGGACGTGAGTTTGAGTGAACTCCGGGAGTTGGTGATGGACAGGGAGGCCTGGCGTGCTGTGATTCATGGGGTCACAAAGAGTTGGACACGACTGAGCAACTGAACTGAACTGATTACTAAAATCTGTGAAGAACTTTTGAAAATATACATCTATTAATAACTGAGTATAGGAGCCAAGTCCTTAAAATATTCTATTCAAATACTCATGCCAGCCTGGGCTTAGCAAAGTGAGGTTGTGACTATGGTGGAAATATTTCCAATTTTCTAAAACTTGCTTATTAAAATATACATTTAATGTATAATTTCATCAGGTATAGAGTCAAAGCATTTAATATTTGGAAGTACTCTTGTTACACAGAATAGGGAAACACAAGCTTTTATGAAGGAAATAGCAAGTAAGTACTTTTACCAATAGGATACTCATTTGGTGAGCACACAATTAAATTTTTTTTTAATTAAGCTTTAATTTTGAGATGATTGTAAATTTACATTCAGTTGGAAGAAACAGACTCACAAATATAGAAAACATACTAAATGTCCAAGTGTTAGTCACTCAGTCATGTCCCACGCTTTGCTACCCCATGGACTGTAGCTTGCCAGGCTCCTTCCTCTGTCTATGGAATTCTCTAGGCAAGAACACTGGAGTGGGTAGTCATTCCCTTCTCCAGGGAATCTTCCCAACCCAGGGATTTTACCAATGGTTACCAAAGGGGAGAGAGATAGGAGGAGGGGCAAATTAGGGGTATGGGCTTAAGAAATACACACTGCTATGTATAAAATACATAAGTGTTAAGGTTGTGTTGTATAGCACAGGGAATCATAGACACTATCTTATAATAACTTTTGAGTAGAATCTGTTCACTGTGCTATATACTTAAAAGTAATATAATATCATCTATACTTCAATAATGGTATGGACCTAACAGAAGCAGAAGATATTAAGAAGAGGTTGCAAGAATACACAGAAGAACTGTACAAAAAAGATGTTCATGACCCAGATAATCATGATGGTGTGATCACTGACCTACAGCCAGACATCCTGGAATGTGAAGTCAAGTGGGCCTTAGAAAACATCACTACGAACAAAGCTAGTGGAGGTGATGGCATTCCAGTTGAGCTATTTCAAATCCTGAAAGATGATGGTGTGAAAGTGCTGCACTCAATATGCCAGCAAATCTGGAAAACTCAGCGGTGACCACAGGACTGGAAAAGGTCAGTTTTCATTCCAATCCCAAAGAAAGGCAATGCCAAAGAATGCTCAAACTACCACACAATTGCGCTCATCTCACATGCTAGTACAGTAATGCTCAAAATTCTCCAAGCCAGGCTTCAGCAATATGAACTTCCTGATGTTCAAGCTGGTTTTAGAAAAGGCAGAGGAACCAGAGGTCAAATTGCCAACATCTGCTGGATCATGGAAAAAGCAACAGAGTTGCAAAAAAACATCTATTTCTGCTTTATTGACTATGCCAAAGCCTTTGACTGTGTGGATCACAATCAATTGTGGAAAATCCTGAAAGAGATGGGGATACCAGACCACCTTACCTGCCTCTTGAGAAACCTGTATGCAGGTCAGGAAGCAACATTTAGAACTGGACATGGAACAACAGACTGGTTCCAAATAGGAAAAAGAGTACATCAAGACTGTATATTGTCACCCTGCTTATTTAACTTATATGCAGAGTACATCATGAGAAACCCTGGGCTGGAAGAAGCACAAGCTGGAATCAAGATTGCTGGGAGAAATATCAATAACCTCAGATATGCAGATGACACCACCCTTATGGCAGAAAGTGAAGAGGAACTCAATAGCCTCTTGATGAAAGTGAAGGTGGAGATTGAAAAAGTTGGCTTAATGCTCAACATTCAAAAAACGAAATCATGGCATCTGGTCCCATCACTTCATGGGAAATAGATGGGGAAACAGTGTAAACAGTGTCAGACTTTATTTTTGGGGGCTCCAAAATCACTGCAGATGGTGACTGCAGCCATGAAATTAAAAGACGCTTACTCCTTGGAAGGAAAGTTATGACCAACCTAGATAGCATATTGAAAAGCAGAGACATTACTTTGCCAACAAAGATCCGTCTAGTCAAGGCTATGGTTTTTCCTGTGGTCATGTATGGATGTGAGAGTTGGACTGTGAAGAAGGCTGATCGCTGAAGAACTGATGCTTTTGAACTGTGGTGTTGGAGAAGACTCTTGAGAGTCCCTTGGACTGCAAGGAGATCCAACCAGTCCATTCTGAAGGAGATCAGCCCTGGGATTTCTTTGGAAGGAATGATGCTGAAGCTGAAACTCCAGTACTTTGACCACCTCATGCGAAGAGTTGACTCATTGGAAAAGACTCTGATGCTGGGAGGGATTGGGGGCAGGAGGAGAAGGGGATAACAGAGGATGAGATGGCTGGATGGCATCACTGACTCAATGGACATGAATCTGAGTGAACTCCGGGAGTTGGTGATGGACAGGGAGCCCTGGCGTGCTGCGATTCATGGGGTCGCAAAGAGTCAGACACGACTGAGTGACTGAATTGAACTGACTGATACTTCAATAAAAATAGATAAATCAAAGGTATCTCACATAGCTGTTACTGAGTTATCTCAATTGTAATCATTTCCAAAACTATAGAAAAATATTAAAAATACAGTATTGACATTGATACAAATACAAAACATTTTCATCATTGCAGGGATCCTTCATGACTCCTTTTTATAGTCACACGGATTTCTTTCCAACTTTCACCCAGTCCTTAATTTGTGGCAACCACTAATCTGTTTCCCACTTCTGTAATTTTGGAGCACCAAGGCTCAGCTATATTTTCCTGCTTGAAAATACTTCACACATGTCACACATCCTTGCTGGGAGGATTAAATACCTTCCCATGCAATGTCTCTAGCAGGAGATACTTGCAAATTTGTGTCTGGTTTCCCTGGAATTTGTCCAAGTACCTTTTTCCTTTTCTGACTTTTATCTACATCCATTTGCTGTAATACACTGTAATGGTGAGTACAACAGTTTTCCTGAGTTCCAGTGATCATCAGTCATGAGGGTGGTGTTGAGAACCTTAACATAGTAATCTTTTTATTTTATTAAAGTCAGTGTATTTTAAAAATTTCCCCAGAGACTTCCTATTTGATTCATGGATTATGTAAAAGTATGCTGTTGAGTTTACATGTACCTGGAGATTTTTCTGTTATCACTGTTTTGAATTTTAATTTCATCCCACTGTGGTCTGAGAACAATTATTTTCAATTTGTGAAGTGTGTTGAGTCTTTTTTTTAAAAAAAACTGTCCCAGGGTGTGATCTATCAAGGTATGTTTTCCATAGATACTTGAAAATAATGCATATTTTACTTTTGTTGGATGGCATGTTCTATAAATGTAGATTAGATTTCGGTGGTTGGTGGTGTTCTGAGTTCTCCTATAATCTTGTTGGCTATTGGCCCAATTATCTTAATAAGTGGTGAAGGAGAGGGTGCTGAAGTTGTCAAATATAACTATGGGCTTGTCTATTTATCCTTCGAGTTTCAGTTTCTGCTTCATGTGCTTTACACTCTGTTTTTTGATTCATGCACATTCAGGGATACTGTATCTTCTTGGTGGAGTAACTCTTTTATCATAATGCAATGTCTCTCTCTGTCTCTGATAATTTTCTTTGCTCTGATTATACTTTATCTAATATTTATTTAGTCACTTCTGTTTTCTTTTCATTAAAGTTAGCACAATATGTTTATTTCCGTCTATTTACTTTCAACCTCCCTAAAAATTTATGCTTGAAATGAGTTTATTATAGACAGTATAAAGTTGGATCATGTTTTTAATCACCTTGTCATCTTTATCTTATAATTGGTATATTTAAATCATTTACATTTAATGTAGCTATTGATTTGTTAGGGCTCAAGTTATCCATTTTACTCTTTCTTTTGGTTCTTTTTCACTTATCTGTTTTCTTTCTCTTGCCTTTTCGTGAGTTGCTTGAGTATATTTTAGAATTTCATTAAGATTTCTTGATAGTGGTTTGAGTGCATCTCTTTGGATAGCTACTGTTAGTGGCTGCTCTAGTTATTACAGAACTTGACACATACACATATCATTACTTGACAAAGTTCCTGGTGTTACCAGCTAATCTGAAGTGGAGATATCCTACCCTCTTTTATAAACTTTATCTTCCCCTGTTTATAATATAATTGTCTTAATATTTCCTCTGCATACATTTAGAACCACCTCAACGGTACTGCAGTTTTTGCTTCCACCATCAAACCCAAATTGGTTCCCTAGCTGATCTGTCTTCTCACCTTTTCGAGTAGACTTGGGTTTGTTTTCGTATGTGACATGCAGGGGAGTGGCGTGCGGTTTGTTGTTGTTGTACTTCGCAGGAGGAATAGGGAAGATATACAGCTACTCCACCTTCCCAGAAGTGGCTTCACACCATTTATTTTTATGACAAAGAGGTTATCGATGTTTTTTTTCTTCCTTGCTTAATTTTCTTTTTTCTTCCCTTTCCTTCCATTTTTTCCTCCTCCCCTTTCTCCTCTCTTCTTATCTGCTCTTTCCTTAGTTTTCTTTTTTCTTCCCTTTCCTTCCATTTTTCCTCCTCCCCTTTCTCCTCTCTTCTTATCTGTTCTTTCCTTTTCTGTTTCTCCTGTGCTAGTCATTCTTTATTTTTGCATTTTATATTTGTATCTGTATCAATCTTAAATTTCATTTAAATACTCATTTTGTAACCAGCTAATCGCATATCTAAGCAGAGCCATTGGTGGTATTCTAGCTCTTTCTTCTTCTTTGCCTCAATATGTATAAAACTGAGTTTCTGCTTGGGGAGCCACAACCAATTTTTTTTTTTTTTTACAAGCCTCTGTTGGTGTTCATTCCCTTCTTTGAGATGTAGTCAGAACATCTTAGGTTTCTTTTCCAAAGTATTCTGCAGAAGCCTTCAGCACAATAATCTTTTCTGACATGGTAGGGAAAAAAAAAGGGTTTTGGATTTATATTGTGCTGGGTTTGAATTCTGGATCTATGATTTGTGTGTGTGTGTGTGTGTGTGATTGTGGGCAGGTTATGTAAAATCTTGGTTAGATTTCTTCTCAGTAAACTGGATATTTAGTTAGATAATGATGGCAAATGATAAAACACAACTCCTATTACATAGTAAGTGTTCAATGAATCTTGGTTAAGTCTACAGTTATTCATTCTCGGGGCTCTTCAGCCCCCAAAGATCACTTTACCCACCTTGGCTAGCAACTTTATTTCTCAAAGTCAGTATATATCTCTCACTATCTTTGTTGTTGTTATTTATTTTTTTTTTTTGGAAGGGTTGTCTGTGTGTAGGGTGAAGAAGTTTCTGAGATAATTAGAATGTATTGACCATCATTATAATCACTATGATTATCTTCATCCAACTTATGCTCCCATCTTATGACAAACAAGTTCCTCCACAAACATTTACTTGATTAATAAAGGGGTACTTCTTAAGCACATACTCTTAACCTCTCATTTACAGTACCATGACTGTCATCAGATCCAGTGTTAAATATAGCATTTTTTTATCATGGCGATTTTGCTCTTCATTTGCTTATGACAGAAAGACTGCTCAAAGAAAATCTAGATAAGTATTGATTTGAGACAAAAATCACTTTGGCTTTTATCACTTCATGAGAAAAACAGCTTAACTAGGGATTATTTCAGAAAATTAGCTCCTGGGGTTGTTTATCTGTAATATCAGTTCATTCTGGATTTGATGAGTTCTGTGCAAGAAAAAATACAAAGCTCACCTTACATTTGAAGATGCACGGAAAAAAGGTTTCATTGTATTTGAAATCTAGTCACAGATGATGAAAGCAAAGTTCATTTCAGTCAGAAAAGGAATTTCCAACTATCTTCCCCAATAGTTTTCACAAATTACTTTTTATATTTGTATTTTAACTTATAGCTTTGTACCATGATATTATTTTATTAAAAATGCAAGATGTTTTAGATAAATACAAATATAAAGCGGAAGCATTTCCCCCCAAAAGTTTTTCCTGTTATGCATATTGTCTCTTTGTCCTGCAAGTTTCTTTTTTTTCCTATTTTTTTTGGAGGGGGTCTTTATATTCCAAATCGGACACTTTTTTCAATTTAATGGTAATCCTTGGCTGTCCGTCGATAATTGAGAATAGGTGCTATAAAGCTTATGGGAAATTCTGTGCTGGTTTTGTCAACTGCTGAGCTTTTGAATAAGATGGCATGGCAGGAACCAAATTATGTCATTGATGTTTACCCAAATTTGGCTTCCCTGGTGGCTTGGAAAGTAAAGAATCTGCCTGAAATGCGGAAGATGCAGGTTTGGTCCCTGGATCGAGAAGATCCCCTGGAGAAAGGAATGGCAACCCACTCTGGCATTCTTGCCTAGAAAATTCCAAGGACAGAGGATCCTGGTGGGCTACAGTCCATGGGGTCGCAAAGAGTCAGACACGACTGAGCAAGTAACACGTACCCAAATAGCTGTAGTTGCAAGCTTAGGGGCTATTTTGTTCCTCCAGACAACATTCTACTAACTTCCTGTTTGAGAAAGAGATGGCTCAGAGTGTGGAGAACTGGGGAACAGTACTGGTAGCAAATTCCACCCAGGTTCTTGGAATCTAGCAAGGAAGGGGTGCTAGAAGCGTCTTCATCCAGTCTTTTTTGTTCTTGATCTTCCTAATTGTCTCTATGGGTGTGATATTCTTGAGTCTGAGGCCTCCCTGGCTTAATTTATCCATAGAATGACTCTTCTACTAGATTAAGGTAGAAATTTTGCCTGAAGTTGGAAGTAAAGATACTGTTATATTGGTGTTTAATAGCCCTGGTTCAGTCTGTCAATGACCCCTGTCTGAGACTTCTTATTTATTCTAATATTTAATGGCATGTGGTACTGCTAATTTTTGAGACATTCTACATTCCAAAACATAAGTTACCTTGGTACATACACTTCAGTGACTTTTCTCTTTATAGGTACTTACTGTTCAATTTGTCTGCTTTACTGTTTTCTTCATCTATTTTCATTTTATCTCAAATTCATTGACAGTTCATTTTTTGAAGTTCTCTTCTCTTCCATTTTCTTTGTCTTTAAGGTTCATAGCTTTGTTTCAAAACACAGCAGGTAATGACACACGTTTATTCATCTATGTAGAGCTGTAAATCTTTCTAAGTTGTTAAAAGAGAACTCTTGTTAATAACTCTAAGATTACCAGGGTAGATATTGGGTTAAAAGGAATATGCATGCATGCTATCTACAGAAACTTGGCAAAGGTCAATGATGATATTCTGAGAAATTCTTCACTCTAGGTTGACTATTGAAAATTTCTGGATTAGAACATCTTTTAGTGTGATATCTTTTCCCTTTAATTGACCTAGAAACCTAAAAATAGAATTTAACTCAAAACAGTGTCAGAATTTTAATGTCATGCCTGGTATCATCCTCTCTTTTACCCCATCCAATCACCAAGCTAGGTTGATTTTTCTTATATCTTGAATCTGTTTCTTACTTTCACATGCACAGCCAAGAGTGAAGCCCAAGTCCCCACTGTTTTCATTTATATTTCTGTCACAGCCATTTAATTGAGTGGCTTTTCCTTTTTACACCCACTTTTCACTCGGTAATCAGAGCTATTTAAATCATTAATACACACATCTTTTAATCTTAGAAACAAACATGCCTGGCTGCCATTTCTCTGAGTATAAAGACCAAAACTCTTACCACAGCCCATAGGGTCCTATGTAGTCTGAAGTTCATCTGACCCCTCTGGCTTTGCTGAACTTCTTTTAGCTCCTGCTCTATTATAACCTTCTCCTCAGCTCAGAAATATTACTCAGTTATTTTGCCTGGAACTACTGAATTCTCAGAAACTCTATCCTTTGCATGCTGGGCATTTAGGGTCATTACTTGGTAGAGGAAGAGGTCAGGTGCAGGGAAAACCCTGAAACATTTGCAGAAACTGCTCAAACTTCATCTCCTGAGTCATGCATGAGCTCTTAGGGGGTCATTTATTTGCTTATAATGGGTAGTTAAATAATGGATGTAAAATATTTATCACAGTGCCATGTAAGTAATGTTTATTCTATACATATTAGTTCCTTTCTTCTTTTTTTCCTTCTGTTGATGTATTGATAACTGTTTGGTGAAGGTGAAAAGTTTGGAGCAAGTCTTAGGTACAATAAGAAATAGCATGTTAATACAAATAGACTGGCAATACATCTCAACGTTAAAATATTTAAAAAATCAATTTCAATAAAAGCAATGAATTCTAAAATAAATTACAGAAAGAACTATTTTTGACATTCTTTTAAGAATTGTCCTTGTTTTTCCCCCCTCTGTGTAGATTCCTAATCAAGTATGTATCTTTAAAGTTTTTGAAGGAAAGTTTTCCTAAATGTGAGGTATTCCATTTAGAAGGCAGGCAGAAAATATTAATGACAATGACAGTTCTAGTGTTGACTTTTACATTTATAGTCACATTTCTTTTCAAAGCACCACTCTATCTTTCTGTAAAGGTAAGGAAAAAATTAAAGTGAAAATTTCTCAAGTATGATTGACTGCACATTCATATCATGGAGAATAATGCCTAAGTGTGGATTCCTCACAGGTGGAGGGGCCCATTATTTCACAGAAGCTTTTGTTTTATTCATTTATCATGAGTCTGGCTCAGGAAAATGTCTGCTCACTGAGAAATTTCCTCAGGCAACCCCAATACTTACGGTAACTCATCAAACAGTACTCTCTATAATTCGTGGCCGAAATATAATCCTTGTCAAAATTTTTCACTTCTCTAAATTGTATTATATCACATTCCCAAACTGCAAGTGTTGACTAAGGTTTCTGTCTTTTCTTCTACCTTCCTTTCAAAGGTGTCATGGTACCAGCCATGCCTCCAAACACTACTGAGTATGGTGGGCCATCAATAAGAAGAAGAAAAAAAAAGGACCTGGATCAATTTCTTTAGATTTGCTTCTCCCGTTTCTAACCTTTATAACAATCTTTACTTGACCATACAACCCAAGTCCCCAAACTCTGATCCTAGAATTTTATTTTAGCTCTATTCCAGAAATACCTATGATGCAAAGGTGGTGCACTGGTAAAGAATCCGCCTGCCAATGCAGGAGATGCAAGAGGCACAGGTTTGATCCCTGGGTTGGGAAGATTCTCTGGAGGAGGAAATGGCAACCCATTCTAGTATTCTTACCCAGGAAATCCCATGGACAGAGGAAGCTGGTGGACTACAGTCCATGGGGTCACAAAGAGTCAGATAAGATCGAGCACACACACACACACACACACACACACATACACACACACACATACACACACACACACACATTTACTGCACACATCTTATTACTCTTGTTTTTTCCAAACCCCCTCTTGCTTGGTTATCCATTCTCAGAGCATCAGTCTGTAGTTTTTTGCAAACTATAAAATGACAGAGGTGCATAATTCAGATTGAGCTGATTTCAGTGGAAACCATGTATAAACTATATTCTTTGTTAGTAAAGGGAGTTTTGCTTTTTTACTTTTCTATTTGAAATACAATATACTATTTTAATAATTATCATATCACGTAAATTTTTATTTAAATCTGAATTTAAGATTTTCAGTACTCTTCTTCCCCAGGAAGAGGATGGGATTTCCCAGAAAAAGGTTAAGAATTTTGTTCCATTAGTATTTTGGATGATTTCCCATTGTCACCATTGGTATGCAGAAAACATAAAGTAATTTTCATTGTGTCTTTCAATTCAGTGCAAGGAAGGCATCTGCAATGAAAGAATAGGTTTCAGAGGTCTTCTAAATTTAAATTGTGCTTCACTGTGGATTTTTAAATTGTCTAGTGTTTTTCTTTTTTCTCCATTGATACTTTAAGTATTCAATAGCCCCCATTACCCTGAAGGTGGTAGGAGAGTGTAAAGACAGCGCACGGAGATAAAACATATGATGTCCTCAGGACCCAACAGGAGGGCCTCCTAGCCAACCTCCTCCTTCAGCAGATAATGATCTGGAGACTCAGAGATGGGGCAACTGACTATTTAAGGTCTGCAACTCTTTTTTTATTTGGGGGCCTTTTTACACTTTTTCTTCTGACTACTGATTTTCTCTTCAAGTACCTTACTAGTCCTACAACCGTTACTATGTGATTTTTTTAAAAAAGCAAAAAAACTATGTTTCAGGCAACAGACCTGAGAAGAATCTTGATCACTGCATTCTCATCTCTCATTCTCTCTTTTTGAACAGACCTGAAGATGCAATTCAGCAGAACAGAAAGGTTGGGGAAAACCCACTCTGAACTTAGAGCAGTATGAAGAAGTAGGCTCAATTAAACTGAAATGAAAAACTAGGGAGTGACAGAAAATCTCACACACATTGTGAAGATTACCCACCAAGTTAAAGGGTGTTCTATTCAATTAAGCCACATAATTATATTCCATGATCTTTACAGGGGAGCAGACCCAAAGAGGAATGTATATTATTAAGGTATTGGTCTATGGTGAGGGGTTGTTAACAGATACATTAACAAATGTGTGCTTTCCTACTGTTAACAGTTAGGTCCTCTCTGAGCACCAGGAACCTGCTTGAAACCCAAGAGGGTTTAATTGGCTCAGATCTCACATCTGAAAGTTAGTAAAAGTGGTTTCTTAACTCAGGTCTTAAAGGAACAAAAATAAATATTTTGTTGATAATTGCACTCACCTCATTTACTAAACACTTATAGGTGACAAAAATTATTCTACGCACTTTGTGTATATAATCTCTTTTTATTGTTAACCACAGTTCAAGAAATTTAGTGTGCATGCTCAGTGGCTCAGTTATGTTCAACTCTTGTGACCCCATGGACTGTAGCCCATGAGTCTCCTCTGTCCATGAGATTCTCCAGGCAAGAATACTGGAGTGAGTTGTGATTTCTTGCTCCATGGGAACTGCCCGATCCAGGGACTGAACCCCCATCTTTTGTGGCTCCTGCATTGTAGGCAGATTCTTTACAACTGAGCCACCAGGAAAGCCTAAGAAATCTAGAGGTTGGTGTATTATTTTTTTCAAAGTGTTTTTAAATATTTGGTTTTTTTTTTAAATTTTATTTTTAAACTCTACAAATTGTAATAGTTTTGCCAAATATCAAAATGAATCCGCCACAGGTATACATGTGTTCCCCATCCTGAACCCTCCTCCCTCCTCCCTCCCCATACCCTCCCTCTGGGTCGCCCCAGTGCACTAGCCCCAAGCATCCAGTATCGTGCATCGAACCTCAACTGGCAACTCATTTCATACATGATATTATACATGTTTCAATGCCATTCTCCCAAATCTTCCCACCCTCTCCCTCTCCCACAGAGTCCATAAGACTGTTCTATACATCAGTGTCTCTTTTGCTGTCTCGTACACAGGGTTATTGCTAGCATCTTTCTAAATTCCATATATATGCATTAGTATACTGTATTGGTGTTTTTCTTTCTGGCTTACTTCACTCTGTATAATAGGCTCCAGTTTCATCCACCTCATTAGAACTGATTCAAATGTATCCATTTTAATGGCTGAGTAATACTCCATTGTGTATATGTACCACAGCTTTCTTACCCATTCATCTGCTGATGGACATCTAGGTTGCTTCCATGTCCTGGCTATTGAGGTTGGTGTATTTATCTTCATTTTATAGTTGGAGAAATTGAGTCTTGTAAAAGCTGTCATTTGTCTTACTAATTAAAAATTCAAATTTCCAAAATTTTCCAATTTTCTTTACTCTGAATATTTGAAAGAGATCTTGTATTAATTCATAATTCCTAATCACTAGAAAATATCAGGGAAATGAAATTTTTCTTTAGTTCACCTAAAATTTATTACGCACCTACTTCTTAGTAAGTTCTGAGCTTTGCACAGAGGGAAAGAGATAGATTAGAGATCTTAACTTAAAGGAGTATATGTGCTATGCTGTGCTTAGTCTCTCAGTCATGTTCAACTCTTTGCAACCCCATGGATTATAGGCCACCAGGCTCCTCTGCCCGTGGGGATTCTCCAAGCAAGAATATTAGAGTGGGTTGCCATGCCTTCCTCCAGGGGATATTCCCAACCCAGGGGTCGAACCCAAGTCTCCCACATTGCAGGTGGATTCTTTACCGTCTGAGCCACCGGAGGACTTCATAGTATCACCTTAAAAATGGATGTGAAAATCTATAACTTCATTCTAATTTGGGAAATGCAATGAGAGTGGTCTGGGTTTTACCTGTGACTGGCTCTGATTTTCTATATGATCCTTGGGGCATCAGTCTTGGCCATTTCTGTATTGCAGCTTTCTATTCCTGCAAGTTAATTGATTGAGTACATTTACTGACTGAGTTACTATGCAAGACAATAAGAGGTACAGAAAAGGCCAAACCATCAATTGGTCTGGTGCTTAGCATCCAGAGACTTGAAGCTCTCACCAGATCCATTGGATCCACTCAGACTGGCCAGTTTCTTCTATATCAGTGATGTATATTCAGAGAGATTTCTATGATTCTATATGTTCAATTTACTCATCTTTAAAGTTGTCTCCATTAATTATTGTCATAGTTGATTTGATTCTTTTTTTTTTTTTTGGCTCTTCACAAATACTCAAAAATGCTGAGGGTAGGTATGAATATTTTCCTTGTCTCCCTATTCTGAGAAACTGCTGCTACAACATCTATCTTTCCTCTGCAATGGTAAGTATTTTGTAGACTTCCTTTGCTTTTTGCCCAGAGAGGACAACTTTTATCTAAAATAGGCTTCCTTGATTCCCTTCAAAGCACCAAGTCTGCTATCAAACATCTCCCAGGACAGTAATTCAAATTAAGAATTATCTTCTGGCAGCTTCCCTCAGATCTTGCTAATGTACCGTTTTGCTTCCATTTGTCTCTGTAATGTATGAGCAAGACTCTGTTTTTTACTCCTTAATTCTTTTACCAGATATGAATCATTTGGTTAATTTAAAAAATGGCAAGGGTGCCTCATATTTACTAAATAAATAAAATGTGAGATGAGATTATTCATTGCAACTTTCTTTTTAAAAAGGGGTTTTCCTTGGAGTGTTCCTTAGAGATGGGTCTGTGTATGGTATCTCACATTTGAAATTCTGAGCTCTGACTCAGTGACATTTTGCTACATGATCTTGGGAAGGTCATTTTAACTCTCTTGGCCTGCCCACTTTTACAATGAGGTTTATAAATGAGGTATTTTTATTTCAGCTGTAACATTTGATTATATTGTTTGAAATTAGGGATCATTTCTTAGGAAGTTTTCCGAAAGCCTACCCTGCCTTGCAGCAGTTCGCAGCCAACATAGATTAGACACAAGTAAGCATGAATGTGTAAGGTTACAAAGTCTTCAAGTTCAAAGGAAGTGTCAAGATCGTGCAGCCCAGCCCCCAAGGGGACACCTGAATACCTTCTGCAACATCTCCACCATGTGGCCAAGCTGCCTCCAGGTAAGCACCTCTATCAACTCTCACTGCCTCCCAAGTCAACCAATTTTTTTTTTCTTTTTCTGTAGGCTATTATGAAATGCTTGCTTGAGTGGTTCCAAAATGTGTTGCCATGCAATTTTCACTATTGGGTTGGACTTCTACTCAGAAGAATAATTCTTTTTTTTTTTTTTGTCCTGAACAAGCTTGACTCAGTTCTAATGAGATGGATGAACCTAGAGCTCGTTATACAGAGTGAAGTAAGTCAGAAAGAAAAAAAAACAAATACTGCATCATAATGCATAAATATGGAATCTAGAAAAATAGTATTGATGAACCTATTTGCAGGGCAGGAATAGGGACACAGACATAGGGAACAGACTTGTGGCCCCAGCAGGGGAAGCAAAGGGTGGGATGAATTGAGAGAGTAGCATTGAAACATATATATATATATATATATATATATATATATATATATATATATATATCACCTTGTGTAAAATAGATAGCTAGTGGGTAGTTGCAGTATAACACAGGGAGCTTAACCTGGTGCTCTGTGACCACCTAGAAAGGTGGGATGGGGTTTGGGGTAGATTCAAGAAGGAGGGGACATATGTATACTTATGGCTGATTCAAGTTGTTGTATGGCAGAAACCAACACAACCTGGTAAAGCAATTATCCTCCAATTAACAAAAAAGTATTTCCTTTTTCACATAAAAATCCTTTAGGTATTTAAAATGATGACACAAATACCCTTGTCTCCAGGATAAACAAACCCAGTTCCTTAAAGCATTCCTGCTGTGGTATGGTGCTGAGTGTGTTCCTCAGGAAATTTTGATCAATTTCCTCTTAATCTGACCCAGATTGTCAGTGCCATTCTTACTGGCCTTCAGGCCCGATCAAATGTCCATGGCAGTCTTTGATAATATAATTTGAAAACGGAGTTTTAAAGAGAAAGAAAAATAATCTGATGAGAGGTTATCATTGTAATTTGAGTCAAAAGTGACAGAGACCTTGGCAAAGAGGGAAGGAGGACACTAATATGTGTTAAACATTGTGTCTTTTGTTTTAAATATGTCATCACAAGAAATATAGTCACTGAGCCCTTCCCATTTTAGAGTTTAAGTTACCTTTACAACACTAGTATATGATAGATCTGGGAATCCAACCTATTTTCTATGATTCAAGTATCCAGTAGTATTGCTTAAGAAGGACTTCCCTGGTGGCTCAGTGGTAAAGAATCTGCCTGCTAATGTACGAGACACAGGTTCGATCCCTGTGGTGGGAAAATCCCTTGGAAGAAGAAATGGCAAGCCACTCCAGTATTCTTGCTTGGAAAATCCCATGCACAAAGGAGCCTGACAGGCTACAGTCCGTGGGGTCACAAAAGAGTCTGACATGACTTAGCCTCTAAACAACAACAACTGCTTATCTGAAAGATTTCAAAGATTGTATGAGAATTGCACCTCAACAAATAGAGGGACAGGATGGAAATACGTGTTCCCAAATTGATTTTCCAGAGGAATTATTTTGGAAAATGTTGTAGGTAAAGGCAAACACCACACAGAAATGCCAAAAAAAAAAAAAAAAAAAGCAAAGTGTTTTAGGCCCCTTGTACCCTTGTAGAAATTAGAATGAGTTCTGTGTGTCTGCATACAGTCATTTTTCTCATAGGAAAGACAAGTCAAAATTTGAACACCTTTTCTACATCAAGCACAGCAAAGCCTGCACTCTCTAGGGTTGTGCTCTGCTCTTCGATCAGTCTTCAAAAGAATAAAGAGACAGGCTTGAATTAAGGAGCAAAAAGAACAGTATTTAAGATGACACCCAGAACAGGGCGGACTTGGGCTCCCGAACATAGCAGATATATGATTTGTGATGTATGATTGAGTCATACCTGTGAGTAGCTTCAGAGGATCAAGAGGAGTATTAAGTGAGCTAATAGATATAAGTACTTAGAATGCTAACTGGTACTGAGTAAATGTCCAATAAATGGTAATGATAGTCACAAGAAATTGCTATTGGTTCAGAAATTTCACTTGTGGAAAAATTAAAATTATCTTGGTTATATGCTGGAGGGGTATAGATTCATTGCCATGTCTTACGGTTTCTAAGCTCCATCCTCTGTTTTTTTAAAAACTTTATTTTTTATTGGAGTATAGTTGATTAGCAATGTTAGTTTCAGGTATACAGCAAAGTGACTCAGTTATACATATACGTGTATCTATTCTTTTTCAAATTCTTTTTCCGTATAGGTTATTACAGAGCAGAGCCCCCTGTACTGTAGAGTAGGTCCTTGTCAATTACCTGTTTAAATATGGTCATGCCTATATGTCAATCCTAAACTCTCAGTTTACCCCCCGCCACCTTTCCCCTCTGGTATCATGCATTTGCTTTCTATCCTCTCGTGAAATTTGATAATGGACAGTCAGACTGAGACTGACCCAATCCTTGGCAGTGAAGAACCGTGCAAGTATCAGGATTGTTCCCTAATTTCAAACCTTCACTGGCTTCCTTTCTTGTGCAGGATATAGTCTAAACCCCCAGTGAGAGTAAACACACACAGCATATGTGCCTGCCTGTCTCCACACGCTCAGGCTCCCTGCATCCTCACTTCTCACTTCTGGCCCTTGAAATACCGCCCCTGGACACAGAGCGCCTCTGCCACTCTGTGTTTTGCCCATCTTGTTGCTCATCCTAGAAATAACACTATAGGCCAAAGGACGAGCGGAATCAAAGCATTTCATTCTCACGTGACATGGGGCCATCTGTTGATGGCTTGTGAAATATTCAGTGTTTATGTTGGCCTAGCAGAGGATCACATGATCACATGATTTATTTCACAACCATTTGTGAATTGCCTTCTGTGTGCCAGGCAAGGTGCTGAGATAGAAAGGTAAGATAGGACCCCTATCTTTAGGAGGTTGTGTGGAGAGATAAAATAAGTGCAGGGTTAAATATTACAGTCAAGGTCAAGATAGAAAGAAAGCTCAGCCGGGAAGCTCTGGATTAACCCCGAGTGTATCAGGAAGATGAGAGTGCCTGAGCTTTGCAGAAAGGGCAGTTCACCTAGCAAAGGAATGAGTGGGTGAGCATCCCCACAGAATGAGAAGTGTGACTGGACTTGATCTATGAGGTCTATGTCTTTAAAAGAACCAAGTTTCCCAGGGAGAAGAGTTTTGCTCAAAACATCCAATGGTCAGGGTTTTTATGATAGTTCCCAAACATAATACCTCAAGGAAGGTAAGTGGGAGATGTGAGACTTCTGAGGCCATCTTCAGAGCAAGATTGTGAGCATCTTTAAGAGATCAGAAGAAGAGGATGGTTTTACTGGGAAAGGCTTTGTCAACTATGAGCTTCTGCAGGTGGAAAGAAGACAACACAGGGAGTTTCCACCTTGGTTTTCAGAGCATCCCTCTGAGTCCGATATGATTTAAAAAAAAAAAAAAGAAGAAGACAAGCTCCCCAGAAGGCAGCCACCGAAAATTTCAGTCTATCTGAGTTCTAGTCCAGAATTTAAATTCTCAAATGCCTGCAGTTGCTGACAGGTGGCAAAAATTTGTGAGCCAGAAACGGTGTAACACAAAGGGAGGAAATTGCTTGAATTGGCAACCATTGACCCCATTTAGTTATATTCTCTTTCAAATAAATGCCTTGGGACCCAAAGGAAACAAACAAACAAACAAATGACCCCTCCGCTTCCTACCAGTGATCCCTTTCCAGGTATTCTTTTCCATCTCTGTGTTCCCATCACTAAACCCATACCCACCTGTATCTCTGCCAAACAGAACCACGTGATCATGAGTACCACAGAGGGAAATAAAGGAGTGGGCTTTGGAGTTATCTGTGGATTCAAAGCCACTTCCGACCTGTATAACATGATTCAACTTCTCTGAGTCTGGTTTTGTTTATAACTCCTACCTTGGAGTGTGGCTGAGATTTGATACCATGTAACCTGCCAGAGTGAAAAATCAGCAGATAGATGACAGCTCTGAAGACAGTTATTTCCACTACTATTATTTCTACTTATGTGGAAGGAGCAGGCAACGAGATCAAGACTTTGGGCACTAGGGTGAAATACACTGGGTTCTCTGGGTCAGACAGTATGTATTTCACTCACCGATGATCTGACCCATCAACCCCTTCAATGGCACAGGACATGAGGTGCATCCTGCCCAGTAGCACATCTCTCCCCCCACCCCTCCACACCCCCAAAATCTAGAAATGCCACCTCACCTTGTCTACCTTCCTGAAGCCAGGGCCCGCAATCTCTCTAATCTTTAATTAGAGATGCTGACCTCTGAAGGCCCCTCGAAAAATACATATAGATGTGACTATTTTAACACCCACCCTCACATTAGTACAAAGGAATTTGATGGATGCCCAGAATAAACCAGTTTTGTAAGAAAGTGGAGGTGGGGAAGGAGGAAGGGGAAGACCCTGGCAAGGTGCAAAATGACAAGGAGGATGTGGTCACTGGATGGGCAAGAAGGGCATGAGGCAAGGAAAGCAAGTGATCCTTCGGGTGGAAACAGGGTAGTTCTCTGTGGTGAGTCACCTGGCTGGGGTTCCCCCAAACCATACTCAGTAGAGCCTCTGCGCTGTAAGCCCTTGAACACAGAGGCTGTGTAGGAACGTGGATCAGAAATTCTGACTCCTCCATCCTCATCTTGCTCACCTGTTGTGAGATCCCAGACCTGGGGTATTCCCTGCGGGAGCCCATTTCCTCATTTGTCCATGGGAGTGGGTGTGTGTTTGGGGAGGGAGGGTTATTTACGTCTATGATTTTGTCCTAATGTGACTTCTTCTCTGACAGAAGAGGAACAGAAAGTAAGACTGAGAAAGGTGATGAGAAGGAGGGAAACCTGCTCAAAATCTTTCCTCCTGTAGTGAGCTTGGGCTGATGAACACAGAGACGAATTCAAAACCCTCCCATTCTGGAGCCACCTGTGGTCCAGTCAGGGAGGCAGCTAAGAAAACAGGCACCAGTCCTGGAACATGCAATGAGCACAGTGTGCTAAACGCCAGGGCTGGGAGAGCCCAAGTTGTGGGTCCTGTGCATCTGACCCAAGGCAAAGGGGAACCAAGATGCTGTCAAAACCTCTGGTGGCCACACCCCTGCTCTGGCTTCCTTCAGATCCTGGGTGCAGCTGTGCCAGGTGGTGGGGGTGGAGATAGGCATAGACCCTTTCCTTCTCTTTACTGTGTAAATTTGCATCCTCTCTTGAGCAAAAGACATCCTTCATGTGACAAAATGCCATAAGTGAGAGGATCAAGATATATTCCTCAAAGAAACACCACAGAACTTAGTGAGATTCTGAAATTGCTAGAAATGTGAAACCCGTGATTTTTATTTCTTGCCTACTTTTTATAATGATGAAAGAAGAAAGGGATGATGATGGTGCTGACGGCAACAGTGCTGACTATAATGATGATGATGATGATAGCTACGCTAACAGCTAAGATTTATCAAGTCCTTGCTATATACCGAGAACTTTGCGTGCATTATGTGAAACAGGAGATTTATTATTGTGTCAGCTTTGCAGATGAAGAAGTTAATACACAGGCTTGCTGTGTGTGCTAAGTCACTTCAGATGTGTCCAAATCTTTGCGAGCCTGTGGACTGAAGCCCGCCAGCCTCCTTCGTCCATGGGATTCTTCAGGCAAGAATACTGGAGTGGGTTCCCATACCCTCCTTCCTGACCTGGGAATCGAACCTACCTCTCTTACAACTCCTGCATTGGTAGGCAGATTCTTTACCATCAGAGCCATCTGGGAAGTCCTTATAGGCTTGGCTAAGATCACACAGTTTAATAATAGGAGGGACTCTGTTCAAAGTCAGGTGTGTCCAACTTCAGAATATGAGCTCTTCACCACTCTGCTTGCTCCCTGCATTGCTTTCTGGTTTTACACTCTTGGTCTTGTATGCTGGTCTTCCAGAGAAACAGGAAAGAGGGCAACTGGAGAGGTAAGGCTCTAGTCTAACAAAGGGATGCCTGAATGCAGAAATTGGGAATGATAGCTGTGAAGAAGAGAGTGAAACAGTCTGAAGGACTGGGGTCAGCCAGGAGAAATTAATGCATCCCTGGAGAGAAAGCTATGACCAAGTGGGATGGAAGGAGAATTTATCCAGCCGCTGTTGCACAAGGCATGAAACAGCTGCTAATAAAAAGGAGGTGATCTGGACAGCTAATCCCCATGCATTGGTCTACTCCTCCTCCTGAGAGGGCAAAGCGGAAGAGGAAAGGCTACACTTTGGAAGGGTCCCTCCTAGTGCCTGCAGCCTACATTTTAAGGACTCAGTTATCTCTCTAGTGTTTGTGGTTCTACTTCCCCTTTGGAGGTATCTAGTAGCTTCACTCACTCACCCACTGTAGAACTCAGGTGACTCTTTCCAAAAGTCAGTAGCTACAAATGTCCAACCTCACAAAGCATCTTTCCTGTCTCACTGGCTTCACAGGTACAGGTGAGTTTGCATTGTAGGCTCAACTTCCTTCTGCTCAGCTCAAGAGAAACAGGCAGGCAGCTTTGCCACCACTTGTCCTCAATCTGGTCCTGTTACACACCTTCCTTCCAGAAATTGCTTGGGCAATATCATTATGAGGGCTTCCCAGCTGACCAATGATAAAGAACCCGCCTGCCAATGCAGGAGCCTCAAGAGACTCGAATTTGATCCCTGGGTCAGGAAGAGCCTCTGGAGTAGGAAATGGCTACTCACTCCATTATCATTGCCTGGATAAATTCCAAGGATGGAGAAGACTGGCGGGCTACTGTCTTTGAGGTCCCAGAGTTGGACACGACTGAGCATACGCGTGAGCACACACACATACACACACATCATCATGACCTCCATTTCATGACATCTCTTCCAAACATTGCTTAATGAGAGCCACCCATAAGGGAGGTTGATCTATAACTTGAAGAATTTGGAGCTCTGTGGAAGCTGTGGGGTTTTTTCCTGAACAGGAGTGCTATATATAGTTGTTGCTTTTAAGTTCTTATCTACAGTCAAACAGAGCTTCCTCCTTTCTCTGTAAAGGGTACTTGAGCTCACCCAAAATACCTGTATTCAGATTAGCATGGTTTACCTTTTAGAAGACTGCAGGCAGGATTGGTCTCCTGAGGGGGAAAGTGGAATTCTTTTCCCTTCCAATGCTTTTCCCTTGCCCTGTTTAACACTCACACCCCTCCCACATCCAGATTCTTCCAGCCTTTCTCTGAATTTTTCTTTTAATGAAGGAGTTACACAGTGTTATCTAACAGAATGAGAATAGAATTAGTACCGTACCTCCTGCATAGTTTCTGTTAAGCACTTTTCTAATGTTGAAGACCCATAGTTTCACTGGTTTTGAATAAATTCCTGCAGAGTGAAGAACGCTGGGCTGGCAGTGAGATGAAAGAGCGCTTGCATTCCAGCATTATGCTTTAGCTTTGCAACCTTGGCCAAGGTACTTTTGTTTCCTCATTTGTATATAAGGTCATTGGAAGATTTAAAAATCACTTAGAAGTGATAGCAATAAGTAACTTGTTGTAAAGGACTTGGAGTTGGTTGCACATCATCAAAATCCTTCCAGATTTTATGCCCTGGGTGCTGAGGGTAAATATTGCTGTAAACATCATAGTCACGTTTTTCATGCATCTTTTTTTTTCAGAACATGTAATTGTCATGGGTGCCATAAAAGTTCTTAAAGTAGTTGAATCTTTTATTGAAGTCGATTTTTAATTTTTTTAAACCAGCTGCTGGCAGTGTTAACTTTGATCATTTGATTAAGATGTGTTTGCCAAGTTTCTCCATTGTACAGTCATGATCTTTCCATTTGCAATTATTAAACAGCTTGTGGAGAAAACATCACCTAAAATGGGATGAACTGACATTATCTGAGTCTTAATGAGATGTACTGACATCACTTGGTGTGGTGGTGTTTCTGTCCAAACTGAGTCAAATCATTAGGCAATATCAGCCAAACCCAACTAAGGTGTTGTCTACGCAGTTAGTGACTGGTGTTATTCAAAAGTGTCAGTCTTATGCAAGACAGTAGGCTGAAAAATAAGCCTCAAAAAAAGAGACCAAGAGACATGGCAACTAGAAGCAATACGTGATCCTAAATTAGATACTGGACCAGGAAAAACTGATATAGATAGTACTATCAGGACTGTCAGGCGAGCGTATGCTCCTCGGTTCTGTCTAGTCACAACAAAGATTTGGAACGATGGACGTTAAAGCCCTCGGCGCGTCACAGCTCTCAGGTCTTGGACAGACCATGTTATAGCTCTCAGATCTCAAACAGACCTATAGCTCTTAGACAAATCAGTGTCACAGCTCCGTGTTACAGCTCTATTTTATTTAGAAAATAGTGGGGAAATCCATCCTGGAGGCATGAGGGCATGTCGACCCAAAAACGTGAAGAGAAGAGAATAGGGGAGTGCACCAGCGCATGGGGGAGAGAGAGAGAGAGAGAGACCCCCGGCCCTTTGGCTCCTCTTTTCATATGTCTTTTCCTCTCCCTGGGCCTGCCCTATGTAAATTGAGCTAGCCAGGAGTGTCGTTTGTTCTACCTGAGGTCCTCACTCCCATCCTCAGACCTTCCTTTGTTCTATTTTTGTGGGCTTTTCCCTTTTTTGTCTTTTAGCCACCACCATTCTGGACTCCTGTTTCCTATTCTAACTACCTAACAGGACGATTGGTGAAATTTGACTATGATCATAGACAAATTAGTAATATTGTGCCAATGTCAAATTTCCTGAAGTTCATAATTTGTATCACAGTTTTGGAGGTGAACACTCTTGCTCTTAGGAACTACAGAATAAAATATTTACCAATAAAAGGACAAGCTGTCTGCAGCTTACTGTCACTAGTTTAAGGGACAAGGTTATGTGTATGTGTGTATATGTATATACACACACATACACACACACACACACACACACACATACATACATACATATACGCCTGGTCAGGACTGGGTCAGGAAGATCCCCTGGAGTTGGGCCTAGCAACCCAGCCCAGTATTCTTGCCTGGAGAATCCCATGGACAGAGAAGCCTAGAAGGCTACAGTCTATAGGGTCACAAAAAGTTGGACACAACGGAAATGACTTAGCACACACGTACATATATACATGCATATATATTAGAGGGAGAATGACAAAAACAAGTGTGGCAAATTTTAAAAACTGATTGAATCTGGATGAAGTGTATATACAGTTTGGTTTTGCTTAACTTTTACAAATTTTCTGTTAAGTTTGAAGTGATTTCATTTTTTTTTTTAAATGAGACAATCAAATTAGAAACCAGTATTTCAGGACAGAAAAGAAAGTAAACTGCAAAATCAAAGTCCTACATTCCTCAAAAGCTCAAAGCAGTGGGACCTGGTTTCCATGAGTTCTGTTGGCTGAAGGTTGTGATTTTATTGTTGTGATCATCCTCACAGGGAATATATAATCATTGCTTCTCTGTCACAGATGGTGACTGAGGTGGGGTAAGAATGCAGAGAAAATTCAAGCATTCCATTTGAGCTTTGTTGGTAAACTTTTGAACAAAGTTGCCTAACAAGATGTGATTCAAGCATTTGGTCATGCATGTCCTCAAGATTTATTGAACATTTGTATTTTGCCCCTATGCTAGGTTCTGGAACAAAGATTAGAGTAGTATCTTTTCCTTCACACAAGGAGCTTGGAGTTCAGATGGGAAGAGAGTAACATCATAAGTAGCAATAGTACAGAGTTGCAATGATTTTAATCATTGCAATAGATTAAAACATAGAAATAAACCTAACATGTTATAAAGCAGGAAAGAACTAGTATGAAATGAATCGCCAGTCCAGGTTTGATGCACGATACTGGATGCTTGGGGCTGGTGCACTGGGATGACCCAGAGGGATGGTATGGGGAGGGAGGAGGGAGGAGGGTTCAGGATGGGGAACATATGTATACCTGTGGCGGATTCACTTAGATATTTGGCAAAACTAACACAATATTGTAAAGTTTAAAAGTAAAATAAAATTAAAAAAAAATCTTAATCTGTATATGACATTGATGTCTAAGTAGAACTGTAGCAGCTGAAGAAAAAGATGGTGGCCTGAACAATCGCAGTGTATCTGCAGAAGGTACCTCACATGATGTTGATGGACTCTAGCAAATGGAATGAAAGTACAGATGTTGGAAAAAACTCTGTGCAAAGAGTGTTGTTTCTGTTGTGCTAGAGGGCTTAGGTGATTTTGATATTCTCTTTATGACCTGAGGACCAGGCATCTCAGTGTCTCGCAAATCCTACAGTTGATGGTGGTTGGTCATTTTCCTTTAACACTGAAATAAATAGACTCAAGCTTCTATCTAGATACACTGAAGAACCCAGCAATAATACATCCTTCTGTTAAATCTGCCTGGATTCCTGTTGGGGAAGGTCACAAATTTCCCATTCTTCCCTTGTTCCTAGTTTCTTTTCTGGATTCTTGATTTCATGAATGACTTGCCACTTGTGGCTTTTATCCTCTTAGTTTGAGTCAACCCAACTGCAGAATCTAGTCTTCTTTCCCTGTTTTGATTCAAGATTCAGACAGAGGAGAAGGAAGGGTTTTTTGGTGGCACTATGCAGAAAACCATGAGAAGCTACTAACAAGACATCCACTCCCAAGAGTTCTATAGATTCACTCCTCACAGGGCTTTCTCATTGGCTGGAGTTTTCTTTATGGATTTCCTGGCTGTCACATTAGCCAGACACTCCATTTCCTTATATATTCCACTCTTTCACTCCCATTCCTGGGCTCTTCTCTATCTCTGGTTTAGACTACCTGAAAAACCTTCTTAGAGTTTTTTCCTTTTTAATGCACAGAATAAATTATTTTTCAACCAAATCTCAGCTCTGTAACTCTTTAAAACTATGAGTTATTATATTTTTCTCCTAAGCAGAAGGTCAGCACTCTGAGGTTTTCTACTTTTGACAGCCAAAAATTGGTGGACTCTTTGGCACTATAATCTTTCCTTTTGTATGATTCAGCATCTGGATGCAATTTCACTTGTATTTGTAAAGAAGGGAACTGTATAAAGATATATCTTCCCATCAGTGTGTGTTATTCTACTCCATGGAGGACAAATGTGGTTATAACTAATTATTTATTAAAAGGACTAATTATCTTTATTTTCACTTCATTTCACTTCTGAAAAGAAGAGATGTTGTAAGAGAAAGTTCATGGACACTGGAGATAGACAAATTTGAGTTCTTACCTGACTTGCTCTAGTGAGTTAATCGAACTCATGCAGATTTATCCACTTAGGGACCCAGTTTTTTCATCTGTAAAGTAGGAGCAGAAATTTCTAGGAGAGTGATATCAGCAAAATTGCTGCACAGGAATTACTAGTGCCTGTCCCCTCCCAGAAACATAAGTTGAAAAACAATCTGTGCACAAAAATACCTCCATGGGAGCTAAGAATTCCAGGTAAGAGAATATAGCACCTAGATGAAGCACAGATATAAGAAAAGACACACTGAAGAAGGCAGGGAACATGGAACCACGCTTCCCCTGTCTCCTCTGTTTGAAATCCAGGCAGCTCCGTGTGGAAAGAAACACCCTCCCTGCAGGAAAAGGGAAGTGAAGTCAGCACCAGACTTTACAGTGGACCCCAGCGCTGGTCTGCCCCAACACCAGGACCACTCCTGAGGGCTGGTGGCTCCTGGTGGGATCCTCTGAAACCTGCCCGCAGCCCACGCAAGTGTCAGCCAGTTCGTGAGGCCTCAGGTCATTCCAGGCCCACAACCAGCCCTCATGAACCCAGGCTCCAGGTGGGAACTTACAAACCAGACTCCCGGGTGGGCTCAGTGCCAGGCCGGTTTCCCGACCAAGTCTTTCTACCCACCCGGCCAGCTCCCATGGGCCCAGCCTCAAGACCAGCTCCTAGGACCGCAGGTTCCAAGACCATCTTAGTACCAGATTGGCCACCACAGACCCAAAGTCCATGCGAGCCCCTAAAGCCCCAGGCTCCAGAGTGACTCCCAAAACCTGAGGTTTGGGGCTCATCCCATGGTAGAAAGGAAGAGAAATCTTCTTTGAGAAATAATGGCTGTGAGTGCATGTGTGCTAAGTTGCTTCAGTTTTGTTGACTCTTTGCAACCTTATGGACTATAGCCCGCCAGGCTCCTCTGTCCATAGAACTTTCCAGGCAAGAATACTGGCTTGCCATGCCCACCTCCAAGGGATCTTCCCAACCCAGGGATTCAACCTGCGTCTCTTAAGTCTCTTGCATTGGCAGGCAGGTTCTTTACCCCTAGCACCACCTGGGAAGCCCAATAATGACTGAGAATCTCCCGAACCTTGGGCGAAATTTGGACATCTGAGTTCATGAAGCTAATCAGTCACCCCAAAATTTAAATTCAAAATGAATTATATACATATTTGTTGTTGTTTAGTTGCTAAGTCATGTCCAGCTTTTTGCTACCCCACAGACTGTAGCCCTCTAGGCTTTGTTGTCCATAGAATTTCCCAGGCAAGAATGCCTCAGTGGGTTGACATTTCCTTCTCCAGGGGATCTTCCTGACTCAGGGATTGAACCAGCGTCTCCTGCATTGGCAGGCAGATTCTTTACTGCTGAGCCACCAGGGAAGCCATATATGTTTACCCATCATCTATGGCTGTTTTCTCTTCAGTAGAAGAGTTGAGTAGTTGCAAAAGAAAACATACAGTCCACAGAATAAAATAGATTTCCTATCTTGTCTTTTACAGAAAAAGTTTTTGATCCACTGCTGGAAATTATGCAAAGTTGAGGAGTTATCACTTCAACTCCAGGTTTCAAGATCAATGGTTAATTTAAATGTATTTATAAAGTCTTCAAAATTCTTAGCTTATTACAATTTTTGGCTTATAGTTCTTGAATCCACAAGTCTATTCAACTCTAAAATTAATTTATGCATGTTTGTGTGCATTAATAATCATCAAGTATACTTTGTATGTGAATGTGTATATGCCAAAGTCAGAGCTATATATGTGTAGATTTGTACCAAGAAATGAATTTGAATGTAGAATATGGCCATTTTAGATCTCCCTGAAAAACTGTGTGCATTGATGACAAGGTCAAATAAAATTATTCAGCATAAAATGAAGAATGAAACTATCAAAATCATTTGTTTTTAAATAGATAATCAGATGCTCATCTATATTTTGTGATACTTGCTGGTACATGTTCATTTTCTTAGGTAATTTCTTAAGTGCATAAGCATGGGTTAAGGCTTGTTTCACTTATGCTGTGATCTCATAGGTGACTCCTATTTTCATTTTATTCCTATGATGCAGGTTTTCTTGCACTCAGAGAAGTAAAACAATTTTAATTTCCATGCCACTTTTAAGATGCAGTTTGGATTATGGATGTGTACTTGTGTGGGCCTCTTTATTAAGATAATGGCTTTGTCAAATGTCACAGAATTCTTTCAAGGATAGGGCAAGTTTCCTATTTCAGTAAACTTTCAGTGGAAAGCCAGTCTAGCTCTGTGAAATGACTCAGAATCTAAGTCAATTTAGAAAAAATATATAGATCCTTGACTTCCATGTGCAGGAAGAGGAAACAATGGTGTGTACTTCCCATCAGAGGGGTAATGTGTTCTTACAAGTAGGGAAGGAAGGAGCAGAGTAGATGGGTGGAGGGAACACCAGGCAGGAAATGGGATACCAGCCTCACTCCTGTTTGGCTGCAAACCAACATGGGGACTTTAGCACAGCTTCTTAATTGCGTCTTCATTCTCCCCTTTTAAAAATCAAGGACTTAGTTGAAATCAGTAGTTTTCATGTTTTTTAAAGCAGTGAACACTGGTGAAATGATATCCCTGACCTGGTGGAAGAGACGAGGTGCTGGACTCTCATTCGACCCCTGGACATAGCTCCAGAAGCCCCTCTTCAGAGCTGAGGACTCTTTAGAACAGCCTGACAACTACAGGACCGTTTACCAAATTGCCATTTTCTTCTCCAAATAACCTGTGCATCCATGGATAGAAGTAACCATGTGCCTTGTTTGTAGATGCATTAACACATTGCATTTGCTGAAAAACAAGGTGTTCTCTTAAAAGATAAAGGCTTCCTATTGCAGGTATATTTTCATTATTAACATGGTATGCAAATCCTGCAGACAGAGATGGAGGTTCAGTCATCTCAACCCCACGTGCTATCAATGGAAGTCACCCCAACACAGTAATTGCAAAAGAGATTCAGGGTGTTCAGGTTGTGTGACTTACTCTGAACTTTCATGACTGTCTCTCCTGTTATACCCAAATTCTATGAGGTCTATGTATTAATCCTCTTCTTTCACCAGTGATTAGCAATTGAAAATGCCCTGAAGTTTTTCAATAAATGAATAAACAAACGTGAGTTTCTAAGTTCACCATACAGATTGTCAAACTGATGCACCACTAAGAATGAATCATTATCTTAAAAAAGCAAAAGCATAGGAGGAAAACTTACCTATTGGCAACTGAGGATTAAAGTCACTGAGCGGTAAGAACCATAGACCAGAAGTTCCATTCCAACATTAACTTCGCATGTCATCTCAGATACCTATCTATTAATATCAGTCTGAGAGAGATAAACCACACAATCTCTAAATTTCTTCCCAACACTGATGTTCCATAAAGCTATGATTCAGTTGACTCAGAAAATAATCCTTTTAAAGTCTTTCTCATAAATTATTCAAGTAATTACTATAAATCTTCATGTCCTGAACCCTGCCATCTGCAAACTCCATGGATTCTCCCTAGTGCAGCCTTTCAAGGACTGTGGTGGTTTAGTCACTAAGTCATGTCCGACTCTTGTGACCCCATGGACTGTAGCCCACCAGGCTCCTCTGTTCATGGGATTCTCCAGGCAAGAATACTGGAGTGAGGTGCCATTTCTTTCTCCAGAGGATCTTCTTGACCTGGGGATGGAACCCAGGTCTCCTGCATTACAGGCAGATTCTTTACCCATTGAGCTACACAGGAAGCCCAAGAAGCCCGGGAAGCCCATGTTTCCCCCAACATGGGGAAACATCAAACAATCTCAGACCCACACTTAAGGCATTGATCCTTTATGCTGCACCATCCAACAAGCTCCCGCTGCTACCACCTCCAAATGTGTACCCAAATTTCCTGTTCTGAAAAGTTCAGGGACAGGGGAACACACAATACATTAACACCAGATGTCCACTGTGACCTTAAGCCGTTAGAGAAGCCCTTCACTGTATGTGGCACCAATGTGGAAGAGGACCACAAAGACGACAAACTGCAGCTATTTGTAGTATTTTATCAAAGCAAGTGTATTGCATAAAAAACATCAGTAGCTGTATCAGGGTTGTTTGGGGACAAACAAACAAAAGCCTCCTCTCTGTAATGTAGCTACATCACCAATTTTACACTGTACCTCAGGTATCCAAAAAAAATGGAAGATTTCTTATTTCTGTATAACTCATCTAGAATTGGTTCTGATACTCAAATCTTCTGGACAGGAAGAAAAAAAAATCTTGCCAGCTAAGGATATTTCAGTTTTTTTAGAATACAAATGGGATTCCTAACGGTTCCAAAGAATCTTTGGGAAGTAAACTATCAATGTTTTCACCCATTTCTCTTTCCTCTTCCCAAGGTGACACCTAGATATGTTACAAAACTCTCTACATTTCTGAGGGAGGAAGGAGTCTTTGGATCAATGTTCAGGTCCTTATTTCACTCCAGTCCTTGCTGGCTTTGATGGAGATGATGCCTCTTTTTCACTAGTCCTTATTTGCATGGATGCATGCACTGCAGAGGGGCTTCCTAGGTGGCACTAGTGGTAAAGAACATGCCTGTAGGAGATGTAAGAGTTCGATCCTTGGGTCAAGAAGGTCCCCTGGAAGAGGGCACGGCAAATCCCTCCAGTATTCTTGCCTGGAGAACCTCTTGGACAGAGGATCCTGGTGGGCTACAGTCCACTGGGTCACAAAGAGTCAGACATGACTAAAGCAGCTTAGCACACATGCATGCATGTGCTGCAGAATGAAAGTTCTAGCATGTTTCATAATTCTTGGTCAGCATGCAGCTGATTTAAATATCAGATGAACCATTTCATAATCATGCAAACTTCTTAATCAAGTTGTTTGTACTGTCCTTAATTTTTTTCTTCTGTAAAGTGGAAAGTATTTTGAGGGTTCTGTGGGATAATATATGTTTGGCATTTAGCACATAGTCAGAGCACTAAATAGGGGCTTCTCTTGTGCTTCAGCTGGTAAAGAATCCATCTTCAATGCAGAATTCAATCCCTGGGTCAGGAAGATCGCCTGGAGAAGGAAAAGGCTACGCACTCCAGTATTCTGCCCGGGAGAATTCCATGGACTGTAATAGTCAATGGGGTCACAAAGAGTAGGACACGACTGAGTGACTTTCACTTTCATTTCACTTCACTGATGGCTCAGTGATAAAGAATCTGCCTGCCAATGCAGAAGACGCAGGATCCCTGGATCAGGAAAATCCCCTGGAGAAGGAAATGGCAACCCAGTCCAGTATCCTTGCCTGGAGAATCCCATGGACAGAGGAGCCTGGCGGGCTGCAGTCCATGTGTGTGTGCTCAGTCTCTCAATCGTATCTGACTTTTTGCAACCCTATGGACTGGAGCCCACAACGCTCCTCTGTCCATGGAATTTTCCAGCCAAGAATACTAGAGTGGTTGTCATTTCCTTCTCCAGGGGATCTTCCCGACCTAGGGAACAAACTCCTGTCTCTTGCATCTCCTGTATTGGCAGGCAGATTCTTTACCACTGCACTGCCTCCACGGGGTCACAAAAAGAGTCAGACACAATAACTACACAACAAGAATCACTAAATAAATGCTAGTGTTATTATGTAAATTATACAGATGCTGGGCACCGCAAACTGCAAATTTTAGGCGCACAGTGGGATGGAACTGCATGTGAGTTATTGTTGTTAATTCTAGTTTTAGAGTCTAGGTCTTCTGGTTTCAAGGTTGGACTCAAACACACTAGCCCATCTTTAGTGAGCTATGAATATCTCCAAATATTAAGCACCAGCCTAGTTACTTTTCTCAAGATTTTCTAACATCAGGCATTAAAACCAGTAACTAGACAGTTATCCATAAACAATCAAGTCAGTAGTTGTTTTTTTTTTTTTAAAAACTCAAGAAAGAAGGCACTTTCATCTTTACTCTGTCTGGCTTTCAATCATTTCCTTATAGATTTGCAAACTGACACTAATTTCATAGCATTAAAGTGTGAGAAAAAATCATTCCAATAGTGACTGTTAAAAAATAAAAAAAACCCTCCAGGGCTTCTGCTGCCGGGCCATTGTACTTTCTAAATTAATCATTTTCAATGTGTGTGTATCTGCATTGGTGGTTTCATTGACCAATAAGTGCATGTTCCCTTACCAGGAGCTCTGCCGCTCTTTTTTGCTCACTTAGTCATTCTGCTCACAAGGATATCACATTCTTAGTTTTGAAAGATCTTGGCCTTTATTCTTATTAGCCCTCTAGTCAAACAGTTCTTTCATTTCCTGTGGGTATTTCATGAACTGTAGCAGGTAGTTCACTAATAATAACTTTAATCTTTCAAAAAAATTAGTGGTGTCTGCAAAATGATGGGCTTTGTGTCATGAGCTGAGAATGAATACAGTAAAAAGCACAGCCTTTAACTCTTGCCTTGACCAGTGGGGAGTACCATGATGGAGTTTTTGAGTTGATGGGTTCTTGCAAGTCATTCGGTTCAACTGGTGGTAGAAAAAAAAGATGCCTTCTACATCATCTGGATCATTTCCGTGCAGCTGTTGTCCCAGTTTTCTTCTATTCTCACCACATTTCTGTGTATCTTGCTCTACTTTCTTCCCTCCCACTCCGTTTTAGCTCCTGCTTCCATCACTTCGGTACTTCTGCTTCTGTCATTTATGGCAATGGCTGTCCATCCAAAAGGTCTCAGCAATATCCAAATATCCAGTTTTGGGCAGCCTCTGCACCTAACACTTTTCTTTGACATTTTGGGGATTTGGAAATGCAATTCATTTATAATTGTATTTTTATTGAAATACAGTTGATTTACAGTACTGTGTTAATTTGGGAGTATATAACAAAGTGAATCGATTTTACATATACACGTATCTACTCTCTGTTTTAGATTCTGTTCCCATAGAGGTCATTATGGAGTGTTAAGTAGAGTTCCCTGTGCTATACAGTAGGTCCTTTTTAGTTACCTATTTTATATAGTGATGTGTAGACAATGTTGACCACCATTTTCTGAAGGCAGTCCTCCTTTCCTGACTGGTGCAATAGTCTTCTGTTTCAACTGGCACCTTTGATTGGTCACTCCTTCTCAGAGCCCTTCACAATTATTGTTCCTCCACTAAATAGATATCAAAAAACTCAGGGTTCCTCATGGCCATCTTGCTGTCTCAGTTTAGAACTTCTCCTTAGGCCACATTTTCTGTGCCTATGGTTTCATTAGGGCTTCCCTTGTAGCTCAGCTGGTAAATAATTCACCTGCATGGCAGAAGACCCCAGTTCGATTCTTGGGTCAGGAAGATCTGCTGGAGAAGGGAGAGGCTACCCATTCCAGTGCTCTTGGGCTTCCGTTGTGGCTCAGATGGTAAAGAATCCACCTGCAGTTTGGGTTAACACCTCAAAGGCTATAACTTTCACATCAGTATTTCCCATTTGAATCTTTTTCTTTTTCAACCTCTAGACCTCGACCAGAATGTCAATTCGCTGATTTGACATTTCAGCCTGGATATTTCACAAGTAAATATAACACTGTTGATCTCAGAATTTTTTTCCCAGAAAATATACTCCATCCAGTGGTCATGTATGGATGTGAGAGTTGGACTATGAAGAAAGCTGAGCACTGAAGAATTGATGTTTTGAACTGTGGTGTTGGAGAAGACTCGTGAGAGTCCCTTGGACTGCAAGGAGATCCAACCAGCCCATCCTGAAGGAAATCAGTCCTGAATATTCATTGGAAGGACTGATACTGAAGCTGAAACTCCAATACTTTGGCTGCATGATGTGAAGAATGGACTCATTTGAAAAGACCCTGATGCTGGGAAAGATTGAAGGCAGGAGGAGAAGGGGACGACGGAGGATGAGATGGTTGGATGGCATCACCGACTTGGACATGAACTTGAGTAAGCTCCAGGAGTTGGTGATGGGCAGGGAAGCCTGGCGTGCTGCAGTCCATGGGGTCGCAAAGAGTCAGACATGACTGAGCAACTGAGCTGAACTGATAGTGTTTCCTATCTTAGTTTGTGGCACCTGCAGCCTCCCATTTGCTTCGTCATTTTGAACATATATCTAACAATATTCAAGTGTAGGCAAGACCCTTTGTAATTTTTTTTTAATCCAAACATGTATTTACATCTTGATGGTCCTAGTTCTAATCCAAGCTACCATACCTTCCTCATAGAAACATTTCAGAATCTTCTAACAGGACTTAATCCTTCTCTCTCTTGTCCCTCTTTTTCCTAGTGTCCTGACAAAGTAATCTTTTGAATGCCCTTTTGACCTTGTAAGTGCACTCATCAAAACCCTCCCGTGACTTTCTATATAATATTGACGAGCTGTAGTATGACTCGGTTGTAGTTGCATGTTCTGGTCCCTCCCTAATTCCACAGCCTCATCTTATGCCTCTTTCTTCCTCTATCATGTCCTCTCAATCATTTGGCTGCTCATTCACCCTCAGTACTTAAAATCCATCCCAATTTACTATTCCATCTGCCATTCCTCCCTTCCAGCTAACTATTACTCATCTGTTATGTCTTGGCCTAAATATTTCCACAGTCATGCCTGTCTGAATACTCAGGTCAAATTACACCACTGTTCATATTCTCTCACTTTATGATATATTATTGCAACTTTAAATATAGGTCATTTGTATGATCATATGTTTTATTCTGTTTTTCTGGTAGACTATAAGAGCTACGAAAGCAGAGGCTATCTATATTTTTTTTTCTATCTTCATCACTAGTAGTCTAAAGTTATTTACTGAATAAATAAAACAGTTGGACATACATTTTCTGCTTAAGGGTTTTAGGCTGCTAACAAGAAATCTAGTATTTTCCCCAGTTACTTTATTCTGTGTCCCTCATTTATGTGTGGTGAATAATGCCTCATTGGTGGTATTGTTGTAATGAGTAAATATATTTCACATCTCTAACTGTGTTAAATTCTACAGGAGCAAGTATGTAGAGCATATAAGCCAATTGAATTGCAAGGATGCAAGTGGGCAGGGAGTTAACTTGATTCTGGAGCACTTTGAAATCTTCTACTTATTTTCTGAAAGGAGAACCTTGGTTACAAAGTTGATAACCTCAGCATCAAGACCAGAAATAAATGGAGGGTAATTGTGGATTAATTTCAATATGTTCCTATAGAAGAGTATCACATTTACTAGTGATGTACTCTGGGGAGAAGCACAGCTAAATTTCTGAACTTTCTCACCCTCATTGACTGAGTCAAGCTCACAAGACTATTTTCTGAGGTCTACAAATAGCATAGACTCCTGAGCACAGGAGGGAACCACTTGAGGTACTCAGCACATTTGTTTGGTCAGGCATGGCTCTAGAGAGACAAAGACACATCTTCAACACCACCTTTACTGCATTTAATTCACTTAAAGTCATTTCCTTTTCAGGGACTGTGGTGAGGACCCACAGGAGAACGCTAGATCAGGCAAACCTCAGCACATCTGGGGCCCTTCCTTTCACCCCCGCAGAGAGGGAGGGCCAGGTGCCTTTCTAGGAAACAGAATTTTCTGAATTGTTCTATTGTTATGTATTATCTAATAGTGGAAATAGCCAAAAATAATTTGAAGAATCAGGTTATAAATAGCCACCCACCTACCTACTTACCTAAAACATAACTGGTAAGAATTCCCCCTTCCACCAATTCTCTCTCCATTTCCCTCCCTTCTTCCTCTTTATGTTTTAAAAAAAATGTTTAATATCTGTTTATTTGGCTGAGCCGGGTCTTGGCTGTGGCGTGTGGGGTCTAGATCCCTGACCAGGGACTGAACCAAAGCCCTCTGCACTGGGATCACAGAGTCTTAGCCACTGGACCACAGGCAAAGTTCCTCATTTTTTTCCTCCCTCTTTAAAATGTATCGGTTTTATACATGGATGCACAAACACCATCCTCACCACCCTCCACCCTCACTCCGAGCCAGTAAGCAGATTATTCAAAGTGAGTTTAATTTCGAAGAAAAGTAAGACACAAGACAAGGTAGTATAAAACGGGACTTGTGAAAGTGAGGCTTAAGTCAGATGGACCACTTTTGAATCTGGGGGTGTCTGGCAGGCAGTGTAATCTTGGACAAGTTGCTTGACATCTTCAGGAACCCTGTCTTCAGTAATATAAGTGGAACTATCCCTATGGCTGAGTTGTTTTCCATCCAGTCACGTCAACCACTTAGTCCAGTGTCTGAAACATATTAAGTGCTGAGAAAATAATAACAACTTCCTTTCTAATTATTTTGCTTTTGCTAGTTCAACACTAGTTGTTAGTTAATACTATGCTAGCAAGCAAGGGATTCAGATGCTTTAAGCAGTCGTTTATTATTCTAGGACTCTCTTTCCTCAGCTTTTTTTCCTCACCCACTCGCAGTCACAGAAACTTGGAGAAAGAAAGAAATAGATGAAACAAATTCTACCTTTTGTAGACATCCCTGGACGACTCCAGAGAAAGCTGCAATTGCAGAGGGGTTGCAGGCTTAGGAGTAGAGCTTGTTTCATCAATTTATTTCTACCTCTGAGGTTTGATGAGTCTTCTTCCAGCTGTAATTCGGAAGGAAATATTATTGAGTGTTTACCAGATTGAAGGCCCAGACTGGGATTGAATTGTGTCCCTTCAATATTCATATGTTGAAGTCCTAAGCCAGTACCTCAGATCATAATCTTGTTTGAAAATAAGGTCGTTGCATGAGCTTCCCAGGTGGCACAAGCAGTGAATAATCTGCCTGCCAATGCAGGAGTCACAAGAGACACTGGTTCAATCCCTGGGTCAGGAAGATTCCCTGAAGAAGGAAATGGCAACTCATTCCAGTATTCTTGCCTAGGAAATCCCATGGACAGAGGAGCCTGGAGGCTACAGGCTGTGAGGTCGCAAAGAGTGGGATATGACTGAGCGACTAAGCATAAACACACACACACACACAAGGCCGTTGCATATGCGATTACTTCAGATGAACTCATTAGAGTGGGCTCTAACCAAATATCACAAGTAGATTTATTTAAAAGGACATTTAAACATAGAAACACATTTGTGGAACAACGTCATGTGAAGGTAGAGGCAGAGATCAGGGTGATGCTGCTAGAGATCAAGAAATGCACAACTTTCCAGAAAACGAACAGAAGCAAATGAAAAAGCACAGAAAGGATTCTCCTTCAGAATTTCCAGAGAGAACGAACCCTGCTGCCACCTTGATCTTGGACATCCAGCCTCCAGAATTTATGGAGACAAAACGTTTCTGTTGTGTAAGCCACTTAGTTTGTGACGCTTGATTACAGCAGTCCAAGCAAACTAATGCAGGTCAAATATATTACATGTCAAATGTATTGCATGTACAAGAAATGTGATTAAGTTGTTGCTCCCACTGTGAGGGGATTAAGTCTCATCAGGGATGCTCACATTATACTTCCCTGGTGGGTTCACATGCATTTATTGCTGGAGGCAGTTTTTCATGCCTTCTCATGCTCACGAACTTCCACAACACACTATTTGAATCTTTTATAGCACACTGACTTGTAATGTGTGTATTGCTCCCCAAGGATATGGACCATCATTAATCCCTTTTATCCCTACACAATGCTCTTGAAACAGAAAAGAGCCAGAGAGATGAAGGAAGGGTGGGCGTGGGGCAAGATAAGAGAGTAGAGGGGAAACAAGCTCCTTCAAATGGTGGTGACTCAGCTTCTTCCCAGGAGTGTTTGATGTGACATGTCACTCCCAATTTTCTCATCTCTTAAGCGCCCTGAGTTCTAGAAAGTTGCTTCTAATTTTGAACTAAAATTTGTTTTCCTGAATCTTCTGAAATGTGAGTCCTAGTTTTTCTTTTCAGAAAAATACACAAAAATTTCTCACCCTCTTTCTTCCTTTCAGTCCTTCAGATAATTAAAGATCAAGAACTAGTGACCCAGAGACTTCTCTCCTAGAGAGTCTATCAAGCTGCAGGTGGAGGTGGTTTCTGTTTTAGTTCATGCTGATTGAGAGTCTAATATGGGCGAGGTTCTCTCATATATACCCATTTCAACCTTAGGGCATACTTGCAAGATAGGCGCAAGTTCCACTGTAGAGTAAGGAATGTTAAACTGGGTGAGGCAACGGGATTTGCTGGTTACACAGTTGAGAGGGGTTTCCCAGGTGGTGCTAGTGGTAAAGAACCCACCTGCCACTGCAGGAGACTTAAGAGAGGCTCCACCCCTGGGTTGGGAAGAACCCCTGGAGGAGAGCATGGCAACCCATCCCAGTATTCTTGCCTGGAGCCTTCCATGGCCAGAGGAGCCTAGAGGGCTACAGTTCATAGGGTTGCAAAGAGTCAGACACGACTGAAGCGACTGGGCAGTTGAGAAGTGACAAGTGTGTAATTCAAACACTGCTCTGTGACATGAATTCAGTTTCTGGTTCCACGAAACCAGAAGAATACTTTTTTCAATGGTGATTCTCTCTCTCCGACCTTAACTTTTGCATTAAGAAGGGGACTGAGGTCCATGACTACATTAATAACAACTGGAGCCTTACCCTTCTCAAACAAGGTCTGTTCAACAAGAGCAAGCACCAGCTGGCATATGGCATTGGGTGCCAATAGACCTGATGGTGCCAGGCAAAACAGCCTTGATTGGCAGCTGTTCCTTTGTCCAGCTGTCCAACAGATGGGGAGATGAGCTACAAAATGGCCTAGCTGGCACCAAATAAACCTATTCCTGTTTTTATGCTATTTGCATGTCAGAGCAATGAAACTGATGAGTGATGTTGTCTCTAAAAGAGGGAAAGGCCTACACAACCGTTCAAAATCTGAACTCCCCTCTGCTATATTATGCAGTAGGAAAGAAATGGTTTCAAGGTGAGATGTCTGGGATTCACCCCAGATCTGTCATTGACATGCTATGTAAACAATGGTTTCTCTCTTGGATTCTCTGGGCTCAGTTGTCTTATTTATAAAAAACCTTCACAATTTTGTTTGATGATAAATGCAAGGGAGTATTTGAAAGTTATTTAAAATGTAAAAAGTACAAGGAAGCATAAACACACAAAAATTTTTGATAATTTCAGATAACTACATTTTTGGGGGGCAATGGAAGGAAAAATAGAGCATTTGTTTAATATGACAAAAGAAGAACTCCACAAAATTTAACAGAGCAGGTCAGAGGACTCATTGTCCTATGCAGAGATCTGTAAACCACACATCTACATAAAAGAGCAGAGCACTGAGCTTCTATGAAATTGATTTGTCACTTGTTCTGCTAGTATTTTCAGAAAATACAGAATTATTTTTTTCACTTTGACTAGGTTTGTTTTTCCTATTGTGCACTGGACTTCAACTGTAAAAGTGAAGCCCTTCTTTATAAACTTTTCACCGAGGGGATTGGTGTCATTTCCAAGGAATAAATAAGATGTATTATAATTCAGCAACTATTTTGATGAAACAATGGATTATTTCTGAAAGATATTGAGGAATAGTTTTGACTCACTTGTGCTGGAAATCTTGATGCCAATTAGGTGCTTATGCTGTAAGCATAAAATACTAGAATTTGGTGGGACACACCAAATTATATAGTCCAAAATTCTTATTATAAGGAAAAGAAACATATTCAGAGAAACAAGATGGAAAAAGGTAGCAAACATTTAGGTAGCATCTCGGAATTTTTTGCTTCCTATAGTGATAGTGAAAGTGTTAGTCGCTCAGTCATGTCTGATTCTCTGCAACCCCGTGGACTGTAGCTCACCAGGCTCCTCTGTCCATGGAATTCTCAAGGCAAGAATACTGGAGTGAGTTGCCATTCCCTTCTCCAAGGTGTCTTCCCAACCCAGGGATCAAACCTATATTGGCAAGCAGAGTCTTTACTGTCTAAGCCAGCAGGGAAGCCCCCTTGCTTCCTATGACTAAATGTAATTTGTTCATCTTTTAATTTCCCTTTGGAATTTGTCCATTTCCTTCCTATGGTACTCATGTGTGTGTGTGTGTAAAAGCCTTCATTTGGGCACAGTAGAAAATCTTTATATTGGAAGACTGGATTTGGTGCTACTCAGGCTGAAACCAAGAGCTTTTTCATCAGGACCCTAAAGTCAGCACTGATGAGCCTGTGATGGAGCATGGATGATGCAGAGCAGTCGGGTATTCTACAGGCAAGTTGGGGATTTCTCTTGTGATACTTATCACCATGTGTGTGTCAGTCTCTCTCTTTAAGTAGAACATTCTTGGAGGTAGACTTGCATTCTTGCTCTACCTTTCCATCTATAGTTTTCACATTAGTTATATGTGTTCAATAATATTGATTAAGGTCAATAATGTGACATTTAACCAGAAGTTTCATTTTTCTTACAGAAAGTCAAGGATATTAAAGAAAACTTTCCCACTTGGGAGCCAGGCTTTGGCAATTATTGGGAGAAAATTTAGAATTTACTCTCTTCATTGGAGGAAAGTCATGAATTACACAGATATGGGAAATAATGGACAAAGAAATAAAGTAGAGAATGTGTAATAGATGAAACTTTGTGTTGTAAAGGTGGAAAAATTGTACACTTTATAAAGACTGAATTTTGTTGTGGGCAAAGTGAGACTTTTTAAGGAATTTTTACATTCAGCATTGACTGGTCTTAAATGAACCATTGTGAGACAGCATCAAGCTTGTCAAAGGACAATGAATCAAGAACAAAAAGTGTAGAAGAAAGGGAAAGAGAGAGAAAGGGAAAAAGAGAGGGAGAGGGGAAAGGGGTGGAGAGAATTGGGGAGAGAGATGGAGAGAGCTAAAGAGAGTCAAGGTTTTGGTATGTAGTCTGTGATGGCCTCAACAATTTCTCACATCCTGGTACAGACTCCCATTGCGATGTGTCTGCTGTTTCTTCCATCAGTTTGCAATATCTGTAATACCTGGAATAGGAACTGGTCCTATAATTGCTTTGGCCTGAATGTGTCATACATGACATTGTGCATCTTGCAAATTTCAGTTTCAAGAAGTTCACAGTTTTTGTTCTTGTCCTTTGGGAATACTTGCACCATCATTGGAAGAAGTATTCCTGGTGAAGAATCCTGGGCTAGCAGTTTGGAAGAAAAGAGGGTATGTGTGGCACAGACAAATTATCTCAACTCTTGGACCAATTAGTCAACAGCCAGAATCATTTGCCAGAAATGTGAGTGAGGCCATCTGGGAACACCTAGCCTCTGTTGAGCCATCAAGTATGACAGTGACCTCAGGCAAGATAAGCTGAAGAACCACCCAGCTGTTCAGTTCAGTTGCTCAGTCGTGTCCAACTCTGCAACCCCATGAACTGCAGCACGCCAGGCCTCCCTGTCCATCACCAGCTCCCGGAGTTCACTCAAACTCACGTGCATCAAATTGGTGATGCCATCCAGCCATCTCATCCTCTATTGTCCCCTTCTCTTCCTGCCCCCAATCCCTCCCAGCATCAGAGTCTTTTCCAATGAGTCAACTCTTTGCATGAGGTGGCCAAAGTACTGGAGTTTCAGCTTTAGCATCATTCCTTCCAAAGAAATCCCAAGGCTGATCTCCTTCAGAATGGACTGGTTGGATCTCCTTGCAGTCCAAGGGACTCTCAAGAGTCTTCTCCAACACCACAGTTCAAAAGCATCAATTCTTCAGCGCTCAGCCTTCTTCACAGTCCAACTCTCACATCCATACATGACCACAGGAAAAACCATAGCCTTGACTGGATGAACCTTTGTTGGCAAAGTAATGTGTCTGCTTTTGAATATGCTATCTAGGTTGGTCATAACTTTCCTTCCAAGGAGTAAGCGCCTTTTAATTTCATGGCTGCAGTCACCATCTGCAGTGACTTTGGAGCCCTGAAAAATAAAGTCTGACACTGTTTCCCCATCTATTTGCCATGAAGTGATGGGACCAGATGCCATGATCTTCCTTTTCTGAATGTTGAGCTTTAAGCCAACTTTTTCACTCTCCTCTTTCACTTTCATCAAGAAGCTTTTTAGTTCCTCTTCACTTTCTGCCACAAGGGTGGTGTCATCTGCATATCTGAGGTTATTGATATTTCTCCCAGCAATCTTGATTCCAGCTTGTGCTTCTTCCAGTCCAGCGTTTCTCATGAGGTACTCTGCATAGAAGTTAAATAAGCAGGGTGACAATATATAGCCTTGACGTACTCCTTTTCCTATTTGGAACCAGTCTGTTGGTCCATGTCCAGTTCTAACTGTTGCTTCCTGACCTGAATATAGGTTTCTCAAGAGGCAGGTCAGGTGGTCTGGTATTCCCATCTCTTTCAGAATTTTCCACAGTTTATTGTGGTCCACCCAGCTGAGACCAGTCCAGTTTGTTCAACCTCAGAATCATGAGCAAATGATTGTTATTTTAAGGGATAGATTTTTAAGGTGGCTTTTACAGAAGTATATAACAGATATAACATGATTCTTCAGAATAAATTCTTCATCCTAATGCAGCAAGCACCCACTAGTTCTGTGGACACATTTATACCCTAATCAGGAGATATTGATCATTATCACTAGAAATAAGTTTTAGTTTTTCCTGAAGATTACATATCCTGTTATGGAAGTAAAGTAACTCTTATTAGTCCACAGTTACAAAGATGGATATGCAGGAGTATATAAACAATGGACAATTTTTCCCTTTCATTGATTAATTTCTGTATTTTCCCCCCAATCATTTTTTAATAACCAGGTAACACTTCTAGTAAAAGAGAGGCTTCTGTTTAAGTTAATATTACCATTATATATGGCTATCCCTGGTGTCTCAACAGTAAAAGAATCCACCTGCCAATGCAGGAGATGCAGGTTCAATTCCTGGGCTGGGAAGATGCCCTGGAGAAGGAAATGGCAACCCACTCCAGTATTCTTGCCTGGGATATCCCATGGACAGAGGAGCCTGATGGGCTACAGTTCATGGGGTTGCAAAGAATCAGATACAACTGTGCCACTGAGCACACGCAACAGGTTACCTGTGTCCCAGTGGTCTAGGATGGCCTCACTTCTAAGTCTGGAAGTTGGCAACCTGTCACCTGGAGCAAGTGGTGGAGATGACTGAGTCTTTGCTCCTCAGCACTCCACAGGCTACCTTGGTCTTAATTCTCACAGTAGAGATTCCAAGAGCATAAGAAGAAAGAGGCAGATGACGTGTCTTGAGGATCCAGGGTGATAAAAGTGCTCCAAGTATACCACATTCAAATACTCTCCTCTGAACTACTTCCTGTTGCGTGCTGTATGAAACTCGTATTTCTAACCTTGACATTCAGTGCCTACACAACAGGCACTGGATAACTTCCATTATTTTCCATCGCTGCTCTCCCTCACTTTCTAATTTAGACCTTATTATGTAGCTGAAGATCACTGTTTATATACATCCAAATAGGGCTTTCCCTTCCCTTTGGGTTTTCTCATGCCAGTCCCTCCATTTAAAAATGATTTCCTCTGACCGTCTCTTGTAGAACCTCTGCCACCTTTTTAAGACCCAGGAAAAATGCAAATCCCATGCATATTTTAAAATTTGTTTTGTAGCACTTGTATGATATTCTCATTTTGGAACCTTCTAGCATGTTTTGCATGGATCATATAACTCTTAGTGTACATTTCCTGCACAATAGTTAGGCTGTTCATTCTCTTGAAGGCAAAAGTATGTTTCCTTTTATTTTGCACCTCCTGTAGTACCTAGAATAATGTCCAAAACACACTTAGCAAAGGGAAAAAAAACGTTTGCTGTTCTCTGACTTGAATTGAATTGAAAATTCAAATTACTTAAGAGGGTATTATTTTCATGCTTTTGAAACTAAGATTGTTATCATAATGTATCTCTCCATAAGGGTCTTTGACTGTACTTTTAATAACAGCAAAAACAGTGAGTGTGAAGATAGCATTTTCCATTCCTCCCTCAAAAACAGAGTTTCAAGGCCATTTGTGAAAGAAGGTAGGAGGTAGAAGGCAAAATCATTTGCCTGCAGTTGTAAAGGTGCTGTCCCATTTCCCTGAAACCATAGGACTGACTCACTCCTGTTCCAGATCTTTGGGCCATCATGCCCACCCATGCCAGCTTGCCAATCAGCAACTGCCCTCGAAGAGTCTCCTCCTCCTCCTGAACTAATAACAGTACTTGGTCTTCATTGATTTCCTTCTTTGAAAACTACAAGGAGCCTTACTGTTGTTTGAAAGTTTTGGCAGTTAGCAGTATGCTCCCCTAACCCTGACACTGTAGCTGGGTCTAAGTTGAAGCTATTTACTACCAGCCATTTACCACTTTGGGGCATTGCTAGTGAGTCTCAGTATATTCAAAAGTTTTCCTTAACAGTTGAAGAACATTGGACATTGCCCATGCACATGTACACACACACACACACACACAAATCAAACACATATTTCATTTATAAATATTTTCTATAAGTACAGAAAGTATTAAAAATTAAAATTTACTGAAAAAAATTTCCCACTCTGAAAAATCACAGAAGATGGTATATGGCCATGTTTGCTTTAAATTTTACTTACTATAAAGGAGAACAGTTAAGATGAATTTGAAGTCTTGTTCACATATGCACTATTGATGTGCTTAGTTGCTCAGTCATGTCCAACTCTTTGTGACCCCATGGACTGCAGCCCACCAGGCTCCACTTCCCCTGGGGATTCTCCAGGCAAGAACACTGGAGTGGGTTGCCACTTCTTCCTGCAACGAGCTATTAATACTATGTCTAAAACAGACAACTGATGTGAACGTACTGTATAGCACAGAGAACTCTATGTAATGCACTGCGGCAACCGAAGTCCAAAAGGGAGGCGATACATGTGTACGTACGGCTGATCCATTTCGCTGTACAGCAGAAACTATCACAACATTGTAAAGCAACGATACTCCAGAAGAAATGAATTAACAAAAGAAGTTTGAAGTCTTCTTTATTTTCCTCTCCAATCTCACGGCCTTCTCTCCCTCTCATTGATATAACACCGGTAAAGACTTTGGTGACTTTCCTTCCAGTCCTCATTGTGGACATTTGTTTTCTGTATACATGTCCACAAAAAGCATTACTTCTTAAAGGTTCATAAATGGCATCAGATTGTACTTAAAATTCTTCAACTGATTGCTTTTAACTCACAGGAATTTGGGACTGACTCTTGCTGTTACACTTAGATTGAACTGATTCATTTTAGTGCACAATATAGTAATTATTTTGCTAGATTGCATTAGACTAAGTTTTCATATATTTACTCGTATTCATATATATTTGGATTATGTCTTATACTTTTCTGCTATTATAAACAATATTGCAATGAATGAAAAAATGCTGTACTGTGTATATTTTTTTTTTCTCCCCTAGGATGTAAACTCAAAATGGAATTATTAGATTCTTGGTTATTTTAACTCCATTTGTGACTCCACATAGTCAGAAAGATGTGATACAAGTTCCTTAGTTTGATATCCAAGACCGTTTATGATGTAGTTCTGTCTACCTTTCCAGGCTCATCTCATTCATATTTTATCCCCTAATGATATTGAAATATTTCTTTTTCCACAGTGGCATAATGAAGTGCTCAATCTCTAGCTTTTGACAAATTTCTTCCTCTGTTTGGAATTCCCTCCTTCTATATTCTTGGCCTCATTTCACCCTTCAAAACTTATCCTAGGTTGACCTTCAATAGTAATAATAATAATAATACATAAAATTAATTATGGTTATGTGCCTGAAATTATCCTTTGCCAACTTCTCTTCCTGTCCAATACTAGGTCATCCCTTATTTAAAGATCATCCCAAGAGTTAAATACGTCTTCCCCTGTTCCCACCTTGTTATTCCCCCTTTCATGCATATACATATAGAAATATGTGTGTTACTAGATCTATAATAACAATGTTAATAATCATCTTTGTGTGTGTGTTAGTGGCTCAGTCATGTTTGACTCTTCGTGATCCCATGGACAATAGCCTGTCAGGCTCCTCAGTTCATGGGATTCTTCAAGCAAGAATGCTGGAATGGGTAGCCATGCTCTCCTCCAGAGGATCTTCCCAGACCAGGGATCAAACCCAGGTCTCCTGCACTGCAGACAGATTCTTTACCTCTGAGACACCAGGGAAGCCCCAATCATTTTTATGTTTTTCATTTGTTAATTGCCTGCTCTCACCAGTATCCTCACTTTAGTTGTACTCTCTTCATTTAAAACCATTTGAAGCAAGAATTATTACCACTAGTCATCACTCCAACTTACAAGACACTGAAGTTCTGAAAACTTCATGAATTGTCCTTTTAAATTCTATCTTTCAATGACTGGTTTACATATCCACATCCCCACAAGTTTAGAAACAACTTGAGGGGCCAACTGCACTGCAGTATTCCTAATGTTTAGCATTGTAACCCTAGTACTTAGTGTAAGGTAAGAGCTTATCAAATATTTGTTAAATAAGTAAGTTAAGTATCCTAGGTAATGAGGCATCTTTTCTTTTCCTGGAAGTCATCATGTAAGAAAGAATTTGCAATGAGTTCTGAGCTCTTCTCTTGTCACTATAGATTGTGGTAAAGGCATTTTGCCAAAGATGAGTTAAAAGCCACCTTTTGATGTTAAAACCACTCCTTAATAACCAAATCATAAAGCCACAAAGGCTTCACACATTTCATCCCACCCGTTTCGCTGAGAGATAGCATCTTTCCTTTCCCAGGGTTTAATGCTCCCTTGACTTGGTCAATTTCCAAGTTTTATAATTCACTGGTAGCCCAAAAAAAGAGAGTGGGTTAGTTATGCTAGCTTCTCCTGAACCTAAATATTACATGAACTTAGAGAAAATGAAATACCATCTCTGTGATACAAAGGGGCACCATCAAGCTCCTGTAGGAGAGACTCATTCATCTTAGTAAAGCTGAGCTACTTTCCCAACTGTGGGCAAAAAGAAGAGTGAAGATATTTTATCAGATGTGAGTAGATCATTTAGTGCAGACATACATGGAAAAGCCCAGTGGGTTTGGGATATCACTAGGAAATATCAGAAATCTAAATACATTGATCATTTCCCAGCTGGAATCCTTGACAGGAAGTCTGTGAACTCAACAGAGAAGGGAGACCTGGCAACAAGCAGTAGGGACAATCCCTGGAGAAATAAAGTTGTATAATCTTTGATCTTGTGATTTCTTCTTGTGTAAGAGTCCCTTCCAGGGAAGACATTATAATGCAGGGTCTGCAGCCAACTGGAACACATAAGCAGAGACACCTGTGTTTGCACTTTGTAGATACACCTTGTGAATTAATTGATTTGTTGCTCTAGGAATCCTCGACAGTGTCTTTCTGAAAACTGATACTCAAAGAGAATATTTGTCAAATGGAAATATTTTATTGTCAAGATTTTCCTGAGTTGGTGGAGAATCAATGCCTGGAATATCCATGTAGAATAGATGAAACACCACATTTAAAATCTGCTGAGCTTAATGCCTCGAAAGTCAGCAATGTTGGTTTTGCTCATAAAATGTTATCATTTCTTGACTATCTACTTGAAACTAGACACTTAACTGAGACACATTTCTCCTATATATTCTACCAGACACAATCATCTGTAATCCCCATAATAAAGCTGTGAAATATGCATCACCCATCTTCCCTACCCTCATTTTAAAGATGAGGAAATGGAGGCTTAATAACTCATGAAATTCACTAAGCTAGTGGGTATACTATAGTACCAGAACCAGAACTTCAAACTAGTGAAAACTCAAAATCACACCGCCTTTAATGGGCATTTCCAACAGCAGAATTGGACTCTGCCAATTACCAATGGGTGACATTTTGAAAGAGTCAGCAGGAACAGTTGGCTTGACACAGCATGACCTTGTCTTCTGCCCAGGTCTGTGGTGGCTCTTTCTCTCCCTCTAGAGACAGGCTAATTCAATCTCCATTCCAGACACAGAAGGCCTCCCAAGCTGCTTCTGGAATTGAGGCTCATGAACCTAATGAAAGATAGACGTTACTCTTCCAGCGGGTTTGTAAAATGACAAGGCTGGGGATGTGACTTCAAGTGGTAGAAATGTTAATATTATATGTCAGCGTCTTCTATTATATAAAAATGAGAAAGTCAGAAGGAGAGACAGGAGTGAGAGAGACAAATACACAGCTGAATAAAGTGTGCTAAGTAAAAGGATCATGGTAAAATGTGGGGCTTAAACAGACTGTTTTCCATCATAGCCATGTAAAAAATACTTGGGTTGCTTACTTAGTCTCTGTGGGCTTCAGTTCCCACGAGGATAAAGAAGAGCTCCTCCATAGTGCTGCTCTGGTAGTAAATAAAGGTGACAACTGAACGGTGCTTAAGACTAACCCTGGATCAAGTGTTCTAGGGATTTAAATCTTGGTCCCAGGGCTTTGTTTCTTCACGTATAAAATGAGGGCAGTAACAGTACAAACTTGTATTAAAAAAATAAAAACTTGAAACCAGCCCAGGCTTTGCATTTCTCACTATGAGAAAGTAATTTTCTACAGATGAACTATATGACATTTAACGGCACAGGGTGAAAATTTTAGCCCTTATTCCTGAGTGACTCATAATGTGTTTTCTAGAAGAAAAAACTGTCCTGTAAACCAAGAAAGGCCTTCTCAGAAAATGAGCAAGCTGAGGTCTGGTATTGCTTCTTGTGATTTGGAAAGCCTGTTCAAGAGGACTGCTTTCCAAATTGTGGTCACCATCTTGAGCCTGCAGACATTCATTTTACCTGCAGACATTCATTTTACTTTAATATTGTAGTTTAATTGAGAGACTGGACACATCCAGAATAAAGAGAATTTCAGGGACTCTTATGGCAACCTCTCAATTAAGCACACATATAATCAAAACCATTTAGTACATTAAAATATTTACTTCTGATCTTCACTTGTTTTAGAATTTTATAGACACAGTTGAAACATCACTGGTATTCACCTTATTTTCATCATCCTGCCACTCAGTCCAGGGGCAGTTATTCTGCTGAAATCAGTGTTTCTCCTTCCACAATGGAGTAATTTTACTCCATCAGTGAAAATTCTGAAAGGGTAAGATTCCATTTTAAGTATTTGCATACATAGTTTTTCAGTGAATAGATCAAAGTGTAAGATTAAATTTATGTTTTGGAGATTTATTTGTACTTATGCACATATTATTAGGTTGAATTGCATATAACTGCCAATAATCAACTAATTATGACCTGTAAAAATGGTGGTCTTAAATGAGTAAACACAGTATATCAACTTCACTCAGTTTAACTGCTGTATTATGTATGCTTCACATCTTTTAAGATGCATTCCCCCATTGTTACACATTGAACTTGATTCTACTTTTTTTATGATGATAAACTGTACTATAATTAATTTTCACAAGTCTGGGTCAAATACTTTTAAAAGTCTGGAATTTTTTCCTATTTTATAGGCTAGCAATTTTGTCTGCCACCATTTCATGAATTCTGGCAAAAGTCATGAGGTGCTTATAGCAGAAGCAATGGACTGTATTACTCATGGCTCAAGGCTTCCCTGGTGGCTCAGATGGTAAAGAATCTGTGAATCTGCCTGCAATGCAGGAGACCTGGGTTCGATTCCCAGGTCAAAAAGATCCCCTAGTGAAGGAAATGGCCAGTATCCTTGCCTAGAGAATTCCGTGGACTGGGGAGTCTGGCAGGGCTACAGTCCATGGGGTTACAGTCAGACATGACTGAGCAACTAACAGTAACACAGGAATTAACATATCTGCACCATTTCCCCTTGCCTCTCAATTCCCATAGGAGTAACCTGTTTGGGCAGGAGTAGATACTATGCATGCAAGAGGCTGGGTATAGTAGCTGAGGAACTCTGAGCTTAGGGAGCCTGATTTTTTTATAATGTACTGTGTGTTGATTAGTATACAACACTGATCCCAGGAGAATTCCCAGTAAAGTAGTTATAGGTATTGGTAGAATAACCTTATGAGAACAGTAGGAATATCTCAAAGGACTGCTGTTCATATGACCCTTGCAAGATAGCCACACCTTTTTCTTTCAGTAAAGGAATCATAATTAGTCCTAATGAGTTAAGAATACCAAAAATTTGGACTTCTTGGTGGTCCGGAGGTTATGAGTTCACCTACCAATGCAGGGGATGTGGGTTTGATCCCTGATCCAGGAATTAAGATCCCACATACCTCAGGGGCTAAAAAACAAACAAAACAAACCAGAAGCAATGTTGCAACAAATTCAATAAAGAGTTAAAAAATGTTCCACATCAAAAATCTTAAAAAGAAAAAGAATACAAAAGAAGTGAGGAAAGGAAGAGAGGAGTCTCCCTTTCCAAGATTTTCCAGAGGAGTCATTTTCCTTATGCACACCTCTGACTTTTCTCATTCTATCCTTTTATCTCGCCTCTCCTAATGGGGAGTGAGGCAATGATTGGAAATTCGCAGAGAATAAGCAGACACTCTGGGCTTAGCAATGAGAGACCATCCACTTCCATTTTCTGTCCATAGAAAGCATATCCTAGTGCTCTCTTCCATGCCCAGCGGTTCCCATTTTGGCAAGACTATGCCAGTCTATACTGGTAGGACTTGGTAACTGAGTTTTCCTGCTTCTAGTTTTTACATTAGCACGTCTGCTTGCCTTTCATTCTCAAGATAGGATTCTCCAAATTGGCCTTTATCAGTAACAAAAGTGTTTTTTTTTTTTTTAAACCCCATCTGCCATTCATTCAAGATATATATCTCTATATATCTATATATATAGATATGAAGTATGAAGTCAAGTGTGAAATTAGTCATTCAGTCCTGTCTGACTCTTTGTGACCCCATGGACTGTAGCCCACCAGGCTCCTCTGTCCATGGGATTCTCCATGCAAGGAGTGGGTTGCCATGCTCTCCTCCAGGTGATGTTCCCAACTGAGGGATCAAATCTGCGTCTCCTGCATTTCCAGGAGATTCTTTACCCACTGAGTCATCTGGGAACCCCATATTACCTCAATTTATGCAAAGCTCTGATGATAGAGAGAGGTGTTATTTGCTGGGAGTTATTTAGGTCCCCATTATGTAAAATAAACTTAACATGTTGTGTTGGTTTTCTAGGGCTCCATAGCAAAATATCTCAGATTGTGTGGCTGAAGCAAAAGAAATGACTGTCTCACAGTTATGGAGGTTAGAAAGCCCAAGTCAAGATATTTTATTTCTCCCGAGACGTCTCTCGTTGGCTCGCAGATGGCTGCCTTCTCTCCATGTCTTCACATGACCTTCTGTCTGTGTGCGAGCTTCCTCAGCATCTCTTCCTTGTCTTGTGAAGACCCAGTCATTTTGGACCAGAGCCTCATCTTTATGAACTAATTGAATCTTAATTATTGTGTTAAAGCCTTACCTCTAAATATAGTGACTTTGGGAGGCAGGGCTTCAACATGATTTGGGGGCAAACATAATTCAGTCTGTAACAAACACCTATAAAAAAGCAGAGCTTAACATATATTTAAAATTTCCAAGATTTTATTGTTATGCATAAAACTGATATAAACAATTGTGTATAGGTTGTTTTGTAAACATAAATGTTCATTTGTCTGAAGTAAGTGCTCAGGAATACAATTTCTAGGTCATAAAGGACTTGAATGTTTAGTTTTCATTGAGAAAGTGCCAAACTCTTTTCCCATCAGCTGTACCATGGTACAACCCCACAAGCAATTTGTGAGCAATCCAGTTTCTCTTTGTCTTTTGAGCATTTAGTGTGGTCATTCATTACTTATTTTTCAGTCACTTCTATAGGCAAATGAAAGTGAAAGTCGCTCAGCTGTGTCCAACTCTTTGCAACCCCATAGACTATACAGTCCATGGAATTCTCCAGGCCAGAATACTGGAGTGGGTAGCCTTTCCCTTCTCCAGGGAATCTTCCCAACCCAGGCATCGAACCCAGGTCTCCCACATTTTAGGCGGAGTCTTTGCCAGCTAAGCCACAAGAGAAGACCAAGAATATTGAAGTGGGTAGCCTATCTCTTCTCCAACAGATCTTCCCGACCCAGGAATCGAACTGGGGTCTCCTGCATTGCAAGCAGATTCTTTACCAACTGAGCTATGAGGGAAGCCCCCCTATAGGTATATGCTATGCTATGCTAAGTCACTTCAGTCGTGTCCGACTCTGTGCGACCCCATAGACGGCAGCCCACCAGGCTCCCCCGTCCCTGGGATTCTCCAGGCAAGAACACTGGAGTGGGTTCCCATTTCCTTCTCCAATGCATGAAAGTGAAAAGTGAAAGTGAAGTCGCTCAGTTGTGTCTGACTCTTAGTGACCCCATGGATTGCAACCTAACAGGCTCCTCTGTCTATGGGATTTTCCAAGCAAGAGTACTGGAGTGGGGTGCCATTGCCTTCTCTGTATAGGTATATAGGGATATCTCACTGTGATTTTTACTCTTCATTTTTCTAATGACAAATTAGTTGAACATCTTTTTACGTGCTTATTTGCCATCTGTATGTCCATATCAGTGAAGAGTCTCATCATGTATTTTGTTTATTTTCTAATTGAATTGCTTGACTTTTTATTATTGAGTTTATATCAGACAATAGTCCTTTGTTTAAAAGTTTGTCAGTATTTCCTACTCCTCTATAGCTTTTCTTTCCATTCTCATCATAGGGTCTTTTACAAAAGAGGTGTTTTAAGTATTGGTAAAGTCCAAATGTACCCATTTTCAAAAATAGATATTACTTTTGATGTCAAATCTGAGAAATCCATGCCTAGCATTATAACCTGAATATTTTCTTTTATGTTTTCTTCTAAAAGATATATAGTTATATGCTTTACATTTAAGCCTGTAGTCCATTTGAGTTAAATTTTCTATAAATTTGATACTCTAGTAGAGGTTCATTTTCTGATTATGGCTGTCCATTTCCTCCTGCACAGATTATGGAGGTGGTTATCTTTCCTCTATTGAATTGTTTTAGTATTTTTGTCGAAACTGTTGGCCATATTTGTGCTGGCCTGTTTCTGAGTTCTCTGTTCTATTCCATTGGTCTATGTGTCTCTTCCACCAATAATACACATTCTGATTATTGTAGCTATATAAGAAATCTTAAAATCAAGCTGACTGATCTTTTATACTTTATTATCCTTTTTTCAACATGAGTTTAGCTATTCTGTTTCCTTTGCCTTTCCATGCAAATTACAGAATAATCTTGTCTGCATCTGTAGAAACTCTTGTTGGAATTGTGATAGAAATTGCATTAAACTTGCATATCAATTTGCAAAGGATTGTAATCTTTTCTATACTGAGTCTTCCAATTAAAAAATATAGTATATCTCTGGATTTATTTAGACCTTATGATCTATCTGTTTAGATCTTCTGGCATTTAGATCTTATGAGAAGGAGAGCTGCTGCTTTTTACTGCCAAGTAGAAGCAGGAGTCCAGGGTACCTACTTGGCCTCCGTTGATACCTTCACAGGGTAAGTTTCTCATCACTGTGGGGATGTGGTCGGAATCTGGGTTCCACACAGGGTCTCCACTGGCACTGGATTGAGGGTGGCCTTATCACTACTGGGTAATGGTCAAAGTGCTGACTCCTCACTAGGTCTCTCCTATCAACACTCCAGTGAGAAGCGGCATCTTGTTGCTGCTAGGCTAGGGCAGAGGTTCAGAATCTCTCTGTGTCTCTACTGACAGTGCAGGTGAAGAAGGCCCTTCTACTGGCCAACCAGGATGAGAGGCCAGGCTCCCTAACTAGTCTTCTCTGACACTTTGGCAGCAGGAGAGTTGGGGTATCTTGTTGCAGCTTCTTGAGGGTAGATGTCTAGCTGTCACTAGCATGAGTTGGCCTTTTTTTCTGTTTTATTTGGCTGGAATATAGTGGCTATTGTTTGAAAGGTTTCTGTCTTCTTAAGCTGCCTGTTTCTTCATCATTTGACTAGAGAAAGCAGGCTTCTGTTTGTTTTTTCTATTTTTATCTGTACCCATTGGTGTTTCTAATTCACTGGCTTATTTGACTTCAAGGCTGGGGATAGATGATGAAAACAAAACAAAACAAAAACACCCATGGGCATGCACCATCTTTTCATTCCTAGGATCCTATGGTTCCCAGCTCTCTGCTTTGTTTTCCTATAAAATTCAGAGTCTTCTTTATGTTTGTTTTATACATAATATCCAGGGTTTAATTCCATTTATCAGGAGGAAAATGGAAAAGTATATCTTTTCTATCTCCAGGAAATGAAAGCCCCCTGCTTGACTTTTTAAAGAGACTAAAGAGTTGAAAGTACACACAAGATTATCATTCATAAAAATATTGTGGAAAACCTTTTGTGTCAGTACATACAGATGTTCCCTGGCCCACACACAGCAAATCTGAAAAACAAACTAATCTCTAGACCCCTAAAGCAATTCTCACTGGGAAAATTATGTTCCTGGAACACAATATTTACCACTGCCAAGAAGCATAGCAGAAGCTTAGTGATAGGCGAGTGAAAAAGAAGCTCTTGGTATGGTCTCTCCAGAATGTCTGTCAGTTGATTGCAGGTTGCTGGATTTCATGACCTGGAAATTCAGTTGGGAGAAATCTCTAACTAAAATGTTGTCACTATATATCCACCTATTTCAGAAGGAAATCTCCCAGTACATAATTTCTTTCTAGGAGACACTGGTGTTCATCCTGAATTCCTTCGGTCCTGCCAACCTACCCAAGTCTTCATGACCAGCAGCTGAATCTGCAGTCTATGGGGTCGCAAAGAGTTAGACAAGACTGAGCAACTAAACCTGCACACACGCACAACCTTTATAAACTACCACGTTGGGTACGTGGAGAATTAAATGTGTCAGCCTATGCGTATGTCAGATACATTGTCTGATGCTAAGCAAGTTTTCAAGAAATGTGAAGCCATGTACTTTACTTTTCCCCATCTTATCTGTGATTATAGGAAAAATAAACAAGCAAACCCCATCTTATTTGTTGATTGTGGTCCTTGGCCACGGTGGAAAAGAAGGATAAAGAATGGCTATTAAAGGAGACACCAACAATGGTTTGGCATCTGGGTCAGAGTGTCCTGGCCAAGTCATCTATTGTCACAGATGAGCAATTCTATTGTAACAAGGCCAGAGTGACTATTCTCTGTGATTTTTCTGGAAATGCATTTTAAATATCTCTTATACAGGAAATGAGGAAAGGCCGTGATGACACAGAAAGTCATCAAAGGTTTGGGATCTGCAGTTAATGTTGGATACCTTGGCTCCTGGTGCATTTATAGTTGCTTCTAGCTGTACCAGAACCTTAGAACTAACTGGGAAATTTGGCACAAGCTCAGTCCTCCTTCAGGAGTCACCTGTTGAAGACTTTCTCATTAAAATAGGGATTCAGTAAAATTTCCTGAGTTCCTACTTTGTGCCAATCCCTGGAAATGACAAAATAAGATGCAGCACATAATCTATTTTGACACATATAGAAATGGGCAGTAACAATACAGTGTGCAAACCTATGGGAACAAAAGCCCAAGGGATTAGGTACCACTGAGCAACCAAAAGAAACAGTCATGAATCTTGTGACTTTGTTCTGATATGGACATCAGAAAGCCACATTGGTAAGAAGGTAAGCTTGCTCTTCACAGGTGAATCCCAAAAAGGATGCCAGGATATTGTGATTTAGTAGAATGGACACAAACTTTGATTTAGGCACACTTGAACTATAATTTCAAACCTAGTTTTTGTAGTGGTTCAGTCCCTATGTCGTGTCCAACTCTTTGTGACCCCATGGACTACAGCATGCTAGGCTCTTCCTTCCTTCCTTATCTCTTGGAGTTTGGTCAAATTCATGTCCATTGAGTTGGTGATGCTATTTAACCATCTGATCTTCTGCCAGCCCCTTTTCCTTTTGTCTTCAATCTTTCCCAGCATCAGGGTCTTCTCCAGTGAGTCAGCTCTTCATATCAGGTGGCCAAAATATTGGAGCTTCAGCTTATCAACAGTTCTTTCAAAGGATATTCAGGGTTGATTCCCCTTAGGATTGACTGGTTTGATCCCCTTGCAGTCCAAGGGACTCTCAAGAGTCTTCTCCAGCACCACAGTTCAAAAGAAGCAATTCCATACTCAGCTTTATCTATGGTCCAGCTCTCACATCTATACATGACTACTGGAAAAACCATAGCTATGACTATACAGACCTTTGTCAGCAAAGTGATGACTCTGCTATTTAATGTGAATTTTATTATTACCTTTATCTCTTTTCTTTCCTTGTCTATCAAATGGTCATGATAATGCCCCACTGAATCTGTCCATTGTGAGAATTAACTATATAAGGTAGAGTTGGGAATATACTAAGCTTGCAATAAATGATAAATAATTACCAATCTCCCAACATGGTATCATGGGCTTCCATGATAGCTCAGTTGGTAAAGAATTCACCTGCAATGCAGAAGACCCAAGTTCGCTTCCTGGATCTGGAAGATCTACTGGAGAAGGGACAGACTATCCACTCCAGTATTCTTGGGTTTCCTTTGTGGCTCAGCTGGTAAAGTACCCACCTGAAATGTGGGAGACCTGGGTTTGATCCCTGGGTTGGGAAGATCCCCTAGAGAAGGGAAAGGCTACCCACTCCAGTATTCTGGCCTGGAGAATTCCATGGACTGTTTAGTCAATGAGGTTGCAAAGAATTGAACATGACTGAGCAACTTTCACTTGTGGGGAATACCTGTTGGCTTACCCAACATGGTGTAGTCTTGGAGAAAAGTTTTGAAGTTTTGAGGACATGAATTAGAACTCAGATTTTCTATTCAGCATCATTTGACCTACAAGAATTATATAACATTTCCAAGGCTCAATTTCTTCATCAAAAAAATAGATACAGTACATTTGAAAGAATATGAAATGTAGGAGTGGCTTGACAAATATTGTTCTCCTACTGTGAGTCTTCCATGAATGATTTATCCAGATTTATTTTGAAACTGTGTATCCTCAACCAATATTAAATTCCCTATTTTATCTGTTCCTCAAGGTCTCTCTCCTGCTTCTCTCTGAGTAGAAAAGGACTTCATCTGCTTCCAGTGGGACTCTTGTCTAGGTGTTGAGAAAGTTTATTCATTGGGAATTCACGACGAGGGAAACAATGAGTCTTCAAGGAAGGCATACACATATTTTTGCTATGGAGACCATCCTTTTTCTCTCCTTTCTCAAAACAAAAGAGTATACCCATAAACTTGGAGATGGTTTCAGTAATTCTTTTCTAAAGAACTTAAACAATTGCTTTAAAGTTATAGATACTTGATTCTATGCATGTGAATGTGTGTGTGTGTGTGTGTAGTGTGAGAAATTTATATGTGATGATGGAGATAAAGAGAAATATGGGGACAGAATATGGTTTCCTTGGTCTCCCTTCTTGACTTTCTTTCAGCACAGTGTTGTGTAGTATAGGCTCCTGTTGATCCCTAGATGGTCCTTATAGTTTGTGAGTCACCTATGTAAAATATTCCCTTTTCTCCTGTACCTCTTTTACTGCATTTTCCACTTAACTCTTCTCCCTAGCTTAAAGGATATCAAATAATCAAGTATCACTCTCCAGATATTTTCTGATTATTTCCCCTTCAAATAATCAAATATCACTCTCCAGATATTTTCTTCTACCTTGCAGATTAGACAATTTCCATGATCAATTTCCATTGAGGACTGGGAACCAGTCCCTGCAGTGGCAAAGCCTGCTGGCCCTACCAGGAAAGGAGTTAGGATGAGTACTAGTCACACACTTAAAACAAAATGTATCATTTCTATTAAGATCCATCCCCTTCTCCCAAACCACTGTCTAAGAATTAATAAAATGTTTGCATTACTGGGTTGGCCAAAGCATTCATTCAGGTTTCTTTTGGAAGATGTTATGGAAAAACATGAATGAGTGTTTTGGCCAACCCAGTATTATCATTTTGACCCTACTTCAAAAGAGTGAACAACTCTGGACTGATTACACAAAGGAGATGTTGGTCCTTACCTGTCCTGCTCTTCCTTTCATATAACTACATGGTTGTGTAGTTGTTAGCCTGCTTGTGTTCATTCGTTTTTAGGTAAACTTGAATAAACAAGAAGGTCCTTATTGAATACAGGGAACCCTACTCAATGCTCTGTGATGGCTTGCATGAGAAAAGAATCTTCAAAAGAGTGGTATATGTATACGCACAACTGATTCACTTTGCTAGTCTCTTGAAACTAACAGCACTGTAAATCAGCTATGCTCCAATAAAAAATTTAAAAACATAAAATGCAAATGCCATTACTTGATAAAATTAAAGTACTGATAAACCAAAGCCAACTTGAAAAAAAGTAAAAGAAAAGGGTGATTTCAACCATCCTGTGCATTTTCCTCAAGTTCTATCTCTTGAGGTAGGGACAACTATAAAGCCTTAAAAAGGTGAACTAACATGTCTAAAGCATCTTCCCTTGCACAGAGTCCTTTTCATACATATATTATCTAGTTCATCATCATAACACCATCATGAGGTTGGAAGAATTTCATTCAAATCATTTAAAGATGGTGAAAGAGCTTCAGAGAGGGGAAGTGACTAACTCAAGACCACACAACTCATGAACTACAGAACTAGATTTTATACTGATGTCTTCTGAATTCACCTAACAAGTCCCTGACACATAACGGAGGACCAATTATAGTTAAGGAGCTTAAACAAGTTTGTGTCCTTATGCCTCACTCAGTGTTTATAAAGACATACAATATAGATAAATCACAAGTATCATTCATTATCTTATTGAAAAAGAAAGGCACTGGCAGCAACTCTATCTTTGTTAAGCAGTTGGTGCAAGAGTTTAGCACTTACTGCTGATGCCCATGAATTAATTACACAGGTTTGGCACTTACTGCTGATGCCCCATGGGTTAATTACACACGTGAGTTTAATCTAATTTGGGGACACCATATTAAGTCTTCTGAACTCATCATATCTCTCTGTGGAGTGGTAGCTAAGGGCTCTACATGTCCTCCTGTCTGCTGCCATGAAATTCTAAGCATTATTTTCTTACCTCTAATAGATGCCTGTTTCTTATGTAACCTGGAAATATGTGTGCAGTGGTTGATATTAAACAAGGGTCCTTTCCATCTCTCTCTCTCTCTCTCTCTCACACACACACACACACATACACACATATTCATGACCATAGTGAGAAATTACTATGTAATCATTGGTCAGTAGCTGAGCTTGTCAGAAAAATAAAACAAATTCAATACTTATATAAACTCTTCAACTGATAGTTAGGCTATTTTGACCACCTTAGAAATGCTTTAACCTTAAACATGATATTTCAATAAATGGCTTTGTTTCAACTCATCAGTGATCAGGTTGCTTTAAAAATGTCCCACTTATCTCCAAATCTAGCTCCAAAATATTTTTCCAAATTAAACTTTTATCCACTGGCCTTTTTTTTTTTTTTTTTTTTACCCAATTAGCCTCTAAAACTGTAAGCATCAGACTCCTTAGCACAAAGTCTCTGATATTTGGAACAACTGGCCTGTTTCCCACTTGCCAAATTCTTTCAGGATCAACAGAAATGCCACCCTTATCCTAACCACTTAATAACTTAATTTTGAAGATGAATAGTCATCCTTATTTTGAATTACAACTAAACACTTATTTATGTCTGTTCTACTAGATTGCAATTTTTTGAAGATAGGAGACTTACTTTATTGGTGGTAGAACCTGAAAAATAATTAAAACATAAACTACAATGTATTGAATGAAGCAATATGTCTATAAAATCTAGAGAAGAAAGCAGTCATCTTGGAATAAAATTAGAGATAGTATTAAAAGTAAATCTCACCATCAACTTGATCGACTCTATGGTATACCACTCAATGGTGTAATTATTGGTTTATATATCTCTAACTACCGCTGAAATGAGAACTCTTTTTCTTGGGTGAAGGTGGAGAGATGTGTCCTGTATCCACAGAGACTGTGCATAGAGACTCTACGCAGATGATACTATTATTTGTTGAATGAGTAAATAAATGTCCAATCTTCATTCCTCTCAGCTAGCTAGAGAAGAGAGTAGTAGCACTCTAAATCCCAGATAAACAACAATGTCCTCTTTCAGACTCTATACTGGGACTCTAAGCCCTTTACCCTTCTTTTCCAGAAGTGGCAAACTTCAGTTTCCTTCCAGTGCATCTTCTGATCTTCTGTTGTTCAACAGCAACAAAGTCAGTGTGACACAATAAAGCACATTTGAGGATACAAATATTTAACCTTGACTGTTTCTGACTTGCTAAGTGACCTTGAAAAAGTCATTTCCGTCCTCTGGTCCTCTACGCCTCATTTGTTAAATGAAGCTTTTTGGCAGAGATAACAAGTTCCTTTTGGGACAGTGAAATAAGACAGCTTTCAGGGTAATTAGAGAAAATTAAGCTCTCTGGAATAAAATATTAATAAAAAGAACAATAATTCTTGGAAACAATTAACTTCAGTGAAACTGTGAGTTCAGCATACCCCTTATGAGTTCAGATAAATGGCTTGTACATTTATACACACTCTGACACTAATTTACAATGCTATAGAAAGAGAGTATCTGTTGAAATTTTGTAGAAAATAAAAATTGGTACCAATTTTCAATAGCAGGAAAATATGATCATGGTAATTATGGTGTAATTATGATGCTCTAAATCTAATTTTAGCATCTGGGTATAAGAAAGAATGGAAAACCAATATAAAAGAAGAACAAAACACATCGACTTTCCAAAGATAATGGAGCCATAAGAAATAACAGAATTGGGTTATAAAAAAATATATTGTATCCACAAACCTGATTATAATCCCTCTCCAAATTTTCTTTAGTGAGAAATATCCAATTTTCAGCGCAAAATAATTGATGATGAGTAACTCTTAAAAACTCAATTAGACAGACCTACTGCTGTTAGGGAGAGACATTTCTGAGCCAAGATGGACCCATAAGACACTTTTCTCTATTCTTCTATTGAGTGGGGCTATATTTGCATGCTGATATCCATACATTGTTCAATCTAAAAAATGGATTCATGAACTAAATAACTGCATTTTTGTACCCAAAGAATAATCTTCTGATCCTCAGAATTGATAGGTATGTGAAAAAAAGAAAGAAGTTTTGGTGCAAGGAAAGAAATAGAAGAACATGGATTTGAACCCTTAATTCTCCACTTATTAGTTTTTAGACCACTTATTAGGTCACATTTTGGCCTCTCTTTATTATCTGCAAAATTGGATAATAATGTTTACTGTTTTGAGGAATGATGATACTGTGTATAAAGCATCCATCGGTGTCTGATAAGTAGTAAATATTCATTAATGAAGTATTTGCTCTCTTCTTGATTAAGGGAATGTTTCTCAAAATATCATCTTCTCACCACCCACCTGCATCAGAATCACCTTGCCTGCTTCTTAAAGATAGAGACGCTTTTTAAAATAGGAGAATCATATATTAATGTGTACATGTGGAATCCGGAAAAAAAACTGCATAGGTGAAATTATCTGCAAAGCAGAAATATAGACACAAGTGTAAATAACGATGTGTGGATACCAAGGAGGGCAGGGGGTTGGGATGGACTGGGAGAGTGAGACTGACGTACATGCACTGCTATGTATAAGCTAGGTAACTAATGAGAGCAGACTGCGCAGCATAGGGGATGCTGCTCAGTGGACTATGGTTATCTGAGCGGGAGGGAAATCCATGGAAGAGGCATACATGTATGTGTATACCTGATTCACCTTGCTGTGGAGCAGATGCTAGCACAATATGATAAAGCAACTACAGTCCAATGAAAATAAATTAAATAGTAGAGAACCTCACCTGGTTTTTCTTGTCCTCTAAACTTTCCCAGGTAGCCAACCTACTAGAAGATATCTTTTGATAGTTTCCTATATTAAGACTAAACACTACTATATATGAAATAGATAACCAAGATCACAGGGAACTCCACTCGATACTCTGTAATGGCCCATGTGTAAAGAAAATCTTAAAAAAAAAAAAAAAGTGGGTATATTTAAATGTATAACTGATTCACTTTGCTGTATATCTGAAACTAACACAACATTGTAAATAAACTATACTCAAATAATTTTTTTAAATGAAGGCTAAATGCTCTTATCACTAGTATTAAAATGTTGCTGCAACTTCTGGTCATTCTATGATTACATTCAGTGTTCCCACAAATGTGGATGATCAGGGCATAGATATATCTTCCCACCACACAGCAAGCATGGAGACGTTTTTCATACTTACTCATCACCCAGAATAAAGAGCTCAAATGAGTTATGAGAATTCACAGTTCTTCAGGCAAAATGATAAAACCAAGTTTAAAGGTCAAATGAGGAGAAAATGGGGAAAGTTTTTCATATTTTCTTCTCAGTTTCCAACCCAAGTGGTCTTAATGTTTGGGATCCTAAGTGTGATTGCTCATTCTTGTGATTAAAAAGCTACTTTTTTGTTTTCCTTTTTTACAAAACCAATAAAAACACAATTACAAATATTCATATGTGCATAAAAAAGTTGCATCTGTGTAAACTAATTCATAAAAGTCCTTAACAATACTTGTAATTTAGGTGTTTTTTATTTTTATTTGTTTTGTCTTGAGCATGTGATTCTATTTTAAACAAAAAGATGCTTTTGTTTGTTTTTTTACTCTTTTATTTCTTCTCCTCCACACACCCAGTAGGTTGCTTTTGTGGGTTTTCCTTCCTTTCACTGATCATGAGACGACCCTGTGCAACAGAGCCAGAGATGTAAAACAAGACACTGTTTTAAATCTTACAAATTTTTTCCATGTCTGATTTTTTCCCCTTCAGCCTGACATTCTTTATCCTTAAGAAAAAAAAGAAAAAAAACAGCAAAAACAATGTTACTTTGAAACAAAAGTGATTCTTGACTTTTTTTTTTCTTTTTTTTTTTAACTTTTATTTTATTTTTAAACTTTACAATATTGTATTAGTTTTGCCAAATATCGAAATGAATCTGCCACAGGTATACCCGCGTTTCCCATCCTGAACCCTCCTCCCTCCTCCCTCCCCTACCCTCCCTCTGGGTCGTCCCAGTGCACCAGCCCCAACATCCAGGAACCTATTATACAGAGTGAAGTAAGCCAGAAAGAAAAACACCAATACAGTATACTAACACATATATATGGAATTTAGAAAGATGGTAACAATAACCCTGTGTATGAGACAGCAAAAGAGACACCGATGTATAGATTCTTGACTTTTAAGAAATTTTTCATAGACACAAGTTTCCTAAAAGGGGCAGGTGTTATGAGGTGTATGTGCTACTAAAGTTAGCTGCTATTCTTTCCTCTGTGAAGTAACATATTTGACTTAAGCAGTAAAAATTCACTTCTGGAAATGCCTGCCTGATCTGGATGCAGATGCCAGGAGTCTGAAATAGGTTAACTCTTTCTGTAGGGTTCGACCACAACACAATTAAGAAGGGTGTTGGGTTCTCCTCCTCTTTTCTGCTGGAAGCTCATTCAAGGTCATTGGGAAAAAATGGCTTTCATCTATGCCGAAGTACTTATATTTTTATTTTAGAAGAGGAAGATTTTTTTTTTTTTCCATTCCTATCTATGACTTTTACTTGGGGTCTACACAAGCCAAACTCACATTTTATTCTCAGAAAGCTATACACAAAGCAGAACTTCAAAATTAAGCACTGGTAATCCATCTTTTGTCTGGATCTACTTATGGTAAATGAAATTTCAAACCTATGGGTAATTGCAGAGAAGGCAATGGCACCCCACTCCAGTACTCTTGCCTGGAGAATCCCATGGATGGAGGAGCCTGATGGGCTGCAGTCCATGGGGTCGCGAAGAGTTGGACACGACTGAGCGACTTCACTTTCACTTTTCACTTTCATGCATTGGAGAAGGAAATGGCAACCCACTCCAGTATTCTTGCCTGGAGAATCCCAGGGACGGGGGAGCCTGGTGGGCTGCGTCTATGGGGTCGCACAGAGTTGAACACGACTGAAGTGACTTAGCAGCAGCATGGGTAATTGAGGTCCCTGTTTTTTGTTTTTCTAGCCCATCTTATCTCATTCACTTATTCAACCATTTGTTTCATCATTCCTTCATCCAGCAAATATTCACTGGCTTACTTTGCGAGACAAAGTGTTGGATCTAATATTGATTATAATGAAGTGACAGTGATGATGATGGTAGTGATGATGGTGTCAATCATGAACCATTGGATATCACTTCAATTGATAGTGTACCTTATATAGTTTTGCTTAACTGTCAGAACAGCTGTGTGAATTTGTTTGTTCAAGCTCATCTTCTCTATTTCACAGTTGAAAACAATTTTCTGGTCACATAATAATTGAGTGGAGCAAAAATTTCAACTCACATCTCTTCCTCCAGTTACTATATTCTTTCACTCATGTAAAGGGGTCAGAAAAATGAAAAATTTTGATCCCTGTCTTTAAAAAGTTTATGGTCAAATATCAAAAACACACACAAAAATAATCAAAATACCTAGAAGAAGGACAATGATGAAAGTCATATATATTGCAAGTATAAATAAACATCCATTATATTTTATTATGCTTCTATGGTATTTTAGTGTATGTATTTTCATTACACACAGGTAACTCTTCTTGGTATTTCAGGAAATATTATTCCCATTCTTGTTCTGCAATCTTCATGTTTTTTTTTCCTCATGCTTTCATTTATAACTAAAGTTACTGTACTATATAAATTCATTTCCTGCCTCAACGTTCCAGCCTACAACTTCTTTGGTATGGAACTCACACGCTATACTATGTAAAGGGTTAGTGGCTTGGTCATATCCGACTCTTTGTGATCCCATGGACTGTAGTCCACCAGGCTTCTCTCTCTATGAAGTTCTCCAGCTAAGAATACTGGAGTGGGTTGCCATTTCCTTCTCCAGGGGATCTTCCCAACCCAGGGATCGAACCTGGGTCTCCTGCATTGCAGGAAGATTCTTTACTATACTATGTAAATCAATCCCTAAATCATATCAGTTTGTGCATTAGCATATCACAGTGTGAGGGACTGAAAATAATAGTAGTGTCTTGTAGTTTTAGATTATAGATTTCACGTACATCAAAAAAGCCTGAGTTAGCCCTGCAAAATAGCTCTGGTAATTCACAGCCTCAGTTCGGTTCAGTTCAGTCGCTCACTCGTGTCTGACTCTTTGTGATCCCATGGACTGCAGCATGCCAGGCTTCCCTGTTCATCACCAACTCCCAGAGCTTACTCAAACTCATGTCTATCACATTGGTGATTCCATCCAACCATCTCATCCTCTGTTGTCCCCTTCTCCTCCTGCCTTCAATCTTTCCCAGCATCAGGGTCTTTTCCAATGAGTCAGTTCATTGCATCAGGTGGCCAAAGCATTGGAGTTTCAGCTTCAGCATCAGTCCTCCCAATGAATATTCAGGATTGATTTCCTTTAGGATGGACTGATTGGATTTCCTTGCAGTCCAAGGGACTCTCAAGAGTCTTCTCCAACACCACAGTTCAAAAGCATCAATTCTTCAGGACTCAGCTTTCTTTATAGTCCAACTCTCACATCCATACATGACCACTGGAGAAACCATAGCCTTGACTAGACGAACCTTTGTTGGCAAAGTAATGTCTCTGCTTTTGAATATGTTGTCTAGGTTGGTCATAGCTTTTCTTTCAAGGAGGAAGCATATTTTAATTTCATTGCTGCAATCACCATCTGCAGTGATTTTGGAGCCCCCCAAAATAGTCTGTCACTGTTTCCATTTATCCTCATCTATTTGTCATCAAGTGATGGGACCAGATGCCATGATCTTAGTTTTCTGAATGTTGAGTTTTAAGCCAATTTTTTCACTCTCCTCTTTTACTTTCATCAAGAGGCTCTTTATTTCTTCTTCACTTTCTGCCATAAGGGTGGTGTCATCTGTATATCTGAGGTTATTGATATTTCTCTCGGCAATCTTGATTCCAGCTTGTGCTTCTTCCAGTCCAGCATTTCTCATGATGTACTCTGTATATAAGTTAAATAAGCAGGGTGATGATATGCAGCCTTGATGTACTCTTTTTCTGATTTGGAACCAGTCTGTTGTTCCATATCCAGTTCTAACTGCTGCTTCTTGATTTCAGATTTCTCATGAGGCAAGTCAGGTGGCCTGGTATTCCCATCTCTTTAAGAATTTTCCAGTTTTCTGTGATCCACACAGTCAAAGGCTTTGGCATAGTCAATAAAGCAGAAGTAGATGTTTTTCTGCTCTGCAGTGCTGGAGTGGCAAGTGCTGGAGAGGAGATACCCCATGCCCAAGGTTAGGAATGGCGCTGCGCTTTGCTGGACCGGCTGGGTAGAGGTACCCCATGTCCAAGGTCAGAGAAACCCCAGTAAAATGGTAGGAGGGGAGAATTCATGTTTAGAATCAATTCTAACCCCATACTCTCCAGAGACACTCAGAGGGCTCTAACAAAACTTGTGCACACCAGAACCCAGGGATCCCACAGAGACAGACAGAACTGTGTTTGAGCATCTCTTGTGGAGGTATGGGTCGGCAGTAGTCTGACGCAGGGACCGGGGCTCTGGGTGTGGGTATGGCATAAGTCCTCTTGGAGGAGGTCGCCATTAAGCCCACCGTAGGGCTGCCAGAACTTATATAGGACTGGGAAATAGACTCGGAGGGCACAATAGCACCTTGTGCACTAGGACCAAGGAGGAAGGAACAGTGACCGCACAGGAGACTTGCCTGTGGGAGTCCGGGAGTCTCTGGCAAAGGCATGAGTTGGTGGTGGCCTGTTGCAGGGTTGGGGGCATGGACTGTACCAGTACATGCCTGGGATCTTTTGAAGAAGGTTACAATTATCTTCGTTACCTCCACCATAGTTTGAAAGTGAAGTTGCTTAGTTGTGTCCGACTCTTTGCAACCCCATGGACTGTAGCCTACCATGCTCCTCTGTCCATGGGATTTTCCAGGCAAGAGTACTGGAATGGGTTGCATTTCCTTTTCCAGAGGATCTTCCCAACCCAGGGATTGAACCTGGGTCTCCTGAATTGTAGTCAGATGCTTTACCATCTGAACCACCAGGGAAGTCCCACCATAGTTTGGCCCCAGGTAAATAGCAGTGAGAGGGAACACAGCTCCATCCATCAACAGAAAATTGGATTAAAGATTTACTGAGCATTGCCCCACCCATCAGAACAAGACCCAGCATCCCCCTCAGTCAGTCTATCCCATCAGGAAGCTTCCATAAGCCTCTTATCCTTCTCCATCAGAGGGCAGACAGACTGAAAACCATAATTACAGAAAACTAACCAATCTAATCACATGGACCACAGCCTTGTCTAACTCAATGAAACTATGAGCCATGCCATGTAGGGCCACCCAAGACAGATGGGTCATGGTGGAGAGTTCTGACAAAATGTGGTCCACTGGAGAAGGGAATGTCAAACCACTTCAGTATTCTTGCCTTGAGAACCCCATAAACAGCATGAAAAGGCAAAAAGATAGGGCACTGAAAGAGGAACTCCCCAGCTTCATTTTTCTTGAGCACCGAAGAATTGATGCTTTTGAACTGTGGTGTTGGTAAAGACTCTTGAGAGTCCCTTGGACTGTAAGGAGATCAAACCAGTCCATTCTAAAGGAAATCAGTCCTGAATGTTCATTGGATGGACTTATGTTGAATCTGAAACTCCAATACTTTGGCCACCTGATGTGAAGAGCTGACTCATTTGAAAAGACACTGATGCTGGGAAAGATTGAAGGTGGGAGCAGAAGGGGACAACAGAGAATGAGATGGTTGGATGGCATCACTGACTCAATGGACATGAGTTTGAGTAAACTCTGGGAGTTGGTGATGGACAGGGAGGCCTGGTATGCTGCAGCCCATGGGGTCACAAAGAGTTGGACACGACTGAGTGACTGAACTGAACTGAACTGAGATGTTTCTCTGGAACTCTCTTGCTTTTTTGGTGATCCAGAAGATGTTGCCAAGTTGATCTGTGATGCATCTGCCTTTTCTAAATCCATCTTGAATATCTGGAAGTCCACAGTTCACGTACTGTTGAAGCCTGGCTTGGAGAATTTTGAGCATTACTTTGCTAACATATGAGATGAGTGCAATTGTGTGGTAGTTTGAGCTTTCATTGGTATTGCTTTTCTTTGAGATTGGAATGAAAACTGACTTTTCCAGCCCTGTGGCCACTGCTGAGTTTTCCAAATTTGCTGGCATATTGAGTGCAGCACTTTCACAGCATCATCTTTTAGGATTTGAAATAGCTCAACTGGAATTCTATCTCCTCTACTAGCTTTGTTCATAATGATGATTCCTAAGGCCCACTTGACTTCGCATTCCAAGATATCCATTTCTAGGTGAGTGATGACACCATCGTGGTTAACTTTTTTGTATAGTTCTTCTGTGCATTCTGTCCACCTCTTTTTAGTATCTCCTGCTTCTGTTAGGTCCATACCATTTCTGTGCTTTATTGAGCCCATCTTTGCATGAAATTTTCCCTTGGTATCCCTAATTTCCTTGAAGAGATCTCTAGTCTTTTCCATTATATTGTTTTTCTCTATTTGTTTGCATTGATCACTGAGGAAGGTTTTCTTATCTCTTCTTGCTCTTCTTTGGAACTCTGCATTCAAATGGGTATATCTTTCCTTTTTTCCTTTATCTTTCACTTCTCTTATTTTCTCAGCTATTTGTAAGACCTCCTCAGACAACCATTTTGCCTTTTTGTATTTCTTTTTCTTGGGGTGATCTTGATCAGTGTCTCCTGTACAATGTCATGAACCTCTGTCCATAGTTCTTCAGGCACTCTGCCTATCAGATCTAATCCCTGGAATCTGTCTGTCACTTCCACTGTATAATTGTAAGGGATTTGATTTAGGTCATAGCTGAATGGTCTAGTGGTTTTCCCTACTTTCTTCAATCATATTAATTATATTCTTTGCAGCCAAAGATGGAGAAGCTCTATATAGTCAGTGAAAACAAGACCGGGAGCTGACTGTGGCTCAGATATTGAACTCCTTATTGCCAAATTCAGACTTAAATTGAGGAAATTAACAGCATACAAACAAGGAAATGAAGTTCTGTGAATTGAGGTAATTTTCCAAGACCATAAAATGAGTAGCAACTTACTGATAAAGCTGTGAAGAGTAAATAAGTGAATACATGTAAAACTCTACAAATAGTGTCAGAGATTTTGTAAGAACTCTTGAAATGCTAGGTATACAAAAAACTTGAGCCCAGTTTTCTTCAAGTTCTATTTTGTTTATAGGATAACTATATAGAAGTTCCAAGCCTGCTTCAAACTCAAAGCTTGTCTTCAAATTTTGTTAAATCACTCTTATCTTTATACAATGTTGTTGTTCAGTTGCTAAATCATGTCCAGCTCTTTGTGACCCCCTCGATTGCCAGGCTCCTCTGCCCTTTACTATTTAGATTTTTAGCAGAGAATACAAATATGTGGATATATGATGCTATTGTCATGACCTACATCTATGGAGGAAACATTCAAGGAGAAAACCCTGGGACTGTTTCTGCTAGCACTGTATGGAGCCACGAAACAGATCTGTGCATGCAGGGATCTGGGAACATACTAGTAAACTACTGTTATTGTCTTGTGATGGAGAAGGCAATGGCACCCCACTCCAGTACTCTTGCCTGGAAAATCCCATGGATGGAAGAGCCTGGTAGGCTCCAGTCCATGGGGTCGCTAAGAGTCGGGCACAACTGAGAGACTTTACTTTGACATTTCACTTTCATGAATTGGAGAAGGAAATGGCAACCCACTCCAATATTCTTGCCTGGAGAATCCCAGGGACAGAGGAGCCTAGTGGGCTGCCGTCTATGGGGTCACACACAGTGGGACACAACTGAAGCGATGCAGGAGCAGCAGCAGCAGCAGCAGCATTGTCTTGTGAATCAAAATGTACTTGTTCCTAAGCTTTGTGATTTCATTGTTTAATGATTTCAGTAGATCTGGGTGACTCTAATAATATTTTCAAGCATAAGAAACACTGATTTAAGGATATAAAGTATTTTGGGACAAAACCAGTATCTTATATTTCTTTTTACCTCTGCTAAAGTCTGAAAGCTTCTGTCCTCCCCAAATTCACATATTGAGATCTTAATGCTCAGTGTGATGGTGTTAGGAAGTGGGGCCTTTGGGAGGGAATCAGGTCATGAGGATGGGTCTCTCATGAATGGGATTAGTGCCCTTATAAAAGAGACCCCAGAAAGCCCCTTCCATCATGTGAGGACACAGCAAGAAGGTGATTGCAACCTGAAAGAGGGCCTTCAACTGACTGTGTCAGTACACTCATCTTGGACTTCCAGTCTACAGGATTCTGAGAAATAAGTTTCTGTTGCTTATCAGCTTATCAGTCTGCTTTTTTTTTTTTTTTTATAAAGCTTGAATGGACTAGGACAACTTTCAAAATGCATAAGTTACTGCTGGGTACATAATAACTATTCAAAGTAATCTTAATGAGGAATAAAAGAAAATCAGATAAAAATAACAATACATATATATTGAGTATTGGTGTATGGTAAACACTGGTTAGGTTTTAGGAACATAAGGCATTGCTCACTAATCACAAGAAGTTTACCTAAAAACAAACAGTAACTAAATTAAACTATATAGAATATCGTCTGAAATCATGATGGAATTAAGCTAGAAATGAATAACACAAAGACAAGTATAACCAACCTAGACAGTATATTAAAAAGCAGAGACATTACTTTGCCAACAAAGGTCTCTCTAGCCAAAGGTGTGGTTTTTGCAGTAGTCATGTGTGGATATGAGAGTTGGACTATAACGAAAGCTGAACACCAAAGAATTGATGCTTTTGAACTGTGGTGTTGGAGAAGACTCTTGAGAGTCCCTTGAATTGCAAGGAGATCCAATCAGTCCATCCTAAAGGAAATCAGTTCCAAATATTCTTTGGAAGGACTGATGCCGAAGCTGAAACTCCAATGCTTTGGCCACCTGATGCAATGAACTGACTCACTGAAGAAGACCCTGATGCTATGAAAGATTGAAGGTGGGAGAAGAAGGGGATGATAGAGGATGAGATGGTTGGATGGCATCACCAATGTGATGGACATGAGTATGAGTAGGCTCCCGGAGTTGGTGATGGACAGGAAGGCTTGGCGTGCTGCAGTCCATGGGGTTGTAAAGAGTCGTATATGACTGAGTGACTGAACTGAACTGAACTGAACTGGACTGTGGAATGTCCTGGGGATTCTGGAAATGTGGTAATGACTACAATATGGATATTGAATCTCTCAGAATCTCCAGATAAAAGAAATGGAACAACAGGATAACAAAACTAAAATCCACAGGCAATATTTATAACAAAACAACATCCTTATGAACCCCACCAAGCAAGGAAAGAAAATTTGTCATGACCTAACTTTGATGAAAATGAAAGAGGAGAGTGAAAAAGTTGGCTTAAAGCTCAACATTCAGAAAACGAAGATCATGGCATCTGGTCCCATCACTTCATGGCAAATAGATGGGGAAATAGTGGAAACAGTGTCAGACTTTATTCTTGGGGGCTCCAAAATCACTGCAGATGGTGACTGCAGCCATGAAATTAAAAGATGCTTACTTCTTGAAAGGAAAGCTATGACCAACCTAGATAGCATATTAAAAAGCAGAGACATTACTTTGCCAACAAAAGTCCATCTAGTCAAGGCTATGGTTTTTCCAGTAGCCATGTATGGATGCGAGAGTTGGACTGTGAAGAAAGCTGAGGTCTGAAGAATTGATGCTTTTGAACTGTGGTGTCGGAGAAGACTCTTGAGAGTCCCTTGGACTACAAGGAGATCCAACCAGTCCATCCTAAAGGAGATCAGCCCTGGGCGTCCTTTGGAAGGAATGATGCTAAAGCTGAAACTCCAGTACTTTGGCCACCTCATGCAAAGAGTTGACTCATTGGAAAAGATTCTGATGCTGGGAGGGATTGGGGGAAGGAGGAAAAGGGGATGACAGAAGATGAGATGGCTGGATGTTATCACGGACTTGATGGACATGAGTTTAAGTGAACTCCGGGAGTTGGTGATGGACAGGGAGGCCTGGCGTGCTGCGATTCATGGGGTCACAAAGAGTCGGACATGACTGAGCGACTGAGCTGAACTGAACTGAAGGACCTGCAGGCTGACAACACCTGCCAGGAAAAAGCAGAGGGGCGCTGCTGCTGCCGCTGCTGCTGAGTCGCTTCAGTCGTGTCCGACTCTGTGTGACCCATAGACGGCAGCCCACCAGGCTCCGCCGTCCCTGGGATTCTCCAGGCAAGAACACTGGAGTGGGTTGCCATTTCTTTCTCCAATGCATGAAAGTGAACAGTAAAAGTGAAGTCGCTCTGTCGTGCCTGACTCTCAGCAAGCCCATGGACTGCAGCCTTCCAGGCAAGAGTACTGGAGTGGGGTGCCATTGCGAGGATGTTTAACAGCAGGAAGAACAAGAAAACACCAAGTAGCCTGTAAGTACCCACTGGAAATTGCAACAAAGTGATTTGAAAGCAGCAGCAAAAACTTAAGAGTGGTTTCTTCCAGTTGAGTGAAGGGTGAATGGGAATTGACTGCTTTTAGGAGTTGGATTAATTCTAGATCTTATAAACTCTCAAAACTCACCAGTCAGAAACCCTTTCTAGGATAGGGCTTAACACTGAAAAGAAATTTCTAGGAGCTGAACCAAGAGGACACTGGAGAAAAACTAGAATGAGAAAAGAAAGAAGGTCCAGATAAAAGAGGGGTGGGGAAAGAAAGCATGAAATCCCAGAAGGAAATCTGGACAGTACCTAAAGGATCAAAACAGTGGATAAAGTTGAAAATGCTACTTTGAACCTTAAAACCTTCTAAAAATTCATGAAAATTTATTTCACATAAAACTGAGCAGCAGAAGAGTATTGAGGTCATATCCCATGCTAAGTCATCATGAGAAAAAAGAAACAGAATAAAGAACAATTTTAAAAGACAATTTTATAGACAATAAAATTATACCAGAAAGTTATAGCCACAAAGCAGGTAAAAACTGTCACCTTCTATTTCAAAACAAGCTAAAATACTTTTTAAAAATTACTCAAAATATAAAAGAACAACATTTCTAATCAAACTTAGAAAAACTCAAACAAGAAGTAGAAAATTTTAGGAAATAACTGAAAATTTTAAAATATTAATAATAGAAATGAAGGTTAAACTAGAAGACACATAAAAGCAAGCAAGCAAACAAAATAGAAATGCCCAAATGTTTTGTGACTTCTGGTTCTATGATAGGACTATGAATTGGTGATGAGGGGCTTTCCAGGTGGTGTTAGTGGTAAAAAAAAACCGCCTGCTAATGCAGGAGACAAAAGAGATACAGGTTCCATCCTGGGTTGGGAAGATACCCTGGAGGAGGGCATGGCAATCCACTCCAGTATTCTTGTCTGGAGAATCCCATGAACTATAGCCTGGAAGGCTATAGTCCCCAGGGTCACAAAGAGTCAGACAACTGAAGTGACTGAGTGTGCATGCATATGGTGATAAAGAACAGACACAGGCCTAGGTGTTGTTTTCTATGCAAGGATAATCACCCAGCAGGAAGCTAATTTCTTAGAAACCATATGGATACCACTTCTATACATAGGGGTCCAACCACTGCACATTATTGCTTGTTTAGGGCAGAGTGAAAAGAATGAAAATTATAAGCAATGTTAACAGTTTCCTCACCTGTAAATACTACTACTTACCTTTCATAGTTGTCCAGAGAGTGAAATGTTACTATAAGAGGCAGTGATTGATAACTTGGATCTTAAGACCCAACAACCTTATGACTTAGGAACTGTGTGAACATAGCCACGTTGCTGGCTCTCAGCAAGTTCATATGTTATGAGGGGGTAACATCATCAACCTCACAGCATAGTTCTAAAGATTAAAGGAAAGTGTTAGTTGCTCAGTCACATCCTACTCTTTGCCATCCCGTGGACTGTAACCCGCCAGACTCCTCTGTCCATGGGATTTCCCAGGCAAGAATACTGGCATGGGTAGCCTTTCCCTTCTCCAGGGTATCTTCCCGACCCAGGGTTTGAACCCAGGTCTCCTGCATTGCAGGCAGATTCTCTACCATCTGAGTCACTAGGGAAGCCCAAAGATTAAAGGAGGCAGATATCAAATATTTAACAAAGTGCTTGGTTCATGCCAATCCCAGGTGTCACTAGTGGCAAAGAATCCACCCGTTAATGCAGGAGATGCAAGAGATACAGTTTTGATCCTTGGGTCAGGAAGATACCCCGGAGGAGGAACTGGCCACCCACTCTGGTATTCTTGCCTGGAAAATCCCATGACAGAGAAGCCTGGCAGGCTACAGTGCTTGGGGTTGCAAAGAGTCAAACACAACTTAAGTGACTTAGCACACATGCATATTTATCACTGTTCACTACTAACTTCTCAAAAGTCTTTGAAGTCAGGAGTTCTGTTTTCTTCCTTTTGCATTCTTCAGGCTGCTCAGTAAACAACCATTGATAAACAGATGAAGAAATACACGGAAACCAGAATTACACTTATATGTTGGCATTGCCTACCTCAAAGAACATTAGAATCAGAATCATTTGAATAGAAGAGAGTGCTCAGGCCTTGGACTAGGATTTACTTGCTGTGCAATAAACCTTACACAAGCAATTAACCTCACTGCTTCTCAATTTTCTCCTCTATAAAACTGAGCTATTACTAAAATCTTTGTCACATGGTTGGTGCTTCAATTAAAGTAAGTTAAATATTGAAAATCTAAAGCATTATGCAAATGTGAGGCATTATTATCATGATTATTGTAACAATATTGTTATTCTATTGCCACATCTTGAGCATTCTACTGCTCTGCAGACAACATATTCCTCAGCTTCTCCAGGGTGCTGGTATACCAGGATACTTCTGTAGAAGAGAAACAATATATTTGATCCAAGGAAACAGAACCTTCTAAATATATTGGCATTTGCATAAAGGCCACACATGCACAACCATGTAATGGCCTCACCCACAGCTTTCACACTGTGGTAGAGATTGCTACTTGTCCTCTAATATCCTGTTGTCCTTTATTAATACAACTTATACATTTAAGCTGAGCACAAACTGTGGAAAATTCTTAAAGAGATGGGAATATCAGTCTGCCTGACCTGCCTCTTGAGAAATCTATATGCAGGTCAGGTAGCAACAGTTAGATCTGGACATGGAAAAACAGACAGGTTCCAAATCAGGAAAGGAGTACTTTAAGGCTGCATATTGTCACCCTGCTTATTTAACTTATATGCAGAGTACATCATGAGAAACACTGGGCTGGATGAAGCACAAGCTGGAATCAAGATTGCTGGGAGAAATATCAATAACCTCAGATATGCAGATGACACCACCCTTATGGCTGAAAGTGAAGAAGAAATAAAGAGCCTCTTGATGAAAGTGAAAAGAGGAGAGTGAAAAAGTTGGTTTAAAACTAACATTCAGAAAACTAAGATCATAGTATCTGGTCCCATCACTTCATGGCAAATAGATGGGGAAACCGCAGAAACAGTGACAGACTTTATTTTTCTGGGCTCCAAAATCACTGCAGATGATGACTGCAGCCATGAAATTAAAAGACACTTACTCCTTGAAAGAAAAGTTATGACCAACCTAGACAGCATATTAAAAAGCAGAGACATTACTTTGCCAACAAAGGTCCATTTAGTCAAAGCTATGGTTTCTCCAGTATTCATGTATGGATGCGAGAGTTGGACTATAAAGAAAGCTGAGTACTAAAGAATTGATGCTTTTGAACTGTGGTGTTGGAGAGGACTCTTGAGAGTCCCTTGGACTGCAAGGAGATCCAACCAGTCCATCCTAAAGGAAATCAGTCCTAAATATTCATTGGAAGGACTGCTGAAGCTGAAACTCCAATACTTAAGCCACCTGATATGAAGAACTGACCCATTTGAAAAAAAAAAACCTGCTGCTGGGAAAAATTGAAGGTGGGAGGAGAAGGGGACAACAGAGGATGAGATGGTTGGATGGCATCACCAATGTGATGGGCCTGAATTTGAGTAAACTCTGGGAGTTGGTGATGGACAGGGAGACCTGGCTTGCTGTAGTCCATGGGACCACAAAGAGTCAGACATGACTGAGCAACTGAACTGAACTAAGATCTACTCAGAATAAAGATTGCTCTTCTCCATCTCTTGACAATGAGCTACAATGGCATGCCTAAGCTTTGGTGCATTTTTTTGTTGAATGGAAATAAGTGTGCTACTTCAGGAAATATTCTTAAAGGGAGATTCTCTTCTTCCTTTCTGCTGACTGGAAAATAAGCATGATGATTTTATTTTAGCAGTATCTTGAACCAAGTTTGGAAACCATGTGCTGAGGATGTTGAAACTACAAGATAAATAGATCCTAGGTCCCTGACATTGAAGAGCCCACTCCAACCTGAATTGCTGTGAAACTGCTAAAGAAAGCAGCACAGATATTTTGTCCATGCACTATTGTTTACCCATTATAACTGTTTTTCAATAATATAGAATCTCTTGTCCTAATCTGCTGCTTAGGACTAGAATCTGCTAGAGGCCTGATTCTGGTTTGATACCTTTGATCTCTGCAACTAAACCACCACCACAACTTTGTGGTGAGGCTAATGGTCCAATTCTAGAAGTATTGCACAGCTATCTTAGTGATAGAAAGTTGCCATCTTAAAATTGCCTTACCAGTGAACATCTATGGTGTCAGATAGGAATGGACCCAGGAGAAAGGCTGAAGAATAATGGAAAGGGTCTGATTCTAAGAAGTATAGCAGGTATCCAAGCCAGCTGAGCTGATAATAGCTTATGGCAACCAGAGTGCCCTGGAAAGCCTTTTAAGGAAGCTGGGGGTACCAGCACTAGCCTGGGAGGCACAGCTCACTCTACATGTCCCTGTTGAGCAGAAAGGAGACTGTGTGCTGTGGGAGGGGAAGTTCAGGTGAAGAGATGGCTGGATGAGGGTATCACTTGTTGCTTTCTATTCCCGGCCACCAATACCAATCACTCACAGAATGGCTGCTCAGTAAAGGTTGCTTTTCATGGGATACATTAATTTTTGCTTGTGCTCTGCTGCCAACTTGGGCAAGCCATATCACTTTTCTAGGTATCAGTCTTCCAATCCTTAAAGTAGGAGTGATGATAACATTTACTTCCAGGGGAGTATTAGGATGAAATTAGCTACTGCATTCAAATATACTGTAGAAACTCTAAAATCCTATATAAACTTAGATGGCTTGAAAGAGGAAAAGAAAATTATCTCTTTATTGTTGCCTTTAAACTATGGAGTAGATTTTTGTGTCTATAAAGCAGTATTCATTTCCTCATTGTGTAACAGTTATGATTCATTTCATTTCAAGGGATAGAAAACCTACCAATTTAAGTTAAAGAGACAATGTATTAAATGGATACAGAGGGGTTATGGAACTCAAGCTCAGAAATGAATCTGGAATGAAGAATGTGAATGTTATAAAGATTTCCTCTCTCTCTTCATTGCTTCACTTTGCTCTTCTGACCTAAGTTTTCTTTCTTTCTTTTTTTTTTTTTTCCTGCAAACTTTCTTTCTTTGTTTCTCTGATCCACATGGTGGGTAACATAGCCGACCCAATGGTTTGCAATTGCATATTTTATGTATTACTATTCAAGATACATAAGCTTTGTTTTCAAAATTGGATTCTCAAATTCCTATTCAATCAAATCAGGAGACGTCTAAAATAGCTAAAATCATTGATCATGAAGAACAAAGCTGTAGGACTCAGACTTTCCAGTTCCAAAACTACTGCAGAGCTACAGTATTGGTTTCCTTAGCTCATTGAGCATATTGGTGACATGTGATTTAACTTCTTTGCCTAGTGACTCCAATAGCTAGGCTTCCTCAGGGACAGTCTCTGTTCATTTATTTTTTGCTTGAGAGTGGGCCATGTTTTCCTGATTCTTTCTTGTCTTCCAATATTTTGCTAAAAACTGGGTATTTTGAACATAATAACATAGTAAATCTTGGAATCATATTATCCTTCTTCCCTAGTGTTTGCTGTTATTGGTTGTTAAGCACTATAGTTTTGTTTGTTTAGTGACTTGTCCAAACTATAAAATACTTTTGCAAAGACTGTATTCCTTGTTGGATGTAATCACTGAGGTGTGTTCATTATATTCAACTAAAGTGACATGATCCCTCTTTTTGAGAGCCAGTTCTTTTCTTTTCTTTTCTTTTTTTGCCCATGGGTTTTGGCAATGAATTTTGTTTTCAAAGTCTGATCTACAACATGTTCACTGGAGACCATTAACTCAGTAGTAGGTTAACTATACCACCAAGGAATATTAGATACATTGACTATAGTAAGAGTCATAAGTGGTCCTTCAACAATTCCTGTATAGGATTATGCAAAGGAGTTTAAGAAGAAAATGTTCCTTGGGCTATTCTGCCTCAGAACTAATGGTGAAAGAATCTAAAGCTCATTGCAGTGAAGAACTAACATTTGAGCAAGAGGACCAAACTTTACTTCCACTTCTGGGATTCTCTAAAGGCTCAGATAGCAAAGAATCCACCTGCAAAGCAGGAGGTCTGGGTTCAATCCCTGGGTGAGGTAGAACCCCTGGAAAAGGAAGTGGCTACTCTTCAGTACACTTGCCTGGAGAGTTCCATGGACAGAGGATACTGACAGGCTACAGTCCATGGGGTCACAAAAGGTCAGCACAACTGAGAATAATTCTTCCAAGGGTAAGATGAGTAATTAGTGAAAGATTCAGAGAAGAGGTCCTAGTCAAGGTAGGTGATCTCTAGGTAGAAAAGAGAGAAAGGGAATCCAGACAGAGAAATTAGCCTAACATACATGTCAATTGCTAATAGTCACAACATTCCAGAGCCTTAATTTCTTCTTTTGTCAATTAGGATATTACACTCTACCTACTTAATTAATGTGGGGATTCAGACGAGATAATGCATAGGGCTTTATGTTTCTGTATGTTATCATTTATACTGGTATACTCTTATGCTAGGAGCACATCGCTCTCTTTGGAAGATGATTCAAAGAACTGAATCTTTTTTTTTCAGGCAAGGCTTTATTGGAGCCCCTGCTGCAGCAGAGAGGAAGGAGAGCAAAGAACAGATTCCCTTGCTTGCTCTCTCCCTGAGTGGGAGAAAGTTTCTTTTTGATTTGAAGCTCTTTTCATCAGAAAACTCATGCTCATGATAAATCAAAATGGATCAGTAATGTTGGGGTATTGGTCTTAGCTCTATGTTTTGGCATCACACAAATAAATCTTTTTTCCTAGGGATTTCTTCCAATGTCTGTTCTGTTATTATGGTACCAGTTAAGACATAGTTTTTTCAGGACATGGTTATTGGCAGTTATTGAATTGGACTTAGAAGGACACAACAAAGTCTCTCTTGTTAATGACCAAAATTATTCTACCTAAATCAGTGAATTCAATCAAATACAAGATAAACAGTGTTTACTAATGGCATGAATGCCCAGTTACACAGTCATGTCTGACTACTTGTGATCCTATGAACTCTACGCCGTCAGGCTCTTCTATCCATGGAATTCTCCAGGCAAGAATACTGGAGTGGGTAGCCATTTCCTTCTCCAGGGGATCTTCCTGAGCCAAGGATTGAACCCATGTCTCCTGAACCTCCTGCACTGGGAGATGGACTCATCACCACTGAGCCCCTGGGTAGCCTCTTACTAATGGCACTTCCCTAATAATTAAACAAGAAATAGTTAAGGTATATCCTGACCTTGAAAAACTCCCAGCCTACTCAAGAGGCAGACAAGTGACAAAGAAAAACAACTCCATGTGATGGATGCTATAATAGACTCAATATTTAATACATTGCCATGAGAATCTAACAGTAATTATTCCAGGAGGAAAATGGATAATTAGTTAAAGACTCAGAGATGAGGTCCTAGTCAAGGTAGGCGATCTCTAGGTAGAAAAGAGAGAAAAGGGAATGTAGGCAGAGAAATTAGCCCAAGAAAAGATATAAAAGTGGGAATGTACTTAGTGTCCTACAGACATAGGAGGTAAAAAAAAGACCGTCCTCCAAAGACAATCATGGCCTCCTTCCCAATGCCTGGGAATATGTTACTTTATGTGGAAAAAGAAACTTTACTGATGTGAATATGTAAGATTTTTAAGATGGGGAGTTTATCCTATATCATCCTGATGGACCCAGTTATAAGGATCCTTTTTATTTATTTATTTATTTATTTTGGATCCTTTGTAAGGATGGAAGGAAGCAAAAGAAGGTCAGAGTTAGAGATAGATTTGAAAATCCTGTATTATTGACTTTGAAGAAGGAAAAATGAATTCATAAGCCAAGGAACAGCAGGTAGTCTCTAGAAGCTGGAAAAATCAATTGTACATGTCCTCCTCTGGAACATCAAGAAGGCACACAACCCTGTACTTAGTACAAGAAGATTTGTGTTGGCCTTCCGACCTTTATCACTGTAAGATGATCAGTCTGTGCTTTGTTCAGCCACTAGGTTTCTGGTGATTTGTTACATCAGGAATGGGAAACCAACACAGTAGAAATAAGAGCATGGCTGAGAGGTAGGGCAGAGTGTGAGTGTGTGTGTCTAAGGACCGAGGAAAGAGAAGCGGGAGATGGCAGAGGTAAAGAAGGCTGGGGTTGGTTGTAAAGGGTTTTGATAATCAGTTCTGAATCTAAGTGGTCTGAGTTTTCCATCCTTAGAGAATGTGATCCTGAAAGTAAGCTCTCATATGCAGAAGCCGCCATTCCATTAGCTCATTGGTCTGGTTCATTCCCCGAGCATGATAATTGAAACCCGTAAATCTCCCCTCTCCTACCTGGATCTCCATTTGAGAATTTTGAGGCATCTTCTCATCTTGGCAGGCACTATTGCTCACACACACACACACACACCACAAACATATGTGCACACTCATACAAATCCCTCACTGTATTGTACTGAACACCATCATTTTTACCTACTAATGGGCATTTCAGGGCTCAAGAGTGGTGCCCATAGTTATAAAAATATATTTGCAAACTTTGATAAGAACTATAAAACAAAAAAGTAGGCTGCTATTTAGACACATTTGTGGGGAGGTTGTAGATATGTAAGATAGAAGTCTTTCTGAAGTCTCTGCCTCTCTCCTCCCCTTCTAATTTCCTGTGTCACCTACATCCTCAGTTTGTATTTCCTCTTTCATCACTTTGGTCAGAGGAAGTGACCAGACTACAGGAGGATCTAGAAGATGTTTTAGTTTTCTTTATCTCCTCGTTTCAAATCCTTTCTTGTACTCTCAGCTCTTTTGTAAAACAAAAGGGTTAGTATGTGCATGACTAAATTTTCCAGTTATGAGAGGTGTTAAGGAAACTCTCAAAATAGAGAGTAGACCACCAAAATTAAGCCTGAGAAAGAGAATATGTGATACTCAAAGTCCTTGGAAGCATAAGAAAGAGGCTTTTTGGATGTCAGCAGACCTTTTCTGGGACTGGAGTCGTTTCTCTGCTGCGTGGAACATTGCAAAACACACTGTTTCATAATCACAGCATGGCTTGCTGTGAAGTCACTGGTGGCCCCTTTGCTTCCCAAATCACTTTTCAGTGAACACTTTGATCCTCTATGATATCAGTCTCTTGGGTTACTAATTGCTTCCAAGTGAATTCAGGCTTGCCAAGACTCTGGGTGGTGTCTCCCTTCGGATACAATTCTTTGTACTTATATATGTGTTTGCTTCCAAATTCCTCTGAATACTTTAACAACTGAAATTCTCTCAAACCAATCAAGTTGAAAGATACAACTGGATACCTGGGATTTTTCCTGGCACTGTAGCTGACTCCCAGGGGAATACCCTAAAAGCATGCATCTCTAAAACTCTGGTTTGCATCCCAAAGAAAATTTCTGTCTACCTCAATGGATTGCAAGATAATGGTATGAAAAGAAATCTGAAAAATACTCAAACCATTCAAAAATCATATAAGATTTTTAAGACCCATTATATAAGACCCAGGCTTTTCAACTCTCTAGAGACTTTGAATTCACCACTGACTATTCATCTTTCTCATTATTACATCCAACTGATAACAATTCTATTGGTTATGCTTTCTAAACTTCCCCAATATGTTGGATCCTTACTTTTATGCCCTCCTTACCCTGCCCTCTCTAATACCATTATTCTGGCATTGACCTACTTCTGGTCTCTCCTAGAATTTTAAGTAGTTTCTCTACTTCTGATCATGATTCCCAGTTTCAAGAATTAGATCTTTCCTTTAAAAAATAAACATGCTGTGTTCTCAGTTGCTTCTGTTGTGTATGATTCTTTGCAACCCTGTGGACTGTAGCCCACCAGGCTCCTCTGTCCAGGGATTCTCCAGGCAAGAATATTGGAGTGGGTTGTCATTTCCTCTTCCAGGGGATCTTCCCAACTCAGGGGTTGAACCGGAGTTCCTGTGTCTCCTGTTTTGCAGACAGATTCTTTACTCACTGAGCCACCTGGGAAGCTCTGAAATAAACATACTAATGCTTTTTTTTGTTTGTTTGTTTGGCTCACAAGGATTAAATGAGGGAACTTCAATATATATATGAAAGCATCCAGTAAATTTTCTGGCACATAGTCATCACTCAGTAAACATTCCCTTCCTTCCTTGATCATCAGGATCACTTTCCCCATCTTAGAGTTACCTTTCTAAGACAAAAATTTGATTATCTTGGTACTCTCTTTAAAGAAAATCAATGACTTGTTATTGTTCAAGAGATTAAGTTGAACAGTAAGGCCAGACCTTCATAACCTGACCTTCACTAAGCAAACAAACAAACAAAAAACACAGTCTATCTTGCTATCCCCCTTATCCTATGGCTCAACAAAACACACCTCACTCTGGCCACCTCAAGCTATTTTAAACATCAGACATTCTCTTTACTCTGTACCTTTGCATTCACTGATACTTTTCTTTGTAATTAGCTTCATCCCACCAGTATTTTGCATTCTTATCCTTCTGCCAAATTATCTTCCTAACTTTTCATATGGCAAATTTCTTCATCCTTTATGTTCAACTTCAAGTTCACCTATCCACCTATGTCTTTTCAGAATTCTTGAGCCTTGCCAATTGCTCATAAAACGTCCAATGTTTATCATTACCGTGATACTTAGCACAGTGAATCATCATTATTGGTTTGCATTTGGAGTTTCCAACCAGGCTGAGAGCTTCTGAAGCATCAGGAGATAGTTTTATTCATCTTTATGTCTCCATTGCCTAGATTTGTGTGTGACATAGTAACAATTCCCAAATCCTTATTGAGCAAATACATGTCGTTATTTTATATTATACTTGCTCCTTCACTCATTTATCCAATATAATTGAGTATCTGCCATATGCCAGACACTATGTTAGGCTCTGTGGAAGATAAATGTAAAAACAGATCCTGCTCTCAAGAAATTTATGTTCTGGTTGAGAACACAACAGATATTTCACATACCAAGAGCAGAGAATGAAAAGTGTCAAACTACTTCCAGAAGAGAGAGATAAAGCTCTCCAACTGATGGCACAGACACTGAGTAATGCTTACAGATCAATCAGCAAGTCATACTGAATCCCAACACAATTTGCATTCAACCTATTGTTATACTTAAAATTGATGATGTAATACTGGTTTCTATTCAATGCTAGGTCATGGATCTATACTTAGGGCAGAAGGGTGAAGGGAAAATTTTATTTGTATTTTAGAGAAAGGACAATATCTTACTCATTTTGTTTTTCTTTTGTACTCAGTGTACCATCTGGTCTATGTGGTTACTTAAGCAGTCTTCACTGAAATTGCTTAAATTGCTGACTTAATGAGATCAGGGTGGAGTTCCAATGTAAATAATTTAAAGATGATTTAAATTGCTTTGAATTAGTTACTTTGTCAATGCTTTAAGTATAAGATATGTATTCATTCCTTTGACCAATTTTATTCATTCTTTCAATCATTGCCTTAGTTTGAGTTGTTACAACAAATACTATAGGCTTTTCAGGCAGTTTGAATGACAGAAATTTATTTCTCACAGTTCTGGAGTCTCAAAAGTTGAAGATCAGGATACCAGCAGGATCTTTTTCCTGATTCCCTTCCTTCTTGCTGTGTCCTCACGTGGTGGGGAGAGAAAAAGAGTGGAGGAGGAGAGAGAGGAAGCAAACTTTCTCCTGTCTGTTCTTATAAGGACACTTATTCCATCATGACGGCTCTACTCATGACCTAATAACTTTCCGAAGGTCCTACTTCCAGACACCATCTCACTGAGTATTGGGGTTTCAATATATGAAGTTGTAGGACATGAAGTCACAAACAGTTTATAGCCATCATGCTATTTATTCATGTGATAAGTCAATAAATAGTAATTAAACTAGCTCTTCCTAATTCTTAACCATTAATTATCCTCTTTATCTTATGAATCACTTTTCATTCCCTGAATAAATTTTCATTTTCCAACTAAATTTTAAACCACCTTAAGGCAAGGGTCCAGTCTTTGTCTTCTACTAAACTGAGTAGATATCCAATGCTAGAAGTTTACTTGACAACTTCCGACTCTCTTCTTAACTATGACAAGCAGCTCAGGCCTCAATATAGACTTTAAATGGATTCTTATTTATGAAAATTGGAATTGATCAGACAGACTCATTTCTGTTCCATCTCTATGGAAACTTTTATTTTGCCTGGCTGTGGATGAGGGAGCGCCATGGCGGGAGATGACATAACCTTGGAACAGCTCTCCTTTCAGGTTGGAGCACTTACTCAGAAAGCACTCATTTGTGTGTTGAAGTCCCCAGCCCTGGGAACATTAGGAAGCTCATGAAGATGGGTCTTCAGAAGCCAGAAGATTAAACAAATGCCAGCTCCATAAGGCCATGCTCTTTCATCAGAAGAGAGACACCACATAAACAAAGAACCTGAAGGTGGAAACGAAGTTTTAGAACAGAAAGAGCATACAAAAGAAGGATTCCTACCAGGCCAGGCTGGGGGAGGAGGAGAAAAGTGAGGAAGTGAAGCACGGAACAAGCAGAAAGCCTGCAGAGAAAGAAGTCGATAGATCAATTAAAAACTGTGAGTCATTGGCTTCCTGATTCCAGGGGGCTAGTGGCAGAGGACTCAATCCAATTTAATATGTGTTAATTTATTAATGGTGGGATAGAACTAAAAAGCTTGAGTGGGAGAGGAAGTTACAGTGGAGAGTAGATTCTGGGCGGTGGGAATGAGAGGTCTGGGGAAGAAATATTAATTGTATACCCTAGTGGTGCCAATCTTTCTATCAATTTCCTATTAGGGTGCTCTTAAAGCAAAATTTCGATGCAGGCAATGCTCTTCTCATATGATAGATGAGGGAACCAGGACTTGGGGACTATGTAGCTTTCCCAATCACACCATTAGTAAATGGCAGGTCCTATTTCCAAATGTAAATGTGTCTGATTCCAAAATCTCGTCCTGTCCTCAACCTCATTTTATCACCAATGCCTCACTCAGTGCATTATGATAGAATCCAAGAGCAGGAATATAGCAAAGAGTACAAAGCAGGTTTTAACCTCTTAAAAAATGTTCTGGATGAGTAAGGAAAGAAAGGCATGTAAACAATGAGCCAAATAATGTGATAGAGTGAAATGTGTGTTTGGGTGGTTATAAACAAAGTGCTGAGGATCCCAGATAAAAGAGCGTTTCGTTGTGATTCTTGTAAGGAACAGGAAATGCTATCTAAGAATGTGGTGCTAATGGACTGAAATGAAAAGATCTTGGATTGAGTTTGGTAAGCGAAGAATTAAGGGAGGACTATCACGCATGAGGAAGGGAAAGCGATTATCATGCACAGGACATGGAAATAAGATTGGAAAAACTGCTTGTAACCAGTCCATGGTAACCCTTGAATATAAGTCTCAGCAATTTGGATTCTGTACTGTAAGCAATAGAGGTCAACAGAAGAAATTTGAGGAAAGGAGAGAGGTGGTCTGCTGCACAGATGTCTGGGGCAAATCCTGCCTCAATATAGTCACAGCTTACTTTGAGTAAGTAGTATAAGGTTAAAGAGCTATAGAGAGGCTTTTGCCTCCTAATTCCTAGTCCTTCCTCATCCTTAACTAGAAGGCCTGGAATTTTCTTTCTTTGTGTTTAAAGTTTATAACATGGAACCTAAGAATGTAACCTGAAGTTTCATTATCATAATTTCTCACCCATTATAGATCCAGAAGAAATGTCATAAGGCTCCACATCTCTATCTATCTGGGATACAGAATAACATTTAGATGGTACCTACAGGCTAAACCAAGAGGAGGATTGGCAATCTTTCATTGTGGCAGAGGTAGAGAAGAGGATTTAGTTCTAATGAATGAGTTCAGAATCATAACTTCAGTCCCTAGGGACCCCAATCCTAGAAAACTTGGACACCAGAAAGGTACTTAGATATGAGAATTAGTTATAAAAATGTAGACCTTGAAGTCAGAGTTTAGAACCCAGGGCACAGTTTGGAATAGAATTCAGAGCTTGACTGCCCTGATAATGGATGCTCAGGCCATGGGATTGTTTCTCTTCTCAAGTGAACAGACTGACTAGGAAGAATGGAGTAAGATTAAATCTGTGGCCAAAATAGAAAGCTCCAGTTTTAAGGTCAGATGAGCAGGGTAGAAGAAAATTAGGCTAATCTGTGGATGACCAAGAGGCACTGAGGATTATCATAAAATAATGAGCCAGGGAAATTGAAAGCAAGAACACAAAGCATGTTTCCTTGCACTCCACAAAGCAAATATAACTCCTGGTCTTGGAGCTCTATCTGGGGAAGTTAAGCGTGTATGGGGTACACACAGGGATCCCCAGGGGCACTAGTGGGAAAGAAACTGCCTGTCAATGCAGAAGACATAAGAGATATGATCTTTGGGTTGGGAAGATCCCTTGGGGAAGGGAATGGCAACCCACTCCAGTATTCTTGCCTGGACAATCCCATGGATAGAGGAGCCTGGTGGGCTACAGTCCATAGGGTAGCAAAGAGTCAGACATGACTGAAACGACTTAGCATGCACACATGCGTGCATGGAGTACACACATCTGAGAAAGGGCAATGGATGTCAGTCTTCCTAACAGAAATTTCTAGTGAAACAAAAAAACAAACAAAATAGAATAGTTTGCAGGTCAAACAGAAGTTGGAGCTGGTTTTTTTAAAATATCAAGGTATTTTCCCAAAGGAAGAATCTTATCCTCAAGGGAAACTTTAATTTCAGTAGTTAAAATAGTTTCTTTACTTTACTACTGTGAAAAACTCCCAGAAAAGTGACAGAGAGAGAACAAGTATTTGATAGATATTAGTGTCCCCTTCTTTTCCCTCCTCTCTTACTTTCAACCTGCTATTTCCAAGGCATTTATGATGCTTATGAGGCCAAAGCAATTGGGTTAAGAACATGGTTCTTCATGAGTTTTACTAACATGGATAAGATTATCTGAAGCAGTATTTTTTGAACTGTCGATGGTGAAGACTTTTTTTTTCTAAAAGTATTCAATACGTTATAGATGAATACTTTCATAAACCCTAATAAAAATGAATGCTAGATGAAGGATCTCAAGCTATGTCTTCTGAATTTGAGGAGTCATTGAAAAGTTTTCTTTAAAAGAGTCACATAATCAAGCTTGTGTTCTCGAAAAATAATTCTGGCAGCAAAGTAGAGGATTCAAGGTGTGTTTGGGGGATCCTTAGGAACTGCTGCTGCTGCTGCTGCTGCTGCTGCTTCTGCTGCTGCTAATTCACTTCAGTCGTGTCTGACTCTGTGCGACCCCATAGATGGCAGCCCACCAGGCTCTGCTGTCCCTGGGATTCTCCAGGCAAGAACACTGGAGTGGGTTCCCATTTCCTTCTCCAATGGATGAAAGTGAAAAGTGAGAGTGAAGTCACTCAGTTGTGTCCGACTCTTAGGGACCCCATGGACTGCAGCCTACCAGACTCTTCTGTCCATGGGATTTTCCAGACAAGAGTACTGGAGTGGGGTGCCATCGCCTTCTCCTCCTTAGGAACTAGATGATATTAATATTTCAGCCTATAGATGAAAAGAAGATGTAGCAGGGAAATTTTTTGAAGTTACATTTGACAGGATTAATTCTGTCAAATTAAAGAAAGGAAGGAAGACAGACTGAGAGAAACCATTGATTGTAAGGATGAAGGTGCTGGTCCATGATCCACTCCCTAGATCAAATTGCCATAACTCTTTCTTAAATTGCTGCCAGAGCCTCCAATCTAGTCTCTACTTTATTCTTGACTCTTTTCAACAAATTGTGATACTCCAGACATAGACTCATTTTAAAGTCTAATTATGATTATGTTGCTGTCCTCCTTTTCCCTCATTGCTCTCCACTGCTTTCAGGAAGAAGGAGAGCACATTTTCATAGCCTACAAGCCCCTGTGGTAATGTCTGCTTATTCCTCTAGCCTTAATATGTCTCAGTTTCCTCATCAAATATTTAAAAAACATTAAAAAAAACCCCAAAGCCAGAACTTCTTTTCTTTTTTAAGCAAGATGATTAAGCATCTCGCTTGCTTCTGCAAACTGCATTTCGAAAGACAGTGAAAAGATTTCAAAAAGGCATAAATTCACAAAGACAAGAAACAAGAAAATTAGCAATAAGAGATAGCCAAGATATTTTGGAACTCTGAAACCCAAGTTAGAAATACAAGGGTCTTGAAAGCATTCTACTCTGTACCCATGAAACTCCAGAAAGTTTCAGAAGTTCAAAAAATCAAATACTTCTGAAAGGGGTCTCAGAATGATTGCCTAAAGATTGTGTAAGAAGAAACCACACCTTTAGATACTTTCTCCTCTCTAATATTATAAACATCATTTCCTTCCTGTGGCACAAAATAATGGAAGGTTAGTCCTTAGAGAAGGACTTCCTTAGAGAAGGAAATGGCAACTCACTCCAGTGTTCTTGCCTGGAGAATCCCAGGGACGGGGGAGCCTGGTGGGCTGCCATCTATGGGGTCGCACAGAGTCAGACACGACTGAAGTGACTTAGCAGCAGCAGCAGCAGTCCTTAGAGTAGTTGAACCAGAGACAAAGCTGATGTTTGAGAACCAAAGAGAAAACAGAGATTACACAGAAAGCCTACATACCCTAAAAATAATATTCTCTTCCTTCATGAAGCAATAAATCAGTGGGAAATAGGCCTTAACATTTAAGGACAAATTTTTTATGGGGCATCTGACCAATCAAAGAGAAAAGAAATGTAAATACTGACATGTGGGAATTCCTAAACACTATGAACAATCCAGATCTCCCTATAAAGAAGCTCATCAGTAGACAAGGCTTACCCAGGCAGGGTGGGCTTTGGGCAGTTTTTAATTTCTGATGCTTTACTATCATATATTAACAAATGAAAATGCAAAGTTAATAGGACATTTAAAAATCAATCAGTATAATTTACCATATTAACAGAGTATATGAGAAAAACCATATGATTATCTCAAGAAATCAAAAACAAGCCTTCATGAACAAATTCTAAGTAAACTACACCTACAAAAACTGCTATCTCTAACATTATGTCTTATGGTTTATGACCAAATGCATTCCCCAGAAGAGTAGGCATAAGAGAAGGAGGTCTACTGCCATTGCTTCTAGTCCACAACAAACAGAAGATCCTAATTATTACAGTAATGCATGAAGATATAGGCATGATCAATAAGATCATATCCAAGAATACTCAACATTGCTAGTCATCAGGGAAATGGCAGTTACAATCACAGTGAAATACCACTAAACATCCACTTACAAGGCTGGAATTAAAAGACATCTGAATGAAAAGATATCAATACTAAGTATTGGTGAAGATGTGGGGCAGCTAGAATTCTGGAAATGTAAAATGGTACCACTCTTTTAAATACAGCTTGACAGATTTTTATAAAGTAAAAAATACATTTATATGTGACCTAGACATTCCATTTTGAGGTATTTATTTAAAAGAAATGAAAGCATGTGCCATAGTCCTTCGTTTTTAAACTTTTTATTTATTTATTTATTTTGGCTGTGTTGGGTCTTCCTTGCTGCGTGGCCTTTTCTCTAGTTGCAGCAAAGGCAAAAAGAGGCTACTCTCTAGTCGCGGTGCACAGGCTTCTCATTGCAGTGGCTTCTCCATTGTGGACACAGGCTCTAGGGCACACAGGCTTTGGTAGCTGCAGCTCATGGTCTCTAGAGCACAGGCTCAGTAGTTGTGGCACACAGGCTTAGCTGCTACGCAGTATGTGGGATCTTCCTAAATCACGGGTTGAATCCATGTCTCTTACATTAGCAGGCAGATTCTTTACTACTGAGCCACCAGGGAATCTCATCATAGTCCTTTGGTATATGCAGGGTATTGGTTCTACGACTTGCCACATTTACCAAAATTCACAAAATGTTCAAGTCCCATCATTGCCATTAAATGTCTGTGGTTCTGCATCCACAGATTCAACCTGCTATGGATCATGCAGTACTATAGTATTTATTGCAAAACAGTCCATGCATAAGTAAGTACAGTTCAAATCTCTGGTGTTCAAGTATCAACTGTATTCACACATAGGCTTGTCTGTGAATGTTTATGGCAGATTTATCCTTTGTGGCCCAAACTAGAAACCACTCAAGTGATCATCACCATAGGAAAGAATAAACTAATTGTGGCATATCTTTACAATGTATTCTGTTTAACAGTAAAAGGGGATAATGAATAATACATACAAACAACATGGGTAAATCTCAAAATCAATATGCTGACACACAAGAGAACATGCTGCATGATTCCATTTAAATGACATTCTAGAACAGACAAAACTAATCTATAATGACACATTGGGGCTTGCCTAGGGCCAGGAATAGACAGGAGTTGATTGCAAAGGACCACGAGGGACTTTCAAGGGGTGATGTAAATGTTCTATATTTTGGTTGGAGTGGTTATATGGGTGAGTATATTGGTCAAAACTCACTGAATTGTATGCCCAAAATATAAGTTACATCTTGATAAAATTTATTTAGTTTTTGAAGCAGGAAAGATATTATGGAAGGAAAAATTCAGGAGAACTTATAAAAAATGCAGTATGTATGTTTCCAGACTCTTAGTAGATGTTAAATTGATATTTTAAATTTGATTGATGATATAAGGTATACGTGGGCTCCCCAGGTGGTGCAGTGGTGAAGAATCTGCCACCAGTGCAGAAGATGCAGGTTTGATCCCTGGTTCAGGAAGACCCCCTGGAGTAGGAAAAGGCAACCTGCTCTAGCATTCTTGTCTGGAAAATTCCATGGACAGAGGCACCTGGTTGGTTACATTTCATGGGGTCACAAAGGATCAGACACAACTGAGCATGCACACTTAAGGTACATGTAATACTCCCAGCATGGTGCTTGGTACATGGAAGATACTCAATAACTGTCTATGGGACAAATGCCTGAATGGGTCCATTAATTTTTTAAATCCACCAAAATCACTGCAGATGGTGACTGCAGCCATGAAATTAAAAGAAGCTTACTCCTTGGAAGGAAAGTTATGACCAACCTAGATAGCATATTCAAAAACAGAGACATTACTTTGCCAATAAAGGTCCGTCTAGTCAAGGCTATGGTTTTTCCAGTGGTCATGTATGGATGTGAGAGTTGGACTGTGAAGAAAGCTGAGCACCAAAGAATTGATGCTTTTGAACTGTGGTGTTGGAGAAGACTCTTGAGAGTCCCTTGGACTGCAAGGAGATCCAACCAGTCCATCCTAAAGGAGATCAGTCCTGGTTGTTCATTGGAAGGACTGATGCTGAAGCTGAAACTCCAATACTTTGGCCACCTCATGCGAAGAGTTGACTCACTGGAAAAGACCCTGATACTGGGACAGATTAGGGGTAGGAGGAGAAGGGGACGACAGAGGATGAGATGGCTGGATGGCATCACTGACTTGATGGACATGAGTTTGAGTGAACTCCGGGAGTTGGTGATGGACAGGGAGGCCTGGCGTGCTGCAATTCATGGGGTCGCAAAGAGTCAGACACAACTGAGTGACTGAACTGAATGGAACTTCCACTTATCTTGAGATTGTAAATGCTTACATTTAGGAAAAGAAATGTATAGGGCTTCTTCATAAAGGGGCAATCTGCCTTTCTTCCAAGGAGGTACTTCTCTTATTTTGAAGCAGAGTCTGGGTAGACGGTTCCACTAGAAATACAAATGCAGTTTTAAGGCATCAAATTAAGTGACTTTACAAAGAAGAGAGGCCCCAAGATTCAAAGAGGAGAAAATGCAAGTGGTTAATGAGGTGAAATCGGACAAGTAGAGTGGGACTAGAGAACAGTAAGAGCTTACTTAATGCAAAGCAACTTCCTGAAAGGAAGCTCAGAGTATAGTAATACAGCCCCAAAGGCTGATGTCAGTGATCTTAACCACAGGTAGGAAAGAAGCTTGGGCCTGGGCTATTGCAGAACTCCAAGCTCTTTCGAACACCTGAGAAAGGACTTCTAGAGCTTCCTATCCCTCCTTTACTTAATAGGTGAGGAAATGAAAGCTTGAAGAAAGGAAACGACTTACCCACCAGTGCACAAGCATGGAGTCAGAATTTTCCCAAACCACCTACCTTTTCATCATGGTTGTATTTGCTGTTCAGTGTAAGTGAAAACCAAACTATTTCAGAACTAGATTCAGAGCCTCTGAAAAGAGGCAGCTTCTGACTGGCTCAGTTCCTGGTGGAAAACCTGTTCTTTTGACTTTTCACTGCTGAGAACTGAATTGTGATTCTTCCGGAGGATTGAGGGCTTGAGTTCCTGAGGCCAAATACGGAAAGAAATTGTCCCGTGCCTCTGGGGATTCCAACCAGCCTGGACCTCCCAAGCTGAGCCAGTGACAATTTGCTCACCAAAGGGTGGTGTCTCCTCATGCTCGTGAGCAAAGAGAATTGGTCTGAGTAGGCTTCCAGCTGGCACCAGTTGCAGCTGTGGTTTCTGGGGTCTCGGTCTACTCCCGTTATTGAACTGCAGTCTTTTTTTGTGGTTATAGGTGTCATCTGGCTAATTATGGCATGTTGCTGTAACTAAAACCCAATTCTTGTATTTTACCACCGACATCACACACTTATTTATAACCTTCAAGGAACATGTCCAACACCTCATGCATCTTACCATATCTAGTCAGTACCATACAGGGCTTGAGTGCTTATTTACACGGAGGGCAGGAATTACAGCCTTTCTCTACATTACACTAAGAAGACTGCCCAAGAGATCCTTTGAAAACAAATCATACCAGCTTTGTGTTTTGAATTTTAGAACTAGATATTGTTCCAATAGATGACAGTATAAGGCACCATAATAAAGTAAAAATAGCTCAGGATTAAGAATCAGAAGATATCTGAGGAAGGTTGAAATAGAAGATAGATGATGCCTAGTATCAGAAGGCCAAAGAACAGAGCACCTGTCTGAGTCCGTTCATGTTGCCATAACAAGATATAAAAGACTGGGTGGATTATAATTGGAAACTTATTTATCGCAATTCTGGAGGCTGGAAATCTGAGAGCACAGTACCAGTATGGCCAAGAGAGGGCCCTCTTTTGGGTGGCAGACTTCTGAGCTTCTGAGTTGTATCTTCACATTGAAGAAAGGGTAGGGGAATCCTCTTTGGTCTCTTTTCTAGGAACACTAATCCCATCATGAGGTCTCTACTCTTATGACCTAAGCACCTCTCAAAGGCCCCACCCTTAATACTATTACACCAGGCATTAGGATTTCAACATATGAATTTTGGGGGACACAAACATTCAGACCATAGTGGCACCCATTGTTAAGTACTTGTGTTCATTTGACACTATATTCAATTATAAACTTTAAGCAATTTATGGACAGCCTTGTTTAGTCGCTAAGTCAGGTCTGACTCTTTTGAGACCCAATGGACTGTAGCCCCCAAGCTCATCTGTGCATGGAATTTCAACTTCTGAGGCAAGAATACTGGAGTGGGTTGCCATTTCATTCTCTAGGTGATCTTCTGGACTCGGAATGAACCTGCATCTCCTGCTTGGCAGGTGGATTCTTTACCACTGAGAACCAGGGGAAACAAGGACAGTCTTATATCCATTTTATTTACTTTCTATACCAATGCTCATCACAGTACCTGCCACTCTTAGTAGTCCAACAAATGTTTTTAGAATGGATGAATGAATGACAGACAGGTACTCCTTTTAATCTTATTTCAGATTGAGAAATTAGGCTTTAAAATGTTAGCTGTTGTGTATAAATTCACACCTCCTTGTGTAGAAAAGCCTAAAATCCAATTAGAAGTGATCTCTTTGATTCCAAAGCATATCCTCTTCACTACACCATGGGTTTTTAGTCAACCAATAGATAATTACTTAGATGTGCCCCCATTTGGGTAAAATTTGGAAGAATGGGATTGCAATGTAAGGAGTAGCATTCATCTTAGCTATGCTTACAAAAGATAATTGAAACATCTTTGTGGAGAACTGTAGTGGGCAAATGTGGAAGAAGAGAGTCCCTCTGAGGCATTGGCTGATGGACTTCCACACTAGTGGTAAAGAACTTGCCTGCCAGTGCAGGAGACATGAGAATGGCATTCAATCCCTGGGTCAGGAAGATCCGTTTGCAGGAGGAAATGGCAGCCCACTCCAGTATTCTTGCCTGGAGAATCCCATGGACAGAGGAGCCTGGCGGGCTACAGTCCATGGGGTCACAAAGAGTTGAACATGACTGAAGAGAGTTAGCAGGCACATGTAGAGAAGAAGGAAAGAGAAAACTGGGCATTATCTCAGGCTTTCGTTTCAGATACTGAGTGGATAAAGGTACCATTCTCTGAGCTGTAAAAGTCTGAAGGGAGAATGGTTCTGCAGGGTAGAGAATCGAGAGTTTTGTTTTGAACATGTTATCATTGATATGTGTAATAAATAAGCAGGTAGAAATGTGGAATTGGCTGCTGGATAGATGAGGCTAGAATTCTGGGAAGAGGTGAAGGTAGAAGATAGACATTTAGGAGACTTTGATAGCAGGGAAGCAGAGCTGGTATTTAAACACTAGGCCACTCACTGTAAAGGTCCCTTCAAAAAAGCATGGTACATAGTAGTTAGACAACCATATCACACTTGACAAGAACACTCATTATACCTCAGCGTGGCTGGGTCTGATGATTGAGGCCCAGTTTTGGCAGAAAGGTTGCAAGTAAAAATGGTCTTTACTGAGAATTCCCTCAGGCACAATATTAAATATGAAAAACCGAGTAGACGTAGCTGTAGACTTAGGCAGAGAGTAGATGCGATCACTACAAGGTTTAGAGAAATTACAACGAGCCTTTGGGTTAGTCAAAGCATAATAATGATATCAAAAGTTCAGCTATGCGCAGTCTGGATATGATGACTGACTTCTTTCTTTCTCTTTCTCTCTCTCTCTCTCTCTCTTTTTTTTTCCATCCCAGGAAAGAAAACAAACATCAGTACCCCACACCCTGGAGCTTGGATGCACTGAATTTTCAGGACTCCATTCGGTTGCCGCTAGAGAACTGACTGTATGATATTGCAATGATTCATTCAGTGTCTGCCTTCTTTGCATAGGCTGGGATCCTTTGAAGATGGGAATAAACCCTTTCTTAACCATATCTCCAGCCTCTCAAAATCTCTGGAGGATTATACTGAATTAATCATTGTGCACTGAGGAATTCAGTAAGTGCTTAAGAAGGTTAATCTTCCAAATATCTAACAGAAAATTTCTGACACAAAATAAAAACAATTATTCTATGAAATTTTGTTTCTGTGAACAGCAGTGAGCCCTCATACTGCTGCTGCTGCTGCTGCCAAGTCGCTTCAGTCATGTCCAACTCTGTGTGACCCCATGGATGGCAGCCCACCAGGCTCCTCAGTCCCTGGGATTCTCCAGGCAAGAATACTGGAGTGGGTTGCCATTTCCTTCTCCACTGGTGACTTATAAAACATATGGATTTTCCTGCCACCAGTTTTTGTTTCAGTCCTCTCTCTTTAAGGGCAAAGAATTATATATACAATACAAGATCATAGTGCTTAATTTCTTCAAACATGTTTCCATGGAGCCCTGCCCTGAGGCTAGCCCCTTGAACAAGTCAACCACTAATGGTAACTAAATCTAACCATTCTCTTGATTTCTTCGTTTAGAACTCAAGAGCAGAAGAATACATTCTTTCTCCCAGATCCAGTGTTCATCTTATTTTATCCCCTCTGTGATTGATTTATTCATTCAGAAGAAGCACTCAATGAATTAAGGTAATTTACTAGAAATATAAATAACTGGGGGTGAAGTGTTTATACCTCTAAAATATTTTTCAACAAATAATTTCAAAAATTGTAAGAAAAAATGTCAGAAGACTCTGTCTCAACCTTTAGTTCATATAACATGATATTTTTAATTTAGGCAATGCATAAGTATATGTTTTTACTGTACACTTATTAATTTTTGTGCCCATTCCCCCAATCAAATTGGAACTTCTGTCCAAAGAGCTATCTGACCTCTACAATAGACATGTACTCTTGTATACTCAGAGCCTAGCACAAGGCAAGACACTTAAAATGTGTTCAATAAATATCTGTTGAATGCATGAATTACCTCCAGCATTTATATCAATCTTACAAGTTGGAGAGTACTACCTTTTTTTTAAGGGGGAAAAAAAGTTTCAGAGACGTGACATCTCTAAAGTAAAGGAGCTAAGATATGATTTTAAATCCTGCCTTTTTTATTTTAAATCCTGCCATTTTTAAGGAATAAAATAGTGCCATTTGCAGAAATATGGATGGACCTATTATAGGTCATACAGAGTGGAGTATATCAGAAAGAGAAAAGCAAATATCATATAACATCATGCTTCCCTGGTGGCTCAGAGGTTAAAGCATCTGCCTGCAATGCAGGAGACCTAGGTTCGATCCCTGGGTTGGGAAGATCCCTTGGAGAAGGAAATGGCAACCCACTCCAGTATTCTTGCCTGGAGAATCCCATGGACAGAGGAGCCTGGTGGGCTATAGTCCACGGGGTCGCAAAGAGTTGGACACGACTGAACAACTTCACTTTTTTTTTTTAATGTAGAATCTAGAAAAAATCTTGAAATGGACTTATTTGCAAAACAGAAATAGGGTCACAGACTTAGAGAACAAACATATGGACACAAAGGAAGGAAGGAGAGGAGGATGACTTGGGAGACTGGGATTGACACATGCATACTACTATGTGTAAAATAGATAACTAGTGAGAACCTAATAATAGTACAGTACTCTGGACTCTACTCAGTGCTCTGTGGTGACTTAAATGGGAAGGAAATCTAAAAAAGAGTCAGTATATGTATACTTACAGCTGATTCACTTTGCCATACACCAAAAAAAAAAAAAAAAAAAAACCCAACAACTAACACAACATTGAACAGCAACTATCCTCCAATAAAAATGAACTTAAACAAATTCTGCCTTGTGTAAAATGCCAGTGTACTGGTTAACCATATTATACCACTCTCATTGTCAAAACTTGGTGAAACTCAGTGATTGCAAATTTCTCTACCTCTGGCTGGTTTTCTACAATAGCCATATAGACTCTTTTTTTTTGTTTTGTTTTAAAAGCAAGCTTACTCTTTCAGTTGCAAGACTCAGAGTGGAGAGGAAACTCAGGCAATAGGTTGATGGTGGGAGACTCAAAAGAGAAAATTTAAAACAAGAAAGATTGAAAGAAAAATAGGACACAGTGAGAATATGTATTGTAAATGGCTATGGATACCTAACTAGCAGTAGGATATGTGATTTCCTGACATTTATGGCCAGTTTTTGTTGATCCCTGGTGGCTCAGATGGTAAAGAATCTGCCGCAATGCAGGAGACCTGGGTTCAATCCCTGGGTCGGAGACCTGAGTTCAATACCTGGGTCAGGAAGATCCCTGGAGAAGGGAATGGCAATCCATTCCAGTATTCTTGCCTGGAAAATCCCGTGGACAGAGAACTATAGTTCATGGTGGGCTAAAGTGCACGTGGTCTCAAAGAGTTGAATACGACTGAGTGACTAACACTTTGTTGATGTTCAGAGAAGTCTCTAAAAAAGAGATTCTGTAACCAAAACCAAACATTTTTGTTACAGACAAGAATGATTTTTAGAAAGAGAATATTAAATATTATAATGTATTTCTAATGGAAGTCTGTCAGAAAAACAAAAGTAGCAGATATGTCTTCCATTCAATTTTGTCAAGACTATTGGTATAGATATGCCATGATCAACAGAAGTCTAAAGTGAAAGCTTTCTCAAATATGTACTCTGAAATATATACTGTTTACTTTGTGATTTTAGAGACGTTCTTTTTGGTGCCTTCATTCTTACATTAGGGAAAGCAAGTCAAGATATAAAGAAATCTGCTGAATATGAACAAACCATACTAGAGAAATTAGGTCTATGCCTATTAAGAACCTAAACCTTTGATAAATTGAAGGCAAACTGTATATGGGCAAAGTAATGTGATAATGCAAAGGAAAGGGGATTTTTCTGAAAAGAACAGACCAACTCTGCCTTGGAATGGTGTAAAGTTCAGATGCAGATGGTACATTTTGTTTTTATTTATTCTCAGCAGATAGGTTAGCTTATTTGTTCAAAATAATTAAGAAACAGTATCTCTGGCTAAAAGGTGATATGTCACCATTTAAACACATTTAGGTTTTATGGTTTTTGGGGTCTAAAATTCTTTGATCTTGTGATTCGGTGGAAAACTGTTCCGAGTTCAAAACGAAAATCAAATCTGGTGGTTGAGTTAAAACAAAATGCAATAAAATGACTAATGGCACTTCTATTCTCCTTTTCTCTGCTCTGGCCACAAACATCGAGGCCTTATTTTATCATGGATGGTGTGGGCAGAAGTGTGGGTCTGAATGTGAGCATTTATGGAAGTAAGATTGAAAAAGATGAATATCACTCGCTACATAGGAGACATAAGCACATCATAGAAACACATTCACACCCACAGATGATATCCCTGACAAGATGGGTCCCCGAAACTAAATTGGATCAGGAAGCAAATTCGGACAGGAACAGTAAAAGAAATAATTCTGAGAGCCTGGACATTTAAAATAAAATTTATCTTTGTGGATATGAATATTTAGCAACTTTTATATGAATCTAAGGGGCAGAGGGTCCTTGACTGCTTCAAATTCACTGCCAGTGATGAAAGATAGACTTTTTCTTAGTAATAAAGAAGTGATGTAAAGCCTTTTGCATTACCTGTAGACATAGCTAATAAATGAATACAAGTCCTTATTAAAGAAGGATTAAAAAATACACAGGGCTTCCCTGATGGCTCAGCTGGTAAAGAAGCCACTTGTAATGCAGAAGATGCACATTTGATCCCTAGGCTAGGAAGATCCCCTGGAGAAGGAAATGGCAACTTGCTCCAGTATTCTTGACTAAAATATCCCATGGACAGAGGAGCCAGGTGGGCTGCAGTCCAAAGGGTTGCAAAGAGTCAGACACAATTGAGCGACTAAGTAAGCAATCAAAAAGCACACAAGTAAGGAGACCAATTGGTTACTTTTGTGAGAAACCAGGAGGTAGTTGATGGCAGCCTGCCTGGAGGAGTGTCATTATGGATAAAAATGAAAAGTTGGACTCAAGATACAGTGAGGACATCACAGAACACTGAGAGCGGTGGGATGGGGCGGGGGAGGGTGACTCAAGAAGGAGGGGATACATGTATCCATATAGCTGAATCATTTTGTTGCACAATAGAAACTAGCACATTTATAAAGCAACTATACTGCGCTAAAGGGGATTCCCAGGTGGCACTAGTGGTAATGAAGTTGTCTGCCAATGCAGGAGGCATAAAAGATGCAGGTTCATTGCCATGGCAACCCACTCCGGTATTCTTGCCTGGAGAATCCTATGGACAGAGGAGCCTGGCAGGCTACAGTCTATAGGGTTGCAAAGAGCCGGATATGACTAAAGTGACTTAGCGTGCACGCACACACTTTGTATATGTCAATGTTACTCTCTCAATTAGTCCCACCTTCTCCTTGCTATAGGGGAAGAATCTTCCTTCATAGGGTGGAAGATGGGATTAAATTATCTCTAAATCCAGATATAATTTTCTAGTGGCCATACTCCAATTTCTTTACATATTTATTAAGTGTAAGACAACATGGGAAAAGCTCTCCATAAATTATTTTCCATGAGGTAAACATTATTATTATCTTCATTCTATACTCAAGGAAACTGAGGCACAAGTCAGCAAGAAAAAGTGTCCAAATTGCTGCATAGCGCTTATATCTTGGAGCCAGAATCTCTACTGAATTTTCCTTATCAGAGAGGTTCTCAGCCTCAATACTATTAACATGTTGATTCAAAATGTTCTTTGCTGTGGGGCTGCCCACAGGATATTTAACAGCATCCCTGACCTCTGTCAGTAACACCTGCTTCCCTAAACTGTGACAACTAAAATGCTCTGTGCTGTGCTTAGTCGCTCAGTGGTGTCTGGCTCTTTGTGACCCCATGGACTGCAGCCTGCCAGGCTCCTCTGTCCGTGGGATTCTCCAAGCAAGAATACTGGAATGGGTTGCCATTTCCTTCTCCAGGGGATCTTCCTGACCCAGGGATCGAACCCAGGCCTCCTGCATTGCAGGCATATTCTTTACCATCAGAGCCACCAGGGAAGACCTGGGGTCAGTTGAGACAGACTAGCTTTCTATTGCGCCCAAATCCAGTGCTGTCTGATACCTGGCTCTTTGTCCCCTCTGAACCCCATGCTCTTCATGTAATTTCCTTCTCCTTCTGACTATACATTTCTTTCAGGGATATAAGAAGCCTGCACTGTTTCTATAATTTGGAAAACTTTTAACTTGTTATTCAAAAAAGCATAAATCTCTCCATAGCATAGAGAAATGAGTTCAACAAGGAAAATACTCCATAGATTATTGCTCTTACCATCAGTGTTGATATCATTACTGACGAGTGTGATGGTGGAACTCAGGGTGGAACTCTGAGGAACCCAGAGGAAGAGGTATTTCAAAAGCCATGAGAAGAAGTGCTGGGAGGTATGGAGGAGTCTGAGCAGAGTTGAGAGTATGACCATGTAGTTGGGTAAGTTAAGGTGTGAATAAAATGAGATCTTGCAAACAAGTTGAACTATTGGATAAATCTACTCACATGAGTATGAAAATCACCAGAGGAAGGAAAACAACTGTAGGCATGGAGAAAAAATTCCTGATACAGGTGCTAAAACATTTCATAAGAGAATACCCAAGAGTTCTGTATTTGAGGTATCAAGTAACAGATGGTGTAGCCCAATTGTGTCTTTTTCAAAGGATATTTGTAACAGAAAAGAGGGTAAACAATTGAGAAATGCCCATGAAGAACAAGGAAGATACCTTCTCCACAAACATACCCACAAATTACATGGGAGGCAAGACTGACTCTGACTTATTAAGCTTGACAGGAATCAATATCCTCAGGTTTAGGTTATAGAGAATTTGCTAATGACAGAGTACAAATTCTTGAGAATATTATGGAAAGATTTGGAGAATCAGGGGCAGTGTGAGACAAGTCAGATTAGGGAAAGTACACTTTACTGGGCTGAGGACCAGGTAATGAGGTGTGGGTTTGTCTTAAATTAGTCCACATATTCGATGACATTCCAATTTTTCAGTAGCGTTTCACCCCCCTCCACCACAGATCTTGACAAAATGTTACTTAAAATTCGTACAGAAGAATAGTTGTTTAAGAATAGCTAAGAAAATTCTGCCAAAAAACAAAGATGTTATATTTACCCTAGCAGATATAAGGACTTATTTTTAAGCCACATTAATTAACACAGTGTAGGACTGATCAACAGGATGAAGCATACAGCCCAGGGACACATCCTGGCAAATAAGGAAATTGCTGATGTACAAATTAAAGGGAAGATGGGCTTTTCAAAAATAGAGTGAGGACGGTGAGCATTCCCTATTTGGAAAAAAAAAAACAACCCTCAAACTCATGCCATATTAAAAATACATTCCAGGTAATTTGGAAATTGAAGATGCAAATGCTAGTTCAGTTTGAAAAAAAGTGTGTGTAAAACATGTGTTTGAGTGTGTGTATATATATTTTACTGTTGGGAAATAATTCTTTAGTAAGATACAATATCTTGACTTTTCAATAATGTCATGATTTTCTGATCAACCAGAACCCTGGGTCCTTGCCAAAGAAATAGCTGATATGATAAGAGAGTGGCATCAAAGATCTTCCTAGTTTCTTTTAACTAGTGGATATATTCCACTTCATTCAGCAATTACTGTGACAGCCACAAGTTGGGATCCTTAGTTGCTGAAGTACTATAGCAAGTGAAATTTATTTTCAGATTCTTGCAAGAGTTTGAGTGTCATGGTTTTTAGTGTTGGGAGCTTTTGAGTTTTTATCTCATTATGTTTCATTGGAATGATTTTAGGAAAAGATATAGAATATGCCAAGGTCTCATATATTATTTTAGCACAGGAAGCTCCCTAAATGGAATGTCAGAATTATCTGAGAATAGTCAGGTGAAGAAGAAGACTTTAGGTGGAATAAATGCATTTGTGACTTGTTCACCTGGAAAGGAGACAGTGGTGGAGGGGCTGACCCTCAAACAAGGTCTGTTATCTCTTTAGGTCTCAGCTAATTAAGAGACATTATTTCTTGCCTTACATAACACACAAGGTTGTTTGGGGTGTCAAAATCACTTTGGGAAAAAAATATCTTTAAACGTAGTTACTGTTTGCAAAATAAGCAGCATGTTCAGTCGCTCAGTCACTTCTACCTCTTTGTGATCCCATGGACTGTAGCTCATTAGGCTCCTCTGTCAATGAGATTTCCCAGGCTAGAATGCTGGAGTGGGTTTCCATTTCCTCCTCCAGGGGATCTTCCACACACAGGAATCAAACCCGAGTCTCCTGCATCTCCTGCATTGGCAGGTGGATTCTTTACCATTGAGCCACCTGGGAAGCTCGAGCATCAGGCACAGGGTGAGATAGCAAGATGTACAAGACCTACCCAACCCTCACCAGTTGTCCAGTGGGAGGCCAGACCTGGAAAATGCTATCAGGCAGCATTAGGTGAAGTAAGAAACAGAAAGTAACAAATAAGCAAATGAACAAGTCATTGGGATATCAAATCTGGAAGTTCCTTTTTAGACCACAACTGTTTGCCCAAAGCTGAAGAACAGCTTTGGTAAAAATGATAATGTTGCTAATGTGAGATTATGCTACTTATCTTGCTTTCTATTACATAATGGTGCTTATGTCAAGTAGCCAGCACATGAATACAATCTACTGCTCTTTTCTGTATTCTAAAATATCAGAAGTCAGTTTCCCAGACAGATTACAAGACACATGTCTGTTATCTTTAGATGAATCACACGCCTATTCCAATACAGCAACTTACTAAGTCTCCGTGGAGAGAAGGATGCTGAGATGCCCACATCTAAATCTACCATTTTTTCCTTTTGAAATATTGCACTCCAAGAGACAATGATCCCACTTGATTGAAAACGGATTTGCCAATTTACAGGGCCAAAACAATAATTCTATAAAAAGCCTCAGTCATCCTATTCAAACCGCTGAAGTTGAAATGAAAATATCATGTCTGTGTACTTTGGGCATGTTTCTTACTCAGCAGTCAGTGTCTCACCCCCCTTCTACTTGGGCCAGAGGGACAATCTGTTCCCCACAGCCTGAGAAATCTTTTTGTCATTTCACAAATTTGCAAAAAAAAGAAAAAAGACACCAAGTGCTTGGCTTGGTGAAAAAAGAGAGTTTGCTGAACATTTTCACACATTTTTCTCTCCTTGCATAAATTTTCAGTGTTGCACTCTTTCAGGGGGTCTGAGAATTAGTCCAAGTATCTACTTGGGTGATGCCCCCGATGGCTTGGAACAACATTGTACAAACTTATCAGCCGACTGGCTTTGTTAAACACTGGCCATGGGCACACAGACACTTTGACAAACACAATAAGAGGAACGGAGATAAGCATCAACCATAGGATCTTCCTTAAGAAAGATTAACAATCACGATGGTAAGGTGTGATTTATAGTCAAGGAGCTATTTCAGCGGTAGTACCTGAAACAGTGTTGTGTAGACACATTATGCATATCATAAACTGAAACCAAATGAAGATAGATAATCTGACTTGAATTTCTTGTTGTTATTGTTGTTCAGCCGCTAAGTTGAGTCTGATTTTTTTTGACCCCATGGACTATAGCCCTCCAGGCTCCTCTGTCCATGGGGTTCTCCAGACAAGAACATCTGTCTATGGGGTTCTTCAGGCAAGAATACTAGAGTGGGTTGCCATTTCCTTCTCCAGGGGTTTTTCCTGGACCAAGGATGGAACCCATGTCTTCTGCATTGGCAGGTGGATTCTTTACAGTGAGCCACCATGGAAGCCCCCTTGCTTGAATTATGAAACTAATATAGAATCAGATCATTTTAACTCCAATTCCCATCCCCATATGGAAAATGGGAAAACTGAGGCTTTGAGATGTCTAGAGCCTTGTCCATGACCAATTGTCCAGTTTGAAGAAAAGAATCTAGTTTCCTTCCCAGACCTTTATTTTTCTTTAGCTGTCTGAATCTTATTTTCATCACGACAAACTTTTAAAACCTATATGCCTGATTCACTTCTCTTCTTTTTCTTTCAATTTATTTGATCTCCTGCAGCCCATATTTTCTGTGCAAATTGCGTGGTAACTAATCATGTCCTGCTTTTGGCACCTTTTCTATTATTGCCTTGATGTTGTACAATAACTCTTTAAGTCTTAATTTTTACCTACCCTGTGAAAATAGAAATTATGTCTTTCTTTTCATTTATTCTATAGGATCCTGCTAGTTGCCTGGCACACAGTAAATATTCAAAAGTATGTATTGCTGAAAAGCTCTTTTTCTATTATTTCATGCTGAAATGTACGTACTCAGAGTTCACAATGGACCTTGGAGATGGAGTTACAGAGGAGAAAACTGGGAGACATTGCAGAAGTGAATGCCTGCCTGCACTCCCACCCCAGTGGGTAGCAGATGAGGATGGAAATCTGTCTTCCCATTATCAATGCTATGCTCTTTCTGCTATTTTCAATTGTACCAGCTACGGAATAACCCACTAAAGGTGCAGAACGCTCAGCAGTAGTACTTGAAACAGTGTTGTGTAGACACATTGTGCATATCATAAACTGAAACCAAATGAAGATAGGTAATCTAGCTTGAATTTCTTGTTGTTATTGGAGAATGCTCACAATTCTCCAAACTCATTCTCTTATTAAATAAACACATGAGAGATGTTTGACCAATGAACTTGTCATCAGGAATCCAGCTCTGACAACACCCATCATGAAGCTAAAGGAAGTCGTCCTTGTCCCAAAACACATCCTGGTGTCTGGGGCTGATCCCCAGGGCGGTCTGAATGCTGAGAGAGGACTGATGAGCTCAGCCACGGGTTCATTAGAGAATCATGGTCTGGCAAGGCCTTCATTCTCTTCTTCATGACTCTGGCCCTCATCATTGCCATAACCAAGAGAGGCAAGAAGAGGCAGAAGAGGCAGAGCTGCGGAGCCGGCAGCCAGTGGACCATATGGAAATGTTTGAGGATTAGGAACAGTGCCACATGTGCTCAGCTCATTCTGGATGAGGAATTTCTGCCCCTGCAGTGAGGAGGAAATTATTTGCAGTGACTCACATGGGAGGAAGCAAGCAGGGCCTGAGTCAAACCAGCCCCAACTCCATCACTTTCTGGAAGTAGCTTGTTGTGATCACAAATGACTGATTAGCCATGGAGCAAGTACCACGTACCATTGTTCTAATAAAGCTATTTTGGATGAATGGGAGAGAAGGAAAATCCTCTCTAGTCAATAAACAACAGAACACCTTCTTCCCCATCATATTTGACCACCTACTATGAGCTAGTGCTGTGCATATTTAACACTCTTAATTCTTCCCCTAACCCAGTGAGGTCAGCATTATCCTCAAGTTACAGATGAGATAACTGAGGCTCATTCAGATAAGAATCTACATGGAAGATTAAAAACAAGTAGCAAGAGCAGGATTTGAATTCAGGTCTGTCTCTCTGGTTCAAAGCTCATGGTCTTTCCATTATGAAGACAATGCTAATATTAGTCAGTGTTCAAAGAGAGATGCAGAAGCACTAGGTATTATAAATCTATATATAATTAGGGATATGTCACAGGGATTTGACCTTGCCCAACCATGCAGCTGGTGGAATAATGTCTGTAAGGCTGTTGTCTTTGCATTTAATGCCAGACCCTGAAGCCCACAAGGCAGGCAGTAGAGAAGGAAAGTTAAATCAAATTGAAAAGCAAGCCATAACCCCAAACACAAGTTGGAACTCAGAAAAGATGGGCTGAAATCCATGTCGGTTCTCACTGCCTCTGACCTTGATGGTGTGGGTGTCTTGAAGAAAGTGACTGGCACTTTGCATCAACAGGACAGAACACACACACACACCTGGCCCAGAAAATGGATAAGCTTGGGAAGGAACTGGAGGAAGCGGGGTTAGTTGATAATCCAACTATTGCCTCCTGCTGACAAAGTGAGCTGGCAGATAAGGGCCATCCTGTGTAATCTATAATACTTAAGGGTACTGTCACCCTTCAAATTTTGCATAAGAATCTCTATGAGTCCACACTAACCAGAGACATTCTGGAAAAAGAAAAAAAAGTTCTGGGAAGCTTAGTTTAGCCTCACCAGGTTAGCACATTACAAAGCCCCATAGTGTTTTTGTGGTGACAGGGCTTTGGTGAGTGAGTGAGTGAGTAAAAGTCGTTCAGTCATGTCTGACTCTTTGTGACCCCATGGACTGTAGTCCATGGAGTTCTCCAGGCCAGAATACTGGAGTGGGTAGCTGTTCCTTCTCCAGGGGATCTTCCCAAACCAGGGATCACCCCAGGTGGCCCACATTGCAGGTGGATTCTTTACCAGCTGAGCCACAAGGGAAGCCCAGTCTGGTCTCCACAGGGCTCCAGACTTGTCCTAAATATTTTAACCAGACCACATTGTAATCCAATAAACTTGACCTCCTGGTAGCTCTTCTTGGTTCCTAAAATAGGTCCTGAGTCCCTTTATTTTGTGTTACAACCTGTTTCTTTGCTCCCTGACCCTGTTTCCAGTGTCCCTGGCTCCTGTCTACTGCCTAGAATGTTGCACTTAAGATGTCCAATTGCTCCTCTGTACTGATCTGGTTTCTTCTATGACACCTCTATCTGCTCTCCCCTCCTGGATGACAGCTGCTTTGGGCTGTTATTATTACTGTTGTTACTGTTATTTTTATTGTTAGAGGGCTTTCATTCCCAGGAGACATTTATGACCAACTTTGTATTAGGCCGTTCACTTTCTCTTCTCATTTCCCCAAACAGAGAAGCCCTACAAGAAGTAGAATGTAATGCCACTCCAGGGGAGCAATTTGTACAGAGGAGTAGAAATCCCACTTGTACCTCCCAGAGGAACGAGCTTCAGATACGGCTTTTATAAACAGACCCTTGGATCTCAGTTGAGGGGATTTGAAAAGTCAAACATGCTGGGGCCATGACTATAAAAGTAAAATTACAAGGCTCAGGAACCTTTCCAGAGACAAGCTTATTTCAAACACTGCTATCTCGTAGGTGTTATTCTTAGCAGAACACGGGCTCGTGTTGGCTTTCATTTCGACATCCAGCTGGGGCGAGAGTTACGCAGTAGCTTCATTAGGCGGCTGAGGAGTTCATTATAACAGAATCCCGGATTTTCCTGGAGTCTTATCATGGCCTGTGAACCCATCTCCTTCCTCTCCCTAAAGAGCTCTCATTCATTTCATTGGGAATTTGTTTATTCAGTCAGTAAAATTGGTGCTTATACTGTGCCAGGTACTGTGCTGGGTCCGGAAAATACAAGGACAGATAAGACAGAGCCCCTACTCTCAAGGACTTAGAAAGAAGATAGAAGGGAAGAAAACACACTTAACAATGTGCTGGGAGTGCTGTAGCAGATGTCTGGCCAATGGAGCCATGGGAACCAAAACAGGGAAAGCTCAGTTCACCGGGGGTGAAGATGGGGGTAATTAAACCTTCGTCGACAAGGTGGATATATGTGGCAAAAATCATCACAATATTGTAAAGTAATTATCCTCCAATTAAAATAAATAAATTAATTGAGAAATAAATAAACAATGAATGATTTTTTAATGCTATCTTGCTTTATTTCTTTTTTGAGTGTTTTTAAAATTGAAGCACAGTTGATTTACAAAACTGTGTTACTTTCAGCTATACAGCAGAGTGATTCAGTTATACACAAATATGGTGGTGGTGGTGTAGTCGCTAAATCATGTCTGACTCTTGTGACCCCATGGACTGTAGCCTGCCAGGTTCCTCTGTCCATGGGATTTCCCAGGCAACAATACTGGAGTGGGGTGCCATTTCCTTATCCTTATGTGAATATAGCAAATGCTGAATGTTTGACAACCTTATGGAATCAGACATATCTCATCCTTCAAGGCCTTTTGATTAGTAATTTGTGGTCTTGTCCTCCTTCTCATTAGCCATTCCTCCTTATCCTCTACTATTCTTCTATCTGACCTTAAAAAGAGTATTTGAAGGCAGTGCAGCAAAATGCTTGTGTTTAAATCCCAGCTCTGCCATTGACTCTTGTGTCACTATAAGAAAGTATTTTAACCATTTTGTGTCTTATTTCCTCATACGAAAATGGGGATCATAATAGCACTCACCTCCCTGATAGCTCAGCTAGCAAAGAATCCGCCTGCAATGCAAGAGACCCTGGTTTGATTCCTGGGTTGGAAAGATCCCCTGGAGAAGGGAAAGGCTACCCACTCCAGTATTCTGGCCTGGAGAATTCCGCGTCATAAAGAGTTAGACATGTCTGAGCGACTTTCACTTTACAGGGTTATTGAAAGGATGAATGGGATGTCAATGGAAAACAAAATATTGTTGGCAGTCTGGTCAGCACCACAGGAATGTTTACCATTAATAAGACATTTCCTTTTAAAACTGACATGAAGCCAAGTGCAACGTTCTAGAATTGAACGTTCTACCATCCTTTCATTTCCAAGATTGGAAGATCTCCCAGAGGCACTGTGACTTTGGACAAGTCACTTAATTTGGGGGCCTCTGTTCACCCATCTGCATAAAGTTAAAACGTAAAGGATGTCTACTATGTGTCAAACATCTTTTAAACTCTTCATAAACATCATCTCATTTTATCTTCACAATAGCTCAGTGAGGTACAGTCTGTCATTTTATTTGCAAATAAAGAAAATGGTATACAAATGCTTGCCTCCAGAGGTCATGAGCTCAACCCCTCAACTAGACAGAAGGAGAGAGCTACACTTGGCCTTCACTCTCATCCTACTTGGGGGGCTCTGAGTACAATGATTTATATTTATCATCTCATTCAGTTCTCAGAATAACACCCTCCTTTATGACAGTATCATTTTTGTCCCACTTTATAGATATGCAAAGTAAGAGAGGACCAGTAGCCTAGTAAGAACCTACTGAATATCACAGGGAAATCTACCCAGTGCTCTGTAGTGACCTAAAGGGGAAAGAAACCCAAAAAAAGAGACAGAGATGTCTGCATATGGCTGATTCACTTTGCTGTACGGTGGAAAGTAAGACAACGTTGTAAAGCAACTATACTGCAATAAATTTTTTTAAGTAAAATAAAGAGAAGATAAACATCATGCTCTGTGTAACAGAGTTACTAACTGGAAGAACCCTACTTGACCCAGGTCTATCTGAGCCCGGCACTTGTGTCTTTACCCGTTGAGTTAGTTATGCTATTTCTCTCTACATGGGAATGAGGTGAGAGGATGATCACATACACACACATCTACAAATGATTCTACAAATAATTCCAGGAGATTTATACTCTTCTAAAGGTTGTTCACATAAGTATAAAAGGCATCACAACATGCTTTCATCTGAACTGTTATGTAACTCTACTCAGGAACATTCATTAAGCTTTACTCTGTTGACCTGGATGAGAAAGTAGACTTTTTCAAAGTTCACCCACTTAAGAGATGCTGACATTATCCTTAGTCCACCCCATTATCCTTAGTCCTTCTGAATGTTGCTGGTTTTCAGGTTATCTGTCCAGGATCTGAGTCCTTGGACTCTGCAAGTTCTAAGTTCCTCTTGGTCTAAATTTCTATCTCTCTCGCTAGTTGTTGTTCAGTTGCTGAGTCGTGTCCCACTCTTTGTGACTCCACGAACTGCAGCACATCAGCCTTCCCTGTCCTTCACAGTCTCCCAGAGCTTGCTCAAACTCATGTCCATTGAGCCAATGATACCAACCAACCATCTCATCCTCTGTCATCCCCTCCTCCTGTCCTCAATCTTTCCCTGCATCACCTTCCAAATTTAATTTAGTGATTTCCCACCATTGCTCTTTCATTTTTTGATACACTTAGAAGACTTTCCTATATACTTCATCCCTTCATCAGGGATTAGCAGACTGTAGCCCATAGGCCCAAGCTGCCTGCTTGCGGTTGTATTGGAACACAGCCACACTCATTTATGTATTGTGTAATACCACCATGGCAGAGGACCTGTGACACAAGACTGTGTGGTCCACAAAGCTTAAAATATTTACCATCTGGCCCTTTACAGAACAGGGCTTCCCAGGTGGCTCAGTGGTAAAGAATTGGCCTGCCAATGTAGGAGACACAAGAGGCCTGTGTTCAATCCTTGAGTCAGGAAGATTCCCTGGAAGAGGAAATGGCAACCCACTCCAGTACTCGTGCTTGGAAAACTTGGACAGAGGAGCCTTGCAGTCACAGTCCATGGGGTCACAAAGAGCCGGACACGACTAGCAACTGAGCACACACCTTTCGGAAAGAGTTTGCTCCCCAACCCTGTCTTAGATTATAAGCATTCGGTGGCACAGAAATGTATCTTGCCTCACTTAGAATGGAATTTGGGAGGCAGTGTGGTAAAATGGTTAGGACCCAAAGACTAGAATTGGATTGCTTTGAATAAAAACCATAAAGCAATGCTTTGCCAGTTCTACCTGCTGTGCAGATGCAGAAACATCCCAGAGTTGAGTTTTTTTTCATCTGAAAAGTGGGACTTGATGATGCAGTATGTGTGAAGTTAATGGAAATGATGGTGGCTGAGATAGTTATGTGCACTAGAGAAAAATATACATGGAGCCTAGTGCCTGAAAGGCCTCCCCTCTGTATTAGGTGTTATGATGATATTAGCCAAAACGTTCATTCAGAATTTTTCATAAGATGTTACAGAAAAACCGGAACGGAGTTTTTAGCCAATCCAATATTACTGAACCATTGCTGAAACAGGACTTGAATCCACTTCCTCTTCCCTATGACCTCCAGTGCCCTTTTTCGGACACTTTTCAGGCTTTTACCCCATCGATCTCTTGCTCCACCCCAATCCAATCCTCAGGGCAGTGAGTTTCATTCCTAAAGGGTAACTAGTTATTTTACTGTGGCTTGTGTGTGTGTTAAGTCGCTTCAGTCATGTCCAACTCTTTGCAACCTCATGGCCTGTAGCCCACTAGGTTCCTCTGCCCATGAGATTCTCCAGGCAAGAATTATGAGAGTGGGTTTCCATGCCCTTCTCCAGTGGGTCTTCCCTACCCAGGGATCTTCTGCATTGGCAGGAGGATTCTTAACCACTGAACCGTCCTTTAATAGCTCTCCATCACCTAGAACAGCTTGCAAATTCTTCAGCGCCCATTTCTCAGATGCATAGAAAACTGTAGCTTGCTTCCCCTGATGTGATGCTTCTGCTCTCCTTTCTCCTAGAGACAACTCCGACTCAAGCTGTACAAAGTACTCCCCACTTAAAAATCCTACCTCTGTCCTGGAGTACATTCACCTTCTCTGCCTGAAGTGGCCTGATTACCTCCCCTTGTCTGCCTTTTGACCTCTTACCCCTTCTGGGTGGTTCCAGTATTGGTTATATATATTGAAGTAGTAGGAGATGGATGCTTGAAATTCAGTTAGAACTAAGTTTACATACAGTTGGTGTTTAATAAATGCTTTTGAAATAAAATTTAAGAAGGAAAAAAAATCCATCCTAAAATTCAGGGATCCAGATATTCCCAGGAATCTCCTCCTAGGTGAAGACCAAAATCACTGTAGGTTTTTCTACTAAATTCTCATGATTCTACCAAAGTGGCCACTGCCTTTCTTCCTTTCTGGGAATTCTTTCCAGGCCGGAACCCCTTCCCGCCCTCAAAGCCCTGCAGAATGCTGCTGCAGAATGCTGGGGGCGGGTAGCATGTTTCTTGCAGCAAAGACAAAGACTACATTGTTTATTGCCTGTTCTCAGAATAAGATGATGCAAGAAAAAGATGAGACAAGACTGGCCGATGAGCTGAGCGGATGGGCATCTGGACAAACGCAGGAGAATTATCATCTATTCTTGGACAATTAAAATCGAGGGGATGGGTCAAAAGGTGCAGAGAGCCCCGCCCTCTTATCTGAGTCTCGAACTTTCCTCTTCTCTTACTTATCAGAGAAAGGTCTGCACTTTAGAGCTAGTAAATCTGCTTGGCAGGTAATCGCTACCCATCCACCAGCTGCTGCCTTGGCAAAAGGCGCATCGCCATTTCCATGGCAACACAGAGGCAGGCAAATGGCGAGCAGGCCTGGCCCCTGGCCAAGGTAATCTGATGACGTCGCGCTTTGTTAATAGAAAGAGAAAAGCAGGCCGGAGCCGCTTGCCTCTGCCTTTGCCAGTACAGGCTGGACGAGAGCAGAGTGCAGGGCTCATTAACCCGCCTGACCAGCTGTTGGCTGCTGCCTGCCAAATCCGACAAGTGGCCCGGGCTTTCTCTCTCCCTAACCCTTGTCATCTTCCAGGGAGGCTGGGCCCTGGGGGAACAAGGGCCTTTTCTTGGTGATGTCATCCGGGTATTTGTAGAATTTCCTCTTTGTGGGAAAGTTCTCTGGCAGAATCTAAAGGGATCTAACTTCCCTCAGAAGACCCCTTGGCCTTTTGAATTTTGAAGAAAGATTTTTCTAGATGAGAAAGGAGTGTGGGGTTATGCAGGAAGCAGGTTGGTGAGGGGGATGGGTCACTGATATTTTAAGTCATGCCTAACCTTAAGCAGCTTTCAAGCAGGAACATTTAACATTGCAAAACCCCTCATCAGGAAAAATAAGGCAAAGACTATCTTCAGTGAGAAAAAATGGATTACCTTGGAAAAACTAGTTGTGAAGTAAAGGGAGCTAATATATTGAGTGCCTAGTACATGACATATGGCTTGTGTATACAAAATCCGTGCCAGGTGGGCGCTGTTATCACAATTGTACAGACGAGGAAACCAAATGTGTAAGGAGCTTGCCAAGGTCACACACTGACCTTGAAGCAAGGTGCTGTTCCATGGCTGAGCTGAGATTAAAGCCCAGATCAGTCCAAAGTGCATATCTTTTCTTTCAGTCCACACAACAGTGACCTCAGCTATTCTCAGTGTTATTGACATCTTGGAGAACATCTGGTTTCCGATGTTCTGAATACAAAAATAGGGCAAATGATTTCTTGGAATTCATCAATATGTGCCTAGTAAACACTTTACAAAGATAGACACCAATTTAGTTTTCCATGCCCTTTATTTAAGGTTTTAACTCCCTACATTAAGTGTCCATGTACTGGACATTCTATGTACGTTATCATTATTCTCCAAAGTAGGGATTCTGACCACACCTTAGGGATGAAGCAACAAAGCCTTGGGTTGCCTACAGGAAAGTTTAAAAAAAAATGCATGATAACAGGGTTGATCAAACTGGGAAATCTGGGACATTGGTGGCTATATATGTCTGTAGCCTTGAAGTCTTAACAAGCAGGTACCTGGAGCAAAGCTAGGAGCGGAGGGCAGGGTTCCTGTGATTGAGAGGTGGAAATGCAACATAAGGAAGGGCTGGAAAAAATCTAAGACAGGCTGACTTTTTACCCCAGGAGCACAATCTACATCCAGGGAACTGGTAGGTCTTATCTCTCTGAAGCTGGCTAATTTTTTCTTCAGATAGAAATATAACACTTGCAAGAGGAAAGAAGTCAGAGCAAAATAGAGTTCATGGCTGAAAGAAAGTAGTAGTCTGGTGTTTTTCATGAGCCCTGGTGCTTTTCATGGTTGAAGTATTTGCAGCCAGAACCATGGTATAGCAGAGCCGAAGAATGGAAGGAAAAGATAAGCATTCATCATGACAATCATTCTATCTTCCTTTTTGCATTTAAAGCTGTGCTCTCTGTGACATACATATTATAATTCCCATATATGATTTTATTCCCATAAAATGCAGAAAATAGTTAACCAACTTAAGGAAGAAGTGAAATGAGAGGACACATTTTCTCATCCTTAGTCATTGTTCTCTCTGGCTTTCCGAGATCCACATATAGATCTCAATAGTTCAAGTTCAGGAATGTGGCCCAGTGAAATAGCATGAATTAATGTGGGCATAGGAGGTCAGAGGTCAAGGAAAACAGGGACCCAAGACAGGATGCTGAGCAGTAAAGTGGAAAAGCTAATTCCTTGTTTGGTTTAAGGTTAAGAATGGATTGAGGAAATTAGACAACACTGAGTCAGTCAGGAACAAGGCAAATTTAGTGTGGTAGGGATGACACACAAACCCATGAATGAGTGTGAAGTAGATATTAAAGATTCTTGTAATAGACTGGCAGCGGGCAAGAGAGGTGCTGTAGGGAGAAGAGCTGGAGCAGCAGCCTTTGCAACTTTGCAAAGCTGAAAGCCTTCTCAGCTTTGCAACTTTAACACTTAAGCATTTCCCCAATGTCAGATTTTATGTACATAATATCACAGAATCCTCCCAGCAACCCACTGAAATAGGCATCATTATTTATCTCTCTATTTAAAGATAAGAAACTGAGGCAAAGGGAAGTGAGGTAACCTGCCTATGCTCCCTGCATTGGCTATCTTTTGCCGTTTAACTGATTACCTCCAAATGTACAGGATCAAAATAATACATACATGCTATCTTATATTTTCTTGAGTCAGGAAACAGGACATGGCATATCTGGGTTTTCTGCTTCACAGTTTCCCATAAGACAGCAATCAAAGTGTCCTCTATGAGTGGGTTTGGCTGGGGAAGGATCTGTTTCTAGGTTGATTCACACAACTATTGGCAAAATTCAGCTTCCCACTGTCTAACACAAGCTGTTGGCTAGAGGTCAGCCTCATTTCTCCCACATGGCAACTTGCTTCTTCAAAGCCAGCAAGAAAGTGCTGAAAAGATGGAAATCACAATATTGTGTAACCTAATCACCAAAATGACAACTGTCCGGTGTTGCCGTATTCTTCTGGTTAGAAGCAAGTTATTCAAAGGGAGGGGATTACACACAGCTACAACTACCGGGAAGTGGGATTGTTCGGGAACATCTTAGTGGGGCTGCCTGTCCCCAACTCCCCAGCTAATAAGCAGCAAAGGTAATACTTGAAGCCAGATATTTTTTCTCCAGGGTCCATGCTCTTAGCCACCATTATCTTACAGCTACTCAGCCACGTGACCTAGTGCTAAATACTGTACTTTTGTGAATCTCCATTGTCCTTTTCTGTAGAACATCCAGTGATAATATTTGCACTTCAAGATTGCTCTTGGGATCATATATAATGCATATAAAATCCCTAATACATTCGTGTTTCCTAATGTGTTGAAGGGCACTCAAATAAACTGAAATGGTGGTTAATATAGATATTGCTATTTAATCAGGATAATTCAGCCTAACTTGGAGGCTAAGGGGGCACTGCCATGCTCCCATTGTTACAGCACAAGATCTTTAACGACCTGTGCTGTGTCATCCTTGGTATCTGGATTTTCCTTCTACTAGAAGCCCCATTTAATTCTCAACATTTCCTCTCCTCCCACCACAGTGGGGTTAATGTTCTTTTCGTCATACAATTGCCTCTGGGACTGAGATAGACCATAGCCTGCAGGTGTGACTTATCAACGGACCATTGATAGAAAAACTCAAAGCACACCCTGGACTATTCCAGAAAACTCTTTCAAACTCATCTTCTCCCCCCCCCCCTTTTTTTTTCCCCTTTGCCTTTCTTCCTTTCTTCTTACTGCCTCACAAAATTGTAGGTGGCTAATGCACATCCACGCCTGTCTTCTGATCAACTTTAAAGCTGTTTCCCTACAGCATGAGTGAAGCCCATGTCTCGTCCTGGACAAGATCCTGGATAAAACTGGGTAGAAGCTCTGTCAGTTACTACTGGACTGCAGCAATTGTGTTTCATTGTTTCTCTAGAGTAGAAACAATGTAAGGTGCAAGTTGCTCTTCACAATTTCTCTGTTGTGCCAGATATCCCTCAGTTCAGTTCAGTTACTCTTCTGTTCAGTTCAGTTCAGTTCAGTCGCTCAGTTGTGTCTGACTCTTTGCGACCCCATGAATCGCAGCACACCAGGCCTCCCTGTCTATCACCGATTCCCGGAGTTCACTCAAACTCATGTCCATTGAGACGGCGATGCCATCCAGCCATCTCATCCTCTGTCGTCCCCTTTTCCTCCTGCCCCCAATTCCTCCCAGCATCAGAGTCTTTTCCAATGAGTCAACTCTTCCCATGAGGGGGCCAAAGTACTGGAGTTTCAGCTTTAGCATCAGTCCTTCCAAAGAACACCCAGGGCTGATCTCCTTTAGGATGGAATGGTTGGATCTTCTTGCAGTCCAAGGGACTCTCTGTTAAAGAGGGACAAAAGAAAATCTCTAGGCTATAGAGAATAGCATTCTATGAGTCTTACAAATCTAGACTAATTGGTCTTACCTTTCTTGGAGTTCCCCTGTGGCTCAGCAGAAAGAATCTGCCTGCAATGTGAGAGACCTGGGTTCGATCCCGGGGTTGGGAAGATCCCCTGGAGAAAGTAAAGACTACTCACTCCAGTATTGTGGCCTGGAGAATTCCATGGACTGTGTAGTCCATGGGGTTAAAAGAGTGGGACACAACTGAGCAACTTTCACTTTCACTTCCTATTCTTACTTTTATAGAACCAGTGCTGATTACTCTAGCCCACATTCTTGACATTGTTACAGAAACTCATCCCCAACACAAAGGATCCAAGTGACAACACCTGAGAAATACTATTTTTGGTCATTGCATTGGGAACTGGGATGGTGGAGTTAAAAAATGGAAGTCCTTTCTTGAAAGGGCTCCATTGACTATGTTTTAGCTTAATTTCTATCTCATGCTTCATAGTGGCAGGAGACCTGTATTCCAGTCCTGATTCTTTTTTTTTTTTTTAACTTTACAATATTGTATTGGTTTTGCCATATATTAAATTGAATCCACCACAGGTATACACGTGTTCCCCATCCTGAACCCTCCTCCCTCCTCCTTCCTGGTACCATCCCTCTGGGTCGTCCCAGTGCACCAGCCCCAAGCATCCAGTATCATGCATCGAACCTGGACTGGCGATTCGTTTCATATATGATATTATACATGTTCCACTATGCGGTTTCGAATAACCTCTTCCCTCACCAGTAATCAGTTCCCGCAGCTATCATATGGAAAGCTTTAATCACGCTCTCTAAGTGTCCTGGGATTGGACAGTGAAACCACTTTTTTCTTTGCATCTGTCATTGAGTTTTCTGTGCAAAATGTAGCTCAAGGAAAATTCTTTGTGAATCTGCACTCCAAGCTATCCTAAATATGGCAAAGCAAATCCATTTCCTGTTAAGTTTCCTTGGAAGCACAAAAAAGCAGAGATTGTGAATTCTCAGCTAAGTACATTTTTCCCCCAGACTTACTTGAGGGAGGATGGGATGGGAACACTGTGTCAGACAAAATTAAAACGTACCACACAAGTGGAGCCCTCGGCTAATCCAAACAGAATGATGGGGGTGGATGGTCAAAGTCTGAACCATTTTAATGCAGGCATGAAGATAGGCCACACAGTTAGATCAGAATTTAAATAACTTCACTTCACATGTTGCATTTTAAAGCCCCACTCCCAAGCACTCAAAAAACTTCCAAATGTTTCATTTGGGGAAGCAGATGCCCCTGAATGAAGACTGTTCCTCTATTGTCTTCTCCTTTATCCCTTCCCCAGAGTTAACTGCTTATTCTCCAGGACTGAGAATTCTGGAAGATGAGGAGTCCTCTGAAAAGACGAGCTTCCCTGGTGGCCCAGCTAGTAAAGAACCCCGCTGAATGAGGGAGACCTGGGTTTGATCCCTGGGTTGGAAAGATCCCCTGGAGAAGGGAACGGCTACTCACTCTAGTATTCTGGCCTGGAGAATTCCAAGGGGGTCACAAAGAGGCAGACACGACTGAGTGACTTTCACTGAAAAGACAGTGTCTCGCCATTTTAGTTTGAATCTCCTGTGATATGGGCTTGGTAAGGGGCAAGTTCATGGGGTCATCTGAGACAGTGTCCCACGTATAGACCAGAAGATGCAGATGTTTGTCAGGTACTATGTGAGGCCTCACCTGATTGGCCAAAACTCATTGAGCGTCTCCTCGATGCCAAGCACCGTCCCAGGTACCAGACATAAAGTGGTGAGCCAAACAGTGTAGTACCTGCCTTCCTGGAGCTTGTTGCTGCTGTTGTTTAGTCCCTAAGGCTCTATGCGACTCCATGGAATATAGCCCGCCAGGCTTCTCTATCCATGGGATTTCACAGGCAAGAATACTGGAGTGGATTGCCATTTTCTTTTCCAAGGGTTCGTCTCGACTGAGGGATTGAACTTGCATCTCCTGCGTTGGCAGGTGAATTATATATCACTGAGCCACCAGGGAGACTTTGACTTACTGTCTTTTAAATGTAGCCAGAGGAAAATTGAAATTACTAGGGAGGAAAGTAAATTGGTACTAATTCGTTTGTCCAAGGGGTGAGGTGAGATCATAAGTGACCAAGGAGTTCAAAGGTTCAAAGTGAGAGGTGGGTGTGAGGTGGAATGTAATATAGGCAGAGCAAGCTATTCAGAACCAGGATATGGAAGAAGGTGAGAATGGAGGAGTCCTAGTGCTTAGGAGCAAGCTGAGTAGTAAAAATTAGATTATTTCATTTTAAAGAACTCTTTTAGATAGAAAAGTAAACAGCCAACAAAGACCCCCTTCTTGCTTTGTCTCTTATTGTGCCAAACCAAATGTTCTTAAATCTTAAAATTGTGTGTTTTAATATTTTCATTTGATGTATTCATATGTATACTCCCTTCTTTCTTTTCCTTAGCTACTGCTTCACAGTATGCTCCATATACATAGTTCAAATGAAGGCCAAAATACTTGTTTAGTGCCCAAAATGTGTTCTAAGTGGACATATGACTATATTTTCACAGATAGTGTAGTCCTGCTGCTACTGCTGCTAAGTCGCTTCAGTCGTGTCTGACTCTGTGCAACCCCATAGACGGCAGGTCACCAGGTTCCCCCGTCCCTGGGATTCTCCAGGCAAGAACACTGGAGTGTGTTGCCATTTCCTTCTCCAATGCATGAAAGTGAAAAATGAAAGTGAGATCTCTCAGTCATGTCCGACTCTTTGCGACCCCATGGACTGCAGCCCACCAGGCTCCTCCGCCCATGGGATTTTCCAGGCAAGAGTATTGGAGTGGGGTGCCATTGCCTTCTCTGTTACTACTTTTATGAAGGGCTTCTTTAAATAAGAACACAACTAGAGAAGAGTAAGATAAAGAATGACTTAGAAATTGTTTTAATCTCAAGAAACTTACTGGAGTCAAGGATAGTGCTCCAGGAAAAGAAAAGTTTTGAATATTTGAAGGTAGCATTACAACTACCTTCAAATCACTGATTGGGTGAAATGTGAATAAGGAATTCATCATGTGAGGATAGATGGTGGGGAATTATAAGGAGAACATGATTGATGCAATCTGATGTCTATATAGAAAGAGATGTACAATACTGCCATGAGTTTTCTAAGGAGGTATTATGCATAAGCATAAGCATAGGATGGAACTTCTCTGGTGGCTTAGTGGTAAAGAATCCATCTGCCAAAATAAGAGACACAGGTTCAATCCCTGAGTTAGGAAGACCCCTTGGAGAAGGAAATGGCAACTCACTCCAGTATTCTTGCCTGGAGAATCCCAGGGACGGGGGAGCCTGGTGGGCTGCAGTCCATGGGGCTGCAAAAGACTCAGACATGACTTAGCAATTAAACAACAGCATAGGATGAGGAATAATGTGACACATGACTCGTGCAGTACACATTGTGATGGACTATACCAATCTCACCTTAATGAAGCAATTGCAGCCCCAGCTATAAGTCCTTTCGAGGATTGCCTGAGCTCTAGAAAGCCACTCACCCGAGGTTATGCCCCTTCTCAGGATATCTCAGATTCAAAGACTGATCCATGTGGGAGTATAGAGGTCTGACCCAACTCTAAATAATTCCTGAAAGCCAGTCTCGTTCCTGCCCTTCTCATGGGCCACCTAAAGGTTTTGAGAATGCTTTGCAGCTTGATGACTTCCTCTTCCCAATCTTATTTCTTCCCCTTCCTATCAAAGGTATTGATGCCAAGGGGATGGCTTAAAATATCATGCATGCTTGCTCTAACTCTGTCTCAGAGTCTGATTCCCAGAAACCCTACTTGTAACAGAAATCAGCATATCAAAGTGCAAAACATTGTCTTCCTTTGGTAATTGTGGTTATTAGAACATGACTTATATGCAGAGTACAGCATGAGAAACGCTGGGCTGGAAGAAGCACAAGCTGGAATCAAGATTGCAGGGAGAAACATCAATAACCTCAGATATGCAGATGATACCACCCTTATGGCAGAAAGTGAAGAACTAAAGAGCCTCTTGATAAAAGTGAAAGAGGGGAGTGAAAAAGTTGGCTTAAAGCTCAACATTCAGAAAATTAAGATCATGGCATGTGGTCCCATTACTTCATGGCAGATAGATGGGGAAACAGTGAAAACAGTGGCTAACTTTCTTTTTTTGGGCTCCAAAATCACTGCAGATGGTGATTGCAGCTATGAAATTAAAAGACGCTTACTCCTTGGAAGGAAAGTTATGACCAACCTAGATAGCATATTGAAAAGCAGAGACATTACTTTGCCAACAAAGGTCCATCTAGTCAAGGCTATGGTTTTTCCAGTGGTCATGTGTGGATGTGAGAGGCGGACTATAAAGAAGGCTGAGCACTGAAGAATTGATGCTTTTGAACTGTGGTGTTGGAGAAGACTTTTGAGTGTCCCTTGGACTGCAAATAGATCCAACCAGCCCATCCTAAAGGAGATCAGTCCTGGGTGTTCATTGGAAGGACTGATGTTGAAGCTGAAACTCCAATACTTTGGCCACCTAATGCGAAGAGCTGACTCATTTGAAAAAACCCTGATGCTGGGAAAGATTGAAGGCAGGAGGAGAAGGGGATGACAGAGGATGAGATGGCTGGATGGCATCATCAACTCTATGGACATGGGTTTGGGTGGACTCTGGGAGTTGGTGATGAACAGGGAGGCCTGGGTGCTGCAGTTAATGGGGTCGCAAAGAGTCAGACATGACTGAGTGACTGAACTGAACTGAACTGAGAGATTAAGGACTTCTGCTTCATTATTTAAAGGCTATATCCCTTTTTCCTTTTCACTGTCTTCCCTCTCATTTTCTTTTCTCCTTTCCCTTTTCCCTCCCATCAATGCCTTTCCCTACTTAGCTTAAGGTTGTTGGCCCAAGACTGAACATGAGCCATCATTATCCCAGTATCATTAGAATGAGACATATCATAACAGATTTTCAGGACCATGGGCAGCAGCGCATATGCCACCTTTTTCCCATCCCATCCCCCCCACAGTATAACATTTTTATTCTCTCAGGAGTTATTCCAGGAAGACCCTAGAGTAATCTTTGTCAATGGGGTTGATATTATTGATGTGATTCCTGCATTGGGATAGGTGAATTAGACCAGGGACTTGTCATCCATCTTTGAGATTTTATGATTTTGTGCTTGAATTTCTCATGCCAGTCCTGGTAATATCACTACCCTTCTGTTCAGTTCAGTTTAGTAGCTCAGTCATGTCTGGCTCTTTGTGACCCCATGGACTGCAACACGCCAGGCTTCCCTGTCCATCACCAAGTCCTGGAGTTTGCTCAAACTCATGGCCATTGTGTCAATGATGCCATCCAACCATCTCATCCTCTGTCATCCCCTTTTCCTCCTGCCTTCAATTTTTCCAGGCATAGGGTCTTTTCAAATGAGTCAGCTCTTTGCATCAGGTGACCAAAGTATTGGAGCTTTGGCTACAGCATCACTCCTTCCAATGAATATTCAGGACTGATTTCCTTTAGGATTGACTGGTTGAATCTCCTTTCAGTCCAAGGGACTTTCAAGAATCTTCTCCCAACACCACAATTCAAGAGCATCAATTCTTCAGTGCTCAGCTTTCTTTATGGTCCAACTCTTACATCCATACATGACTACTGGAAAAAACCATAGCTTTGACCAAATGGACCTTTGTTGGTAAAGTAATGTCTTTTTTTTTTAATATGCTGCCTAGGTCAGTCATAACTTTTCCTCCAAGGAGCAAATGTCTTTTAATTTCATGGCTGCAGTCACCATCTGCAGTGACTTTGGAGCCCAAGAAAATAAAGCCTGCCACTGTTTCCATTGTTTTCCCCATCTACTTGCCATTAAGTGATGGGACCAGATGCCATGATCTTCATTTCCTGAATGCTGAGTTTTAAGCCAGCTTTTTCACTCTCCTTTCTCACTTTCATCAAGAGACTTTTTAGTTCTTCTTCACTTTCTGCCACAAGGGTGGTATCATCTGCATATCTGAGGTTATTGATATTTCTCCCCGCAATCTTGACTCCAGCTTATGCTTCATCCAGTCTGGCATTTCTGTAGTCGCATACTTTGAATCCGCCCAGATATTAGATCTATACATTAATAAAACTGGATATGAGTGTTTCTGTTGGAAAATTTCACTGAATCATTGCAAACTATTCATGATCCTCTATGTATTTGGCTGTCTGGCTTGTCTAATCAATAAAGACACCTAAAGAGTAGGCAGATCTCCTTACATGTATTATATGAAGCATTAAATGTCTTACTCTGATTAATTTTAAATTGTAATATTTTCTTTACTCCAAAAACTATCTATGAAATATATCAGGAACTTTTCTTTTCTCCATACATGTTTCAAGCAAATGCTGGCTTTTTAACTTAAAATGTTAATATAGGAATGTTTGCACATCACTTCTATCATCTTTGATTTAAATTAAGTGGAATATATCATAGGGAAAGAGAGGAAGAGCCTTAAATATTACTAGTCTCTAAACTTCATGAGGACAGAGACCTTCCCCTTCTTGATTGCACTATATCACTAAAACACCCCAAAAGAATAGTGTTTTAAGAAAAAAAACACTTAAATTGAGCCAAGTGGAATCAAAGGCCCTATTTTCTGGAAATGAAGCAAGGACATTCATTCTAAGGACATTGCTGCTCAGAAGGGAAGAAATCCAAGTTTTGTGATATTGATATGAAGATAGTTTCCATGGAGTGCAAACTCAAGCAAAGAACAAATAACTCTCTCCTCCATAGGGAGCTTTTGTGCTTTCCCTAACAAAGTGTTGCCTTGGACTTCAGAGAGGACATATTAGTTCTACTCAAGGGACTGGAAACTGTCCTTAGGGGAAATGAAAGTTAACTTGAAGTACTGATCTCATTGATTCTCTTTTCAAATGAGTTGAGAAATGGTCAGCATGACCTGCCTTGAGTGGATCTGCCCACTGGCCCTATGCCTTAGGCCACAAAGACTCTAAAAATAGCCAAGGCACTGTAAACAGCCTGTTCTTTAATACTACTTCTAATAATAATAATAGCAAAATAATAAAATGAAACATAAGAATTATAATAAGAGCTTCCAATAGGGGCCCTCATTACATGCCAAGCACTACTTGAAGCATTTGACAATACTCTGAACAACTGACAATTCTCTGAACAACTCCTGTGATGTATTATTGTTTTACAAATTTTATATTTCACAAATGTGACAACCCAGGCTTGAACTTGTCCAAAGTTAAGAAGTAAAAACAAAATGAAATGTTTGTTGAATTGATGGATAAACTCTATAACCCTGATAGTTCAACCTGTAGTACAACAAATTCTGCAGATAAATACTTGATTTCTATGAATTAATCAATTAACTAAAATTAATTAATTCAAGTGAAGACTTGATTGGGCATAGAATTTCAAAAACTAAAAATAATGTTGACAGTTGGTCAAAAAAATCAGAAAACCTAAGACATAGCCCCCTCTCCTGCCATTCATGGTGGTAAAAAAAATGTGTGGAATTTCCTCTTTCTCTGAATTACAGAAAAGTAATCTCTATAGTGTTTTCTGGGGTATTTGAAAAACAATAGTGTTTGAACATCTCTGTCAGACAGGAAATAATGAATAAGCCTCCTAAGTGAAGTAAAAAGAGATAATTATTCATCCTGGTTTGATAAAAACCAGCATTATGAAAATGAGTTTAAAAATATGCTTTAGGTACATTTCCTGAGCAAGCCAGTTTTCCACCTGGACAAAATTAATTAAAAATTCTTCTGCACACCATCCTCACCCTCTGCCTCCAAGTCCCTCTGCAGATAGAGAGGCAAGTGGGGATCCCCAGCTTTGTGATTGAGAAGTGCCCAGAACCTGGGTTGGCTGTGAGACAACAGGTGAGTCTTTTCACTCTGGTGGACTCCAGTTCCTCCTTTTGAGGAGGAACAGCAACCAGCAGGCAGGCAACAACAACCAACCTGACCCCCAAGGCATTAATCAGCCACGCATTCTTTGATTCTGAATCACAAAAGACATTATCACCAATTCTTCTACGTTTTTTGCTCTAGAAATTTCTTACAGTATTAAGCATACAGCCAGACCAAACCAATATACTCATTCACTCTTTACTTTTTTTTCCTTTCAACAAGTGTTTCTTGAATGCCTGCTATGTACCAGGTGTTGTAGGCTCAAGGGCTGACCTGGTGAAAAAAGTTTTTAAAAATCCTGTCATGGGGAAGCCTCATCTATGCTAGAAGGAGATGGACAAAAGGCAAGGAAACAAGTAAAATAAAAACTGTGTCAGATAATGAAAGTAGATCAAGCAGGGAAACAGAGCGGGCAGAATGGAGTGTTGACCTGAAACAAATGCGCTGTCCGATTTATTTGGGGTCAGTGGAGGATTGCAGTAGGGGATCTGCAACTATGGTGAACCACATGCAAATCCTCTCATGGCAAGGGAGGGAAATGTCTTTTCTAGATAGTAAAAGGAAGTTGGGAGGGTTCTCAGAAACAAAGAATCCATGGCTGTTTATTGGCTGAATCCTTGCCAGGAAAGAAGAGGAGTCTTTCTTCTTCCTGTTGGACTCTTGCTATCATCACTGGGTATGAGAGCTCCCCCTTCTGGTCTCTGACTTTCTGTAGGTGAAGTTTCTTTTGGCTTATTATTATAATTTTTTCGATAAGAAATGGCTCTTTCCTGGAGGCTAAGCAGTAAAGAACCCATCTACCAATACAGGAGACATGGGTTCCATCCCTGGGTTGGGAAGATCCCCTGGAGTAGGAAATGGCAATCCATTCTAGTAGTCTTGCCTGGAGAATCCCATGGACAGAGGAGCCTGGTGGGCTACAGTCCATGGAGGTCTCAAAGAGTCAGACATGACTTAGCGACTAAAACAACAAACAAACAAAAGTAGGTTGGGTTGATTTGGTCACACAGAAGACAAGGCATTATATGAGAGACAGTAGAGGCAAGCAAGAGAGTGAGCTGAAAAGTCATCTGGGGGAAGAATTTACCGAGCAGAGAGAATGCAGTGCAAGGACCTTGAGGCAGAAGCCACTTGGTGAGGTCAAGGAAAGCAAGGCCACTGTGGCTGCAGCAGTGTGAGGGAGGGGTGGCATGACCTGACTCAGTTCCTGTGAAAAGAGATTGACGTGGGGCCAAGGTAAACGCAAGGTGGTGGGGTTGGCAGTCCTTCTATAAAAGACTGCATTGTGGAGTAACTGCCTCATAGACACTGTGCCTGGGTGCTCACCACCCAAGGTGAGTCTTCAGAGTTCATCCATAGGTGTGACTCTAACATTGGCTGTACTTCTCCAGATAAAGTTTGCTCATGGCTTACTGTAAAACATGTGGCATTTTTTTTTCTTTAAACACTGAGGAGTTTGGATACTTTTTGTATCATTTCAACTCTTAAAACAGTAATAATGTTGCACATATGCAAAAATTTGTGTAAATAATCCAAGTCAAGATATGAGGAAAATTCAATGGAATGTGTATAATAATAAATAAATCTAACCGCATTACAAAGGAACAGTGTAACCAGTCTGATGCAGGTGGGAAAGAAGAAAACTAACCTTAAGTTACCTTTAAAAAAATAGTATTTTTGACTGCACGTGCTGCGGTGTGCTCAGTCATGTCTGACTCTTTGTGACCCATGGACAGTGGCCCATCAGGCTCCTCTGTCCATAGGATTTCCCAGGCAAGAATACTGGAGTGGGTTGCCATTTCCTCCTCCAGGGAATCTTCCTGACCCAAGGATCAAACCCAAATCTCCTGCATTGGCAGGCAGATTCTTTACTGCACACTGTAGAGCGAAAGACAAAAAAAAAAAAAAATCCTACAAAACATTGGTTATTTGTATGATAATAGTACAATTATTATTCAAAAGTATCAGTATGATCTCATAAGTTTTAAGATAGATAGGAAGGTGGGTACAGACAGAGTTAAATACATACATTCTTTCTGACTCTCCTCTCTGAAAGAACCTAGATGTAAATGACACCTCAGTAGCAGTTAACACATCTAGCACCCAGGTATTGGTTTCTAAATACCATTATCCAATAGAAATCACCAGGGCTTCTTGGAGAAATGACGTATGGCAGGGAAAGTACAACATGGAGTTCATTGACAAACTATGGGTAGCTTAAAACTAGACACGGTGAAATCAGGAAACAAATAACAAGAGCAATTAAAAACCAAACATGACTCATTTTTCCTTATATTTTTTTTTTGTTGTTGTTCTATTTTGTTCTTTTCTTCCTTTTTTTTTTTCTGAGAACCAGCTGACCATCATATCCTTGTTTTGTGATACCAGCGTAAGAATATGCTTTAAAAATCGTGGTATCGATCCTGAAGGATCTAAGAATCAATTGGAAAGAGTTCCTAATAGCTCAATCATGTTCAATAGGTACAAGAAAATAAACAACAGTATTGGATTATAACTCTCAAAAACTAAAATAAATCCATAAGTTAAAGCCATATAAATTTTAAGGAAAAAAAATAAATGGGAGAAGAGGAAAAATTCTTCCTTACAGGAGAACTTTAATATATGCAGAAGAAAAAAACAGAAATATAAAATCACCATTTGGGGAACACCATAGTAATAATTGTTGCCAAGAAGAACTATTAATAGATAATAAAATTAATGGGTGATAGTAGGATAGTAAACAGCTTATTTGCATAACCTCAAAATATCTCCCCGCAAAGTCATTATTGAATGCAAAGAGGGAAATTGTAATTTTATAGGGCAGCAATCTGGTAACTATAACCTTGTGTGCATGCGTGTTAAGTTGCTTCAGTCGTGTCTGATTCTTTGCAACCCTATGACTATAGCCCGCCAGGGTCCTCTGTCCATGGGATTCTCCAGGTGAGAATACTGGAGTGGGTTGCCATGCCCTCCTCCAGGGGATCTTCCTGACCCAGGAATCAAATTGCACCTCTTATGTTCCTTGTATTGGCAGGCAGTTTCTTTACCATTAGTGCCACCTGTGAAGTCCCAGCTATAACCTTATGCAAGTGTTATTAAATCATCAGTAATATCAATAATAAGGCATCAACATTTTGCAAAAAGTGGTTAACTTCCTGAGTCTTCATTTTATTATCAGCAAAATGGGCATATCCTTGCCTACCTCAGGTTATCGTGAGAGTTAAATGATGTATATGTATTAATAGAAAGCATGTAGTATACAACTTGGTACTCATATTCAATCAGTGCTGATCATTTTTTTCAATAATTTGATCCCAGTATCAAACTATTTCTGTTTATTTCAAAAGGCTCTCATTAGATCCCACACCCAGTATGTTGTTCACATTTTTTTCTCCAGTTTGATCCCCAAGTTTGAGTCTGCCAAGTTACTTTTAAAATAGCAACTTTTCTGTGGTAGGCAAAATTCTCATGATACTAGATTAAACTTCCCCATCTCACAAGTTTACAAAATTTATTTACAGTTTACAAGGCCATTTCTATTACTGACACATTCCACTGCATAGGCAGCCTACAACGTAAAATTATTATGAACCACATTTTATAGATGAACATGGAACCTCAGAAGGATGATGATTTGTCCCAAGAGCAATGGTTCACAAAGGGACAGTCAGAACTTGAACTTGAGAGTATTGCTCTTTTGAACTCACTGTGGCCCTCTGAACTATGGCAAGTGACTATCGTGTACATCACAGACTCATTTAAATGGCAGCTCTGTGGAGAGAGGACGTGTATTTCCAATGCTGAGCCCTTCATCCATCTCTCTCTGATAGGAACATAAGTTTCAAGGCACAGAGAAGTTGAAGCTAAGATAGATGTATTAATGAGCAATTGCAGCTGCTACATTTCCAGTTGGCCTCTTGGTTTTGAGAGTTGTTCCAAATTGTTTGTTCTGGTTTTTATTCAGCTCTTATCTCTTCCTTTCTTATAAGAGGAAAAATGAGAAAACTCATATAAACAGACAGGACAGGAAGTAACGCAAGGAAGACAGTTACAGCCTGCTCTATCCACAGCTTTCCCATTCTCACTAAAAACAGGATAAAAGGAAAGTAGAAATAGAAAAGAAACCATATTGAAGAGGAAATACTCAGCTTTAAGGGCCGTTATGTGCAATCCAGATGCCCTTGCCCTGCTAATGTTTGGGGAGAAAGACAGTTCAGCTGTGAGATAACTTAGCTGTGTCCTCCAGCACTAAGTAATTCGTTCTAATGAGTTTTCCAAGGAAAATTAATTTTTCAGCACTAAAGGAAAGAAGGCATGGAGTCTCAGAAAAAATCTGAGCAGACGTTGCAACAAGGGTTATCTAAAGAACTGAAACTAGAGAAGCCTCAAAGGCATTATCCATTCTGGCATTCAGGGACATGATACGACCACTCTGCCACCCGGCTCTGACATATCCAAAATGCCCCCAGAGTCTCTGAATATGAAGAAACATAGTCTATCTAACCCACCACATTTCACCTGAAAACCTGGGCACCAATATCACTGTTCGAACAAATCAGCAAGAAGAGCGATTGAGATGGAATCCACAGAGAAGGTATTAGTTGGAGGAACAGATTGTAATGAATAATCCAGCCTTTGTCATCACTACCCCAGGGAGCACTGTACGCACTGACCTCTTGCTCATGCTAGAAATGATTTTTATTTGATGGCCCTTTTGGAGAAAGCAAATAGTTCATGCATTTTGAGTTGGCCTGATTGGACTCAGGACTGCCTTTCAAAGCGGCTAGCTTATGGGGCCTCTGGGTCAGATGACTGGTGGATTCTGCAGTGGGCTTCTGTGTACAAAACAGAAGAGCCACTGGCAAGCACTGCAGGTGTCTCTCCAAGCCATCCTGCTCAGCGGGCGAACAGCCAGGCTTATGCTTGTACCACTGTTGCGGCTAGCACCAGTCACTGGGGGCTGGAGAAATGAGACCAGTGGTACCTATTAGACTGGCTGACTTCTTCAATTCGGCTCTTGATTTTTGTTTCCAGTCTTCAATTAGGGAAAGTGTGTCCCTGGAGAAGGTATAAATCAGCCTCACAGATGAACGCAGCATAGAGGCGTGGGAACACAAAGAAAGCAGACTGCAAGCATGTTTGCATCAGAGTGAACAGGGACCGCGCTCTAGTTCCCTTGTACTTCCTTATAAGGGTATGGCTGACCTTGGGAATGACTGTGAGGTTCAGCTCGGTTCAGCTCCAACACATTTATCAGGATCCGTTATCTGCTGGGATTTAAGCTGGGATCTGGCAGTAATACTATGAGAAGAGATGATAATAATGATCAATATTTACTTTGCACTTTCTCCTTACTCAACAAGGCTAACAATATTAAATCTGCTATCTCATTTAATCCTTACAACAACCCTGGAGATACAGTCTATTGATATTAATAAAAAAGGAGGCTAAAAATGAGAGCTGTTAAGTGCTTGTCCATGTGCATATGCCTAATAAAAGAAGAGACTAAGTTGCAAATCTAGGTCTGATTTCTCAACATTGCATGCACTGCTTTTAGCAGATTGCTAGCTGTTCATCAAAATCCTTTCCCACATTTGTAAGCTTTTCTTTTGAAATTGAGTCTAGCCATATGCAACTTCTCCCTGGTAGATTGTAAATAGAAATGGTGTGTACCATGTAGCTAGCATCAGGCTTTAAAAAAGAAGCACATTTCCTCCACGACTTTTTTCTCATTCCATAGTCTGAATGCCAATAAAAATCAGTGCTATGGGATAGTAAGTCACAAGACAGGAGGAGCCTGGGCCCCCAAATCACTGCATGGAGAAAAAAATCATGCCAACATGGAACAGTCTACTTGGACTATTACATAAACAAGAAACATTTTACCCTAATTAATATGCTGCCTAATGCAAATACAATTAAGGCATAGCTTCTATCTTTGAGTCAAACTGGGCAATCAGATTTTGAGCAGCATATTCTTGTGTTTTTTGTGTATTTTTGAGTCCCAATATATTTTTTTCACAGAACGCTTTAGCCTACTTCTCAATACTGGGGAGAGACTCATTTTATTAAAAAAACAAACAAACAAAAAAACTTGAAATAAAAACATTATCTTGGATAGGATGGTCACTGTTTTCAGATGAAGAGTCCGAAGACAAGCAGCATTAACTTTCGTCTCTGTGTCCCTAATTAGCAAAATTGGGACTAATGCTTAGAAGATTTAGAGAAGTTTTAGTTATTATGCAAAAACCTGTTCTATTTGGTCAAAGTACACAAAGGTGAAAAAAGAAATAGTGAGTTCCTCATCCCTGGATCTCTTAAGAGGTAGCGAGATTGGAAAGCCATTACGTACAAATGGTGTAGCAAGTGTTGACAATGAATGGCCACTTTCCAGTCAGTATGGCCTCTAATCAGGAGACCTTGATCTTAAGAACATTTGATTATGTGAGTGTTTGAATCAATTTCTAGGTCTCCATGCTTCATGTTTCCTCCTGCTATAACGACTCCATGTGTATGTCCTTCTTCAGAAGAAAGTGAGTATGGTGGATGACTTATCTCCATTTGAGGACTGCTCTGGTTTGAATCATGGTTGTTTCTTTCTAAATATGTCTCTTGAACCAATTATTTAATTTTTCTGCACCTCAGTGTTCTCAACTGTAAATGTACACAATAATAATGCTACTGGTAGGTAGTAATATTAATACCTCCCAGACTGGGTTTTTGGAAGGATTAAATGAGCACTTGGACCTGTTCCTGACACATTCTAGGTGCTCAGTAAACGTGAGTTATAATTAACATTGGGGAGTGCTGATTCACCTAGGTGATTACTCTTCCCACTAATATTTATCAGTGCATTGCCCTGTTCTCCTAGAATTCCCCAGTGTCTGCATCATTAGAGTGAGCTTGGGTGTCTTCCTCTGCCCGAAAACACTTTCTTATATTAGCAGGTGGACATGCAATATCAAAGTCAATTACATGCAAGAATGACTGATGGAATTTCAGGTATGGTGATAGTTGATTATGAAAAACACTTTTTTAGCAAGGAATCACTTTGGAATGCATTTGAAAAGACCATCATCTGAGAGGTTAAGCCAATTAGGAATAATAAGACTAACTATGCATCCATTTCTCTGAACCTCAGACATCTTATCTATAAAATGAATTCTCTGGACTCAATTATGTCTTTCCTATTTCCTTAAGTTGAGATATAGATGTATTCTTTTATTTTTTGAAGGTTTTTTTTTATATGGATCATTTTTTAAGTCTTTGTTGAATTTGCCATTATATTGCTTCTGTTTCATGGGTTTTTTGTTTTTTGGCTGCAAGGCATGTGGGATTCTAGCCCTCCAACCAGGGATCGAACCCACATCCCTGCACTGGAAGGCAAAGCCTTAAACACTGGACTGCAGCCTTATTCTTGGTGTAACTGATACCATGCAGAGATTTTGCCAAATGTGAGGACTGAAGAAATCACTGGGGATGGTGACCCATTTTGCTGACCCAGATACATGGCCTGTTTGTGTGTATTGAAATGAAAACCTAGGAAAACTATGATTGATCAAAAAGGAGAAACTTTGTCAGAATGAGAAAAGAGCTAAAGAAGTTCCATGTCCTTTGGAAACATCTAGTTCACTTTTAAGAACTGTTTACAAATTTCTTGCAAGTTGTTTCCCTGACCTACATAGGCCCTCTTCCAAGATTTTCAAGCAACATCTGCATTCTTCACTTTATTTAGGATTGATTCCATTAAACACATGGACCTATGTTTTCATGAAGCTTTATTTCCATGCAGATGCTGCTGCTGCTGCTGCTAAGTCGCTTCAGTCATGTCCGACTCTGTGCAACCCCATAGACGGCAGCCCACCAGGCTCTGCTGTCCCTGGGATTCTCCAGGCAAGAAATGCAGATGCTACAGCTATTCATTACATTTTCTTGTGTATTCTAGGTTGCTATTTTCTCATTTTTTTTTTCTCTCTCTCTCTCCTCCTCACTGAGTCACAAGTTAGTTCTGCAGATTCCAGAACTAGAATATTTGAGGCTTTGTATCCAAAATAGCCTGGAGCCACTGGGTGAGTATGACACCAAAAAATAATTTCAGGCTTTAATCCCAAAGGTCCAGAGGAAGGGAATGGCATAAAAACCTGATAAGGGAAGAGAAAGAATATCTAAAGTGTAAATAGAGGGTCCTAGTAATCACATTAATACACATAGCACTTTTTACATTCATTTTATTGGCCTCTGGCTGCTTAAGTTATGAGTGGCTCCGTGTTGGTGAAAAGTTATATGTTATGGATAATATATTATTTATTTAGTCATTCATTCAGTAAATATTCATTGAGTATCTCCTAGGTCCTGGGGATATGGTCATAAGCAAAACATGAAATCACTGTCTTCATGGAGCTTATATTCTGGGAGCAGGAAAGTGACAGATGAGCAGCAGTAAAAGAATGTACCGTGTGGGGATCAGGTCTCCACAGGCTGCAGAGGTTCAGGTGATAGCAGTGGTTAGGTGTGTGTCTGGGGGTGCCCTAGGTGTTCTAGGGCAGATCAGACCTGGAGACATTGGAGCTGAGACCTCCAAGATGAGAAGGGGTTAGATACAGGAAATGCAAGGGTAAAACACTCCAGTCAAAGAGAAGGGCAAATGTAGGACTCTGAGGCAGAAGTGAATACAGGCATCATCTAAAGAGTTGGTGTATGACACCAACAATGTATGACAGAGGAGAAGCTGGCATCATTAGAAACCAAAAAGGCAGAGCAGGGCAGTTTACTCAGGGTATAGGAAACCAAGTGAAAATTGTACATAAAATTCGCTCTTATTTTCTTTTTTCTTTCCTTTTCCTCAAATATTTTGGTCTTTCTCAATGTTAAACTTTTATATTTGGCTCTTTTGTTGTTGTTATTCAGTCGCAAAGTCATATCTGACTCTTTGCGACCCCATGGACTACAACCCACCAGGTTCCTTTGTCCGTGGGATTTTCCCAGGCAAGAATACTGTAGTGGATCACCATTTCCTTCTTCAGGGGATCTTTCTGACCCAGAGATCAAGTCTGTGTCACTTGCATTGGCAAGCAGATTCTTTACCACTAACCTAGCAAGGAAGCCCATTTGGCTCTTCAGTTCAGTTCAGTCTCTCAGTCGTGTCCGACTCTTTGGGACCCCATGAATCGCAGCATGCCAGGCCTCCCCATCCATCACCAACTCCCAGAGTTCACCCAAATGCATGTCCATCAATTTGGTGATGCCATCCAGCCATCTCATCCTCCATCATCCCCTTCTCCTCCTGCCCCCAATCCCTCCCAGCATCAGGGTCTTTTCCAATGAGTCAACTCTTCACATGAGGTGGCCAAAGTATTGGAGTTTCAGCTTCACCTTCCAATGAACACCCAGGACTGATCTCCTTTAGGATGGACTAGTTGGATCTCCTTGCAGTCCAAGGGACTCTCAAGAGTCTTCTCCAACACCACTTATCCTTTATTATCTTTCCTTTTCTCATTTTCTGTCCCACACCTCACCTTCTTTTGAAGGGATTTGCACCAATTTCTTTTTCTCTCCACGCTCCCCTCTTAGAGCAATATCTATGAGAGCAATACCTGGAATGCAGTCCTTTCCCCCCACAGTTTGTAGATCCCACCTGTAACATGACGATCAGATTCCCCTGACTCTGCCAAGGAGTTCCCTGTAAGACTCAAGCAATATGATTGCCTAGACCTTTAGGATTGTACTTAGTCATTCATGGGCTTCCCGATTTGCATTCTGGTTTCACAAACACGCCTTAGGCATTTTAATGCTTGTTATCTTATTTATTGCTCACAGTAGTCCTTTAAGATAGATAATATGACTCCTATTTTTATTGATGAGGAAATTTCCAAATGCTCTCAACATGAGGCAGATAGTAAGTTGTAGAACTGGGGGGTATGGATGCAGGTGCTCTGTAATACCTGTGATGGTCTCTTCAGTTCATACTTATGTTTTGTATTGCTCTTCAACAGTTAACTCATTATTTCCTAGTCTCGTCACTTTAATGGTGGAGACTGTCCATGAACCACTTTCCTGGCAGACATCTGTGCCTTCTTCATGAATCCCCGTCTTCATTCTTGTATGTTTGCTTTTCCTACAGCTTGAAAATTTTCAAGCTCACCAAGAAACATTAAGTTCACCTTCCTCTGTGCTCCTTATATGCCTTCTAATTATCTTATCACATTATTATAATCACTTTTCCTCTTTTAGTTAGTCTCTAGCTTCTCCTGAACAAGGTAGCCTCTAGCCATGTGCAATATGGCTTGTATGTCTGAAGAACTGAATTTTAATTTTATTAAAATTTCTTGATTGACTTACATTTAGAAATTAAAGCACAATGAAAATGTTCCACTAAGTATAACTTTTATTATTTTGGTAAGAAAGCATTTCACTTTAACTATCGAAAATTTAACCTCTGAATTGAGATATACTCTATGAAAAGTGGGCTTCCCTGGTGACTCAGCTGGTAAAGAATCCACTTGCAATGTGGGAGACCTGAGTTAGATCCCTGGGTTGGGAAGATCACCTGGAGAAGGGAAAGGCTACCCATGCCAGTTCTCTTGCCAGGAGAATCCCATGGATGGAGGAGCCTGGTAGGCTACAGTTTATGGGGTTGCAAAGAATCGGACACAACTAAGAGAATTTCACTTTCACTTCACTAAATATAAAATACAATTGGATTTCATAAACTTAGAAAAAAATGCAAGATATCTCAATATTTTTGTGTTGATGACATGGAAGCGATCGTATTTTTGGACATACTGGGTTAAATATAATACATGCAAGCTCAGTCATGCCCAACTCTTTGTGACCCTATGGACTATAGAATATCAGGCTCTTTTGTCCATGGGGTACTCGAGGCAAGAATACTGGAGTGGGTTGCCATTTCCTTCTCTAGGAGATCTTCCTGCCCCAGGGATCAAACGTCCACCTTGTTCAAATACAGTACAGCATAAAAATTAATTTCACCTATTTCTTTTACTTTTTAAAATGTGGCTACTAGAAAATTCAGAATAATGTATATGGCTTGCAGTGTATTTCTATTTAACTGTGCTGCTATCAGACTGCAAGATAGGGATGATGTTCTGTTTATCTTTGTACTCCCAGATGTTAACATGTTTCCAGGTTTACAGTAAGTACTCAAAATAAATGGTATGAATTAATGAGTCAATGTAAGAATGACTTTGCTTCATCTTTTATAATTTGCACACTGCCTTACATGTCTGAAGTAGTCAGCAAACACTAGATTTTCAGTTGACTCATTGATCACAGGTCTAGATTAGAATATTTTATCCAAAAAAATGGGTCACTTTTATCCCTTTCCTCTGGACACCATTTGTGACTTTCAGGTCTTTTTTGAAAGGAACAACACAAACTCAGAGGAAAAAAAAAGGAAAAACCCCATGAGTTGGAACAGTAAATGATCAGAATTTTCTTTGCTTTTATTATTAGAGTACAGCATGAGCTTTTGAGGAACATACCATCTGCTCTCTTTATCTTATTCTAACATGAACAATTTTCCCCAATTTTATGTATCTGACAATTAGGTTGCCTCTTACAAATGAGGAATACATTTATTGTGGAGGGAAATAGTCATTTCCTTCTTTTTAATCAACAAATAGCTTTTATTAAATCAAAATGGTTTCTTATCATCAATGACATCTTACTTTAGGGTAAGGTCAATAGAGATTCAAGACCAATACATTTGCATAGACAGAATATAGACAGAATATTCAGGGGATATTCATTTTTCTAATTTTTTTCAAATAAGGTGTTCTTTCAGAGTTCTTCCAGGATTTTTACATGATGACAATGAGTATAAAAAAAGAACAGATTAGTGAGATCCAGAGCAGATCAAGAGAAAGTAAAATGAAGTTTCAAGAAAACCTGGGGGTGCTTTGTTGGGGAAGGCATCTGAGAAGAAATAATTCAGTTGCTTAGAGATTCTTTTAGTGCATTTTCAATGGATAAAGTACACAACTGGAGTAAACCCCTTCCTGATTCAACTCTTGCCTCCTCCTTTCATTTTTATCTCCACCTTACTGCACACCTCAGGCACTACCTGTCAGACTTCAACGCATTTGTCTGTCTCTGGTCAGAAGTTTGAAACTCCACCTTCTCTGTATATTCTATACTGCTCTGTGTTCATGACCAGAGCTATCGAACAAGGTACTTACCTGACAGAAAGGAAATTTTTGATCAGATACAATCAGTGGAGTTAGATTAATAAGTCTCAAAAGATTTATGAGATTATATGGGGCATTTATACATGCAGGTAACCAGAATTATAATTTGCCTTTATGCTGATTTAGCATTAATAAATATTCACTCCCCTTCCCTCATGGAAGGAAGGTACTTCCTGTTCCACTGATATTGAGCTTATCTAATTTGCTTTGGCAGTTAGAATATTAGTGGATACTAAACATGCCACATTCAAGTATTTTTTTTTTACATTTTAATTAATTTATTTTTAATTGAAGGATAATTGCTTTATAATATCGTGTTGGTTTCTCAAGTTTTAAATACGACTGTGCAGCTTAGCTTGACTTCATGCCTTCTGCTGCTAGCATAGCTTGTGCCAGATGTGGGCTGGTAGACACATGGAACCTAAGCAAGCAGAGCTGAAATAGTTACTAACAAGTAATCTGATATAAAAAACAAACAGAAAATGCTTACTGTTTTAAGCTCAGATTTGGGGGTTGTTGTTAAGCAGAGAAACTGACTAATATAATCAACTTCTCATAGGCCGAGAGACCTTCAAACTATATATGCTTGTGAAACATTAAGCAGTTTTAAACAAAGACAGTATATGGTTGTAGGCTTTGGCACTCCCATTGGAAATGTTAACCTATCCAGTTATGGGCAAGACTTATGAATAAAATAAAAAAGATTGGAATGTAATTGGAATGTATCTTCTAGGCTTCCCATATAGCTCAGTGATAAAGAATCTGCCTGACAATGCAGGAGATACAAGAGACCCAGTTTCCATTCCTCAATAAGGAATATTCCCTGCAGGAGGAAATGGCAACCCACTCCAGTATCCCTGCCTGGAAAATCCCATGGACAGAGGAGCCAGGTGGACTACAGTTCATGGGGTCACACAGAGTCGGACACAACTGAGCAACTGCACACACACACACACACACACACACACACTTCTAGTTATTAAAAAATGTTAATTAAGACTCTTAGGCTGTAAAGTAAGCATTGTGATAGGTAAAGACTATTTAAGAATGATAAATTTGAAGACATTACCATTATGACCAGAATAGTTTTAGGCCAAACTCAGCAGAAGATTAAATTTTCCTTTTAAATCATTCTAAATTTTAAAACTAGATCATTACACAGTATTATCCATATGCTTTTCTCAACTGTTTCATTACAGAGGAGGCAGTTAAACAGATCAAGAGACTCTATTAACTGGCAAACTCAAAAGCAAATATGATGAAATGTAACTACAGGGAATAAATGATCTGAAGTTTCTCAGACCCTCTCAGAACTCAAGGAAGGTTTCATATATATACATATGCTTTTTAGTCGCTCAGTCGTGTCTGACTCTTTTGTGACCCCATGGACTGTAGTCCACCAGGCTCCTCTGTCCATGGAATTCCCAGGCAAGAATACTGGAATGCATTGCTATTTCCTTCTCCAGGGAATCTTCCCAACCCAGGGATCAAACCTGCGTCTCTTGCATTGGCAGGTGGATTCTGTACCACTGAGCCACCAGGGAAGCCCTATATATTTACACTTAAAGGTATATTGCAAAAACTGTGTTAGTTGCACTAATATCAATAATAATATGCTTCAATTTATGTAATTTTTCTATTTCTGAAAAGTTGAGCTTAAGTTACACATCAGTCTTAAACATAAAAGTGTGTCGAATCACAATACAAATGATCATAGACTCAAAGGATATAAAAATTTAGAAGAGACAAGTTTCCCCTAATTTGGCTCCTTTCTTAAGGATTTTTATAATTTATCCTTGGGAAACCACTGTTTGTTCCTTAAAGAATGTTTATCCCCTTTGAAGGCAGCCTTTTCATTTTAAGACATTAGAAAACAATTTTTCTCACATTGAACAAAATCAATCTCTTTGTAATCCCCACTCAGTAGTTGTGGTTCTCTATTTAGAAGTTACACAACTTTTTTCTCCATACAATGGACACTATTATGTCTTCCTTCAATTCACTGCTTGAAGATAAACTTCTCAATTTTCTTTGACTATTCTTAAAACCCAATTTATCATGTGAATATTTTTTAGAAGAAATTATTTTTGTAAAGTAAATAACCATCTTAAAACATGCTTTGTAGGTTTAGTTTGGTAATAGTAAACTTTTCTATAAAGCCAAATAATTACAAATTCACAATTAATTCAAAATATCCTCTTCATGATATTACTAATATATAAAATTGCAAGTCTTTACAAGCCTATGTCCTATTCTCAAATTCTCTTTATTGTTTTGAATTTTCCAATCCAAACTTTATATTTGTATTCCTTTTATTAAGTTTTACTGGGACATTCTCATTATTTTTTAATTGTGGATGATATTCTCCTTGGAATTGTGCACTCTTAGGGCATCTGTGATATACCTTTATTAGAGTTTGGGGCAACAAATGGAAACCACCATAGGTGTTTTCAATAAGAAAGAGATTTGAAACAAGCATAGTTGCTTGTAAACTTTCTGGAAGGATCTGAGGAACATGCTGAACAGTGAAGAACCAATCTGCTCGGATAGGCATTCCCCTAAAGTGAGGAAGGAAGGGAGATAGGAGCCCACTGCAACAGAGTTCAAGAACAAATTGCTATACTCTGATTCAGTGACCAGGGAGCCAAAACCAGGAAGCACCGACCAGCACGTGGACTCTGGAGCTCAGAATCCTTTCCCACCAGCCACCGGGTTCCTCTGTCCATGGAATTCTCCATGAAAGAATACTGGAGTGGGTTGCCATTCTCTTCTCCCGGGGATCTTCCTGACCCAGGAATCGAACCTGGGTCTCCTGCATTGCAGGCAGAATCTTTAACGCCTGATCCACCAACACACACAAGTTTATTCAATCTTTAAAATCCTGTTGTTAGGTATTATCTTCACTTTGTAGGACAGGAAACTGAAGCAAAGAGGCTAAGTAATTTGCTTCTAGCTTCCCAAAATGGCGAAGCTAGAAAATGGACATTGATTCCTCCACAATTTTACTTGTCACAGAGAAACTTTCCAAAGCTGCAGCAAGGTGCCTTTGGCTGTCCTTTGCCTGTCAAAACTTGCATGAGTGTCCTGAATAAGTGGGATGTAATTTGCACCCAGATCCTGAGCTCCAAGAGGCCTCTGGAAAGGGTAGTTTTTAGCCTTCTGTGCTCAGCAAAAGAGATGATACATCAGGAGATAGTGGGAATGGATACAAAGCATCAGTTGGCCACATCCTGAGCAATACTTAAGCATTTGGTCTTGCTGAAAAACAAAATTAACCTTCACTGAAAATCAGACATGTTTGAGGCATCACATTAGTCACTTAACACACACAAGCTTATTCAAGCTTTAAAAGCTTGAGGTACTATCTTCAAGCTTTAGGTACTATCTTCATTTTGTAGAACAGAAAACAGGAGCAAAAGTGAATATGTTAGTTGCTCTGTCACGTCCAACTCTTTGCTACCCTATGGACTGTAGCCCACCAGGCTTCTCTATCCACCAGGAATTCTCCAAGCAAGAATTCTGGAGTGGGTAGCCATTCCCTTCTCCAGGAGATCTTCCCAATGCAAGGATCAAATGTGGGTCTCCTGCACTGCAGGAAGATTCTTTACCGTCTGAGCCACCAAATTTATTCAGTCTTTAAAATAACATTGTTAGATATTATCTTCATTTTGTAGGACAGAAAACAGGAGCAAAGAGGGTAAGTAAGTTGTTCATGCCCACCTGGCTACTAAATGCAATAGGCCAATTCCTTCAAGTTTAGAAGTATTTGTCTTGCGATGAACATTGGGGTACACGTGTCTCTTTCAATTCTGGTTTCCTCAGTGTGTATGCCCAGCAGTGGGATTGCTGGATCATAAGGCAGTTCTATTTCCAGTTTTTTAAGGAATATCCACACTGTTCTCCATAGTGGCTGTACTAGTTTGCATTCCCACCAACAGTGTAAGAGGGTTCCCTTTTCTCCACACCCTCTCCAGCATTTATTGCTTGTAGACTCTTGGATCGTAGCCATTCTGACTGGCGTGAAATGGTACCTCATAGTGGTTTTGATTTGCATTTCTCTGATAATGAGTTATGTTGAGCATCTTTTCATGTGTTTGTTCGTGTACCCCAATGTTCATCACAGCACTGTTTATAATAGCCAGGACATGGAAGCAACCTAGATGTCCATCAGCAGATGAATGGATAAGAAAGCTGTGGTACATATACACAATGGAGTATTACTCAGCCATTAAAAAGAATGCATTTGAATCAGTTCTAATGAGGTGGATGAAACTGGAGCTGATTATACAGAGTGAAGTAAGCCAGAAAGAAAAACACCAATACAGTATACTAATGCATATATATGGAATTTACAAAGATGGTAACAATAACCCTGTATACGAGACAGCAAAAGTGACACTGATGTATAGAACAGTCTTTTGGACTCTGTGGGAGAGGGAGAGGGTGGGATGATTTGGGAGAATGGCATTGAAACATGTATAATATCATATATGAAACGTGTCGCCAGTCCAGGTTCGATGCACGGTACGGGATGCTTGGGGTTGGTGCCCTGGGACGACCCAGAGGGATGGTATGGAGAGGGAGGAGGGAGGAGGGTTCAGGATGGGGAACACATGTATACCTGTGGCAGATTCATTTTGATATATGGCAAAATCAATACAATATTGTAAAGTTAAAAAATAAAATAAAAAGAAAAAAAAAAGAAGTAGTATTTGTCTTCTGATATGCGTTTTCTTTTGAGAAAGAACTTAGAATATTGTAAAGCATCTCCTTCCATCACTGGGTAGTTCTAACTGTTATAAAGTTCATCATTACCAAGGCTAAATCTCATTTGTCTACACTCCACTCTTTGGGATCAGATTCAATGATTCCATCACACCTTTTACAGAGCAACACTGTGTGTGGATGTGTGCTTTACCAATTTTATTGTTTCCATTTCTTCCCTTTTTTGGATATTCTTTCAGTTTACTTGTGCTAGGATCACAATTAATGCTATAAATAAATGAATCCTCACCAAAGTTTCTAGCCCAAGTCCACGTTTATGAGCCAACATTTTATTATGAAGTGCGATTGCTCTTAAGTTACCCAAGCCAGGCGAAACAAATGTATGAGGGAATCTGGGGAGACAATGGGTATAAAACGAACCATTGATTTCTTCTGTAAGTTCTTCAGAGAAGATGTATTGTATCTATTAGGGGTTATAGCCCATCGCACTGTAAGCTTCTCCTGAGGAGGAAAAAAACAGTGATTTGTTCCCTGGAAAGAAATATACCCTCCAAAGACTGGTGGAAGGAGCTACGTGGATTGCAAGCTTTTTCTCCCTGCAATTACAGTGCAACAAATGCTCTAAACTAATAAACAGACAAATGATTGCTGCAATCTGCTTCAACAGCCCACATTTCAGAGGGAATATTCTAGACAAATTCTTTTGACTTGAGTCCTAAACATGAAGCTAGTAACAGTCCACCCAGATAAATAAGATCCTGATATTGCCATCACCACGATATATGTATCTTTCCATTTTTCTAGACCATTTTGGGAAATGAGGCTAGAGAGCAGTTACATTATTGCTTGTGTGCAATAAGCCAGCATAAATTCCTTACATGCTTGTCACCAAAAAAAGGTACTGTTTCAGTCTTTTGAATAGGAAAATGTTATTCCTCTTAAACGGGTGGTGGTGGTGTGGGGAAGCAACAGAGACTAAAAAAAGCTCTTGATTTTGTAAAGAAAAATCTCTCAACCTAATCAGTTCTTTAGGTTTACAACCTTTTAAAATTCTCCTGTACAGATGACTACAAGAATATAGGTGTATAATATATCTCAATGAAATACAAAAATAAGAGTGACTAAAATCTGTGTTTCCTTGTGCTGAGATAGGCATGCTTGTGAAGAGGAGCCAAAGTTCTATGAGGCCCTTGCTTATGCCCAAAGGAAGATGCGGGTGTCAAAAGTTAGATACACATGGTCTCAATTTCAGTGAGGATTTCCATGATCCCAGGACTCTAGGGATTTTTCTTGGGTTAAAAAGGAAAATTCGAGGGAGAACAAGATGGTGGAGGAGTGGTGGACATGGAGTATATCTCTCTCCATGGATACATCAGGAATACACCGTCAGACACAGAAGTGCATGCAGAACACCATCTGAGAGCCGACAGGAGTGCCTGACCAGAGGAAAAGAATATATAGAACCACGCACAACTTGGTAGGAGGAAGGAACTAGGGGGGAAACAGGAGTGTTAGTAGGACTAGACCTGCCCTAGGGGTCGGGGCTGCTGTTGACTGCAGAGATGGATTGAGGGGATATGAGGGAGGAGACCAAGGTGGGAAGTGCCTGTGGAAGAAAGCTGGGCAGCCATGGAAGCAAGGTGATACGGCTCAGTCACACGTAGTGGGGTGGAGCCATCACCATCGCCTCTCTCCCCGGACAAGCCAGCATTGGCAGATGAACAACAGAGTGGCCCATCAAACGCCTGACGCACTGAACTACAGAGCCCGACCCCACCCAGGGAGCTCTTTTAGGTGCCTGATGCCCCGATCCACAGAATAGGACCCCAGCCAGGGGGGCCCCTCTTTGTGCCTGAACGGGCAAAGCTATGGAGAAAGACTGGCCAAAGAGGCCTTCTGATTGCCAGCTACAAGAGGCTGGAAAAAAGACTGATAGGGCCAGAACTCCTGCGGTGGGAGCAGTCTGTGTCCCTGCACACTTGGCACCGCCGGGGTCCCCGCAAGCCAAGCAGCTGTGCTACCTTCACACACTGGGGCAGAGCTGCCACAGGCAAAAAAAAAAAAAAAAAAATCCTCACATCTATGCACACAGGGTCGCTTCAGTAGTGTCCGATTATTTGTGACCCTGTGAACTGTGGCCTGCCAGCCTTCTCTGTCAAGGAAGGGGCGGTCTCCAGACAAGAATACTGGAGCGTATTGGCCAATACTGGTTGCCATACCCTTCTAGAGCACTATATTTCCTGCTGCCCTAGCTGCCAACTCCCCTGAGTACCTGGTGCTGCCAGAAACCCTGCTACCCAAGCAGCTGCACCACCTCACACCTGGCCCTCACAGGGGCAAACCCAAGTCCTCCAGGGCAGCCTCAGGAGCAAACCCCAGTGGACGACCTACATGCAGAGCCACAATTGAAACCCAGGGGCAGTGTGGCTAAGGAAGAAGACCCAAAACCTTCCCACCAGCTGTACAAACTGCAGATTAAAGCCACACAATCAACTAGGCAGACTCTGTCTATGGAATATATAAAAGGTCATTGAGAGCACCCCCCCAAAAGAAAACACATTAGTTTTGGTAGCTGTGGATATTGGAGGCAGGAACACACAGGAGTAGGACCAGATTAGAATCTGAGCTGCCCCCACAGCAGGTCCAGAGATCAGCACAGTGTGGGAGGGCATCCGAGGGAGGTGAGGTGGACTGTAACTCCCAGTGAGGGCAAGGACTCTGACAGCAGTGACTCAAGAAAAACATTTACTATTCTTATGTTTTGATTTCTTCTGTAGATTCTTTAGGATTTTTTCTTTTTTCTTTTTTTTTTCCCTTTTCTTTCCTCCTCTGTTGTAGTTGTCGATTTTATTGGCACTATGAAATCTAATTAAGTTTTTGAGACTTTTTTTTTCTCAGTCACATTTGTTATTGTTATAAACCTCTGCCTCTATGATGGGCTCTTGCAGTTCAGTGGAATTCCGCCCCCCCTTTTTTAAATTTTAATATTTTAAGCCTACCAGTATTATTTCTAAATTTATTCCTTTGTTTGCTTTTCCTTGTGTTCTTTCCCCCTTGCAGTTAATCTTTAATGTATATAAATCTTATCAACCTATATTTAACTTTACATATCTATTTCTTCTTTCTTTTCTTTCTTTCCTTCCCTCTCAACATACTTGTTAGCTTAATTTTCATTGCTTTATTCCCCAATTAACACCTTACTTTATTTTTGTTTTCCAGTTTCTGCTTTAGTGAGTTTTGTTCTTGTAGATACAATTTTTGGTTTCCTTTGTTTGCCCAGTCAATCTATTGTAATTTATTTTTGTTGAACTCTTGATTTTGCTGATGGGTGTATATGTATATGCGTATATTCAGTCACACTTCTTATTGTTGACTTTTGTTGTCTGCCTTATGTTGGGCTTTTGCAGTTCTGTGGAGTTTTCCTTTTTATTCTTTCTTCTGTTTTTTTTTTTCTTTTCTCTTCTCTTTTTCATAATTTTAATTTTTAATTTTCTTTAACCTTATTATATTTTTTATACATTTGTACCTTTGTTTGCCTTTCCTATTGTTCTTTTCCCTTGCAGTTAATCTTTAATGTATATAAATCTTCTTCATCTACCTCTATTTAACTTTGCGTATCTATTCTTTCTTTCTTTCCTTCCCTCTTAACATATTTGTTAGTTCTGTTTTCTTGGCTTTATTCACCATTTAGCATCCCACTTGCTTTAGTTTTGTTTTCCAGTTTGTGCTTTAGTTAACTTTGTTCTTAACTGGTAAATATAATTTTTTATTTCCTTTGTTTTCTGGGTCAATCTACTGTACCTTTTTTTTTGTTGGACTGTTTTGACTTTGCTCATGGATGTATATGTATATGTGTATATTTCAATATTTTAATTCTTATTTGCCTGATTTTGTAACTGTCATTTTTCTGGAGTTCATTTTTGGTTTCTCATTTTTGGATATTTGTTTTAATCTCACTTAATGCCATAACAAATCACTTGAAGAATCTTTATTCCTGACCAGAGATCACGCCCGGAACCTTTGAAGTGGGAGAACTGACTCCAACACAGTAGACTACCAGAGAAGTAACCCCAAGGAGTATCAGATAGTGAGAACTCACACAAAGGAAAACCACAAAACCCAGCGTCACCCAACCACCAATAGCAGCCTGTGCAGGACACCTCATCTAAACAACAAACAAAACAAAAATACAAACCCAGTCATCAGCGGACAGGATTATCACTTCATTCAACCTTGCCAATCATAGGAAAAGCAAGCAAACAAACAAAAACTCAGCACAAATCTCACCCTAATACAAAGCTTACACAAATCTCTGGACCAACCTTAGGAGGACCAGAACCAAAAGGAACAAAGAATTCAACACGAAGCCTGGGAAAGGAAGCCTCAAACAAATGTTAAAATAAAAAAAAAAAGAAAAGGCAGAGAAATACTACACAAATGAAGGAACAAACAAGAAACACAGAAGCCCAAATGAATGAAGAATAAATACGAAAACTACCTGAAAAAGAATTCAGAATAATACTAGTAAAAATGATCAAAAACCTTGAAAATAAAATGGAGAAAATGCAAGAATAAATTAACAAAGACCTAGAAGAATTAAAGAATAAATATACAGAGACAATTAACACAATTACTGAAATTAAAAATACTCTAGAAAGAATCAATAGCAGACTATCTGAAGCAGAAGGATGAATCAGTGAGCATGAATATAAAATGGTGGAAATAACTTCTGAAGAGCAGAATAAAGTAAAAAGAATAAAAAGAACTGAGGCTAGTCTCAGAGATCTCAGAGACAATATCAAACACACCAACATTTGAATTATAGGGATCCCAGAAGAAAAAGAGAAAAAGAAAGGGTATGACAAAAGTTTTTAAGAGATTATGGTTGAAAATTCCACCAACATAGAAAAGGAAAGTCAGTCAAGTCCAAGAGGCACAAAGAGTCCCATACAGGATAAACCAAAGGAGAAATACACCAAGACACATCCTAATCAAACAAACAAAGATGAAACACAAAGAAAGGATATTGAAAGCAGCAAGTGAGAAGCAACAAGTAACATACAAGGGAAACCCCATTTGCTTCACAGCTGATCTTTCAGCAAAACTCTGCAGGCCAGAAGGGAATGGCAGGATATATTTAAAGTACTGAAATGGAAAACTCTACAACCAAGTTTACTGCACCCGGCAAGGATTTCATTCAAAATTGATGGAGAAATAAAAAGCTTTTCAGACAAGCAAAAGTTAATAGAATTCAGTACCATCAAAGTACAACAAATACTAAAGGGACTTATATAGTCAAGAAATACAAGAGAAGGAAAAAGATCTATAAAATCAGCCCCCAAAAATTAAGAAAATGGCAATAGGAACATATATTCAATAATTACTTTAAATGTAAATGGATTAAATGCTCCAACCAAAAGACACTGAATGGATACAAAAACAAGACCCATATATATGCTGTCTACAAGAAACCCACTTCAGACCTAAAGACACATATAGATTGAAAGTGAGAGAATGGAAAAATATATTCCATGCAAATGGGAAGCAAAAGAAAGCTAGAATAGCAAACCTCATATCAGACAAAACAGATTTTAAAATAAAGAAGATTATAAGAGATAAGAAAGGATACTACATAATGATCAAGGGATCAGCCCAAGAGGAAGACATAACAATTGTAGATTTCAATGCACCAACATAGGAGCACCTCAATACATAAGACAAACACTAACAGACATAAAAGGAGAAATTGACAGTAACATAATAATGGGAGACTGTAACATGTCACTCACACCTAATGACAGATCATCAAAACAGAAAATTAATAAGGAAACACAAGTCTTAAATGATACTTTAGATGGATCTCATTGGTATCTTCAGGACATTCAATCCAAATGCAGAAGAACACACCTATTTCTCAAGTGCACATGGAACATTCTCCAGGATAGACCACATCTTGGGTCACAAATCAAACCTCAGTAAATTTAAGAAAATTGAAATTGTATCAACCATTTTCTCTGACCACAACATTATGAGACTAGTTATCAGTTACAAGAAAAAAGAAAAAACTGTAAGAAACTCAAAAACATGGAAATTAAACAACATGTTTAAAATAACCAACAGGTTACTGAAGAAATAAAAGGAAATCAAAAAATTTCTAGAAACAGTGACAATGAAAATACAACAACCTATGGGATGCAGCAAAAACAGTTCTGAGGGAAGTTTATATCTAAGCAATCCTACCTCAAAAAACAAGAAAAACATCGAAGAGACAATCTAACTTTACCTCTAAAACAACTGGAAAAGAAAGAACAAAAATCCCCCAAAATTAGTAGAAGGAAACAAATCATAAAGATCTGAGCAGAAATAGATGAAAAAGAAATGAAAGAAACAATAGTGAAGATTAATAAAACTAAAAGCTGGCTCTTTGAGAAGATAAACAAAATTGACAAGCCTTTAATGAGACTCATCAAGAAAAAAAGAGAGAAGAATCAAATCAACAATATTAGGCATGAAAAAGGAAAGGTTACAACAGACAATGTAGAAATACAAAGGAATATAAGAGACTATTATTAAAAACTATATGGCAATAAAATGGATAATCTGGAAGAAATGGACAGATTTTTAGAGAAGTTCGATCTTCCATGACTGAACCAGGAAGAAATACAAATTGTGAACAACCCAATTACAAGCACTGAAATTGAAGCTGTGATCAAAAATCTCCCATAAAACAAAAGCCCAGGACCAGATGGCTTCACAGGAGAATTCTTTCAAACATTTAGAGAAAAGAGAATGCATGTCCTTCTAAAACTCTTTCCAAAAATTGCAGAAGGAACACTTCCAAACTCATTCTATGAGGTCACCATCACCCTGATACCAAAACCAGACTAGGAAAACACACAAAAAAGAAAACTACAGGCCAATATCACTGATGAACATAAATGCAAAAATCCTCAACAAAATTTTAGCAACCAGAACTCAGCAACACATCAAAAAGCTCATACACTATGATCAAGTTGGGTTTATTCCAGGGATGCAAGGATTCTTCAATATATGCCAATCAATCAATGTGATACACCATATTAACAAATTGAAAGATAAAAACCATATGATCATCATAATAGATGCATAAAAAGACTTTGACAAAATTCAGCACCCGTTTATGATTAAAACTCTTCAAAAAATGGGCATAGAAGGAACCTACCTCAACATAGTAAAGGCCATATGTGATAAGCCTACAGCAAACATTATTCTCAATGGTGAAAAACTGAAAGCATTCCCCTAAGATCAGGAACAAACAAGGGTGTTCACTTTCAGCACTATTATTCATATAGTTCTGGAAGTCCTAGCTATAGTAATCAGAGAATAAAAAGAAATAAAAGGTATCCAGATCAGAAAAGAAGAAGCTTTCAGTGTTTGCAGATAATATGATACTGTACATCGAAAACTCTAAATGTAGTATCAGAAAATTACTAAAGCTAATCAGTGAATTTATCAAAATTGCAGGATACAAAATCAATACACACAGAAATCACTCACATTTCCATATACTAACAATGAAAACCTAGATAGTATATTGAAAAGCAGAGACATTACTTTGCCAACTAAGGTCCCTCTAGTCAAGGCTATGGTTTTTCCAGAGGTCATGTATGGATGTGAGAGTTGGACTGTGAAGAAAGCTGAGCACCGAAGAATTGATGCTTTTGAACTGTGGTGTTGGAGAAGACTCTTGAGAGTCCCTTGGACTGCAAGGAGATCCAATCAGTCCATTCTTAAGGAGATCAACCCTGAGTGTTCTTTGGAAGGAATGATGCTAAAGCTGAAACTCCAGTACTTGGGCCACCTCATGCAAAGAGTTGACTCATTGGAAAAGACTGATGCTGGGAGGGATTGGGGGCAGGAGGAGAAGGGGACGACAGAGGATGAGATGGCTGGATGGCATCACTGACTCAATGGACATGAGTTTGAGTGAACTCTGGGAGATGATGATGGACAGGGAGGCATGGCGTGCTGCGATTCATGGGGTTGCAAAGAGTCGGACATGACTGAGCGACTGAACTGAACTGAACAATGAAAAATCAGAAAGAGAAATTAAGGAATCAATCCCATTCACCATTGTAACAAAAAAATTAAATATCTAGGAATAAATTTACATAAGGAGAACTGTACATAGAAAATTATAAGATACTAATGAAAGAAATCAAAGACTACATAAACAGATGGAGAGCTATTCCATGTTCCTGGGTAGGAAGAATAAATATTGTGAAAACAACTATACTACCAAATGCAATCTACAGATTCAATGTGATCCCTATCAAATTACCAATAATATTTTTCACAGAACCAGAAGAAAAAATTTCACCATTCATATGGAGACATAAAAGACCCCGAATAGCCAAAGCAGTCTTGAGTAAGAAGAAGGCAGTTGGAGGAATCAATCTTCCTAACTTCAGATTATACTACAAAGCTAGTCATCAAGACAGTATGGTACTGTCACAAAATCAAAAATATAGACCAATATAACAAGATAGAAAGCCCAGAAATAAACCCATGCACCTATGGGTACCTTATTTTTGACAAAGGAGGCAAGAATATACAATGGGGCAAAGACAGCCTCTTCAATAAATGGTGCTGGGAAAACTGGACAGCTGCATGTAAAAGAATGAAATTAGAACACTTCCTACACCATACACAAAGATAAACCCCAAAACAGATTAAAGACCTAAATGTAAGACCAGAAACTAGAAAACTCTTAGAGGAAAACATAGGCAGAACATTTGGTGACATAAATCAAAGCAAGATCCTCTATGACTCACCTCCTAGAGTAACAGAACTAAAAACATAAACAAACAACTGTACATGATTAAACTTGAAAGCTTTTGCACAGCAAAGGAAACACTCAGCAAGGTGAAAAGACAACCCTCAGAATGGGAGAAAATAATAGCAAATGAAACAACTGACAAAGGATTAATTTCCAGAATATACAAGCAGATCATACAACTCAATGCTAGAAAAACAAACAACCCAATCAAAAAGTGGGAAAAAGACCTAAATAGACATTTCTCCAAAGAAGATATGCAGATGGCTAACAAACACATGAAAAGATGCTCAACATTGCTCTTTATTTCTACTGCTACTGCTAAGTCACTTCAGTCGTGTCCGACTCTTTGCAACGCCACGGATTGCAGCCCGCCAGGCTCCTCTGCCCATGGGATTTTCCAGGCAAGAGTACTGGACTGGGATGCCATTGCCTTCTCCAGATTGCTCATTATTAGAGAAATGCAAATCAAAACCACAATGATATATCACCTCACACCTGTCAGAATGGCCATCATCAAAAAGTGTACAAACAATAAATGTTGTAGAGGGTGTGGAGAAAAGGGAATGTTCTTGTCCTATCGGTGGGAATGTAAATTGATACAGGCACTATGGAAGACAGTATGGAGATTCCTTAAAAAACAAGGAATAAAACTACCATATGACCCAGCAATCCCACTCCTAGGCACATATCCTGAGAGAACCAAAATTGAAAGAGACACATATATCCCATTGTTCATTGCAGCACTATTTACAATAGCTAGAACATGGAAGCAACCTAGATGTCCACTGACAGATGATGGATAAAGAAGTTATTGTACATATACACAATGGGATATTACTCAGCCAAAAAAGGAACACATCTGAGTCAGTTCTGATGAGGTGATGAACCTAGAACCTAGTATACAGAGTGAAGTGAGTCAGAAAGAGAAAGATAAATATTGTATTCTAACGCATATATATGGAATCTAGAATAATGGTACTGAAGAATTTACTTACAGGGCAACAATGGAGAAACAGAAATAGAGAATCAACTGTGGACCTGGGGAGAGGGGAGGAAAGGGTGAGATGTATGGAGAGAGTAACATGGAAACTTACATTACCATATGTAAAATAGATAGCCAATGGGAATTTGCTGTATGGCTCAGGAAACTTAAACAGGGGCTCTCTGTCAATCTAGGGGCTTCCCTGGTGGCTCAGAGGGTAAAGCGTATGCCTGCAATGCAGGAGACCTGGGTTTGATCCCTGGGTCAGGAAGATCCCCTGGAGAAGGAAATGGCAACTCACTCCAGTACTCTTGCCTGGAAAATCCCATGGACAGAGAAGCCTGGTAGACTACTGCTGCTGCTGCTAAGTCGCTTCAGTCGTGTCCGACTCTGTGTGACCCCATAGACGGCAGCCAACCAGGCTTCCCGTCCCTGGGATTCTCCAGGCAAGAACACTGGAGTGGGTTGCCATTTCCTTCTCCAATGCATGAAAGTGAAAAGTGAAAGTGAAGTCGCTCAGTCATGTCTGACTCTAGCGACCCCATGAACTGCAGCCTACCAGACTCCTCCGTCCATGGGATTTTCCTAGGCAAAAGTACTAGAGTGGGGTGCCATTACAGTCCATGGGATTGACAAAGAGTCAGACACAAGTGAGTGACTTCACTGTCAGTCTAGAGGGGTGAGGTGCAGCAGGAGATGGGAGGGAGGTTCAAAAGGGAGGAGATTCATGTTGAGGTTTGACAGAAAACAACAAAATTATTTAAAGCAATTATACTTAAATAAAAAATAAATTAAACAGAAAAAATAAAAGTAAAACTAATTTTAAGGGTGTGTGTGTGTGTGTGTGTATGTGCATGCACATGAAAAATAGAACAACAGGGTTCACAGAATGGAGCTTCAGTTGAAGGTGGAACTAGTCAGTAACATTTCTGGGAGAAGGCAGATCAAGGGACCCAAATAATGATCAAATATGCCTCTGTGATCTTGGATCATAAGAAAGTCAAGGAAGTAACTTCCACATCCTGTGAGCCAGGGGACTTCCATACCCCACATCTGCTGTCTAACATCTTAGAAGAGCATTTGACATTGGCCAGATTCTTCCTAGGTCTTTTTCAGAAGACACTGAAATACTTCCTCTATACTCCTCTAGCCATGAGAGCCCACTTTGGTGGCATGGAAGAGGCATGCAGGCTGTGTTGGATCTCATACTAACCAAGGGTTTTCAGATACAGGTTGACATCCACATTTGTTCTGTGAAGCAGGTCTCTTCTGCTTTACAATACAAATACAAATATTTGTGTTTTCTATTATATGTTTGGGTTGAGCAGCTGCAGTTGAGGTAAAGGAAGCTCTTCTGGGGGAAAAAGGAGGGGTGAGTCATGAAGAGATTTTCAGAAATGAGCTATATAAACACATTCTAGTTAACTTAAGCAAAAAGGGAGATTTGCTAAGAACATGGAGCAGCTTGTTGAAATAATAATAGTAATATAAAAACAACTGCAAAATCAAAATGGGAAAGTACCAGGATCAGTCTAGGGTGCAAGGATGGGGTGAATCTACAGTGGGGGTTCCATGTTTGTGCCATCCTATTTAAGAAGAAAGTATCTAACTGGCTTATCTTGTGCCCCTGACTCACCATTTTTACTGGAAGAAATCAGGGCAATTTAATTGAAAATCTCACCATAATAACATGACATAAGGTAATCCTCCAATCTATGTAAAGTGTGTTTAACAATTTTGAAAAGAGGGGGAAGTGATGCTGGGCAGGAACAGAGAAACCATCATAACCATTAAAGGGGTGGAAGTTATTGTTTTTTGTAAAAATAATGAAAAGAGAGAACAAAAATAATAACGTAACAATAGAAGACAAGACAAAGCATAAAAAGAGAAGCCTGAGTAAGCAAAAGGAATAAAGGAAGAGATGGGAGAAGAGAATAGAAGAAAGGAGAAATGATTGAAAAGAGAGGCATTTACCCTAATCCTTCATCAATGCGTGGCATCAATATTATGAATTTCTTTTATCTGAAGAAACTGAGGCTTAGTAAGCGTGAGTAACTTGCTAGCGGGCACACAGAGGAGATTCAAAACCAACAGTTTTTCTATTGCAGAATTCTATTCTTGCGATGATCCTTTTGTTCACAAATCCTAAAAGAGATCTTCTCTAAGCCCTCAAATATTTTGATAATCAAACAGAGTCAGCCACTTTTCATAGTTATTGTGTATTAACTGGAACCTAGGCCACCCTGGTCAGATACCAACTCGATTCGATTCTGTATTAAGGGACAAGCACTGTGCTGGTGAATTTCCGAGGCAGGGAACTAAGACATCAAATTGGGAAGAGTCAAAGTGAATCAATGTGGTAGAATTATAACACTGGTTTCTTTGGGTGGTAGCCAGCAGAAACTGACCTTGATCAACTTAGGTAAATTTACAGGGGGACTGCCCACATGCATGACATAGGTAAGTGCATAAATTGGTAGTTTGAAAACATGAACAAAACTGGACATGGTTAATGTATATATGGCTGAATGCTAGAAGAGCTCATTAAATATTGGATGAAATATTCAGAAACAGTAAGACTTCAACACCCTCAAACAAATGGGCCAGAAACAACAAGGAAGCATGGAGTAGGGTCATCAATTAAATCCTGCAATGTGATCTCCCAGTTGAGGGTTTTGGAGGAGTTAGAGTTGCATATGCTCCAACAGAATAATATCGCTACCATAAAGCATACGCAAACTTCACACTCAGTTAATGCAGAGAACTATGCTATGCTTAGTCACTCAGCCGTGTCTGACTCTTTGCGACCCCATGGACAGCAGCCCGCCAGGCTCTGCTGTCCATGGAGATTTTCCAGGAGTGGGTTGCCATGCCCTCCTCCAGGGAATCTTCCTAACAGGTCTCCCACATTGCAGGTGGATTCTTTACCACCTGAGCCACCAGAGAAGCCCAATGCAGACAGAGTACTGATTTATTCTGTTCTCTTTATATCACACTTGAAGGAGTCCTAGTCATTCGCCAGATTAATGCCTGAGAATGTTTTAAATAATACTACCCTATCAAATGTCAGAGTAATTCATCTTATTTTTTTCACATGTATTTATGAATTTATTATGGATTATAAGTGATTGTATAGTTGTTTTTTAAATTAATTTTCATTGGAGTAGAGTTGCTTTACAATGTTGTGTTACTTTTTTACTGTAGAGAAAAATGAATCAGCTATATGTGTACATTTATCTCTTCTTTTTTAGATTCCCTTCTCATTTAGGTCACCAAAGATCATTGAGTAGAGTTGCCCTGAGTTATACAGTAGATTTTCATTAGTTACCAAATTTATACATAGAATCAATAATGTATGTATTTCAATCCATCTCCCAATCCAAGCCCTCTCCTTTCCCCCTCCCTTGGTATCCATACATTTGTTCTCTATGTCCATGTCTCTATTTCTGCTTTGCAAATAAGATCATCTGTACCATTCTTTTAGATTCCACAATATGCATTAATATGATAATTGTTTTTCTCTTTCTGACTTACTTTACTCTGTACAGGCTTCCCAGTTGGCTCAGCTGGTAAAAAATTCTCCTGCAATGAGGGAGACCCAGGTTCAATCTCTGGGTTTGGAAGATCCCCTGGAGAAGGGCATGGCAACCCACTGCAGTATTCTTTCTTGGAGAATCCCATGGACAGAGGAGCCTGACAGGCTATGGTCCATGGGATGGCAAACTAACATTTTCACTTTTTCACTCTGTACGACAGTCCCTAAGTCATCTCTTTAAAGCATAAATTCCAATCAAGTTCCTGGAATGGGATGAGTTCCCCATTAGAAAGAACAGCACAGAAGGCCCTACCATAAGTGTAAATTCAACAGTGAGGGATTCTAATTCGCTGCATTTTTTCAGAGGCTACAGTTGGTCTGTGAGCAGCTTAGATGATTGTCTCTGGCTCTAACTGTGAAGAGTTAGCCCTACTTTCTGCCAGGGTTGCAGGATAACCCATGTTATTTAGAATAAGAAGAGAATCAAAGAAAGCATGTCATCAAGCTCCATCTTTTTTGAGCACACAGAGGATCAAGGAGGAGAAGTTTCCTGACCACTGTTGAAACAGAGGCTAGAATTTTGGTGTAACTTGAAATTCAATGCTCTTTTCACTACTCGGCTCTTTCAGCAACATCCTCTCTTCTGAATGTACAGCCAGCTCCCTGGTTACTGCTTTCTCTGAATACAGTCCAACCTATACATGGACTGGCTTCACAGATTAACCAAACAGATGTCAACACAGCAGATTTCTTGGTTACATTACAGGAATTCCTCTTGTCCTGTTCAGCATGGTGTAGTAGAAGAGCACCTTCTCTGTTTGATCAGACTTCACTAAATACAGATTTTTTCTGTAAGTGCTCTGAACAAATTTGATTACATCTGATGGAATATAGGTAGTTCATCTAATGAAAAGCAGGCAGGGAACCTAATGGAAATCAGGAAGCTACTTTGAAAGAAATAAATTGATTTTGCTTCCTCTGGATTTGGATTTCAGCAGAGGTGGTGTTTGAAAAGCCACCTTGATCTCTCTCAGGCTGCTTCCCACTGCAAAGCAATAACGGGTCCCTGGTTTTCATCGCCACCCCTCCCCTATTCATCTGCCTGTACCTTTCTCAATATTCAACACTTCTCTGAACCATTACTGTTCCAGGGACATCTCATAACTCTCTTTGAGATCATAGAACTTCAGAATCTCCTATTTTCCTTGAATGCATTGACTTCAGTTTGAGATAGTTGTATTTGTTTTTTTCTTAATCAAGGTACAGTTGATTTACAATGCTGTGTTAGTTTAAGATGTACAATAAGGTGATTCAGTTTTATATATACATATATGTACACACACATACATATATACACATTGTCTGATTTTTTCCATTGTAGTTATTATAGGATATTGAATATGTACTACACTGTAGGACCTTGCATGCATGCTAAGTCACTTCAGCCATGTCCAACTCTGTGCGACCCCATGGGCTGTAGCCCACCAGGCTCCTCTGTCTATGGGATTCTCCAGGCAAGAATACTGGAGTGGGTTGCCATGCCCTCCTCCAGGGGATCTTTTCAACCCAGGGATAGAGCCCAGGTCTCTTAAATCTTCTGCATTGCAGGTGGATTCCTTACCACCAGTGCCACCTGGGAAGCCCATTGTTTATTTTATTTTTTTATTAAATTAAAAAAAAATATTTGGCTGCTCCAGGTCTTAGTTGTGGCACATAGAATCTTTGATCTTTGTTGAGACATGCAGAATCTTTAGTTGCAGCATGTGGGATCTAGTTTCCCAACTGGGGCCCCTGCATTGGGAGTGCAAGTCTTAGCCACTGGATGACCAAGGAAGTCCTTGTTTTATACAGAGTAGTGTGTATCTGTTAATCCCAAACTCCCGATGTAGCCCTCCCCCACGTCCCATTTGGTAACTGTTTAGTTTGTTTTCTATGTCAGTGAGTCTATTTCTGTTTTGTAAATAAGTATATTTATATTATATTTTAGATTTCACGTATTAATGATAACATAATACTTGTCTTTCTTTGTCTGACCTACTTCACTAGTATAATAATCCCTAGGTTCATCCATGTCATTGCAAATGGCAATGTCCCATTCTTTTTTATGGCTGACTAATATTTCATTGTGTCCTTGCTCTGCTCCATTAGTTTTCCCAGCATGTGGTTTAGAAGACAGTATAGTTTAGAAGACAGAAGCAAAATAGTCATAGCAAAACTAGTCATAATGACTAGTAACATTTATTGAGCAACTGCAACATGGACATTATCTCATCTAATCCTCAAATCAGTTGCAAGGTGATTACCAGTTTTCTTATTTGACCAAAACAGAAACTAAGAGTCTGATACAGGATTCTCAAGGTCACACAGTGAGTTAGGGGCAAAGTCAAGATTAAATCCTAAGTCTATAATGATTTCAAAGCTTATGCTCGCTTTGCAGTTCTCCAAAGGCAGTGACTCAGTTTTATACTAGGGATGGTTCTGATTACTCTGGTCTAAATCAGAGTACATATTTGTTTCATTTGATCATCCTACACAGAAGTTTCTTTCCAACACAAAGGAGAAGTGCCATTTGAAAACACCCAGAAATAGTTGCTTTGTTGAGAATTAACTTATTCGATTATCCTAATAAATGTTTAAAAAAAAGATGTTCAGATTTTTCTCTTTCAAAACTGGGATCAAACAGTATAAATAATTCATGGAAGATGGAAGATGTAGGATCCAGCTAATCTAATATCAGTCAGGTTGACCCTCTTTCTTTCTAAGCTGATTCACTTACTCACATTAATTAAATTTGGCATATATAGCAAAGGCCAAGAATAAAACTTGTAGCATTCAGAGCTAGGAAAAGATTCAGTGTCTCCTCTGAAAGAAGGCTCGCTGACAGGGCAAACCAACCAATTGAACTTTACTTAGATTGCCTAGTTGTCACTTTTGATCTTATTTTCATGTATGACCTTGTGTGCAAGCTCAGCAAAGTGATGGGGAATACAACGTACTAACATATTTATTCAATCTTGGTGAGCAAGACTTACATCACAGTTGGTGAAGTTCACTAAACTAACTTTCTCAGGCTATGGAAATATTCAACCAGTTGTTCTTTTTTATAAAATTTTATTTTATTTTAAATTTTATTTCCTCATTGATTGCTCCTGAACTCTGAATTTCATGAAGCTTAATGAGGGTTGGCTCTAGCAAATCTGAGCAAAGATTTTCTTTTGTTTCTTATTCATTAACATATTAAAATATACATCATGGTTGCTCTGCACTAGAGAATTGACCACTTAATACCTGAAGGCAACACTAAATTTGTACTTATGTCCATTCCAGAGGTACACAGCATCAAAATCAAATCACCTGGGCAGGTATTTGTAATATATATGAGACAATGATGAGGGGAAAAAGCAGAAAAAGGCCACTTTTCTTCAAGGGGTTCTCAAATATAACTAGCCTTGCATGAGACAGTAATAATTTATCAAAAGCATATTGTGGGTCAAACACTATAGTAAATTCTTCATATTCAGTCAATAGGGCATAAAGGTTTCTTTGAATTTGGCAAGATACTGACCTATCATCTTTCTTCATCTCAGATGGGTGATTTGAGGCGTGTTTCTAACCCTCCTTGGATATCTTATCATTTAAGAGAGGATTTTAATTATGTGTACTTCATTGAGCTGACTTCACGAGATAAAAACTTATGAAGTATTTACCTCTGCATCCAGCACTCAGTAAGAGCTTTGTAACTCAGTACTTACTGCTGCTTCATTTCAGTCTCTAATTAAGACCATGATGTGTCATCGATTAAGGGATCAGAAGACAGGAGTCCTGGAAGTCCTCTTCTGCTCTCAAAAACTTTGTGACTTTAAAGGTCCATAACTAGAGGTCCTTACTGAGTCAGAACCCAGATTCTGATATGACCAGTGAGTCTGAGTGACTGAGCCCACATTCTGCCTCTTCTGATGTGTCCACCAACATCCACTGATTTGCATGTGCTCTGAAGAGTCTTGAGAGATTGGAAATGAGGAACAATAACTTGAGCTACCTTCATCCTTGAGGGTTCAACCATTAATTAATGTGTCTGCCAACCTTAACATCCTGACTGAAAGGGCTGAGAAGGCAGATCAGGAAAGAAAAGAAATGGAGACTGATAGATCTTTACTGCATAATCAACAAGCCCTGAGGATCATGGAAGAGCAAAGGGGAGATGTGATTTAGAGAAGAGTGGAAGAGCTCACCCTTCAGTGTGGTTGTCCCAGCTCTTCTAGTGGTGTTTATAAATACTGGTTAAAGAACAGGGTGTGATAGTAAAGTGTATGTGTCATTTTGACTGAGTCATATACCCAGATTAAATATTATTTCTGTGGGTGTCTGTGAAGGTGTTTCCAGATGAGATTAGCACAGTAGACTCAGTAAAACACCCTTCCCTCTGTGAGTGGGAATCATCCCATCTATTGAAGGCCAGAATAAAACAGAAGACTGAAGAAGAAGGAATTTGACACCTTTTCTTTTCTGCCTCACACTTGAGATGAAATATCTCAGCTCACTTTCTCCTGCCCTGAACTGGGACTGGCACCATTGTCTTCCTCAGTTTTCATGCCTTTGAACCTGGGCTGAATTATACCACTGTTTTTTCTATGCCTCCCACTGGCATAGGATGCATTATTGGAATTCTCAACTTCGATAACCTTGTCAGCCACTTTTTCATTATAAATAAATAAATGAACAAATATATAAATTTATTTATGTATTTAATTAATTTATTGGTTCTGTTTCTCTGGAGAACCCTAATACACAAGGTATGCTCTAGATACTGTATGCTTGAGTAACAAATCATACCATGAGCATAACAGAGAGTAGGAATGTGTCTATTCACACTTTGTAGGATGGCTAATTTGGTAATTAGAAGCAAAGAGGTCAATGCCAGACTGTCTGCTTGGATGGGAAGCCCTGGAAACCCACTGAGGCTATCAACACCAAAGTGGACTCTCAAGGACAGGGGACAACAGATACACTGCATCCAGGATTTGAGAAGTAAAGCTGAGGCTGAGCCTTAGAGTCTGGAGGAGGGTGATATAGCCCACAACTCACATTTTGGTGCTGGAACTATCCACATTTGCTTGGTAGAAAAAACAACTTATTTAGCTAACTATATGTATAGCTGATTCACTCCGCTGTACAGAAGAAAATAACACAATATTGTAAAGCAACTATATTCCAATAAAAATTATAAAATAGAAGATAAGATTTTTTTTTTTGACCAAGTGTCACATGACAAATATTGGACTGATGGTTAAGTGATGTGAAGAGCCAACTCATTGGAAAAGACATTGATGCTGGTAAAGACTGAAAGCAAAAGGAGAAGAGAGAAGCAGAGGATAAGATGGTTACAAAGCATTACCCACTCAATGGACATGAATCTAAGCAAACTCCAGGAGGTAGTGAAGGACAGGGAAGCCTGGTGTGCTGCAGTCCACGAGGTCACAAAGAGTCGGACATGACTTAGCAACTGAACAGCAACAAATGTGACAAATATCATGTCAGACACTATAAAGCACTTATAATTCTCCCAACTAACAACTCAAGTATTACTAACCCGTTTTAAAGATGAAGAAGCCAAGACACAAGAAGAAGATATAACTATAACTATCCATTAGACAGATAAGACTCCACAGATTCACCCATGGCCCAGGTTCTCTCCCTTTCCTCTGTGATATGGCAGCTGGCTGGAGAAGGAAATGGTAACCCACTCTAGTAATCTTGTCCGGGAAATCCCACGGACAGAGGAGCCTGGCAAGCTATAATCCATGGGGTTGGACACCACTTAGCAACTAAACCACCACCACCACCATGGCAGAAGATGATAACAAGATGCTTAGGAAAGCACCCAGCCATCCCTGACATTTCCCAGCTGCAATAGCAACCCCGTGATCCAATTCCACAGTTCTGAGGTGTTACTGCTACATGCCTCCAAGAGAGGAACACCATCTGAGTTCATGAGACTATTTGATGTTGGAGAGTCTGTTTGCTTTGGCCTATAACTGTAAATGAAACAGTGGTTTGAATAAACAAATGACCGCTATTGCTTGTTTGAATAGGAGGGAGGATGTGACTTATAGGCAAGACTCCCAGCTAAATCAACTAACAAGACAGCAAGCTCCTCATGTTAATCATGACTAAATGGGAGTCCTGTTCATTTAATACAGATTTAGAGATATATGAATTAGAGGCTGGCTGGCTGCATTCAAAAGTAATTAATGAATGAGAAAAAAAATGGGCTATTTGTCTCAGTCTAGAAAAGCATCCCTGCCATTTTCAAGATGGTTTTGCGATTAGACTCAGCCCAGAAATATGTATCCTCTGACTCCTAGTTCAGCAAAATCAAGAAGGCTAAGGAGTATTAATAGTAGAGCTGGAACTACAATGCCAAACCATGTACCTATTTCACAAGGCTGCTAAATAGCATTAAAAATAGTAGTACAGTGACAGAAACAACAATTCAGTACTGGGAAGGAAGAGAAGAAGGGAAGGAGAACAAGAAAGAAGAGGAGGAAGGTAAGGAAAAGAAAGCAACTATGATTACAGGTGTATAATGAGTCCTTTCTACACACCCTGGACTAAGCCCTTTTTGTATACGGTCCCATTGTGAGGACAAGAGTGCTCCCAGGTAGTCATTTTAATCCCTATTCGGACTTCCTTCGTGGGCCAGGAGTTACGACTTTGTCTTCCAATGCAGGGGGTGCAGGTTCGATTCCTGGTACTGGAGCTAAGATCTCACATGCAGCCCAAAATATCAAAAAATAAAACAGAAGTAGTATTTTAACAAATTCAATAAAGACTTTTAAAAAAATGGGCCACATTAAAAAAAAAAACTTAAAAAAAAAAAAATCCTTATTCTCTGGATAAGGAATCTGACCCTGGGAGTTTCTGTGGTTTCTCCACCGTTGGTCAGCAAGTGAGTGGAACAGCCAGGATTTGAAACTTTCAATGGGAATGTGCTGAATCCCATATTCTAAGGCTAATCTCTTCAAAGGCTTGCCCTGAAAGATGGTAGACCCTGCCCTCAATGGGAGTATAATCTGGCAGGAAAATGTTCTCATGCCATCATATAGTATTGGTGTGTCCTTGCAAAATTTCTTCTGCTTCTCAGGGTTAGTTTTTCATCTATAAAAGGGAGATAATAATACATTATCTGTCTATCCCATAGGATTGTCAGTAACATCAATTAATGTTTCATAAAGGTAGGATTACTTCATTATTATTGCACAAATATAAGTAGTATTGCTCTTGTTGATTTTGTCTCTATAACTCTCTTGCTGAATCAAGGGTGCAATTCTGTTTAGCAATGTAAAAATACTCCCTTCTTACTTTCCTTTTCTCAGAGAACTAGAGGGCTACTGTGACACATGTCATGGTTTATGTAGTTGAGCCACAGGATGGGTTTCCTGTGGAAAAACTGGCCTGCCACTCACCCTCTGAAGAGGTTCATTCACAAGCTGACATTGAGTGGGCGAGCACGCCTCTGGTTGCATTCCTACCCTGTGTTACAGCAGGCTGCATTTATTTTTCTGAAAAAGATTTCTCATGATCCCTGGCCCATAATAAGTGCCTAATAAATATACCAATGCCTTCCCTTCCTCTTGCCCTCCCCATATGGGCAACAAAAGTGAGATCAAAGAGAGAGGTGGGGAGTGAAAAATATGAGGGAGATAAAACTGATCAGACTTAGAGGAAGGTGTTGGTTCATCCATGTCATTAACCAACTAAAGGAGCTATAACTAGCCAACAAGCAGAGACTATGATAGTCTTATTCACCCCTTTATATTTAGTGACTGGCATAGAGGTGAGCAGGGAGTCCTGAATAAATACTTGATGAACACATGAATCAGAATAAGATGTCGACAGTTAGTATATTCAGTGTGTAAAGCACTTCCTCTTGGAGAAAGTTGCCATTAAACCCACCATAGAGCCCTCAGAACTTACACAGGACTGGGGAAACAGACTCTTGGAGAGCACAAACAGAACCTTGTGTGCACCAGGACCCAGGAGAAAGGAGCAGTAATCCCACTAGAGAATGACCCAGACTTGGCCATGGGTGTCCAGGAGTCTCCGGTGGTGGCCTGCTGAAGGGTCGAGGGCACTGAGTTCAGCAGTGCTTGCATGAGACCTTTTGAAGGAGGTCACCATTATCTTCATTACCTCCAGCGTAGTTTAGCCTCAGGTCAAACAACAGGGAGGGAACACAGCCCTACCCATCTGAGCATGGCCCCACCCATCAGAACAAGACCCAATTTCCTCCTCAGTCAGTTTTTCCCATCAAGAAGCTTCCATAAGCCTCTTATCCTTATCCATCAGAGGGCAGACAGAATGAAAACCACAATCACAGAAAACTAACCAAACTGATCACATGGACCACAGCCTTATCTAACTCAATGAAACTATGAGCCATGCCATGTAGGGCCACCCAAGATGGATGGGTCATGGTGGAGAGTTCTGACAAAACGTGGTCCACTGGAGAATGTAATGGCAAACCACTTCAGTATTCTTGCCTTGAGGACCCCATGAACAGCATGAAAAGGCAAAAAGATAGGATGCTGAAAGATGAACTCCCCAGGTCAGTAGGTGCCCAATATGCTATGGGAGACCAGTGGAGAAATAACTCCAGAAAGAATGAAGAGACAGAACCAAAGCAAAAACAACACCCAGTTGTGGATGTGACTGGTGATAGAAGTTAAGTCACATGCTGCAAAAAGCAATATTGCATAAGAACCTGGAATGCTAGGTCCTTGAATCAAGGCAAATTGAAAATGGTCAAACAGGAAATGGCAAAAGTGAACATTGACATTTTAGGAATCAGTGAATTAAAATGGACTGGAATGGGTGACTTTAACTTGGATGACTATTTTGTCTACTATTGTGGGCAAGAATCCCTTAGAAGAAATGGAGTAGCCATCATAGTAAACAGAAGTCCGAAAAGCAGTACTTAGATGCAATCTCAAAAAGAATGATTGCTGTTTGTTTCCAAGGAAAATTATTCAATATTACAGTAATCCAAGTCTATGCCCCGACCAATAATGCTGAAGAAGCTGAAGTTGAACAGTTCTATGAAGACTTACAAGACCTTCTAGAACTAACACCCATAAAAGATGCCCTTTTCATCATAGGGGACTGGAATGCAAAAGTAGGAAGTCAAGAGATACCTGGAGTAACAGGCAAATTAGGCCTTGGAGTATAAAATGAAGCAGGTCAAAGGCCAACAGAGTTTTGCCAAGAGAACACACTGGTCATAGCAAACGCCATCTTCCAATAAGACAAGAGAAGACTCTACACATGGACATCACCAGATGGTCAACACCGAAATCAGATTGATTATATTCTCTGCAGCCAAAGACAGGGAAGCTCTATACCATCAGCAAAAGCAAGACAGGGAGCTGACTGTGGCTCAGATCATGAACTCCTTATTGCCAAATTCAGACTTAAATTGAAGAAGGTAGGGAAAACCACTAGACCATTCGGGTGTGACCTAAATCAAATCCCTTATGTTTATACAGTGGAAGTGAGAAACAGATTAAAGGGACTAGATCCCATAGACAGAGTGCCTGAAGAACTAGGGACGGAGGTTCATGATATTGTACAAGAGGAAGTAATCAAGACCATCCCCAAGAAAAAGAAATGCAAAAAGGTAAAACTGTTGTCTGAGGAGGCCTTACAAATAGCTGAGAAAAGAAGAGAAGCGAAAGGCAAAGGAGAAAAGGAAAGATATACCCATCTGAATGCAGGGTTCCAAAGAATAGCAAAGAGAGGTTAGAAAGCCTTCCTCAGGGATCAAATGTAAAGAAATAGAGGAAAACAATAGAATGGGAAAGACTAGAGATCTCTTCAGGAAAATTAGCAATACCAAGGGAACATTTCATGCAGAGATGAGCACAATAAAGGACCGAAGTGGTATGGGCCTAATATAACAGAAGATATTAAGAAGAGGTGGCAAGAATACACAGAAGAACTGTACAAAAAATGATCTTCATGACTCAGATAACCATGATGGTTTGATCACTCACCTGGAGCCAGACATTCTGGAATGTGAAGTCAACTGGGACTTAAGAAGCATCACTATGACCAAAGCTAGTGGAGGTGATGGGATTTCAGTTGAGCTATCTCAAATCCTAAAAGATGATGATGTGAAAGTGTTGCACTCATTATGCCAGCAAATTTGGAAAACTCAGCAGTGGCCACAGGACTGGAAAAGGTCAGTTTTCATTCCAATTCCAAAGAAAGGCATTGATGAAGAATGTTCAAACTACTGCACAATTGCACTCATCTCACATGCTAGCAAAGTAATGCTCAAAAGTCTCCAAGCCAGGCTTCAACAGTACGTGAACCGTGAACTTCCAGATATTCAAGCTGGTTTTAGAAAATGCAGAGGAATCAGAAAGCAAATTGCCAATGTCCATTGAATCATCGAAAAAGCAAGAGAGTTCAAAAAAAAAAAAATATCTACTTCTGCTTTATCGACTATGTCAAAGCCTGTGAATCTGTGGATCACAACAAACTGGAAAATTCTGAAAGAAATGGGAATACCAGACCCCCTGACTTGCCTCCTGAGTAATCTAGCTTGTGCTTCATCCAGCCTGGCAGTTTGCGTGATGTACTATGCAGGTCAAGAAGGAACAGTTAGAACTGGACATGGAACAATAGACTGATTCCAAATTGGGAAAGGAATTCGTCAAGGCTGTATATTGTCACCCTGCTTATTTAACTTATATGCAGAGTACATCATGCAAAATGCCAGGGTGGATGAAGCACAAGCTAGAATCAAGATTGCTGGGAGAAATATCAGTAACCTCAAATATGCAGATGACACTACCCTTATGGCAGAAAGTGAAGAAGAACTAAAGAGCTTCTTGATGAAAGTGAAAGAGGAGTGTGAAAAAGCTGGCTTAAAACTCAACATTCACAAAACGAAGATCAGTGAAAACAGTGAGAGACTTTACTTTCTTGGGCTCCAAAATCACTGCAGATGATGACTGCAGCCATGAAATTAAAAGATGCTTACTCCTTGGCAGGAAAGTTATGACCAACCTAGATAGCATATTAAAAGGCATAGACATTAGTTTGCCAACCAACAAAGGTCTGTCTAGTCAAAGAAAGGTCCATCTAGTAAAAGCCATGGTTTTTCCAGTAGTCATGTATGAATGTGAGAGTTGGACTATAAAGAAAGCTGAGCACCAAAGAAGTGATGCTCTTTTTGCATGGTGGTGTTGGAGAAGACTCTTGAGAGTCTCTTGGACTGCAAGGAGATCCAACCAGCCAGTCAATCCTTAAGGAAACCAGCCCTGACTATTCATTGGAAGGATTGATGCTGAAGCTGAAATTCCAATACTTTGGCCACCTGATGCGAAGAACTGACTCTTTGGAAAAGACCCTGATGCTGGGAAAGATTGAAGGTGGGAGGAAAAAGGGATGACAGAGGATGAGATGGTTGGAGGCATCACTGACTCAATGGACATGAATTTGTGTAAACTCCGGGAGTTGGTGATGTACAGGGAAGCCTGGCATGGTGAAGTCCATGGGGTCATAAAGAGTCGGACATGTTTGAGCTACTGAACTGAACTGAAAATGTAAAGCACTGTGCTAAGCGTTTGGCATAAAGTTTCTCATTTAATCCTTATAATTGTTTTTTTTTTTTTTTCCATTTTACAAGTCAAGAGATAAAAGTTTAGAAAGGTCAGAAGCTTACTCAAGCTCATATGTCAGACAGGATTTAAATCAAGGCTAACTCTGCTTTGGACTTTTAACTATTGTGCAAAACCACTCATTCAGTCGAACTCTCTATAACTTTACAGGAGAAATAAAGGGCTGAAAATATGTTGCAACTCACCTGAGGCACTTTATAGCTCCAAATAATGCCATTGTGGGGTACTTCCTAGATTTCAGAAGTATATGCCACAAGAAGGGAGAAGGAAGAGACACACGACCTTCATGGGGAAATAGGAAAATCTTTTCCTTGGAGTGAACGGGCATATTGCTGAATTTCCTAAATTACTGGAGTTCTTGGCAAATGGAAAGTAAAGTCTGCAAGAAGCCTCAGAGGAGAAGAAAGCAGAACCCGGTAGTTTCGAAGATGATTCATTACTTGTACGACCCAAAAGGGACGTCAGAAAATACCCACAGGGATTAGCGTGTGGTAACATCGACCCCAAGACCACAGGGTTGACTCTGACAGAGATGCGTTTGCAGCAATTCAAAGCTATGGATGATTGAGTGCAATGAAAGCTTTAAGGGCATAGTCATATATGATGTATTCAGAATTGGCGAGGAAAAGCCAAGAACAGCAAGTTTCTCTTGGTTATAATCTCCTTGTATGGTCTAGGAATAATCACCATTTCCATACTATTTAGAAATGATTGCTGGAGACGATATAACTAGGTGGGGTTTGTGAGATTGTAGTAGCTGCCGTGGGCAGCTCTTGGCATGCAGCTGTTGCTGTGCAGTGTTACCCAAAATCCATTACCAGGCAGCGGTTACCATGAGACCACTAATGGTCACTAATCCATTGGGTGCCACAGCCGGCCCCTTCCCCAAGCAAGCAACTGTCAGTGAATAACTGTTAGTGGTCCTGCTCAGTCATTGGTTGGCACCACAGTGGGCTCCGCCCCAGGTGAGCAACTGTCAGTGAGCGGCCATTAGTGGCCCATTCAGCCAACGGTTGGTGGAATGGTGGTCGTCAGGCGGGGAGTGAGGTAAGAGGCAGATCCCCGCCTTCTCCCCAGGGCCCTCCAACTCACCTGGTCTCAGGCCAGCAGGTGATCTGGGGGGCCAGGGAAGAGGCTGGGTGCTGTGTCCCACAGGGCTCCAGAGTCCTCGCCAAGGCCACCCACTGGCTGGACCCAGGCCTTGAGGCAGTAATGAATGAACCTCTCCCTCATCCCTGCCTCTGCAACCTCATGGCATCAGCCATCTGCATGGGTCACAGTCTGTGGGACCTGGGCCCTCCCCTCCCCTATTTGGGCAGCCTGAGGAGCCTGAGAGCCAGCTGGGTCCTGGGCATCTGGTTCCTTGCAAGCATGGATTGCAGTTCAGGGTCTGGGGGCCTGGCCCTGAGGGAACTGCCAGCTGAGACCTGCCTCCTCTTAGCCAGGACTGGACCTCAGAGGGGGAAAGTTGTGCCTGGGGACATGGCCCTTTCATTTCAGAATGGAGAATTTCATTGGATGGAGATTTACAGGGAAAAGGTCCTGACCATGACCTGACCTTAAAAACAAAAACTGTGACACCAAAAATGTTTGCCAACAACTCACACACCCCTCTCTCACCTCAATCAGAAAAGAGCTTTGCTGAGAGCTTTTGGGGAGTTTGGGGATTTTAAGACATGAGCCACTATCTCCTTGCAGGGTCCTCAATACACCTTTCTCTGTTCCAGACTCTAATATTTTGGTATTGTTTGGCCTTTCTGTGTGTTGGCACACAAGTTGGGTTTCAGTAACAAGATTACATCTCAGACACGACAAAATGATATGTGTGGACAAGAGGACTTGAAAATAATGTATGAGGTTGGCCAAAAAGTTCATTTGGGTTTTTCTGTGATATGGAAAGCCTGAACGAACTTTTTGGCCAACCCACTAAAAACTGTGGCGGTCGAGGTAGAGAGAATTGACTAAATTACCCAGTTTCCCATTAGCAACCTAGGACATTATCCTTCAGGGGCCTGTTGAAATCTCTGAGCCACTCTGGAAAGCTTTTTTCTGATCTGGTCAACTTACTGTGACATCTGGCTCTTCTGACTCTAATTATTCTAAGAACCTGCATTCTAATTGAGCGTTCAGTGTATATTGCATTATTTTGTTGTTAGTCACGTCTGAATCTTTGCAACCCCATGGAGTGCAGCACGCCAGGCTTCCCTGTCCTTCACTCTCTCCAGGAGTTTGTTCAAATTCATGTCCATTGAGTCGATGATGCCATCCAACTATCTCTATGGCTCCCTCTCCTCCTGCCCTCAATCATTCCCAGCATAGGGTCTTTTCCAATGAGTTGGCTCTTCACATCAGGTGACTAAAGTATTGGAACTTCAGCTTCAGCATCAGTCCTTCCATTGAATATTCAGGGTTGATTTCCTTTAGGATTGACTAGTTTGATCTCCTTGCTGACCAAAGGACTCTCAAGAGTCTTCTGCAGAACCACAGTTGAAAGCATCAATTAATGCATTAATTTTTTGGCAAGCATATGGCACTCTCCCCACCTCCCTCATCAAATAAGTTCTCCTACTCTTAGAGATAGGAACTATCTAAATTAGTTAATTTAGATAATTAACTGGATAATTTAGATAGGAACTCTTAGAGATAGAAACTATATCCTGTACATCTTTTTATTCCTTGTTGTACAAAGAACGAAGCATGGTTGCCATTTCCTTCTCTTTTATACTATAGGTGCATCACATTTGCATTCCCAGTTACAGGGTAGCTCAGCTTCTTCACCTGCAAAATAGAACGAAGGGAAATCTCTGCCTCACTGGGTTGCTGTGAAAATTGAGGGAGATAATGTAAGTGGCAGTGCTGAAGGCACACTGTGAATCTGTCTTTTGCTGAACACCTGATAAATTGTTCATGCTCAAAACATGTTCACTGAATACATGAATAAGTGAATAAAATAGCCCATGGATCCTTGCTGGATCTTGGGCACTGTCTCCTGACTTTGCCTTAAAATTTCTTGTCTCCGATCCTGTGTCTAGGAATTGATACATTTCTTAATTGCCTGTCAGGAACAGAAAAATTAACTTTTTGTTGTGGTCTGTTCTGGTGACCAAGACTTAGGAGACACTGGCAAAGAGCATCTTTCGTGAGGAAGTCTTGGAGTTTTACCACACCTTGTTCAGCTATAACAAATATTCCTTTCACAAGAATTATCTTATAGCCCATTGGCAAATTGAGAAATAACATCAGTAAAGTATAAAAGTTATGCCAGTAGGTACACAATTTTTTCAATATGTGGATGCTTTGAAGCAATCAAGGGCAACTTATCTCATAATTAAAGAGTAAGTACTGGATTAAAAATTGAAAATCTATTGAAGAGACTTTCTTTAGTGCAAGAGAGAGCTAGTTTAATGGCTTCCAGAACTGCATGCTTTCCATAATGTTAACCTAACAGTGAAGAACATGTATGCAAATGAATAATTGCAAAGACACGTCCTCCTAAATTGAAACAATGTATCAATGAAGGAAGCTACATCTTGGATCAGACTTTTAATTGTGATTATTGAACTGAACTGATTGCATTCTATGTTAGAAGCAAATGCTTTTCAAGGACTTACCTCTCTAAGTAGAAATCTTAAGCCCCATGTTTAAGGTTACAAAGCTTGATATGATGCAGGATACAAATATTTAAAAAATAGTCTCAACTAAATGAAAATTAAAACACAGTTTATCCAAAGTTATAAAATGCAGAGAAATCTAGCTATACAGTTTTTCAAATTCCAACAGTTATTATCTTTACTAATGTTCCTGTACGTGGATTGTGAGTGTCAATTCTCTGACAAAATATAACAATTCTTAACATGTGTATGAGGAGCAAGAGAAAGTCAAACAATGTTACCCAAGAGCTGATAAAACTGCATGGACAGATAGATGAATCCACTATCATAGTTGTAGAGTTCAGCATCCTTCTATCAAAAAGGGACATATCCAGTAGGCAGAAAATCAGGAAAGGCACAGTTGACCTCAAAACACTATCAATCTACTAGATATAATTGACACCCATAAGCTATTTCATACAAGACCACATTGTTCTCAGTTCATAGAATCATTTACCAAGACAAACCACATTCTGAACCATAAAACACTTCTTAGTAAATCTAAAATAATATAAATAATACAGTAACTGCACTTAGACCATAATGAAATCAACTGCAAATAAATAACAGAAAAATAAATGTAAAATCCCCCAATACATGGATTTTAAATAATAGATTTCTGACTAATTACATGAATTGAAAAAATCTCAAGAGAAATTTAAAAATATTTTTTAATCAAATGAAACACAACTTATCAAAATTTGTGAGATGCAGCAAAAACAGCGCTTAAAGGGAAATTTATAGCATTGCATGCATATATTAGAAAAGAAGAAAGATCTAAATTAATAAAGTTTCCATCTCAGGAAACTAGAAAAATTACAACAAATTAAATCCAAAGTAAGCAGAAGAAAAATAGGAAGATTTAGAGCAGATATTTAGAACAAAGCTAGTGGAGGTGATAGAATTCCAGTTGAGCTATTCCAAATCCTGAAAGATGATGCTGTGAAAGTGCTGTACTCAATATGCCAGCAAATTTCAAAAACTCAGCAGTGTCCACAGGACTGGAAAAGGTCAGTTTTCATTCCAATCCCAAAGAAAGGCAATGCCAAAGAACGCTCAAACTACCACACAATTGCACTCATCTCACACGCTAGTAAAGTAATGCTCAAAATTCTCCAAGCCAGGCTTCAGCAACCGTGAACTTCCTGATGTTCAAGCTGGTTTTAGAAAACGCAGAGGAACCAGAGATCAAACTGCCAACATCCTCTGGATCATGGAAAAAGCAAGAGAGTTCCAGAAAAACATCTATTTCTGCTTTCTGGACTATGCCAAAGCCTTTGACTGTGTGGATCACAATAAAATGTGGAAAATTCTGAAAGAGATGGCAATACCAGACCACCTGACCTGCCTCTTAATAAATCTGTATGCAGGTCAGGAAGCAACAGTTAGAACTGGACATGGAACAACAGACTGGTTCCAAATAGGAAAAGGAGTACGTCAAAGCTGTATATTGTCACCCTGCTTATTTAACTTATATGCAGAGTACATCATGAGAAACACTGGACTGGAAAAACACAAGCTGGAATCAAGATTGCTGGGAGAAATATCAATAACCTCAGATATGCAGATGATACCACCCTAATGGCAGAAAGTGAAGAGGAACTCAAAAGCCTCTTGATGAAAGTGAAAGAGGAGAGTGAAAAAGTTGGCTTAAAGCTCAACATTCAGAAAACAAAGATCATGGCATCCAGTCCCATCATTTCATGGCAAATAGATGGGGAAACAGTGTCAGACTTTATTTTGGGGGGCTCCAAAATCACCGCAGATGGTGACTGCAGCCATGAAATTAAAAGATGCTTACTCCTTGAAAGGAAAGTTATGACCAACCTAGATAGCATATTCAAAAGCAGAGACATTACTTTGCCAACTAAGGTTCGTCTAGTCAAGGCTATGGTTTTTTCAGGGGTCATGTATGGATGTGAGAGTTGGACTGTGAAGAAGGCTGAGCACTGAAGAACTGATGCTTTTGAACTGTGGTGTTGGAGAAGACTCTTGAGAGTCCCTTGGACTGCAAGGAGATCCAACCAGTCCATCCTAAAGGAGATCAGCCCTGGGATTTCTTTGGAAGGAATGATGCTAAAGCTGAAACTCCAGTACTTTGGCCACCTCATGCAAAGAGTTGACTCATTGGAAAAGAGTCTGATGCTGGGAGGGATTGGGGGCAGGAGGAGAAGGGGATGACAGAGGATGAGATGGTTGGATGGCATCACTGACTCGATGGACGTGTGAGTCTGGGTGAACTCCGGGAGTTGGTGATGGACAGGGAGGCCTTGTGTGCTGCGATTCATGGGGTCGCAAAGAGTCGGACACGACTGAGCAACTGATCTGATCTGAGAGCAGATATCAATGAAATGGAAAACAGAAAATCAGTAGAGAAAAGCACCAATCCAAAAGCTATATCTCTGATCAATAAGCCTCTAATAAGGTTTACTAAAAATAGAGAACATAAATTGCTAATTTTAAAAATGAAAGAGGAAACATTACTATAGGTCATAGAGACACTAAAAGGATAATAAAGGGTATAGAGATATGAAGAACTCTCCACCCACAAATTTGATATAGATAGCAAATAAGCACATGTAAAAATTCTCCACATCATATGTCATCAGTGAAATGTAAAACAACAGTGGGCTATAAAAAAACTATATATTGTTGTTTAGTCACTATAAGTTCAGTCACTCAGTCGTGTCTGACTCTTTTCGATCTCATGGACTGCAGCAGGCCAGGCTTCCCTGTCCATCCCCAAATCCTGGAGCTTGCTCAAACTCATATCCATAGAGCTGGTGATGCCATCCAGCCATCTCATCCTCTGTCATCCCCTTCTCCCGCCTTCAATCTTTCCCAGCATCAGAGTCTTTTCCAATGAGTCAGTTCTTTGCATCCATGGCCAAAGTACTGGAGCTTCAGCTTCAGCATCAGTTCTTCCAATGAATATTCAGGACTGATTTCCTTTAGGATTGACTGGTTGGATCTCCTTGCAGTCCAAGGGACTCTCAAGAGTCTCCTCCAACACCACAGTTCAAAGCGTCAATTTTTTGGTGCTCAGATTTTGTTATGGTCCAACTCTCACATCCATACATGACCACTGGAAAAACCATGGCTTTGACTAGACCTTTCTTGGCAAAGTAATGTCTCAGCTTTTTGATATGCTGTTTAGGTTGGTTATAGCTTTTCTTCCAAGGAGCAAGTGTCTTTTAATTTCATGGCTGCAGTCACCATGGCTGCCATGATTTTGGAGCCCAAGAAAATGAAGTCTCTCAGTTTCCATTGTTTCCCCATCTATTTGCCATGAAGTGATGGGATCAGATGCTGTGATCTTCATTTTTTGAATGTTGAGTTTTAAGCCAGCTTTTTCACTCTCTTTCACTTTCATCAAGAGGCTCTTTAGTTCTTCTTCACTTTCTGCCATAAGGGTGGTGTCATCTGCGTATTTGAGGTTATTGATATTTCTCCTGGCAATCTTGGTTCCAGCTTGTGCTTCGTCCATTCTGGCATTTCACATGATGTACTCTGCTCTACATATAAGTTAAATAAGCATGGTAACAATATACAGCCTCGATGTACTCCTTTCCCAATTTGGAACCAGTCTGTTGTTTCATGTCCAGTTCTAACTATTGCTTCTTGACCTGCATACAGATTTCTCAGGAGGCAGGTAAGATGGTCTGGTATTCCCGTCTCTTTAAGAATTTTTCACAATTTGTTGTGATCCACACAGTCAAAGGCTTTAGTGTTGTCAGTGAAGCAGAAGTACATTTTTTTTTTTAATTCTCTTGCTTTTTCTATGATCCAGTGGATGTTGGCAATGTGATCTTTTGTTCCTCTGCCTTTTCTATAACCAGCTTGAACATCTGGACATTCTCAGTTACATCCGATTCTTTTGTGACCCCATGTTCTGTAGACCACTAGGCTCCTCTGTCCTTGGGACTTCCCAGACAAGAATACTGGAGTCGGTTGCCATTTCCTACCCAGAAGGTAAAGGGGATCTTCTTGACCCAGGGATCAAAGTCGAGTCTTCTGCATTGGCAGGCAGGTTCTTTATCACTGAGCCACAAGTGAAGCCCCATATACCTATCAGAATTGCCAAAATCCAGAACATTGACAACACCAAATGCCGACAAGCATATGGAGTAACAAGAAATTTCATTCAGTACTGGTGGGGTGCAAAATGGCACAGCCACTTTGGAATAGAGTTTGTCAGTTTCTTACAAAACTAAACATACAGTTACCATATGATCAAGCAATGGCACTTCTTGATATTTAACTAAATGAGCTGGAAACTCGTGTCCACAGGGAAACCTGCACTCCCATGTTTATAGCAGTTTATTCACAATTGCCAAATCTTGGAAGCAACCAAGATGTTATAGATGAATGAATATATAGCAATGAAATATTACTCAGTACTAGAAAGAAATGACCAATTAGCCCACGAAAAAGCATGCTGCTAAGTCGCTTCAGTCACGTCTGACTCTGTGCGACCCCATAGACGGCAGCCCATCAGGCTCCGCCATCCCTGGGATTCTCCAGGCAAGAACACTGGAGTGGGTTGCCATTTCCTTCTCCAGAAAAAACATGGAAAACCCTTAAATGCATTTTATTAATGGAAAGAAGTCAGTCTGAGAAGGTAACATATGGTATGGTTCTAACTAAATGAAAAGGCAAAACTGTGAAGATCTTTAAAAAAAATCAGTGGTTGACAAAGGGATGATGAACAGATGTAGCAGAGGATTTTCAGGGCAGTGAAAATACTGTACATGATAATATAATGATGGATATATGCTATTATACTTTTGTCTAAACCCATAGAATATGTAACACCGAGAACAAATCCTCATGTGATCTATGGACTTTAGGTGACTATGATGTGTCAGAGTAGGCTAATCAGTTGTAACAAATGCACCACCATAGTGGGGGATGTTGACAATGAGAGACCACATGTATGATGGAAGGGGTTGTATGGGAAATCTCTGTACCACTCCCTCAACTTTGCTGTGAATCCAAAATTGCTTTAAAAAAAGAAAAACAAATTATTTTGAATAGCTAGCATATTTGTCACATTTCTTAGGCATGATGGTGGATTCTGACTTTTTCGAGTGTTTATATGATTCATTTGTTTTCCTGGTCTGGCTATGTTGGAGATAATTTGTCAACACACTCTTTTAGCCTCAAATGATTAAAAATATTTCAGGATATTCAAAAGTCATCCAAAAAAGGAGAAGTCTTAGCAAACTGAACAATTCTAGAGGCTGTAGCCTCTGTGTGTGGAGCACTGGGCTGGGTCTTTGGTGCTGCCCACGAGCTTTCTCTATTGTGGCAGGCGGGGGTTACTCGTGGTGGTGTGTGTGGGCTTTTCATTGCAGCAGCTTCTCTTGTTGCAGAGCATGGGCTCCACGCGTGAGGGCTTCAGTAGTTGCAGCTTATGGGCTCTAGAGAGCCGTCTCAACTATTGTGTGGCACGGGCTTAGTTGCCCTGTGGCGTGTGGAATCTTCCCAGACCAGGAATCAAACCTATATCCCCTTCATTGGCAGGTGGATCTTTAACCACTGGACCACCAGGGAAGTCCTGTTGGGTCTTTAATATTCAACCATTCCTAGTGCAAGCATAGCATTTGGCACTTAGGTATAAGTAGCTCCACAAATGTGTGTTGTGTTAGTTCGCTTTAAGTGTATCTCCTTTAGGACAGATGGTACATGTCTACAACTTGAGATGGCTTTAGATGAAACTGAATGGGAGGGGTTAAATTAAAGCACTCCATTGAAAGGCTGCATTTTCCATGTTGCCTCCTAAGTGTCTCAGTAGATAAACACTAGTTGATTACAACTGAGTGACACGGAGCCTTGAATGGAGTTTAGAGGATTGATTAATATATCTCAGAAAGCCAAGTCAAATACCATGTAAATGACTCCTGGAGGGAAAGAAGAAGTCCCTGGCCAAATTTCCATAAGTTCCTAAGTTGATTTTGCCTTTCTATGGCCTCATCTGGTTATGGGGTTTTCTGCAGCCTGCTGTAGTTAAGACACCCATACAGTGTCCTAACTAAATCATACCTTCATAAAATAAGCAAATATTGCTGAACCTTGACTACACATCAGACACAAAGCTGGGTGCTGGAAACATGAAAAAGATGTGCTTCAGACCAGCAAGAGTTCACACTCTAGTTAGAAAGGCAGGCTGGTGTGATGAGCATAGGCATGTGCAGGAAAGAGGCTTGGAGGAGCTGGAAAATCTCTGCTTTTTGAATCAGAGACTGTGATTTGACTCCAGACCCTCCTGACTTTAAGGTGAATATTCTTTGACAAGTTATTAATTCTCTTTAAAATTCAGTTTTATTTGCTTCAAAATGATGGTGATGACACTTAGATATGCTATCTGTAAGGCACTTGGCACAGAGGAGACTCCTGATATATGATTATACATACTTGCATGTCTAGGTGGGATAACCCAGGGATGGTTGTGTCTTGCACAAGCCCAGACCACGGCTTCTACCATTGTCAGGGTAGTATGTATGTGCATGCGTGATAAGTTGCTTCAGTCATGTCTGACTCTGCAACGTGCCAGGCTCCTCTGTCCATGGGATTCTCCAGGCAAGAATACTGGAGTGAGTTGCCATGCCCTTCTTCAGGGGATCTTCCTGACCCAGGGATCAAACCCATGTCTCTTGTGTCTCCTGCATGGGCAGACAGTTTCATTACCACTAGTGCCACCTGAGGAGCCCCAGGGTCACTTCACAGCCACTAAATCCTCTGATGTTTTTATTTCACTACTGAGCTCTCCTCACTTTCTAGGAAATTTGATGTGGAAATTTGAAGGATGCTGTAAACACTGGATGTTCTTAGGTGGTTTTCAGAAAAGAAGAAAAACACAGGAGACAAGAAGAAAAAAAAAGAGACATAGACTTTAAACTGTCATCAATCCCTGCTGTCATCTCAAGCTGGGCTGCTTTTCCTGGTCTCACATGACAGCACCAGAAACAAAGATAATTTTGTGGGCTAGGTGTGTCTGAAACTCTAAGCTGATAGGTATATAGGGCCATGTAAAAATAGGAACCATTAAAGTTTCAAAACTCAGTTCAGACCTCAAAATCAGAAACAAATCCTTCTTCTTTCCTAAATTCAGATTTGGAGCAGATTCTTATCCTCTATGAACTGAACTGAACCTACTCTTATTTGGAGCTATGTCATAGGGAGGATAATATCCTCCCCACGCCCTCCAGAGAGGCCCATTTCCTAAACCTTGGAAACTGTGAATGTATTAGATTACTTAGGAAAAGGAGTACGTCAAGGCTGTATATTGTCACCCTGCTTATTTAACTTATATGCAGAGTACATCATGAGAAATGCTGGACTGGAAGAAACACAAGCTGGAATCAAGATTGCCAGGAGAAATATCAATAACCTCAGATATGCAGATGACACCACCCTTATGGCAGAAAGTGAAGAGGAACTCAAAAGCCTCTTGATGAAAGTGAAAGTGGAGAGTGAAAAAGTTGGCTTAAAGCTCAACATTCAGAAAACAAAGATCATGGCATCCGGTCCCATCACTTCATGGGAAATAGATGGGGAAACAGTGGAAACAGTGTCAGACTTTATTTTGGGGGGCTCTAAAATCACTGCAGATGGTAACTGCAGCCACGAAATTAAAAGACGCTTACTCCTTGGAAGGAAAGTTATGACCAACCTAGATAAAATATTCAAAAGCAGAGACATTACTTTGCCAACTAAGGTCCGTCTAGTCAAGGCTATGGTTTTTCCTGTGGTCATGTATGGATGTGAGAGTTGGACTGTGAAGAAGGCTGAGCGCCGAAGAATTGATGCTTTTGAACTGTGGTGTTGGAGAAGACTCTTACGAGTTCCTTGGACTGCAAGGAGATCCAACCAGTCCATTGTGAAGGAGATCAGCCCTGGGATTTCTTTGGAAGGAATGATGCTAAAGCTGAAACTCCAGTACTTTGGCCACCTCATGCGAAGAGTTGACTCATTGGAAAAGACTCTGATGCTGGGAGGGATTGGGGGCAAGAGGAGAAGGGGACCACAGAGGATGAGATGGCTAGATGGCATCACTGACTCTGACATGAGTCTGGGTGAACTCCAGGAGTTGGTGATGGACACGGAGGCCTGACATGCTGCGATTCATGGGGTCACAAAGAGTCGGACAGATTGAGCGACTGAACTGAACTGAAAGTGGAAAAGGGAGACTGAAAAGAAAGTAAGTGGGAGAGGTAACTATGAAAGGAAAGTAAGTGGGAGAGATAACAGAAATGCAACATTGTTGTCTTGAGATAGAAGGGGCCACAAGTCAAGGAATGTGAGCACTCTCTAGGAGCTGAAAAGGCAAGAGAATGAATTTCCCCCAAGGCCTCCAGAAAGGAATACAGTTGTGGGAAACCTCAATTTTAGTTCAGGGAGACCCATTTCAGACTTCTGACTTCCAGAACTATACAATTAAACATTTTGTTGTTTTATGCCACTAAATTTTTGTGGTGATTTGTTATAGCAGATGTGGGAAATAAATACAAGTTGGGACCACAGACTGGATCAAGATCCTGAAATTTACTGGAACCTAGTGAAATGAAGTCATTCTGTCGTGTCTGACTCTTTGCGACCCCATGGACTGTAGCCTACCAGGCTCCTCCCTCCACGGGATTCTCCAGGCAAGAATACTGGAGTGGGTTGCCATTTCCTTCTCCAGGGGATCTTCCCAACCCAGGGATCGAACCTGGGTCTCCTGCATTCCAGGCAGATGCTTTAACCTCTGAGCCACCGGCAATTTGGAACTGGAACCTAAGCAGGACTCATTTGTGAATTGTTCACTGGCCGGAAAATCATACCAAATCTTTGTCAGTAATTTCTCTAACAAAAGACCCAGACAACAAAAGTGCTCCCTACATTTACTCTTGTTAAGTCAAAAATATATTAATAATTGCTACTAATTTATATAATATTTTCACATTAATGATGCAAAATAGAAAAAAGCTATTATTTGCTGTTCAAAGCCAAATACCTTTTAAACATTATTTAATTAATTTTCAAAATAACTCTAGGAGGTGTATGCAATTTTTCTCTTGCTTTCATAGGTAAGGATACTGATCTTCACAGGATCATAAAAGAAATGAGAAATGGGATACAAGTGTGTCTGAATTCCTAAGTTCACACTCACTCTCAACTTTTATTTTAAGCTCTTAAAAACAAATGTATCTATTTCAAAATTATTAAACCAGAAATGTACTACATCTGAAGGGCCTCTCAAGCTGAGACCCACACATACACACACACACACACACATATATATACATATATTACATTCAGACCAAGGTAAATGAAAGTTTTCAGTATTCAAGCATTCAAACTTTATAAAAGAAAAACATTACTTTATTACATAAGAATTACTGTAAAATTCATTTGAGAACATTTATCCCTAAATGAATATAAAGCATATTTTTATGGCTAAAATGTAGATTCAAACTGTATCTTCTGAGAAATTAGCATAATAATACCTTCCTATAAGTCTGTGTGTCCGCCAGATTAGATTAGGCAATGAATATGAAAAACACTTTGTAAACTCTGAAGTGTTTTGTGTATGTATTCATTGTTTGCTATTTCTTATAAACCTACTAGTAACAACACACATTTCTGTAGCCCATGGAATGTTTAAGGCTCTTCAGATATATACTCTCTCATTTAATATAATTTCTAAAGGTGAGCAAGAAGGCATTCCTCAGGAATGAAGAATAGAGGCTCAAAGTTTAGATTCTTTCAAAAAACATTTACCAAAGCCAGGTATGTGGCATTACCATGTGAGACACAGAACACAAAAGATGGATTAAATGTGAATTTTTCCATAAAGAGCTCACCATTTACTGGGAACAAATAGAGTATAAATAATTTCAATATGATGGAATGAATGATAGTATTAAATGACTGCACAGTGCCACACAGAGAGTTGTTCAGTCACCCAGTGGTGTCCAACTCTTTGTGGCCTCATGGACTGCAGCAGGCCAGGCCTCCCTGTCCCTCACCACCTCCTGGAGTTTGCCAAAGTTCATGTTCATTGCATCAGTGATGCCATCCAGCCATCTCATCCTCTAACATCCTCCTCTTCTGCCCTCAATCTTTCCCAGCAGCAGGGACTTTTCCAATGAGTCATCTGTTCACATCAGATGACCAAAATACTGGAGCCTCAGCTTCATCATCATTCCTTCCAGTGAATATTCCAGGTTGATCTCCCTTAATATTGACTGGCTTGATCTCCTTGCTGTCCGAGAGACTTTCAGGAGTCTTCTCCAGCATCACAGTTTGAAAGGATAAATTTTTTGGCGTTCTGCCTTCTTGACGGTCAGCTCTCAGAACCATATGTCATCCCTGGGAAGACCACAGCCTCGACTATCTGGAGCCTCGACTATTTGTCGGCAGAGTAATGTCTCTGCTATTCAACATGCTGTCCAGGTTTGTCATCGCTTTCCTGCCAAGAAGCCATCTTCTTCTGATTTCATGGCTACAGCCAGCGTTTACACTGATTTTGGAGCCCAAGAAGAAGAAATCTGTCACTACTTCTACCTTTTCCCCTTCTATTTGCCATGCAGTAATGGGGCTGGATGCATGATCTTAGTTGTTTTTTTTTTGTTTTTTTTTTTTTTTAATATTTACACTTAAGCCGGCTCCTTCACTCTTCTCCTTTACCCTCATCAAGAGGCTCTTTAGTTTCTCTTTGCTTTAGCCAATAGAGTGGTATCATCCAAAAATCCACACAGAAAAAATTAACCCCAATTTCCTGGCTTCTAATCTCTCTTCCTCTCTTTCTTTTCCCCTTTTCAAACACATTCTTCAAGCCTTTTTTTTTTTTTTCAGTCCTTCTGATCATCTCACTCCTGTGCCAGAAGGTGCCAAGCATCTCTCTGTCTTCTCACAACTCTCCAGATTGAAATCCACCTGGGCAGAGACGATTTGTTTCTTCAGTTCAGTTCAGTCGCTCAGTTGTGTCCGACTCTTTGTGACCCCGTAAATTGCAGCACGCCAGGCCTCCCTGTCCATCACCAACTCCCGGAGTTCACCCAGACTCACGTCCATCGAGTCAGTGATGCCATCCAGCCATCTCATCCTCTGTCATCCCCTTCTCCTGCTGCCTCCAATCCCTCCCAGCATCAGAGTTTATTCCAATGAGTCAACTCTTCGCATGAGGTGGCCAAAGTCCTGGAGTTTCAGCTTTAGCATCATTTCTTCGAAAGAAATCCCAGGACTGATCTCCTTCACAATGGACTGGTTGGATCTCCTTGCAGTCCGAGGAACTCGAAAGAGTCTTCTCCAACACCACAGTTCAAAAGCATCAATTCTTCGGTGCACAGCCTTCTTCACAGTCCAACTCTCACATCCATACATGACCACAGGAAAAACCATAGCCTTGACTAGACGGACCTTAGTTGGCAAAGTAATGGTCTCTGCTTTTGAATATGCTATCTAGGTTGGTCATAACTTTCCTTCCAAGGAGTAAGCATCTTTTAATTTCATGGCTGCAGTCACCATCTGCAGTGATTTTAGAGCCCCCCAAAATAAAGTCTGACACTGTTTCCACTGTTTCCCCATCTATTTCCCATGAAGTGATGGGACCGGATGCCATGATCTGTGTTTTCTGAATGTTGAGCTTTAAGCCAACTTTTTCACTCTCCTCTTTCACTTTCATCAAGAGGCTTTTGAGTTCCTCTTCACTTTCTGCCATAAGGGTGGTGTCATCTGCATATCTGAGGTTATTGATATTTCTCCTGGCAATCTTGATTCCAGCTTGTGTTTCTTCCAGTCCAGCATTTCTCATGATGTACTCTGCATATAAGTTAAATAAGCAGGGTGACAATATACAGCCTTGACGTACTCCTTTTCCTATTTGGAACCAGTCCGTTGTTCCATGTCCAGTTCTAACTGTTGCTTCCTCACTTGCATACAAATTTCTCAAGAGGCAGATCAGGTGGTCTGGTTTTCCCATCTCTTTCAGAATTTTCCACAGTTTATTGTGATCCACACAGTCAAAGGCTTTGGCATAGTCAATAAAGCAGAAATAGATGTTTTTCTGCAACTCTCTTGCTTTTTCCATGATCCAGCAGATGTTGGCAATTTGATCTCTGGTTCCTCTGCCTTTTCTAAAACCAGCTTGAACATCTGGAAATTCACAGTTCACGTATTGCTGAAGCCTGGCTTAGAGAATTTTGAGCATTACTTTATAGCATGTGAGATGAGTGCAATTGTGTGGTAGTTTGAGCATTCTTTGGCATTGCTTTTCTTTGGGATTGGAATGAAAACTGACCTTTTCCAGTCCTGTGGCCACTGCTGAGTTTTCCAAATGTGCTGACATACTGAGTGCAGCACTTTCACAGCATCATCTTTCAGGATTTGAAATAGCTCCACTGGAATTCCATCACCTCCACTAGCTTTGTTCATAGTGATGCTTTCTAAGGCCCACTTGACTTCGCATGCCAGGATGTCTGGCTCTAGGTCAGTGATTACACCATCGTGATTATCTTGGTCATGAAGATCTTTTTTGTACAGTTCTTCTGTGTATTCTTGCCACCTCTTCTTAATATCTTCTGCTCCTGTTAGGTCCATACCATTTCTGTCCTTTATCAAGCCTGTCTTTGCATGAAATGTTCCCTTGATATCTCTAATTTTTTTGAAGAGATCTCTAGTCTTTCTCATTCTGTTGTTTCCCTCTATTTCTTTGCATTGATCGCTGAGGAAGGCTTTCTTATCTCTTCTTGCTATTCTTTGGAACTCTGCATTCAGATGCTTTGTTTCTTCAGATGCCCTCAAATCATATTGTCTACAGCAGTCATAAGGAGTGATAAAAATGGGTAGAGCTAGAGGCTTATATTCTTCTCTGCACCTACCAATATGCTGGACTCTTAGTATATAGGCTCACTTATTTATTCATTCATTTAGAAAACGCTCATTTAACACCTACTCTGTTGTAGGTAACATTCTAAGTGCTGACAGTGTAGAAATAGCATCACTAATTGTAATAGCTACTGTCTTCAGTGCACTTATCATGGACCAAGCATTCTTGAGGGCTTCCCTGGTGGCTCAGATGGTAAAGAATCTATGTGCAAGGCAAGAGACCCAAGTTCAATCCCTGAGTCAGGAAGATCCCCTGGAGAAGGGAATGGCTACCTACTCCAGTATTCTTGCCTGAAGAATCCCATGGACAGAGGAGCCTGGCAGACTATAGTCCATGGGGTTGCAAACAGTCAGACCTGACTGAGTGACTAAGCACACATGTGCAAGTATTCTTATAAATATTTTGCTTACGTTAATTTAATTCTGATGACAAAAATAATACTGTTGTCATTGTTTGAATGAGGGAACTGAGAAAAAGATTAGGTAATTGGCACAAGGGACACTTAGTAAATGGATAAGCCATAATTTAAACTCAGCCTGGCTTGGGCCAACGCACTTAACCATTAGAATAATCCAGGACTTTGAGAAGAAACTCTCTTGCAGTCCTCATTTCTGAGAATTTTATCTTGAAAGAGTCTCAAATTTTATCACTTTATTGTGTATAATGATATCATGTGCTTTTTCTCCCCTGTTCTGATAATATATTAACTATCCTGATTAACTTTTTGAAAGACAAATACACATTATGATCTCAAAATAAATTCCACTTGGCCATGATTTTTGTTTGCTTAGGATTTTACTTATAATTTATGAGTAACATAGGCTTGTATTTTTATTTTATTTTTTTTACTTATCCTTTTCTGCTTTTGGTATAGGGTCAGACTGTTTTCATAATATGTTAGAGTGTTCCTGTTCACCACTATCTGAAAGATTTGTGTAAGACATTATTTTTCTTGAAAATGCTTGTAGGAACACACTAATGAAATAATTTAGGCCAGAAATTTCCCTTTCCTACTTTGGTATGTTACTTTGCTTGTTTGAGGGAAGATTTTTAATTGCAGTTTCAATTTCTGAGATTTGGGGATCTAGTCATATTGTTATTTATTGATTGATTAATTCCATTGTGGTCACTGTATGAATTCAACCTTTTGAAATTTATGTGGATTTGCTTTTTTGCTTAGTGTAATGTCTGTTTTGGTAAATATCCCAAAAACATTTGAAAATACTATGTATTCTACAGTTTTTTGGTTGTAGTTTTGGCGCATAAGGTCAATTAGTTCAAATTAGTTAAGAGGGTTTTAACGTAAATATTCTCTCTCCCATATGACTTTTGCTTTGCTCTTTAAAAAGTATATTTTAGACTTTACAGCAATAATTGATATTCTGTCTGCCTTTCCAATTAATTCTGTTTTTTATATGTATCTTGAACTATTTAGGCACGTATACATTTGGGCTTGTTATGACTTCCTGTTGACTGTTTCCTTTTTCTTTATAAAAGATTCTTATTTCTTTGTTTAATACATTCATCAGTGTCTGTTTTCTCTTATACTAATACAGTCATATCAGCTTTTGTTTGGTTAGTGTTTGCATGCTATATATTACTCTCATTGTTATTATCTTACATTTAATCTATGTTGTTAAAGGTCAAGTATATCTCTCCTAAACACACACTTGACTCTTGAATATATATATTTATTTTTCTTAGTGTCATAACTTTGCATTTCCTTTGGGTCATTACATAGCTTACATTTAGTGTAATTACTGAGATCAACTTAAGTCTGCTATTTTAATATTTGCTTTCTAACTGTTCAAACTGTGGCTTGTTTCCTGTTCTTCCTTTTCGATTTTTAGGATTAGTCAAGAAACATTAGTATTCTGTTTTTTTTTTTTTTCCTGTATTCAATTTTACTTACATTTGTATTATTTGTAGTGATATGTTGATTATATGTTCTTAACTTATTGCTGCTACTGCTGCTGCTGCTAAGTCGCTTCAGTCATGTTCGACTCTTCACGACCCCATGGACTGCAGCCCACCAGGCTCCTCTGTCCATGGGATTTCCCAGGCAAGAGTACTGGAGTGGGGTGCCATTGCCTTCTCCGTAACTTATTGCAGCCTACCTTAAATTAGCTCTCTACCAATTCTTGTAAGACCCTTACAACAATTTAATCCATTTAGTCCATTCTCTTATTTCATTTTATTTATACATAGTTAACACCCAAAGTACATTGTTTTTATTGTTTAACAACTGTAATATTTTACAGTTATCCAGTATGCATCCCTTCTCATGTTTTCATTTTTTTCTGAAATTTCATGTTTTTATACGATTTTCCTTCAATGTGCAAAACTTGCTTTAGAATGTCTTACAGTGTGAACCCAATATCAATACACTCTCTGAAACTCATCTGAAAATATTTTAATTTCATGAAGGCAGCTATACTCACCACTATACTTCCAAAGCTGCCATTTCACCTTCATTTTTAATCATATTTTTGTTGAATATAGAATTTTCATTTTTGTTTTTCTTTTAGCACTTTAAAGATGCTTTTCCAGTATCTTCTGTTTTTCATAGTTATTATTTGAAAGTTTTCTGACAGTTGAAAACAATGTGCCTTTTTCTATCATACCTTCAAAAATATTTGTCTTCAGTCTTCAGAAATTCAATTATTGTGTCAATATGTCTTCTTGAATCTCTAAGTTTTATCTTTCATTAGTTTTGTAAACTTATCAGTAGCTTTTCAATATTGCTTCTCCTTCTTCTTTCCTTCAGAGATTCCAGATATATGTTTGTTAGCAGATTTTACAGTTTCCCATGATTCTATTGTAATCTGTTCAGATTTCTTCATTTTTCGGACTCCACTTTAGTTTAAATAACTCCTATTGATCTTTCTACATATTCACTAATTGTCTTTTCTGCTGTTACAAATAATGAGTTCTTAATTTATGATATTATATATTTTTGTTTTAGAATATCCATTTGGTTTGTTTTAAACATTGCATCTCTTGTTAGAGTTACCTATTGATTCATATTTTCCTCGTTTAAAAAATATGTGTATTTACTTTAAAGCATTTCTAATGAGTAATACACTAATCTATTTTTATTGGCTATTTTCTCTATTGATTATGAGTTCTATTTTTCTCCTTCATATTTCAAACCATTTTTATTGAAGTATAACCCTTCTGTAAAGGACCATAAGGACTAAAGATGGTTTGCTTTTCCCTGATGGTATTTCTCTCCTCTAGTAGGCAGAATCATGAGCCAACTTGATTTATTCAGCAAGCAAGCTAGGTCAAGATTGGTTTGCAACCCTAGTCAGACTCAGTTTACCTCTGGTTACAAATCTCTCAAAGGCGAGAACTTTCCTGTGTTTTATTAAAGACCCAAACTTGTAGCAGAATTTTGGCTTAGAGTACTGTTGATTCGCATGCTTCCTTGGCATTCTGCAAAAATCCTCTTTCTCTCTTTGGGAAATCAAACTTATCATTGGTAGCTCCTCTAGATTCTAATTTTCCACATAAGTCTGAATGGTTATCAAATATTAGCTTCCTCACCAGTATTCTCATATGAAAGAACGGATCTTTAAACTATGCTCAGATTCTGCAAATATTCCCAGTGAGTAAAATACTCCTTAAATTCCACCAAGTGAAATGGATTTTTTCCCTGTTTAGATTAATTCTTCTAGACCTTTTACATGTACAAAGCTCTTCAGTGATTAAAAAAGTATAACATTTATAATTTATCCATTTTTCTAATTGCTATTATGGGGAAAATAGTCTACCAATAGATTTTAAAATTTAACAGGGAATAGAAGTCCATATATTGATTTTGTAAGTAGAAAATTCAACTACATTAAATTTTAAAAATAAATTTAAATAGTAAAATTATAAAGCAATGTTGTACACTATTTAAATCCTATCAATGTCCTTATTTGTAAAATTTATAACTTGACTATGAAATAAATAAGAGAAAGCAATTTCAGAGCATTTGGTAAATAAAGTTTGTCTTGCAAAACTGCCCGTTGAGTAATAGTAATAGGATCTATCTCTTCATGATTCTTCTAATAAATTTTTTATTAAACAGCTATTACGTACTATGTACCACATCAGTGCTGTGGATTGTACTGAATATAAGAATAATAAATTCCAGGTTCAGAAGGAGGTTGATAGTCTCATGAATGTCACTTATGCAGAGGTTACGTCTTGCTGAAGGGATTGACAGTGCAAAGAAATACAATTTATTAATGTCATTGTCTTATGACAGTGAGTCACCTGGGTGTGTCAGCAGCCCTCAAGAGAAAACCTATGTCCCAAAGAGGTGTTTTTAAGACTGTTGACAAAGAGAAGTATCTCTTTTTAATAAATGTAAAATGACATCTTATAAAGTTAACGTGGCATAAAACTATAAAATGCAAAACTATTGTAAAGGCCAATTATTGAGAAAATTGATTGTGCAGCATGTTAGCAAGTTTCATAACTGACTTGTAGAAGCAGAGTAGTAACATAAAATATATAATATGCAAATAATCAAACAGCAAAAGAGAAGCTAGAAAAATTTCAGGGCAGAGAAAGTAAAACTACCACCTAGATGTGGTGAGACTCTTTATGTATATTGATTCTTTGGGATTTAAAATATAAAAAGACAAATCCTGAAAAAAATGAACACCGAGGACCCTAAAATCAGAATTCTAAGAGTATAAAGATATCGTCCTTGAAAAATCCCTTGTGTTACTCTCTAGCTTCCTTGATAGGAAGACATTGGTAAAAAATAAAAGTGTTTATTTTTACAGAAAAGTTTCTATTAGTTGGAAATTGTTATATTAAAGCATATAATGATGATAATAATAACTTACATTTGTTAAGCACTATTAAGTGCCGGTCCCTGCTCTTTATATGTGATTTATGTGTTTCAGCTCTTGTGATTTAATCCTGGACTCATAAGTTAGATACTGTACTACCACCATTCTCATTTTGCTGATGAGGAAAAAGGCAGTTTTTCCTCTTTTAATCCTCTTCAGTAATTCCTTTCATCCTCATCAATTATACTGAGGTTGAATACTATTACTGTTTCCATTTTATGGGTGAAGAATTTACTAAAATTCTTCAATTAACCTAAAAATTAACTCAGTCAATGTCACACTAGGAAACTGTGATGCCAAATTCAACTCAGATATTCTGGGTCCAGAACCATTGCTTTTAATCACTAACACTAAACCATGTCCAATTTAAAAGGAGTACTATAACAGTAATATTTTTTAAAGTGTTTATATCGGTCAGTTTATAAAATTACCATGACAGATTACTCAAAGAAACTAGCTGCTTTCGGAGTTCCTCAAACTTTTAAAGACATATATGAGTTGAAATCATTGACCTAACATGGTTTACTCATGTTCTTAAAAAGTCTCCTCAATGCCGCATTATTCACCAGTGTTTATGTTCTTTATGGTCTTTCTTCTTCACCAGATTCTCAGAGGAAAATATATTCTTCTTTTCTTTGTTGTTTATTATGTAACTGCTAACCTTTTTCACCTGTTCCAAGACCTCATTCCATCAACCATCTTTGCCACTCCCCTATATATTCAACTCATGCCAGTTTTTTGTTTGTTTGCTTTAGTTTTCAAGTTTTGCTGTAACAAGGTACAGCATCTCAGCCAATAAAACTAATATTTCCCTAATCCTATAAAGATAAAAATAACACCTTCTCCAATCCTATTAATTTTTAATATCTTGAAAATGAAAGTGAAGTCGCTCAGTTGTGTCTGACTCTTTGCAACCCCGTGGACTGTAGCCCACCAGGCTCTCCGTCCATGGGATTCTCCAGGCAAGAATACTGGAGTGGGTTGCTATTTCCTTCTCCAGGGGATCTTCCCAACCCAGGGATCGAACCCAGGTCTCCCGCATTGCAGGCAGATGCTTTAACCTCTGAGCCACTTATTCAGCTTTATTGAAAAGGGAGTTTATACTAAGTCTTCCTATATGAAAGAGTTGTTTGCTTGCAACCAAAAGAGCTTAACACTGACTAACTTAATAAAATAAGAATATATTGGGAAGATGTATGATACCTAACAGGACAGAAGCTGTACCTTTGGAAGGACTTTCTGGCTTTCTGACTGTCCAAACATTTCATCTTCAATATGGCATTTCTTACCCATCTTCCTATTAGGTGGTGCTCTTGGGCTGGCTCTGACTAAAAGTCTGTTGGTATTATAAATAAATCTTATTTATAGTGAGGGCATAGAATTGCTGATGCAAGGTTCTCTATTACTCTGCTACATTAACTGTCATAGGTTGAGTTCTCCAGGAAGAAATACTGAGATAGAGTTGAGTCATGAGTATTTTTAACATGCACACATAGATGCGTGCATGCTCAGTCATGTCCAACTCTTTGTGACACCATGGACTGTCACATGCCAGGCTCCTCTGATCATGGAATTGTCCAGGCAAAGAGTACTTCAGTGGGTTACCATTTCCTCCTCCAGGGGATCTTCCCAACCCAGGAATTGAATCCACATCTAGTCTCCTGTGTCTCCTGCATTGGCAGGTGGATTCTTTACCACTTTGCCACCTAGGAAGCCCTTCACAGCTTTTTATTAGGCATCAATACCTGCTAAGGGAAGAGGGTGCAAGTCAATTTGGACAGAGAAAGAACTTGTCTGCAATGCAGATCCAAAAAAGCCTAAGCCAACCCAGGGGAAGATTTGGAATAAGTATATAGTTCCCATTACAATCTGAGTTGAGCAGAAATGGCCAGGTCTTTGTAATCCCAACTTGCTCCATATCAGAGCTGCCCAGGGAAAGGCAGGACCTTCGGCATGGGGACTCTCTACAGTAAAGGTAGGCCTTGAAGTTTCTGATAACTGAGGCTGTCTGGTTACGTCACTCTCCATAGCTGGGAAGCAAGTCCTTCCTTAAGGGAAATCTGGGTGGAGCATCCCTGTGTCTACCACAAATATCCGAGATGATTGAGTTTGGTTACTATGATTCGTATGCCTAGATGTATACGGCTAGCAGAGGAAGGGTATATGAAATAGTATTTTCACCGGAACTGCAAAAGAGGAAATATAATAGTTTCCAAAAGGGAAATGAGATTCTGTTATCAGATAGAAGGTGGAAAGGATATTGGACATGCAGAAACAACAGAGTTTTTATTCTTTATCGTTTTCTCATATCACTTCCACTTTCTAATTGATGGAAGGTGGATTCCTCCCTTTTCAATCTACTTAGATTTTGCTAAGCTCACAAGTATTTTTATTAAGAGAGATATCTGCTCCCTCCTAGAAAGTCAGGCTTAAGCACATGACTTTGGCCATTTAGATATAACAGGATGTGGCATGTATAATTGGTTGACAATGTTTCAGGTGTACAGCAAAGTGGTTCAGCTATATGTATATATAAATATAAGAATATATGTGTGTGTATATATATTTATATATTTCAGATTTTTTTCCATTATAGGTTATTACAATATATTGAAAATAGTTCCCTGTGATATATAATAAGTCCTTGTGTATCTATTTTTTTTATATATATATAGTAGTGTTATTGTTGTTCAGTAGCTAAGTCGTGTCTGACTCTGCAACCCCATGGACTACAGCATGCCAGACTTCTCTGTCCTTCATTATCTCCTGGAGCTAGCTCACACTCATGTCTATTGAGTCAGTGATGTTATCTAATCATCTTATCCACTGTCACCTGCTTCTCCTCTTGCCCTCAACCTTTCCCAGCATCAGGGTCTTTTCCAAGGAGTCAGCTCTTCACATCAGATGGCCAAAGTATTGGAGTTTCAGCTACAGCATCAATCCTTCCAATGAATATTCAGGACTGATTTCTTTTAGGATTGACTGGTTTGATCTCCTTACTGTCCAAGGGACTCTCAAGAGTCTTCTCTAGCACCACAGTTCGAAAACATCAGTTCTTCAGTGCTCACCCTTCCTAATGGTTCAATGAGCACATCCATACATGACTACTGGAAAAACCATAGATTTGACAAGATGGACCTTTGTTGGCAAAGTAATGTCTCTACTTTTTCATATGCTGTCTAGGTTTGTCATAGCTTTTCTTCCAAGGAGCAAGTGTCTTTAAATTTCATGGCTGTAGTCAGCATCTGCAGTAATTATGGAGTCCAAGAAAATAAAATCTGTCAGTTTCCACTTTTTCCCTGTCTATTTGCCATAAAATGATGGGACAGGATGCCATGATCTTAGTTTTTTGACTGTTGAGTTTTAAGCCAGATTTTTCACTCTCCTCTTATAGTAGCGTATAGCTCTCAATTCCGATCTCTTAATTTATCAGCTTTAAGAGAAGCTGGTCATTCTGCCTTGTTCTTTTTCTATTCTTCAATGAACCTATGTCCAAATAGTAGCTGTTGTGCCTGGACCCCAGAGTGGGGACAGGAAGCAGCGTAGCAGACAACCAATAATAGAGAAACAGAAACTGAGGGTTTGAGGTATATGATCGTAGTGAGGGCTCGGTGGACTTGGAACGGGAATTCATATCCCACTTACATTTTGTTGGATGTCCTATCCAATCCCAGAGTCTCAGACTCAAATGGCTTTAGAAACTAGACAGGTGATTTCACATTATTCCAAAGCCAGTGGTCATTTTGTTAGGGACAGCTGGTGCCCAAAGAGAAAAGGAATTATATATGCTTGGCTGAAAGTATTCCAGTTCAAATGGTTTGTAAAATCTCCACCCAACGAAACCCATCTTCTGGATGAAATCAATCCTAGGATCACCAGTTGACCCTCCAGCTCCACCAAGTAGACCTCTCAGTGTGGCCTAGGGTAGCACTTCCTACAAGCTTATAAGGATTAGTTCTTAACACACTGAAGCCTGAATTCCAAGCAAGCAGGCAGGTTCTTTCTACAGGGAGATCAGTGCTCACGAAGAGCATTGTACCTTTGAACCTTAGTACAAAGAATGGAATTTAAGCCATCCCAGTACAGTTTCATGAATAAAGTTTAATTTTTTTCATTATTTGCTCTAAGAAAAGAAAACAAACAAACAGATTTCTGCCCAAATATCTAAGTTCCTTTCATCCTTGGCATCCTGAAATTCTTGTTTAAAACAACTTAAATCACCAGAGGAGCGTTAAAGTCCTTTTTAGAGCTTATCTGTTCAGCAATGCCAGAAGAATGCAGACTGAGCAAGCAGCAAGTCTAAGCAAATTCCCTGGGACCAGAGCTCTTGAAGGGACAGAGGGACTATTTTCTTCAACATAAAAGGGAATGGAATACATTTGCTCTATTTTCCACTTTTCCGTTCTGAAATATGAGAGACACTTCGAGTGTGTTCCTTAGGCGTCCTGAAGAATAAACTATTTCTGGCCCCACAAACCCATTTCTTTTTGTGGAAATCAGATTCCACCCTCCCAGGGACTTAGAAGAAAATCAAAGCTTTCAACTCCGGAAACATCCAAATAGCGTCCTTTCCTCAGAGTACGCTGGTAGCTGTGGATCTCCAGCCACACTGTGGGAGTGTGGGTTCATATCCTGCTATTGCTAGGCAGATGACATCACTCTTCTTTTCCATAAAGAGTTGTTCCATCTGTGCTGCTTGCTGAGCAAAACACACGTATGTGGGGCCTGCAGATGAAATATGCCTGCGATGTGGGCCCAGGCCAATTTCGCCTCTTAAAGGAAACAGCAACGCTATTTAAGTGGTACCAATAAAATAACATTTTATCTTCCGAATTTAAAAACAATTCCCAAGCCTGCATGGAATCAACCCTTTCAAATAGTTCAGGAATCTGCTGTTATGTCCTCTGAACATAATAGTTTCATGTTTGGGAGTTGCTAGATCTAACAGAAAATAATAGGGACTTTTCTAATTGCTTGTAACCGGCTAGGCACTTAACATTTAATTCTCATCATAAGCCTTTTCTAACAATGACATGCTTCCCATTTTAGGAGTGATAAAAATGAAAACGGAGGCTCAGAGAGGTTCAATGAACTGTTTAGAGTATTAATACTGGAGCCTGAGCTTTCATCTCTGGAAATCTAATCGTGAACCTGGAGTTCATTCCACCCCTGCTCATCAGAAAACAATTAACAGGTGAAAGGCAAATGAGTATTTTTGATAACACATTTTTTTAAATAGGATGACTTGCCAAATCTCTTCTCTCTGGAACGCTTCACAATCTGTTCCTCGATTTTTTTTTTTTTTTTTTTCCTTCTTAAAGGCAGGCTGGAGTAATAGAAACAGGCTTTTGGAGGGCTTTGAAGCACAATAGTATATAAAGATGTGACAGTGACTGCTATCCGGAAAGTACAAACTAAATCTCTAGCAGGGTTTGATCATCTCTGAGTCTAAGCTGGGAGATAAGAGATTTGTGACACTGGCAATGCCGTTAATTCTGGGACAGGGGTACTAATACATTTCCTTGTTCTGTCTGCCTTAAGGCTTTGTCCAAGATACTCGGTGAAAAGAACCACATCTCTTTCATATTTTGGGGGAACTCCAATTGATCTCAGCAGCACCCATCTCTCCTCCCCTACCTTTCTACATCTTCCTAGGTGGCAAATGGATGAAAGGATTGACTTCTTGGCCCTTTAGCAGCGGAATAACAATTGTTTCCCATCTCTTCTTTTCTTCCCAACTCCTCCCCTTTCCCCATCCTGGGAAGTTAAGTTTCTTCCAGTGAGGTCTTCCCCTATAATCCCAGAGGCCTCTTCTTTTCAGTCCATCTACAGTCATTAACAAATTGAGAATTTCTCCAGAGCTTAAAGTTTGACTCTCTGGAGCTGGGAACAGATAGTGCGAATGATAAAAACAAAACAAAACAGCCTCCCCGCCCACCCAAACAGCTGTCACCAATCACACTCTCCAATCCTCAGGGGGATCCGTTGAGCTTACTAGAGTGAAGGATCAATCTCGAGTTGCCCTGGCAACAGTAATCAGCTTTGAGAACATCCTCCTGGGCTGTTTGGATGCATGGAAAGGAAAAAGCAGGATGGGGAGCAAAGGTTTGTTCTCCCCATGTTTTGAGAAGTCCCTGCACAGCAGTTCACTGTGTTCACCATGAGGAGTACTTGTGGATCTCACAGCATGAAAAGGGTCTGCTGTGATGAGATTGATTTCACTTAAGAGGCCCTTGAAATACGCATGCACACCCTAAAGTTTTCAAGAACGTTTATCAGGAGCCAAATTTCCATGGGGAGTTGGAAATCAATTCTTCAACAGCAAACTCCAACCCTGTCAGTTGCTCAGATCCACACCCCTCATTCTAGGTTGGAAAATGAAAGAATCTCCTGAAATCCACATTGGGAGAGTAAGATGTGGTTGTCAGTGAAGACAAGAAGGCAGGGTTGTCCACCCCCATCCCACACACCCTCATTGATTCCAGCTTTAGCTCTGTGCAAGTTTATTTTTAAAAATGTGGATGCTCCATTTTCAGAGAGTGATCTAAAAATACACTCCTGCATGCCTGTGGCTGTGATGTGTATATAAATCCAAAACCTCAGAATAGAGGGGATTACACTGAGAAGCACAGATAGACCAAAAAGCAGAACAGGATGATTCCTTCTACCTTCTGTGTCAGGAGGCGGCACTCATGGCATTAAGCACATCAAATGTTGTCAGAGTTGATTTCATGAATAGGTTTCTGTGAGAAGTAACTTAAAGGACACGGAAGAAGACTGTTTTCCAGGTGTGATCCCATATTGCCATTCTTCTCTGCCCAAAATGACATTTTTGATAAAACTAAAATTGTAAGAATAAAAGCAAACATTGATTAAGGGTGTTCCATGTAAGAATAAAAGCAAACATTAAGAGTGTTCTATGTACTGGTGTGATCAGACCCCCTGCCCGGAGGTGGCTCTTCTCTCTCTCACTCTCTGTACATCCCCTGCTGGATCAGTGCTTGCTTCACCTACACCTTACTCACACCACTGACCTTCCTATGTACTTGCCCCCTACCCCAGTTAGTGATTGTTCTAACCCTTAGATCAGAACATCTCCACCTGATTGCTGATCAAATGGGTAGTGAGAGCGTGCCCCTCGGCCAGTTTCCCTGGTAACAAATGAGCCAACCGATGTCAATTCCCCCTCTAACTGGTAACCTCCCCCTCCCTCCAGGAGCTGCCCTGTCCTGCCTGCTGCCTGCCTGGTACGGTAGACTGTTGTTGTTTTGTGGCTGGAGCGGGAGCTGTCATGTCCCGGGGCCTGCAGGCGTCCTTAACATGGACTCACTGCCAAGTGAGGGTTCTTGGCTTCTCGACAGGGGGAAAGAATTCAAGAGCCAGCCAAGGAAAAGCAAAGGTAAGTTTATTTAGCGGGATACACCTTCCATAGGTGGAAGGCGGACTGTCTCTGAAACTGAGAGCAGGCCCTGATTGATAGCAGTTTTTGCAGGCTAAGTAATTATACACACTAATGAGTGGGAGGAATATTCTTGCTATTTTGTGGAACAGTGAGGGTGTCTGAAACAAAAAAAAAAATAGGACCACTGCCAACTTCTTGGCTTTTTATGGTCCCTCTTGGAACTGCTGTGGCATAAGAACCAGGTGTGGGTGTGGGGTGGGGGTGACGTTTGCATTCACATGAAGACATCCTGAGCTCAAGGTCAATGACCGTGCTGCTCTTCCCAAAGCCATCTTGGTTTCGGCTGGTTCAGGCTGGCCTTTCTCGCCTCCCTACAGCTGTGCCCTCTTCAATGACCTAGCCTTGTGTCCTGCTCCTTCCCCTCCTGTCTCAGTTCCAGGGCCTTGCTTCGAGGTGTAAGATCCCCCATCCATGAAACCACTGAGGTCTGTTGCTAACTCTGGGCTCTTTCTTTGGTCTTGAGGATGGGCAAGTACAGGGCCTATAGGCCTGCTGGGTGCAGCCCCAAAATTGCTGGAGCAGCCAGGAGACCAAGGAAACTCCCCAGAACCCTGAGATGTCTGGAAATAAGGACAAGGAATGGAAAGTTCACAGGGGCTGTCCACTTACACGTGGGGCCCAGGAGTCACTGGGTGTAATTCTTAAGGTTATGGAGGACTCCTGTGGTGGCTGACCTCTCTTGGGCGCCACCAGGACAGATGGAGAACTCATAGGCACCCTAATTCTGTTGTGGAGATAGTGACTGCCATTGCAAAGGGAAAAAGTGTTAGATAATACGGCACTGGCCACAGCTGTGGGCTGGTGGTTGCTTTTCATATTAAGAAAGGGCACAGAGGCCAAGTTAACAGCTGAAGTGAAGGTTAGCTTAAATGCTGATTCACGTTCCTCTGGAAGTGAGGCAGGTGCATCTGACTGAGTGATATGTATTATGGTTACTCTTACACTGAATTGGCTATTTAGAAACTGTCAAAAAAAAAAAAAAAAATCCCTGAAAATGTCCTAAATGGGAACCTTTTGACTTTATAAGACAGGTTTCTGCCTACAAGCTTAGAGGAAGTTAACTTTCTAGAAGGAATGTGTATTTCTCTTCCTGTGTTTTTGAGAGAGAAATAATATACCTGGGATCTCAGGAACTTTAATGCTTGAGAGCAAAGGAAAAAAAGCCTTAAATTCTAGCAAGAAAATGGAGATCCTTGTGCCTGTATAGCTATATGTATGTGTTTGCCAACAAAGGTCTGTCTAGTCAAAGCTATGGCTTTTCCAGTGGTCATGTATGGATGTGAAAGTTGGACTGTAAAGGAAGCTGAGTACTAAAGAATTGATGCTTTTGAACTGTGGTGTTGGAGAAGACTCTTGAGAGTCCCTTGGACTGCAAGGAGATCCGACCAGTCCGTCCTAAAGGATATCAGTCCTGGGTGTTCATTAGAAGGACTGATGTTGAAGCTGAAATTCCAGTACTTTGGCCACCTTATGTGAAGAACTGACTCATTGGAAAAGATCCTGATGCTGGGAAAGATTGAAGGTGGAAGGAGGAGGGGATAACAGAAGATGAGATGGTTGGATGGTATCACTGACTTAATGGACATGAGTTTGGGTAAACTCCGGGAGCTGGTGTTGGACAGGGAGGCCTGGTGTGCTGCAGTCCATGGGGTTGCAAAGAGTCGGACACGACTGAGCAAGTGAACTGATGTGTATCTTATAAATATGAAGTGTTTCTGCCTGCAAATGGCATTGCCAAGATTGGTTTGTGGGTGAGCTCTGTTTAATTGGCTTAAAAGAAATCACACACACATATGAATTCTCAGAAAGCTTCAAAATTTGTCCACATCCTGGTGAATGACTGTACTTAGCATAATAAGTATCTTACTCACTCTTGATACTTTTCGGCTGCTGGTGTCTGTATTGTTTGTGGTATCTGGTTGCCTCCGTGTACCTGACCCCAGGGATATCATGGGAGAGGGGCAGACCAAGATTGTAAAGGTCATGTGGGGTATGTAGAGGTGAAGTATATGATCAGGCCACCCAAGATGGCTGTTCTTTTGCTCTCTGGACATCCCCTGTCAGACCAGTCCTGCTTTACCTACACCCTACTCTCATGACTGACCTTCCTATATATGTGCCCCCACCCCAGCTAGTGACTGTTCTAACATTTATATCAGAACATCTCCACCTGCTAGCTGATCAAAGAGGTGGTGAGGGGTGAGCCCTTCTGCTGGTTTCCCTGGTAACTGATGAGCCACACTGATGTCAATTCCCCCATAACAGGTAACCTCCTCCTCCCTAGTCCTGGGAGCAAAGACTGCTGCCATGTCTGGAAGATATACATACACATATATATAATCTATATCCTGTAATATAATGGAATATTACTCAGCCTTAAATAAGAAGCTCTGTCACTTACAACCACATGGCTGAACCTGGCAGATATTATGCTAAGTGAAATAAACCAGACACAGAAAGACAAATTTTGCATATCTCATATGTGGAATCTAAGATAGCCATACTCAGAATCAGAGTGAAAGGGTAGTTAGATGAGGCTAATAGACGGAGGAAATGAGATTTTGGTCACAGGATCCAGAAAAGTTGGTAAGTTCTGGAAATCTAAGGTATGGCATGGTGACTAAAAAATGATACTGTATTTTATACTTCAAATGTGACAAAAGAGTGAATCTTATGTGATCTCACCACACATACAAAAAGTAATAACTATGAGATGATGCTTATGTTTATTAGCTTTATTGTGATAATCATTTCATGATATATAGATATATGAAAACATCACATTATATACCTTAAATAAATACAATTTTTGTCAATTTAACCATAAGAAAGCTAGGGAAAAAGCTTGGATGTGAGTTAGGCCTGGGTAACATTAACTCTGGTGCTTGGGGTAATAATAGAGATTGAGAGAAGTGGAGTTGTGTAGCTACCAAACTGTAGTATGAAGGCTCTGAGAAGAGAGGAAAGAGGGTTCAAGGATTGGTAAAGGGCAGTAGTTTGCAAGTTTATTCTGTAAAGAGACAGATAGTAAAAAGTTTCCATCCTATAGGCCTATGGTCTCTGTTGCAACTACTCAGCTTTGCCGTTGTAGCACAGAATTCCCCATAGAGACAGCAAGTGAGAGCACGATCATGGTTGTGTTTCTGTAAAATTTTTATTTATGGAGATTGTAATATGAATACTTTTCATATATCATGAAGTGCATTCCTTTTTTTTTTTTTCCCAACTACTCAAAATGTAGGGGACTTCCCTGATAGTCTAGTGATTAAGACTTGGCCTTCAAATGCAGGGCGTGCAGGTTCAATCCCTAGTCTGAGAGCTGAGATGTGACATGTCTCACAGACAAAAAAACCAGAACATAAAATAGAAGCAATACTGTACCAAATTCAATAAAGACTTTAAGAATAGTCCACATCAAAAAATCTTTAGATCACAAGCCAAAAAAGAAAGGGATCAAAATATAATAACCGTTTGTAACATGGGCCGTAGGAAAACACACAGCAAGCCAAGTTTCACCCATGAGCTATAGTCTGTCCACCCCTAGCATAGGGCACGGAAAACCTGCAGAGGATTTGTCCTTACAGGGAGAGGCTACCCAGGGCTGAAGTGGAGACCTCACCTTTCAGGATCCAGTCAACTTCCAGGTACTTTGGAAGGAAAGGTGTATGTCTTTTTGGTGCCACTTGTAAGTGCCAGGGCCTGAGCTGGCGCTTTATATACTTCATCTTTGCTTCGCCTCTCCTAGGAAGTGATGATATTACTCATTGTTTATCTTACAGCTGAAAAAGCCTTTCTCTGCATCACAACACAGGCAGTAAATGAGGGGGCCTGTGATCAACAGTGGTGACTAGCTCCAAAACCCTTTCTCTGTCCACTGTTCTACACTGCCTAGCAGGACCAGAACTTGATCCAGGCAGGCCCTGACTGAATACAGTAGCTCATTTTTGTCTCAGTGACATGACAGAAGAATAATACTTTAGAGGTTGTGACTACCTACTGATTTTTCATCCAACTCCCTTATTTTGCTGGACAAATAGATGGCTTACCAATGCTAGATTTGAGGTGAGATATGATGATGAAGAGTAAAAATAGACTCTAAGGCAAGCACTCCCAACTACGGGTAATTTTGCCCTCTAGGGGACAATCCATTATATCTAGAGATATTAATATATTTGGTTGTCACAAGTAGGGAAGGAGGTGTTGCTGGAATCTAGCAGATAACAGCTAGAGGTGCTGCAAGATATTATACAAGGCATAGGAAGAACCTTACAGAAAAGTAACTATCTGGCCCCAAATATTAGTAATGCTGCTGTTGAGAAATCTCACTCTAAAGGTTCAGTATTTCTGCTATCCCAAAGGCTCAACTCTCACCAAATCAAGTTTCTACTTTTAAAAAAGATAATTTTTATATCCTATGAGATGGCATATAACCATTTTAGGATGCTCTATTTCTCCTTCCCCAGTCTGAAATACACCCCAACCAATTACCAAGATCTATGATCTAGCCACACTTGATTGCTTGAATTTCCCTGAAAATCCTACTGACTTTCTGCCTCTTCACCTTTGCTCAGGTTTCCTCTCTGCCTGGGAACCTCCTTCCACCCTATCCTCATTTATCAAAGTTCTTCTCATTTTCCCAAATCTAGCCCAGATTTCACCTCCTCTTTCAAGCCATTCATTGGATGTTCCTCTCTGACTCCCCCAAAGCACTAATAACGAGGGCAGTAAATAGAATCTAAACTTATGCACTACTTCTGGTTTTTCCAACTTGAACCCCCAACACTAGTCACCTTCAATACGTTCCTGAGTTCATAGGTGTCTCTGATTTTATCTGTTTCCTCTTTTGCTTAGTATCATGCCAGGCACTGGGCTCTAGATAAATCAGGAATGTAAAGTCTAATACCATTGGTTTAGAACAATGAAGAGAAAGGCAAAGAAGACTAGACATTGATTCAAGAAACAAACTATCATATGCTTTAGCATTTCCAAAATTTGTACTATGAACCAATTTCCCATCTACTGTTGAAAAGGTACTGCTGCTGCTGCTGCTAAGTCGCTTCAGTCGTGTCCGACTCTGTGCGACCCCATAGATGGCAGCCCACCAGGCTCCCCCGTCCCTGGGATTCTCCAGGCAAGAACACTGGAGTGAGTTGCCATTTCCTTCTCCAATGTATGAAAGTGAAAAGTGAAAGTGAAGTCACTCAGTCATGTCCAACTCTTCACGACCCCATGGACTGCAGCCCACCAGGCTCCTCCGTCCATAGGATTTTCCAGGCAAGAGTACAGGAATAGGGTGCCATCATCGCCTTCTCCCATGGCTGATTCATGTCAGTGTATGGCAAAAACCACTACAATATTGTAAAGTAGCCTCCAATTAAAATAGATGAATTAACTTTTTTTTTTAAAAAAGGAGAATTTTTGTTTTCATAGATTGAAGTCCCCTAGGAGCTGGAAGGAAGAACCAGTCTAGATTAGGACTCACAAGGCTGAGTAGAATAGCTGTTATTACTCATTCCTCTCCACCTCGAGTAACCTGTATTTGCTGGGGCATCAGGGAAGCAAGCGGAGGGATTCTTATCATCCAGAAAAGGGCAGGATTTGTCCTCCTACAAGGAGGAGCATGAAAGACTTTCCTGGTGGTTATTTCCATTGGTTCATGAGGGCATTATCTCTGATACAATGGAAATAACTTCTACTGGGTGAAATTTCCATGTATGCACATTGGGTAATCCAGTTGTCAGATCAACCTTGGTAGGTTTATGGCAGGTTTATGGTTAAATCATCCAAATTGTTAAGCCCGTTATTGCCAATACAGGGGCCCCTCCCTCCCCAGTCTGAAAGTAGTCCATTCCTGTGAAACCTTTTGTAAGCTGAAATGCTTAAAGCACAGGAGCAATTACCTTAGGACACATCTTGCTAACAGATGCACAAAGTAAATCGAGATAAAGCACAGATGCTCACAAACACTATTCAGAGTTACGGCAACTTGGTGCTAAGATGCTGGTGTCAGTTCTGAGGAAAAGAGCTTGGCGGTGCCACTCTCCCTGATTGGGGTACATACCTCTATGACAACTGCTGCACAACAAATGCTGACCACCATTTTTACTTTTCACCTTTTTTTCTTAGAAGCAAAATCTTCTTCAAATGCATTTTGATTAGCCAAAATAGGTATTGATATATGTCTTGATAAAAGTAAACTTTTGAGAAGTGGAAGATATCCATGTTTCTTAAGCCTCTACAGAGAGCCCAAGAGTGAGCTGAACAGTTAGAAAGCAGGATTTTAACTCTGCCTTTATGGATCTGATGGAAGAATATGATTCAAGCATAATTCAAGACCTTGTTGGAAGTAAATGTAAATTTTTGTGTTACACACATCTAGTACTTTAGGCTTTAAAAAAGCATGAGGTCAAATGAAGCAGGGATTGGCAGAGCAAGCTTTAGGGGAGAAAGGCCAGTGCCTGGACCCTGAAAGGCGAGAGGGGTCTAGATAGGTGTGGATTCTGTTTATTTTTAAACAGTAATTAAATGGGAATGGCCCAGAGAATAACCTCACCTTGAGGGAGGCTGAAGTCATATTTTATTTCTCAGAGAAAAAGCTGAAGTTCCCAAAGCATTTCCAAAAACATTTTGAAAAGAATTGGATGCTGTACCTTTTTATGATCTATTTCTGGGTATGATTCCATACCTTTTAAAAATTTCTGCTCTCACTCTCAGAAGCTCTGGGAAAGGATTCTTTGTGGTTTGACATTCCTTTTCATTTACTCTGGAGGAAAACTCACCATGACAATTTCCATATGTTGATCTTCTCCTATACATATTTATGTCAACAGTTTCCTTTTTAACAATTTTCAAAACACATGCTCTTTCCCAAGTTATTTGCCCTAGAAGTAGTGCAGCAATAGCATGATTCATGGATTATGGGGACTGTGCAGTTTATACAAGCAGGTATGACATTTCTACTTGGTGAAAGTCATTGTCCCAGAATATAGCAAGTGGCAAGATTCACCTACTAGTTCGAGGTGCTTCTGTTGTAGTAGGTGATAAACCTGACTCTGATACAAGTTGTTGGTTTTATTGAGAGATTGTCATAATACCTATTTGTAATATAAAATTTATCCCGATGTAAAATAACCCAGGAGTAGGAATGAGAAACAGTCGATAAAAACAAAGTCTTAAGACTAGAAGCTCTTGATTTCCGTATCCTCTGAAAAATTATGTGGAATTGGAAACAAGAAGTAAAAAATAACAAGAGAATATTTGAGGTTTACAAATAACAAAACAGGAATTTCCTAAAAATCCATAACAAGTTTTTTTGATGTGGCATTCCCCTATCCTTAAAGACTGAATTTGAGTTTTGAAATGTATATACATTATTAATAGTTCTGAGTAGTTCAGAATGTACATTATGGTAGGCCAAAGAGGAGACAAGATTTACCTAAAGTAGTGAATTACCCAAGTTCATACTTCCAAAAAGCAATAGTAAAAGGTCCCCTCATTCTGAGTGCTCTTTATTCTGGCCACATACACATTTACTGGGGAAAAGTTTTCCCAGGCAGTCCCATATCCTTACAGCTTCAGGACAAAAAAGTATATATTGGTAAAGGGAGCTCGACTAAACTCAGAGGTTAAAGAGCTCAGCCTATTACCTATCTTTTGTCATCGTTTGTCCTTCTGCCCCATTTCCATCCTTGAAATGAGGATGCGACTAGAGAAACTTTGTCTTATCACTGTCTTCTGCTGCTGCTAAGTCGCTTCAGTCGTGTCCGACTCTGTGCGACCCCATAGACGGCAGCCCACCAGGCTCCCCCGTCCCTAGGATTCTCCAGGCAAGAACACTGGAGTGGGTTGCTATTTCCTTCTCCAATGCATGAAAGTGAAAAGTGAAAGTGAAGTTGCTCAGTCGTGTCCGACTCTTCGAGACGCCATGGACTGCAGCCTACCAGACTCCTCCGTCCATGGAATTTTCCAGGCAAGAATACTGGAGTGGGGTGCCATTGCCTTCTCCGCACTGTCTTCTAGTCTAAATTAAAAAGAATCAGTGAAAATTTACAATGACCAGCATACAAAGAGTGTTCTTTGTGTGTTAGGGATCATGCAAAGCACTTCCCATGCATTTTCTGACCCTAAACTTACAGCACTATCGGCCAGGATCAACGAGTTTCTACATGGAAAGCGCTGAGCACAATGCCTGGCCTACAGCTCTTGGAAATTAAAAAAGAAAGGAGGAGAGAAATAAACTGTTTTTCAGACACTATTATTTTCCCTATTTATTTCCTTTTTTTTTTTTTTTAAACTTTACATAATTTTATTAGTTTTGCCAAATATCAAAATGAATCCGCCACAGGTATACATGTGTTCCCCATCCCGAACCCTCCTCCCTCCTCCCTCCCCATACCATCCCTCTGGGCCGTCCCAGTGCACCAGCCCCAAGCATCCAGCATCATGCATCGAACCTGGACTGGCAACTCGTTTTATTTTCCCTATTTTAAAGGAGAGGACACTAAGGTTGTAGAGGGGTAAGATTATCTACCCAAGGACACCCAAGTAACAATGAAGCCATGACTCAAACCCAGGTCATGAGATCCAAAGTCCAGGTCTAATGAGTATCTGAACATCTAAAAATGAGAAAGTTTTACAGCCATGGAGCAAAGATGTCCCTCCTTCCTTCTACAAAATTATGAGTTGTCAAAATTTTTTAAAGTACTACATTTTGGTGAGCAAGTGCAGAAAGAGAACTAGCATAATGGCAAGCGAGGACTTCGAGAGGTCTACGTGGGATCAGAATTTATAAGGTGGATGTTTTCAGGTTCATGTATTGCTGAGAGTGAGCTACATCCGAAGTTTCTTTCACATTTCAGTTCTTATACATCCCAAATCAAAAATATGTAATATTGTAACTTGGGTTTGCTATGTTTATATTCTTATTCAAACTTCTAATGAAGATGTTTTTCACTGTTAAAAAAAATGGCCACAGTCTGATTTCACAAAAGATAGTCTTCCTTCCTTTTATTTTTTGATGCACTCATTTTCCACTTGTTTATTCAAAAGCACGTCAATTAAGCAAAGCTCTGATGATACTCTGAAGAGGAAGGGGTACTTTGCTAGAGAATTAAGGAAGTCTTTTCAGAAAAATTGCAGATTGAATACAGTGCTGATGAATGAAAAGTTTGTGGGTTATGTAAGGGAAAAGGGAGTCAGAGGTCAGGCGTCTCAGGCAGAGCCTTCCTCTACAAGGAGCAGCAGCAGAAGGTCTTTTTGAGATAATGAGTTCAGGAAGTGGTTGCAGGCTGCAGGAGAAGCCAGGAGGGTTTTTTGCTGTTTAGGAATTGGAGGAGGTCATCGCTAGACGACAGAAGTAATTTTTGAGCCACATACAAAAGGATTTGAGTTGAGTGGATAATTTACAATACGTTATAAAGTAAGACGTTTGGAAAGGAAAGGTGTAATCTTTCCACGGGGTGCAGAGAAGAGGTGTTCAGACTAGTTTCCTGGTTATAAGGAAACAGCCATTTTATACTCTGAAAATTTGTTTCAATCATAAGCCCTCTTACTTCTATATCTTCTTACACTTTGAAAAGAAACAATTTCGTGAACATCCCTGATCTGCAGTTCAGGAATGAGGGGGATTTAGGTCAATGATCTTCGAAGTTTTCCCTATAGTATAATATTGACCACCCATCCTGGAGCCATCTGCTGTGTCTGTGGCCAGAAATACTATTTCATTTTCCTTCTCCTGCTGCACCACAACCTGATGCCGCTTTTTTTTTTTTTTTTTATGTGTGTACATCAAATCCAAAATAAAAATAGCTCTTTTGGCTATATTTCTTAATCCTTCCATTCATCCTCCTTCTTTCCCCCTCCTCTCCTCTCTCTTCTTTTTTTAAAAATTTATTTTTTAATTGAAGGATAATTGCTTTACAGAATTTTGTTTTCTGTCAAACCTCAACATGAATAGCTATAGGTATACATATATCCCCTCCCTATTGAAATTAACAATAACACAATAATAGTGGGAGACTTTAATACCCCACTCACACCTATGGATAGATCAACTAAACAGAAAATTAACAAGGAAACACAAACTTTAAACGATGCAATAGACCAGTTAGACCTAATTGATATCTATAGGACATTTCATCCCAAAACAATGAATTTCACCTTTTTCTCAAGCGCACACGGAACCTTCTCCAGGATAGATCACATCCTGGGCCATAAATCTAGCCTTGGTAAATTCAAAAAAATAGAAATCATTCCAAGCATCTTTTCTGACCACAATGCAGTAAGATTAGATCTCAATTACAGGAGAAAAACTATTAAAAATGCCAACATATGGAGGCTGAACAACACGCTGCTGAATAACCAACAAATCACAGAAGAAATCAAAAAAGAAATCAAAATTTGCATAGAAACGAATGAAAATGAAAACACAACAACCCAAAACCTGTGGGACACAGTAAAAGCAGTCCTAAGGGGAAAGTTCATAGCAATACAGGCACACCTCAAGAAACAAGAAAAAAGTCAAATAAATAACCTAACTCTACACCTAAAGCAACTAGAAAAGGAAGAAATGAAGAACCCCAGGGTTAGTAGAAGGAAAGAAATCTTAAAAATTAGAGCAGAAATAAATGCAAAAGAAACAAAAGAGACCATAGCAAAAATCAACAAAGCCAAAAGCTGGTTCTTTGAAAGAATAAATAAAATTGACAAACCATTAGCCAGACTCATCAAGAAACAAAGGGAGAAAAATCAAATCAATAAAATTAGAAATGACAGTGGAGAGATCACAACAGACAACATAGAAATACAAAGGATCATAAGAGACTATTATCAACAATTATATGCCAATAAAATGGACAACGAGGAAGAAATGGACAAATTCTTAGAAAAGTACAACTTTCCAAAACTCGACCAGGAAGAAATAGAAAACCTTAACAGACCCATCACAAGCACGGAAATTGAAACTGTAATCAAAAATCTTCCAGCAAACAAAAGCCCAGGTCCAGACGGCTTCACAGCTGAATTCTACCAAAAATTTAGAGAAGAGCTAACACCTATCCTGCTCAAACTCTTCCAGAAAATTGCAGAGGAAGGTAAACTTCCAAACTCATTCTATGAGGCCACCATCACCCTAATACCAAAACCTGACAAAGATCCCACAAAAAAAGAAAACTACAGGCCAATATCACTGATGAACATAGATGCAAAAATCCTAAACAAAATTCTAGCAATCAGAATCCAACAACACATTAAAAAGATCATACACCATGACCAAGTGGGCTTTATCCCAGGGATGCAAGGATTCTTCAATATCCGCAAATCAATCAATGTAATACACCACATTAACAAATTGAAAAACAAAAACCATATGATTATCTCAATAGATGCAGAGAAAGCCTTTGACAAAATTCAACACCCATTTATGATAAAAACTCTCCAGAAAGCAGGAATAGAAGGAACATACCTCAACATAATAAAAGCTATATATGACAAACCTACAGCAAACATTATCCTCAATGGTGAAAAATTGAAAGCATTTCCTCTAAAGTCAGGAACAAGACAAGGGTGCCCACTTTCACCATTACTATTCAACATAGTTTTGGAAGTTTTGGCTACAGCAATCAGAGCAGAAAAAGAAATAAAAGGAATCCAAATTGGAAAAGAAGAAGTAAAACTCTCACTATTTGCAGATGACATGATCCTCTACATAGAAAACCCTAAAGACTCCACCAGAAAATTACTAGAACTAATCAATGATTATAGTAAAGTTGCAGGATATAAAATCAACACACAGAAATCCCTTGCATTCCTATACACTAATAATGAGAAAACAGAAAGAGAAATTAAGGAAACAATTCCATTCACCATTGCAACAAAAAGAATAAAATACTTAGGAATATATCTACCTAAAGAAACTAAAGACCTATATATAGAAAACTATAAAACACTGGTGAAAGAAATCAAAGAGGACACTAATAGATGGAGAAATATACCATGTTCATGGATTGGAAGAATCAATATAGTGAAAATGAGTATACTACCCAAAGCAATTTATAGATTCAATGCAATCCCTATCAAGCTACCAACAGTATTCTTCACAGAGTTAGAACAAATAATTTCACAATTTGTATGGAAATACAAAAAACCTCGAATAGCCAAAGCGATCTTGAGAAAGAAAAATGGAACTGGAGGAATCAACCTACCTGACTTCAGGCTCTACTACAAAGCCACAGTTATCAAGACAGTATGGTACTGGCACAAAGACAGAAATATAGATCAATGGAACAAAATAGAAAGCTCAGAGATAAATCCACGCACATATGGACACCTTATCTTTGACAAAGGAGGCAAGAATATACAGTGGATTAAAGACAATCTCTTTAACAAGTGGTGCTGGGAAATCTGGTCAACCACTTGTAAAAGAATGAAACTAGAACACTTTCTAACACCATATACAAAAATAAATTCAAAATGGATTAAAGATCTCAACGTAAGACCAGAAACTATAAAACTCCTAGAGGAGAACATAGGCAAAACACTCTCTGACATACATCACAGCAGGATCCTCTATGACCCACCTCCCAGAATATTGGAAATAAAAGCAAAAATAAACAAATGGGACCTAATTAAACTTAAAAGCTTCTGCACATCAAAGGAAACTATTAGCAAGGTGAAAAGACAGCCTTCAGAATGGGAGAAAATAATAGCAAATGAAGCAACCGACAAACAACTAATCTCAAAAATATACAAGCAACTCCTACAGCTCAACTCCAGAAAAATAAATGACCCAATCAAAAAATGGGCCAAAGATCTAAATAGACATTTCTCCAAAGAAGACATACAGATGGCTAACAAACACATGAAAAGATGCTCAACATCACTCATTATCAGAGAAATGCAAATCAAAACCACTATGAGGTACCATTTCACACCAGTCAGAATGGCTGCAATCCAAAAGTCTACAAATAATAAATGCTGGAGAGGGTGTGGAGAAAAGGGAACCCTCTTACACTGTTGGTGGGAATGCAAACTAGTACAGCCACTATGGAGAACAGTGTGGAGATTCCTTAAAAAACTGGAAATAGAACTGCCTTATGATCCAGCAATCCCACTGCTGGGCATACACACTGAGGAAACCAGAAGGGAAAGAGACACGTGTACCCCAATGTTCATCGCAGCACTGTTTATAATAGCCAGGACATGGAAGCAACCTAGATGCCCATCAGCAGATGAATGGATAAGAAAGCTGTGGTACATATACACAATGGAGTATTACTCAGCCATTAAAAAGAATACATTTGAATCAGTTCTAATGAGGTGGATGAAACTGGAGCCTATTATACAGAGTGAAGTAAGCCAGAAGGAAAAACATAAATACAGTATACTAACGCATATATATGGAATTTAGAAAGATGGTAACGATAACCCTGTATACGAGACAGCAAAAGAGACACTGATGTATAGAACAGTCTTATGGACTCTGTGGGAGAGGGAGAGGGTGGGAAGATTTGGGAGAATGGCATTGAAAAAAAAAAAAAAAGAAAAAAAAAATAAATAAAATAAAATCTGTTGTTGAAACAACTAAAGCTGACATCTGACATCTGGAAATAGATACAGCTGAATCCATACTATACAATATGTACCTGGATGAACTCCATTTAATTTTTTAGATATAAAAATTAAAAAAATTAAAACTAATTGAAAAAAAAAAAAAAAATTTATTTTTTAATTGAAGGATAATTGCTTTACAGAATTTTGTTTTCTGTCAAACCTCAACATGAATAGCTATAGGTATACATATATCCCCTCCCTTTTGAACTTCTCTCCCATTTCCCTCCCCATCCCACCCCTCTAGGTTGATACAGAGCCCCTGCTTGAGTTTCCTGAGTCATACAGCAAATTCCCCAGTTGGCTGTCTATTTTACATATGGTAATGTAAGTTTCCATGTTACTCTCTCCATACATCTCACCCTCTTCTCTCTCCCCATGTCTACAAGTCTATTCTCCACTTCTGTTTCTCCATTGCTGCCCTGTAAGTAAATTCTTCAGTAACATTTTTCTGGATTCCATATATATGCATTAGAATACAATATTTATCTTTCTCTTTCTGACTTACTTTACTATGTATAATAGGATCTAGGTTCATCCACCTCATTAGAACTGACTCAAAGGCATTCCTTTTTATGGCTGAGTTCTTTGGAAGGAATGATGCTAAAGCTGAAACTCCAGTACTTTGGCCACCTGATGCGAAGAGTTGACTCATTGGAAAAGACCCTGATGCTGGGAGAGATTGGGGGCAGGAGGAGAAGGGGACGACAGAGGATGAGATGGCTGGATGGCATCACCGACTCGATGGACATGAGTTTGGGTGAAATCCGGGAGTTGGTGATGGACAGGGAGGCCTGGCATGCTGTGCTTCATGGGGTCACAAAGAGTCGGACAAGACTGGGCGACTGAACTGAACTGAACTGAACTGAATATCCCATTCTGTGTATGTACCACAATTTCTTTATCCATTCATCTGTCAGTGGACATCTAGGTTGCTTCCATGTTCTAGCTATTGGAAATAGTGCTGCAATGAACAATGGGATACTTATGTCTTTTTCAATTTTGGTGTCCTCAGGGTATATGCCTGGGAGTGGGCATTATTGGGAAATATGGTGGTTTCATTCCTAGGTTTTTAAGGAAACTTCATACCATCTTCCATAGTGTCTCTATCAGTTTACATTCCAATCAACAGTGCAAGAGCATTCCCTTTTCTCCACACCCTCTCCAGCATTTATTGTTTGTAGACTTTTTGATGATGGCCATTCTGATAGGTGTGAGGTGATATCTCACTGTAGTTTTGATTTGCATTTCTCTAATAATGAGTGATGTTGAGCATCTTTTCATGTGTTTGTTGGACATCTATAAATCCTCTTTGGAGAAATGTCTGTTTAGGTCTTTTTCCCACCTTTTGATTGGGTTGTTTGTTTCTCTGGTATTGAGTTGTATGAGCTGCTTGTATATTCTGGAAATTAATCTTTGTCAGTTGTTTCCATTTGCTATTAATTTCTCCCATTCTGAGGTTTGTCTTTTCACCTTGCTTAGTGTTTCCTTTGCTGTGCAAAACCTTTTAAGTTTAATCAGGTCCCACTTGTTTCCTTTTGTTTTTATTTCTGTTACTCTAGGAGGTGAGTCATAGAGGATCTTGCTTTGATTTATGTCATCTAGTGTTTCATGTTTTTCTCTAAGAGTTTTATAGTCTCTGGTCTTACATTTACATTTAGGTCTTTAATCCATTTTGAGTTTATCTTTGTGTATGGTGTTAGGAAGTGTTCTAATTTCATTCTTTTACATGCAGCTGTCCAGTTTCCCCAGCACCATTTATTGAAGAGGCTGTCTTTGCCCCATTGAATATTCTTGCCTCCTTTGTCAAAAATAAGGCACCCATAGGTGCATGGGTTTGTTTCTGGGCTTTCTATCTTGTTCCATTGGTTTGTATTTCTGTTTTTGTGCCAGTACCAAATTGTCTTGATGACTGCAGCTTTGTAGTATAACCTGAAGTCAGGAAGGTTGATTCTTCCAGCTCCATTCTTCTTACTCAAGACTGCTTTGGCTATTCAGGGTCTTTTGTGTCTCCATATGAATGGTGAAATTTTTTATTCTAGTCTTGTGCAAAATGTCATTGGTAATTTGATAGGGATTGCACTGAATCTATAGATTGCATTTGGTAGTATAGTTATTTTCACAATATTGATTCTTCCTACCCAGGAATGTGGAATATCTCTCCATCTGTTTATGTAGTCTTTGATTTCTTTAATCAGTGTCTTATAATTTTCTGTGTACAGTTCTTTTGTCTCCTTAGGTAAGTTTATTCCTAGATATTTAATTTTTTTTGTTGCAATGGTGAATGGGATTGATTCCTTAATTAGTCTTTCTGATTTTTCATTGTTAGTATATACAAATGCAAGTGATTTCTGTGTGTTGATTTTGTATCCTGCAACTTTGCTAAATTCACTGATTAGCTCTAGTAATTTTCTGATACTACATTTAGAGTTTTATATGTACAGTATCATGTCATCTGCAAACAAGTGAAATCTTCTTTTCTGATCTAGATGCCTTTTATTTCTTTTTCTTCCCTGATTGCTGTAGCTAGGACTTCCAGAACTATGTTGAATAATAGTGGTGAAAGTGGACTGCTGCTGCTCCTAAGTCGCTTCAGTTGTGTCCGACTTTGTGCGACCCCATAGATGGCAGCCCACCAGGCTCCCCCGTCCCTGGGATTCTCCAGGCAAGAACACCCTTGTCTTATTCCTGATCTTAGGGGAAATGTTTTTTCACCATTGAGAATAATGTTTGCTATAGGCTTATCATATGTGGCCTTTACGATGTTGAGGTAGGTTCCTTCTATGCCCATTTTTTGAAGAGTTTTAATCATAAATGGGTGCTGAATTTTATCAAAGGCTTTTTCTGCATCTGTTCAGATTATCATATGGCTTTTATGTTTCAATTTATTAATATTGTGTATCACATTGATTGATTTGCATATACTGAAGAATCCTTGCATCCCTGGAATAAATCCAACTTGATCATGGTGTATGAGCTTTTTGATGTGTTGCTGAATTCTAGTTGCTAAAATTTTGTTGAGGATTTTTGCATCAATGTTCATCAGTGATATTGGCCTATAGTTTTCTTTTTTGTGTGTTATCTTTATCTGGTTTTGGTATCAGGGTGATGGTGACCTCATAGAATGAGTTTGGAAGTGTTCCTTCCTCTGCAATTTTTGGAAGGAGTTTTAGAAGGATAGGCATTAGCTCTTCTCTAAATGTTTGATAGAATTCTCTGGTGAAACCATCTGGTCCTGGGCTTTTGTTTTTGGGGAGATTTTTAAATCACAGCTTCAATTTCAGTGCTTGCAATTGGGTTGTTAGTAATTTCTATTTCTTCCTGGTTCAGTCTTGGAAGAATTGAACTTTTCTAAGAATCTGTCCATTTCTTCCAGGACATGCAGTTGTTCATAATAGTCTTATAATCCTTTGTATTTCTACATTGTCTTTTGTAACCTCTCCTTTTTCATTTCTAAGTTTGTTGATTTGATTCCTCTCTCTTTTTTTCTTGATGAGTCTGGCTAAAGTTTTATAAATTTTGTTTATCTTCTCAAAGAACCAGCTTTTAGTTTTATTAATCTTTACTATTGTTTTTTTTTTTTTTTTTTCATTTCTTTTTCACTTACTTCTGCTCAGATCTTTATGATTTCATTTCTCCTACTAATTTTGGGGTTTTTGTTCTTATTTTTCTAGTCATTTTAGATGTAAAGTTGGGTATTCTATTTTATATTTTTCTTGTTTTTTTTTTTTTTAAGGTAGGATTGTATTGCTATAAACTTCCCTGTTAGAACTGCTTTTGCTACATCCCATACATTTCAAGTTGTTGTATTTTCATTGTCATTTGTTTCTAGATATTCTTTGATTTCCCTTTTGATTTCTTCAGTAATATGTTATTTAGAAACATATTTCTTAATTTCCATGTGTTTGTGTTTTTTACACTTTTTTTCTTGTAATTGATATCTAGTCTTACAGCGTTGTGGTCAGAGAAGATGCTTGATACAATTTCAATTATCTTAAATTTACTGAGGTTTGGTTTGTGACCCAGGATGTGGTCTATCCTGGAGAATGTTCCAGGTGCACTTGAGAAGAAGGTGTATTCTTCTGCATTTGGATGGAATTTCCTGAAGATATCAATGAGATCCATCTCATCTAATGTATCATGTAAGACTTGTGTTTCCTTATTAATTTTCTGTTTTGATGATCTGTCCATTGGTGTGAGTGGCATGTTAAAGTCTCTTACACTTATTGTGTTACTGTCAATTTCTCCTTGTATCTCTGTTAGTGTTTGTCTTATGTATCAAGGTGCCCCTATGTTGGTGCATAGATATTTACAACTGTTATGTCTTTCTTGTGGACTGATCCCTTGATCATTATGTAGTGTCCTTGCTTATCTCTTGTAATCTTCTTTATATTAAGGTATTTTTGGTCAGATATGAGGATTGCTACTTCAGCTTTCTTTTCCTTTCCATTTGCATGGAATATGTTTTTTCATCCTCAGTTTCAGTCTATATATGTCTTTAGGTCTGAAATGGGTTTCTTGTAGACAGCATATATATGGGTCTTGTTTTTGTATCCATTCAGCCAGTCTGTTCTTTTGGTTGGAGCATTTAATCCACTTACATTTAAAGTAATTATTGATATATATGTTCCTATTGCCATTGTTTTAATTGTCTGGGGTTGATTTTGTAGATCTTTTTCTTCTCTTGTATTTCTTGACTAAGTTCCTTTAACATTTGTTGTATAGCTAGTTTGGTGGTACTGAATTCTCTTAACTTTTGCTTGTCTGAAAAGCTTTTGATTTCTCCATCAATTTTTAATGATATCCTTGCTGGGTACAATAATTTTGGTTGTAGATTTTTCCCTTTTAGTACTTTAAATATATCCTGCCATTCCCTTCTGGCCTGCAGAGTTTTGCTGAAAGATCAGGTATTAAACATATGGGGTTTCCCTTGTATGTTACTTGTTGCTTCTCACTTGCTGCTTTTAATATTCTTTCTTTGTGTCTAGTTCTTATTAGTTTGATTAGTATGTGTCTTGGCATGTTTCTTCTTGGGTTTCCCTTGTGGCTCAGCTGGTAAAGAATCCACCTGCAATGTGAGAGACCCTCATATGATTCCTGGGTCAGGAAGATCCCCTGGAGAAGGGAAAAGCTACCCACTCCAGTATTCTGGCCTGGAGAAGTCCATGGACTGTATAGTCCATGGGGTCGCAAAAAGTTGGACAGGATTGAGCAACTTTCACTTTCACTTTATCCTGTATGGGACTGTCTGCATCTCTTGGCCTTGATTGACTATTTCCTTTTTCTTTTTTTTTTAATTAATTTTATTTTATTTTTAAACTTTACATAATTGTATTAGTTTTGCCAAATATCAAAATGAATCCACCACAGGTATATATGTGTTCCCCATCCTGAACCCTCCTCCCTCCTCCCTCCCCATACCATCCCTCTGGGTCGTCCCAGTGCACTAGCCCCAAGCATCCAGTATCGTGATCTTGGGGAAATTTTCAACTATAATCTCTTCAAAATTTTTCTCATACCCTTTCTTTTTCTCTTCTTTTTCTGGGACCCCAGTAACTCAAATGTTAGTGTGTTTGATATTGTCCCAGACGTCTTGAGTCTATCCTCAGTTCTTTTCATTCTTTTTACTTTTTTCTACTTTTCAGAAGTTATTTCCATCATTTATCTTCCAGTTCACTGATTTGTTCTTCTGCTTCAGCTATTCTGCTATTGATTCCTTCTGTAGAGTGAAGAAGGGCTTCCCTGGTGGCTCAGATGGTAAAGCATCTGCCTATAATGCAGGAGACCTGGGTTCAATCCCTGGATTGGGTAGATCTCCTGGAGAAGGAAATGGCAACCCACTCCAGTACTCTTGCCTGGAAAATACCATGAACGGAGGAGCCTGGTAGGCTTCAGCCCATGGGGTTGCAGAGAGTCAGACATGACTGAGCAACTTCACTTCATAGTATTTTAATTTCAGTTATTGTATTGTTTGTCTCTGTATGTTTGTTCTTTAATTCTTCTAGGTCTTTATTAATTGATTCTTGCATTTTCTGCATCTTGTTTTCAAGGTTTTTGATCATCTTTACCATCATTATTCTGAATTCTTTTTCAAGTTGTTTGCCCATTTCCTCTTCATTTATTTGGACTTCTGTGTTTCTAATGTATTCCTTCATTTGTGTAGTACTTCTCTGTTTTTCATTATTTTTTATGTTTTAACTTATTGTGTTTGAAGTCTCCTTTTCCCAGGCTTCAAGGTTGAATTCCTTGTTCCTTTTGGTTTCTGCCCTCCTAAGTTTGGGTCACTGGTTTGTGTAAGCTTTGTATAGGGTGAGATTTGTGTGAGCCTTTAGTTTGTTTGTTTTTCCTCTGATGGCAAGGCTGAGTGAGGTGGTAATCTTGTCTGCTGATGATTGGGTTTGTATTTTTGTTTTGTTTGTTGTTTAGATGAAGTGTCCTGCACAGGGTGCTACTGGTGGTTGGGCAATGCCACATCTTGTATTCAAGTGGTGTCCTTTGTGTGAGTTCTTACTATTTGATACTCCCTGGAGTTAGTTCATTGGTAGTCTAGGATCTTGGATTCAGTGCTACCACTCCAAATATTCAGATCCTGATCTCTTTAAGGTGATGATCAAGTCATGTAATCACTTTATGCCTCAATCTGCTGATCTTAAATTAAGTACTAATAATGATAAAGACAAGACTCCAATTTTGATCTTTTGCTCCTCTACTTCCTTTTCTTTACCTTCTCTTTCCAGATCAAGTTCAAGGGAAGTAGTGATGCTCATTGTCCTTGTAGGAGTTCACATGGTATGAAGAAGCGCTGTGGGAAGAGTCTATCAGTAGCCACCACTGTCAGTAGTCTTGGGTACTCTGGATGACTTTCTCCTTCAGCAGCACTACCTCCAAGCAGGTCCTGAGGAGACCAGTTGCATTCGGCGTGAACTGGACACAACAAGGTCCCAAAGCTGAAACCCTGTCAGGTCCTGAGGACCCCCAACTTCTATTAGCATTGACTCCGCTCTCCTTTCTTTTCATTCATATTTCTCCTTTTATGTTCTCCCTCCCTTTCTCCACCCCTCCCTCCCTCCTTCCTTCCTTATTTTTTCTTTAAGAAACATTTAATGGAAGAATTTTATGTGCAAAAACATCATTAAATGATGCAGATTAACTGATACTTAAAGATGTAGTTCTTTCCCTAAAGCAATCATTGTATGGCAGGAAAGAAAAACGAGTTTATAATTTTCAATAAAACTACAATACACGGAAGTAGCAATTTACGGGTTTTTTCCCCTTTCTTTGACATTTCCCCTATGAGGATCTATAGATTTTATGTTGCCAGAATTCTCTATCATGTTATTACATACCTCATTAAGCATACTGCTAATTCTTTTTCAGTGTCTCCATTGAAATCATATTCATTCCACGTCCTCCTACTTGTCACATTTGTGACTCTTTAGCTAAGGGATGGGGCTTCCCAGTTGGCTCAGATGGTAAAGAATCTGTCTGCAGTGCAGGAGATCCATGTTCAATCCCTGGGTTGGGAAGATACCCTGGAAAAGGGACTGGCAACCCACTTCAGTATTCTTGCCTGGAGAATTCCATGGACAAAGGAGGCTGGAGGGCTACAGTCCATGGGGTTGCAAACTGTCAGACACAGCTGAGCAACTAACACACACACACACACACAGCTATAATCAGGACAGCATATTGTCTCTGATTATAGTATGTTTGCAAAATTTTAGATTTCCTGTTCTAGTGTCCAATGACTTGAAAACACTAGTCTTTTTTTTTTTTTTTAATTTGATTAGTATCCATAAAACACATTTAAGGGACTTCCCTGAGGGTACAGTGGTTAAGAATCTGCTTTCCAATGCAGAGGACATGGGTTCAATCCCTCATCTGGGAAGATTCCACGTGCCATGGAGCAACTAAGCCCATGCACCCTACTGAAGCCTATACACCCTAGAGACTATGCTCTACAGCAAGAGAAGCCACTGCAATGAGAAGCCCATGCACCACAACTAGGAAAAAGCCTGCACATAGCATCAAAGACCCAGTGCAGCCAAAATGAATAAGTAAAAAAAAAAATACATTTAAACTCGGGCAGATGTAAAAACTCCCATTTTCTCCATCAGAAACCTAGAGAAATTATTTTCCCAGGGTTTTGTATTTCTGTCTATCCCTCTACAAGCTCCTAAGCTGTCTTTGGCTTATATTTCAAAACTGGATTTTGAAGGTGATTTTTAGAAAACTAAATTCTTGAAGAATGTACAGTATTTTTTAGTTACGACAAAAATATGTGCAAAAATGAAATGAGATTCTTTCCTTAATTTCTTTCTGATACCTTGTTAGTATATAGGTATGCAAGAGACTTCTGTGTATTAATTCTATACTCTGTAATTTGACCAAATTCATTGATGAGCTCTAATAGTTTCCTGGTAGAATCTTTAGGATTTTCTAAGTATCATGTCATCTGTGAACAGTGACAGTTTTACTTCTTTTCTGATTTAGATTTATTTTATTTATTTTTCATCTCTAATTGCTGTTGACTAGGACTTCCAAAACTATATTAAATATAAGTGGTGAGAGTGGACATCTTGTCTTGCTCCTAATCTTAGAGGAAATGGTTTCAGTTTTTCACCATTGAGAATGACGTTTGTTATGGTTTGTCATATGTGATCTTTATTATGTTGAGATATGTTCCCCCTATGCCAACTTTCTGGAGAGTTTTTATATTAAATGGGTGTTGAATTTTGATGAAAGCTTTTTCTGCATTTCTTGAAATGATCATATGGTTTTTATTCTTCAGTTTGTTACTGTGACGTATCACATTGATTTCTGTATACTGAAGAATTCTTGTATCCTTGGGACAGTTAAGTCTGTCTGTGTCACTTAAGGCCTGCGTTTGCTTAGTGGTTTTTTCCGTCTGGATCTATCTATTGATGTAAGCGGGGTGTTAAAGTCCCTCACTATTATTGTTACTGTTGATTTCTCCCTTTATAACTGTTATCATTTGCTTTATATATTGAGGTGCTCCTAAGTTTAGTGCATTTATATTTACAATTGTTATGTCTTCTTCTTGGATGATCCCTTGATCATTATGTAGTATTCTTCTTTGTCTCTTGTAACAGGCTTTAAAGTCATTTTGATATGAGTGTTTTGAAACAGAGGTGTTGCCTGAGTCATCTTTGTAGCACCTAACGTAAGTTTAGGTACACAGTTGGCATTCTCCAAAAAAAAAAAAAAAAGCAATCGCTAGATTTATAATTATTAGGTCAAAGATTATGAATGGCTTCTTAGTTCTTCATATTCATTTCCCTGCTATTTACCTAAAGAGTTATATAGCTTTCCTTGACATAAGCAGTATACAAGTTTCATCACAGTAAGACAGTCATGACTATTAAATTTTTATAATTTCCCTAGTCTCATCACTGTTAGTAAAAAGATGCCCTATTTAGAAGTCTTTGATTTCTAATGAGGGTTTTTTCCTTAAAATTTTAATTTTTTCTTGGCTCATTTTTCTTTCTAAAAGTCATCTCTTTTTAAACAAGAATTTCCTTAAAGTGCTTTCCATCAGCAAATTTTGTGTGTGCATGAAGGAGGAATAGGAAAAAGAGGAGGAGGAAAGAGAGGAGGGGATGAAGAAAGGGAAAAGGGAGAATACAAGCCCAACTGTTGCACTCCATAAAGTAGATTTAAATGTGTTCCATTCAGGTAAGCCATCTTAATAAAACCCAAGGGCATGAAATTTAAAAACATATCAAGTTCACCTTTTCAAAGGAGATGTTGGTAAATGAAGTTAGGATATTCATGTATATTCAGAACTCTTAAACTTTGCTCCCAGCATCAAATGCTAAAATACTATACAGCACATAAACATCTTTGTTCTGTTGAAAGTGATATCACTCAGGTCAAAATGTCTCTGTGGCATATTTTCACTCAGGAAACTGTTCAAGGAACTAACAAGGACTACAGCTTCAGAAGCTAAAATCAAATGCCTTTGCTGTGAAAAAGCATAAGATTTTCCTCCATTTATATGTATTCTTAATTTTAAAATTAACTCTAGATTCTTATAAGGAGCTTTAGAGAATATATTTAGACAATGAAGGCTTAAATATACATCAGCTACTTATAAGAATAAAACTCCTTTAAAGGAAGGAAAGAAACATTTGATGAGAATCCCCCTCCTATTAAACTTTTGTAGGTGCTTTTCATTGTTGCTTCTTTCATAACAATTGAGGTACCTTGCTATTGTGCAGAGATTAAATAAATTGCCAAGATCACATAGTTATTACATGAAAAGGCTAGAACTCTATCCAGGTCTTTCAGACTCCAAAAGGCCTAGACTTCTTCTCTGGCTATCATGTTAGACATAATTTTAGTTTCTGAGGCAAAATAATCTATAAATTGGCAAAGTAGATTGATTAAAAACAGTGCAACATACTAGTCAATAAGGTGAACTGTGCCATTTTTCTTTCTATACTGTGAAAACTATGATTCTGTCCAAGGAAATCCTGTTCAATCCCACCCTCAAGGTATACTCCTTCATTCTACGTACTCAGTTTTTTGCCAGTAATTTTATCACCCAGCATCATAGAATGTTTGAAGTGGAAGAGGTTTTGAGGGTTGTCTGTTCTACCTTATATGCCTCAGATATTGTGAAAGGTTTCCAAACTTGCTTGAGTCTTTACATTTGAATTTGAGAAAAAGTGAGATCAGTTAAAAATTATTTGTGTATTATTTGAACCACAGAGAAGTAGCTCATAAGTATTTAATGGGTGAGTAAAAGAATGCATATTTTTCCCATGATATTTTTAAATTTTTTTCTTTTTGTTTTATTTATTTATTTGCCAAATGAGACAGAACAGTGCTTCTAGCAGTGTATAGATTTTTTTTCAAGCACCGGGTACTGTCCAGTGTCATAACAAAGTACTTAGAAGAAATGGCCTTTTGGTATTTTGCTTTTCTCCATGTCCTGATGGGGAAGAAGTGGCAGACTTTTTCTGTGTACAATATGAAGGTGTTATTATAAACCTGGTCAGGTACATAGTCACCTCTAGGAGGTGAGAGAAAGTTCTCTCTCATCTCTATATCTAGACTAGCTGGATTCTTCTGGCTATTGATTTACTTTTATCTGCTAAGAATCAACATTTTCACACTTACCACATTTGCCTCTTTATATTACATGCTAGGAAACTCAGACCCAGAAACACTAGTTCTCCTGAAACATTTGAAATTCTGTGGCATATAGTGTTAGCCACTCAGTCATGTCCCACTCTTTGCAACCCTCTAGACTGTACCCCTCCAGTCTCCTCTGTCCACGGGATTCTCCAAGTAAGAATGCTGGAGTGGGTAGACATTCCCTTCTCCAGGAGATCTTTCCAACCCAGGGACTGAATCTGGGTCTCCTGCATTGCAGGTTAATTCTTTACCATCTGAACCACCAGGGAAACTCTATGATATATAGTTTGTATGTGAGTCACATGTCTGGTTCTAGGACCCTTTCTCATTTTTTCCTATCTTCATTTCCCATTTACCCTTTGCTTGTCACTGTTTTTAATATCATGACACTGTAAACGTTGCCCCTGTTGAAATAAGATAAAGTTTAATATATGCATCATGATAAAAATGTTCACAGACAAAAAAGAGTTAAGAATATACGCACATTCATGCTTCCAATGTTGCATATATTTTTAAAAAGTTAAATCACATTTAATGTTAATTTTTCCCCCTCTCAAAGCATGTGAAAGTTGGAAATCTTATTTTAGCTTCTGCATTGCTCTCCTGGTTGAGGACAGAGCATTCCCATCTACAGGGTATTCATTTCAGGTCTGCTGTCTGGAAATGGATCTTACTTTATCTTCCACTTGAGAGACAGAATTCTACTCCCAAATTGAATCGCCAATACCCTAGAATGATTACTTGGAGGAGTTAACTGTAAAGGCAAAAATTCCACGAGGTTTGTTTGTTTGGTTTTTTTGGTCTTGCTAATGATTTGGAGACTGAATCTAACATCCAGCAGTGCTTCTCTCTCCTTTATCTGGTGAGGGAATGACTTGGTCTACAACAGGGAGAAAAGCTCTAACAATGTGGTCTTGGTGGGGAGGAGTGACTTCCATCACAGGACATGGCGGAGGTTGTGGACACCAGTTGCTGCTGCTGCTAAGTCACTTCAGTCATGTCCGACTCTGTGCGACCCCACAGACGGCAGCCCACCAGGCTCCCCCCGTCCCTGGGATTCTCCAGGCAAGAGCACCAGTACACCTTGTCTAAATCTTGGATGGGAAGGTTAAAATAGGACTTAATAATGAAAGCCTTCTCCCCCAAAGCCCATTAAACTGTGAGGAAATCATGGTGCCTAAGAATTGTTTCACAGTGTATTGATGAAGTTTGAGAGTAGGGAAAATCATTACACATTTCTAAGATGCCATGATTATCTAGCCAGTTTTGAGGATTCTTGCAAAAGCCAAATAAGCAGAACATTATTCCAAATATGGCATTTATTTCAACTCCTCTGTTTCTGTTGGGCAAAAGTCAGCTAGTGTGAGCTTTGGACTGTGCATTGAACTGAGCTAATAAATACTTAATGTATTTACTATATTTCAGTGATATGTGGTTGCTTTATTTTGCTTGTCTTTTTTCTATGAGGTTGTATGTATATATAAATTAAATGCATATCATGTAAATATATAGGACATTTAATCTCATTTTATATGAAAATGCATATTTTTTGAAAGTGTGTTCTTGAGTACCTGGCATATGTTGGGAACTGACATAGAATTGAGAAAACAAGGAAATGTGGTCTCTTTCCTTATGAAGCTCCCAATAGAGTGAAGGAAATGGATAATGATGGTGGTTCACTAACAAAATGCTAGGATAAAGTAGGATGGTTCACTAACAAAATGCAGGGACTTGAAGGGATGGAGAGGAGGAGGAGCTCAGAAAGTGCTCTGAAGACAAGGCTATGTTTCATTAAGCATGCAAGGATACATAGAAATGTGTTAGCTTTACAGTGTTTCTATTAAAGGGTGAAAGTTTATCAGCAGCAAAATGAATGTGGAAGCAGTCTGGGCTGAGTGAGTATGCTCCTGCATGCAGAAGCATAGAGGTTTGACAAGTTCGAGGGACTGAGAAATTTCATTATAACTTTCATGTCATTGAATACTAGGGCCTGAAGTCATAAGTGTAAACAGGACATTGCATTTCATGATAAATTTTGCTGTATATGTCTCAGAGCATTCAAACAGGAGAAATACATAGAGAGATCCATCCTTCCTAAGATTATTCCAAAGGCTTAATTGCTTTACCATCAACTCCCAAGAGTTATTAACATGTTGATGCTAATCTGTCTATTAGAGCTGTTACCACAGTCCATGACAAAGGCAATCCAATTATAATTAGGGTCTCTCTGTAGATATGGCATGTATAACCCAATCAGCTCACAAGTTCTTAAAAAGACTATTAGTGTGTGTGCTAACTATAACTTGAGTGTTTCTCTGAAATACCTTAACTATTCCATGCAGCATCCAGTGAGTAAGAATGTCCATGACTTTTTTCTCCCATGATACACAGGGAATGTCTTTTAGTAAAAATAAAATTAATCTAGAATCAGAGAATTAGTTATAATACACTCCTATTATCCACAGAATCAGGAATCATCCCAGGAGAATGAAAATATGGAGATCTTTTAGCCTACAACCTCATGTGGCAAAAAGGTAAATTTGAGTCCTAGACACATTAAGAGTATGTCTATAGTTGTACAGTTAATCCTTACTTAAATCTCTCTCATCTATATATCAATATTTTATCTATAATTCATCTGTATATCATAAAAGTAGTAAGATTGTGTTTGAAACAAAAAGAGAATAACGTCCAGACTCTGCCACTCTAACATAGATATTATTATGTATATGGATTACTTCTAAACTTTTTCCTAAACATATGTATGTTTAGTTGAAATTAGGGGTCTAACTTTATACCCCCTTTAATCTTACATACACACAAAGATACATAGCTTCCATAATAGCACATATATACACACACATAAAGTATGTGGGTGGCTACTTATTTTTATAGTAATAGGACCATACTAAACAACTATTCTGAATCTTACTTTTCTGTCTGGATTTATCATGGGCCACTTTCCTGGTTCTAATATTTTTAATAGCCTCAAATACTGCGTAAAATTAATTAGCATTTTATTTAAGTGTTAACCATCCCGCTTTCAATGGCCAGGAACACACTTTTCCATTTCCTCCTCATGATCCTTTGTCTAGAGAAACTGAGAAAAGTATCTGAAAGAGTATAGAGGCTGGACTAAGAACCTAGTGATCAGGATAGAAGGGGAAGAGTCAACCTGGGTTGGGAAGTAGTGACTCATTGCATGGGGAGATGGAAGGAAGGATGTGCTCTGACATCATTATATTCCCAAGGTCATCATAAATTTAATTCAAACTAGTACTTTTCTCTTATAAAAAGAAGCCAAGTCCATAGATTAAAATAATGAAGGATTTGAGATTTGAATGAAAATACTTTCTGTATAATCACAAATTTTATTTGATTAAATTCTGTAAACTTGCAGTGCTGTATTTCACAAAGTGTGAAATATTCTACAGAGTCACAGGTCTACCCCAGCCCCATCCATCTGCCCTGAGGGGTTACCCTCTAAGTTCTGACAAGGCTCGAAGAAATAACCTTGTTACTGTTTATTATTCACCATTTTCACACCCTTTCACAGAATCAGAGCCATGTAAATAATAACAGTAGATAATGAGACAATACAGTGATTAATAATAATAGACAATAGACTGTATAAAGTGATGCTCTCTGAAAAGTCTGTACGATGAATCCATGTCAGCCCTGTGGATTATGTCCTCAACCAAGTGATAAAATGCTTTATTTTCCAAAGCCTGGTTGGTCAACGCTGATTCCAAATTAAAAACTCCTTGTTCATCTGAGAAGATGTCATCAAGCATGTTCCTCCTACATGGAGCGAGGGAAGATATGGCCCCAGGGACTTCTGCTGTATCAGCGTTTGTTGTGGCTTCTTCTCATGAGAATGTGCACAGGGTACTCAGCATTTCCGTTTCCCTTCTGCCGAAGCGTGTGAAAATGGAGACTAATAAAACAACAATAAACAACCAGAAAGTTGCAGTCAAACTCTCTCTCGCCTCAGGAGGCAGCGTTTAGGCTGGCTTTCTGTGTTTGGCCAAAGGATAGCACAGGAAATGGGAGTGGAAAGTTCTCATTTTTTTTTCTTTTTCTCCTTGTTAACATTATCTCAAGTGTATCTCTTGGATATAACCTCTGAATATAACCAATTACACTCAGTTATTAATTATTAACTTTAGACAGTTGGTGGGCCTGTGATCATTTGGATAAAAGTCATTTGTATCCCCTTTATATCAAAACATATACTTAGTAAATAGTTTTGTTTCTCTGTTTTTTGGCATCTTACCCAAATGATTAATTCTAAACCTTCCTCTTTTTCTCTTTTGTCTTTATTTTTTTCCTCAGCCTGTTATTGCTGTAGGTACTAAAGAAGAACGAAATGATCTCAAGCTAGGTCATAAAAGAGAGAAATCTAGGAGATGGAGAACCTGGAGCATTTAGCTTTTATTGACACATGGCTCAGCTTTTCAATTGTATCAAATTCAAAGCAATAAACACTCATCCGGTGTCCATCTCCCCAAGGTGCTCCAGGAGGCATGGAGAGGCGGAGAGGAAAAAACACAGCAGGAAAGCCTCCATATACATGTGGCCATGCTTTGGGGAGAAAACCCAAGTGCACGTTGGTTAGGGCTATAAGATAGGAATGTACAGTGTGCTGTGGGAACACATACAGAAGCATTTTATTCTGCCTGGAGGGTGCCTGGGAAGCTTGGCGCCGAATGACCGGACTGTCCCTGGCAATATGGATTAATAAGGCGCTAACTTTCAACCTTTTCTAATTGAGACTTACAGTTCAAAATTATTTTATATGCCTATTCTAAACACACAAACCCATGCACATGTACTTAAGTGTTACAAAATAATACTCTGTGAGGCACCCTTGTGTTTTGTTTTTTTTCCTTTCATTCTGTTTTTATTATTGTAGATGCTGGTTGAAACCCATTTAACTGAGCAACCTTGATCAATTAATGAATTGGGATCTCAACTTACAAAATTCTGGAATAAAGCATGGTCTTTGAAGTGACACAAAACTGTTTTTAAATCTCAGCATGTGCTGTGTTGTGCTTAGTCACTCAGTCATATCCAACTCTGTGACCCCATGGATTTGGGCAGTTTGTTTAACTTTTATGAATTTGAGATTCCGTGCCTATAGAAAAATCATATGTGGCTACTCTCTACCAGACCAGAATTAAAGGAAATAATACTTGTAAACAGCTTATTGTAGTAGGGAGAATCAGGGAGGTGGGCATGCTAGGCACACTGATTGGTTTGGTAGAGTTGTCCCACCATGCATGACAAGATCAATCTGATGAGTGATATGCCTGAAAGTTTACAGAATACAAGGCAGAAGGGGAAAATAAACAGCTTACCAAGGGCTTCCCTGATGGCTCCGATGGTAAAGACTCTGCCTGTGAAGCAGGACACCCGTGTTCTATCCCCAGTTGGGAAATTTCCCTGGAGAAGAAAATTTTAACGCACTCCAGTATTCTTGCCTGGAAAATTCCAAGGACAGAGGAGCCTGGCAGCTATATAGTCCATGGGGTTGCAAAGAGTCGGATACAACTGACTAACCAACACAAGGGTCTGCACCCAGATCACATGTGTGTCTGCATGTGAATCAGTGAGTATATGTGTACATGTTTGTTCATGTGTATGCATGTGACTTTGTGGGGAGTGTGTGTGTGTGTGTGTGCGCTTTCATACCTGAGTGGAGACTGGGGAGGCTAGTGTCAGTATACAGACTAAATTCAAGTCTCCTTTATTCGATAACCTCTTAACCAGTCCCAGTGAGCTTTGGTTAAACCAACAAGCCCAAATCTTTCCTGGAATCTTCCTCTTAACAACAGACCACAGTCTTTCAATGACCTTGACAGTGTCACCTCCACTTTCTGAGCTTAATCTTCCTTACATATATACTACAGTATATTAAACAAGATTAGTAAGTTTTTAAAAATCTCTTAGAAAATGAGAAGTTTATTTCAAGCATAATCTTCCAGGAATACTGATATTTAATCATGGTCATAGAGAAACAGAGTTGGAGGTATATAGTAAGAACTAATATTCATTGATCACTTATCATATTCCAACTCTGTGGTACATACTTTACATGCATCAACTCATGGAAGACTCATGACATCCCTATAACAAAATTGTTATCATGCCCATTATACAGAGGCAGAAAGCTTGCTCTGGGTTATGAAGTTAGTGAGTGCCACGACTAGGCTTCAAATTTAGATACAAATGCATCTAAATGCGTATCTTTCTGTAGCTCCTTTACAGAACTCTAGGCCTTTGGGGACTGCATTTGAAAAACCCCTCAGCTCTGAGTATCTCTGAGTCCCCGTTTTTGCTCTAGCAAACAATGACTTCACCAGTGACTTCATGAGGCTATAAATAAACTAACTTCTACAACTCTTTCCCACATCCAGGAATATATATACATATATACATATACACACACCAGATATAAACATATGTTCATATAAACATACATGTTTACCTAGACAAATATATATTTACCAATATGAATAAACTATATATAAAAGAATAAATTATGTACCATGGATGTATATGAATAAACTATGATGAACATATATTACAAACACACATGATGAACTAAATGAAGGTTGCCATGATACAAACATGGAATGTGCAATAGGTCCCTGATACCACCAGGACAATGCCATTTCTTCTGAGCCTTATACAACCCTGGCCTCTGCCTAAGCCAGCACTGAAGACTGGAAAAGAGCCAAACTAGGAAAGTGATCTTCACACCTAATCAAGCTTCCGTTTTGCAAGCAATGATGAATTATAAATCCTGGATAACAAATCAGGCCCTATTTATTGATCCTGGTCCTTGTCATTATACAGTTCATTCTGCTGGGGTTGAGGGCAAAAGACTCTATTTGCAATTCCAGGGTAGCATTCCGAGACACATTACAGAGCATTTATTTTCACTGAAACCCATGCTTAGCTCCAGGGAAACACAATTGTTAAATATAATGCATATTTACTATTTTGCCTTGAAAGAAGATTAGTGAAGGCGGACATTGCTTTAATTTCTTCCATGTGGCTCTGAGCGCCGGTGGTTAATTTCCTCTCCATACTTCAAGAGGACGTTGTGGTTAAAGAGTTAAAGGCTAATTAGTCTCCCTGTCAAAAGCAACAAAATCCTGGCTTCAATGGATTCCCTCTGACAAAAACACCTTTTACTCCAAGGCTCCCACCTGGCCCAGTTTCCAGCTTCTGATTGGAGTTCACCCTGAGTGAGGGCTCCTAGAAAGAGCAGGAGGTTTGTCTCCCAGATGCACTGGAGTCAGGGAGTCAAAGCTTGATTTACATAGAAAAGAAGCTTGCGTTTTTCTGTCGTGGTTGTAGCGAGTGGGGATGGAGACCTGGCAGATGGTGGGAACCAGACTGTTAATGCAGAGCATTGAGTAAGAGAGGCAGGTGGGGCAGTAATTCATCAGCCTCCCTGGACACATCTTTATTACAGGAAGTTAATAAAACAACCTATCTTTTTCCTGTGTGAGGATTAGAAACTGTAGGGAAAATGTATCAGAACTTCCAAAATCTCTGTTATGGCTCTATGTCTTATAAGATTGTTGGGACAATAGAGTGCTGCTGCTGCTACGTCACTTCAGTCGTGTCCGACTCTGTGCGACCCCATAGACGGAAACCCACCAGGCTCCTCCATCCCTGGGATTCTCCAGGCAAGAACACTGGAGTGGGTAAGCAAGGCTAAAAAGATGTTTGTACTTTGCTTGGCACATAACAGGACTCCCACTGCTGTTTCCCCAATCCTTTCCCTCCTGACCCATCGTAGCTTAGACTTCCGAGGACACTCAGTCAAAAACCATTTTTTTCCACTTACCTTTTGAGTCACATGGGACGATAATAGCAGGTAATACTTGCTGAACCCTTACTGTATGTCAGAAATGAGTGCAAATACTTTATATGTATGTATTTATTTATTGCCTTATTTCATTCTCTCAAACACTCAAGTGGTAACTTCTTTTGCAACAAAAAATAATATATAACATTAATTGAATACTTATTGTTCTAAGCGTGTACATAACTATATTAACTTATTCTCCCAACATTGTTAAATAAGTACCATTATTATTCTCAGTTTTAAAGATGAGTAAAGTGAGTCACAGAGTGATTACGTAATTTGCCTGAGGTTATAGAGCAAGGCCTAGTATTCCCATGAGCAGTGGGGTCCCAGAGCTCTTGTTCTTGACCCTCCTCAAGTCATGTTGCCATTCCAGACTTGATTCCCTCATTTGTAAAATTTGGTTAAAGCAATGCTATCAATATCTAGGTCATGACTGAATAAGATAGCAAACTTGAAAACACTTTACAAATGCTACCATGGTATGGGAGGTATTACTATAATTATGGGTATTATCACAGTAAAACCATAAGTCAATATAGACTATTAAATACATGATGAGTTTATTGGAAGGGGAAAGACAAGATGAGCATTTGTTGAATACCTACTAGCCTACTATGTGCTACTTTTTTAAAAAGTAACTCCTCATTTTGCTGTTTTTATCACCAATGTATAAAAGAGCAAACAGAAGCTCAGGAAAGTTCAGCAATGTGTTCATATGACTCATCTGGGAAATAACATAGGCAGAATTAGAAGCCAAGCTTGATCAAGTCTGAGACCTACTGTCTTTTAATTCACCATGACAGTGTATGCATACAAAGGAGATATATTAATCTCTCCCCAGGGAATTTTGTCATGTGATGCTCATGTGGGTCTCTTTTAAAAGTAATTATGAATGGAGTTATCTATTGGAGTATTGTATAGTTGAAAATAAAATGCTTTCTCCTAAGATTTCTCATTGCCTTGAAAGTCAAATTTTCCAACCACATTTTCATTATATACGTTCATTCTATCTGGATCGTTCACTAAAATATTACTGGATCCCGTTTACATACTTGGGTTTCAGATCTGGTGCTAATAATTTACCTAAAGATAGATTTCTAGGAAGGATAGTGAGTTCCGCGTGCAGCTAGACTTCAAGGCTGGGCAGTTACTCATAGTCATTGCCTTTAAACATCCTGAGCCCTAAAGCCACATGTGAGCTTCAGAACAAAATGGGTTCAAGTCTTTGCTCTTGCTTTTATTGTGTAATTATAAGCAAATCATGTACTTTTCAAGCCCTTATTTTTCTCATCTGAAAATGGGATTATTACACCTGCCATATGGGGTGAAATTAAAAGGTGGTTGTCACATAGTAGGTGCCCAATAAATGTTCATTTTCTTCCTACCAGTTCTCCTCTAGCATAGAGTTTTGGATTAATACAAGTGAAGGCAGATGCATTATCTTTTCCTGGGATCCAGGAAAGACAGGATGAAGATAACTTCATAGTAGAGGACTAGAGAAGGATTCACTGAAAACAGTTAACTTCAGGTTTTGGGGTAAGGAGGGCATATCCATTAGGATGCATGATACTCAGCACATAGAAGAATGACTTTTAAATGCCATCCATTCTGGAGTTAAGGACAAAAACTATGTAGTGGCTGAAGACGCTGGTGACAGATTCCAGGGGTCCCCAACCCCTGAGCTTCAGATCAGTACCTGTCCGTGCCCTGTAGGCAACAAGGCCACCCCATCCCATTCATGCCATGACACAGGTCCCTGGTGCCAGCAAGGTTGGGCACCACTGATAAATGGGATGGGTGTGGGGGGTCAGGAGCTTAGCTTTATACTCATTTCCTTCCTAGTAACTTAATGAGAATTGTCATATGCTTATTGAGCCTGAAGTTACTCTTTTCCCTGGTCTTGGGTGCTATTTATACAGAAGCCTCTCTTGACAAAGGGACATTCTTCTTGAGGGAAGTGACTTCTGGGCTGAACCCCTATCTTCATTATTCTCATTAGATGAGGAGACTATTGGCTAACATTTATCAGGAAAGTTGTGACTTGTAGCAATCAGGAGACACTCCCACCAAGTTAATTTCTTCTAATTTCTTGAACAGTACAAACCCCTTTAGGCCTGGGGAACTCTGTAGAAGCTTTTTTCTCTTTCATTCTTTGCCCACACTGCTCATCTTTGCTTGGTATCTTTCAGGCATCATTTATTCAGAGAACTGTTCTTTGACTCCACTCATCTCCCCAAGACTAGTGTGTGTCCTTGCTGTATGTTTACACACATTTAATTGCACTGTTTCTGCACAACACAATTCTATTTCTTTGTTCCCCATATTTCTCTCCCAAGTACTTCGTATCCTCAGTGAGAACTTGCTCTGTCTTGCTCACTGCCGCATCTTGGTGCTTCACACCATATGTAGCGTATAATGGACACTCAAATGATGTTTATTGAATGAGTTTATAAAACAGTGATTGAGTGTGTGGAAGTGAATGAGTCAACTTAGTGTGCTGTAGCAGGAAGAATACTGGATTGTGAATGAAAATGCCTTGGGACCATTCTTAACTTCAGTTTTGACCCCTCAGCCACTGTGATTTCTTATGCCTAAAGATACTTATGCTATTATCTCAAAGGGTTGTGGGAATTAAATCAAGTGCCTGGTGTATGTATGGTGGATGCTTGATTCAAGTGGTCCTTTCCCACTGTAAGAGGGATCATTGGCGGAGGTTGTTACATTATCAGGGGTTCAAAATCCAGCAGAGCTGTTGGAGACCCTTAGTCAAAACACCCTCTTCAGAAGCTGCTAAAGATAAACTGAATCAAGAGGAGTTGACTCAGAAGGTAGGTTTCCAAAGCTAGGGACCTGTTTCCTTGCTTCTCCATCTGCAGGGGGACTGCGGATATATGTGTGGAGGGGTGGGGGCATAGGTGCCGTCTCTGGGTGAGAAAAGCCTCTTTCAGGAAGGCTCTCACTCTGGCACAAGTAACCCAAGTCATAAAGGTGATTCATTTTCCAGTTTCCAAGGCTTCAAAGGAACATATATAAAGTGCCTGGGCTGGAGAGAGACACACCTCTTGCCTCTCCCCTGCAACAGCCTCAGCATTACAAGGAACCCTTATGGGTACTGAACTGCTCCTGAGCGTTGCTGGAAATGTGAATGCTGTGCATACACATAAGCACTCACCCGTGGTGCTGGGCAGGATGTTCTGCACATAACTCACCAATGTGCCCGGCCAGGGTTATGTTCCATTGAAATACCTCAGCAAAAAGTCACAAAGACAAAATCAGAGATGCATGGGCTGGAAGCTTCTGGCAGCCTCTTGTTTGAGAAATGCCTCCCGTGATTCTGAATTCCAACTATGGTACATAAAGGGGCTGAAGACTGTACCCTTAGTGAATCACGCCTTTACGAGGGATGGGAGGGCCCTGGAGGACACACAACCCAAATAGGCCCTGGCAGGCAGGCCCCCTGCAAATGCTGTTTGGCAAGCCCAGCTCATGGGAAAGTATGATTTCCTGCTTGCAGGGGATGCCTGGAAGTCTGCATTTTTTTCTTTTCATTTATTTTCTGCTTTGCCGTGGGATTTGGGAAAATCTAGAGCCTCTCTCAGCATTTCATGTGGTGCTTATTAAACTATTTAGTAATCTATCCTAGGGGAGGAGTTTGGACTTTGAGGCGAGACTAAACTGAGCTTGCTGCTGCTACTGCTGCTGCCAAGTCGCTTCAGTCGTATCTGACTCTGCACGACCCCATAGATAGTGGCCCACCAGGCTCCCATCCCTGGGATTCTCCAGGCAAGAGTACTGGAGTGGGTTGCCATTTCCCTCTCCAGTGCATGAAAGTGAAAAGTGAAAGTGAAGTCATTCAGTCGCGTCCGACTCCTCTCGACCCCATGGACTGTAGCCCACCAGGCTCCTCCGTCCATGGGATTTTCCAGGCAAGAGTACTAGAGTGGATTGCCATTGCCTTCTCCAAACTGAGCTTAATGCTCAGCTTTCCACTCACCAACTGTGTGACCATGGACATGTCACTTAACCTCTCTGAGCCTCTATTTACTCAATCTGTAAAAATGTCATCTTTGGGGACCTTGCTTTAGAGTTTAAATGAGACAACATGTGTGAAGTGCCTGGAAACTAGGGCACTGCCTCCCTTTCTATTTTACTACTCTTTTTGCCTTTTTTTTTTTTTAAATGAGTGAGAATTATTTAGAAAACTTGTTGTTTTCTCAGATGTAAGATTAATCAAGGGCCAGAGAATATATGATTATTCCCACATATTAAATATATTTAATATTTAAAGTTGATTTGTAACTTTACCTAAAAGTTATTTAAAGTTATTTTTTTCCTCAACTTTATATTCATATCTGTGATTGTTCCTTTTTCCTCAGGGAAAAACAGCACCCTGTGAAGTGACTGGACAGTTTATGACACCAGGAATAATAACTATGAAGTCTTTTAGATTCTGGTTATTTACATTTCATTTATAAACATTTTACATTTGGCTTACAATAAAATTACATATTCAGTGGGATGAATAAACAGGAGCACAGAGAGAACAGAAGATAGATAGATTTGAAACAGAGTCCCTTGCTAGGGAAGCTGAGAGTCTCTAGTCAGTTGCCTAGCCTGCAAAGCCCTCTGAGGACGGGAGATTAGACCCCAGAATGGGAGTTTATCAGAGAAGAGAGGAACGCTCTGTGAAGCTCCACTGATGGAGGAAAGAACATCTCTCTTGGGTTTCCTAAAGTTTGTCCTCTTAGATATTCATGAAGAAAGAGTAAGGATCCCCAACCAAGATTACTGGCTGCAGTCTCTGAGTGTAATTGTGTGGTAATCCACATTATCATATCAGTACAGTTTCCAAAAACTTCAAAACAGTGGATTAAATCAGTGCCCAACAGAAAGATAGTTCTACCAAGAGCACTCAGTCCAACTTCCCCTTTCTAAGTGGTTAATTATGTATATGAAAATTTCTGGATCTGTCATAGTGATGATAAGGCATTGACTATTGTAGAGATGTTTTAAGACATCATCCTTAAAATACAGTAAGGTACCACAAGTTTATCAAAAGTAAGAAGTAAGTGAAAAAGTAAGAAAGAAGAGTTAAAGTCAAAAAAAAAGGGGAAAAGAGATTCAAAACGTCCTTCAGATTTGTTAGGAAAGTGCCTAATTTTCTAGCATCCCAGCAGTCACTAAAAAATACAAAACGTGTAAAATGAAAATATAATTACACAATTTACAGTCCATGGAAGAAATGTTGGCATACTATATGCATTAGGTACTTAAAATGCTTTCTTACCAATCCTGTCAAATCCTTGCAAAGTGACTAGTATCATCTCTTAACCATATCAGGAATCAGAGGAACAGAAGTCTAGCCCAAGTTCCTATAGCTGTTGTTTTTCAGTCACTGAGTCATATCCAACTGTTTGCAACCTCACGGACTATAACACACCAGGCTTCCCAGTTCTTCACCATCTCCCAGAGTTTGCTCAAATTCATGTCCATTGAGTGGTGATGCTATCCAACCCATCTCATCCTCTGTTGCCCATTTCTCTTCTTGCCCTCAATCTTTCCCAGCATTAGGGCCTTTTTCAATGAGTCTGTTCTTCGCATCAAGTGGCCAAAGTATTGGAGCTTCAGCGTCAGCCCTTCCAATGAATAGTCAGGGTTGATTTCTTTTAAGACTGACTTATTTGATTTCTTTGCTGTCCAAGGGACTCTCAAGAGTATTCTCTAGCACCACAATTCAAAAGAATCAATTGTTTGGTGCTCAGCTTTCTTTATGGTCCAACTCTCACATCCGTACCTGACTATTGGAAAAATCATAGCTTTGACTAGATGGACCTTTGTTGGCAAAATAATGTCTCTGCTTTTTAATATGCTGTCTAGGTTGGTCATAGCTTTTCTTCCAAGGAGCAAGCATCTTTTAATTTCATGGCTACAGTCACCATCTGCAGTGATTTTGGAGCCCAAGAAAGTAAAGTCTGTCACTATTTTTACTTTTTCCCTATCTATTACCATGCAGTGATGGGACCAGATGCCATAATCTTGGGTTTTTGAATGAGTTTTAAGCCAACTTTTTCACTCTCTTCTTTCACTTTCATCAAGAAGCTCTTTAGCTCTTTTTCACTTTCTGTCATTAGATGCCAAATGGTATCATTTGTATATCTGAGGTTGTTGATATTTCTTATTTCTCCTGGAAATCTTAATTCTAGCTTGTGGTCCATCCAGCCAGGCATTTCTCATGATGTACTCTGAATAGAACTTAAATAAGCAGGGTTATTATATTCAGCCTTGACATACTCTTTTCCCAATTTGGAACCAGTCCATTGTTCCATGTTCAGTTCTTTTGACCTCCATACAAGTTTCTCAGGAGACAAGTAAGGTGGTCTGGTATTTCCATCCCTTGAAGAAATTTCCGTAGTTTGTTGTGATCCATACAGTCAAAGGTTTAGCATAGTTAATGAAGAAGAAGTGGGTGTTTTTCTGTAATTCTCTTGCTTTTTCTATGATCCAACAGCTGTTGGCAATTTGATCTCTGGTTCCTCTGCCTTTTTTTTTTAAATTTTATTTTATTTTTAAACTTTACAATATTGTATTAGTTTTGCCAAATATCAAAATGAATCCACCACAGGTATACCTGTGTTCCCCATCCTGAACCCTCCTCCCTCCTCCCTCCCCATACCCTCCCTTTGGGTTGTCCCAGTGCACCAGCCCCAAGCATCCAGTATTGTGCATCGAACCTGGACTGGCGACTCGTTTCATACATGATATTATACATGTTTCAATGCCATTCTCCCAAATTTCCCCACCCTCTCCCCCTCCCACAGAGTCCATAAGACTGATCTATACATCAGTGTCTCTTTTGCTGTCTCGTACACAGGGTTATTGTTACCATCTTTCTAAATTCCATATATATGCGTTAGTATACTGTATTGGTGTTTTTCTTTCTGGCTTACTTCACTCTGTATAATAGGTTCCAGTTTCATCCATCTCATTAGAACTGATTCAAATGTATTCTTTTTAATGGCTGAGTAATACTCCATAAAGCTGAGTTAGGATTTAAAGTCAAGTGTTTGTTTTCTAGTTGATATTCTTATCACTACAGAATGCTATTTCCTCTTCTCTATGCATGGAAAGGCTTCAGTAGACAGAAAACCATGATTTTAAAGTCTCAAACAAGTCCTTTCCCAAGTACTGTCTTCTATTGAAAGACTTATGGAAGTTTGGGAAATAAAAATTGATACCTCCTATTTTCCTCCTAATCTCAACTTTGTAGCTCCCAGCACCCTAAACTCCTAAAATACAGGCCTTCTGTACATTTTTCAGAGACAAGCTTTTGTGTTTGTAGAAGACATATTGGTGCTTCACTATGCTTTACACATCTTTCCTTACTTTTTAAAAAGCTTTCCAGCATTCAGGAGAAAATGAAATCAATGGCCTAATTTTAGGGCATATTTTAGAAGAAGGGATCTAGTGGAAATTTATATGACTGTTGCTGCTTTTAGTGTTTTAATTGTTCATTATCCAACTCCTTTCCAAAAAATATCCCTGGTGGAGATTGATCCTATATCATCATGTATATGGTCTGGCACAGAAGTGGTTCTCATGATCTGTTTCCCTCTGCTGGCTCACATGAGCAATCCTTCAGCACAATCAGGAAGCAAGCTATGACCCAAGTCAGCCAATGAGAGTCTTGCTGTCAAAGGCATGAGTCCGTCAAGATCAGATCATTATAGAAGCATTGCCAGTAGTGTCAGTCCAGTGGTAGTAACAGTAACATGGGCACTGGGCCATAAAGATGGGGGTGGTATTGATGGTAGAGGTGGTGGCCTCACCCAAATGAGGTGAGGTCCTTGCAGGTCCTGTGTTAGATGATTTAATTCCTCCTAGATTAGCTTCCCCCTGGACCTTACAATATTGGTGTTACTGTTTGAATTCATATAAATGAGAAGCTTAAAACTGATGAAGAGTATTAAGTTAAGCTATGTAATAGTTTATTTTACTAAGTATTTATTAGAAACTAACCCTTTAAATTACCATCTCATTTAAAGTGCACAACCTTTCATGTTAGGTAAAGCTATAATTCAGTGTATCTAAGACAATATTAATTGCACACTGTTGGCATTCTTCATGTATTCATGTATCACTAATACAGTAAAACACTGCCAATATACTATGATATGCCATTAATTGTAAGATGTGTTTTGATATCAGAGGTATTATTTTAAAAGTATATTTTAGAATAGCTGAATTGCAGCAGGTCATTATTCTCATTTAAAAATGGGACAACTAGGTCCAGAAAGGTTTAGGAACTTGCTTGAGGTCACAGAATTTGCACATGGTAGTGTTAAACCTAAATCCACTTGGCTTCAATATTGTGCTTGAGCTATTAATTACTATGCTATATTGCCCTATAGTCATCTAACCATTTAGTTGTAGGATTGAAATTCAAGCTCATGTTTGTCTGACTCCAAATTAATAAGGGACAAAACTCACTGAGTATCTATTGTATGTCAGGGATAGTGCCTGGAGGTTTATGGTTGCCATTTTATTTAATACTGATAATAAACATGTAGACTAGAGGTTACTAATCCCATTTTGGAGATAAAGAGATTGAGACACTGGCTTGTTAAAAGCCACAGAGCTAATGAAGAGCAGGGCCTTCTGTCTTCAGAGCTACAGGTTTCACCTCCTGTACCACTGCTTGTTTTGTCCCTAGCTGAATTTTGCAAAAAGCTCTCATGGAGATGGGGCAATGCTTATCTAAAGAAATTAATCCCTGTTGAAAGAATTTTGGACATTGATCTATAGCTACCTCATATTTTACTGCAAACACTATTACTCAAACTATTACTTACACAAAGGGGTTGTGGTTTTTTTTTTTTTGCTTTTTTTTTTTTTTTTTTTTTGGTACCTCCTTCCTTTGCCCAATCCTGTCAAATGATATAACTATAGGGACCACTCAGCCTTACCAGGTGGCACTGCTGGTAAAGAAACCACCTGTCAATGCAGGAGACACAGGTTCAATCCCTGGGTCAGGAAGATATAGTGGAGAAGGAAATGGCAACCCACTCCAGGTTTCTTGCCTGGGAAATCCCATGGACAGAGGAAGCCTGAAGGCTACAGTCCATGGGGTCACAAAAGAATTAGACATGACTGAGCACACATAGGAACCACTCAGGAAATAGCTTTACCTGTTTGGGCATGTGAAGCTCACAGGTGAGTAGCACAGTATGTAGAATCTAAACAAAGAAATGGCAAGGGTTCAGCACCCTCCATTCTTCTGTGCTCCTTGAGAATTTCTCTACTTTTGCATAGTAGTTATAGCTAACTAACATTATTGCCTCCTGTCTTAGTTAGGGTTCTACTGAAAAGTAGAGCCTGTGATGAGGACTTTGGGGCAAGTAGTTTATATGGGAGATGATCACAAGATGCCCAATAAGTGACTGGAGAAAGCAAGATGGGAAGGGTAGAAAAACAAAGAGTGCATTTATGAGTGACTATTTCTGGGGGCCACTGCCAGGCTTTCACTGAGGAACTCTGAAGAACATGACTCAGAATTATCCCAGTGAGGGGTGGGAAGCTGGGGTGTTTGTCCATTGATCTCTCCTCATTGGCTGAAGATTTTATCTTGGAACATTAAATTTGCAGTGCTTCTGGGTTTTAATCCACGTGCATTGGTGCAGACTTCCACTGATGTGGAAGAAAGCCCTCAGATAGAGAAGCAGAGAGCTATAGGTACCTGAGACAGAACTTGTGAGACCCCAAGAACTGTCCACTCTAGCTGCAGGTAAACTCAAAGGTACGTTAGAGGGATAGGATGCATAATCTACACCTTCTCACTGTGGACTAAGCATTATGTTGCTGTATTTATATTATTATTACTCAACTTAGTAGTATGTAAGTGTCAGTTGCCCTAATAAGCTATATTCTTCCTAAAATCAGAGGCTGTTTTATTTGTCCTGTCTCTGTACCTACAGACAGGCGTGATACTGAGTAGTAATGTGAAGATTTGGGGAAAGGGCTATCAGTGCATAAGCATGGAAATGAAAAACTGTATAACTTTATCCAGGAATTCAAGTGGAAAAGAAGGGTGGTCCTCTCAAACACCACTCTGGAACCCATTGCTCCCATGGGGTAGATTGATTGCAAAAATGCCTTCTGTGCTTCACTTTTCCTATATCCTTACCACTTGACTGTCAAGGCACTTACTGGTGCCTCTCATGTTGGGCATGGCCATGTGACTTGTTTTGGCCAATGGAGTGCTAGCATTCATGATGCAAGTACAGGCTTGAAATTGTTAGTGTGGTTGTTCTTGCATAACTGTTGTAATTCTTCATTGTTATGAGAACATATGTGGATTAGCCCGCAGGAGGAGGATGAGCAAGTAGAGCATAACCAAGTTGCTTTGGTTGATCTGGCTGAGGCCAAACTAGACCAACCAAGAGCCTGTTTTGATCCCAGATTTATATGTGAGCCTTGACAACAGCGACCGTGCTAATAGGAAACCCATGTTTGAAAACAAGCTTATGCGCAAGCCCAGGTGAAATCAACCAATGCTCATACCCCACCCTCTGAACCCCACAGACACAGGAGCAAAACAAATGTTTATTGTCGTAGGCCACTGAGGTTTGTGGTTGTTTGTAGAACAGCACTTTTGTGGTACTATGTAAGTGATATACCCCATACAGAGTATACAGAGGAATAAACAGAAAAAAATGGCAAAGTGCTGTTGAAAGGCGTATGTTGGGCAACCAGCTAGTCTCACTCAGCAGCCAATGACTCCCTTCTGGTCACCCACTTGAAGCATGTGCCACAAAAATTAGTGCACTGATAAATTTACCTATTATTACATGTCATCAGCTGCTTGGGATTACTTGTCACCTGTAGGAGCTGCGAACATGAAAACTGTAGATGACTGGGGTTTCAGGTTTGTAGGGCAGAGCAACGGTGTGAGATGGAGCTGGCAACTCAAGGAGCAGCCAGACATAGATGAATTTGGATGGTTTCCTGGAGTTATTGGGGATGCTTGAGCGATTAATGAAGGTCATTCGAAGGAATGAAATATTCTGGGAATGATGGGCATTTCCTGCCATTACTCAACAGAGGGTGGATCCTTACCTCAGTAAAAAACTGGCTCTGTGAGTTGGTCAAAATGCCATCTGCTACTGCAAATTTTACTCATGGGCTTTTTTTTTTTTTTTTTTTGAGTAACATTTGCCAGGTTATATAGCATATAATCAGAGACATGGGGCACCTTTAAATGTTGCAATATTTCAAGGCAGAAAAGTCTTCTGTTAAAGAGAAGATGGGAAGAAGACCAAATCAAATAATAATTATGAATAATACTCTACTCAGCCCATAACAAAAGGCTCTGGATTTTATAATATGTTCCTGCCAGAAGCCATGTGTAATATTTCCTTGTTAGTAGTTCCCAGCCACTATGAAATCCACAAAACCTCTCCCAGCTGTTTAAGACTTATTCTCCGTCCTTTCTCATTCTGGGACATATCCATAAGGTTTAGAAAATATGACTAAGTTTCCCAACTTGAATGACACTAATAGTAATTTTCTAAGGCTTTGGAGAAAGATGTAAGAAAACCACAGTGCATGTCTGTTTAAAAACTGTTCCGTTTAATGATTTGTGCTGTTCCAAAGGTGGAGGGTGAGACAGAACTATTTAATAAGCTGGCTTTCAATGACCTGAATGATGTTAGAATTTCATTAATAATCAGCACAAATTAAATTACATTAAACCTTGAGATTCAAAAGTGAAGCATTAAGAAGGAGTTGAGCAGGTAGACAAATTTACTTCCATTTTGTAAAAGAACTTTATAGGACTTTAAACATGTGTAGGGAAGTTATGAATTCTCCTCTTGACATACATGGGATTATAGTACCTTATTCTTCTTTTGTCAAACTTCTCTTGAGTAGGAAACAGAAATACAGGCATATTTAGAAATGCAAGAACAGAAATACAAGAAATATAAGAAAGTCCTATAAAGAATAAAACCTCGAATGAGAAGAAAGTACCTTGAAAATAATTAAGAAAATATATAATGCAACAAGTCCTCATTCCTCTGGCACTTGTAGCAGGCTGTGGGATCTACTGAAAGCCAACATTTATGCGGCCAGTGACTGAGCCAGACAATGTGCTGAGCATGTGTGTTAACTTGTTTAATTTTTATTACAGTGCATTCACGTGGGTACTGTTTTTATCCTCATTTCATAGATAAGGAACTTGAGGTTGAGAAAGGTTAAATCCATCACCGCAAATTGCATAGCTAGTAAGTAGCAGTGCCACTAGTCAACTCCATGTCTGGGTGATGCTAGAGCCCATGGTTTAATCACCACACTCAAATGTTTACACCTTTTGATGCTCTACCTGTTCAGAGAGCAAAAGTCCCCATGACCCTCTAATTCCAACAAAAAAAAGTATCAAGGCTGTTTTCTGTTGACCCTTGGAAACATTTCAGTTAGATGACAATAATTGCATACTGGTCCAGAAGCCTTTTAATTGGTACCTATGTTTTCTTCTTTCTTTAAACCTTGCTATAAGTACTTAGCATTACGTGACCAGTTAAATTGCTTTCTAAATTGGCAAAGTATTATCTTTAATAGTTAAGGCATAATTACCTAGAAGGCTTACTTGTAATTGCTTCTCATCCTGAAGAAAGTTAAGCCAGTTAGTTCTCAAAGCAATAGAACAAGAAACTTGGGGTTATTTCCTATAATCTTGCAAACCTAAATCTGTAAAGGAGTTATAAATGCTGCAGAAAGTGCCAATAACCTTGAATTTATGAGCCTTCATGCTCAGAGGGACACCAGCAAGGTAGCTTTCACCATCACTGTACCTTTCTCTTCCTTCTGTGGGAGCAATCCCTGGCTTGTGTCTCCTTACAGCATCTTATTGCCCCGGTAAGAGTGTAAGTGCCCTACTCTGCCTTTGCTAACATTGTTGCAAATCTTGGAGCTTTCTCCTTTTTTAACAATGCCAGCCCTTTCATTCTTGTTAGGAAATTAAGGTCATAAATAATATGTTCAGAGATTTTTAATATATATATTTTTAACTTATGGTTTAGGTTTGATGAGGCCAACAGATCAGGAGGTAACTGTCACTGAAGATAGAGTTTATTATACTCACAGAAAGGTGCATGCCATGGCCACTTGGGGGAACACCAGGCTTGGTTGGCGGTTAGGGGAAAGAGGGAAACTGGACAAAAGTTCTCAATTTGTGGTTCCATAAAAAGAAACATACAATGGCGATCAGACTTAGGATTGGGTAGTTTGAATAATTTCAGTGAACACTGAGGTGTAAGCTCTCCCTAGTTGTCTGGTACCTGGCCCTGGAATGATGAGGGCAGGTAGATAGTAGTGGCTGTGAGAGCCCAACAAGGCAGGTGGCTGGGGGTATGGCTCTGGATTGACTGGTTCACATTTCAAAGTCATGTTCATGGCCAAGTTGTTTACTACCTCTAGGACTTGGCAATTCCTGGAAGGAATAATTCTTCCAACATCAGCAAGCCCCCAGATGTCAAAGCACCAGAATATAAAAAAGGGAATTCATGGTTGATACAAGAGGGAAACTGGGAAGAAAGAGTTCATCTTTCTGATGGGACATGTGGCTCCCACATGTGTACATGTGTACGTGCACACATGTGTATGCACATGTGAATGTGTCTATGCTATACTGGTTTCACAGTTTCACCTGAAGTCTTAGAATTTCTAGTGATTCAATATACATTTCTAGGAAATGAGGCTTGCACATGGACCACATTATAAATAGCATGCGTCCTCCATCCATCTTTTGTTGGCTTGGCCTAACTCCAAGGACTCTGAAAAGCACAAGAAGTGCTATACTGACTCTTCCTCCTTTTCTAGGAAGTCATCAATTCTGGGTGGAATTGGAGGTTTAGATCATAGTGGTGGTTCTTTTAAACTCTCATTTTAGCTACTACTAAACTGAAAGCTGCGGTCATGATTCAAGGTGGAGACTCTCCTCTAGTTCATCCTTCCTCTCAGTATGGTTGGAAGTTATCCCTAAGAGTTGAGCATTTTCTTCCATAAGAAGCTTCTATATGCTAACACAAATCCAGACACCTTGAGGGTGCGCTGCTGTTGCTGCTAAGTCGCTTCAGTCGTGTCCGACTCTGTGCGACCCCATAGACTGCAGCCCGCCAGGCTCCCTGGTCCCTGGGATTCTCCAGGCAAGAACACTGGAGTGGGTTGCCATGTCCTTCTCCAATGCATTAAAGTGAAAAGTGAAAGTGAAGTCGCTCAGTCGTATCCGACCCTCAGCAACCCCATGGACTGCAGCCTTCCAGGCTCCTCCGTCCATGGGATTTTCCAGGCAAGAGTACTGGAGTGGGGTGCCATTGCCTTCTCCATTGAGGGTGCACAGAGAGAAACAAAATAAGAAGTTTATAGCCTCATAGAGCTTCCGAGATAAATCTTTTAAACTTTCATTTTTTATTGAAGTATAGTTAATTTCTAATGTATTAATTTCAAGTGTAGAGCAAAGTGATTCAGTTATACACATATACATTTATGTGTGTTTGTGTATTTTTTTGGATCCTTTCCGTTGTAGGTTAATATAAGATATTGAATATAGTTCCCGGTGCTCTACCATGGGTCCTTGTTGCTTACCTCTTTTATATATAGCAGTGTGTGTCTGTTAATCCCAAACTCCTCACTTAACTACCCACTTTGGTAACCATAAATTTGTTCTCTATGTTTGAGAGTCTATTTCTGTTTTATAAATAAGTTCATTTGTATCATTTTTTAAGATTCTGCATATAAGTGATGCCATAGAATATTTGTCTTTCTCTGCAGAGATAAACCTTAATAATAGCTCTCTGAAAGTAAAGCTATACTTATTCATTTGACAATTCAAGTTCCTGTTACATCTTAAATATTGTCTGAACCTTGAAAGAGACACTGCTTTCAACTGGTGCTAGGAAATATGTCAAAGGTCATTCCTAAGGATGACCCACAGATGTGGTAAAGAGTGTCTACATTGGAGAGAAAAGAGTCAAGAGTTGGGGGTCCAGAACCACATGTATCTGGTTTCAGATTTCATATCTGGGTCTTACAACTTCTAGGAACTTCGGCAAGTTGCTTAAGTATCTTAGTCTTAGCACTCTGCTTAATAAAATAATAATTATTTAAAAGTCATAGAGGAGGAAAGAATTAATTCAATTAGGATTGTTGTCATGAAAACAGAATTTGTGGAAATCCCTTGAAATGATGTCCAATACATATTAAGTATTCAGAAATAAGCTCTATTGCTATTAACATTACTGTCAATAGTGATGTGTTTAAGGAGGAAAACCACAAATATTAACATCAGGGAAGTCTGAATCTTGGTGCTGATTCTGCTGCTTATTGGCATGCAGTCCTGGGGTGTGTTACGTACTATTTCTGAATCAGAAATAATCACATCTACCTTGCGTGGGTTTCCTAAACCTGAAAGATAATGAGTGTAGGATGCCTATAGCTTATTATTTTCTGGCTTTCACAAGAAGTGGTAGCTGTTATCTAGTGTTTAATTAAAAATCTTAGGCTCCTGGAAAATCAGCTATGTATGTCTGTGGGAGAAGATGAGGGCAGGGAGGTCAAAGGATCCTTCTGCATTTTGTGATGCTTCTTTTTTTTCTTATGACACTGTCTGAGTAGAGGTCACTGGTTGGCATCTGTACAGTATGCCTGTGGTTCCACCCGCCCAACCCACCCTGCCTTTGGTCCAGTCTCCAGGACCTGTGTTTCTGCCTGTCTCTGCAGCTACCTATGACCACAATTGGAGAAAGTCCAGCCAGCTCGGGGAGCCTCATGTGTGACTCTGTGTTCTTGGCTGCCTGCCAGTGGATTCATCTTGCTGGAAGAATGTGTAGTATGTACTGAGGTTCTGTGGGGCCTCATGGTGGGAGGACACTCAGAGCTAAGGAGATCTGGAACTGGGGTAAGGAGGGCAGTCTGTGCAAAGACATTTTTGCTGTTGGCCCATCTTAATGGTGAAAGCTTCAGGGCTCAGTCCTGGGGGAGGAAGGGATGAAGGGAAAGGGGAAAGAAGGAAAGATGGTAAGAAGGAAGGCAGTATTACTAACTTGAAAAGATGTACTGCACAATAGGCATTTTATGAGAACATACTAATATTTCATGACATATATTGGAAGCTTCATATTGACTGTATTTGAACTAGAGAAAGGAACTGGGCACCAGAGAATTGAGGAAACAGGTAAATTAAACTCCAGTGTCATCTCTAGGGATGGGTAATGTCATTGTGCTTAGTATGATAAGGTCAACTCTCTATACTTAAAATCTAGTTAAAGCAACTAAAAGATGTCATTGGGCTACACAGATATTTATATGGTATAAAAAGCAAAAACATTTCAAGATATATTTTAAATGATCCTCATTACATACATTAGTGTGCTAAACTTTGACACAATTTTAAAAGAAACATTACTTTTTAGGACTCTTACATTACCTATTCTTAGAGTTACCTTTTAAAATCAATCGGTGCTCAAAGAGAATTTCAGCTTTTTATTGCCCCCAGAATCATATTTCTCTTTGCAGTTGCATAGCTCACAGATGTTGTTGTACATTTATAAATGGGACAGACCTGAAAAACTGCATGTAAAACCAAAACCAGCCGACTAAGTGCATGGAAGAGTCAGCTGATTGTTCACATGCATGAAAACCACTCTGAGTGGCTTGGTGGGTTCTAGCACCATTGGCACAGCATCTTTGACTTAGTTTTGTCACTCCTTATAAACATTTTGCTAATTAAATTGTTAGTCCTCTTTCCAGACACTTCAGATTTATCTTCCTCAGTCTTTGCAACTTTCCCTTGCCTTTGTTAATCGGCCAACTTCTACCTACTCTCTCTAAAAGAAATCTACAGTGATACTTTCCAAGGTGTTCCCCCCATTGAAAGTGGTAAGTTCAATGGCAACTTGGCTTTCTTCTCCACCTACAGTCATCTGGATATTCAAACATTTGGCTGAGGGGACAGGAGTTACTGTATCCAACTGGAGGAAATATCACCTGTGAAATGGAAGAGGTGATTCCAACTGGTTTATGGGGCTTCTGGGAAAATAATCACACTACAAGAGCTCAGGATCATAAGTGTGTGAAGCCTGGTGTTTAATCACCTATGCATTCCTTTTGTGGTATTCACTAAAAGACTATTGGCCTCTGAAGGAGACCAGGAGACTGGCCAATGTTCACATTCATCCTTCCCTCTGTTGACAGCCAAATAAATACTTAGAGTTCTTCTTCCCAACAGAGGCTACACACCTCGTATACACACATTGCTAAGAATAATTTTCAGATTTATGGAGTTTGCAATGCCAAGTTGAGTGTGTATGTGCCTGTGTGTGACAAAATAGGTGAGATTGCTGAATAAAGTAGAATTCTTTTGTTGAACAATCCTGTACTATTTGGGGGCTACTCATAAAGAAGACCCTTAAAGAATATACACTGCAGGTAAAGTTTGACAGAGTGAAATGTATACTCTTTCAAAAAAGGCCTAAAATTACAAGTTCCACCATGGAATAAGAGCCTTTTAACTTCACCAAAGCAAAAGGGAAGATTAGTTCTTTCTGTCCTTTTTGCCTTCAGATGAAAGAAGGTCGTTGACATGTAAAAAAAAAAAAGTTAGTTTTGGAATAGCACAGTATATACACAGTATGGGTTAATTCTCACAATCTCCATGCAAGATGGGAATTTATATTTTCATTGCTCAAATGAGAAGGTGCAATTTGAAACATGTTTTGAGTGACAGTTTATAAGTGTGGAGCCGAGTCTTGACTCATGTTGGATTATAAGCTTATAGAGGGCAGGCACATTCTGCACTCCCAGAATGTGAACCAGTGCTTAAGAATGAACCTCAATCAATTAATGGATCTCAATATTAATAAAGTAAAGAATGGATAAATGAATTATCAATTAAATAATCAAATAGGCTGAATTTAATTAATCCATGATTAATAGATTAATTTCTTCCTTACAATACAAACATACAGATCAAGGATAGTTAATGCATTGCTGGAAATAAAGAAGATGTGATGGGATTCACCAAACTGAACCTTAACTTGTTGCATAAAATGCATCCAAATAGCACAGTCTTTTTTTTTTTTGCATCACTGTAATGAATAGATTTGGAGGAGGCAATGGCCACCCACTCCAGTACTCTTGCCTGGAAAATCCCATGGATGGAGGAGCCTGGTAGGCTGCAAGTCCATGGGTTCGCTAAGAGTCGGACACAACTGAGTGACTTCACTTTCACTTTTCCCTTTCATGCATTGGAGAAGGAAATGGCAACCCATTCCAGTGTTCTTGCCTGGAGAATCCCAGGGATGGCGGAGCCTGGTGGGCTGCCGTCTGTGGGGTCCCACAGAGTCGGACACGACTGAAGTGACTTAGCAGCAGCAGCAACGAATAGATTAACAGCCCATGTAACCATTTCCAATGGTTATACCAAGGCATTTCTATTGAGACTTTAAGAATTTTATTCCATAAGGGGGAACTTATTTAGAAAAGGGGATGATTTCATAATAAATGTCTAAGAAGGCTTACTCCTTACTCTGAGTTCTGCTTAAAATGCAGTTTATTAATGACAGATTTTAATAAAGAAAGTTCTGTATTCTAAAAGATGGAAAAATAATATGGACTAAAAAAAGTTGCAATTAGCTAGTCAGAGAAGTGCACAGTACTATCACTTTGTGTTTTAATGTACAGATCTCTGATTAGGAGTGATTTTGATCATCCAGTCACGTATATGCTTTTATTTTCTGTAACCTTCCGGCTTGTATTTTTTATCTAGTTTTTTTTTGGGGGGGTGGGGGTTGATTGACAGCAGATAAATTTATGTTCCAGATATCAATTTTTTAATTGATTTTAAATACAAGAGGGGGGATTCTCATTAAATTTGCAATTTTGGTTTTCCCATTTATATCTCTAATCATTCTAGAATTTACAATTTTTTGTGGGGTTAGATAGTGATCTGGATTCATTTGTCATGTTAAAAGGAAGCAGTATTTGTTCATAACCATCTACTAAAAAATGTGTCATTTTCCCATTAATTAGTTGTGCCTATTTCATTATACATTTAGATCTCATTTCTGTCTCAGGGCTATTTATTATCTTCCATTAGTCAATTTGCCTTTTATTACACCAGTAAAACACTGTTTTTATTAGTATGTTCTTGATGCATGTCTTAATATCTGGTAAGGATAAGCTTCTTCCCTTTACTATTTTTAAAGTTACTTTAGCTAATTTTAGTCTATTACATTTTTGTCTTACCAAGTATATAAAAATCACTCAACTTAAAATTTTATTGGGCTTGCTTTAAATTTGTAGATTAGGGAGAATTGATATGTTTGAAATGGTGTTATCTATAAGTGTGGAAGTTTCTCCATTTATTAAAATCATCTTCTATATCCTTTACTGGATATTCAGTTTGTCCACAGGAATTTTGTTATCCTAGCTAAATTAATTCTTAAATAACTCAGTATTATGTGGGATTATGGCATATTTTACTTTAAAAATTTTTTCAGTTTAACATTTTTAGTTCATTATTTCTTGTATAAAGAAATAACATCATAGGGTGATATTGCACAGACTCTTGTTAAGCTCTTATTAAGTCTCTTTGGTTATCTGTTGATTCCATTACATTTTTATGGTCATTAATTTCATTTATATATAAGTAAATATAAATATGGGCTTCCCAGGCAGCACTAGTGATAAAGAACCCACCTGCAATGCAAGAGATGTTAAGAGACACCAGTTTGATCCCTGGGTAGGGAAGATCCCCTGGAGTATAGCACATCAACCCACTCCAGTATTCTTGCCTGGAAAATCTCATGGACAGAGGAGCCTGGAAGGCTACAGTCCATAGGGCTCCAAAACACTAGACATGACTGAAGTGACTTAGCATGCACACACAAATATAAATATACATACATATGCACCAGGGCTTTCCTGGCACCTCAGATGGTAGAGAATCTGCCTGTAATGCAAGACCTGGGTTCTATCCCTGGGTTGGGTAGACCCCCTGCAGAAGGGAGTGGCAACCCACACCAGTATTCTTGCTTGGAGAATTCCATGGACAGAAGAGCCTGGAGAGCTACAGTCCATGGGGTTGCCAAGAGTCGGACACATGTGCACAGGCATGCACAATTAATTATGTTGTTGACACTATTATTTTAAACAAACTGTTATCTGCTATATCAATTAAGAAAAAGGATAAAAGTTTGTATTTAGCCTTCACTTATTCTTCAATACTCTTCCTTATTTTATGTGGATTGTAGATCCAAGTTTCTAACTTATATTCAAACTCTCTAAAGAACTTCTTTTAGCATCCCTTGAAAGGCACATCTACTGGCAACAAACTCCCTCAGCATTCATTTGTCTGAGGAAGTCTTTATTTTTCCATCAGTTCTGAAAAATAATTTTACAAAGTACAGAATTCTAAGTTGGTATATTTTTATCTTTCAATACTTTAAATATTTTACTGTCTTCTTGCTCGTGTGGTTTCTGAGAAGAGGTCACATGTGATTCCTCTACAGGTATTTTTTCTCTCTGGTTTCTTTTAGGATTTCTTATTTATCTTTGATCTTCTGTGGCTTGAAAATGAGATACGTGCTAAGTCACTTCAGTCATGTCTGACTCTTTACAACTCCATGGACCGTTCGTTTCTCACCAGGCTCCTCTGTCCATGGAATTCTCCAGGCAAAAACACTGGAGTGGGTTGCCATTTCCTACTCCAGGGGATCTTCCCAACCCAGGGATGGAACTCATGTCTCTTATGTCTCCTGCAGTGGTAGGTAGGTTCTTTACCACTAGCACCCCACCTGGGCAGCCCTGAAAATGATAGGTCTGGATACAATTGTTTTAGTCATGTTAAATAGTGTTAAATAATGGTGGTAGAATAGTTCTACTGTCCAAAAGGTTTCTTATACTCCACCTGTTTGTCCCTCCCCCTCCACTCAAACTCTTGGCAGCCACTGAGTTTGTTCATTGTTATTTTTTTTTTCTTCCATCATTGCCACAGTTTTACCTTTTCTTAAATGACATGTAGTTGGAATCATTCAGTATGCAGCCTTTTCAGATTAGCTTCCTTCCCCTAGAAATAGACGTTTAACGTTATTTCATGTCTTTTTGTGCTTGACAAGTCATTCCTTCTTATCACTGAAAATATTTAATTGTATGGAAGTATCATCATTTGTTTACACAGTCACCCCTTGCAGGACATCTTAGTCAAAGCTGCTTTAAGCATTTTTGTGCAACTTTTTCTGTGGACTTACATTTTCAGTTCACATGGGTATACACTGGAGAGTGTAATTGTTGGATTGTAAGGTAAGAGCATCGCTAGCCTTGTAAGTCACTGTTTTCCAAAATGCCTGTGCTGTTTTCCTTTTCCATCAGCAGTGAATTAGTATCCATTGTCCCACATCTTCATCAGCTGTTGTTCTCATTGTTTTGAATTTTAGCCATTCAATAGATGTGTAGTGCTATCTCATTGATCTTTTCATTTACAGTTCCCTAGTGTTCAGGTATTTTCTCTTTTTTAAAAAAATTGGATCATGATTCGTATTATTGTTGACTTTTAAGGGTTTTTCATCCTATATTTTGGATACTGTCACATATCTGTATAGGTTTTGCTAGTATTTTCTCCCATTTTATGGCTTGTCATTTAATTCTCTTTATTCACTGTTTATGGCATATTTTTTACTTGAGATATTCTTTAGGTAACATAAAATTCACCATACAAAGTATACACTTCAGTGGTTTTGGGAATGCTCAACTATGTTTTCTTTAAAAATATTCTAACAACACAAAATGTCACCTGATGTAGAAATACATTTTTTTTCTTTTTTTCATTTTTGTGTATTTTTATTTATTTATTTATTTTATGGGAGTATAGTTGCTTTGCAATGTTGTACTGGTTTCTATTGTACAGCAAAGTGAATCAGCTATATATCTACATATATCCCCTCTTTTTTGGATTTCCTTCCCATTTAGGTCACCACAGAGTACTGAGTAGGGTTCCCTGAGCTACACAGTAAGGTTCTCATTAGTTTGCTGCTGCTGCTAAGTCGCTTCAGTCGTGTCCAACTCTGTGCGACCCCATAGAGGGCAGCCCACCAGGCTCCCCCGTCCCTGGGATTCTCCAGGCAAGAACACTGGAGTGAGTTGCCATTTCCTTCTCCAATGCAAGAAAGTGAAAAGTGAAAGTGAAGTTGTTCAGTCGCGTCTGGCGCCTAGCAACCCCATAGACTACAGCCTACCAGGCTCCTCCATCCATGGAATTTTCCAGGCAAGAGGACTGGAGTGGGGTGCCATTGCCTTCTCCACATCAGTTGTCTACTTTATACATATTATCAATAGCTTATATATGTCAGTCTCACTCTCCTATTTCATCCCACCCTCCCCTTCCCGCCGCTTGGTTTCCATACTGGAAACACATTTTTAATGTTGATGGAGAAACTTGCCATGTTGGGACGACTGAAAAATGGCACATATAAATTTGCGAGGTTTATAAGGGTGCTTTGTGCAGGATTGTCAATAGTAGTATTGAGAATGCTGACTTCTTTACATTGTTGTGTCTCTATTTTACCAGCACTCTTTTTTGCTTCCTTTCCCCTCCAATCTCAACACACACACATACCCACAGCATCTAGCTATTAAGATTATCTACAAGTTTTACCACCTTGTATCTATAAAATTGAGAGAACAGAGGCCTATAGTTGCCCAAGGGTACTAACCAAAATTAGTGAAGACTTGAAACCTGTTTATCTGTTGCTGGATACAATGCTTTTAAAGGTGCACATTTTGTTAGCCTTTATATATGTGTATGGACTTCCCTGGTGGCTCAGACGGTAAAGCACCTGTCTGCAAAGTGGGACACCAGGGTTCGATCCCTGGGTTGGGAAGATCCCCTGGAGAAGGAAATGGCAATCCACTCCAGTACTATGGCCTGGAAAATCCCATGGACAGAGGAGCCTGATAGGCTACAGTCCATGGGGTCGCAAAAAGTCGGACATGACTGAGCGACTTCACTTTCACTTTCATATATGTGTATATATATGTACATGTGTGTTTGTGCACATGTATGTCTTTTATTATATAAATTTGACAAAGTCAAAAGCCAACTGACCTTGAAAAGACCGTTTTTCATACTTACAAATCTCAACAAGAAGGGATCATGCTGTGCTATGGACAGAGGAAGGAGAAGGTACCTGAAGAAGTATTGAGGTCAACCAGGAGGCAGAGGGAGAGGGAAAATTGTGGCCCCAACCTTTACTGTGATTTCTGCAGGAGGGAATGGACAGGTGAGACAAGGTAAGCAGGTTGGAATAATCTCAGCAGGATTTGGAGTGCAGAGGCTGTTCTTTGGTGACTAGAACCTGGTCTTAAGTGGGAGGGGGAACGATTAGGGCAGGTAGAGAGTGGCCTGGAGTATATGGAGCTGGATAAATGAGGTGATTAGAAAGTTATCCAGAGCTGGATGGGCTCTGTATTGGTCAATTTAAATATGAAAGATGCATTCATAGGCCATAGATGAGGCAGCCCTCCAGGGTCAGCACAGCCCCACAATGTCAAAATATCAGAATTATAGACTGCTGCTGCTAAGTCACTTCAGTCGTGTCCGACTCTGTGTGACCCCATAGATGGCAGTCCACCAGGCTCCCCTGTCCCCGGGATTCTCCAGGCAAGAACACTGGAGTGGGTTGCTATTTCCTTCTCCAATGCATGAAAGTGAAAAGACAAAGTGAAGTCACTCAGTCATGTCCGACCCTTTGGGACCCCATGGACTGGAGCCTACCAGGCTCCTCCGTCCATGGGATTTTCCAGGCAAGAGTACTGGAGTGGGTTGCCATTGCCTTCTCCAGAATTATAGACTAAAGGGACACAATTAATATAAGCATAGACATACACTTGTGTCTGTGTGTGTGTGTAGGAACATACATATGTATCATAAATACAGTTATGTAGTTCTACAGTTAGGCTGAGAAAGAGAGGGTGATTTTTCCAACCATGACGTAGCTGTTCAAACATGCACCTAAACTGGCTGTTCCATGCTTAACATCAGGACAACATGCATTCTACCATGTAAGCCATTCTGCTCATGGTTTGAGTTTGGCTCCATGGGGACATAAAGAACACCATTCCCTGGTACTTGAAACAGTAATGCAAGAGCAGAGGCCTCCCATATATTATGCATCAAAGGTTAGCAGGCTTGGCAAAATATCTTACAGAGTGGGGGAAAAAAGAGGAAAAAAAATAAGCTAAGATTCTTGATATTATTAGTTTAGATTTGTTTTCAAATCATTCTGCACTCTTGTTTAACTTGTTTTACGAGCAAAAGGGCATTGTGGTGGTGGTTGTTTCAATGGTGTTCTTTTAGTACAATTTTTGATTCTAAAGGTTTGTGCCAGAGGCTATCTGTACATGCAGGATTCTAAAATTTAAGGCTGAAAAAATGTTATAAATTTGAGTACTCATTTCAGGCACCAGGATATTGAGATCAAAAGGCCTTATATAAGATTCATGTTTCATTAGAGGCTATTCTGATACTAGAACCCAGGTATACGAATTCTTTTTTCCTGCACCTTGCTGTGATTATTTAAGGAAGTGTGCCCACACTATTCTTTGCTTTATGGTCTGTCCTTGGATTACATTTAGGGTCTCCCATATCCCCAAATACATTGCCCATGATAACCAGTGAGGACTACTGAGTGGCACAGAGGACTCTACTCAGTGCTCTGTAATGGCCCATATGCGAAAAGAATCTAAAAAAGTGGATGTATATATTTGTACAACCGATTCACTTTGCTGTACACCTGAAGCTGACTCAACATCGTAAATCAACTCTACTCCAATAATATTTTTAAAAAATACACTGCCCATAACAGTCAAATTGATTTAGAAGTAGCTCCATAAATGAACTACAACAGACTCTGTTCATCTTTCCTTCCTCAGTGATCATCTCAAGCTTCGTCCTTAGGGGCACAATCCCTGATCCATCCTAGTTTGGGATTTGTGCTCTGTCTACATAATAGTCATGTTATCGATAATAGAACACCAAACTGTAGGCTTTCTTGTCTCTCTTCTTGACTAGATTAAAGGATCTTGGAGGGTTAAATCTTTGGCTGTCAAGTCATTTCTAGTGCCTCTCATTCAGTATTTATACCTAAGGTTGCTTATAGATAAATCATTCACCATAGAAGATAAACGATGTGTTTACATGTGGGTGTGTGGGTTGATGTCACCTGTGTTCAAACATAGATGATCTTCTGATTATTTCCAAATCACTTGAATAAAAAGTATGGCTGTATAATTGAAGTGTGTGCTGTAGTGCTTGTGTTTGAAAATCAGTGAAAGCAAAAGCCAGCAAAGGTCTCAGTCGGACTCTGAATTAGACGTCTTTCCTTATAGCTTTACATCTGTTGGAATGTTCTTGCATTTTTTACATAAGACTTCCTTCTATGCCTCTGAGGTTCAGCTCCAAGAATCACTTGTTCATATTTATGTTCTTTGTAAATCTTTAAAATAACATCTTGTTCCCATATTTTGTTAGCATTGGATCCTGTCTCTCTTCTTTATGGTATAATCTCTACTGCTCCCCCTTCTTATATTGGGAAACAACTGGATGTGTTTTTCTTCTATGCAATGTAAATTCCTTGCATGCAAGGATTTTTAAGTCTTCTTTGATTCTTATAAGAGCTTTATTGGGACATAATTCACACTCGTTTAAAGTATGCAATTCAGTAGTTTTCAAGTAGTCATAGATTTGTGTAACCATTACCACAATTTTAGAGCTTTTTCATCATCCCCAAAAGTAAGAAATTTTTTAGTAGTCCCTCCCATTGCCCTCCTCCCCAACTTTCTTATACTCAGCCCCAGACAACCATTAACCTACTTTCTGTCTCTATAGATTTGCCTCTTCTGAGCATTTCATACAAATGTGATCACATATATGGGGTCCTTGGTGGTGGGTTTCTTCCACTTAGTATTTTCAAGGTTCATCCATGTGGCTGAATAATTATATAATTCCACTATATGAAGATACCACATTCCACATTTTATTTATCCATTTATCTATTGATAAGCTTTTGGGCTATTTCCAGTTTGGGCTATTATGAATTATACTGTATAAATATTTGTGTACAAGGTTTTGTGTGAAAAATACTTATTTTTATTTCTTGTAAGTACATACCTCGAAATGGAATTACTGAGTTATATTGTAGCCATATATTTAACTTTTTGAAGACCTGCCAGACTGTTTTCTAATGTGGTTGTACTATTTTATATTTCCAGTAGCAGTATATGAAGCTCCAATTTTCTATTCCTCTCCAGGCTTATTATCTGTTTTATAAAGTTATTATAGCCATCCCGGTGGGTGTGTAGTAGTGTCTCATTGTGGTTTTGATTTACATTTCACTGATGGTTAATGATGTTGAACTTCTTTTCTGTGCCTATTGTCCATTTGTAATCTTTCTTTGATGAATGTCTCTTCAGATTCTTTGCCCATTAAAAACAAAAAAACTGTCTTAAAAAAATAAAAATTGGTTATCTGGGTCAGGATTCCTAGTGCTGCTTACTGGGTCCTTTGTCTCAGGCCTGTCAGAAGGCTGCAGTCAAGCAGTGGCTGAAATTATCAGAAAGCTCAACTAAGGAAAGATCAGCTTTCACACTTACGTGTGATGTTTGGGCTTCCCTGATAGCTCAGTTGATAAAGAATCATCTGTAATGCAGGAGACCCTGGTTTGATTCCTGGGTCAAGAAGATCCCCTGGAGAAGGGATAGGCTACCTACTCTAGTATTCTTGGGCTTCCCTTGTGGCTCAGCTGGTAAAGAATCCACCTGCAATGTGGGAGACTGGCTTCAATCCCTGGGTTGGGAAGGTCCCCTGGAGAAGGGAAAGGCTACCTACTCCATTCTGGCCTGGAAAATCCCATGGACTTGTATAGTCGATGAGGTCGCAAAGTATCAGACACTGAGCCACTTTCACTTTATGTGAGGTTTGCAGGATTTTGTTATTCTTGAGTTGTTGATGATATCCAATTTACCTATTTTTTTTCTTTTGTTGTTTACACTTTTGATGTCATATCTAAGAAATTCCTGACTAACCTAACGTCATGAAAATTTAAGTCTATGTTTTCTGCAAAGGCTTTTGTAGATTAAACTCTTACATTTAGGTTTGGATACATTTTGAATTAGGTTTTTAGTATGGTGTAAAGTCAGAGTACATCTTCATTCTTTTGCCTGTGCTTATCTAGTTGTCTGAGCACCACCTGCTGAAATGACTATTCTTTCCCCATTGAATTCTTTTAGAATACTTGGTGGAAATCAGTTCACCACAGACATGTGGATTTATTTTTGAATTATCAATTCTCTTCCACAGATCTATATGTCTTTACTTGTGCCAGTATCACACTGTCTGATTTACCATTGTTTTATAGTAAGTTTTGGAATTAGAAAGGGTGAGTCTTCCTAATCATTCTTTTTCTGGATTTGCTTTGCCTGTTGAACTCCTTACAATTCCATGTGAATTTCAGAATCTGTTCATACAAAGAAATAAACTGGGATTTTCATTATGACTGCAATGAATTTATAGACCAGGTCGAAGAGTATCACCATATTCAGTTCAGTTCAGTCACTCAGTTGTGTCCGACTCTTTGCAACCCCATGAATCGCAGCACGCCAGGCCTCCCTGTCCATCACCAACTCCCGGAGTTCACTCAGACTCACGTCCATCGAGTCAGTGATGCCATCCAGCCATCTCATCCTCTGTCCTCCCCTCTTCCTCCTGCCCCCAATCCCTCCCAGCATCAGAGTCTTTTCCAATGAGTCAACTCTTCGCATGAGGTGGCCAAAGTACTGGAATTTCAGCTTTCGCATCATTCCTTCTAAAGAACACCCAGGGCTGATCTCCTTTGGAATGGACTGGTTGGATCTCCTTGCAGTCCATGGGACTTTCAAGAGTCTTCTCCAACACCACAGTTCAAAAGCATCAGTTCTTCGGCACTCAGCTTTCTTCACAGTCCAACTCTCACATCCATACATGACCACAGGAAAAACCATAGCCTTGACTAGACGGACATTTTTTGGCAAAGTAATGTCTCTGCTTTTGAATATGCTATCTAGGTTGGTCATAACTTTTCTTCCAAAGAGTAAGCATCTTTTAATTTCATGGCTGCAGTCACCATCTGCAGTGATTTTGGAGCCTCCCAAAATAAAGTCTGACACTGTTTCCACTGTTTCCCCATCTATTTCCCATGAAGTGATGGGACCAGATGCCATGATCTTCATTTTCTGAATGTTGAGCTTTAAGCCAACTTTTTCACTCTCCTCTTTCACTTTCATCAAGAGGCTTTTTAGTTCCTCTTCACTTTTTGCCATAAGGGTGGTGTCATCTGCATATCTGAGGTTATTGAAATTTCTCCCGGCAATCTTGATTCCAGCTTGTGTTTCTTCCAGTCCAGCGTTTCTCATGATGTACTCTGCATTATAAGTTAAATAAACAGGGTGACAATATACAGCCTTGACACACTCCTTTTCCTATTTGGAACCAGTCTGTTGTTCCATGTCCAGTTCTAACTGTTGCTTCCTGACCTGCATACAGGTTTCTCAAGAGTCAGGTCAGGTGGTCTGGTACTCCCATCTCTTTCAGAATTTTCCACAGTTTATTGTGATCCACACAGTCAAAAGCTTTGGCATAGTCAATAAAGCAGAAATAGATGTTTTTCTGGAACTCCCTTGCTTTTTCCATGATCCAGTGGATGTTGGCAATTTGATCTCTGGTTCCTCTGCCTTTTCTAAAACCAGCTTGAACATCTGGAAGTTCATGGGTCATGTATTGCTGAAGCCTGGCTTGGAGAATTTTGAGCATTACTTGACTAGCATGTGAGATGAGTGCAATTGTGCGGTAGTTTGAGCATTCTTTGGCATTGCCTTTCTTTGGGATTGGAATGAAAACTGACCTTTTTCCAGTCCTGTGGCCACTGCTGAGTTTTCCAAATTTGCTGGCATATTGAGTGCAGCACTTTCACAGCATCATCTTTCAGGATTTGAAATAGCTCCACTGGAATTCCATCACCTCCACTAGCTTTGTTCATAGTGATGCTTTCTAAGGCCCACTTGACTTCCCATGCCAGGATGTCTGGCTCTAGGTCAGTGATCACACCATCGTGATTATCTTCGTCATGAAGATCTTTTTTGTACAGTTCTTCTGTGTATTCCTGCCACCTCTTCTTAATATCTTCTGTTTCTGTTAGGTCCATACCATTTCTGTCCTTTATCGAGCCCATCTTTGCATGAAATGTTCCCTTGGTATCTCTAATTTTCTTGAAGAGATCTCTAGTCTTTCCCATTCTGTTGTTTTCCTCTATTTGCATTGGTCACTGAGGAAGGCTTTCTTATCTCTTCTTGCTATTCTTTGGAACTCTGTATTCAGATGCTATATCTTTCCTTTTCTCCTTTGCTTTTCGCTTCTCTTCTTTTCACAGCTATTTGTAAGGCCTTCCCAGACAGCCATTTTGCTTTTTTGCATTTCTTTTCCATGGGGATGGTCTTGATCCCTGTCTCCTGTACAGTGTCACGAACCTCATTCCATAGTTCATCAGGCACTCTATCACCATATTAGCAATATTGTTTTTCAATCCATTAATGCAAGATCCCTTTCCAATTAATTAGGACTTCTATAATTTCTTTCAATAATGTTTTATATATTTTAGAATATCAGTTTTGAACTTATTTTGTTTGATTTATTTCTATGTATTTGATTCTTTTTGATGCTATTATAGGGACACCATGGTCAATAAAATGAAGTAGGAAAACCTAGCTCTTTACCTTGTTTCTCAATAAGGAAACAATAAACACTTATACAAAAAGGAAATGTATAAAATAAACTTATAAATGTGAATCCATTGTTATCAGCTTCATGGTGGAGGCAATAACACAGAATTAAGAGCAGTTGGTGGGCCATGAGTGTAAAGGTGTCAGAACTGGGGAGGTTTTCTAGCCACTTAAGAATAGAGCCAATTTGACTTTTGAAAAGCACAGGCCTGGATGCAGATAGGGATATTCTTCTTTCTTCCTACCTGCTATCTTGAAATAAATTCAACTAATGAGGTATTGATAATGGAGATAAAAATTCTCATTATATACAGGGTGTCTGTTTTCTAAACTGAGGCCCATTTGAGAGTGAAAAAGAGTGCGCTTACTAATTACACCAAGGATATAGGCATAAACTGGAACTGTTCTGGGCAAACTGAGACGAATGATAATCTGAAGGATGATTATGGATGATTCCCCGCCCCCCACCTCCACTTGGTAGATGGTGATGGAGGCTTGAGAACTGGAAATTAATCCCAGTTTAAAAACAAGAATATTTTTCATTTGTTTTGTTATATTTTAAAGTGTGGCTTCTGGGACAAAGGTACCCTCTCAGGAGTCACTCTCTCCTCTGAGGAAGCCCTGGATTCATTCTAGGATAGAGAAAAAAGGAAATGCAAAGATTCAGTGGTGAAAATCAACTTGAAGTGTCCTAGGAAATGATGAGAGGCCAAAATGCCAGGAGAGAAATGAGCAAAGAAGAAAGTGATGAGCAGAGACAGCTCATACAGGCCAGCTTCTCCTCCCTTTAGAAGGCAGAAGGCAGAGATGGGCTGTGTTTACAGCATCCTTAGCTGAGTCCAAAGTGTGTCTTTGCCCCTTGTAGACTTTGTGCCCGTGGGCCAGCTGTTCAGTTTCTGTCTGCATCTCTTTATCAGAGAGAGGATAATAGAGCCCACATCAAGGAACTGTGAGGCTCACCTGTGCTGATCCACTTAGGTTTTTTTTAAGTGTTAATAGTTGATATTGTTATCTGCCTCAGTGGGGGCCATATTTTTTTTTTTTTTTAAAGGAAGAAATGGACCAGACCCAGGAATTGATTTTTGAGACTTTGGTCCTGAGTGTTTCTCCCACTACTGGATCATTTTATAGAGAGATAATTAATTTTAAAGATCTTTTAAATTCTGGTTGAGTATTCATAGGTCCACTAGCCTATGTGGAGGTCCACAAACAGATCTCCATTTTTAATTTTCAATGGTGGAAATGCAGGCTTAGGTGCCTCACCTCTGCAATCTATATCCATGGACCCTCAAATTCACCTTGGAAATACCTAGAAATGTTTCCAAGGCTTATTCCTTCAGATGGTAAGAAACTCAAGACCTGCTCTGAAAAGTAATAATGGGACCAACAACAGCAGTAATAATAGTGAATTGCAGCCCATGCTTATTCTTCACTTTATGCCAACTGACCACCGTGCTGAATAATTTCACGATAGCACCTTACTTAACCCTCAAAACAACCGTATGAGTTCAGAGAGTTTAGGTGACACAGCTAGGGCCTGGGGGGTGGGGGTCAGGGATTCAAATCCAACTCAGCCTGCACTTCTGTCTGTGCTATGCTGCCTCCCCATGGGGAGAAGTGGTTCTAGGGCAACGGCAAATATTTTAGGCAGAGAGTCATCCGTGTCTCCTTTAGCCTTTTAACCTACAAATCCTGTAGGAATAACCTAGCTGATACTTTTGCCAAAAAGGAAATGACTCCATCTCACAGTTATCTGGATTTTCCTAGTACTTATGCCACTCATGGGAAGTCAGATGAAACGACTTAGGAAAGAGCATCCTCATCAGGTGACTGAAGTGCTGGGGATGATGTTCATCTAGGGCTGCATGAGTGATCCTCTTGCACCCTGGTATGTGTAACGTGCTGTTGAAGAGATCTAGCCTATTCCTGGAGAATGACTCTTCACCTAGAGAATCCGTGCCTCACTCAGCAGTGGTAGCAGCAGCGCTCTTAACTCTGGTGCCAGCCTGCACTTGTGCCTGCTTAAGTGGCATGAGCATTTACCTTATTAGACCTTTGGTGGATCCAGCAAATTCATGGAAAGCCTTTACAGGAAAAGAACTGACTCTGGGCTTGCCTCTGTGTAATTCTACTCTGTCTTCTATTTCAAGGTGACTAATACATCTCAGTTATCGAATTTCAGGGAGAGAGGGGTTCAGGGAGGTAGCCTTGTGTGCTAGTGACAACCATGGAAGCCGTTTCTGAGGTCAGTGGAGGGGGATTCACATCTCAGCTTTGGAAATTAATACCTAAATGACTAGTTACTTAAAACTCTGTGTTCTTCAGTTTCCTTTGGTATCTAGTATATAGGGTTGTTGAAAGGATCAGTTGACATTATGGATGTGAAAATGCTTAACTCATGTGGAAGAAGCAGTTCATTCATTGACCCAACCTGCATTCATGGTCCTTTTTCCTTTGGTCTCCTTACAGCTCAGGACGGTCATATGAGACTCTTTTGTCCAATGGAACTAAAGTAGACTACTTTTGGGTGGGCTTCTAAAAACACTTGTACTGATAGAATATTTCTTTGGCCTATTTAGTCTCTCTCCCACACACACTGCTTTTTTAATTTGCTGGAACACATGTATGAGGTCTGTGATACAGCTGCCCTCTTATAACCATGAGTAAATACATGAAAGCAATTAGGGCAGTCTTTGGTTAGAACTACAAAGTGTCAGTACTTTCATCATCATTAACTTAATCATTATTATGAACATAAGGATAAGATCTATTGACTAATGATCATGGAACAAACCAAAAAAACTTCCCAAGTCCACAGTAGCGCTGATAAGCCCACTTAGCCACCTAATCCACCTAACTTTGAACTTCTTGAAATATTAAAGGTATGGCCTTTTATTTCTCTAAGTTCCTTTAGGCATTGCATTTCTCTCAGGTCAATGAAATCCTAAGTGATAAAACATAGAATTTTTTGGTTCTTGGTTGTTTCATTATTTTAGTCTAAAAGAGTGGCTAATGCTGGAACTCTCAGTACAGCATCTCAACCAAATGGTCACTCATCTTTGCTTGAGTACTTCCAGTGAGTAGAAGTTCACTACTCCTCAAGGCAGGTTAGTCTATCTTTGGACAGATCTAACACCTCAAACACCTCAAAAGAGATTTCTTGTGAAAATATTCGTTAAAATATCAACTACCTTAACACTGAGAAGTAATATTCATGATGAAAAAAGTCTGTGCCCTGGTGTCTGACTTATCCAAACTGGCATAACTGCTCACCACTGAGCCGGTATGTAATTAAAAGGAACTCTATACTTCCCCAGTGGCTCAGACGGTAAAAGTGTCTGCCTACAATGTGGGAGACCAGGGTTCGATCCCTGGGTCAGGAAGATCCCCTGGAAAAGGAAATGGCAACCCACTCTAGTACTCTTGCCTGGAGAATCCCATGGACGGAGGAGCCTGGTAGGCTACAGTCCATGGGATCCCGAAGAGTCGGGCACAACTGAGCGACTTCACTTTCTTTTCTTTCTTTCTTTCTATACATCTCAAAATTGGAATCTAAGACTTGACTGTAGAAATTCTTCCTTGGTCATAGATTTGTAATTATGTTCATGATTGCCTGACACCCTTTGGAGGAAACTGGTGTTCATGAATATGTGTTGAATAAGTGAGCTCTTATGTACATATGGTTTTGGTGGCCGCCTTAGTTGATGGATACCTGGCCTTGAGGTGCAAGAGGATTTAGCTCATTCTCCTAATGTGTGTGAGCCAGGAGATTGCGGGCAGGAAAGCATGGCGGGGAGACAGCAGAAACAGAATTTATCGCAGCCACTCCCCAAGACTTGACTAACTTCTGTGAAGTCCTCTTCTGAGGAGCCTATGTGTTGTTTTTCAGGGATGGTTGTGTCAATTCCCTGGTGTTTCTGGGCTTGTGTAAAGTTACACCTTTACCCTCAAAGTCCCCTCCAGTGAATGCGGAAGGAGTGGTCAGATAGAAAGGAGAAAGATTTCAACAAGTCCTTGAGGAAATAAAGCCAAAATGTATAGAGGCCCAACTAATCTGATTTTCTCTCTTATAAAGTATTCCTACCCCTATTTGACCCAAATCTCTGCCCTAATATCCTAAAAGCAATGGGGTTTTCTTTTAGGTGAACTCATGAATGAGATGGAGTTTATTGTTAATTATTAGGAAATTCTAGCAAAGGATGTCCTGGGCCTGCTTTGATAATATTTTATTCTTCACAGAAATCATTCAAACTGGAACTGGGGGAGCTCTTCACTGAAGTGAGGGCCTGCAGGCAGAGACAGAAGGCATGTGCCTATTCATCAGAAGATGCTCAAGAAGCATCTCTCTATCTCCACCACACCCCACATGCAAACATTAAGTTGTACAAAGATTATATGTTAGGACTGATAAGGGATCCTTTTCTAACACAGCATTCCTTTTGTACCAAATCCCAGGGAAATCAGAGTTGATGAGAAAACCAGTCAATACAGTGAGTAAAAACATGGATTTTCAGGACAAGCTTCATGCTCTGCACTCCCTTCTCTACTACTAAGCACGTACTGGGTTGGCCAGAAAGTTCATTCAGGTTCTTCCATATGATGTTATGGAAAAACCCAAATGAACATTTTGGCCAACCCAATAGTTTTAGGAAAGTTTTTTAAAGGCCACTTGTCTTTAAGTTTTCTCCTCTACTAAATGGAAATAATGATGTCATTTTCTTCTAAGACTGTTGAAAGAATTGATGATAATATCCTTCAAGCATTTAGAACAGTGATAGTCTAACAGTAAGCATCCAATAAATGTTATTTAAAACAATGATAGTAGGCATCCAGTAAATGTTAAGTGTTGTCCCTTTATCCACTAAATATCTTACAATCTTATATTACACCAAGAATACTTCTGAGGTCTGGGAACAAAATGTTGAACAAAACACACATTGCCCCCTAAGCTCATGGAATTTATGATATATCGAGGAAAAGGTAAGTTAAATAGATAATACCAATACAGTGTTAAATATTCTGCCAGCAGTAAGCACAAGAGTGCCCTGGAGATCAGAGGAGATGCTGACCCCTAGTCAGTGAAGACTTTCCTGCAGAAGTGATGTGTAGGTGGTTGCACCATGGTATTAGTGCTGGGGAGGAGGTAGAAAGTGAATGTTTCAGGCAGAGGAACCAAGGCCGCCCCAGGAGTTTTGTGCAAGATACAGTAGGGCTATTGTAAGGAGCAGAATAAAGTTCAGAGGAGTAGTGGGAGCGGGGAAGGGGAAGGGGAACATTATAGGGGAGAAAAGGCAGAAGGTATCCCTGGAGGATCCAGGACCAGGCCTGTGTATGGCAGGAGGCACTTTTAATGGGGAGTTTGCTGATCAGAGTTCCATTCTGTAATGGAGGGTGGGGAAAAGCAAATGAAGAGACTGCCCCTTCTTTGGTTCTCAAGTCTCATGTCCTTTAATCCATTGGAAACATCTTTGCCTCGGTCATCTACAGAGACCTAGACTCTCAGTCCTAGAGACATAAAGGGAGCTCAGATCCAAAGCAGTCAAGGAAAGGAGGCCTGGGAAGGATTGTGTTTCTTTCCATCCCTGATTCCGCAGGGTCAGGTTAGAGGGCAGGCAGAGGGCAACTGGAGCGGCTCTTTCTCTCTGGTTGCCTCAGGCTGACTGTCCTGGTTTCTCCAGAGGCAGTGGCCAAGGCTCACCAGAGCCAGCCCTCCCAAACGCTGAGGAGGTGGTACCGCCCTCTTCTTCTTGTGGTCTGTGGCAAATACTGCTTTCATCTGAAAAGCTCTTCAAAACCCAGATTTCCAAATCTTCCATGGTAGTGACTTCATTCAATATATTCTTCCAATAATGCCATGGAATTTTGAAAAAGATGATTTGAAATTGTTTGGTTTAAAAAAAAAAAGCAAAAGTAATGAATTTTGTTCAGAACACCAAAGTTTTAGTCCTGTCTCTGCCGCGAACTAGCTGTTTGACCTTGTAACAAATCCTGTAGCCTTCAGACATCTCTGCTTCTTAAGGATTGGGAATGAGTGATTTCTAAGCTCCTTTTCCCCTTGATTTTCTCTGATTCCATCTTCCAATTTTATAGAAGAGGAAACAGGCTTAAAGTACAGAGGGGTTTTTACTCTCGGCCCTAGAGAGATAAACCATTTCCCAGTTAATCATTTAGCTGAGGCATATCCAGGAGGTCTTTGTTTTCATATAAGTTAGCAAAATTACTTCATAGTACCAATCATGGAGAGTTTTACCTCCAATGTTGAAAAGTGAAATCATAGTATGCACTGGCTTCATAGGCCTTGGTTGGTTTTAAACTAAAGATCTCCATTTTTTTTTTCTCAGTTCCCTTTCCTCTTTGCTGTTTGAGTCAATTGGGGGGATAAAACCATTTGCTCTAAAATTAGCTGGTGGAGTTCTTTCATCTTGGACTCTTTTGAAATGAGAATTGAAACCCAAGCCTCAAGTAACTGAAAATCTAGTTTTTCTTCCACAAACTCTTGGAATGTCTGGACTTCTGCCCTGACCAGACCAACATAAGGGTTTCTCAAGTGGGATACCATTTTTATCTCAAACCAGCTCTTTGGAGGGAGGAACCTGAAAAAGCATTGGTCCAGGTTCTGTACCTCAAACCATGTCATATTTCTCTCTGGGGCTTCATGGATCAACTGCTCAGACCCAGGACATCCAGTGAGCCCTCCATTGCCTTGGACGCATTACCATCCCTGAGCTGGACAAACATGAAATATAACACTGACAGAGCTTGCATTCCTCGGCCAGCACATGTGGGACTCTAATGTGCACTTTAAAATCTAAATGCTGAGCCAGTCTGTTCTCTGGCCACCACAGAAGAGCCAACAATCAAGAGAGTGGAAAGGAAGCCAGCTCGTGGGATCCGCTACACATCCACCCGAGGCCTGTGGTGACTTGAGCACCATGGAGTAAGCAAAGCTCATGACATGTAGGTGTGGCATGGCATGGTTTAGGGGCCCCCTGGTCCAGTTCAGAGTCAACTACTTTGGAATCATCAGGCAAGTGTAGAATTGTCCTCTGGGGAGGCATTCCCCATTAAGTTATCCTGTCATAAATTCTATAGCACTGGCTGCCAGGCTGCTGGCCATGAAAAGCCCAGCTGTCCACATCAACAAGTCCTCAGGAACACTCTGAGCCTTAGCATTACTCGTGAGTGAGTATAAGTAAAGCATTTCATTTCTAATCACTAGAATCAGAAAAACAAGAGTTCAGATATCAAATTCTGACCAGTGATCTTGGATAAGTTATATTGAATAGATTATCAAAGAAACAGTCTTATGCATACACACACATTACATTTAACAGTATCTGGCACATAATGGAGCTCACTAACTATAAACATTGGTAATCATAATAAAAATATTATTAGGATCTATTACTCATGGAAATCATAAGCCTTCGGGTTAGATGAAAGGTTGAATTCTGTGTATAATATTTCCTCTCCTTGTGACTTCTGGGCAGATGTTTTGTTTGCTTGCTTGCTATGAAAGTGTTCATTGCTCAGTCGTGCCTGACTCTTTGTGATCCCATGGACTGTAGCTAGCCAGCTCCTCTGTCCATGGAAATCGCCAAGGCAAGAATACTGGAGTGGGTTGCCTTTCCCTTCTCCAGGGTATCTTCCTAACCCAGCGATTGAACCCGGGTCTCCTGCATTGCAGGCAGATTCTTTACTGTTTGAGAAACCAGGGAAGCTTTTCTTGCTATGATGTGGCTTTGTAATGTCTTAGAAGGAGGGTTGTTTTGATGATTAGAAATATTTCATGGAAAGCATCGAGCATGTTGCCTGGCATGTAGTACATGCTTCATACATGGTTCTTGGTTACATAAAATTTGCCCCAGATGACCTCTGAGCTCGATTCTTTCATGAGCATATGACACTAATGTTTGTAATCTGAGAGTGCTCCAAAAAGCACTGTAAATGTAGGAGATGCTTGTCATCAGGCATTATTGCAAGGGCCAGTTCATATGGTGGGTCTCACACCTGGCCCACACATGTTCTTTTCCTTGTTTTCTTCCCCAGCTCCCTGTGAATACCCTTGCCGCCTCACCTGACCTCTGTAGGATGATCTTCATGGGCTTTTACACAAGTTCACTAATGTAACACTTTATGAACTGATCAGGACAGAACTGCTCAGACTTTGAGCACCAAGTCCATTTGTGTTTCTATGGATACATGCGGTCTCACCATTTCCCCCACCCACCAGCAACAGGATAAGCTTCCAGGACCCTGAGACGCTGGGTGTATAGTACAGGACTCATCATTAATATTCAGACCCCACCCGAACTTGACATTCTGTAGGATGTTTTAAGTTGTGGAGCAGGAGGGGATCAAGCTGAACACATTTATATTATGTAAGTTTTTTTTTTTTTCCAAAGGATTAGCTGTACTGGGGACGCACAGCTGTTCTTTCCACAAGTCACTTTAGAGCAAGCTGCAGACAGTGGTAAGGACAGAAAGCTAAAGGCCAAATTCCGCATTCCTCTCTTCCTGGCTGGAAATCACTCTGAAAATTCCTACATTGTGCAGGAAGTGTATTCAGCTGAAGAGAGGGGAACTCCGTCGGGTCTAATGGAGAGTCATCCTTCTTTAGTCTCTAATCAAGCTCTCCTCTCTGCTGGTCCACATCTTCTCTTCCCTTTCACTCCCCTTGTGAGGACATATGTTTTCTTCTTTTTAACTTTTTCTTTCCCCAAAATAGATTTGCCGTGATGCTATACTTTTAAGTTTTAGGGCCTGTTACATACATAGGCCACTTCCAGAGCCCTACAGTTAACATTGCATTTGCAGTTTTATACTCATTTTATTAAGTTTTAGATCTCATAAAATCTGGCTCTCCTCTTGCCAATGTATTTCTATTTTCTCCTGGGGAGTCACAGCACTCCTATTCCCTAAGCCCATGGCTTGGGGATTGATGAATCCCAATGCCGGTGTGCTGGAAGCAGGATCTGGTCTAGCCAATCGTTTATTTCATCTTTTGATCACAGAGATTGTTTCCAGAGTAGGCAAAGGGTGTATCAGTCCAGTGGTACTCAAACACTGGAACAAATGGGGAGAAAAAACATCTTTTTTTTTCCCACTGAGTTTATTTAAAAGGAAGAAAATAGCTCTGTAACTTCTGAGGACATTCTCCTTGTCACAAGAGAAAAACTCACCTATCAAGAGTCAAGAACTACATGTTCACTCCTAAGGGCAGTCTTCATTCATTAAGCAATTGGTCTGTGCTGATAATTGCCAAGCATGTCCTAGACGGTGGAGTTCCATGGGTGAACACAAAATGGATAACATTCCTGTCCTCATGAACTGATATCCTAATTGTGTGAGGTTACATAAAAATGTATATGCATGTGGGCTTCCCAAGTGGCGCTAGTGATAAATAACCCACCTGCCAATGCAGGAAGATCCCCTGGAGGGGAAAATGGCAACCCACTCCAGGATTCTTGCCTGGAGAATCTCATGGACAGAGGCCTGGGTGGACTATAGTCCATAGGCTCGCAAAGACTCGGACATGACTGAAGCGACTTAACACGCATGCCCGTATATATGCAGGTGATAATCAGTGCTATGATGAAAGATAAAGCAAAGTAAGGAAATTGAGAATAATGGAAAACTCTATTTTTTTAAATTTTTATTTCTTCAGTGCTTAGGGGCGGTATGTGGTGGTGTGACAGTTGAGTAATATCTAAACAAAGCATGAATGTGAACCATTTGGATGTGTAGGAGAAGTGTGATTTAGCATGGAGAATACAAGCCCCAAAGTCCTGATGCAGGAAGATGAGCAGGGTATGTTCAGTGAGGAAGGTCACAGTGGGTGGTGCAAAGGGAGAAAGGAGGAAAGGAGAAGGGAGGGAGTGTTGAGAAAAGGGGTGATGTATTTATATTTACGTTTTCAACGACTGGCTTGGCTGCAATATATATATAAAAAAAAATACCACTGTCAAGTCAGAGTGGAAGCCTAGAGCCCCACAGGAAGATGACTGCAGCGGTCAAGGAGAGAGGATGGGAGTATGCAAGGACGGAGACAGTGTGGGTGGTGAGACGTATTTGAGTGATGAGTGTCTGATATATTGAGGTTAGAGAAAAGAAGGTTTTCTATTGAATGTGTGAAGATGTATGTAAAACACAGGAGTTAAGGATAATGTCCTACTAGGAGCAGGGGCTTGGTGTTAAATGGAGTCACCCTTAACTAAGATGGAGTGCACCAAGGAAGGAGCAGGTTCGGATTGGCATTTATAAACACTAGCATCTTCCTCCTCCTTCTCTTTTTCTTATTAATTTTACTTGATGTCTCTCTAGTATTTGGAACTAACGACCATTTCTTCTTAATTGTCTCTTTTACACTCTGCATTGAACAAGTTCTGTGTTTGTTTGTTTTTTTTTATCTTTTTTTTCCCCATGCTTCTGCTAAATCTGGGTAAATCTGCCTATTGTTCATTTTGCTTTTTTTGGAATATTAAATTTCCCTCTTTATAAGAACTACTCTTATTAAGTCAAAAAGAATTCTATCCCTATCTTCAAAGGGCAAAGGCTAAGATTCTATGTGTGGTTGTGTCTGTGAGCTAAGTATTTGGAAAATCTTGTGAACAATCATGTGTGTGTGTGTGTATGTGTGTGTGTTCAGGGCTAATGGTATGTCAAGCGTTGTTTAAAACAGATAAAATCAGATGAACTTTAAGTTTCTTTGTGATCCTGAGATTTCATTACCTAATGAACCTGAATTCCATTTTATCTCCCAACTCAATAATGAATACCTGGGGGCAAACCCATCTTGCTGAACACTGTTTATCTCCATTGGCACAGGGTCAGGATATGGCACTATTTTGATTGGATATTAAAAGGCTGAAAGACAACGCCTGTGACAGAAGAATTACAATGGCCTTTTGCAGATGCCAAATGTCACTGTGTCCTCCAGGCTCTGCCTAACATCTGTGGGAGAAAGTGAGCATGTCATTTGAGGGAATGGAGCCAGATCAAGGCCACTGCTCTGTCAAATGGCATGCCTGATGAACAACCTTATCTTGTGGTCTCAGGAAGTCCAGATGCCATGTATTCTCTACCCTCTACGTACAGTGGAAAATAGACAACAAGAGCCAACAAACTTGCCTGAGTTAAGAAGGAAATCAGAGTCAGCAAAATAGTCAATAGAATATGGATTCTGAAGCCAAGTAGGCCAGGTTTTATGCCAGCTGTATTATCACTATCTGCTTCCTGAAGTTGCTCTCATTTGGTTTCGTTATCGATAAAAGCAGGTGTTCATTCACCTATTCAACAGTATTTATTTAGTGCCCACTGTGTATCAGAAACTAGGTTCTGGACTTTTAATGATGAGTAAGAAGTAAGAGGCATACTCGATGTTCCCAGAGTACGCATCTCCTATTTGTCACAATCCGTGAGAGCACTTACCACCTGGAGTACAGTTACCTCTATACAGGAAGATGTCCCATGCTTTATCAAATCTCTCTAAGGAAGTGGTCTTATTCATCTTGATGCTCCCAGCTCCTGCTGTGGTACTTGTTTGTTGGTTGCTATTCACTTCTGGAATTGTTGTCCACTCATCTGATACATTTTCTACTATTTTTATGATTGACTCACTGTTTCTCTAAATAAATCTCATGCCTCCCCTCTTGAATTCTGTTCACATAATGTAGCAAGTTGCACTGTGTACTTCCCCTACCCCACACCCAAAATAAGTTGAAATCCTAATCTCTAATATCTATGAATGTGACTTTATGTGAAAATAGGGTCTTTAGAAATGCAAATAAGGTAAGATCACAGGAATTAGGGTGGCTCCTAATAGACACACAAGGAAATACCATGTGATAATGGAAGCAGAGATGGCAGTGATGGGTCTACAAGCAGGGAATCATCAAGGATTGCCAGCGATCACCAGATGTTAGAAAGAGTCAAGGAAGGATTTTCCCCTAAAGTGAAAGGGAAAGTCACTCAGTCGTGTCTGACTCTTTACGACCCCATGGACTGTACAGTCCATGGAATTCTCCAGGCCAGAATACTGGAGTGGGTAGCCTTTCCCTTCTCCAGGTGATCTTCTCAACCCAGGGATTGAACCCAGGTCTCCTGCACTGCAGGTGGATTTTTTACCAGCTGAGCCACAAGGGAAGCTCTTTCCCCTAAGTCTTGAGCAAATATGGTTTGGCCAATACCTAGATTTTGAATTTGGAGTCCCCTGAAATGTAGGCAAATAAATTGCTACTTTTTAAAAGTATTTATTTATTTGGCTGGGTCAGGTCTTAGTTGCACCATGAAGGATTCTCACTGCATCATGTAGGATCTCTCGTGACACACAGACTCTCTAGTGGTGGCACCCAGGCTCAGTAGTGGTGGCACATGGCTCCAGAGTGTATGAGCTCCGTAGTTGTGGTGCAAGAGCTTAGTTGCTCCACAGAATGTAGGACCTTAGTTTCCCAACCAAAGGATCAAGGCTGTTGTCCACAGCCTCTGGATAACAACGCAGATTCTTAATCACTGGACCACCAGGGAAGTCCCAATTACTATTGTTTTAAGCCACTGATTTTGTGGTAGTTTTTTGTTTGTTTGTTTTATAAAGGCAGCCTTAGGAAACTAATATATAGACTTACTACATTTCTCTCCTACCTTTACCTGTCTATTTCTTCTTCAAGGATCGGCTCAAATATTACCCTAAGAGTTCAGTTTATACTAACCCACCTACTGAAGAACCAAGTACCACTTAGAACACATGTGTCTTGTATTTTGTGTAGTTTCTTCTGTAATAATAAGAAAATAAAAACTAACACTTATGTCACACTTTAAAAATTATCTGTTATGATATACTAACCTTTCAGAGTTGAAAACACTAATATTACCTCTGTTCTACAAATGAAAAAACTAATCCGAGAAGTTAAACAACGCACCTAAAGAGCCATCGCCAATTTGTGCCCACAGGCAGAGGGAGTTCCACACCTGCTATGCATTTGGGTCTGGTGGTCTTCGGACCACCTACATCAGCCTTCCTTATCAAGAAGACCTAATCTTCTTGAGCCTCTTCTCAGCTAATAGTGGGCATAGTGTAAACAGTCAAAATATTTTTTTAATGGATTTTAATGTATTCCCAAGTTCTGAAATATGTGTAGAAGTTCAGACTCATGAAAAAGCACCATGTCTGGTGGATAATAGGCACTATTATATTGGAAAATGCCTATTGAGTGGATGTGCTGAAACTATTGTTCCCTCTGCCCCACTTCTCCAGCTCTGCTCTTCCCTAAACTTCTGACCAGGCTAGTACAGGATGCTTCTCTCAGGAGGAAACCCGAGCAACGTCCCATGTATGCAGAGGAAAGGAGGAACAGAAGGACTTTGCCACTGTGTCCCTACCGAGAGAAATGCATAACACCTCCCTGTCTCCTTTCAAGTCCAGGAAGCCTCACCAGCATAGATCACAGGAGATGAGAAAGAGCTCATGTCTGAGGAGTAACCTTCCTCCTCAGAAAGCTCCCCTGTCATCTTCGGGAGATCACCAAGTCAGTGAAAGGGAAGTGGGACTTCCACATTCCAGGGTGAAAAGGATGCTGAAGTTCTAGAATTATTCACAAGCTCTCCTGTTTCCTCTCCCTGTTATGGAACAGATGGAAAAGGATTAGAGCCCAAACAACTTTGTGTGTTGCCATAAGTTACACAAGACACCTGCTATTAGCAATCTCCTGGATGAATCAATGCCTTCTCCCCAGTCAGAAGCACTGAAGACTGAACTGAATCTCTCTCCTCCTCACTCTCATCTTTCAAGTGTCGTAACCGTGGACTAGCTGAGGTTTTAATAAGATGTGCTCTTTCTGACTCCCACTGTTTGGATCATGAAATGCTCTTAGTCCATGCCTTTGCCCCCAGAGGCCCCTGAACAAAATCAAATGGCAACACTCTATAAGAACAGTATGTTTGCTCCTTCTTCCAGGGTCAAGCCAATCTATATCTTTTGCTTTGTGCTTCGTGTGCATCTTTACAAACTGCTGAAAGCTGAGCCTGGAGCTGTGCCCAGCACATGCTGATATCAATCTACGCATTTGTGGTATGCCCTTCCTGGGCTGTGCTGTAAGAGTATTAGCATGAACAGAGTGTTTGCACAACTGCCTGGGAAGAAGTGAACTTCACCCCAGTTTCACCACATCAGATATTGATTTGTCATGCTGCATCCTAATGACAGTCAGAAGGCAGGTTCTTGATTTTTCCCAACAGAAAAGTGTCTCCCTGTCAGGTAGGGCCATGAAATAGGGAAGTCGGTTTTGGATGATGGTCAAAGCCTTGAAGGACCACATTTGGCACATGGTTTTGCCTGGGTACCATCTGTTTATCCTTAAAAGCATCATTCACTTTCATCCTCCAAGAAGTAGCTCTTCCCCCTTGGTTGGCAGATAGCATTGAAAGCTCCCACTTTTATGCTTCAATCAGTTCCACTAATTTACAATAACATGTTTCCTTCTCTGAATCCACTGTAAGATTATTATCACTGATGATGTTGGTTCCCTACCCAAGTCTTTTAGGATCCCTTTAACCTGTTGGATGGGTGTACCCCCCCACACTCCCACCCCCAGGTGCTATGGGTATTTCAGATCCCAGCTTTCACTTAAAACTTTTTTCAGAGGCTTCCCCTTGGACTCATGAAAACGCTTATCTTGGACAACCTGAGATTATGATGTACAATATTTCCCCCACTTCCCCCGTGGCTCAGCAGTAAAGAATCTGCCTACCAATGCAGGGGATGCAAGTTCAATCCCTGCTTCAGGAAGATTCCCTGGGAAAGGAAATGGCAACCCACTCCAGTATCCTTGCCTGAGAAATCCCATGGCTATAGGAGCCTGGTGTGCTACAGTCCATGGAATTGCAGAGTCAGACATGACTATAGCAACAACAACATGAGCTCCCCACCCCCACTTCCCTCAAGTCCTAATTTGAAAACAGAGCCAAGGACAGATTCTGTGGTGCAATCTATGTTCTTGGCTTCCACAAGGATTAGGCTAAAGTTAGACCTCATTGAAACATCGCTCCTTTTCCTTCTCTATCTTGCTTTTCTCATTCTCTTACCTGAAAGCACACCATCACTCAATCACTTCTAAATGAATCCCTTCCTTCAACTCTGATTCTAGGGAATTTTTTGACCTAAGCCTACAATCTCAATTAATTCTTACTACCACCCAACCAGAGGTAGGTATTAATATTCCATCTAGAAAAACTGAAGCTCAGGAAAAGTAAATAGCTTTGCAAGATATGTAACAAACACCTGTCATATACCAGGTGCTCAATAAATAGATTTTAAATGAAATAATAATACCAAGTCTCCATTAACTCACCAAATGACCTTGGGCCCCAGACCAGTTATTGATCTATGGTAGGATGGGATAACCTGAAGAGGACCAGAACTTGATAGGTAAACAGGTCCTCTAGGATAAATACTTAAAAGGAAATTCAGAAGACTTAGAGAAAGAAGGTAAGCCAAAAATGGGTGAAATGCAGTGTTGGAGCCCTGGCAGAAGATAGAAGAGATCTAGCCATAGGAACCACAATCCTAGAATGGCATTTGAGAATTCCTGAAGGTCTCATCAGAGCCTTGAAAAGTCTGCAGAGAAACTGCCTAGAAACCTAAGACAGAGCATCAGACTCAGAGGAATGAAGGAGAGACAGTGTTTTCTGAAATGGCAGGGAACAGAGCTTACTTATCACTATAGCAGTCATACCTTGTAAAGCACCTGGCATATCAATGGCAACAATAAATATTTGTGGAATAAACAGTTGAATGAGAGAAGGCTGCAGTGTAAATTGAGTGTGAGGCATGGTCATGAACTTGTGGTAAGACTCTAGTTACTAAACCTTAATGACCTGATTACACAGAACTGTCAGCCAAATTGATTTATTGCAGAGCTTCCCATCTCCTCTTATACTAGGTCCTGAAGTTATCCCTGGAAAAGAATCAAAGCCAGATCACCTCACTGATGACTACTGCTGGAGGAAGTTTAATGGCTTCTGATTGGAAGTTTGGGTTAGGAAGCCAAGTGGGGGCATTCCAATGGTAAATCAGTTTCTTCTCCGGGACTGGCCATGCTTCACTTGTTAATCTAGGTATTTGAAGCAGATGGATTTTCAGAATGTTACTTCTCCACTATGGATAATGAGCTTTTTTTTTTTTTTTTGGTAGGTCAATTGAATTTTTAAAAATCTATTATTATTTATTATCCTGCTATAGGGTAATTGCTTTACAGAATTTTATTGTTTTCTGTCAAACCTCAACATGACTCAGCCATAGGTATACATATATGTCCTCCCTTTTCAACCTTCCTCCCATCTCCCTCCCCACCCCTGTATCTATGTTGATACAGAGCCCCTGTTTGAGTTTCTTTAGCCATACAACAGATTCCCATTGGCTATCTATTTTACATATGGTAATGTAAGTTTCCATGTGACTCTCTCCATATGTCTCACCCTCTCCTTGCCTCTCCCCGTGTCCATAAGTCTATCCTCTATGACTATTTCTCCTTTGCTGCCCTGGAAATAAACTCCTCAGCACCATTTTCCCAGATTCTGTATATATGCATTAGAATACAAAATTAACCTTTCTCTTTCTGACTCACTTCACTCTGTATAATAAGTTCTAGGTTCATCCACCTCATTAGAACTGACTCAAAGGCATTCCTTTTTATGGCTGAGTAATATCCCTTTGTGTATATGTACCACAACTTCTTTATCCATTCATCTGTCAGTAGACATCTGGGTGGCTTCCATGTTCTAGCTATTGTAAATAGAGCTGCAATGAACAATCGGATGCATGTGTCTTTTTCAATTTTGGTTTCCTCGGGGTATATGAGTGGGATTGCTGGGTCATATGGTGGTTTCATTCCTAGTTTTTTAAGGAATCTCCATACCATCTTCCATTGTGGCTGTATCAATTTGCATTCCCACCAATAATACAAGAGTGTTCCCTTTCTCCACACCCTCTCCAGCATTTACTGTTTATAGACCTTTTGATGATGGCCATTCTGACTGGTGTGAAATGATATCTCATTGTAGTTTTGATTTGCATTTCTCTAATAACGAGAAATGTTGAGCATCTTTTCATGTGTTTGTTAGCCATCTGTATGTCTTCTTTGGAGAAATGTCTGTTTAGGTCTTTTTCCCACTTTTTTATTGGGCTGTTTGTTTTTCTAGAATTGAGTTGTATGAGCTGCTTGTATATTTTGGAAATTAATCCTTTGTCAGTTGTTTCATTTGCTATTATTTTCTCCCATTCTGAGGGTTGTCTGTTCACCTTGCTTAGTGTTTCCTTTGTTGTGCAAAAGCTTTCAAGTTTAACCAGGTTCCACTTGCTTGCTTTTGTTTTTATTTCCATTACTCTAGGAGGTGGGTGATAGAGGATCTTGATTTGATTTATATCATCCAGTGTTCTGCCTATGTTTTCCTCTAAGAGTTTTATAGTTTCTGGCCTTACATTTAGGTCTTTAATCCATTTTGAGTTTATCTTTGTGTATGGTGTTAGGAAGTGTTCTAATTTCATTCTTTTACATTTAATTGTCCAGTTTTCCCAGCACCATTCATTGAAGAGGCTGTCTTTGCCGCATGGGTAATTCTCGATTCTTGCCTCCATTGTCAAAAATAAGATACCCATAGTTGCATGGGTTTATTTCTGGGCTTTCTATCTTGTTTCATTGGTCTATATATCTTGTTTTTGTGCCAGTACCATGCTGTCTTGATGACTGTAGCTTTGTAGTACAATCTGAAGTTAGGAAGCTTGATTCCTTCATCTCCATTCTTCTCTTTAGCTATTTGAGGTCTTTTGTGTTTTCTATGAATTGTGAAATTTTTTGTTCTAGTCTTGTGGAAAATGTCATTGGTAATTTGATAAGGACTGCATTGAATCTGTAGACTGTTTTTGGTAGTATCCTTTTCACAATATTGATTCTTCCTACCCAGGAACATGGAATATCTCTCCATCTGTTTATGTCATCTTTGATTTCTTTCATTAGTGTCTTATAATTTTCTGTGTATAGTTCTTTTGTCCTCTTAGGTAAGTTTATTTGTAGATATTTAATTCTCTTTGTTGCAATGGTGAATGGGATTGATTTCTTAATTTCTCTGTCTGATTTTTCATTGTTAGTATATGGAAATGCAAGTGATTTCTGTGTATTGATTTTTGTATCTGCAACTTTGTTAAATTCACTGATTAGCTCTAGTAATTTTCTGATACTATCTTTAGGGTTTTCTATGTACAGTATCAAGCCATATGCAAACAATGAGAGCTTTACTTCTTCTTTTCCAATCTGGATTTCTTTTATTTATATTTCTTCTCTGATTGCTGTAGCTATGTTGAATAATAGTGGTGAAAGTGGACACCCTTGTCTTGCTCCTAATCTTAGGGGGAATGCTTTCAGTTTTGTACCAGGTAGGCATCATATATGGCCTTTACTATGTTGAGGTAGACTCCTTCTATGCCCATTTTTGGAAGAGTTTTAATCATAAATGGGTGCTGAACTTTGTCAAAGGCTTCTTCTGCATAGATTGAGATGATATGGTTTTTATCTTTCAATTTGTTAACATGGTGTATTACCTTGATTGATTTGCGTATATTAAAGAATCCTGCATCCCTGGAATAAACCCAACTTGATCATGGTGTATGAGCTTTTTGATGTGTTGCTGAATTCCGTTTGCTAAAATTTTGTTGAGGATTTTTGCATCCATGTTCATCAGTGACATTGGCCTGTAGTTTTCTTTTTGTTGTTGTCTTTGTCTGGTTTTGGTACTGGCTGATGGTGGCCTTCGAATGAGTTTGGAAGTATTCCTTCCTCTGCAACTATTGGAAAGAGTCTTAGAAGGATAAACATTAGCTCTTCTCTGAATGTTTGATAGAATTCTCCTGTGAAGCCATCTGGTCCTGGGCTTTTGTTTTTTGGGTGATTTTTGATCACAGCTTCAATTTTAGTGCTTGTAATTTCATTGCTCATAATTCCTTTTTCTTCCTGGTTCAGTCCTGAAGATTGAACTTTTCTAAGAATCTGTCCATTTCTTCCAGGTTATCCATTTTATTGCCATATAGTTGCTCATAATAGTCTCTTATAATCTTTTGTATTTCTAGATTGTCTGTTGTAACCTCTCCTTTTTCATTTCTAATTTTGTTGATTTGATTCTTCTCTTTTTTTCTTGGTCAGTCTGGCTAAAGGTTTATCAATTTCGTTTATCTTCTCAAAGAACCAGCTTTTAGTTTTATTAATCTTTACTTTTGTGTCTTTCATTTCTTTTTCATTTATTTCTGCTCAGATCTTTATGATTCCTTTCCTTCTACTAATTTTGGTGTTATTTTTGTTGTTGTTGTTGTTCTTTTTCCAATTGTTTTAGGTGTAAAGTTAGGTTGTCTATTTGACGGTTTTTCTTGTTTCTTGATGTAGGATTGTGTTGCTATAAATTTCCCTCTTAAAAGTACTTTTGCTGGATCCCATAGGTTTTGAGTTGTGTTTTCATTGTCATTTGTTTCTAGAAAGTTTTTAATTTCCCTTTTGCTTTCTTCAGTAACCTGTTGGTTATTTAGAAACATTGGTTAATGTCCATGTGTTTTTGTTTCTTACAGTTTTTTTTTTTTCCTGTAATTGATATCCAGTCACACAGTGTTGTGATCCGAGAAGATGATTGACATGATTTCCATTTTCTTAAATTCACTGAGGTTTGATTTGTGACCCAAGCTGTGCTCTATCCTAGAGAATGTTCCATGTGCACTTGAGAAGAAGGTGTATTCTTCTGCATTTGGATGCAATGTCCTGAAGACATCAGTGAGATCCATCTCATCTAATGTATCATTTAAGATTTGTGTTTCCTTATTAATTTTCTGTTTTGATGATCTGTCCATTGGTGTAAGTGGGGCATTAAAGTCCCCTACTCTTATTGTGTTACTGTCAATTCCTCCTTTTATGTCTGTTTGTGTTTGTCTCATGTACTGAGGTGCTCCTGTGTTGGGTGCATAGATACTTACAGTTGTGATGTCTTCCTCTGGGACTGATCGCTTGATAATTATGTAGTGTCCTTCTTTATCTCTTATCTTTTTTATTTTAAGGTCTGTTTTGTCTGATATGAGGATTGCTACTCCAGCTTTCTTTTGCTTCCCATTTGCATGAAATATATTTTTCCATCCTCTTATTTTCAGTCTATCTGTGTCCTGAGGTCTGAAGTGGGTTTCTTGTAGACAGCATATATATAGGACTTGTGTTTTTTTTTTCCATTCAGCCAGTCTGTGTCTTTTAGTTGGAGCATTTAATCTATTTACATTTAAAGTAATTACTGATATATATGTTCCTATTGCCATTTTCTTAATTGTTTGAATTTTGTAGATCTTTTTTCTTCTCTTGTATTTATTGACTATATAAGTCCCTTTAACATTTGTTGTAAAGCTGGTTTGGTGGTACTGAATCCTCTTAACTTTTGCTTGTCTAAAAAGCTTTTTATTTCTCTGTACATTTTGAATGAGATCCTTGCTGGGTACTGTAATCTTGGTTGTAGAGTTTTCTGTTTCAGTACTTTAAATATATCCTACCATTCCCTTCTGGCTTGCAGAGTTTCTGCTGAAAAATTCAGCTATTAAGCATTTGGGGTTTCTCTTGTATGTTACTTGTTGCTTTTCCCTTGCTGCTTTTAATATTTTTTCTTTGTTTTCAGTCTTTGTTAGGTTGATTAGTATCTGTCTTGGTGTGTTTCTCCTTGGGTTTATCCTGTATGGGACTCTTTGTGCCTCTTGGACTTGATTGACTATTTCCTTTTCCATGTTGGGGAAATTTTCAACTATAAACTCTTCAAAAAATTCCTCATACCCTTTCTTTTTCTCTTCCTCTTCTGGGACCCCTATAATTTGAATACTGGTGCATTTGATATTGTCCCAGGTGTATCTGAGACTATCCTCAGTTCTTTTCATTCTTTTTATTTATTCTGCTCTTCAGAAGGTATTTCCACCATTTTATCTTCTTGATTCATTCTTCTGCTTCAGATATTCTGCTATTTATTCCTTCTAGAGTATTTTTAATATCAGTAATTGTGTTGTTTGTCTCCGTGTGTTTGTTCTTTAGTTCTTCTAGGTCTTTGTTAATTGATTCTTGCATTTTCTCTATTTTGTTTTCAAGGTTTTTGGTGATCTTTACTATCATTATTCTGAATTCTTTTTCAGGTAGTTTGCCTATTTCCTCTTCATTTATTTGGACATTTGTGTTTCTAGTTTGTTCCTTCATTTATATAATATTTCTCTCTCTTTTCATTATTTTTTTTTTAACTTACTGTGTTTGAGGTCTCCTTTTCCCAGGTTTCAAGGTTAAATTCTTTCTTCCTTTTCTTTTCTGCCCTGCTAAGTTTGGGCCAGTGGTTTATGTAAGCTTATAGGGTGAGGTTTGCACTGAGTTTTTTGTTTGTTTGTTTATTTGTTTTTCCTCAGATGGGCAAAGCTGAGTAAGGTGTTAATCCTGTCTGCTGATGATTAGATTTATATTTTTGTTTTGTTTGGTTTGTTGTTTAGATGAGGTGTCCTACACAGGGTGCTACTGGTGGTTGGGTGATACCCGGTCTTATATTCAAGTGGTTTCCTTTGTGTGAGTTCTCACTATTTGATACTCCCTAGGGATAGTGGTAGTCTAGGGTCTTGGAGTCAATGCTTCCACTCCAAAGGTTCAGGGCTTGATCTCTTAACAGTCCTAATCTTCTCAAAGAAAGGCAATGCCAAAGAATGCTCAGGCTACTTCACAATTTCACTCATGTCACACGCTAGTAAAGTAATGCTCAAAATTCTCAAGCTAGGCTTCAACAATAGTGAACTGTGAACTTCCAGATGTTCAAGCTCGTTTTAGAAAAGGCAGAGGAAACAAAGATCAAATTGCCAACAACCGTTGGATTATTGAAAAAGCAAGAGAATTCCAGAAAAACATTTATTTCTGCTTTATTGACTATGCCAAAGCCTTTGACTATGTGGATCTCCACAAAGCATGAAAATTCTTAATGAGTAGGGAATTCCACACCACCTGACCTGCCTCTTGAGAAATCTGTATGCAGGTCAGGAAGCAACAGTTAGAACTGAACATACAACAACAGACTGGTTCCAAATAGGAAAAGGAGTACCTCAAGGCTGTATATTATCACTCTGCTTATTTAACTTATATGCACAGTACATCATGAGAAACACTGGGCTGGATGAAGCACAAGCTGGAATCAAGATTGCTGACAGAAATATCAATAACCTCAGATATGCAGATGACACCACCCTTATGGCAGAAAGTGAAGAAGAACTAAAGAGACTCTTGATGAAAGTGAAAGAGAAGAGTGGAAAAGTTGGCTTAAAGCTCAACATTAAGAAAATGAAGATTATGGCATCTGGTCCCATCACTTCATGGCAAATAGATGGAGAAACAGTGGAAACAGTGAGAGACTTTATTTTTTCAGGCTCCAAAATCACTGAAGTTGGTGATTGCAGCCATGAAATTAAAAGATGCTTACTCCTTGGAAGAAAAGTTATGACCAAGCTGCTACTAAGTCACTTCAGTCTTGTCTGACTCTGTGTGACCCCATAGATGGCAGCCCACCAGGCTCCCCTGTCCCTGGGATTTTCCAGGCAAGAACACTGGAGTGGGTTGCCATTTCCTTCTCCAATACATGAAAGTGAAAGTGAAGTCGCTCAGTCGTGTCCAACCCTCAGCAACCCATGGACTGCAGCTTTCCAGGATCCTCTGTCCATGGGATTTTCCAGGCAAGAGTACTGGAGTGGGGTGCCTTCTTCATGACCAAGCTAGACAGCATATTAAAAAGCAGAGACAATACTTTGCCAACAAAGGTCTGTCTAGTCAAGGCTATGGTTTTTCCAGTAGTCATGTATGGATGTGAGATTTGGACTACAAAGAAAGCTGAGCGCTGAAGAATTGATGCTTTTGAACTGTGGTGTTGGAGAAGACTCTTGAGAGTCCCTTGGACTGCAAGGAGATCAAAATAGTCAATCCTAAAGGAAATCAGTCTTGAATATTAATTGGAAGGACTGATGTTGAAGCTGAAACTCCAATACTTTGGCCACCTGATGTGCAGAACTGCCTTATTTGAAAAGACCCTGATGCTGGGAAAGATTGACGGTGGGAGGAGAAGGGGAAAATGAGGATAAGATGGTTGGATGGCATCACTGATTCGATGGACATGAGTTTGAGTAAACTCTGGGATTTGGTGATGGACAGGGATGCCTGACGTGCTGCAGTCCAAGGGGTCGCAAAGAGTTGGACACGACTGAGCAACTGAACTAAAGTGAACTGAATCGTCTCAAATCTTGAATGTAATGTTCAGGGCAACATTGGTGTCGTGATAATCTGCTCAGGCCACCACTAGAGGGATGGTTTTTGTCCACACAGGTTCCTGGACAACCTTTTCCAAGTCTCTGAGGACGGAGGTTTCTTCCAGGTCTTGCACTTGTCACAGAGCCACTGGTAAACCACACATAGGAAGGGCTAATTCAGGCAGAGCTCCAGTCTTGCAAGATCTGATGTTTGCTACAAGTGGGGATTTCTAAGGCACTTTTTCTGACAAGTTTAAAATAGCTTGACTCAAGATGTCTCTGACTTTTATTCCACACCTCTCGTCTTTATTTATGAGCCTGAATCCTTGCAAAGGACCACAAAGCCTCTTCTCACAGTGTAAGTTTCCTTCAGCAGATGAAGAAGCTAAAGAAAGGTGCCATCCCAACCTCAAGCTTTCTTTTTATCCTTTGCAAAAGGGAAACAGAATGATCAGTCTTTCAACTCTTGCAGACCCCAAATGAGGGGCCTTCTCACATGGAATTGAACTTGTTTACAGTGTTACCTCTGTTGGTATGGACTGCTTTTGCCCATATCCTTGACATTCAGCATGTGTCAGCTCCACTGCGCAGCTTTTAGTGTTCTTGGCACCCTAATCCTACTTTAATCCCAAACTGGATTAGCTCTGAACTCTCTACAGAAATCCCCTATGCTTATTTCTTCCATGGTACTTAATTTCCCACATTAAAATCTTCTTTTCCTTCTTTCTTTGTATATATCTTTCTTCCCACTAGATTTTGAAATCCTTAAGGAGAAATGTCTTTTTCTTTTTCCAAATTGATACACATGAAGGCCAGTACATCATAAACATTCTCTGTTTATTGTGTGAGTAAATAATGAACACTGTGAAAACTTGAGAATGCCTGGTAAAAGGAGCCATAAGAAATTTCCCTATTCTAACTGCCATTCATATATAATTTTAGAGATTAAAATACTTTGGAATTAAAAGGAAAGTTTAGTAAATATTTAAAGATCAGAAATAGTAGTTGGGCTTATAGAATAAAATCCAATTGTCTGATATCACAATCATTTCAGATTTTAATTCAGTTCAATAAAACCTTATTGAGGAATAATCTGGAAACATTTTCCAAGGACAGTTGCACAGAATATAAAAGAAGAAATGAGAAGGGGAGGAACAGAGAGGTAGCTTAGGACCAGATGCATTACACCCTTAGCCATCCCAGTCAAAGCAAATTAAAATCACGGGAAAATTTATTTTAAAAGGACTTATTTGCCACAAAGTATGCAATAACTATTAATGCTGAATTATGGGGTTGGACAGTATATAATATTTTATGGAAAAAACCCAAACCAATATTGTTGGCACCATGAAGAAATATCCTAAACCTCTTTTTGGATTTCTGGACCCAATTTCAATATGTGTGTGTGTGTGTGTGTGTGTGTGTGTGTGTGTGTGTGTGTTGAGGTAGAAGGGGGAACATTTCCACACTACCACCAAGCAATTTTCAGGACACCAGCTGAGTGTCATACTATTCAACTCCATTCCAACACACTAACTACCTGTACACAGCATCAGATTCCAGACTGCACTCCTCCCCCAACTCCAGACCTCAGTTGCAAGGCCAGGCTATTATCTGTGTTTCTGACCAACTAGCTATTGGATCAGAAGTTCCTACAATCTTCTCCTGGTGTTCCATTAATTTGCTAGAGCAGCTCAGAGAACTAAAACAACCCATTGATTCACTCGATTATTGGTTTACTATAAAAGGATACAGAACAGCCAAATAAAGGAGATGCCAAGAGCCAGGTATGGGGGAAAGGGCCCCGAGCTTCTATGCTTTCAGAGAGGGCTGCTCTTCCCAACACTCCAGAGGTTCATCAATGCAGGAATCAGAAGAGATTTAGTCAAGTTGTTCAAAATCTTATGTAAACTATGAGTGAAGGTGACCAACTCGTGCTGGTCACCACAAAGGTCAAAGCTAGTGTCCCAAAGTTAATAGGAGAAGAATGTTTACTGCTGACATTTACATGGTGCTTACTGTGCTCTGGGCACCGATCTAAGGGCTTTATGCGCAGTAGCTCTTTTAATCTTCACAACAATCCTGTGGTGTGGATGCTAGCGTTACTAGCTCCATTTTGTAGAGAGGTTAAGGAATTTGCCTAAAATCACACAGCTAACAAGAAGAACAATATCTAAGCCTAGGAAGTTTGTTCACAGAGGCTGAGCAATACTAACTTGGAAGACTGAAGCTAACCATTAGGGAGAAATTATTGAACTAAAAAGTTGTTCAGTTCAGTTCAGTTGCTCAGTCATGTCTGACTCCTTGTGACCCCGTGAATCACAGAATGCCAGGCCTCCCTGTCCATCACCAACTCCTGGAGTCTACCCAAACCCATGTCCGTTGAGTCGGTGATGCCATCCAGCCATCTCATCCTCTGTTGTCCCCTTCTCCTCCTGCCCCCAGTCCTTCCCAGCATTAGGGTCTTTTCCAATGAGTCAACTCTTCGCATGAGGTGGCCAAAATATTGGAGTTTCAGCTTCAACATAAGTCCTTCCAATGAACAACCAGGACTGATCTCCTTTAGGATGGACTGGTTTGATCTCCTTGCAGTCCAAGGGACTCTCAAGAGTCTTCTCCAACACCACAGTTCAAAAGCATCAGATCTTCGAGGATAGTAATAATAATACTGCTTGGAGAACTGTTGATGCAAGCAAATAATGTCCCTACTCTCATGGAGCTCAAGTTCTAGACAAGCAGAGTTCAAGCAAGAAGCAATCATATAAGCAAAACATTTCCAGAAACTATATGGGAGAAGTAAACTCAGGTGAAGTCATGAGAATCGCAGTGACTACCTTAGCTTGTGTGTTCAAGAGAGGCTGTTTAATTAGGTGACACCAAAGCTGATTTATGGAGAAAGCAATGGCACCCCACTCCAGTACTCTTGCCTGGAAAATCCCATGGATGGAGGAGCCTGGTGGGCTGCAGCCCATGGGGTTGCTAAGAGTCAGACACGACTGAGTGACTTCACTTTCACTTTCCACTTTCATGCATTGGAGGAGGAAATGGCAACCCACTCCAATATTCTGGCCTGGAGAATCCCAAGGATGGGGGAGCCTGGTAGGCTGCCATATACGGGGTCGCACAGAGTCGGACACGACTGAAGCGACTTAGCAGCAGCAGCAGCAGCAAAGCTGATTTCTAAATGGTAAGGTGTCAGGAAGACAGTTACCAGTGAAAGCAAGTATGTTCAGAGGCAGGAATAAACTCGACCTTTTAGAGGATCTGAACAAGCTGACACACAGAGGGAGCTACAATATTGGGTCTGAAAGGTGGGCAGAGATCATATAATGTACGCTTTGGAAACCAGAATAAAGAGTTTAATAGGAAAGCACAAGAGACATGTTCACATATGCATATATTCCTGAGTGTGGTGTAGTGTGGTGTGTGCATGTTCTTTTGTAAGTTTTGGGATAGAACTTTGTCTCCTTTTTTTTTTTTTTTTTTTTGGTTTTAATTTTATTTTATTTTTAAACTTTACATAATTGTATTAGTTTTGCCAAACATCAAAATGAATCCACCACAGGTATACATGTGTTCCCCATCCTGAACCCTCCTCCCTCCTCCCTCCCCATACCATCCCTCTGGGTCGTCCCAGTGCACCAGCCCCAAGCATCCAGTATCGTGCATCGAACCTGGACTGGCAACTCGTTTCTTACATGATATTTTACATGTTACAATGTCATTCTCCCAAATCTTCCCACCCTCTCCCTCTCCCACAGAGTCCATAAGACTGTTCTATACATCAGTGTCTCTTTTGCTGTCTCATACACAGGGTTATTGTTACCATCTTTCTAAATTCCATATATATGCGTTAGAATACTGTATTTATGTTTTTCCTTCTGGCTTACTTCACTCTGTATAATAGGCTCCAGTTTCATCCACCTCATTAGAACTGATTCAAATGTATTCTTTTTAATGGCTGAGTAATACTCCATTGTGTATATGTACCACAGCTTTCTTATCCATTCATCTGCTGATGGACATCTAGGTTGCTTCCATGTCTTGGCTATTATAAACAGTGCTGCGATGAACATTGGGGTACACGTGTCTCTTTCCCTTCTGGTTTCCTCAGTGTGTATGCCCAGCAGTGGGGTTGCTGGATCATAAGGCAGTTCTATTTCCAGTTTTTTAAGGAATCTCCACACTGTTCTCCATAGTGGCTGGACTAGTTTGATAAAAACTCTCCAGAAAGCAGGAATAGAAGGAACATACCTCAACATAATAAAAGCTATATATGACAAACCCACTGCAAACATTATCCTCAATGGTGAAAAATTGAAAGCATTTCCTCTAAAGTCAGGAACAAGACAAGGGTGCCCACTTTCACCATTACTATTCAACATAGTTTTGGAAGTTTTGGCCACAGCAATCAGAGCAGAAAAAGAAATAAAAGGAATCCAAATTGGAAAAGAAGAAGTAAAACTCTCACTATTTGCAGATGACATGATCCTCTACATAGAAAACCCTAAAGAGTCCACCAGAAAATTACTAGAAATAATCAATGACTACAGTAAAGTTGCAGGATATAAAATCAACACACAGAAATCCCTTGCATTCCTATACACTAATAATGAGAAAACAGAGAGAGAAATTAAGGAAACAATTCCATTCACCATTGCAACAGAAAGAATAAAATACTTAGGAATATATCTACCTAAAGAAACTAAAGACCTATATATAGAAAACTATAAAACACTGGTGAAAGAAATCAAAGAGGACACTAATAGATGGAGAAATATACCATGTTCATGGATTGGAAGAATCAATATAGTGAAAATGAGTATACTACCCAAAGCAATTTATAGATTCAATGCAATCCCTATCAAGCTACCAACAGTATTCTTCACAGAGCTAGAAAAAATAATTTCACAATTTGTATGGAAATACAAAAAACCTCGAATAGCCAAAGCGATCTTGAGAAAGAAGAATGGAACTGGAGGAATCAACCTACCTGACTTCAGGCTCTACTACAAAGCCACAGTTATCAAGACAGTATGGTACTGGCACAAAGACAGAAATATTGATCAATGGAATAAAATAGAAAGCCCAGAGATAAATCCACGCACATATGGACACCTTATCTTCGACAAAGGAGGCAAGAATATACAATGGATTAAAGACAATCTCTTTAACAAGTGGTGCTGGGAAATCTGGTCAACCACTTGTAAAAGAATGAAACTGGACCACTTTCTAACACCATACACAAAAATAAACTCAAAATGGATTAAAGATCTAAACGTAAGACCAGAAACTATAAAACTCCTAGAGGAGAACATAGGCAAAACACTCTCCGACATACATCACAGCAGGATCCTCTATGACCCACCTCCCAGAATATTGGAAATAAAAGCAAAAATAAACAAATGGGACCTAATTAACCTTAAAAGCTTCTGCACATCAAAGGAAACTATTAGCAAGGTGAAAAGACAGCCTTCAGAATGGGAGAAAATAATAGCAAATGAAGCAACCGACAAACAACTAATCTCAAAAATATACAAGCAACTCCTACAGCTCAACTCCAGAAAAATAAACGACCCAATCAAAAAATGGGCCAAAGAACTAAATAGACATTTCTCCAAAAAAGACATACAGATGGCTAACAAACACATGAAAAGATGCTCAACATCACTCATTATCAGAGAAATGCAAATCAAAACCACTATGAGGTACCATTTCACACCAGTCAGAATGGCTGCGATCCAAAAGTCTACAAATAATAAATGTCTCCTTTTTTATATGTAAAAATAACAGTATAATAAGAACCTACGTACCATTGCCCCTTAAGAGAGAAAACTTTTTTTTTTTTAAAGACTTAAACCCATTTCATTTCCCTCATGAACTCATTACTATAACTTTTTTCCTCCTGTCTTTTCTTCCATCCTTCCAATACATAATCCCTAAACTGAATTTGGTGACTTTCATTGCCATACTTGTCTTTATTGGTTTTCTTTATGCTATTAAAGCATACCCATGAATCCTTGAATAATTACAATACTGTGTAGTGAATTTTTAACATTTCCAAACATCATGTTGCATGTTTCCTGCAGAAACAGGAACAGAAAAGAAACAGAAAAAAACTGTTTCTTTTTCAGTGTTATATTTGTAAGATTTATCTATGAATGTGTAATCCATGGTGTAGACATACAACTTTTTTTTTTTTTAATTCTGCCAATGGATATGTTGGTTATTTCAAAATGTTCACTATCCCAAAATACTATAATGAGCATTCTGGTACAGGTTATTGTTTGAGAGGTGGTTGAAGGCAGTGCTTCCCAATCTTCCTACCAACATTTATAAACTTAACAGTTCAGAGGAGAGAGCACATCTGGCTAGGGGGATGAGTGTCTCAGCCTACCTGTAGCCCATTAAGGCATATGCCATAATTTCCCTTTGCTCGATCTATCAATTACTGAAAGACCTATAAAAAAATCACCGTTTGTAAGCATAGAATTGTCAGATCTATTTTGTCACTATCTGTTTTCCATGTTCTCTGCTTCTGATAATAGATTCATTGACATTTAGAATTTTTATATCTTCTTGAATTGCTCTGTTTATCACTTGACTGTGATCCACTTTGTCATTAAAGATTTTGGCAGCAGGGAGGGATATAACCTGAATCTTGTCTTGAAATGATTTTGCTGGCTGCTTTACAGAGAAAAACAAAAGGAGGAAAGATAGGGATCGATCCGGAAGCTCCTAAATCCATCAAGGCAGAGACATACCGGCAGCTTAAACTCAAATAGTTGTCCTGAAGATGAAGACAACCTCAGATCTGTGATGCATTTTGGGTTGACAGAATTTTCTGATTAATTGGATGTGAATATGAATGTAAGAGACAGACCTAGGATCATAATTTGATTTTTGACTTGTTCAACTGACTGAAAGATGACAGTGTCCTTGTCTTCTGAAAAGCATACTGGTACCATGAATTTTCTAAAATTGATTGTAACAGTATTTCCATGCTGCTTTAGAGCTTCCCTGGTATCTCAGATGGTAAAGAATCTGCCTGCAACGAAAGAGATCGGGGTTCAATACCTGGCTTGGGCAGATTGCCTGGAGAAGGGAATGGCAATCTGCTCTAGTATCCTTGCCTGGAAAATTCCATGGACAGAGGAGCATGGTGGGCTACAGTCCATGGGTTCATAAAGAGTCTGACATGACTGAGTGACTAACACTTTCACTTTCTTTAGAGCCTTTGATTCCCTACCTTGTATCTGGTTATGTTTCCATGATTTCCTTTGCTAAGTGTGTGTGTCATGGCCTTATAGAAAGGACCCCTCCTTCCTGGTAAGCCAGTCTTTCTGCATCACTGTGTGTTCACCAACCTGTCCTTTTGGGGGTTTATGGAGGCTTCCATTACGTGACTTGGCATGATTGATTAATTATTGATCATTGTTAATTGATTCAACCTCCAGCCTCTCTCCCCTCCCCAGAGGTGAGAAGGATGGGACTGAAAGTTCCATCTACTAAACACAAGGTTGGTTCCTCTTTAGGTGATTTAGGGCCAACCCAAAAGTCAACTCATTAACTTAACAAAAGACACATTTATCACCCTCCTGATTAAGAAATATTAAGGGTTTTAGGTGGTGTGTGCTAGAAAGGGATGATACCAAATATATGTTTCTTATTATAGGTCATAAGATGTTACAGTCTTTAAACTCCACAACTTAGAAATGATTAAATAAAGTTAAACAACAGTTGTTTGTTTGTTTGTTTTTTAGCAACAATTAGGTATTTAGTTATTTTGCCTTAAGTTCTTCCTGCATATTCTCTATTTTACAAATGTAAAAACTGGTATTTAGAAAACAGTGAAACAAGGATTCACTAAACTGGGTGTTTCTAGGATGCTCAACTCTCCCTCTCCTCAGCATCTCACTCTACTGTTCTGAAGGAAACCTTGAAACCTCAGCACCCCGGGTTCTGTGTGCATGTGTGTGCGTGCGTGTTCAGTCTTGTCTGAGTCTTTGTGATCCAACGGACAGTAGCCCACTGATCCACTGATCAGCTCCTCTGATCATGCAGTTTTCCAGGCTAGAATACTGGAGTAGGTTGCCATTTCCTCCTCCAACTTGGTTCTATTAAGAGGGGAAAAAAAAAAAACAAAAAAAAAAACAAAGACACGCAGAGATAGAGATTGCTCCAAACCAGTAAATGATAGCAGTTGGATTCAATTTTAGTTTCATCTCCTTCCAAGTCCAGGGGTTTTCTCACTCTTCCATGCCATGTCTGCCTTTTTATTTAATCCTGGAAAATGTAGGAAAGGGCTGTTTTTTACCCAACAGTATCACTGGTCCATACTTTTGCTTTCTCCCAAATACTGAGTCAACAATTTCTGTCTTTCCCTTTACCTTTGGTGTACTGCCCTCCATAAGATAAATTAGATTACTTTGAAGAGAGCCACTGTGATTTCTTCGGGCTCTCTTTTATGGGGCTTGCCTGCCTGGAGGCTGGCCACTTTCCTCCCTGAAGTAAGCTGACCAGCATAGATAGCATCTTTGAGAGGAACACCCTCAGGCTCCAACACTGTATCTGTGACTGGGCTGGTCAGTTTAATTCAGCAGGAAAGAAGAAAGGTTTATTTTGTATACAGTTTCAAGCCATACTGCATACTCTGACCTTGCTTTGTCAGTAACAAAGTTAATATGTCAGTTCTTATTTGTATCTCTGTGCTTCAGTAAATTCAACATCCAGAGAGATAAAGGCAATGCCAGTAGTAAAGTAAAGACTCAGTTGGTTATCAGACATCAACTGTTTTTAGAAATGGGCTTCCCAGGTGGCTCAGTGGATAAAGAACCTGCCTGCAATGCAGGAGACTCAGGAGATATGGGTTTGATTCCTGGGTCAGGAAGATCCCTTGGAGGAGGGAATGGCAGCCCACTCCATTATTTTTGCTTGGAGAATCCCATGGACAGTGGAGCCTAGCAGGCTACAGTACATAATTTGCAGAGTTGGACACAACTGAAGTGACTGAGCACATCTCCAGTGTCCTGTAAAATTCATAGGAAATTATTCTCAAGACTCGCACCCTCTCCTTACATGTGTGTTGTAGTTCCTGAACTCCTTCTAAATAGAAATTTTGAAGAGGCAATTGAGAGACAGGCTTAACTATCCAGAGTGTCCTAAAAACCCCAATACTGATGACTCGTCAGTTCCTATGACAACTTCAATACTTGTGGATTCATTTAACAAATACAAAAGTGCCAGTTAGCATCAAGTGTTTATTGACTGATGAATGAATTTAATCTGAAAGACCTGTTAGTTCTGGAATTGACATAGTGTCCTGGATTTTATTTGAGCAGTCATGCTAGCAAAGCTGAGTACATTGAGAGAAAGTGTCAAGGGAATTGAGGAGGTAATGTATCAATGCCACCAACCACTCACTCTAATTTCAATGAAACAGTTGATTTCCTTCAAGCCTACCATAATTCCTCATAAAGCTCCTGAGCCTGAACGAATGTGCATGACCACTCCACTGTGAACATCCATGTGTCAAAGGAGAAGATAAGGAGCAAGTGAAATTAGACCATGGCTCTCTGGTTTCCCCTAAAAGCTGCTAATGAATGAGGGCATCAGCTGCACCAGTTTGGGCTAGCCAGGGCTCTCATCCTTAACTGAACATGCTACACCCAGGCAGTGAGGCACATCCCGTGAATAGAGATGACTCAGACTCAACAGGTGTCTGATGGCTTTGCCAACCCACCGCCTGTTCCAATGGGCTGGAGCGGCAGTGCATTCTTGGTGGCATGCAAAGACTGTGATGAATAGCAGGCTTGTGTCTCCCCACAGAGGGCAGGGATTGGGTTGGGGGCAGGGTGAAGGGCAGACTTTCGTGCATAAATGCATATTCTCAATTCCGGTAGGATGTACCGCCAACTGGTACATTGACAGACTTTTAGATTCCAAAACACCCCTTGGTGCTTCTCTTCCGTGGAAACTTTCAGTCAATATCAATCATCAATGGCACTAGTTATAATGATACCTTATGAATGTTTGACATTTTAATGATTCAAGATACATATTTATGAGCCTATCAAAAACCTTTCCTGCAACACAGGTTGATGTTCTGGTGGACACAGTGCAGAAAAATTAAAGCTCAGAAAAAAAAAAAAATGAATTCTCAAAGTTACATAGTTAATTCAAGAAGTAGTAGAACAGAATCCAGGCTCCTGATTCTCAGCCCTGTATTTTTTCCTATACTCTATGTTGCCTAAACATACATGACTTAAACTTAATTATCAGAGACTCTTGGGAGGAAAGCTGAATTATATTGTTTTGAAATAGACTGAGCTGGACTATAGCAAATTCTTTCACATTTTTAAATTATTTTTTTCATTTATTATCCCTTCAATCTATGCACTCATGCAAATAGTTTTTTATCCTATCTATTTATTATCCACATGCATTTTCTCAGCCAGCACTGTGAAATCACTGGATTCTATAATGCCAAGGTGAGTCCTTTTAGCATTATCATATAACTTTTCCTCAACTGCAATTAGCAGTCACTTCAATAAAGCCTGACTACATTTCTCATTCTCAGCCGTGAATCCTAATAGAAGACCCAGCACTGCTATGGGATTCCATAATCAGAGTCCCAGAATCCCTCCACGTTTCTACTCTGCTGTCCTTCACTCCCATTTTCCAACTTACAGGTTAAGTTTTCAACTTCATCTTGAAGTTCATAGTTCCATTCCAGCTGAAATATTCACATGAAAATTCACAGAATTCTTTAAAGGAGAAATGGGGCAGAGAAGAACACACCTCTTTCCCTTAAAAGTACTTCCTGGGAGTTACCCACCCCATTTATTGTATGAGTTACATAGTGCTTATATCACCACATCTATCTACAGGGGAGAATTAGAAATTCGATCTAAAATTGGGAAGCCATATATCTAGTCAATACCAGGAAATTTTATAACTAGGAGAGTCCTGGGATTTGGGTTTTGCTGAACAAGCAGTGGTGGCCATCTCATCCAGTGTAGCTGCTCAATATGTGTGAAACAAACTGAAAAACCATAGGAAATAAACAGATAATGAAAGGAGTTTCAAAAGACAGAAATGATAAGGCTAGCTTTTCTGAATGCTTTCAAAGGGTGCTCTAAAATAAACGCTGTATGAGTTTCTGTTCTATCACTTATAAAGGCACTGTGAGGTAGTTACTGCTTTTGTAACAATTTTATAGGGAAGAGAACTAAGAAGCAAATTAAGTCCATTGTACAAGGTATGCCAACAATGACGCTGCAGAGCTGGGATCCGTATCAAGGTCATCTGACTCCAAGGCCTTTGCTATTAATTACTTGCCTTCCATTGGCTCCCTCATGGTCAAGCCTCTCCATGGAAGGTCTCAGAAAGATTCCTGTTTTATGACTAAAACCACTGGAGGTAAGGAGGTGTGTTTATGCTCACACAGTAAGGTGGCCAAGAGAAAATTTTGACCCGATTCTTTCCACCATGTCATGGAGCATACAGATTCCTGTGTTAATAGCCTTAAGATCAATTTACAAAATAACAAGATAATTAAGAAAGAGAGAGGGGAAGCTGTCTGCACAGGGTCCTTCATTTGCTCATTTCTCAATGCAATCATCGCTTTCATCACCTTCCTTGTCTTTGAGCAGAGTTCAATGGGTGGATCGATATGTTGGTGACAGTCTTGGAGCAGATCAATTATTTTAGACTTGATTGATTATTCAGTGATGGAACAGTGAAGGCTTCCTTTGATTGACCTTGTGAAACCAGACAAGAAAAAGATTCCTTGGGACCACCTAAGTATTCTAGAGTTATTCAAAGTATTATTCTCAAAGACGCAAGAAGAGAGAGAAATTAAAAACGTCCCTGGAGTAGTGGGCAGAGCGGGATATGAGGATTTTGGAAAGATGACTTACAAGAAGAGCTTTACCAAGTTGGCTGTGGCATTTAATTATTTTCCAAATTTCAACTAACGCTAAATGTGGCTTTGATTGCATTTTCTGGTTTGAAGCAAATAATGTATATTAACACATTAAGGAGCATTGATAACATTGATAAAGTTTGGCTTCGCTCTTTGGCAACTGTAGACCCATGACACCATGGTATGTATCTCTTAGTGACTGATACCATGCGTGTGTTCACCATTCTTTCCCAGGACAGGACTGAAAGAGAAATTGGTGTTGATTAGGGTTAGGGGTTAGCATTTTGCAGGTATAGCAAATTGCAAAGTGGCCATCTTTTGGAAAGAATGACAACTACTACCTTTCACTGTCAGTGATGTGCATTGCTCTTTATATCACATTATCTCATTTGATTGTCAGAGCAATCCCACAACATAAGTGTTATGCTCCTCATTTTATAGATAAGGACATGGAGCTTCAGAGGTGTTACTCAGTCTCATGTAACTTCACAAGTTAACACTGTTTCTCAAGGACTCTCCAGGATAAGAACAGAGTCTCTCTCTCTCTCTTTTTTTCTATTGTTTTGGGGCAGACTATCCAGCAAGAAAATGAAACAACATTGTTGAATTAGAAAGAGTGTTTTATTTAGGGGCAAATTTTCTTTGCCAATATTTTATTTAACACAGTTCACTGAAGGGATTGTAATAATTTCACAAGCCAATAGCATGCAGTAAGATGTCTCTTAATAAGCCAATAAGGAGATATACTGCAAACTAATGATATATTAACTATGTTATTTTTCCAGGCAAGGGGAGATGAAAGGAATGAAGTATGAATTTAATTGGACTAGGCTCTCCTACCTTTCTGTGAGTTGGTTCCCAGGAGAAACTGCATTGCCAGCCTAGAGATGATGTTCAGCTGCTGGTACCAAAGCGTAAGTCTCTTGTTAGAGATGTTGCTAGGGAACAGAGGCACCAGTGTTGGCGGGCAAGATGATCTCCTTGCAGGGGCCACTGCATGGTTTATACCATTGCAGAGCGGAGTCTCCTTGCCCAAGCAGGAGCTAATACCCTAAGGTCTTTGGAGAGCTATTTGGATCAGGAAAGAGTGGCCTTGCCCAGACCAAACACTCTTGGTTAGTCCTTACACACTCTGGGTATTTACAGTCTAAATATCCCCTGGCGCTAGCTGCCTCTTCACATATTGTTACTGATAAGGCCTCAGCAGGGCCCCTGAGCAGCTGAGCTACAGACAGACACAATTTTATTTAATATCAAAACAGCTCATAAATACAACATCAATTTGTCATAAACAAGTGGATTTGAAATCATATCAAAGCACTACACAACAGAGGGTAATGCGCACTGTAGAATGAGGGGGGAAAAAAAACAACAAAAAAACCCTCTGTACCTTCAGGATGTTTATTATTGGGAGACATTTTAACTTTGACAGCCTTTAAATTTGTGTGTGTGATTGTTTGGTACCTGGGTGTGGCAGTTGGTGAGAGTATCATAGAACACTAATGTTTAGCTGACACACTCTCTCCAGACAGGATGTTTGCAGTGTAATTGACATATTTGTAAATGTACTGATTACAAACTAGTCCATCCACTTTGTTAGAAGACTAACAAAAATTTGTCCAGTCATACAAGCTAGTGTCCTCTCCCTCCTCGGGACTGCAGCTTTGTGCATTTCTCTTCAGCTTAGCAGGCTCTACTGTATGCTGGGCCTGACCGAGGCAGATGAAATGTGATCTCTGACTTATACGGACTTCCAGTTATAGTATCTGTGATTGTTCCCATTAAAAGATTGACATTGAAAATTAGTGTTGAAGTGTTAATTGTATTTATTATTTTAGTACTCAAGAAGCCTGTGTTCGGAGAAGGCAGTGGCACCCCACTCCAGCACTCTTGCCTGGAAAATCCCATGGACGGAGGACCCTGGTGGGCCACAGTCCATGGGGTCGCTAAGAGTCGGACACGACTGAGTGACTTCACTTTCACTTTTCACTTTTATACACTGGAGAAGGAAATGGCAACCCACTCCAGTGTTCTTGCCTGGAGAATCCCAGGGATGGAGGAGCCTGGTGGGCTGCCATCTATGGGGTTGCACAGAGTTGGACACAACTGAAGCGACTTAGCAGCAGCAGCAGCAGCCTGTGTTCAAGCCTTCCCCAGTGGCTCAGAGTAAAGAATCCACTTGCCAATGTAGGAGACACAGGTTTGATCCCTGGATAGGAACGATTCCTTGGAGAAAGATATGGCAACCCACTCCAGTATTCTTGCCTGGGAAATGCAATGAACGGAGGAGCCTGGTGGAATACAGTCCATGGGATCACAAAAGAGTTGGCATGACTTAGCAACTAAACAACCACCATGTGTATTTAACACAGTCAATAATACAACATGAAGATAGTAAATGGAAACACACACACACAATACATCCTACCATAGAAAGATCAACACTATTAGCATATTAATAAATAGTGGCATTCATATACATTTATTGAGTGCTGATTATGTTTAAAATAGTTTTTCAACTTTATCATAACTAATATCTGGGGTCAGATAATTAATTCTTTGTTGCACGGGCTATCCTGGGCATCTCAGGATATTTAACACCACTCCCGGCTCCCCCCCATTAGAGGCCTGTAGAGCCACCCCCTCTCCAAAACCAGCTTTAACAACCAGTGACATCTCTTAGACTCTGCCAGATGTCCTCTAGAGACCAAATTGTCCCTGGTTGAAAACCACCAGGTTAAAATGCATTAAATATACTATTTCATTGGAACAACACTGAGAAATGGAGTATCTCCTGCCATATCAATAAACAAGGATGTCTCACTGCCATCAGCACTCCAAATGGGGTGGGGAGGGGAGGGGAGAATGTGAAAACATGCATTATGCCAGCCTCACACAACTGAGATGTGTATGAAAGGAATGGTTTCAGTGCACCCAAATTCTTGCATCTTCCCATACATTAAAAAAAAAGTTCTAAATTTCTTAATTTGGGATATCTTGTTTTCTTTAATTAGCAATAATCTTTTGAGGTTCATACTACCTACCCTTTTTTGTAAAACTTCTGTATGACCTGACTCTCCCTACCCCTCACCCACCACCCACTCCCCGACCCCTCCTCACCGCTCATTGGAACAGTCCTGTCAGAGTTATTTGAGAGGCTGTCTCTGGGGCTTGAAGTCCTAAAAATTCCCACCAAATAAAACATAACTCTGAACGTCTAGGTTGTAACTATTTTTTAAGTCAAGTAGTACCAAGAAGCAGCTTTTATTTTTACTTTGTTTTATAGCAGAGGAAACTTGTCATTAGAAAGGCTAAATGACTTGGTTTGGTATCGTCTACTCTGAAATGGAAGAGCAGAGGTTTAAATACAAGCTGTGACTGCCTTCAAATCTATTTTTTTCTCTCTCTTTTTCATTTAGAGGGAAAAAACAATGAAACATCCTAATTATGAAAATTGCCTTTCTCAGTGTTTAACAATGTATCATGTGCATCTTTCCTTGTAGGTAAATATAGGTCTAAGTCATTATTTTTAATGATAGCATAATATTCACATGTGGGATACCCATTGTTAATTTAGGTACTTCTTTATTGCTGAGCATTTATGCTGCTTCTCACTTTCAAATATTATAAATAATACTCCAAGGAACATCTTTCTACGTTAAGCTGTGCATACTGCATTCCTTTTAAATGTTCTCATTAACTGAAGATTTAGCAAGGAGTGTATTATTACAAATGTGAAATTTCTGACTGGGAAAGGTAATGCTACTAATACTTTTATCAGGATACGTAACAGCTATAAACCAGTTTTATTCCAGGAAAACTGGTATGTATTCTTATCTAAGTTTCAGTCAATTTTTCAAAATTAGCACATATAACGACATCCTTTTTTTTTTTTCTGTTATTTAGATTTCTTTTTTATCCTCCAAAGAGATAAAAAAATTTTCCATAAATTCATCATGATCTTCCCAGGAAATAAAGCAGTTTCTGTCCAAATAAGGAATGTGGGAATCTAAACTAATTTTCAGGCTCCAGGCATACAGTTGATCTAATAATTAAATACTGCTTTCTTTCAGAAGTATCCATATTCAGTTGTTTATCTGAAGCCCACAGGATCAGATTTTTTTTTGAATTCAGAGAGTGAGCATTTTTAGGAAGGTAATTCAGATAGTGTGTGGGTCTCTGTGTATGTGTATGTGTTAACTGCCCCAGAAGGATTTGAAATAACTCTTTGTAACCAAATATATTAATTTTTCTTCAGTGAAATGCATAAAGATTCACTCTAAGTGAGAGTAAGAAATATTATAAACAGCCTCACGTGAAATTTAGTTATCAAATGAGTTGCATTAAATTACAAAATATTTCAGTTTTTACAACCTTTTGGATTTCGAATTATGATTGGGGATTTTGACCTATTTTATCAATATCATTGCTATTAATAGTTGGCCATGCCACTTGAAATGATTTCACAGCCAATGATTTCTGGAAAATTCTGACTTCAAAGAGCCAAGTGTATTTTCCTCTAAACCATCAATATGGTTTAGCTTTGTCTCCCATTCTGACTTTTACATCCTGAGTTGATATAAATATACTTTGTGGAATCACCTTGATCCTTAAAAGAATTGCTGCTCAAATGCATTGCCAGCCTTTGCTATGGAGTATTTGGAAAAGCCATCATGAGCCTAAATGCTCTCAGGAGAAATTCTTCTTCCCTTTTAGATACTTTGTCTTCAAGGATCAAGTTTTTACATCATGGGCTTCCTATATCCCCCCAAAGTATAAAAACATGAGTCTGCATTTTTATTTCAGTTGCTCCAAAAGTCAAAGTGACTTTTTTGCTTTGTGTTTCTGTGGGAGAAAGTTTCATTGCAAGTCATGAACTTTAAATGCACAACCCTCTCTTTTGCTAGAGAGACAGCAGCCCAAATTTCTACCTTCTGACTCTACGAGGCATGACATTCTGTTTTATGGTTTTTTAACAGGATAATGGCTTGGACATTTCTGGAGTGAATATGATTATATTTGTTGATTGGGTTTGTTAAAAATGCACTCACATTTGGCCTCTGCTAACAAGAACATAAAATACATTGCAGACATTAATGATCCCAGATAGTCTGCCCATTAGGACGTTAAGAAGCAGATGTGATTAAAGAGACATGTACTCTGTACCTTACAGGCAAAATTACTCATACTACTTTGGATTAACTGAATGTTAAGGATTACAGACATGAGGCTTTTCTGGGTGGACATCTCCTCCCCCCACCCCATGTGGCACATTCTCTAGACTAATAACTAGAACAAGGGCAGCAAAAACAAAACCTAAGTATCTATTTAAGTATCTTACTACTACAAAGAATTTTTCTGTTCCATAGCCAGCCACTTTGCTGGGGACTTTACACATTCCTTTTTTTTTTACTTGGCTTGACAAATCTTAGAGCTGTTATTAGCTTTTAGCATAGGTGAGGAAACTGAGGCTTAGCTATTTAAAATCAGGAGACCTCTACATGAGTAAGTGTTTATTGAAATAGAAGAGAAAAAGCAAAAGGAAAATAATGTTAAAAGAACACTTACTCTGTTCCAGATATTTTATGTCAATTGGTATTCAAAGTAGCTCAGAAAATATATAATCTTATTCCCCAGATGAGAAAGTTGAAGTTTAGAGAGATTAAGTACAACAAAGTTACAATTCTAGTAGAGGCAAATGGGAATGATCAGATGGAAATACTTGAGTCTGACTCCAGGGTGTACTGCTTTCCATTACGTAATGTGTGTGTCCTCAGTCACTCAGTCATGTCTGACTCTTTGTGACCCCTTGGACTGCAGTCCATAAATAAGGCTGCTCTGTCCATGGAATTTTTCAGGTAAGAATACTGGAGTGTGTTGACATTACTTCTTCCAGGGGATCTTCCTGACCCAGAGATCTAACCAGCATCTCTTGCATCTCCTGCATTGGCAAGAGGACTCTTCACCACTGCGCCACTTGGGAAGCCCCATTACATAATACTGTCTGCTAGCTGGGTACCATGCCTAGATTTACTGGGGAGTTATTATTCTCTGCCTTATAGTAGCTATAAGATTTACTACTACTACTAAGTCGCTTCAGTCGTGTCCGACTCTGTGTGACCCCATAGACGGCAGCCCACCAGGCTTCCCCGTCCCTGGGATTCTCCAGGCAAGAACACTAGAGTGGATTGCCATTTCCTTCTCCAATGTATGAAAGTGAAAAGTGAAAGTGAAGTCGCTCAGATTTATTGGGGGCAGTTATTAATCTCTGCCTTGTAGTAGCTTGGGCTTCCCTGATAGCTCAGTTGGTAAAGAATCCACCTGCAATGTAGGAGACCCCAGTTCGATTCCTGGGTCCGGAATATCCCCTGGGAAAGGGATAGGCTACCCACTCCAGTATTCTTGAGCTTCCCTTGTGGCTCAGCTGGTAAACAATCTGCCTGCAATACACGTAGACCTGGGTTTGATCCCTGGGTTGGGAAGATCCCTGGAGAAGGGAAAGGCTACCCACTTCAGTATTCTGGCCTGAAGAGTTCCATGGACTGTATAATCCATGGGTTTGCAAAGAGTCAGACACGATAAAGACTTTCACATAGTAGCTCACTGTATATGTTGGGAAGTAATTTGTATACACATGACTAGTACTGGAGTACTAATACTAATACTGGAGTGAAGAGAGAATTCTTAAAGTATGTTCCAGATGTGTATTTGAGGCTTTGGGGGAAGAAGCTTCCCCATTTCCTTTCATTTGTAGAGAGATTAGTTGACATAACATTTCTGGTCTCTCCACTTTGAAGAACATGGTAAAGCATGAACCCTCATCAGAAACAAAACACTACTTAAGAGTGTGTAATAATTGTGCTTTATAATAAGAAATATATGTGTGATCCCTGAGGCCTCCTTGGTAGCTCAGATGATAAAGAACCTGCCTACAATGCAGGAGACCCAGGCTCAATCCCTGGGGCAGGAAGATCCCCTAGAGAAGGATATGGCAACCCCCTCCAGTATTCTTGCCTAGAGGATCCCACGGACAGAGGAGCATGGTGGGCTACCATCCATGGGCTCTCGAAAGAGTTGGACATGACTGAGCAACTAACACACATGTGGTCCCCAGGCCTGTTTCTGGCACCAGAGCTTCTACAAACATTGGAATTTCCTAGGTGGTGAGAATAATAAAGGTGTCTTGTGTTATGTTAATGAGGTGACTCAAAAGTCAACCTAATTCAACTAAAGATGGGTTTGGGGGTAGGGGCTGGTCACCAGAGGAAACAACCAGATGTTTAGAAGGATGAAAACTTTCAGTCTCATTAATCACCCATTAAATCACCCGATCAGTTGCCAATGATGGTGATTTAATCAGTCATGTGTGAAGCAGCAAATGGTGCTCACCATCGAGTTCTACAAAGGTGAAATTACTAGCCTTTGTAATTGCTGAGTGGTAGTACACCGTGAAAGGAATTCAGGAGCAAACCCGGAGTGAGGTACCCTGAGCTTTAGAAAAACAGCCTCTTAGGTAGTGACAGATTTCTCAAGAAAATCATGTGATGATCTGCAGGGTGAGCTGGAAGTGAGAACTGGTGGTACAGTTCCAGTCTGGTTGGCTCAAAGGTCTGAGAACCAGGAGAACTGATGGGAGCTCCTGTCCAAAGACTGGCAGGCCCAAGACCTAGGAAGATCCAGTGTTTCAGTTTTGAGTCCAAAGGCAGGAAAAAAGCTAATATCCCAGTTCAAAGACAGACAGATGGGGAGAATCCCCTCTTACTCAAGAAAGTGCTGGTGGTTTAGTCCTTAAGTCATGTCCAACTCTTGCAACCCCATGGGGTGTAGCTGGCTAGGCTCTTCTGTCCATGGGATCCTCTAGGCAAGAATACTTGAGTGGGTTGCTATTTCTTTCTCCAGGAGATCTTCCCAACCCAGGAATCAAACCTGGGTCTCCTGCATTGCAGGCAGATGATTTACCAACTGAGCTATGAGGGAAGCCCTACTCAAGGAAGGGTCAGCTTTTATATTTTATTCAGACCTTCACTGATAGAAGGAGGCTCAACCAAATTAGGGAGGGTAATCTGCTCTACTCAATCCACTGATTTAAAAGTTGATCTCATCCAAAAACACTCCTACAGAAACGTCCTGAATACTGTTTGACCAAATAACCAGACACTCCATGGTCTAGTCAAGTTAACACATAAAGTCAACCGTCATACTAAATAAAATGCCTCATCTCCACAGGGCATTTTGCAAACAGTAGCTATTATGTTTATTACTCTAAGATGACCATTAGAAGACATACAAGACTTTCCTTTCCTTTTTATAAACCTTCAGTCACCGGATGGAATGAAACATAATCCTTGGACACTGCTGGGCAGGTTGCCATTTTCAAAAAGGGCCTAAATCATCATGAAATGGGAAAATATAAGGAAAGAAAACCTTCTAAATAAGCAAAAGGTAAAATATACCAAGGATTATCCTCCTGGATCTGTGCCCATTATGATCTGAGCTTTGTTAGAATCTGATTTCTTATGGCTTCTTCTAAAGGAGGATTTATAGTTACTTGGGCTGATGGAGATCTGGCCTGGTAAGAGGCCAGTGATACCCCGTTCCTTCTCTGCATTTCCACCTGAACAGAAAAACACATCTCTGTTACATGTCACTTAGAGCATTGCTCACTCCCTCTGTAGTATCAGTTGCTGAAATGCCAAGAGAAATAGCATTATCATCATCATTATAGTAATAGTAGTAACAGCAACTTACATTTATTTGGTGCTTCCTATTTTTCAGGTACCGTTTTAAGCACATTTGATCTTCATAAAAAGAACTTTGAAGTTAGGCACTATTATTACCTCCAATTTTCATATAAGAAAACCAGGTCTTATATAAATAGTTACACCCTTTTAATCATAAACACAAAATTGATAACATTTACTGAGTGCTTTCTGCAGATGAGACATTTTCCCAAACACTTGTACTAGATTATCTCATAGAATCTTCACAACAGATTTATTTGCTATAAAGTCTTATTAATGAACCCCATTAAACAGATTGGAAACTTGAGTCTTAAGAAACATCCTGTCCAAGATCATAGACTTCAAAAGAGAGTTGCCTGGATTATAATTTATGCCTGGTTGACTCTGGGACTTATGCTCATGATTAGAGCACCACCTGGCCTTTTCTATCTTTCCTAAGAGGTTAGGTGAAAGAAGGCACAAAGAGACTGGAACCAGGAGACCTGGATTGTCAGGCCAGATCTGATGCCAATGTCCTAGGACACCCTGATTAAGACTCTTCCTGTCTGGGTCTCAATTTCATCTCAGTAACCCAGGAAGGACTCAAACTAGAAATCCCAGTGGGTCTTTCCTTTGCCTCTAGCATGCAACAGTGTATTATAATGGAAGGACTGTAGAGTTTGGGGTCAAACAGACCTGGATGTGAATCCTAGCATCCTCTTTCCTACCCTCACTTAGTCTTGAGCATTTATTTAATTGGCTTATTCTTATTCATTTATTCAAAACTATAAATTGGGTACCTATTTTGTGCTTCCCTGTAGCTCAGATGGTAAAGCATTTGCCTGCAGTGCTGGAGACCTGGGTTCAATTCCTGTGTCGGGAAGATCCTCTGGAGAAGGGAATGGCAACCCACTCCAGTATTCTTGCCTTGAGAATCCCATGGACAGAAGAGCCTGACCAGGCTATAGTCCATGGTGTCGCAAAGAGTTGGACATGACTGAGTGACTAATACCACTATTACTATTTTGTGCTACAGATAATATTTCTCTGGGATGAACACAAGGATCACATCCATGGCTTCACAGATTTATGATCTAGTGGAAGAAAACAATGACAACTAATCATACCTACAGCATAGAGAAGCTTATTAAGATTCAATGACAATACATGCTCAATGCATCCTGCCGGGTACTCAGAGTGCCTTTGGAGCAATGGTTGAATCAAGACTCAGTTCATGCAGTCCTGAGAAATACTTGACATTGCTTCTTTAGCTTTTGTTTTCTGTTGTGTGATCTGAAAGGTTTCCCCCTCCCCACTTCCTTAGTCCTAACATGGGTGGCTCCCATGAGTTAATTCTCTTCATTTTCACCCATGAGTCAGATGGACCCAGGGGTTGAAACTAAGATGTATGTTAGATTCTGCAGGTCAGGGCTCTTAAGTGTCACTCAAGAGCCTTGAGAAAAGGCAGATTATTGTGGCCAGTGACAGCAGGAAACACTCCGTGCAGGGTCTGGAGCTGGAAGGACAGTGGGCTGCAGGGCTGTGGTTAAATTGCATGGAGGGTTGGGAGGCAGATGAACAGGATGAGCAGAAGAATGATGTTTACTACCCACTGGCTCGGTGATCTTAGGCAGACCACTGTTCTGTGAGCGATGTTCTCTTCATCTCCTTGGGGCACTTAGAGAACTTGGGTACTCACCTTTATTGCAGCACTTGTCATTTTACCTGGTAGTCATTTTTTCCAGTTGGGTGAGCTGTGTCCATGTCCATGGTCTCTACCCTAGTCCAGCCATGGGCACCTCTGACTTGAATCACATCAAAACCTTCCTACACCAAGAAAAACGTTTCCCCCCTTTGCCCTCTGATCTATATGTAGACAAAGTAATGTCAAATGGTAAATGTAATCTCCTCATTCTAATTTACAAGGCTTTAATGGCTTCCCACTCTTCTTGAGATAAGTAACAAATTCTTAGCATGACTTCTGAGTCTTCTCCAGGCTTACCTCATTCTTTTTTCTTTTTACTCCCCAAACTCCAGCCATACTGGCCTCCTCTCCTTTCCTCCTGATTCTGGAGCCTTGACCCAGTCTTTTCTCTCTACCTGGAACACTTTTCCTGACCCTCAACCTACTGGTTAGTTGACTGTCATTTATTCTTCATATCCTAGCCCAGGTGTTACTTCCTAAAGAAATACTTTTCCTGAACCTCAAACTAGACGAGGGGCCTCTACATAGCTTTACTATAGTTTGTCATATTAACGGGGTAGTATTCTAGAACTTATTTTGTAGTGGGGTATAGCCAATTAACAATGTTTTGATTGTCTCAGGTGAACAGCAAAGGGACTTAGTCATACATATACATATATCCTTTCTCCCCCAAACTCCCTTCCCATCCAGGCTGCCACATAACAATGAGCAGAGAAATGTACTTTTTTTTTTTTTAATAAGACTTTATTTATTTATTTTTGGCTGTGCTGGGTCTTTGCCGCTATGTGGGCTTTCTCTAGTTGTCGAAGGCAGGGACCCTTCTCTAGTTGCGGTGCATGGGCTCATTGTGGTGGCTTCTCTTGTTGCGGAGCATGTGCTGGGCACATAGGCTTCAGTAGTCGTGGTCTGTGGGCTCTAGAGCATGGCCTCAGGAGTTATGGTGCACGGGCTTAGTTGCATGTGGGATCTTCCTGCACCAGGGATGGAACTGTCCTTGGATTGGCAGGTGGATTCTTAACCACTGGACCACCAGGGAAGTCCTAGTGGTGTATTTTCTTTGTATCAATATTTTATATTTTTTGTTTTAACATTTTTAAATGTCTCTCCCATCTGACTGTTAGTTCCATGAGCAAAGAGCATGCATTTTATTACTTGATGCTTATCATCTACCTTAGTGCTTGTTACATACTGAACGTCAAATGAATGTTTATAGAACAAATAAATGAAGGAAAGAAGAAATGAATAAACTTATCTGTCCCCACCCTTGGAGACTGAGGGCCAAACCTTCTTTATTATGGTCCCAGCCCATAGTAAATTACCTGGAATTAACAGAAGGTTTCTATAAGAGTGGGTGGATAGAAGGTACTTGAGGAGCCGTTGTACAGGATGATCTGAGAGTCTCACTGAACAGTAGGTCTCTGTGATACTGACCCTCCTCCATGCTCCCACTTCTCACAATGACAGGGAGAGCCAAGGCTCTCACATTTATATCAAAACCTAAGACTCTGGACAAAGTCTTTCTGTTTTCAAGACTTTAAGATGCTTGATGGATCTAAACTGGGTCTATGACCCTGGTCACACTTTGTCTTTCTTGTTAATCAAGGACATATGTCTGCTGATTTTAGCAGAGCCTAAAGGGTTCCCTGAGCTACTGAGATGAGGAAAAGTCAGTGTTTGGGTAGCCTAAGAAAAACGGGGACAGAGGAATTGTGAAATGTTAATTGAAATAAAGTGTGTGCAAAGAGCAAAGGGTCACACACTTGAGAGGAGCAGTAAACAGAGGTTTTGGCCCAGGGTATGTAACAGGCTGTGTGCTCACAGGTATTTCTCTTAAGGATGCCCAGAGAGGCCCCTTCCAGAAAGTGTGTCCCTCCAGAAGGAACCCCATGAGCACTGATGCTAACTAATCTTATTAGTTTTCTGGCTTAAGTCCTGTTCTCTTTTAAAGCACCAGCCTGGAAGAGAGAGTATTCTTTATATATAAAACTGTACTGTGGAAGACAGGGACAAAATTCAAAGTTCTGAGGACTGGAGTGGGTTGCCATTCCCTTCTCCAGGGGATCTTCCTGACCCAGGGATCAAACCTGGGTCTCCTGCATTGCAAGTGGATTCTTTAATGTCTGAGCTACCAGGGAAGCCCCCAAATCAAGGCAGCCTTATGTTTTTCACTTGGTTATCGCTGATGTCAATCCTTCTCTGAGTCTCTACATAATTAATAGCTAGTGCTTGCATGGTTGCTTGAAGATTTTAAAGAAACTCTCACATGTATTTTCCTCAGCAAATCCCCACAACACTACAATGCTGATATTACTGTTTTGCATTTTATGCAACAAGAAGCTAGGATATGGGACTCAGCCAAAGTCAGGTGGCTGCTAAGTAGAAGAGTTGGGACATGGAAATAGTACCCAGGTATGCCACACTAAGACCCAGGGTTTTGTTCATTTTATTCTGGGATTTCTGTGGCGATGCAGTGGTTAAAGTTCCATGCTTCCCCTGGAGGGAGCATGGGTTCGATCCCTGGACAGGGAACTTAAGATCCCACATGCCGTGTGACATGGCCAAAAAGTATGTGGTTTTTTTACTACAATGCCCTGTAGCACCTCATTACTTTGCTGCTGTGAATGAATCATGTGGGCTCAGAAGCATAACAGTTTTTAGAAATCTCAGATTGTGCTCTTAGAGGAGAAGAGAGAAATGTTCATATGTGAATGGAGATCTGAGGAATCAGAGGTTGTTCAGTTTCCCTTCTGATCAGCTGCCTGTTCTCCATGGTCCCCGCCACTGTCTGCTCCCAGGCCTCTAGCATGTGGTATCAGGGCCACTCCGGGTATCTCCTGACCCAGCTCTCTGCCTCAGGTTTTCTCTCCATATCTCCCACAACCAGCTGTGTCTGCTCCAGCTGGACTGACTTTCCTTAAAACATAAATTTGAATCACATCATTTTCCTCCTTAAACTCTTCCATTACCTCCAGGATAAAGTGCAGAATACTCAGCAGGGCAAATACATCATTCATAGCTTGCCCATTCTTTGTGATATCCCTTCATCCACCAAACTAACATTTACCAAGAGCCCACGGGTGGTGTGCAATACCGAGGGAAACACGTGACTAGGCCTGCTGCACAGGGACAGCCCAGTCTGGAGAAGGGTTTTGGACGTCCTGGAGTTTATATTCTGGCCACCACAGGATGTTCCTCCTTTCCGAAACTCTGTGCCTGCGCGTGTTTCTCTCATCCTTACCCTCTGGGATGTCTATTGCACCACCCCTCCATAAACCCATCTACCCCAACCACCCACCACCAATTTTCTGCCTAGTGAATCCATCCTAGAAGGTAAATTTGTGTTGTTACATTCCTCACTCTGACAAGCCTCTTACAGCTCCCAAGAGCTTAGTTCGTTCCACTTTCTTTGCCTTAATTAGAGCATCGCCTTGGCGGTGGATTATAATTATTTGTGTGAAATCTATGTTTCCATAGCCCTGTGAACACCTTGCTGGGAGGGACCCTGTTGTGTCTACTCTGAGTGCTAGCACAGCACAAGCCTCCAGGCACAGTACTGATTTCTCTTCAGCCTTCCCTGCATGTCTGGCACATGCAGGTTTAGGTTCCAGAACAGCCCTTGGCCACCTGTCCTGCCCCATTCATTAGAGGCATCTTTCCATGGCAGGGTAGTTTTGCTCTGTGTCATGTCCACTGGCACCTAGTCCACTGCGTAGCTCACAGTGAGATCTCAAGGAACAGCTGGTGCTTCGGGAAGATGACAGGGTTTGTTGTTAACACATAATTGACCGGGGGGTTTTGCAGAAACAAACACCTGTGGCTTTAATATGTCTCCAGTCAATAATGTGTTAAAACTGCTGGGAGAACATAACTAGCACATTTTTGTAATATATATACACACACATATGCATTCATATACACACATATATGCATATATGTATAAACACAAATATATGTATAACACAGGCATACCTGGGAGATATTGCAGGTCAGGTTCGAGTCCAGACCATCACAATAAAGCAAATATCCCATAAAGCAAGTCACACAAAGTGTCTGGCTTCTCAGCGCATCTAAAGCTGCATGTAATAGCATGATGTCTGAAAAACAATGTACATACCTCAATTTCAGAATACTCTTGTGCTAAAAAATATTAACGAATCTCTGAGCCTTTATTGAGTCATAGTAGTACCATCAAAGATCACTGATCACAGATCACCACAACATACGACAATAACAAAAGTTTGAAATATTGTAAGAATTATTAACACATGACAGAGATATGAAGTAAGCAAATACTACTATAAAAATGCAAATACAGAAAAAAAAAATGGTGCCAGAAGGCTTGCTCAATGCAGGGTTGCCATAAATCTTCAATTTGAAAAAAATCACAAAATCTGCAAAGTATAATAAAGTACAATAAAACAAGGTATGCATGTATATGTATAGACATGTATATGCCTGTGTATGAATATAAGTATATATAATGTAATATATTGGGTTGGCCAAAAATGTACATCATATGACAAAACCTGAACAAATTTTTGGCCAACCCAATAGATACATCCATTCATTAGACATAACCATACATATGCACATTCTAGTTTATGTGGAATTCATAGGTATTCACATTATTGCATGCTGCTGCTGCTACTGCTAAGTCACTTCAATCGTGTCCGACTCTGTGCGACCCCATAGACTGCAGCCCATCAGGCTACCCCGTCCCTGGGATTCTCCAGGCAAGAACACTGGAGTGGGTTGCCATTTCCTTCTCCAATGCATGAAAGTGAAAAGTGAAACTGAAGTCACTCAGCCGTGTCCGACTCCCAGCGACCCCATGGACTGCAGCCCACCAGGCTCCTCCATCCGTGGGATTTTCCAGGCAAGAGTACTGGAGTGGGGTGCCATTGCCTTCTCCAACATTATTGCATATTTGCACACAAATATACAGACTGCAAAAGTGCTATGTATACCCATTCACATACAGTCTCAACAAAGGTATTACATGTATCCACACATGATCCTATGTATCATTCATGTTCACATGAAGCAACACACACAGAGCAAAATATATCATCAGAGAAAGATTCATTGCAATCACACTTGCAAAATATGCCATTACACATACTGGTGAGAGCAGAGTTAATCTTTTATGCTCTGTGTATCCTCACTTCCAGAAGTATTTTCACAGATGCTAACGTTTTTCCTAATTCCTATGTTCAGTCACTCAGAGGTATAAGGGATATGCAGATCCATATATATGCACATGCATGTTTATATACTATACACTTATACACCCATATGTACTCATCAGATCAGATCAGTTGCTCAGTCGTGTCTGACTCTTTGCGACCCCATGAATCGAAGCACGCCAGGCCTCCCTGTCCATCACCAACTCCCAGAGTTCACTGAGACTCACGTCCATCGAGTCAGTGATGCCATCCAGTCATCTCATCCTCTGTCATTCCCTTCTCCTCCTGCCCCCAATCCATCCCAGCATCAGAGTCTTTTCCAATGAGTCAACCCTTTGCATGAGGTGGCTAAAGTACTGGAGTTTCAGCTTTAGCATCATTCCTTCCAAAGAAATCCCAGGGCTGGTCTCCTTCAGAATGGACTGGTTGGATCTCCTTGCAGTCCAAGGGACTCTCAAGAGTCTTCTCCAACACCACAGTTCAAAAGCATCAATTCTTCGGTGCTCAGCCTTCTTCACAGTCCAACTCTCACATCCATACATACCACACATATTCACGTGCACACACTCATGTACACACACACGCACAGTATACCTTGGGAAGTTGTTTGAATTCCCCTCTGTGACAAGACAGCATTTAAAGAGAAACATAAAAAAAAAAAAAAGAAATATATCAATAAGTAGCTAGATAGACACAGTAGGAACACACACAGAAGTAGGCAAATATTTAACTCTATCTTACATCATCTGCCTGTAACTGCTTATGCACCTGCATTTTCTATGGATGTATCTTATATATGTGGGATACACATTACCACATCCACAAACACAAAGAATCCCAGGTCAGATGATTCTTCCTACTTCCCATGTCACCCCAAATACCAAACAGAGCCAGTGGATCCACTGATTCTTTGTGTCATCCTCAAGGGAAACAGAGGGTTATGCCCAGGCCACTTGTAAGTGAAATCTTTGCAAGACACCACTGCCAGCGAGGCCCCCAAAATTAGCATGGCTCAGGAGGAGACTGACCATGAAGGAATGTTTTCCTACTTAGCTAAAAAGAGGCGGCTCCTTTGAACACACACTTTCTGCTCAGAACTCCTAATGCATTCCACATTTGGCCATTAAATCCTAATTGCAGGCCTGCTGGGGAAGGTATGGGGGCCCAGTCTGCCAGCATTTCCTGAGTCACATCTCTGCAAGACCCAGCCTGACCCTGTGCCCTTGTTTGACCTGCCCTTCTGAACTCTTAATCCAACTACTGGTCACAAAGAATTAGGAGCTCAATTGACTCTTGAAACCACAGGAATGTCCCCTTTGGTCTTCCTCTTGTCATCTGCCATTGCTACTCCCCACCCCCATCCACCACCCTGACCCCGAACATACACACACTTTGTTATCCTTTCCTTTCCTCCTCCTTGGTAAAGAGTCAGGATGTCTTGTGAGGGCTTAATTGAAAGGCTCCAAAAGCCTGAGGTTTTTATGATGGAACAATTGTCCTTGGTAAATGTCAGGCCTTGTATTTGATGATATTTATGACCTTTTTTCTATTAGTCTGCCATTTTCCTGAGAAACTATAACTTTTGTCCTGTCAGCCCAACCAGGCCAATTTTGTGTATAGCCAGTGCTGTGTGGACAAGAAGCCTGCTCTCCCCAGCCCAACTGACTCTCTGTCCCATGAGATTCAGGGCATAGCTCACCAGGTACCAATAAGCAACCAAGGAAATAAGGATGAAACAGCCTTGAAATGATCACTTTAGAGGGCATGGATGACTGGGAGTGAGAGCTAGCCTTAGCTCTATCTCTCATTAGCCATACTAACTTGTACAAGGATCAAGCATCTTGGATCTTCAGCTGCTGCTACTACTGCTAAGTCACTTCAGTCGTGTCCGACTCTGTGTGACCCCATAGACGTCAGCCCACCAGGCTCCCCCATCCCTGGGATTCTCCAGGCAAGAACACTGGAGTGGGTTGCCATTTCCTTCTCCAATGCATAAAAATGAAAAAATGAAAGTGAAGTCACTCAGTCGTGTCCGACTCTTAGCAACCCCATGGACAGCAGCCTACCAGGCTCCTCCGCCCATGGGATTTTCCAGGCAAGAGTACTGGAGTGGGGTGCCGTTGCCTTATCATCCAAAAAGTAGTGATAATACTACTGATGTATGTGCTGCATGCTAAGTCACTTCAGTCATGTCTGACTCTTTGCGACCCTGGACCGTAGTCTGCCAGGCTCCTCTGTCCACGGGACTCTCCAGGCAAGAATACTAGAGTGGGTTGCCATGCCCTCCTCCTGAGGAGTCTTCCCAACCCAGGGACTGAATTCATGTCTCTTACATCTCCTGCATTGGCAGGTGGGTTCTTTACCACCAGCTTCACCTGGGAAGCTCAATACTATTGATATTATATATAAAATTGATAACTAATGAGAACCTACTCTATAGCTCAGGAAACTCTATTCAGTGCTCTGTGGTGACCTAAATGGGAAGAAAACCCAAAAAAGAGAGGCTAAATGTATACATATAGCTATTTCACTTTGCTATACAGAGAAACTAATACTACATTGTAAAGCAACTATACTCCAATAAAAATTAATTTTTAAAAAGATAGAAAAAAATAAAATGAAAAAAAGTAGTGGTAATAACCCTTGTCCTGTAAATGCTGTGAGGATCAAATAAATGAATACAGGGAAAGGGGCTTTGAACAATTTAAATATTAATCCAATATCATTAACCTAGAAATAATAAAGGGACTCTCTCTTGATCAATGGGAGCTACAAGATGGACTAAGAGAGGTGATGATTGCCCTGAAATCTGATGAAAATCACTTTTCATGGCCACTGGTACAAAATACAGGGAGACAGATTCTGGTTCTAGCTGAGAAATAATTTCCCAAGGATGAGACAGTAAGAGGATGAAATGGGATGCTTTGGAGTTTGTGGTTTCCCCATCATCAAGGGCTTTTATCTATTGCTTCTTGATCATGTCAGTTTCCTTTCTTCTTCTGCTTCAATTCTACTTTTTCAGAGATGACTTCTCCTGTAGACCGAAGTCTTCTCCAGTTACTGAGCTCACCAGAGAAGATCAGGCACAGATCGTTAGACCCCAATTTCTCTATCTAGAAAGGCCTGGGATTAAAGCACAAGTCTACATCTGGACCCTGAAGTCTCCATCATGACTACTGAGTACCACCTGTCAGTAAAGTAGTTAAAAACATGTGTGCTAATATCAGACTCATAATTTTAAATCCTTGATGCATCCCTTACTAGCTTCAAGGCACTGAACAACTAAATGAAATTCTCTGAGCCTCAGTTTTCTTATTTTTAAAATGGGCATAATGATACTACCTACTTTATAAGATCACTGTGAGATTAAAAAAATAATTCATTTAATGTAGGTGTCCCAGTGTCTAGCATGGAGAAACCTTTTGGTAACATTAGCTTTGGCCATTATAATAAGGACAGTGCTGATGGTGGGTTGACGATGCTCAAAAGCTGAATTTTCTTGAATATGGATTTTTTAATATTAGACTCAGGAGCCAGTTCCATAAAAAGAATTCAGTTCAAGCCTTTTGCCTATATTCAGGGCACAATGGGAAAAAAAGGATACTATAAGTAAAATATAGCTAATTGGAGGAAGGGGGCTCATTTAGGCTGAGTGAGGGAGGGCAGCTAGAGAGCAGTGGCATTTAGCTTAGCTCTAAAGCATGAATAGGGGTTATCCAGGTGTAGAGTGGAGGGAGGAGCATAAAGGTAGAGGAGAGAGAGAGCAAGGGCAATGATCCAGAGACATGAAAAATGTTTGGTGAGTTGAAGTAATCAGAAAAAAGATGTGCTGGAGAATGCCAAGTGGCACTCTGCAAGATCCTTCAGAGCCTTGTCTATTAACCTTGTTCAACCTTTATACTCAAGGAAGTATCTTACCACAAGAATGGCAGGGTCAGTTTTATGTCAGTCACATGCAATTAAATCAGGGGCAGGATTTAAAACAAGCAACATCTTAACAGAGTCTGTAGTACTGCTGTTAGTCCTTTACTAAATGAATGAAGAAGGAAAGGAAGGCTGACCAAATCATGGTTGCAACATGCTGAAGTGCCTCACAGAATTATTAACAACTGTCCTACCAGCTGTCATCTGTGAGCACTGGTGCTCAGCAGAGCTGGATCACCATCACTAAAATCTACAAGGTCAGATTCTCATCTTGTGCAGTGTCACCTTCTCAGAGCCTAGAAATTTTATATGTCACATAAGTAGGTACCCAACACCATTTTTTGAATTAAATAAATCGGATCTAAGGACTGCCTGAGCCACCATCACCAGTGCGTGGCTTCTTCAGCTCTTGGACTTAGAAGCTCACTCTTCTAATACACTGGTCTTCAGATCAATTCAGTCCAGGACGAAGTGTTCTCAGATCCCAGCATCTCAGACATTTTCGGGGAATCTAGGCCACGTGCAACACTCTTCTAAATAATTCTGCATTCTCACTGGACACTTGACTGCTTTCTTTGTGGACAAGCATATGGGAGAAGTTTAGTAAGATATTTAGTAAGTATTCTTGGTTTCTCTGTTTTCCCACACATTCCAAACTGAGTGAAATAATACTAGGAAGTTAAATTCAATCGGCATCATAAAACCTATGTGAATATTTTTACAATAATGTGATAAAGGAAGCATTCCAAACTGAAAAATTTGCAGTAAGAAAACAACTATAGGCAAGGTAATATGTGAATTATATCTTCATTCTGCTGTTTAAAATTTTCTGCATTCTGAAAAATTTTATATGTATTCTTCATCCTGTTTTGTTTTTGATGTGAAATGGTAGATGATAGTTCATTTAATGTATTTAGGTGTCAAAATAAAAATCAGTTTCAAAAATGTTTTAGTTAACATGTTCTTAATCTTCAGAATCCTAAAATTTGGGATCTATCCAAACCAGAGAATGTGTTAGAAAGATAAATGAAGATTTCAGGGATCCGTGTGAAGCAGGCTTTGAATATAAAGTCTGACACTTGAACAAGTGGAATTTGTACATATGTCATTATTTTTGAGGAAAATATTTGAAATTTCTCCTCCATTATGAGGTAGAATATAATTTTAGTTATTCTATAACTAGTTAAGTGAGAGACAGGATTCACAGTTCTTTCTGGACTCAGAGTACATCTTAAGAGCCAGTACATGTTAGTAATAGCACCAAAAGATTTACTGAATTAATAAATTGGTGAATGAATGATCTTAGTGGAAGGATTAAGGGCCTTAATACCATACAAATGGGCTTCCCAGCTAGTGCAGTGGTAATAAAGAATCTGCATGCCAATGCAGGAGACCCTGGGTCAGGAAGGAAATGGTAACCCACTCCAGTATTCTTGCCTGGAGAGTCCCATGGACAGAGGAGGCTGGTGGCCTGCGGTCCATGGGATTGCAAAGTCAGATACAACTGAGTGACTGAGCACAGACCATACAAATATGAATTTGAATTTTGGCTTTGTCAGTTACCATTGTTAGTATTTTCTTTAAGTGTCTTAGCCAGTTCAGCCTGCTATAACAAAATATCAGACTGAGCTGCTACTGCTAAGTTGCTTCAGTTGTGTCCGACTCTGTGCAACCCCAGAGATGGCAACCCACCAGGCTCCCCCATCCCTGGGATTCTCCAGGCAAGAACAGTGGAGTGGGTTGCCATTTCCTTCTCCAATGCATGAAAGTGAAAAGTGAAAGTGAAGTCACTCAGTCATATCCGACTCCTAGCAACCCCATGGACTGCAGCCTACCAGGCTCCTCCGTCCATGGGATTTGCCAGGCAAGAGTACTGGAGTGGGTTGCCATCACACTGAGCAGCTTATAAAAAAAATGATTTTTCATATTTGGGGGGGGTGCCTAGAGTCTGAGATCAGAGTTGCAACCTAGTCAAGTGGCAAACTACCATTTTCTCCTTGTATGCTCAACTGGCAGATAAAGAGGGTGAAGAGAGCTTTCTGGGGTCTTTTTTTTTTTATAAGGGCACTAATCCCATTCATTCATGGGCTTCCCGGGTGTCTCAGTGGTAAAGAATCCACCTGCCAAGCAGGAGACTCGGGTCCAAACACTGGGTCAGGAAGATCCCCTAGAGAAGGAAATGGCTACCCACTCCACTATTCTTGCTGAAGAAATTCCACAGACAGAGGAGCCTGGTGGGCTACAGTCTGTTGGGTCTAAAAAAGTCGGACACAACTTAGTGACACAACAGCAGCAACAGCAGCAATCTCATTCATAAGGGCTCCAGACTCATGACCTAATTACCTTCTGAAGGTCCCACTTCCTCATACCATCAGACTGGAGGTTATATTCCAACATACGAATTTTGGAGGGACACAAAGATTCAGCCCATAACACCAAGCATTCAGTCTACCATTCCCTGTAAGGGGCTCGGATATTCTCACTCATTGCCAATGGGAGCAGAATGAATGTGATGACCTGGCAGAGATTTAAAAGCCCATGTGGTTGACTTATGACCTCTCCCAAGTTCTTTTCAGAGTCCCCCCTTTTAGCCAAATCTGACCATGCAGACACATGAAACAAGCCAAGGCTGATCCACAAAAAATAAATGTGTGTTGTTACAAGCCTCTGAAATAGCTTTGGTTGTTCATTTCTGCCTCACGAACTTGAAAAATCTGTTGCAATATTTGTTTGATCTCAGCCACTAAACCACTTCAAGCCTCTTTCCTCATCTGTAAAATGGGGATAATATATACCTCCTTTATAAAGGAACCATGGGGATTTTATGCGAAAACACTGTGCCAAACATAATACACAGAATAAAAAATGTCTGAAGTCTCTTCATTTATTTGAAATCTTTTCAAGCTCATTCTCTCACAGAGATGCTATATTTATTTTTTTTTCTTCATTCAAGCATCTCCATTTATCAAACACCTATTATGAACAGCATTCTTTGGTAAGCATTGTGCCAACAAGGTAATGTTTTCTTATTCATGCTTTCTAGCTGAAGAGGAAAAAAAAAAAAAAAAAAACAGGAAAACAATGTTCATATGTCAGGTACAGAGGTTTCTAGATGAAAGCAAATCCCTGTCTTAAAGGGAACTTTGATTCCCACTAGTGTTTTAATTAATAGATTTAAATATTTTATGAAAGTTCACATAATCAAACCCAATTAATAGGCCGGAGAAACCAATCCAGATATCCAGACTACAAAACAGGATTGTTTTAGCCTGTATCAGTACTGAAATGTAAAGAAAAGTTACTCAGTAACATGGAAGAGGAAAATTGGCAATCAAAGGAAAGCTCATTAAAAATGGTGTTAAAAATACATCCTGGCACCAAAGAGAGGAATAGTATTTCTTGAAGTGTGGTTCTCTGAACACCTGTGTCAGAATCATCTGGGAGGCTAATTAAAAGGCAGCGTCCTCATCTCTGCCCAGACTTATCTGATTGGAATATCTGATTGGACACATTAAAGAAGCCAGTTTTTAAGTCTCTGCAGGTTTGCTTCAGGACCTTACATTTTTTTAATGCCACTATCTTGCTACTTAATTTCTGATATGTTTTTACTGTACTATGTATAGTATACACTGAGTGAAATGGACAAATCCTAAATGTTAAGTCTGGTGTACAGTTTTATTCACTTGACTCAATTAAACTGGTTACACATGGCCCTCACCACCAAAAACAAGACATGGAACATTTTCATCACCTGAGAAAGTTCCCCATGTCTTTTCCTAGTTCCCAACCTCTGCCCAGAGATAACCTATTTCTAACTTCTGTCACTATAGGTTTTATTTCAGTTCAGTTCAGTTCAGTCACTCCGTCGTGTCCAGCTCTTTGCGACCCCCATGAATCGCAGCATGCCAGGCCTCCCTGTCCATCACCATCTCCTAGAGTTCACTCAAACGCATGTCCATCGAGTCAGTGATGCCATCCAGCCATCTCATCCTCTGTCGCCCCCTTCTCCTCCTGCCCCCAATCCCTCCCAGCATCAGAGTCTTTTCCAATGAGTCAGCTCTTCGCATGAGGTGGCCAAAGTACTGGAGTTTCAGCTTTAGCATCATTCCTTCCAAAGAAGACCCAGGGCTGATCTCCTTTAGAATGGACAGGTTGGATCTCCTTGCAATCCAAGGGACTCTCAAGAGTCTTCTCCAACACCACAGTTCAAAAGCATCAATTCTTCGGTGCTCAGCCTTCTTCACAGTCCAACTCTCGCATCCATACATGACCACTGGAAAAACCAAAGCCTTGATTAGATGGACCTTTGTTGGCAAAGTAATGTCTCTGCTTTTCAATATGCTATCTAGGTTGGTCAACTTTCCTTCCAAGGAGTAAGCGTCCTTTAATTTCATGGCTGCAGTCACCATCTGCAGTGATTTTGGAGCCCGGAAAAATAAAGTCTGACACTGTTTCCACTGTTTCCCCATCTATTTGCCATGAAGTGATGGGACCGGATGCCATGATCTTCGTTTTCTGAACGTTGAGCTTTAAGCCAACTTCTTCATTCTCCTCTTTCACCTTCATCAAGAGGCTTTTTAGTTTCTCTTCACTTTCTACCATAAGGGTGGTGTCATCTGCATATCTGAGGTTATTGATATTTCTCCCAGCAGTCTTGATTCCAGCTTGTTCTTCCTCCAGCTCAGCGTTTCTCATGATGTACTCTGCATATACGTTAAATAAGCAGGGTGACAATATACAGTCTTGACGTACTCCTTTTCCTATTTGGAACCAGCCTGTTGTTCCATGTCCAGTTCTAACTGTTGCTTCCTGACCTGCATACAGATTTCTCAAGAGGCAGGTCAGGTGGTCTGGTATTCCCATCTCTTTCAGAATTTTCCACAGTTTATTGTGATCCACACAGTCAAAGGCTTTGGCATAGTCAATAAAACAGAAATAGATGTTTTTCTGGAACTCTCTTGCTTTTTCCATGATCTAGCAGATGTTGGCAATTTGACCTCTGGTTCCTCTGCCTTTTCTAAAACCAGCTTGAACATCAGGAAGTTCACGGTTCACGTATTGCTGAAGCCTGGCTTGGAGAATTTTGAGCATTACTTTACTAGCATGTGAGATGAGTGCAATTGTGCGGTAGTTTGAGCATTCTTTGGCATTGCCTTTCTTTGGGGTTGGAATGAAAACTGACCTTTTCCAGTCCTGTGGACATAAATGGAATTACACAGTGTATATAAGTGCGTAGTTTGCTTTATACATATTTTTGAGATTCAGTCATTTTGCTCTAGGTATCTATCATTTGTTCCTTTGAGTACCATTAGTGAATACTGAGTATATGAAAATTTTTATCAATTGTCCTATTCACAGACATAAAGATTGTCTCAAGTTTGGGGCTGTTATGAATAAGGATTTTATAAACATTCTTATTTTTGTGGGCATATATTTTTATTTGTCTTGTATAAATTATAGTAGATATGGTGGATCGTAGAGAAAACATATATTTAAATTTATATGACACTGCCATAGAGCTCTCGTATTCCTACCAGCAATGTATGAAAGTTCCAGTTTGTCCACATTCCTGACAGTGGTATGTAAGTCTTTTTCACTTTTGCCATACTAGTGGCATGGCAGACATGGCAGTTCTTATTTTCACTTCAGTGGAGACACTGTGTGCTAAGTCACTTCAGTCATGTCAGACTCTTTGCGACCTTATAGACTGTAGCCGGCCAGGCTCCATGTCCATGGAATTTTCCCCACAAGAATACAGGAGTGGGTTGCCATGCCCTTGTCTAGGGGATCTTCCCAACCCAGGGATTGAATCCCTGTCTCTTGCATCTCCTGCACTGGCAGGCAGACTGTTTATCACTAGTGCCAGCAAGAGTGAGTGCTCAGTCACTTCAGTTGTGTCCAACTCTTGGCACCACCATGGAGACTAACAGTTAATTAGCCTGATGGCCAATAATGTACTCCTGGCTATTTGCAGATCATCTTTGGTGAAATGTCAGGTCAGGTCATTTGACTCATTTTCCCCACGCTCACCATGTTTGGAGAAGCACGGGCTCTGGAGGTAAGTGCCCTGACCTCACAATCGAAAGCCTTGGTTCTCGACTGACCCTGCCATGAATCAGGTACGTGAATTGTAGGTCAAGCTAGCTTCTTTGTTTCCTCATCTACAGAATGTGGGATCTACCTCTGTCATTCCTTTACTTATTTCCTTTTTGTGTTTGTGGAAAGAGCACCAAAGAGAGAAATAAGGGAACAACCAATGATTCCTTAAAGAAGAGACAGACCTCAGGGAGATCTGAAAAAAATGCACATATCAGACCTGCAGCTTTTTGCATTAGTTTCTACATTAACACATAAAGGTTCAATAACTAAAGGCTATTTTTTAGTAACTGCAGAAGCAAATGTAGGGAGAATATTGTTGATTTAAAGGTTTCCTTATGTTTACCCTCACTCTCACCTCACTCCACATGCTTAATACTCCCCAGCTTCCATGAATGGGAAAGATCTGAAGGGAGCTAGTCAAGAAATACTATTCCTCTCTTTGGTGCACTGAGAGTGCAGAGGTTGATGGATCCCTGAGATTGTGTAATTATTTGGCCATCTCCGTGAAAGCCGATGACAGGCCAAGATGAGTTTATGGAAGCACAGCTTTGAGGATGATCAGACGAGGCTTTAGTATGGCAAGAAGAAACCAAAAGAAGGCAAAGAGTTCTGTGTGTGTGTGTGCACAGGCAAGCAGTCTCTGAAAAGACTTTCCACAGCTTAGCAAGGCCCAGAATCAGTTCTTTTGCTGTGTACATCCAAGGCCTAAAGAGGACTTGTAGCCAACACAGCAACTCAATGGGAGACTCACTGAATATCAAACAAGATCAGCTGCTATAAGAGACTGGGTGGTCTCTGTTATTCTAAAATTCATCTTGAGGGAAATGGGAGGCAAGGATCTTAATCACTTTAGTTTTCTCATCTATAACTATACATGGCATTGAAACAATATAGAAATTAAGTTAATGTATACAAAATAAAGGTATGTTTATTTCTCATGGTTGTGGACTAAAACCAGTGCTCTCTGTATGAAGGAAGAATTTTTGTGTTCTAATGCAACATATCTAACTCTGGCAAGTAGCCATGGAACCAGCACAACCCACAGAAGTATGTCTGAGTCAGACCAGCCAAAAACCTATTCCCTTAGCAATACTTACTCATGTTATCACCATTTTTTTTTTTAAACTAAGAACGATTGGATACTAATGTGAGAATCTATTGCAGACACTTTTTTCCCCATAAAACTATGTCCTGAAGACTTATTTAGTCATAGCACTCATTCTCAGCAAATCCTTTTGCTGTCTTTGGAAACTCCTAAGTTAAAGAATACTCCCAGGTATATACGTTGATTACGATAGATCATAGTAGCAGACATAAGACACAGTGTACCATGTCTGTGCTGGTGGCAGGCACCATGGTGCTCTTTCCCAGTGAAGCTGGACGTGGTGAGAATCCTTCACAATTCAGATCTATGGGCACCCATGGCTGATCAGTCTGAATCATCATAAAAACAGAAACTTCCCTGTGGTTCCTTTCATCGATTCTTGGCCTAGGTACCTGGAATCTGACTCTTCTCTTGAGGAATATCAGGCCTGGAGTAGCTAACGCTCGGTCAGACCCCACAGCCATGCTTATGTCTTGCTCGTGCCACCACTTCTTTCATCATGTGCAGGGTTCCTCGTGTTGTTTCCCCCATCCAGCGTTGCCTCTCTAGCTTCTGCAAACAGCATTCCTTTTGCCCCATCATGTGTTTTCAATCAAAGTATATCAGACGCTCTTATCATACTCTTTATCAACTCTTTGGCTTCGTAGATGCTGTGTTCTCTTCTTGTATCATTTTATGGCACTCTTCTCACCGTCACCACCGCCACGACTGAAGAGGACCTTCTGATGAAGAGATAAACCTGATGATCAAGCGAGTGAGGTATCATGAGTTTTGGGCAGCTAGTTTCTGTTGTCCTTCAGCCTCATAGTCACTGTCCATATCCCTCCTTTTGACTCTTGGGACTAGCAGTTCATAAGCCACATCTGCCAGACACCCTTGCCAACAGGCTCCTTGTCTGTTCAGGCCATTGGAGGCATACATGGGAGTCTGGAAGGAGTGGAGAAGAAAAAGTACGTTTTCCCCCATCTTTTGGTGGCCTCTCCAGCAGTGGCTGCAAGTGCTAGCTGGTGTGTGTGCAGTCCTGGGCTCCCATTCAGGCAGCTCAGTTCCAACATCATCAGTGTGGTAGTGGGCAATGGTGAATGCCAAGTAAAACTGTTTATGTTCTTGTTTGTTTCTGCAGCCTTAGGGGGATAGTCTTATATTAGTCTCCTAGTTACTAACCTGTGACTGTCTCATTTTATTTTTTTTTTACTTTACAATATTGTATTGGTTTCCTTTATCCTTCTAGTCCTTCTAACACCTTTGTCAGCAGTCATCTGTTTCCAGTTCCTTATTTCGTAATACCCAGAAAGGACTGCTTCCTAATGCAGAACATGAAGAGCAAACAGGAAGATTATTACTTATGAGTTGTCTTCAAAGGACTCTAAGAGGCTGAAGTAATAGTTATGAATCATATCCTAGAAGCAAACGCTATCAGGCTGTATCTCTTGGGCTTTATCACCATTTAAACTCTAAGCACTTGAACATTCTCTAGAACAGGAGTCAGCAAACATTTATACGGAAGGAGTCAGTCAACATGGTGGGGGTGATGGCTTGTAAAGCCTGTATTGTAAGTACTTAACTCTGCTACTGCAGCAGGAAAGCAGCTATAGACAATACGTAAATAGGTGGGCATGGCCGTGTTCCAATAAAACTTTATTTACAAAACTAGGCAGCAAGCCAGATTTGGCCTGTGAGTGGTAATTTGATTTCTGCTCCGGAGTGTCTAGAAAGAGAGGGTAAAACAGATAAAAGGACATAATCCGGCATTCATTTCAGTCATCCATTGTTACTCATTTATTCACTTTTCAAATCAATTATCAGTTATTTATTGATGTTGCTCTAGGTAACTGGGCTTCCCAGGCGACTCAGATGGTAAAGAATCTGCCTGCCATGTGGGAGACTCGGGTTCCATCTTTGGATTGGGAAGATCCCTTGGCGGAGGGCATGGCAACCCACTCCAGTATTCTTGCCTGTAGAATCCCACAGACAGAGGAGACTGGTGGGCTACAGTTCATGGGGTCGCAAAGAGTCAGACACAGCTGAGTGACTAACACTTTCACTTTTGTGTAGCTGGGCTACAATGGAGATTAAAATATACACATTTTGAAGAAGGAATATTTAACTTGGTTAAATCACAAGAAAATAAAAATTTTAATAATTCTGGAAATGAATGTCCCTTACTCCCTGAATCCCACGCCTTCCCCTGTTGGCTTTTCCCCAATCATAACTCTTTGCTACCTGTCCTTGTGCAATCCTGCCGTGTCTCTAACTCTGACTTAAGAAGTCCTTCTTTCATGCAATGAAAGGTCATTTATTACACAGATGAGCACTAGCTTTCCAATCCAAATGCAAGGCTTTAATCAGCCCTGAGAAACACTTAAAGCACGCAGAGCCTCTAAAATGCATTATCTTCTGGGAAAAAAAAATCCACTCCCCCACACACAAAACAATTCCCTTGTTTTTATCATGAAAGAAACAAAAGATACCAACAAAATGCTTTCATGTATCCCCTAAATAATGCCTATAATTAAATGCACCATGTACGTGATTGAGCAAAATTTCATTTGCTTTCCAGCTTCCCCTAAATAACGCCATAAGATCAAAGCAACAGATCATTTTAAGTTTCTTAGATTTTTTTTTTCAGGCACTAGCATTAATCCATCAAGAACAAAAATATCTTCCTCTATTCTGGAAAAGAACAATGGTAACTGAAGTTTCTCAAATTCATCTCAAATCTAATTATCAATTCAAAATGCTATTTGGAACTTGTTTGCTTCCTGTCACAAAATGGAATTACATTCAGAATTCAAGTTATCTTTTAAAATATTTTTTTAACTTTTAATTATAAGCAATTTCAAACCTTAAAAAAATTGTTCATGTAAGATTAGTGCAAAGAATTGATATATCTTCATTTACCCAGATATCCTGTTGATGTTTTACCAGTTGTCCCAATAATATTCTTTATGATCAAAGGGTCCAATCTAGTGTTATATATCTTTCTGAGTTGTCACATTTCTCTGATCTCCTTCAACCTGCATTAGTTGCTCAGTCTTTTCTTGGTTTTTCTGACCGTCACATTTTTTGAAGATCACTGATCAATTATTTAGTAGAATGTCTTTCGGGGTTTCTCCAGTGTTTCTCCATGATTAGACCCAGGTCATACATTTTTGGCTAGAATATCAACAGAAGTGATGCTGTGTTCTCATTGTCTCCCATTCAAATGGCACAAGATGCCAACTTTTTCGTTACTGGTGGCATTAATATTGGTCACCTGGTATCATCTAGTTTACTCCATAGTTATTTTTGCAATAATAGGTATCTCGTGAGGTGATTCTTTGAGTCTGCAAAATCCTATTTTACATCTCATTTCCATCCGTTAGTTTTACCATCCACTGATATTTCTTACCCAAATTATTTCTTTGATGATCATCAAATAACTTTAAACTCCATCACTCCATCCATATTTATTACTGTAACAAAGAGCCCTCATCTTGCCCCACTTATTTATTCATTTATATCATTGAAGACACATGGATTCCTAGTTTACTGAATGAGCTATAAACCTTTACTATCATCATTGATATGCACATGCAAAAGGTCTGAGATTTGGCTGCCCCATCAAAAAGCTTGGGTAACCTATTCAAGTCACACAGCTGGTAAATTCTGGGTTCAGGAGTAAGACATAGGTTTCTCACTGTATTGATTTTGAAAATATACTTAAGTTTTTTAGAATAATGAAATAAACACTTCATGACTCTGAATATTCAGAATTAAACATTTAGCATTATCTTCCTTTCAGTTTATAGCATTGCTAGGGTTTTGCTAGGTGAGCAAAGTTATTGTTTCAAATCACCCACTATTAGTCGTGAGCTGAATGTTTGTGTCCCCACCTTCAAAATTCACATATGGAGACCCTAACCCTCCATGTGAGGGTTTTATTTGGAGGTGGAGCCACTGGGAAGTATTTAGGTTTAAATGAAGTCAAAAGGCAAGGGCCCTCATGTTGGGATTAGTTTACTCATCATAAGAGGAAGAGGGACCAGAGCTCTTTCTCCTCGTGTAAGGATACAATGAGAAGGAGGCCATCTGTAAGCCAGCATGATGTCCTCACCACAAACCACATCTTCTGGCACCTTGATCTTGGCATTCCAGCCTCCAGAACTGTGAAAAATATATGACTATTGACCACTCTATCTGAGGTATTGTGTTATAGCAGCCCAAGCTGGCCAAGACACTATTTTAACAAATCTAATAGTAACATAATAAAAATAGATTTTAAATAATTTTGGCATTTGCAACAACGTGGATGGACTTGGAAGGCATTATATTAAGGGAAATAAGTAAAAAGACAGATATTGTATGATACCACTTATGACTTTCCTATAGCTCAGATGGTAAAAAAAATCTACCTGCAATGCAGGAGAATGGAGGCTTGATCCCTAGCTCAGAAAGATCCCCTGGAAGAGGAAATGGCAAGCCACTGCAGTATTCTTACCTGGAGAATTCCAAGGACAGAGGAGCCTGGCAGGCTACAGTCCATGGGGTCACAAAAAGTCGGACACGACTAAGTGACTAACACACACACACATCACTTATATGTGGAATCTAAAAAAATAAAAATACAACAAACTAGTGAATATAACAACAACAAAAATAAATAAATAAAACAGACTTATAGAGAACAAACTAGTGGTTACCAGTGCAGGGAAAGGACAGTTTAGAGGTGGGAAATTAAGAAGAGCGAATTATTAGATATCAAATAAGTTACTAGGATGTAGGGTACAACACAGGGGACATGGCTAATATTTTATAGTAACTATAAATGAAGTATAATCTATAAAAATTTTGAATCACTGTATTGTACATCTGTAACTTATATAATAAAAATATAATTAATTAAAGATAATGAAAAATATTTTCAGTTCTATGAAAGTCATCAAGAAATGTCATGTGCATATTTCTAAAGTAATGACACTGTCTCTTACTGTCACTGTTAGAAATTTACAGAATGTTTTATGGCATATAGTCTTACTTTAGAAGGATAGAATTTGATCACATTTGTGTATTTTCCATACAGCTCAGGAATTCCTGGTTTTGATTAAGAAACTCTCCCTCTCCAATTTTATGCCTGCAGGAATAAGGAAGGAGGACTCAGAGAATAATGACTAAAAATAGGGTAAAGATGACCTGTTGGTAGCTCCCTCAATGTTACTTTTTTTTTTTGCTACCGTTTACAAATGAAACCCAACTGCATGCACTAAAAGCTGAATTGCTATTTTGGGCATTTGGATCAGAGTGAGCTATCCAGCAGGGAACTAGGAGACATGGGACTTCATGTCAGGAGATTACAAGAGGACTCTGTGTGTCTGCTGTTGGCTCTGGTTTTTAGCTCTCTAGGCTGGCAGGGTCTTCATGTCCCACATATCTGAATGCTCAGCTCCTGCTGCTGGTCAAAAGTCTCAGATTTCTTCTTCAGTGACAGCAAGGGCAATTGAGGACTCCTGTCAGTGGTTACCGCTCTGGTGTCTTACTAAAAGGCAGACATGAGCAAAGCATGGTCTGGAATCCTACAAGCTTGAGTTCAAATCCCAGCCCTTCCACTTCTTATCCTGATGTCTTGGGTAGGTTTTTTGATCAATCTGAGCCTTACTTCTGTCACTACCATTTGAAATGTAGGAAATAGTTATATATATTGTATACGCAATGTAGGATGTGGTTATGAATATGTTGCATGCTGAGTGTGAAATGATTGATACAGAAGTAACACTATACAACTGAGATGGAGTTTCTTCTGGGCTTCAGAGTGTGTGAAATCTTTTGAGAAGGCAAGCATTATATGCATTATAGATCTATGCATTATAGATCACTGGAATAGCTAGGATTAAAATTATTATACATAGTAAAAGGATTTAATAGCCCAGAGGGAAAAGGACTGGATGATGGGAGGTTCCCCAAGGGTGAGAGAGGCTTCTGTGGGTCTTTGTGGTTGGGCAGGACTGGGGTGAAGGAAGCAGTGGGGCATTCTAGGCATTTCCAGTTTAGTTTAAATAGCAAAGTCATTTGAATGTCTACTAAGTGGCAAGATTTATGTTGACACTTTAACTATGATGTTCAACAAGAAAAAGTTCTATTTGTTTCCTAGGCTGCCAGAACAACCTACCAGAGCCCAGGTGGCTTACACAGAAATGTATTCTCTCTCATCTGTAAGCTGGAAGTCTGAGGTCAAGGTGCTGGCAGGGCCTCCCTCATTGAAGGCTCTAGAGGAGAACCTTCCTGGCGTCTTCCTACTTCTGGCAATCACTGGCAACCTGTGATGTCCCTCTGCTTGCAACTGTGTCTCTCCAATCTCAGCCTCAATTGTCACTTGATCATCTTCCCCCCATGTTTCTTTGTTGCTTCTTGTCTTATAAGGACACCTGTCATATTCAACTAAGGACCTGCCCTACTCTAGTATTAGCTCATCTTAACTTGCCTCATTATTATATTTGCAAAATCCCTATTTCCAAGTGACTTCACCTTTATAGGTACCAGGGCTGGGGCTTCAACATATCTTTGCAGGGTTTCAAGAGATATTTAAAAATAGTCAAGCCACAGTAAGGTCTCTCACCATTAGGAGTTCCTAGTAAGAGACAGAGACATGAAATAAAAAGGCAATTGTAATATCATTTGAAATATGCTATGTTAACTACTTGTCCATGGGGGCATATGGTGATAAATTAGACGATTAGTGTTTAATTAGACAGCAGGTGAAGGGGACTGTCAGGGAGACTTCCTATGATAACGTGTCAGCTGAATTATGAAGATGATCTGCTGTCAGCCAAATGAAGACATGGAGAAAGTCAATCCAAATGAAAGGAACAACACAAATGAAGTCAAGGAGAAATGAAATACTTTCTGGGTAGAGAAAACTGTAAGCAAAACTTCAATATTGATAGACAAGTAAGAGTCAGAGAAAGCAGAAGAGAGAAACCTGGGGGTCTAGGTTGAGCCTGTGTATAGGGAGCTGTGTCTTCTCACTTTAGGAAGCTTAGGCTTTCATTCAGCTTCCATCGGTTACTAGAATAGTGCCTATCACAGTGTGGTCAGGTCATTGGTTGAGGTAAAGGGCATGTAATTGCCTTAATTACAATCATTACAGTGGGCCAGCCCAGAAGTTCACAGTACTACTGTGCATGGAAAATATGAGTGAAAATTAAAGTATGACCAGCCTGCAAATGCATTGGAGTAATGGTTTTTAAATGCATTGGAGTAATGGTTTTTAAATTGAACTGCCAACTCATGCAAGCATATCAAGTTTGTTTGGAAGTTCAAAGATGGAGTTTCTGATTCATGGACACTCAGTGACATAGAAGAAGACCAGGAACAAAAAAGGATTCATAGCAACATAAATCTTCTTGCTAATCATAATTGCAAACATTTAAGTTATAAGCTGTAATAGGTTAGCACTTTTTGTTAGCAGCAGATATACTGTTTAAAATAAGGCAGATGTGATAGTCTTGGCTCTCAAGGATTTTAATAAATAGAATCCAAAATGTGTTTGGGGAACTATATACAAGAATGCACAGCCTTTAACATAGAACACAATTTCTTCCTCTAGCCCAGTACCCCTCCTTCATGGGGACAAGGAGACATTCCAGAGATAGTCCTTAATATTATTTCATACAATTCCTTCCTCTAAACAAAACTCATTGTTGCTTTGCTATCCACAGCTGTCCTCCTGAGATGTGTCTATTGCAAACAGAGGGGGACCCTCAGAACTATGGTTCCCATAAGCAATTACTGAAGAACAAGGTTATTTGAGGGGCATTCCTTTCTGCAGAGGTTGGTGTCGGGAAAAAGCAACTCTGCTTTTTTATAGCAGGACCCTCATTTCCCTGTGCAGGCTAGCACAGGGGCTTCTGACAGGTCGGGAGCAAGGGAAGGAATCATGGGCACTTGAAGTGCTGAAGTCCGTGTCCCCAGACACTACTTAGAAAGGGCCTTATTTTTGGCCTCGTGCCCTTCTCCAGTTTCATTTCCACTGAAGAGTGGTTTGAACTCTGTGACCTTTTCCATCAACACTCATGGCTAAAATTAAATTGCAGAGTCCAGGTGAAGAAGGAGCTCAAGCCCCTTTCTAAAGGCCACCATGATGAACATCGCTTACCAGGAAGGGGAGGAGAAACTCCCTAACCCAGGATGTGCATCTGGAAGGGAAACAGAAGAAGTTTACACAAATTCCAGTGGATGGTGAGGGATTTAAAGATGAATACACTCTGTTCTCAAGTAGCTTAAACTCTAGTGGGAAACCTGAGAGGTACAGAGTGAATTCCATTACAGAGCATTTTAGTACAAGGGATTTAATGGAGTGATTAAAGATAGTGATAATCATAATAGATATCATCTATAGAACTCAGTTTTTATGTTCCAATTCCTTTCATATACATAATCTCAGTTGATTATCAGAGCATCTCTTTTTTATAAGATGGTTCATCCTATTATTTTCCCACTTGAAAGTTGGAGAAACTGAGGCAAGGTAGACAAAGTGTACTGAACAAAATAGAAGTGTCTGGAATCAATGTAAATCTCTCCATTTCTAAATACTATGCTGTGATCCCAAATAAAATGCTAATCCAGGATGGAGCACGAAGAGCTGGATTCTGACTGGTACTAGGCAGAGGTACTTTGGTTACAAGTAGATTCTATGGCCTGGATTACAAAATCTATAACATTATGATTTGTCTTTATGCATCTGTTTTCAGTGTGGGCAGAATATTAAGAAACACAAGATATGTTTTCCAAATGGTTAGGAAGTTAGCTCTCATTGACTCATGTGTTTATTCATACTTCTTTGTAGTCATCTCTTTCTCAAATGCTTTTCCATTCCCTCCACTCATTGCTTATACAATTCAAGAAAAGTTTGATATAAGCCACTGGGAATCCCCTTTTATCCGATCAGGAGCCAGGTCCAAAGGAAAGCAAACCCTTGGTTTGGGAAGCTCCCAGAATATTGAAGTAAACATGAAACTCCAAGGTGAAAGGTGGAAGTAGTCTTCTTTTAAAGATATTCCTACACATAACTCTGGGAGTTGGTGATGGACAGGGAGGCCTGGCGTGCTGTGATTCATGGGGTCGCAAAGAATCGGACACGACTGAGCAACTGAACTGTACTGAACACGTAATCAAGTGCTATGACTAACTTCCTGGAAATACTTACAAAATCTCTTTAGAGAGAAAGCCAGAGACATTTTGTGTCATTGTTTATTAGCCCTGAATGAAAATGCCCTTTTGCTCAGCCCCAGGTGAAGAATAAGTCCATAATGTACAAGAGACATCCCATCATTTCTTCAGTATGAAGATATTTCATTCATCAGTTAAATCTACCTCTCCTTGATGAGTATGTGTTACATGACAAGGGATCATTAATTACATTTGTTGAAAAAAACAAATGTCAAGGAATAAGTACTTTGATATTATTTGTCTTGGGTATGTTCAGTTCAGTTCAGTCACTCAGTCGTGTCCGACTCTCTGTGACCCATGGACTGCAGCATGCCAGGCCTCCCTGTCCATCACCAACTCCCAGAGTTAACATAGACTCATGCCCATCAAGTCGGTGATGCCATCCAACCGTCTCATCCTCTGTTGTCCCCTTCTCCTCCCGCCTTCAATCTTTCCCAGCATCAGGGTCTTTTAAAATGTGTCAGCTCTTCACATGAGGTGGTCAAAGTACTGGAGTTTCAGCTTCAGCATCAGTCCTTCCAAAGAATATTCAGGACTGATTTCCTTCACGATGGACTGGTTGGATCTCCTTGCAGTCAAAGGGACTCTCAAGAGTCTTCTCCAACTCCACAGTTCAAAAGCATCAATTCTTCCGCACTCAGCTTTCTTTATAGTCTAACTCTCATATCCATACATGCCATGCATGGGTATGCTAAACTGGAAATGCCATTTTTGGTGCTTCTAATATCTCACTTGCATTAGGAAAATCAGTGTAGCATATGGAAGAGGGCTGACAGGTATTTAAAGGCACAAGTGCAATTCTGGTTCAACCAATAATTTGTCTGAGCCTCAGATTTTCCCTATAAGTTTTCTTCCCAATAATACAGAAAGTTTAGGTAAGAGATTTCTAAGCTTCCTTGTAGCTCCAAACACCTACCATGTATTTCAGGGTCTGCAATAGAAGACTAACAGTTTGATCTATTCTGATAGCAATTTCCAAGTGTTTGCTCTTTGAAAAAATGGCTGTTCAACCCCAATAAACATACTTTCTTAGTCTGGTCCATAGTGATCCTTGATAACTCAATCACACCTGCAGATAATCACTTCTACTTAGCTTAAGAAAGTACACTGGTGTTGGCCTCATGCTTGAAACATGGCTCAGTAGTGTTGTCCTAACACAGTGTCATTATTGAATTTATTTGTCTTACTCTAAGAGGGATAGTTCTGGAAATGACTTGTCTGGGAAGAAGTAAGAGCAGCCCAAGAATTAAGTGACCATGAGCTATGTGATCTCAAGCATGCTTATTCTACAAGGTGGCTTAGCTTAAAACAAACAAAGTGAGCTTTTGTCTCTGTGATGCATGGTTGACTTTTTTTCTTTCTATACTTGAGAACACTCACCTGATCCTTAGGAGGTGGGGAGACAGATAAAGCCATAAACTTGCCAGATCAAAGGCCATTGTCAAATAAACAGAATTGTCATTAAATGTTAAGGAATATGTGCTTTTTTGCTGCCTAGAAATAGGAGCTATGAAGCATACAGGACGTGGAAATGCCAGGTGTGATGCTTCTAATTCCTGATTCCGTTAGAAAAATCATTGTGAGATAGATGACAGCTGAATTGGTATTAGAAGCAATGAGTTCAAGTCTGGCTTCTCTGCTGATGTCAACAAAACATCTTAAATTATGTGGGGCGGGGCGCATCTCAATTTCAATACCAGTGTGAAAGTGGAATAAGAAGCAAAGTATTTTGTGGAATACTCCTACTGTGTGGCAGGCATTTCATCATAATTTAATCCCCTTTGCAAACAATCATGAAGGTATTATTGACTCCACACTTATTCATAAGAAAACTAGGACTGGGAGGGATTTAATAACTTCTCCAAGTTACTACTAGTAGAATAGAGATGACTTCTGGTCTTTCTGACCAATGGCTCTTTCTATAGCAGTACACTACCTTTTTAATTTAAGAAGAAAATTTTCTTTTAAAAAGTAAAAATTTCCAGTCTCAGAATAAAGGCAGAAACAGAAATTAAAATGATGATATTACACCTATGATCTTGAGATATTTTTGTCAAGAAGGAAGTTTTCAGGGGAAGGTAAAGAAGGAGTTATGTGGTAGTGGTGGTTTAGTGGCTAAGTTGTGTCTGACTCTTGTGACCCCATGGACTGTAACCCGCCAGTCTCCTCTGTCCTTGGGATTTCTCAGGCAAGAATACCAGAGTGGGTTGCTGTTTCTTTCTTCATGGGATCTTCCTGACCCAGGAATCAAACCTGCATCTTCTGCATTGCAGGTGGTCTCCTGCATTGCAGTTGAATTCTCCACCACTGAGCCACCAAATACAAAGGAGTTAAATGAATGTGAAAACTGTTATGGTTAAATCTGAAGATGTATTTAAAGTACAATGTTTTCCTCCTTATAAAGAAATAGTTGTTTATTATTTAAAAAAAAAAAACTTAGGGGAAAATAAGCAAAAAAAATAATAATAAGGCACTCCCAATATATCAATATTTTGATATTTCTACTCATAAAGTAACTAAATTTTTTCTAACCCTCATTATGTCTTTTAACTATGAGATCTCATTTATTTGGACTTCATTAATTCAAAATTACTAATAAACTAGCGGTAGGCTAGATTACATCTGGCATGTAACAGTAACTGAATAAATATTTGAATGAGTGAATGGCTGAAAAAAATCATCATATGATTTGTCAAAAATGGGGAATTTACAAGTTTTTAGGTGAGATTCAACTGTAAGTTGAACACCCATTAATTCAAGGTCTATCCCAAGTCATAGAATACATAAAAATAAGGTTAAAGACAAGGTTCCTAATTTCAAAGTACTTGAAGTTAAAAAGCCCTTCTAGGAAGCAGAATATAAAATACACTACAAAGAGTATTCAAACTAGTACAGCCACTGTGGAAAACAGTGTGGAGATTCCTTAAAAAACTGGAAGTAGAACTGCCCTACAACCCAGCAATCCCACTGCTGGGCATACACACTGAGGAAACCAGAATTGAAAGAGACACATGTACCCCAATGTTCATCGCAGCACTGTTTATAATAGCCAGGACATGGAAGCAACCTAGATGTCCATCAGCAGACGAATGGATAAGAAAGCTGTGGTACATATACACAATGGAGTATTACTCAGCCATTAAAAAGAATACATTTGAATCAGTTCTAATGAGGTGAATAAAACTGGAGCCTATTATACAGAGTGAAGTAAGTCAGAAAGAAAAACACCAATACAGTATACTAATGCATATATATGGAATTTAGAAAGATGGTAGTGATGACCCTATATGCGAGACAGCAAAAGAGACACAGATATAAAGAACACATTTTTGGACTCTGCGGGAGAAGGCAAGGGTGGGATGATTTGAGAGAATAGCATTGAAACATGTATAATTACCATATGTGAAACAGATCACCAGTCCAGGTTCGATGCATGAGAAAGGCACTCAGGGCCAGTGCACTGGGATGACCCTGAGGGATGGGTTGGGGAGGGAGGTGGGAGGGGGGTTCAGGATGTGGAACACACGTACACCCATGGCTGATTCATGTCAATGTATGGCAAAAACCACCACAATATTGTAAAGTAATTAGCCTCCAATTAAAATAAATAAATTTTTAAAAAAGAAGATTCTAATCATAATGAGGTTTAAAAAGTAAACATCCTTAGGAATGCTTATATCACTGAATACTAATGAATATGAAAAAATTAAGCATTTAGATGGGAATTTAGTGAATATATTGCGATCAATCCTTTGATTTCACTACAAAGATCACATCGTGTTAATTTGTTTGTTTAAAGATAGTTTTCTGACAATGAGAAACTAGGGATGACTTGCTGCAGCCTCTTTGGGTCCCTCTGTAGTAACACTCTCAGGCAAATTTGGTCACCCTGTTTTGACACTTTTCTCAGCTGTTAAATGAAGCATTTGCAGGACATAGGATGTTTCAAGAACATTAGCTTTAAAGCTGGAAGCCTTCTCTCTCTCCTCTTCAGTTTTGCTGCTCATTGCATCATGAGGCTGCAGACACATAACTAAAATTTAAATAGTCTACACCAGATCACTATTTCCCAAACTTCAGACATTTACGCATCATAATCACAGTTTTGCCAAATTCACATGTCACTCAAGCAACCACTCTGCACCCTGTGTGTATGTGATTCTCTCATGCATGCTGCATACTAAGTCGTTTCAGTGGTGTTTGACTCTGCGAACTTAGGAACTGCAGCCCACCAGGCTCCTATATCCATGGGATTCTCCAGGCAATAATACTGGAGTGGGTTGCCCTGCCCTCCTCTAGGGGATCTTCCTGACCCAGGGATCAAACCGACATGTCTTACATCTCCTGCACTGGCAGCTGGGTTCTTTACCACTAGTGCAGATGTGAGAGTTGGACCATAAAGAAGACTGAGTGCTGAATAATTGATGCTTTTGTACTGTGATGCTGGAGACGACTCTTGAGAGTCCCTTGGACAGCAAGGAGATTAAACCAGTCAATCCTAAAGGAAATCAACCCTGAATATTCATTGGAAGGATTGATGCTGAAGCTGAAGCTCCAGTACTTTGGCCACCTGATGCGAAAAGTCAAATCATTGGAAAAGACCCTGATCCTGAGAAAGATTGAAGGCAGGAGGAGAAGGGACAAAGAGGATGAGATGGTTGGTTGGTATTACCGACTCATTGGACATGAATCTGAGCAAACGCCAGGAGATAGTGAAGGACAGGAAAGCCTGGCATGCTACAGTCCATGGGGTGGCAAAGAGTCAGACACAACTGAGTAACTGAACACCACCACCACCACCACCTGGGAAGGCCAGTTCTCTCATAGTATAAGCTAATATACTATGTGCAATCACTGATTTATGCTTTATTAGTATTTTCCAATATATGTTAAGATATATTGTATGCACAATCATTAAACTGGAGTGTGATTACTATAATCACTCTGCTTATTACCATAGATTTACATGGTCGTGCTTCAGATACAGAGGGATAGCTGAAACAGAGCCACTTCAGGAACAAAAGTCTGTGCCTACTGCTGCTGCTGCTGCTAAGTCGCTTCAGTCGTGTCCGACTCTGTAAGACCCCATAGATGGCAGCCCACCAGGCTCCCCCATCCCTGGGATTCTCCAGGCAAGAACACTGGAGTGGGTTGCCATTTCCTTCTCCAACGCATGAAAGGGAAAAGTGAAAGTAAAGTCACTTAGTCGTGTCCGACTCTTCGTGACCCCATGGACTGCAGCCTACCAGGCTCCTCCATCCAAGGGATTTTCCAGGCAAGAGTACTGGAGTGGGGTGCCATTGCCTTCTCTAGAAAATCATTATTAGTGATGAATACTAGAAAACATCTAAGACTTCAATATTTTGTCATTATTGCTTTTAGTATCATGGAAGAAAACATACCAGACACCGGATATATAAATACAATCTACGTCCCATCTATCAGCTGTCTATCGATCTGCTTCTTAATCCAATGTCTCTTTGTCCTCTTGCCATTTTCTTAGCACTCAAGGCATGTCTTGTCACTCCCCTGCTTAAAAATGTTGATAATGTCTCAGAATCTGCAGACAGTCTTCAAAGCCTTTCAAAGTTTGGCCTTTTGAACATACACCAATTTTTCACCCTTGCCTTCATAAACCCCTTAGCGGAAATATTAGCTCAGGGTCCCCCAGATATATCCTGTCTTGCTGGTCCTTGCCCTTGTTCATGACATCCTCTGCCTACTTCACCATGTGAAATCCCATTTACACTTCAAGGAGTGCCACTGTGGGCTGGTGTTTGGATCTCTGATAGGCTCTCTCTAGTCTGTGTACCCTTGCTTATACAGTTTTTATTCAGGCAAATATTTAATATAAAAGGGTAGGTTGGAATGTTGAAAAAATAGTTTGTCCCATAGTTCTTTCACTTTATAGCATTGTGGCCATGAGAATGTCATGTACCCTCTCAGAAATATCCTTCCTAATTTGTAAAATGAAGCACAGTATTAAACTGGGTTTTACGTCTTCTATCAGGTGTCCCCCCACCTCCTTGACCCACCCCTGGACTGGACTACTTGCTATGAGGTCCCATAGCAACCAAAGTTAACTCTGTATATTCTAGTGATATTACCTGCTTTCTTGCTTGTTTCACTTACTAGACTGCGAGTTCTTTGAAGGCAAAGAAATATACCATTTTTGTCATCGTTCCTCTGGTGACTAGCTGTGTATATAGTCTTTAAAAATAGGTGTAGGTTGAATGAATGAATGAATTGGATTGTCTGTTATAAAGAGCCTAGATGATAAAAACAAAATGAGATAATGTACATATAGACTACTGCTAAAGGCATCTATCATATATTAGTTAAGAAAGCACTTTTGAAACATAAAATGTGGTAACTGTGAGATGGGGTAGTGGAAAGAAATAGAAACCAAGAATGAAAGCTTTCCCCAAAAGTTAACATTGAGTTATTAGTTTTTTATTAAATTATAATAACCTCAAGTCCCAATGACTCATGGAGAGAATCAAATAGGGTAATAAGTTGCATTTGAAAAAAAGAAAACAGTCTTCAACTATTCTTAACATGAAGCAAAGTGGTATATTTAATTAGTAGATCTGGAACCACTCATTTAGTGCCAAACCATGAGTACAAAGGATAACAGAACATAAAATGGCTGATGTAGCATCTTCTTTCTGAGGGAAAAAATGGCATACCAGTCTCTGCTGTGTTCTCTATCCTCTGTTCACAGGCATCAGTAAACAGATACACGTTAAACAGATATCCGTTATCATTTATTGATCATGACTGACAGTAGAATTTAAAAAGTAACATTCTGTATGTGTGTGTGCTTGTGTGTGTGAACATCCATTAGTGTATACATGCTGCTCAACACACATTTACCCTTCCAGTATTCAGAAAAAAATATCCTAATTTTCTCCAGGAGATCACGGCAAGCCCACTCCAATCTCAGTTGTTCTGGATGGAATCCACATTTTGCTGAAAATTACACCACGGAACTTAAATTTAAGCCAATTAGTATATACTTCCTTCTAGCTTCATAGATTGAAAGTACAACCCAATTAAAACCAATGATAAGAAGTGAAGGGGTTTTTTTTTTTTTTTTTTTTTTTTTTGAGAATCCTGGATGTGAGCCTAGAAGTTACTGGAATTCATTTTATATCTATAAGGAAAGAGATCTGAAAAATATATAACATGTAGGGGGAAGGGAAGGTGAGAACTGAAGAGAAAAAAGTTGGGAATCTGATTTTGATGACACTACAGAACATTTATAACCAGCTATACCTGAGCTAACCACTTACAGCCAGGTATACCTGAGCTATGTGTGTTTAGAATTTTCAGTTAAATATGTGTTGATTAAGACAATTTGCATCAATTTTTAATTGCATACAACCAAAAAGAGGCAATGAAGAATAGTCTTTCTCCTCAAGAGCTTACAGATTAGAAGGGAATCAGATTTCAATGATCTGTAAACAGATTATTGCAACTCATGAGGGCATCAGGTTCGAGAAATGACTAGAATAAATTTTTGGAAAGGAAGACACATACATACACGTGACTTGGGCAGAGTCATAGAAGATGACATGAGAGAAAAACTGTTCAGCTTGTCTTTGAGAGAAAGGGTGGGCTGTTGAGTCAAATAAGAGGGGGGAAATTATTTCACACAGAGGGACAAGTGTGCATGAAGATGTAAAGGGGCATACTTCAGTATGGGTGGATGGTGAACTGGTTTTGAAGTAGAGGTTGAATAAATAGTTGGTGCCAGATTGTCAAAGCCTTGAATGGCATGGTCAGGGGCCTGGATATTGAGTGTAAGCAGGAACCCTAAAGAATTTTGAAGGCTGGAATTACATGATTCCCCCTCTCCTTTGTTCACTTTGAATAATATGGATTTGGAGGCAGGGGGTGAAATTAGGACATCTTTTATTAACCTAAGGAAGAGATGATGTACGGTTATAATAGTGAAAGTAGGAGGAAACTCTAAGAATCATGATCATTTCATGAATTTTAACTTTCTAGCCTAAAGTCATTCACCTATTTTGTACTAGCTGGATACTCTTAAGAGGTAGCAACGTGTATGGCTAAGATTGTGGAACCAAAATTCAGGTTTGTACAAAGCTCTGTCACGTACTAGCTGAGCGGTCTTCAGAAATTACTTCAACTTTGTGTGCCACTATTCCTATCTGAAAAATGGAGATGATCACAGTACCCACCTATGGTGTTGCCATGATAAAATAAATGAATACAAGTGGAGGGTTTAGAACAATGCCTAGCACATGGAATGCATTCAACAAATATGAGACAAGATTATTTTACTCTGCCTTCATTATTTCTGTTTACTCCAGATAAATTTCATTAATCACCACTACTCTTTGATTTTTACCAGTGGAGAAATTGAGGCTCAGAGAAGTTATTGATTAGCTAGACATACAAACTAAGTTAGTTGCAGAGCTAAGATGTGAATCAGCCATTTCTTTGGCTCTAAAGCCAGTATTTCAACCTTTGACATATTATATTCTTTCCTCTGTCTTGAGTCATGATTTTCCTGTGACTCCCGAAGAATTTCCTGCACTTTACTTAAAATGACTGCATTCTTCATAAAGCCACTCTCTGGCAGCCCATAGTTTGCTCATCTTTTTGCCATAATTCTGTTGGAGACCTAGAATAGCATGTTTGAAGGCTAAGAGTCTTCAGTTTTTTTTTATAAGAAAGTGGTTCCAAAGACTTTTCACTGAGAACCAGAGCTGGCAAAAGCTGTTCAAATGCTGGGGATTTGTGATTAAGGGTCGTATCTTGGTAGAGCTGGTGGTTTTACTGTTGCTTTTGGTGGTGGTGTTGTGGTTGATTGTGGTGCTTTGGTTACTAATCAGTTTTTAATTGCTCCCTTCTCTTTATTGACCAGAGTATAAAGTGAAAAATAGTGATGGGAGCTGGGGTTAGGGGAGTGGTTTGGGCAAAATCAGAGAACCAAATGAGATTGGTGAGTCTGTACTTTGTCCTACCTGCTCTAGAATACTACCAGAAGTTCAAGGCACTATTGAGGATACCAGATGAGAAGGTAATGGCAGTGAAGGCTTGGGGCTACTGGAGGGCACACATATCCCCATCAGAGTCTTAATTGCTTCATCAGTTCAGTCGCTCAGTCATGTCTGACTCTTCGTGACCCCATGGACTGCAGCACACCAGGCTTCCCTGTCTATCACCAACTCCTGGAGCTTGCCCAAACTCATGTCTATTGAGTCAGTGATGGCATCCAAACATCTCATCCTGTCATCCCCTTCTCCTCCTGCCTTCAGTCTTTCCCAGCATCAGGATCTTTTCCAATGAGTAGGCTCTTCTCATCAGGTGGCCAAAGTATCAGAGCTTCAGCATCCTTCCTATGACTATTTAGGACTGATTTCCTTTAGGATAGACTGGTTTGACCTCCTTGGAGTCCAAGGGACCCTCAAGAGTCTTCTCCAACACCACAGTTCAAAAGCATCAATTCTTTGGCACTCAGCTTTCTTTATGGTCCAACTCTCACATCCATACATGACTACTGGAAAAACCATAGATTTGACTAGATGGATCTTTGCCAGCAAAGTAATGTCTCTGCTTTAATATGCTGTCTAGGTTGGTCATAGATTTTCTTCCAAGGAGAAAATGTGTTTTAATTTTAAGGCTTTCAGTCACCCTCTGGACTTTGGACCCCAAGAAAATGAAGTCTGTCACTGTTTCCATTGTTTCCCCATCTACTTGCCATGAAGAGATGGGACTGCGTGGGCTCTATTTGCCATGAATAGAAAAGTGATGGGATCTATTCGGCCTGAAGTGATGAGACCTTAATATTAAATTATGAAAGGTTAATGTTTATATGCTTCCATTTCCCCTCACGTATAACTTTGGCCAGTTTGCTGCTAAGTCACTTCAGTCGTGTCTGACTCTGTGCGACCCCATAGATGGCAGCCCACCAGGCTCCCCCGTCCCTGGGATTCTCCAGGCAAGAACACTGGAGTGGGTTGCCATTTCCTTCTCCAATGCATGAAAGTGAAAAGTCAAAGTGAAGTCATTCAGTTGTGTCTGACTCTTCGCGACCCCATGGACTGCAGCCTACCAGGCTCCTCCGTCCATGGGATTTTCCAGGCAAGAGTACTGGGGTGGGGTGCCATTGGCCAGTTTAGGCCCCTAATAAATATTTGTTGACTAAAATAAAAAGGAATAAGCAAAGACAATGATTACAGAGTTTCAATTTGAGGTGATAAAAGCTTTTAGAAACAAGTTGATGGTTGCACACCAGTGTGAAGAAAGTAAAGACACTGAACTATACACTTGAAAATGTTTAAGTGGCAACATATATATATACACACACATAGAAACATACATACAGATAGTTTTTTTTTACAACAATAAAATAATAAGCAAAGAGCAAGCAAGTGAATGAGTTAATGCATGCATAGATAAGTGGGATGGATGGGGGAACAGATGAACACATTTGCAAAAGAACAAGTGAACAAATGATTGAATTTTCCATGTGTTTTCAAGGATTAAGTTGTTTCCATAGAATGCCAGGTGCAAGTACTGGTCTCACACAGCATGGGACTCTGGCATGCTAAAAGGAAAAGAATAAACGACATTGTTTTATTTAGAGGAACAGCTGTTGATCATGAGCTGTAAATTTTTTCCTAATGTAATGGCCATTGAGAGAAAGCTCTAATACGTCACAGAATTGAGTGGTGCCAGAAATGGCTGTAACCCTCTTAGGGCCTCATGTGGTTGGTCTGCCAAAACAACGATGCTTAAGTGTTCAGAGGACTATCCCATCTACCTTCTTATTGGAAAATGCAGTAGTCTGGACCATATGGGCTGAAAAAGAGAAACCTCTCTAAATAATCTTTTATTTTAAGAAAAAGGTTTTCCCCAATAAAAACACAAAAGGCAAGGTCATACACTGAAAAGATTATGATGAATTACAACTTTCTCTCATAATGATAAAAAAATTAAGTCAATTTAGATACATGCTGCAGTCTCACTTCATTGTCGTGAGATTACACGAAACAATAAGCTCTTGGTAAGAGGGTTTGGTATTTTACATTTGTCATAAACACTCAGGTCACCAGCAACAGCTGAGGGGTGGTCAAGTTTCCATGTAAGACTGTTGAGAGGAAAGAGTTAATGATTCTCTTTGGCATCTTATAAACCTTGTACCCTGAATGAACTCTAATCTCAAAATTTTCATTAGCGATTTTTCTTTAAATTACAAAGACTGTGAGAGGTAGCAAGATATATTGGAAAGAAAATGAAATTTGGAGTTATATAAATTCAACCAAAGGCTAGGGCAGTTTTGTGCTGTCAAATTTCTAAGGTTTTGAAGCCTTGTTTGGATTGAAAACACAATCCCTACCTTTTAGAGAGAGTATGTCCTAACCACTGAATATAATACTTGTTGCAGAATAGACATAATAAATATCCTTTGGTGTTAATTTAAGAACAACATTGGTCTAGAATTTTAAAAATTAAATTTTAGTGAAATTTTTTAAATTTTCATTGATTTACACGAGACGCTGAGAAATTCACTTTCTCTCTTTAGGTCTTCCTCTTGTTTACGTGAATGAATGGGACTTGATGAGTTTTAGAATCCTCCTTTGCTTTGACATTTTAAAGGCTCTAGAGAAGAAATTTATGGTTACGAGGGGGGAAAAGTGGTATGGAGGGATAGATTCGGAGTTTGGGACTGACATGTTCACACTACTCTATTCAAAATAGATAACCCACAAGGATGTACTATATAGCACAGGGAACACTGTTCAGTATTCTGTAATAACCTAAATGGAAAAAGAATTTGAAAAAGAACAGGTATATATAGGAATGAACCACTTTGCTATACACCTAAAACCAATACAACATTGTTAATCACTATGCTCCAATATAAAAAAAATTTTTTTTTTTAATTAAAAGTCTATCTTTAGTCAAGGTCAGGGATTCAGAGTGACCTTTCAGTTTCCTGGGTTTGGTAGTTGACTGGGGTCTTACTACACCAACAAGGAAAGGGGCATTAATAGCTTTATATAGAAACCAAAATCTCCTCAATATACACCAAAAGCCTATTCCAGGGAAAGTAAGTTTCTTTGGTATTTTCTGTCCTTAAATCCAATTCACAAGCAATTTATGAGTGACTGGACTGATATCCTTCCTGGATGTCATTCACAGGACTCTTCAGACAGAATGGAAACCCTTCCAGGTTGGGTTTGGGAGTCATAAGTAATCAGAGAGGCCATGATATCCCACAGACACTGAGCACGTAGAGTTAACGGTAGGGCAACCACCTCATCATCCACACAGCCTGACAAATATCTGAGTCATCCTGACCCCATCTCTTTACTCCAGATCAGTTAATTCACTCATTCCACAAATCCTGTCGGATCTAACTTCTTGAGGTCATTGGAATCTATTCAATTCTCTCAAATCCCCATTATCTAATTCCAAGTCTTGGACTACTTCAACAGGTTCTAACTGAACTTGAAGCCTTTAATTTTAATCCTCAGCAAGCCATTTTCCAAGCTGTTGCACTCCACCTTCAGTGGTCCCAATTTTCCTTGAGGCACAATTCAAGCTCCTTTACTGAAGGTGATGATGAGGTTCCATATTTGCAGGCCTAGCTTTCTTCTTGGAGAAGGCAATGGCATCCCACTCCAGTACTCTTGCCTGGAAAATCCCATGGACAGAGGAACCTGGTAGGCTGTAGTCCATGGGGTTGCTAGGAGTCGGACACAACTGAGCAACTTCACTTTGACTTTTCACTTTCATGCACTGGAGAAGGAAATGGCCACCCACTCCAGTGTTCTTGCCTAGAGAATCCCAGGGATGGGGGAGCCTGGTGGGCTGCCATCTATGGGGTCACACAGAGTTGGACACGACTGAAGCATCTTAGCAGCAGCAGCTTTCTTCTTATGCCACATCCTCAACCACTCATCCTTCCCCATGCTTATCTCCATCCATCCCACACTACAAGCTTGCCCTTCAACCTGTCATAATTTAACTTAATTCGGGTCTTCATATATCTACTGTCCCCGGGATGGAATACTGTTCCCCCTCTTCTGTTTGTACTCCTCACCTCCCAATTTCTCCCACAATGATTCCTCCTGACTTTTCTGACCTCAGTTTAGGCATTGCAATCTCCAAGAACTCATTTCTTTTCCCATGTCATCCTCTTCCACCCCAGACTCGATGACAAGATGCTAATGTCCTTGTGTCACCTCCATAGTCAGTTCCCCTTTCATCGTACTTTATTGTCATAGTTTAATTGCCTGTCTCCACTTCCTAAAGTGTAAGTTCAGTGAAGGCTGAGGTTCTGATGATATTCATTATAGAGTTTTCTAGGCATAAAGCATAATAAACAAAGCATATTTATTTAAGTATTTAAATAAAGTACATAAATGAATACATGAATAAATGATAGGATTGAGGCTTGTCTCTAGCACTTACTATTTCTTTGGCCTTGGGAAAATCAATGAATTGTGTTCCCTTACTCTTCTCAACAGAAAAATGAATATGAATTCTCTGACTTCTTTGATCTTTGATTGAGAGGATTTTGTGAGATCACCTATGAGAAGTATGAAAAGTAATGTGATATTGACAAGTGGGGATTGATTCTTACTTATTTGCTTTCTTCTATGAGACATATCAGTTTTAGTACCAGGAGAAATAGGAAGGTAGAGGCTCTAAATTCTTTACAATCTAGTTTGAAGGGAATGGTAATCTTGCTGACTGTTAATCAAACAGTTTCCCTGAATTTGACTTTGACTTCTGTCAGTCCTCTTGGATTGTGTCTTGCAAGAAGAGCCATTTATTTTTGAAAACAAGTTGTACCCTGTGTTCTGTTACTACTTAACTCACCAGTACCACCTGCTCTGCCTTTATGCCCAATTTGACTCAGGCAGAAAAGGATTCTTTTGGTTTGTGCATCCTGAAGAAGGTGGGATCCAAGATAAGTCAGGAGGTTGGAGGAAATCTGTGGACAGTTGATTGAGGGATTGTTGTCCCAGGTCCCATTTTGACAGGTCAGTATAAGGATGAGAGTTGATCTGGAGCCAAGAATGAGTCCAGCTTTCATACTCTGGACTCTGTGCTGCCCAGAGTGGCATGCCACCCTAGGGAAACAGGCTGAGGAAATGATGACTTTGTTTGGCTGTTCAAGGAGTCTCCCAGATTTCAAAGAAAAAGCATGATGCCTCATATCACAACTGTTACACCCTTTGGGACTGGGCAGGTGTGTCAAATTGGGCACATCTGTCTCTGGGTATTTGTTGATCCGAAATGTACATTTAGAATCTTTGGTATGAAAGAGAGAGAGACTGAGTTTGTCCTGGATGTGTGTACCGAGTTTGTAAGTCTGTACAGTGATGATGTAGAAGGACAGGCATAGACAGTAAGAATACAGGCACGAAAATACAAACCAACAGGCAGGGTGCCCTCCAAATATCCCTAAACCAGACTCTGGTTCAAGCACTCTTCTTTAGTTGCCGAAAAAGGATTTATTTCTTGGAAACTAGCAATGCAATAAAAGCCGACCCTCAATTTCCTATAATAACAACAAGCTTCAAGTTTGGCATCCATATCACTGGGGACAAATTGTGCCAAGCCATCAAAAAAGTTAGAACCAGCACCCACAGAGGCTGTTCTCAATTCAGCAAAAGATGTTCTTCTAAAGTGACTGAGGTCTTAGTTCTTCCATCCTGCCCACCCACTGAGCTGCCTTTCATTTTCATACCAGCTCCTTCCACAATCCCTGTCTCTTTCTGCTGGGGCCAGGGAAAAGGTGACTTTCCCTATAGACTCCCCAGGACATCAGCTCCTCCGCCAGGTCAATTTTCACATTTATTGAGGATATGCCTTGAGCCAAAAATGAGCCATGCCTTTCTGGTATGGTGTGGGGCAATCTGATCCTGCCAACATTATTAGTAATTGACATGTGGGAGCATGGAGTGGGGGACGTCTGAATGAGGGCACATCTCTCCTCTCTTGGGGATAGCTTAACTTTCTTTCAGCAGAGAAATGTTTTATGATCAATTTAGGAAATGTTTTTGTTTTTCCCCCTATGCTATGCTATGCTAAGTCATTCAGTCGTGTCCAACTCTGTGTGACCCCATAGATGGTAGCCCACCGGGCTCCCCCATCCCTGGGATTCTCCAGACAAGAACACTGGAGTGGGTTGCCATTTCCTTCTCCAATGCATGAAAGTGAAAAGTGAAAGTGAAGTCGCTCAGTCGTGTCCGACTCTTAGCAACCCCATGGACTGCAGCCCACCAGGCTCCTCTGTCCATGGGATTTTCCAGGCAAGAGTACTGGAGTGGAAGTGCCATTGCCTTCTCCGTTTCCCCCTAAAGAAGCTGCTGCTGCTAAGTAACTTCAGTCGTGTCCAACTCCGTGTGACCCCATAGACGTCAGCCCACCAGGCTCTCCCGCCCCTGGGATTCTCCAGGCAAGAACACTGGAGTGGGTTGCCATTTCCTTCTCCAGTGCAGCAAAGTGAAAAGTGAAAGTGAAGTCGCTCAGTCGTATCTCTTGGCGACCCCATGGACTGCAGCCTACCAGGCTCCTCCATCCATGGGATTCTCCAGGCAAGAGTACTGGAGTGGGATGCCATTGCCTTCTCCCTAAAGAAGCTAAAGTTTATCAACTCTTTTCCAATTTTCCCAGGTGTTATGTAGCATGTGGAGGGGGGAGGGGCAGAGGGGACAGGGTAGCCACAGAAGAGAACAGTGGCTAAATCTCAGCCTCTGTACACTGGTGCCAAATCTAATACCAGAGACAGAGTTTTGGGTAAAGTAGAAAAGAATTGCTTTACTGCTTTGCCAGGCAAAGGGGGCCCCAGCAGACTCTTGCCCTCACAAATTATGTGTCGCAACCCAGGAGGATTTGATGAAGGGTTTCACAGCAATCAGTTCAAGGATGTGGTTGCCGATAAGCTTAGGGTGTGTGAAGGGCCTGTACTCTTTTAATATATTGTGTTGTGTGGGTGCTCAGTCATGTCTGACTCTTTGCGATCCCACGGACAGTGGCCTGGCAGGCTCCTCTGTCTATGAAATTTTTCCAGGCAAGAATACTGGAGGAAATCCTCCAAGGGGTCTTCCCAACCTAGGAACTGAACCCATGTCTCCTGTGTCTCCTGGATTGGCTGGCGACTTCTTTACCACTAGCGCCACATGGTCTCAGGTAACCTTGAGGAGCTTCTCTGGTTCCTCTAGTCTCGCCTCAGGTGGTCTTTTCTGATAGGGAGAATACTGACATCTTCTGTTTGATGAGTTTTATTTCTATAAAAGGATTTAAAGGTATTGTTACAGGTGTCCCTTGAGGTCAAACCAGACTCTGCACCAAGGCTGTACTATTGTTTCTTGACTGCTCATCCCTAGAATCTGCATCCCTCCTCTTCCTGGATTAACAATTGAAATCTGCCCTTTGGAACTCAGGGAAGGTCACGAAGCCTGCCTAGAAAGGCTTCCCAAGCCCAGGAGCCTCTATACCATCCTGCTCAATTTCAAGAGTAGTTTATAGCTATGAATCCGGAAATGCCAATGACATCAGTCAACAATTTATAGAAAGGATGCTGCTGCTGCTAAGTCACTTCAGTCATGTCCGACTCTGTGCGACCCCACAGACGGCAGCCCACCAGGCTCTCCCATCCCTGGGATTCTCCAGGCAAGAATACTGGAGTGGGTTGCCATTTCCTTCTCCAATGCATGAAAGTGAAAAGTCAAAGTGAAGTCTCTCAGTTGTGTCTGACTCTTAGCGACCTCATGGACCACAGCCTACCAGGCTCCTCTGTCCATGGGATTCTCCAGGCAAGAGTACTGGAGTGGGGTGCCATTGCCTTCTATAGAAAGGATAGAAAGCATCGATTAACTTACCAAATCAATTGATAGTGGATGATTAAAGGACTTTTTAATATAATTGACTTTCTATGTTTTCCATAGAATGAACTTCAGGAAGATATGTTGCATTAATCCTCAATTATCACATCAGATCAAATCAGATCATGTCATGTCCGACTCTTTGCAACCGCATGAATCGCAGCACACCAGGCCTCCCTGTCCATCACCAACTCCCAGAGTTCACTCAGACTCACGTCCATCGAGTCAGTGATGCCATCCAGCCATCTCATCCTCTGTCGTCCCCTTCTCCTCCTGCCCCCAATCCCTCCCAGCATCAGAGACTTTTCCAATGAGTCAACTCTTCGAATGAGGTGGCCAAAGTACTGGAGTTTCAGCTTTAGCGTCATTCCTTCCAAAGAAATCCGAGGGCTGATCTCCTTCAGAATGGACTGGTATGTGTGTTATATTAAACCTTCTATTTAAATAGATTCTGAATATTAGAATATGGCCGTTATGAGCCTTAAAACTGAAAAGGACCTAAAAAATCCCAATGGTTTGCATCTTGTGGTTACCACTATTGAACAGTTTTATTTACCTCACAATACAGAATTGTTCCATTTAAAAAAAAAAAAAACTGTAATGACCAACCTCCATTTATTAAAACTAATGTATTATTTTTCCTTTTACATTATTCAAAACATGCATGATGACATCAATATTTTTTAAAACAGTAAACAATGATCCCGTTACTTTCCCTATGTCCTATAAAATATTGAAATATAGCTTTTGGATCCTCCACCTTACTAACTACAAAGAACACTTTAAGTCAAGAAGTACTAAATTGAGAACCATTAATCTAGCACAGTGTCCTCAATTCACAGTCATGAAAATTGTAAGAAATTTGACTTTTTCCTTAACCCAAAAAGGAAAGTTATACCCCCAAATTCATACCTTCTTTAACAAAAATCAAACAAACAAATACATAGATGCATTTCTTCCAATATTGACAATGAAGGGGGAATTGCCACTTGTGGCGAATCACTCAGATATCAGAATCTCAGCAGGAGAGCATAGCTTGGTTTCTGCCTGTGTAAGTTCAGTTCTTATTGCCAAGAAGTTGACTTGGTGGCCACTTGACAGTAATTCTCAAGTCTTATGATGTAGAGTCTTAATTTCTGAATAAATGCCAATCTTGAGTTTCCAAGATTTAATTACAATTTCTAGGTTTTAATATTAAAGACTCTGAAGGTTTGTTGGGCTTCAAATGCTCTTAAAACTTTTGATTAGTTAAGTGTAAACGAATAAAAAACATATGCGTTAACTTTCCCTTAGAATACATGTGGGTTTAAAAATTAAGGGGAAAAGGACTTGGCAAACTTTGGCTTTGAGACCTGCCAAACCCAAGGCATTTGAAAAAAAAATAGCTCAAATTTGGAGAATCCCAAAGTCTGGTAAAATTTGTCTTTTCTTTAAAGAGCAAATAAGAGTGAAAATAACTTTTTTAAATAAAATATTTTAGCAGGAATGTCTATGTTTAAACAATGAATGTGTATAAATATCTTGCTATTTTTGATTGCATACTCAAACACACATACACAAATGCATACACAGGTACACATACAAATATATTTTGGTTTGCCTAAGTTCAAATTTCAGTGAATATCAGCCTTACCTTGTTCATTTTAACATTAGCAATACAAACAAAAAACCCACAAATACTCAAACACATCTCAGCATGATATTTGATATGGTGGGCTATTCAAATACTGACAAATCTTATTAAGTTATTATTTCTAATGATTTCCTATTATGGACCCCAAATACATGAACCATGAGCTTTCTATGCTTTCCTTTCCCCAGACAGATCTACTTTTCAAAGCTTTATTTCCCAGTTCCTCATTACACTAATTCTCCAGCAATGCAACATTATTTCTCATCACATTACTTGAAAACACCTATCATTTCCACTTTGCTTATTGGTCCTTTCTGTCAGGAATGTCACTTCATCTCCACCTTCAAAAGTCTGGATCATTAAAAGTGAATACTCAAATAGTAATTCTTCACAAGCTATCTCATTACTTCTCTGGACTTGGCAAATCTCACCAGATTAGGCACCTTTAAAAACATTTTCCAAGTCTCCATCTTGCTCACAATCATAGTTCAGATCTATCGGCATTGCAGAAGTGAAGGGATAAAGGATACGTATTGCCAACAGTTTCTCCACTCTTACTGGTTCCAACTGATTTAACAAATGGACCTGAGGACCCAGCTACAAATCAAATACAGCATTAACTTCACCACTGCTAAATCTGGACTGATGAAAAGCGAATTGCTTGTTCTGCTTCTAAACATGATTTTTAAAGAATCCAATAACATGTGGCAAAGGAATATGAGTCAAGACCCTCATGATCACAGGATCAAACCCAACTTTCCTGTCCAATTCTGATGCAATAACCCCTCCCCCTGATAATGGATTACAATGGATGAGAGATGGAAATAGTGCCTTTCTGGATTTTCTCCAGTACTTGGAGGGAGTGGTGAACAGCCTTCCTTGACACAGGAAGATCAACAATTAAGTAGTCTTTTTCCAGCCAATATGGGGCTACCATAATGAGGATCCACCTTCCTTCTAGCTCTATGGTTTTCGCTTTTCTTACACATGCTATGATCCAGCCATAACCTTGTGAGTCCTTAAATATATCACATTTTCACCTGTATTATTTTTAACAAATCTATACTTCAGAAAACGAAGATCATGGCATCCGGTCCCACCACTTCATGGGAAATAGATGGGGAAACAGTGGAAACAGTGTCAGACTTTATTTTTCTGGGCTCCAAAATCACTACAGATGGTGACTGCAGCCATGAAATTAAAAGACGCTTACTCCTTGGAAGAAAAGTTATGACCAACCTAGATAGCATATTGAAAAGCAGAGACATTACTTTGCCAAAAAAGGTTCATCTAGTCAAGGCTATGGTTTTTCCTGTGGTCATGTATGGATGTGAGAGTTGGACTGTGAAGAAGGCTGAGCACTGAAGAATTGATGCTTTTGAACTGTGGTGTTGGAGAAGACTCTTGAGAGTCCCTTGGACTGCAAGGAGATCCAACCTGTCCATCCTAAAGGAGATCAGCCCTGGGATTTCTTTGGAAGGAATGATGCTAAAGCTGAAACTCCAGTACTTTGGCCACCTCATGGGAAGAGTTGACTCATTGGAAAAGACTCTGATGCTGGGAGGGATTGGGGGCAGGAGGAGAAGGGGACGACAGAGGGTGAGATGGTGGATGGCATCACTGACTCGATGGACGTGAGTCTGAGTGAACTCTGGGAGTTGGTAATAGACAGGGAGGCCTGGGGTGTTGCGATTCATGGGGTTGCAAAGAGTCAGACACAACTGAGCGACTGATCTGATCTGATCTGATACTTTGAAAATGTTGTCCTCTCTGTTTTGAAAAGCTCCTCTTGTCCGCCTGGTACAACCATTCATACCTGGAAAACTTGGCTCAGAAAAATCTCTTCTGTAAACATTCACTGAGCCGCTTTGCAGTGTTGATTAATTTTTAATCTACTCTCTCAGTATCTTGACCATATCTTTGATGATGTATAATATACTGGCTTGTAATTTCAACTAAAATTTCTCTCCCAGAAGAATGTGCACTTCTTGAGGACAAGGACTGTATCTTATTTTATTTGTTCGTATCACCTAGGTTTGCTGTATGTAATCAATAATCAATATAGTTCAAGAAGAAGTAATTTTTATTTAAATATGGCTAGGTATATTCGATAGATTGGCTTCTCTGATCCAGTCTGAACTGAGAATTTTTTTAAAAAATAAATAAATATTCATTTGGCTGCACTAGGTCTTAGTTTGAGCACGTGGAATCTTTGTTCTTCTTTGTAGCCTGTGACCAGGGATCGAACCCCAGCACCCCTGCTTTGGAAGCACAGAGTCTTAGCTATGGACCACCAGGGAAGTCCCTGTACTGAGGATTAAATGCAACTGACCCAGCAAGGGAATCGCTTTTTGCAGATTGTCATGTGGGGATGAAGAGGCCTGACAAGAAAAGGAATGTGACAGATAGAACATAGAGCCACTTCCTTCAGTAAACTTACAGTCTGGGGGATTCCCTGGCTGTCCAGTGGTTAGGACTCAGAGCTTTCTCTACTGTGGCCTAGGTTTGATCCCTAGTCAGAGAACTAAGATCCCACAAGCTGCGCAGCATGGCCAAAAAGAAAAAAAAGGAAGAAACTGATAGTCTAATGTGGCCATTAAGTTTAATATTCAGATCTATGATACATAATCAAAAAACTGTAGTGCTTACCCTGCACCTCAATAAAATTTATTTTGGTAATAAAGGACTTCTCCATCACTAATTGTTTTACCCACTGAATACTAAAAGATGTAAATATCAATCAAAGTTATAGCCTTCCCCTTTCTCATCCCTGCAGGCCTGCTGCAGTCTAGCTTTCTGGAGGCCACATGGTTAATTTGATCTCTGTTTTTGTATGTTGCTTTTTGTGAATCTGGGATTCTGACTCTCTAGGACTGGAGAGAGGCTTGGACAGAAAGAAAGCAAGCACAAAAATTCTTATGTAATTAACATTGGCATGAACTGGTGGCACAGCTTCTGGAGTTTGTTGGTGTTTACACTTGACTCTTTTACCAGGGGATTGGTTCATTATTTGGAGATACCATGTCTATCACTTTGATTTCCTACTTGCAGCTTTCTTGATGACAATGATACACTTAGCCTAGCTGGTTGCATATATTCCCTTTGAACTCAGATTTTGTTAGACCACCTACACTTTTCCCTCTTTCACAGGTAATGGAAATGAAGTCTTAAGTACAGTGCTTCAATAGTTCTAAAGTCATCTTGTTTTCAAACATAGGTCCATCACTTTTGTGACCTTGGACAGATTAATAAATCCTTCTAGGACTAAGGTTCTTTATCTGTAAAAAATGGAGATAATTATAGTATTAGCAAAAGATTGGCTGTAAAGATTCAAATAATGCATGCCAAGCACATTGTAAATATTCAGAAGTGATCTGTAATTATATGTCATTTTTCTTTTTAAAAATTTACTGTTTCTAAATGGAGAACTTGTTTTATATCTAAAAACAGAAAGCATTTGGATAAGGAAAGACTTTCTAAAACGGTACAGAAGACCGTCTTAGGCCATTTTGTTCACGTTGTAAAGCCTTGACTATGAAACAAGCTGTGAGTCATGTTGCCTCCTCATTCGTTTTAGCCAACAGCTCCCAGGGTGTTCATTCAGTTGTGGAGGCAGAAGGACAAGATGTCTGGTCTAATCACGGTATTCATTTAAAGCATCTTCCCACATCATACATAATTGCTAACTTCTCACCAGCCAAAGCAGGTCTGTGGTCCAAGCCCAGCATCAATGGAATGGGCAAATACATTTTTACCAGCTCTGGTGGGAAGTGCTACAAAATCACATGTATTGTGGATGTATTGATGGATGTATTTTTTTTTACCATAGGGAGGGGATAAGAACTGGGAGAAATAATACAATCTACCACATTGACAATATACTCACACTCTGCCAAGCACCAAGGAGTGCTTGGCAGATCATCACTCCTCTATTTGTATTATAGTAAGATATCCTGCTCTCTTCAAAGAAACCTCTGAGGTCAAATATATCTTGTGAGCTGAGTGAGTGGCTAGCTGAGGGCTGACCAGGTCAGGTATGACCTTGAAACAATACAATATCCTAGTGTGTGTTGTCTTGTATGAACACATATTGGTTGTGAGATGACGGCAGAAGCCAGGAATTATGCTCAGAAGGGATGACTGAGTTCAATGTCCAGGTAATAATAATAAAACTAAATTATGGATCAAAGAGGCATAGAGAGGAAGTAGTAATAAAGATGGGGAACCAAAAGTTCCAGGAATCCAGGAGCTAGGAGTGGTTTGGGTCCAATAAGAAGTAGCTAGGAATGAGTATCCTGGGTATTTCAAACACACAGAGGCCATTAATTTAGAGAAAATTGAGCATATTTATACATATAATAAAACTTACTATTTACTGAGCACCTCTTTCACCTCTGGCTCTGCACTAGTCACTTTGTATACATTTTTTATCTTCACCAATGAAATTTAATTCCTCTATTAACCACAACCTTGTAAAAATGATACAGACTTAACTATTATTTTTTTCTCAATATTCTGAAGAAAGTTATTTTAAAACATGACTCTGAAAGATTAAATGTATTGTTTGAATATTCACTTACTGCTTTTTCCTACCTAACATATATAATAAATTCATTCACATATGATCTGTTACTATTTTAACAAATCCTAAGCACAATTTCATCATGGAAAAGGGAAAGAAGAAGCAAAATAGAGCATTTACTGTAACTCATGCATAATTTCACTTATTTCTCCCTGCATTACAGTGAAGTAAATGACCTCCACTCCTCATCCCCCTTCACTGACAGGGAAGCTCAAACTAAGAAAAGCTAAATAACATCCCAAAGATCAGATTTCAAAGATTGTATTATTTCCTTTATACCTAACCATCAACTTCCCTGACAAGGTAATATTCTACCAATTAAATGCACCAAGAGTTCTCATCCACATAAACTGGATATCCATATAAAAAGAGAGACCAAATGTGGTCAGGTAATCTAAACATTCCCTCCTCAGTTTATAAGCAAACCCCAATGGTTCTACATATCAGCTTTGGTTTCACTAGAGGATACTGTGACTATAAGCCAAAGACATCTTTCCTACTCTTGCCCTCCAGTGTGCATCTTGAATTCTGTGTATCACTGACCAATAATTGTTGACAGCATTTATATAATTTCCCCTAGAGTCTCAGATTTTTCCTTAGTAGTAGACATTTCATGATTGAGAAGTCATCACCCCCATTTATGCCTAATTTTGATGCCTTCTGGCCAGTTTAAGGACTTTACTAGAATTCAAGAAATGAAGTGTTATTTTTAATTCCATTGAGTTTTAGGATTTTATCGATGTTATTCTTCAGTGAATTGCCTGAAGATCGAATTCATCTTGGTGGGGGTGTGTGTGTGTGTGTGTGTGTGTATGTGTATGTACATATGTATGTGTTTATTTACTGGCAATCTACTATTTTAGTAAAGTGAAACACCTGGAATTTCTTCTGGCACTAAATGGCTCTCTGGAGAACAATGATAGCACTTCCAAAGTGCTTAGATTTTAGACGAATTGTCTTTATAACTAGTTCTTTCCAGTCTAAGAAATTTCTAGAAAGTTCTTTTCCTCAATAGTGAATTCATGATTGTTTTTCTCCTTAGAGGTACATTTTAATTTGAAGCTTCCAGGAGCAGTTTACTAGAAAGTAAAGGTTTTGTATGGCTTTGGGGCCAGACATACCTGTGTAAAAGTCCCAGTTCTGTTATCTGGTATATTGGGATAAGAGACTTAAGCTGTCTGAGCGTTAATTTTCTAATCTGTAAAATGAGGATGGGAATACTGAACTCATAAGTTTGTTATGGGGATTAAATTAGATAAGGCAAGAAAATACTTTGCAATGTAGCTAGACGGGAGCTTTTCAGAGTAGGAGAGCCAGGAGGTGATGAAAGTCAAGGGGTGTTGGAAATCCCCTGATGTAATTATACATTTCCTACCTTGATAGAATCCCTACATCAGAGGCTACTTACAATATAAAATAAAGTGATCCATTGACTTACATTTGTCTGATGTTCCTGTGTGTTATAGGGGCTTATTAGTTCTCTTCTGTCCCTCACTAGACTGTCTCCTTGATGATGCAGGAAGGATAGATACATGACTTTTGCTCTAAGTATCAGAGGAATAACTTTAGTGTCTTGTGATATATTGTTAGCTTCAGTCCTAGAACGGATTTAACAAATAATTTCAGCAAGGGTTGAAACATTATTACGATTAGCTATTTCTACCCTTAAGTAGATTAATAAGGTGAAGTAATATGATAGCTATAGTGGATACTGTGGTTCACCAACCAGATTCCCTCTCGAGGCTGAGGTGCTTCTTCCTCCATCTGTCCAATGTGTTTATCACTGGTGACTCACAGTTGAGTCTGAGAATTGCCTTAGGAAGCTGCTTTACTCAAAGTTAAGTAAGTGAAGTGAATGTATTAGTTGATTAGTTTTGTCTGACTCTTTGTGACCCCAGAGACTAGCCTGCCAGGCTCCTCTGTCCATGTACTCCAGGTGAGAATACTGGAGTGGGTTGCCATTCTCTTCCCCCGGGGATCTTCCTCACCCAGGGATCAAACCGTGGTCTCCTGCATTACAGGCAAGTCCTTTACCATCCTGAGCCACCAGGGAAGACCTTCCTCAAAGTTAAAAGTCACATTAAATGGTGAGTGTGACAACAAAGGTCTGGTCCCCTTTCCTCAATAAGAAAGCAGAACTGGATGAAGTGAATCCATGAACACTTGGTATTTACATCACTTTTGTTCACTTTCTTGTAATGACCTTCCCTGTGGTTTATGCATAAAAATACATTGTGTGCAAAGTTATTTCAGTTGTGTCCAACTCTTTGCAACCCTTTGGACAGTAGCCCACCAAGCTCCTCTGTCCATGGGATTCTCCAGGCAAGAATAGGTTGCCATGCCCTCCTCCAAGCGATCTTCCCAACCCAGGGAAAATACATTAATGACCTGGAAAATCTTTGAAACAAGTTTCAGTTGAGCACAGACCAGAGTTAAGGAGGCTGGACTGGAAGATACACAAGTTTCCCAAATAGGAGGATTGATGGCACTTGGAAAGCACCAAGGCAGCTATGTCAAGTATTTCTTTTCAATTACATAATTCAGATATTTGAATTCCCTGGTGGCTCAGATGGTAAAGCGTCTGCCTGCAATGCGGGAGACCTGGGTTTGAGCCCTGGGTCAGGAAGATCCCCTGGAGAAGGAAATGATAACTCACTCCAGTACTCTTGCCTGGAAAATTCCATGGACAGAGGAACCTTGTAGGCTACAGTCCATGGGGTCGCAAAGAGTCAGACATGACTGAGCGACTTATCATCATATCATGTCTAGTATAGTTCTTTTCCATGACATATTTTATGATTGTCCTTTCATACTTCGCCTGGATGTGTGTGTGTTAGTTGTTCAGTTGTGTCCAACTTTGCAATCCCATGGACCATAGCCCACCAGGCTGCTCTATCCATGGAATTCTCCAGGCAAGAGTACTGGAGTGGGTTGCCATTTCCTTCTACAGAGGATAACTCCTACTTACAATAGAAACTCTTCTCATGAGTCACTTCTTCCAAGAAGTTTTCTGTGACTTTCAAAGACTATATTAAATTCTGCTCCTTTATGGTATTTATGAGATATCAACCTAATGCTTTTGATACATTTACTTTGTCTTATTATCATTTCAGTCCTAATAGAAGTATGTTCTTACAATTAGAAACCTTTGTCCTGTAAATATAGCAGTTATATTTACAAATTATATTATAAATGTAGGAGTTCAATCAATTACTAAATTGAACTGAAACAAAGAAAGGCCAGTTTTTACTATTATTTAAATATTGAGCTGGCTGAGATGGAAAACTATCATTTATGGCTCTACTAAATAGCAAAGGGTTGAATTTTTTTTTAACCTCTGGAATCCTGAGTTTTCATTCCAATAGTATGAATTCAGGTAGATAGGTCCCGGACCCAAGACTTTACAGAGAAAATAAGAATTTTCCACTAGGAAATACAGGAGATCAATCTGCTCAAGCTGAGTAACTGTCACCTTCAAAATTCTATAGCAAAGCACAGATATGAGAACTTTCTGAAAACCATTTCATGAAACTGTAAGTCAACATAAACTCAAAGCTCTCTTTTTCTTTCATATTATAGAAGAAAATCACTATTTTCTATTAAAATGTTCATTTACTCAACTATTTAAAATATTTACATCTTTTCTGTCCCAAACATTCTCAGGTCACTTTGCACATTATTCACTTCAATGATGCTGTATTTTAAAAATCTGGCCTTGGTTATACATCTCAGACCTTTCATAAATCATTCTCTGTGAGAGTGGGTATTTTTAAATAATATTATTATGCAAAAGAATAGATTGAGTGGTTTGAATTTCCAACAGATTTCTAGTTCAAATAAAACTGTCTCTAGTTTTAATGTGGTTCTTTTTGTACTATGGCAGGAAATAAGAATGGTTAGACTTTTAGAGCTAAAGCCTAGAGAATCCCGTGGACGGAGGAGCCTGGTAGGCTGCTGTCCATGGGGTCGCGAAGGGTGGGACACAACTGAGCAACTTCCCTTTCACTTTTCACTTTAATGCATTGGAGAAGGAAATGGCAACTCACTCCAGTGTTCTTGCCTGGAGAATCCCAGGGACGGCAGAGCCTGCTGGGCTGCCGTCTATGGGGTCACACAGAGTCGGACACGACTAAAGTGACTCAGCAGCAGCAGCAGTGGTGGATACAAACCCACAGTATTTTGAAGAGACCTAATAGTGCACTGATTTATTGTTCAGATCAAGAGACTAAAGTTAAAGCAACGAAATAATTAGCCCAAGGTCATATACCTATGTAATAGCAGAAATATAACCGGAACTTCAATTCAGTTCAGTCGTTCAGTTGTGTCCAACTCTTTGTGATCCCGTGGACTGCAGCATGCCAGGCCTCCCTGTCCATTACCAACTCCCAGAGTTTACTCAAACTCACGTCCATTGAGTTGTTGATGCCATCCAACCATCTCATCCTCTGTCGTCCCCTTCTCCTCCCACCTTCAATCTCTCCTAGCATCAGGGTCTTTTCATATGAGTCGGTTCTTTGCATTAGGTGGCGAAACTATGGGAGCTTCAACATCAGTCCTTCCAATGAACACCCAGGACTGATCTCCTTTAGGATGGACTGGTTTGATCTCCTTGCAGTCCAAGGGACTCTCAAGAGTCTTCTCCAACACCACAGTTCAAAAGCATCAATTCTTCGGTGCTCAGTTGTGTCTTTTTTGTGACCCCATGGACTGTAGCCTGCCCTTCCTCTGCCCATGGAATTGATTCTCCAGGCAAGAATACTGGAGTGGGTTGCCATTTCCTTCTCCAGGGGATCTTCTGGACCCAGGGACAAACCCGTGTCTCTTGCATCTCCTGCATTGGCAGGCAGATTCTGTACCAGCTGAGCCACCAGGGAGGCCCCATGTAACTACTTAGCTGAAGAAGATTTCCAGGACTGAAGGAGTCTTTAGCTCTCAGGCCCCTTCCTAATCAAACATTTTACCCTCTCCCTAACACATACATCCAGGTAATTCTTTTCAGATGGATTAATTTTGTCTGTTCCTAAAATGTATATAAGTGGGATTGTATAGAATGCACTCTTTGCGTCTGGCTTACTTTGCTCATTAATATGTTTGGAAAAGTAACTCATTCTTTTGTGTAGCACTTGTTTTTTCAATTTTACTATTGTGTAATACTATGTGGTTGTATAAATACATTAGATTTATTCTAATGTATTCTTTCACCTATCTGGATTGTTCCCATTTGGGGAATATTATTAAAGAAAGCTGCTGTAAATATTTTTGTTCATGTCCTTTAGGTCAAATCTCCCCAACCTCTGGGAGCTAATGCCTGATGATCTGAGGTGGAGCTGATGTGATAATAATAGAAATACAGTGCACAATAAATGGAATGTGCTTGTATCATCCCCAAAGCACCCTCAGCACCACCCAGTCCATTGAAAAATTGTTTCCACAAAACTCATGTCTAGTCCCACTAAGGTTAGGAACCATTGTTTTAAGTGACCTATGCATTCGTTGGCTCCCCTGGTGGGGAGCTCCTCCTTTACCAGGAGCTCCCCTGGTAAAGCATCTGCTTGCAACATGGGAGACCTGGGTTTGATCCCTGGGGTGGTAAGATCCCCTGGAGAAGGGAATGGCTCCCCACTTCAGTATTCTGGCCTGGAGAATTCCATGGACTGTATAATCACAAAAAGCGGGACATGACTGAGTGACTTTCACGTTCACGTGCATTCGTATCTCTTGGGAATTGCTGAGTCATAGGATAAAGCATGTACTTTAAGAGATGCTGATGAAGAAGTGTTTCAAAGTGGTTGTACCAATTTACACTCCTACCAGAAATATATGAAGGTTTCAGTTGCTCTGCATCTTCAACCAGGCTTTGCATTACCAGTCTTTTAAATTATTCTGTCAACTCTAATTTCAGTTCTATTTATGTTGTAAGGGGAAATTTAACAATGTGTTAAACAGAGCAGATTCTGCACCTAGTTGCTTGAATTTAAATCTTAGGTTTGTTACTTGCCACCTAGGTGACTTTGAATGAATTAGTCAACATCTTTGTGCTTTAGTTTTCTCAACTACAGAATGAAGCTTATAGGTATTCTCACCTTGTAGACTGGTTTAAGGGCTCCGTGAGTGAGTTTTATATAGCTCTTACCATAGCAGATACCACATACTGTCGGTGTTAGGTTGTTTTGTATTTTTAAGTAATATAGTCATATGTCTCCATTCAAAACCTACTCAATATTCATTAACTTAAAAAAATCAAAATATCTATTACTGGGCTATTATTTAGGTACAGTAGCCCCTTGATTGTACACAGGGCATTGGTTCCAGGACTTCAGTGGATACCAAACATGCTCAAGTCCTTTACATAACATGTTATGGAATTTGTATATAAACCACACATATACTCCTATTACTTTAAATCATCCCTAGATTGTTTATAATACTTAATACAATGTAAATGCTATGTAAATAGTTCCTGTGTGGCAGATTCAAGTTTTGCTTTTTTGAAACTTTCTAGATTTTTCTTTCTGATTATGTTCCATCATGGTTGGTTAAATCCAAGGATGCAGAACCCCTTGCAATAAGGCAGGCCCACTGAACTATGCTAAATGTTGTAGCTGTGGGACAGGAGGGAGGAGGCAAGATGGAGACGTGGGATGATAAACCTGTAGAGGGTAGCAGGAACCAGTCTTCAGGGGCCTTGTGAAGTTAAGGAGTCCAGACTTCACTGAGAAGGTAATTCAGTTCAGATCAGTCTCTCAGTCATGTCCGACTCTTTGCGACCCCAGCAAAGAACCGCAGCCTGCCAGACCTCCCTGTCCATCACCAACTCCCGGAGTCCACCCAAATCCATGTCCATCGTGTCAGTGATGCCATCCAACCATCTCATGCTCTGTTGTCCCCTTCTCCTCCTGCCCTCAATCTTTCCTAGCATCAGGGTTTTTTCAAATGAGTCAGCTCTCTGCATCAGGTGGCCAGAATATTGGAGTTTCAGCCTCAACATCAGTCCCTCCAATGAACATCCAGGACTGATCTCCTTTAGGATGGACTGGTTGGATCTCCTTGCAGTCCAAGGGACTCTCAAGAGTCTTCTCCAACACCACAGTTAAAAAGCATCAATTCTTCGGTGCTCAGCTTTCTTTATAGTCCAACTCTCACATCCATACATGACTGCTAGAAAAACCATAGCCTTGATTAGACAGACCTTTGTTCACAAAGTAATGTCTCTGCTTTTTAATGTGCTGTCTAGGTTGGTGATAACTTTCTTCCAAGAAGTAAGTGTCTTTTAATTTCATGGCTGCAATCACCATCTGCAGTGATTTTGGAGCCCAGAAAAATAAAGTCAGCCACTCTTTCCCCATCTATTTGCCATAAAGTGATGGGACCGGATGCCATGATCTTAGTTTTCTGAATGTTGAGCTTTAAGCCAACTTTTCCACTCTTCTCTTTCACTTTCATCAAGAGGCTCTGTATTTCTTCTTCACTTTCTGCCATAAGGGTGGTGTCATCTGCATATCTGAGGTTATGGATATTTCTCCCAGCAATCTTGATTCCAGCTTATGCTTCCTCCAGCCCAGTGTTTCTCATGATGTACTCTGCATATAAGTTAAATAAGCAGGATGACAATATACAGCCTTGACGTACTCCTTTTCCTATGTGGAACCAGTCTGTTGTTCCACGTCCAGTTCTAACTGTTGCTTCCTGACCTGCATACAGGTTTCTCAAGAGGCAGATCAGGTGGTCTAGTATTCCCATCTCTTTCAGAATTTTCCACAGTTGATTGTGATCCACACAGTCAAAGGCTTTGGCATAGTCAATAAAGCAGAAATAGATGTTTTTCTGCAACTCTCTTGCTTTTTCCATGATCCAGAGGATTTCGGCAATTTGATCTCTGGTTCCTCTGCATTTTCTAAAACCAGCTTGAACACCTGGAAGTTCACAGTTCATGTATTGCTGAAGCCTGGCTTGGAGAATTTAGAGCGTTACTCTACTAGGGTGTGAGATGAGTGCAATTGTGCGGTAGTTTGAGCATTCTTTGGCATTACCTTTCTTGGGGGTTGAAATGAGAAGGTAATTGGGACATGTGAACTGAAGCAAAAGGGTGTCAGTATCATGTTTGCATGATGGAATAGAAGTGGGATGTTGAGAGGGAGCAGCATATTAGGTACCTGTTGAAGAGCATGGACATAGGTACCAGATACTATGCTAAATATTTTACAGATATTTTCTCATGTTGGTTTCTCATGTATAGGGTGAACCGCTGATAGAATCTCATCATCATCTTCATTTTACATAATGAGTAGATTGAGGATTGAGGCTTACGGAGATATGTAACTTCCCCCCAAGGTCACAGAGTTGCGTGGGGATTTGAACTCTGTGTGTCTGACCCTTGGAGAGTCCCGGTGGTACCCAGGACTGTAACATGACCATGTCTGCACCATCAAGTTATGTGTGCTACAAACACGATCTCAAATACCCTTAGAAACACTCTAAGGATGGAGTGATCCTCACGTCCCAGATGAAAAAGCTGAGGCTCTGAGAGTAAGTTCTACCTGCAGCGTCATACAATAGAAAGTGGCGGGGCCAACATGCACACTTGTGTCTGTCACATCTGTCATGCTCGTAGAGTCCACGCTTTGTTGTGAGAACTCATAGTATACACATCTAAGAAATGTGCCTATAGTGTAAAGCACAAGTCAGCAAACCTTTTTTCTGTAAAGATCCAGAAGTTGAAGATTTTAAGTTTCTTAGCCCTTCTGGTCCTTGTGCAGCTGCTCATCTACCACTGTAGCTTGAAATCTGTACCCAAAAAGACATGGTTATGTTTCAATAACACTTTATTTGCAAAACAGGCAGAGGGCTATATTTACTAGCTACTATTATGAAATTTCTAAAGAACAAAATCACCCTTTTTTGATCAGTTATAACTCTGGTAAAAAAAAATTCATTATTCTATCAATTATTTAGCATAACCTATTTAACCATCCTATTGTGCTTGGAATAGTTAGGGATTTATCTTTTTTTTGTTTGTTTTTGTCTTGATTTTTGCTAAATAGATAATGCTGCTCCAAAGCTTTTGCTTTCATAAGTTTTTTTCTCTTTCAAAATTATGTTCTTAGGATAAATGCTCAGTAGGGAAATTACTGCTTAAAAGGTATGAACATTTTTATAGGTATCTATAAAATTATATTTTCATCTGAAGCATATTAAATGAATTTTCCCACTCCCTTCATTTTTTCCACACAAGCCTACATTTTGGTATTTATTAAAATTCATCTTCAAAAATCTCCCCTCCATTGTTTTGAATGTAGACCCCAAAGTGATGCCATCAGGTGGGTGGATGAAAGAAATATGCTAAAGTATAAAATACTTGGGGACAAGTGTCTAGAATTTGTCACAAAATGCTACCAATTTCTCTACTTGCCTCCTTCAGTCTTAAACATATGGAACATTTTGTTTCCTAGGGTTTATCTGATTCTCCTTCAAGTCCAGAAACAAACTGATGTCCATATAAAGTATGACATTGTCTGAAGAATTGTGTAGCCTGATTTTAGATGAAAACATTTTATCTTCCCACCAAAAAATGTCAGTTTTTCTTTGATTTTCTTGACTGTTAAGGAAGTGAGATGGGAAAAAAAAAATTTTTTTTCAATAGTTTTCATAACAAGTCTCAAGTAATGACAAAGAATGAATGTCATATATACCACCAAAGAAAAGCAAAACCAAATGATTGATGGCAGCCTTGGCCTTTTCATCTTAGAACTGTCTTCCAGTCCTTGGCCTTTCTCTCCATGCTCACTCCCTTCAATAAGGCCATCCTAGCCATGAAATTAAAAGACACTTACTCCTTGGAAGGAAAGTTATGACCAACCTAGACAGCATATTAAAAAGCAGAGACTTTACTTTGCCAACAAACATCCTTCTAGTCAAGGCTATGGTTTTTCCAGTAGTCATGTATGGATGTCAGAGTTGAACTATAAAGAAAGCTGAGTGCAGAAGAATAGATGCTTTTGAACTGTGTTGTTAGAGAAGGCTCTTGAGATTCCCTTAGACTGCAAGGAGATCCAACCAGTCCATCCTAGAGGAGATCAGTCCTGAATGTTCATTGGAAGGACTGATGTTAAAGCTGAAACTCCAGTACTTTGGCCACCTGATGTGAAGAGCTGACTCAATGGAAAAGACCCTGATGCTGGGAAAGATTGAGGGCAGACGGAGAAGGGGTCAACAGAGGATGAGATGGTTGAATGGCATCACCGATTCAATGGACATGAGTTTGGGTAAACTCTGGGAGTTGGTGACAGACAGGGAAACCTGGCATGCCACAGTCCATAGGGTCACAAAGAGTTGGACAGAACTGAGCGACTGAACTGAACTCATGAGACTATTACAATACCTTCTTATATGTTCCCTTTGCCGTTAAGTGTCTTGCTAAAAATGCCACTTGATAAGGGGGCTCCCCTGCCTGACAACTGTACACGCCCCCCGGTGCCTATGAGTCAGATTCCCCACACTCCAGTTCCTACCTATGTTTTCTGCCACATCTCTCACCTCTTCTTTTCAGTCAACCCCCTCAAAAGCTTCATGGAAATGCTTACCTTTTCTTTGACACATTCTGGCCTTTCACAAACAAATGTGTGTATATAGGGCATCACTCTAAAACAGCTTGCCAATGAGTTCATGAAGAGTTCTGGGTGACTTAGTACAAACACAAGCTCCCAAACAAACTCCAGATCACTTGAATCAGAATCTCAAGGTTATGAATTAAGGTTTTCTTTTGTTACCCGTTCTCCAAAAGATTCATTTAGTCATTTGATTTGGAAATCTCTGCATAGGCTGATCCATGTTTTGAACAGCATTTTCTTACTGCTGGCAAATTTCAGCTCATTCTTCAAGATCCCACTTAAATTTTGCCTCCTTTGGGAAGACACCTCTACTACACCAAACATAAAATCAATGCTTACTCACTTTTCCCTCTCAGAGTACTTTATCTTCATTCCTTTGTGACTCTATTTGTTGCACTTTGCTGTTTGAGTCTTGCCTTTCTCCATGAGAAAATGCCCTCTGTGTCAATAGCATCAAATATTCAAGAAGACTGACATACAGAAAGTGGGATGAATTGTGCTGGGCAGTTGGGTTACATCTGATCTAGACCTTATGGAGAAGTTCTGGGAAGCTTAAGGATGAGGCAGCTCCTTATACGTTCTTCAGAAAAGCTCTTCTCCATTCTCCTTCTGGGCTGCCCTACTGGCCCTGTGGCTACGCAGTCCTGGCACACAGTACAATTTCACCACACTTACAAGGTTTCTTGGCCGATTTGTGAAGCATTGTGTTTCTCAAGGGCAGAGCTGCATCTTCTTCATCTCTGTATTCACAGCACATATACTGTCTGATTCTCCTGAACTTTTGTATGACTTGTTATCTCTAGGATCTAAGATGTTGACATCACTGAAACTTTGTGCTTAAGAGCAGGAGATGTGGAGTTAGAGGCTTGGGTTCAAGTCCCAGCTACTGGGCACACTGTGATCTTGAACTAATTATTTAGCCTACAGAGCCTCAATTTCCTCTTCAGCAAAACTGGAATAATAATACTACTATTTATCTAATTCTCACCAGGAATAAATAGGTATGGCATACCTCTATCACTTAGCAAATGATGATTAAATGTTAGTTCTCATTAACTCTGTTGTTCATTTTTTTTGTTTGTTTTTCCCATGGCTTCTCCAAGTCTTCTTTGGGGTCAGTCATCTGATTTCAAATACTGAAATGTTGCCTGGAATTCCAATCCTGCTATAACCACCCAAGGCAATTGTCATATTGTGAAACATTAGGACCCCAACAAGGTTCCAACACCATCCCTCCCCATGCCTTTCTACTCCATGCATCCTGAGAGTATCATTAAGAGGACCATTAAGTGCTGCGGAGTTAGGATAAAAGTGCTCTGTATACAGAACTGTGCAAACATAAAATGTTACTATTATTTTGCTCCTTGGCTGGGCTTTAAATTCTTTGTTGGCAGAGACCATTCTGTCACACACACTCAACACATTCTTTTTTACTTTAGGAGCCTCAGAAACAATAAACAATAATATGTGTTTGAAAAGAAGTGAGCATGAATGCTCCTGCCCTGGACTTGAGACTTTTCGGGAATAGCATGCATGGGTCATGCTGAGAAAATAAGAGCTAACTTCTGATAAAGGCTTAAGTGCCGCCCTTCCATTTACTGAGGAAGCCTTATTGTGTATCCGTCTAGTGACCTGAAGCTGCATCTAAATTAGCTATCTTCTTCAGAACATATATAATATGCTCTCCATGCAGTTTTAAGATTTGTACATTTCTCTTACTGTGCTTCAAAAGTGATTCAAAATTTATGGGAGGCAAGTTATTGAAATGTGCCATAAGAAATAGTTCTGTATAAAACAAATGGGAATAAAATATCAACTTTCTTTAAAAAAACTAAGATCAGGATGTAAAATTCTTAGCGCTAGGGAGTACTCTGCTATAATATTAAAAAGTAAATAAATGACCCATATGACTTCAAACTAATGCCCTACCTCCCTGAACATATGGAGAAAATGAGTGTATTTTTCATATGGGAATTGCTTCATTGCTCACTGTTTGTCTTATTTTTGCATTTGTCTTACTCTGTGTTTTGGTCAGTTGAGGCTGCTATCAAAAAATTATAGACTGGGGGCTTAAACAACAGAAATTATTTCTCACACTTCTGGGGGCTTCAAGTCCAAGATCAGGGTACCAGTGAATAAAAGTGTGAAATTACTTATCCTATGCATGACCTTGTAACCTTATATATATAATAAGACAGATAATAGAACCAGCCTGACAGGGTCGTTGTGAAGCATAAATGAAGGTGTGCATGTGAAATATCTCGAAAATTGCTTGGCAATCAAGGCTATGTAAGTGTCAGCTGTAATATTAGTGTTACTATTAATATCTTCTAGAATTGTCGTAAGAGGTGCTATTATATGGAAAAAATGATGCTTCAAGGATTTTAAACTTTAGTGGATAAGATGCTTTTCTGATTATCTTCACTCTCCTATTCTCTCATGGCTTACCCTTTTCCTAAGGATTTAAAAAGCAGTGGAGGTGTCAGATTAGTGCATTAGCATTTTCTAGCATTGCCAATTACCATGTACATTCATCTCTTCCCCCTCTCCCAAGTTCATGCTTGCACAGAGCCTAATGTATTGATTATTTCCTGTATACCAGGTGTCTCAGATTTGTATTCTCTACCTCATTTAGTCTTTTTTAAAAAATTATTTTTAGGCCTTACATTAGGTCTATGATCCATTTTGAGTTAATCTTTGTATATGGTTCAAGGTATGATCAGTTGTTGTTGCTATATTTTTGCATAGAGGCATTCAAGTTTTCTAGCAACATTTATTGGTCTGCAGTGCATGACGTGTGGGATCTTAGTTCCCTGATTAGGGATTGAACTGTGCCCCTCTACACTGGAAGGGCAGAGTCTTAACCACTAAAGCACTGGAGAAGTCCCTCTACTTAATTTAGTCTTTAGCACAATCTTGTGAAAGAGGCAATGTCTTCACCACTTTAGAGATGAGAAAACTGAGTCTCAGAGGGGTGACAGACGTTGCCCAAGTATGATCAGCTTTACACAGAAGAACTGGAATTTCTCCCTGAGCCTTCTGTGCGAACTTCAGAGCCCTTGCCCCCTCTGGCACATGATGTCCTAAGCACGACTCTTGTGATTCCAGCTGTCTAGGTGTTTCTATATATAAACCTAAGGTGTCAATGATCTAGAAATAGGCCATCCATCAGTGGGCACCATCTGTAGGGCTGTGTCCCAGGGAACAGCGCTCAGTTCCAGTTGAGAAATTTCAATCCTACAAACTTATTAACTCCTCCCTTGCAGTCCTTTCTCTACCTCTAGAAGAGTTTCCATAGAGCTCCATCTAGTGCTGCTGGGCAGGGCCAGTCAGCAGGGCTGGGCAAGTAGAGACAAAGGGCAAGCTTCTCCTGATAGCATCTTCCCTAGCACGTTTTGCTAGTGGTACCCAAGGCCAGGTGGCAGTATTGGATGATGGGCACAGCCAAGGAGGAGGATGAGTGTGACCCGATGTCTCCTGAAGGATCTATATGTTCCCACCCAAACCTAAAAGAGACAGTGTCTTTTAACGTCACAAAGTATATATCTCATGACCCACATGGACTTTCTTCCTCACCATTTATGTATGTATGTATTATCTTTTTTTGTTGTTTCTCTGCCTTTGACCATGCTTCTCCCTCATTTTGTAGCACCCTTCATACCTTAAGTCTAACTAATATTTTTTTGAGACTTCCTCAACCTGAAGATTGTGCCAAGGGGTTCTACTCTGTGCTCATGGGATCTACCTTATTTCAAAAATGATTATGTAGTTTACAGTCATAAAGACAGTGTAGCCCTGGGGGAAAAATTGAATGAAATAGAAGAGAGACTCCAAAAATAGACCCACACAAATATATGTAATGTTTCACAAAGGGAAAAAGGAAATTCAGTTGAGGAATAATACTTCTTTCAGCAAATGGTATTGGGACAACTGAAATCCACATCCACACACACACAATGAACCTAGATATAGATTTATACTCTTCCCAAAAATGAACTTTAAGTGCATCATAGGCCTAAATGTAGAACACAAAACTATGAAACTTTTAGAAGACAACATAGGAAAAGGTCTACATTTTTGGTTTGGTGATGATCTTTTAGGTACAACACCAGAAGCATAACCCATGAAAGAAAAACATCAGCAAATTGGATTACAATTAATATTTAAAATTTCTGCTCTGCATAAGACACTGTTAGAATGCAAATACAAACTGCCGGCAGGGAGAAAATATTTGTAAAACACAAATCTGATAAAATGTTTCTGTAAAATAGTATACAAAGAAATCCTAAAATTGAACAACATGAAAAAAAAAAGTATAATATAAAAAGTGGACTTGAAATGTTAAGACAACCTACCAAAGAAAATATACAGATGGCAAATAAATATATGAAAAGATGCTCTCCATATGTGTTATGAAGGAAACAATGAAATATCACTACAAATCTATTAGGATGACCAAAATCCAGAACTACACCAAATGCTAGTGAGGAGGTGGAGCAACAGAAACTCTGATTCATTGCTGGTGGGGAGGCAGAATAGTGCAGTCACTTTGGAAGACAGTCTGGCAGTTTCTTATGAAACTGAACACCCTTACCATACATCCAGTAGTCATTCTCCCCGGTATTTACCCAAAGGAGTTGAAAACTTACGTCTGCATAAAAATTGCACATAGATGTTTATAGCAGTTGTATCCATAAAACACAAAATCTGGAAGCCATCAAGATGTCTTTCAATAGGGGAATGGGCAAATAAATTGTGGTATATCCAGACAATGGAATATTATTCAATAGAAAAGAGCTATCATATCATGAAAAGACGTGGAGGAATCTTATGTGCATATTGCTAAGTAAAAGAACTCTAGGGGAAAAGAAGCAACTACATAGTGTACGATTTCAAGTATATGACTTCCTCTGGTTAGTAGTATCTCCATTTCCGGAAGAAAAATGTACATTGTTAACTATTCCAGTGAGACTCTAAGATAGCTGAAACTTCAGTAGGAAAAACAGCCTCATTGTTGTCTCATCTGCTGTATTTATTTGTTAGTAAGCCATGTCAGTCTTATCTCTCAACTATCAACTTCTCCTCTTTCTCCCCATGTTCTCTGACGCTTCCTTAACCTCATCAACTCTGGATGGAGTTACGACAGCAGCTTCCTGACCAGTGGTAGTGGGCTCTGTGATCTGCCATCTTGCTACCCCTTTCAGGAGAAACACACACATTTCCACAGCCTCCAGAAGTGGCGGCTATAGACAGTTGCTTGTTTTATATCTTCCTGATAATTTCTCTGAATGATAATTGCTTTGTACAAGGTGACCTCCCTTCTTCAGTGTCAACTCGCTGGTAGTAACTGGTTAATTCAAGGCGTACGGTTCCATGCCACAGTTTAAGATGTCGCTGAAAGGCCATCCACTCTTCAGAGCACCCTGTGGGATCCACTGAGGGCCCTGTTGTAACTGCATCACAATTCAACTTCTTCCTCTGCCGAATCAGGCTTCCTGTTCCCAGATGTTATTCCTGAGCACACTTCCTGGTAAACCACCTGCCAGCTAATACCACCTAAGTTTTTTTTTCCCCATGGAACATTGACTTAACTCTGTTCCCAGAATGGTCTGTGAAAGCAGATGCTAAAATAGGATATTAGAGTTGTTTTACCCATTTGTTGACTGACAAGGTTTCTATCATGGATGACAACTGGAGTACAAAAAGCCCCTGGAATGGGGTAACAGGTTACTCTTAGAAAACACTCACTGGTGTTAAACTAGGTTGGGAGGCTTAGAAAGGCAGGAAACCCACTGAGGTATTTCAGAGGCACTACCTCAGTGGCTTAACACATCTGGGGAGATAATAAACTCAAGAACAATGAAATAGGACAAGTGTGCTATTGTGAAAGGAGTCAATGCTTTGGTCTATTTTCCCATTATTTGCTGCTAGTATATAAAAATACAATTTAGGTTTTGTTTTATAGAAATCTTGCATCATAAGAACTTGCTAAATTTACTCTTTCTCATGATTGTTTTACAGAAGCCAAGAAGCTTTCAACATAAGCATTTATTCATCTGCAAATAGAAGTAGTTTAACTTTTGCATTTTCCATATTCACACATTTTTTTTTCTTCCTTTTTTATGATGGCTAGAACCTCCAGTAAAATGTTGAATTTAAGGTAAGAGTCGGCATCCTTGCTTGTTTGCAATCTTAGGCAGAAAATATTTGATACTTCATCCTTAAGTAGAATGGTAAATATAGATTATTTTAGAGTGCTCTTTATTAGACAGAGGAAGTTCCCTTTTATTTCTAGATTGTTGAGAGCTTATTTCATGAGTGGATTTTTGTCCTTTATCAAATGTTATTTATATATCTGTCAAAAAGATCATATTTTCTCCTTTATTCTGTTATGACTGTGAATTGTATTGACTGGTTTTAAAATACTATATCAAGTTTACATTCTTAGGATCACAATACATTATCTCTTTTTATTGATTTCTGAAACCAGTTTGCTAATATTTGTTAAGAATTTTTACATTCATGACCATGAGGAATATTGGTATGGGATTTTATTTTTTAATGTTTTTGCCAGATTTTAATATTCAGGTTATTCAGGTTTTACAATACAATTTAGTTCTTTTCTGAAAAGTTTGTAAAAGATTCATATTCCTTTTTTCTGCAGAGTTCAAGATAGTTGACCAATGAAGCCATTTAGAACTGAATTTGTATGTGTGTGTCTCTGTGTATGAGCGTGTGTGTGTTTAATAAATATAAAGTCAGTCAGGTTTTCTCTTTCATTTTTGGTCCATTTTGGTAAATTGCATTTTCTGAAGTATTTGCCATTTCATCTTAGATGTCAAAATTATTGGTATAGAGTTATTAATAATCTCATTATTTTAATATATATAGGATTATAGTAATAATCCCTCCTCCATTTCTGTAATTTTTATTCTCTCTTTTTGTCTTCATCAGTTTAGCTAAGCTTTTATGAATTCTGGTGATTTTTTAAAGCTTCAGATTTTTTTTTTTTTGCTATTGCTTGGTTGTTTTCCATTTCAATGATTTATGCGCCTATCTATATTATTTATTTCCTTTTACTTCCATTGAATTTACTATGTTCATTTTCCCCCCTAACTTCTTAGGGTGGAATCTTAGTTCATTGTTTAGACTATTTACATTTATAACATTAGCATTTAAATCTATAAATTTCTCACTATTCATTGCTTTATTTGCATCACACATTATTATGTTTACATCATCTTTTATTTATTATTATTATCCCTTTTTCCTGTCTGCTTTTGAATTATTTGAATATTTTTAGAATTTAATTTAATATATCTATTGGATTTTTAGCTTTACTTCTTTAGATTATTTTTTTAGTGATTACTGTAGGGCTTGGCATATATATCTTTAATCTTTCACATTCTACCTACTGTTGATAGTAACATTTGACATAAAATGTAGAAACCTTACAATCAGGTAGGTATATTCACTACTCTCCTTCTATCTTATATACTATAGTTGTCATTATGCATACACATAATTCCAACAAAACCATGTTATAATTTTGCTTCACACAGTCATAAGTAAAATGAAGTAACTGAAAAGGGAGCTACTCTTCCATTGTTGTCCAGTTATTTACTTCTTCAAATTCCTTTCGTTCCTTTTGAAGAACCAAATATCTATCTGGTATTGTTTCCTTTCAGCCCAAAGAACTTCCTCTAGTATCTCTGGTAGTACAGGTTTCCTGGAAACAAATTCCTACTCTTTTATATGAAATCATTTTTCATTCACTGTCTTCTGAGCCTCATGGCTTCTGATGAGTAGTCTATATTAATTCAAATCACAGTTTCCCTGTATGTACTGTTTCGTTTCTCTCTGGCTCCTTTCTCTTCATGTGTGGTTTTCAACATTTTGACTAAGGCATGTGGTGGTGATGTACCTAGGTATGACTAATCCATAAGAATAAAGTGAAAAGTCACAGAAACTGTAAGCAGATATAGGCTACTGGGGAACAATATTAAATTGGCTTCCACAGTGACCCAGTTCAATGGCCTTGTTGAGAAAATCTACCACCCAACCCACTGGGTGAATAGATCTATATCTGCACAGTAGGAAATGTGATTTCCAATTTGTTTGTGGTTTATTATTTAAAAGCGAAGTTTACTCTCAGTATGAAATACAGAAAAGAGGAGCATAATGAAAGGAGCCTTGGACATTGGATCTCACTCCTGCTCTAATATCCATTCATGGGGGCAAACCACACACCTTCACTGGGCCACCAATTTCTATGCATAAATCTGAGAGCTTCTAATAGGTGACTGCTAAGCCTTTGACTGTGTGGATCACCACAAACTGTGGAAAATTCTTAGAGAGATGGGAATACAAGACCACCTGACCTGCCTCTTGAGAAATCTGTATGCAATCAGGAAGCAACAGTTAGAACTGGACATGGAACAACAGTCTGGTTTCAAATCGGGAAAGGAGTATGTCAAGGCTGCATATTGTCACCCTGCTTATTTAACTTATATGCAGAGTACATCATGAGAAATGCTGGGCTGGAGGAAGCACAAGCTGGAATCAAGATTACTGGGGGAATGAAGATGACACCACTATTATGGCAGAAAATGAAGAGGAACAAAAGAGCCTCTTGATGAAAGTGAAAGAGGAGAGTGAAGAACTTGGCTTAAAGTTCAACATTCAGAAAACTAAGATCATGGCATCTTGTTCCATCATTTCGTGGGAAATAGATGGGGAAACAGTGGAGACAGTGACAGACTTTATGTTTTAGGCTCCAAAATCACTGCAGATGGTGACTGCAGCCATGAAATTAAAAGATGCTTGCTCCTCGGAAGAAAAGTTGTGACCAACCTAGACAGCATATTAAAAAGCAGAGACATTACTTTGTCAGCAAAGGTCCATCCAGTCAAGGCTATGGTTTTTCCAGTAGTCATGTGTGGATGTGAGAGTTGGACTATAAAGAAAGCTGAGCACAGAATTGATGCTTTTGAGCTGTGGTGCTGAAGAAGACTCTTGAGAGTCCCTTGGACTGCAAGGAGATCCAACCAGTCCATCCTAAAGGAAATCAGTCCTGAATATTCATTGGAAGGACTGATGCTAAAGTTGAAACTCCAATACTTTGGCCACCTGATGCGAAGAATGGACTAACTGAAAAAGACCCTGATGCTGGGCAAGATTGAAAGTGGGAGGAGAAGGGGACGACAGAGGATGAGATGGTGGGGTGGCATCACCAACTCAATGGACATGAGTTTGAGTAAACTCCAGGAATTAGTGATGGATACGGAGGCCTGGCATGCTGTAGTCCATGGGGTTGCAAAAAGTTGGAAATGACTGAGTGACTGAACTGAAGTGCTTTATTCTTTCTATGTTTCTAGAACTGTTTAAGGCTTCAAAATCTCAACAGTAGAAAACGACTGGGTGGATTTTGCCAACATCTCTTATAAACCCACATTGCTGCATTGTGCTCCTTAGCTGATGAAGGAAAGTAGAGATTTTCATCTTCAAACCAAATATAAAATTAAGTCATCTCTTCATTGAACTCCTTAACCATGTTACTTTTGAAATTAAAGGGTCTATCATATCCAGCCTCCCCAGATGAATTTGTGGCTTTTTGTTTCTTAGTGGAGTACAATCTGTCCCTATGTCTTATTTTTTTAAATAGTTAAAGATGTGCTCCTTGTGTAAACAAACTCTTGTAGCCATAGTAACAGGAAGCAAAGCTACCCAGGCAGTGATGAATTGGGCCAGGAAATCTTTTTATCTGAAAAAATCTATACTTGCTGTTTTGATTAGGTTTAATTTCTGTAGAAACTTTGGTTCTTTTAGATAAAAATACAGACAGGGAGGCCTACAATTGTTGTTATAAATTTTAACTTATTTAAATAGGATAAATTAAAAAGTTTAAAGTTGCCTTGGAGATCAATTTCTCTAATTTTCTAAGGTAACTGTAGCCTGTACTAAAATGAGTGAGTAAGTTGGAAAAGTACCGATGGCTTTCTAAGTGCCAGGTCCTTTATATGTGCTCCCCAACACTTCTAATCAGACAACTGTGGAGGATAGTTGGATTTATTTGCACTTTAGAGATAAAATTAAGGCTCAGAGACATTAAATTACTTACTCAAGGTCACATAGGATTGTTTATAAGCTGTTATGTGTAGTTTAAAACCTGTGGAGGCAAGATTCAAATCCACAGTATTTGAATTTCAAACTCTGTGACTCTAAAGTGTCTGTTTTTCCCACTGGGCCATGTTGCTTCCTGCTACATCATAATATAATTTTTATAGAAATAGGCTAGAACAGGAGTTTCATGATTCCAAGACAAATGTTTTTCCATAAATTGTATTATTCCTCTTTCTGACTCTCCTTAATCTTAGTGTGAGTTTCTCCAAAGTCTAAAAATAATGAGAAAAGAGACATTGACAGCGGTTAATACTTATTAAGAGATTGTTGTGTACCTAGGGCAATACTAAATAATAGATTACTGTATTCATTTCTCAAATAGACCTGTAAGTTTAGTGTCATGAATGTTCTTTTATGCAGGTACAAAATGGAAGCTTACAAAAGTGGAATAATTTGCCAGATTCCCTGGAAGTGCTGAGGCAGAAGGGCACCGCTCAGAGCAGCTCAAGGCAATTCCTACACTGCAGAGGAAGTTGCTTCAGATGACCTCTTTGGTCCTTCTAAACACAAAGATGCTTTGGTTATTCTGAGAATAAGATGATGTTCAAATGCATGCTAAAAACCAGTGGTTTTGGTGGTCAGGAAAGAGAGAGCTTGGCATGTGCTGACTTGTCAAGAGGATGTATAGGTGTGAATATTTTTAGTTTTAAGGATATGTTGCCAACTGGCAACATGGAAATCTGGATGTAGTTATGAGATGTTCCTCTTGGCATTTTGTTATCCTGTGGAGTCATAGCTATTGATAAGAGAGTGTATTTCTCTAGTCCTCAATTCCCTCATTATTGTATGAAAGGGGTTAAACTAGATGAGCTCCAAGATTTCTAGTTTCTACATTCTAGAATTATATTATTCTAGTCTGTCTCTCCCCTCCTCCCTGCCTCTCCATCTCCCTGCTTCGGTCTACTTTCCTGCCTCCTCCTATAAAACACGTTGTCAAGATGACATCATTGACTAAAATTATTTCAAATAAGGATATTAACAGCCACATGTGACTATTTAAATTTACATAAGTAAATTTAACAAAGAAGACATTTTGCTCTGGACCCCCAGAAACCCTTCTCATATTTTAGTGATTACTTTATCACTCTCTCCAGAGCAGTTTATGGACAGGAACGTGCCCCAGAATTTTAAACATTTATGCAACTGCACAAAAGATAGCCTGCCTTTATTGATATTAATGAGAGGTCACAAATTTAAACTGTGAACACCCATAAAGCAATCCAAATGGTGCTAATCGACACATTTATCTGTATCTATGGATGGGAGATAAAGTACTGGACTTGGAAACAAACAAAAGACCAGTCTTAATTTTGCTTCTTAATGGCTGTGTTACCTTGGGTATATAACTTAATCTCCACGGACTTGCAGTTATTTTCATTTGCAAGTGAGAGATAATGTTTGCTTTGTCCTGTGTCTGCAGTGAACATGAAGAGAGATATTTGAGGGAGGATGAATTGGACCTCTGATCCAGTGCTGGTTCATAATCAGCATCAGATGTTTATGAATATGACTCCAGGCAAAGTTGTGAGATGCGTTATCCAGCAATCTCCTAACAGCATGTTTCTGTCTCTTGCATGGTTCACTCTGTGTGCTATTCCCTACATCTTACCCTCACAAACATACACCGTGACACAAATGATGTGCAGAAGCTCAGACCTCACTGTTGGATTGGAGATGCAGGTGTCTACATTCTCACTTAAACTCCATTCATTCTCACAACACAGTTCGTCTAGATTTTACCTTGTAGAGCCCCTTCTTCTTTTTTTTTTTTAGCTTTATCATTGTTTTATATTTGTACTCTTTTTTTTTCCTTTTAATTTTATTTCATTTTTTAACTTTACAATATTGTATTGGTTTTGCCATATATCAAAATGAATTTGCTACAGGTATACATGTGTTCCCCATCCTGAACCCTCCTCCCTCCTTCCTCCCCATACCATCCCTCTGGGTCGTCCCAGCACACCAGCCCCAAGCATCCAGTATCGTGCATTGAACCTGGACTGGCGACTCATTTCATATATGATATTATACATGTTTCAATGCCATTCTCCCAAATCATCCCACCCTCTCCCTCTCCCACCGAGTCCAAAAGACTGTTTTATACATCAGTGTCTCTTTTGCTGTCTCGTATACAGGGTTATTGTTACCATCTTTCTAAATTCCATATATATGCGTTAGTATACTGTATTGGTGGAGCCCCTTCTTTGCCATTAAATGACCCTCCCTTAGCAGCTGTTGAGTTGCTAACTTATCCTTTTTCTTGGCTGCTTCATCTAATTTACCTGTGTTCTGCAGACTCCCAAGTGTCCTGGTCACACATACTCACCAGCTCAGAAAGTAGTCTAGCAAGTGAATGGTTGCTAATGGATTCTCACAACTGTGGTTGATTATGACTTATTTTATTATGCCTAGAAGCAGCTGTTTTACCACTGGAGCTATTTGTTCCTCATACAAACACATTATAGCCTCCTCTTGTCGTAGTGATAAAGGTAGTACAAGGAACTAAAATCCTTATAGCTCTTACAGACATTATTGCTATTCATGCATTGACTCACTTCATTACTCCCCTGCTCCCCACCTTGATGTAAGTGGCTTCTACCCCTTTTTGGTCCCTAGTAAACCCTGGACCAAGTCAACTCGAGGTCCACTTAATGTTGAGGGTAGGAATTCTGTCTGTTCATTTGTGTATCTCCAGCACCTAGTATAGATCCTAGTGTACAGGATAATACTGGAAGAAGGAGAGAGGGGTAGAAGGATAGTGAAGGAGAAAAAGATAGAAAAGAATTAATATTTGAGTTGCAAAATGGCTGGCTCCAAACTATAGAGCTAGTCTGTGAAAGAGCTAAAAGAGATCCAGGTCATTTGGTTCATAACTACTTAATGTGAGCCTGAATTCTGATATATTTTCCTGTGTGTGTGTGTGTGTGTGTGTGTGTGTGTGTGTGGTTGTGTATGTATATATGTGAGTTTGCACATACTCAGTCATAACTATCTCTTTGCAACCCCATGGACAGTAGCCTGCAAGGTTCCTCTGCCCTTGTGATTTCTCATGAAAAAATATTAGAGTTGATTGCCATTTCCTTCTCCAAGGGATCTTTCTGACCCAGGGACCGAACCCATGTCTCTTGCATCTCTTACATTGGCAGGCAGATTCTTTACCACTGTACTACTTGGGAAGCCATATTTTCCCCTAGATTTGGGGGATTTTTATAAGAAGGTATAAATCCTGAAAGAATCTTTTATTGGATAGAGTCTGTTCAATTCAATAGATAAACACTGAACACGCCCTTGTTTCAGTCACTCTGCTTCACTCTGGAGCTACACAGATAGCACAGAGATTGCTCCAGCAATCTGGAAGATAAATAATGTTGAAGGTCATGCAGACCTGATACAGAGTTAGCACCATGGAAGATGTTTAATCACAAGGGAACTGTCTGGAGGGGATGTTCAAGTTGTATTGTCACATCATTGTTTTGCATATAAGGACACTGAAGATCAGTGATATATAAGATATATATATATATTTAATGAAGAGATAAGAATTAGAATTTGTTTTGTTGTTTGTTTTTTATATTTATTTTGGCTGTGTTGGATCTTAATTGTGGCATGTGAGATCTTCAATATGTGTTGCAGCATGGAAGATCTTTTAGTTATGCCTTGCAGACTCTTAGTTGCAGCATACAGGATCTAGTAACCCAGGCCCTCTGCTTTGGGAATGCAGAGTCTTAGCCATGGACCTCTACGGAAGTCTCAAGAATTAGAATTTGAGCCAATGAAAGCTGACCAAAAGTTTACGTATTAATCGCTATTAACCAACAAGAAACAGAGCTAGTAAATTTCTTCTGCTAACTTTGGATTGTCCTAGGGTAGGCAGGTAGTTTGGGGCTTTGCCTGATGGCTCAGTGATAAAGAATCCACCTGCCAATGCAAGAGAAGTGAGTTTGATCCCTAGTTTGGGAAGTTTCTCTGGAGAAGGAAATGGCAACCCCTTTCAGTATTCTTGACTGGAAAATCCCATGGAGAGAGGAATCTGGTGGGCTACAGTCCATGGGGTCACAAAGAGTCAGACACAGCTTAACGACTAAATAACTACAACAGGAAGGTGGTAGTATGCTTGAATCACCAACCCAGTTTCTTTGCACCAGCCCAGGGAACCCACTCAGAATGTCAACAAAAGTGTATTTCTTTGAAACTCTCTAGTGTCTGCAAATCCAGTGGGCTGCTCTTGTTTGTGTCAGACATACCCGAAGACATGTCATATGCCCATCTCATATCTCCAGAGTCCCTTAAAATAGACAAATGTACCACATTCCTCTAAGGTCCAAAGAGCCCAGCAGATAGAGCTGGGAGCGCACCAGGACCCGCAGCTTCCTTCCCACCCCTGAGGGCCACGCTCTGCTCTCGTCTTCTTGCCCCATACCATGCTCTGAGAGACTGTTTATCCTTGGTCAGTTTCCATGGCAACCACTTCTTCCACGGTACTGTCTTTTTTATTATAGGAATTGCTAGAAGAATAAAAATATATGGAAAATAATTAGGAGATTTTATTGCAAGCTTTCTCCAGAGTGTGGCAGGTAGGGAAAGAAGTAGAAGGTGAAGGCTGTAAGACTCTAGCAAAAAAGAAAAAAAAAAAACAAAACTCAGCGCACTGTAGGCAATTGTATTAATGCAAAAGATGTAATCTCATAGCCAAAGTGGAGTGTAATTTCCTGTCTCTGCTGTGGGAATACGTGCATTTTCATTTTTACTTGTGGATGGTTATGAGAGGTAGGTGAAAGAGGTTTTACACATGGTATGTTAGTTCTAGACATGATTCTGTCTGGATTAACGAAATTAAAATGTTCAAAGCATTTAGTTGCTGATGGCTGTTGAATCAACAAAAAGCACTACATCTTTGTTTGGTGTTGATCAATAAAGAACTGCTTCAGCTAGGGGTCTGAACTTGAAGGCAATAAAAGCTCCTTTGGGGAGCCTTTGGAAATAAGATGAGGTAAGAGGAATCACTGAATTGGGAGTCAGGAAACCTATTTTCTATCCTCCAGATAGCAAGTTTACTACCTGTGTGATCTGGAACAAGGCATCTACACTCTCTGCTATTCTGTTTCCCCATCTACAAAAGAAGCAGCTTGGATTTGATGGTTCCAGCAAGTTCTGAGAATCTTGAGCCTCCATACTTGTGAGTTCTGGGATGCTTAATCAGGATGGCAAGGAAAGAAAAAGTAACCAAGAAAGCTCTGATAATGACAATAGTGCCTGGTACTTTCTAACAAAATCAGATTGTTGTGTTGGACAGGGTGTTACAGGCTTTATGGGCATTACCTCACCAAATTTCATGATAAAGTTATGAGGGAGTGATTATTGCCCCCATTTGGCAGATGAAGAAATTGAAGACTAAGGAGATGGAGCACAGAGTTAGTAAGTCACAGAGATAACCTTCAAACCCAGATCTGCCCTACCCAAATGGAGAAACAAAACTGCATCCTATCCTTGCCATGAGAAACAAAATTTAGACTGACTCCTTGTATCACCTTGAACGCACACATGGAACATCCAGTTTTTGTTAATCACCAAATCCAAACACTGGGGAAAAACCAAAGTGCCCTCATTGCAGGAAACCATACTCCAGGCAAAGTTATCTCTCTGCATCATTTATATGCAGTTAGGACGTGCTTGGCTAGATGCACCTGTGAGAACAGAACCTGGGAAATAGAACCCCGTTCCGGTTGGGTTCCAGATTCTCTTACTGCCATACCCCGCACCACCATTCCTCTCCTGAAAACAGAGCATATGCAATGTCCTCTGAGAGATCTCTTGAGGATAGCGTTTCTGTGACCTGACCACCTAGAGCAGAGGTGATCACCAGTAACATCTGAAGAAGAGTAATATTCTATAATCATCAATTTTGATTCTAAGCTACTGATCTTACTCAGTTGGCTTTGGGTCTCTAGTTTATTGCACCCGGATTCCTCTCTGTTATAAAAACCACTGACTACCTTCATAATACTGCTATGTATGCCAAGGGTTTACCTACATTCCAGTTGCCCAAAAGAGTCCCAGTATGTTGTACTGGTGTAACTGTAATGGTAATGGTGACCTTTCCACTTTCAAAAGTTTGCACAATAAATTATATGGCTCACCTGGTGTGCCACACCATTACCATTGATCTTCATATTCTCATTGGAGATACAAAGAGGCTCTAAAGACATAAGCAAGGACTTCCTAAGGGTTTGAAAATTATTTAGTAGCATGGAAGGGACAGTTTTTGTAAAGAAAGAAACAGAACTCAGAACTAAGAAAGAGAATCAAGTTGCTTATCATCAGTATTATTAAAAGGTTGATTTCTTAGAATGAAACACTGATAGGTAGGAATGCAGTGGGAGACTTCACGAGGTAACTTTCTGATCGGTAGTTGTAAATGATAAGGAATAAAGCACAAAGAAGGCAAGGAGAGGCCAAAGCTTGTGGCAGGTGGCATGTTAACAGATGGCAGAGAAAACCAGAGCTGCTTAGCTTTTAAGCACCTGTTGTTTGACTCAAAGCGGATAATTTTCAAACTGCAAAGCATAGAACAGATGCAGTTAGTCGGCAATTGAAGGCTACAATAGATGATAAGATAATTAGGGAGCAAGCCCTACCTTCTTTATATTCATTCAAGTTTCCAGATGCAGACAGATTACATTCCAAGGTACCAAAACATCTTGTTAATATGAGTAGAGAGAAATTGCAAGTCATCTTGTAGAATCATGTAGAAGGAAAAAGTATTAGAAAAAACAGAAATGAGCAAGTGCTACCCTGAATTCTGACAGATTATAAAACTAACAAAGAGATAAGATCCTTTATTAATCCCAAGAAACATTCTAGGATAGATTATTTATATACATATCGGTTCAGTTCAGTCGCTCAGTTGTGTCCGACTCCTTGCGACCCCATGAATCGCAGCACGTCAGGCCTCCCTGTCCATCACCAACTCCCGAAGTTCACTCAGACTCACGTCCATCAAGTCAGTGATGCCATCCAGCCATCTCATCCTCTGTCGTCCCCTTCTCCTCCTGCCCCCAATCCCTCCCATATATATATATATAGTTATAACATATCCAACCAATGGGTGTTCTAGAAAGCCCATATAAGTACACTCGGGATAACTTAAGGTTTTATTTCCTAGTTTGATGAAGTCATTAGAATATTTGAAGAGAAGAAAGACATAAATTTTACATTGCTTTGATGTTAGCAATATATATGACAAGGTCTCCCCTGATAGTCTTTATCAACTTGTTATAAAAGCAAATGCTATATAAAGTGGATCATACCTCTTATACTACTCCTACAAGATCCTTTGATGTTGTTGTTTAGTAACTAAGTCGTGTCCAACTCTTTTGTGACCCCATAGACTATAGCCCACCAGGCTCCTCTGTCCATGGGATTTTCCAGTCAAGAATACCAGAGTGGGTTGCCATTTTCTTCTCCAAGGGAATCTTCCCAACCCAGGGGTCAAATCCACATCTCCTGCATCAGCAGGTGGATTCTTTACCACTGAACCACCTGGGAAGCCCAGAAGATCCCAGTTTCTCCCTATTAACAGAAAAGTTATAGCCCAAGGTGATACAGGACGAGTTTGAGGAGCCAGGTTTCAAACCCAGGCAACAAGGTCTTAAAATCCATTCATTAGGTCACTATGTTACAATGCCTCTCCATTCCATGAGATGAAAACATCTCTTTAATAAATGTGCAGATGGCATAAAACCAGAATAAAAGGCAAATGACAGAATCAATGTTTGAAAACATCCAGAATGTTTCTGGATGTTTGGAATATGGTTCAAAATTTTGCAAAAACATGCAACAAATATCCCCTAATTCTATGTATTGGTTTTACACTAGATACTATTAAGAGAAAAACTTCATTAGCAAATGATTCCCATTTTCATGAACTTTCCATAGTAAAGTCCATGTTCCATGATTAAGAAAAAACAAGGGTAAATATAGAAGTTTAAAGTGCAAACTTTGGAATCAGCCAAAACTGGACTTAAGTTTATATCAACTGCAAATCATATCAACTCACCCACATTATTTTTAGCCTTGGAAGCAAAAAAAAAAAAAATTCATCTATGCTGGTCCAAACTTGTTCACCAAGACTAATGCGTGATATACCAAGATAGATTTCAATTCAGGATGAGGAAAGCTGCCCTAACAATTAGAGCAGTGATAAATAGAGGCTGTGCCATCTTCAACATTGGGTGCACTTACTTGGAAATTAGATGATTGTCCTCCATTGAGTGCAGAACCTATTCACTTTCTCCATCTCTTTTCCTCTCTTAGTATTCTTGATATCCTCCAGGAAAACTGAAAACCCTTGCCCTCCCTCCCCTTTCTGTCTTCTTTTTCCCCTTTTGGTTCACTCCCATCAGTGCCGAGTGGTCTCTCTCTCTCTCTTACATTCCCCTTTGCCCAGTGCTGGAGAGCTCCATCATATAGTTTGGTAACACCACAGGATGGACTGCCTGGGGCCATAGTACCTGGGTTCAAGTCTTAGCCCTGACTTTTACGTGTGTGTGACCTTGAGAAAGTCTTTAAACTCTTTGAGCCTCTCTGGTAAAATGAGAATGAACAGTGGTTCACACACTAGTGTGATAGTTCACTGTGATTTTACATTGAGGACTTATTCAGAAGTCAAGTATGTGGATATGCATTTGCCTGTTTATTGTGAATAAAAATGGGTTGGAGACTATGGCTTGAGATATTATCAGAATCAAAGTTTCTCATGTAATTCCTGAGGAACAGACATCTCTATAGAACTACTGGCCTCCTCAATCCAGACTAGAGCATGGAGGAACCAAGAATCTGTGAGTCTCAAAAAAAAAAAAAAAAAAGCTCCTCTGCAAAATTAAAGAGAAAAGAAGGTTAGATGATGCATATTAATACCTTACTAATTTCACAAACCCACTAAATAAACTTATTCCTATGGAAAGAAGTGAAAGCAGGAATGGAGGAAAGGGCCAATGCTTCTTCTGAGAATGATGCAAAGTCAATTTTATGGACCCAGACAAACACTCTAAAAGAAAACAGTACCGCCTACACAAAAAGGCAATAAATAGGAATCCAGGTATAGGATGCTATGGTGCTCTAGCTGTATGCTGCTGCTGCTGCTGCTGCTAAGTCACTTCAGTCATGTCCGACTCTGTGCGACCCCATAGACGGCAGCCCACCAGGTTCCCCATCCCTGGGATTCTCCAGGCAAGAACACTGGAGTGGCTTGCCATTTCCTTCTCCAATGCATGAAAGTGAAAAGTGAAAGTGAAGTCGCTCAGTCGTGTCTGACTCTTCACAACCCCACGGATTGCAGCCCACCAGGCTCCTCTGTCCATGGGATTTTCCAGGCAAGAAAAGAGAGCTTTGCTAGTGGATGGAGTCTTGGGGGAAAAAGAAAAGAGGTTTTCTGCTTCAGTATATTACTAGAGCAAGTGAAGTCATAAAATCTATTTAGTCTTGTACCTGAGACTACCCATGTACAGAGAAGCAACAGTTTAAGACAAGTCACTTCAATTCATAGATGACGATGTTATTGATGGAGACAGAAAGTCGGGATAATGAAAACAGTTTGCAATGAATGTACACATTTTCAGCTTTTTATGATTATTTTACCAGTGCCACTTATTGATATTGACTATCCCTCTCTTGTACTATTTATGCTTTGCCAACATGTGAGTGCAACACATCTTAACATTTTTATTTACCTAGTAGTTTTGCTATAGAGTTCTCAGTCAAAGAGCATTATTCAGAGAGCAAAGCATTCAAGGGAGATGCTTCATGCCAGAAGATTCAAGTATTGAAACTTCAGATACTGCCTAACATATTATTTTAATATCATTATCATGCTGCTGCCTTCAATGAGGTTTTGCCGCAGCTGGCTTTTTTCATTTGTTGTTTTTGGGTTATAATAGACTATAGTAGCTTCCAAGGACAAAAAAAAAAAAATCAATATACACTGCTAAAAATACCTTGGTGTTATCCCAGCTTGTAGTCCTGCCAGCCTTAAAAGGGAAGGAAAGAACAGCAGAGATAGGTTTTCAGACCTTGGCATTTAGGATTCTATTTGATGATTTCCAAATCAATGCACCAGAAATATGGTCTTTGTTTCTTTTGTAAGGACGGCTCTCCTGCCTTGTTTCTCAGTAGCAGAAAACCCATAGTAGATACTGCACTGTTGAGGTTCCACTGTGCATTTCTCTGTGTCACCCCACTTTCAGATTCTTGCTCACAAGGCTGGGCATGGTAAAGTTCCATGGAAGGGGTGTGTGAGTGTGTGTGCTGGGGCTGGGGAGGCACGTGGGCGTTGACTGTTCCCAGAAGCTCAATTTCAGAAATTAGGGGAGTCTGGGAGTAATGCCCAGAAGCACAAGTTAAAAACTCCTTTTCTCAGCCTCTGTCCAGGCAATGAGGAACTTTGCTTCTTGGGATTAGTCCAAAGTGCTCTCTGGCTTATGACGTTTTCTCGAACTAGAGAAAGTATTTTTTGGTAAATGTGCCTTCACTACTGCTGATGGGAGAAACTGGAAGTTGACAGGGGTTGACATCAAATTTGACATGATTGAGCTAAAAACAACTACTGAGACCCTTTCAGATGTCCAGAACTGTATTAGGACCTGTGGGGAATAGAAAATTTCAACAGGACTCTCACTCCCCTAAAATTCAACTTATGCTAATAGTTAGCATCAAACTATGAGTCTTGGGTGAGTTTGTGGCAGAATTCAAAGGAAAATCTATCATACATACCACCTGGATTAGCTTTTTGGATAAGGTGGTGAGTGTGATGAGATTTTAAGGATGAACAGGATTTGAATGAAATGAAGTCCAACATATAAGACATGTTGATAATACAAGGTTATGGGTTCTTCTGGATAACTTGAGCCAACTAGGGCTGAGCTTATTGTTTCGAATTACTTAGGGCAGTTATTAAAATGCCATTTCAGCCAGAATTGATTTAACTAATGAGTTCTGAAATCAACTAGGCCTAGATTTTAAGCCTGGATTTTCTCTCCTACAGTCCTGGGTAAATTAACTTAACCATTATCAACTTCACATCCCTGAAATAGGTTAAGTGATACATACCATATGAGGTGGTGTTGAAGAAAAAATTTTATCATTTATTTTTTCAACTACTATTCTTTATGCCATCTTTGTACAAGGTATATAAAATTCAAAAATTCTAGGCACTAAATTATAAATGCAAACAGACAAAAATGATTATGTAAATTGTCCACCTCATGGCAAAAAAAAAAAAAAGAGAAATCCACTAATGATGGCTTTTAATTTGATGCTTTGAGCTTTATGGAAAGAGGAGCTGAAGTGGGAGGAATTGTGATTAAGAAATATAGATCCATCCTGGATGAGTAGAATAGAGAAGCCAGCTAAGAAGCTATTGTAACAGACCACATAATAAGAGTGTCAACTAGGGTGGGGGGGATGAATAAGAAAATTGCTGAGGGGAAGAGTTCAGTATGGCACTTTCTCCCCTAGAATTTTATGCCAACATATCCAAGAATAGTTCTGAGTTCCCAGTCTCACCCATCACGAAAGAATCATCACTAGACTTTCCACTGAGTATATATTAAGGCATCCTGACCTTTATTTACTTCTGAGAACAGCAGTTTTCCCAGGATCCCAGTTGGGAAAGAGGCTTATAAATAAACCATTTTGCTTGTTCACTGAACTAGACTGTCATTTGCAGCGATATGCTGACTCAGGTAATGCTGAGTGAGTCCGACTGTTAACGTGAAGGTCTTTGAGGGGAAAAGAAACAATACTGCTCTTCCCCTTAAGTCAGACAAAGCAAAATCAAGGAGGCTGTGGTTTCAGCTCATTAAATGATCCCAAGTGTATTCATCAAATGCCTTGTCAAAAGTTGTGTTATCGACAAAGGGATTCTCTTTTCTCTAATTGTGTATAGCTTGGAGCCTAAGAAATTGCCTGTTCTAGAAGCAAGTAAACCCTTTCCTCCCTGCAAAGGTAGGAATTCTTGATTTTTAAATCATAAGTACACGTGGAGGAAGAAAGCAATGACAATAGCAACAGTAAACAGTATTTATGGAGCTCTTACCAAATGCTGGAGCATTTACTATTTGTTAGGTGCGTTATACACCTAAATTAATTCAAATAACAATTAATGGAAAACTTACTATTATGCCCCATTGTAAGGAACCCAGAAACTTGATTAAGAATAACAGTATAGTTATCATCAAGAAAAGATCAACATCATCTTAAAGTAGAAGCTTACATGTTAAACTATCCTTTCCCAGTAAAATACTGATAAGAATTTGGCAGGAGCCTATTATCTGCCACAGGGAAGCCTGACTTGAAATCCTGGAAGTGCTCTGGAAAAACCGCAAACTGTCCTCCTGTTTTCCAAGTCAGGACCTCCTGCCACACCCTTTTTTTCCTTCCTCTCTTTGACTTCATAACTTTTTGCTCCTTCTTGTCAGTCATTTCCAGTTCACCCTGATCGTTACCATCCAATCTCTTTCCTCTTTTTCTTAATATTTATTTACTTTTAATTGATTGATGACTGGTTTACAAAATTGGTTGGATTTCTGTCATACATCAGCATGAATTAACCATAGGTGTACGTATGTCCCCTCCCTCTTGAGTTGCCCATTCCCATCCCTCTAGTTTATTACAGAGCCCTAGTTTGAGTACCCGGAGTCATACGGCAAATTCCCACTCTCTATCTACTTACATATGTTAGTGTCTATGCATCCAGGCTACTCTCTCACCCTCTCCCTTTTCTCTCCAATCCTTGTCCATAAGTCTGTTCTCTATGTCTGCGTTTCCACTGCTACTCTGTGAACAGATTGGTCATGAATCCCTTTCCTCCTATTTTCCACTTCTCCACCCTGCCAGGAAGCTTAGTAGTGCAGCTGGGTGAAACCATAGAGTAGCACTGCTCTGGGGTCATAGTGTCTGTGTTCAAATCTTGGCTCTGATCTTTATTATCTGTTTGACCTTGACAAATATCCTCAACCTGAGCCTCATATGTAAAGGGAGTGAACAGTGCTTAACAAACTAGTGTGATAATTCAGTGTGATTTTAAATAGATAGAAAAATAGAGATACATACATATATATCTATATAGATATATAGGCATCTGCAAGTATATCTCAATATCTATATACATGTGTGTTAATGTTGATATATACACATATAATTGAGACATAAATTACAATCTGTAATTTTCTTAATTAGCTATTTATTTACATATTTAACAGTTTTCTACTGCAAAACTACAAGCTGAAGTAGGAAGGAAAATTGGTCTGTCTTGCTATTGTATCATCCTCAACGCCTAGAACAGTTTCTGGGACATAGTAGGTTATTTATTAAATATTTTTGTAAATAATAAATGGATGGATTGCCAATGCTTAATAAATGTTTGTTTCTTTCTGAGTTTCAAGCAAACATTGGGGAGTTTTGCTTCTGTTCCTCAGCTGCAACCTGGCGGAAAATCGCATAATCACGCTAATTAACTCCATAACAAATTTATGATTTCCAGTCTCAACCAGGCTCTAAGTGTTTCTTGATAACTCTTTAATGTGTGTCTACTCAGTATCCTTTCTTTTTTCCAAACAGCTCTTTATAATGTCTTTTCTTGAGTTTTCTCATTCTCCAGTCTACTCTCCCTTCTATCCATCTACAGAGAAAGATCAGAGCCCCTGTGGCTTCACTCAGCCTTTGCTGTCCCTTCAGTCTCGTGATGGTTAATTTTTTGTGGGAAGTTGACTGGATTAAATGATGCCTAGATAGATGGTAAAACATTGTGTCTGATGTGTCTGTGAAGGTGTTTCTGGAAGACTTTAGCATTTGATTCCCAGACTGAGTTAAGTCATGCCAATGTGGGTGGGCCTCATCCGGCCCACTGTTGAGGGCTGACCAGAACAAAAGGGGATAGAAAGGGAGCATTTGCTCTCTGTTTAAGTCGGGGCATCCATCCTCTCTTGCTCTCAGACATTGGTTCTCAGGCCTTTGGACAGGGGCTGAATTACAGTACTACACCAGCTTTCCTGGGTCTCCAGCTTATAGATGGCAGGCTGACCTTCTTGACCTCCATAATTGCATGAGTCAATTGTTATAATAAATAAATTATACCTATATATCTAGATAGGTAGATAGATACTATTGCTCTGTTTCTCTGGAGAAGCCTGATTAACGCATCTACTTTCTGACCATTCTCCAAGTCTCTCCTACCTTCAGTCTCTTTCTTCCCCCTCAGGTTATATGAAGATACCCTCTACTAACTGCTGATAGAATTCCTCAAATGAAATTATTTCTTGTTGGCTTCACAAGTGTGAATGGAAACACAAAGGCAGACTATGAAAAAGAAAGAATGGTTGTTGTTTTAAGGATTAACATGAAACCTATAGGTGAGCAAGAACTAAGCCTAAGGATATAAAAAATATTCTTACCTATCAAAGCTACACTTCTTGGTAGCACCTGACCCCTGGGATCTAGAAGAAACAAAACACAAATATCAGATGAAAGTTGCACTATTGTATCTTAGGGACTTCCCTGGTGGCTCAGATGATAAAGAATCTGCCTGCAGTGTGGGAGACCTGGGTTGGAGACCTGGGTTCGATCCCTGTGTTGGGAAGATCCCCTGGAGAAGGGAACAGCTACCCACTCCAGTATACTTGCCTGGAGAATTCCATGGACAAAGGAACCTGGTGGGCTACAGTCCATTGGATCTCAAAGAGTCGGACATGACTGAGTGACTAAAACTTTCACAAACTTTCATCTTAGGTTTATACAGCCCACTGAAATGATGCTTGCTGCAGCATCAAACCACACCAACCCTTTGAAGGTTGAGAAGCAGATGTTATTATTCCCATTTTACAAATAGGAAACAGAGGCTCAGAGGACTGAAATGATTTGTCCATGGTCACAACCTTGATAACTTTCATGTCTGCACCTGGACACTAGATTGTCTTACATGAAATCCCAGACTTTCTCCACCAGAACTCTGAACCTCTATTGGACTGAGCCTATGTCACAGACCCACAGATACTTATTTTATGTTCCAACTTTTGCCCCAGTCATTTCTTTTATGACCAGACTCCAAAAAGACTAATTCCAGATGCATCTATTGTAATAACTAAATGTACCATCTCAGGAGCTAGGCTTCTGTTTTTATAGCCTGTCTGTAACAGTCACTAGCTATGCGAGGCTTAGCAATTTCCTTGATCTAGTTGTCCCTCCTCTGTAAAATGGAGAGGATAATATCCTAATATCACACACTCATCCAAAGATAATATGAATGAATACACATATGTGTGTGTTACTCAGTCGTGTCCTACTCTTTGCAATCCCATGAACTGTAGCCCGCCAGGCTCCTCTGTCCATGGGATTTCCCAGGCAAGAATACTGGAGTGGGTTGCCATGACCTTCTCCAGGGGAATCTTCCTGACCCAGGGATTGAACCCAGGTCTCCTGCATTGTAGGCACGTTCTTTACCACCAGGGAAGCCCTAAAAGGACTCTATGTATATGAACTCATCTTATGTAACCAAGGAATGTGTGGTGAGTTTTTTCTTCCTCTGTGTTAACACATGGTTCACTTTAAACAGCAGGTAGTCAGATACACATTTATCAAGCATCTACTAAATGCCATCTTATTTTTTTCTTGACTCCGTCCTGGTATGTTTTACCTGATTTCTGAAGTACTGATGTCATTCCTCCATTCTGCTTTGGCATATTCTTGCTGCCTGACTTGATCCCCTTTGCCTCCCTGTAAATCTTTCTCCTATCCTTGTCCTCAGTTTTAATAAAGGACTGTATGGCAGGAATTATTTTTAGGAATGGCTCCTAAGATCCCATGCCCTAATACGCAGTTTGTGAATTCCTCCTATAATTATTTTATACAGCACATTTGACCTTAAAGAGAGGTTATCCAGGTGGTTCTAATCTAATCACATGAACCTTTAAAATAAGAGAACTTTCTTCAGCTGGCTGCCAGAGAGGAAGTCAGAAAGCTTTTGAGCATGAGATAGCACAGGGACATGCTTTTATTTGTTTGAAGCTGGAAGGGGCCACATGAGAAGGAATGTGGGCAGCTTCTAAGAGCAAACAACAGTCCCTGGCTGACAGCCAGCCAAGAAACGAGGACCTCCATCCTACACCTGCAAGGAACTGAATTCTGCCGACACCTGAATGAGCTTGAAAGTGGGTTCTCTTCCAACACCTCCAGATAAGAGTCCAGCTGGCTTACAACTTCGTTTCAGCCTTGTGATACCCTGAGAAGAGCCCAGCTTAGCCTGCCAGGACCCCTGACCTACACAAGGTAATGAATGTTATATTAAAACGCTAAGTCTGTGACCTTTTGGTGGTGATAGAAAACTGATTATGCCAGTTTCCTCTTCAAAAAACGTCTATACTGCTGTACTGTCGGAAGGGAACTAAACGCATGGGTCTTTCTTCTTGAAAACACAAAATCTTTACTCTGAATCTGATGCCTTCCTTTTGTGTCTGGTAATTGGGGCTGGGGAATAAGGACAGGAAAGAAATGTGGCAACAGACACGCTGCTTAATCAAAGCCTCCAGGTAGGGTTTTGGCATCTTGGCAACTCAATGACTGCTCTTCGTAGATGACATTTGTAGAAACATCTTTAACGTACACCTTGGGAAGATGAGTTTGTAGAGGAAAGTGTTAGGGGTATCAGCTGTGGCATGAGATATCCCTTACTACCACTCAACTGCTGTGTAACCTTGGTTAAAACACCGTATCTAGTCAAGCCTCACTTTTCATATCTGTGAAACGGGGAAACTAAGAGCACCAAATATAGTCATCTGTTGTGAGAATTAAATAAGAGAATGCTTACGAAGAATTTCCTTTGATCCCTGGCACGTATTACATGCTAAGTAAATGGTTATAATTATTCGTGTATTTGATGTGACGAGCCAACTCACTGGAAAAGACCATGATGCTAGAAAAGACTGAAAAAAAAGCAAACAGAGAAGAAGGTGGCAGAGCATGAGATCGTTGAATAGGATCACCAGCTCAATGGCCACAAACTTAGACAAACTTCGGGAGATGGTGAGGGACAGGGAGGCCTGGCGTGCTGCTGTCCATGGGGTCACAAAGTGTCGCACGTGACTTAGCGACTGAACAACAACAACATTCATGTATTTATTCAAAAAAGTATATATTAATCATCTGCTCTGTGCCAGGCATTGCTAGACAGTAGAACACAAATATGAAAAAGGAATAGCCTCCAGCCTCAAAACGCTCTCAGTGCACTGTGTCCATATGTATCCTCATTCATTCATACATGTAAATTTTCGTATGTGTCTATGTGTCTTCAGGCTGTGAGTGTTGTGAACACTGCATTCCCTGAAACCACTGAAGAACAAAGCACTGCATTCAAGCCTAAGGGGAGGGTGGAGGTTACAGATCCAGCCATCCGTCTTTCTTCTTCTCCTCAGAGGTAGGCGGCTGTTTACCCTGGGAACACTGACGGTGTAACTATTAAATCATCTCAGAGCCGTGGAGCTGGGAGGTCCCAGCACGGCCTTCCCTCACACCCGCCCGGTTCTGTTCTGGCACAAAGAGGGATATGTTATGCCTCATACATGCCGAGAGCCATGCCACAGGAAAAGGGCTCCCCGTGCCAAATAATTTTGCCCAGTTCTACCCTCGGACCAGGGAAGCAAAAAGTGATCCATCAGCTTGATTGTCTGGGAGTCCCAGGGCTGTTCAGTACAGATCCATTAGTTAAAAGGATAAATATTTACTCTGGGCTCATCAGAATAACCCAGAAAAGGGATTCTGTGTTTTATCAGTAATAAAAAACACTCCCACCTAAGCTTGGATTTAGAGTTTCTTGGTCTTTAAATCTTCCCTGCCTTGAACCAGTCAGACTTCCTGTGAGAGACTAGATTAGGATTTCCTCCTGGCCTCGGAGTCGTGCTGGGGGGCCGGGGGCGGTGGGCGCGAACATGAGCACAAAGGGAAATGTTCTGACAGGAGAGCCATGTTTTCTTTTCCTGAGCAAAGTATGTGTGGCCTCAGCCTGGCTCCTAGGACACAGGTAACTGAAATATTTGCCCTTGGGAGATAAGATGCAGAATGCGCTCTCCAACGGGTGAAATCAGAGATTTTAGATAAACAGCTTTTGAAGGACCCCGTTTCCTGAGCTATGCTTTGATCACAGGACAACAGCGCCAGGGAAAACACTTTTGTTATCCTTTCAAGGGAGAGGCTCGAGAAAGAACACTTGCCTGGGTCGCGGAGGTGAGGGTATGGCCAGGATGAAGGCGGACTGGGGAGGGGTCTGGGGTGGGAGCTGGTCCCAGGCTAACCTAGGGCGCTTGTCTCACATCCTCCAGCCCCACTTTCCGTTTCTACATCCCCACCCCCCTCTCCTTTCTGGTAACTGGACTGACCTGGCAGAAAGAACTCAGACTGTAGAAGCAGACTAATTTTCTTCAAAAATAGGAAGTTCTGAGTGGAATAGACACTCAGAATGTGCTGAATGAGTCAAAGCGTCCCTCATTTTTCTGTCGCAGGGATGTTCTTTTCCCCCTCCCTCTGAGGAGGCCTCCATTTCTCTGTCTGTATTACGGGGATAATAATGCTACCTCGAGGGCTATGTAAAGCAAATAAGCAGATTTGGTATATACTGAACACAGAGACTGGTGCATTGTGGGGGCCCAGTGACTATTTATGTATATATCATTGTCAAAGGGGCTTTGAAACTTGGGATATATACTGGAACCAGATAATGTGAAAACTGTTCCACCAAAGGCTTACACAGGAACTCAGGCTAAGCTTTGCTAGAGATGGTGAGGAAACTTTGATCAGGTGAACAAAAGTGTCCTTTGGGAAGGTTTGCATGCACTGCCACCAGCATCCCAGGCTCTCTGGCATACAAACCAGCCAGCTTCTTTAGAGCCAGGCAGAGGCTTCCCATGCTCTCACTCCAGGGCACTTTTATATCCTGCAGACTTGATCTATGGATTGTCAATGCAGTAATCAATGGGCAAGTCCTTCTCTGTCCTTCATCTACCAATGAAATGTTTCCACTCTCCTCCCACCACAGGGGAGAGTGCTGTGCTAGTTCCACAACATGGATCAGGCACCTACAGTACTATTATAATAAGTATGAAATTCAAGTTTTCATAAAGGAATGAGTGAATGTAAAGATGTGATATAAATCTCTGTAATTTCCTTTAAATTTATAATATGCTTTCTAGCCATCACGTTGGTCACTTGACTTCCAGGTTGATGTAGAGCTACTCCTAGCTGCTTAGCCATCATGTGGGGACTTTGAGCTATCATGGATGCTCGCAAAACATCCATCTCCATTTCCAGTCATGACTGGAGAGGTGCTTAAGGAAGGGAAGGAAAGCTGGGCTCTGTCAGTGGTGTTGTTACCTAAGGATGCTCATCTTGCCCGTATCTTTGTGCCTGTTGTGATCTGTATCCAGTGTTCCTCCAAAGACACAAGGCATCGAGATGCCTTTCCCACATGTGATTCCACTGCAGGACAGCTTTCCCGTCTCTTTCCCTCCCACCTCATAATGAAAAATTTTCCCAGAGAGTGAAGTAAGTCTGGCTCAGATTCCAGGAGAGACCATATCCTGTCTTGGAGTCTTGAGTTGTTTGTTTTGGGAGCCTTTGAGTTTTGATCCTACAACCCATCAGAATGGAGAATGAGTATATGATTTTAATATGCTCATATCATTAGCCTATTTATTTTCTCATGTTAATATATTCGTATTTATTATTATTTAATATTTACATTCTTCCTTCTTTCTAAAGATTTATGAAAGGTATAATTTGCTTGGGCATTTTTATGAACATGATTGAAGGGGTTCCTGTCATTATGGGACTTACGACTCTAGAAGAGGATACACTAAACAAATAAATGAGAAAATAAACTGTGACTACTACAGAGTTTCCCTTAGGACCATTTTTATTCTATCACTTATTCTTCAAAGTGCCTGCCATGCACAAACATCCTTTTCATGTGCTGACGATAGGGCAGTGAATAAGATATTAATATAATGTTTGTCCCCAGCAGCATATATTTAGGGAATCAGAAGTTAAATATCAAATTATACAGTTGTTTTAAAGAAAACTCCAGGGCGCTAAGAAGGTATAAAATGAAGCGTTATAATTTAGACTGTCGAGAAATGCTTCTTCGCAGATAAAGTGCTGGCCACCAATGAATATGTTTTGCTGAAAACACACTCTTGTGAGGACCCCTTCTACATTGACTTGGGGATTGGTCATGGTTAGCTTTGCTCAGGAAATTACCAAAAAGAATGTTGAAAAAATATCAATTTTGAAATGTTGAAAAAATATCAATTGGCCTCTTTTGTTTGATATGTTTGTTTGTTTGGCTGCACTGGATCTTAGTTGCAACATGCAGGATCTTTGATCTTTCTTGCAGCGCACAGAATCTAGTTCCCCACCCAGACATTGAACCTGGGCCCCCTGCATTGGGAGTACAGAGTCTTAGCCACTGGACCAACATGGAAGTCCCTTGATTGGCCTTTTTTTGCTACATGTGGTTAGGTACAGGAAGACAGAGATGAGCTAAAGAGAGAACTACTCACTTTGTAAACACTTTAGAGGGACAATAATGTAACCAAGACTTTCTAAGTTGGAAAATAAAACTCTTTCATAACCTTTTTTCAAGTAAGAAATGGCCTCAAGTTCGATTAAATCAAGAATATAGCTCTATAATTCTTTGTTACTATCTCTAAAACATTTAAAGTTATGCTTAATAGGCCCGCTCAGCTAGGCAAAACTGTTTCTAGAAATTTTAGCAGCATCTTCCTATGCAAGCATAATCCCAAAACAGCCTGGATAGAAGGTTATCTCAGAAAGGAATTGTGGATGTGGATTTTGACTATTAGAGTGGATGCAATGTGATACATAGCAAACCCAAAAAAGTTTTAAGAAAGTTCCACAATCTAAGATTAAAGAAAATGGGACCTTCCTCCAAACCCCCATTTTCCTTTGAATAAGAAGTCTTTATTCATTATTTATTCTGTTACAGGATAACAGTAGCCTGAGGAACCTATGGGGAGCACAGTCAGAGTAGGGGGTCCTGACAACTTGCACCTGGTTGTACTTTATAATTTTGATAAATCAGTGACTATTCTTTCTTCCTTCTATCCTTCCCTTTTTGCATGAAAGTATGTATTAGTTTTTGTTTCTATTTCACCACTGTGATTAGTCATTTGGTGGTAAATAACTTGTCTTTTCATGTCTCACATCTCTGCATCCTTAAGGACCATAGTAAGGAACTGCTCTCAAGGAGTTTCATCTGCATCTAGCCTTAATGCAGATTAGAAGACTGTACACTTTTAGACTAATACCACGATAGAATGATACTTGGGGACCCTTCTTAGGGAATTAATATGTTTTGCAAGTTAGAGGGACATGAATCATTAGGGTCAGAGGGAAAACTGTGATAAGTCCTCTTTTTATCATGACTCCCTATACGCAGGCCTTTGGGTAGTCCTCTCACGCATGACTCTGGGCTTGGCCACGTGACTGTTCACTGATGGAACATCATAAGATGTGATGCAGGCAGTCATTTTGTGCCCTGAAACGTTCTTTCTTGCTGCTGGAGACTCTGCATCCATCGAAGAAGCTCAGGACAGCCTGCTGGGGACATGGCCCAGCTGAAAACAACATATGCCAGGTCATGAATTTCAAACTATCTATCTTCACTTGGTGACTTGGATGACTGAAAATGAGGCAGTGATCTTAGAAGCCAAGCAAAACTGCCCAACCCACGCTGTTTGCCCATAGTTTCATGAGAATAAAATGGTATTTTAAGTCACTAAGCTTTGAGGCAGTTTGTTACTCCGCCAAAGTGTAATAGATTTTCTGAGGCAAAAATATGTCAATTGAAATATGAAGGCTTCGGGGAGATGAGTTAGGCAAGGCAGAGGAGAAGCAATTTTCCAGGTAGAGGAAATAGCATTGATGAAGAACTACCCATGTGGTGAGTTTGGGCCATATGGAAGCGTGTCAGAGCAGCTAGAACAAGAAGAGTGAAAACAGTAGGAAGTAAGTTTGGTGAGGCAAGAGGCAGACAGATTATGCATGGCTTCTGTATTCATTAGCTATTGCCATAATACTGCTGTATACTAAGTGCAGTGAAAAGTCTCAGTCGCTCGGTCACGTCTGACTCTTTGCCACCCCATGGGCTGTAGGACCCCAGGTGCCTCTGTCCATAGAATTTTCCAGGCAAGAATACTAGAGGGGGTAGCATTCCCTTCTCTAGAGGATCTTCCCAACCCAGGGATCAAACCCAGGTCTCTTCTGCATTGCAGGCAGATTCTTTACCACCTGAGCCACAAGGGAAGCCCTGTACACTAAAACACTCCAAAATTCAGTGGCTTTAAGTGACTATTACCCGTAATGTTTCTGCTATCAAATTTAGGAGCAGCTGAGCTTACAGCTGAGCTTACAAGCTGAGCTCAGCAGGGCAGTTCTGTTTCAGGATTCTGGTGAATCTGGGCTTTGCTCTTCACGGTTGTTTGAATGCATGTCTTTTCCACTTGTGTTTTATGCTTAGGTCCAGGCTGTGAGGCAGTAACTACAGAGAAAACTTTTTTTATTTAATTTATTTATTTTTGGTTGCACTGGGTCTTTCTCGCTGCATGTGGGCTTTCTCTAGTTGCAGTGTATGGGCTTCTCATTGCCATGGCTTCTCTGGTTGCAAAGCACAAGCTCTAGGGCATGTGGGCTTCAGTAGTTGTGGCACACAGGCCCTAGAACTCAGGCTGAGCAGTTGTGGTGCATGGGTTTAGTTGCCCTGTGGCATGTGGAACCTTCCCTGACCAGGGATCAAACCAAGGTTCCCTTCATTGGCAGGTTTAACAATTAATGTTGTCAACTCTTAACCACTGAACAGCCAGAAGAGTCTTGGAAAACTTTTCAAGGTGACAGCAGAGATGCAAGAGAGAAACCTAACCACACAAGCTTGGTTCTGTTTATCTGTGAATATCCCATTGACCAAAGCAAGTCACATGGATGAACCCAAAGTCAAGATAGGAAGTACATTTCAATCATTACTATTTACAAGGAAATACTTTTGGCCAAAGCAAGTCACACTGCTCATAACAGCACTATTTATAGTAGACAAAAAGTAGAAATGATCCAAATGCCCATTAACTGGTGAATGGATTTAAAAAGACATATCCTTATAATGAAGTGGATTACAGAGGATGAGATGGTTGGATGGCATCACTTGACTCAAAGGACATGAGTTTGAGCAAACTCCAGGAGATGATGAAGGACAGGGAAGGCTGGCATGCTGCAGTCCATGGGGTTGCAAAAGTCAGACACAACTGAGTAACTGAACAACAGCAATTCATATAATGGGATAGTCTTTGACAATAAAAAGATAAAAGTGAAGGTACATGATACAATATGGTTGAACATCAAAGACATTATGCTAAATGAAAGAATCCAGATACACAGGACTGCATATCGTATGGGTATATTCATATGAAATTTCTTGAAAAGCAGATTAACAGAGACAAAAGCTGTATCAGTGGTTACTTGGGACTGACGGTTAGAGTGAAAAGTACTGCAAAGGGACAAAAAGTCAATGGAAATGTTCTAATACTGAATTTGGGTAACAATTATGCTGCTGCTGCTGCTAAGTCGCTTCAATTATGTCTGACTCTGTGGGACCCCATGGACAGCAGCCCACCAGGCTCCTCGTCCATGGGATTTTTCAGGCAAGAGTACTGGAGTGGGTTGCCGTTGCCTTCTCCAATGGTAATGATTATATAACTGTATTAATTTACTAAATGGGCTTCCCTGGTGGCTAAGACAGTAAAGAATCTGCCTGCAATGCAGAATACCTGGGTTCAATTCCTGGGCCAGAGATCCCCTGGAGAAGGGAATGGCAACTCACTTCTGTATTCTAGCCTGGAGAATTCTGTGGAGAGGAGTGTGGTGGGCTATAGCCCATGGGGCCGCAAGAGTCAGACATGACTGAGCTATTAGCGCAACAACCGCCACCGCCGCCAAGTCGCTTCAGTCGTGTCCGACTCTGTGCGACCCCACAGACTGCAGCCTACCAGGCTTCTCTGTCCATGGGATTCTCCAGGCAAGAACACTGGAGTGGGTTGCCATTTCCTTCTCCAGTGCATGAAAATGGAAAGTGAAAGTGAAGTCACTCAGTCGTGTCTGACTCTTAGGGACCCCATGGACTGCAGCCTACCAGGCTCCTCCGTCCATGGGATTTGCCAAGCAAGAGTACTGGAGTGGGGTGCCATTGCCTTCTTCAGCACAACAACAATTTACTAAAAATCATTGAGCTGCTTACTTACAATAAGTGAATTTTGTTAAAAATAAATCGTATTTCAGTACCAGTATCAAAATGTATAACTAATGGAACGGAAGATACCTTGATGTTGTGCTTATAACAATGAACATTTTCCAAAGCACTATTAAATAATTAATTTATACAGTGTATAAATATTTTCAAAACTCTGGCTGACTACTGTCTCTTTAAGCAATTGCTGAGGTTAAATTTTTTCTTTAAAGGTATTATTCCGAATTTTAGTCATTTTCCTTAGTTAAACAACTTTGGCTGTAAATAATAATCATTATTTTTTGTATTTTGTTCTTTGAGCTACTGCATTTTAAATTAGTGCATGTGGTATAAAAAATTGGCATGCATAAAAGCAGCTGCAATTAATGAAGCATGCTGTACTTATTGAGTTCTCATATAATATGTACAACAGAAACATGCTCTTATAAACAGGTCAAGAACTGTAAAATGTTCACTAATTGCTGGAATTTGTTCTTCTGTCTGAAATAAAAATGGATTTAACAGTCAGAATAGCTATTCAAGGGGTAATAGAAGCAGGAAGAAGGGACCTCTGTTATTAGCTAATCTAGCAATTATTCCCACATTGAAGCCTTGTGTTCTACATGAATATCAACTGAGTTTGTTGAGGAGGTGCAGCTGGAGAGGTGAAAGCAGCTGCCTACTCTAATGCAAAATTCCTTTGGTTAGGAGAATGCACTAACATTAATCTAAGAGATGTAGAATGAGCTTAAATCTCTGAGTGGAAAATGCCTATCTCCATCACAGGCCAACAGCAATTTTTCATACTTCCTTTCAAGGCACATGGAGAATGCACCCAACGTGACATCATCTCATTTACAAACTCTTCCAAATTATGGTTTACAAGTTAAGCATTTATACTGAATTTATACTTCAGTATAAATGCAAGGTGAATGTGCCTGAGAGCCTAGTCAAGAGGGACCTTAGGAAATTTTATTCTTTTATTAAGAGGCTGGGGAGGAAGTCACAACTAAGACTCAACACAAGAATAACTAAATGTCTCGGCTTACAAAACATCATCACAGGCATTGTTTCTAAGTTGATATTTATTCGATAAATATTCACTAATTCTGTTAGGTGCTCTACTCACATTATCTCATTCAAACTCTCTGAAGAAATTCTTGTTCAAATCCTTAAGTAGTTTCTATACTTACTTGGTTCTCAGTTTTGTGAATTCTGTGTCGTTACAATGTGCATTGAAGGGTTTAGGAACTTCAAGTGCTTATGCATTTTTTTTTTAATGAGTTGATTTACAAAGTTGGTTTCACTATGCATGACATAGTAGTTCCATGGTTTTATAGATTACACCCCATTTAGAATTATATATACACACCCTGTGCTTCACATTACATACTTGTATGTTATTTATCGTATACTTAGTAGTCTGTTGTTCATTTTGTACCCAGGAGTCTCTACCTCTTAATCCTCTTTGTCTATTTTGTCCCTCCCCTACCTCTCTCCACTGGCTATCATTAGTTTGTTCTCTGTATCTATGAGTCTGTTTATGTTTCTTGTATTCATTCATTTTGCTTTTTTAGATTCCACACACAAGTGAAAATACACAGCATTTGTCTTTCTTGTCAGACTTATTAAGGATATTCTCCAGGTCCATTCATGTTGTTGCAAATGGCAGAATTTCATTCTTTTTTTGACTATGTTCCAGTGTGCATAATCATATTCTCTTTATCCAATATTCTGTTGGAGGATGCTTAAGTTGCTTCCATACCCTGGCGATTATAAATAATGCTTCTATGAACATCGGGGTGCACATGTCTTTTCTAGTTTTCATCTTGTTCATATGTATTCCCAGGTTTAGAATTGCTAGATATTGTTATGGCAGTTCTATTTTTAACATTTTGTGGAATCTCCATAGTGTTTTTCTATAGTGGCTGCAAAACTTTACATTCCCACCAACATATATTAGAGTTCCCTTTACTCTGCATCCTCACCAGCATTTATTATTTGTTGTGGTTTTGATGATAGACATTCTGAAAGGTGTGAAGCGATATCTCATCATGCTTTTGATCTGAACCTCATGGATGATTAGTGATGCTGAGCATCTTTTCATGTGTCTGTTGGCCATCTATATGCCTTCTCTGAAAAAACGTCTATTCAGGCCCTCTCATTTTTTAATTGGGATTGTTTACTTGATACTGAGTTTATACATATTTTTGGTATTAACCCCCTATTCAACATATCATTTGTAAATATCTTCTCCCATTCAGTAAGCTGTTTATTCATTTTGTTTTTGATGATTTCCTTTACTATACAAAACTTTTTAAGTTTGAATAGGTCCCATTTGATTATTTTTGCTTGTTCCCCTTACCTGAAGAGAGAGATCCAAAAAAGTATTGCTAAGACTTATGTCAAAGACTGAACTGCCTTTTTTGTTTTTTTGTTTTTTTCTAGGAGTTTTATGGTTTCCAGTCTTATATTTATCTTAATCCACTTTGAGTTCATTTTTGCATATGGTATGAGAAAATGTTCTAATTTCAATCTCTTATGTATAGCTGTCTAGTTTTCCTAACACCACTCATTGAAGACAATGTCTTTCTCACCTTGGGTACATCTCCTTTGTTGTAGATTAATTGACCAGAAGCGTGTGGATTTACTTCTGGGCTATCTATTTTGTCCAATTGATCTGTGTCTGTTTTTATGCCACTACCATATTTTGATTACTTTAGCTTTTTATCATAGTCTGAAGTCAGGGAGCATGAAAGCTCTAGCTTTGTTCTTTTCCCTCAAGATCGCTCTGGTAATTCAGGGTCTTTTATAGATTATTTGTTCTAGTTCTGTGGAAAATGTCATGGATATTTTGATGGGGATTGCACTGAATCTGTAGATGGCTTTGGGTAGTAAGGACATTTTAGCAGTGTTGTTCAAAGCCATGAACATGGGATATCTTTCTATTTCTTTGTATCATCTTCAGTTTCCTTGTTCAATGTCTTACAGGTCTCAGATCATAGGTCTTTCACCACCTTGTTTAAGTTTATACCTAGGTATTTTATTCTTTATGACGTGATTATAAATGGAGGGTTGTTTTCTTTCTTTCTCTTTCCAATAGTTCATTATTAGCATACAGAAAAGCAACAGATGTCTGTTTATTACTCTTGTATCTGTAACTTTACTGAATTCATGTATTACTTCTAATAGTTTTCTCATGGAGACTTTAGGGCTTTGTGTATATAGTATTATGCCATCTGGAAATAGTGACAGTTTTATTTCTTCCCAACTAAGTTGGATGCTTTTTGTTTCTTTATCTCTTCTGGTTGCTGTGGCTAGAACTTCAAATACTGTGTTAAGTAGAAGTGGTGAGAGTGAACATCCTTGTCTTATTCTTGATTTTAGAGGGAAAACTTTCAACTTTTCACCATTGAGGATGATATTAGCCATGGATTTTTCATAAATAGCCTTTATTACTTTAAGAAATGTTCCTTCTGTATTTGTTTTGAGGTTTTTCATCATAATGGGGTTTTGAATTTTGCTAAATGCTTTTTCTGCGTCCATTGATCTAATCCATGTGATTTTTAAAATTTATTTATTTTTTAATTGAAGGATAATTGCTTTGCAGAATCCATGTGATATTTTATCCTTCTTTTTGTTAAAATGGTGTATCATATTGATTTTTTTGGATATTGAGCCATCCTTGAATCCCTGGAACAAATCCCACATGCTCATGAGCATGATACTTTTTATGTATTGTATTGTGGAATCTAGTTTGCTAATATTTTGAGGAATTTTACATCTCTATTCATCAGGGGTATTACCTGTAATTTTCTTTTTTGTTTTTGTAGTGTCTTTGGTATGTGTGTAACTAATCATGGCCTCTTAACAGTGAATTTGAGAACATTCTCTTCTCTTCAATTTTTTTTTTTTTTTCTTTTTTGGTCTTAACTCTTCTTTATATGTTTTGTAGAATGCCCCTGTGAAACTATCTGATCTTGAACTTTGTTGGGAGTATTTTGATTACTAATTTAATTTCAATACTAGTAATTTTTCTGCTTAGATTATATATTTCTTCCTGATTCAGTCTTAAAAGATTGTTTGCTTTTAGGAATCAATCAGTTTCTTCTAGATTTTCCAATTTGTTGACATATAACTGTTCAGAGTATTCTGATAATTTTTTGTATTTCTGTGGTATTGATAATATGTCCTCTTTCATTTCATGTTTCCTCTATTGGGGTCCTCTTTTCCTACCCTTTAAGATTTATTTTTATTTTATTTTTTGCCTGTGGTGGGTGTTCGTTGCTGCACATCAGCTTTCTCTAGTTGCTGCGAGCAGGGACTACTCTCAGTTATGGTGGGCAGGCTTCTCATTGCAATAACTTTTCTTGTGGAATGCAGGCTCTAAGTGTGGGCTTCAGTAGTCGTGGCTTATGGGCTCTAGAGCGCTGGCTCAGTAGCTGTGGTGCAAAGGCTGAGTTGCTCTGCAGCATGTGGGATCTTCCTGAACCAGGGATTAAATTGATATCCCTTGCACTGCAAGGCAGATTCTTAACCACTGGACCACCAGGGAAGTCCCTGTCCCTCTTTCTAATGAACATACAAGCTTAACAATTTTGTTGTATCATTTCGAAAAACAGTTCTTACTTTCATTTTCTATTTTTTTTCCTCATTCGTTTATTTTATCTCTGATCTTTATTATTTCCTTCCTTCTGTTGACTTGGGGCTTTTTTTTGTTTTTCTTTTTCTTATTTTTAAATGGTAGGCTATGTTGTTTATTTGAGATTATTTTTGTTTCTTGAGACATGATATAAATTTTTCTCTTAGAATTGCTTTTGCTGCATTCCATAGATTTTAGAAAGTTATGTTTTTATTTGTATTTGTCTCAAGGTTTTCTGTGATTTCCCTTTTGATTTCTCCATTGATCCATTGAATTTTTTGTTGTCATGGTAATGTTGTTCAGTCATCGTGTGTTTGTATTTTCCCATTTTTCTTCCTGTAACTGATGTTTAGTTTCAAACAAACAGAAAATAAGGCAACAGAAGGCAATAGTTTTAAATGAGAAAATAGATGTGTTGGACTTGATCTATAGGACAGTCCATCCCTAAACAGAAAAAAAACAAGTATTCATTTCAAGTGCATATGGAACATTCTCCAGGATAGATTACATACTGGGCCACAAGTCTCAATAAATTTAAGAGAGTAGAAAATAATTCAGACATCTTTTTCAACCACAACTATATTCATGGTAAAAGACACATTGGTTAAGAGTTAGGAGGGCTATGTTTGAAGGCCCTGCTTATTTGCAGGACCTACAGAATCTTAGGAGATCCAATCACCCTGCTGAGTCTACATTTTCTTATTTGTATCTGAGGGCTGCTGCTGCTGCTAAGTCACTTCAGCCCTGTCCGACTCTGTGCGACCCCATAGACAGCAGCCCAACAGGGTCCCCCGTCCCTAGGATTCTCCAGGCAAAGAAGAAGTAAAACTCACTATTTGCAGATGACATGATCCTCTACATAGAAAACCCTAAAGACTCCACCAGAAAATTACTAGAACTAATCAATGATTATAGTAAAGTTGCAGGATATAAAATCAACACACAGAAATCCCGTGCATTCCTATACACTAATAATGAGAAAACAGAAAGAGAAATTAAGGAAACAATTCCATTCACCATTGCAACAGAAAGAATAAAAGACTTAGGAATATATCTACCTAGAGAAACTAAAGACCTATACATAGAAAACTATAAAACACTGGTGAAAGAAATCAAAAAGGACACTAATAGATGGAGAAATATACCATGTTCATGGATTGGAAGAATCAATATAGTGAAAATGAGTATACTACCCAAAGCAATTTATAGATTCAATGCAATCCCTATCAAGCTACCAACGGTATTCTTCACAGACCTAGAACAAATAATTTCACAATTTGTATGGAAATACAAAAAACCTCAAATAGCCAAAGCTATCTTGAGAAAGAAGAATGGAAATGGAGGAATCAATCAGCCTGACTTCAGGCTCTACTACAAAGCCACAGTCATCAAGACAGTATGGTACTGGCACAAAGACAGAAATATTGATCAATGGAACAAAATAGAAAGCCCAGAGATAAATCCACGCACATATGGACACCTTATCTTTGACAAAGGAGGCAAGAATATACAATGGATTAAAGACAATCTCTTTAACAAGTGGTGCTGGGAAATCTGGTCAACACTTGTAAAAGAATGAAACTAGAACACTTGTAACACCATACACAAAAATAAACTCAAAATGGATTAAAGATCTCAACGTAAGACCAGAAACTATAAAACTCCTAGAGGAGAACATAGGCAAAACACTGTCTGACATACATCACAGCAGGATCCTCTATGACCCACCTCATAGAATATTGGAAATAAAAGCAAAAATAAACAAATGGGACCTAATTAAACTTAAAAGCTTCTGCACATCAAAGGAAACTATTAGCAAGGTGAAAAGGCAGCCTTCAGAATGGGAGAAAATAATAGCAAATGAAGCAACTGACAAACAACTAATCTCAAAAATATACAAGCAACTCCTATAGCTCAACTCCAGAAAAATAAATGACCCAGTCAAAAAATGGGCCAAAGAACTAAATAGACATTTCTCCAAAGAAGACATACAGATGGCTAACAAACACATGAAAAGATGCTCAACATCACTCATTATCAGAGAAATGCAAATCAAAACCACTATGAGGTACCATTTCACACCAGTCAGAATGGCTGCAATCCAAAAGTCTACATGCAATAAATGCTGGGGAGGGTGTGGAGAAAAGGGAACCCTCTTACACTCTTGGTGGGAATGCAAACTAGTACAGCCACTATGGAGAACAGTGTGGAGATTCCTTAAAAAACTGGAAATAGAACTGCCTTATGATCCAGCAATCCCACTGCTGGGCATACACACTGAGGAAACCAGAAGGGAAAGAGACACGTGTACCCAAATGTTCATCACAGCACTGTTTATAATAGCCAGGACATGGAAGCAACCTAGATGTCCATCAGCAGATGAATGGATAAGAAAGCTGTTGTACATATACATAATGGAGTATTACTCAGCCATTAAAAAGAATACATTTGAAGCAGTTCTAATGAGGTGGATGAAACTGGAGCCTATTATACAGAGTGAAGTAAGCCAGAAAGAAAAACACCAATACAGTATACTAACGCATATATATGGAATTTAGAAAGATGCTAACAATAACCCTGTGTACGAGACAGCAAAAGAGACACTGATGTATAGAACAGTCTTATGGACTCTGTGGGAGAGGGAGAGGGTGGGAAGGTTTGGGAGAATGGCAGTGAAACATGTATAATATCATGTATGAAACGAGTCGCCAGTCCAGGTTTGATGCACGATACTGGATGCTTGGGGCTAGTGCACAGGGATGACCCAGAGGGATGGTATGGGGAGGGAGGAGGGAGGAGGGTTCAGGTTGGGAAACACATGTATACCTGTGGCGGATTCATTTTGGTATTTGGCAAAACTAATACAATTTGTAAAGTTTAAAAATAAAATAAAATAAAAAATTTTATAATAAAAAAGAACACTGGAGTGGGTTGCCATTTCCTTCTCCAATGCATGAAAGTGAAAAGTGAAAGTAAAGTCAGTCAGTCATGTGTGACTCTTAGAAACCCCATGGACTGCAGCCCAGCAGGCTCCTCCATCCATGGGATTTTCCAGGCAAGAGTACTGGAGTGGGATGCCATTGCCTTCTCCAGTATATGAGGGCAAATCATAGCTATTTGTCTCCTAAGCTCATTTCAGCAAGTCAAATTTTGTTTGGAATATTTGATGGACAAATTATATAGGCTAAGTCTTCATTTCATTGAAAGCTGAAATTTTCACAATGAACTTACATCACATCTCTTTCATGGTATTTATTTGAGGTAAATGTCACGACGTGGGCTGCAATTTTTTGTTTTATTCAATTAGTCAAAAGAACCAGTAAGATATCCGGAAAACTTTTTTAAAACTCTGAATGTATTTATGTTTGGAGAAGACACTTGAGAGTCCCTTGGACTGCAAGGAGATTCAACCAGTCCATTCTAAAGGAAATCAGTCCTGGATGTTCATTGGAAGGACTGATGCTAAAGCTGAAACTCTAGTACTTTGGCCACCTCAGGCAAAGAGTTGACTCATTGGAAAAGACTCTGATGCTGGGAGGGATTGGGGGCAGGAGGAGAAGGGGAAGAGAGAGGATGAGATGGCTGGATGGCATCACCGACTTGATGGACATGAGTTTGGGTGAACTCCGGGAGTTGGTGATGGACAGGGAGGCCTGGCATGCTGCAATTCATGGGGTCGCAGAGTCAGACATGACTGAGCGACTGAACTGAACTGAGCATTCTTGCAGATTAGTTTTAACTAAGCTGAGCCATGGTGGCTCAGTGGTAAAGAATCTGCCTGCCAAGCAGGAGACATGAGTTTGATCTCTGGATTGGGAAGATCCCTTGGAGAAGGAAATGGAAACCCACTCTAGTATTCTTGCCTGGGAAATCCCATGAAAGAGGAACCTGGCGTGCTATAATCTCTGGAGTTGCAAAGAATCAAACATGACTTAGTGACTAAACAACAACAGCAAATCCTCTCTCTATGCTATGCAATTATTTTTTAAAGATCTCAATGTCACTGGGGGTTTAAGGTTATTCTATAACTGTCTCATCTCTCATGTAAGAAGTTGCATTAATTTTTTTTTTTTTTCCAACATAGTGTTTCTGGTAAGTCAATGTATCTGACAATCACAGGGAATAAACTACTTATCTTTTCAGTTATGTTTGACTAATTTCCTTTTTCTGAGGAGAATTGAAGGAGGAGGCCTCTGGAATTGTCTTTAGCTCTGCGGTGAACTGCTAATTCGAAACCACAGGGTGCTCTTTGAGAAACTGCAGACTTGCATCTGATAACCATTTGATGGGAATGTGCCTTGGTCCTTTAGTTGTGGTTCCCCACAAAATGCCAAGATGAGTGACATGCTTCCAGCAGATGAAAGCTCCACAGGGGTCTGTGCCAGAGACCTCTGACTACATCACTTGGCATTTGCTGATTTCTGCCTATTTTCAGTATAAGTGAATGTCTCTGGGCTATGCTCTCATTTGAATCTTTGGTATTTCAGTGAAATTCACATGTGGTCTGATGGAAATGCTGTCTCCAGAATGATACAAAGTGAACCAAGAGAATTAGATTCTAATGTTTGAGAAAATATATAGAGAAGTTCTCCAATCATTGCCTTTAGGTGTCTTTTTAGGAAGAGTGTTTTATTTGTAAGATGTCAGCACCTCCATAAGCACTGGCTTTTGAATTTCTGCTCAGTTAAGACAGGGATGGAAGTAAGTCAGAATAAAAGGGAGACAAAAATTAAATAATAGTTGTTGAATCCTAGGAATATAGTATGCATTTTTAAAATATAGTATTCTCTTAGGGAGGCAGTAAAATTGCTAAAGAGCCCTACACTGGAACTAGACTGCCTGGTTCAAATCATAGCTCTATCATTTAAAGCCCCAGGACTTTGAGCAAGTCAATTCACTTCTGTGCCTTGGTTTTTGCACCTATAAAATGGAAATACTTTAGTAGTATACACGGTTCTTGTTAAGAGTACAACGACATTGGAAATTATGAAACGTTTGTGATTTCTCCTGTAACAGATTGCCTTTCATGCCCCTAGCTCCAACAGGACTTGACATGCTCACTCACACAAGAGGCAAAAGATATGTTTGACTTCTATTTATTGATGGTTTACTCTGTGCTGATACACTACATGCCAGAAAATGGGCATTAAATAATACATCCCCATTGCCCTTCAGACATTTATAGTGGGATACAAGAAACACACATAAGAACAAATATCTTACTATTGCTTTTATAAGCCTAGTTCTTTTATGGAGGAAGTGTATTAATAGAAAAAAATGTCTTGGTTTGCAGAGAAAATAACATTTGGGCTCTATCTGAAATAAATATTAGGGATCGGGCATTGCAGACAGAAGAAAAAAGCACTAACAAGACAGAGGCAGGAAAGCACATGGTGTCTGAGTACACATTTGCCAAGACTGCCTCGTCTTTGGTTGATCATGGACGTGTTGATCTCACGCGTTATATTTAAAATGGCCTAATGGCCAGCAGAGACCCTTTTATCTCTTCATTTCCTTAGCAGAATGTCTTATATGTGATATAAGTGCAAGAAATGAATAGTGGATTGGTTTTAACTGAAAATGTGACTTAGATAATAAATGCTGTAGGATTTCAGAAAAAAATAGTAATTCATTCTATCCTGGAGGTTTTATGGACAAATAAAGGATCGTGGGGTTTCCCTGGTGGTTCAGTAGTAAAGAATCTGTCTGCCAATGCAGGAGAGACCATGGGTTTGGTCCCTGGGTTGGGAAGATACCCTGGAGAAGGAAATGGAAACTCACTCGAGTATCTTACCTGGGGAAATCCTATGGACAGAGGAGCCTGACGGGCTACAGTCCATGGGGTCACAAAAGAGTCGGACATGACTTAGCGACTAAACAAAAGACAACAACAAAGGATCATGAGGATATTTTGCAAGTTAGATTTTGGTAGAGAGGAATCCAGTTAGAGCAAAAAACATAAGCAAATGAATTTTTGATCCCACCCTAGTTATCCTTTGGGTTCCAGGAGTCACAGCATCAGAAGAGTATATAAGCTAGCTCTGTGTTACTCATCTCCCCTTTGCCAACAGTCTTTCTCTTCACCTTGAAAAGTATCCTATTCCAAATCTACAGGGATGGACATACAAGATTCAAGTTGACATCTACCTGTCTTCACTGAGCATTACTTTACTAGTGTGTGAGATGAGTGCAATTGTGCGGTAGTTTGAGCATTCTTTGGCATTGCCTTTCTTTGGTAATGGAATGAAAACTGACTTTTTCCAGTCCTGTGGCCACTGCTGAATTTTCCAAATTTGCTGGCATATTGAGTGCAGCACTTTCACAGAATGATCTTTCAGGATTTGAAATAGCTCCACTGGAATTCCATCACCTCCACTAGCTTTGTTTGTAGTGATGCTTTCTAAGGCCCACTTGACTTCACATTCCAGGATGTCTGACTCTAGGTGAGTGATCACACCATCGTGATTATCTGGGTTGTGAAGCTCTTTTGTGCACAGTTCTTCTGTGTATTCTTACCACCTCTTCTTAATATCTTCTGCTTCTGTTAGGTCCATACCATTTCTGTCCTTTATTGAGCCCATCTTTGCATGAAATGTTCCCTTGATATCTTTAATTTTCTTGAAGAGATCTCTAGTTTTTCCCATTCTGTTGTTTTCCTCTATTTCTTTGCATTGATCGCTGAGGAAGGCTTTCTTATCTCTTCTTGCTATTCTTTGGAACTCTGCATGCAGATGCTTATATCTTTCCTTTTCTCCTTTGCTTTTCACGCCTCTTGTTTTCACAGCTATTTGTAAGGCCTCCCCAGACAACCATTTTGCTTTTTTGCATTTTTTTTCCCCATGGGGATGGTCTTGATCCCTGTCTCCTGTACAATGTCACGAACCTCATTCCATAGTTCATCAGGCACTCTATCAGATCTAGTCCCTTAAATCTATTTCTCACTTCCACTGTATAATCATAAGGGATTTGATTTAGGTCATACCTGAATGGTCTAGTGGTTTTCCCTACTTTCTTCAATTTCAGTCTGAATTTGGCAATAAGGAGTTCATGATCTGAGCCACAGTCAGCTCCTGGTCTTGTTTTTGTTGATTGTATAGAGCTTCTCCATCTTTGGCTGCAAAGAATATAATCAGTCTGATTTTGGTGTTGACCATCTGGTGATGTCCATGTGTAGAGTCATCTCACATGCTAGTAGTAATGCTCAAAATTCTCCAAGCCAGGCTTCAGCAATATGTGAACCATGAACTTCCAGATGTTCAAGCTAGTTTCAGAAAAGGCAGAGGAACCAGAGACCAAATTGCCAACATCCACTGGATCATTATAAAAGCAAGAGAGTTCCAGAAAAAACATCGATTTCTGCTTTATTGACTATGCCAAAGCCTTTGACTGTGTGTATCACAATAAACTGTGGAAAATTCTGAAAGAGATGGGAATACCAGACCACCTGATCTGCCTCTTGAGAAACCTGTATGCAGGTCAGGAAGCAACAGTTAGAACTGGACATGGAACAACAGATTGGTTCCAAATAGGAAAAGGAGTACGTCAAGGCTGTATATTGTCACCCTGTTTATTTAACTTATATGCAGAGTACATCATGAGAAACGCTGGGCTGGAGGAAGCACAAGCTGGAATCAAGATTGCTGGGAGAAATATCAATAACCTCAGATATGCAGATGACACCACCCTTATGGCAGAAAGTGAAGAGGAACTAAAAAGCCTCTTGATGAAGGTGAAAGAGGAGAGTGAAAAAGTTGGCTTAAAACTCAACATTCAGAAAACAAAGATCTTGGCATCCAGTCCCATCATTTCATGGGAAATAGATGGGGACACAGTGGAAACAGTGTCAGACTTTATTTTTCTGGGCTCCAAAATCACTGCAGATGGTGATGCAGCCATGAAATTAAAAGACACTTACTCCTTGGAAAGAAAGTTATGACCAACCTTGACAGCATATTGAAAGCAGAGACATTATTTTGCCAACAAATGTCCATCTAGTCAAGGCTATGGTTTTTCCAGTGGTCATGTATGGATGTGAGAGTTGGACTGTGAAGAAGGCTGAGCACTGAAGAATTGATGCTCTTGAACTGTGGTGTTGGATAAGACTCTTGAGAGTCCCTTGGACTGCAAGGAGATCCAACCAGTCCATTCTGAAGGAGATCAGCCCTGGGATTTCTTTGGAAGGAATGATGCTAACACTGAAACTCCAGTACTTTGGCCACCTCATGGGAAGAGTTAACTCATTGGAAAAGACTCTGATGCTGGGAGGGATTGGGGGCAGGAGGAGAAGGGGACGACAGAGGATGAGATGGCTCGATGACATCACTGATTCGATGGACGTGAGTCTCAGTGAACTCTGGGAGTTGGTGATGGCCAGGGAGGCCTGGTATGCTGCGATTCATGGGGTCGCAAAGAATCGGACACAACTGAGCGACTGAACTGAACTGAACTGTCTTCACTGATTGTCCTGAGAAGGGCAGTTACCCAATCAGATGGAATCACCTCAAAGATGATATAATCACACACCTTGATATTATCTGAGACCCTCCAAAATTTCACAATTTTCCAGGTACATTGCAAAATAATCTCTTTTTCTCTCTCTTGTTGGTTTATATTTTCTTTCTGTGCTTTCAAATAAAAGATTATACCCTAATATGAGATGAATGGCAAAGGTTGAGAAACCATCATTTGGGGAATTATCTCCTTAGAATCAGAGGTTTAAGTAGCACATGGGAAAAAATTTTGCAGGTGTGATCTTAAAAACAGCTAACCAAAGAAGCCATGATTGGACTCAACATAAATAACTGATTACTCAGGTACAATCTAATGTTGACTCTTTATTACAGATATTGGATAGCCTCATACCAGGACTTGAAAGTTATACACACAAGCAACATCCTACAAAGACTACATATATAGTCCTAGTCTTTAGTTACCATGTACAGTTGTCATTAATTTATCACTCATTCACAGCAGTCATAAATTAATTGTCAGGCCATTCATTCAACAAATGACCATATGACCAATTTGTAGAGTGTGAGAGAGATTGGGTATATCCTAGAGAATGGGAAAGCTAACTGGTTTTCGAAATTATTTTCTTCAATTCCCTAAATTTGCCTGAAGCATACCTCCAGCCAGTGTTTCTGCCAACTACAGTTAAAATAATGTTGTGTAATTGTTACAGGCTATAGTGGTATTATGACACCTGAAATATTGTCAAAAGACTTTCACCAGTTTCTAATTGCCTTCTGACCTTTACCCCTTCTTTCCTCAACCATGTACTTGAAAGAGGACCAGCACTCAACCTGATACTTTTTTAGCTACTTTGTAACACATCTAAACCGTATCTTACAGATCTTCAGTCAGCTATCATAACTTTGAAAAAACCACAGGGTACCGTATAAATATAAATGAGGGAAAGGTGGCTCACGGTGAAGTGAGCAGCATGGTGGCCCATTGCAGAGCATTCTCAACTCAGGTTAGCATGGTAGAAGTCATGTGTCATTGGCTGAGACCTTTCACAGTGTGGCTCACCAAATGTCACTGCCCAACCAACTTGCTGAGAGTCATAAATAAGTAAAAAGTATACTAAGGGCATAATGTCATGTGTTGACATATGTATACATTAAAAATATTATACAGACAAATAGCTTTCCACTAATCAATGTTGTATGTGGAGTCATTCAAGAGATGTTTTTATCATAAGTGAAGAAATTACATTAAGAAAAACCTGGTACTTAGACGTTATCCCACACACTATGCATTATGCCACAGAGCTGGTGTGATCCCAGTTCTTAGTATATATCCAAAGAAAAGAAGATCAGTACCTGAAAGAGATACCTAAACTCCCATGTTAATTGTAGCATTATACACAATAGCCAAAATATGGGAAAAACCTACATGTATACTGATGAGTGGATAAATAAAATTGCTTGTGTATAGAGACAGAGTGTGCATGCCTGTATTTATCTCTCTTCAGCAGCAGTGGTCTTTCCTCAGATTTCTGTCTGTATGGTTCCCTCTAGTTTCAGGCTTTACTGGGTTGAAGAAAAGCTATAATCTTTCACTCAATACTCTTTCCACTATTCTATATATTAAGTAGAAATGGAACTCTATTGTTTATCCTCTCAACAAATGTTTCTGGAGAACCCATGATATTTCAGTAACCTCTCTGTGCTGGTGTAACAGGTTGAAAATTTAGTTCCTACCTTTTAGATGCTCAGTCTTTTGAAATAAAAAATGTCTCATATTTTAATTCAACTTAGAAAATTCTATTACAGGAATATAAGCAAAGAACTATAGGAATACGAAACACAAAATGAATACTTCTACATAGCGAGCTTAAACTGGGTGATAGAAACAATTACACCTGAGTTGGAGTTTAAAGAAAAATCCTTAGCTCTGCTATGCAGTAATCGGAAAAGAATTTCATGCAGAAGAAACAGCATTTGAGAAAGCACAGTGCTGTGAAAAGTCTGTTGTGTCCAAGGAGTATTCTGCAACTTAATGTGTCAGAAGCATGGGGGAGCATGTGACAGGTGTTAAGTAGAGATCATCAAGTATGTAATAGATTTTAAAGCAAAGCCATGTGGCTTCAATTGTTACTCAATGTTATTAGTTTTGATACAATACATTTGGGACACACAGGTACTCAGGTACTGCTGGGTAGATTCAAGTAATTAAACCAAGTGACTCACATTTCCTTCAATGATCAGTCTGCTTTTATAGAATAGGTAATTCATGCAAGTTTATTTCTTTCATTCACTGGAATATTTTAATTCCTATCTCCTCTTGAATTTAAAAAAAATTAAAGTTCAGTTTATATCATGTGGAAATCTCTATTTAGAGCTTCCCACAAATAATTGGAAGTGTCAGCACTTCTGGCTGGGATTCTTGTATGGGAGTGATAGACTGGGGCTGAGAGGCTCTTTCTTCCTTTGAAAAGATCATGTGTTATCTCAGTCCCCACTGACATATTACCCAGAATCCTCAGCTGGCCTGCTTCACAGCTGGTCTTTATTCCCCTGGTCCCTGTAGCATTTTGAGCATCCTTGCTCTATTATCTTCACATACCCTTCTTATTATAGACTAGAACACAAAAGTAGGAAGGCAAGAGCTACCTGGAGTAACAGGCAAATTTGACCTTGGAATACAAAATAAAGAGGGTCAAAGGCTAACAAGAGTTTTGCCAAAAGAACACATTGTTCATTGCAAACACCCTCTTCTAACAACACAAGAGAAGACTCTACACAAGGACATCACCAAATGGTCAATACAAACATCAGATTGATTATATTCTTTGCAGCCAAAGATGGAGAACCTCTATACAGTCAGCAAAAACAAGACTGGGAGCTGACTGTGGCTCAGATCATGAACTCCTTATTGCCAAATTCCAACTTGATTTGAAGAAAGTAGGGAAAACCATTAGACCATTTAAGAATGACCTAAATCAAATCCCTTATGATTACACAGTGGAAGTGACAGATTGAAGGGATTAGATCTGATAGACAGAATGCCTGAAGAACTATGGATGGAGGTTCATGACATTGTACAGGAGGCAGTGATCAAGACCATCCTCTAGAAAAAGAAAGGCAAAAAGGTTATCTGATGAGGCCTGACAAATAGCTGAGAAAGAAGAGAAGTTAGGCAAGGGAGAAAAGGAAAGCTATACCCATTTGAATGCAGAGTTCCAAAGAATAGCAAGGAGAGATGAGAAAGCCTTCCTCAGCAATCAACGCAAAGAAATAGAAGAAAAAAATAGAATGGGAAAGACTAGAGATCACTTCAAGAAAATTAGAGATATCAAGGGAAAATTTCATGCAAAGCTGAGCACAATAAAGGACAGAAATGGCATGGACCTAACAGAAGCAGAAGATATTAAGAAGAGGTGGCAAGAATACACAGAAGAACTATACAAAAAAGATCTTAATGACCCAGATAACCACTATGGTATGATCACTCACCTAGAGCCAGACATCCTGGAATATGAAGTCAAATGGGCCTTAGGAAGCATCACAACGAACAAAGCTAGTGGAAGTGATGGAATTCCAGTTGAGCTATTTCAGATCCTGAAAGATGATGTTGTAAAAGTGCTATACTCAATATGCCAGCAAATCTGGAAAGCTCAGCAGTGGCCACAAGACTGGAAAAGGTCAGTTTTCATTCCAATCCCAAAGAAAAGCAATGCCAAAGAATGTTCAAACTACCGCATAATTGCACTCATCTGACACCCTACCAAAGTAATGCTCAAAATTCTCCAAGCCAGGCTTCTGCAGTTTTTGAACTGTGAACATCCAGATGTTCAAGCTGGATTTAGAAAAAGCAGAAGAACCAGAGATCAAATTGCCAACATCCACTGGATCATCAAAAAAGCAAGAAAGTTCCAGAAAAACATCTACTTTTGCTTTATTGACTATGCCAAAGACTTTGACCATGTGGATCACAACAAACTGTGGAAAATTCTGAAAGAAATGGGAATACCAGACCACCTGACCTGCCTCCTGAGAAATCTGTATTCAGGTCAAGGAGTAACAGAACTGGACATGGAACAACAGACTGGTTCCAAATCGGGAAAGGAGTACATCAGGCTGTATATTGTCACCCTGCTTATTTAACTTATATGTAGTGTATGTCAAGCGAAATGCCAGGCTAGATGAAGCACAAGCTGGAATCAAGATTGCCAGGAGAAATATCAATAACCTTGGATATGCAGATGACAGCACCCTTATGGCAGAAAGTGAAAAAGAACTAAAGAGCCTCTTGATGACAGTAAAAGAGGAGGGTGAAAACGTTGGCTTAAAACTCAACATTCAGAAAACTAAGATCATGGCATCTGGTCTCATCACTTCATGGCAAATAGATGGGGAAAAAACAACAACAGTGAGAGACTTTATTTTTCTCGGCTCCAAAATCACTGCAGATGAAATTAAAAGACACTTGCTCCTTGGAAGAAAGGTTATGACCAACCTAGACAGCATATTAAAAAGCAGAGACATTACTAACAAAGGTCCATCTAGTCAAGGCTATGGTTTTTCCAGTAGTCATGTATGGATATGAGAGTTGAACTATAAAGAAAGCTGAACGTCAAAGCATTGATGCTTTTGAATTGTGGTGTTGGAGAAAACTCTTGAGAGTCCCTTGGACTGCAAGGAGATCCAATCAGTCCATCCTAAAGGAAATCAGTCCTGAATATTCACTGGAAGGACTGATGCTGAAGCTGAAACTCCAATGCTTTGGCCACCTGATGCAAGAAACCAACTCATTGGAAAAGACCCTGATGCTAGGAAGAATTGAAGACGGAAGGAGAAGGGGAAGATAGAGGTTGAGATGGTTGGATGGCATCACTGACATGATGGACAGGAGTTTGAGCAAGCTCTGGGATTTGGTGATGGACAGGGAGGCCTGGCGTGCTGCCATCCATGGGGTTGCGGAGTTAGACATGACTAAGTGACTGAACTGAACCCCTCTCGTGTCTTTCTTCTCCCATCTCCCAGGCCTTACATGCCTGGCACAGGTCATGCCAGGATGGTCTTCATTTTTTAAAGTATTTATTGATTTATTTTTGGCTGTATCAGATCTTAATCGCAGCTCAAGGGCTCCTCTTGCATCACACTGGCTTCTCTCTGGTTGTGGCACATGGGCTTAGTTGCCCAGTGGTATGTGGTATCTTTGTTCCTGACCAGGGATTAAACCCTCATTCCCTGCATTGGAAGGTGGATTCCTAACCACTGGACCACCAGGGAAGTCCCCAGGATTGTCTTCTTTACATTCTCAAATCAGTTATAGCTCCTGAGTTGAATTTACCAGACACATTTACATTCATGATTTTATTTGAAACTCATCTATTGAGGTGTGGATAACAAATATAGAAAGTGTTTTATGTATGTGTGTGTATAAACCCGTGTGTGTGTGTGTGTGTGTGTGTGTGTGTGTGTGTAGTGTTGTTCAGTCACTAAGTGGTGTCTAACTCTTTGCCACCCCATGGACTAGAGCACACCAGGCTCCCCTGTCCATCACCATCTCCCAGTTTGCTCAAACTCATGTCCATTGAGTTGATGATACCATCCAATCATTTCATCCTCTGTCGCCCCCTTCTCCTCCTGCCCTCAATCTTTCCCAGCATCAGAGTTGCTTCCAGTGAGTCAGCTCTTTGCATCACTTGGTCAAAGTATTGGAGCTTCAGCATCAGTCCTTCTAATGAATATTCAGGGTTGATTGTCTTTAGGATTGACTGGTTTGATCTCATTGCTGTACAAGGGACTCTCCAGAGTCTTCTCTAGCACCACAGTTCGAATGCATGTGTGCTAAGTCATCTCAGTCATGTCTGACTCCTTGAGACCCTACGGACTATAGCCCACAAGGCTCCTCTGTTCATGGGATTCTCTAGGCAAGCATACTGGAGTGAGTTTCCATGCCCTCCTCCAGGGGATCTTCCACATGGTTTAAATGTTTGAGGATATCAAGCCCATACTAGAGCTAGTAAATGACTAAAATTCAGCTAAAGACTTACATCTTTTGTCACTTAGTTTCAGACCTTTTCTCTAAGACACTGGGTTTCACATTTCCAGATTTTTTTTGTATAATTCCAACCATCACTGAGCAGTCCACTCATTGCAATAGTCTCTCACCTCACTGCCTTTCTCCAGGTTTCCACACATTTTTGGTTTCCTTATTATGTCTTTCTCACTAAATTTGAGGTAGCCTGGAATGAAGTAAATGCAAATTGTTTTAGTGGTTTAAATATTTATACTCCCATCCCCCTCCAAAATCAACAAAAGCTGCTGAGTCTTTAAATTTTAAAAGTAGAATTTAGACCAGTAATTATAGTTACAGAGTTAAAGAATTTTCAATGTTTTTTTTTTTTTTTTTTCTTAGACTTATCATCTCAAAGTAGAAATCTGAATTCCTGATCCTCTTTTCCCAGAATTTCATCTGAGAGGAACAAATCTGTTTACATAGCATTCCTAATGACCATTAGTAGGATAAATAAGGGGAATCAATAGACTTATTATTTGAGTCTGTCTTTTGAAACCAGCAACATCACATGACACATGTTCCCAGAGGAATTAACTGCCTTTTTAAGCAAGGTATGTTTTTAAGACAAGGAATGCTTTTTTATTCTCCCCAACCCAGAGGAAAGTGTGAGAATTCAGATAAGATCAACTCAAAAATGAATAATGTAGGTATTTGCTATTGTGTGGAATAGAAATAACTCACCTTTTAAAACATCGTTATTTATGAATTTGACTTTAGCTGCTCTGTGTAAATCTTTTTTTTTTTTTTTTTTCCTTTCCTGGCCAAGTATTTGTGACATGAAAAATGGAATGGCATTTATCACTAGTTTGATACTTTTAGAAGTATATTAAGTAGAAAGAAGTTGACCTCAGTAAGTGAAAGGACATCACACCTAAGAATTCAAGGAGCAGTTCACAGCTATCCTCCTTGTTTTACCTGATCTATTCTACTCCGAAGCTTTCCTGTTGGAAGAGATCATGGCAATTGTAGACTAGAAAACGAATTAATCCTCCTCTTTCATCAGTAAGAAAAATAAGCAAGGATGGTGTTTAAACTGGAGTAGAAAATGGCAACCCACTCCCGTACTCTTGTCTGGAAAATCCCATGGACAGAGGAGTCTGGCAGGCTACAGTTAACAGGGTGGCAATGAGTTGGACATGACTGAGTGAGCATACATGGTGTTTAAAATAATGATTTTTGTCAAATAAAATCATTCAGAATTTTGTATATATATGTATACATATGTATAATGTGTGTGTGTGTGTATGTGTGTGTGTACATATATATAGAGAGAAACAGTGAGAGAAGTTAACAATAAAAAAACTGGCTCCTATAATTATTAAAGTGGGCAAATTTTAAAATCTACAGAGTGAGTCAACCGCGGAGACTCAGAAAAGCCATCAGTTTATTTCCAGTCTGAAAAGGCCTGAGAACTAAGAGAGCTGATGGTGTAGTTCCCACCATAAGACTGGCAGACTCAAGACCCAGGAAGTGTTAACATTTCAGTTTGAATCTGAAAGCAGAGAAAAGAGTGGATGTCCCAGTCTGGAGTATGGGTCAACGTTTTTCTTCTAGCCAGACCTTCAACTGATTGGATGAGGCTCACTCACATTAGGAAGGGCAATCGGCTTTACTGACTCTGCTAATTTAAATGTTCATCCAGTATTCTGGCTGGGAGAATTCCATGAACTTTATGGGTCCATGGGGTCACAAAGAGTTAGACACAACTGAGTGACTTTCATTTTCACACAACTGAAATGCATATGGAATGTTTGAGTGAGGGAAAAAATACAAACATTTGAACCGGAAAAGGGGGACTTATTTCAAATTTACAAAATCTGGATTTGAGAGTCATTTTAAAAAATGTATCATGCTAGCTGTATGAGCTTGTGCGAGTTAATTACTATCATTTAGCCAATTTCTTCATTATTGAAGTGGATATGTTTTTATGCTATACTCTGTTTTTCCTCTGGTTAGATAATTTGGTTTTCTTTTTCCCTCCCATCTCAGGTCAAGTGATTAAGGTAGCGCTGATATAATTTCCCTGCTCTTTCAGGGATTGGCATAGGTCTGGCCATGCAAAGCCATAGTGACAAGCTCAGGATGGAATGCAAGATCCATTCTGTGTTCAGGAGAATCAGGTATAGGGTGTTTTCTGGAAGTACTGGGCAAGAGAAAGCCTTTTCTCAGTAAGATTAAAGCTGAGAGAACATAAGCCTAAAATTGCCTGTGGCCATGTGGTTATCAAGTAGCAAAAGTCTTAAAGCAAAAGCTTTATAAGAATAAAGCTAATAAAGAAATATAATTCTGAGATACAGAGAAAGGTGGATTCCTGAAGATACTGAACAGGTGGATCCAGCCTCGCCTGAAGCTAGACAACCCTAACTCTTATATGGGGCAATACATCTCTGCTTAAATCCATCTGAGTTGTGTTTCTGGTCATTACCTGATCCATCCAGCACCCAGAACAGAGTGCGGCACACAGCCAACTCTTTAACACTGATTAATGTGCAAGTGAGCAATTTTTGGAAGATTGACATTGAAATCCAAGGGGCAGGAAGTTGAAATATATTCCCCCGCCCTGAGTCTTCCTGAACCCTAAAATTCTGTTTGGCTGCTTCCCAGAATATTTATTTGAGACTTGTCTTTTGAACTCCTATCCAAAATATTTAGGGATGACTTAGGCGGCTCACTTCTATTCATTCACCCCTATCCCCAGGCTCACTGCCGAGTAGGTGGGCCAAACTCATAAAACTCTATCGCTCACCAGCCTCAGGCACAGGAAACTGGCTCATAGAAGTTCCAAAAGGAAAAAAAAAGAAAGAAAATCACCAAGCATATAAGACCCAGAACAGGAAGCAAAACTAATGAAAGAATGTCCTTGGCTTTCACAGGAAATTATTCTCACTCCACCTCTATAAAAAGTAACAGATTTGACCCCTCATCTCTCCCTACCTCCTTCTCTCCATAACTTTCCAATAGAGGTGATGGGGGAGAGCAGAGGCGAGGCTGAGGCAATGAAAGACAGACCACTTTTCACAAAAATCATCATCAGAAACCACTTTGTCAGAGGCTGCCACTGACAAAAAAAAACCCCAGTATAGCCAGAGGCTTCCATAGCCAGAGTAGTTAAGGCTGGTGAGTTGCTGAATTGGACAATTTTGAGTGAAGAAATTCATAGCAGTTACCAGTGATCACAGAATCAAAGTATCTCTTGCAGATAAAAAAACTAGAGACCTGAAGGGGTAGGTGGGGGGGAAATGTTCAGGTTTTTTTTTCTCACTGTATTTCTTACTGTTCATTAAGGGAAATTCAAAACATTTTACATCAAATACCTTGATTGGATTTTGGTACTATGTGGAATTGAAAGGGAAAGGATAAAATGCAATCAATGATCCTAGACCAACAATGTCCCAGGCTGAAACCTCCGAAGAACCGGTTCATTCTGCACTTTTCTCTATAGCCCCAGCAGCTAGAATTTATTTTTTTGGCCGATCGGTCCAGAAAACAGTCTGCTATCCACCCCAGCTGGGGTAGGGGTGGGGACATTGTGAAAAAAGAGCCTGCAGCCATCACCGCCACGCAAAGAAACAAAAGGTTCAGGTGCAAGGTCGAGCCAACCATGGATCAAAGGAAAGGTTCAGGTACAAGATCTAACCAACCGTGGATCAAAGCATCAGACCCAGTAGACAGTCCAAGGGAGAAGGCAGGACAGGACAGGCACTGAAGTGCCACTCAGCCCAAACCTGGGGGAGTTTCTCAAGTCTCATCCATTGTGACTGATATCCACAAGGCTCAGGGCCACTTTCCTGTTATTTCCACTCTCCAGCGTCTGCTATGTAGCTTGGCGGGTATATTTATTGGTTGAATGAATGTGTGACTTTTCTGACATGAAAGTGAAAATATTTAAGACTACATGATCAAAATGGAGTTAGAAAATGTTTTGGGGACACTTCAGTAAATGATTCCTTACACAGGCACACTGTTGTGTAGTTTGGGGTTTAAAAAGAGCGTTAGTATTTAATATATGATTTGGTCATCATAATCTAAGATGTCAAACAGGCCTGATATATTATTTCATTTATTCCTGAATCAACATATGTTAAATTACTGTTACTGCAGTCAGTTGTTAGTTATTTGGCATATAGGACTCCAAGCCAGGCTTCAGCAATATGTGAACCATGAACTTCCTGCTGTTCAAGCTGGTTTCAGAAAAGGCAGAGGAACCAGAGATCAAATTGCCAACATCCACTGGATCATGGAAAAAGCAAGAGAGTTCCAGAAAAACATCTATTTCTGCTTTATTGACTATGCCAAAGCCTTTGACTGTGTGGATCACAATAAACTGTGGAAAATTCTGAAAGAGATGGGAATACCAGACCACCTGATCTGCCTCTTGAGAAATTTGTATGCAGGTCAGGAAGCAACAGTTAGAACTGGCCATGGAACAATAGACTGCTTCCAAATAGGAAAAGGAGTACGTCAAGGCTGTATATTGTCACCCTGCTTATTTAACTTATATGCAGAGTACATCATGAGAAATGCTGGACTGGAAGAAACACAAGCTGGAATCGAGTTTGCCGGGAGAAATATCAATAACCTCAGATATGCAGATGACACCACCCTTATGGCAGAAAGTGAAGAGGAACTAAAAAGCCTCTTGATGAAAGTGAAAGTGGAGAGTGAAAAAGTTGGCTTAAAGCTCAATATTCAGAAAACGAAGATCATGGCATCCGGTCCCATCACTTCATGGCAAATAGATGGGGAAACAGTGGAAACAGTGTCAGACTTTATTTTTCTGGGCTTCAAAATCACTGCAGATGGTGACTGCAGTCATTAAATTAAAAGGCGCTTACTCCTTGGAAGGAAAGTTATGACCAACCTAGATAGCATATTCAAAAGCAGAGACATTACTTTGCCAACAAAGGTTCGTCTAGTCAAGGCTATGGTTTTTCTTGTGGTCATGTATGGATGTGAGAGTTGGACTGTGAAGAAAGCTGAGTGCCGAAGAATTGATGCTTTTGAACTGTGGTGTTGGAGACTCTTGAGAGTCCCTTGGACTGCAAGGAGATCAGCCCTGGGATTTCTTTGGAAGGAATGATGCTAAAGCTGAAACTCCAGTACTTTGGCCACCTCATGCGAAGAGTTGAGTCATTGGAAAAGACTCTGATGCTGGGAGGGATTGGGGGCAAGAGGAGAAGGGGACAACGGAGGATGAGATGGCTGGATGGCATCACTGACTTGATGGATGTGAGTCTGCGTGAACTCCGGGAGTTGGTGATGGACAGGGAGGCCTGGCGTGCTGTGATTCATGGGGTCGCAAAGAGTCGGACATGACTGAGCGACTGATCTGATCTGAAGCTGTGACCTGCTCCTCTGTCTTCAAGTTTACAGTGGAGTGGAGGGTGTATATATACCCACACACTGATAAAAATGACAATGAAATATGCATTTAGACAAATAATTACAATAAAATATAGCAAGTGTTAATGGAGGAACCAAGAATGCACGTAAGATGTTGTGCAATTTGTCTATGGGAGCCAGAAAAGCTTCACAAAACTGATGATAGGTTAAATGAAGAAAAAGATTTTGACATCTAGGGCTTCCTCAATGGCTCAGCCATAAAAGAAGTCTCGTGCAATACAGGAGACATCAGTTCGATCCCTGGGTCGGGAAGATCCTCTGGAGAAGGAAATGGCAACTCACTCCAGTGTTCTTGCTGGGATGATCCCAAGGACAGAGGAGCCTGGTAGGCTGTAGTCCATGGGATCACAAAGAGTCAGACATGACCGAGCACACACACAGGTAGGGCAAGATTTGCCAGAGAAATAGTACCTTAAACACAGAACACCATTTAATACAACAGAACAAAAAATACTTGCCAGTCAGTGGCAGAATGAGACTGGAAAAAAAGTTGAGGCCAAATCATGAAGGCTTGGGAAGCATTGAGCTTGAACCATGACTTCTAGGTCATGGGAGTCATTTAGAAATGTTAATCGGGGTGTGTGTTGAAAGTGTTCAGACTTGCATTTTATTATCTAGATTTCCAGAAGAGGACTCTGAAAAACAAAGGTAATTTCTCTGGGGTTATAGGGAGAATAATAGGAAAGCCAAGGTTTTGCTGGGTTGAAATTAAAATGCCCTATGTCTACTTCCTGCTCAGTGCTTACTCATTAGAGACAATATTTGTCATGTGGAAAAAGAGTTGATTATAATCAAACTAGAAATTCATGTACCTGAAAATCTTTAGAAGGGAATATGTAGGGGAAGAAACAAGATAGAATAGCAGATACAAATCAGTTCTTATCAGCCTGGATCTGTTTTACATTTCATTCCAGGCTCTGCACATTAGCACCAACACAATGAATCTTTGTAAATTAATGAGGATAACAGCGGGAAAGAATCAATCAGCCACTCTTGTTCCAAAACCCTCCTAGGTAATAACCTGAAATGAACCTTAGAGTCATGACCCCAGACTAATAGCCTGCTTCATACTCTTTGAACAAAACAATTAAATAATCACATTTCTCATGGCCCAACTTCCTGAATGTATTAATTAGATTAAAACACAACTTGTCAGGATCCCTTGAGAGGAAGGGGTTTGCTGAGTGCGTTTTCTCCTGCCCTCCAGCTGCCAATGGCACATCCTGCTTTCACAATGGAGGGAACCCATACCTGCCCAAGCAAGCCTCTTTAACACACATCTGAGCATATTCCTTCTAGACCTGGCCCCCTTACCCCTTCCCTCACCTGGGCTACTCCTCTGATCTACTAGGCTTCTCCTCATCTACTGGGCAAACATAGGCATTTCAACTCCAATTGCTTACAGATCCTATCTTAAAATATAGAAGCCAGTTGATAGCTCTTCTTGGCTCAGTTTTAACATTCATTCCACATCCATTCATTCATTTATCCCTCCAGTTTCTATGAGAGACGTGCTCAAATCCTGGTACTGCTACTTCCTATCTCTGTGTTCCTAAGCAAAGTATCTAACTCCGTGGCTCAGTTCCTTGATCTGTAAAATGAAGATGATAACAAGTCATGCTTTGGGTAGTTTACATGAGGATGAAATGAGTTAATTGCTGTGAAGCCATTCCAGTGGTGCCTGGCTCATTTAATGAACAACTTCTCCTTAGTAGGATTTGGGGGATTCAAGTATGAAAATTGCACTGTTCCTGCCACAAAGTTCTAAAACACAGAATGGATCCAGCCATACACCAGGATACATGCAGTGACGGGTGCATATGTCACCCTGAGAATAACGGATGGGATGACTACAGCCAGGCCAGGGTACTCCCTGCCAGGGTTTCTGCGTGTGCTGCCACTGGTCATGTGATGCTCTTGTGAGAAACCTAAAAACTTCAGGTCTCTGCCAAGAAAAATGCCTTTTCTGATGCTCTGACCTGAAGTATCAGCACCCACCTCCCTGCATCATTCTGTCCCTTTCCTTGAATTATTTTTCTTCATGGCAGTTATCTCTAGCTGGCATTCTATTACGCATTTACCTGTTGATTTGTTTACATCAGTATATTTATATTGCTCTCAAAGTGTGGTCCATGGAGCCAGGAAACTTACTAGAAAAGCAAATTCTCAGAATCTCTAGGTGAGGTGTTTAGAAAGCTGTGTTTTAACAGTTACCTGCAGGAGACTTAGATTCTTTCTAAAGTTTGAGAACCATTGGTTTATAGTTTGCCTCTACTTGAGAATGAAGTAGGAACTTCAAGAAATGAAGTTCCTTGAAGCAGAGACTTTTTGCTTACCACTGTATCCCTGGTGCTTAAATCTGCACTGAATGCATAGTAGGTGTTTAAACAGTAGTTATTGAATGAGTAATGAGTGGACAAATGAATGACTACATCTTAGTGGCTGAGCCAAAATCAGTATCTAGCTAGTTCTTTATTGCCCAGGTCTATTTCCTCACAACCTGGCTCCAAGATATAATTTCTATTAAAAATACCAGCATGCTAACATAAAAAGGTAAATCATTTATATTCAAGGTAAAAGACAGTGGGTTTTTTGACATATATATTGATACATATATCTTTTTGCTGGAGAAGATACTTAGAAAATGCTTAGTATTTATATAGAAAGATATACATGAAAACAACTGTCAGAAGCTCTTCAAAGCACAGTCTTTGGAGCTTAATGCTGAGGCTGGTTTCATAATGCTCAGGAGACACAGGGAAAAGGAGTTTGATAGAAATCCAGTTTGCAGCAGATTTTTGTTAAAGTAAACATTTTCAACCTGACAAGAATGTCTATATCCACCACAAAGAGCACAAACATATAAATGGGAAAGGAGAGGGGAGGAAGGCAGGTGTTGACGATGGAGGCAGAGGGAACAGAGATGAATGCCCGTGTTAAAGATCTATGGCCTTTTCTTTCTCAAGAAAGCAGGCGTGCTGTCTCACCTGCTAGCACCATAGCAACAAGCCCACATCACGTACCACCCCCTCAGTCTTGAGGTGATTCCTTGGAAAGTTAAGAAGCCAGAGATAAGAGAAGCAGAAAGCTTTCCCTAGAGAGAAGGTTAAAGATGGATGGTGAGAGCATTCCATGTGGTGACCTGGTGCTCAGACAGCAAGTCATTCAAGTCCATTCCTAGAGAAGGAAGTGAACAAGCCCAGTCTGTGGCTAAATGTTAGCATGTGTGTAGGGTGGAAGGTCAGGGTGGGGGCAAGGCTGCAAGGCACTTTAAAGACCAGCATCTTAGCAAAGACCAAAAGCATCACAAAATGCAAAGCAGTTTTTTTTTTTCTCTAAAGAGGAGATGTTTCTCTTCTTCCCAACATTTGATGTGTTTGATCTCAGCATAATTATACAAGCAGCAGCAGCAAGGAAAACAGTTGATCTCTCAGGCCTTAGAGTTAGCATCTTTCCATTGGGTTTAAATTTCCATTTTTAAAGTTACTTATTTTCTCACATTTGTATAGATACCATAGGTTCCTAATGTACATTATTTTAAATAAAGGTGCATGAAAAATTCTTGGTGTTGGGCACTCTTTTTAGCAAGCACAGGCTAGGTTCTGCTAAATTAAGGTATCTACCCAATTAGAATGACTTATCTAAAGTTTACTTATTGTTCAAACTACCTGTTCAATGAAATTCAGGGAAGGGGATGTGAAGCATCCTTTCCAGGTGGGTTTGGCATATCCTTCTCACTGGGCCAACTATTATAACCAATACACTCAACACCCTTTAAAATACCTGCCTAGCAACTTCTTACCAGGGGTCCCCAACCCCCAGCCTTCCAGGGTGCAGACTGATACTTCCTGTCAGATCAGTGGTAGCATTAGATGAGAAATAAAACACACGCCAAATGTAATGTGCTTGAATCATCCTGAAACCACTCCCCACCCCCACCCCTGCCCCCGTCCATGGAAAAATTATCTTCCGTGAAACCAGTCCCTGGTGCCACAAAGATTGGGGACCACTGCTCTAACTACCTGTAAAAGATGACTTTGATCTGCAGCTACAGATGACTATTCTCATTTGTAAGAGAGAGGGCATTCTACATGAGAAGACCAGTATAATGAAAGACAAGGAGGCTGGCTTTGAGTAGATTTTATATTTAAGATATGCAAATATTTCTCCTTGAAACTTCAATGTCAAGGCATTTTTAGACACATGGGTCAATGGCCAATAAGCCACTGTGGGTCCTGATACCCTCCATTCTTTTTCTGTTAAGCATGATGTTCCCATAGCAACCAGACAGGACATCAGCTCTTTCCTTTTGCCTTCTGAATGGTTGAAGGTGCTTGGGAAGGTAGAGAGGAGGAAAATGAAATGAAAGCAGAATGTGTGTAGCCACTGAATGCCAGGCCCTTGGACATCTGCCTTTCAAAATCCTGAAATAAGTTTTATTTCCTCTTTATTCTTGATTCTGCTGGATTCTCAGACTCCAGTTTGTCCAGTTTTCAAGATATTGCCAATTTCATCACACTCTTCTTACTCCAGATATGGTCCTCAGGCCCCCACCATGGACACGTTCTGGGAGCCAGTTAGAAATACAGAGTGTCAAGTCTTTCTCCAGGCCTACTGAGTCAAATCTACAGTTGTACCACCTTCTCAGGTGATTCAGGCAGATTTTAAAGTTGGAGAAGCATGGTGCTTTACTCATGTTTCTCAACTTCAGGTGTCCAGGAGAATCACTTGGAGAGTTTTTAAATAATCCCCATTCCTGGATCCCACCCCAAGTCAATTAAGTCATAATCTCTGTGGTTGGGACTAGGACATCAGTGTGTCTTAAAAGCTTTCCCCACCCCAGTGATTCTAACGTGTAATCAGAGTGAAGAACTCTTGTGCACCAATTTACTTCATTATGGAGAAATGTACTAACTCTACTTATGGTAACAGAACCCTCTTTCTACTAGAGGCCTGGATACCTAAATCAGGGTTGTTGTTACATGCTCTTCTCTTAAGATAAAGCCTACAATGCAACAGGACTAGGAGGACTGTTTGTTTCTGTTGGTGTCATTCTCAAGGATGTCAGTTTTCCAAGTTCAGCAAAAAAAAACATACTTAAGGCAAATGCTTCCTTGCTTTTCATTCATATTCCAGAGCTGTTTAAAGTCTGGTGAAAACATGCTTTCTAAACATTTCACACCCCAATTACCAAAATACTAGTAAATGCTATAGAGGTCTTTAAGTCCCATTCCTTTTTTAAGCGGAGTGACAATTTGTTGGAGGGAAGACGGTAAAATGTTGTAAAGTAAAATAGTTGAAGCCTGAAAATTAAACCCTTAAAATTATAATGACTTTCAATCTCAGGATAATGAGAAAATGTTCTTTCTTTTAGCATCTGGTGGGAGATTCCTCTTAGGGAAAGACCAACCAGTATAGTGAAAATATGAGTGGTGCTGATTTGTTGGTTTAGTCACTGAGTCGTGTCTGACTCTTGTGACCCCATGGACTGTAGCCTGCCAGGCTCCTCTGTCCATGGGATTTCCCAGACAAGAATACTGAAGTGGGCTGCCATTTCCTTCTCCAGGGGATTATCCCAACCCGGAGAATGAAACTGTGCCTCCTGCATTTCAGGTGGATTCTTTACCAACTGAGGGTTTGAACCCGGGATGCCTGAATTGCAGACAAACACTTTACCATCTGAGACACCAGGGAAGCCCCCCAAAATATGGGTATCCCCTGCTCTCTGAAAGCAGAGCATTCCTATGAAACTTTTTTGAAGCTGAAATGTCTAAAGTGAAGAAGCGATTGCCTTAGGACACCTCTTACTAACAGATGCACAAAATAAATCGAGCTAAAGCACAGATGCTCACAGACACAGTCAGAGATATGACAGCCTGATGCTAGATGCTGAATGTAGTCACTGCAGAAGGAGCTTGATGGAGCTACTCTTGCTGCTCAGAGCATGTGTTGCCCCTGTGACACTCCCTGCAAAACGAACGCTAAATGTTGTTTTCATTTTTCTCCTTTTTTCACAAAAGCAAAATTCTTCTCTGAATTTCTTTTGGTTAGCAAAAAGTATAGGTCTTTGGTAAACACAAACTGGTGTATAGAAAATTTTGAAAACCAGGGAATATGTGTATATAAAAAAAAAATGCCCCCTTGACGTACGTGAGTCCTAAGTGATGTAGGTAGGACTGCTGGTGTGGCTTCAGATGTAGGGAATACTTCTGCTGTATAGGAGGAAAAAAGAGAGAAAGGACTTCTATGATTCTTTGTGCAGAGAGACATGTCTCCTTATAATGAAACAGTGAAACCTAGTCCAGTGCTGGGTGTGACCGGGTTTCTCTTAGACAATGATTAAGGGACTTGGAACTTAGTTCTGCTTTTAGGTTTATATGGAACCAATTCAGAACAGAGGCTGAAAATAGAATCGTTAGTTCTTGAGCATTTTGCTAAAATCTTGGAGAAAACGTTGGGTAGTCCAAGCTGTGGAATTTAGCAGACTGAGGAAATTCATCCTAAAAGGAGAAAGTTCTGACTGACTGTAGCCTAGTACATTGGGAAAACATGTTGCTTTCTTCCCTGCATTATCATAGTAACATTTGGGGATTTTGTTGTGGTAGTTAGTAGATCACATCTCCACCAAAATTTGAGAGTCATCTCCCCAAATGATGATGTAGATTTTTAAAAAATCAGGAGTTCACAAGGCAGTATGCAGTATGGGTATTTACGTAAAGTAGGGGCATCTTCCAAGGGACTGGAGAGTGGGTCCTTCAAATACCCTCTTTCTTCAGGGAGTGCTTTCCATTGTCTGTCATTTGGTAAGCCCACATGAACTTGTCAGTTTCCTTTATTTGCTTTGTTCCTCAATCTTTGTTAGTGTCTGGTCTTCACCTGGGGTCTGAGGTAGACCTGACCAGGACATTAGCAACCCATGAGCTACTAATTACCTCTGAGAATGAAGGAAGTTTTCCACTCAAAATCACACATACACACACATGGACAAAAACAGATGTAACTGAGAGCCAAGTTCGAAATACTTCAAGAGGGTTGCGTATCAATACAGGTAAATTGCCCAAAGTTCTAGCTAGAGCTGGAAAAAGACAATGAAAAAAGTAAAAAAAAAAAAAAAAAAAAAAAAGCTATGTACAAATGAAACACAGTCTTGAAGTGTATAATGCATTAGACTGTTTACCGTACCCCACCCCCCATCCTCCGCCAAAAGATATGTTCATGTCTTAATCCTTGGAACCTCAGAATGGAAATGTGTTTGAAAAAAGGGTCCTTGGAGATGTAATTACATTAAGATGAGGCCATACTGGATTAGGGTGAGCCCTAAATCCACTGGGGCTGCACAAAAGTCAGACACGACTGAGCACACACACACACACACACACACACACACACACACACACACACACACTAAATCTTAGAACTGGAAAAATCACACACAAAGGGACAAACACAGACAAGAAGTCCTTGGGAAACACTGGAAGAGACTGGAATGATGCAGCCACAGGCCAAGAAAAGCCTGGAGATGGCTCAGTGGTAAAGAATCCACCTGCCAATGTAGCAGTTGCAATTTCAGTCTCTGAGTCAGGAAGATCCCATGAAGAAGGAAATGGTTACCCACTCCAGTATTCTTGCCTGGGAAATTCCATGGCCAGAGGAGCCTGGCCAGCTGCAGTCCATGGGGTCTCAGAGAGTTGGACACTACTGAGAAACATGCAAAGAAGAAAAAAATTCTTCCTTAGAAACTTCAGAGGAAACACAATGATGCCAAAACCTTGATTTTGGACATCTAGCCTCGAAAAATGTGATAATAAATTCTTTTATTTTAAGACATCCATCTTGGGGTCCCTTGTTACACCATCCCTGGGAAACTAATACAGGCTGGAGTATAATTGGGGACCATATAGGAAAATATATCTAGAAGTGAGCAGGTTATATTTAATCAGTAGTATTTCTTGGACTGGCTAGTTCAGATGTCCTATAATATTACACTGTATTGTAAATGTCCATTCATATATCCCAACCCTGGAGACTCCACTCGCTGACAGGAGAGATCATGTCTGTCTTGTTCAGGGCGTATCTTCAGCAGTAGGCCCAGTGCCTGCCACATAGTAGGTGCTCAATAACTCTATTCAGCTGAATCAATAGGTTGACCTGAGTCAGGCAGATCCCTATCTGGACAGAACGCAAGCACAAAGATCCTCCTGATGCTGTGTTTCCCTGCCATCAAAGCAGAAACTTGCTTCTTCAAGTACCCAGTTTCTCGTGTTGGCTGTCTTCCTCCCTTTTGTTTTGCCTGCATTTAGATACAGTGATATGCCTGTGGAAGCAGAAAACAATCTGTACCCTATCTACGTGCACACAGCATCAGTATCTCAAAGGATCTTTGCGTTGCTATATGCCAAGTGTTACCACATATGCACTGGCATCCTCTAGGATCTATAACCTGGATGCTGCCAGCCATTGGGATTCATCATTTTGACTATCCTCAGACCTCTCCCTTTCAAAAGCCAGTGGGTCTGATGGATGGGATGGCCTCTCCCAGGGGCTCTGCCTGCCTGCGATGCAATTTTGCAAGTCTGGCAAGAACTGGCTTTCATTTCAAGCACGTCTCAAGGATGGAGACTTTTAGAGGGGAAAGCAAATTTACCAAGGAGGAAAGACTGCAAAACTCCAGGTAATAAATGGGGTTTCAAATAAGCTTTATCTTCCTCCTTTTTAACACCCTGCCTGCATCTAACACCATTAAGTCTGTGTCTAGTTATTGGAATTAAGCAACAATAAACACAGTTTACAATATATAAAGTATAGGTGTTTCTGTTCAGTTTTTTTTTTTTTTACTGTCTTCTTCACAGTTGCTACAGAAAATTGAGGAACAATCAATCAGTAGTTTCATTCAAATACAGCAAAGCTGTATCCAAAATAAATAAGGGGTTCAAGTGCTCACCACACAGGCATGTGCTGATAATGGCTAAGCTGTGCCCTTGAAAAGACATGATAAAACATAGTTTTGCCCTCAGCTTGGCAATGGATCTTGACTCTTCCACCTAGTACTAGCATTATCCCAGCAGGAAAGATTCCCCTAGACACCTCAAGGTTACTTTGATATACCTATTTAATAAAAAAAAAAAAGTAAAATATGCTTATAGTGACTTAGTCTTTATTAACCAATCACAAATGAGTTTTCACACTATAAAATAAAATCATCATAATTCTATTTAGACACCAATAGAAAATTATATGATATACCTCTCATATATTTCTCTTTCTAGATTTATAGACTTGCAAACAGTCTAAAATAAAGTCATAAATACATACATGTGTATCACAGACAAATAGGTCTGTGTGAGTATATAAATGCTTTACACACAACCGATCAGCATCTTTATTTCAAAGCAAGATTCTCTCTAATAAAGTCAACTCATATATTATGCTCAGAATCAACATGTCTTCCTTTAGGATTATATTGAGTATGGAATGAGTTAATGTGTGTGAACCGTTAGAAGAATGTCTGGCTTGATAAAGGTCACTCATTTTCATGCTTGTTTGTATCATTTATTCAACTAACTTGTAGTTAGTTTGTTGAGCACCTATTATATTTCAAGGCAAAGGTAGCCACTTCTGCTCTTTTGGAGTTTAAAACCTAGAGGAAAAATGAACACTAAATATCATCACTGTGTCCAATCAATGTAATTTAGAAGATGTGTGGTGCCTTTGTAAGAAGAGATTTGTACTGACATTCAATATCACTTGTGCCCCAGGCCTCCTTCTAAACTATAGGTGCCTTAACAAGGTCAGACTTACACTGAATCGAATCTAGCCATCAAGATCCCTTTTCCACAGAGGGGTCATAGACCAGTGAATTTCTACTGGTTTCCTGCCATTCTTGGCCACACCTCTGCCCTTCACTGTCTCAACAGCTCTCAGTGGTTCAACTGAGCTTTTGGTCAAGCAGCGCACTCTCTCTTTCCACTCTTACATCAAATATTATTTTAAGAAACATCATCTGTGTTGATCATTCATCACATTCTCTTCTTTTAACTTTCCTTCACCTCCCTGACTCCAGCAGACATCACATTCTGTTGCTTTTCAAGACCATTTTCTAATACAGACCATTGTAACCACTCTACTCCTGAAATGAGTTTTCCCATCTATAAAATCTTACAGGTAAGCCTTTCAGGGTTTGACCATGACTCCCTATCCTCTGAGATTTCCCTCTGCCATATTTCCACCAGGCCTGATCTTTGGCTTCATTTGCCCTTTAAGTCTATGAAATTTTGCTTTGCCCCAGAAGAATTTTTGTCCCTCTCTAAGTTTTCCTTCAGCTCCTACTGAGCCCAGGTCCCTAGGCACATCTCCAGTGAATCCTTAATGTCTTTGGGCAACATTTCCACTTGTGTGCCCGGGGAATCCCACCAGAAGAAGGTGCCACAGCCCTATTGCACGTTATCCTCTTTAACGATGCCGGCCGATCACACAGCGCCACGTGGGGGCCCTTTGTATACTTCTGGATGTGTTCTCACCATTCCTCCTGAAATACAAGCTTGGGTCTCGCCCACCAAACGCATATGTTTTGAAACCCTCCCCTTCAATGTGATGGAATTTGGAGGTGGGGACTTTGGGAAGTAATTATGTTTGCATGTGCATGCTAAGGCGCTTCAGTCTTGTGCTACTCTTTGCAACACTATGAACCATAACCTGCCAGCTTCCTCTGTCCATGGGATTCTTCAGGCAAGAATACTGGAGTCAGCTGCCATGCCCTTCTCCAGGGGATCTTCCTGACCCAGGGATAGAACCCGGGGTCTATTGTGTCTCCTGCACTGGGAGGTGAGGCAGGTGGGTTCTTTTACCACTAGCGCCTCCTAGGAAGCCCATAATTATGTTCAGGTGAGGTCATTGGAATGGGGCCCAGTGGGGGATGATAGGATTAGTGTCTTTATGAGACAAGGAAGGGATTAAAGTCCTCTTTCTCTCTCTTTGCCATGTGAGGTGGCGGTCTGCAAAGCCAGCAAGTGAGATCTCACTAGACACATCCACCAACCTCTTGACCTTAGGATTTTCAGCCTCCAGAACTGTGAGAAGTGTTTTTTAAAACATTAAATGTTTTTTTAAGGTCACCTAGTTGATGCTATTTTATAATAGCAGCTCAAACTAAGATATATCTCAACCAGTCTTCTCAAATTTTCTCCATCAGCATATTTTTGCTTCCTTCTTTTATAAACAAAATTAGTCCACATCATCTGATCCATCTCATCTTTATGTTGTCAAATGAGGATTCATAATAATCTATGTTGATTAAAGTGGGATTTGTTTTCCAGACCATTTTTTTCTTTTTTCCCTTTTGTATACTTCACCAGTGTGTGGACATCCTAAATTTAATCTGTTATTATCTTGTAAACTTATTTTTTTCTGTGATCTTTGTTCTATACTATATGACCAACCTCTGAATGTCATTAGATTCTAGATGCTGAAGAACCAGAATGACTGGTAGAATATTTCATCTGATATATTCAGAGACACTCATACAAGGATATTACCATTTAAGAGGCAAATGAAAATCTTCTGACTCAAAACTTCTTATTCTGTCTATTAAGCAACTCTGGGATGATAAACACATCATATTCCAGCATTTGAGTTGTGATGAAAGAACCACTGTCCATCAGCCAATGCTTGTTTAAGATCAGGATACTATGTTCTAGCTCTAAAGCCAACTTCTGCCATTAATTGACTGTATGACTTCATGCAACTTGTTTCTACTTTCTAAACCACTAGTCAATCATGTAGAAATTAAGTGAACTGGACTAGGTGACCCCTGAAGTTTTCTTTCAACCTAAAAATAGTTTAAAATTGATACTTCTATCATGATATTTGTGTGCAGGCATGCTAAGTCACTTCAGTCTGTCCAGGTTTTTGCAACCTCATGGACTGTAACTTACCAGGTTCTTCGGTCTATGGGATTCCCCAGGCAAGAATACTGGAGTTGGTTGCCATGCCCTCCTCTAGGGGATCTTCCTAACTCAGGGATCAAACCCATGTCTCTAATGTCTCCTGCACTGGCAGGCAGGTTCTTTACCACTAGCGCCACCTGAGTTTTAGTAATGTGTTTAATGTGGGTTCCACGTATAGCAAGTCATATGGAAAAGTGGAGAAAATATAAAATGTTGAGAATCTTAGACCCTGCTTTTGGGGCCTAAGATTATAGAAATTCAGTTTATTGGAGCACAAGTGAGGAAATCTGCATTCTAGTTCTAATTGTGGCACTAATTTTTGAATATCTGAGGGTAAGATACTGCCTTTTTTAGATACTGCCTCAGTTTTCCTTTATATAAAATGTGATGATGAACAGTTGGTCTTTAAGTTCTGTGATGCTATTGTCTAGCTACAAGACAAAGATGAAGACATCAATTAATTCAAGAATAAAACACAGTGGTACAAAATTATCTCTCCCTATCACTGAGCTGCTTCTACGAAGGATACAGATGTGGAGTAATTTATTCAGCCACCTCTTTTCGAATGCTTGCTTGAGCTCTGCGGGAGCTGAGCCAACCCCTCAGTGTTCTTCACTCAATAGCTTGTCAGTTCCTCTGTTAATAGTAACATTGCACCCTCAATGAAGTGCTAAGGCGTTTTTTTCCTTGCAAGATGAAAAGAGGTGGCCACAGACCTGGCACAATTCTGGGCTGCAGACAGCCTTCCAAATCTCTTTTCTCTGAGGAGCCAAATGATTCATTCAGGAAATGTACGAGTGCCCAGCATGGAGGAAATTAGGAAGATTATCTCCTCTCCCCTCCCTCAATTTCCCCCATCCTCTTGATGTTTGCATTTTGGTAGTTCTCAAAAGGTTTACTATCCGGTTCCTCAAATTTTCTTTCAGGGGTAGGGAGCATGAAATCACAATCTAATGACTGCAGTGAATAAAAGCTATGTTTCATTTCTGAAAACTTGGTCATATGGAGGAATATATGAAAAAGATACTGTTCAAAGATATAGCTGTCTATTGAAGAGGGACTCCAACCTCTGCCTTTAAAGCCTCATCACTTTCCTGACATCTGTCCAGTAGCTTCCTGTGGCACTGAGGTTGGGGGCCAAAAAGCTCAGCTTCAAAAGCATAGATGACCTCACTTCCTTGTCTTTTCTCTTGTTCCTGCCTCCTCCCCTTTCTGCTGCCAAGTGCGTACATTCTTCCAACAGATCTCTGTGGAGTGTCTGAGAGAATGCATGGTGTCATGGCCGTTGGCTTGGGTTTGGATGGGTGACTGGAGTTCGTGTTCCAGACCCAGATCTGTGTCCTATGTAACCATGGTAGGGCTGTTCTTTTCTCTGTGTTTCAATCTGTCCATCTGTCATATTGTATTCCTCTGCCCATAATTAGTCACCCCAGGTGACAAGCTGTGACAACTCTAACTGACCAGAAACTTTTTAAAGACAGAAATGTGAAATCTTTTACCTCTGTATTCCTCACCTCTAGCAAATGCCTTACTCACAGAAGGTATTCACTGTAAATCTGCAAAATGAATAATTTAATGGCTAATCCTGGGGCTTCCCATCCTGCTGCATAAACTAAGGTGGTTGAGAGCTTCTGACAGGCAGGCAGTGGGATTCAAATGGAAGGAATGCCTCCAGCTATTGCACGGCATGTGTGCGCGCACACACAGACACACACATACACACACACGAAGCTCATATAGGTGCTCAATTGGTTGCTCCTATCAACAAACCTGGCCTTTGTCTATCTCACCTATTTCCATTAGATATATTTTTTCTCTACAATGATCTTTGTGAATAATTTTCTGTGATTTTACATAAGAATATAAGAAAGCAGAAAACATGTCTAATGCTGTATTTACCTGGGACTCATGAGCTCCATATATGATGGGTCTATATGGGTGGCAAAATGCTAGGGCTATGGGAATTATGAAATGAAATCCAGCAAAACAGAGGCTGTGGGTCATTTCCCCTTGGGCTCATCCCAGCAATTCAACCTCCTTAACCAAGGATCTAGATATTTAAGTCCAAAAATATAAGATTCATCCCAGATATCAGATGACTATAATAAACTAGAGCCAAGCTACTTCAACATTACCAAATATATATATATATATCTCTCTCTTCCTGGCACATCCTAAGGGATGTTGACTCACCAGGTAGCTTAAGCATGGGCTTTGACATTGGACAGTTCTGGGTCAAAACTTAGCCCTGCCACTTTTTCAAATAGTGCTTTCTTTTTTTTTTTTTTCAAATAGTGCTTTCTTGAAAGTCACTTAACTTTCCTGAGCTTGAATTTCTTCATCTCTAAGCAGAAGCTAGTGTAATAATAATATATTTATAATTGATGAAATCATATGGAAAATCAAGGTGGAACGTGGAATTTTTTTAAACTCTAATATGTGTTGATGATCATCAAGACCCTGGAGCCACGGTTTGTTTTGGGGGGCCCTATACTCCCTGGTGGCTCAGAGGTTAAAGTGTCTGCCTGGAATGTGGGAGACCCGGGTTCAATCCCTGTGTCGGGAAGATCCCCTGGAGAAGGAAATGGCAACACACTCCAGTATTCTTGCCTGGAGAATCCCATGGAGGGAGGAGCCTGGTGGGCTACAGTCCATGGGGTCACAAAGAGTCAGACACAACTGAGCGCTTTCACTTTCACTTTCATACTCCAAATGGGGAGACAGAGTGTCATCTCATGAAAAGGCGTGTCAACAAGTGAGGAAACATTGCAGGACATGACACGAGGCAGTGGCAGATTGAGTGCTAAATGAATGGACGGAATCTATCAGGCTGTGTTTTCACAACTCACTGCTGTGCCTGGCTCTCAGGGAGCCTTAGTTGTTTAAGTAGCTGTCTAGGGTTCCATAAAACATGTAGGAGCTTTGTCCAGTCCCACACAGAGAGCTTTAAAAGTTTAAATGGACTTTATCCCAACCTCAGGTTTCAGCTGAACATCTATGCAAGGATTCAGTTTAGTATCTTTGAGAGATTAAGGAGTCTCCGGGGGCCTTCCTACTAGTTCCAGAATCTTGCTAGAGAAAAACACACTGGCTCAATTTCAGAATTAAAGAGACAGATGCTCCAAAGTGATCTTCCCCTAACGTCCTGTGCAGGTTGGATGTCCAAGCCTCGTGCCAACATTTCTCTTATTGGGGAAATCAGTGCTTGGACATTATCCTAACCTCCTGCAAAAGGATTGCACGGCTTGATCACTTGCAGAAGAGACCTCAAGCACATAACTGACATTGTTGAGTGAGACTGACTAGGACATATTTATAACAATGATATAGTCATAACAATTATTTATCGAGGGGTACTGTCAGCCACAAACTGTGCTAATCCCCCTTGATACTGTATTATTGACAAGACTGAGCAAGAGCTTTGTGAGCTGGGTATTTTATTTCTTATTTTCTGGAGGAGGTAACAAACTTCAGGAGGTTTTATAACTTTCCCACAGTTGTTTGGGGCTGGTAAGTGTCAGAGCCTAGACTCTGGCCCATGTATTTATAATGATATGTATTATTATAATAATCAAAATGTAATAATTACTAATATATCAATGACAAGAAAAGCTGTAAATGACAATCCACTTTTCTTGAAATAGTAATGATTGAATCTTTATAACAATTCCATCCTTTCGGTACCACCATCCTCATGTCATGTTTGAGGAAAATGGGCTTTGAGAATTTGTAGGTACATGATCCACAGTTATGTAACTGGTGAAGCGTTGTTTCATTCCCACGCCTCTGCCCTTTACACTACTCTGCACTCCATTCAAAGAGAAAACATGATTTATAGTCTCCCTAGGCAGGAACTTTGCCATTTCAATCAAGAGCAGGCTGCCTTGTAAGACATGTAGGATTTGTCTGATGGTGAGCGGGAGAAGTGGACTGTTTGGGTGTGTCTGGACAAAGGGCATAGAGTGAGGGATTTCCTACATACAGAAGCTCTGCCGTTTGATTTCATGTTGAGGGTATTTGCCCAGATGGTTCTGAGGATAAAGAACAGCTCTACATTTTCCTTCTGTGGTTTCCGAGCTCACAGCTCAAGTGAGGTTGATGACCATCAGATGTGAGGAACACACAGAATGGGCTTGGAGTTGAATTCAGACAAGGGCTCACAAACCAGGGGCTTGCAGCCAGGCCCCACTAACAGACAGATGGTTTTTATTTATTAAGACTGTGTGAACAAAAATGGAACTGGTTAACAACTTTTAAAAATCAAGAGATTCCATGAGAAAACCCAGATTGCAAGATTCTTGAGGAAAACAACAACAACAAACAAACAAAACTCAAAAGTTCTGGTGGCTCTGGGCCTGCACACCTGCATGGCAGTGATCAGGCCTCTTGAGATGATGGATGCTCCCGTTTGCTATAATGTGCTTCCTGCTCATGTCACTTATCTAGGATGCTTGGTGCTATAGATATTTGAGTTTGCCTCTCCTGTTCAAGCATCAAATCTGCTACTAGCTAGGTGAACATAGACGAATCTCTTAATCTTTCTAAAAATAAGAGAGCATTGGATGAGATTAGCAGTTTTGAAAGTATTTTTGAGTCATGAATCACTTTCTATTAATAAAACTTGCCCTTGAAACTCAAGAGTAGTAACGGTAAAGCATATTTACAATGAGTGGAGAGGATAGTACCATTCTCTCCCCTACTCCTGGAAATACTCTGAATTTTAATTTTTTTTTTTTTTTAGTGGGTTGCAATGGGTCTTCATTGCAATATGAGGACTCAATAGTTGCCACATGGGTTTAGTTGTTCTAAGGAATGTGGCATCTTAGTTCCCTGACCAGGGATTGAACCCACGTCCCCTGCAATGGAAGGAAGATTCTCAACCACTGGACCACCAGAGAAATCCCTGGAAGTACTCTTTAAACATGCAGTGTTGAGTCCCCTGGTTCTAAAAACTGTAGACTTAAGGCTGCGTCAGAGTTGGGAGTGAAGGATTGGGAGGTTATTCTTCACTGGTATCTGCAAACTGATAGTTCTTGTATATCCATGGCTATTCACTGTCTTCTCATCTCAATTCTTTTTTCTGTTCCTTTTTCATTGTTTTTTCTTTCTTTTGTTGTTTCTTAAAAGGGCTTAATTTGATGTGCATATCACACAATACTATTTTCAGTTCTTAAAAATAAGTCAATAATTTACATGCAAAACATTTATCATTTATTTTACAGCCTGAGTTTTAACAAATTTATACAATACTAGCACCAGAGTGTCAGACTTTATTTTTTTGGGCTCCAAAATCACTGCAGATGGTGATTGCAGCCATGAAATTAAAAGACGCTTACTCCTTGGAAGGAAAGTTATGACCAACCTAGATAGCATATTCAAAAGCAGAGACATTACTTTGCCAACAAAGGTCCATCTAGTCAAGGCTATGGTTTTTCCTGTGGTCATGTATGGATGTGAGAGTTGGACTGTGAAGAAAGCTGAGCACCGAAGAATTGATGCTTTTGAACTGTAGTGTTGGAGAAGACTCTTGAGAGTCCCTTGGACTGCAAGGAGATCCAACCAGGCCATTCTGAAGGAGACCAGCCCTGGAATTTCTTTGGAAGGAATGATGCTAAAGCTGAAACTCCAGTACTTTGGCCACCTCATGGAAGAGTTGACTCATTGGAAAAGACTGATGCTGGGAGGGATTGGGGGCAGGAGGAGAAGGGGATGACAGAGGATGAGATGGCTGGATGGCATCACTGACTCGATGGACGTGAGTCTCAGTGAACTCCGGGAGTTGATGATGGACAGGGAAGCCTGGCGTGCTGCGATTCACGGGGTCGCAAAGAGTCGGACACGACTGAGTGACTGAACTGAACTGAACTGAGCACGATCAAGATATAGAAGAGCTTTATCACCTCCAAAATCTCTTCCTGCCTGAAACTAGTCTGTTCCCAGTCCCTGGCAATGATAAGTCACCTGTTTTCTGTCCCTATAGTTTTGCCTGTGCAAGGATGTCATATAGAGAGGAGCTACTCAATGTTCAAGGTCAGGAGGGGCAGCCATGAAGAGATACCCCTCATCCAAGGTAAGAAGCAGTGGTTATGCTTTGGTGGAGCAGCTGTGAAGAGATGCCCTACGTCCAAGGTAAGAGAAACCCAAGTAAGACGGTAGGTGTTGAAAGAGGCCATCAGAGGGAAGACACACTGAAACCATAATCACAGAAAACTAGCCAATCTGATCACATGGACCACAGCCTTGTCTAACTCAATGAAATTAAGCCATGCCGTGTGGGGCCACCCAAGACAGATGGGTCATGGTGGAGAGGTCTGACAGAATGTGGTCCACTGGAGAAGGAAATGGCAAACCACTTCAGTATTCTTGCCTTGAGAACCCCATGAACAGTATGAAAAGGCAAAATGATAGGATACTGAAAGAGGAACTCCCCAGGTCAGATGGTGCCCAATATGCTACTGGAGATCAGTGGAGAAATAACTCCAGAAAAATGAAGGGATGGAGCCAAAGCAAAAACAACACCCAGTTGTGAATGTGACTGGTGATAGAAGCAAGGTCCAATGCTGTAAAGAGCAATATTTCATAGGAACCTGGAATGTCAGGTCCATGAATCAAGGCAAATTGGAAGTGGTCAAACAGGAGATGGCAAGAGTGAACGTCGACATTCTAGGAATCAGTGAACTAAAATGGACTAGAATGGGTGAATTTAACCCATATGACCATTATATCTACTACTGCTGGCAGGAATCCCTTAGAAGAAATGGAGTAGTCATCATGGTCAACAAAAGAGTCAGAAATGCAGTACTTGGATGCAATCTCAAAAATGACAGAATGATCTCTGTTCGTTTCCAAGGAAAACCATTCAATATTACGGTAATCCAAGCCTGTGCCCCAACCAGTAATGCTGAAGAAGCTGAAGCTGAACGGTTCTATGAAGACCTACAAGACCTTTTAGAACTAACACCCAAAAGAGATGTCCTTTTCATTATAGGGGACTGGAATGCAAAAGTAGGAAGTGAAGAAACACCTGGAGTAACAGGAAAATTTGGCCTTGGAGTACGGAATGAAGCAGGGCAAAGGCTAATAGAGTTTTGCCCAGAGAATGCACTGGTCATAGCAAACACCCTCTTCCAACAACATAAGAGAAGACTCTACACGTGGACATCACCAGATGGTCAACACCAAAGTCAGACTGATTATTTTCTTTGCAGCCAAAGATGGAGAAGCTCTATACAGTCAGCAAACACAAGACCGGGAGCTGACTGTGGCTCAGATCATGAACTCCTTATTGCCAAATTTAGACTTAAATTGAAGAAAGTAGGGAAAACCACTAGACCATTCAGGTATGACTTAAATCAAATCCCTTATGATTATACAGTGGAAATGAGAAATAGATTTAAGGGACTAGATCTGATAGACAGAGCGCCTGATGAACTATGGACTGAGGTTCGTGACATTGTACAGGAGACAGGGATCAAGACCATCCCCATGGAAAAGAAATGCAAAAAGCAAAATGGCTGTCTGGGGAGGCCTTACAAATAGCTGTGAAAAGAAGAGAAGCAAAAAGCAAAGGAGAAAAGGAAAGATATAAGCATCTGAATGCAGAGTTCCAAAGAATAGCAAGAAGATATAAGAAAGCCTTCCTCAGTGATCAATGCAAAGAAATAGAGGAAAACAACAGAATGGGAAAGACTAGAGATCTCTTCAAGAAAATTAGAGATACCAAGGGAATATTTCATGCAAAGATGGGCTTGATAAAGGACAGAAATGGTATGAACCTAACAGAAGCAGAAGATATTAAGAAGAGGTGGCAAGAACACACAGGAGAACTATACAAAAAGATCTTCATGACCCAGATAATTACAATGGTGTGATCACTGACCTGGAGCCAGACATCCTGAAATGTGAAGTCAAGTGGGCCTTAGAACGCATCACTACGAACAAAGCTAGTGGAGGTAATGGAATTCCAGTTGAGCTATTTCAAATCCTGAAAGATCATTCTGTAAAAGTGCTGCACTCAATAGGCCAGAAAATTTGGAAAACTCAGCAGTGGCCACAGGGCTGGAAATGGTCAGTTTTCATTCTAATCCCAAAGAAAGGCAATGCCAAAGAATGCTCAAACTACCGCACAATTGTACTCATCTCACATGCTAGTAAAGTAATGCTCAAAATTCTCCAAGCCAGGCTTCAGCAATACATGAACTGTGAACTTCCAGGTGTTTAAGCTGGTTTCAGAAAAGGCAAAGGATCCAAAGATCAAATTGCCAAACATCTGCTGGATCATGGAAAAAGCAAGAGAGTTCCAGAAAAAATCTATTTCTGCTTTATTGACTATGCCAAAGCCTTTGACTGTGTGGATCACAATAAACTGTGGAAAATTCTGAAAGAGATGGGCATACCAGACCACCTGATCTGCCTCTTGAGAAACCTGTATGCAGTTCAGGAAGCAACAGTTAGAACTGGACATGGAACAAAAGACTTGCTCCAAATAGGAAAAGGATTATGTGAAGGCTGTATATTGTCACCCTGCTTATTTAACTTATGCACAGAGTACATCATGAGAAACGCTAGGCTGGAAGAAGCACAAGCTGGAATCAAGATTGCTGGAAGAAATACCAGTAACCTCAGATATGCAGATGACACCACCCTTATGGCAGAAAGTGAAGAGGAACTAAAAAGCCTCTTGATGAAAATGAAAGAGGAGGGTGATAAAGTTGGCTTAAAGCTCAACATTCAAAAAACTAAGATCATGGCATCTTGTCCCATCACTTCATGGCAAATAGATGGGGAAACAATGGAAACAGTGTCAGACTTTATTTTTGGGGGCTCCAAAATCACTTCTGATGGTGATTGCAGTCATGAAATTAAAAGACGATTACTCCGTGGAAGGAAAGTTATGACCAACCTAGACAGCATATTAAAAAGCAGAGATATTACTTTGCCAACAAAGGTCTGTCTAGTCAAGGCTATGGTTTTTCCTATGGTCATGTATGGATGTGAGAGTTGGACTGTGAAGAAAGCTGAGCACCAAAGAATTGATGCCTTTGAACTGTGTTGTTGGAGAAGACTCTTGAGAGTCCCTTGGACTGCAAGGAGATCCAACCAATCCATCCTAAAGGAGATCAGTCTTGAGTGTTCATTTGAAGGACTGATGCTAAAGCTGAAACTCCAATACTTTGGCCACTTCATGTGAAGAGATGACTCATTGGAAAAGACCCTGATGCTGGGAAGGATTAGGGGCAGGAGGAGAAGGGGACGACAGAGGATTAGATGGCTGGATGTCATCACTGACTTGATGGACATGAGTTTGAGTGAACTGGGAGTTGGTGATGGACAGGGAGGCCTGGCGTGCAGCAGTTCATGGGGTTGCAAAGAATTGGACATGACTGAGTGACTGAACGGAACTATTTCATTTAGAATAATGCAATTTGAGATTTGTCTATGTTATCATGTATGTCAGTCATTTCTTTTCACTGTTGAGTGATATTCTGTTATATACCAATTTTTTCATCCATTCACCAACTGATGACTTTTGGAGTTGTTTCCAACTTCTGCCAAACAGGAATAGAGCCATAACAAGTATATGCATACAGGATTTTATGCAAACAAAAGTTTTTATTTCACTTGGGTTTTTACCTAAGAGTAGGATTGCCAAGTCATTAATAATATACTGGTTTAAAGGCTGAGGTACCATTTTGCTTATATGTTAGCAATCTGTGAGAGATTCTTTTTCCACATCCCCACAACCTTAGAATTGTCAGTTACAGAGAGATTTTGTTTAATGGCTTGTCTTGTCATTTCAGTAGTCATATAACAGTATCACACTGTGACTTTAATGTACATTTCCCTAGTGACTACTGATGCTAAAAATTTTAATGTAATTATTTGCCATCTATATATGTTCTGAGCTGGTGTCTGTTCAAATTTTTTGCCATGTTCTGTTGGGTTGTTTGTTTTCTTATTATGGGTAGAAAGAGTTCTCTACCTTTTTAGGTCCTTTAACAGATGTGGGATTTGTAAAAAAATTATCTCCCAGTCGGTGGCTTTCCTAAATATCTTCTTTCGGTATCTTTAGAGGAGCATAAGTTTTTTATTTTGATGAAGTCCAGTTCTCATTATTTTTCTTGTATAGATTGAGCTTTTGCTGTCAAATTGAAGAATTATTGGCCTAATAATAGTTTACAAACATTTTTTTTTCTGTGTTTTATTCTTGAAATTCTTTTCATTTAATTTTTTCTTTTTTATTTTTCCTTCTGAAATTTTTATATTTAGTTCATTGTCAACTAATTCTTATGTGGATAGAGGTTTCTTTTTGCTCATGGATATATAAATATTCCAGTTCAAGACACTATCCTTTTTTCAATGAATTGCTTTTGCACCTTTGTAAAAAATAATTTGACCATATATGTGTGTGTCTATTCCTAGACTCAATAATATTTTGAAATGAAGTATCTTCTACTTAAACATAGACATGATATAAATATATAGCCAAGATTTCACTGTGTGGCAGAGAGAATAAACACAAAAAGAGTAGGGGGAGGACTTGTGGAACATAAAACTTTGCATCATCTCTAAAAGTAATGAGGAACCTGTGGATTATATAAGCAAAATTAGAAAGATCTTTACCTAGGCACGAGAAGATCTGCATTAGAGTACGAGTTCTGCCACCAACTAACTTCAAGAACTTTTGCAAGTTATTATAGTGGTTATCTGCCACAGTATTGAGAAAGACTATGTACACAGTTTAGTCTAGTGCCAGAGACATAGTAAGTATTCCAAAAAAATAAACAGTGCAATGATTATGAAAATATGGTCTCTAGGATTCATTCTAGCTCTAAATTAGGAATCCAACAAGGTCCAGTGAACTCAAGAGACCTAATTCTACTCCACAGCCTGAGGCCCACTGGCCTTGTGGTGAAGCAGTAACATTCAACTTTTTGAACGTCAATCTCTTTACATGTAAAACGGGGTAATTATGCCCCATCTGCCAACCACTAAAAGTGCTCATGAAGATTAAATGAATTTCTTTGTGAATGTATTTTTAAAATGCATATTGTATTGAAGGAATATGAAAGGTCTTTACAATTATCTGGCTGCATGAAAAACAGAATGATGAAAGGGTGTTTAAAATAACATCTGGGTAATAATTTGTCTTATATTTTGAAGTTTTAACTAAGTTATTTAAAACTTACCAAGAAACCAACTTACACGGAAAGGTCTTAAACAGCAAACAAGCTGTTCAGTTTGGAAAAGCATAGACTGTAAATGTCTGTGCCAGAATAATGGAGTGAGATTGCGATCCACAGAAAGCGGTGAGGAATGAGATGCAAGGATAATGGGTAAACAGGTATTGTTAAAAGATAAACTAAGGCATATTAGAAAATTTTAAGAGTTTATTTCTGCAAACATGGATTCAACTGGGCAGCATGAAAAGCTTTTAATAGAAAAGACACAGAAGCAAAGCAAGGAAAGTATTTGACCGGCTATAATGTAAGCAGTTGCCTTACATGGGAAAGTCCATTTGGCTTTTTGTGATGGGTTGTCTTCAGGTTTCAACTTCTTTTTTTTTTTAATTTTATTTTTAAACTTTACATAATTGTATTAGTTTTGCCAAATATCAAAATGAATCCATCACAGGTATACATGTGCTCCCCATCCTGAACCCTCCTCCCTCCTCCCTCCCCATACCATGCCTCTGGGTCGTCCCAGTGCACTAGCCCCAAGCATCCAGTATCGTGCATTGAACCTGGACTGGCATCTCGTTTCATACATGATATTTTACATGTTTCAATGCCATTCTCCCAAATCTTCCCACCCTCTCCCTCTCCCACAGAGTCCATAAGACTGTTCCAAAGATCAGTGTCTCTTTTGCTGTCTCGTACACAGGGTTATTGTTATCATCTTTCTAAATTCCATATATATGCGTTAGTATACTCTATTGGTGTTTTTCCTTCTGGCTCACTTTACTCTGTATAATAGGCTCCAGTTTCATCCACCTCATTAGAACTGATTCAAATGAATTCTTTTTAATGGCTGAGTAATACTCCATTGTGTATTGTAATGCCTTAGCAGTTTCATGAACAAACCAAAACCTACGACTGTAAATGCTTCAAGGATAAGAAGTTGAAACCTTGGTGCGCCGGTTTTACACCAAGGTTTCAACTTCTTATCCTTGAAGCATTTACAGTCTTAGGTTTTGGTTTGTTCATGAAACTGCTAAGGCATTACAATAACCTCAGTCTAATGGCCTCTTTATTTAATTAATTTGACAACATGAAGACATTATCCAGAGGTCGAAGGTCCAGATGAACTTGTTAAAAAAAAAAAAAAGTTCAAGACAAACAATATGTTAGAAAATAGATGTCAGAACCACAGGAATATAATGGTGAGCAGGGGAAAACAGTATTAATATTTAATGTTTTGAGCGTTTGCTATGTTTCAGGTAATGTTCAAAGCACGTGACATATATGAACTGTTTCAATACTCAGAACAGTTCTATGGCAAAAAGTAACTATTATTGCTCAGTCCACTCCCATTGTGAATGAGCAACCAGAGCAACAGGAGGGGAGGTGATGCCCTGGACTTCCTCCGTTTGCTTCTCCATCGTGCTCCGTGCACCATCTCCTCCACCGTGGAACCAGTGTGCTGACACATGCTTCCTTGCCCTGTGACACCCAGTTGGGTTCAAAGCAACAGAAAACCTCACCAGGAGACCTCAGGGAGGAAGAAAGGGCCTGCACCCCTCCCAGCTAAGTCATATAACTGACTGCATCCCTCAACCTCTGTGCTGAAGGCTCAGCCTCTTGCTTCCCTAGGCAAAGAGGGTCACAGTAGGCTCCTGCCCAGAAGAATTATATGTCCCAGTTCTGGAGGATTTGGTGAGGAAATGGCAATCCACTCCAGTATTCTTGCCTGGAAAATCCCATGGATGGAGGAACCTGGTAGGCTACAGTCCATGGAGTCTCAAAGAGTCAGACTGACTGACTGACTTCACTTTCACTTTATATCTGTTCAAGGGTGGGGTTGCTGATAAGATTAGCTTGTGTACAGGGTCTGCACTCTTTAATCTTGCCTTGGGTGGGGTGGGGGTGGGGTGTCTCTGGTTGTCTCAGTCCATTCTGACTCTTTGAAACCCTATGGACTGTGGGCAAGAATATTGGGGTGGATTTCCATGCCCCCCTCCAGGGGATCTTCCCGACCCAGGGATCGAACTTGCCTCTCTTGCATTGGCAAGCTGGTTCTTTACCACTAGCTCCACCTGGGAAGCCTCTGTCTCTACAGGCTATCAAACCGTGACAAGTGTCTCTGGAATGAGGATTGCTTCATCTTCCATTTGTTGGGGGGTTTACTTCTATAAGATCATTTCTTGGTGGCTCAGATGGTAAAGAATCTGCCTGCAATGCAGGAGACCCGGGTTTGATCCCTGTGTCAGGAAGATCCCCTGGAGAAGGAAATGACAACCCACTCCAGTATTCTCGCCTGGGAAATCCCAAGGACAGAGGAGCCTGCTGGGCTATAGTCCATGGGGTCACAAAGAGTCAGACATGACTGAACAACTAACACTTCAGGTCTGTAAAGAGTTCAAATATTGTCCCCCTGAGGCAGAACCCAGGACCCTGCCCCAGAGCTGCACTATCATTTCTTGGCGGCTGGCTCGTCCCTTGTCTTTGCATCCCCCACCTCTTCCCTGATTAGCAACTGTTTGAATCTGCTCTGTGGAACTCAGGGAAGGTCTTGGAGACTGGACTGTGTTCCCTAAAACAAGGACCAGGGAACACAGAAAAGCTTCCATGCCCAGGAGCCCCGCAGGGTCCTGCTCAGTTTCACCTGGGGGCTCAGGATCCCTTCTCTTTGGACAGTTCTCTTTGCCTTCTTCCTGAAGGTTTTAGGACAGTAAAGGAAACCACCTAGTAGTAACCCTGGGGTTCTGCATTGTGAACAATCAAACAGGCTCTCACTTGGCGCCTGAGAGCAAGGTGAAGCCATTTTTCATATTTTAAACAGGGAAGTGTTAATTCCATTTAGGATGAAGGCACTGCTTTAAGTGCTGAGCAGACAAAAAAAAGTAAAATTCTGCTCTCAAAGGACTGGCAGACTGGCTGTGCACATGGACAGAGTTAATATGAGCTCATAGAAGAGGAATATATGATCTCTGGAAGAAGGCAAATGAATGTGGTGGCTGGAGCAAGCTTAGAGGGCATGTGGCTTGTGTAAAATGATGTAGTGATCTTCCAGGCTCTTTGGATGAGGGCTTCTGAATGCAAAGAATTGCTTAGAGAAAGGTAATTCTTTTCTTTCAATGTTAAAAGATTTAACTATAAGTTAAATCATGATATAATCATGACAGATATACATTATTTTTTTAGGTTATGAAATATAATAAAAAATCAGATAATCAAAACCTATCCAAAACATATGAAACAATATAAATATTTTACATATATGAATATTGTTTATATATAAAACAATTATACAGGGTATAATACACCCTGTTCATTTTCATTTTAGAATATATGATGAGTCTTTTACACTGAGTTATTTTTATGTTATTATAGAAGCCACCCTAGTTTGCCTGCAAAATTGCATTTTTTTTCTAGTACAGTATTTAACCTATGATTTAATTTGACAGGCTCCCAACTTTTCTGAAACATATCCTCATAGTTAGAGGAGTTTTTGCCAGTATTTCAGGAAAATTTCCACATAGCTGTGTCTACTTAAGACAAATGTTTCCAGCCACAATAAATTATAGGGCCACAAAAATATCAACCATCTTTCAAAGAATGCCTTTTGGCCTAATAAGGCAGGTACAAGTCCTTTATCTATATACTTTTGGTTCATGAATAACCCATTCTTGGGAGACCTAGTCATGGTCATAATAATAAATAAGGTACTAATACATACAGTAAACAGGGAAGGTTCAGCCATCAGATTTTCATCTATTCATTCCTTCACTTATTTCTTCGTTTATTCAACAAATATTTAAAAGGTGCTTCTATAATTCTGGTCCTGGAATGGCTTTGGGTTTGGGCTGTGCTGAGTCCAAGCTTGAGATTGTATGTGATGTGCTTTCCAGTGCTTGGTCTGTAGACTTGGTTCTGGAAACATCTGTGTCATCTGGCATTGGATACTTGAAGCATTTCAGACTAAATACTTTTTCATCAAGGCTACACCTCCCTGTCTATGTCCCTGATTTTTGCCTCTTTTGCACACTAACTTAAATGTCCCGTTACATAAGGCATTATTTACAGATGTTTTAAGTGTCAACACAATGTAAAAGTGAGGATTTGGGGTCATACCAATGCCTGAATACTACTTTTGCTATATATCATTGTATTATTTGGGTTAGGTCTGTAGCCCAGGTTTATATCACAATATTCCCAACCTAAATAAGGGTAATAACAATAAAAGATAACTCTTATGATTATATGGATTAAATAAAATAATCTGAGCATTCAACATAGTCTCAGGAATGTAGAAAAGTCCAGTATCTATTATTTTGAATATTTTCACATTATTGACCAGGGGATTTTTGTAGAAATGAATGTCTGTAGCCTTAATATATCCCTAGTCAATATGGTGCTAACAGTATGAGGGAAAAATGCAAAGTGATTTTCAAGTGCTATGCAAAATTAGTCCCAGCAATCTACTGCACATACTCTGCTTCGTTTTTCCTCAGTCACTAAGTCATGTCCGACTGTGACCTCATGGACTGCAGCACACCAGGCTCCTCTGTCTTCCACTATCTCCTGGAGTTTGCTCAAATTTACATCCCCTGAGTCATTAATACTATCTAACCATCTCATCCTCTGCCATCCCATTCTCCTTTTGCCTTCAGTCTTTCCCACCATCAGGGTCTTTTCCAGTGAACTGGCTCTTTGCATCAGGTAGCCAAGGTATTGGAGTTTGAGCTTCAGCATCAGTCCTTCCAGTGAATATTCAGCATTGATTTCCTTTAGGATTGACTGGTTTGATCTCCTTGCAGTCCAAGGGACCCTCAAGAGTCTTCTCCAACACCACAATTAGAAAGCATCAATTCTTTGGTCCTCAGGATTCTTTATTGGTCCAACTCTCACATCCATACATGACTACTGGAAAAATCATAGCTTTGACTAGACAGACCTTTATCAGCAAAGTGATGTCTCTACTTTTTAATACGCTGTCTTTGTCTGTCATAGCTTTCCTTGCAAGGAGCAAGCATCTTTTAATTTCATGGCTGCAGTCACCACAGTGATTTTGGAGCCCAAAGGGGGGAAAAAAAAATCTGTCACTACTTCCATTTTTTCCCTTTTTATTTGCCATGAAATGTTGGGACCAGATTCATATTCTGCTTATCCAGTCTCTACTTGACATTTCGTCTTTGAATCTAGTATAGAAAGCTGGCTCTTGAGGTTTTGTGTACAAGATTCAGTCAGATACCTGAACTGAAGAAGAAACTGTGAGGAAGCATAGTCTTTCTTTTAAAATATGTAGAAATACTTTTCTCAGTGGAATCTTCTGTTTTACGGGAAAGAGTATCTTCTTTCAGGTTTTCAGAATTCTTCATTGCCAATCACATGGTGAGCAGCCGTCATGGAATTCACCTTCACTATTTACTTAAATAGATCTGAAATTACAAAACTGACTCTTAGATTATTTCTTTAAATTCTCTCCAGACCTAGCCTTACTTTCATGTTTTTATCTTGATTTTGCAATCTGGACTGGGGGGAAAAATACACATTCATATGATCTCTGATTTAGCATGACAACCTTATTGGTGATACAGGAGGAAAATGCTTTCCCTATAAAACGAGACAAAAGCTTTGGACTCTGTAGAACAGTCCAAAATGATATATTCCAGGTTTTATAAATTAGCTCCAGGATATCAAGGTCAGGCTTCCGCTATCTCCCATCTTTCGGATGTGGTTTAACTACATGATTCAAGATGGCTATGTGTCCTTCAGCTAACAATGCCTGCCTTTCAGGCAGCAAAATGGAAATACGGAAGAAGAAAGCTTGTCCCTTCTTTTAAGAATCCTCCAAAGTTACACAAAACATGTAACTTGATTTTAATGAAAATATCTTCAACAATGGCCATAATTTACATAAAAGGGAGCAGGAAATTATAGTCTTATATTGTGGAGGAGGAAATGGCAACCCACTCCAGTGTTCTTGCCCAGAAAATTCCATGGACAGAGGAGGCTGCCAGGCTACAGTCCATGGGGTCTCAAAGAATCAGACATGACTGGACACACACACACATACGTAGGTGGCAATATGACCAGCTGTAAATGAAGGTTGAACTTCCCAGTTGGCTCAGTGGTAAGAATCCTCCTGCCAAGCAGGAGATGTGGGTTCAGTCCCTGAGTTGGGAAGATCCCCCAGAGAAGAAAATGACAACAGACTTCAATATTTTTGCTGGCAAATCCTGTGGACAGAGAAAAACTGGCAATAGTCCACAAGATCACAAAGAGTTGGACACACTTAGCAACTAAACAACAATAAATGAATGTTATATAACTAAAGAGGAGAAGGCAATGGCACCCCACTCCAGTACTCTTGCCTGGAAAATCCCATGGACAGGGAGCCTGGTAGGCTGTAGTCCATGGGGTCGCTGAGGGTCAGACACAACTGAGCGACTTCACTTTCACTTTTTGCTTTCATGCATTGGGGAAGGAAATGGCAACCCACTCCAGTGTTCTTGCCTGGAGAATCCCAGGGATGGGGGAGCCTGGTGGGCTGCTGTCTCAGGGGTCGCAGAGTCGGCCACTACTGAAGTGACTTAGCAGCAGCATATAACTAAAGAAGAATGTACATTTGTTATTAGAAGGGAACATATAGATTTACCTTCCACACATAATAATACCTAGGTCTTCCAGACTCACTCACCTACTCCAGCACACAGGCCTGGGCTCAAAATTAGGAAGAACAGATATTATCTGTTCACATTATCTTAATTCTTTTTTTAATAAAATTATTGCATGCAATTCCAGTTGAGTTATTTCAAATCCTAAAAGATGATGCTATGAAAGTGCTGCACTCAATATGCCAGGAAATTTGGAAAACTCAGCAGTGGCCACAGGACTGGAAAAGGTCAGTTTTTATTCCAATCCCAAAGAAAGGCAATGTCAAAAAATGCTCAAACTCATCTCACACACTACTGAAGTAATGCTCAAAATTCTCCAAGCCAGGCTTCAACAGTGCGTAAACCATGAACTTCCAGATGTTCAAGGTGGATTCAGAAAAGGCAGAGGAACCAGAGATCAAATTGCCAACATCCACTGGATTATCGAAAAAGCAAGAGAGTTCCAGAAAAAACATCTATTTCTGCTTTATTGACTATGCCAAAGACTTTGACTCTGCGGTTTACCACAAACTGTGGAAAATTCTGAAAGAGATGGGAATACCAGATCACCTGACCTCCCTCCTGAGAAATCTGTATGCAGGTTAAGAAGCAACAGTTAGAACTGGACATGGAACAACAGACTAGTTTCAAAAGGGAAAGGAATACATCAAGGCTGCATATTGTCACCCTGCTTATTTAATGTATATGCAGAGTATATCATGAGAAATGCTGGGCTGGATGAAGCACAAGCTGGAATCAAGATCACTGGGAGAAATATCAATAACTTCAGATATACAGATGACACCACCCTTATGGCAGAAAGCAAAGAACTAAAGAGCCTCTTGATGAAAGTGAAAGAGGAGAGTGAAAAAGTTGGCCTAAAGCTCAACATTCAGAAAACGAAGATTATGGCATCTGGTCCCATCACTTCATGGCAAATAGATGGGAAACAGTGAGAGACTTTATTTTGGGGGGCTCCAAAATCACTGCAGATGGTGACTGCAGCCATGAAATTAAAAGACACTTGCTCCTTAGAAGAAAAGTTATGACCAACCTAGACAGCATATTAAAAAGCAGAGACATTACATTGCCAACAAAGGTCCATCTAGTCAAGCTATGTTTTTTCCAGTAGTCATGTATGGATGTGAGAGTTGGACTATAAAGAAAGCTGAGCACAGAAGAATTGATGCTTTTCAACTATGGTGTTGGAGAAGACTCTTGAGAGTCCCTTGGACTGCAAGGAGATCCAACCAGTCCATCCTAAAGGAAATCAGTCCTGAATATTCATTGGAAGGACTGATGTTGAAAATGAAACTCCAGTACTTTGGCCACCTGATGCGAAGAACTGACTCATTTCAAAAGACCCTGATGCTGTGAAAGATTGAGGGTGGGAGGGGAAGGGTATAACAGAGGATGAGATGATTGGATGGCATCACCAACATGATGGACATGAGTTTGAGTAAACTCCAGGAGTTGGTGATGGACCGGGAGGCCTTGAGTGCTGCAGTCCATGGGACCACACCAGACAAATGGCTATCGTTCAGTTGGAAATGACTGAGTGACTGAACTGAACTGATTGCATGCAAATTGTTTTCAAAATAGAGGAAAAAGTAAACCCAGAAGTGTAATATGATACACAAGCAAATTTTTTCTTTCCTTTTGGATTGATAGACCCTGATTCCATAAATGTCTCTTTATCAAACATTTTGTATATTCATCCAGAAAAAAATTTAACCCTAGTAGTGTACCTCACAAATGTTCCTACCTTTGTGTTTTTGTTTAAATAATGATGTATTTTTGTTTAACCATGTGTTCTTTAAAGGTTATATGGAACTCAACTATGAAACTGCATTGCTCTGATACACCTATTTTCCTGAGTATACCTTTAACCATCTTTCTAATTTCATTATCATTGATCTATTCAATTTTTCTGCTTCTTAAGAAGACATTTTGGAAATTTCCCCTAGATTTACAAATGTCTTATATAGTCTTATGGAGCATATGAGCATACTTTAATCTCTTCATTCTTTTTTGTTCTTTAAATTTTCTTTTTTTTAATTGAAGGATAATTGCTTTACAGAATTTTGTTGTTTTCTGTCAAACCTCAACATGAATCAGCCATAGGTATACATATACTCCTCCCTTTTGAACCTCCCTCCCATCTCAGGCCACATTCCACCCCTCTAGATAGGTACAGGGCCCCTGTTTGAGTTTCCTGAATCATAGAGCAAATTCCCGCTGGTTATCTATTTTACATATGGTAATGTAAGTTTCCATGTTACTCTTTCCTTATATCTCACCCTCTTCTCTCCTCTCCCCATGTCCATGAGTCTATTCTTTATGTCTGTTTCTCCATTGTTGTCCTGTAAATAAATTCTTCAATACCATTTTTCTAGATTCTGTATATATACATTAGAATACAATATTTATCTTTCTCTTTCTTAGTTCCCTCTGTGTAATAGGTTGTGCGGTGCACCCACCTCATCAGAACTGACTCAGATGTGTTTCTTTTTATGGCTGAGTAATGACTCTCATTGGAAAAGACTCTGATGCTGGGAGGGATTGGGGGCAAGAGGAAAAGTGGACGACAGAGAATGAGATGGCTGGATGGCATCACTGACTCAATGCACGTGAGTTTGAGTGAACTCCGGGAGTTGGTGATGGACAGGGAGGCCTGGCGTGCTGCAATTCATTGTGTTGCAGAGTCAGACTGGACTGAGCGACTGAACTGAATATTCCATTATGTATATGTATCACCACTTCTTTATTCTTTCATCTGTTGATGGACATCTAGGTTGCTTCCATGTTCTAGATATTGTAAATAGTGCTGCATTGAACAATGGGATACATGTGTCTTTTTCAGTTTTGGTTTCCTCAGGGTGTATGCCAAGAGTGGGATTGCTGGGTCATATGGTGATTTTATTTCTAGTGTTTTAAGGAATCTCCATACTGTCTTCTGCAGTGGCTACATCAGTTTACATTCCCACCAACAGGGCAAGAATGTTCCCTTTACTCCACACCCTCTCCAACATTTATTGTTTGCAGACCTTTTGATGATGGCCATTTGACTGGTGTGAGGTGATATCTCATTGTAGTTTTGAATGGCTTTTCTCTAATAATGAGTGACGTTGAACATCTTTTCATGTGTTTGTTACCAATCTGTATGTCTTCTTTGGAGAAATTTCTGTTTAGTTCTTTTTCCCACTTTTTGATTGGCTTGTTTGTTTTTCTGGCATTGAGTTGTATAAGCTGCTTGTATATTTTGGAAATTAATCCTTTGTCAGTTGTTTCATTTCCTATTATGTTCTCCTATTCTGAGCATTGTCTTTTCACCTTTTTAGTGTTTCCTTTGTTATGCAAAAGCTTATAAGTTTAATCAGGTTCCACTTGCATACTTTTGTTTGTATTTCTGTTGTTCTAGGAGGTGAGTCATGAGGATCTTACTTTGATTTATGTCATCGAGTGTTCTGCCTATGTTTTCCTCTAGGAGTTTTATAGGTTTAGGTCCTACATTTAGGTCTTCAATCCATTTTGACTTTATCTTTGTGTATGGAGTTAGGAAGTGTTCTAATTTTATTCTTTTACATGTAGCTGTCCAGTTTTCCCATTTATTGAAGAGGCTGTCTTTGCCTCATTGTGTATTCTTGCCTCCTTTGTTAAAAATACCCATAGGTGCATGGGTTTATTTCTGGGCTTTCTATCTTGTTTCATTGGTCTATATTTCTGTGTTTGTGCCAGTACCATACTGTCTTGATGACTGTAGCTTTGTAGTGTAATCTGAAGTCAGGAAGCTTGATTCCTCCAGCTCCATTCTTCTTTGCTTTGGTTATTCAGGGTCTTTTGTGTTTCCATGTGAATTGTGAAATTTTTTTATTCTAGTTCTGTGGAAAATGCCATTGGTAATATGATAGGGATTGCACTGACTCTGTAGACAGTGATTGTCTACAGAGTATGGTCATTTTCACAATATTGATTCTTCCTACCCAGGAACATGGAATATCTCTCCATCTGTTTATGTTGTCTTTTATTTCTTTCATTAGTGTCTTATAATTTTCTGTGTACTTCTTTTGTCTCCTTAGGTAAGTTTATTCCTAGATATTTAATTCTTTTTATTGTAATGGTGAATGGGATTGAGTCCTTAATTTCTCTTTCTGATTTTTCATTGTTAGTATATAGAAATACAAATAATTTCTATGTATTGATTTTGTATTCTGCAACTTTGCTAAATTCACTGATTAATATCTTTAGGGTTTTCTAAGTAGACTATAATCTCATCTTCAAACAGTGAGAGCTTTATTTTCCTTCTCCAATCTGGATTCTTTTTCTTTTTCTTCTCTGATTGCTGTAGCTAGGACTTAAAAAACTATATTGAATAATAGTAGGGAAAGTGGACACCCTTATCTTGTTCATGATTTTAGGGGAAATGCTTTCAGTTTTCACCATTGAGAATAATGTTTGTTGTAGGCTTATCATATATGGCCTTTACTATTCTGAGGTAGATTCTTTCTATGCCCATTTTTTGAAGAGTTTTAATATTGCCAGGAGAAATATCAATAACCTCAGATATGCAGATGACACCACCCTTATGGCAGAAAGTGAAGAAGAACTGAAGAGCCTCTTGATGAAAGTGAAAGAGGAGAGTGAAAAAGTTGGCTTAAAGCTCAATATTCAGAAAACTAAGATCATGTCATCCGGTCCCATCACTTCATGGCAAATAGATGGGGAAACAGTGGAAACAACGGCTGAGTTTATTTTTCTGGGCTCTAAAATCACTGCAGATGGTGATTGCAGCCATGAAATTAAAAGATGCTTACTCCTTAGAAGGAAAGTTATGACCAACGTAGACAGCATATTCAAAAGCAGAGACATTACTATGTCAACAAAGGTCCATCTAGTCAAGGCTATGGTTTTTCCAGTGGTCATGTGTGGATGTGAGAGTTGGACTATAAAGAAAGCTGAGCACTAAAGACTTGATGCTTTTGAACTGTGGTGTTGGAGAAGACTCTTGAGAGTCCCTTGGACTGCAAGGAGATCCAAATAGTCCATCCTAAAGGAGATCAGTCCTGGGTGTTCATTGGTAGGACTGATTTTGAAGCTGAAACTCCAAAACTTTGGCCACCTGATGCAAAGAGCTGACTCATTTGAAAAGACCCTGATGCTGGGAAATATTGAGGGCAGGAGGAGAAGGGGATGACAGAGGATGAGATGGTTAGATGGCATCACTGACTCGGTGGATGTGGGTTTGGGTTGACTCTGGGAGTTGGTGATGGACAGGCAGGCCTGATGTGCTGTGGTTCATGGGGTCGCAAAGAGTCAGACACGACTGAGCTGAACTGAACTGAATCATAAATGGGTGCTGAATTTTGTCAAAGGCTTTTTCTGCATCTATTGAAATTATCATATGGTTTTTATCTTTTGATTTGTTAATATGGTGTATCACATTGATTGATTTGCATATACTGAAGAATCCTTGCATTCCTGGAATAAACCCAACTTCATCACCGTGTATGAGCTTTTTGATGTGCTGCTGAAATCTGTTTGCTAAAATTTTCTTGAGGAATTTTGCATCTACGTTCATCAGTGATATTGGCCTATAGTTTTCTCTTCTTGTGTTGTCTTTGTTTGGTTTTGGTATCAGTGTGATGGTGGCCTTGTAGAATGAGCTTGGAAGTATTCCTTCCTCTGCAATTTTTTGAAAGAGTTTTAGAAGGATAGACATTAGCTCTTCTCTAAATGTTTGATAGAATTCTCCTGTGAAGCCACCTGGTCCTGGGCTTTTGCTTTATGGAAGATTTTTTATCACAGCTTCAATTTCAGTGCTTGTAATTGGGTTGTTCACAGTTTCCATCTCTTCCTGGTTCAGTCTTGGGAGACTGAACTTTTCTAAGAATCCGTCCATTTCTTCCAGATTATCCATTTTATTGCCATATAGTTGTTCATAGTAGTCTCTTATAATCCTTTGTATTTCTGCATTGTCTGTTGTAACTTCTCCCTTTTCATTTCTAGTTTTGTTGATTTGATTCTCCTCTCTTTTTTTCTTGATGAGTCTGGTTAAAGGCTTGTCAATTTTGTTTATCTTCTCAAAGAACCAGCTTTTAGTTTTATTTATCTTTACTATTGTTTCTTTCTTTTTTTTTTTTAATTTATTTCTACTTGGGTCTTTATGATTTCATTCCTTCTACTAATTTTGGGTTTTTTTGTTCTTCTGTTTCCAGTTGTTTTAGGTGTAAAGTTAGGTTGTCTATTCGATCTTTTTCTTGTTTCTTGAGGTAGGATTGTATTGCTATAAACTTCCCTCTTAGGACTGCTTCTGCTGCATCCCATAGGTTTTGAGTTGTCGTGTTTTCATTGTTATTTGTTTCTAGAAATTTTTTTAATTTCCCTTTTGATTTCTTCAGTAACTTGTTGGTTATTTAGAAATGTGTTGTTTAATCTCCATATGTTTGTGGTTCTTACAGTTTTTTTCTTGTAGTTGATATCTAGTCTCATAGCATTGTTGTCAGAGAAGATGCTTGATATGATTTCAATTTTCTTAAATTTACTGAGGTTTGATTGTTGATCCAAGATATGGTCTATCCTGGAGAATGTTCCATGTGCACTTGAGAAGAAGGTGTATTTTTCTGCATCTGGATTGAATGTCCTGAACATATCAATGAGATCCATCTCATCTAATGTATCATTTAAGATTTGTGTTTCCTTATTAATTTTCTGTTTTGATGATCTGTCCATTGGTGTGAGTGGGGTGTTAAAGTCTCCTACTGTAATTGTGTTACTATCAATTTCTCCTTTTATGTCTGTTAGTGTTTGTCTTATGTATTGAGGTGTTCCTGTGTTGGATTCATAGATATTTACAATTGTTATGTCTTCCTCTTGGATTGATCCCTTCCTTGACCATTATGTAGTGTCCTTCCTTATCACTTATAATCTTCCTTCATTTTAAGGTCTAATTTGTCTGATATGAGGATTGCTACTCCAGCTTTTCTTTGCTTCCTATTTACATGGCATATATTTTTCCATCCTCTCACTTTCAGTCTATTTGTGTCTTTAGGTCTGAAGTCGGTTTCTTGTAGACAGCATATATATGGGTCTTGTTTTGGTATATATTCAGCCAGTCTGTATCTTTTGGTTGGAGCATTTAATCCATTTATATTTAAAGTAATTATTGATATACATGTTCCTATTGCCTGGGGAAGGAAATGGCAACCCACTCCAGTATTCTTGCCTGGAGAATCCCACGGACAGAGGAGCCAGGCAGGCCATGGTCCATAGGGTTGCAGGCAGTTGGACATGACTGAAAGGATTAAGCATGCATGCACGCATGCATGCATGTTTCTATTGTCATTTTCTTTATTTGATGTTGATTTTTTAGATCTTTTTTCTTCTCTTGTATTTCTTCACTATGTAAGTTGTTGTCAAGCTGGTTTGGTGGTACTGACTTATCTTAACTTTTATTTGTCTGAAAAGCTTTTTATTTCTCCATCAATTGTGAATGAGATCCTTGCCAGGTACAGTAATCTTGGTTGTAGATTTTTCCCTTTCAGTACATTAAACACATCCTGCCATTCCCTTCTGGCCTGCAGAGTTTCTGCTGAAAGATCAGCTGTGAAGCATATGGGGTTTCTTTTGTATGTTACTTGTTGATTTTCCCATGCAGCTTTTAATATTCTTTCTTTGTGTTTAGTCTTTATTAGTTTGGTTAATATGTGTCTTGGCACATTTCTCCTTGGGTTTATCCTCTTTGTGCCTCTTGGAGTTGATTGACTCTTTCCTTTTCCATGTTGGGGGAATTTTCAACTATAATCTCTTCAAAAATTTTCTCATATCCTTTCTTTTTCTCTTCTTCTTCTAGGACCCCTATAATTCAAATGTTGGTGCGTTTGATATTATCCCTGAGGTCTATGAGACTATCCTCAGTTCTTTTCATTCTTTTTACTTTATTCTGCTCTTAAGACGTTATTCCCACCATTTTAGCTTCCAGCTCACTAATCCGTCCTTCTATTTCAGATATTCTGTTATTGATTCCTTCTAAAGTATTTTTAATTTCAGTAATTGTGTTGTTTGTCTCTGTATGTTTATTCTTTAATTCTTCTAGATCTTTGTTAATTGATCCTCTCTGCCTTTTCATTATTTTTTTTAACTTATTGTTTTTGAGGTCCCCTTTTCCCAGGCTTCAAGTTGGAATTCTTTGTTCCTTTTGGTTTCTGCCCTCCTAAGTTTTGTCCAGTGTTTTGTGAAAGCATAGTATAGGGTGAGATTTGTGCTGAGTTTTGCTTGTTTGTTTGCTTTTCCTCTGAATGGCAAGGCTGAGTGAGGTGATAATCCTGTCAGCTGATGATTGGGTTTGTATTTTTGTTTTGTTTGCTGTTTAGATGAGGCATCCTGCATGGGCTGCTATTGGTGGTTGGGTGATGCCCAGTTTCATATTCAGGTGCTTTCCTTTGTGTGAGTTCTCACTATAGGCAATGGCAACCCACTCCAGTACTCTTGCCTGGAAAATCCCATGGGTGGAGGAGCCTGGTAGGCTGCAGTCCATGGGGTCTCAAAGAGTTGGACACGACTGAGTGACTTCACTTTCACTTTTCACTTTCACGCATTGGGGAAGGAACTGGCAACCCACTCCAGTGTTCTTGCCTGGAGAATCCCAGGGATGGGGGAACCTGGTGGGCTGCCATCTATGGGATTGCACAGAATCGGATATGACTGAAATGACTTAGCAGCAGCAGCAGCAGCAGGGTTAGTTCTCTAGTGATCTAGGGTCTTGGAGTCAGTGCTCCCTCTCCAAAGGCTCAGGACTTGATCTCTGGTCAAAAACAAAGATTCCACAAGCATTTTTTTATGGCATTAAGTAAGATTAAAACAAATATCCAAAAACAAGAAATCAAAGATGAACCCCAGACAAATGGCAGTTACAAAATCAGGCAAATAATTAATATAGTATAATATACACATACACATATACAAAATCATAACAAAATCATAAGCAAAATCATAAGCAAAATCAAAACAATCCAACAAATATAAAGTATAGTAGATTGACCTGGCGAAAAAAGGAAACCAAAAATTATATTTACCAGTTAAGAAAAAAACTAACTGAAGCACAAACTGGAAAACAAAACTAAAGCAAGGTGTCAAGTGGGGAATAAAGCAATGGGGAAAAAAAAAAAACTAACAAATACTTTGAGAGGAAAGGAAAGAAAGAAAAGAGAGAGTAGACATGCAAAGTTAAATAGAGGTAGATGAAGATTTATATACATTAAAGATTAACTGCAAGGGGAAAAGAACAGTAGGGAAGTCAAACAAAATAATAAATGTAGAAAAAATATAATAGGTTTTAAAAAATTTTTAAATAATATTATAAAAAAGAATAAAGAGGAAAAAAAAATAGAAGAAAAAAGAAAAGAAAAAGTCCACAGAACTGCAAAAGCCCAACATAGAAGCAGAGGTTTATAACAACAATAAAAAGTGTGACTGAATATACACATATACATATATACCCATAAGAAAAATCAAGAGTCCAACAAAAATTAAGTACAGTAGATTGACCCAGCAAACAAAGGAAATCCAAAATTATGTCTACCAGAACAAAACTAATTAAAGCACAAACTAGAAAACAAAACTAAAGCAAGGTGCCAAGTGGGGAATAAAGCGATGAAAACAAAACTAACAAATATGTTGCGAGGAAAGGAAAGAAAGAAACAATAGATATGCAAAGTTAAATAGAGGTAAATAAAGATTTATATACATTAAAGATTAACTGCAAGGGGAAAAGAACAGTAGGGAAAGCAAACAAAGGAATAAATGTAGAAATAATAGTAAGTTTTAAAAATTAAAATTAAAAAAGAGGGGAAAAAAAAGGAAAATTGCACAGAAGTGCAAAAGCCCATGTAGAGGCAGAGGTTTATAACAATAATAAAAAATGTGACTAAGAAAAAAAAAAAAAGGCTCAAAAGCTTAAGTAGATTTCATAGTGGCAATAAAATCAACAACTACAACAGAGGGAAGATAAAAGGAAAAAAAGAAAAAAATCAAAAAGAATCTACAGAACAAGTGAAAACTTAAGAATAATATGTTTTTCTTGAGTCACTGTTGTCAGAATCCTTTCCCTCACTGGGAGTCACAGTCCACCTCACCTACCTAGGATGCTAATCTCTGGACCTGCTTTGGGGGCAACTCAGATTTTAATTGGGTCCTACTCCTGTGTGTTCTTGCCTCCAATGTCCCAGCTATCATAACTAATGTGTTTTCTTTTGTGGGAGCTCTCAGTGAGCTTTTATATATTCTATAGACAGAGTCTCCCTAGTTGATTGTGTGGATTTAATCTGCAGTTTTTACAGCTGGTGGGAAGGTTTTGGGTCTTCTTTCTTGACCATACTGCCCCTGAGTTTCAATTGTGGTTTTATTTCCACCTCTGCATGTGGGTCGTCCACTGGGGTTTGCTCCTGAGGCTGCCCTGGAGGACTTGGGTTTGCCCCTGTGAGGGCCAGGTGTGAGATGGTGCAGCTGCTTGGGTCCCAGGGTTTCTGGCAGCACCAGGTACTCAGGGGAGTTGGTGGCTAGAGCAGCAGGAAATATACTGCTCTAGAAGGGTATGGCAATCAGTATCGGCCAATATGCTCCAGTATTCTTGCCTGGAGAACCCCTGTCCCTGACAGAGAAGCCTGGCCGGCCACGGTCCACAGGGCCACAAAGAGTCAGACACTAATGAATCAACCCTGAGCACATAGACCCAAGACTTTTTTTGCCTCTGGCAGCTCTGCCCCAGTGAGAGTTTGAGCATGAAGGTGGTGCAGCTGCTTGGCTTGCAGGGACCCTGGTGGCACCAAGTGTGCAGCGACACGGACTGTCTCAGCCACAGGAGTTATGGCCCTATCAGAGTATTTTTTCCAGCCTCTTGTATCTGGTGATTAGAAGGCCTCTTTGGCCAGTCCTTCTCTGTAGCTCCACCCATTCAGGCATTTAGAGGGCTCCCTTGCCTGGGGTCCTTCTCTGTTGTTTGGCGCGTCAGGCACATAGAGGGGGCACCCTGGCTGGGGCCCTACTCTGTAGTTTCCACATCAGGCACTTAAAGAAACACCCTGGGTTGGGGTCCTGCTCTGTAATTCAGTGCATCAGGCATTTGATGGGCCAGTCTCTCTATTGTTCAGCTGCAGATGCTGGCGTGTAGGGGGAGAGAGGCTATGGTGAGGACTTTACCCCCTACATGTGACTCAGCAGTATCGCCTTGCTTCCATAGCTGCCCAGCTTTCCTCCACAAACATATCCCACCACAATTTCCTCCCTCACCTCCCCTCGATCCATCTGTCCACAGTTAACAGTAGCCCTTGCTCTAGGAACATTCCATAATCCCTAAATTCCAGCTCCTGCACCTTCCTGGGGACCTGCATCCCTGTCCGGGGCATGTATGGCTGCAGCAAGGACTGTCTGATTCTCATTCCATTTAGGCTGCCACAGATCACCTGTTTCACTGTGAGCCTTAAATCTTTCTCCTCTGACTCAGACAATTGCCCCAGTGTGGGGATCGGACCCCTGCTTCAGTTCCCCCACCCACCGAGGGCAGGTGCAGTCCTACTAACACTCCTGTTTCCCCCCGAGTTCCTTCCTCCTACCGAGTTTTGCGTGGCTCTATATATTCTTTTCCTCTGGTCAGGCCCTCCTGTATGCTCTCAGCTGGTGTTCTGCATGCACTTCTGTGTCTGAAGGGGTATTCCTGATGTATACGTGGAGAGAGATGTACTCCACATCCACCTACTCCTCCACCATCTTGTTCTCCTCCAACTCGACAGTGACAGAGATGCTGGGTTCTTCAGGGCCACAGGGTTCCTGCTCTGTTCTTCATTCTTAACATTGCTTTGATGATCTCTCTGTCACTCATCTGTTTAGTAAGTTAAATAGAACAATTTATTTTGTAATTATTCAAATTAACTTTCCTTAATCCTACTCAGTTTTTTACTTTGCTTTTGTTAAAACGTATCTTGGAGATTATTCCATGTTGGTATATGCAAATATAGATCTTTTTTCTTACAGATTTATGTTACTTCATTTTTTTTAATTTTATTTTATTTTTAAACTTTACAATATTGTATTAGTTTTGCCAAATATCAAAATGAATCCACCACAGGTATACCTGTGTTCCCCATCCTGAACCCTCTTCCCTCCTCCCTCCCCATACCATCCCTCTGGGTCGTCCCAGTGCACCAGCCCCAAGCATCCAGTATCGTGCATCGAACCTGGACTGGCGACTCATTTCATACATGATATTATACATGTTTCAATGCCATTCTCCCAAATCTCCCCACCCTCTCCCTCTCCCACAGAGTCCATAAGACTGTTCTATACATCAGTGTCTTTTTTGCTGTCTCGTACAACAGGGTTATTGTTACCATCTTTCTAAATTCCATATATATGCATTAGTATACTGTATTGGTGTTTTTCTTTCTGGCTTACTTCACTATGTATAATAGGTTCCAGTTTCATCCATCTCATTAGAACTGATTCAAATGTATTCTTTTTAATGGCTGAGTAATACTCCATTGTGTATATGTACAACAGCTTTCTTAGCCATTCATCTGCTGATGGACATCTAGGTTGCTTCCATGTCCTGGCTATTATAAACAGTGCTGCGATGAACATTGGGGTACACGTGTCTCTTTCCCTTCTGGTTTCCTCAGTGTGTATGCCCAGCAGTGGGATTGCTGGATCATAAGGCAGTTCTATTTCCAGTTTTTTAAGGAATCTCCACACTGGTCTCCATAGTGGCTGTACTAGTTTGCATTCCCACCAACAGTGTAAGAGAGTTCCCTTTTCTCCACACCCTCCCCAGCGTTTATTATTTGTAGACTTTTGGATCGCAGCCATTCTGACTGACGTGAAATGGTACCTCATAGTGGTTTTGATTTGCATTTCTCTGATAATGAGTGATGTTGAGCATCTTTTCATGTGTTTGTTAGCCATCTGTATGTCTTCTTTGGAGAAATGTCTATTTAGTTCTTTGGCCCATTTTTTGACTGGGTCATTTATTTTTCTGGAGTTGAGCTGTAGGAGTTGCTTGTATATTTTTGAGATTAGTTGTTTGTCAGTTGCTTCATTTGCTATTATTTTCTCCCATTCTGAAGGCTGCCTTTTCACCTTGCTAATAGTTTCCTTTGATGTGCAGAAGCTTTTAAGTTTAATTAGGTCCCATTTGTTTATTTTTGCTTTTATTTCCAATATTCTGTGAGGTGGGTCATAGAGGATCCTGCTGTGATGTATGTCAGAGAGTGTTTTGCCTATGTTCTCCTCTAGGAGTTTTATAGTTTCTGGTCTTACGTTGAGATCTTTAATCCATTTTGAGTTTATTTTTGTGTATGGTGTTAGAAAGTGTTCTAGTTTCATTCTTTCACAAGTGTTGACCAGATTTCCCAGCACCACTTGGTAAAGAGATTGTCTTTTCTCCATTGTATATTTTTGCCTCCTTTGTCAAAGATAAGGTGTCCATGTGTGCGTGGATTTATCTCTGGGCTTTCTATTTTGTTCCATTGATCAATATTTCTGTCTTTGTGCCAGTACCATACTGTCTTGATAACTGTGGCTTTGTAATAGAGCCTGAAGTCAGGTAGGTTGATTCCTCCAGTTCCATTCTTCTTTCTCAAGATAGCTTTGGTTATTCGAGGTTTTTTGTATTTCCATACAAATTGTGAAATTATTTATTCTAGCTCTGTGAAGAATACCGTTGGTAGCTTGGTTGTGATATATAATCCTTTTAGGGCTTCCCTGGTGATTCAGTGGTAAAGAATCTGCCTGCCAAGCAGTAGATGTGGGCTTGATCCCTTGATTGGGAAGATTCCCTAAAGAAAGAAATGGCAACACACTCCAGTATTCTTGCCTGGAGAATCCCATGGACAGAGAAGCCTGTTAGGTGACAATCCATGAGGTCGTAAGAAGGTGGACACAACTTAGCAACTAAACGACAACAACAAATAGTCTTTTTAACTAGTTTCCTATTAGTAACTGTGGATTGAGTTGGAGAGTTATTTGTCAAATCTGTTTCCTTTGCCTCTGAGTGAACAAGTAGGCTACATTGTCTAATAGATTCCCATGTGAGTGGCTGTGGCCATACAACTGATATCTGGCCAATGGAATGTCGACAGATTTTACATAAGCCTCATCCTCACTTGATGATTAACATTTGTGGCTACATTTTCTCCCCTCTCTTTTGGAGACCTTAGAAGTCCAAGATTAAAGATGACTGGAGTCACATAATGGAATCAAGTCATATCCCTGAATTACTATGTGGGAGAGTGTCCCCCACCAATCAAGAATACCCATATTGACTACATGAGTGAGAAATGAACTTCTGTTGCAATGAGTTCTTGTGGTCTATAGGTTGATGTCATTTACCTAATTAAGACATACCCTATAAGTATACACAAATAGAACAACACTGTATATTCTTTTACCAAAGACTTTGAATTCCTATATATTTAACATACAGAATCAGTTTCTGAAGATAACATTGTTGATCAAAATGTATTCAGTTTCAAAGATAATTTTAAAGCACCTCACTAAGAGTCTGAAGCACTTTATGCTTTTACACTATTCTAACAATATTCTGCACTATCAGATTACTTGATCTTTGGTAATCTTTGAAAAGTGGTAGCTGATAGTTTTGAGTTAATAGTTGAGACAGAGCATCTTTCCATGCTTGTGGTTTCCATGAATTGTTCACAATTCTTGGATATGTAGACTGCCCAGTTATGTCATTTTTCAGTTTGCTCTTGAGATTTGAGTCATTTTCTTGGTGATTTGTGATTTCATACATCAAGATTTTAAAACACCCTAATACATATACATCACAAAAATTAACCCCTTTTTCTTCATATACTGCAAATGAGTGTCTCTAATTTTATGCTCATCTTTTGACTTAGATTATAGCTTTATGACAAAGAAATCCTTTCAAATTATTATTTAGTCAAATTAATATTTTTTTCTTTCAAGAACTTTGGGTCACCTTTTCTTATAAAGGCCTTGCCTTATTTTCTAACACTACTCTTGTGGTGCTCATATTTAACTTCAAAGATTAATTTAAGGTAAATGGGAGTTAGAAGGTATAGCTTAATCTTTTTTTTTTTTTTTTTTTTTTTTACCAAATGGCTAAACAGTTGTCCAAACACCCCTTATTATTCTTGTCTACACTGACTTGACATGCTTTCTTTATCATATGTCTACACACGTATGTAGTTTCTTGATAGACTCCAATTAAACAACTGTCTGTCTATTTGTAGACCAGAATGAAACAGATTTGTTACAGCATTAAAGCACACCTAAATATTTAGGTTAGTCTAAGTGTCTCTTTAGTCCCATTGTGCAGCCTTTGATATCCATTCTTATTTTCCAACTTATTTCTAAAAAAAATCAATTGATATTTTTATTGGACTCATATTAAACATATAGATTGTTAAGTCCAAATATTAACAGAGAGCTAAAAGCTTTATATCACTCTCTTTTTAAGAAAAACTTGTGTCAATTACAAAACATCAGACTCCTTAAAATTCTGTTCTAATTTTTCAAAATGATTTTAATTTTTCTTTTCTAAGTACACTTAGAAAATCATGACAATTTTATCTTCTTTCTCATCTTTAAACGTATTTATTCTTCTTGACAAGAGTCATTGACTACTACTTTCTAGAACAAATTAAATAATTTAGAGCTAAAAGTCAACTTTGTTTACTAGCAAAGACAAATTTTCTGCTTGCCTAAATTTAGCGAGCGATGTCCTTTTTTTCTGTTTCATTCAGATGGAGCTATGTCTGGAAAATACTCTTCAGAATAATTTATTGGGAGGTACCCATTCCTTAGGCTCAGGGTTAATAATGTTTTATTTCTTCTTAATCCTTTGTCACTTTTGGTTCCTTTTGATAAGTTTTGGGAGCAGAAAATAAGTAAACATGCATGTACCCTTCACATTTCCTGAAGTCCAAGTTTTTCATAAATCTTTTCGAAGCATTTTATTATTCCTGACATCTTTTACGAGAAATAGTTAGATGGATAGCTCACAGATTGTTTTGGGATCCCAAACAGGAAGCACATTTGTGTTTAAAGCCGAAATCACTCACGTAATTATATTTATGTCAACCTACAAGCAGAGAGTTTCTTAATTATTATTATTGATGACTTCTACAGAGGATGTCCTGAGAAGCCCACATATGTTCTGAATCAATTGCATTGTCTCTAGTTAGTCCTAAAACTACCATGACTGAACCCAAATCAGGGAGCCAGGGCACAAGCTGGGTTCACGGCTAATTAATCTCCTTCATGGGAAGTCAAGTGAGTACCAAGACTCAAACGTGGGATGGTGAACACAAGGAACCCCGGGCATGTACTTTCTGCTTGTAAAGAAGTAAAGAAGAGAGGATGTACACTTCTTGAACTTTGTCTCTCCCAGTGGGAAGGAAACTGAAGGTATTTGGTTCCTCTCACTAGAAGATACCAAGATATCTGGCCATGACCTCTGTGCCTGAGAAAAGCAACGCAGAAGTCTGTGTGGAACATGAGGCTGTCTGACTCTTATGGGTATCTGTGATAGAAAGTTAATTAGGGCCTGATATAAAATAAAGATCAAATGCCCAATGAGTCAAGGCCCTGGGCTAGATGTATTTGAAGGGATTGAGATGCAGTCTCTTTCTCTAACTTTCTAGTTTGGTTGATGATGAAAAGATAGTTTAAGTCAAGCCAAGTAGTTTCTGAAACTAAGATTATGACATCCAGTCCCATCACGTCATGGCAAATAGAAGGGGAAAAGTGGAAACAGTAACAGTTTTTATTTTCTTAGGCTCCAAAATCACTGCAGACAGTGACTGCAGCCACAAAATTAAAAGATGCTTGCTTCTTAGGAAAGCCATTATAAACATAGACAACATATTAAAAAGCAGAGACATCACTTTGCCAACAAAGGTCCATATAGTCAAAGCTATGGTTTTTCCAGTAGCCATGCATGGATGTGAGAGTTGGACCCTAAAGAAGTCTGAGTGCTGAAGAATTGATGCTTTTTAATTGTGGTATTAGAGAAGATTCTTAAAAGTCCCTTGGACAACAAGGAGATCAAACCAGTCATCTTAAAGGAAATCAGTCCTGAATATTCACTGGAAGGTCTGATGCTGAAGCTCCAATACTTTGGTCACCAGATGCAAAGGGCTGACTCATTGGAAAAGACCAAAAGTACCGGGAAAAAGAGAAGGCAGGAGCAGAAGAGGGCAACAGAGGATGAGATGGTTGGATGGCATCACTTGACTCAAGGGACATGAGTTTGAGAAAACTCCAGGAGATGGCAAAGGACAGGGAAGCCTGGAGTCAGACACGACTTAGGAGCTGAACAACAACAAGAGGCACTAGACTGGTCACAAGTGTATTGATGCTAAAAAGACACAAGCATATGAATTTGAACAAGACACAGAACAAAACAGATCTATATTTGAATCCAGGAAGGAAGTTGGAAAAGATAATAGACCATTAGAAACTATAATAAGCACTAGGATCACAATAATGGAAAGTAGTGTGAAAACATACAAGGCCAGGTAACGCAGCTTATATGGAGTAATTGAATGTTTCACCAAAGAAAAGTGCTCCCTGGATGTCTTGAATGGTGTTTAAGAGTTAGATAGGCAAAGAAGGCTCAAATGGATTTTCTAGATACAGGGAACAGGAAACAAGTAATAAAAGGCAACATTTCTTATGATCCATTTGCAAGCTGGTCACTATCTGAAACATTTTAATCTGTATTCACTCATTTAATCCACACTACAACCTCAGAGTGATCTGAGGTCAAGTGTTCATTGAGGTTACTGTGTTTGAAATGTGAGGTGGAGGGATGGATGCAGGAGGTGCGGTAGAGAAGCTGGTAGGATGCAGGTCAGGGAAGCTTAAACAAACAGCTGGGCTCACAGGCATGACAGTGTAAAAAACAATACTGAAGAACGTGCATTGTGAGGGTCTCTGATGTACTCTAACAATGCAGATGCTTGCTGAGGAATGTTCTTGTTTGTAAAACGGGAAGGATAATTCTCTTTGCCCTGTTAACATGATTATTATGAGAATGAAAAATGAGCCTATAAACATTAAAGTGCTCCATGACCTATTAGGTCCTACGCAAAGGTTGAAGGATAAAGGGCCAGAGGAATTCATTTTCCTATGGATACACTTGCAAGTTGTTTTCAGGGAGAATGACACTGCCTCCAGATACCCTGAAAAGTTACTCTTCTCCCAAAAATTTTGTCTGTAGCCTGGATTCCCTCTCAAGGGAAAGAAAAGGGTTGGCCCTACCCAGATTCTAAGATCTTTCTCTCTGAGGATAGTACAAAGAACTTACATAGTTCAATCTGATTATTTTCTGTTGAATATAAATGCATGGTAGGCATGCCACCAATCCATTTCCGTGTCCAGAGTACAATCAGCCCTTACAGAAGAGGTTGCCAGCAAGCATTCATAAGTCTTCCAGACATAACTCTGTTAATCCATTAGCACAATGGATTATCATGTCCCATATCCATTTGGCAGTGTGTAACTCAGACTTCTTTTTCAAGCATTCTCCTCCTGGTCAATGGTCAAGCTAACTTTTATTGAGGGTCTGTAATGTACAAAGTGCTGTACGTAGATTATCTACAATCCATGCAACAGAGCTGTCCACAAGGTCACCTCCCCAGAAGGGAGCAGATTTGGGATCAAAGACCTTATGTCTAACTGCAAAATGTATTTTATTTCCTTCAAAACATATTTTTCTGCACACTTACAAAGAATGTGGTTGCAAATTAGAGACAAAAATAACCAAGAGTTTTATTCCCTCTGCTTCTTTCTAAGTAAGATTTGGTGAAGACTATCTAGTGTCCTAGGTCTCAATTTTTTACCCATCTGCAATGAAGGGATTGGACATAATCATTTTTCATATTGCTTTTCCCTATACATCCATGCAGAGGGGTACAATTCCACTCTCCATACCTCTATGTCTGCCAGCCAATCATCTGAGTTAAGGCAGCAAGCAGCATAGTGACAGATGTCACAGCCAGATCTCCCCAAAACCCAGTATGTGAACCTCAGCTAACATTTTCCACATGTCCTCATCCACAAGGGATAAGAGAAGAACAAACACAATCTAAGGAAAACTTCAGCACATTAAACTCTGCACCTGATTGGGAAATGTACAGAGTTTTAAGATTCCTTTCAAATGAGACTGAGTGGCTGATAGCCAGAAAACTAAAATCTTAAGCAGACATAAGATGGAGAAGCCAGATCTGGGGTGGTGGGAGGGGGGAAACTGGAGTAAAAATTGTTGAAACTAAGAAATGGGAACAGCATCTGAGGGAAAGATGAGACATACATATAAACTCTTCTGAACAAGTAGGTATCTCATACAGAAAATCTAAGAATTTCTGGTATTCATGCAACACCTCCTCTTCCGAAAAGTTCAAAAGGCTAGGCAGTCACACCGGACTTCAAATGCAAGTGCAGTGAATTCTAATAAAGAAGGGATGTGCTGACCTGGAATTCATTCCTCTCAGGGGCATCACTATCCAGAGGAAATGCTTTCAGCATGAACATTCTGGATGCACTAAACTGTAGCAAAATCCTTGATCATTGTACTCAGGAAGAGAGGCTCTTAGAGCAAAAAGTCTCAGAAAGGTGATTTCTTTCCCTCCCATCCTCCAGCCATTTTCTCCCCAAGGTTAAATGATATAAAGTTAAAAGAAACCTATTAATTACGCAAGTGGTGACCACTGAAAGGGGGAAACATTCATTTCAATATATATTGATAGAGAAATAAGTCTTAATGCTTTATTATTATATCTCTCGGAGTGTTATTCTTTCAACATCCTTATAATGAAGAGTAGATGTTAAAGGGTGATTTGAAGTCTAAAGTCTTAAAGGTATGATGGTGGAGGAAGGGAAACACAAACTGGGCGCCTACTATGTCAGGCAGCCTATAAGGTGCGTTCTCAGATTATCACACAACTTTATGAGACGGGCAATATACTCATGCTTCAAGGTGAGCAAAGCCAGGCTCAGAGAACTTTATGTAAGTAGTTCAAGTCTAAACTTTTTCTGGTATCAGTTCAGCTCGGTCATTCAGTCGAGTCCAACTCTTTGCAACCCAAGGACTGTAGCGTGCAAGGCATCCCTGTCCATCACCAACTCCTGGAGCTTGCTCAAACTCATGTGCATTGAATCAGTGATGCCATCCAACCATCTCATCGTCTGTCATCCCCATCTCCTCCTGCCTTCAATCTTTCCCAGCATCAGGGTCTTTCCTAGTGAGTCAGTTTTTCGCATCAGGTGGCCAAAGTATTGGAGCTTCAGCTTCAGCATCAGTCCTTCCAATGAATATTCAGGACTGATTTCCTTTAGGATGGACTGGTTGGATCTCCTTGCAGTCCAAGGGACTCTCAAGAGTTTTCTCCAACACCACAGTTAAAAAGCATTAATTCTTCAATGCTCAGCTTTCTTTATAGTCCAACTCTCGCATCCAGTCATGACTACTGGATACCATAGATTTTACGGTATCCCTGTCCTACTGTTTAGTTCTAGATTAAATGGTAATTCAATCTCTCACTCTGTCTTCAATACCTTGTGCTTTAGCAAGAGCAGAATTACTATCAGTTCCCTGAATTGATCCTTCTCTCTCATGCCCTCATGATCTTTGTAAATGTTTTTACCTTGGTAAAAACAAGTCCTTCCTGGACACCTCCACTGCTCGTCTCCATCCCTCTTGTGAACCTCAAAGTGAATTAGACTCTTCCTCCCCTGTGCTCCCACTTCATGAAATTATTAAACAAGAAAAAAAGTACCGTTGAAATTATCTGTTTTGTGTCCATAACCTAATGAGAATTAAATCCTCCTTTGAGGGCAGGACTGTGTTTTTAATGTCCATAGCTTTGGGACACCCAGCATGAAGTAAGCGTTCATTATAACTTTCTGATGGAGGAAGGGAAGTTGGGAGGAGGAGAGTGGTAAGGGAAGACAAAAGAAAAGAGAGAGATGATGATGGAAAGTCAGAAGTATATAAAAGGGGGAATCGAGTAAAAGGAAGAGAGGAGGAGGAGCAGAAAGGAGAATTAATGGAGAAAAGGAGAGACATGAACAAAAGAGGAGGCAAGGAAGTTAAGCTAACTATCTACTAAAACATAAATTATTCCAACATTTAGTAGCTAAAATAGTAAGTATTTTCTCCCAGTCTTTGGTTCAGGAATTCAGAAGTGGCTTAGCCTAGTAGTCCTGGCTCAGAGACTCTGAGGAAGTTTCAAGTATCCACTCGAGGTGGATCATTTGGAGGCTCAGCTGTGCTTAGAGGACCTATATCCAGGATGACTCCTTCACATGGCTTGCAAATAGGAGCTAATTGCTAGCAGGAGACCTCAGTATTTCACCATGTGGACCTCCATAGGTAAGTGTGAGAATCCTCATTATACAGTTGGTGACATCTCCACAAAACCTAGAGCATCAGGTTTTGAGATGAGAATAATTTTAGCTGCACGTTGGTTCATTCAGTTCCTGTAGCCAAGAAATATGCTTATGCTTCATCATTCAGTTGTGTCCAACTCTGCAACCCCATGGACTGTAGCCTACCAGACTCCTCTGTCCATGAGATTCTCCAGGCAAGAATACTGGAGTGGGTTGCCATTCCCTTCTCCGGGGGATCTTCCTGATCCAGGGATTGAACCCAGGTCTCCTGCATTGCAGGTGGATTCTTTACTGTCTGAACCACCAGGGAAGCCCAAAGAAACAGCAACCAGATAATCAATCCGTGCTCCAAAAAACAGGGTAGTTTCTCTCTTTACTGGGATTAGGAACACAGGAGAAGAAGAATTAAGGATCTTGAGTGCTGTATCAGTTCCCTGTGGATAATGCAGCAAATTATCATAATCTTGATAGCTTGAAATCATAGAAATTTATTCTGGAAGCTAAAAGTCTAAAACTGAGGTGACAGGAGGAATGCACTCCCTCCATAATCTTGAGGGAAGAGGACTCCCTGCCTCTTCCATCTTCTGGTAGCTCTGGGAGTTCCTTGGTTTATGGATGCATCATGCCAATCTCTGTCTCTCTTCACTTGGCCCTCACTCTTTTTTGTTCTCATCTTTTTTTTTATTCTGTCTCTTGTAAGAATACTGTAGTTGGATTTAGGACTTCTCTGGTGGATCAGACAGTAAAGAATCTACATGCTAATACAGGAGATGCAGTATACCCAGGTTCGATCCCTGAGTCAAGAAGATCCCATGGAGAAGGGAATGGAAACCCACTCCAGTATTCTTGCCTGGAGAATTGCATGGACAGAGGTGCCTGGCAGGCTATAGTCCATGGGGTTGCAAAGAGTCAGACATGACTGACTAAACATACATTCACAAGTAATCCAGGTAAACTCATCTCAAGATTTATCTGCAAAGACACTTCTTCTAATAAGATCGTTTTCACAGGTTCTGGCTAGACCTATTTTTTAAGGGGCCACCATTCAACCCACTACAATGTATTTGATTATTATAAAGTGCTTTTATCTTTTTTTTCCTACTTGGTTACTACTAATATGTAGAAAATGTCTTGACTATTTGAAGATGTATCTGTATCTCGCCTTCTTTCTGAGCACTCTTTTTAGTTCTTATTGTTTTTAAGTGATGCTTAGAATTTCTAGGGAGACAATCAAATCATCTGCATAAATGATAATTTTGTTCCCTCTTTACCATTCATAACTGCACTTGACAATCGTACTTTTGAGACGTGGTTCTTAAAAAGCAAATTATCTTAAGAGCAGGCGTAGGAGTTATTGCTAACAGTTAAAGGAAATCAGATTTGCCAAGGCACAGAACAAAGTAAAAATGTCAGGGTAATTCAGGTCACAGACTTAAAGAGCTGTTTTGTCTTCAAAATTATTTAATCTCTTCCCTTGATTCTGCCAATGGATACAGCAAGGCTCAAATACCTGAAGCTACCACAGAGAAAGAACTAACAACACAAAAAAATAAGTCTCACCTTTCAATTTCCAATAGCCAAAATGACATTTTAAACTTGAATGTGTAACCATGTCACTCACTTTAAAATCTTCTTTGATGGCACTGTTTCTAAGGCAAAATACTTTGCATGGCCTGCAAAGCCCTGGGTGACCCTGCTCCTTCCTGTCCCTGCAGTCTCCTCACATTAGGTCACTGTTTCATTCTGTTCAGGGTGCATTTCTCTGAACCTGCCAAGCTGCTCTCAGGGCTCTCAGCTTTCTGGATGAAGGAGAATTATTATACATAAAATAATGCACATGCCTCCATTCTCCCCTTGCTAGACCCAGTTCTCTGTTTAACTCTGGTTGCCCAAAAGAAGACTGGTGTCACCATCCTCCCTAGATGTGACCAATGCTAGACTTTTCACACTCATCACAAATCTAAAAGTACCTTCATATCATATAGAGCAACTGCAGTTAATTAAAGTATTTATTTAATGTATTTGTTCAATGTCTTTCTTCCCCACTAGAACGCAAACTGCATGAAAACCAAAACTTACTTATTACCCATTATTATGTCCGGCACCTTGCACATTACCTGGCCCACAGTATTCATTTAGTTTTAAAAACTGTTGAATAAATGAAGCATTCATATTTATGCTTGTTTTGTGACACTATAGCCTTTCATTCTTCATTCTTTCAAATATTCCATTGGTCTCTCTTCTTGCTATTGCTGTGTATTTCCTGAGACTCTTCTTTTTCATTTTCTAACCACCTAAGGCAGAGTGGTGATTTTAGAAAAACACAGAGCTTAAATAGCATCAAATAATAATTTCAAACACTTGGAAGAATCAGAAAGATTGCATAAAAATTAGTGTGGGCAGAATCAGTTATAATTCTGGAAATGTCTTAGGGGTCCTTTTTTAGTGATCTTTATTTATGCTATAATGAGAACAATAAACTTAATAGTGAGCATTTATGACATGTCTTCTTTATAGAGACATTTATTTATTCTCAATTCTCACTTCCTTCCCAGACCTAAAGGATCTCATCTTTCTAGAGTATATTGTAAATTGAGGAACCAAATGTATAACTCCTTCTGTTGTTTTGAAAAGTTTTGCGGGTCATGAGCCATCTTCTAAAGCTTAAAGTTTCCCAAAATGAGAATATCCAGCCACCCTACAATTGTCACAATTACGTATTGTTCTTGTTTTCTATTTTATGCATATAAAAACAAATAATAAAATACCGCAAATCAATTTTTCATGAAGGCAATAGAATACAGTAATTATTTCACTAAGAGCCTGCCAAATTATTTTCAGGAAGTATGTATAGAAAATGGTTGTGTTCTCAGCAACCCTCACATAGCATCAAGTCTCAGGCACAAATTGCATGGCGTGAAGGAAAACAAAATGCCATTCCAAACATCAGGTTTCTATCCTCTTGCAATGTGTGTGAAATGCACCCATGATGAGGTCCTGAGGGTGAAATCATTCTTCCTCCTTCTTGGTAACTTTCTTAAACTGTGCAGTGATTACTGAGTAGCACCAGATTTCCAAACCTGGAATGTTATGCACAGTCCTTCTTTTCTGTGCCCTGATTACACAGCCAAATGACCATATGGGACATGTTAACAAATATTAACAATAATTCCTCATTGTGCTGGATTGGTCATGTTCCACATGGAGGGAGTTTCGTCTTTAATTCTAAGTGCTTATGTAAATGAAAGAAAGATAGAATGAAATATAGTATACCCAGTAGACCCAGATGGGATAGGAACAAAAACTATGTCATATGGTCAAGAGTTAAAGGAACAGGTGGTGCGTAACCTGGATCTGATAGACAGACACCTGAAGGCTGCCTGCACACATGTGAAAGATGGTCATGTTGAAGACGGATAGCTTCTTCATCTTTAATGCCTCATGGGAGAGAAGGACCCAGTGGATAAAATCAAAGTTTAGTTTAGGAAAAGTATTCAAACTTCAGAAATACAAATTTAGTTTTAAGGAAAAGTATTCTTTTTAAAATTAATTTTTAAACTTACTGAAGTATAGTCAATTTGCAGTACTATATTTGTTTCAAATGGACAACATGGTGATTCAATATTTTTATAGATTACACAGCATACAAATTTATCATGAAATATTGACTATATTTCCTGTGTTGCACATTACATCATTGTAACAATTTTATAACTGCTAGTTCTACCTCTTAATCCTCCTCATCTGTGGGGGTAGTTGAGGAAAAGTATTCTTAAAAGAAATGCTGAAGAGGATCGGGATTAGACTCTCTACCACCACTTTTGCTCTGGCAGAGGCTGACAGTGTGAGCAGCCGTTTGCTGGGACGTTCTTAGAGAAAATGTGTGTGTCCTACGGAAACATGTCCTGCTTCAGTCATTTTCAAACCATAGTCTGGCAGGGCAAGAAAAACGTATGAAGAGGCAGACATCTGGGTCTCCTGTTTTTGTTTTTTGCATCTTTCCCACTACTTAAGAATTTCCAGAATAGTGTTTGTGTCCAGTCACTCTCTGTGGTCATCGCTGAGGGTTGTTGATTTTGTTTTAGGTTTCTTTTGGCATCATTAGCAAATGGTAGACTGTGATGTATTCAATGTATTGAAGTCATTATTCTTTCTTGATTCCCAAATATCCCATCTTAGCCTAGTGAGAGCTCCTTCAAACTGTCCCTTATGTCCTTTTGATGTGACACCATTAGTCTCTGTGTGGCTTTTCACCCTGGCACAAGATGTCCCAGGCTCATCAAATATATCCCTGCCTCAGACTGGAATCAGCTGCTTCTCCAAGGAGCGCTGTTTCTTTGTTCAGGAAAGTATTTAGTGGGGGCAGAACTGATCCATTTATATATGCTTTATATATAGGAGTTTGGGGAGGTATTCATTTGAAAATAAAGCAAAACTTTGCCATAAAGTGATTTAAAAAAATAGTCATCCCTTAAATCTCTTCTTTTTTTTGAGTGCCTCTAGATAAAATTCATTCCTAATGGAGGAATTCAGTATTTTGCACAGAATTCTTTTGGACCTAGAAAGTTCATCACAGGAATTCCATCTAACAATAGTTTCCTATGTAATACTTGGGAAAACTCTCAGTTGGTAAGCAGAATTTTTATAAAACATTGAAAATGTGTGGCTTTGGGACCAGATTGAAATAGCAAACTTTTTGGCTAACACAGTTCTAACTGCTTTTGAAAAGGTGTTTTCATCATAAAATAATTCATACAAGCATAGACTTCCATAAAATCATATATCTGTATGGCCAGAATCAAAATTTTAATACTTTGCCATATTTAATTTTTTTCCAGATAAATCTTGCTTCTGAAATACAGCCTGCAAATACATGTAGTTCTTTTTTATTTGTGTTAAGTGCTGTATTATATTCCATTCTATGAAAATACTATAACTTATAGTAGTTATATTACTAGTATCACATAGAAGACTCCTGAGGTTGTTTTCAGCTTGTATTATTATAAGTGCTATTACAATACACATTTTTAAACATGGGTCTTTGTGCTTTCGAGTGAGCTGCTTTAGATTATAGACACAGAGAAATTTCTAGATCACACGACACACATCTTCAGCTGTGCTGTATATTACAGAATTGTTTCAAAACCAGTTATACCATTTTTCACTCCCGCCAAAGATGGATGACTTCCCCAAGCATAACAAACACATGCTTTTTTATTGTTTCCAGATTTCTGCCATTTTATTATATTACCGTATTTCTTAAGTTTTAAATGTATTCTATTTATCCAGTTAAACAGAGCTTTGATTTAAATCCATTTATATTTACTACTTCTAATTTATAAATAAATATCTCTAGATTATAAATTTACTGATAAGTAAGTATCACCTTGGATATTATACTTTTATTGACATTTCATTCTACCTTGTTTGTGTGGTGGTGTATGCTGTCTTGAGTCAGGTTTTCTGTGGACATGAATGTGCTTATAGGGTCCATTTTGGTCTACTTACTTACCTTGGGGTATGTCACACTGATTTATTTACTGTAGCTTCACAACACATTTTGATGTCAAGAAGGAAAATTCCCCCAGACTTATTCATCCTCAAAATTATGTTAACAACTCATAGTTGTTCTATGTATATTTTTAAATCAGCGTATTAAATTCCACAGAAAAGCTGAACTTGAGTTTTATTTACAAACCATTTTGGAGTGAATGATATGTTTATGGTATTTATTTTTGACTAAAAATAGGTATATTTCTCAATTGACTTAGGCTTACTTTAGTATTGCTTAGAAAATATTAAAATTAAATTTCCCAATGAACAGTATCTTCTGTTAGGGTTGTTCTTTGGTTCTTATATTTTTTGGTGATTTTATAAATGATATATATTATTTATATTTTATTTTTAAACAACCTGTGACTGCTGTTTATAAAGTAACTGTATTTTGCCTATTGATAGTCAATATAGAAAGTCTGCTAAACATTCTTAATTCTAAAAATGCATATAACCTGGATGGTTTAGATAGATAACCATATTATCTATATGTAAATCAGTTTGCTTCTTCATAGAAAAATGTGTCTAATTTCTGACTTTTAAGCAGATAGTTCTAACATTTCGCTGTTAAATATTACCTGCTCTAGAGTTATGGTATATATTCTTTGTCAGCAAAGCAATTCTCTTTTATTCCTAAAATTTTAAGAGCTTTAAAAATTAGGAATAGTTTCTGAATTTAACCGAAGGGTATTTTGTTATCTGTGCAGATTATTACTTTTTCTTTCTTCATTAGTCTATCAATAGATATTTTAATATTAAGCCATCCTTCAATTCCTAAGAAATTTTAAAAAATATTTTGATACTTTTATATTGATGGTTACAGTGAAATCCTTCTATATTGGCTCTTGTACTTGTTTAATATTAAGTAATATCTGTATAAGATTAGAATGACCTGTTGTAATCTGTGCATGTGTGTTGAACTCACTTGGAACCCATCTAATGTTCTCCTTTTGAGAAGTTTTAAGCTAATCATTTAATTTCTTTAGTGGTAACTAGTATATTTATTTCCCTTTTATTCTTGAGTCAATTTTGGTAATATATATGGTCTTGCTTACTGTTCTCTGACAATCTTGGATATGTCATTTGTTGTCTTCTATTATTTTGGACAATTCTTGGCCTTTGGTCTTCACATATTTATGTTTTCCCTACTCTCTCTTTCCTCCTGGGAATTAATCATGTTAGATCATTTTATATTGTCCCAAAGTTTTTGGATTCTAACTAGTTTGATTTTTAATTTACTATATTTTTTCTCTTTACATTTATGTTTCCATTGAACTATCTTCAAAATCTTCATGGAAGAAATATGCTTTGCAAAGATAAATTTATTTGTTCTCTAGATAACAGACTTGGACATACACCTTACATTGGCAATGGAATGTGGGTGGAATTGTTATTTGCCAGTTTTGAACCTAAGCCTTAGAGACATATACTGTTTCTGCTTGTCCACTTGGGGCTATGAAAAGAATGTAACCTGGGAAATTTGGCATTGCACTTGACCCATGAGCTGGAGAAAAGCCCACCTAAGCCCTACCTAGATCAACCAAAGCATAACTGTCCTGTGTTTAGATGAGCTAGAATGATACTCATTGCTATATGGCACAAAGGCTGCTGGTGCTTTCCTACTTAGAATTATGTGAAAACTACAAACTTGTGCATTTGTTTAACTTTAGTAGTTACCACTAAAATTTTTCCAGAGTTCTTGTATAAATCTATACATCAACCAACAGTGCTCAACATTTTTGCCAAAATTGGGAGTTGTAGATCAAGTTAATTTTAGTCTGTATGGTGGCTAAGAAAGACCACTGTTTTATTAAACACACAAAATATGAGAGTAATTATGTAATTTTAAGTAAGTTTTTAAAATTTAATATAATCTAATGAAGTATTAATAGCAGTAAATAAATATTTTGAAAATCAGGCAGGTATCATTATATGGAAGAAAATTAAGTGAAAGTACTTTACATGGTAGAAGCAAGACAACTGCTAATGACCTAAATAATTCAAGGACATTGAATTTTTAAATAATTAAAATAATTTTAATTTTCTAAGGTTTCAAAAAATCAGTGACAACAGGTTGGAACACACCTACTTCAACAGAATAGAGTTTATGTAACATTGGTTTTATTCATTGTGATTGAATGGCACCTGTACAGTATGCCTGCTGTTCTTGTCTTTAACCTTAAAGGAAAAGAGAAAGTCTTTTGTTGCACCTATTTGAAATAACTCTGAAACAAGGCTCCCTTAATTATAGTATCCATTCAGGTGAAAATACTGATTCACATTATAATATTCATTCACATGAAGTAACCTATAATGGTAGTAAAAAGACCAAAAGATAAAGGATTCCGTAGTTGCCTTTCTGGGTGAGTTTGGTTAATTATATAAAATTAAAGATAAATACAAGCATGATCGGTTTAACAAAACTTTGAGGTACATAAGAAAGAAAAATATAAAATGTTCTAAAATCATCTGTGATCACCAAGCATGTAAGATTGAAGTTAAGTCTGTTAACTTGATACCTTCCACTTCATCAGTGCTCTGATGAAGAGCTCGACTTCCACAGGTGGGACTTTTATCCTAATGGGAAAGCAAGCACTTCTGATAACAAGCCACTATAGTTTTTACTAGGGTCTGCCTTAGGGCAAAAATTGGTCAGGTAAAAGTCTTTGGGGTAAATTTCAGTACCCACTTACCACTTGAGGCACTCAAATTACATTGACTTCAGCTGTACTTGGAAAGAATTCTTGCACAGTCAAGTTTTGGCTCTCTTGTACATAGCTGCATACAGAGGTATGAGGCATGTTTAGGGAAAAAGTGACACGTATACTAGAAATTTATATTTTTATATAAATATATAATTTTTTTCCAAGTAACCTTTTGGTACTGTAGATAAAAGCAGTCCTCAGATGGTAAAAGAATATTTGTTAATGAACTAAATTGTGTGCTAAGCAAATTTTACTCATCAGGTAACCCCCAAATTATATTTGCTTTAGTGTCTATTTCCTTAATTACAAATGCATTTGATCTTCTTTAGGTTTTTTGGTTCAGGGTTTCTTTTGTTTCACTTATTTGTTTTATTGAAGCATAGTTAATTTATATTATATTAGTTTCAGGCATACAATATAGTGATTCAGGATCTTTATCAATTATTCTCCACTTAAAATTATTGCAAAATATGGCTATATTTCCCTGTGATGTGCAAAATAGGCTTTTTACTTATTTCTTTTATACATAGCATTTTTTCTCTCTTAACTCCATAGGATCATGTCCGTCTTCCCATTGGTAACCACTAGTTATTTCTCTGTATCTGTGAGCCTTTCTTTGCTTTGTTATAAACATTTTACTTTTTATATTCCACATGTAAGTGATAACAAACAGCATTTGTCTTTCACTGCATTATTTCACCAGACATTAATATGTTCAAGCTCCATACACCTTATTGCAAAGGGCAGGATTTCATTGTTTATTATGGCCAAGTAATATTCCTGTGTGTGTGTGTTTGTATGCCGCATCTTTTCCAGTCATCTGTTGATGGACAGTTATGTTGCTTCTATACCTATATATGGTTATCATAAATAATGTTCCTATGAACATTGGGTTGCCTATATCTTTTCCAGTTAGTGTTTTCACTGTCTTAGGATATACCCAGCAATAGAATTGCTGGATCACATGGTGGTTCTATTTTTAGTTTTAGGGGGAACCTCTATAGTGTTTTCCACAGTGGAGTCACCAATTTACAGTCCTACCAACAGTGTACTAGGGTTCTCTTTTCTGCACATCTTATCAAAGTTCGTTGTTTGCAGACTTCTTGGTGATAGTCATTCTGAAAGGTGTCAGTGTGGAATGATATCTCATGTGGTTTTCATTTGCTTTTCTCTAATGATTAGCAGTGTTAAACAGTTTTTTGTATGTCTGTCAGGCATCTGCATGTCCTCTTTGCTGCTTAGTTACTTCAGTCGTGTCCGACTCTGTGTGACCCCGTAGATGGCAGCCACCAGGCTCCCCCATCCCTGGGATTCTCCAGGCAAGAACACTGGAGTGGGTTGCCATTGCCTTCTCCAATGCATGAAAGTGAAAAGTGAAAGTGAAGTCGCTCAGTCGTGTCCAACTCTTCACGACCCCATGGACTGAAGCCTACCAGGCTCCTCCATCCATGGGATTTTCCAGGCAAGAGTACTGGAGTGGGGTGCCATTGCCTTCTCCGTATGTCCTCTTTACTCTAATGCTTATTTTTTGTTTGGGTTGTTCGTTTTTATTTCACACTGAGTTTGTATGAGTTGTCTCTATATTGAAGATATTAACTACTACAAGTCACATCATTTTGAAATATTAAATATTTTCTCCCATTCGGAAGGTTGTCTTTTTTATTTCATCTATTCTTCCTTTGTTGTGCAAAAGCTTTTAGTTTTGTCCCATTTGTTTCTTACTGCTCTTTCTTTTGGCTTAGGAGATAGATCAAAAAAATATTGCTTTATGTCAAAGACTGTTTTGCCTATATTTTCTTCAAGGAGTTTTATGGTTTCTAGTCTTAAATTTGGGTCCTTGACACATTTTTAGTTTATTTTTATACGTATTGTGAGGAAATGTTCTAATTTCATTGTTTCACATGTACTGTCCAGTTTTCCCAGCATTACTTATTGAAGAGAGTTCTCTTTTCACCATTATATATTCTAGATTCCTTTTCATAGATTAATTGACTGTAAATGTGTGAGCTTATTTCTTGGATTTCTTGGATCTCTTTAATTCTTTTGATCAATGTGTGTCTGGTTTTGTGCCTCTACCATGCTGTTTTGATGATTATACCTCTGTATAATATTAAATCAGGGAGCATGATACCTCTAGCTTTACTTCTTTTTTTCTCAAGAATGGTTTGGCAATTCAGTCTTTTGTAGTCCATAAAAGATATGGGATCATTTGTTCTCATTTTGTGAAAAATGCCATGATGTTTTGATAGGAATTGCATTAAATCAGTAGATTGCTTTGGGTAATATAGACATTTTAACAACATTCTCTCAATCCAAGAACACATGATATCTTTTCATTTCTTTGCATCATTTTCAAATTCCTTTATCGATGGTTTGGAGTATTCAGAGTAGAGATCTTTCACCTACTTGATTAAGTTCATTCCTAGGTATTTCATTCTTCCCTACTGCTGCTGCTGTTGCTAAGTCACTTCAGTCATGTCCAACTCTGTGTGACCCCATAGACGGCAGCCCACCAGGCTCCCCCGTCTCTGGGATTCTCCAGGGGCAAGAACACTGGAGTGGGTTGCCACTTCCTTCTCCAATGCATGAAAGTGAAAAGTGGGAGTGAAGTTGCTCAGTCACGTCCAACTCTTAGTGACCCCATGGACTGCAGCCTACCAGGCTCCTCCCATGGGATTTTCCAGGCAAGAGTACTGGAGTGAGGTGCCATCGCCTTCTCCATCATTTTTCCCTAGGTGATTATAAATGGGATTGTTTTCTTGCTTTCTCTGATGGTTCATTATTAGTGTATAGAAAAGCAAGAGATTCCTGTATGTTAATCTTGTATATTGCACCTTAACTGTGTTTGTTTATTCTAGTAGTTTTGGGATGAAGATGTGTCAGTTTTCTATATACAGTATTGTGTCATCTGCAAATAATGACGGTTTACTTCTTCCCTTCTGATTTCTATGTCTTTTATTTCTTTTCCTTATCTGATTGTTGTGGTTAGGACTACAAAACTTCCAATACTACAATAAATAGAAGTGGTGAGAGGGGCATCCTTCTCTGCTTTCTGGTTTTACATTTTCATGTTTATTCCTCTACTGATTATTATAGTCGTAGTCAATTGTCTGCTTTTAGTCTTTGTACTAGCTTATTTAAATGGTTGGTTCTCAGCATTTACTATATTTTAATTTTGTGGAATTTTTCCTTTCCTATAGCTCCATCTTGTTATAGCTGTTAATTTCTACTCAGAGAAGAACTTTTAACATTTCTTTTAGGGTCAGTCTAGCAATGATGAACTATCAGGTTTTGCTTATCTGAGAAATTCTTTCTCCTTCAACTATAAATGATAATCTTGCTGGGTAGAGTATCTTAGTTTTGCAGGTTTTTCCTTTTCAGCACCTTGAGTATATTATGCCACTCCCTTCTGACCTTTAAAGTTTCCACAGAATAATTAGTTGGTAGCCTTAGAAGGGTTCCCTTGTATATGACTTTGTTTTTCTCTTGCTTCTTTTAGAATTCTCTCTTTAACTTTTGACATTTTTATTGCAGTATTTTTGATGTGGTTATACTTGGGTTCATCATGTTTCAGACCCTCTGTGCTTCCTGCACATGGATATCTGTTCCATTCTTCACATTTGGGAAGTTTTCAGCCATAATTTCTTCAGATTCATTTTTGACCCCCTTCTCTTTCTCTTCTGCTTCTGGGACCCCTATAATGTGAATGTTTGTATGCTTGATATGGTCCTCAGTTCAGTTCAGTTCAGTCGCTCAGTTATGTCCAACTCTTTGCAACCCCATGAATTGCAGCATGCCAGGCCTCCCTGTCCATCACCAAATCCCAGAGTTCACTCAAACTCACATCTATCGAGTCTGTGATGCCATCCAGCCATCTCATCCTTTCTTGTCCCCTTCTCTTCCTGCCCCCAATCCCTCCCAGCATCAGAGTGTTCTCCAATGAGTCAACTCTTTGCATGAGGTGGCCAAAGTACTGGAGTTTCAGCTTTAGCATCATTCCTTCCAAAGAACACCCAGGACTGATCTCCTTTAGAATGGACTGGTTGGATCTCCTTGCAGTCCAAGGGACTCTCAAGAGTCTTCTCCAACACCACAATTCAAAAGCATCAACTCTTCGGCGCTCAGCTTTCTTTACAGTCTGACTCTCACATCCATACATGACCACGGGAGAAACCATAGCCTTGACTAGACGGACCTTTCCTAGATGTCCCTTAAACTGTTCTCATTTTTTAAAATGTGTTTTTCTGTTTACTATTCTAATTAGATGATTTCTATCCAATCTTCTGGGCCACTTGATCATTCTTCTGTATCACGTACTCTGCTGTTAATTCTTTCAAGTGTGTTTTTCACTTCAGTTATTATATTCAGTTCTGGCTTTTTCTTTTTTATATTATCTAGTTCCTTGTTGAAATTCTCACTGTGTTCATCCATTCTTTAATTCAGTTAGCACTCTTACTATGAAAGCTTTGAATTCTTTACCTGGTAAATTGCTTATTTCTGTTTGATTAGTTGTTTTTGTAGGACTTTCTGTGGCTCTTCAATTGAGGCAAACTCCCGTGTGTCTGTGAAATTAGGTGAAATGCTTTCCTATTGTGGTCTTGAAGGGGAGTCCTTATGCTGGAGCATCCACATAGAATCTGTGTGTGCCCAGCGGCTTTGGTGGAAGAGCTGACTTTGAATGAACATGAGTCAAATCTTTCCTCAATGTGTGCTGGTAGCTATAACCTTGGTAGAAGGTGGGGCTGGAAATGGAGGGGCTGGAGTCAGAGTCAGATGTGAGTGGAGGTTTCCCCTCTGTTAAACAGCCATCATCACCCTGTGAGGGATGGAGACAGGTCCCATGTTGCCAAAGTAGAAGCCCTAAAGAGGTGAGGCTGAGCTGGCTCTGTTCCCTCTCAGTGCCTACATCCTCACCACAAATGGGAACAGTTCTGAAGCAATGGGTGGTGTGGGCATGCAACGTGGGGGCTTGGGGCATTGGCTGCAGCAGTTCAGCTAGGGTCAGAGACCCAGCCTGTTTCAACGCACTGCTTGTCTAAGCACCAGTAATGGCTGCACCCACCTGGCTCCTGAAGATACCACTGCAGGTCTGAGCTTCCTTTGTCCCTCACAGCTGACTTCCTTCAGCCTTTGCTCCCTCATCCTGGAGTGGAACTGTACCCCAGGGCATTGGTGCCTGTGTGGGTTCTTGGTGCAAGTCAGGACAGGGGCTGAGGGGGTCCAGCCACAGAAAGAGATCTGGGCTTTTTCTGATGTGTTGCATGTGTAAGCACCCATACTACTGTCCCTGCCCTGCTCAGACAGATGTGGCTTTGGGTCTGAGCCACCTCTCTGTCTCAAGGCCAAGTTTTCACCTAGGATGTGGAAGCCTTCGCCCCAGTGTGGGACTGTGCTGTGATGCAAGCAGGGTTAGAGGGGTCAGTGAGCTCAGGGTGGAGCATGTGCCATGTCGGTCAGGGGAAACCAGGCAGCCACTGGAGGAACTCTCCATCCACCCTTCCCACCCTGTTTCAGGAGCAAGCATGCACATTCCTCATGAGTGGAGTTCTGGTTTCCTCCAGCCCTGATGTTAGTCCTGGTGGCCCTCCCACCAGCCAAGGGGACCTGTCTTCTGGAAGATCCCAATATGTGGCTGGCAAAGCTCACTCCTCAGGGAGGGGCTCTGCCCACGTTATAGCCCTTTTGATCTGAGCCCCCTCACAGAGGCAGTTCCAGATCTGACCACTTATCTTTTCTTCCTACCCAATTCTGTGTGTGTCTTTCTTACAGCCTTGGTCATATAGGAGTCTTCCAGCCAGTCTCATTAGTTTTCAGTGAGAATTGTTCCACATATTGATGTATTTTTAATGTTTGTGGGGAGGGAGGGGAATTTTGCATCCTCGTACTCTGTCATCTTAATCTCCTCTCCTCTTCGTCTTTGTATTAGCATATTCACCTTTTTTCTTCTCCTGGGACCTTTTGTCTATTATTTGTCTATTTTGGTGTTGGTCTTTTAATATTTGACTTGTTACACTTACTGTGTCTTAAGGAAATTAGCTTGAATGTGTTCAGCAAAAGGTAAATTATGAATAGGCAGATAAAGTCACTCAGTAAAGGTGGATAAGAGATAAATCATGCTAAAAATAGTTTTTATAGATGAAGTTGCTAAAAGTTACTTAAGATATTAAATGAATTTTCACATTGGTTTGTTAGCTGAAATTTCAATCCAGGCTTGGTTCACTAAAAAGCCTATGCTTTGAAAGATTAAGCTTATTTTCCCGTGTGTCAAGAAACAGACACTGGCATTGGCAGTGTCGTGTGTGTGTGTGTGTGTGTGTGTTTATGATCACTACCACAATCTCTGAATTATCGTTTATTCAGGATTCATATTTCAGTCATTCACGTATTAGTCATATGAATTTCTGTTGGGGTCCTTTAATGGACCAGGACCTGGCAGTCCAGAGGTGATGATAAGAAAAGTGAAAGAGAGAAAGAGGCTGATACTCCCTGGTTTACGCAGAGAACCAATCAGGTCCTTGACATAGGACTTGCGTCTCTCATGAAGGCACCGGGCGCCCTCTCAAGGGGGGTGAAGGCACAGGGCGCCTTTCTTGAGAAAGTCTTAGAAGCCCAGGCAGGAGAGTGAGCAAGACAGGTCTCTGTGCTCCAGAGAATCAGCCTAGGAGAGAGAGAAAGAAAGACAGGCATGGGGACCCAAGCTCTGATGGAGCAAAGGTGCTTTATTAGCAGAAATGCAGGCTTATATATCTTTAGAAAGATGATTACTCAGCTATTACACAGGATGAAATTTTATCAATAGCCACAATATGGATAGTCTAATACATACAAGGTCACTGACGCTGAAAAGAGTCACTGTGTGTCTCATCTCATGACCTCAGTCTTGAGAACTGCATGCAGCTTTACTCATTCTTAGAATAGGAACTGATAAGGAACAGAGAACCCTTGAGAAATAGAAAATAGCATGCAGGAATCATCCTGTTAAATACTCCCTGACAAATTTCAGCAAAGTATTTAAACTTTGTATGCATCACTTTCTTCACCTGTAAAAGCTGATATGATAATACTTACTTACCTCTTATTACCTAATATTTCACATTTGTATGGTTTTCATACAGACGAAATGTAAAAATTACATGTGTTCTCCTCTCACATGAGAATTAAATGAGAAGTGGCAGTCCTGCAGAGTTCAGGAGGCCTGTTCTCTTTTCTCTCTGCTTAGTCTGAGAGGCAATTCCTAAGCATTAGTCGGACGACAGAGAAGAAAGTTTCCTTGTGTGCATGTTGCTCAGTCATGTCTGACTCTTTGCAATCCCATGGACTATAGCCCACCAGGCTCCTCTGTCCATGGAATTCTCCAGGCAGGAATACTGGAGTGGCCATTCCTTTCTCCAGGGGATCTTCCCAACCCAGGGATTGAACCCAGTTTTCCCATATTGCAGGCAGATTCTTTACCATCTGAGCCACCAGGTTTCCTTGCTACTGCTGCTGCTGCTAAGTCGCTTCAGTCGTGTCCGACTCTGTGCAACCCCATAGATGGCAGCCCACCAGGCTCCTCTGTCCCTGGGATTCTCCAGGCAAGAGTACTGGAGTGGGGTGCCATTGCCTTCTCTGCCAGGTTTCCTTAGGCTTCCTCAAATCACACAGCAGCAAAACCCAGTCTCCACCTAAAATATGGGTGGAATTTGGAAACATTTCTGGATGGGTGTTCCTCCTGTGGAGAATTTGTGACAACTTTTCCAAAACTTTTCCTCAAATCTTTATTATATTCTGTTAATGACTCAGTGGACTTTTGGCAGAAAGGACAAGTTTCCTTTGGTTCAAACACTTCTATAGAGAGTTCTGATTAATCTATCCAATGGTCTGAAATCCAAATAACATATGCAATCTTTGGCTGAAAAAGCTCACCCGTGGTGTTATAACAATAATTCCTCTCCTTGTTTTCATATATAACCTTTTGGAAATATTTCTGTTGGAGCCAACATTTCTATATTTTGGAAACTTGGCCTATGGACAGATGATGGCTCAAGTCTGCCATTTATTTTCCTTTCAGGGTGTACTGGAACAGGAAGAATGGTTGTTAGACTATTTCTTACAGGAAAATTTGTAGGACAACCCAAGTTAATGTGGAATAAAGCCCCTTTCTCTGTCATCCATGTCACAATGCATATTCATTTCAAGATGTCTTTCCTGACCACCCAAATTAAAGTAGTTGTACCCCAAACAGTCGCTTTCTGGAACGGGCCAGAAAGTAAACATTTTATGCTTTGCAGGCCATATGGTCTCTGTTGTAACTGCTGAACTGTATCACAGCTGCATGAAAACAGCTGCAGACAACACACGAACAAATGAGCAGGGTTGTGATCCAATAAAACTTTATTTATCGATGCTGAAATTTGAATTTCCTATAGTTTTTTTTGTGTCACAAAGTATCACTCTATTTTTGATATTTTTCCAACAATTGAAAAAAATGTGAAAGCCTTTCTTAGATCACAGACCATACAAACCCAGGTGGTAGGCTGGATTGTGCCGGTGGACTATAGTCTGACCTCTTGTTCTGCAATGGTGCTTTATTTAGGAATTTTTTTTTACAGCACTTATTATTTAATTAAAAAATTCTACTTATGTATTTATATTGTTTCTTTACTGTCTTGTGCTAGATTCTAAGATTTATCTCTGAAAGAAGGGACATTATATCCTGTTCACCCTTGAACACAGCATCACAGACACTCAGTAAATATGTATTGAATGTGTAAATCTGAAGCTTCCTGCTATATCAGTTCTTCTAAATAAGTAATTCATTTAACATGTAGACCAGATTGAATTCTTTAAGTGATTTATTTTTTTTTCAAATTTTACATATAGTAGAGAATTTCATGGTGAAGAAACAGGACAGAAAAATGCTTTTAGGCTTTAGAGTTATGAAGCTCAGCCATTTCTATCAATTCGTGTTTGTGATTTTGAGTAAGTCATTAAACCCGTCTGTTTTCTCAATATAAAAAGAGAATAGGAATAGTAGCTATTCTATAAGACTTATGGTGGAGTTTTGCCTGAACTTCCATTTTCCTCCCCAAGCCCACCCCCCCACTCTTATCCACCCTGTTCTGTGCCCTGGTAGGCCAGCATGTAAGGATCACATTAGTGATGTGCCTTGCCCTCTGAATTCCAACTGGGCTTTGCTAATGTGGGAGGGAGAAAAATGAGCTAAGAAAAATTTATTCTCTTAACTTGCTCCTAAGCTTCAAGACTGGCTGTTCCTGGAAGAAAAAGTATCAGCTCACAAAATTATAAATTTATAGGTGTTCTGTAATGTACCCAATCAGTGAGAACAATCCTGCTACTAGCTCCAGGGTTCTACACTATCTCCCATGGTTTCTCTATACTCACAACATTAAAAATAATATTTTTTCAAGTTTAAGATAGACCTAAATTCCTTCCAGGACCATGAACTGATTGTAGAAGTTGAAAGAGAAAGTTCTTGAGAATGAATGGTAGCTCAAATTGAAACTGTTCTTAGAAATCTGGTTGCCTTCTTTGAAATTATATTAAAATACTGACTGATTCTTCTTGATTCATATTTCTTTACAGAGTTATGAACTTTGGGGAAGGGGTGTTTATAAGGTATTTCCTAGGTTGCTAAAACTTTTTTTTGTTCACTAGATATTTAAAATCAGGAAAATTTACATCAAAGTATGAATTTTCAAATTCTCTTGAAAAGGCCACACTTTCTGACTACACTAGCCTGGATCTGAGAGCATTTAACCATTCCCATCGCTTTGGATTTGGCAGGCAGCTTTAGTCCCCATCATTCCCTATTATGCACTACTCCTAATTCTGCATAGTTTTATGTTAACAACCTAGCCCCTGTGAACATTTTTCTTAGAGAATAAGAAGCAAAGTCATCAGCTCCCAGGGAGGGTGGGGCCAGAAGGGCGTAAGGAACAAAATGGGGTATACAGCCCTCTAGGACAGCAAAAGAGTGATAAGACCTGGACACAGTAGGATTGCAGGGTGGGAAAAAAAGGCCCCTCTTGGAGTTCTGGGTTATAAATGGAAATTGTGATCCATGAGCAAGGCTGTGTGTATGTATCCTGCCCCTTTGTCTTTTCTGGGTAGATGTTGAGAAGACAGTCGAGTTGGGCTTGACCAGAGTAGAGTTTTGTCCAGAGAGAACAGGAGAGCAAGAAAGGCCAGAAGGATGAATCTCTTTATGAAGGAAGGAATGTAATTATGGATTGCGGAATCTAGGTTGATTAAAGAGGGTTGAGGACAGGAAGGGGTGATGGGCATTGGTTAAGAACATGTGCACAATGGAGCCAGACTGCATGGATTCAAATCCTATCTCTATCTGTACGACCTGGGTAAATATATATATATTGTCACATATAATATATAGAATAACAATGTATGTTACATATTACAGATATATGTAAAGTGCTTAGAACACTGCGTAGGTCATGGTAAGTGCTAGGCAGTGCTACAAGAGTACCTTTCATGCCTTACATTGAATTTAATTTTAAAAATAAAATTTTAATTTACATTTTCATTAAGATATTTATGGAAAGTTTACAATGTAAAAAAATATTAAGAGATATTCCGTGGGGGCTGGAGAGATAAATCAGATACGAAGCAGATTGCTGCTGCTGCTGCTGCTAAGTCGCTTCAGTTGTGTCCAACGCTGTGCGACCCCATAGATGGCAGCCCATAAGGCTCCCCCATCCCTGGGATTCTCCAGGCAAGAACACTGGAGTGGGTTGCCATTTCCTTCTCCAATGCATGAAAGTGAAAAGTGAAACTGAAGTCGCTCAGTTGTCCCTGACTCTTCGCAACCCCATGGACTGCAGCCCACCAGGCTCCCTCGTCCGTGGGATTTTCCAGGCAAGAGTACTGGAGTGGGGTGCCATTGCCTTCTCCGATGAAGTGGATTAGAGACTTACAAAGCGTCTTTAGGGCATATAAAGCGATAAGCTCCATAAAGGGAAGCACAGAGAAGGCTCACTGTAGGGGGTGTTCCTGACAGACCTGGTTAGTTTTGGACACAGAGCAAGAAAACACAAGTGGCTACTATGTGACGTTCACCAGTAGGTGCTAAGTCTGAGATTTCATGGATTTTTTTCTAACAGTGCCTTTGAAGCAGATCATGGAATTTCCCAAAGTCTGATTCATAGAGAGAATTTCTAATACTCTGTCAGTCTAAGTTGGGAGATATTTTTGAGGAGGTAGAACTTTTTTTCTTTAATAACTAGTTTCTGTTTTGAAGTAAAAAAAAATGAGGAACATGTATGTTGGCAAACATATCAAGGAGTAAAAATACCTGTAGAAGGATAATGAATTTTGCATCCAGCACTCAGTCCCTTTCTAGAGCAATCATAGTTAGCAGTTGTTTGTGTCTATCAAAAAATATTCTTTTCAACTGTATTATGTATATTTATACACATTTTTAAAACTTAATTTTTATTTGGAAGATAATTGTTTTACAGGGTTTTGCAGGTTTCTGTCATTTATCAACATGAATTAGCCATAGGCATATTTATGTCCCCTCCCACTTGAACCTCCCTCCCACCCCATCCCATCCCTCTATGACTTCCCATTGTCACAGAGCACCAGTTTGAGCTTCCTGCTTCATACAATAAATTCCCATGGCCTATTTTACATATGGTAATGTGTTTCCATATTACTCTCTCAATTTAGCCCACCCTTTCCTTCCTCCATTGTGTCCACAAATCTGTTCTCGATGTCTATTTTTCCATTGCTGTCTTACAAATAGGTTCATCATCTTTCTAGATTCCATACATATGCATTAATATACAATATTTGTTTTTCTCTTTCTGACTTACTCCACTCTGTTAATAGGCTCTAGGTTCATCCACTTCATTAGAACTGATTCACGTGTGTTCCTTTGACATGTGCTGATTGCCTGCAGGATGAAAGTGAAGTTGTTAAATGATACGTGCACTTTAAAATAAATTGTGTTTTAAGAATATTAGGAAATACTGTCAAGTCGCCCTCCAAGAAGATTATGCTAATTAATGTTCCCAACAATAGTTTGGGAGAGAGAATGTTGTTTAATATAGTCTCACAAAAACCAAAAATATTTTATTATATCTACTCTGTAAAAAAAAATAATTTTTGTTTCATTATACCTCTCTGATTTGAGGGAAGTTAACATCTTTAGAAAAATAAATACAAATTAAAAATATATATTGAACATTTGTGCCTTTGTCCATTTTATATAGAGCTAGTGTCTTTCGTTAATTGATTTGTAAGAATTTTAAGAAATTTATGCATTTTCACCTATCATATTTGCTACAAGTATTTCCCAAGTTGTTTATATTATACTGATTTTATTTAGTATTCTTGCCAAGTAGAATTTCAAATTTTTATGAAGTTATATTCATCAATGTCTTGGAACTTCTGAATTAAATACTTTGCTTAGAAAAATGTGACTGCTGTTAAGTACAAAAATCTGCATACTAAATTATTGGTAAATTTCTATAAATGATAAATTTGGGATTTTTTAAGTTTTATTGTATACTGTAGTTGATTTACAGTGCTGTGTTAGTTTCACATGTACAGCCAAGTGATTCAGTTTTATATATATATCCATTCTTTTTCCATTTTTTTTCCCATATGGATTACTACAGAATATTGAATAGTATTCCTTTTGCTATACCATAGGTCCCTGTTGATTATTATTCTATGTATAGTAGTGTGTAAGATATTATATAATATTTATCTTTCTCTGTCTGACTTAATTAACTTTTTAGTATAATCACCTCTAAGTCTATCCTTGTGGCAAAGGGCAATATTTCTTTTTCATGGCCACGTAATATTACATTGCATATATATACCATATCTTCTCTATCCATTCCTCCAGTGGACATTTAGCTTCCTTCCATGTCCTGGCTATTGTAGATGGTGCTGCTATGAACACTGGAGTACATGTATGTTTTCAAATTATGGTTTTCTCCGGACATATGCCTAGGAGTGGGATTGCTAAATTATATAGTAGTTCTATTTTTAGTTTTTTAAGAAACTTCCATACTGTTCTCCATAATGGCTGTAGCAATTTTCAGTCCCACTGACAATGCAGCAGGGTTCCCTTTTCTCCATACCATTCCCAGTTACTTATGGTTGTAGACTTTTTGATGATGACCATCCTGAACTGGCGTGAAATGATATCTCATTGTAATTTTGATTTGCATTTCTCTAATAATTAGCAGTGTTGAACATCTTTTCATGTGCTTTTTTGCCATCTGTATATCTTCTTTGGCGAAATGTCTATTTAGAATTTCTGTCCATTCTTTATTGGGTTTTGTTTGCTTGTTTGTTTTCTTTACATAGAGCTGCATGAGGTGATTTTGGGGACTAATCCCTTTTTGGGTGCTTTGTTTGCAAATATTTTCTCCCATTCTATTGGTTGTCTTTCCATTTTGTTGGTGGTTTCCTTTGATGTGAAAAGCTTTTAAGTTTAATTTGGTCCTATTTGATTATTTTTGTTTTTAGTTTCATTAAGCTACAAGGTCCATTCAAAAAGACGTTGTGATTTATGTCAGAGAGTGTTCTGTTTTCCTTTAAGAGTTTTATAGTATTCAGCCTTCATTTAGGCTTTTGATCCATTTTGAGTTTGTGTATGATGTTAGAATGTTCTAGTTTCATTCTTCTATTAATACATGCAACTGTCCAATTTTCCCAGAACCACTTATTGAAGAGACTGTCTTATCTCTGTTGTATATTCTTGTCTCCTTTGTCAAGAAGATTAATTGACCGTAGGTGTGTGGGTTCATTTCTGGACTTTTTATCCTGTTCCATTGATCTGTATTTCTGCTTTTGTGCCTGAACCATACTGCCTTTGATTACTGTAGCTTTGTAGTATAGTCTGAAGTCAAGGGTTCTGATTCCTTTATTTTTCACTTTTCTTTCTCAGGAAAGTGCTAAATTTTGTATGAGATAATTTGTTCTTTTCTCAGTAGATTGTCCCAACATCATTTATTGATTATTCTGCCTTTAACACACTGATTTAAAATGCTGATATCACCATAATCTAAATATCCACATTATTTGAATCTTTGTCAAGACTCTATCTTGTTTCTTTATTTATATACAATGTAAAAGTACCAAGCTCTTACAGAAGCTTTGTAAAATGTAAAAATGTAGTTTGTTCCTTTATATTCTACAAAATTTTCTGCCTAATCATTACCTGACTATAGACCTATCATGCCTAGTTTTATAAAAAATAATTCTATTGGTAATTTTATTGGGATCACATGCAATTTATACATTAAGAGAGGGTAAATTAGAATCCTTACAGTATTGTATTATTTTAAATAGAACTGGGCATTAATTCCCATTCAAAATGTATTTTAATCTTTCTTAGATCACTTAAAATTTTTTTTTCATTTTTGGTGTCCTTTTTATTAGAGCACTTGAAAGTTTATTCACGTAAATCTAATACATTCCTACTCACCCCTATCTCTGGGTATTTACTTAGTAACTGGTTTTTCTTTAACATAAGTACATCTTATTTGAACAAAATAAAGCCAACAGCATTTTCAATATCAGTTTTTAAATTTTTCTTACTAAATTATTCCTTCATTCACAACAGTTTTCCCAGTTGGTTTTGGGTTTTACAAGGTTATACAATTATCTAGGTATTTGTAAATTAAATTTTTACTTCTATGTTAGAACTTCTATAATCTCATATTTATCATTCTCAAATCATTGGAAAGTATTTCCCACAGAATTTTAGGTTAAAGGAGTGATAATCAACATCCCTGTCTTATTTCTTTATTTAATGGAAACATTTTTATGTTTCAGTATTAGGCACATTGCTAATTAAGTATTATACAAATTTGTTAATCTATAATGATATTGGCATTTTTACCAAGCACTTTGTTAGCATCAAACATGTTTTTCTGCGTTGACCTGTAATTAATATGGAAAAGATATTGATATATTATATTTATTAAAAGAATTACTCCTGAAGAGTATCTCTCAATCTTTAAATAAGCTGCTGAATTTGATTTGCTAGCTCATTTTAGAAGTTTTACATCAATATCCATTAGGCAAATCCATCTTTAGTTTTATTTTATTATTCTGCCTTTATTACATTTTCTACCAAAAATTTGCTATATTTGTTAAAAACCTTTTAGAAACTTTCACTTCCTTTATGCTTTCAAACAATTTAATTGCATTCCTTAGATATTTTGTAAAATTTACTTATGAAATAAATTGATGCTGATGCTTTTTGAGATGGCTTTTGACAAATTTCTTAATCTCTTGTTTCATTACATATATTTTCTAGAACATTATGTTTTATAGTCAAAATTTCAAATTCATTTGCATGAGATTAAGCAGTGATCCTCATATTTATCACCTCAATATACCTGGTTGTTTATTCTAATGTCTTATTTTTATATTTATGCCTGTTTCTTCGATTCAGTGTTATATGTATTTCAATATATTTTTCATAGACTTGATCATTTTCTTAACTTGTTCTGAGTGCTAGCATATGTTTTAAGCAGGTAGTTGTATTGGTAATCGTTCCTGTAATCTGTCATTTATCTTACCTTCGTTCACCATTTATGATGTCCCAGACACTAAGCACATGCTGTAGAATACAAGAAGGCATCCAAAGTTCCCTTTACTGTCAAAGACTTTATTCAGTCATGTTCTGGCACACTGCACTAGAGCGTAAGAGTAGCATCAACCTGGAAATTGATGAAAAAATGTAAAGACTTATGGTCTCTCAACTAGAATGAAACAGAGCAAGTTCTTAAACATGGGTCTATAGGACATCAAGGTTAATCCTATGTATTTAGTGATATACCATCAAGTATATTTTTAGACATACTCCTTAACAACTACTTTCTGAATCTGTAGATATCTGAGAATGTCTTCCTGTTGCTCTAATATATGTCCACATACTTACTCCATCTACCATAATGGTTTGAAAATAGAGTTGTTGAATCATAAAGTTCATTCTTCATGATTCCATGATTTTCTGGAAAAGTCCTGGTCAGGCTTACTTACATTCCTCTGGAGATGAACTGTTTCTTCCTAACTCACTGATCACAACCTTACATTGAGAATTATTTTCATTATCTTTACCTTTCTAAAATTTCACAGAATATGTTCAGATGGTTTCCTAGTTTCTTAATTTTTACCTGGAATATAGTATATGGTGTATTTCACCCTCTGTATTCTGGGTTTTTTTGTTTTTCAGCTCAGGAAATTATATTTTATGTCTTTGGCTTTTTCCTTGTTTGCTTTTTCTTTCGGTTGTTGTCGTGTCTTGCTTTAGAGTTATAAAAGGCAAGGTCACTGAAAGTGCTCCTTTGCTTTATAAAAGTAGGTCCTAGATAAAGCATCATTTCTAGGTCATTGCCAGACTCACAGAAGATAAGCAAAATGATCAAATGTCAGTAAGAGCTGTACACTATAAGGAACAACTAAAGATTCCATTGTCTAGGGATAAGTTCTGATACTACCACTACAAAATACAGAATACTGTAAAGAGAATCGAAAAAGAGGAGAAATGTGGAGACTCTAGTACAAAGATCTGAAATGCATATAACCACAGTCCCAGTCCAACCAGACATACAGCTTAGTAAGCTGATGGTAGTTGAGGCTTAAAAGGATCAAAACCATGTATTTGCTTATGAATCTGCAATTCAGGCAGGGACCAGGAAGGATGGCTTGTGTGCACTGTTCAGCATCAGGCAGAGCAGCTCATCAGGGAGCTGCAGATCCCATTTTCAGGATGATGAGCTGGGTTTGATTGCTACTGGGAGTTCAGCTGTGCCTACGATCCATAATCCTAGGTTTTTCTCTATGTGATACTTCCTACAGTCAGCTTGAAACTCCCAATTAATTGGGATTTTTTTTAATAATAAAGTGGCTGTGTTCCAAAAGAACACATTGTATGGCATTAATCACACAGCAACAACTCCACGATATTCTGTTGGTCTAAGCCTACATCATCCAGTACAACAGCCAGCGAACATATATGTCTATTTAACTGTAAAACTAAAGTTCAGTTCTACAATTATACTAGCTACCTTACAAGTATCCACTATGGCTAGTGGATATTGTATCAGTTCAGTTCAGTTCAGTAGCTCAGTCGTGTCCGACTCTTTGCAACCCCATGAATAGCAGCACACCAGGCCTCCCTGTCCATCACCAACTCCCGGAGTTCACTCAGACTCAAGTCCATCGAGTTGGTGATGCCATCCAGCCATCTCATCCTCTGTCGTCCCCTTCTCCTCCTGCCCCCAATCCCTCCCAGCATCAGTCTTTTCCAATGAGTCAACTCTTCGCATGAGGTGGCCAAAGTACTAGAGTTTCAGCTTTAGCATCAGTCCTTCCAATAAACACCCAGGACTGATCTCCTTTAGAATGGACTGGTTCTCCTTGCAGTCCAAGGGACTCTCAAGAGTCATCTCCAACACCACAATTCAAAAGCATCAATTCTTCGGCGCTCAGCTTTCTTCACAGTCCAACTCTCACATCCATACATGACCACTGGAAAAACCATAGCCTTGACTAGACAGACCTTTGTTAGCAAAGTAATGTCTCTGCTTTTTAATATGCTGTCTAGGTTGGTCATAACTTTCCTTCCAAAGAGTAAGCGTCTTCTAATTTCATGGCTGCAATCACCATCTGCAGTGATTTTGGAGCCCAAAAAAAAAAAAGTCTGAACACTGTTTCCACTGTTTCCCCATCTATTTGCCATGAAGTGATGGGATATTGTATAGGCAGCACATTTCAATAATTGCAGACTGTTCTGTTGAACAAGACCTTGATAAGGAAGCCACAGGGACCCATTCAGTTTCAAGCAGAAGGAGCTAGAATACACCACTTGCTGGAGGAAGCATCAAGGTTGTAATATAAGAAGTGTGTGGGATGGGACATATTGTTGTGTCTGTCCTTGTGAAATACAATTTGCTACATCAGTTGGGCTTCCCTGGTAGCTCAGCTGGTAAAAGAATTCACTTGCAATGCAGAAGACCCCAGTTCAATTCCTGGGTCTGGAAGATCCCTTGGAGAAGGGATAGGCTACCCACTCCAGTATTCTTGGGCTTCCTTGGTGGCTCAGCTGGTAAAGAATACATCTGCAATACAGGTAGGCCTGGGTTCGATCTCTGGATTCATAAGATCCCCTGGAGAAGGGAACAGCAACCCACTCCAGTATTCTGGCCTGGAGAATTCTATGGACTGTATAGTCCATGGGGTCACAAAGAGTTGGACACGACTGAGTGATTTTCACTTCACATCAATTAATTCATACTATAAAAAATGATGTAGAGAAAAACTATCAACTGGTATGTGTACTATAGCTTAATATATGCATATCCTATAACCCAGCAATTCTACTACTAGGTATATCCAAAATAGAAATGTTGCATGTGCAACAAAAGAACAAGAATATTTTTTAGAACAGACCCAAGGTGGAAGCCATCCAAATGTCCATCAGTAGATAAATATTCAAGTAATGACTTAAATCTTAGATCTGACTGTGTTTTCTGTGAAAGTTGGAAAACCTCTCCAAACTGTACTTTTATTAAATATAAAATAGAGGTGATTCTATCCAGAATTGTTGTGAAAGTTAACTAAGATCACATATGCAAAAGCATCTAGAATATGGTTAGCACTTGATAAAGTGTTAGCACTTTTTGGAACACCAGTGACTACCACAGTTACTTAGTATGCACAGGGTCTTTATAAACATGTGTGGAATGAATGAATTTATGTAATAATCTGATTTACACATCTGAAGTCTGCCTCTCTACAGCTCATAGAAGTGGATTCTCAAAATTAGAAAGGACACCCCTCTTTGAAGACAATAACTAGCATATCATGAGTATTCAATATTTGTGTATAAGTGGATAGATTTATGCAGAAATCTAACACAACTCACTTATTGAGATTCTATTCTCTGTTTAAAAAATCCCACCCCCTCCCCACAAGAACTCTTCTTAATTATTGAACCCATACTTGGCAAGATAATAATGGAATCTCAGAAAAGTAAAAGAGGAAGAATGGTTATGGATCTAAGAGCATACAGTGACCCACCTCTGGTCTGGGAACTGCAGCTGGAAGTCTCTTGAGAAAATGACACCCACGTGGAATTCTAGCACTTCAGGCTTCAGCAGGGTTTCAGCAAGGGAGGGAGACCACAAGTATGACCTTCCTGTTGGTATTTGGGAACCTCCACTTCAGGTCCAAACCAGAAACAGGAAGCTCAGTGCTTGCTAAGCAAGAAAAGGGAATCGACTAGAACACATTCCAGCTTGAGGCTGGCGTTGGAATAGTTCTTCCTTTGTCTAGGATATTTCTTTCATTCCTGCTAATGGTCCCAACCTGCTGAAAAGGAAACATTCCTTTCAATAGTATGTAGCAAAAATGTCTCAAGCACTTCCTAGGTATGTCTGTCTAATTGTAAGATCTATTCTCATTTTACATAAGCATTGTTTTACATTTGGTCTCAGAGAGATAGGTAAAACACTGAAGATGGAGGGTGAGACAAACACAAGTTAAAGATACAGTTCAAAGTCAAAAGGTTTTGGTGACTTGCGATACAGAAAACATGGTCTTGGATTTTTTTTTTTTAGTATCTTTCCCATTTCAGTTAAAGTCACAACAGAACTGTACGTGAAGGACAAGGATGAATATTCCAGGCAAAAACATATGAGCAAAGACATAAGGGGCGAACAAATGAGATATTTTGTAGGGAAGGTAAATCGTACCTTCCTTTGGGGTCCAAGGGCATATTGAAGGCATAGGAACAAGGTTAAAAAACAAAAATGTGGCGGATTCATTTTGATATTTGGCAAAACTAATACAATTATGTAAAGTTTAAAAATAAAATTAAATTTAAAAAAAAGTATTAAACACCTATTATGGCCTAAAACATATGCTAAGCTCCTCACTCATGTTACTCATGTTCCTTAGTTAGGTGGTTTAAGCTAATTGTAAACGATCAAACAGAAGCCAAGAAGCTGCAATTCATATTTTTTGTGAGCTTTTTTTTTTTTTTTTTTAAAGGGCAGTGCATTTTGGAGCATGAAAGATAAAGCATTTAGGACACTTCAGGGTAGACAAGGGGATATCTTAAGTGCAAAGCTAGGCAGCTAATTTAAGTGTTACAGGAAGTTTGAAGCATGATTCCAATATGATGGAGTCTGACTGTGCTAACTGTTGTCAGTGGGGTGGGCAGGCTGGGGAGTGAGTTACACACAGGGCCTCAGATCCTGGGAAAGCTGGTTCATTCATTTGCAAAATGCCCAGCCAGTGTATGTGGACTGGCTCTGGTTTTCATTATTAGCAGCAGAAAATTGGGGTGGAGGCCTGGACGGGGTCACCACTGGAATCAGAACCAGAACTGGAATGAACTCTCAGGGCACTTGTATGCTAATTACGCACATGTCACCTCTTGCTACTCCACCTAGGTTCCTAACCTCCTAACCTCAGTCTTTCTTTCCTGTGTGAGCTTTGAAATTTTGAAAGCAGATTAATTTATTGTTTTCATCTGGAAGAATTTTCCTATTTGGATACAGATATTTTAAAAAATCCTCCTAGCTTTTCTGTGTTTCATATAATATGCACACCATGCATGCTTATCTAGAAGCCGAAGAAGGCAAATATTTACCATCTTCTCACCCTGGATCGCTATAGCACTTCATCCTCCTTTCAAGGTCCTTTAGTGCAGACTGATTCTAATGAATACGATACCCTCAAGAGGCAGAAACTGTCCCTTCTACTTCAGAGCCCAGAAAATATCACATCTATCTTAGGTTGCTTCTAACTTCCAGTGTTATGAACATTGAGTTCTACATGTTTGTCCCCATATCTTGTATATTTGTGACTTTCTATTTCCCTAGAAGTTGAAATTCCATTATCAAATATCTTAAATCTTTAAAATATTAATCCAAAGTATTCTCTAAGTTTCCATTTTTACCCCCCATCAACAAATTAACACATTATTGACCAGGGGATTTTTACAGAAACTAACATCTGTGGCTGGCGATTTGTTATGTAAGTGAATATTGAAACACTCTAGTCAATAAGGTTTGGGTAGAAGCCTGGTGGGCTATAATCCATGGGGTTGCAAAGAGTTGGACATGACTTGGTGACTAAACAACAACAAAAGACATATTAATACGTCTCTGGTCAATAAGTTGTTTAAATACTTTCAGATGCTCTTAAAAAGCAAGTTAAAAAGGCATTGCTTTGAAATTTGACTGAGGAAGTTTCAACGGTTCACAAGGTGAATGGCTTGCTGTGCCAGGATCTTTCCTGTCATCCCCTGACTCCACCCACTGCTCTGGATGGAGCACTGGGGCTTACATCTTCCAGGTGTTCTTGTCAGCTGGCTTCCAGGCAGATGTGGCCACTGGGTGACGCTGGTGGAAAAGTGCAAAGTCAGCAGGGGAGAAAAAACAGGGGATTTCTCCCCTCTTGCTATATGCTTCTGGCAGTGTTTCTGATGGTAGCTGCATCTCTTCTGAAGTTGGTTCCAAATCCTTTCCAGACAGACCCTCTCTCGTTGGTTCGGGCTCCCACACGGCAGCCCCATCACAGTTTAGCACCTCCTGTCTCATCTTCTGCTCTCTGGTACACTAGCGTCTCCCTGTCTTCCCTCAACCCCTCTGTTGCCAGTGGCCTTCTGCTGCTGTTACTCTCTGGCTATCTCACCATCTCCAGTTTGTCTTAACAACTTCTACCTGTGCGTTAAATTGCCTCTGTGAATCTCCGTAGTGTGGACGCTGTTTTCCCAATGTCCCCCTGGCTAATACATTTAACTGAAATATGCTTGTCTGAGTGGTGATATGAGAAGCAGGATCTAGACCTGCTAACTGACGTCTGGTGCTCCTGCTGAATCATGAAAGAAGTCTTAGTATTTAGAAGAGGGCTTTAAGTGACCAGTGTAGACAACTGCTGTGGCAGGCCAGAGAGGGAAGCTATGGCCTGAACTGGTCATAGATGGCTGTGTGGAAAAGGTGTCAGGTAGACAATGTCTCAAGGGTGTGCCTAAAAGCAGACCATTCTTGGGCAGTTAAAAATACCATCATAACTACTGCTGGATATCCTCAATCAAATTCTGACCTACATCCTCTTTTTTACTGCCCCTAGGAAAACATTTTTTTCATGTGAGAAAAAATTTTGAAAGATTTTAAATTTGAAATTGCAAAGTACATATTAGATGATTAAAGATAAATATCAGAAATACTCTAATCCTACTTTCCTCTTAACCTTACTTTACTGTTAGTGATGCTTTGATTTCTTCAGGTATCTAAGAGATGGCATAAAGCGAAGAAGCACTAAAGAGCCTCTTGATGAAAGTGAAAGAGGAGAGTGAAAAAGTTGGCTTAAAGCTCAACATTCAGTAAACTAACATCATGGCATACAGTCCCATAAATTCATTGCATATAGATGGGGAAACAATGGAAACAGTGAGAGACTTTATTTTTTTGGGCTCCAGAATCACCGCAGGTGGTGATTGCAGCCATGAAATTAAAAGATGCTTGCTCCTTGGAAGAAAAGTTATGACCAACCTAGACAGCATATTAAAAAGCAGAAACATTACTTTGCCAACTAAGGTCCATCTAGTCAAAGCTCTGGTTTTTCCAGTAGTCATGTATGGATGTGAGAGTTGGACCATAAAGCAAGCTGAGCGCTGAAGAATTGATGCTTCTGAAGTGTGGTGTTGGAGAAGAGTCTTGAGAGTCCCTTGGATCGCAAGGAGATCCAACCAGTCCATCCTAAAGGAAATCAGTCCTGAATATTCATTGGAAAGACTGATGCTGAAGCTGAAACTCCAATCTTTTGGCTACCTGATGCAAAGAGCTGACTTATTTGAAAAGACCCTGATGCTGGGAAAGATTGAAGGAGGGAGGAGAAGGGGACGACAGAGGATGAGATCGTTGGATGGCATTACCGACTTGATGAACATGAGTTTGAGCAAGCTCTGGGAGTTGGTGATGGACAGGGAAGCCTGGCATGCTACAGTCCATGGGGTCGCAATGAGTTGGACACAACTGTGCAACCGAACGGAGAAGGCAATGGCACCCCACTCCAGTACTCTTGCCTGGAAAATCTCATGGACGGAGGAGCCCAGAAGGCTGCAGTCCATGGGGTCGCTAAGAGTCGGACACAACTGAGCGACTTCCCTTTCACTTTCACTTTCATGCATTGGAGAAGGAAATGGCAACCCACTCCAGTGTTCTTGCCTGGAGAATCCCAGGGACGGGGAAGCCTGGTGGGCTGCCGTCTATGGGGTCGCACAGAGTCGGACACGACTGAAGCGACTTAGCAGCAGCAGCAGCAGCAGTGCAACTGAACAGAACTGAAAGAGAAAACATGATCTTTTACTAGATGTTTTTATAATCTCTAAACTTTATACTCTATTCTCGGGTATGAATAAAAGAAATGAAAAATCACAGAATATCTACTACGTAAGACTTAGAACTTTCTGAATCAGAGATTAATAAATGATTTTATTTAAAAACCACTACTTGATTGGGTCTGCTTAGGTATTCATTTCACAAAGCCCCCTGATAGTTCAGTTGGTAAAGAATCAGCCTGCAATGCAGAAGACCCCGGTTCGATTCCTGGGTCCAGAAGATCCTCTGGAGAAGAGATAGGCTACCCACTCCAGTATTTTTGAGTTTCTCTGGTGGCTCAGCTGGTAAAGAATCCACCTGCAATAAGGAAAACCTGGGTTCAGTCCCTGGGTTGGGAAGATCCCCTGGAGAAGGGAACGGCTACCCATTCCAGTATTCTGGCCTGGAGAATTCCATGGACTGTATAGTTCAAGGAGTCTCAAAGAGTCAGACACGACTAAGTGACTTTCACTTCATTTCCCTTTTCTGACTGGAGTATTTCTGTTGTCTAATATCAACCTTTTAATTTATTGTCACCAATTTCTATTCCAAGCATCTTGTTAGGAATTTTTTTTGTTTGTTTTTTTAGCAGTGACTTCCATTCATGTAAAATGAACATTCTCTAAGAGAACTTCAGTGACCTCTACAAGGTTCATGTCTACAAAAGAAAGTATAAATATGGCTTTTTGTGTATCTTCCTCCTCGATCTACATTTAGACTGTAATTGATTGATTCTAGCTTTCAAGTGTCTCATTTGCTCTTTCAGAGCAGTAAAAAGTGAGTAACCTAAAAATCTAATTGACTGAAATGATCAGTTTTACCACAGTTCACTACACTTGTTCAGAAAGCTGCTCTGAGTGGCAATTTGAAAGAGCTGTCCTTTGAAACTGGCATTCTCTAAGTATTCTAAATTACAGTTGGGCCATAAATACTACAGGTTAAAACTAAAGCAGCTGAGAAATTATATAGGTGAAAAATTGCAAGGATACAATCTTTCCACTCGGGCATGTAAAGATTTAATCTCCCAGAGTCAAAACCCAGAACACAGTGATGGGGTCAAGATAACAGTGGGAAGATGCCTCAGGACAGAGTTCCCATGGTGTTTTCAGGGGACCAGGTCTGTGGCTAACAGGGGCAGGTGCTACGCAAGAGGAGCCCAGAAGCCCTTTCACCACATCGGGCCAGCTGGGAGCTTATCTGTGGCATCTTGCTTTCAAGGAACGGTTCCCCATTGTCTGCTTAAGAGAACAGAGATAAACCACCAACATGGGAACCTCACTGCATATTGACAGGAGAAAAAAGTCATGAAAGAGAAAGGCTAAGGGGTTTAGTTATATAAAAGAGGGATCTATTCTATTAATATATCTGTCATAGAAGATACTAAAATATCAATTGTCCGATTAACTAAATAAGCAGTGTTCTTCTTCCCAGTTGGTCTCCGGAATCTCTCCTGATCCTAATTCCCATATGGATGCCCATGACCACTGCCCTTCTTTAAGTCCTATTCAGACCACACCAGAGGCTTGCTTCTCAGCAGATGATGTCTCCAAACCACTGTTGCTTCCTTCTAATGCAATCTTATTATTGCAATCAGAGTGGTCCCTTTGGAAAAGTAACTTGTCCATTGTCCTCCTACCCATAAAACTCTCCTACGGCCACACACTGCCCTCAAGGTCCAGCCTGAGATCCAAAACCTATTATTTAAATCTTCCATGAAATAGCTCTGCTGACATCACTGGCCTAAGCTTTTAACTCTCTGCCCCATATACCTTATACCATAGTCACAGAATACACATGGACAGCTCTTTCTTTGCCTGTGTCCACATCTGCTTTGGAGAAGTTTAATGAAAGCCTTTAAGAGGAAATAATAGTCATCACATGCATGGCAGTCCCAGGATCTGCAGGCACAGATCCTAAAAGAGACATGTTCTGTTATAACAGAAGCTATGTTATCTTTTGTGATCCAGGTTATACATCTCATAGCATCACTTATGTAGCATTCTATTAGTTGTATTCACAGAGGTCTGTCCAGTTTCAAGGGGAGGGAACACCAATACTACTTCTTGATAGGGGTTAAGGGAGGCAGCATGATTCTGGAAGAGCATCAGAGACTAGTAGCATTATTGAAGCCATTTCTGTAAAACACAATTTGCTACAGAGAAGGAGTACAGATTACTCTTTTAAGAAGCTTGTCTAAGAAAAGGATAGAAAGATAAGAGAACAAAGCAGGATCAAAGTAAATGTTTCTTTGACCTGGACATATAAATGCACCATTGGCAACAGGAGCAGTTTGGAAACAAATAGTCTGCTTAAGAGATTGAATATTTTTTAAAAGTTTGCACTTTTAATCACCTTGCTGAACAGTAAGGGTCCCCAAATTATAACTTGTAGATTAAGTACAGACGACTGTCTGTTTTTGTAAGCCTGCAAGCTAAGAATATATTTGTTTTAAATTATCACTGTAGTGTGTTTGATTTACAGTGTAAGTTTCAGATGTAAAGCAAAGTGAATCATTATACATATATAGTGATATATGTGTATGTGTATGTGTGTATATATACACACACACACTTTCTTAGATTCTTTTCCCATATAGGCTATCACAATATATGGAGTAGAGTCTGTGCTATACAGTAGGTCCTTGTTCGTTATTCCATATGTTAAATAAATGTGGTGAGAGTGGACATTCTTGTCTTGTTCCTGATCTTAGGGGAAATGATTTCAGATTTTCACTGTTGAGTATGATGTTAGCTATAGGTTTGTCATATATGGCCTTTATTATATTTATATTATATTATTATATTTATAAGTAAGTTTCCTCTGAGATTCCCTAGTGGCTCAGAGAATAAAGCATCTGCCTTCAATGCAGGTAGACCTGGGAAAAGTTCTATCATGAATCAGTGTTAAATTTTGTCAAAAGCTTTTTCTGCATCTATTGAGATGATAATGTTTTTTTTTTTCTTTAGTTTGTTAATGTGGTGTATCACACTGACTTGAAGATATTGAAGAATCCTGTATCCCTGGGATAAATACTGCTTAATTATGGTGTGTAATTCATTTAATATATTGTTGGATTTGGTTTGCTAGCACTGTATTTTTGCCTCTGTTCATAAGTGATATTGATCTGTAATTTTCATTTTTAATGGTCTCCTTGCCTGGTTTTGATATCAAAGTGATAAGTGGCCTCATAGAATAAGCATAGAAGTGTTCCTTCTCTTCAATTGTTGGAAGAGTTTTAGGATGGGTGTTATCTTTTTCTAAGTGTTTGTTAAAATTCACCTATGAAGACATCTGGTCTTGGACTTTTGCTTGTTAGAAGATTTAAATCACTTTCAATTTTAGTACTTGTGATGGGCCTGTTCACATTTTCTATTCTCTATTTTTCTTCAGTCTTGAAGGTTGTCCCTTTCTAAGAATTTATCCATTTCTTCTAGGTTGCCCATTTTGTTGGCATATAGTTGTTCATAGCAGTCTCTTATGATCTTTTTTATTTCTATGTAATTTTTCCTCTTTCATTTTTAATTTTATTGATTTGAGCCCTCTCCCTTTTCATCTTGATGATTCTAGCTAAAGGTTTATCACCTCCTCAAAAGAGTTTTCCACTCGTTTCTTCTCCAGAGTATGTGCAAGGTAAGTTTGTAAAAGATAAATCCGATCATCCTTCAGTGACTTTATAGTGTTCACCAGAAATGATCAAAATATCTTAAGTATGGACACACGGACCTTTTAGATGTTGCTTAAAAGTCCCGTTTCCAACCTTAAGTCCTTCTCTCCTTCCCCAAGGATTGTCCCAGGAAATGCTCCGTTGCTGACACAAAACAGGACCCCTTCTTAGTCTTCTCTTTGTCTAGGATGCCCCATATTTTTACATGAAACTCCGCCTCCTCTACTTCAAGATTCAGCTCAAATATGAACTTCTGGGAAACCTTCCCCAAGGCTCCCCAAGGAGAGTTTACGGTTCTGTCCCCTCTGTTTCCTGTCTCTATGGCTCTGCTGGGCCGTGTGACTCTCCTGGTGTGTGTTCTGTGTCTCTTAACTCTCTCGTTCTCTCATGGGAACATAATGCATGATGTTATAGTCTTCCTGTTTCCAATCTACCTTTGCCCTCCTGCTCAATTACACTGTGTCATGTTTCAGACCAGCAGCAATTTATTATTCTTTCTGAATCCTCAAACCTGAATATATCTCCTAGAACACAATTATTGCTGGAAAGAAAAAGGAGAAGGAGAGGAAGGGGGTAAAGAAGAGAATAAATACAGGAAGGAAAGCAGTGTCTGTAGAAGTGAGTGAAATTGAGTCAGCAATGACCATGAAATGCTTTTTAATGGCTACAGCACCTGTGCTGAATGGTCAACATCACTCAGCCAGGGAAATTGATCCTAGAAATGATGATGCCCCAAGAGGCCACTACAGTGGGTTGAATTGGTGGAGATTTGTCATCTAAAGTCCAATTTCCTGGTTTCCTTCTTAATAGCTGTACAGCTTTGGGAAAAGTGGGTATCTGCTGAGTGCTTCCACTTCCTCATCTGCCATCTGGGATAATACTATATTTACCTTGATTTTTAAATTTTAAAATATCACCTTAAAAATAGATAAATGTGAGAAATATTTGTTTAGATCACAGCCCAGTACATTGAAAATAAAGCTAGACTACATAAAAACTACAAGCAATGCTAAGATAATCAGACTGAATCATAACTCAGAAGTCTTTTTGCAATTGAGAAAACAGGCCCAGGAAGTGGGAGGAGAATAAGCCCTTCTTAATAAAAATCCAGAAGCAGTGGATTTGGTGACTTCCCAGAAGTCACCACAGCTAAAGGGGCAATAAGGACAGATAGGAAAGGACTATGGAGAAGAGGACAGGGTTAGTAACTAATAATTGTTACAAAGCAGAAAGCATATGCCAAGAGCTAGTTCATCTGTTCCTCCTAGCATCCACCAGAGAAGGTGACATTATTCCAGCTTTGTAGATGTGGAGATTGAGGAAGTGGCCGCTTAGTAGAGACAGAGAGGAGAACATATTCACTAGTGTTGCCTTAAAGCCCTTATTAGACAGACTAGCCTGTGAAAACACAAACCCCATACCTGCTGTAGAGGGCCAAACACTGGTGGGGAAAAAAATGACCAACGATGCCATGAGTAATGAGAATACAGCCTCTGAGTTAAGAGAAACATTATTCTAAGTCATTGTTGTAATAATCAAAAGGGAGAGTGAATTGTAAAATACACGTTGTTTCAAAAAAAGAACATAAATTGAAGTTGGGCTAGTTGCATAGTCCTGGTTTATACGTTAAAATACACTGGCTTTGAACAGCTTCTTTGAAATGCTCAAGGGAGATGACAAAGTATAAACTGCTTTGAGAAGATTTTCTTTTCTATTTTTTTCTTTTGTGTCTCTCAAAACTTTTTAAAAGTACCTTAAGGAAAACTCACCAGTTTGGCTTAGAAACCATTTTTTTTTAAGCTTGTTAGGCATATACTTTCTGAATATTATTCAGAATTATTCTTGTTTCCATCAGTTACAAGCCCTTAAAGCATCAGGGTCATCACTCTCCTTCTAAAAGATAGTTACTGGTTTCTTAATCCTCTTAGGGAAGTGTCCTCAAACCTATGCATGTAGAGAATTGCCAGAATACAGCTTTAGGGGGATTTGTAAGTTATACCAGAATAATGTGTATCAGTGTTTCTGAAACTCAGGGGTCTAATGCCTGATGCTCTGAGGTGAATCTGATGTAATAACAATAATAGAAATAAAGTGCACCATCGATGCAATGCACTTGAATCATCCCCAAACCATCTCCCAGCCCCCAGGGTCCATGGAAAAAATTATCCTCCACAGAACAGGTCCTGGTGCCAAAAAGGTTGGGGACCGCTGATGTATATGGAGTTATCTTTGAGACTAAGATCAAATTATGTTTACTCCATTACTGAATTCCCAAGAGTGTATGTGCAAAGTCATTTCAGCAGTTCTGGGTCCTGACCTCCAGTAATACTTTAAGAGTATAAGTTTTTTTTAAAGTTTTTGTTTTTTTTTTCTGGAGACTTCAATTAATGACAGTTTCACATATACCCCTCTATTTCCTGGTGGCTCAGATGGTAAAGAATCTGCCTGCACTGCAGGAGACCCGGGTTTGATCCCTGGGTGGGGAAGATCCCGTGGAGGAGGGAATGGCTACCCACTCCAGTATTCTTGCCTGGAGAATTCCATGGGCAAAGGAGCCTGGCAGACTACAGTCCATGGGGTCACAAAGTTGGACATGACTGAGCGACTAACTCTCTCTCACGCACACACACACACAAGATGTTAAGAGCTAGGGCTACATAGGACAAATTCAGCAGCTGTCCACAAGTAAGGAAGTTACAAGGGATACCGAGATTTGAACCATTTGAATGGTTTCACACGTGATGTTTCTTCAGGTTCTTGGGAGGTCTTGATTGACATGAATCATGGCAGAGTATCCATATCATACCCTCAGTGGTATTGACAACTCTAGACACAATGGCTCGAAATAAACAAGAAAAGCCTTGTTGCACCCAGTGCCCTAGTGGTCACTCCTAGGGCCACTGGTGCTACGGTTAGGGTCTTGAGGGCTAGAATTGGTAGCAAGTGTTTTTCTGGAAAGATGAAGATGAGGCGCTTAGAGAAAGCAGACAGTGAATAAAGGGAACCGAACTTAATTGTATGCAAGGAGGCTGTGGGTTATAATGTTTTGAGAAATCTTTGTAGAATATACTGTGTGCACCTGGGTTTAATGGGCTAAACGGCTCAAATCCAGAATGCGTCTATTTTTTCCTCCAGTTTTGGTTTCTTCTTTATGTCTTTGAGTCAGTCGAAAACAGCCAAAGTAATCTCTACATTTTTTTTCAAATACTCTTTTTTTTCTGTTTTGTCACTATGATAATCTTCCTATAATATGTAATTATGATAAAGAAATTTCTAGCTAGAAGCTATTGACACATATAATTGAGTTTTTCAACCTGTGGGACCACATACCTTAGAGGGCCACAATAAATACAATAAGAAAAATATAGCACATATCAGAGTGTGGAGTCCAGATATTTGGGAACTAGCCAAATTGTGATAAATATTGTAGCCTATTTTAATCAGTAGTATAAAAAAAGAGTTGTTTGAGGAGATGTAATAAACTTGCATAAGCTACAAAATATGTAAATATATATATAATTATGAAATAACAGTTGAATATTTATCCTATCGATATATGGTAAAACATCTATTTGCAAATAGAAGCTTTCTACAAAGAATTAGTAGGATTTATATGAAAAACAATGGTATTTATTTTGAAGGTGAAGGTGAAAGAACCTCAGTCGTGTCTGACTCTTTTCGACCCCATGGACTATACAGTCCATGGAATTCTCCAGGCCAGAATACTTTCCCTTCTCCAGGGGATCTTCCCAACCTACAGATGGTACCCAGGTCTCCTGCACTGCAGGTTGATTCTTTACCAGCTAAGCCACAAGGGAAGCTTTGGGCTTCAAATCCTAGGTCTGCCACCTACAAGGTGTTTGGTTTGGTGTCAGGTAAGCCATCATGGAGAAGGCAATGGCAACCCACTCCAGTACTCTTGCCTGGAAAATCCCATGGATGGAGGAGCCTGGTGGGCTGCAGTCCATGGGGTCGCGAAGAGTCCGACATGACTGAGCGACTTCAGTTTCACTTTTCACTTTCATGCATTGGAGAAGGAAATGGCAACCCACTCCAGTGTTCTTGCCTGGAGAATCCCAGGGACGGCGGAGCCTGGTGGGCTGCCATCTATGGGGTCACACAGAGTCAGACACAACTGAAGCGACTTAGCAGCAGCAGCAGCAAGCCATCATAACCTCTTAGCCTATTGATTCCCTTTTAGAAGGGTGAAGATTTAAACTGAATATGCACAAACATAATGTGTTTAGAATAATCCTGAAACCCAGTGGGCATTCAATTGAAATTAGCTTTTTTACATTCAAATTCTCTCTACCTGGCTTTCATGGATGTTAAGTATCAATAACAAGTCAATAAAAGAGAATACACTCACTGGTTGGTTCAGTTGAATGTGATCCTGAAGTTCTAAGAAACCATGAGGGTTAAACATTGTAATCTACAGTTAACATACAAGGATGTTGTCTATTGATGAAGAGAAAGCCACTGTTTTTATAAATGGGGAAGTAGGGAGAACTTATTAATAGAGAGGTTTTCTATAATCTCTGTGCAGTTCTAGAGTTTGAGGAACTGAAACAGAGAACAAATTGGATTTATATTGATTTCCCTCCAAATTCACTCAGATCAAAGAGAAAAGCAATGATTTTCTTGAGCAACTCTTATAGCTGTACACAGTCTTCAGACCCAAGAGGCTTAAACTCTCATGAGAGAGACTAATACATAATGCCTAAGATGCACAGCTATTGAGAAAGCATACATAGACGTGGAGAAAGATGGCTCAAGGAGTCATGTATTCTGACCCTAGCCACACAGAAAGTTTCCATTTATGAAGGAATATCAATAAATAAGACTCTTGAAAGTCTCACAAGCCATCAGCTGCTGCCCCCTTGATACACGTCCCCATTTTTCACACCGGTGTCCTCTTCCATGGCTACTAAGAAGCATTCTGATTGGAGAGGAAGAAGACCCAACATCATGCGTGCCCTCCTCTCCCCCATGAAGTGGCTTTGTTATCAGCATAGTGACAGGGACCTCACTACCCCTCCAGATCTTCACAGTGCTTGGCTTCTTGTGGGCTCTACCTGCTGGTACTTGTTAGGCTCCTGAACTATCAAAGGTGAGAAAGGCCTATATGCAGTCTAACTGTGTACAAGTAAGCATTTCCCAACCAGCTCCAGTGTGTCTGTGTAAATATTTACATTTATATATAAACAGATATACTTTGGGGCTTCCCTGGTGGCTCACTGGTAAAGAATCCGCCTGCCAATGCTGGAGAGATGGGTTTGATCCCTGGGTTGGGAAGATCCCCTGGAGAAGGAAATGGCAACCCACTCCAATATTCTTGCCTGGAGAATCCCATGGATAGAGGAGCCTGGCAGGCTACGGTCCTGTCACAAAAGAGTTGGACACAACTTAACAACCAAACAACATATATATTTCTATAAGGGATATGTAGCTCAAGTTAAATAAAAATAACTTATAAATTCTTTAAAACCAAGTGACTCTCACTAAATATTTTCAATGATTGTACTGAATTCTTCACTATAGCTAACCTATCACAACTGACAAATGAAAACTGCCAACTAATGTTCATTTATGTTAATAAATAGAAAAAAAAAAAAAACTTGGTTGGAACTTCTCTCATTTAAAGACATTGAGAGCTTTCTTTTATGAACTGGATCATAGTTTTCAAATATTGGGAGAATATTTCTTTACTTTTTGTGCAACTCAGATGAAATGCCTATAGATGTGACATTTTACCTTTAATCTGTATTATATTTTCTATTCCTTTCATAAGGCAATACAATCAACAAAAGAGTAAACCCAAAAAAACCCAATAAACCAAACTCTGATTAGTGGTATTTGTCAATTTTCATCATGTAAATACTCGCATCTGTCAGATATTAAGCTATAAAATGATCCCACTGAATGAGAAAAGATATCAGTAGCACAGCTATTTTATAATATTTCCCCCATGGAGGTGCAATAGCTAGTAATATCACTATCCTAAAGAGAATAGATCATAGTCAGATGAAGTCAAATATTAGAAAATAATGATTTTGAGTACTTTATTTTAACGTAACATGTTAAAGCTGCAATCTATATAGTTTGTCAATGGTGCTGTTTCTTTTAAATTTTTTTATTGAAGTATAGTTGCTTTAAAATGTTGTGTTAGTTTCTGCTATACAGCAAATTGAATCAGCCATGCATATGTGTATATCTCCTATTTTTGGATTTCCTTCTCATTTAGGTCACCACAGAGCATTGAGTAGAGTTCCCTGAGCTATGTAGTAGGTTCTCATAATTATAAAAAATGATGCTGTTTAAGACAAGTTCCCAAAATTTCTGAAAATAAAACCATCATCTCTCAAATTCCACAAGGGCTCCAATCCACAACTGCATATATAAACCCTAGGATTCAAACTGCTCATTTTACAGATGAGAAACTGAGGCCCTAGGAAGAAATAAAAATGGTCCAAATTTCAGTAATTTCACTATTTTAGGTTTAGTGAGCAGAGCTATGGATTTTATTCTTATTACTGCTTACTCCTAAGTAGTTTGATTCTCCAAACCTCAGCTGCCTTTTTATATTTTATAGAAATAATAGTTTCAAAATGTTAATAATTCCAAAATAATAAACTTATAGGGAATACAGTATATTCCAGGTCACATACTTAGCTGATATTTAGGAAGTGCTTCATTGTTAATAGTTATCATTTGTTATTGTTTAGTCACTAAGTCATGTCCAATTCTTTGCGATCTCATGGCTTATAGCCAACTGGGCTCCTCTGTCCATGGGATTTTCCAGGCAAGAATACTGGAGTGGGATGTCATTTCCTTCTCCAGTAATAATTATTAGTAGTAGAAGGTTACTACATGCAATGGAGGCAACTTGAATCCTAGTTCCACATGACGAACTTTCAGATACCTGTAGACAGTTCTTACATTCCACTAAATAAATATCACTCAACTGCACAACCCAAGTTCCTTCAAAATCTCAATGTTCAACCTGTGCTAGGCTTAGCACTTGGTGCTAGTAATAAAACTTCTAACTGGAGCGATTTTCCTCTTTGATCATCTACAATTAAAAGTATCTTGAATGAGGGTTTGTTTGGTTTTGATTTTGGTCTACATCTAGAATTATTAATAGGTTCAGATCTGAGCAGTATTTCAAGAATAACATTAACAAACAGAGTGTGTTGCAAGGAGGTTTTTATGATAAGGGTTCTAGAAACCCTTGTACTTCCAGAGAGAGTTAAAGGAAGAGGGCCTGTTTGTCCTGGAGGAAAGAAGATTTGAAAAGAATTAGATGCAAAATCACATAAAACAGAGTTTAATTGACTATTTGACCCTTGCTGTAATCTCAACTTGCCATTTGTGTTCTCACTGGGCTTTTGTGAAAGTATAATGAAATACTGAATGAGAGAATGCATAAGTGAAAAGATTATGAGCCACATAAAAGCACTGCGTAAATGAAATTGGGCTGTTTACTATAGGCTCTTGACCCTGAATTTCCTCACTGGTGATATGGGATGACAGTAACCTCTTCAACAGGTTGTTATAAAAATTAGTTATATAACAGAAACACTCGGCACATGACATACACTTGATAAATGGTTATTATCCTTATTCTTGCTCTCCAGCTTTCTAACTTTCTAACTAACTGATCAATCACATGAGTCCCTCAAAGAACTGAGGGGAAACAGGGCAAGAGCTGGACAGTATGTTTCAGGGATCTGTGTTCAGCGGAGTAAGTCACATACTGGAAGCTCGGGCTTTATAAAGTTTTTGGAAGGAATAAGGGGGATTCATAGAAAAGTATTGTTGGTACAAGTGACATAAGCTTAAACAGCCTAATGTGATTCCTACATCTTTAAACCTATAATGAATTTCAATAAGACTCAAATAATTTCACAATTTGTATGGAAATACAAAAAACCTTGAATAGCCAAAGCAATCTTGAGAAAGAAGAATGGAACTGGAGGAATCAAACTGCCTGACTTCAGACTATACTACAAAGCTACAGTCATCAAGATAGTATGGTACTGGCACAAAGAAATATAGACCAATGGAACAAGATAGAAAGCCCAGAGATAAATCCATGCACCTATGGACACTTTACCTTTGACAAAGGAGGCAAGAATATACAATGGAGAAAAGACAATCTCTTTAACAAGTGGTGCTGGGAAAACTGGTCAACCACTTGTAAAAGAATGAAACTAGAACACTTTCTAACACCACACACACACACACACACACACACAAACTCAAAATTGATTAAAGACCTAAATGTAAGACTAGAAACTATAAAACTCCTAGAGGAAAACATAGGCAAAACACTCTCCAACATAAATCACAGCAGGATCCTCTATGACCCACCTCCCAGAATAATGAAAATAAAAGCAAAAATAAACAAATGGGACCTAATTAAACTTAAAAGCTTTTTCACAACAAAGGAAACTATAAACGAAGTGAAAAGATAGCTTCAGAATGGGAGAAAATAATAGCAAAGTAACTGACAAAGAATTAATCTCAAACATATACAAGCAGCTCATGCAGCTCAATAACAGAAAAAAAAATGACCCAATCAAAAAATGGGCCAAAGAACTAAGCAGACACTTCTCCAAAGAAGATATACAGGTGGCTAACAAACACATGAAAAGATGTTCAACATCACTCATTATCAAAGAAATGCAAATCAAAACCACAATGAGGTACCATCTCATGCCAGTCAGAATAGCTGCTATCAAAAAGTCTACAAACAATAAATGCTGGAGAGGGTGCAGGGAAAAAGGAACCCTCTTACACTGTTGGTGGGAATGCAAACTAGTACAGCCACTATGGAGAACAGTGTGGAGATTCCTTAAAAAACTGGAAACAGAACTGCCATATGATCCAGCAATCCCACTGCTAGGCATACACACCAAGGAAACCAGAATTGAAAGAGACACGTGTACCCCCAATGTTCATCACAGCACCGTTTACAATAGCTAAGACATGGAAGCAACCTAGATGTCCATCAGCAGATGAATGGATAAGAAAGCTGTGGTACATATACACAATGGAATATTACTCAGCTATTGAAAAGAATGCATTTGAATCAGTTCTAATGAGGTGGATGAAACTGGAGCCTATTATACAGAGTGAAGTAAGTCAGAAAGAAAAACACCAATACAGTATATTAACACATATGTGGAATTTAGAAAGATGGTAACAATGACCCTATATGCAAGACAGAAAAAGAGACAGAACAGATTTTGGACTCTGTGGGAGAAGGCAAGAGTGGGATGATTTGAGAGAATAGCATTGAAACATGTATATTATCATATGTGAAACAGATTGCCAGTCCAGGTTAGATGCATGAGACAGGGCAATCAGGGCTGGTGCACTGGGATGACCCTGAGGGATGGGATGGGGAGGGAGGTGGGAGGGAGGGTCAGGATGGGGGACACATGTACACCCATGGTTGATTCATGTCAATGTATGGCAAAAAACCACTATAATATTGTAAAATAATTAGCCTCCAATTAAAATTAATTAAAAATATTATAGGAAAGACTTATAAAGAGCTAGTGAGGAAGTATACACCAACGTCCATACATGGGTCTGAGATATTTGGGAAGAGTGACAAGTGCATGTAAAACCTTGAAAAAATTACCTCCTAATATCTATCCTCTGACAATGTGTTCACCTAAAAGATTATTTTTGATCCTAATAGGTAGATGAGGTTTGTGCTAATTCTGGCCAAAGTGATTAAGCCAGAATTATTTTCTAGAATTTCTTCCAAGTTTCCTTTAAAAGAATCAGTAAGGTTTTTTGTTTGTTTCTTTCTTTCACCTTTTAAGAAGTCTTTCTTTGGCCTACGACTAGGAACTGAAGCCTGGAGTTTCACCGGCAGCATTCTGGGAATGGAAAGTGACTATAGGAATGGAAGGCATGAAGTGGATCCAAACAGACAGAGTTGCCACTTACCAGACGGTCACCATCCTACACTGAACTGTACAACCTCCTTTTGCATAACAGAGAAAGGTACTCTCTCCCATTTCCTACCCCTGTTAAATATCAGACATGTTCAGTAGTAAGGGAAAGAACTCAACACTTTGCCTAATATTTGAGGCCTAGTATATTAAGAAAAAGCTAACAAAATCTCTAATAGGCAGGGGTGCCCCAAGCGATATGAGTTCATTAATAACCAGACAGTAGGGAATTTGCCTTCCAAGCCTGTGAATACTGATCAAGTTTCTTAAGGGTCGGTATTAAAAAATATAACTCTCACTACAAATGTTGAAACTGAGGTCCTAAGAGGAGAAACGACATTTCCAAGTTCAACTGATACTAATACAGTATCCAGATTTGGGAGCTTCATTTCTGTGTTCTCCCCACCATATCATGCTGTCCTTAAAAGACATGAAATACTCACTCACTACAAGTATCTATTTTTGTCTATTTTCCTAAACTGTGGAATCTCAGTGATTGCATTCACTTGAAAACTATGGCAGAAAATGTAAATTTACTTGAGTCAGTCTATTCTTAATGCATTCAGAGATTACAAGTGAGCTTTTTTTCTTAGAGTATCCTGAAAAGAATTCCAACCTTATTTAGCAAATAGGAACTAGAAAGAACATGAAGGCAGGCCACGGCAGAAACCCCATTTTTTTAATCTTCAAGTTGAATCCCTCATCTCCCCACATTCCTAACACTGGGGGTTGAGTCTGTACTTGACAAATGGCTGCCTGGTAAAGAGACCCCCCATCATCACCCAAATCCAGTTAGAAAAGGAATGCACCCTCGAGAACGGGGCCTGGTGAAAAGGGCTTAGAGACAGTCTGGGCTGAAGCAGGGTCCTTCTGATTCCATTTATCAGTGGTGTGGTGGTGTCTTTTGAAGTGGCTTCCTTCAGTCTTGGCAGGAGCTCAGAGAGCCACCAGCGTAGGAGGAAATGCCACCCACAGCCTCCATGAGGCTCCTCAAGGAGGGGGCACAGCTGGAGCCAGGCCTTGCTGAGACCAGGCTGTGCCAGGGAAGAAGAGGAGAGAAACATGCTGACTCATGCCTTTGGCCACCTCCAAATCATTAGGAATTTCCTGAACCAGAGACTGCACATACACTTATTTTTTTCTGGGATAAGAGAAATCAGGAGACCTTTTTCTAAATAGGAGGGAAAAAAGAATTTGCTACCGTGAAAGTGTTCAGTTCAGGTCAGTTCAGTCACTCAGTCGTGTCCGACTCTTTGCGACCCGATGAATCGCAGCACGCCAGGCCTCCCTGTCCATCACCAACTCCCGGAGTTCACTCAGACTCACGTCCATCGAGTCAGTGGTGCCATCCAGCCATCTCATCCTCTGTGGTCCCCTTCTCCTCCTGCCCCCAATCCCTCCCAGCATCAGAGTCTTTTCCAATGAGTCAACTCTTCGCATGAGGTGGCCAAAGTACTGGAGTTTCAGCTTTAGCATCATTCCTTCCAAAGAATTCCCAGGGCTGATCTCCTTCATAATGGACTGGTTGGATCTCCTTGCAGTCCAAGGGACTTTAAAGAGTCTTTTCCAACATCACAGTTGAAAAGCATCAATTCTTCAGCACTCAGCTTTCTTCACAGTCCAACTCTCACATCCATACATGACCACTGGAAAAACCATAGCCTTGACTAGACAGACCTTTGTTGGCAAAGTAATGTCTCTGCTCTTCAAGTGAAAGCATTAGGGACATCATATACACAAATATTTTTCAATAGCCCCTACAGATCCACTTTCCAGCCTTCTCTTCTCTACTGTGTTACCTAGGAGGTTGACATCATATATACTGTATCAGTGGGCTCTGTTGCCATCAAGCTACAGATGACTTTGGCCAGTTGGAGACACCAGTAAAGAGATCAGAAGGGCTGGAAAGAAGTTTGGTCAAACTACTTAATACTGCAGTCTTCTTTCTATTAGATCCCATAGGTTGGTTGAGCCCCTTTTCCAGTAGTTAGGCCCTATCAAGCAAAATTCATGGAGCAAATGAATTCATGGTCCATCTTCTCTATTATCTGTTGACGTCTTAGTAAGACTGTCAATTGAGGGGCATATGATGGGCACATGATCTAAACTAGGCCAATGAATTTTTTTTTTTCTCTTGGGAAGCCTGGTGATAGAGATGGAGAAAGAGTTGGAACTGAATGATGCCTGTGTTTGAGCCTCCTCACTACCACCAAAAAAAAAAAAAAAAAGTCCATTGGTTCCTTAGATTCCAAGAGCTACACACTGGTTTTCTATTCTTTTTATTTATTTTTTTTTTTAAAGTCCTGGTTATTCAGTGTTTCCTTAAGTTTTTTGATCCATCTACATTCAATTGAAAAGAAAGCTATAACTGAAGAAATTAAAGTTCAGAGCATTGTAGCAACACATCCAAAGTCACACAGCTAGTAATTAGAAATCATGGGATTCAAATTTAAGTTTGTTTCTAATATAAAACACTGCTTACAGGAAGGCAAGATTTAGGAGTTCAAGACCTATGTACACAAAGACTTGAAAAAATGAATCTTGCTAGTAAAAACTGAGTAAGCTCATGGAAAATGTCTGCCCAGTGCCCAGATAGAGAAGTAAACAAAATAAAGAGCAATTTAGAAAGTTTCCATGACCAATAGAATTCTATTTGATATAGTGTATGCCCTCCTGAAGAAAAACTATCAGTGCATGAGTCTATGGTCATTTTCAGAGGACAGTTCTTTCTCATACAGGGCTCTTTCTTATATTTTTCACTGCTTGCTCTCTCTTCTGAGAGTAACTGGATAAAGAAGCATGTATTTATATATTACTGACAATGGGTTTTATAGTGTATGGTATCTGATATAGATTGAATGTGTGTCCCCCAAAATTTATGTGATGGAATTAGGAGGTGGGGCCTTTGGCTCTGCCCTCATAAATGGGATTAGGAGCTTACACAAAATGACCCAGAGAACAACTTTGCCCCTTTCATTATGCTATGCTATGCTAAGTCACTTCAGTCATGTCTGACTCTGTGTGACCCCATAGATGGCAGCCCACCAGGCTTCCCCGTCCCTGGGATTCTCCAGGCAAGAACACTGGAGTGGGTTGCCATTTCCTTCTCCAATGCATGAAAGTGAAAAGAGACAGTGAAGTCGCTCAGTCGTGTCCAACTCTTAGCGACCCCAAGGACTGCAGCCTACCAGGCTCCTCCATCCATGGGATTTTCCAGGCAAGAGTACTGGAGTGGGGTGCCATTGCCTTCTCCACCTTTCACTATATGAGTACACAAATGAGAAGGTACTGTCTATGAACAAGAAATGGGCCTTCACAAGACAACAAATCTGCCAGCACATTGATCTTGGACTTCCCAACCTTCAGAACGTCAAGAAATAAATTTCTGTTGCCCGTTAAACTATCCAGTTTATAGTGTTTTATTATAGCGGCTGAACAGACTAAGGCAATATCTCTTAATTCTTACCATTATCCTGTACAGAAGTTATTTTTGTCCTACTTTTCAGGAAATAAAGGCACCATTGCCCAAAGTCATATCATTGCAAAAGAGAGAGCAGAACCTTAGTTTGGACCATGTTTTAAAGAGCACTTCTCAGCAAGGATGCTATCTCACAGGCATCCCTGAAACAACCGCAAAAATGCTACCCTGATTGAGAACCTCAAAATTACACAGGCCTATGAACATATATTTCTATCCCATTTTTCTTCTTAAAGCTCTACTTTATTCTTTTTCTTTTCCCCTACATGCAACAACATCTTTGTTACTGTTTTTAAGATGTGATAGATGGGTATATCTAGCAGAGGATTGGATGTAACATCCTAAATAAGGAAAGTGTTAGTTGCTCGGTTGTATTCAACTCTTTGTGACCCCACCAGGCTCCTTTATCTGTGGAATTCTCCAAGCAAGAGTACTGGAGTGGGTTGCCATGCCCTTCAGGGGATCTTCCTGACCCAGGGACTGAACCCTGGTCTCCAGCATTACAGGTAGATTCTTTACCATTTAAGCCACCAGGGAAGCCCCATCTATTAGCAGCCTCGCATAATGTAAAAGCCCAGTCATTAAATATTTGAGTATATAATATGTTTCTGATAGTGTCCTAGTCATTGTGAATAAACTGTTACATTCTGGCTTTTATTTAAAAAAATCACATTTAAGCAAGTGAAAAACTTTTTTAAAATGTACGCAAATATGCTATATACAATATCTGTAAGATAACTTTGACTTTAAAAATTAACTGATGGATTTTCAACAAATGGTGCTGGGACAACTGGATGTCCTCATGCAAAGACTAAAGCGGAACCTCACCCTCACGCCATATAGAGTAATTAACTTAATGGATAATAGACCTAACTCGATAAAGCTGAAAATATAAAACTTATAGAAGAAAACACAGGAGGTAATCTTCATGATTTTAGGTGATGGTTTCCTACATATGGGTTTCCCAGGTAGCTCAGACTGTAAAAAATCCACCTGCAATGCAAGAGACCTGGGTTTAATCCCTGGGTTGGTAAGGTGCCTTGGAGAAGAGAATGGCAACCCACTCCAGTATTCTTACATGTATCACCAAAAGCACTAGCAATGAAGAAATACTGATTAATTAGACCTCATCAAAAGTAAAATCTTTTGTGCTTCAAATAATGCATCAAGAAAGTGAAAAGATAACCCACCAAATGGAGGAAAATACTTGCAAATCACATGCCTGATGAAAGCCTTGTATTCAGAAGATATAAAGAGATCTCATATTTTAGGTCATTTTTTAAATTTGTGTTTTCTTCTCTCTGAGAGCAATTTTTAAAATGGGTAAAGAATTTGAATAGACCGTACTTCAAAGAAGACATGCATATGACCAGTAAACACACATGAAAAGGTGGTCAATATTAATCACTAGAAATATGTAAATCCTAACCATAATGAAATACCACTTCTTTCCCACCAGCATGGCTATTAAAAACAAAAAACAAAAAACAGACAACAAGTGTTGGCAAAGATTTGGTACTTTGCTGGTGGAACTGTAAGATGGTGCAGCCACTGAGGGAAACAGTTTGGCAGTTCCACTCTTAGGGATACACTACGAAATGAAAACATATGTCTACAGAAAAAGAATATCCATAGCAGCATTATTCACATTAAGAGTTTGGGATTGACATGTACATGCTACTCTACTTAAAACGGATAAGCAATAAGGAACTGCCGTATAGCACTCAACATTATGTAAACAACCTAAATGGCAAAGGAAGTTGAAAAAGAATGGGTATATGTATATGTATAACTGAATCACTTCGCTGTTCACCTGAAACTAACACAACATTGTTAATCAATTATACTCTAATAGAAAATGTAGAGGCGGTCCTAAGATGGCAGAGGAATGGGACAGGGAGGCCACTTTCTCCCCCACAAATTCATCAAAAGAACATTTAAATGCTGAGTAAATTCCACAAAACAACTTCTGAATGCCAGCAGAGGAACATCAGGCACCCAGAAAAGCAGCCCATTGTCTTCAAAAAGAGGTAGGAAAAAATATGAAAGACAAAAAAAGAGACAAAAGAGGTAGGGACGGATCTCTATCCCAGGAAGGGAGTCTTAAAAGAGAGAAGTTTCCAAACACCAGGAAACACTCTCACTGCCGAGTCTATGGCGAGCCTTGGAAGCACAGAGGGCAACATAACAGGGAGGAAAAAAAAAAAAAAAAATTAATTAAAACCCACAGATTAGGAGCCCAGTGGTAACTCCCCCAGCGGAGAGGCAGTTCAGACGTCTGCATCCGCCACTAGCAAGTGGGGGCTGGGCAGGGAGGCGAAGGCTGCATTGCTTAGAGTAAGGATCGGGCCTGAATGCCCCGAGGGTAATCAGAGCGAATTAATTTGGGCTAGCAAACCAGACTGTGGGATAGCTACCATGCGAAAATCCCTAAGACACCACCAGGACCATGCACAGAACAAAGGACTGAACAGTTAGCCGGCTGCAGACCATCCCCCTCCGGTGACAGGCAGCAAGAGCTGGAAAGGGGCAATCGCAGCCCCAGAGAGACATTATCTATCAAACTGCAAGCAGGCTTCTTTGCTAACTAAGATTTCTTGGGGTTCTAGACAGTCATCATCTGCCTGAGAAGGTGCACGGGCTGTACACCCAGAAAACCGAGCGGCAGGGACAGGACAGGCAATAAATCGCAGCGACCGTGCTCGCCAAACACCTCATCAGCTGAGCTGCTCGGACCTGGGAAGGGCACAAAACGCAGGCCCAACGGAGTCTGCGCCATGCCTGAACCTGAGCAGCTTAGACCTGGGAGGTGAATGCAGCCTAGGGCTGGCCTCGGATGGTACCCGGCGGAGCAACCTAGAGCCTGAGCTGTGTGGGCAGGGAGGGCACATGTGCCGTGAGCAAGGGCAGGCCCAATGTGGCTGAGACACTGCGAGCACACGCCAGTGTTATTTGTTTACAATGTCCCTCCCTCCCCACAGTGTGACTGAACAAGTGAGCCTAAAAAAAAGTGTCCACCACCGCCCCGCCTTGTGTCAGGGCGGAAATCAGACACTGAAGAGACCAGCAAACAGAAGCTAAAACAGAGGGAACTGCCTTGGAAGTGACAGGTGCAATAGACTAAAACCCTGTAGTTAGTACCGACTACATAGGAAGGGGCCTATGGATCTTGAGGAATATAAGATGGACCAAGGAACTATCCAAAAATAAACTGACCCCACACTGCCCACAACACCAGAGAAAGTCCTAGATATACTTTTACTATTTTTACAATCATTCTTTTTTTTTTCTTTTAACTTTTTTTAATTTTTAAGTCCTCTATTACTCCTTTAATTTTCATTTTTGTAACCTACTATTACCTTTCAAAAAAAAGACCCTATTTTTTAAAGCAAACTTCATATATATATATATATATATTAATAATTTTTGTGGTTTTGTTTTTTCTTCTTCTTCTTTTCTTTAATATTGTATTTTTGAAAATCCAACCTCTACTCTAGATTTTTAATCTTTGCTTTTTGGAATTTGTTATCAATTTTGCACCTTTAAGAACCCAATCTTCAGTACCCATTTTTATTTGGGAGCGAGATTACTGGCTTGACTGCTCTCTCATCCTTTGGACTCTCCTTTTTCTCGACCAGGTTGCCTCTGTCTCCTCCCTCCCCCTTCTCTTCTCTACCCAACTCTGTGAATCTCTGTGTGTTCCAGACAGTTGGAGAACACTTAGGGAACTGATTACTGGTTGGATCTGTCTATCTCCTTTTCATTCCCCCCTTTTATCCTCCTGGCCACCTCTGTCTCCTTCCTTCCTCTTCCCTTCTCTGTATAACTCCGTGAATATCTCTGAGCAGTCCAGACTGTGGAGCACACATAAGGAAGTGATTACTCGCTAGCTTGCTCTCTCCTCTTTTGATTCCACCTCATCTCATTCGGGTCACCTCTAACTCCCTCCTCCCTCTTCTCTTCTCAATGCAACTCTGTGAACCTCTCTGGGTGTCCCTCACTGTGGAGAAACTTTTCATCTTTAACCTAGCTGTTTTATCAATGGTGCTGTATAGAAGGAGAAGTCTTGAGACTACTGTGAAAATAAGACTGGAAACCAGAAGCAGGAGGCTTAAGTCTAAATCCTGAGAACATCAGAGAACTTCTGACTCCAGGGAACATTAACCAATAGGAGCTCATCAAATGCCTCCATATCTACACTGAAACAAAACACCACCCAAGGGCCAACAAATTTCAGAGCAAGACATACCATGCAAATTCTCCAGCAACAGAGGAACACAGCCCTGAGCTTCAATATACAGGCTGCCCAAATTTACTCCAAAACCATTGACATCTCATAACTCATTACTGGACACTTCATTGCACTCCAGAGAGAAGAAATCCAGCTCCACCCACCAGAACACCAACACAAGCTTCCCTAACCAAGAAACCTTGACAAGCCACCGATACAACCCCACCCAAAGTGAGGAAACTCCACAATAAAGAGAACTCCACAAACTGCCAGAATACAGAAAGGCCACCCCAAATGCAGCAATATAAACAAGATGAAGAGACAGAGGAATACCCAGCAGGTAAAGGAACAGGATAAATGCCCACCAAACCAAACAAAAGAGGAAGACATAGGGAATCTACCTGATAAAGAATTCCAAATAATGATAGTGAAAATGATCCAAAATCTTGAAATAAAAATGGAATCACATATAAATAGCCCGGAGACAAGGATTGAGAAGATGCAAGAAAGGTTTAATAAGGACCTAGAAGACATAAAAAAGAGTCAATATATAATGAATAATGCAATATATAAGATCAAAAACACTCTGGAGGCAACAAATAGTAGAATAACGGAGGCAGAAGATAGGATTAGTGAATTAGAAGATAGAATGGTAGAAATAAATGAATCAGAGAGAAAAAAAGAAAAACAAATTAAAAGAAATGACAATCTCAGAGACCTCCAGGACAATATGAAATGCTCCAACATTCGAATCATAGGAGTCCCAGAAGAAGACGACAAAAAGAAAGACCATGAGAAAATACTTGAGGAGATAATAGTTGAAAACTTCCCTAAAATGGGGAAGGAAATAGTCACCCAAGTCCAAGAAACCCATAGAGTCCCAAATAGGATAAACCCAAGGCAAAACACCCCAAGACACATATTAATCAAATTAACAAAGGTCAAACACAAAGAACAAATATTAAAAGCAGCAAGGGAAAAACAACAAATAATACACAAGGGGATTCCCATAAGGATAACAGCTGATCTTCCAATAAAAAAATCTTCAGGCCAGGAGGGAATGGCAAGACATACTTAAAGTGATGAAAGAAAATAACCTACAGCCCAGATTACTGTACCCAGCAAGGATCTCATTCAAATATGAAGGAGAAATCAAAAGCTTTACAGACAAGCAGAAGCTGAGAGAATTCAGCACCACCAAACCAGCTCTCCAACAAATGCTAAAGGATATTCTCTAGACAGGAAACACAAAAAGGGTGTATAAACTCGAACCCAAAACAATAAAGTAAATGGCAATGGGATCATACTTATCAATAATTACCTTAAACGTAAATGGGTTGAATGCCCCAACCAAAAGACAAGGACTGGCTGAATGGATACAAAAACAAGACCCATATATATGTTGTCTACAAGAGACCCACCTCAAAACAAGGGACACATACAGACTGAAAGTGAAGGGCTGGAAAAAGATATTCCATGCAAATAGAGACCAAAAGAAAGCAGGAGTAGCAATACTCATATCAGATAAAATAGACTTTAAAACAAAGGCTGTGAGAAGATACAAAGAAGGACACTACATAATGACCAAAGGATCAATCCAAGAAGAAGATATAACAATTATAAATATATATGCACCCAACATAGGAGCACCGCAATATGTAAGACAAATGCTAACAAGTATGAAAAGGGAAATTAACAATAACACAGTAATAGTGGGAGACTTTAATACCCCACTCATACCTATGGATAGATCAACTAAACAGAAAATTAACAAAGAAACACAAACTTTAAATGATACAATAGACCAGTTAGACCTAATTGATATCTATACGACATTTCACCCCAAAACAATGAATTTCACCTTTTTCTCAAGCACACACGGAACATTCTCCAGGATAGATCACATCCTGGGCCGTAAATCTAGCCTTGGTAAATTCAAAAAAATTGAAATCATTCCAAACATCTTTTCTACCATAATGCAGTAAGATTAGATCTCAATTACAGGAGAAAAACTATTAAAAATTCCAATATATGGAGGCTGAACAACACATTTCTGAATAACCAACAAATCACAGAAGAAATCAAAAAAGAAATCAAAATATGCATAGAAACGAATGAAAATGAAAACACAACAACCCAAAACCTGTGGGACACTGTAAGAGCAGTGCTAAGGGGAAAGTTCATAGCAATACAGCATACCTCAAGAAACAAGAAAAAAGTCAAATAAATAACCCAACTCTACACCTAAAGCAACTAGAAAAGTAAGAAATGAAGAACCAAGGGGTTAGTAGAAGGAAAGAAATCTTAAAAATTAGGGCAGAAATAAATGCAAAAGAAACAAAAGAGACCATAGCAAAAGTCAACAAAGCCAAAAGCTGGCTCTTTGAAAGGATAAATAAAATTGATAAACCATTAGCCAGACTCATCAAGAAACAAAGGGAGAAAAATCAAATCAATAAAATTAGAAATGAAAATGGAGAGATCATAACAGACAACACAGAAATACAAAGGATCATAAGAGACTACTATCAACAATTATATGCCAATAAAATGGGCAACGTGGAAGAAATGGACAAATTCTTAGAAAAGTACAACTTTCCAAAACTCGACCAGGAAGAAATAGAAAATCTTAACAGACCCATCACAAGCACAGAAATTGAAACTGTAATCAGAAATCTTTCAGCAAACAAAAGCCCAGGTCCAGATGGCTTCACAGCTGAATTCTACCAAAAATTTAGAGAAGAGCTAACACCTATCCTACGCAAACTCTTCCAGAAAATTGCAGAGGAAGGTAAACTTCCAAACTCATTCTATGAGGCCACCATCACCCCAATACCAAAACCTGACAAAGATGCCACAAAAGAAGAAAACTACAGGCCAATATTACTGATGAACATAGACGAAAAAATCCTTAACAAAATTCTAGCAATCAGAATCCAACAACACTTTAAGAAGATCATACACCATGACCAAGTGGGCTTTATCCCAGGGATGCAAGGATTCTTCAATATCTGCAAGTCAATCAATGTAATACACCACATTAACAAATTGAAAAATAAAAGCCATATGATTATCTCAATAGATGCAGAGAAAGCCTTTGACAAAATTCAACATCCATTTATGATAAAAAAAACTCTTCAGAAAGCAGGAATAGAAGGAACATACCTCAACATGATAAAAGCTATATATGACAAACCCACAGCAAACATTATCCTCAATGGTGAAAAATAGAAAGCATTTCCCCTAAAATCAGGAACAAGACAAGGGTACCCACTTTCACCACTACTATTCAACATAGTTCTGGAAGTTTTGGCCACAGCAATCAGAGCACAAAAAGAAATAAAAAGAATCCAATTTGGAAAAGAAGAAGTAAAACTCTCACTGTTTGCAGATGACATGATCCTCTACATAGAAAACCCTAAAGACTCCATCAGAAAATTACTAGAGCTAATCAGTGAATATTGGAGAAGGCAATGGCACCCCACTCCAGTACTCTTGCCTGGAAAATCCCATGGGCAGAGGAGCCTGGTAGGCTGCAGTCCATGGGGTCGCAAAGAGTCGGACACGACTGAGCGACTTCACTTTCACTTTCATTTTCATGCATTTAGAGAAGGAAATGGCAACCCACTCCAGTGTTCTTGCCTGGAGAATCCCAGGGATGGCGGAGCCTGGTGGGCTGCTGTCTATGGGGTCACACAGAGTTGGACATGACTGAAGCGACTTAGCATCAGCAGCAGTAGCAATCAATGAATATAGTAAAATTTCAGGATATAAAATCAACACACAGAAATCCCTTACATTCCTATACACAAATAATGAGAAAATAGAAAGAGAAATTAAGGAAACAATTCCATTCACCATCACAATGAAAAGAATAAAATACTTAGGAATATATCTACCTAAGGAACTAAAGACATATATATAGAAAACTATAAAACACTGGTGAAAGAAATCAAAGAGGACACTAATAGATGGAGAAATATACCATGTTCATGGATCAGAAGAATCAGTATAGTGAAAATGAGTATACTACCCAAAGCAATCTATAGATTCAATGCAATCCTTATCAATCTACCAACAGTATTTTTCACAGAGCTAGACCAAATAATTTCACAATTTGTATGGAAATACAAAAAACCTCAAATAGCCAAAGCAATCTTGAGAAAGAAGAATGGAACTAGAGGAATCAACCTACCTGACTTCAGGCTCTACTACAAAGCCACAGTCATCAAGACAGTATGGTACTGGCACAAAGACAGAAATATAGATCAATGGAACAAAATAGAAGGCCCAGAGATAAACCCACACACCTATGGACACTTTATCTTTGACAAAGGAGACAAGAATATACAATGGAGAAAAGACAATCGCTTTAACAAGTGGTGCTGGGAAAACTGGTCAACCACTTGTAAAAGAATGAAACTAGAACACTTTCTAACACCATACACAAAAATAAACTCAAAATGGATTAAAGATCTAAATGTAAGATCAGAAACTATAAAACTATTAGAGGAGAACATAGGCAAAACACTCTCCGACATAAATCACAGCAGGATCCTCTATGACCCACCTCCCAGAATATCAGAAATAAAAGCAAAAATAAACAAATGGGACCTAATTAAATTTAAAAGCTTCTGCACAACAAAGGAAACTTTAAGCAAGGTGAAAAGACAGCCTTCAGAATGGGAGAAAATAATAGCAAATGAAGCAACTGACAAACAACTAATCTCAAAAATATACAAGCAATTCCTGCAGCTCAATTCCAGAAAAATAAATGACCCAATCAAAAAATGGGCCAAAGAACTAAATAGACATTTCTCCAAAGAAGACATACAGATGGCTAACAAACACATGAAAAGATGCTCAACATCACTTACTATCAGAGAAATGCAAATCAAAACCACAATGAGGTACCATCTCACGCCAGTCAGAATGGCTGCGATCCAAAAGTCTACAAGCAATAAATGCTGGAGAGGGTGTGGAGAAAAGGGAACCCTCTTACACTGTTGGTGGGAATGCAAACTAGTACAGCCAATATGGAGAACAGTGTGGAGATTCCTTAAAAAAACTGGAAATAGAACTGCCTTATGACCCAGCAAACCTACTGCTGGGCATACACACCAAGGAAACCAGAATTGAAAGAGACACATGTACCCCAATGTTCATCGCAGCACTATTTATAATAGCCAGGACACGAAAGCAACCTAGATGTTCATCAGCAAATGAATGGATAAGAAAGCTGTGGTACATATAGACAATGGAATATTACTCAGCCATTAAAAAGAATACATTTGAATCAGTTCTAATGAGGTGGATGAAACTGGAGCCAATTATACAGAGTGAAGTAAGCCAGAAAGAAAAACACCAATACAGTATATAACACATATATATGGAATTTAGAAAGATGGTAATGATAACCCTGTATGTGAGACAGCAAAAAAGACACAGATGTATAGAACAGTCTTTTGGACTCTGTGGGAGAGGGAGAGGGTGGGATGATTTGGGAGAATGGCATTGAAACATGTATAATATCACATAAGAAACGAATTACCAGTCCAGATTCTATGCAGGATACAGAATGCTTGGGTCTGGTGCGATGGGATGATCCAGAGGGATGGTATGGGGAGGGATGTGGGAGGGGGATTCAGGATTGGGAACACTTGTACACCCGTGGCGGATTCATGTTGATGTATGGCAAAACCAATACAATATTATAAAGTTACTAGCCTCCAATTAAAATAAATAAATTAAAAAAAGAAAGAAAATGTAAAGTGGAAAAAAAAAAAACAGGTAGCCAGCATAACCATCAATAGATGAATCTATGAACAAATTAGGGTACTTCCCTACAACAGAATATTATTAAGCCATAAAAAAATAAATTACTGGTACAGGTTACAATGTGGATGAAGCTTGAACACATGCTAAGTGGAAGAAATTCTTCGCAAAAGACCACATACATATGATGCCATTTATATGCCATGCCCAGAATAGCCAATTCCATAGAAACAGACAGTAGATTAATAATTACTAGAGGCTTGGGGGAAAAGGAAATAGGGAGTGATTACTAATGGGTGTGGGCCTTCTTTCAGGAGTGATGAAATTTAAATAAGTAGAGTTGATGATTGCAACCAAATATATCAGATATATATATGAATATACCAAATATATCTGAATATACCAAAAAGCACTAAAATGTACATTTTAAATGGGTAAATTTTATGGAAGGTAAAATATACCTCAATGAAGTTGTTATTTAAAACAAAAACTGGTGGGGCATCCAATTGCTCAGTCCCCATCATCGTATTAAATGATAGATGCGTGTGAACATTTTAGTAATAAAAAGGGTTTGCATTATAATTGTGCATGTATATGTGTGTGTGTGTGTGCTTTGAAAATTTGAAGCAAAAAAAGGCCTAGAATGCATAGTATAATAGTTCTGGGGTGCTCTGGAGTCAGATCACTTGGGTTCAGATTATAACACCACACTTTCAAACTATAGAACCTCAGACAATGTTACTAACCTCTCCAAGTTCCAGATTACTTATTAGTAAGTAGGAAAGAATACTGCTTATCTTCTGTATGTGCATGAGCATTGCACTCAATTAAGCAATGTTTGCAGTAGCTCAATTTATGTTAACAGTTATAATTTTCATGGTTATTATTACTTTTTCAATAGGCTCTAGACTTAATCTGAACCACCATGGAGTGGTGATCAAGACAAAGGGCCTCTCTCCCTTTCTGTTGACGTCAGTAGATGGCTGTCCCCTGCTGCTCATGTTTCTGTCCCTATTTCAACTTCTAGAACTAGCTCCAATCCCCACTATGCACCCCACAGGTCACTGACGATAGTTTTGCTTTGGGGATGAACCCATGTAGGTGGAGGAGGGCTGGGGGCAGCTGAGCCCCACTTCCATCCTCTCTGTCTCCCCACTTTCTCCTGTGCCCAGAAACGGGAATCATCAGCAAAAGGATTTATCCTTCATGTGACCTTCCAGGGGACTTCTGGAACCATCCTTTTGGTATATCTCTGAACTACACGTGATGCATGCAATGGTTTAGTTAAAACAGTTCTGTCCTACTTTGGAAAGAGCAAAGTCAAAGTGATGAGGAGGGAACTGTAGTGGTGAGAAGGCAGAATCATCCTTGAAGCTCTTGGAAGAAAAGAAACACAGACTGTAGACAAGCAAGTACCAAAGGTGTTCCGGGAATGAACACTCCACCCACCACCAATGCTTCATGTCCAGGCCCCTGACTCACCATGCCTGCTCCTCCTCACCCCTCCCAATTTTGGAGCCAGTGACCACTACTCAGACTGAGGGGCCCAGACAACCCTATTCTCCCTCAGCTTGGGAGGCTATAGAGGAGGGGAAGTCAAGGAGCACACTTCCTATCTCAAGTCTAAACTCCAAAAAGTGCAAGTGTTAGTAGTTCAGTTGTGTTCAAGTCTTTGCAACTCCATGGACTATATAGCCTGTCAAGCTCCTCTGTCTATGGAATTCTCCAGGCAAGAATACTCACACTTCCTTGAGTACTTGCCCTGAGACAGGCCTAGAATAAATAAGTTACTGGGGAACCTAAATTAAGGAAAGGAGATGAAGGGACAAATGTCTGTACAAGGGAGCCCTGTAGCTAGACAAGGGGTAAAAAAGCTGCCTGTGAAAATCAGGGGTGGCTTCCCAGAGGAAACAGCAGTGGAGCTTTGAGGAAATTCCCACTGAGATGTAATGCCCCTTTATGGCCTCCCATATGTTATTTTATAGTATTTTATATGAATAAGCTAATCTATTTTGTATGAATGTGAAATGTTAGTTGCTCAGTCATGTCTGACTCTTTGTGATCCCATGTACTGTTACCCACCAGGGTCCTCTGTCTATAGGATTCGCCATGCAAGAATACTGGAGTGGGTTGCCATTCCCTTTTCCAGGGGATCTTCCGGAGCCAGGGGTCAAACCTGGGTCTCCCGCATTGCAGACAGATTCTTTACTGTCTGAGCCACGAGGGAGGCCCATTTTATGTGCATATGCTAATATAACCTAGATAGCTTGAGCCCACTTCAGCTCACATCCAAAATCAGTCTTTTTCAAACTCACATAAATACTTACCTCTGTGGGGCTCGCCTGGAGGTATTTGAGGGGGGCTGTAAGAACCTTGGCAGGAATATTACATGACTGAGGAGGAGGGATTGGATTTACACACTGTCTTAGTAAGAGCACAGCCTCTTACCAGATCATTGACCATCAGCATCTATCTGGCTGAACACCTTACCTGCCTCCTAAGAAATCTGTATGCAGGTCAGGAAGCAACAGTTAGAACCAGACATGGAACAGTAGACTTGTTCCAAATTGGGAAAGGAGTACATCAAGGCTGTAAATTGTCACCCTGCTTATTTAACTTATATGCAGAGTACATCAGGTGAAATGCTGGGCTGAATGAAGCACAAGCTTGAATCATGATTGCAGGGAGAAATATCAATAACCTCAAATATACAGATGACACCCCCTTATGGCAGAAAGTGAAGAGGAACTGAAGAGCCTCTTGATGACAGTGAAAGAGGAGAGTGAAAAAGCTGGCTTAAAACTCAACATTCAGAACACTAAGATCATGGCATCTGGTCCTATCACTTCATGGCAAATAGATGGGGAAATAATGTGAGACTTTATTTTCTTGGGCACCAAAATCACTGCAGATGGTGACTACAGCTTTGAAATTAAAGACACTTGCTCCTTGCTCCTTACCAACCTAGACAGCATATTAAAAAGCAGAGATATTACTTTGCTGACAAATGTCTGTCTAGTCAAAGCTACAATTTTCTAGTAGTCATGTATAGATGTGAGAGTTAGACCATAAAGAAAGGTGAGCGCTGAATGATTGATACTTTTGAACTGTGGTGTTGGAGAAGACTCTTGAGAGTCCCTTGGACTGCAAGGAGATCCAAGCAGTCCATTCTAAAGCAAATCAGTCCTGAATATTCATTGGAAGGAATGATGCTAAAGCTGAAGTCCCAATACTTTGGCACCTGATGTGAAGAACTGACTCATTGGAAAAGACCTGATTCTGGGAAAATTGAAGATGGGAGGAGAAGGGGACGACAGAGGATGATATGGTTGGATGGCATCACCAACTCAGTGGACATGAGTTTGAGTAAGCTCCGTGAGCTGGCAATGGACAGGGAAGCCTGTTGTGCTGCAGTCTAATGGGGTAACAAAGAGATGTATATGACTGAGCAACTGAACTGATACTATCTGGCAGATGTCATAGGTAAGGCTCATCTTTACATTGGCAAACATGTCCTGAACACTTCTATGTCACATATTGGAAATAGTATGTTGAATGTCCTCCACTGCCCCCTTCCTCTGTCCTCAACACACAAGCAGTCCAGGCATTAACTTCCAGAGCCATTGCCTTTGTTTGTCAAGTGAGGTCCCCCTGGAGCCTGGGGGTGATCCTCACCCCACCTGTTAGCAAATCTCTCAGCATCTATCATGCACATCTGAGAAACCCCCTGCCAGATAAAGAGGGGATTAAGGCATGTATACTGGAGATAGAGCAAGAGGCTCTTTATTGGAAGATCAGCCAGAGATAGTAATGTGATAAAGAATAAATGTCAGACCATTTTTAAAAAGAGAGAAAATCTACAAGTGGCTTTAGAGAGGTTTTCTGCATTGGGAAAGTTTATGAGCAAGCATTTGGCAAGCAGGTATTGAAGCTTCGTTTTCCTCCCCCTGTTCTTTGTCAGCAGAGCTATTAGTACAAATATAAGAGCTGACATCAGACATACCGACGTTCCAAGCAAAGCCTAGTCCCAAGTTAGAGACCTCGATAAGGAAATAGTGAAGAAACACACCAAGCAGAATATTAGCCAAAGATGCTGGTACGATGCTGGAAGTGTAACAAGATCAGAGAGTCAGCCCAGCCTCTGGAAATTCAGACCTCACCTTCTACAGCCAAAGAAACCGACTTCAAGCACTCATCATGTGCAAAGCCCATAGATTCACACTTTCATAAAAGAGTCTCTTGTTCAAGTTACATTAACACTTGTATCTACCTTTATATTGACTAAATGATTTCTCAATTTAAAATGAACTGGTTCTTTTCTCTAAGGGTTTCACTGTATGGAATGATGGCCATTTATTGAGAACCAGGAACCTGGCCAGATTCTCTACCTCATTTATTTAATTTAACCTCACAACAAACCTGAATGTAGGTATTATAATAGAAATCTTTATTACTGATGAGAAAAATCAAGGCTCCAGGGGCCTATGGAAACTGCCCCCAAGCCAGAGAGCTGAGAATTGAAGCCATAATTCAAGTCCATAATTAGAAAAAAAAATCCTGGATTTTTTGTACAAAACTTGTTCTTCCTTTTAACATGTTCATAATTACATTTTATATAAACTGGAAAAAAAGTAAAAAGCTTCTATGTTCACCCTGGACCATAAATGAAGAAGATGTTCTCCAGTATTAGCTTCTGTATCTTTTTTTAAATAGCACATTGGATTTTTAGTTAAGAGTATATTTATGTTACAAATATCTAATAGATTCTTCTTAGGAAAGATAGAAAATATGTTATTTAAGAAAGAAAAAGCATAAAGAAAAGGAAGCAGGCACAACAATGTTGGCAATGCCCTCCCCGCTATGTCACACCCATTTTTACTCTGTAAGCGGAATTTTTGGTGAGCACATGGAGACTCTCTGAGGCTTTTGGATACATATCGATGAATCACCCCCTGGAAACATCATGGTAATTTTTCTCCAGTCTTGAGTTTTATCTCAGTGTTCATTTAATTTTCTATTGGATCACAAGGAAGTATGAACTTTATCTGATTATTGTATTCATTTTTTATCATGTATTTACTCAGTTTGTTTTTTGATAGGCTCATTTTTCTTATTGACATATTCACAATATTATTTTTCTGACACATATGTTACTGTGTACCATTTACCACTAAGTAGTATGATATGCAAAAATACTATTTTCAAAATATTTATATTATCAATCTTTTTCTTTACTTTTTCTGACCAATACCAGTGTCTTAAATAGGTCTACTTTTAGCACTTGTTATATTTTTATAATTTCATGATTTTTGCTTAAACAATTGATATATATAAAGCTTATTTTGGTGAGTAATAGGAATCAGAAAGCATTTTTTGAAAAGTGAAAGTGCTCGTCACTCAGACATGTCTGACTTTTTGTGACCCTATGAACTGTAGCCCACCTGGCTCCTCTGTCCACAGGATTTCCCAGGCAAGAATACTAGAGTGGGTAGCCATTTCCTTCTCCAGGGGATCTTCCTAATCCAGGGATCAAACTCAAGTCTCCTGCATTGCAGGTGGATTCTTTACCATCTGAGCCACCAGAGAAGCCTCATACCTTTAGTAAAATGAAAGACAAACAATATTTAATACTTATATTTGTTACAATTTCCCTTAGAAAGAAAAAGAAAAAAATTCCTTTGCTCTAAAATGTGTCCCGGTTGCTTAGAAATTTGTAGGCACTGTTAATATAAGATACATAAAGGAAAACAGAATATGTGGATCTTCCTCATAGGAATGCATACACTGTCAGGGAGGTCATAAAAATATGAAAAAGTGTGTTATGGTAATTATGGCAATTGTGAAATATTAATGAAGGCCAGATGCATAGGGCAATTTGGGGGAAGAGTTTGAGAATGAAGTTGAGCCACAGAGAATAAGTAGAATTTGGCAAAATGGAACGGAGGACAAAGGACACAAATGCTGAGAGGAATTACTGGGCAACATCAGGACATGTAACAGCATCAAGGACACCAAGCTGAACAGTGCTGAGTTGAACAGGAGATGAAATTAACTATGGGACGTGTTACAGCTGACAGTGAGCAGTTAATCTGACTTCTTACGTTTACAATCATTTTGCAACAGAATTTGACTATTCTTTAATAGATTAGATTAAGCCAACCATTGATCTAGAGAAAACCAAAAAGAAAATACAATTTGAACCAGTAGCAACAATTCGCATAATTCGTCCCTATGTTCCCTTGCCCGTTGACATTCCTTCGGCATTTTAGCCACTAGTTATCTTTCTACTCTTTCATTGAACAAATAGTTTCTGTGTCTCCATGAGGTACTAAGCACTTTACAAAGTACTAGGGGTCGAAGGAAGCAGCCTGATTCCTGCTCCACACATGCTCACAGCATAGAGGAGGGAAAAACAACATGATTGAAGAGACTGACTGCTGTCACACAGGAGTGTTAACCGTGAGAGCACAAGAGGAAGCATAAGCTCGTGTATGCTCAGTCGTGTCTGACTCTCTGCGACCCCGTGGACTGTAGCCTGCCAGGCTTCTCTGTCCATGGGATTCTCCAGGCAAGAATACTGGAGTGGGTTGCCATTTCCTTCTCCAGGGATCAAACCTGCATCTCTTGTATCCCTTACATTTGCAGGCAGATTCTGTACCACTAGCACCACCTGGGAAGCCCTGTGAGAGCATGAAGGAGCAAGGAATGCTACCTGGGTCCTTCACAAAAGCTTGACAGTTGATGGCATTGAGCTGATCTCTGAAGGTTGAATGGCAGTCTATCAGTTTGGGAAGGCATGGTTCCTAGGTGAACCTCAAGGGATTGGAGCCCATAGTGTGTGTAAGGTAAGATCATCAGAGAAGCCCCTATTTGATAGCCCTTTTCCCTCTGAGGGTGGGTCTTCACTGAAGGCGTTGCTGCTGCTGCTGCTAAATCGCTTCAGTCGTGTCCAACTCTGTGTGACCCCATAGACGGCAGCCCACTAGGCTCCCCTGTCCCTGGGATTCTCCAGGCAAGAACACTGGAGTGGGTTGCCATTTCCTTCTCCAACGCATGAAAGTAAAAGGTGAAAGTGAAGTCGCTCAGTCGTATCTGACTCTTAGCCACCCCATGGACTGCAGCCTACCAGGCTCCTCCGTCCATGGGATTTTCCAGGCAAGAGTACTGGAGTGGGGTGCCATTGTCTTCTCCGCACTGAAGGCATTAAGCCTACTTAAATCCCTCTTCTTAATCAACATATGCTGATTGGATGCTCAACCACTGATTGGGTGTGAGAAAAACCATCAGTTGGATATCATGTGGGCATCTATGCAATAAGGAACATAAATCATGATATATGACATTCACAGAACACTCATTATGTGCCAGAAAGCATTCTATCCATTTTTACTTATTTCATCCACACAATCCTTACAACATCTTCTTTTTGCAGCTTTGGAAACTGAGGCCCAGAGCTATCAAAGACATTATCCAAAACTCCTGGACACAAAATAATGACCTTGAGATTCAAACTTAGGTAGCCAGACTCCAGAGCTGTCCTACTGAATATTAAATACCATCCTAACTTGAGTTTCCTGGAATTAGGAAAAGAAAACAAAACTCTGACCTAGAATAACACAACACTGACAATTCATCTCCCAGATTAACCTGGAAGGGAACACAGAAGGTTGAAAATAATCAGAGAAGAGTAAATAGATTTTATGGCTTTTAGGGTAGACACAATGTAGTTCACACTGGGTTATAACATCATTATGTTATTTTTTTCTTGGTTAAACAGGCTATGTGTGCGTAGTCAGGTAAACAATATATGATCCCATCGATTTGGTCCCTTTTTCTCCTCCACTCACTCCAAAATAAGAGTGGGATTTTTGCTTTCTTCATACTAAGATGCAGATTACAATGATATGGTATTTAGCAAGGTCTTTATAATTATGACTTAAGTAAAAATGCATCTTTTAGTTACAACCTCAGAGATTGTTTAAACTTTCTTTACATTATTTAGGTAGAAAAGCAGAGCATGTCCAGTAAGTACGGCAAGGAGACTAGATTAGCCCTCCCAGCTCCCCCTTCAGCCATCTCCCCCCTACCCCAAGCACTAGCAATTCAATCAAGAGCAGTAGCTGTCTGTGATGCTCAAACCCTTGTCTAGAGAATATTCAGTCTGACTCCATCTAGATGAGAATAGCATTAGAGTGAACAATCAGAAGTTGAATCAGAATGGTCAGTGGTGGTCTTCCCTTCAGAATGGCCTTAGGATGACTCTCCCAGGTGGGGTAATGAATGACTTAACATCTTCATGATTTCTCATCACCATTTAGAGCTGAATTCTTCAGCAGTGGCTAGTGGACCACAGCCAGCCCTATAATGTGTTTTTGCTTAACTCACTATTTTAAATGAATGAGTGATGAACAAATACTACACTAAAATATTCAGAGATTTCCATAAAAATCTGGTTTTCCAATTTCCTGTGAAGTCAGAAGGCCTGGCAACAACAGCCCACTTTTCTGCATGGTGCCTGTCAACAACTTGCTGTAGTTTACTAGAAGCAACACCACTGAGATGGGACATTCCTTACCCTATGCATGTGGCCTGTTTCACTCAAGGTATCTGTCTGGCCCCAGTCTGGATTTGTTTTTGAATACTGACTTAGAGCATTGGGAAGAATGAAACCTAATTTTCACAGACTACTCTCCTACATATTTGTATGGCTATTTGCTAAGTGATAACTATGTCAGAGCAAATGATTGAACCATGGCTAAATCAGGCAGCAAGCACTGAACAAACATCATATGTGTTTATGTTTCTATTTTGATTGTGTATAGTCTTTTATTTCCAACATAAATCAAAGCCTGTCGGAAGAATTTATCTATCAATGTGATTAATGCAAGAAATTATATGTGAACTACTTAGCTCCCTGGGGTGAAATTCAACTACTCCTGCAATGTGCAAAGAATACTCATGTTTCCTAATATTAATAATCAGAAAAGAAACCCTTGGGTTAAATGATTAACCAAGAAGGTAGTCCCTTAAATAAAGTGTGGTGTCTATGTGCAAAATCTATAAAAATTATACCCAGCAACGGGAAAAGCATCCAGATTTAAGGAAGACCTAATGTAATGAAAGGTTTTCCTGAGATACAAAAAAACAAAAATATAACCTGTTAAATTAAGAAATGGGTATCATGTTGTCAAGCCATTGTTCTTTTAATTAAGTATAATAGACTTTTAGGCAAAATTAACATAACACATTTTTCACATGTTTAGCCACCTGGCAAAATCTTATCTGTCAAAAGCCACATCAAGCAGCTTCTGTGAAGCATTTAAACAAAACTCCATCTCTCCTTTGTAGCTCCCCATGATGATCTCAATCCTCAGTTGCCGTATTTAATTTACTTAAGTATGACTATTAGTTACATGCTAACTTTTCTTTTAAAATCGTGAGCTATTTGGTAACAGAAAAGTAAGTCAACTTCTTTAACGTGGATGAATAAATACATGAATGAATATTAAGTAATCAAGCTTTAAGCAAGCTTTGGGAGGCAACTGTATAGCTATGAAAACAGCACTGAATATATTTGAAATATTTAGAACTAAACTTTGTGTCTGTCACCTACAGCTTTGAGACACTGAACAAGGAATTTTACAGATGGACAGATATATTTCCTAATCTATTTGCTAATGGGGCTATTGTGAACATCTAACGACATATTGCCTATAAAAGTAACTTGAAATCGTTAAGAGTTTATCAAGTATACGGGGCTCACGGACATGAATTCTATCATTTTCAGAAACCCATAACAATCATTTGCATTCATCTTCAGCTAAAACTTGCAAATACGGCCAGTAACATTTTTGTTTTTATATTTGTCAGTCGGGGCTCTCTCAACAGAGACATTCCATAGTGTCCATATTGTTTCCATGGGTACCTCTGTGAAAAACCAAAATGGTGGTGCATTTTCAAGTTACTCAGACTTGACATTCGATTTCTGGTGGGAGCAGGGGATGGAAACAAAGAATTCTGAAGTAAGTGAAAAGAAAATGATTGCAGGTTTCCAATCAAAGAATACAAAACAAATCTAAATTCTTACCATTCATAATGGGAGAGGTGGAGAATACATGTTGGGGTGAGCATAATTATGCAGAAATTCTATTTATTCTCAAAAAACCAATGACCATGGAGCCTCAGTACTCTCATGTGTAAATTGGGAATGATGATAAATAGGCTTTCAGGTGTTGGGGATTAAATGAAATAACCTATATAGGGCATCTGGTACAGCATCTGGCACATTCCTTTTGGAGGGAAATGTTCAGCCTCCCTAGGTATGCTGACAAGAGAGAGCTAGATTGGCAGTCTATGGTGTGCCTAGGGGAAGATTTAATGTTGCCTTTCATGTGGCACCCAGCCGCAGCAGTCTTTAAGGGAAGTTATTGCATCTGGCCCCAGAAGCTGAGCTGACATATCTGACAGGGCCCAAAGTGCAGTTCTCCCTGGGGTGTTGTAACCGAGACAAGACAGGGCAGGTGGCAGTAATTGGCATCACATCCACTCAGGGATTGGATATAACATGGATTACCATGGAATTCTCTTTTTAAAAGAGAGGCTCCTATGAATCTTAGCCAGTTCTAAACCCTTTGATAATTATTTCTATCATCAATTACACAGCTGAAGGTTGAAAGGAAAGGCCATATTTTCTTGGGAATAAGCAGATTTACCCTACTGTTCTCGAATAGAACAGTGGTATTAATAGCTAGCAGTTTCCCATCACTATTATACTACTCAGAGTTATACATCAGTGCTTGGACCCAGAGGGTACCACTTCGTTTCCTGATACACTTCACCATGTAAATTCTAAAATTCTAAGTTCCCTATACACATCATGCCCTTCCACATTTTCATGCCTTGCTTCTTGTAGATCCTTCAACTTAAAAAAAAAAAATCTGTTCCATTTTCCACTTCTATAACATCAAACATCTTTAGGAGGCAGCAAAGACTAAACCCAGATCCTAGGGCATAAGGCTTGTCCTTTCTAATCCTCAGTTGTGTGCAAAATAGGAGCAAAACCCTACCATGTGGGGTCAGAACATGTATGTAACAGCCACACAGAATTTGGCGGAAGTAACTCCAATGTGCTTAGGTCTCTGCAAACCAGCCCTGCCCCTCCACCTTGAAATTAATGGCAGCATATTGCTACATGTTTCAAAGAGAAGATAGATATTAATAGGTGGGGAACTGTGGTGTTGGAGAAGACTCTTGAGAGTCCCTTGGACTGCAAGGAGATCCAACCAGTCCATTATGAAGGAGATCAGCCCTGGGATTTCTTTGGAAGGAATGATGCTAAAGCTGAAACTCCAGTACTTTGGCCACCTCATGTGAAGAGTTGACTCATTGGAAAAGAGTCTGATGCTGGGAGGGATTGGGGGCAGGAGGAGAAGGGGAGACAGAGGATGATATAGCTGGATGGCATCACTGACTCGATGGACGTGAGTCTGAGTCAACTCCGGGAGTTGGTGATGGACAGGGAGGCCTGGCGTGCTGCGATTCATGGGGTCGCAAAGAGTCAGACACGACTCAGTGACTGAACTGAACTGAACTGAAATAGATAGACAGACTAATGATAGATTCCAAAAGCAATACTTGAAAATGTGGCATTTGCTGACGGTTTTCTGGGGAATCAAAGGATATGGTTCCCTTACTTAGCAGCATTCACCTTCAACAGGTACTTTTCAGCTCTGTCATCTCATAGCTTAATTCTATTCTGAGTGGAGAAAGAAGAGGATATTACATTTATAAACAAAAATATCAAATGAAAAATAACTTTTTAATAGCAATTATTTTTAAAGGTCTGTCTCTATTAGTTAGGGTTCTTTAGAAAAAATATATGTGTGTATGTGTGTGTGTGTGTGTATGGCTTCCAAGTGGTGCTAGTCAAGAACCTGCCTGCCAATTCACGAGACTTAAGAGATGCAGGTTCACTCCCAGGGTCAGGAAGAGGGAATGGCAACCCACTCCAGTATTCTTGCCTGGAGAATCCCATGGACTGAGGAGCCTGGTGGGCTACAGTCCATGGAGTTGCAAAGAGTTGGACACAACTGAAGTGACTTAGCACACACACCCATGTGTGTATATAGATTTACTTTAAGGTACTGTTTCATGAGATTTTAGAAACTAAATCCCATGATCTGCCATCTGAAAGATGAGCAAGGCCAGTGATACAGTTCAAAGACCTCAGAACTGATGGTGTAGACTCTAGTCTGGGTCTGAAGTCTTAAGAACTAGGAACATGAAAATAGATTATTTCCAGGATGGTAGTCAGGCAGAGAGTGAATTCAACCTTCTTCCATCTTTTTGTCCTATTCAGGCTCTCTATGAATCAAATAAATAAGTGATAAATGGTTGGATTAATGTGGCCTATCTCTTTGAAGAAGGCCATCTGATAGTCTTAATCCACCAATGCAAATGCTAATCTCGTTAGGAAATACCCTCACAGACACACTCAGAAACGATGTTCAACTTTTATCTGGGTGGCCAAAGGCCCAGTCAAGCTGGTGCATAAAACTAACCATTATAGTCTCCAAAGGCTTATACTGGGAGTTTGTGAAGAGTAATGGACTTGGGGTAGGTACTTTTACCTCTACTTCTCATAATGACATTGACACAATTTCTTCTTACTCTGGGTGGGAGATATGAAACTGGGCTTCTTCAAATAATTTCCCCTTCTCACCTGCTGTTTGGAATCACTGATTTAACAAACATTTATTAAGCACCCACTCTCTGTGAGGTAACAGTAAGGAAAAAAGGAAAGATGATAAGAGAGAAGTTAGGCCCTGCTCTCATGTAGATTATACTTTAATGTAGGAAAACACATTCACACCAGTTAACATACTGCAACCATGCAATAAGTGTACATGTGGCTATAAAAAATATAACGGGAAGATCTATTTTATATGAGAGTGGGGGCACAGAAAAAGCCTCTAACAATGATTATGTTTCTTAGAAACGAACGGCTTACTTTCTAATAGGCATGTGTTCTGTTCTTCATTTCTCTTTTCCTCCCTTCCTCTCTCCCCTCCTTTTTTTTTTCTTTTCATTTTGGTTATAAAAGATAAAACACAAAAATGACCCATTTAAAAAAAAAATCTAGACAACAAGTCTTCACCTATGACTTCCCAACAGCAGAATTCAAAAATAAAGAAATAATAGTCCTAGTGAAATTGGGCTTGGCTCACCTGTCCTCAGAGCACAGGGAATGATTATTCAGACAGACCTGGAAGCTACAATAGATTTGGTCGCTGTCAAAAAGACAGAGAAGCTGAAGAATACACATTTAATAATAGCCCCAAGTAGATAAGCAGACCCATTTTCTAAATTAATAATAATAATTGCAGTGATATGATGATAATAGGCTATGAACCATGTGCCAGTTCCGGTTTGAGGGATATCCTGTACACAGTGTCCTTTAATGCTGATAACAGTCTATTTTATTCACATAAATGTCCAAATGGCTTTGTCTAAAGAGCCATACAAAAACTCTCAGCTGGCTCTGGTCAGTAAACTCTCAGGGAAGCTGAGAGAGAGGCCTGGCAGGGAGATCTGCAGTGAGTGGGGCTGGTGTCATGGTTCCAGGTGAGGACAGAGAAGGAGGATTCAGTCATCTCCAGGTGTAAAAGCCAGCAAGATGCCAGAGAATATTCTTAGTTCCTGCACAAATTTCAATTTATTGTTTAATCTTTCACCCAACAAAAAGTATTTTGAAATCAAACATATGATATATCAGTAAGTAATTACAATTAGCCTTTATAGATATAGTACTATTATATTACCATGGACAAAGATGCTGGGATGCAGAGAGGATTATCCAGCCTACAGTCATCTGCTGCTGCACACAGAGGCCCAAGGTTGGGAAAGAGTATCCCATAGGCTCTTCTGATCTAAGTCCAGATCTTTTGTTTTCCATATAGGAAAAGTGGAAAAGGGAAGCCATGCAAAGGGAATAACCAGCTCAAGGTCACATAGTAGGATCAAAGCCACAACCTATACCACATTGTTGGACTCCTAGGCTCAACAGCATTTCAACGTGCTAAGCTACCTGTTTCAGAGATCAGACTGACCCTTGGGTCAGCTGCCCCTTTAAAGGTTGAAACTGAGTTAAATCCTCCACTGATCACTACTCAGGAAAGATAGCTGGGGAATGGCCCATCACATATCAAAGCCAGACAAAAGAATATGCGTGACTCAGTGCAAATCATATCTACTTTCAGAAGAGCAAGTTAGAGCCTAGGCTTGTCCCATTAAAGGGGAAATAGCATTTTCTCCATGTGCAAGAAATTGTGATAATTAAATCAGGATCAAGTTGCTTTTCTCTCTCACATGTAAGCTGTCACATCCAGCAACTCTCACCATCACCCACAAAAAGAAAATAAAGCTACTTAGATTTATTTTGTTTCTATGAAGCATGGGCTTGATGAATTGTGCACTTTCTATCCATTTCTTAAGGGTGTTTTACAAAAGGCAAAAAGATTACTCCCAGAGTACTGGGACAGTTTCTCAAAAATACAAGCAAACAGTTCAAGTGTCAACGAGCAGAGTACAAAACAAAGGAGTACTCTAGAAGCCATCCGAATAAACTGGGTTTTAATACTACTCTACGTGTAGCCTTAGGCAAGAAACACGGTTCTTCTAGACTTTGGTTTCTTCTTCCATAAGAAGATGAGCTCTGATGTCTTTAGTGGCTCTGCCTTTCTGAAAGTTTCTAATTAAGAATATGTATAAACTACCACATATAAAAAAGATAGCTAGTGGGAAGCTGAGGCATAGCACAGGAAGCTCAGCTCAGAGCTCTGTGATGACTTAAATGGGTGGGATGGAAGAGGTGGGAGGGAGTTTAAGAAGGCAAGGATATATCTATATGTATAGCTGACTCATGTTGTTATACAGCAGAAACTAACACAATATTGTAAAGCAGTTATACTCCAATTAAAAAAAGAAAAGAATATGTGTAAAGTACATAAGGTTATTCCAAGGCACAGGAGTACAGGTCATCTCTGGAGTGGAAAATCAGGGTTCATACAAGAGATGATTGTTGGATAGTCGAAGGTACCCAACGAGTCCACAAGGTATTCATAACCCAGTCAAGTGTCAAAGGATCATTGAGGGGAAATTCCACTCTCATCCCCAGGCTGTTTTCCTATGAATCCCCATCCAATTTAAGCACATAAAAAGGGCCTTTTTTATGTTAATATTTGCATATCCCAACTCTAACATTTCCCACCAAAATAGAATACTTTTGTACCCCCATCAATTCGTCACAAGAGGATGTCTAAAATCCACACATTTATAAATTAAAAGTACAAGGTACAATTTGTATCACTCTTAAAGAGGGCAAAAAAGAGGGGAGGGTGTGAGTAGTCTAAAAACATCATGTAAGAAATAGAATAAATTATATGGCAGTAAGATTAATGTTCCTAATACTTGCTGAAACTTAAATTCAAGATGGTATGAATTCAAGGAATAAAAATGACTGTATCTATGAAATTTTGAATTTTAAAAAGAGCTCTTTTATAGGCTTCATCTAATTTGTAAGTACTTTTTAATTTTTAAAATAACACAGTGTAAAATTAATTTTTGTATGTGAGTACAGCTCTATGCATTTTAACACAAAGAATAGATCTGTGCGGTCACCACCAAGCCACAGGAGCATCAGGCTCATCACTCTGGATAACTCCCTCACACTACTCGCTTCCAGTCATCATCTTCCCCCACACGTGAGCCCTAGCAACCTCCTGATGTGTTGTAAGTTTACACAGCACCATGTTTGAAACTTCCTTCATTCACCTATGGGATTCATTCATGGGCTTGTGTTTATCAAAATTTCATTTATTTTTATTGGTAAGTATTATTTCATCCCATGGAGGCACTGCAGTTTACCTATTCTCCCATGAAGAACATTTGGGTTGTTTACAGTTAGGGGCAGTTACAGGCACAGCTGCTGTAAACATTCATGTATAAAGTTTCGTGTGAACAAACACATCTATTTACCCAGGGTTAAATACTTAGGAACAGGCCACACTGTATGCATAGATTTAATTTTATAATAAATTGTTAAACTCTTTTCCAGAGTGCCTGAACTACTCACAGGTATCTGAATGAATGCACACATTTTCTGCCACCGTTCCCCACCTGCCTCCTGGTTCAGCCCCACCCTCTTGCACGTATATCCTACCGTATTGCCCAGCCAAACCAAAGGATTTGCATGTGTTAGAGACCACCATGGTCTCTCACTTTTAGGCCTTTGTTCCCTCTGCCTGAGATGGCTGACCTTCCTAGAAAACTTAGCATTTTTGAAACAGAGTTCAGGCCAAAATTCTCTTAAGTCTTTCTTGATTTTCATTCAAGCAGGATAATGTTTTCTGCATTGCTCTCTAATCATGCTTCTTCCACCAAATCCTGACTGTAAATAAGCAGTAACAGTGAAGTGTTTGATGTTCGACCTTCATTCATTCACTTACTCATTCACACCTTCAGCAAATATTTATTGAGGATCTACTATGCTCCAGGCATTGCCTAGATATTCAGGTTAAAGCCCAGTCTGGCGTCTGGCACAAGGTCAGGAGAGGTATTCTGGGTGCAGAGCATAAACAACATGGCTAAGGTTACACATGCTTTAAAAATTAAAACTTAGATCTATTGCTCATCCAGCTGCCTTTCAATTAAACATACGTAACCCCAGGGGCAACTGCATTATTCTAAAAGTTTCTTTGCAGGGAAGGAACTGTTTTATTAATCTTTATATCACATGAGCTAACATGTGAGTACTCAGTAAATATTTGCTGGAATGCATTGAGTCGGTAGTGGAAACTGTATTTTACAGTGTTAGGTTTGCCATTTGATACAAAACCAAGCTTTTTTTTTAAATATTTTATTGGACAATAAACTTCTTGTTTTTATATTGAAAGATTTTTGTCCAACAAAAATTATGTCTCCTCATCATAGTCAAGGTTTCCTTAAACATAAAATAAAACATATCCTCTCATTTCATATTTCATGTAGTAAGCATATTTCCTCCATGGCAGCTCATTTTCTTTGGCATCTGAGATTTGCTCAAATAATTGACTGTAGTCTGCAACAGCAGTTTGTAATGCCTGTGGTAGTGCCTAGATAATAAGACATTGTGGTAATTTGGTCATTTTGTTCAAATAGCTGGCAGGTTTAATAAATGCCCATTGAAACTGTTATTTAACTAATGTATCATTTATTCATCAAACACTGAGTGCCAGCACCATAGTAGGCGCTGATACTGTAGAGATGAATAACACATTGTCCTGATCATTCTGAATAAGAAAAAGACACTGTGTAATCTAGTCCAGGAAGGATGGGGACAAATGGTTAGTAAAGCAATGCATTCCACAGAGATTTGAAGATTACCACCTACCTCTATATCTTTGCCTGCTTATTCTTTTGTTTCAAGTTCAACAAATGCAAATCCCTTAGGGTTTCTTGTAGATGACAGTAAAGGGTGTTGGATTTAGCCAGCATTTCTCAGATACTCTCTGCATCTAAGCATGATTAATACTCTTTTGAAGCACTCCTAAAATGCAGCTAGATGTGAGCAAGAATGTTTTAAAGCAATCTAAAGTCAAAAATTGCCTTAACTAGGTACTTGAAATATTAGACCTTCACTCTGTCCTATGTGCTAGAGAAGGAAATGGCACCCCACTCCAGTACTCTTGCCTGGAAAATCCCATCGACGGAGGAGCCTGGTGGGCTGCAGTCCATGCGGTGGCTAAGAGTCGGACGCGACTGAGCGACTTCACTTTCACTTTCCACTTTCATGCATTGGAGAAGGAAATGGCAACCCACTCCAGTGTTCTTGCCTGGAGAATCCCAGGGATGGGAGAGCCTGGTGGGCTGCTGTCTATGGGGTCGCAGAGTTGGACACGACTGAAGCGACTTAGCAGCAGCAGCAGCTGTCCTATGTGCTAGTTACAACTAAATTACTGTCTACAGTATGTTAATATGTGTAACAACCACCACCATGTCTTTCCAAATGGAGCCCACAGTTTAAGTGGAAAATAAAAAAGCCTGTGATGATACTATGAGAGTATAAAGAACAGAGTAATTAGCTTTGTTTGAAGGGAAGGAGTCAGCAGTGACTTCATAAAGGAAAAGATACTTAATTGAGTCTCAAAGGATTATTAGGTGTTTATCAGACAGACAAGGGACCAAAAGGGTTATAGAGGAAAGCAGGGAATTATGCAGAGCATGATATTTGGAAAAAAATAAGTATTTAATGATGGTTTGATGAGCTGATAGAACCTATTGCCAGTAGACTATATGGAATCTTCCTCTATCTTTTCCACTGAGGCATTTCAAAACATTGAAGAGTGCCTCACTCACATTAGATGCTAAATAAATACTTGTCAAATGAGAAGCAAGAAAGATTGGCAAGAAGGAGGCCACACACACACACTCTTCCATGTTTATCGGATTTTCACAAATGCCGAGGTATGGACACAGCTTAAGTGCATATCAGTGGGTGAATAAGCCAAAACAATGTGCCATATATATAAATGGAATATTATTCAGCTTAACAAAGAATGAAATCCTGCCACTTCCAATAACATGGATAACCTGGAGGGTATTATGCTGAATGAAATAAGTCAGGCTGCTTCCCTGGTGGCTCAGACGGTAAAGCGTCTTCCTGCCCTGCGGGAGACCCGGGATCGATCCCTAGGTCGGGAAGATCCCCTGGAGAAGGAATTGGCAATCCACTCCAGAACTCTTGCCTGGAAAATCCCATGGATGGAGGACCCTGATAGGCTACAGTCCATGGGGTCGCAAAGAGTCAGACACGACTGAGCGACTTCACTTTCACAGTGGTGGGAAAAACGCAGAGAGGTTTGTATAAGGGTTCAAACGTTTAGTTATAAGATGAATAAGATCTGAAGACCTAAACTATAACATAGTAACTGTAGCCAAAGACACTGTACTGTTTAACTGAAATTTGTTAAGAAAGTATAAGTGTTTTTATCATTAAATAAATAAATATGTGATGTTATGAATATGTTAATTAGAGGGAATTCTTTCACAATGCCTGCATATAACAAAGTTGTGTTCTATAAACATATTATAATTTTTATCTGTCAATTGTATCTCATTAAATTCAGAGAAAAATCTACAAATGAATCCTGCTGGCCTGGGGAATACCAATTCTGTGGCTACATCCTCCAACTGCCCAGATAGAGAAAAGGAAGTTCCATGTGCATCTTTGGTGATATTAGCTCCAGATCTCCTACCTTGGTATGGATTAGGAGGATGGTGATGCCCTGGAGCCAGCTTGTATTGGGAATTTTGCTATCCGGAGGTTTTGCTAGCCAGTTGTTAAATACTGCCATCCTTGAAATCAACCATAATGGGAGTATTCACATGACAAAGATCAACAAAAGCTACAGAGCAGGGTTGCTTTTGTTTTCTGAGAGCTGGTTCATACACCTGAGTGGAAAACTGATTAGAAGCTGCCTTTTTGTAGAAAGTTAAGTGGCTCAGTTGTGTCCAGCTCTCTGCGACCCCATGGACTATACAGTCCATTTCCATGGAATTCTCCATGGAATTCTCCATCTCCATGGAATACTGGAGTGGGTGGCCTTTCCCTTCTCCAGGGGATCTTCCCAACCCAGGGATCAAACCCAGGTCTGCCACATTGCAGGTGGATTCTTTACCAGCTGAGCCACAAGGGAAGCCCAAGAATACTTGAGTGGGTAGCCTATCCCTTCCTCAGGGGGTCTTCCTGACCCAGGGATTGAACCAGGGTCTCCTGCATTGCAGGCGGAAGAAAGGCTACCCACTCCAGTATTCTGGCCTGGAGATTTCCATGGACTGTAGAGTCCAGGGCGTCGCAAAGAATTGGACACAACTGAGCGGACTTTCACTTTCACTTTTGGAGAAAACCTACTGTTTTCCCTTTGAGTACATGCTTTTCTGGGCAACACATGAAGAGAAGTCGTGAGGAACATGAAGAATTCCCAAAGCTATCCCTTGATTTTATGACTTCACTTGGTTGACCAGTTGAACCACGACAAGTCCACTTTGGGATGGAGTAGAATTTTTCCTATAAAAGGAAATGCAAAGGGGATCCCAAGGGTGGACGCCTCCAATCTTCTCTAAGTATATATGATTAAGCTGAAACACACAGGGTGTGATATTATTGATGAAAACAGTCTAGGACCAATTGACCCATGTCTGTAAAATTACAAAATGGTGCTATATCTACCAACATTTGTTTTCCAGTATGAATGCAGTTGTGTTTTACATTATGAATTGTGGGCCTGCATAATCTTCACTCCTGGAGAAGATGAAAGCTTACATATTACATGTCTTCCCAACTCCCACAGCTCCTCTCTTAATCAGATAAGCCTTTCTAGCAATTATAAAAAGCTATCCAGTTGTAGCAAGGCTTTGTGAAACTCTTCAATGCTCCCCAGTCTGTCTTACATCTTGTGTATCACCCAGCCCTCCTGGATCCTCTCACGTTGCCACAACCCACTTTTATGCTCAGCCACATTTCCTCAGTACCTTACAATCATTTTGTTCTGTATTTTTGGCTCATCGTCAGGTAGAGAGACAAGAGTAGCCAGCTGTGGAACATGGTTTACTTAGAGGAGTCCTTGCAGGAAAAAAATACCTTGACTTTGAGAAAGTAAAGGATCCCTATCAAGTTTTTATATGACTTTACATATGGCCGTGCATTGAGATTCGGGCATTAGCCTTGCCCATCTGAAGTCAGTTTGTCTTGGGTTTGGATCTGAGTGGACTCTGCCATATCTCACCTTTGAGACCCTGCCTAACCTATTCAACATTTCCCCGCCTCATGTCCTCACCTGGAATATGGAGATAAAACGCAGCAGAGGCTTGTGAGTGTTGGCCAAACTAAATGGTGTATGCACGGTGCCTGGCATAAAGTAAGAACTTAATAACTGTTTTTTGGCTTATTTTTTAATGCTATAAAACCTTAGCTCAAGGGAAATTTATGTCACATATGGTCTTCTCTGTAGATTATAGCATAGAATGCTATAGTTATTTATAAGACAAGCATATAAGACAGAGAAGGTCAACAATACAGTTATATAAACACTGATAACAACAAACACTAACAGACTTAACAGCAGTTACCAAGCTCCAGGAACTCTTCTAAATGCTTTACATAATCTAACTCATTTAATCAACAAAATAACCCTATGAAGGTTCATTTCCAATTGATAGATCAAAGGAACGGAGGCCAAGTTTAATTCACCCAAGTTCACCCAGCCAGAAAGCTACAGAGCCAAGATTTAAACTCAGGGAGTTTAGAATCTTTGCCCCAAACCACTAAACCATCTAGCCCTTTACAACAAAGAAAACATTTTTATGTACATTGTCTCACTGACTTCACAAAACCCTGGGAAATAAGCCACTTCAGAAATTCCCTGGCATTCTTCCCTTTGGGCTTCAGCTTGATTTGCTGTCCCTGAATCTTAGCTGTAGCTCTGCCCAGGGCTTTCAGAATTCAGTTGTGTTGCCTTGAAGTTGGAGACTGAACTTCCTGGTTGATTTCTAGAACTGTAAAATACACGGCCATCCCTGAGCCAGCCTCTGCTGGCCTCCATGTGATCAACAACTTAAGTGTTGTTGTTTTTTTTCATTGGAGTATGATTGCTTTACAATGCTGTGATAGTTTCACAAGAAAGTGAAACAACCATATGTACACATATATCCCCTCCCTCTTGAGCCTCCCTCCCACCACCCACCCATCCCATCCCTCTAGGTCATCACAGAGCACCGAGCTGAGCTCCCTGTGCTACACAGTAGCTTCCCAGTAGCCATCAATTATAGCCTGGTGGGCCACAGTCCATGGGGTCGCTAAGAGTCTGACACGACTGAGCGATTTCACTTTCACTTTTCACTTTCATGCATTGGAGAAGGAAATGGCGACCCGCTCCAGTGTTCTTGCCTGGAGAATCCCAGGGACGGGGGAGCCTGGTGGGCTGCCGTCTATGGGGTCGCACAGAGTCGGACACGACTGAAGCGACTTAGCAGCAGCAGCAGCAGTGTATATATATGTCAATGCTACTCTCTCAGTTCATCCCACCTTCTCCTTCCCTGTGTCTGCAAGTCCATTCTCTACATCTGTGTCTATTCCTGCCCTGCAAATAGGTTCATCTGTACCATTTTTCCAGATTCCATATATATGCATTAATATACTATATTTTTATCTTTCTGACTTACTTCGCTATATGACAGACTCTAGGTCCATCCACTTCCTACAAATGGCTCAATTTAGTTCCTTTTTATGGCTAAGTAATATTTCATTGTATATATGTACCATATCCTCTTTCTTTGTTCATCTGTCAATGGACATCTAGGTTGCTTCTCATGTCTTGGCTACTATAAATAGTGACAGTCTGGGGTTTTAATCAAGGCTCTTTGGGTAGCAAGTAAAACAAATAAAAAACATTCTGCACAAACAAGCTTAATCAGAAAAAAACTAGGAAGTGTAGAATCTAATAAAAGGAGATAGAGATATTCGATGGAACCCAAAGAAAAGGAAACACAGAAAAGATTAAAACCGAGAAGCTGAAATCTGACAGGAAAACCAAACCTCAACATCCCTTGGCCCCTCTCTCAATGACATCATGCTTCAGCCCATGTTTTGTTTACATTTCCTTTAATTTTTTTCTTTCTACAAACTGGTTTTCTCTCCTTTCCTGGATGTCCACACAGAATGGTCATCTTATACCTCCAAAGTTCATATGCTTCTCATATGAGACCAGCGGACTCTAACACCTTGAATTCCCATTTTAAATTCTACGTTGGGAGAATATGCTTAAGCTCTGGGAGGACTGTGTGTCCACTCTTGATTCTGTACCTGTACGGAAGTGTTGGGAAAATAGGGTCACACAGTAAAATTCTAGTGGACAAAGCAAAGCCCATGCCTGTTGAAAGACAGCATTTGTTACAAAATGACATATCACTTGTTGGCTGGGCAGAGACCCCAGGAAAAACATACCATAGAAAGGTCTACTTGATTCAAATCTCCCTTCACTGAGGAATTAGTGACATTCCTCAGTTCTGTCCTTCTCTTTGCCATTAAGGTCCTGATGACTATATTATTCACTGGGATTCTTGCAGATGGCTTTTTATCATAGCAATGGAGAATCTTCTTCAACATAAAATTCTCCATCAGAACACAGCTCAATATGGGCAGTGTAACCTAACAGACGCTGTAATAAATGGAGAACATCCTCCAAACTGTGAACTGTTTTTCAAGATGAGAGTTTAAAATGTTCTCCTATTTTAAAATTCAGATTTTTCAAATGCACATTTACTTATCACAGGGTGGAATCTTTGTCACTCTTAGAAAAAGAAACTCTGCAGATTCTAGCTTCAAGTCAGAACATTTTTTACACTCAGAAAATATTCTCTGCTTGCAGAAATATTACTGAGAGCAGGAGATGACTGTTTCTGCTGCTCAAAGCTGTCTCTTTGCCAGGTGGTTTTAAAAATCATTAGTTGTATACCAAAAGTACTTATTTAACACATTTTTCCTTAAATCACATTAGTTTTTTTTTTAAATCCTTGAAGAATAATTTAAACTGAGTATAAAGCATGGGTTTCTGCTCAGCTCTTCTCTCTGATAGCGAGTTGGGCTTAACATAACCAGGTATTAGAAATCCCACATCTTCTCTTCCTTACCCGAGAACTTCACAAAGTGATTTAATCTCTCAGAGCCTCATTTCCCCATTTTAAAATAAAGATAACCATGCCTAAGGATAAGGAAACATGTAAGATTCTTAGCAGAGACCCTGTACTTATAGCATAAACTCCATAAATATTTGTTATCTATTTGCCTAACCATTTCTTTGTCTCTGAGCCCATTTTATTTTACACTGGCCCATTTAATGAGAGGAGTTAATACTTTACTAACCTGAGATTTACAGGACATTTTACTAATTGGCTGTACATCCGAACATATACATGTGCCAGGTAACACTGGAGAAAAGAAGGTACAATTACTTCTGGCAAGAAATAGCTCCTATCATGTGTCTATAACCAAACACAAGATATTACATTGTAATCAGAAAAAGACCTGGGATTGTATGAGAGGACCTGTGTTACACTGCCATTCCTCCCAACCCAAACCCTACCTCTACCACCCCAAAGACCATCAAGGTACCAACTCATAGTCCCTTGTCTATGTGGTCCCCAGAACAAAAATTACTGATGTGTGTTATGGTTCACTTAAATTTCTTCAACTACTAGTGAGTCTTCTCAGTTTTTCTTAGGTTAATTTGCTAGTTTTATTTCCCTTTTCTAATTACAACTTCATGTCTCATCTATTATTCTGTTCACTGATAATCTTCCTTTCATCAGTTTGTAAGAGACCTCACTTATGACATTGTCTGCCGAATATGTCATAGTGTTTCCAACTAATTGTTTGATTCATCCATGTTCCTTTTTAATCAACATGGTGTTTAAAACTTTAGATATTCAAAACAAGATATTTGGTTTCAAAATTTGTTTTTTTTTTTTAATTTTCTATTCACTTCATCTTTAGGAAAATGTTATAGTTAAATGACTATCACCAATTACTGTAGGATAGCTTAGGGCCACCTCAGTAAGTAGAACTTACTAAGTGAAACACAAATAAACAAATTTGAGTTAATGAGAAGAATTCAACACAAATGATGTCCATCCAGAAGCAGAGAATCTGTCCCAAAGTAAAAATTTAGATTTGATCTGAGGCTGTTTAAAAACTGCACTTTCCAATGAGCTGCCCAAATGAACAGGAACCAGATGCAGAGGGGTAGGGGCCCTTCTACAAGGACTGGAGCAAATTGTGAAGGCTTAACCAGAGCAGGGGAGAAGGTGATGGCAGCCCGCTCCAGCACTCTCGCCTGGAGAATCTCAAGGATTGGGGAGCCTGGTGGGCTGCAGTCCATGGTGTCTCTAAGAGTCGGACATGACTGAGCAACTTCACTTTCACTTTTCACTTTCATGCATTGGAGAAGGAAATGGCAACCCACTCCAGTGTTCTTGCCTGGAGAATCCCAGGGATGGGGGAGCCTGGTGGGCTGCCGTCTATGGGGTCGCACAGAGTTGGACACGACTGAAGCGACTTAGGAGCAGCAGCAGCAATCAGAGTAGGAATTGATGCCAGAAGATTCATGGCCCTGAGCTGCTAGCCTAGGACACTTCCAATTGCCCTGTCTAGAGAATGGACTAGCTTTGATTCAAGTCCCTTTCTGCTACACAGTGTGCCCAAGGTAAGGTTGCAATAAAGCAGCCAATAAAAACCCATGTAGCCACACAGAATCCACTTACCATCAGCAGGAAAGGACCTCATATGTCTTAAGTACCTGCTATGTGACAGGCATCTTATCTTCCTTATCTCATATAATTTTCACAATAATACTCTGTGATGTAACTCATTATTCCCATTTCACAAATTAGGAAACTGAGTCTCAGAGAGATGAACTGGTGTAGTAAATATTAAACAGCTAATAACTGGTGTTGGGAAACGGGAACTCATGTCTGATTATCAAATATATTTTTCTATTTATTGTATCATAGAATTCCTTCTCCAATATTTTGGCCACCTGATGTGAACAACCAATTCTCCAGAAAATAACCTGATGCTGGGAAAGCTTAAAGGCAGAAGAAGAAGAGGGCGACAGGGGATGAGATGGTTGGATGGCATCACCAATGCAATGGACATGAACTTGAGCAAACTCCAGGAGATGGTGAGGGACAGGGAAGCCTGGCTTGCTGCACTTCATGGGGTCATGAAGAGTCGGACATGACTTGACAATTGAACAACAAGAAGAACTTGTGGCCAAAGACTCCTCCAAAAAGCCAAATTATTTTTAGTCAAAATATACTTCTCATTGTCTGGTGATGAGTATCATCTCTCTACTCTAGAACACATGGCTTTCTTTCACTTTGAATATCTGCACATATTTGTAGCCAGAACATCCATCCATCTCTGACACTGCGGTGGGAAGTCCCAGGACTGCCTAAAATAGGCTACAGTTCTTTGAGCTGAGCTAAAAATAAGAGCCAGTCTCCTTGAGGGACTTGCTCTCCCACTGTAACTGCTATTTCATTAGTGGAAAACACTGCATTGCCCTTTCCCTGACCTCCTTTGCAAAGAAGGAAATGTTTCTCTCCACCAAGCCTTCCAAGTCTAAAAGACAGCTAATGAGGTCATATGGTCCAAACACCTGCATCAGGGCAGTATCCTCTTTAGGAGAGGGACATGGTTAAAGGAATAAATATGATTTAATTATGGGAATAGAGATGAAAAATATAATAGAATAACAAAAGTAATCATAGTGAACATTAATTAAATGTCTGTTATGTATTCGACCATAACACAATATTAAGTCTGAAGAAATTTTGTGCTCTCAGCCAAACTTAGGTAGGTTATATTATATTCCTTATGTTAAATAAGAAGCAGCAGAAGTGTATAAGGATCCCTAGTGGCTCAGATGATAAAGAATATGCATGCAATGCAGGAGACCCTGGGTCAGGAAGATCTCCTGGAGAAGGAAATAGCTACCCACTGCAGTATTCTTGCCTGGAGAATTCCATGGACAGAGGAGCCTGGCGGGTTACAGTCCATGGGGTTGCAAAGAGTTGGACATGACTGAGCGATTAACACTTTGACTTTCTGAGTCCCCCAAGGTCTCACAGCTAAAATAAGTAAACCTAGGATGTGACCCAAGATCTGTCTGATTTTTGCTCCATTACTATCGTAATGGACTGGCAAAGGATGGTGAGGAGAATGCAGAACAATAAGGAAAAGATCTGGCTTTAAAGCAAAGTACTGAATTCAGTTGATTCATTTGGGGTTGCCAGAATATTTGGAGATGTCTGAGAAGGACTGAGAAACCAGCAGTGAATACTTGTGGGGAGACACGAGGAAGAACGACAGGACCCAAGAGGGTGTTCAGAGTGAGATGAGTGGATGGAATCCTAGAGAAAACCTGAATTTGAGAGGTGAGATATAATGGAAACAGTTTTTTAAAAAGAAGAAAAAGAGGGAAGTATTCCAGAACCACAACAGTAGCCAATATTTATTCAGCACATAGGTATAAGCACTCTCAGAGCTTCAACTGAGTAATGTATTTCTCACAACTTAGGAAACAGATGCTATTAGTATTTTCCTCTTACAGAGGAGGCAATTGGAGCACAGTTACATAACTCAGGCAAGATCCTTCATCTAGGGAGGAAGAGAGCCAGGATTTGTACCCCATCTAGTACCAGAGCACATGTTCATTTTCTTCCCTAAAATCTTTTTTTTTTTTTTTGAAGCATAACCTATAGAGAAAAAGTTAACAAATCATGAGCATAAAATACAATAAACTTTCACAAATTGATACATTTTTATAACCACTATTTGGTTAAAAAGTAGGTTACTGCCAGCAATTCCAGAAGCCCCTTTCTCACACACCTTGAATGACTATGCATTCCCCTCCCTAAAATGTAACAATCATATGACTTCTAACACCATGTATCAGTTTTGAACTTTATATAAATTGAATGGTACAGTTTATATCTTCCATCTCTAGTCTTCTATTCAGAATACTTCTGTGAAATTTATCCACTTATTGATTTAGTTATTATGAGTATATTCCATCTCTGTGCAGTTTGATTTTTATGAACATAGCAAAATGCATTCTACCCTTACTGATGATGGACATTTGCACTGTTTCCATTTTAGATCTAACACAAATAGTTCAGTCACAGACATTTTCCAATCTTTTGGTCCATATGTGCACACATTTCTGTTGCATATATAACTAAGAGTAGGATTGCTAGATGATATGAGACATATGAATATATTCAAATTTACCAGATAATACCAAATGGATTTTTAATGCAACTAAGTTATACCTGTATATTTGCAAATAATATATCTGATAAATTATGTATATCGTAGAAAACTCCTGCAACTCTGAAGTAGACAAACATCACAAAAATTTTAAAGGGTAAAATATACAAATAGATACTTTACTAAAGATGTCATACAAATGGACGTTGGCACATGAAAAGATACTAAATATCATTAGTTAATAAGAAATACAAATTAAAACCATAATACAAATACTTCTGTATAGCCACAGAAGAATGGCTATAATCAAAAGACTGACAATACCAAGTGCTGACAAGGAAGTCGATAAATTGAAACTCTCATACATTACTGGCAAGAATGTAAAATGGGACAGCCTCTTTGGAAAACAAATTGGCAATTTCTTATAAAGTTAACTTTAAAATGCATTTAATTGTACACTTGAAAAGGGTGAGTTTTAGGATATATGATTACAACGCCACTTGCACGTGTGTGTGCTCGCTCACTCTTATCTGTCTTTGCAACAATATGGGCTATAGCCCACCAGGTTTCCCTGCCCTTTACTGTCTCCTGGAGTTTGCTCAAACTCGTGTCCATTGAGTCCATGACACCATCCAACCATCTCATCCCTCTGTTGTTCCCTTCTCCTCCTGCCCTCAATATTTCCCAGCATCAGGGTCTTCTCCAATGAGTCAGCTCTGCATCAGGTGGTCAAAATATTGGAGCTTCAGCACCAGTCCTTCCAATGAATAGTCAGGGTTGATTTCCTTTAGGATTAACTGGTTTGATCTCTTTGCAGTCCAGGGGATTCTCAAGAGTCTTCTCCAGTACCACAGTTCAAAAGCATCAATTCTTGGGTGCTCAGCCTTCTTTATGGTCCAACTCTCACATCTGTACATGACTACTGGAAAAACCATAGCTTTGACTCTAAGGACCTTTGTTGGCAAAGTGTTGTCTCTGCATTTTAATACACTGTCTAGGTTTGTCACAGTTTTTCTTCCAAGAAGCAAGTGTCTTTTAATTTTGTGGCTGCATTCACCATCTGTAGTGATTTTGGAGCCCAAGAAAATAAAATCTACCACTGTTTCCCTATTTGCCATGAAGTGATGGGACTGGATTCCATAATCTTAGTTTTCTGAATGTTGAGTTTCAACCCAGCTTTTTCTCTCTCGTCTTTCAACTTCACCAAGGGGCTCTATAGTTCCTCTTTGCTTTCTACCATTAGGGTGGTATCATCTGCATATCTGAGGTTTTGATATTTCTCCCAACAATCTTGATTCCAGCTTGTGATTCATCCAGCCTGACATTTTGCCTGATGTACTCTAATTAGAAGTAAAATAAGCAGGGTAACAATATACAGCCTTGTTGTACTCCTTTTCCAATTTTGGACCAGTCTTCTTGCATCAGATCTCATGATTTGATTTTACAGAGTTCTCTGAAATACAAGAAAATTACATATACATACACATACTCATGTACACATATGTGCATGCACATGTTTGGGTGGTTTTGTTTTTTGTTTGCTTTTTTTTAAACAGGTGAGGAAGAAAGATATGTCTAAGAAAAAGAGTTTATAAAGCTAGGTTTGTAAAGCTGTAAAAAAAAAAGTCTGTAAAGCTCAGAATGGAAACTCCTATTAAATATTCACCCATACTAAAGGAAATGAAATCATGCTCTTCAGGCTAAACAGAGGTGCATTCCTTGGGTGGGAAATCAGAGTAATTTTGTATAATCACCAAGTGTTTATTTGGCACTTTGTCTCTTTAGCCTACTCTGTATCATACTTAAATGGTACTTCAAAAAGAAACGTGACTCCTCTTGCTGCAAACTCACATGTCTTATTGGAAAGTAAGATATTACATCTCTCTTGACCCATATCTCCCACTCCATCATCAAAACGTATACTCAGGTTCGATGTACGAGACAGGGTGCTCAGGGCTGGTGCACTGGGATGACACGGAGGGATGGGATGGGAAGGGAGGTGGGAGGGGATTCAGGATGGGGAACACATGTACACCCGTGGTAGATTCATGTCAAGGTATGGCAAAACCACTACAATATTGTAAAGTAATTGGCCTCCAATTAAAATAAATAAATTTATATTAAAAAAAAAACTTAGACACAGATGCAAATACACGTACAAATTCTTACAATAGGAATTCTTAGATACATTAGTCACACATGCAGACATGTTCGTACATAAATGGCATCTTAACCACACTTACATCAGTATTCATTCAGGTACATGAACACATTGCACAACTCCAGGGAATGTTATTTACATCATAAACCATGCAAATGGTGACTCCTTTCGTTGTGCAGTACTCAACCTATACAACTAAAGGGCAACCTTGCTCATTCACCCAATCAAGGAGTCATAAATCTATGGTTCCTTTTTCTCTCTAAAGCTTGCCTTTCACCAAGCATAAAAAATCAAAATGAAAAGGAAAATAAAAGCAAGGGGAATTTTAAGAAATGAGGTAGTGACCTAGACATGAAATAAGAGAATATCAATAAGATGAATTGCCCACAGCTTGCTGACCAAGACCATCATCAGATGGAGAAAAATGAACATATTTTAAAACTTCTAAATGCACAGCCAAGCATGCTGCAGCCAGGAACTATGACTGCTTTTCCAAAAAATATATAAAAATTAGATGAAGACAAAGCTGATCAGAACATGGGTACTCAAATCAAACCATAGTTTCATAGTTGTCTAGTTTTACTTATTGTTCAAAAACACAAGTTTCCCTTTTCTCACTTCTAATCAAATAAGAAAAACCATAGTGAACCATTACATTTCAAATTATAGATTCTTTAAGCCAGTATTTACTAATAGGCTATGAAGTTCACAAATCTTAACCCTTATTTGAGGACTGAATTCTAAAAATATTCTATTAGGATTAAGTCAGAGGATCCCAGAATCACCTGTATTGAATCTCATCACCATTACTTCTAATCATGTGATATTGGGTAAGCATGTTAATAACTTTCACCTTAGTTGCCTTATCTATAACATGAAAAATATGTTTCATGAAGTATAATGAAGATTAAATGAGTTAACATGTATAAAGTCTTAGAAATTTCCTGAAAGATATTAAGTGCTCAGTAGATCATGGATTAAAACATCTGTGACTTGCAATTTCAGATGTGCTGCTTGAGCTGAGTCTCTCAGCCACACACATACTTGCATTCAAAGCCCAGCTTTGCCACTTGGGATCTTCAGATATCTTGTGCAAATAAACATCTCTGAGCTTATGTTTCCCCATTTGTAAATGTGTCTAGTGGTGGAGGATTATGGTGGTGATAATGAAGGCAATAGCACAAAGTAAATATTCAAATACCAGCTCCCTGCTTCACCAGGCCATATGTAGAGCACTGCTATTTCTGAAATTTCACTTTGCAAAAGGCCCCTGCACCTGTTACCCCTTGCACACCTCACTAATAGCCACGTACACCATCGCTGCATCAAGACTGTATTTCATGACACCAGGGTTCTGTTGGTCCCATGCCCCCAAATTTCTTCCTCCCTAGACCATTCATGCAATTCCCCAGATGCAAAACCTAAAAATAATGCATCTTCTCACAAAGGAGATACAACCATTACAAGAGGTAACGTTTGTGAAAATGGTTTCATAGTTTCTACATACTTTAAATATGTTTTTTATCAGAGTATAATTGCTTTACAATGTTGTGTTAGTTTCTGCTATAAAACAACATGAATTAGCTATATGGCTACATATAGACACTTTAAAAAAATAATTCCAAGTTCATCCCAGAAACTTGATTAGTGATTTACACAAATGATTTCATATGTGTTATCCCCATTTTATAGAAAAAGGAATTGAGTCAGAGATTAACTAGCTCAAGTTCATGCAGCTGGTAAGAAGCAGAATTTGACTTTGAATCCCAAATGTACTAAGCCCAGAATGTTTTTCTGTAGTCTGCTGCTAATTTATGGGTGTCAAAAAGTAGTAACTGGTATGCTGCTGCTGCTGCTAAGTCGCTTCAGTCATGTCCGACTCTGTGCGACCCCAGAGATGGCAGCCCACCAGGCTCCCCCACCCCTGGGATTCTCCAGGCAAGAACACTGGAGTGGGTTGCCATTTCCTTCTCCAAAGTAACTGGTATAATACCTCCTAAATATTTGGTGAATGAATGAATATAATAAGTAAATAATTAAATAAACATACATTAAACAAAAGTTCAGGAATACTGTAGTATTACCATATACTGTAGTATACTGTAGTATTACCATATATATACCAAGTATTACTATGGCATAGAGTTTTCATAATCTTTCATCCCATAAGTTTTAAGAAAGACCAGAAGTTCAATCATGTGTTGGGATTTATTGATCTAAGAACATTTCTGGTCAATATACATATTTGAAGAATCTGCCCCACACCAGGTACCATGCTAGGTAACAGAACTATCATAAGGCTGTGAGCATTTCAGAGACTAGTTTGTCAATTCATGGGTTTGGATTTCATTCACATAGAGAAAATGTAGACATTAATCCTGTAATGTAAAGGCAAAACCTGTCTCCTGAGAGAGACATTAAAGAATGATGCCTAGTAAGAATTAGACAACCTCCCATTCTGGAGCTGTTTTTTGCAGATGTCACTTTGGTATAATCCTTTTGAAAGGAGATGCGTCATGCTCTACAGATCACTAGGCTACCTACAGGCCACCATTCATCCACATTGTTACCTTTCAAAACGGCACCAAAAAAAGGCTCTTGGAGAAGAGATCCAGAAAATATTTTCAGGTTTTAAAATAGAATCTCCAAATTAGGCTGTTTATTTTTCAAAGAAAGGTTGTGACTTGAAACAGTTTCTGAAATGGATCAAAGATTCTTTTTCTTGCGGTTGACCTGGGAGACAGGTGGTATTCCAGAAATATGTTAAAGAAGAGAAGCTTCCTGAAATTAAGGGTGTGCCATTTGGAGCACTATGGGGATTGGCTAGTAGAAAGACTCTAGATATTTGGGGATGGGGGGTGTCAAGCATACAGCTGGTTACCATTTGTTAAACACTCACACACAGTCAGAGAGTTGGGAGGAGAGAAAAATGCTAAGCTTAAGTTTTTGGTTTTTTGGGGTTTTTTTTTGGTCAGAGGACTCATCATAGACAATTAGATGTGGCTATGGAGAAGAGAAATGGCAACCCATGCCAGTATTCTTGTCTGGAAAATCCCATGGACAGAGGAGCCTGGTAGGCTACAGTCCTTGGGGTTGCAAAGAGTCAGACACGACTGAGCAACTTCACTTTCCTTTCCTTTCCTAAGGGGAATTCATCCCAAGGACTTTCATCACCTTTTATAGATGAGGAACTGGAACCCAGGGGGGATGACTAAATTTTTCCCAGTCAGCTCAGAAATCCAAGACAAGAAGGCTGGTCTTCCAGCTTTCTTCCAGTAAGCTACCCCATCACTCAGCTGCCTCCAGCTGCCCCTTCCTCAGTCACTCCTCTCTCCCTCCTCATCCAAAGCCAGAGACAGAGATCACATGCATGTGGAGGGAAGAGAAGTTGTGGGGAAATGTTCCTAGCTTATAATGGTTGTGAGAAAGGTTAAATATTAAGGTTGTGAACAAGGTTAAATATTATCCAGGTTTCTTTTGCTTGTATATAGACCTAGAATGCATTCCTTGTGAGAAAAGTTGTAAAACTCATTAAAACAGAAGAAAAAAAAATACACGAGTCACTCAAAATTCTACTATTGAGATACTGTTATACTTTTCAATCTTTCATTGTACCTTTCATATAGATTAATATTGAATATGCAACTTTGTTTCCTATGCTTTTTGCTTAGCAATATATCAGACAATTTGCCACGTCAAAAATTTTCCCATGCAAAAATTTTAGTGACAACACAATTCTTCATTAGAAATATATATCATAGGTTAACTGTCCAGTAATGCTAGACCCTAAATTATTTCGTTACTAATTTATATAACAAAAGGATAATGAAAATCTTGATGCTTCAATCTCAGTTGCATTTCCAAATGTTTCCTGATGGTTGAATCCTGGATGTAAGATTCTTATGTCAAATAGTATATATGAACATTCTTAAACCTCTTGGTGACTTTCTTGGAAGGGCTTATAAATTTATACTTTTTTCAGAAATGTCTGTGAAAAGGAATTTGAACTTCTTCTTTCCATTTTCTTCCTACTTTTCCCAAGGTCACCTCTTAGCAAAGTAAGTTCTAAACATACTGAATTGTATAGAGAAGTCAACGTGATAAAATTGTATAAAATTAAAATTAAACCCTATACATTCATTGTCCTGCCTATGCAGTGAAAATACGTAGGCAATCATTTTTATGTCTTATGTCCTAGTATTTGTAACTTACAAAATATTTTTGTTTTCTTTTTTCCTTTAAAATCTAATTAAAATACTTTATCTAAAAAAAAAAAAGTTACTTAACTTTACTAAATGTCTTGCTCCTCGTTTTTAAGATGTGGCTAATGATACCTACTTCTAGGGTTATTGTGAAGATTAAATGTTACAATGGTTGTGAAAACTGTGTAAACTTCTCAAAACTCTGAAATCTTCTCAAAATTTGATAATGTATTCCAAGATGATGTGTAAATTCTAAAGTGCTATAATAAAAAATATATCATCAAAAAAAAAAAGAAAAGAAAAATAGTTTATCTTTTTGGAAATACCCAAATGTTCTAGGTTTTGAGCTTTCTGATGTGGGATCATTAGCCATACTGTTCACTGGAAATGTGGCTCATTCAAAGTGAGATTTTCTGTAAGTATAAAATCTTTTTGACACACCTCCTGCTGCTGCTAACTCGCTTCAGTCGTGTCCGACTCTGTGCAACCCCATAGACGGCAGCCCACCAGGCTCCCCCGTCCCTGGGATTCTCCAGGCAAGAACACTGGAGTGGGTTGCCATTTCCTTCTCCAATGCATGAAAGTGAAAAGTGAAAGTGAAGTCTCTCAGTTATGTCTGACTCTTAGCGATCCCATGGACTGCAGCCCACCAGGCTCCTCTGTCCATGGGGTTTTCCAGTCAAGAGTACTGGAGTGGGGTGCCATTGCCTTCTCTGTGACACACCTCCTAGAGTAATGCAAATAAAAACAAACAAATGTGAATGAATTAAACTTAAAACCTTTTGCAGAGCAAAGGAAACCATAAATAAAATGAAAAGACAACCCTCAGAAAGGGACAAAATATTTGCAAAAAAAAAGCAACTGACAAAAGATTAATCTCCAAAATATACAAACAGCTCATGCAGTTCAATATCAAAATGACAAAGAATCTAGTCAAAAAATGGGTGGAAGACCTAAACAGATATTTCTCAAAAGAAAACATACAGATAGCCAACAAACGCATGAAAAGATGCTCCACATCACTAATTATTAGAGAAAGGCAAATCAAAACTACAATGAGATATCATCTCACACAGGTCAGAATGGCCATTACAAAATCTACAAACAATAAATGATGGAGAGGAGGTGGAGTAAAGGGAACCCTCTTGTGATGTTGGTAGGAATGTTAATTGATACAACCACTATGGAGGTTCCATAAAGAACTACATGACACAGCAAGCACACTGCTGGGCATATACCCAGAGAAAAGTATAATTCAAAAAGATACATACACCCCAATATTCATTGTAGCGGTATTTACAGTAGCTAGGACATGGAAGCAACCTAGATGTCCATCAACAGAAGAATGGGTAAAGAAGATATGGTACACCCACACAATGGAATATTACTCAGCTATAAAAAGGAACAAATATATCCAGATAGACCTAGAGACTTTTATACAGAGTGAAGTCAGAAAGAGAAAACCAAATACTGTATATTAACACATATATGTGGAATCTGAAAAAAAAATGGCATAGATGATCTTATTTACAAAGCAGAAATAGAGATACAGATGTAGGGAACAAATATATGGACCCCAAGGGGGAAGAAGGGATGGAATGATTTGGAAGACTGCAATTGACATATATACACTATTGATACTATGGATAAAATATACAACTAATAAGAACCTATTGTATAGCTCAGAGAACTCTACGTATGATCTGTGGTGACCTAAAGGGGAAGGGAATCCAAACAAGAGGGGCCATATGTAAACATATAGCTGATTCACTTTGTTGTACAGTAGAAACTAGCATAACATTGTAAAACAACTATTCTCCAATAAAATTTTCTAAAAATAAAATACATAATAGATTTTGATGATCACTGCAAAAAATTAGAATATCATATTTTATATTGATTACATGTGGAAATGATAATATTCTGAATATATTACAGTAAGTAAAATATATAATTAAAATTAATTCCATCTGTTTTTAACCTCTTTAATGTGGCTACTGCTGCTAAGTCATTTCAGTCGTGTCCAACTCTGTGCGACCCCATAGACAGCAGCCCACCAGGTCCCGCCATCCCTGGGATTATCCAGGCAAGAACAGTGGAGTGCGTTGCCATTTCCTCCTCCAATGCATGAAAGTGAAAAGTGAAAGCGACGTCGCTCAATTGTGTTCGACTCCCAGCGACCCCATGGACTGCAGCCTACCAGGTACCTCCGTCCATGGCAAGAGGAGCATTTTCATTTTCTCCATCCATTTTCTAGGCAAGAGTACTGGAGTGGGTTGCCATTGCCTTCTCCAATGTGGCTACTAAAACATTCAAAATCACACAACTGGCTCTCACCATGTAACTATTAGATGGCATTGCTGTACTAGTTCCCAGATTTACCCATGAATATACATGGCTAAGGGCTTCCCTGGTGGTTCAGCAGTAAAGAATCTGCCCTCAATGCAGGAGACGTGGGTTTGATCCTTGTGTCAGTAAGATTATCTGGAGGAGGGCACAGCAACTCACTCTAGTACTCTTGCCTAGAGAATCCCATGGACAGAGGAAGCTGGTGGGCTGCACAGTTCAGTTCAGTTCATTTCAGTCATTCAAGCGTGTCAGACTCTTTGTGACTACATGGACTTCAGTGTGTCAGGCCTCCCTGTCCATCATCATCTCCTGGAGTTTACTTAAACTCAAGTCCATTGAGTCAGTGATGCCATCCAACCATGTCATCCTCTGTTGTCCCCTTCTCCTCCCGCCCTCAATCCTTCCCACCATCAGGGTCTTTTCAAATGACTCAGTTCTTCATATCAGGTGGCCAAAGTATTGGCGTTTCAGTTTCAGCATCAGTCCTTCCAATGAATATTCAGGACTGATTTCCTTTAGGATGGACTGGTTGGACCTCCTTGCACCCCAAGGGACTCACAAGAGTCTCCTCCAACACCACAGTTCAAAAGCATCAATTCTTTGGTGCTCAGCTTTCTTTAGAGACCACCTCTCACATCCATACATGACTACTGGAAAAACCATAGCCTTGACTAGATGGACCTTTGTTGGCAAAGTAATATCTCTGCTTTTTAATATGCTGTTTAGGTTGGCCATAACTTTTCTTCCAAGGAGCAAGCATATTTTAATTTCATGGCTGCACTCACCATCTGTAGTGATTTTAGAGCCCAAAAATATAAAGTCTGACACTGTTTCCATTGTTTCCCCATCTATTTGCCATGAAGTGATGGGACCAGATGCCATGATCTTCGTTTTCTGAATGTTGAGTTTTAAGCCAACTTTTTCACTCTCCTCTTTCACTTTCATCAAGAGGCTTTTTATTTCTTCTTCACTCTCTGCCATAAGGGTGGTGCCATCTGTGTATCTGAGGTTATTGATGTTTCTCTCGGCAATCTTGATTCCAGCTTGTGCTTCATCCAGCCCAGCATTTCTCATGATGTACTCTGCATATAAGTTACATAAGCAGGGTGACAATATACAGCCTTGACGTACTCCTTTAGTGATTTGGAACCAGTCTGTTGTTCCATGTCCAGTTCTAACTGCCAGTTCCTGACCTGCATACAGATTTCTCAGGAGTCAGCTCAGGTGGTCCAGTATTCCCATCTCTTGAAGAATTTTCCAGTTTGTTGGATCCACACAGGCAAAGGCTTTGGCACAGTCAATAAAACACAGCAGCTGTGCGGTACTGGAGCGACTATGAGGAGATACTCCACATCCAAGGGCAGAGAAGCGCCAGAAAGATGGTAGGAGGGAGGGATTTGTATTTATAATCAAACCCCTTACCCGCCAAAGATGCCCAGAAGGCTCAAACAAACCTGATGCACACCAGGATCCAGAGACCCCACAGAGACTGAGACAGAACAGTGTTTGAGTGTCTCCTGTGAAGGTACCAGTCAGCAGTGGACTGCTACAGGGACAGGGGCTCTGGGTGGAGCAGACCTGGGTCCGGCATAAGCCCTCTTGGAGGAGGTCGCCATTAACCCCGTCACAGAGCTGCCAGAACCTACACAGGACTGGGGAAACAGACTCTTGGAGGGCACAAACAGAACCTTGTGCATACCAGGACCCAGAGAAACTAGCAGTGACCCCACAAGAGAACGACCCAGACTTGCCTATGAGTGTGCAGGAGTTTCCCGTGGAGGTGTTGGGTCAGAACTGGCCTGATGCAGGGTTGGGAGCACTAAGTGTAGCAGTGCATACTTGGGACCTTTTGAAGGAGGTCACCATTATCTTCATTACATCCCCCATAGTTTAAGTAATAAGTGTTAGTTGTTCAGTTGTGCCTGACTCTTTGCGACCCCATGGACTCCAGCCCACCAAGCTCCTCTGTCCATGAGATTTTTTCATGCAAGGATACTGGAGTGGGTTACAGTTTCCTTCTCCAGAAGATCTTCCGGGGCTAGGGATCAAACCTGAGTCTCCTGCACTGCAGGCAGATTCTTTATTGAGCTACAAGGGAAGTTCCCACCATAGTTTGGCCCCAGGTAAATAACAGGGAGGGAACACAGCCCCACCCATCAATAGAAAATTGGATTAAATATTTACTGAGCATGGACCATTTTGGGGTTCCAAAATCACTGCAGATGGTGAGTGCAGCCATGAAATTAAAAGACACTTACTCCTTGAAAGGAAAGTTATGACCAACCTAGATAGCATATTCAAAAGCAGAGACATTACTTTGCCAACAAAGGTCCATCTAGTCAAGGCTATGGTTTTTCCAGTAGTCACGTATGGATGTGAGAGTTGGACTGTGAAGAATGCTGAGCACAGAAGAATTGATGCTTTTGAACTGTGGTGTTGGAGAAGACTCTTGAGAGTTCCTTGGACTGCAAGGAGATCCAACCAGTCCATTCTAAAGGAGATCAGTCCTGGGTGTTCATTGGAAGGACTGATGCTAAAGCAGAAACTCCAGTACCTTGGCCACCTCACACGAAGAGTTGATTCATTGGAAAAGACTCTGATGCTGGGAGGGATTGGGGGCAGGAGGAAAAGGGGACGACAGAGGATGAGATGGCAGGATGGCATCACTGACTCGATGGACGTGAGTCTGAGTGAACTCCAGGAGTTGGTGATGGACAGGGAGGCCTGGCGTGCTGCAATTCATGAGGTCGCAGAGAGTCAGACGACTGAGTGACTGAACTGAACTGAACTGAGTATGGCCCCACCCATCAGGACAAGACCCAGTTTCCCCCTCAGTCAGTCTCTCCCATCAGGAAGCTTCCATAAGCCTCTTATCCTTCTCCATCAGAGGGAAGACAAACAAAATCACAATAATAGAAAACTAACCAATCTGATCACATGGACCACAGCCTTGTCTAACTCAAAGAAAATGTGAACCATGCCGTGTAGATCCACCCAAGACGGAGGGGTCATGGCGGAGAGTTCTGACAAAACGTGGTCCACTGGAGAAGGGAATAGCAAGCTGCTTCAGTATTCTTGCCTTGAGAACCCCATGAACAGTACGAAAAGACAAAAAGATAGGACACTGAAAGATCAATTCCCCAGGTCGTTAGGGCTGCACAGAGTTGGACACAAAGGAAGCAACCAAGCAGCATACGTGACTGACACTTAATTCCATTTCACCTTAATGACCTTTATGAATCCAGAAATTTGGAAATCTGGAACTGATGCTTTCTACTTTATTGTAAACTCCTCATCGGGTTAAGTATAGTCTCTTCTGTCTTTCTTAATTTCCTTCTCTTTCTTGTGCCAGCCTGTATTCTCTAAACCAAACTGTACCTTGAGAATTCACCCAGTAAGGCATTTCCCTTCTCTCCATTCATGCACTTAAGAAGAAATCCCTGATTGCTCACCTGTAAGATAATCACTGTGCTTTCTAGGCCTAGGAGTACAAAGACTAATAAAGACAATATTCTTGTCTTCATGAAGCACACAGTACAGCAAGAAAGGCAGACCACATAATAATTATGGTCTAGCGAGATAACTTCCAAAATAGAGTTAGGTTCAAGATGCTTTGGAAGGACAAAAAAGAAGGACTTGTTCTCTCCACCTGTTAGATGGGGCAAGAAGAGTGATAAGACCGTGTATGATGCAAGTGATAGCTGATCTGGGCTTTAAAGTAGAAGCCCACATGTTGGAGCTTGCCAAAGCAGAGGGAATACCTTGGGATAACCATCAATGTGTGAAGGAGCCCAGCTGAGAATTCACTACTAAAGGTTGCAGGCAAGGAGGGGGCACATAGTAATGTTGAGATCATGTTGTGAAATATGCCATGCTCTGTTTTCAGTCTGTATATCCTGGAGAGAGGATGGGAAGCTGCTTAGGTTATTAATTATGGAATTTATATATTCAGACATAAGCTTTAGAAAGATCAGTCTTACAGCAGGAACTGGGGATAGAAATGCAAGAGTTGAGAGAAGTTAAGTGCCAGTATTGATTTCACAGCCTGGAAGGTTTCAAATAGGCTTTCTCATTCTCCAAGAGTCAGTGGAAATATCCTTTCCTCTAGGAAAGCTTTCCCCATGGGCCTAATAAGAGCAGGTAAGCCCCTCTTTGTTCTCCATCCACTGCTATTTTCTGCAATTGTCCTCAGCAGGAAGTATCTACTGTAGATTCCTACTCGCATTGCCCACCAGTCTTTCAGTTGCTCCTGAGGTCAGTGTCTGGCAGCAAGCTGAGAGAGCTTCTCTGACCACCCTTTCATTTTTATTCTCTATAACTGCACCTTTTTAGTTTCTTCCAAAGCACATATCACAATTTATAACTTTGTATTCATGCCTTTACATTTGTATTGACTGTTTTGTCCAGGATCCTATGATTCCCGCTAGAGAAGTGTTCCTGTTACAGTCACCAATTCACCCACAGCTTGAACACTTAACAGATAATAAATATGTGTTGAGTGAATGAAGGAATGCACAGAATGAGTGACAAACAAGGGTTGTTTTTGTTTGTATTTTCTGGCTGTGCTATGTGGCTTCTGGAATGTTAGTTCCCCAACCAGGGATCTAAGCCCACCCTTTGCAGGGAAGGCATGCAGTCCTAACACTGGACTGCCAGAGAATTCCCCAATTATGGCTTTTTAATAAATGTTTAAAAACTTATTGAAAGAATGAGTTGATTTATGGATAAGTAAATGAATGACCTATTCCAGGAAATAAATGTGGATAGACTGGTATTGATATTTTATTCTATTCAGAGCCTCGTACACTAGCTCTCCAGCAATTAATCCCATAATCTATGCTAAGTAATAATTTCAAGATAGGAGTACATACACTGGTGTTGGCAGAAATTTCCCAGGGATTCATTCTCCCAGGTGTGTTAGAACTAGAGAGTTTAGTCACTGTATACTGAAGGTGGTAATGCACCCTTCTCCCCAAGTTGTTCATGGTTTGTTGGAGAAGACAGGTGTGTCTACAACTTGCACTAAACTGTGAAGCAGTGGGCTGAGGTAACACAGGGTCACAGGGACTCCCAAACCTAGAGTTGTGATCAGGGAAGGCCAGTCCTGAGCTGATTCCTGAGGAAGGAGTAGGAGCTATTCTGTAGAGAGCTGACTGGGTGGTTGCACCAAGCAGGCAGAGGTGAAAGTGTAGACACCAAGGAGGAACAGAATATAGGATCAACATCTTCACAGGTCCATTCAAAAGGAAACCCCAGCGTCTTGCTTTCTTCTTCTCCTTTGCTGTTTCTCCTTTCTGGCCAACTTGTACCCTCTCCTTTTTATTCTAAAAAAGTTACTACTTCCTCTTGTCCTCATTGTTTATATTTATTTTGTCCTCATTGTTTCCTGATATCTCTGCTCTCCTCAGGTAACCTGGGAAAGGGCACAGTTAACTGAGGCAGTCTGTTGTAGAAGATAAAAGCATGAAATTCAGAACTAGGTTGCCTGGCTTGGGATTTTGGTGCTGCTACTTACTAGCCATACAACTTTGGAAAAGTTTCTTAATCTCTCCAAACCTCAGTTTCTGCTTCTGAAAAATGGGGATAAGAACATCATCCATGTCACTGGGGTGTTGGGAAAACTGGATGAGTCAGCGTATAAGAGTGCCTTTCGTGTCGTGAGAACCTCACACACGTTAGCTCTCGCTGCTGACTAGGAGGCAGAGCACTACAAAGAGAACAGTACAAAGTCAAGGAACCGCATGACACGTTCAGGCAAGAGGAAGTCATCTGACGTGACTGGTCACTGTGTTGAGTGGTGACAAAAAAGCTTGAAAAGAAAAGTGAGCTTGGGTCAGACCATGGAGAGCCTTCGGCTGGTTGGTGTCCACAGGCTATTAAATACTGTCAAACAATAGAGATTGTATTTATCTATTACCCATAACTGTGCTGAATTCTATAGGGAAGATGATAGAATTATTAGACCCCATTCTCATATCATATGGAGGACAAATTTGCCACATGGTCTGGTATAAGCAGCCAAACTAGGAACAAGTATATAATTCAAGCACTGACTTACACACAATGGAAACTAAGACAAGCCCTAGAATGTCGTCACAATACTAGTTACAAAAATACGTAATGAAGCACCTGAGCCAGTCTTTCTCAAGCCCCAGTATCACAGACTACCAAGGACAAATGGAACATTAGGAGAGAAACATCCAACCCCATTTTTCACTTTATAAAGGATAGAATTAAAATGCAGTGAAAAGCTTGCCCAAGGTCTCAAAATTTCTAATGGCCCAGCTGGGATCAGAATGCAGATGTTTTAATCAGTAGAAGATAAAGATTATGCACAGAGAAAAGAATGAAATGAAGCCAAAATCTTTATCGAGCACCATTCTGTATGGGTTCTCTATGCTGGCTGTGATGTCATCATTTCAGCAAAACATTGAACACTTCGAAAGATCACAAAAAATAATAAACGTATCCACATATATGAAAAAGAGTGAAAGTATTAGATATTCAGTCGTGTCTGACTCTTCTCCACCCCATGGACTTAACCTGCCAGGCTCCTCTGTCCATGGAATTCTCCAAGCAAGAATATTGGAGTGGGTTGCCATTCCCTTCTCCAGGGGATCTTCCCAACCCAGAGACTAAACCCAAGCCTCCTGCACTGCAGGCAGATTCTTTATCACCTGAGCCATCAGGACTATACTTATTGAGTGATGAATGTCCACCCTTCTCTCTGAACGTCAGGAGTACTATGTTCCAAATGTGTGTCAATAACAGCTACCAAGACTTAAATACCTACCCCAGGACAGAGAGCCTGAAGTCTTTGCAACATGTTTTGAGACATACTAAAAGGAGCGTTCAACTATCATACTGTGGGATCTGAGATGGCAAGAGAAGGGATGATCTCACTCTCTCAGGGTGGAGTGGGGAGGAGAGGAACTAGCTCAGCCCCCAGTCAACCATAAGAGGCTAAGGAATACATTTTTCCTCACTGCTCAGACATAGCAGCAGCACAGCAGATTGCTTACGAACATGGGCTCTAAATAGGGCTGCCAGCTTTAACAAAAACTAAGCAGGGACTTCCCTGATTGCCCAGTGGTTAAGAATTCGCCTGCCAACTCAGGGGACATGGGTTTGATCCTTGGTCCAGGAAGATCCCACAAGCCACAGGGCAACTAAGCCCATGCACTTCAGCTACTGAAGCCTGGGCACCTGGAGCCCATGCTCCGTAATACGAGAAACCACTGCAACAAGAGGGTAGTTCCCACTTATTGCAACTAGAGAAAGCCCATGCACAGCAACAGAGACCCAGCACAGTCAGAAATAGACCAATTTTAAAAAAGCTTAAACAAAACTAACAATGCACATAGCACACTCAGTTAAATTCAAATTTCAGATAAATGACAAAGTTTGTCTTTGTTTTAATTTTTTTTTTTTTAGCATTTGAATGTCTCCTGCAATATTTGGGATGTATGTTTACTAAAAAAAATTTATTGCTTATCTGAAATTCAGAATCTCATGAATGTCCTGTATGTAAAGTGTCAATCTAATTCTGCAGTTAGACCGCCTGTTTCAAACATTGTTCTGCGGTTTATTAGCTGTGTGACATTATATTCTTAAAATTTCAGTGCTTCTTTAAAAATGTATGTAGAGGAAATATTAACAGCATAGAAAATGAGAAAATGTTTGCAATATACTTAGGACAGTAGTGTCTGAATCATAATGTGCACTCAACAAATTACTGCTGTTGATGTTGTTGTTGCAATAATTGGGTGAGACTAGATGATTTCTGAGAAGAGTTGAACCTTGTGTTTCTCCCAATAGTATCTCTGAGAAGCATTATGTTTGAGTATCAAAGGCATAACTTCTATAAATAACATCTGAGTGTGACAAATATAGGGCAGAAAGAATTTAGTATGTGACTGAAATATTACCCTTTTCATTGAAGAATACCTGCAAATAAAAAGGTGAAAAACACAAGAAATAACACTTTACAATGAAAAGGTCTCACAGTTAAATGTAAGGTGAGTTTAAAGCAATTCAAGAAAAGATTTGCTAAATGGCACCTTGGCCTCTTTCCCACGGCTGTATACTGAAGAAGTCAAAGCAAGCCCAGTATTTCTGAGCAGAATAATTAGGTCGGCCTCGTTCCCAGAGGATTAATTCAATTTCCACCAGATCATGGCAACCACCTTTCATTTCCACGAACAGACTCCATCATCACAGTGATTTCAATTAGAAAAGTGATGCTCTATTGACTTATGGTAGACACGAGGAGACGCAGCAGACAGATAACAAACTGGATAACAGCATTAATCTTACAGTCGTGGCATCAGAAAGATTTTTAAACGTATTATCTCTTTCCCATAGGAATAACAGAGAAGATGTTTTACTCTCCTGTTGCAGGAGGTTTAATCTTTATTTGAGGTGATGGGTTGATACATAAATTGAGACTGAAGTTAAACCTCTCTCACTTCCTGAGTGGTATTAAGTTCCTAACTGGTCTTTGGCTGGAGCTGTGTCCACCAGAAACCACACCTCCAAATGCCAGCCCTCAACAAATCTCTAGGTGAAAAGGAAACTCTAGGTGAATAAAGGAGGCAGATAGGTTGACAAAACTACACAGACAAGATAGAAACAGCTCCATGCTAACAGTTAATATACCCCATGACCTTAACAAATGGAATAAAAACAAGAATATTTGGAATGTCTGCTCATGTTATGTATTTGAACTTCTAATCGTCTCATGCCTCTTTTCCCTCCTTGTTGTTTAAAATCTCCTTGTTTAGCAGTGATTCATCCTTGTCATCATGCCCTGTTTGAGCTGGGTGGCCAAACATGGCCCACCTCTCCCTGAATGATGCATAAATCCATAGGATACTCTATTTAAGATTTTTCTAAGGCATCTTGGCCCAGACCCCAAATACCAGGCTGCATCTCAATGTCTGCCCTGGCCTAGGATAACACCATCCAGATTTCAACCTCCTAATTACCTTGGGAAGAAGAAATAGTAAAGGAATATAAAAAGCTGTCACAAATCTAAGCATCAAGTGAATTTTTAAAAGCTCCAACCCCATCAAAAGAGACAATCAACAGAATGAAAGGGCAACTTATGGAATGAAAGAAAATATCTGCAAAGCATGTATCTGATGAGCAGAGCAGTTATTATCCAGAATATATAAGGAAGGCCTACAACTTAAACAAAAACAAATCACATGATTAAACAATGGTGAAGGGCTTAAATAGATATTACTCTGAGGAAGATATACAAATGGTCAAAAATAATCACCAATTATTAGGGAAATGCAAATCAAAACCACAATGAGATATCATTTTATACTCAATAAGATGACTCCTATCATAAAGCAGAAAATAATGAATGTTAGCAAGAATGTGGAAAACAGAAAATAATGAGTGTCATCAAGAATGTGAAGAAATTTGAACTCTTGTGTGCTCTTTGTGGGAATATAAAATTATAAAACCACCATTTCAAACAGTGTGATCGTTCCACAAAAAATTAAACATTGAATTATCATAATATCTAACAATTCCACTTCTGGGTATATTCCCAAATAATTGAATGCAGGGTCTCAAAGGGATATTTGTACACCTATGTTCATAGCACCATTATTTATAATAGCCAAAAGGTGGAAGCAAATCAAGTGTCCATCAACAAATGAATAGGTAAAAACACATGCAACTGAATATTATTTAACTTTAAAAAGAGTGGTAATCTTGACAAATACTCTAACATGTATGAAACTTAAGGATATTTTACTAAGTGAAATAAGCAGTCACACACACGAAAAAAAGAACAAACACTACAACATTCCACTTATATGAGGTCCTCATATACAGTACTCAAATTAATAGAGACAGAAAGTTGAATAGTGGTTGCAAGGGGGAGTGAGGAGTGGGGGTTTTTTAATGGATACAGAGTTTCAGTTTTGTAAGATGAAAAGAGTTTTGGGACTTGGATGCACAATGAGAATGTGCTTCACATGAATGAACTGTATACTGAAAAATGGTTAAGATGATCCATCTCTACAAATGATCCAATATGGTTCCTTTGGTGGCTGAGTAATATTCCATTGTATATATATACCATGTCTTCTTTATCCATTCATCTGTTAGTGGACATTTAAGTTGCTTCCATGTCCTAGCTATTGCATATAGGGCTGCCGTGAACATTCGAGTGCATGTGTCTGTATGAATTACTGTTTTCTCAGGGTATATGCCCAGTCATGGGATTGCAGGGTCACACATCATACAGAGGTAAGTCAGAGAAAAACAAATATGTATTAACACGTGTATGTGGAATATAGAAAAATGGTACAGATGAATCTGTTTTCAGGGCAGGAATGGAGATGCAAATGTAGAGAACTAATGGACTTGTGGACACAGTGGGGAAAGCGGAGGGTGGGACAAATTGGGAGAGTAGGACTGATAGATGCATTACCACATATAACATGGAGAGCTAGCAGGAAGCTCCTGCGCAGCACAGGGAGCTCAGCCTGGTGCTCTGGGCTGGCTTAGAGGGATGCGTGGGGGGTAGGGGTGGGGGGTAGGCTCCAGAGGGAGGGAATACACACACGCACACACAATTAACACAATATTGTAGAGCAATTATACTCCAATAAAAATGACTAAGAGGGTAACATTTACATTATGTGTATTTTTCCAGAGTTAAACATATTTCGGAAAGGCTCAATCAAACTCACGCACCCTCCACAGAAATGATACCACCATCAAGGGCACAAAACTGGTCTTCAGGGAGAGAAATGAAAAAAGATTCTCATCTTTTTATGTATAAAACATAGATAAGCATAATGGTCATAGACAAATATACAGTGTATCTGGGGTTTTAAAATCCTATGGGGATGATTAGAAGTGAAAATGTCTAACAAGGCTCCTTGCTGCTGCTGCTGCTGCTAAGTCGCTTCAGTCGTGTCCGACTCTGTGCGACCCCACAGACGGCGGCCCACCAGGCTCTGCCATCCCTGGGATTCTCCAGGCAAGAACACTGGAGTGGGTTGCCATTGCCTTCTCCATTGTGTGAAAGTGAAAAGTGAAAGTGAAGTCGCTCAGTCGTGTCTGACTTGTAGCAACCCCATGGACTGCAGCCTACCAGGCTCCTCCATCCATGGGATTTTCTAGGCAAGAGTACTGGAGTGGCTTGCCATTGCCTTCTCCGAACAAGGCTCCTTAGGGGGCCAATAATGAAAAATACTGAGAAACTCTGCCCTAAGCTATCATCCATGCTCCAGTTACCAATTCCAAATTGAAGCGATCTCTGCCCACCTCAGACACTTGGCCATGACCAAAGTTGTTAGAATCCTCACCTACAGCCAATATTTATTGAGCACCAAGTGTCAACAGTAATGCATCAGACCCAGGATTGTGCTGAATGGAAAACTCGTATTAATCAATAAGAAAGCAGTCACGTCAAGCTCTATTAAACCAAACCCTCAATGGTCCTAAGCACAGAACACAAGTATAAAGCCCAAGAACAACTTACCCCAATCTAATTAGGCTCATTTCTCTCCAGTCATATTCTATCTTTGACGTCCTATTACGTGGGTCTACAAAGCCCTACCTTCCCATGGCTTATTCTTTAACAAATGAAAAGCAATCTGCCTTTTACAAGCCAGGCCAAACGTGATCTTCTCAGGAAAGTCAAGTGAGTCCCTCCTCCTGTGGTTCTGAGCCACCGTAGGTGCTGTACATGTTTTTTAAATCACTCTGTTAATTATATGCTTACCTTTCGCATAGATGGGGCTCTTTTAAGACAGAGAATATATGTTATGTTCTCTATTTAAAGCACTGAGTATAATACACAGATTTATGACAGATAAATTAGTAAATGAGTGAAAGTATAAGAGAGGGTGTTTTTTTTTTTTTTTTTTAATTTAGAGGACATGAGATTTCATAAAGGGAGCATTTTGATTTCAGTGTAATACTGTCTCAATGTCAAAAACAGGTGATTAAAAATTATTTTGAAATCCCCTCTGGGTCATTAAACTAATACTTAAGGTAAAAAAAAAATCAGAAATTACAGACATATTCAGTGAAGCAGGGAAGAAAATCACTTATTCTCTCTTCCCAGAAGCAACCATCATTAATATTTTAGACATGTTTTCTTTTAGCCTTGTACTAAGCATTTTTCTCTCTATAATTGAGATAATATAATTTTATAATCTACTTTCCTTACTTAATGCTATATCAAAGTATTTTCATTATCATTAACAAGCATTATAAATATAATTGCTAGTGATTGCATTCTATTCCTTCACATGAATATATATCATAATTTACATAATCATTTTCATAGTACTGGATCTTTAGGTGGTTTCCAGCTTCTTGCTCTCATAAATAATGCACATATTTGTTCATAAATATTTATTACCATTTCTGATTATTTCCTTGGAATGCATTCCTAGAAATAGAAATAGTGGGTCAAAGAGTATTAGAATGTGAAAACTTTTGAGAAATAAGGTTCAAATATTTCATAAAATGTTGGTTGCTATTTATACTTCCTCTAGCACTGTGAGAGGTGTATGTTTGATAACATCTTGGCACGCACTAGATAATACCAGCATTATTATTAAATTATCTTTATCTTCTCTTTCCTTTTTTCACTGAAACAAATCTGTTATTAGGTCCAGCTGTTTCTTATTATAAAATGCTACTAAGCTTTTTCCCCTTTCAATTTTCAAGTTGCTGTCGTAAACCAGATTCTTAGTTATTTTACACAAACAGATGTACCAAAATCTCTCATGCAAGTGTATCCCACTCATATCCAGGCTGATGCAAACTTCAAGGTTAACTTCAACCTAGTCTTCAAAGTCCCTTTGCCTCTATAGTCAATATCATATAAGCTCAAGTTCAATTGTTCTTTGATCCAAATGAATTGTTTGTTTTCTCAGGGCAAGAACCATTCACATAATGACTGTTTCCACCAACATCTGATGAGCATGTATGATGTATAAGACACTACACTTAACACCAGACCTACAAAGAGAAGAAACACAGTCCAGGCACCTGAAGATCAAAAGGAAAAGAAGAAGAAGAGTAAGTGAACAGACAATAATAACACAGACCAGTGGATGCTTTGAGAGTAAGAATCATAGTGGTAGAAAGGAGTGGAAACTATTATTATCTAGACTTTACAGAAAAAGCAACATCTAGCCACAAATCTTACAGTTTCAGGTAAGAAATGAGTGAGGCAAAGCCATCTGTTATGAACTTCATATGTGTGTCCACCCTCCTCAATTCTTACCTTGAAATCATAGCCCTCAATGTGACAGAATCAAGAGGCAGGGCCTTTGAGAGTTAATTAGGGCTTGAGGATGGAGCCCTTATAAATGGGATTAGTGCCCTCATAAGAAAAGATACAAGACCTTGCATCTTGGTGCTCTGTCTGCTGTGTGAGAACAGAGCAAGAAAGTTGCCTTCTGTAAACTAGGATGAGGGATCTCACCAAGAACCCAGTCATGCTGTCACCTGATCATGAGTATTGCAGACTCCAGACTAAGAAATGCTGCTAAGTCACTTCAGTCATGTCTGACTCTGTGTGACCCCATAGACAGCAGCCCGCCAGGCTCCCCCATCCCTGGGATTCTCCAAGCAAGAACACTGGAGTGGGTTGCCATTTCCTTCTCCAATGCATGAAAGTGAAAGTGAAGTCACTCAGTCGTGTTGAACTCTTCTTGACCCCATGGACTGCAACCTACCAGGCTCCTCCACCCATGGGATTTTCCAGGCAAGAATACTGGACTGGGTTGCCATTGCCTTCTGCAAGACTAAGAAATAAATGATTGTTAATAAAGTCACTCAGTTTATGGTATTCTGTTACAGCAGCCAGAACTATGAAGATACCATTCCATACAGGGGCACAAACAGGTATAAAGACACAGAGGTAGGAGAGAGGGAAATGTGAGAAGACAAGCCATAGAGTGAGGAAAAGCATCTGCACAACATCCACTTTACAAATGATTAATAATCAAAGGACATTAAGGAAAACTGAATAAAGTATGGTCTTTAGTTAAATAATAATGTGTCTTTTTTAATTTATTTTTATTTTTTGTTTTTTTAATTTTTACAATGTTGTGTTGGTTTTTGCTGTATAATGGCATGAATAAGCTATATATATACATATATGCCCTCCCTTTTGAGCCTCCCTCCTATGCCCCAATCCCACCTCTCTAGGTCATCACAGAGCACCAAGCTGAGCTCCCTGAGGTATGCAGCAGCTTCCCACTAGCTATCTATTTTACACATGGTCATGTATAGGTCAATGCTACTCTTCCAGTTCATCTCACTCTCCCCTTCCCCCACATGGTCAAATGTCTGTTTTCCACATCTGTGTCTCTGTTCCTGCCCTGCAACAAGGTTCATCTGTATCGTTTTTCTAGATTCCACATATACACATTAGTATATGATATTGTTTTCCTCTTTCTGACTTACTTCACTCTGTATAACAGACTCTAGGTTCATCCACCTCACTATAACTGACTCAATTTCATTCCCTTTTATGGTTAAGTAATATTCCATCGTGTGTGTGTGCATACACATAACAAAAAGTGATGTGTCAATCAATACTGGCTTATTACTTGTAATAAAGTTACCACAAAATGTAAGAAATAATTAAAGACCCAAAGGTGAAATGTATACTTTTAAAACTATTGTACAAAAACACAGGATAATTTGTATATGAAACTAGGAAAAGAAAGGATTTCCTGAACAAGACATTAAAAACATGTCATACAACCTAGAGGGGTGGGATGGGGTAGGAGGTGGGAGGGAGATTCAAAAGGGAGGGAACATATGTATACCTATGGCAATTCATACTGATGTACAGCAAAGAACAACACAATATTGTAAATTAATTCTCTTTCAGTAGAAAATAAAATTTAAAAAAATACAAATCATAAAAGAAAAAGTTGCTAAAATTGCCACATCAAAATGTTTACATTTTCAGTAATTGTGTATACAAATATATATATTTATATTTGGCAAAACTAATACAATTATGTAAAGTTTTAAAATAAAATAAAATTAAAAAAAAAGAGAGAAACAATTTGGTCAGGCTGCAAATGTGCATGTTGATAATTTGGACATTTAACATTTAGGGATGTAACCTACAAAATTTCTCATACATCAACCCCAATGTACACTCATGTTTGATTCATGTTGATGTATGGAAAAACCACAATATTGTAAACTAATTAGCCTCCAGTTAAATTAAAGTAATTAATTTTTAAAAAGAGAAACTTGTTCATTGTAGCACCAATTGTACTAACAAAAGAAAAAAGAAAAGAGGAAAAAAAAACAAAGGCTGTCAACAAAAGAACACTTACACTGTGACTTTTTAAACAGAACACAAAAGCTATTACATGGGTCTATGTGTGTCAGCAGAAACAATAAAAGATAAAGGAAAAATACAAACGGCATATACAGTTTGATATCTCATATATATTTTTTTTTAATACACATATATATATACACATAATACTTATCAAATGTTATGTGTAAATACCTGCACATATAATAAATATTTTTAAAAGCATAAATTAGAAGAATGAACAACTGGGTAACTTCTTGCCTCTGATTAAGGAGCAAAGAAAGAGAAAGGAAATAGAGCAACTAAAAGTAATTTCAAGTAAATTTATATTCTTCTTTGTCAAAGCCTGAAACATGCATAAAAATGTGAAGATTTGTAAATAACAGAGCGGCAAGTACATGAATGTTTATTATATTACACCATAACTTTGTTCATATTCAAATCTTTTATGTTGAAAAAAAGTAATTTTAGTAATCCAGTGACAGAGGAAGGTGGCATGGGGGTAATGCAATGTTAATCAGGAGAAGCCAGCTGATCAGCAAACCTGACCTTAATGCAGAAGTTGAGAGCAGGCAGTGAAAGGGTGAGTCCTGGATTTCTAGTGCAGTAGAGTATGTAGGAGGAGGTACCACTCACTGAGAGGGAGCTGGAGGAGATGAAAGGAGTTCGATGCCATGAGAATCTTCTCTTGTACTGGTCGTCATGGGAGGCATGATAGAACACTCAGTAAATGTTTTCTTGACTGATTAAGAAGGAAATACTGGGGAAGCTGGCACAAAGATGCTCTCTTTCAAAGACCACATCCTCCTCCTTCCTGGGTATTTGGGTACATTAGGTCTATGCACTCATCACAGGCTAAGTCAACCAGGTAGATAAAAACAGGGACAGCATTCTTGCATAATCTAATACAGATATATAGACAAAGAATTCCAAGTGAATCGTATTCTGAACTTCAACAACACCCTGGAGAACACAGCTACTACATTTCAAGTGGCAGAATATGGTTCCTCTTTTAAAAAAATCAATAAGATTCTCTGGAGGAAAGCCATAAATGACTTCCTTTTTAGAATTTTATCACTAGCTTTCCCGTTATACAGGCACAGTCTATAAAATCATAGCCAAAGATAATAGGGCTGAAAAAAAAAGTCAACAACAATACAGAACAAAAGCTTTTCTCATACTTGACACATCTGAGACATTTGCCACTTGTTAGAAGTCCCTTCAAATGTAACCCAGCTTTCTAAAGAGCCTTGGTGACCAAAAGGACCGCTCGTTTCCCTTTGCCCACTGCTAGGTGCCAACCAGAAATAAATAGCACAATGTACACCACCTGGGGACTCCCCAGGTGGCTTGGTGGTAAAGAACCCACCTGCCAATGCCGGAGACATGGGAGACGCAGGTTCGACCCCTGGGTCGGGAAGATGCCCTGGAGGAGGAAATGGCAACCCACTCCAGTATTCTTGCCTGGAGAATCCCATGGACAGAGGAGCCTGGTGGGCTATAATCCATGGGGTCACAAAGAGTGGGACACAAAGAAGCATAAGAACACATATCACAGCAGTCTGTAATTTTTTTGTCTTCATGCTCTTTTTAAAGCCTTTTATTTTATATACTGGAGCATAGTTCATAAACAATGTTTTATTAGTTTCAGGTGTACAGCAAAGTGATTTAGTTATCCATGTACCTGTATGTATTCTTTCTCGAATTCTTTTCCCATTTGGGTGGGTGGCTTCATAATATTGAGCTGAGTCCCCTGTGCTATGCAGTAGGTCCTTACCGGTTATCCATTTGTAATGAATCATTAGACTACTAGGGAACAAGAGGTATTGCTGGATTAAGGAGTGGACCAGCCAAGCAGCTACTCAGTCTCTGTAATCTACAATGGATTTTAAAACAAAGCTGGAGCAAATCAGAAATGTGTCACCCATTGGATTGTATCTGTTCACTCAAATCTTATATAACAAGCAAAAGGGAAACTGCCCCCACTGCCTTAGATAAGCAGAGATTCAAAATACACCTCAACCGCCTCAGTCTCTGTCCCCTACAAAGTTCATTGCACACACGTGTAAATTACAGTGTGCAGCTCTGGCCTCACCACTAACCCCAATGACTAGCCAACTAAGCACTACTTGGTATCAGCAAATTACCTATAATCTCCAACCCAAGTGATGCATAATCTCATTGTATTAGCTAAGACCCAACAGGATGAGATGATTGGATGGCATCACTGACTCAATGGACCTGAGTTTGAGCAAACTCAGGGAGATAGTAAAGGACAGGGGAGCCTGGCGTGTTGCAGTTCGTGGGGTCACGAAGAGCTGGACATGACTTAGTGGCTGAACAACAATGAAGGGGCATGTCTTTATCATGCCAAGCAGGAGATGTGGGTGCAATCCCTGGGTCTAGAAGATTCCCTGGAGAAGGAAATGACAATCCACTCTGGTATTCTTGACTGGGAAATCCAATGGACAGAGAAACCTAGCAGGGTACAGTCCATGGGGTCACAAAAGAGTTGGATACAACTTAGGGATTGAACAAAAAACTCTTTAAATATGACAACCAAGTTGTCTGGCCAAGAAAATTATAATACATTGCAAATAAGTAAAAATATTTCACATCTGGATATTTAACTTGTGTTTTAACCAGATTCACAGGTGATTCTTATACATTTCAGCTTTCAAGAACCACTGGTCCACACTACACCTAGATAACTCCCCATCTCTCATTTGTCTGAAGTGAGCATCCCACGTTTTTGTGTCTGTTGCCACTCACAAGCCCCTTATCACACATGTATGGCACTGTGTTGAAATGGTGTGATTAAAAGTCTCCCTTTCATTTCTGGATGTACGTTCTTCAAGGCAAAATGGTGCCTTGCACCCTCCCCACTATAATCTTTGGCACCTAACAGTGCCTGGCACAGAAAGTTTTCCCTAAATATTTAGCAACTCCACAGGATTGTGAGCTTCTCAAGGTCAAGAACCACATGTGAGTATTTGTGCATCTTTTAAAGCTACAAGGTTCTGGCATATAATGATTGCTCAATTTATGTTGATCCCCTGATCACTCTTCTCTACTATCCTGATTATTGTAATCAGATGGTATCTGATCTTTTAAGAACGTTAGACATTAGCTGAGACTTGCTTTTAGTTTGTATTTTTGTCATCACTATTTCATACAGTTTTGTATATTAATTGTCATGATTTAAAGGAACTGTGTCCATTTGGTTTGCACTGAGCACCTTCTTCATCTAGACATTCATTTATTTATTCAATCATGCATTTATCCAACAACTTTTCACTGACTTCTTTGCACTGTGTTGGTCCAAGAGTACTCATTCAATATTTGTTTAATTGAACTTATTAGCTTTCTTTGATCAATATTGATGATTTGGGTCCCTGAGATTCACTGGTAAAATAATCACACCGTGAAATAAAAATTATAAAGTCATCAAACATTAGAGCTGCCAGATGCCTTTGGAGATTATTTCCTCTAACTCCCATTTCTAGCAGATGAAGAGGCTGAGCATCAGAGAGAAAGGGGGACATGTTTGACTGTACATTACAAAATGTTTTATGTAGCTTTTCCTGTAGGGATCTACATTATCTGTCTGATATGCTTGCATTGATCACAAGCCAGGTTGTTGACAGATCCCCACTTAACTTGGGCATAGAATCAAATAATTTTAAAAATACCCCCAAAGCCCCCATATAATAGTTAGATGCTTTCTAAAGCTTACAGCTGACAAAGTACTCATATTGCTGATCCTAAGAGAAATCTGGAATGACTGGGATGGACAGCCACATATAAATATTCATGATACAAACTCATCAAGCTTTGAACAAGAACATATGTGAATAATTAACAAGGTAGTGATTTGTAGTATCATCATAATAGATAACCTGGCTCCTAACACAAGGCTAACTGAAGCTGTTTTTCCCTTTACAAGGCAACAGGAAATTCAAGACAGTACATTTAGTATTTGTTTTCACTTTTGTAATATAGTTTTAGAAGTTAAATCTTCAAGAAACAGTTTTTCTTCTTAAGTAGTTATTATTGCTAAAGTGAAAGTCACTCAGTCGTGTCTGACTCTTTGCAACCCCATGGACTATACAGTCCATGGAATTCTCTAGGCCAGAATACTGGAGTGGGTAGCCTTTCCCTTCTCCAGGGGATCTTCCCAACCCAGGGATCAAACCCAGGTCTCCCGTTGAGTGGGTGGATTCTTTACCAGCTGAGCCAGCAGAGAAGCCCCATTATTGCTAAAGCTGTATTTAATAAGATATGTTCTAAACTTTTAGAGAAAGTGACACAAAGGTGTAACTACGGAGTTTATCCACTACTTCCTGCTATTAATATTTTTCTTTTCCTTCTTTCCCACCGTGTATCTAAGGAAAAGAAACGTGGACTCTTGCGGCTACTTGATTCAGTACTGAAACATCCGGGGTATTTTCAGTTTACCACTGTGATTGCACCTGACATCCTCATTTCAGTCTCCCATCTGTAGGCTGTAGTCTGTATCTTCACCATTAGGCAGGAAGCAAGGAGAAGCAGCAAAGGGAAGAGACAGAGACTCAGGATTCCTCCCACGGCGGCTTTTCCTTAAGAACAAAAATTCCCTCCGCCTTCTCCACCTTACAAAGAAGAAATCCTGAGAAACAGTTTCATGTGCATCCTATAAAGGTATGGACACACTTCTCAGAAAAAAGTCTCCTTTTCTCTCTTACAAGAAAATCATGACTTTGGAAAACCTTTTGAAACCATCAACTTTTTTTTTTTTTTAAACTTTATAATATTGTATTAGTTTTGCCAAATATCGAAATGAATCCACCACAGGTATACATGTGTTCCCCATCCTGAACCCTCCTCCCTCCTTCCTCCCCGTACCCTCCCTCTGGGTCATCCCAGTGCACCAGCCCCATCGACTTTTAAAGCTCTCAAGTTTTAAAAGCTAAATACATGTCTATCCTGCTGCTGCTGCTACTGCTGCTGCTAAGTCACTTCAGTTGTGTCCAACTCTGTGCGACCCCATGGACTGCAGCCTACCAGACGCCCCCATCCATGGGATTTTCCAGGCAAGAGTACTGGAGTGGGTTGCCATTGCCTTCTCCTGTATGTCTACCCTATGACTGTGCAATTCCATGCCTTTGGATAGATAAATGAATATATTTGTCTGCCAAATGAGAAGGATAAGAATTTCATGGCAGTTTTATTCATAATAGTTAAAGCCTCATTTCAGTTCGGTTCAGTCACTCAGTCGTGTCCGACTCTTTGCAACCCCATGAATCACAGCACGCCAGGCCTCCCTGTCCATCACCAACTCCCAAGAGTCCACTCAAACTCATGTCCATTGAGTCGGTGATGCCATCCAGCCATCTCATCCTCTGTCGTCCCCTTCTCTTCCTGCCCCCAATTCCTCCCAGCATCAGGGTCTTTTCCAATGAGTCATCTCTTCGCATGAGGTGGCCAAAGTACTGGAGTTTCACCTTCAGCATCAGTCCTTCCAATGAACACTCAGGACTGATTGATCTCCTTTAGGATGGACTGGTTGGATCTCCTTGCAGTCCAAGGGACTCTCAAGAATCTTCTTCAACACCATAGTTCAAAAACATCAATTCTTCAGCACTCAGCTTTCTTCACAGTCCAAATCTCACATCCATACATGACCACTGGAAAAACCATAGCCTTGACTAGATGGACCTTTGTTGACAAAGTAATATCTCTGCTTTTCAATATACTATCTGGGTTGGTCATAACTTTCCTTCCAAGGAGTAAGGGTATTTTAATTTCATGGCTGCATTCACCATCTGCAGTGATTTTGGAGCCCAAAAAAAGAAAGTCTGACTCTGTTTCCACTGTTTCCCCATCTATTTCCCATGAAGTGATGGGACCAGATGCCATGATCTTAGTTTTATGAATGTTGAACTTTAAGCCAACTTTTTCACTCTCCTCTTTCATTTTCATCAACAAGCTTTTGAGTTCCTCTTCACTTTCTGCTATAAGGGTGCTGTCATCTGTATATCTGAGGTTATTGATATTTCTCCTGGCAATCTTGATTCCAGCTTGTGTTTCTTCCAGCCCAGCATTTCTCATGATGTACTCTGCATATAAGTTAAATAAGCAGGGTGACAATATACAGCCTTGACATACTCCTTTAGTGATTTAGAACCAGTCTGTTGTTCCATGTCCAGTTAAAGCCTGCTGCTGCTAAGTCACTTAAGTTGTATCCGACTCTGTGTGATCCCACAGACGGCAGCCACCTGGCTCCCCCATCCCTGGGATTCTCCAGGCAAGAACACTGGAGTGGGTTGCCATTTCCTTCTCCAATGCATGAAAATGAAAAGTGAAAGGGAAGTCGTTCAGTCGTGTCCGACTCTTAGCGACCCCATGGACTGCAGCCTACCAGGCTCCTCCATCCATGGGGTTTGCCAGGCAAAGTACTGGAGTGGGATGCCATTGCCTAGCACAATCCAAATGCCTGTCTAGAAAGGATAAATTGCAGAATATAAATAAAGTGGAATACTAAGCAACAAAAAAGACAATGCCTGTTACCAGAAATATCACAGTTGAATCTCACACACATAGCAATGCATGAAAGAAGCTAGACACAAAATAGTCAACACTGTATAATTTAATTTTATGAAATTCACAAACAGGAGAAATTACACAGTTGATGATGAAAGTCAGAACATTGGTTACCTGATCTTGGGGTGAGAGAGGCATGAGGGATCCCTCTGGGGTATTGAAAATATTATATATAGTATGTAATAAATAAATATACACATATGTATATATTTACATATACATGTGAAAATCCATTGATTTGTACACTTAAGATTTGTGTATGTACCTATACCTCAATAAACATTTTGTTGAAATGATAATTGGCCCTTTCCTTCCAGCAGTGGGAAATTTCTGAAATTGTATATACAGTGGTGTTTCTAGTCGACTGCTCTTTCCCTCTGCTACCATCCAGTTTGGGTTATCCACATTTTTTTCATAGGGGACTTCCTCTTAGGAAAGCATGTATCCTGACCATAACAAAATATTTTGAAATAAAAATTTAAAGGCAATTTAACAAAACATTTTAACAAAGCATCATTTTCATTATACATGCAAATTCAGGGCAGATGTGTTCAGAAGAATAATGCAAGTCCACCCACCCCTAGAAGAAAATTAAAACTGAATATGAATTTCTGAAACATTATAATGATTTCCCGCCTTGGCTTCTAGTCAAGTCTGGCAACAGGAATACAGAAATGCTGTGAGAAAGTCCTCTCAGGGTACACATGACTGGAGTTATCAAAGTGCTGGTTGACTGGGGAAATCTGACTCAGTTTTGAAGTCTAGGCGAGCCATTTAGGAGGAAAAGATGAAGCTCATTTTGGGGGTGAAAATCCCATGGACGGAGGAGCCTGGTAGGCTGCAGTCCATGGGGTCGCAAAGAGTCAGACACGACTGAGCGACTTCACTTCCACTTTTCACTCTCATGCATTGGCGAAGGACATGGCAACCCACTCCAGTGTTCTTGACTGGAGAATCCCAGGGACGGGGGAGCCTGGTGGGCTCCACACAGAGTCCCACAGAGTCGGACATGACTGAATTGACTTAGCAGCAGCAGCAGCAGCAGCAGCAGCATTCTATCCTTTTTTTTTAAGTGGGGAAACTACTGCATTTTGAAGAAGTATATTTATGTTCAGTCCTTGAACTAGGAATTACTAACAATTTAATTTTGAACAAGTCACTTTATCTCTCTAGCTACACAATTTTCTCTTCTGCAGAACAGAATGTTTACCCCTAAAGGGTACCCTGTGAGGTTCTTTAAAGCTGTGTCTCATATCACAGGAGAGTTATTACGTCATTTAACACCTTTACCATCAGCAGCATTATGAAGTATGGCTTATAGACATTAAGCAACTTTCCCACCAAGGCAAAGCGCTTTTTGTTTGGGGACCCCACTTAGAGTCCTCAGAGTCTGACTCCCAGCTTCTGTGGCATGCGTCTTCTAATTTGACTGGTTGGCTTTCTTAGTGTTGTTTCTAGACTAAAATACTTGGGAAGAGGCTTATCAATCACTCAAGTTAGTCATGGCAGGCTTTTCCCAAATAAACTGTGTTGTCATTTTTTTATAGTCTATCATGATGAAAGGGCTTCCCTGGTGGCTCAGACAGTAAAGATCTGCCTGCAATGCGGGACACCTGGGTTTGATCCCTGGGTTAGGAAGATCCCCTGGAGGAGGGCATGGAAACCCACTCCAGTATTCTTGCCTGCAAAACCCCCATGGGGATTTTGTCTCTGTCTCCATGGACAGAGAAGCCTGGCGGGCTATAGCCCATGGGGTCGCAAAGAGTTCAGTTAGTCAACTGAACGACTAAGCACAGCACAGCATCACGATGAAAACTTTGTGACTTTATCTTGTCACAAATCAAATGGAACAAAAAGTGATCTTTTATAATTCACATAACAGTTTATCTTTCTGCCCTAACTTGTCCTTCCTTGCTGCTGCTGCTGCTAAGTCGCCTCAGTCGTGTCCGACTCTGTGCAACCCCTGAGACGGCAGCCCACCAGGCTCCCCCGTCCCTGGGATTCTCCAGGCAAGAACACTGGAGTGGGTTGCCATTTCCTTCTCCAATGCATGAAAGTGAAAAGTGAAAGTGAAGTCGCTCAGTCATGTCCAACCCTCAGCGACGCCATGGACTGCAGCCCACCAGGCTCCTCCATCCATAGGATTTTCCAGGCAAAAGTACTGGAGTGGGGTGCCATTGCCTTCTCTGGTCCCTCCTTGAAGAGAAGAGAATGTTGGAGGTGGGTTAATGGGCACGATCCCTGACTTCAACCTGACTTACTTCTCTCAGATACCTGTTCATGGTACATCTTGGTAACCAGGCAGTTCACACCTGGTTTCAACCACCAGCTTACCCCTGACTGTTAACTGGCTCTCTGCTCTTGACATTGGAAACTAATAGAACCACAGTCTAGAAACCAGCTCCCAATTCCCAACACCCACTCCCCTTCAGACTCTACTCTCCAGCCATCCTGGCCATTTTTTCACATATAGCCTCCCAGTGACCTCAAGAGGTATCAGAAGCCTGCTATGTATTGAAAACCTTCTTTAGAAACAATGCCTGAAGGAACTAGAACATTGCTAGCCTGTCCAGGCTTCCCTCAACTCTACATCAGTCTTTCTCCAAAAAGCTGTAGTTCACTGGTTCCCCAGACAGACCTGGGGCAATCTAATCAGGTTCCATTGTCTCACGGTCTATTTGCAATTGGAGATGCTTCTTCAGAGCATCATAAGGAGAGCATCATAAGTTCTTGAGGTGGCAAAGACTCCACCTGATGGTCACACAAAGGATATTTGCAACCTCATCTGTCCAAATAAGAACAGCAGAACTCTTTATAAGTCTGCATACGATGACCAAAGCCATAGTTTATAGAAATAGGGTAGGTGGTTCAGATGGTACAGAATCTGCCTGCAATGTGGGAGGCCCAGTTTCGATTCCTGGGTTAGGAAGATTCTCTGGAGAAGAGTATTGAGCATGTTTTCAGATGTTCATTGGCCATTTGTACATCTCCTTTGGAGAAATGTCTATTAACGCCATTTTTTTTTTTTTTTTTTTTTGTGGCGGGGGGTGGAGACGGGGGGGGGGGGGGTGGGGGGGGGGTGGGGGGGGTGGGGGGGGGAGGGGCGGGAGCTTCTGTGGTAACTCAGACAGTAAAGAATCTGCTTGCAATGCAGAAGACCTGGGTTCAATCCCTGGGTCAGGAAGATTCCCTGGAGAAGAAAAATGGCAACCCACTCCAATATTCTTGCCTGGGGAAAAACCATGAACAGAGGAGCCTTTCGGGCTACAGTTCATGGGGACAAAGAGTGAGCAACTAACACTTTTACTTTCAGCCATGTATAATTTGGATGCATTTTGATATTAACAAAACTTTTGTTTTTATTGAATAGCATAAGGAGAAAATTTCAGGTTCTCATTATTAAAATGGCAATGGCTGGGCCACATAATAGGAACTGCTACCCACTTAGAAATAGAGAGGAAAAGCTTGTGACCTTCTTTCTCTTCCCCCATCACTCATGCCTCTGTCCCAGGAAAATTAACGGCCAGGGGAACAATCAGCTCAGCCTCTTTTCTCTGTGACTGCTGTCTTATGATAAGGTCACTAGAGCAGGAATTCTTTGTTCTGTGCCAGGTGGACAAAGTAAGTCCTGGAGAAAATACTGGGAGCCCATTTTGTTCTTGAGCCCAAGCCATGTATCCCAATGTACATTTGCCAACCACAAAGTTTATGAAAATACTTTATGTGTGTGAATAGTGAACATGAGCTTCCCTGGTGGCTCAGTGGTGGGAAGATCTCCTGGAGTAGGAAATGGCAACCCACTCTAGTGTTCTTGTTCAGAATACTGTATTTTCAATATGCATGTGAACTGAACATGTGAACTGAATTCCAGCTATTCAACAACTTCAGATAATGCTGGAGAACAAAGAAAACTACTCCTACCACTTGACTTAAGAGCTAAAACACTATCCCTACAATGGCAGTTCTTTGTATACTCTGTCTTGTTCCCATTTTTCTCCTACACATTTCCCACTGCAGAGAGAACCACCACTGAACTTTGTGTTTATCATTTCCCTGAATGTTTTTTATATTTACACCACTTATGTATTCTTCAACAATACCAACATTTGTTTTGCTCATTTATAGACTTTGTATGTGAATAGTATCACATTCACATCTTTTTTATAAAAAGTTCCTATTTTTTAACCTGAGTAAAATATTTTACTCAATAGTATGTTGTCAGGGTTTAACTCATGTTGATAGATGCATTGCTAGCGCATTCATCCTAACTGATTATAGTATTCCCAAGGATTAAGATACTGTATATATGTGGTGATGGATATGTAGGTAGTTTCCCATATTTCATTATTATAGACACACTACTATGAGTATTCTGTGATATGTTTCCTTATAAACACATGTGAGAGCTTCTCTAGGGTATGTATCTCAGAGGAGAATTATTGCCTCCTAAGGTAAGTGCATTTTTACTGTTACTATATATTGCTAAAGCTGATATTTGGATCTCTGATTCTTAGTTACTGCAGGTCCCATAGGAGAGTGGAGATGATTAATGATTCCTCCTCCCTCCACCTAAGGTAATCTTTCTTTCTCCTCTTTCTCATAAATACTTAATCATTTTCTAAGACTCCGCTAAGTTCCTCTCTTCTGTGAAAGCTTCCCTGAACCCCACAGGTAGAGTGATTCCTCCCTCGTTTGAGTTTTCATGGATGGCACTTTCATATGAGACAGGCCAATTACCAAACCCTCTATGTAGCTACACAAATTTCATAAAAACTATAATCTCTAGAAGAGCAGGCTCAAAACCACCATACTGTAGGGACATTATGTCCTTTAACTCAGGGGTCCCAACCTCCAGGATTTAATGCCGGATGATCTGAGGTGAGGCTGATATAATAAAAATAGAAATAAAATACCCAATAAATGTAATATGCTTGAGTCACCCTGAAACCATCCACACCCACTGCCAAGTCCATGGAGAAGCTGTCTTCCTCAAAACAGGTCCCTGGTGATAAGAAGCTTGGAGACCGCTGCTTCAACTGATTCCTAATCACCCAAAGCACCAACAACTAGGATTAGCCCATGGTAACATCCTTGGCATTGCCCTTGATCCATCATAGCCTCTTTTACAGAAGTTGGAAAGGAAACCAATTCTATTAACTCTAACACCTATAAGCACACAGATAACATGGTCCAGACCCTTGCCATCTACTTGACCAGAGAAGGTACACATGAGAAACTATTATAGGAAAACTCCTTGTGCAGGATGACAAAATTATGGGGCTTTAAAAGGTGAGAGGGCTTAGCGGTGATATCAGCAAGATCTCCTTTTGATAAATAAGAAATTGTCTTTTGAGGTGATGCTTTACCTGAGATAACACAGCCAACTAGTAGCAAAGTCAGAGTTCATAGTTACTCATTTTCTTTAAATCAGCAAATATTTATAGAACACTCAACCATACCACCTATCTCTATATATGTTAATTTAGGATAAACCTGAAGAATTCAGCTTAATTAAAACCATTTTCTTGCAGTCTCCTGATATGGAATCTCATTGGAAAGATCAGCCATTTAAATAGAAATCTTACCAAAGGGAGCTTCCCTTCTTTCCACATAGACTGGCCTACTGGGGCTGCCCTATCAAAGTGAGTGGACTGAGAGGAGAGGTCTCAGTTTTGAATGAAGACTTAAGTATTAATTTGTAGATCATCATGTCCATTATTCACTGAACATTTCTGACTCACTTGTTCTTGATATACAAGGTAATTGATTTTCTATTATCCAAGAATGCCTAAAAAAGATGCATTCTGTCACAATATTCGACTTCTTGCCTATGTAATTGCCCCCAGTAATTAAATAATAGAGTTGAGCGCAATATGGAAGCTGTGTTTTGACTGCATTCCATGAGTCCTGGTTGTTAAATATACCAATTACAAATTTTACTAAGTAACTGGTAGTTTAAATGATCTCATTTAATTCTTATCATGGCCCCATAAGTTGGATATTAATACACTCACTTTTCAGAAATGGCTCAGAAGTCAAGTCACTAACCTAATTACATACAGTATTTGGTGAATAAAAAAATTCTTCTACTCCCACCCCATCCCACCAGAAAAAAAAAAAAAAAAGAGCATCTTTGTGTTTCCAAAGGCCATTCTCCTTCTGCTGTATCATGGTTTCAGATCAGCAGGCAAATGCTGCTGCTGCTGCTGCTGCTAAGTTGCTTCAGTCGTGTCCGACTCTGTGCGACCCCATAGACGGAAGCCCACCAGGCTCCCCCATCCCTGCGATTCTCCAGGCAAGAACACTGGAGTGGGTTGCCATTTCCTTCTCCAATGCATGAAAGTGAAAAGTGAAAGGGAAGTCGTTCAGTCGTGTCCGACTCTGTGCGACCCCATGGACTACAGCCCACCAGGCTCCTCCACCCATGGGATTTTCCAGGCAAGAGTACTAGAGTGGGGTGCCATTGCCTTCTCCAATACAGGCAAATGGAAAGATTAAATAACAAAATAAGTAGCACAATTTTAATAGGTATAACCTGAAAGGCAGGTCTCATATTACTGTCAAATCCAAAAGAAAACCTATGCCCCTCCAAAAAAGGACATCTTGGGAAGAACTATAAGTACTGACTAACATCATTTAAGGCACCAAAGAGAAACTGCATTTGTAACACATAATATTTCTTAGAATCTTTATTTTCTTCTAATTTCTCATGTAGTCAGCTGCTCACAATCGTTCATCTCTACTTTCAAAACATTCAAAACTCTCTTTCTAAACTCAAGGAGTTTACTGACTTTTCTCTCTAAATTCCCTTACTAGCCTACCAGATCAACGGTTTCATGCGAGGAGAAGTCCCTTACTCTTCATAATAATAATAAAGTAAACATTTCTCCCATCCTGTATCCTGTCTACCTGACCCTCATCACCACAATCAACTTGCTGAGAAGTGTAAGAGATGACAGGAGAGGGGAGAAGGCCATGAAGACTACAGGTTATTGTGTTTTATAGTACATATATAGCTTTACAGAACAGGTATCTCCATTTTATTGGAGTAACTGAAGGACTTCAAATAAGAATAGCAATTATATCAGGCCTTAAAACAAGTGCTGTGTTGAAGTATTTATAATACTAGCACACCAACACTATACCTACTCTTATCCAAAATAATACAAAGTTAAGATTCAAGTATTCTCCATCATGAAACATTTCCTCCTACCTTTCAAAAGTATTTCCTGAGAAGAGCAGCCATCCCTAAATGCAAGCTCTAGGAAACCTATAATCAGTTTCTCTCTCTCTCTAATTGAGCACTTTCTTTCCTTAGATTTTGGAAGAAGCATGAAAATGATTTACTGATTTAGGAACTGGGTGGAGCAGACCACAAAAGGACAAATCAGAAACATCTGGAATGAACTAGCCGAGGGAAAGGGTTTGAGAAAGAGAGAGAGAAAGAAGTAGGGCTTTCAAATGAAACAAAGTACAGATGATTTGGCCAAATTTAAGCCAAGCCAAACACTCACATTAAACATTGCACTTGGGTCTGGTTCAATAGCGGGAGCCGGCAAGAGGGAGCGTCAGCCAGCATTGCATCAGACGCACATTGTGGATGGAGGAAATGAGTTTAGTCAAGCCAGCTGTGACTTCAAAGGGGCTGCTCTCCCAGAGAACAGTGGGAAAGGGTTCCCTCTTCAGTGAAGACTGCAAAGTTCAGCCAAAGTCAGTCCAAAGGGAATGGACTTACAGGAGGAGAAAATTACATTCAAAGTATGAGAAAGAATACTTTCCTTCCATGAAGTAGCTTGAGAGAAAAGGAAGACACATGGCTAGGAGGAGGGGTGACAAGAAAAGATTCAGATGCTCATTTGAGGACTGGAGTCCTATGTGCGGATTGCGAAATGGAGTGGTTTGTGTACGGATAACATTGCTTTTCGGTTCGGACACCTCGTTATATGAATCATGTTTTCAAATCTCTGAGAGGAGAGGCCAATGGATCCCTCCCCCAAGTGACTCCCCAAAACAGTCTCTTTCCCTTTTTGTACTTCTAGAAAACCACACATTTCTTTCCAATTGTTTATTCAACCCAAGTTTATTGAGAGACAAACTGGGCTAGACCCTGGAAACACAAAGACAAATGAGACAGTCCTAGTTCAGGAGTTCACAGTCTCAAGGAAACCGAGACACATAAATAGAGGATTATGGTTTGGAGCAATAAATCTTATACTAGAGCAATGATTCCCGAAGTGTGATCACCTGACGGGCATCAGCATCACCTGGGAAATAGTTAAAAATGCAAATTTGTGGGGACCCCACCCAAACCTTTCCTTTCCATTTCCTTTCAATCCTAAAGGAAGTCAACCCTGAATATTCATTGGAAGGACTGATGTTGAAGCTGAAGCTCCAATATTTTGGCCACCTGATGCAAAAAGCTGATTCATTAGAAAAGACCGTGATGCTTGCAAAGATTGAAGACAGGAGGAGAAGGGGATGACAGAGGATGAGATGGTTGGATGGCATCACTAACTCAATGGACATGAGTTAGAGAAAATTCTGGGAAATGGTGAAGGACAGGGAAGCCTTGCGTGCTGCTGTCCATGGGGTCACAAAGAGTTGGACACAACTGAGTGACTGAACAACACCACCACCCAAACACACTGAATCAGAAAGCCCAGGTTGGTTTGACAAACTCCTGGGGTGATTCAGAAAAGCTTGAGAGCTTCTGCTTCTGTAGGTCACTTCTCATTCCCTTCCAGGCCTAGATTCTAAATAGACTGCTCTCCAGTATTTCACAAGAATGAGCCTCAGGTATAAGTCTTGTCTAAGTAAACTATAAGAACTTTAAGGGCAGGAGTTAATTTTCCTTTTATGAATTTTTTCCTTTCTCCTCCTACTTTCAGAAATCACCCAGTACTAAGAAGATACGGGCATTGAAATTTAGATATGTAATTCAATAGAAATTTAATTCAGAACTTAGGTGGGGCGAGGGTTTAACACTCACAAGGAGAAATGGGCACATCTATACCTACGAGTTTTCATAATTCTCATTGGTGGGAGGAGAACATAAATACTATCTCTCCCAAGCACTCACCTGATGCTCAAGGCCTCTCGGTGATACCTCCTTGCCAAGCATTTGTTTTTCTTATGCTTGAGCACCTCTCCTAGTCTCACTATCTCAGGCTGCAGTTTCCTTTCTTTCAGACAGCTCTGGTAGAAGCAGCTAGCTTCTTCTGGGCTGAAATCCATCATCATTTAAATTCCATTTGTTAGTTATAGTCCTACCCCTTGGGAATCCACAGCAAAGATACTTACATATTAATGTGACATTTTTCAAGTATTTGAAGATAGTAATTATGTAGCATATGACATAGGTTAAACTCACAGTCTCTGGAAGCAGCCTGCCTGCATTTAAATTCTTGTTCTGTCACTTATGAGCTCTGTGACCTTGAGAGAATTATTTACTATCTCTGCAGCTTTGTGTATGTGTGTGCATGTGTGTGTGTGTGTAATGGCATTATATAAAAAGACTTTTATAAGGAGTGCATGAATTAATATATGTAAATGTTCCCAGAACACAGTAAAGTGCTTTAAAAGTTTTAGCTATTATTAATCATCATCATTATCATAGAGAGCTTGTCAGATACCTGACATAGGCCATCTTTCCAATTCTATAGTCAGGCATTAGGTGAGCCTATTCATTCCTTTGGGTTCAAACGCTATCGATACACTTGTGAAACATCTCTTCATTCTCCTTCTGAGCACACAGCTAAATGTAAGTGGCTAGTTGTGGATGCATGAATTGTTCTAGTCACTATAATTTGGATAGAAATGATGAGCACTACTTCTAGACCTGAGCCCTAAAGTCATCCTGAGAAATCCTGCATTCTCTTAGTCCATCAGCCAGTTAAAGGCATAGGAAACAGCCAAGGACTCCAAGAAGGTCGTGGGCAGTGGTGGAGCCTCGCACTGGAAGAAGTCTATGTCCCTGAGTCAACACTTAGATGGGAACTGCCTAGGAAAACCACCAGCCTGGAGCATCCACACTGGGCTATGTGCGAGTGAAAATAAACATCGGTTGCATTAAACCTTTGAGAATCTGTAGCCCACCACGACTACTACATTGACTCTCTAATTTATCCCTTGTTCAGCTTTTGCTTCTGAGCTTCAGAACTCTATATTTTGCTTTCTATTCAGTCTTTCTACATGAATTTTTCTGGGCTCCAAAATCACTGCAGATGGTGACTGCAGCCATGAAATTAAAAGACGCTTACTCCTTGGAAGGAAAGTTATGACCAACCTAGATAGCATATTCAAAAGCAGAGACATTTCTTTGCCAACAAAGGTCCGTCTAGTCAAGGCTATGGTTTTTCCTGTGGTCATGTATGGATGTGAGAGTTGGACTGTGAAGAAGGCTGAGCGCCGAAGAATTGATGCTTTTGAACTGTGGTGTTGGAGAAGACTCTTGAGAGTCCCTTGGGTTGCAAGGAGATCCAACCAGTCCATTCTGAAGGAGATGAGCCCTGGGATTTCATTGGAAGGAATGATGCTAAAGCTGAAACTCCGGTACTTTGGCCAGCTCATGTGAAGAGTTGACTCATTGGAAAAGACTCTGATGCTGGGAGGGATTGTGGGCAGGAGGAGAAGGGGACGACAGAGGATGAGATGGCTGGATGGCATCACTGACTTGATGGACGTGAGTCTGGGTGAACTCCAGGAGTTGGTGATGGACAGGGAGGCCTGGTGTGCTGTGATTCATGGGGTCGCAAAGAGTCAGACACAACTGAGTGACTGATCTGAACTGATCTGATCTGATCAGTCTGTTTAGGTGATTTTGTGTGTATGTATCCCATGTGAATTTTTATTTACTTGGATCATGAAACAAAGCCCTACAGACGACACAAATTAAATTCAGTCAACAAATTTAGAAAACCCAGCATCTGACCTCTTTGAGTTGAAAATCTAGTTGACTTGACTATAAAAGTAAAAACAATTTTTATAAAGTAAAAACTGTATTATATAATTATACCAGGGCTTCCCTGGTAGCTCAGTCAGTAAAGAAACTGCCTGCAGTGCAGGAGACCCAGATTCGATCCCTGGGCTGGGAAGATGCCCTGGAGAAGGAAATGGCAATCCACTCCAGTATTCTTGCCTGGAGAATCCCATGGGCGGAGGAGCCTGGTGGGCTACAGTCCATGGGGTCACAAGAGTCGGACATGACTTAGTGACTAAACCACCACCAATATATTATATAAAGTAAATGTATGTTATAGTATCATGCATGCATGATAGAATGATTCTAAGACCTCCACCAGGGTATGGGGCATGGATATTTGGGATGGGTCAAAAAGTTGAATGTTTCTTGAATCAGTATTATGAGTGCTCTCATATTCTAAGCATCCAACAAGCTCTCCATCCACAGTTCACAGAGCATATGTGACACCAGACCAGATTAAGAAATACAGATGAGGAGGCTGCAAGCAAACTGGAGTTCAGAATTCAACCAGGTTGGTTTTCCATCAAGAAAAGATTTGTGTCGATGTTGGCCCAAAATTTGATGAAGTGCAAGGTTGGTTGGAGAAGGACCGACAGAAGGATGCACAATAAGCAGTGCCATCTAGAGAAAAATGCATTCCAGGGAAGCAGACACTGTAGAGCAGACTCGGCATAGTCACGGAGTTGTACCAATGAGGTTTCAGAGCCTAGCTCCAAACCCACTAACTCACTCTGTTCTGGGTGTAAGGATGGAATTTCTCTAACATTTTTTTCTCACCTATAAAGTTGAAACTACAGGCTCCAAGTCACCAGACTGCCTATGACAACCTTAGCTATCTCTTAGCTATGGCTCAAAGAAGTTTGGAATTTTTCCTGGAGCAACAAACTAATAACTGATAATAGGTAGCATTGTACCTAATACATCTCCTGACTCTCAGTCTACAGCTCTTTCCATTAAATCTTCAAGGAATGCCTTCTCCCTTACAAAAATAATAGGTGGCTATGGCCAAGAAAGTAACAAGTTAGCCTAAGTTTTACTGAGCACTCATAAGCACCTTGAGTTATACCGGTGATATGTGTCCAATTTAAACCAACAGATGATGTTTTCGGTTTTAGAGAGGTTTATGGTTACAGTTTCCAGAAGAGTTGAAAAAAAAAAAAAAGCCAAAAATAAGTGGTCCAAATTCAGCACTACCAGTACTTCCTTCTGCCCTCAGCCAAAGAGGAAAGAATTGTGATATGAGCCTTTGGCTCTGGCAATAGCTTTCCATTAGTTCCTGAATGGTGTGGGTTTTCTCTAGCTACTTTGGAGTCACAATCAATGGTTCTGTTGCCTTCCCTGGTTCTAATAAAACTCTGTGTTGGGTTTCAGATTACTTTCATTCCAAGAGGACCCCTTGTCAGTCCTCTGGTGGCCTTTATTGTCCACAGCCGCTGGCAATGAATCTGGGGGCAAAGGCCTCTGGTTACACCCACCACTGAAATCAGTCTCAGCTACACCACACCAGGAACGGATTATAGGGTGGAATTCAGCATTTGTCCCCACAGGACGAAGGCAATAGCTTTGCAGTTATTCCCCGACTACTTCTGATTCTGTAACTCATTGCCTCCTGCACTGGAGACAGCCAGCATTTCTTAGCAACTCTGACCTGAACAGAAAATAAAACAGCATGCCGCAAAGGAGTCAGATTAAGTCTTGGGAATGTTTTCTCCAAGAGAAGAGGTCGAATGAGTTTAAATACAAAGACTTCTAAATCCCTCCAAGTATTTTCCCCTCCTTAATGGTTTCAACCAGTGCCTTATTATTATTCGCCCCATGTTTGAATAATGGAACGCTAAGATCACTGTATTCATCAAGGGAAGGAAATGCTATGTATTCTGAAAAGCACATTGAATAAAGCTCTCTCCCTCTGTGAGGCCATGCTTCATGGAGTTTTCCTGACTGCTAAATGAGTGGCCCTGGCTTGAAATTCAAGAATTTGAAAAATTGTAGAACACTCACCACACCAGTGCCATCAGACCACATCACATTCCAGGGCCTTCATTATCCAAGCAAACTATGCCAACCCCAGATTACCACAAATAGTATCAAGAGTTTCTATCTGTATACATAAATATCAGATTATTACAAATAGTGTCAAGATTCCATATAAATATGAATTATATTTATAGTAGATGAATTATATATATGAATATATAGAAAGAACTAGGAGAGAGAAGGCCTAGGTTCTGGTTCTCAGGTGCTGCTACCCAACAGTAGACTGAGTTTGGAAAAGTTCTGAGTCTCAGTTTCTTCATCTGCTTAATGGGTTAATGAGTCTCTTGCTCACAAGTTAAGGTTCTTTTATCACCCTAATGAAATAATGAGGGTCTTGGGGCTCAGTGATGCAGGACATGTCCAGTGACTTCTGGGGGAAAGGGGTTTACTTAGGTCACCTGTAGTATCTATCCTGGAATCAAAATAATTCAGAGGATGTATTCACTCCTAAATCCTCAGCATCCCTGCTATCTTCTATGGGAGCTGTGACAGAGCTAATTGTAAGGCTGGGAGCCCTGCTCTGAGCAGGACACAGACCCCTCCTACTTCCCGTCTAGCATCATCCTGAAGAAGTTCATTCAAGTGGGACAACCAACCCATTGTGTGAAAGAAGCCCACGTTTCTTGAAAATCTAATTTTCAGGTCCATTCCCCTGGGTGAGTGGTAACATTCACTTAATTCAATGCTTTATGAAAAAAGAATTAAAACCCAACTTCACTTGTTCCAAATGCGTTATATGGTTGTACATGTGTAATTCTGAGTGTAAAATGTAAATTACTTGGAACCATCCAAACACCCCCAAATCACTGGGGAAGCACAGGCATCGGATGGATTGTTATGCAGCCATGAAGTAGTTCTGTAGATTCTTTTGACTATGAGGAAGTGCTCCTGTTATAACCTTAAATAACAAGGCAAGATTCAAAATTGTGTAACCTGCGTTACAGGTACCCCCTGCTTTTCAAAAATTAGCTTTCTGCTGCTTCACTTTTACTGAAAATCTACTCCAATACCTGCTTCCGCAAGAACTAACCACAAGAAATTAGGAGTTTCACTCTTACGAAAAAAAAGGCAAAAAGCAAAAACAGTGTTCGGCATTTGCTTGACCACGAGCTTTGATAGAGGCAGTGGGCACTCTGAACGGTATATCCATTAACAGAAGCAAGTTTGCTTTATCACGATGGACTTCAGTGTATAAACAGAAAGTAGCTTTCTTCTTTGTTTTGGTAGTCCCTTTAAATCTGCACAGTGGACTTGTAGAGACAAGCCTTTAACTTTTCCAGTCATCTCCAATTCATACATACACACACGTGTATGTGTGTACATACACACACACACACACATACTCTCAAGTCATCTTCAGGTACGAAAACTATCACATTTCAATAATTAAACTATCCAATTCAGTACACACCACCACCCACTAATACAGATTCAGATTTCCCTTCTAGGCCAATGTGGGGTCCTACTTCATGCCTTGGGGCCATTGATGAGGTGCAGGTACACAGTCAGCCTCCTCCTTTTCCTTTTTCTGCTTCACAAGGCTGCCTCAGGCTGCCCCAGAGTTGAGACAGGCTTGGACAACATCTGATCATTGTGTGTCCTCTGGGCTGGCAGAGTCCCATATAGACAACTTCTCCTTGAAGAGTTTCCCTAAGTTCATCAGAAATTCCATGGGCATCCACCACCTGCAGCTCCAGTGACCTGCCCTGTCTCTCACTACACCTTTCCTCTCCAGGTCCCAGCCCTTGACAGGGCGCTCCAACTCTCTGTTGCATTACTCAGACACCTCAAACAGTCCTTTCATGGGGAGCCACTTTTAAAACAGCCCAGATCTATTGCCTGTAGTTATATGTAGGGTTATTGACTTATTTGAGCATCTGATGGCTATCAGATGAGATCAGTCACTCAGTCGTGTCTGACTCTTTGCGACCCCATGAATCACAGCATGCCAGGCCTCCCTGTCCATCACCAACTCCCGGAGTGCAGTGAGTGCAGACTCACATCCATCGAGTCAGTGATGCATTCCAGCCATCTCATCCTCTGTCATCCCCTTCTCCTCCCGCCCACAATCCCTCCCAGCATCAGAGTCTTTTCTAATGAGTCAACTCTTCGCATGAGCTGGCCAAAGCACTGGAGTTTCAGCTTTAGCATCATTCCTTCCAAAGAAATCCCAGGGCTCATCTCCTTCAGAATTGACTGGTTGGATCTCCTTGCAGTCCAAGGGACTCTCAAGAGTCTTCTCCAACACCACAGTTCAAAACCATCAATTCTTCGGTGCTCAGCCTTCTTCACAGTCCAACTCTCACATCCATGCATGACCACAGGAAAAACCATAGCCTTGACTAGACGAACCTTTGTTGGCAAAGTAATGCCTCTGCTTTTGAATATGCTATCTAGGTTGGTCATAACTTTCCTTCCAAGGAGTAAGCGTCTTTTAATTTCATGGCTGCAGTCACCATCTGTAGTGATTTTGGAGCCCAGAAAAATAAAGTCTGATTGGCTATGCCATGGTCTAAAAGCTGCATACATCATACACCAATGCCACTACCACTGGCACCGACTTTGGGCACAGTTCTGTGTACATGCTAAAAAGATGTCAAAACATCCCAGACACCATGTCTTTTCCTCAAGTTATTAACCATCTTCCAGGGAAAAAAGGTATGTTCACACCTAGCTGCAAAGACCAGCAGGATGAGCCACCTGCCTGACCTTGGTTTTCTGAAGCAAATCTGACATCTGTTACTGTCTACCATGACGTTTCTAAACCTTTCTTTGAATGTCTATCTTTCTCCAGCAAGACTGTGACCCCCACAGCAGGAAGGGTCTATGCTTTGCTCATCTTTTCCCCTTCAGTTCCAGCCTTGGCTTATCATAGGAATACAATAAGAATGTGGTTATCAAGTGACTTAAATGCTAATTTTTTGAAAGAGTGTGAGGATCAGATAATTTTTGTAACAGTATGGTGTGAGTGTCAAAACTGAAATCTGTTTCTAGTTGATTTAACTCAATTCCACTATTGCCTCTCAAGGTCCAATTTCAGAGTGAATAATGCCCTCCTTATTCATGAGTGCTAATACATTTTGAGAAAGATAGACATGCTAGAGCATTTGGTGAGCTGTGTAAGTGTTCGGCAAGCATTACTCATTATTTGAGCAATGGGCATAAGAACACTGATAAGAACGGAATTCTCTGATGCTTTTTAGCTGAGTGCTTTCATAAGACCCTCTCTGAAGTTCATCTGGCTCATCCAGGTGATTGGTACACAAAAAATGTAATAACACATAATACACTACAGTATTCTGTGAACTACTGTAAACACAGTGCCTAGAGTATAAAAGGGATTTAATAAATGTTTATAAAAAATTACATTTGACTTTACAAAAAGTACTAAATCTATAGGGGGATTGTAAGGCTCATTCCATCCATCTACTCAAAGCTATGGTTTTTCCAGTAGCCATGTACGAATGTGAGAGCTGGACCATAAAGAAAGCTGAGCACCGAAGAATTGATGTTTTTGAACTGTGGTGCTGGAGAAGACTCCTGAGAGTCTCTTGGACTACAAGGAGATCAAACCAGTCAAACCTAAAGGAAATCAGTCCTGAATATTCATTGGAAGGACTGATGCTGAAGCTTTAATACTTTGGCCACCTAATGCAAAGAACTGACTCATTGGAAAAGACCCTGATGCTGGGAAAGATTGAAGGCAGGAGAAGATGATGAGATGACAGAGATGACAGAGGATGATGACAGACAACAGAGGATGAGATCGTTGGATGGCATTACCAACTCGATGGGCATGAATTTCAGCAAGCTCCAGGAGGTGGTAATGGACAAGGAAGCTTGGCGTGCTGTAGTCTATGGGGTCGCCAAGAGTCAGACATGACCAAGTGACTAAACTGAACCGAAGGCTCAGTCCATTGTAACAAGTATAGAAATAGCTGTGATTTCATAAACAAAGTTCCCTGTGAGTAAATTTATTCAGTGTCACAAAGCAAAATAATCGAGTTGCCTGTCTGGGAGATGGTGAGCCCCCCTTTCTGGAATGGTATATGTTTATGGTAACAACCATTAAGCCAGGTACAGAATGCAGGTTAGGCTAGATGGTTTTGAGAATCCCTTCTGCTTCAGACTGTATGAGTTTGAACATTCATAAATTCATCATTTATTCACTCAACAAATAAAAAAAAAATTGCTGTCCAAGTCCTGGTCCCCAAAATCCCTAACCATACAGAAGTTATTTATATTGAAAGAAGATAGACAATAAACACATAAATGAATCAACGTTTACTATGCCAGATGACAACACCTGCTAATATAAGACCTAGCATTTTTAGTTAGTGCTGAGTTTTAAACTTAATTTAGAATGCAAACCTAAGTAGCAGGAAGGCAAAGAGTTTCAAATTCATGGGCCTCTAAGTCCCAGATGTTTCCTTTTCCTCTAACATTTAATATCATCTGATGCAGATGGATCCCTGGTCAGCTGAGTGAACTAATTAATAGTTGATAAGTTTCATGAGAGAGAAGAGGATTTCTATCACAGGGGTTCGTTATCCTTCATCAAAGCATCCAGGTAATACTATGAATTTTTCCCCTCTGGTTAATCAGGAAGACTAAATCCAGAAGGAGGGTTAAACAAGGTCAGAGAGATGGAAAAACAGTCACAATTTGCATTTGAGAGCACATGATGGAATCTATTTATATCTACCTCCAGGGACACAAGAGAAAAAGACTCCAATATGCACAGATAAGATTTTCAAAGATCCTAAAAAGCTAAGTGAACCATTCAACCCACTCAGAGAAGATTAGTAATAAGTATCTGCTACTAGACAGTATTAGGTTATTTATCACAAAACATTTACAATTTAGAAAAGCAATTTTGATACATTTATATCCAAGACAGGATTAGATTATGTTTAAACAAAGACAAAGAATATTTCTAGGCTTTACCTCTCATACAAATAATTCCTGAAGTGACCTGGAATCTATTATTTAACACATTTATCCATGCACAAACAAACCTAAGATCTAAGAAGCAAAATGAGCCTTCAGATTCCAGGTGGAAGTATGAGAAGAACATAGATTTTTGATGTCACAGGTCTTCATATATGTTTAACCCCTCCCAGTTGGAAGCTGTCTTGAAGTTTAATAGGCATATAAGAGAGGGCACATAGGCTGCAATGTACCATCCATTGGCTTGTTCTTTTTTTTTCACACACAAACATGCTAGTCACTGGCAAGGGGTCTGAGGCTTACAAGTCCAGGAAAGAGAAGACAAGTTCCAGCAATAATGAAAGCTGGGATATGGAAAACACCATTAGAAAGTAATAGAGTGTTATGGGAGTTCACAGGAGTAATATACCACATTCATTTTCTTGTCAGAGGATCCCAGTGGGCTTAGTGGCAGCTGTACTCAGCTCAGCTGGTGCAAGGAAGGGGCGGAAGAATGGAATCACTATGGTCCATTGTTCCAACGTACCCAAAACTTCCCAAAGCATCATCTTTGTCAGACACTGAGCACAAACATCTGTCCTTGTAAGGATGTGCCCATGGGGTCAGATGCCAACCCAGAGACCCACCCTGTGATGCTGGACATTTGGTACCAAGAAACCAAATGAGCTGGTCATCCTACCTGAGAAGGCAGTTCTCCACACCTGAGCAGATCCTGAAGGCACTGACAGCTGGCATCTGTCTGCTGAACCTCCTCTGGGTATCAGGTCCTTCCTAGAGACCTCTCCATGGGCACCACTCTTTCCTTTGCCGTAGTTAGTCCACTGTTTTGTAGACAAGGAAGTTCAGCCAGATGAATTTCAGCACGTTGCAAGAGAGTCGGAGCTCTGTAAAATCAAAAGAATTGAGCCTGTGAACCTCACCCATGTAGATAATTCTCCGTCCAGTTCTCTATTAAAATGGTCTCTGTCCCTGAAAAGAGACAAGGGGTTTGTCTCAAGGGATAGCATCCAGGAGAGGTTGGGGGTGTCAGGAATATTTTTCTCTGGCCAGTTTAAGAAATGGGGCATCCTAGAGAAGAGACCAGTGGCCAAAGCTTTGGAAAGAGGAGGAGCGACAGCCCTTGGTTTTACAGTGAGAAAGGGGCTGAGCCCTGGATCCTGCCTGGTAGGACTGGTAGCCTGGGGACAGGTTTGATGCAAGAATTTGTACTCCCAAAGGCAGTTTTCCTCCCCCTTTTATTAGGCCCACTTTATAAGCCAGCAGTGAGATGCGCTGAATTCTATAAAGGTGTTCACAGAAGCTTTCCCCCTTTCCTAGAGGGAAAAAAAGATGAATGTTAGGTCTGTTAATGGCAAGGAAAGGAAGTGGTTGAAGTGAATTCTGCACTTCTTGGCCTTTTAAACCTGAAGATGACTAGTTAAAATAATCTGGTGTGCAGACCCTGACCACCATTCTAATGAGCCCTGCTAGCTGGCACAGAAAATTAATAATAACAAATTAATTCCAGAGAATTCCATTTTAGGTACTCAATTATTAATGGTATTACAGTGTTATTAATGGTGTCAATTATTAATGGCATGAATAATTAAGAGATCACATCCATGCTATGATGTACAAGGGTTCTAACATTGAGCAAATTGCCCAGGATAAATAAACCTACCAGGGTTCAGACGTATAACACTCAGCCTTCGACATGTTTCTTGAAAGAACTCGGTACCATCTGTCATTAGAATAATTCTATTGATGAGATTTCTGTTACCAGGACTCCTGCCCAAGTTTTATGTTATGATGGTAACAAGAAAAAGGTTATGGGATGGAGTTGGGGAAGGGGCACATTTTCTTGGAAGTTGAGATCTTTCTGGGAGGACTCTGGCTGAAATTGGTGTCCACGGGAACCTAGGAATGAGATCAGGGAGAGCTCTGTGGATTCAGTGAATCCAGAAATGCTAATCAAGTAACCTAAGGCCGGTCAGTTAGGGTTGAGCTTAATTTTAAAGACAGCAGAAACCCCAAACAGCCGTTACTCCCAAATAATGCAACCACTGTTTTGATAAGTAAAAATGAGGGAGATACTTCAGCAAAGTGTATTTGGGCGGGGGGTGGGGAGGGGGTTGGTTGCACAATTTAGCCACTATGTGAATGAGTATCCTGTAATCTCTCTCTGGGCCTCAGTTTTCTCATTTGTATGATGGGGATAACATAGGGTTGGCCAAAATATTTGTTCAGGTTCATCCATAAGATGATATGGAAAAACGCAAGCAAACTTTTTGGCTAACCCAATATTTACTCTGAAGACTATTTGACAAAATGAATGTATGGTTCAGAATAAAGCCACAACAAATAATTTATATCTGTGTTGCTGTTTTATTTATTTATTTAAATATTTTATAATCCAACTTGCCAATTGATTAAGTGAAGAACTCAAAGCCTAGGGAGTTGACGTGATTTGTCAGAGTGTGTGTGTAGGTTGTTCTCCCTCGCCCTTCCAGATTGCTATCTTCTCTATCCTTCTCTGAATTCCAGGAACCAACTTCCAGCCATGATATTGACAAGGCTCCAGTGTCTGGATGGGTTCCACCAACAGAGAGACCCAGCAAAAGGTGGGAAGAGGGAGGAGCATGAGATCAGGAAATTTCTTCTCTTAGCTTCTTCCCTCAGCGGATCCTATCAGCTGCTGGCTCTACAGAAGGTACTAGTGCTCCAAAGGGGCTAACTCAAAGTGACTTTATCGAATTCTGAGCCCGCTCCCATCTCTGTGCCCTTCCAGGGGACAGATGGTGACATGTTCGCTGCTACTGTCTCTGCATTACTGCACTGCCCTTTGTGAAAAATGTTTATCAAATTATCCTACTTTGAGTTTTCTGTCAGATAACAATAAGTGACAGAAATGATACTGGAATGCAAGACTCCTGGTTCTTGGTAGAGAATCTATCCTTCACACTCATTTAACTTTCATTCATATGTTCATTAAATTATTGGCCACAAAGAGAAGAGCCCTGCGCTGGGCAGACAGTATAATAATCAGCAACACATGGCTGCTCATTCTTCCCAAACACGACTTGCTAGTGCTCCAGTGCATGAGTTAGCAAACTGTTTCTGTATAGAGAGCCAAATAGCAAATATTTTAGACATTGGACCCTATGCCTTTGGGTCAACTATTCACCTCTTCCATGGTGGGACACTAGCAGTCACTAACAGCATGTCCCTCAATGACTGTGGCCATGTAACCAATAAAACTCCCTTCATGTCCACTGAAGTGTGTACTCCATATAGTTTTCATGTGTGACAAACATTCTCCCTTTGACTTTTTTCCTCCAGATATTTAAAAATTATTTTTAGCTTGTGGGTCATACAAATCCAGGAAGCAGGCCCAAATGTGACTTTAGGCCATACTTTGCTAACCTCTATGCTGACACGTGAACTCAGTCAAGGAGGCCAAGAGTTGGGAAGAGAAAGCTGAGAAAGGGTTCACAGAGGAAGTGACATCTGCACAGAGGATTAATGGATGATTGAGTTGGTTTGGCAGGGAAAAGGGAAAGTACTTTTGTGACACAAGTAATGAGCAAAGGTAGGCTTCCCTGGTGGCTCAGACAATAGAGAATCCGCCTGCAATGCAAGAGACCCGAGACACGAGTCTGACCCCTAAATGAGGAAAATCTCCTGAAGAAGGGAATGGCAAGCCACTCCATTATTCATGCCTGGAGAATCCCATGGACAGAGGAGCCTGGAGGACTATAGTCTATGAGGTTGCAAAGAATCTGACATGACTGAGCAACTACGCACAATGAGAAAAAGTGAAGAATCTTAGAAGAGCAAGATGTGGGCAGGGAGTGGAGTCTGACCTAGTAGGGCCAGAGAACAGAGGCTTTGGGTGGTAGGAGGGGAGATCTTAGGGTTGAGGGGGTGGGCAGGCTGCTCCCAGCCACATCCTAGAGGGGCAGAGTGCCTGCTGAGAGACTGGACTTCAAAGGTAGAAAAACCAAGCAGTGGGGTTCTGGGCAGCAGCAAGACCTGAGTGCAAAATCCAGCTCTACTCCTCTCCAGCTGAGTGATCACAGACAAATTACGTAACATGTCTGAGCCTCATTTCTTACGTGCAAAACGGTCCTCATAACAGCTCCAGCTTCATGATGGGAGTAGCGAGGATTAAATGGGGTGATGCACACAGATTGCTCTCAGCAGTGCTGGCTCACAGTAAAGGGCTCAATAAAGGTTTGCTATTATTAGCATTATCATGATTGGGCTCATTGACTAGCCTGGCTCTCGTGACGCTTTCTCTAGCCCAAATTCCGAGTGCTCCTTGCCACTGCTGATGCGGATGGCTGCTGGACAATTGGCAGCCCTGAGGTGAACATAAGGTTTTCCTTTTAGCCCTGTGATAGCATCAGCTCTAATGAGTCTGCAGTGGCAGAAATCCATTTCTCTGAACTCGAACCTCATAGACCTTGGTTCATTGAATGTGTAGCCAAAGCCACAGTTCTCCCAGTTCAGACAATACCCTTCTTAGAGTGTTTGAGCACACAGAGCACTGATTATTACTTACCTAAGAGTTTTATTTCCTGTATAGGCTCCAAAGAGAGAGGACAATGTTTGGATAGTTCTCCTTTTTAATAATACCTTCTTGAGTCTCCTGGATAGCAGCCTTCAGTGAATTTCCATGGTGCTCCATCCATCTAAAGGAGGAGAAGAAAGGCAAAGCAGATGGACATTAGTCAGTGACATCACGTGAAATAAACAAGTTCTGTATATCCAAAAGATGCCCAAAGTGATACATTTTGTGATTAATTCAGTGGATCCTTAAAAGACTTAAGATTTTATTTAAATACATAGGAAATCATAAATTTAATTAAGAGACACTTAGGAAAACTAAGAAATGATGAGGAAGAAGACTGATTTGTTATTAAGACAAAATAATTTTGGTATTTAATTACAATTTAGGCACTTAACCATTTCACAGATTTTGGGGGTACATTTCAAGGTAATGATTTTAATGTCACTTAAAAAAAAAACTAAAAATTCTGTTGTAAATGTAATAAATGTTCATCACACAATATTTGGGGAGAAAGGGAAAACTATAGAAAATTAAATATCAGTTACTCAGTAAGTCTAAACCCATAAGTTGTATTGTAATATTAATTACGTAGTTTCTCCAAATTTTCTTTTCTTGGCATATTGTAAATCTAGATAATGTCAAGGGAGACCAAATAAAGAATGTGGGAGGTCTCACTAGAAAATATGAAATGGCTGAAGTGAAAATGGCAGAATGAGAGCTTAACTGCACAGTCAGAAGAGTACTGAGCCATCACTGTTTACCACCTCCCTAGGGTGGAGAGGCATGTGTTTTTCCTTCAGCCCAAGTTCAGTGGGAAAAGGACAGACAGATAAAGAGATAGGCAAGTAGATAGATATTTCAAATGAGTATCAACACTAGCAATAGTGACAGCTGATTATATAAGAGAAAAGATGGGAACCAGAAAAAAAAACTGAAATGACATATTCAAGATATTGAATAAAACAATGACTACCCTAGACTTCTATACTTGGTGAAAATATCCTTGAAAAATAAAAGTTAAAAGACATTTTAACAGAGAAAATATAAAAGTATTTTCCATATTCAATTCTACACTCAAGGAATGAATAAAAGGAGACCTTCAGGCAGAAGAAAATGATAGAGGCTTGGGGAAACGGGAAGGAATGAGAAGCAACTGAAATAGTAAACAGGTGGGAAAATCTAAATGAACACTGACAACATGGAAGAAATGGACAAATTCTTAGAAAAGTACAACTTTCCAAAACTGAACCAGGAAGAAACAGAAAATCTTAACAGACCCATCACAAGCACAGAAATTGAAACTGTAATCAGAAATCTTCCAGCAAACAAAAGCCCAGGACCAGACAGCTTCACAGCTGAATTCTACCAAAAATTTAGAGAAGAGCTAACACCTATCCTACTCAAACTCTTCCAGAAAATTGCAGAGGAGGGTAAAGTTCCAAACTCATTCTATGAGGCCACCATCACCCTAATACCAAAACCAGACCAAAGTGCCGCAAAAAAAGAAAACTACAGGCCAATGTCACTGATGAACATAGATGCAAAAATCCTTAACAAAATTCTAGCAAACAGACTCCAACAACAGATAAAAAAGATCATACACCATGACCAAGTGGGCTTTATCCTAGGGATGCAAGGGTTCTTCAATATCTGCAAATCAATCAATGTGCTGCACCATATTAACAAATTGAAAGATAAAAACCATATGATTATCTCAATAGATGCAGAGAAAGCCTTTAACAGAATTCAACATCCATTTATGATAAAAACTCTCCAGAAATCAGGAATAGAAGGAACATACCTCAACATAATAAAAGCTATGTATGACAAACACACAGCAAACATTATCCTCAATGGTGAAAAACTGAAAGCATTTCCCCTAAAGTCAGGAATAAGACAAGGGTGGCCACTCTCACCACTACTATTCAACATAGTTTTGGAAGTTTTGGCAACAGCAATCAGAGCAGAAAAATAAAGAAAAGGACCAGATTGGAAAAGAAGTAAAACTCTCACTGTTTGCAGATGAAATGATCCTCTACATAGAAAAACCTAAAGACTCCACTAGAAAATTACTAGAGCTAATCAATGAATATAGTTAAGTTGTAGGATATAAAATTAACACACAGAAATCCCTTGCATTCCTAAACACTGACAATGAGAAAACAGAAAGAGAAATCAAGGAAAGAATTTCATTCACCACTGCAATGAAAAGAATAAAATACTTAGGAATATATCTACCTAAAGAAACTAAAGACCTATATATAGAAAACTATAAAACACTGATGAAAGAAATCAAAGAGGACACAAATAGATGGAAAAATATACCATGTTCATGGACTGAAAGAATCAATATAGTGAAAATGAGTATACTACCCAAAGCAATCTATAGATTCAATGCAATCCCTATCAAGTTACCAACGGTATTTTTCACAGAACTAGAACAAATAATTTCACAATTTGTATGGAAATACAAAAAAAAAAAAAAAAAAAACTCAAATAGCCAAAGCAATCTTGAGAAAGAAGAATGGAACTGGAGGAATCAACCTGCCTGACTTCAGGCTCTACTACAAAGCTACAAAAGCTATTTGTGTCTTTCTGGCACAAAGACAGAAATACAGATCAATGGAACAAAATAGAAAGCCCAGAGATAAATCCACGCACCTATGGACACTTTATCTTTGACAAGGGAGGCAAGAATATACAATGGAGAAAAGACAATCTCTTTAACAAGTGGTGCTGGGAAATCTGGTCAACCACTTGTAAAAGAATGAAACTAGAACACTTTCTAACACCATACACAAAAATAAACTCAAAATGGATTAAAGATCTAAATGTAAGACCAGAAACTATTAAACTCCTAGAGGAAAACATAGGCAAAACACTCTCCACCATAAATCACAGCAGGAACCTCTATGATCCTCTATGACCCACCTCCCAGAATATTGGAAATAAAAGTGAAACTAAACAAATGGGACCTAATTAAGCTTAAAAGCTTTTGCACAGCAAAGGAAACTATCAGCAAGGTGGAAAGACAGCCTTCAGAATGGGAGAAAATAATAGCAAGCGAAGCAACAGACAAAGAATTAATCTTAAAAATATACAAGCAACTCCTGCAGCTCAATTCCAGAAAAATAAACGACCCAATCAAAAAATGGGCCAAAGAACTAAATAGACATTTCTCTAAAGAAGACATACAGATGGCTAACAAACACATGAAAAGATGCTCAACATCACTCATTATCAGAGAAATGCAAATCAAAACCACAATGAGGTACCATTTCATGCCTGTCAGAATGGCTGCTACCCAAAAGTCTACAAGCAATAAATACTGGAAAGGGTGTGGAGAAAAGGGAACCCTCTTACACTGTTGGTGGGAATGCAAACTAGTACAGCCACTGTGGAGAACAGTCTGGAGATTCCTTTAAAAAAACTGGAAATAGAACTGCCATATGACCCAGCAATCCCACTGCTGGGCATACACACTGAGGAAACCAGAATTGAAAGAGACACATGTACCCCAATGTTCATCACAGCACTGTTTATAATAGCCAGGACATGTAAGCAACCTAGATGTCCATCAGTAGATGAATGTATAAGAAAGCTGTGGTACATATACACAATGGAATATTACTCAGCCATTAAAAAGATTACATTTTAATCAGTTCTAATGAGGTGGATGAAACTGGAGCCTATTATACAGAGTGAAGTAATCAAGAAAGAAAAACACCAATACAGTATACTAATGCATATATATGGAATTTAGAAAGGTGGTAACAATAACCCCACATGTGAGACAGCAAAAGAGACACAGATGTATAGAACAGTCTTCTGGACTATGTGGGAGAGGGCGAGGGTGGGATCATTTGGGAGAATGGCATTGAAACATGTATATTATCATATGTGAAAAGGATCGCCAGTCCAGGTTGATGCATGAGACAGGGCACTCAGGGCTGGTGCACTGGGATGACCCAGAGGGATGGGATAGGGAGAGAGGTGGGAGAGGGGTTCAGGATGGGGAACACATGTACACCCGTGGTGGATCCATGTCAATGTATGGCAAAACCACTACAATACTGTAAAGTAATTGCTGCTGCTGCTGCTGCTGCTAAGTCACTTCAGTCATGTACGACTCTGTGCAACCCCATAGATGGCAGCCCAGCAGGCTCCCCTGTCCCTGGGATTCTCCAGGCAAGAACACTAGAGTGGGTTGCTATTCCTTCTCCAATGCATGAAAGTGAAAAGTGAAAGTGAAGTTGCTCAGTCATGTCCAACTCTTCACAACCCCATGAACCAGAGCCTACCAGGCTCCTCCGTCCATGGGGTTTTACAGGCAAGAGTACTAGAGTGGGGTGCCATTGCCTTCTCCAGTAAAGTAATTAGCCTCCAATTAAAATAAATAAATTTATATTAAAAATGTTAAAAAATAAATGAACACTGAGTATATAAATAAAGATAAAGCTTATGGAATATAACATACAAGGAGAATATATTTAGAATTAAAATACATAACAATAATGTTCAATAATGTGGGACATGGTAAATGGAGTTGAATTCTCTAGGATAATGACAGAAAACATATAGCTAATAAAGTAATAAAAGAAAATTAAATAATAAAAAAAATTACTCTAAGTGAAATTGATAGAAATGGAGAAATGGTACATAGAAATAAAAATAGACTGTTAGTTACTTAAAGTAAGTGAATTAAATATTTCAGTTACAATAACAAAGATTAATAGCACAAATTAAAAGTAAATTGACTATATATTTCTTAAAAGAGACATATCTTAAACACAATACAGAATACTTGAAATTAAATATTGGAAATATTTACACAATGCAAATATTAATACATTTGATATATAGTAATATTTGGCAGTTATTTTAAAGCAAGAAACATCTCTACAGTTTCAAAAGTGTGGGGATTTTTTTATTATTATTATTATAAAAGGATCAACCCATGTGAAAATGTACTAAGTTTACATCTATCTAATTACACTGTTTTAAAATACATAAATCAAGTACTAATAGAACTTAAAAGAGAAACAAAGTCACAGTCGTTTGGCAGATATTCATGCATTTCTTACTCAAGTTCTAATCAAATAGGCAGATACAAAATCAGCAAGAATGTAGGATATTTGAGTAACAAGAAAAACAAACAACCTGACACATAGAAAACAATGTACATGTTAACTGCAGACAAAAATAATCAACAGAAGGATGGGAAGAATGAACACGAAACAAACTTTCATTACTGTAGAAGGCGACTTACAAGACAAGCTTTAACCCTTTGTCGGAATAAGTCTTGCAACCATTCCTCCTGCCACCACTGTCTCCATTATATTAAACTTTTCTCCCTGTAGAAACTGGACAGTTATAGGCCCGCTCCAACAAGGAGGAAGGAAAGAAAGCTGAAGCTGTGTACAAGCTTCACACCCAGATCTGGAACTTGCTTTGTCAGGACAGTGGCTCAAAATATTCCTGTCCTAATTCACTTCTCTCCTGAAAGTAGAAGTTTCTTCCTAAAAACACACAAGTAGGAAATTTCCCCTAACACTAGCTCAAGGAGATTCTATGATTCAGAGAGTGACATATGTTAGATATAATTCTAACACTGATCGCAGTTTTAATGAAATGTCTGTTTTCCTTGCACTTCATCTCTAGAACCAGACATTATTAACACATGTATCCCAACCCTTCACACAGTGCTTGGCACTTCACAGATTTCTAAAAGAATTTCTCGAATAAATAAAAATTGGAATAAAATAAGAAAAGGCTCCTGGCAGAGACAAAACAACAGTCTAGGAGTAAGATAAGCACTTTCCAGAGTAACCCTTCCTGAGACATGTGGACCCTTGCATTGTACATGTGGTCCTTGGAAAACCTGGAAATCACCCAATTCAACCAGAGTAACTGTGTGCATCTTCAGATCTCAAATATGACCCAGAACAGTTGCTAGTTCATGCTGAATTACAGCTGGACATCCTGAGAGAAGATACGTGTTAATAGATCCATGTGGTTCACACGGCGATGAAAACTGCGTCAAAGTCAATAGCATACTACAAGGAAGAAGCAGCAGCCAACCTCAGGTTTTTTATATCCTGGAGATGGGGGCTCCTGCATTTGCACTGCCAGGAATTTCCACTTAATCCTCCACATCAATCATTTAAAATCATTGCCTCTTTGAAATGAAATAGAACACTGAGGTCCAGAGAGAATGAGGAAACTGTTCTAATTACTGTTATAACTGAGAATCAGATCCTGATCTTTCTATGCCCCCAAACCTGGGCCCTTTCAACTTTTGTCTACAGATTCCAAAAACACTGTTTAAAAGATGCTGTGGGTCTAACTGCCTTTGTTCAATAAGCTACTGATACTGACTTCAGTTTCCTTGGGAACTTCCCCACTGGGGAAAAATGCAATGACAAACAGGAACTCCTCAGTCCTCCTTATAACTATATTCTCTATGTTTCATTCATAAAGTAGAATATGGACTAATAATCAGTATCTGAAGATATCCTTTACTCACTAGGATTGGAATTGCTTCTTGCAGGAAAGACAGGGAAAGGTAGGGTATCCAAAGGTCAAAATCTGGCCCATCCATGGGCAATTCTGCCTTCGTGAACAGCACATCCAGAATACTGTTTCCTTGATACCTTTTTTTAAAATTGTTAAACAGCTTACCCACTAGTTGCATAAGAAATAAAAAGGTCAGGGACTTCCCTGATGGTCTAGTGGTTAAGAATCTGCTTTGAAATGCAGGGGACATGGGTTTGATGGTTAAGAATCTGCTTTGCAATACAGGGGACATGGGTTTGATCCCTGGTTCAGGAACTAAGGTCACACATGTCATGGGGCAACTAAGCCCATGCACCACAACTAATGAGCCCGCTGTCTAGAGCTCAAGAGCCACAACACAAGAAGCCACTGCAGTGAGAAGCCCGTATATCACAACTAGAGAAAGTCCATGAGCAGCAGTGAAGAGACCATGTGCTGGACCAAAGACCCAGCACAGTCAAAAACAATAAATAAAAGAAATAAAAAGGTCACCCCAATCTATATTTCCTTTTTATATGTTGGAACTCGGTGGATTTTGAAACTTGTTAATATGTGCTGCCAACATTTTCTTCATCTTTCATTGCTGCCTCAAAATGTGTGATTTCTTTTTTTACATAATAAAGAAGTACTTTTACAAATAGAGAAGTATTTTCTCTTTTACTCCTCTCTTTCTCTCATCCCCACTCTATCTCTGTCTTGCCTCATTTTTCTTCTGCTTCATTCTTTCTCACAGTCATCTATTATTCCTCCTTTGTTGACCCTTATCTTTTTATCATGGTGAGCTTTTCTTATTGAAGTATAGTTGATATACGATATACCTTCAGGTGTACAATATTTGTGATTCACAAATTTTAAAGGTTATACTCCATTTGCAGTTATTTTAAGATTTGACTATGTTCACCGTTTTGTACGGTGATCAGCCCCGGGATTTCTTCAGAAGGAATGATGCTAAAGCTGAAACTCCAGTACTTTGGCCACCTCATGCAAAGAGTTGACTCACTGGAAAAGACTCTGATGCTGGGAGGGATTGGGGGCAGGAGGAGAAGAGGATGACAGAGGATGAGATGGCTGGATGGCATCACTGACTCGATGGACGTGAGTCTGAGTGAACTCCCCCAGTTGGTGACGGACAGGGAGGCCTGGCGTGCTGCGATTCATGGGGTCACAAAGAGTCGGACACGACTGAGAGACTGAAATGAACTGAACTGAACTAAAGCTTATTTTATACATAATAGTTTGTATCTCTTAGTTCCCCCTAACCCTATATCACCCTCACTCCCTTCCTTGGCCAATTATCTTTTCACACCAATGATAACCAGATGCAACTCCCCAAATTCTACCCACTAGAAGTCTTTTTCCTTGCTACTGTCTTTCAAGGCCATTAATGCAATGCTAGCCTAACAAACCCTCCATCACCCTGGGGCGGGAAAGCCTCTGGAGTAAATATTACCTATCAGAGTATCCCCACATTGGCCACAAATGACTGTCTTATGCCTCCACCTCAATTAGGCACAAGATATAGGCTTCCCAAGGAACGGTGAGGTCCCAGGTTAGGTAGTTCTGGGTAGCTGAGGTAGACACTGAAGAGCTGATTGATGAAGGCTGTCACACACTCAGTGCCTCGAATATAGTACCCATATATGTACATTTGCAAGAAGCAGAAAATCTGACCTCAGTGACTTACTGTTTTCTTTTATATTTTGATTGAAGTAGAGTGAACTTACAACATTATATTTGTTTCAGGTATACGATATAGCAATTCAACATTTTTACAGATTATGCACACCATGCAAATTTATTACAATACCATTGACTATACTGCCTATGCTTCCATTACATCTTTGTGATTTCTAACTAGTAGTTTGCAACTCTTAATCTCTTTCACCTCTTTACCCCTTCTTCACCCTACATCCTTTCTGGTAACCACTCATTTGTTCTCTGTATCTTTGAGTCTGTATCTGTTTTGTTATACTTGTATGTCTGCTTTGTTTTTTGTTGTTTTTTTTTTTAATTTAGATTTATTTTTTTGTTGTTTTTTTAATTTTTTTATATTTTTTTAACTTTACAATATTGTTTTGGTTTTGCCATATATCAAAATTAATCCACCACAGGTTCTATATATAAATGAAAACATACGGTGTATGATAGACAGATAGATACGTATAGATCTTTATCCATTCATCTGTCCCTGGACACTAGGGCTGCTTCTGTATCTTGGCTATAATAAATAATTCTGCTATGAACATTGAAGTGAATATATCTTTTCTAATTCATGTTTTCGTTTTCTTTGGACAAATACCCAGGAGTGGAATGTGGAATTGCTGGATCGCATGTTAGTTCTATTTTTAAAGTTTTGAGGAACTTCCATGCTGTTTTCCACAGTGACTGTACCAATTTACATTCCTCCTAACAGTTATATAAGAGTAACTCGTGTCTGTTCAATAGATCAATAAAGTCTACAGCCTTCTTGCCAGTACCCTTACGGTCACAAGGTGGCAAGTGTCATATTTACAGTCGAGGCCAGAATGAGAAAGGACATTGCAGTGTGTCTGTCCTTTTTCATCAGAAAAACTAAACCCCTTTAAGAATTCTGCAGGAAAATTTCATTTTCCTAGGTCTCCTTGGACAAAACTGAGGTACACTGGGGCTTCCAAGAATGCTAAAAGAGTGAGAATAAGATTATCATGATCGACTTACACCAATAAAAACTTATTGCTTGGCAAAAAAATCCATGAGAGTGCTGTTAGCAAGGAGAAGGGAAGAACAGCTGAACAGTAGGTAGAATACCAACAATATCTGTCACAAGGAATAAATATTTATAGAATGGAGAATGATTTTTTGGCTACACAAATAATTCCTGCCTTGGGAAGAAGTTTGATTCAATCATTTCTGAGGTCATTTCAATACCAGTCCATGAACTAAGGGGAACATTAAAGACTACCCATAATTAATCAAAAGAAATCTTTTAACTGTGGCAAACCATCAAGAGAGCCAGCAAAAGAGAGGAAAATTCTTTAGTATCATAGCCAGACTCATTCTGTATCCCCAGAGATACCTCCAGGCAGCCACTGACTTTCAGAACAGAGCTGTTGGGGCCACAGTGAGCCAAAGAGGAATAATAACCACTTTGTCCTCCTCCTGGACCAGGGAAAAAGTGATCAGCTGTAGCCTCCATGAAAAACCTTCCTCTTCCCACCTTTAACGACTCGCCCCCGCCTTCCTCCCCACCCTCAACGGAGTCCCCTGCTCAAAATCTGACGTAAATTGTTTCCTTACCGTGGCAAGCTGCCCAAGATTTCTGGGAAGTATGTTTGAACAGGAGTCCTGCCAGGGCTGGAGTCAGCAGTGCTTCTGTGTAGCCTGCAGTATAAGTTGTGATTAGGGATATTGAGATCCCTGAAGCTGTAGGCCAAGCAAGTGTGTCGTCTGTGTGTGTGTGTGTGTGTGTGTGTGTAGTTTTTTTTTTTCCTATTCGCTTCTTCACTTAGAATATGAAAACCAAAGGCCATTAGAGACTGTTAGCTTGATGGAGTACGGCATTCCTCCCAAGGCTGTTTTCGCTTTCCTCTCCATTCATTCATTCACTCACTCATTCTTTCAACTAAAGAACTTTTCTCCAGTAAAGAGTAGTTAACAGGGAGATAAGGGTCTAGAGATTATGGTGAAAGGCAGACTTTAAGCCAATACTTTAAATCGTTTCTTGATGACGTCTACTCTTTTACCTCCTTCTGTTTTTCCTATTCTTTACTGTTTCAGGGTTGAAGTAAAATATTGCCTGCTGAGATGGTATAGCTGAAGAAGCATGAGCTATGGAATAAAAAGACGCTGATGAGAATTCCAGCTGAACCACTTATGAGCTGCTGGACCTTCAGCAAGTTACTTAATCCACATGAAGCTGTTTTCCTTCATCTGAGCAGGTGGCCGGTGGTCTCTTCACACACTGATATTCCAATTTGCATTCTTCTTCACTTCCTCACTTATACTTTCTTAAATACACTATCTCCAAATTTGTTAGTAATTTTTCATGGAGTCATCTCTCTTCGTGGCACACAGAGATACTCATTGTGTCCTGAAGGCTCTAGTTCACTATGTGGTCCACTTAGTAAAATGCTCCAATACTTTGGCCACTTGATGCAAAGAACTGACTCATTGGAAATGACCCTGTTGCTGGAAAAGATTGAGGGCAGGAGGAGAAAGGGACACAGAGGATAAGATGGTTGGATGGCATCACTGACTTCATCATCACTGATAAGTTTGAGCAAACTCTGGGAGTTGCCAATGGACAGGGAAGCCTGGTGTGCTGTAGTCCATGGGGTCGCAGAGTCAGACATGACTGAGCAACTAAACTGAACTGAGTAAAATGCTATTGAGGAATAGTATACAAATCATGAATATACAGCTTCATGGATTATCACAAACTGACAAGCTTATGGAACCAGCATTTATATCACAGAATTGAACATCTTTAGCACCCCAGAATCCTCTGCATCCTTTTCCACAACCAAAAGCTAACTTCTATCCTTATATTTAATACCGATAAGAGTATTGTAGGGACCCTTTCATTGCATGGGGCTTCTTTCATTAAACTCCATGTTTATAAGATACATTAATGTTGTTACCTATAGTGTTACTCTTCACTATCATTGTTGTATAATATTCCATTGTGTGACTATATCACGATTTGTTTATTCATCTCTCTGTGGATGAATATTTAGATTACTCCAGTTCCAAACTATGATAAATAGTGGTGCTATAAACATTCCTCCACATGATTTTTTGTCAACAGATTCACACTCTTCTTTAGCATATCTAGGACTAGAATTACTGGGTCATAGGGTATGAAAATATTTAACTTTAGTTAATATGGTCACTTTTCCAAAGTGCCTGCAACAATGTCCACCCCCACCACCAACATGTATAGAATTCCTCTTACTCAATACATTCAGTAACTCTTCTTGCTTTTAACTACTATCATCATTCCCTGTCAGTTCCTTCTAAATAATGTACTTATTGTTCAACATGTTTTGATATGTTCATCTCTTACAGCTGAGCCATTGTGATCAATGTACATTGATGGACATTGCTTTGTGAAAGTGATTTTCATTTCCCTGATGACCAAGGAAGGTGAGCAGCCTTTCAAAAGTTTATTGGTCATTTGAATATGCTCTTTTAATGAAGTTTCTGTTCAAGTTTCTTGCTCATGTTTTCCTGTTGAATTGTCTATCTTTTACTTATTGACTTGTAGTTCTTTGTATATTTTGTAGAGTCCTCTGGCTAACATATGTAGTGCAAATATTTTCTCTTGCTCAGTGGCCTGCCTTTGGTTTGAGTCATTCATTTCTAAATATTGCTCTAGAAACAAATGAAGTGGAATCACTCCTCTGAAGCTTCTTATCTGTGAGACTTCAGGTGAGTTAATAAGCCTTTCTGAACCTCAGTTTCCTATCTATAAAATAGGAATAATAACCCTCACCCAACCTATATCATATTGCTATTGGGAGGAAGAAATGAAGTCCTACCTATGCAACAGCTTGAGAATTCATACATTATCTAGGTCAAGAATTATAACTATGGTTTATAACTATTATAGATAACTCATATTACTATTATTAGTGGTAAGTTGGCAGGCACCAGAGGAAAAAATAATCGAATTGTATGCTGGGTAGTAAAACAGCTTAGGAATAAATCACCTGAGAGGGTGATATCCTTAGTTCACATCCATGGGACAAAGAACTTTTAGTTATACATCCTACACAAAAGAGGGATCTTATAAGACTGAAACAGTATTCCCAGACGTGAGCCTCAGCACCCATACAGGCATTTCAGAACTTGACACTGAAATTCTCATTTCCTCTCAGTTCCCTTACTTTCCACTGAATACATCCAGTCAGGCAAAGATGTCTTCCCCAAGAAGGTAATGCCACTTCTCAAAAACCTGAGCCTCTAACAAGATGTGTTTTCCATCCATTTTTATTCTTAAACCAAGCGACAGTTGACTTTTGTTGAGAACTTAATGATATAAGGGCTGTGAGGGAATAACGTGGAGTACTAGAAGGTCGAGTGCTGACACACTGAAATCATCTTATCCTACCTCCTAATCTTACACCTGGAGAAATGGAGGTCTAGAGAGACAAAGTACTTACCTAAGGATGTGCATGAAGTGAGTGAAGGACAAAAGCCTGCAATTTTGCTTTACAGACCATAGGCTGTGGAGGGCCATGTCTGTTTTGTTCATCGTCGTAACATGTGGCACACCAAGCACGGTGCCTATCAAACAGCCTTCCTGACACTTCCCAAACACACCAAGCTCATTTCTATACACAGAGAGAACTCACTACATGGGAAGGGCTTGGCACTTAAAATTTTATAGAATAATGTAAATAAGTGACTGATTGTTTACAAGAACACAGAGCTGGGAAAACCTGTACAGATGATTAATTGTGGGATATTTCCCATGTTCCTCAGAGAATCCTTCCAAAACCACCTAAAGCCTAAGACAGAGGTAGTCTGTGTTCACATAGCAATATGTTCTTAACTCTGTTATAGCAGTGTGTATTGCATTACCTCATGTCATAGATAGCCATTCATGTGTTTAAATCCACTAGACTATGCCTAGTACAGACCTTGATACCTGGTAGGTAATCCACGAATAGTTACTACATGAGTAACTCAACCAACCAACCGATAGGCAACAGTTGATCTCCCTACTACTTTAGCATCTCAACCTACATTCCCAGGGCTGAAATTAGGGATATCGAAATCCCTGAAATTATAGATCTATTATAGTATGTTGTCTTTAGGGAAGGAACGCACACACACATATTTTTTTTTTTTCTATTTCTATGTCTTCTACCTCTATTGTTGACTTCGCATATGAAGAAAAACAGAGTGTAAGAGACTGCTAGTTTGACGACGTATAACAACCATTCTAAGTCTACTTCTTTTCACTGTATCCTCACAAGGCAGAAGGGTTGTGGGAGCTCTTTGAGGTTTCTTTCATAAGGGTATTAATCCATTCACAGAGGCTCCACCCCCATGACCTAACTTACCTCCTAATACCATTACATTTTGTTTAGCGGCTAAGTCATCTTCGACTTTTTTGTGACCCGAGGGACTATAGCCCACCAGATCCCTCTATCTATGGGATTCCCCAGGCAAGAATACAGGAGTGGGTTGCCATTTCCTTCTCCAGTGGATCTACATTGAGGGTTAAGATTTCAACATATGACGTTGGGGGAGACCAAAGCATTCAGGCCATCCACTCATCCTTGAACACATTGGTAAGATCACCCATCGCAATCAGGACCAAAAAGCTGAGCTAAACTGATAGCCCCTCAAAAGTTCTCCCTGTCTGCGCAGACTCAATGGTCCCATTAAGATAAGTGCACTGCAGAGGCACTGAACTGGTTTCTGCATGACCAATCTTTAAAAATGTAATCATTTAAAATAAATACAAAAATACATATATAGCTGATTCACTTCATTATATGACAGAAACTAACACAACATTGTAAAGCAATTGTGTGTGTGTGTGTGTGTGTGTGTGTGCGCGCTCCGTTCTGTCCGACTCTTTACAACCTCAGAGACTGTAGGCTGCCATGCTTCTCTGTCCATGGAATTTTCCAGGCAAGAATATTGGAGTGGGTTGCCATTTCCTCCTCCAGGAGTTCTTTCTGACCCAGGGATAGAACCCACATCTCTTGTGTCTCCTGCATTGGCAGGTGGATTCTTTACCACTGCGCCACCTGGGAAGCAGGTGGGAAGCAATTATACTTCCATAAAAAATAAAACCATCCCTTTTTAAAAATGAAGAATAATAATGCATATTTAAGTAAATAGCATCCCTATTTTTCATTCTGATCTTTTAGGAAAAAAACAGTCAGGCACCATTTTTCCGACTTTGTTGAAGAAACTAAGGCTCATAGAGTTTAGTTGCTTTGACCAAGGTCACAGATTTACGATTTCATGATTGAATGACTAGGACTTTAGCCGTTTTTGCCCGAGATCCTTTTCCTCTTTTTATATCATCAGCATCGTTCATCTACTCTCCATCATCATTTTCTCCAGAGGAGGGGGGGGAAAAGTACAAAATTCAGGCAAGTATGGTACCTCTGAGGATTCTTCATGACTCACTAAAATAACTGGACACAGCTTCTGGGAAACAGAGTCAGAGAAAAGAATGTGGGAAGATCCTTGCCTTCCTCTGAAATGACAGGGCAGGTCTCTGACTGACATTCTCAGATTCCCACAAGGAGAATAACACTTCTTGTCTCTCAACTGTGTAACTCTGAGCCAGAGGCATCTCTTTATCTTTTCCAAGAAAATGGAAACCAAAAGAAAACTGTCTTTACCAAGAGGCACAACTGAAGCAAGACAATGTCCCTTGCAAAGGATGCCCACAGAGTCCAGGTCTGGCTGTGGTCAAGTAGACCAGACATGTTGCAATTGAGTCATCACTAGGGTAGACAGCCTTTAATTTCACTTCAAACCATTTTTATCAGCCTCAACTAAAATTTGAAATATTGAGACACATATAATATCACAATAAATGTGCATTTTTGTATTGAGTTGTTCCTAATAACATATATTCCCTAATGGGGTTTTGAGAACACAGAATACTAACAAGTAGAACCATGCCCATTGGTCCCAGGACCATCTCTGATACAGGAGCACAACTGAATCCACCAAGTGTGGAAAATGATGTGTTATCAGTAATACTATTATGCTTCTTGATTAAGGTGAATTTATTAATTTACATAATAATACCAAGAATAATTGAGAGAGCTTTTTGAAAGTATAGTTGTACTAGAGAGAAGAATCAGACACAATTTCACTCTTATGAAATAGACACAATTTCACTCTTATGAAATAACTATTAAGTGCTATTAAATATATCAGTTTAAGTACTTCATCTATACAGTTTTTTTTTGATTCATACAAGAGATACAAAGAAGAATTTGAGAAGCAATTCCTAGCCTCAAAGAGAGACAGCTACCTCCTTAAATAATTACAGATCATATCATGCCATAGCGGTTGTCTGCACTCTGTGGTATGTTAAGAACAAATGTAGGAATGACCAATTCTGCATGGGGGGGCAAAAACAAATCCAGCAAACATTTGAGTCTGCTGGGATGGCCAGTAAATCAATCAGCCTCAGTCCCTGTAAGATGGTCTTCCAAACCCCAACTCAATGACCAGTGGTTGATTCAGTGACCACACAGACACACAGACGTATTTAACTGCCAGCCCTCATTGAGTCTGGTTTCATCGGGTGAGTTTCCTTCAGGGCTGTTGCATTCAGTTTTCTTCTTCCATTCCAGAATACTTAGGTCAGAACACTGGTCCAGAATGTGACGAAGTCTAAAGTCTTGCAAAATTTTCACAAGAAGGAAAGGTCATTGATTGTGTCTACAGGGCGAGAGTTCAGTGTTCAGGGGGAGTCTGCTATTTAGTCTTTTAACTCCAGATAGGCATTATTTCTTCCAACTCATTGAGTATCACATAATATTATATAGTGAATCTTTGGTCTCTGGCCTCTCAAGAACCAGTCAGTTAAGCTTTTCCAATATTCCATGACCCATCAATAAATAGTACCAAGTCTTACACTGGGCACTGGAAATCAAAAATAAATGAGCCATGATCCTTGTCTTCAAATGTTATACAGTTCAGGGAAGAGACAAGAATCAAACAAGGCAATTAAAAGTCTGATTCCAGGGGTTGATGTGAGCAGAGGAGAGTGACAAATTGCAGGAGTTGGGAAGGTGGGAGGTGGAAGGAAAACGTCCTAGAAGAAGTAGCATCTAAGCTGAGTTCTGAAATGAAATGCAGAGGATATGCAGGTGATAAAGGGGGAAGGAAGGGGGGCATTCCAGGAAAGTACTAGTGAAAACAGACATATGGAGGAAAAAAACATGGAGTGCAGTCAGAGCCTCAAGAAAGTTCAGAATAGAGGGAACATGGCAGGGAAGACAGAAGACTGAGAACCGAGAGGAGCAACTCTAGAGTTGTATTTTTTACAGGTTTCATAGATCATATTTTGAAGGCAGCAAAAACTCTGAAGGTTTTCAATAGAGTAATAAGTATGTGTGTGTGTGGTGTGTTATTGAAGGATACCCCAAAAGCTACTTCTTGGAAAGTGAGTTACAGAGAGTGAAGTTAGAAGTTAGAAGCCAACCAGAAGGCTGTTTTGGTAGTCCAGAAAGGAAATGACAGAGTACTGACATTTTTTTAGAAATGACAGTGTGGTAGAGAAACATTAGTGCAATAAAGAATCTCTAACAATTTATAAAGAAGAATTGGTAGTTAAATGGATGTTGGACATAAAGGAAAGGGAGGAATCAAAGCTAACATCTAAGTTTGAAGCTTGGAAACTGGATAGATAATGGTTCTATTTATTAAGAACAATAATACTTTGTTTTCAATGGGTTTTGTTTTTTCATATTTTCAGTCTCCATATCAAATAAGAGATAATTTGCTGCTTTCTAGAACCAGAGCTCTGGAACGAAGTTATCTTTTCACCTGATATGAAGTCATCTAAATTAATACAATTTCCTTAAATATGTACAAGGGAGGAAGTCAGACACAGAAGGTCACACTGTATGATTCCTCTTCTATATGAAATAATCAGAATAGATAAGTCCATAAAAACAGGACACAGCTTGGAGGTTGCCAGGGGCTTGGGAGAGGGAGGGTGGGGAGGAACCGCTTGCTGGCTTTAGAGTTTCATTCGGGAGTAATGAAAATATCCTGCAACTAGACAGTTGTGGTGGTTGCAGAACAATGTAAATATACTAAGGACTGATGAATTGCTTGCTTTAAAATGGTTAATTTTACATTAAATGAGTTCATCTCAATACATTTTTTAAAATGTACACTCCTTAACCCTTTCTGGAGGTCCTCACTTCCTCTACACAAACGTAATATCAGTCCTGACAAAATCAATGCTACGATCAGACAAATAGGAGAACTTTCAGAATAAAGTAAACAGCACAGCCCTTTGGAGCCTTTAGTGGAATCTCGTTGACACTTTGATGATTCCATGGGGGAGGGACAGCCACAGATGTGTTGATGTGCCTGTCTGTCTGGAAGACTTTTCTTCTTTCTCTTACAGTGAACAGTTTTCCCCCAGCTTGCAGGTCATTCAGCAAGCACTAAAGCAGTCATGGGACCACCTCACAGCCTCCTCTCCCAGAGTAACCTGTCGTGGTGGCTCTCCAAGGACATGCCACGTTTACGGGGTATCCATTTCAAAGATTGGCTAATTGCTCCACAGGCTGCAAAAAGTGCACTCTCAAATCATAAAAGGGAACCACTCTGGCTTTTCCCAGGCCACAAAGCATGACCAAGTTGATTAGGACTCATAATTCACACTCCCAATACCTGAGCTTGATCCTCGGAGAAACAGCTGCCCTATAAAAAGCCCAGACGGAGCACGTATATCAGGCTGTTCAAGCTGCCCCAGTCACAGCTTTGCATCCGCAATAAATGGCTTCTGCCATGTCTGGACTGGGGCTGCGCTGGAAATGAAACAATAAGAGTGGAAAACCATCCTTATTTATTGAGTTCACTTGCCCTTAACAGCAAATCAAACCCCTGCTGATGCAGCTCACAGAATCCAAAGAGCTAAAGATGGAAATGCTTCAGTGGACCAGCTATGCTCTCCCGGACTCACCCTGGTCTTTTCCCCACAGCACACTCATCAATGTCCACGTCACCAGCACTTGGAATGACAAGGCAATCAGTGTTCTCTGGTGACACCCGGCACCAAAGCTGATAGGTCTCACCAATTAGAGTTCTAGAGCCTTGAAAAGGATCAACTTGTTAGTGGAATGAGTGGAAAGCAAGCATAAGATAGAAGTTACACAAAGACATTTTATGACCGTTCGTGTCAAGATGAGAGATGCAGTGTGAAGGAACGTGTTTTATAGCACAGAGAAGAGCCACATTGTATGGCAAAACCAGGTGGGTGAACAATGTTCAGGGGAAGATAAAGCCCATCTTGGATTCTGTATGCTAAGACAGGCCTTGTTCTTGCTGACAAGGGCTCTCAAGTGATGCTGAATATCATTGGGTTAGATAGACACACAAGTTTTGGGATTGCCTCAAAGTGGCTTTGAACCATAGCTCCACCACTCCATCCACACATCCACTGACTCATTCATTCACTTACTGGACAGTTATTTCTAAGTGTCTATTTTGTACTTGCGTATAAAGCACTGGACAAGCTACGGTCTTCTTCTCAAGCTTATTACCCAGGAGTTATGGAACAAGAAAGCTAGGATCACAAGAAACTTGAGACATGCTCTGATAAGAGGTGACACAATGTGGGACTACCAAAGGGAGGAAATTGACCCAGAGGGACGGGCTGGAATTCCTAGAGGAAGTGACATATAAACTGAGGCTCCAAGGACAAGTCAATAAGCAAATTGGGATACTGTGTGTGTGTACGGAGAAGTAAAATGGAGATTAGAAAGAGTGGATTAAAAGACTCAGAATATAGAGTATTTGGGGAAATTAGAGAAAAATGAAATGAACCTAAAGAGTCTTTGTAGGAAGAAAAAAAGACAAAGACTTAAAATTTTTACATAGAGAAATGACATAGGAAGAGAAATTTTAGGAAAATGCTACTAATCAGATAAATTTGGACCAGCAAGTTCATCCCTCTGAGCCTCAGTTTTTAGCGTGCATAATACTACCTAACTTGCTGTACAAATTAAATAAGAATACACATAAAATGCTAAGTGCCTGAAACTTAGTAGCTAATTTCTCAGCTATAACCACAAGGAACTATCCATTAGCAAATTTGATGTAACTTTCCACCTTCTCTTCCTGTACAAGTTCAAACATTTTATGAAACATTTCCTGTAAATTCAGGTACAAATTGGTTAATTCAATATTACAGCTCTGACAGAAGTTTAAGTTCATTTATTCAATCAATTATGCAACATATATTTAATTTACTGAGCATCTTTTCTGTGCTGGTCACGAGCTTGTGACTGGGGATGTTGTGATGAAAATACTGATTGGGGCAGATTCATTTTGATATTTGGCAAAACTAATACAATTATGTAAAGTTTAAAAATAAAATGAAATTAGAAAAAAAAAAGAAAATACTGATTGGATGGTGATTCAGTTAGAAAAAAAAGTGGTTGCTTACATCAAATACTCAGCAAATTACTGTGGTTCAGTGTGGTTTGGGGTTTATGCCAGAGACTACCAGTTGCCAACAAGTATCTATTCCCTTCCTTTCTTTATGTAAAGAATTCTCATTATAGGTGCTGCGAATGTTCTGTTTCGGAGAAGGCAATGGCACCCCACTCCAGTACTCTTGCCTGGAAAATCCCATGGATGGAGGAGCCTGATAGGCTACAGTCCATGGGGTTACTAAGTCGGACACAACTGAGCGACTTCACTTTCACCTTTCGCTTTCATGCATTGGAGAAGGAAATGGCAACCCATTCCAGTATTCTTGCCTGGAGAATCCCAGGGATGGGGGAGCCTGGTGGGCTGCCGTCTATGGGGTCGCACAGAGTTGGACACGACTGAAGTAACTTAGCAATGTTCTGTTTAATTACTTGGACATTGCTTACAGAAATGTATTTAGTTTGAGAAAATTCATCAGGGTACATATTTATTACAAAACTATATATAATTATAAAATATGTTATATATACAATCAAAGAAAATTAAATTTTTAAAATCTTCATTTTTATCTGGGCCTATTGTTGTTCCAATGCACAAGATACAGGAGATGTGGGTTTGATCCCTGGGTCGGGAAGATCCCCTCGAGTAGGAAATGGCAACCCACTCCAGTATTCTTGCCTGGAAAATCCCATGGACTGAGGAGCCTGGTGGACTGCCATCCATGAGGTGGCAAAGAGTCGGACACAACTGAGCATGCACAAATTGTTGTTCCAGCTTAAAAGGTATGCTCTAGGACTCCTGTGTAGCTAGGAATATGATGTGACTGAGTTCTGGCCAATGAAGTATAAACACAGATGCTGAGCAGTACTGCCAGTAATTTTTTTTAATTTCTTTATTTTTAATTGGAGGATAATTGCTTTACAATGTTTGTTGGTTTCTGCCATACATCATCATGAAGCAGCCATAGATATATCTGTCCCCTCTCTCTTGAACCTCCCTCCTACCTCCCACCCCATCTCACCCCTATAGGTTGTCACAGAGCAGCTGGATGAACTCCCCGAGTCATACAGCAGATTCCCACTGGCTATCTGTTTTACATATGGTAGTGTATATGTTCCAGTGCTACTCTCTCAATTTGTCCTACCCTCTCCCTTCCCCCGTGTCCACAAGCCAGTAAGTCTTTTACAGGGACATACACATGTTCCCCCTCAATTCTCTCCTCGACCCTAGGCCTGCGAACACAAATGATGTAGAGGCCATCTGTAGTCAAGAGAACAAGAGCCACATCCTAGGGATATTTGAGGGGTTAGATAGAAGAAGTTTTGACTCAGTTTGACAACTTTTTACAAATGCTAAAACAGTCCTGACTTCTAAATTTAGTTTCTGTGAGAAAGTAGGGGAGTAGTCTTGTTTTCACTTCAGTTCAGTTCAGTTCAGTTCAGTCGCTGAGTCGTGTCTGACTCTTTGCGACCCCATGAATCGCAGCACGCCAGGCCTCCCTGTCCATCACCATCTCCCAGAGTTTACACAGACTCACGTCCATCGACTTGGTGATGCCATCCAGCCATCTCATCCTCTGTCGTCCCCTTCTCCTCCTGCCCCCAATCCCTCCCAGCATCAGAGTCTTTTCCAATGAGTCAACTCTTCGCATGAGCTGGCCAAAGTACTAGAGTTTCTTCTTTAGCATCATTCCTTCCAAAGAAATCCCAGGGCTGATTTCCTTCAGAATGGACTGGTTGGATCTCCTTGCAACCCAAGGGACTCTCAAGAGTCTTCTCCAACACCACAGTTCAAAAGCATCAATTCTTCAGCACTCAGCTTTCTTCACAGTCCAACTCTCACATCCGTACATGACCACTGGAAAAACCATAGCCTTGACTAGACGGACCTTTGTAGGCAATGTAATGTCTCTGCTTTTGAATATGCTATCTAGGTTGGTCATAACTTTTCTTCCAAGTAACAAGTGTCTTTTAATTTCATGGCTGCAGTCACCATCTGCAGTGATTTTGGAGCCCCAAAAAATAAAGTCTGACACAGTTTCCACTGTTTCCCCATCTATTTCCCATGAAGCGATGGGACCAGATGCCATGATCTTCGTTTTCTGAATGTTGAGCTTTAAGCCAACTTTTTCACTCTCCACTTTCACTTTCATCAAGAGGCTTTTTAGTTCTTCTTCACTTTCTGCCATAAGGGTGGTGTCATCTGCATATCTGAGGTTATTGATATTTCTCCCAGCAATCTTGATTCCAGCTTGTGCTTCTTCCAGCCCAGCGTTTCTCATAATGTACTCTGCATAGAAGTTAAATAAGCAGGGTGACAATATACAGCCTTGACGTACTCCTTTTCCTATTTGGAACAAGTCTGTTGTTCCACGTCCAGTTCTAACTATTGCTTCCTGATCTTTCTTTGGTCTTGTTTTTAAATATTCTTATTTTGGATTTTTCTGTTAATTCAGCTGAAGTTAACTTTCACTAATACAAAGTTCAAGGTAGAATTATATTCAGTCCTTGCTTTCACACCAGGAACACTCAAACAATTATACACACACACACACACACATGTATTATATATACACACACACATAAATGCACACATACGTATATATATATATGATTTTTGAGTATGTGTTTATATTTTTGCTGTTGTTTTAGTCACTAAGTCATGTCTGACTCTTTGAGACCTCATGGACTGCAGCCTGCCAGGCTCTATTGTCCAAGGGACTTCCCTGGAAGAATACTGGAGAGGGTTGCCATTTCCTTCTACAGGGGATCTTCCCAACCCAGGGATTAAACTCAAGTCTCCTGCATTGGCAAGTGGATTCTTTCCCACTGAGCCACCCAGGAAGCCCATGTGTGTGTGTATATATATATACATATGTGTGTGTTATATGTGTGCTATATGTATCTGTGTGTGTGTGTATATATATATGTATGTATGTATATGTGTGTTTTGTACAGAAAAACTATAAGAAAAAAATCTTCATGACCCAGATAACCACAATGCTGTGATCACTCACCTAGAGTCAGACATCCTAGAATGAAAAGTCAAGTGGGCCTTAGGAAGCAACACTACAAACAAAGCTAGTGGAGGTGATGGAATTCCAGTTGAGCTATTTCAAATCCTGGAAGATGCTGTGAAAGTGCTGCACTCAATATGTCAGCAAATTTGGAAAACTCAGCAGTGGCTACAGGACTGGAAAAGGTCAGTTTTCATTCCAATCCCAAAGAAAGGCAATGCCAAAGAATATTCAAACTATCGCACAAATGCTCATCTCACACACTAGCAAAGTAATGCTCAAAATTCTCCAAGCCAGGCTTCAACAGTATGTAAACTGTGAACTTCCAGATGTTCAAGCTGGTTTTAGAAAAGGCAGAGGAACCAGAGATCAAATTGCCAGCATCCATTGGATCATCAGAAAAGCAAGAGAGTTCCATAAAAACATCTACATCTGCTTTATTGATTATGCCAAAGTCTCTGACTGTGTGGATCACAACAAACTATGAAAATTCTTCAAGAGATGGGAATGCCAGACAACCTTACCTGCCTCCTGAGAAATCTGTATGCAGGTCAAGAAGCAACAGTTAGAACTGGACATGGAACAACAGACTGGTTCCAAATTGTGAAAGGAATACATGAAGGGTATACATTGTCACCCTGCTTATTTAAATTATATGCAGAGTACAAGATCATGCAAAATGTCAAGCTGGATGAAGCACAAGCTGGAATCAAGATTGCTGGGAGAAATATCAATAACCTCAGATACACAGATGACACCACCATTATGGCAGAAAGTGAAGAAGAACTAAAGAGCCTCTTGATGAAAGTGAAAGAAGAGAGTGAAAAAGTTGGTATAAAACTAAACTTTCAGAAAACTAAGATCATGGCATCTGGTCCCATCACTTCATGGCAAATATTGGATGAGGAAACAATAGAAACAGTGACAGACTTTATTTTGGGGGGCACCAAAATCACTGTAGATGGTGACTGCAGCCATGAAATTAAAAGATGCTTACTCCTTGGAAGAAAAGCTATGACCAACCTAAAAAGCAGAGACATTATTTTGCCAACAAAGGTGCATCTAGTCAAAGCTATGGTTTTTTCAGTAGTCATGTATGGATGTGAGAGTTGGACTGTGAAGAAAGCTGAGCACCAAAGAATTGGTGCTTTTGAACTGTGGTGTTGGAGAAGACTCTTGAGAGTCCCTTGGACTGCAAGGAGATCCAACCAGTCCATCCTAAAGGAAATAAGTCCTGAATATTCATTGGAGGGACTGATGCTGAAGCTGAAACTTCATTACTTTGGCCACCTGATGCAAAGAACTGACTCATTGGAAAAGACCCTGATGCTGAGAAAGATTGAAGGTGGGAGGGGAAGGGGATGACAGAGGATGAGATGGTTCAATGGCATCACCAACTCAATGGACATGAGTTTGAGTAAGCTCCTGGAGTTGGTGATGGACAGGGAGGCCTGGCATGCTGAAGTCCATGAGGTCACAAAGAGTCAGACACGACTGAGTGACTGAACTGAACTGATGTATATTAGTTGTTCAGTCGTGCCTGACTCTTTGCAGCCCCATGGAATATAGCCCTCCTGGTTCCTCTGTCCATGGGGATCTTCAGGCAAGATATTGGAGTGTCAAATTACCAATGGCATTTTTCACAGAAGTAGAATAAAAAAATTTCACAATTCACATGGATACACAAAAAACCATTAATAGCCAAAGCAGTCTTGAGAAAGAAGAATGGAACTGGAGGAATCAACCTTCCTGACTTTAGACTATACTACAAAGCTACAGTCATCAAGACAGTATGGTACTGGCACAAAAACAGAAATATAGACCAACGGAACAAGATAGAAAGACCAGAAATAATCCCATGCCTATGGGTATCTTATCTTTGACAAAAGAGGCAAGAATATACAATGGGGCAAAGACAGCCTCTTCAATAAATGTTGCTGGGCAAACTGGACAGCTACATGTAAAAGAATGAAATTAGAACACTTTCTAACACCATACATAAAGATAAACTCAAAATGGATTAAAGACATAAATATAACACCAGCAACTATAAAACTCTTAGAGGAAAACATAGGTAGAACACTTGATAATGTAAATCAAAGCAATATCCCCTATGACCCACCTCCTAGAATAATGGAAATAAAAACAAAAGTAAACAAGTGGGACCTGACTAAACTTAAAAGCTTTTACACAGTAAAGGAAACTATAAGCAAGGTGAAAAGACAACCCTCAGAATGGGAGAATATAATAGCAAATGAAACAACAAAGGATTAATTTCCAAAATATACAAGCAGTTCATACAAGTCAATACCAGAAAAACAAACACCCCAATAAAAAAGTGAGGAAAAGACCTAAACAGACATTTCTCCAAAGAAGACATACATATGGCTAACAAACACATGGAAAGATGCTCAACATCACTCATTATTAGAGAAATGCAAATCAAAACTACAATGAGTGGAATTGTTTCCTTAATTTCTCTTTCTGTTTTCTCATTATTAGTGTATAGGAATGCAAGGGATTTCTGTGTGTTGATTTTATATCCTGCAACTTTACTATAGCATTGATTAGTTCTAGTAATTTTCTGGTGGAGTCTTTAGGGTTTTCTATGTAGAGGATCAGGTCATCTGCAAACAGTGAGAGTTTTACTTCTTCTTTTCCAATTTGGATTCCTTTTATTTCTTTTTCTGCTCTGATTGCTGTGGCCAAAACTTCCAAAACTATGTTGAATAGTAATGGTGAAAGTGGGCACCCTTGTCTTGTTCCTGTCTTTAGAGGAAATGCTTTCAATTTTTCACCATTGAGGATAATGTTTGCTGTGGGTTTGTCATATATAGCTTTTATTATGTTGAGGTGTGTTCCTTCTGTTCCTGCTTTCTGGAGAGTTTTTATCATAAATGGATGTTGAATTTTGTCAAGGAAACCAGAAGGGAAAGAGACACGTGTACCTCAATGTTCATCGCAGCACTGTTTATAATAGCCAGGACATGGAAGCAACCTAGATGTCCATCAGCAGATGAATGGATAAGAAAGCTATGGTACATATACACAATGGAGTATTACTCAGCCATTAAAAAGAATACATTTGAAGCAGTTCTAATCAGGTGGATGAAACTGGAGCCTATTATACAGAGTGAAGTAAGCCAGAAAGAAAAACACCAATACAGTATACTAACGCATATATATGGAATTTAGAAAGATGGTAACAATAACCCTGTGTACGAGACAGCAAAAGAGACACTGATGTATAGAACAGTCTTATGGACTCTGTGGGAGAGGGAGAGGGTGGGAAGATTTGGGAGAATGGCATTGAAACATGTAAAATATCATATATGAAACAAGTTGCCAGTCCAGGTTCAATGCATGATACTGGATGCCTGGGGCTAGTGCACTGGGACAACCCAGAGGGATGGTATGGGGAGGGAGGAGGGAGGAGGGTTCAGGATGGGGAACACATGTATACCTGTGGCGGATTCATTTTGATATTTGGCAAAACTAATACAATTATGTAAAGTTTAAAAATAAAATAAAATTTAAAAAAAAAACTACAATGAGATATCACTTCACACCAGTCAGAGTGGCCATCATCAAAAAGTATACAAACAATAAATGCTGGAGAGGGTGTGGAGAAAAGGGAATGCTCTTGCACTGTTGGTAGGAATGTAAATTGATACAGCCACCATGGAAGACAGTATGGAGATTCCTTAAAAAACAGGAATAAAATGACCATATGACCCAGCAATCCCACTCCTAGGCATATATCCTGAGGAAACCAATATTGAAAAAGACATATGTATCCCATTGTTCAATGAAGCACTATTTACAATAGCTAGCACATGGAAGCAACCTAGATGCCCATTTACAGATGATGGATAAAGAAGTTGTGGTCTATATACACAATGGAATATTCAGTTCAATTCAGTCGCTTAGTCGTGTCTGACTCTTTGCGACCCCATGAATCGCAGCACACCAGGCCTCCCTGTCCATCACCAACTCCCGGAGTTCACTCAGACTCACGTCCATCGAGTCAGTGATGCCATCCAGCCATCTCATCCTCTGTCGTCCCCTTCTCCTCCTGCCCCCAATCCCTCCCAGCATCAGAGTCTTTTCCAATGAGTCAACTCTTCGCATAAGGTGGCCAAAGTACTGGAGTTTCAGCTTTAGCATCATTCCTTCCAAAGAAATCCCAGGGCTGATCTCCTTGCAGTCCAAGGGACTCTCAAGAGTCTTCTCCAACACCACAGTTCAAAAGCATCAATTCTTCAGCGCTCAGCCTTCTTCACAGCCCAACTCTCATATCCATACATGACCACAGGAAAAACCATAGCCTTGACTAGATGGACCTTTGTTGGCAAAGTAACGTCTCTGCTTTTGAATATGCTATCTAGGTTGGTCATAACTTTCCTTCCAAGGAGTAAGCGTCTTTTAATTTCATGGCTGCAGTCACCATCTGCAGTGATTTTGGAGCCCCCAAAAATAAAGTCTGACACTGTTTCCACTGTTTTCCCATCTATTTCCCACTCAGCCATAAAAAGGAAGACCTTTGAGTCAGTTCTAATGAGTTGGATGAATCTAGAGCCTGTTGTACAAAGTGAAGTAAGTCAGAAAGAGGAACATAAGTATCATATTCTAGTGCATACATACAGAATCTAGAAAAATGGTACTGAAGAATTTATTAACAGGGAGCAATGGAAAAACATAGAGAACAGACTTATGGACATGGCAAGAGGGGAGGAGATGGTGAGATGTACGAAAAGAGCGACATGCAAACTTACATTACCATATGTAAAACAGATAGCCAACAGGAATTTGCTGCATGGCTGAGAAAACTCAAACAGGGGCTCTATATCAACCTAGAGGGGTGGGATGGGGAGGGAGATAGGAAGGAGTTTCCAAAGGGAGAGGACATATGTATACCTATGGCTGATTTATGTTGAGGTTTTGACAGAAAACAACAAAATTCTGTAAAGCAATTATCCTTCAATTAAAAAATTAATAAATTATTTAAAAAACAAAGAATACTGGAGTGGATTGCCATGCCCTCCCTCCAGAGAATCTTCCCGACCCAGGGGTCAAACTTTGGTCTCCTGCATTGGCAGGCAGATTCTTTACTGTCTGAACCACCTGGGAAGCCCGTGTGTGTGTGTGTGTGTGTGTGTACATGTACATATACAAAAGTTCCCCTCGAGGAGGGCATGGCAACCCACTTTAGTATGCTTGCCTGGAGAATCCTATGGACAGAGGAGTCTGGCAGGCTCCTCTGGGTTTCAAAGAGTTGGGCATGACTGAAGCAACTGAGAACACCTACAGACATACACAGACACACACACACATATATATACACATATATGTGTGTGTATATATATATGCATACACATAAATACATACACATAGATACACATAAATGTGTACACATAATATATGTATATACACATAATATATACATATATACACATAAATGTGTATATACAGACATATATGTGTATATACACACACATATATATACACACATATAAGCAAACAAACAAAAAACCAAGGAGCTACCAAAAGTGCAAGAAAAATTGTAGAACAGTATGAGTCTTAAATTAAGACATAGTCTTAAAATCTTAAAGGTCTGGCTTCACTTTCTACGATTTAATTGCAACTCTACATTCTTGTATGTAATATGGAGATTTTTTTTTTAATCTGCTGTGTTTTCTCCATTGTTTCAGTTCTTTCCTGGTGGCAACTCAGGCTAAATCTAGTAAACTTAAAAAGGGAATGTATTGGAATGTTGTCAAAGATGTCACACAGTAAATTGATAGGCTTGTATCCAGCCTCAGGAATGAGGCAAAAATCGGAATGAAAATCAGTATAGGATCAAGGTAACAAGAGCATCCTACCAACTCAGCAGAGCGCACACCTGAAATGAGAGCCGGACCATTCCCCACCCCCAACTCCTGCTGTGAGTCACTTGATACAACATGCAAACTTGAGGGAGAAAGACTCTAATCGACTAAGTGTAGATTACAAATCCATTGGCTGCTTTGAAATAGTGAGAGAAAGAATCTCAAGGGAAGAGAACACACCGCCTCCAGGGGCCTCCAGTCCTCTATTAGGAGGGCAGCGGACATTGATTAATAGTCCCACTGAAATTGTACAAAGTGGGGGCTACTTAGGTCCCTCAAATTAATGGATGCTGGACAGTCATAAATCAACAAATGTCCACTCTTACCACCTCATAAGGTTGTTGAGAGTGGAATAAATCAGAGACAAAAGCTCTGAAAACTGAAACCCACTACACAAATTATTACTGTTGTTATTATTAATAATATGAGAATTTGTGAAAAAAACAAAACACCTCTAAAATCATGGTCATTTCAAACTTTGAATATTTCCCTCCTTTACTAAAGAAATTATTCATTAGTATTGGGCCCAAAATTAATGTCTCTCAAATTAATAGCAGGGAATATGTGTAGATAATGTTGACATTGACTGATAAGTAAAAAACAAGTGCCCTTTTTACATAGATTTGGAAGATCACATTTCATTTTAGGTGGGCTTCAAAGCAGAGTGTGGAGGATGGGGAAGTGTGAATTTCTAGACAAAAGTCATCATCTAGAACGGAATTCTTAGCAGTGGTCTTTAAGTGCATGAATGGCTTCAGAGCTATTAAATCCTGAAATTGCATTTAAATATTTTGTTTGTTGCACATAGAAGTCTGTGTGTGTACATGTTCAGGCACTAAGTTGTATCCAACTCTTTGAGACCCAATGGACGGCAAGCCCACCAGGCTCCCCTGTCCACGGGATTTTCCAAGCAAGGATACTGGTGTGGATTGCCATTTCCTTCTCTGGGGGATCTTCCCAAGCCAGGGATTGAACTTGCATCTCCTGTGTCTCCTGCATTGACAGGAGGAGTCTTTACCACTGCATCACCTGGGAAACCCAGAAGAGTGTGTGTTTATATTTCTCCAGGATATAGCCAATCCATTCACAGTTCACCTTTTTTTCCCTTTAGAGTACTCTGTACTATTCAAGAAATATTAGACAACAAAATGATTAGATAAAAGCATGAAACATTTAAATAATAATACATGGCAGGCAGAATTAAATGAGCATTTTAGACACCACAAACAATAGATCAAAGAAAAAATTGTACATTAAAAAGCTACTAAAATTCAAAAAAGTTCCTAAAGCATATCATGCTTCAAATAGAGAGAGACAGAAATAGTATTCCCAGCACAGAGTTAGTGCTTTGTTTAAAGTAAATAAATTCAAAAAGGAAAAAAAAAAAAGAGAGATACTAGATTTCTGAGGAACTTTCCATCCATTCCAACTGGTTTCATATTTTAAGTTGTAAAATTTTGAAGTTATTAGGACTGTGGAATTTTCCATGGAAACTGTGTCCTTCCGAATCTCATTACCTCATGCAATAATGGTTATGACCTAAAGTAGTTAGATTAATATATATGAAGATGAGGTTGAGGCTTACTTCTTTTATGCAATAAAGACTCATTTTTTTAATCCTCTACTACTGTTTTTACAGCTCGTTTACATATTCATTGATAACTTTCCATACGTCAAGCCCTGTGTTTGGTACTTGTTTTTTTTTTTACCTTTCACAATAAGGTTCAAATTATTATTTTGACTTTCACAATGCAGGGAAATTGGAAGCCCACTGAGGGTAGGTGACTTGGCTAAAATGACCAATTAATAAGTGTCAAAGCTGGAATTACAATACAGCTCTGACAAGCTCATTTTAAGTATTTATATTCTGTTTAAAAGATCAAACTACTTTTTTTTTTTTTTAACTTTACAAAATTGTATTAGTTTTGCCAAATATCAAAATGAATCCACCACAGGTATACATGTGTTCCCCATCCTGAACCCTCCTCCCTCCTCCCTCCCCATACCCTCCCTCTGGGTCGCCCCAGTGCACTAGCCCCAAGCATCCAGTATCGTGCACCAAACCTGGACTGGCAACTCATTTCATACATGATATTATACATGTTTCAATGCCATTCTCCCAAATCTTCCCACCCTCTCCCTCTCCCACAGAGTCCATAAGACTGTTCTATACATCAGTGTCTCTTTTGCTGTCTCGTACACAGGGTTATTGTTACCATCTTTCTAAATTCCATATATATGCGTTAGTATACTGTATTTATGTTTTTCCTTCTGGCTTACTTCACTCTGTATAATAGGCTCCAGTTTCATCCACCTCATTAGAACTGCTTCAAATGTATTCTTTTTAATGGCTGAGTAATACTCCATTGTGTATATGTACCACATCTTTCTTAGCCATTCATCTGCTGATGGACATCTAGGTTGCTTCCATGTCCTGGCTATTATAAACAGTGCTGCGATGAACATTGGGGTACACGTGTCTCTTTCCCTTCTGGTTTCCTCAGTGTGTATGCCCAGCAGTGGGATTGCTGGATCATAAGGCAGTTCTATTTCCAGTTTTTTAAGGAATCTCCACACCGTTCTCCATAGTGGCTGTACTAGTTTGCATTCCCACCAACAGTGTAAGAGGGTTCCCTTTTCTCCACACCCTCTCCAGCATTTATTGCTTGTAGACTTTTGGATCGCAGCCATTCTGACTGGTGTGAAATGGTACCTCATAGTGGTTTTGATTTGCATTTCTCTGATAATGAGTGATGTTGAGCATCTTTTCATGTGTTTGTTAGCCATCTGTATGTCTTCTTTGGAGAAATGTCTATTTAGTTCTTTGGCCCATTTTTCCTCTATGACCCACCTCCCAGAATATTGGAAATAAAAACAAAAATAAACAAATGGGACCTAATTAACCTTAAAAGCTTCTGCACACCAAACTACTTTTTAAAATACAATCAGTAGTGCTTCCTGGGCGGCTCAGTGGTAAAAAATCCACCAGCCAATGCAGGAGACACAGGTTCAATCCCTGATCCAGCAAGATCCCACATGCTGTGGAGCAACTAAGCCCCTGTGCCTCAACTACCAAGACTATGCTCTGGAGCCCGGGAGCCACAGCCACTGACGCTTGCACACCCCAGAGCCAGACCTCCACAACCAGAGTATCCACCGCAATGAGAAGGCCACATACCGTGACTAGAGAAAAGCCCAGGCAGCAATGAAGACCCAGCACAGCCAAAAATAAACCAAATTATTTTAAAACAAAAGTGTTAATATGCATTTGCGCCACCTAAGAGATTTTCTGTTTGTTTCTTTGTTGGCTCTTCAAGGCTGTGTCAAAGATTCAGAGATTACATGATCACCCAAAGAGAGCTGACACAGTTGAAATAGGTCTAGTATCCTTTTGTGAAAGTCAAAGTGTCAGTCCCTCAATCAGGTCCCACTCTTTATGACCCCATGGACTACAGCCCTGCCAGGCTCCTCTGTCCATGGGATTCTACTAACCCATTAATACTAGAATTTTTATCATCATGAAAGAAATATCCTGGAACACATAGATAAATATTACTATTTCACCCCACCCAGTCTCTTTAAGAGGACCTGTGATTCATGCTTATATGTTCCAAGGACCCCGGCCAGATTTGGAGTGTGGTCCAGATTTAAGATCTTGATTCCTGCCATAGTTCTTGGTCCTCTTGACCCTCCTATTAATTTACCAAGCCTGAGTCATAATTCTAGATGGTCTTACAGGGGATCTTTGACTCAAAAGAGACTCATAAAAGCTTTTGTGGGAAATTAGACACTAATGTCAGGGTTTCACACAATTGAGATATCTTGTGGTGTTGGACTTGTGGTGCAGTCCTTGGACTGCAAGGAGATCAAATCAATTAATCCTAAAGGAAATCAGTCCTAACATTCATTGGAAAGACTGATGCTGAAACTCCAATACTTTGCCCACCTGATGTGAAGAACTGACTCATTGGGAAAGACCCTGATGCTGGGAAGGATTAAAGGCAAGAGGAGAAGGGGATGACAGAGGATAGGATGATTGGATGACATCACCGACTCAATGGACATGAGTTTGAGCAAGCTCCAGGAGTTGGTGATGGACAGGGAAGCCTGGCATGCTGCAGTCCATGGGGCAGCAAAGAGTCAGACACGACTGAGCCACTGAACTGAACTGACAGTACCCCAGACCAGCCCCACCAAGATGTTCCCCCCCACTGCCTCCTGCTGCTGCTGTTTAGTCACTAAGTTGTGTCCGACTCATTGCAACCCCATGGACTGTAGCCCTCCAAGTTCCACTGTCCGTGGGATTTCCCAGGCAAGAATGCTGGAGTGGGTAGCCATTTCCTTCTCCAGGGGGATCTTCTCGACCCAAAGACCAAACCTGGGTCTCCTGCATGGCAAGCAGATTCTTACCACTGAGTCACCTGAGAAGATCCTCAAATTAAAAGATATATTTTTCACTGAGGTGTGGTAGTTTTCATATCTCCATTTCTCTTTGGGAAACACAGGAAACCAGGCCAGAGTGTAGGGTTATAGCTTATTTTCTTAGGATCATAAAATTTCAGTGCTAGAAGTGATCTGAGAGACATTCTGGCTCAGTATTATATTGTTAAGAACACTGAGACCCTTAGACACACACAAAAAAATTTGGCCAAAGCCAGATAAGGAGTTGATAGCAGGCTGATACTAAGATCAAAGGTTCCTAACTCCTAATTCAATACCCTTTCCAATATACAGGCCTCTATGCACTGACCCAACCATTTTCAATACACAATTATGGACATTCTGCTCCAATTTTACAAATCAAAGCAGTAACCAGTGTGACATGTGATTTGTCAAGTGTAGTAAAAACTGACCCCAGGTCCCACTTCCTGTTGTCTTCAGTTTGCCTACTTCTTCAACATTAATTCTGAGACTATTGATTTTTTTATTCAACAAACTTTTACTTAGAAACTGTAACACTGTGAACTGTTTATTACCAAAGACCAGCTTTGCTCATCCTGGTCACCTCTGACAATGTGAAGGTCAGAATATGGTAGGGGAAGGAGAAATCTACAGAATTAAGGAAATATAATTTGGTAGAAACAACCATGTAAGAGATGAGATTTGGAATATGAAGGAAGGAATGACTCACTCTTCCAGCAGGAGATAAGAAGACTTCATGATGGACATGACATTGTAATACTGGGCCCTGAAGACTGAGAAGTACTTTGCTAACTGTATAAGGTAAAGGGTATTCCAGACAGAGGAAAGAGCAAAATCATATTGGGATTGGCCAAAAAGCTCATTCAGGTTTTTCTGTAAAATGTTATAGGGAAACCCGAATGAACTTTCTTGCCAATCCTATATAACAGTGTGGAACCACCTGTTATAGAGTTCATAGAGTTCGTAAAAGGTAGTTGGGAGATATATCCTGGTAAAGAATCCTCATGCCAGTTCAGGAGATGCAAGAGACACTGATTCTATCCCTGGGTCAGGAAGATCCCCTAGAGGAGGAAATGGCATCCCACTCCAGTATTCTTGCCTGAAAAATTCCATGGACAAAAGAGCCTGGCAGAGTCTCTCTGCAACCATCCATGGGGTCACAAAGAGTTGGACACAACTGAACACACACACACACACACACACACACACACACACACACACACACACACACACACAACTTAAATGCTAGACTAGAACCAGGCAGTCAGGGGTCTTGAAGGCCATGAAATATGAAGAAGGTTGGCTTGCAGATGTTAGGAAGCCAGTAGAAGCAGAGTAGCATCAGGTTCGGACAAGGCAATGGCACCCCACTCCAGTACTCTTGCCTGGAGAATCCCATGGATGGAGGAGCCTGGTAGGCTACAGTCCATGGGGTCGTGAAGAGTCAGACACGACTGAGCAACTTCACTTTCACTTTTCACTTTTATGAATTGGAGAAGAAAATGGCAACCCACTCCAATATTCTTGCCTGGAAAACTCCAGGGACAGGGGAGCCTGGTGGGCTGCCGTCTATGGGGTCGCACAGAGTCGGACACGACTGACATGACTTAGCAGCAGCAGCAGCAGCAGGTTATATGTGTGTTTTGGGAAGGTCCATGTGACAAGACTGCAGAAGATCACTCAGAGGTACCAAGAGTAGAGGCAGGAAGACCATTTCAAATATTTCAGTAGTCCTGATGACAGATGATGAAAGTCTCAATGATTAAAGTAAGCTTGGAGGAAAATTACACTTTTGGAGAATTCACAAGGTAGGACTCAGTGATACACTGGATACTGCTTATGACAGAGCAGCAAGAGCTGAAGGTGATGGAGATTCTAACTTAGGTGACTGTCACATGGTCATGAAACTATATACGCTAGAACAAATGTTTAACTATTTGGGTTCACTGAGACTTTTAAGTATCTGACAGAAACTCAAGCCACTACCCAGAAAGAGTCACATATGGACATATACAATTGTTCGTGCAACTGTAGATGCTTTATTGGCTCCCTGAAGCCTGTGAATGAATGGGACTTCAGATTACGAATCCCTGTTTTAGAAGAATTCAATGTACAAGCACTGGTGAGGTTTGGGTTGTCAATTATTAACATCCTAGAATTAATCTGTCAGCTTCTGACACTGGAAGCTAGATTACCTGTACTCCAATGTATCAACTGGGGGTATGGTTAAAAGCACTAGCCATGTGGTAGCCATGGGGCAGGAAGTGTGATCACAGAGTGGGAACAAAGCACAGAGTGGGGATCAGAGAAATGATCATCACCACCCCCCAATTTTTCTGAGTTATTGTGAGTCATGGTCCTGAATGAATCAAGCATATCCCATGTTTTTACCATCCCTCCACATCTGAGACTCTATTTAGTACTCACAATAGCCTTGTGACGTCAAGAGATCCATGTCAGAAGATGAAATGATCAAAGCTCAGAGACATGGAGTGACTTTCTTTCCCAAGATCACAGTTAGCAGCAGAGACAGGGCCTCGTCTGTTTCCTTCCTTCTCAAGGCTGTTTTCTTTGAAGACATGTTGCCTGAGACACCAAGATGAAAGATGCCTGGATACTGATCCAGTTTTTGTTGTTGTTGTTGTTGTTTTTTTTTTCACTTCACACTGATGATGCTATTCAGAGCACTGATACCCAGGACACTGCTGAGGTCACGGCATTCATCAACAGTGGGGAGGCCATGGGTTGGAGCCACGAAGGACATTGTCTTCAGCTTAAGGCAGACATGGGTTCAAATGCCAACTCTGCCACTGATATCTCTGTGAGACTGGGTAAGCTCTGTAATATCACTGGTGTTCAGTTTCCTTGTCTTTAAAATAGAGTTAGCAACATGCGTCTCCAAATTTACCAGGCTCAAGTGAGCATGAGAAGTGAAAACGACCTCTCCGCACTGGCTCCTCTTCTGAAGGCTTTCAGCAGGCACCGCAATTTCCCTGGGATCATAAATCCTATCTGCAGGCTCCTGACACCAATCCCCTTCTCTCAGATCACTCACTGGGGGCAACCAGCCTTCCAGAACGGTCCACTGGCTGCCCTGCCTGGAACAAGCATCTCTCTTGTGTACATCGCCAAAACAATATGTGCCAAGAATATCTGAGACCTTAATACTTGAAGGGTGAGTCTTCACAGACTTAATGAGCATCTATTTTTAAATGACACATGCTCAGAAATAAAGGACAGTAAGATAGTAAATGTGGAACATTCCTGATGGAGAGTGGTTACTGGGTCTGTGTCATGGAACATTCCAACTGTGTTGACTGTCCTCATAATATTCATATATTTAGATAGTCACTTGCAACATCTGAAGGCCCACCACCTATAAGGAAATAAAACATGAGGTAGTGTGTCTTAGTCCAGGAAACAGCTAGACAAGAAAATGCTGAGTTATTTTTTTCATTTAAGTAGTTAACTGTAACGAATACGAGTAATCCTGCCATGATAGAGAGGCATGCCTTTCCACACCATTTACTGCAGAGAGAAAATGAGAAAACCCCAAAACTACCATTTTGAACATATGATGTCTATCCGCTCACTAACTCTGTGACTTTGAGAAAACCTCTCTGAGATCATGATTCCTGATTTCTCAACTGGGGATGTAATGCAGGCTTATCATCCTCACACTGTGCTTCCCCCATGGTTTAGTGGTAACGAATCTGCCTGCCATTCAGGAGATGCGTCAGGAGCTGCAGGTTTGAGCCCTGGGTCAGGAAGATCCCCTGGAGAAGGAAATGGCAACCCGCTCCAGTATTCTTCCCTGGGAAATTTCATGGATAGAGGAGACTGGTATGCTGCAGTCCATGGGGTTGCAAAGAGAGTCAAATATGGCTGGGTGACTAAACAACAACATCTTTACAGCCTCTTTAAGAAGAAGACGATAAAGCCCCATATTACACTGAGGATTATCCCCTTTCTGAACTTCCTTCTTCTATTGTGTTGCTTCTTAGAGTTTTCAAGATTCAGTGTGCCAAGGACATGCACTGTGGTTGTCTTCTAGGGCATTAACATGCCACTCTGGATTGTTGTTCTTTGTCAACATTAAACAATGGGATATGCATAAGATCATTTTCTTGGATGGTGTGTATATATATATAAAAAAATATATATATATATATATACACACACACCGTATGTCTGGTGCCACCATATATATATATATGGTGGAAAAACATGGAACTTTATTCTGATCCAAAGTTTTCTGGGGGATTTTAAGTCCTTCAGTGTTCTCTGTATATTTTAAAATCATCTTATCAATTTCTACAAAAACATATGATGGGATTTTTACTGTAAGATATTGAATATTTTACTGTAAGGTATTGAATCTAGATTAAATTTTGAGATAAATGATTGGTTATATGTGTTTCAGATTCTTGATCTTATCTCTCTTTTATTGGAAGCCATCTGCCCACAAGGAAAAACATACCTTGTATCACCCTCTGTGCCCTAAATTTACTTGAGGAGTTTTCTAGAGGTGGGACAGTCTTTAAATTGTCTGCTTATATCTATGACTGAATAATTCCATTTCATGTGTGGAATATCAAAGTTATTTGCTCATGCACCTAAGCCAGTAGATCTATCAATAATAAAGCTGACAGCTCGCTTTCTACATCTTAATTATTTTTTCCACCTCTCAATCAACTCTAACATCAAATGGAAAATAGTCATTAAGGACATCTTCAGTTAGATACACCTTGACGAGCCAATAAAATAACCAGAATTACAATTCCTTCAAATAATGCTTGCTTTGCTTAAATTTAAATTTAGATTACCTGGGCTAATAAAATAGAAGCAGTACTAAAATTTGCATTTGATATTTTGATCAGTCACATTCATAAGGATACATCTTACAAGGAGAGAATATTGAGGGATTAACAATTATTGAGCATCACATTTATACCTCATTGCAGATTTCTGGGGTACTATTATTCCCATTAAGCAAAGTGAGGAAACATCATTTTAGAGGTTAAGTAACCAGAGGCTTGAACTTACACACTTAAATAGAATCCTCAGAAAAGACATAATCAACTTTTCATGTAAAATGCTTACAATCTTTAAATGTTTTCACATATATTTTATATGCTACTAGGAATTATATTGTAAAGATGTCAGGCAGTTAACCTCAGCTTATAGAGGGCAGAACTGAGGCTCAATAGATTATCTTATTTACAAAACAGAAAAGGAGACACCAATGTAAAAAACAAATTCATTGATACCAAAGCAGGAAAGGGGGCCAGGATGGATTGGGAGATTGGGATTGACATGCATACACTACTATGTATAAAAGAGATCACTAAAGAGAATCTTATGACAAACCTAGACAATATGTTAAAAAGCAGAGACATTATTTTACTGACAAAGGTCCATCTAGTTAAAGCTATGGTTTTTTAAGTAGTCATGTATGGATGTGAGAACTGGACCATAAAGAAAGCTGAGCACCGAAGAATTGATGCTTTTGCACTGTGGTGTTGGAGAAGACTCTTGAGAGTCTCTGAGACTGCAAGGAGATCCAGCCAGTCCATCCTAAAGGAAATCAGTCCTGAGTATTCATTGGATGGACTGATGCTGAAGCTGAAGCTCCAATACTTTGGCCACCTGATGCAAAAAACTGACTCATTTGAAAAGACGCTGATGCTGAGCAAGATTGAAGGTGGGAGAAGGGGATGACAGAGGATGAGATGGTTGGATGGCATCACCGACTTGATGGACATGAGTTTGAATAAGCTCTGGGAGCTGGTGATGAACAGGGAAGCCTGGTGTGCTGTAGTCCCTGGGGTTGCAAAGAGTAGGACATGACTGAGCTACTGAACTGAATTGAATAAGAATCTACTGTGTAGCACTGGGAAATCTACTCAATGCTCTGTAGTGACCTAAATTAGAAGAAAATACGAGTAAAAAGGGATATGTGTGTGCTTGTGGCTGATTCACTTTGCTATACAACAGAAACCAACACAACATTGTGAACAACTATATATCAATTTAAAAACAACAAAAACTGAGCCTCAAAGAACTTAAGTGACTTGCTCCTGGTCATGCACTCACCACCAGAATATGGTAATGGGTCTTGTTACTCACAATGAGGCAACCTATTACTATATCATACTCAAAAGCGGGCTATTTCTAGTCACTTTTATTACTTTTGACATAAGGTCCCTAAGCACTTACCCTATTTTTAGACAACAATGTAGGCCAGGAGAGAACAGATATGAATGTTTCCTTCACAGTTAATAGGAAAGAAGGACCCCAGTATTGATCTACTACAATCAATATAATGGATGTTTTAGAACTGGATAGATGGAAATCTATACCAATTCATTTGGCTGTTTTGGTGCTTGTAACTAGTAGAAAATACTTGAGTAACTGTCTCATTCCAATCACTGTAAGGCAACTGGCTCTTAACTTTCTAACTCATCATCTATGTGATATTTTTTCCTCAGCATGGATCCCATATAAATAGATTAGAATCAAATGTGGTTCTAATTATAAATCAAAGATGTCAACTTATGATAAAAGAATGTACAGTCTGACCTAGTCTAATTGGTTTTCTTGTCAACTAATCCTTACTTATCTAGTCTAAGCCCTTTAAATAGCCTCAGTCAGTCACAAAATAATACTCTTAATCCAGATAAAATGTAATGAGAGCATAAATGAAGACAGTGTCACATGTCATGGAGAGAAGTGCCACAGAGCCTATGACATACCAGGTGTTCAGTGAATAATTGTGGAATCAAATATTCCACTTTCTATTAATGTGCCCATATTCTATGAATATTTAGGTAATTGAATTCATAGTATATTGTGGGAAGTGGGCAATGAAAAAGGATCAATGGAAGATGGGCATATACGCAGAAAAAACTCTATAAATATATATGCACCCAACACGGGAGCACCGCAGTATGTAAGACAAATGCTAACAAGTATGAAAGGAGAAATTAACAATAACACAATAATAGTGGGAGACTTTAATACCCCACTCACACCTATGGATAGATCAACTAAACAGAAAATTAACAAGGAAACACAAACTTTAAACGATACAATAGACCAGTTAGACCTAATTGATATCTATACGACATTTCATCCCAAAACAATGAATTTCACCTTTTTCTCAAGCACACACGGAACCTTCTCTAGGATAGATCACATCCTGGGCCATAAAGCTAGCCTTGGTAAATTCAAAAAAATAGAAATCATTCCAAGCATCTTTTCTGACCACAATGCAGTAAGATTAGATCTCAATTACAGGAGAAAAACTATTAAAAATTCCAACATATGGAGGATGAACAACACCCTGCTGAATAACCAACAAATCACAGAAGAAATCAAAAAAGAAATCAAAATTTGCATAGAAACGAATGAAAATGAAAACACAACAACCCAAAACCTGTGGGACACAGTAAAAGCAGTCCTAAGGGGAAAGTTCATAGCAATACAGGCACACCTCAAGAAACAAGAAAAAAGTCAAATAAATAACCTAACACTACACCTAAAGCAACTAGAAAAGGAAGAAATGAAGAACCCCAGGGTTAGTAGAAGGAAACAAATCTTAAAAATTAGAGCAGAAATAAATGCAAAAGAAACAAAAGAGACCATAGCAAAAATCAACAAAGCCAAAAGCTGGTTCTTTGAAAGGATAAATAAAATTGATAAACCACTAGCCAGACTCATCAAGAAACAAAGGGAGAAAAATCAAATCAATAAAATTAGAAACGAAAATGGAGAGATCACAACAGACAACACAGAAATACAAAGGATCATAAGAGACTATTATCAACAATTATATGCCAATAAAATGGACAACGAGGAAGAAATGGACAAATTCTTAGAAAAGTACAACTTTCCAAAACTCGACCAGGAAGAAATAGAAAACCTTAACAGACCCATCACAAGCACGGAAATTGAAACTGTAATCAAAAATCTTCCAGCAAACAAAAGCCCAGGTCCAGATGGCTTCACAGCTGAATTCTACCAAAAATTTAGAGAAGAGCTAACACCTATCCTGCTCAAACTCTTCCAGAAAATTGCAGAGGAAGGTAAACTTCCAAACTCATTCTATGAGGCCACCATCACTCTAATACCAAAGCCTGACAAAGATCCCACAAAAAAAGAAAACTACAGGCCAATATCACTGATGAATATAGATGCAAAAATCCTAAACAAAATTCTAGCAATCAGAATCCAACAACACATTAAAAAGATCATACACCATGACCAAGTGGGCTTTATCCCAGGGATGCAAGGATTCTTCAATATCCGCAAATCAATCAATGTAATACACCACATTAACAAATTGAAAAACAAAAACCATATGATTATCTCAATAGATGCAGAGAAAGCCTTTGACAAAATTCAACACCCATTTATGATAAAAACTCTCCAGAAAGCAGGAATAGAAGGAACATACCTCAACATAATAAAAGCTATATATGACAAACCCACAGCAAACATTATCCTCAATGGTGAAAAATTGAAAGCATTTCCCCTAAAGTCAGGAACAAGACAAGGGTGCCCACTTTCACCACTACTATTCAACATAGTTTTGGAAGTTTTGGCCACAGCAATCAGAGCAGAAAAAGAAATAAAAGGAATCCAAATTGGAAAAGAAGAAGTAAAACTCTCACTGTTTGCAGATGACATGATCCTCTACATAGAAAACCCTAAAGACTCCACCAGAAAATTACTAGAACTAATCAATGATTATAGTAAAGTTGCAGGATATAAAATCAACACACAGAAATCCCTTGCATTCCTATACACTAATAATGAGAAAACAGAAAGAGAAATTAAGGAAACAATTCCATTCACCATTGCAACAAAAAGAATAAAATACTTAGGAATATATCTACCTAAAGAAACTAAAGACCTATATATAGAAAACTATAAAACACTGGTGAAAGAAATCAAAGAGGACACTAATAGATGGAGAAATATACCATGTTCATGGATTGGAAGAATCAATATAGTGAAAATGAGTATACTACCCAAAGCAATTTATAGATTCAATGCAATCCCTATCAAGCTACCAACAGTATTCTTCACAGAGCTAGAACAAAAAAAAACAAAAACAAAACAAAAACAAAAAAGACCCATCCACCCCAATATTACAGCACTGTTTACAATAGACAGGACATGGACGCAGCCTAAATGTTTATCAACAGACTGATGGATAAAGAATAGGTGGTACATGTATGCAACAGAATATTACTGAACCATAAAAAGGAACAAAATTGTGCCACTTGTAGACATATGGATGGACCTAGAGACCACCATACAGAGTGAAGTCAGAAAAACAAATATTGTGTGTTAATGCATATATGTGATATCTATAAAAATGGTATATATTATCTTATCTGCAAAGCAGAAAGAGAGACACAGACAGAGAGAACAAAAGTATGGACACCAGGTTTGAAAGGGAGAGAGGGGAAGAATGAATTGAGAGACTGGGATTCACACATATACCCTATTGATACTATGTATAAGATAGATAACAAAAACCTACTTGTTAGTTATCTATTTAATCTATAGCCCAGGGAACTCTACTCAATGCTCTGGGGTGACATAAATGGGAAAGAAATCCAAAAAAGAGGGGGTATATGTTTATATTTGAATCAAGAAGCAACAGTTAGAACTGGACATGGAACAAATGACTGGTCCAAAATTGGGAAAGGAGTACAACAAGGCTGTATATTGTCACGCTGCTTATTTTATGTATATGTAGAGTACATCACAGAGAAGGCAATGGCACCCCACTCCAGTACTCTTGCCTGGAAAATCCCATGGACGAAGGAGCCTGGTAGGCTGCAGTCCATGGAGTCATGAAGAGTCAGACATGACCGAGCGACTTCACTTTCACTTTTCACTTTCATGCATTGGAGAAGGAAATGGCAGCCCACTCCAATATTCTTGCCTGGAGAATCCCAGGGATGGTGGAGCCTGGTGGGCTGCCGTCTATGGGGTCGCACAGAGTCGGACACGACTAAAGTGACTTGGCAGCAACAGAGTACATCATGTGAAATGCCAGCTGGATGAATCACAAGCTGGAATCAAGATTGCCGGGAGAAATATCGACAACCTCAGATATGCAGATGATACCACTCTAATGGAAGAAAGCGAAGAGGAACTAAAGAGACTCTTGATGGGGGTAAAAGAGTAGAGTGAAAAAGGTGGCTTGAAACTCAACATTAAAAAAACTAAGATAATGGCATTCAGTCCCATCACTTCATGGCAAATAGAAGAGGAAAGAGAGAAAGCAGGGATAGAGTTTATTCTCTTGGTCTCCAAAATCACTGAAGACTGACTACAGCCATAAAATTAAAAGACACTTGCTCCTTGGAAGAAAATCTATGAAAAACCTGGGCAGCATATTAAAAAGCAGAGACCTCACATTGGCAGTAAAGGTCTATATAGTCAAAGCTATGGTTTTCCCAATAGTCATGTACAAATGTGAGAGGTGGATCATAAAGAAGAATGAGAGCCAAAGACCTGTTGATTTCAAATTGTGGTGTTAGAGAAGACTCTTGAGAATCCCTTGGACTGCAAGGAGATCAAACCAGTCAATCCTAAAGCAAAACAATTCTGAATAGTCACTGGAAGGACTGATGCTGAAGCTGAAGCTCCAATACTTTGGCCACCAGATGCGAAGAGCCAACTCATTGGAAAAGACCCTGATGCTCAGAAAGACTGAAGAAAAGAGGAGAAGATGGAGTAAGAGATGGTTGAATAGGATCACCGAGTCAACAGACATGAGTTTGAGTAAACTCCGGGAGATGGTGAAGGACAGGGAAGCCTAGAGTGCTGTAGTCTATGAGGTCACAAAAAGTCAACTTAGCAACTGAACAAGGTGTAGTAGAAAGAAAGTAACCCTTGGATTCAGATATATCTCAGAGCAAATCCATTCTCTCTACTTACTGGTATTATTCGGGACAAATCAAGTAATCCCTAATAAGGTGGGTTTCTTAATGTGCAAAGTGCTGATCAGTGCTTTAACAGGAAAAGTACAAGAAGCAACTAGACCTAGACCTAGGCCCATGACCAGGAGTAACTAACCAAACTAGGAAACTTCAAAGGAGTCATTCCAGAAAGGAAGTCATATAAATAAATTCAATAAGGATGAGTAGGGGTTACAAAGCAAAAACTGGAAAAAGAAAATAGTAAATATTTTGCAGTCTATACAGTCCCTGTCACAACGGTTTCATTCTGTGCTGTAGTGCAAAATCAGCCATAGACAATATGTAATGGATGGGCATTGCTGCTGTTTGTTTAGTCACTAAGTTATGTCCGAGTCTTTGCGACCCCGTGTACTGTAGGCCACCAGGCTCCTCTGTTCATGAGATTTCCCAGGAAAGAATACTGGCGTGGGTTGCCATTTCCTTCTCAAGAGTGGACGGGCATGGTTCTGCTTAAATACAACTTTATTACAAAAACAGACAGCAGGCAGTATTTCGTCCATAGGCTATAGTTTGCTGATCCCCAGTATAAAGAATACAAGAGGAAGTCAAGCATAGAGATTGAAAAATATTTGAAGGACATTTAGTTATTAAATTCACTCATTTAGCACATCTTCAAGGAATGTGTTCCATGTACTAGGAACTTCCCTAGATGCTCAGGACACAAAAGACAGAGTTCCTCTTCTGGTGATACCATAATACAGTGAATCAGAACCCTATATAACTGAGAATAGACTGAATAATAGCTTTGTAAGCTAAAAATCCTGAAATACATATAAATCACCATCATTGCGATAATTCAATGTCATATTTAGTATGATTACTTTATTTTGAGGCCTTTTGTAACACAATGTCAAGCGCATATTTACTGACCACTTGAATAGAAAGACATAAGTTGCTGAAAGTTCCAGGAAAACAAACCTAGTGTAGAATTTAAGACTAATGAGGTGGATGAAACTGGAGCCTATTATACAGAGTGAAGTAAGCCAGAAAGAAAAACACCAATACAGTATACTAACGCATATATATGGAATTTAGAAAGATGGTAACAATAACCCTGTGTACGAGACAGCAAAAGAGACACTGATATATAGAACAGTCTTATGGACTCTGTTGCAGAGGGAGGGGGTGGGAAGATTTGGGAGAATGGCAATGAAACATGTATAATATCATGTATGAAACGAGTTGCCAGTCCAGGTTCGATGCACGATACTGGATGCTTGGGGCAGGTGCACTGGGATGACCCAGAGGGATGGTATGGGGAGGGAGGAGGGAGGAGGGTTCAGGATGGGGGACACATGTATACCTGTGGTGGATTCATTTTGATATTTGGCAAAACTAATACAATTTGTAAAGTTTAAAAATAAAATAAAATTTAAAAATAAAAAAATTTAAAAAAAAATTTTTTTAAAGAAAAATAAATAAATAAAAAAGCTAAACTCTGGGGAAAAAAAAAAGTCCCACACCAAGAACCTGCTAGTCCTATAAGTGATCTCCTCTGGCACTCACAATAGCTTTTCAAGGTGGTTCTTCTTGGTCCCACTTTACAGATGTGAAAATGTGGCCTAAAGAAATTTCATCTCTTCCTGGGTGCTAGGGAGTTGAGATTTAGACACTAAAGATGGTTGACTTGTCCTACCTCCAAACTGCCTATTTGGAGAAAAACATGGACAAAGCAGCAGTGAGTTGGACGCTGGAGTTTCATGGCAGGGGAGTAAGCAGAGAAGTTAAGATGAGTCTGTCAGAGGCCCACAGAGAACTCACCATAGTCCTGGGAACTGAAATCAAGCATCCTAATTGCCACTTCCTGCTTCTAATCACTTTCCCAAGAGAGCTGCCCCAGTGATTCCTGAGTGGAGGGAAGGCTGAGAGAATCTTTTAAATCCCAGCCCTTGTTATAAATTTAGACTTCAGGAGAGGAAAAGAAGAAAAAGAAGAAAAAAAAAAAATGTTGGCTTAAGAAAGTAAAGTTTCCCACTCATCAGATCAAGGGCAGTAGACAGAGGAAAAGAACATAAATTCAGTCACTTTGCCTGCTGGCCCCAAGGCAGCGGAGCCCTAGTTTTCCCTGAAAGCTCAGCCACCCAACTTGGAGGGAATGCAGTCATGCCCAGAATTACGTAGCAACACAAGGCAGGCTTCTGTTTCTCCCTAATGAGTTGATTATATCCTGTCAGAAGAATCATAAGGCCATCAAATGTCAAGTCAATTTTCTCAAACATATTATTTTCATAGCAGCTGGGTCTGACTAAACTCTTGAAACAGAGCATCCTATTGTTACACTTTACTGGGAATGTTAAAGTGAAACTCAATTTAAAAAGAAAGAAAAAATCCTCACAGGACATATGATCCTGATTCATGCAAGTTTACAGTTCAGTATTCAGAGGCCGGTTTTATTAAGATGATTCGGTCACTTAGTTCATAATTAACAGATCATGACAGAGGAAATAAACGTGGGATGTGTTATCTGCCCATAAGAGCCATTTGCTCAGAAGGCAGGTGGGATGTGTCTTTAGCTACTGACTTGACTTATGAAAAGTTTTAAGGAGAAAATTTGAATTTTCAAGGTACTGCATTCTGATCCTTATATTACCAACACATGATCCTGAATGAATCTAGTTTATCACAATCTCGAAAGACACAGACATGATACTGAGATAAAATACTGGACTTGAGTCGCACAACTAGAGTTTCAGCCACTTATGTGCTGAATGGTCTTAAGTGAATTTATGAAATGAACACAGTAATAACTAAGTAAGAGCTGCTGAAGGAATTGAAAAGATACATGGCACACTGATGCAGAATAAATATTCAATGAATGGTAGCAATGAAAATGATGGCAGCAAGGATAATAATGACAAGTGGGAAAAAATAAAGAATTTGGTAAAACATGCATCCAGGGCCAGTCAGAGAGAGGGAGAAAGCTATGAAATGTGGAGCTAAATCAATAACACAGCCTCCAATTTACATTGACTGATGTTTGCATTGGACAAGGTCCTCATTCTATAACATCAAACATCACTATTAGGACATGTCTCCCTCCACCTAAATCCAACTATGAGCACCAAATTCTGTTGTAGATTTTCTATTTGGTTTTCAATCATTTTTATTTTTTATACAATTTGCTGATGTGGCAGGCGAAATTCTGAAATGCCCCAGGAGACTTTTGGACCCTGGCATATTCATACTTCTTATTTAGTCACTCAAACACTAATATAGGTACTGCTGTGAAAGGGTTTTGCAGAGGTAATTAAGATCCCATATCAACTGACTTTATGACAAAGAAAAAATAAACTTTCAGTTGCTAAGGGGGAAAGTGGGAGAGGAATAAATTGGGAGACTGGAGTTGACATATACATACTACTACACCATGGCTGATTCATGTGAATGTATGGCAAAAACCACCACAATATTATAAAGTAATTAGCCTCCAATTAAAAAAAAATAGATAACTGATAGGACCTACCATAGAGCACAGGAAATTCTACTCAATACTGTAATGACATACATGGGAAAAGAATCTTACAAAGAATTGATATATGTATATGTATAACCGATTCACTTTGCTGTATACCAGAAAATAATGCAATGTTGTAAATCAACTATACTGCAATAAAATTAAAAAAAAAAAAGAAAGAAAGAGTATGAGGGTGGGCCTGACCTAAACACATGAGCCCTTTAGAAGCAGAAAGTTTTCTCCAGCTGACAGTAGAAAAGAAAGTTAGCAATTCAACCATGCAAATAAGTGGCCACACCATCACAGGCCTGCAAGGCAGGGGACCTGGGTTCAATCCCTAGGTTGGAAAGATCCCCCGGGAGAAGGAAAATGGCAACCCACTGCAGTGTTCTTGCCTGGAAAATCGCATGGACTGGGAGGAGCCTGGTGGGCTACAGTCCATAGGGTCACAAAGAGTCGGACACAATTGAGTGATTTTCACTCTCACTTTACTGACTTGAATATGGAAGGGGCTACCTGGCAAAGAATGTCAAAGGCTTTTAGAAGCTGAGAGCTGACAGTCATCAAGGGAACAGGAACCTGAGTTCTACAATTATTAAGAATTGAATTCTGCCAACAAGAATGAGATTAAAAGAAAGATTTTTTTCCTAGAGCATGAAGATGAAAATTCAATCCAGCTGACATCTTAATGTCTACCTTGTAGTACCCTGGGCAGAGAACCCAGACAGTTCATGCTGGACTTCTGACCTAGAGAACTAAGAGCTAATTAATGAGTATTATGTTAAGTCCACTGATTTTGTGGTAATTTGTCACACAGCAATATAAGACCAATGTAAGTGGTTTGACTTCTCAAAGTCAGAAGTTATTCTAAGTTCTCTGGCCTCTGAGCAAGACTTGTTTATTCATCCAAACTCAGATAAGGAAAGATTGACAGTAATAACACTAATCACTCAAGTTAGACGTGTATGAACATGCGCTCTGTCTCTCTCAGGCTTCATCTCAAAATATCAGAATAATTGAGACAAAGTAATTTGCTGAAGCAATTCAGCAAATGCCCCCAATTTCCTTTTTCCGGTAGACATGCCATAACTTCAATAAGTATTTATTGAACGATTACTGTATGCTGGGCTCTATGACAGACTGCAGGATGTAATTTTAGTAACAGAACCACAGATCTTCAAAGAGGTCACTGAACAGTAGGGGAAGCAGATAAGGGAAAGCCTAGTCCTAGAAATCAGGAAAGGCTTCCAAGGGCAAGCAATTGTTAAGCTGAAATCTGAAAAATTACTCACTCAAATGGATGTAAAGGGAAGCAAAGGTTTCCAGGAAGCAAGAGTACCATGTGCAGACTACCAAGAGTGATGGAAGCCGGAGTCCTCGGCAAGAAGTACACAGCATCCATCCTGGCTGAAACATGTCAGCAGTGTGGTGGGGTGGGGGATGGAGGTGAAGAAGGTGGCAGAGACCATTGGCACAGTGAGATCCTCCTAAGAAATGTGGAATTCTTCCCGAAGTCAAGAATAACCCCTGAAGATTGATAAGCAGATAAGCAACACTATCAGTCTCGCTTAAACCAAAAATTACCTTGCTAGAGTTTACAGAACAACAGCTTGAAAGGGACCACTCAGCACTGGAGACAATATACCATTGTGTCAATTCAAGTGAAGTTGACAAAGGATGGCGGCCTGAATTCAGGCAGTGCCAGGTGGATGTTAAAAATGGAGATTTGCAAATTATTGATTTTAGATTTTTCAAGTCTTGGTTAGATGTAGGAGGAGAGGGAACATGAAGTGAGATATCTGGTTTGGGAAATGGGCTGGGTAGAAATGCCAATCAATGAGCAGAGTACCCAGAGAAGAAGATCATTTGCTTGGGGGTGGGTGGGATGGGGGAGGAGGTGGAAGGTGATGGGTTTGGTTTGGGACATGCTGGATTTTAGGTATTCATGGGAAACTGAAAAGGATATACAGAGGAGGGAGCTGGTTTATTTGGTAGCATCAGCTGTGACTCTAGAACCTGGTTTATGTGGATCGTAAATGCCAAAACATGAATTCCCTATCAGCATCATGTATTTCTTAATATTTTTTCTTAACTCTTCCTTCAGATAATCAAAGTTGTTTTAACTTCTAGAACGTGTGATCGATAAAAACTGAAATACCGCGTGTGCTGCCATCACAATCCGTCCTCTCCTTTCCTTTAAGGCGGATGCAAGTACATTTTAAGTGTTGTGAACACAGAAGTATTCAGAAATCCAAAAGTCTGAGAAAGCATTGATCAATGTGTAGGACACAGTTTCCTTTTATTAAACCTAATTTCTTCAACGTGTTAATAAGGACACCTATTACTCATATTGTGAAATTTAAATAGGGGAGATTAAAGATAAGTAGCAGAATCAAGTCCACTCTAGAAAACAAATGATCTCATTAAAGAAGTGCTTATTTGTGTCTGCCTTCTTATAAAAATAATAGCAACATCATTCCATGGTGACTAGTAAAATAGGAACTGATAGGGAACATCTTCCATTAGAGATATTCTAATTAGGTTTTATTTTACATAGTTATTTACTGAACAAATATTATAATTTGAAGTAGTTAGTAAACAATGACAGGTGTAGTCAGAATATAATTGGCGCTCTGATCATGCAAGCAAGCCTTCAAGGTGGCGCGAAAGAAAGACAAGAAGCCTAAGTCAACCTGGAAGTTTAATTTAGATCTTACTCATCCAGTAGAAGATAGAATTTTTGATTCTGGAAATTTTCAACAGTTTCTGCAGGAAAAGGTTAAAGTGAATGGAAACACTGGAAAACTTGGGAATGTTGTTCACACTAAAAGCTTCAAGAATAAAATCGTGGTCATTTCTAAGAAATGGTATTTGAAGTATCTTGGCTGAAAGGAGCTACTCCACGTTCAAGGTCAGGAGGGGTGGTGGTGAGGAGATACCCCTCCTCCAAGGTAAGGAGCAGCAGCTGCACTTTGCTGGAGAAGTCGTGAAGAGATAAGCCACGTCCAAGGTAAGAGAAACCCAAATAAGACAGTAAGTGTTGCAAGAGGGCATCAGAAGGCAGACAGACTGAAACCACAATCACAGAAAACTAGCCAATCTGATCACATGGACCACAGCCTGGTCTAACTGAATGAAACTAAGCCATGTCCGTGGGGCCACCCAAGACAGACGGGTCATGATGGAGAGGTCTGACAGAATGTGGTCCACTGGAGAAGGGAATGGCCAACCACTTCAGTATTCTTGCCTTGAGAACCCGATGAACAGTATGAAAAGGCAAAATAATAGGATACTGAAAGAGGAACTCCCCAGGTCAGTAGGTGCCCAATATGCTACTGGAGATCAGTGGAGAAATAACTCCAGAAAGAATGAAGGGATGGAGCCAAAGCAAAAACAATACCCAGCTGTGGATGTGATTGGTGATAGAAGCAAGGTCCAATGCTGTAAAGAGCAATATTGCATAGGAACGTGGAATGTTAGGTCCATGAATCAAGGCAAATCGGAAGTGGTCAGACAGGAAATGGCAAGAGTGAATGTCAACATTCTAGGAATCAGTGAACTAAAATGGACTGGAATGGGTGAATTTAACTCAGATGACCATTATATCTACTACTGCAGGCAGGAATCCCTTAGAAGAAATGGAGTAGCCATCATGGTCAACAAAAGAGTCTGTAATGCAGTACTTGGATGCAATCTCAAAAATGACAGAATGATCTCTATTCATTTCCAAGGCAAACCATTCAATATCACAGTGATCAAGTCTATGCCCCAACCAGTAACGCTGAAGAAGCTGAAGTTGAATGGTTCTATGAAGACCTCCAAGACCTTTTAGAACTAACACCCAAAAAAGATGTCCTTTTCATTATAGGGAACTGGAATGCAAAAGTAGGAAGTCAAGAAACACCTGGAGTAACAGGCAAATTTGGCCTTGGAATACGGAATGAAGCAGGGCAAAAGCTAATAGAGTTTTGCCAGTAGAACGCACTGGTCATAGCAAACACCCTCTTCCAATGACACAAGAGAAGACTCTACACATGGACATCACCAGATGGTCAACACTGAAATCAGATTGATTATATACTTTGCAGCCAAAGATGGAGAAGCTCTCTACAGTCAGCAAAAATAAGACCAGGAGATGACTGTGGCTCAGATCATGAACTCCTTATTGCCAAATTCAGACTTAAATTGAAGAAAGTAGGGAAAACCACTACACCATTCAGGTATGACCTAAATAAAATCCCTTATGATTATACAGTGGAAGTGAGAAATAGATTTAAGGGACTAGATCTGATAGATAGAGTGCCTGATGAACTATGGACTGAGGTTCGTGACATTGTACAGGAGACAGGGATCAAGACCATGGAAAAGAAATGCAAAAAAGCAAAATGGCTGTCTGGGGAGGCCTTACAAATAGCTGTGAAAAGAAGAGAAGCAAAAAGCAAAGGAGAAAAGGAAAGATATAAGCATATGAATGCAGAGTTCCAAAGAATAGCAAGAAGAGATAAGAAAGCCTTCCTCAAGATCAATACAAAGAAATAGAGGAAAACAGAATGGGAAAGACTAGAGATCTCTTCAAGAAAATTAGAGATACCAAGGGAACATTTCATGCAAAGATGGGCTAGATAAAGGACAGAAATGGTATGGAACTAATAGAAGCAGAAGATATTAAGAAGAGGTGGCAAGAATACACAGAAAAACTGTACAAAAAAGATCTTCACGACCCAGATAATCATGATGGTGTGATCACTCACCTAGAGCCAGACATCCTAGAATGTGAAGTCAAGTGGGCCTTAGAAAGCATCACTATGAACAAAGCTAGTGGAGGTGATGGAATTCCAGTGGAGCTATTTCAAATCCTGAAAGATGATGCTGTGAAAGTGCTGCACTCAATATACCAGAAAATTTGGAAAACTCAGCAGTGGCCATGGGACTGAAAAAGGTCAGTTTCATTCCAATCCCAAAGAAAGGCAATGCCAAAGAATGCTCAAACTACCGCACAATTGCACTCATCTCACATGCTAGTAAAGTAATGCTCAAAATTCTCCAAGCCAGGCTTCAGCAATACGTGAACTGTGAACTTCCAGATGTTCAAGGTGGTTTTAGAAAAGGCAGAGGAACCAGACATCAAATTGCCAACATCTGCTGGATCATGGAAAAAACAAGAGAGTTCCAGAAAAACATCTGTTTCTGCTTTATTGACTATGCCAAAGCCTTTGACTGTGTGGATCACAATAAACTGTGGAAAATTCTGAAAGAGATGGGAATACCAGACCACCTGACCTGCCTCTTGAGAAACCTATATGCAGGTCAGGAAACAACAGTTAGAACTGGACATGGAACAACAGACTGGTTCCAAATAGGAAAAGAGTACATCAAGGCTGTATATTGTCACCCTGCTTGTTTAACTTATATGCAGAGTACATCATGAGAAACGCTGGGCTGGAAGAAGCACAAGCTGGAGTCAAGATTGCTGGGAGAAATATCAATAAGCTCAGATATGCAGATGACACCACCCTTATGGCAGAAAGTGAAGAGGAACTCAAAAGCCTCTTGATGAGAGTGAAAGAGAAGAGTGAAAAAGTTGGCTTAAAGCTCAACATTCAGAAAACTAAGATCATGGCATCTGGTCCCATCACTTCATGGCAAATAGATGGGGAAACAGTGGAAACAGTGTCAGACTTTATTTTTGGGGGCTCCAAAATCACTGCAGATGGTGATTGGAGCCATGAAATTAAAAGACACTTACTCCTTGAAAAGAAAGTTAAGACAAACCTAGATAGCATATTCAAAAGCAGAGATACTACTTTGCCAACAAAGGTCCATCTAGTCAAGGCTATGGTTTTACCAGAAGTCATGTATGGATGTGAGAATTGGACTGTGAAGAAGGCTGAGCACCGAAGAATTGATACTTTTGAACTGTGGTGTTGGAGAAGACTCTTGAGAGTCCCTTGGACTGCAAGGAGATCCAACCAGTCCATTCTTTTTTTTTTTTTTTTTGCATTTTTAAATTTTTTTTTTATTTTTAAACTTTACATAATTGTATTAGCTTTGCCAAATATCAAAATGAATCCATCACAGGTATACATGTGCTCCCTATTCTGAACCCTCCTCCCTCCTCCCTCCCCATACCATCCCTCTGGGTCATCCCAGTGCACTAGCCCCAAGCATCCAGTATCATGCATTGAACCTGGACTGGCATCTCGTTTCATATATGATATTTTACATGTTTCAATGCCATTCTCCCAAATCATCCCACCCTCTCCTTCTCCCACAGAGTCCATAAGACTGTTCCATACATCAGTGTCACTTTTGCTGTCTCATACACAGGGTTATTGTTATCATCTTTCTAAATTCCATATATATGCATTAGTATACTGTATTGGTGTTTTTCCTTCTGTCTTACTTCACTCTGTATAATAGGCTCCAGTTTCATCCACCTCATTAGAAATGATTCAAATGAATTCTTTTTAATGGCTGAGTAATACTCCATTGTGTAAATGTACCACAGCTTTCTTATCCATTCATCTGCTGATGTCCATTCTAAAAGAGATCAGTCCTGGGTGTTCTTTGGAAGGAATGATGCTGAGGCTGAAACTCCAGTACTTTGACCACCTCATGGGAAGAGTTGACTCATTGGAAAAGACTTTGATGCTGGGAGGGATTGGGGGCAGGAGGAGAAGGGGATGACAGAGGATGAGATGGCTGGATAGCATCACCAACCTGATGGATGTGAGTTTGAATGAACTCCGGGAGTTGGTGATGGACAGGGAGGCCTGGTGTGCTGCAATTCATGGGGTCGCAAAGAGTTGGACACGACTGAGCGACTGAACTGAACTGAACTGAACCAAGAGTTACCTTAAAAAGAACAGTCTTCTTGATTGGCTTCATGTGGTTGCATCTGACAAGGAGACCTACGGGCTTTGTTACTTCCAGATTAGTCAAGATGAAGGTGAATCTGAGTCTGAGGACTAGATGAAGCCATCCTTTATAGGGCTTTGCTTGCTAATAAAACAAATCAATCATACAAAAGAAAGAAACATCTTGAAATGGACTTTTAGCTTATCAGTGAATAAAAAACATTACTCTGTATGTTAAGCATTCATCTCTTTTATTTAAGTGTATGTTGTTTATATGGTGCTGGCTTTCCTTTAATACTTTTTAAAATTTTTATTGGTGTAGTTGACTTACAATGTTGTGTTAGTTTCAGTTGTACAGCAAAGTGAATGAGTTATACATATATCCACTTGTCCTTTTGTCATACAGACCATTACAGAGTATTGAGTAGGGCTCTCTGTGCTACACAGCAGGTTTTATTTATCTGTTTTATGTATGCTAAGTCACTTCAGTCGTGTCTGACACTTTGCACGACAGTGGACTATAGCCCGCCAGGCTTCTCTGTCCATGGGATTCTCCAGGCAAGAATACTGGAGTGGGTCGCCATTTCCTACTGTTTTATGTATAGTAATATGTATATGTCAGTATCAATCTCCCAATGTATTCGTCTCTCCTGTATCCCCTGGTAACCATAAGTTTTCTACATCCAACTTCAGTTTTGTAAATAAGCTAGTGGAATTTCTTTCAGGATTTCTGTAATGTACTGATATTACAAATGTCTTTAAGTTAAAGTATATAGAAAACTATAAAACACTGGTGAAAGAAATCAAAGAGGACACTAATAGATGGAGAAATATACCATGTTCATGGATCAGAAGAATCAATATAGTGAAAATGAGTATACTACCCAAAGCAATTTATAGATTCAATGCAATCCCTATCAAGCTACCAACAGTATTCTTCACAGAGCTAGAACAAATAATTTCACAATTTGTATGGAAATATAAAAAACCTCGAATAGCCAAAGCGATCTTGAGAAAGAAGAATGGAACTGGAGGAATCAACCTGCCTGACTTCAGGCTCTACTACAAAGCCACAGTTATCAAGACAGTATGGTTCTGGCACAAAGACAGAAATATAGATCAATGGAACAAAATAGAAAGCCCAGAGATAAATCCACACACATATGGACACCTTATCTTTGACAAAGGAGGCAAGAATATACAATGGATTAAAGACAATCTCTTTAACAAGTGGTGCTGGGAAATCTGGTCAACCACTTGTAAAAGAATGAAACTAGACCACTTTCTAACACCATACACAAAAATAAACTCAAAATGGATTAAAGATCTAAACGTAAGATCAGAAACTATAAAACTCCTAGAGGAGAACATAGGCAAAACACTCTCTGACATACATCACAGCAGGATCCTCTATGACCCACCTCACAGAATATTGGAAATAAAATCAAAAATAAACAAATGGGACCTAATTAACCTTAAAAGCTTCTGCACATCAAAGGAAACTATTAGCAAGGTGAAAAGGCAGCCTTCAGAATGGGAGAAAATAATAGCAAATGAAGCAACTGACAAACAACTAATCTCAAAAATATACAAGCAACTCCTACAGCTCAACTCCAGAAAAATAAATGACCCAATCAAAAAATGGGCCAAAGAACTAAATAGACATTTCTCTAAAGAAGACATACAGATGGCTAACAAACACATGAAAAGATACTCAACATCACTCATTATCAGAGAAATGCAAATCAAAACCACTATCAGGTACCATTTCACACCAGTCAGAATGGCTGCTATCCAAAAGTCTACAAATAATAAATGCTGGAGAGGGTGTGGAGAAAAGGGAACCCTCTTACACTGTTGGTGGGAATGCAAACTAGTACAGCCACTATGGAGAACAGTGTGGAGATTCCTTAAAAAACTGGAAATAGAACTGCCTTATGATCCAGCAATCCCACTGCTGGGCATACACACTGAGGAAACCAGAAGGGAAAGAGACACGTGTACCCCAGTGTTCATCGCAGCACTGTTTATAATAGCCAAGACATGGAAGCAACCTAGATGCCCATCAGCAGATGAATGGCTAAGAAAGATGTGGTACATATACACAATGGAGTATTACTCAGCCATTAAAAAGAATACATTTAAATCAGTTCTAATGAGGTGGATGAAACTGGAGCCTATTATACAGAGTGAAGTAAGCCAGAAGGAAAAACACCAATACAGTATACTAACGCATATACATGGAATTTAGAAAGATGGTAACAATAACCCTGTGTACGAGACAGCAAAAGAGACACTGATGTATAGAACAGTCTTATGGACTCTGTGGGAGAGGGAAAGGGTGGGAAGATTTGGGAGAATGACATTGAAACATGTAAAATATCATGTAAGAAACGAGTTGCCAGTCCAGGTTCAATGCACGATACTGGATGCTTGGGGCTAGTGCACAGGGATGACCCAGAGGGATGATATGGGGAGGGAGGAGGGGGGAGGGTTCAGGATGGGGAACACATGTATACCTGTGGCGGATTCATTTTGATATTTGGCAAAACTAATACAATTATGTAAAGTTTAAAAATAAAATAAAATTAAAAAAAAAATAATAAAGTATATAGCAAAAAAAAATGAAGCTCAAATTTGGAGATAACTATATAATAAAATATTTAAATTCTGTCAGAAAAAAGAATATCATTGGCGATAAAATCTTGAATATTAGGGTGAAACAGACTTGGGTTTGCATTTTAGTTACAATATTTATGACATATGGAAACCTGCATGAGTTATATATTCTTTATACATAGTGGTTTTTCTCACCTCAGAATTAGGAGAATACTAAAATTCATACAGCTGACATCAGCATTGTTTGAAATAATATGTGGAAAGATCTTTACTCATAGAAAGAACTTTTGAAAGTGGCACATTCACTTGATAAATATTGGCCACTTATCCTTTTTATCATCTTATATTAATTCCCTTTACGAAGGGCTTCTGACATCTGTTATTATCCTCTTTAGTTACCATTCTATAATTCTATACCACCAAACTTATATACATGGAGATTAAACATTTGCAGTCCAAATAGAAAATAAAGTAGAAAAAATATTATGTAACATTTTTAATTGATCAGCCCTATATTCCAAATTGTTCTCTTTTTTTAATTGTATCTTTATTTTTTAATCTTTTTTATTATCTTTATATTTATCTACAAAACTCTAGGTGTGAAACTGGATTTTAAACAGAACTCATCTTTCTATCTCAAGTCATACTGAACCACTCTAATATGATAGACATCCACATGAACCACCTTATGTCTGTATGTTTGTATGTTGTTGTTGTTCAGTCACCCAGTCGTGTCCAACTCTTTGTGACCCCAAGTCTCAGTGACCCCATGGACTGCAGCACTCCAGGCTTCCCTATCCTTCACCATCTCCCGGAGTTTGCTCAAACTCACGTCCATTGAGCCGGTGATGCCATCCAACCATCTCATCCTTTGTCATCCCCTTCTCCTTTTGCCTTCAATCTTTCCCAGCATCAGGGTCTTTTCCAATGAGTTGGCTCTTCGCATCAGATAGCCAAAGTATTGGAGCTTCAACTTCAGCATCAGCCTTTCCAATGAGTATTCAGGGTTAATTTCCTTTAGGACCAACTGGTTTGATCTTTTGCAGTCCAAGCAACTCTCAAGAGTCTTCTCTAACACCATAGTTCAAAAAGCATCAATTGTTCAGTGTTCACCCTTCTTCATGGTCCAATTCTCACACTCATACATGACTACTGGAAAAACCATAGCTTTGACTACACAGAACTTTGTCGGAAAAGTGATGTCTCTGCTGTTTAATATGCTCTCTAGGTTTGTCATAACTTTTCATCCAAGGAGCAAGTGTCTTTTAATTTCATGGCCACAGTCACTGTCCACAATGATTTTGGAGCCCAGTAAAATTAAGTCTGTCTCTGTTTCCATTGTTTTCCCATCTATTTGCCATGAAGTGACAGGACCGGATGCCATGATCTTGGTTTTCTGAATGTTGAATTTTAAGCCAGCTTTTTCACTCTCCCCTTTCACCCTTATCAAGAGGCTCTTTAGTTCTTCTTCGCTTTCTGCCATAAGGGTGGTGTCATCTGCATATCTGAGGTTATTGATATTTCTTCTGGCAATCTTGATTTCAGTTTGTGCTTCATCCAGCTCAGCATTTTACATTATGTACTCTATATATAAGTTAAATAAGCAGGGTGACAACATACAGCCCTGATGTACCCCTTTCCTAATTTTGAACCAGTTTGTTGTTCCATGTCTGATTTTAACTGTTGCTTCTTGACCTGCATACAGGTTTCCCAGGAGGCAGGTAAGGTGGTCTGGTATTCCCATCTCTTGAAGAATTTTCCTCAGTTTGTCGTATGTTTGTATGTGTGTATGTGCTATTTATATGCATTTTTTTTTAACTGGTAAACTTACCAACCATTTCACTTCTGAATCTCCAACACCTGTCCTTTGGCTTCAACGATGTCCAGGATGTGTGTTGTCAATAACCTGACACATTTATCTGAAGCAAAATAATCCAAGGTATTTACTAGAGCTCTAAACTAACATACATAACTCTGAATATTACAATCTGTATAAAACCATGGTATCAAAATAATCTTCAAGTCCTGAACAAAGACAATTCTAGTATACGTAACATTTACTGAGTGCTTTACCATAAGCTGGGCACTGTGCTTTGCATGCAAGTGTTGTACATGCATTTACTCCTCAATACCACTTTCTGAATTGAGCATTATTATTATTGCTTTCATGGTAAAATTGGCATTTAAGGAAGCCAAGAGTCTTTTAAGTTGGAGATATTTATGGAGTCTCCAATACCAGGACTCAAAAATTATTCTTCCTACCTCCAAAGCCCCTGCTCTGAAATTCACTTCATTTTCTTGCCTTCCTTTCTCATCCTTAAATATGCATAATTTTTATTAATAATTCAGTATCGACTTTATGGCTTGGACTCCACTTCCAGATTCACTGAGAAATTGATTGGCCATGTCAGATAAGCAAGAGCAAGAAGGAGAAGCAGAGATCGGGGGAAACCAACGGGATTAGAGGATAAGACTTGAACTGGACCTGCAGGGTATTTTGGCAAACACTGTCCCGTGTCTCCTCTGTTCCCAGAACACCTTTTTGCCCAAATAACCTAGATTTTGTTGTGACTCATGATGTACTCATTCCTGGGTGATTAATTGTTATTGATTAGTAGCCAATCATTATCATCTTATGCTCTACTTTTCCTGTCACCAATATAGCTGTGGTTCAAATTTTAGCTCGTGAAATGTAAGAAGCTTTCCGGGGGTTTGAAAAAAAAAAGACTTTTGTTTTCCTGATTTCAAAAACAAAGTCATAATCATTTCTTCCCACCATCTTAAATACGAAAATGACGTCTGGAGATACAGTATCCACCTGAGCCCATTTGAGAAAAGCCAAGTAAATCATAATTGAACCTCAGCATAATGAAACCATTCAACCAGCACTGTCTTCCAGTTTCTTGTTATAGGCGATATCCACTATCAGTCAAATGTCCCATTACTTGGATTCAAAGACTTCTGTCTCTGATAAAAAGATATAACCTATGGATAAATACAGAGATATAAGTATTTATATTATGAGACTTCAGAAGCAAACAAAAGCAAAGGATTTATAGTTATTTTACTGCTTTATGCCTTCTTCTGGTTGCTTTTCCTGCCATATTTAAATGGCTTTCCTAAGTATGATGATATGTTCCTGGAGAGACAAAGTTTAGTTCTATAAACGACCCAATACCAGATATGTTCAGCTTCATATTTTGAAGCTACAACTCTGTCACAAAAAAGCACATAGCTACATACCTCAGAGCACTGAATGATGGCAGAACCAACCAAAGACTTAGTGGAAAACTCACTCTGCTTCTTCATATGCATCTAATTCACTGCCCCTTGGTACCTCAGCAAGTAACAGACACAATAAAATTTCAGTGTAATAGACCCAGCTCATAAAGTTTCCATTTCTACCAGGACTTTTCCTAACATAAAACTGGACACCCCAGCAGCACATTTGCTGTCTACAAGTGCTAAAACTGTGGTTAAAGCTGAATATTAACAGCATTTCACACTTGTGCTGTCATCTGGATTATATAACAATGTGTGGATTTTATAAACAGCAACTGCTCGTTTTTGTGGTTGGCTTTTTACTGGATGTGCCCAAGAGCCATGTGACTGTATGAGCTGGAAACAATGAGGTCAAGCAGAAGCGAGAAGTGGCATTCCATGGCACAGGCAAAACCAAGTTCTTCAGGAACTTACAGAAGAAATGGCTACCAGAAAAGTCCTCACACTCCCAAACTGTGGTCAAAACACCACAAAAATCTAAATGTGCATTTTCTTGTCGATTGACTCAGCCATGTGAGAGCTTCTCACGGCTCTTCTAACACGTCATTTTGTCCTAAGAATACTGCTGGACTGTGAAACTGAAAGAGTAGAGCATGGTACTGTCTAAAGGTAAACCACTTTTAGAAGATACATGTCAAATAATAAAAGCACCCATTATGTTTAAAATCACTGTTGTAGGTATTGATTCCTTCAGTTCAGTCACTCAGTCATGTCCGACTCTTTGCAACCCCCTGGACCACAGCACGCCAGGCTTCCCTGTCCATCACCAACTCCCAGAGTTTTCTCAAACTCATGTCCATCAAGTCAGTGATGCCATCCTCTGTCGTCCCCTTCTTCTCCTGGCTTCAATCTTTCCCAACATCAGGGTCTTTTCCAGTGAGTCAGTTCTTCACATCAGGTGGCCAAAGTATTGGAGTTTCAGCCTCAGTATCATTCCTTCCAATAAATATTAGCACTAATTTCCTTTAGGATTGACTGGTTGGATCTCCTTGCCGTCCAATGGACTCTCAAGAGTCTTCTCCAACACCACAGTTAAAAAGCATCAATTCTTTAGCACTCAGCTTTCTTTATAGTCCAATTCTTAGGGCTTCCCTGATAGCTCAGTTGGTAAAGAATTCGCCTGTAATGCAGGAGACCCCGGTTTGATTCCGGGTCAGAAAGATCCACTAGAAAAGGGATAGCCTACCCACTCCAGTATTTTGGGGCTTCCCTTATGGCTCAGCTGGTAAAGAATCTGCCTGCAATGCAAAGAGTCAGACACAAACTAAGCGACTTCACTTTCACTTTTCACTTTCATGCGTTGGAGAAGGAAATGGCAACCCACTCTAGTGTTCTTGCCTGGAGAATCCCAGGGACGGTGGAGCCTGGTGGGCTGCCATCTATGGGGTCGCGCAGAGTCGGACACGACTGAAGCGACTTAGCAGCAGCAACAGCAATGACCTGGGTTCAATCCCTGGGTTGGGAAGATCCCCTGGATAAAATTGATTCCTAAGAACCAACATTTTACATCTGTCTGACAAATGACCTATTACTTTATGGAATGATGCAAAGTTTTTAGAGGTTTTTTTTTGTAATACTGAGGGCTTCCCAAGTAGTTCAGATGGTAAAGCATCTGCCTGAAATGTGAGAGACCCAGGTTCGATCCCTGGGTTGGGAAGATCCCCTGGAGAAGGAAATGGCAACCCACTCCAGTATTCTTGCCTGGAAAATTCCATGGATGGAGAAGCCTGGTAGGCTACAGTCTATGGGATCAAAAAGAGTGAGACACGACTGAGCAACTTCACTCACTCTTTGTAATATTAGTGCTGAGAATGGAAGTGAATGTAATTGCCCATGACTGTGTCCAGAGAAAATGTATGTAACATAAAAGATGAAAACAAATCACAATGGAGATGAAAAAGGAAGAGCAAATTCCCCAAATACTATATATGGATAACATCTTTAGGGAAGTGCCAGTGGAGGTAGAGAATTAGGTACAGATGGATAAAGGGTCCTGTGGTCTACTAAAGATCCTGTTCTAATATAAATATTAGAAGGCCCACTTGTAAATCAATATTTTTAATGTATTGTTGTGTCAATTGGCTAATATTGACATTTAAAGAAGACATTGGAATTTGTCAAAAGAGGCAAACAGAGATACTTCTATCACTGTAGATCTTCTAATACAACTGTGGGTTTGAGGCATAATCTCATAATGAACTACATAATAATACAAGAATTAGATAACAACCAAAGTTAGGCAAAAGATGTTCCAACAGAGAATGGGATTAGAAAGCAAGTGCATTGACAATACATAAGTGTTAATCAAGTTGTACTTGATAAAGATGAACTGCATTTAGCTGTGTGGTTATAACAAAAGTAAGACATGACTGACCTCAGGACATTCTCAGCTTGCCATGGAGACAGTCTTACTGTTTCAGTAAAATATCTGTGTTGCAATCCTTTTACATCTATTCCATCTCAAAACTTACAGTCTTACACTCAAAGCTTATACTCATCATCTCAAGGCATCAACTTTTTTATAACATCTCACTCTTTCATTAATTCTGGACCCACACCCTATCCTCTACTCCAATATATCTCCAACGTGATTCTATTTCATGGTGTCTCTCTACCCAACATTTTCAAAACTTTAGTTGTTCCTGCTATCTATCTGATCCCCTCCATGCTGCCTATTTCAAATTCCAAAGAGAAGACCACTGATGGGATATGGCCATGTTTTCAGGACAGGACACATTATGGTTTGCTTATATCCTGCAGGTTAACCCTCCCTGGATAAGTGTCCTTCCTGATCCCAGGGCTCGCCAATAAAATGGATTAATAGTCCGTGAGAAACCACCTAGTTCGTTTGAGAATGAAATGTGATATTAAAAGCCACGTGTATAGAACTGGCACCTTGCAGACACTCAAGAAATGCTATTCCACTTTTTTCTTCCCCACCTACTAATTCTAGGGCACTGACCTATTTTCCTTTCCATCTGTGACTAGGAATCCTTTTGTGATCCAGGGACTAGAAACCTTGCACCGACTGGAACATGGCAGTCATTCAACATCTCCCCTGTCTGCTCTCAATAAGTTCATCTGACCCAATGGGAATGGAGAATTTCAGACTGCTTCATGGGTCACTCTGGAAAATTCCAAATTGAAGCTTTTTTGAGAAAGGAGACATTACCTCAGAACTTCCACATGTAGCTATTATGGAGTTTCTGTTTATGTGAATGGATATTTTCACCAGATATTGGAAAAATGCTAAAGCTCAACTCTAGTGCATAAAGGCAGCTCATTTAGCCATTAGCTTAAGGTATTATGAGAAATATAGTCTAATTAGACAAATGCTCCATGAGAACTGTGGCCAAAGCAAATTATTAATTCAAAAAGAGAAAAATATATAAAGAAAAAACAGATGTCTGTCATTTTCTTTTTGTCAGTGCCTTTGAAAAACCAGACTTTATCTCAAATGAATGCTTTAAATTCCAAATGACCATTGAGAAATTGGGGAAGCCTAGTCTCTCTGCTGATTGGATGGATGAATAGATGAGTGTTCAAGGTTTGTTTTTTTTTTTTTAATTCTTATCTACTGTGAATAAATCAGTGGAATATTAACTGAGAAGGGCTTTAGAATGCTTCTTGGATCACAGGCATTTGAAGAAAATAATAAAGGATGAGTAATTAGAAGTGAAGTTTGGGGAAAGAATATTTTTGATTGAATAGAAAGTATAGAGAAAGGCATAGAGAAAACTAAAATAAATAAAATTTTATCTCCCATGTAGTGAACAGTAAAAGTACCTCTTCACTTTCACTTGTCAATAGAAAGAAGACTTTTTTCCAAAAGAAATCAGAAAACTTCAAAAAGTACATAAAATGTGTTTTTGGTAAACAATATTTTCTTATTAATTTATGGCCCATTTCTTTTTTAAAAATACATTTACTTTGGATAAAAGCAATGAGTATACACTTGATTTGAAACTAGAAAAATTCTATAACCTAAAATATAATTTTTATTGTCCATATGTTTCTACTATTCTTAGTCATACAAATACATATGTATTTAATTACCATAGTATATTTGATATTTCATTTTAACATTATTTTGTAAATGTTTTACCATTATCTTTATAATTATTATGTTTAATTATTCATAACACTTTATTGAATGGAGAAATCATAACTTACTGAGTTGTATCATTTAAGTGTTTCAATGTTTTTGTCATCATATATAAATTTACAAAGAATAATCTCGATTAATATGCCATTTTTATTTCAATTAGCTTCTTTCTTTAGGATAAATTCTCAGGAGTGACATTACTAGATCAGAGGACACAATCTTTATTACTGGGGTTCTTGATGCATATTGCCAATTGCAATCACAAGACAATTACCAATCACACACCAACCAGTAGTGAAGTGAAGTGAAAGCCGCTCAGTCGTGTCCAGCTGTTTGTGACCCCATGGACTATACAGTCAATGGAATTCTCCAGGCCAGAATACTGGAGTGGAGTAGCCTATCCCTTCTCCAGCGGATCTTCCCAACCCAGGGATCGAACCAGGGTCTCCTGCATTGCAGTCTTATTCTTTACCAGCTGAGCTATCAAGGAAGCCAACCAGTAGTACATCAGTGTATTAATTTGGTAGAGCACTGCCAGCTTTGGGTGCCAACATTTAATTGTTGAATAATTTAGCAGGTATACAAATAATTGGGAGAATTTTAACTATAATGAACTATTCCACTAATACTAATTAAGCCCAGGTCCAGGTAGGGAATGTAGAGATGACTTTTCATTCTCACTTCATGCAGCAAAATAGTAGAGAAAGAGAAACAAGATGAGAAAGGGAATCACAGCCCTGGACACCAAGACCACTAGGCCTTGGTTAGGATATTGTCTTTGATTTCAGTGCTGTGCAGAGCTGCTATAAGGGAAATTGGGGATTTCATTTGACCCCTGACTTCCAAGAGCTTTTTAAAAATCTTAGTGAAGAGATTAGAATCAGGGGCTGTTCCCCATCTTTCAAAAAAAAAACCTGCCCCTAACTCCATCCCCACCAATGTGCAGAAACCAGAGTACCACAACCAATCCTTGGAGGAATGACTCCACATCTTTAAGTAAGACAGGAAAAAGGCAGGATATTAAGGGCCCCCTGTACTGGGAGCAGTGCTGGGTGCTCTACACATCTGGTCTCTTTACCCTAACAACAGTCCGTAAGGCCAGTCCCATTCTTCCACTGAGGGAACTAAGGTTCAATGTACTTACTTTGGAAACACCTTCTATTTGTCCTTCTTACTGATGGAGAAGCCAGACCATCCTCAAAGAACTTTGATAGAATTAGAACCATTCTTACCCTGTCTTTCCTTTTTAAATCCCCGAGGTACCTTCACTGTCTCCACCCTGGGGAAACTGGGGGCCTCCATACTTCAGAAGACTGGCACATCAGGTGAACTGAACCTACTCCCTTCACCCATCCTATACATGTTTAGGACTTCCACAGGAGGTCAGCTGGATCCCACTGATCTAGGAATGAACTTAACTGAAAGTCTCTCAGTCATGTCCAGCTCATTGTGACCCCATGGACTGTAGCCCACCAGATCCTCTGTCCACACAATTCTCCAGGCAGGAATACTGGAGTGGGTAGCTGTTCCCTCCTCCATGGGATCTTCCCAACCCAGGGATCGAACCCAGGTCTCCTGCATTGCAGGCAGATTCTTTACTGTCTGAGCCACCAGGGCAGCCCAAGAATACTGGAGTGGGTAGCCTATCCCTTCTCCAGGGGATCTCCCTGACCCAGGAATCAAACGGGGGTTTCCTGAATTGCAGGTAGATTCTTTATCAGCTGAGCTACCAGAGAAGCCCAGTCTAGGAATAAATGAGATTAGAAGTCCAAATCTTGACTATCTTCTATGATTTTAAGCTAGTCCCCTCTGTTCCCTAGGTCTCAATTCCTCAAATGTGCATGGAGACACAGGGAGAGACCAGGAGATTTGGGGGATTATTCCTGCTTTACTGATGAATCACAAAACTTTCCCCATGGATGGCACAACCAGGAAGAAACCAGGCTGAGAACTGGTTCTCCCCAGAAATGTGATTCTACAGTTTCAGTTTCCTGGAATAACTGAAGAGTGTGGTAATCAAATCCATGGAGAGCAACTTTATGTGGCTAATATTCCAAAGCTTTTTAAGTGCAGTAATAAACAGAGCACATCTTGGTGACACAGAAATTACGAGGCAGAGACCATAATAATAACTCATGTCTGCTTCTATTCACCAGAATAGACAAGAGATACTTCCACTCCCAAGACACTAGTGCAGCAAAAAAAAAAAAAAGCAATTCCATTAGTTGCCACCACATGTATTTTGCTTTATGCTAGTTTTTTTTTTTTTTTTTTCCTGCCACCCACAAAAGTGAAACCCAATCATCTGGAGAAGTTGTCTTATGTCTAGGAGTTAGTGGTGGTTAATTAACTGAATCATTTGAAGCTAGGCATCATGCTTTCCGTCCTGGAAAGCAAAGGTCTTTTTTATTAGGCATTTTTGGTTTACAACAATATATATTCAATAGCTGGGAAATGATTTTGAATATTAATACATCACATTTGCAAAAGATTTCCCAAATTCTGAAAATTTCAAGGAAATTCAGTGATCATGTTAGCCTAAGTTTATCTCCTCCATCTCACCACCTCCCACCCTTAAAATAACTCTTGGGGAGATTTTTATCTAACTTTTGCTGAATACATAGACACTGAACCTTACTATTTGATTTTCTATGATTCATCCCATTCTATCTTGTGTAAGAGTTCCAATTAATGGTGTGAGAAAGGGAGGAAGCATTTATTTTTTGGTACATCTGTTCTTCGAGGATGGATAATGAGCCTCACACTTCTTCTCCCCATGTTAAGCACAGACAATTCCTCCACCATTCCTGGCTGGTGATAAACATCAGATCCTTTTCCCATCTTGCTTTCGCTTCCCAAAGTGGAATGCACACTCGACCAATGCACACTTTAGAACAATCCATCTACACAACAACACCTCTAACGTGGGCTGTGTCTGAGAAAATGATTAGAATTATCACCTCCCTTAATCTGTACACTCCATCTCTAGTAATATTGCCTAACCACGCTTTAAGTCTCTTTCAGCACCTGTGGCAGTCATCTGGCTGTGCTTAGTCCTGTGGTCAATTTGTGAGCTGTACTCTTTCTCCAAGACACAAGCAGGGGTAGATTGAGAATCAAAATGCTCACAGTCACTCAGAAGAGTGCCATTTTACAAAATCAAAGTCAGTCTAGATTATATTTTGGACAACCCCTTCCTTTTTGCTGCTCCCAGACCTCTGTGTCTCTTCTACCTCAACACAGCTATCAGGCTTCTCCTCAAAGGCAGTGTGCTATAATGGTTAAGAGCCTGGCATGCTCAGAGTCATCTCCCAGTTCTGACCTTGGCTAACTCCGTAGATTTCAGAAATGCACTTAATGTTTTTGTGCCTCATGTGTAAAACAATAATAGTACCTCCTTTATTGTGTTGAGTATTTAATATATCTAAACATCTCGGACAGTGCCTGGCACATATTGGGTGCTTGCTCTGCTATAACTTTAGCAAAATATTAGGGATAATCAGGCCTGGGGGACAGGCCACCAGGAGTATAGTCATTACCCAGGTTCCCATAACCAATGTCCCCTTAGACTTGTCCTGTTCTTTCAGACTTTCAATTTCTCTATCCATCAAGTGGGGAAACCTAACAAGATACCTAGGGTCCTTTCCAGTCCTCCTATTTATCAAACTGTTATTGTTGGCAAGTCTTGGATCATCTAGCTCCTGCTGTGTATAGAACAAGCACCCCCAGCTTGGATAGTAGGTGATAAATGATGAGATCTGGGGGACTTCCTTGGAAGCCCAGTGGTTAAGATTCCACACTGGCAATTCAGAGAGCACAGGTTTGATCCTCGGGGGAGAACTAAGATCCCACATGCCATGCAGTGAGGCTAAAAAATAAATTTTCTTTAAAAAGATTTTTCTAAAAGCTGAGATTTGACTTGTCTCGAAGATGTTGCTTTTATCATCCAAACAAATAAAGACGTCAAGGTGAAAGGCTTTGTAATTATGGAAGGGAAATTTGGGAATACTGCTAAAGACAGTAGTGTCTTTTCAGAGTCTCTTTATATCACACCATGGAGGCAGGAAAGTCAAAGTGTTAGTCACTCAATGCTGTCTGACTCTTTGCAACCCCATGGGCAATAGCCCGCCAGGTTCCTCTGTCCATGGAATTCTCCAAGCAAGAATACTGGCATGGGTTGCCATTCCCTTCTCCTGGGGATCTTCCTGACCCGGGGACTGAACCCAGGTCTCCAGCACTGCAGGCAGATTCTTTACCATCTGAGCCACCATGTAGGCAGGATTCTCATCCAAAAATTGCTGTAGTTGGTAACATGGTGCATGTATTATTAAGAGCTACCTGGGCAGTCAGGGATGAGGACTGTGTCATCCTGAGGACTGAACTAGAGAAAGGGAATCAGTTTTTCAGGAAATTCTTGGCTTTGCCTGGGCTTCTGAAAACCCACACGGTAAATGCAGTGAAAAAAGGCAGCGTAGCACAGCAGAAGGCCAGAGGTCTGGGGCTGCTTCAGCTACAAAGCCAACACAGCACCTCATTAACCTCGGTGTCTGAACCAGCCAGAGACGCAGCCTCTTTGTTGGCCCAGTGGGATCCTGACACTCTGCCTTAGATCCTGAACGTGACAGCACTATGAGAGCGGGAGGCACGACATCGGCTGCAATGTGGTTAGTGACACTAGGGTGCCGGACCCTCCAAGACCAGAATCTGCACCCTGTAACCTCTTCTTTGAAGCTGGATATAAATCTTCAGCCACTCTGAAATACGAAGGCACAATTTTTGCCTTTTCCTGCTCACTGCCCTCAAATAGCTTCCTTGACATCTAGAGCTCTTTGTGGTAAAGTTCTCCGTCGCTTAGTGCATAGCTAGGAATACCTTTCATGACCTGACCATCTCATCTCCTCAGCTTCACTTTCACACATCCTGATTTTTTTAAGCAATCTTTTTTTTTTTTTCCTCCCCCTTTTTGGCTGCACTGTGTCTTCATTGTGGTATGCAGGCTCTTTGTTGTGACGCATAGACTGTTGGGGGTCTAATGCCCAGGTTTAGCTGCCCAGAGGCAGGCAGGATCCTAGCTTCCTGATGAGGGATCGAACCCGTGTCCCCTGCATTGGAAGGCAGATTCTTAACCACTGGACCACCACAGAAGTCCCCACATCCTGCTTTTAGATCTAAGATCTAGTTGATCACTCTTCCAGTTTCTTGAACGTTCTTGAGCGTTTTCTCTCACTTTATGTCCCTTCTGCTCGGCTTGTTCCTAATCATCTTTTGAGTCCCAGCTTTTTAACCTTTTCTAACCCTTTCCTCTTTAGGCTATATGTAACCTAAGCACCCTGTACCTCTCCACCATGGTCCGCAACCACAATCAATTGGAATTAATTACTTAATTTGCTGTCCTCCTTCCTGGAATCTATAGGAATCTTTATAATTGCAGAGACCACCTGTTGCTGCTGCTGCTGCTGCTAAGTCGCTTCAATCGTGCCCAGACTCTGTGCGACCCCATAGACAGCAGCCCACCAGGCTCCTCTGTCCCTGGGATTCTCCAGGCAAGAATACTGGAGTGGGTTGCCATTTCCTTCTCCACATAGATCTCTTTAATTTTCAATATCCTCAATACTTAACAGAATGACTCGCATATATTGGCATTCAATAAATATGAATGACTTGCATGTTAAAGAAATATGACTTTAAAAAAAATTTTTTTTTTTTTTTTGGTCACACCACAGTATGTGGGATCTTAGTTCCCTGACCAGTAATCAAACCTGTGCCTACTGTAGTGGAAAAGCAGTCTTAACCATTGGACCACCAGGGTAGTCCCAAGATACACGGCATCTTTTATTGACTTTCTGTGAAGCTCTTCCCTTCACCAAAACCATATTCATATTCTTTTCATTTCTTTAAACATTCTCCCAATTCTTCTCCTTATTTCTAGTGCATGTCCTTGGCTTGAAGAACTGCTGCATTTCAATTCTTCTTATAATAGTTAACTTAAATGTCACGTCCTGCAAGAAGGCCCTCTGACCTAGTTCTCAGGCAGTGAGGTATGCCCTGTAACTGCCTCTTGTCTATATGATTACCAAAGGAATTACTATACTGACTTACTTGTTTACATGCCTGTCCTGACTGAACTCTGAGGCCTATGAGTACAGAAATCTGATCTTTTCATCCTTGCTTCCTTCTCCCTGCAATATGTGCAGTGAAAATAACAGTAGCACTTAATGAATATTGAACACGTGTTAACCATCCTCTTCTTTTTCATGATGAAAATGCTGAGTACCTACAAAGGTGAAGAGACCTTACTGATCCAGGAAAAGGACCCAGACCACCTCAGCCTAATTCATTCTTTCATTTGGCAAACATTTCTTTCATTTGCTCATTCTAGATGATAGAGTCTCAGTGGAGAGAACAAAAGCCACCTGTAATCACTCTGAGATAGATAGCCTATGCTTACCACTAATTATATTTTCACTTTTTGTCCTCTTGACCTTAACTACCACCATTCTTCTAAAAGACCTCAAGAGAGTAAGACTTAATTTTGCTAAAAGAGTGATTGAAATCCCTGCTTGAACACAAAACGTAGGTGTTCCTTAGTAAAAACTTCCTAGCTGAAATTAGTGAGTACCATGATATTATTGTACTAAATGACTTTTTAGTGTCATTGTCTTGATTGCAGCATGCCATCTGGCAAAATGCTACATTTATTGGAATAAGCTCTGTGGTCATCAAGAGTCAATTGGAGATTAGAGCACTGAAATGAGAATGTGGAATACTCCCAGAGTCACAAGGCTCTTGACTGCTTCTCATGGGAAGAGCTCTCTTAATGGCATTGTTCCCATCGGCCTTAGCTTAGTCTGCTCGAGAAGACTCATCACGCCTTCCTTCTACTTTGACATCCAGTGATTAATTACCCCTAAGACCGTGAATGAGTCAGAAAATAATACAAAATTGAATCGGAAAAGCCATCACTCTCTTTATAGGAATCAAAGCAACAACATGAGGGATTGGATTGCACAGAAATGGATTTCAGATTAGTAACAAAACTTGCTGAATTAGCCAAATTCAGAATGCAGGTTACATTTCTAAAAAGAAAGAGTCTGTCATACAGAGTGAAGTCAGTTATGTATGTTAGTCACTCAGTTGTGTCCGATTCTTTGCAACCCCATGGGGTGTAGTCCACCAGGCTCTTTTGTCTGTGGGATTTTCCAGACAAGAACACTGGAGTGGGCTGCCATTTCCTTCTCCATGGGATCTTCCTGACCCAGGGATCAAACCGGAGTCTCCTGCATTGCAGGCAGACTCTTTACCATTTGAGCCACCAGGGAAGCCCTGCAATCTACTTGATTTCTATGGATCTCTGGTTCCATTATTTATAGAAGGTAGATGATGACAAAAGCCATTTCACAGGGCTATGTTGAAGGCTATAGTATGTTATGAATGTAACATAGTGCCAGTTAGCATTAATTCCTTGGCATTCTCTAAAATTAAATCCTTCTCTGTTATAGATCAATAGGAGATAACCCAGGTTGAAAAATCACAGTTTTTGAAAAACTGTGTAAGCTCACTAAATGAATTCTAGTTCCACCCACCCCTTACACCAGCCCCCATGGAATTCATTGATTACTTCTCTGATCCTCTATTCCCTTGTCTTTAAAATGGAGGGAAGAGGAAATACAGTAAGTTTTCTACATATAAACCTCCCAGTTGCAAACTTTCAAAGGCAGAAATGTATATTCCATCAACATCAAGTATGAGTCAGGTTGCAACTTGCCTTCCATCTCCTGTTTCTGATGATCCTTCTGCTCTATCATCTCCCACCTCCCCTCCCACCTCTAGTAATTAATTCTTCTCCTGTTCACTCAACGCCAGCCCCTGTATGCTAGCTGTTGTACTATACTGCTGTACTTTTCAAGGTACTGAGATTAAAAATATTTTATTTTTTGCTTTTTACTGTTCTTTGTGTGAAAAATATTATAAATCTATACACAGTACTACATAGCCGATTGTGTTAGTTGCATACCTAGGCTAACTTTGTTGGACTTACAAATAAATTGAACTTAAGAATGCACTCTCAGAACAGAACTCATTCATATGTAGGGGACTTATTAGATCTTAAAGGACTATTTTGAAATTCTCATGAAGCAGCCCATGTAAATGACTTAACACTAACTACTGTGGTAAGTCCTACATAATACTAGGTGTCCTGATGATAGAAAGCATTATTATGAATGTTTCTGACTTTCATCATTCCTGCCTGCCTTTTCAAATATAGCTTCTCTGGTGGTTCAGATGATAAAGAATCTACCTGCAATGCAGGAGAACCAGGTTCAATCCCTGGGTCAGAAAGATTCTCTGAGGAAGAGACTGGCTAGTATTCTGATGGTCTAGTATTCTTGCTTGGAGAATTCCATGGACAGAGGAGGCTGTCAGAGGTGTCTATCAGGCTACAGTCCATGAGGTTGCAAAGAGTCAGACACGACTGAGAGACTAACATTTTCACTTTCTCAATAATAAACAAGAGTGTAACTGGGAATATGAAGCAGTGGTTGTTGGTAATTTTTGAAGGATCTTCCCAATGCCAAAATTCAAATCTATAAATTCATTATTATTTAAATGGTTGTTTATAGCCATCGCCTGGGCTGATGCTTGATAGCCCAGGTCCCAGAATTCCACTTATGGAACATTTTCACGTCCTAGCACTCTGTTTGGAACTAAGAATAAAGGGAAGAGGAAGCATACTTCCTAACCTCAAAGAAACCACATTGGAAAAAGAAATACACAGAAAACAATAAAAAATCTCCCCTTCCCTTCACATCACTTAGGAGAAAAAAAAAAAAAAACAGATCCCCACTGAGAATTGTAAAAGTTCCTACAATAGTAGGGAAAGGTAACCACCAGAACTGCTTTTAAACCTGTTGCATTAATCAGCAACAACTCCCCTCAGTGAACTTACTTTTTCAAGCCAATCAATCAGTGACAGTGTTTCCCCCAAATGACCCTCCTTATGCGGATACCAGGCCACTCATCTCCCTAAAACCCACCAGTTCAACCTCCACACTTCCCCAGGGCCCCATAAGACCCACCACCTGCACCAAGTCAGGAGCATGGCTCTCCCTAATCAGGAACAATATCACCAGTTTCATCTTTTAATCTGAGATAATGAGTGATGGGGGAATTCCCAAGGGGCTTAGTGGTAAAGAATCTGCCTGCCAGTGCACAGGAGAGCCAGGTTCAATCCCTAGGTCAGGAAGATCCCCTGGAGGAGAAAATGGCAACACATTCCAGTATTCTTGCCTGGAGAATCCTATGGACAGAGGAGTCTGGTGAGCTACAGTCCCTAGGGTCACAAAGAGTCAGACATGGCTGAGCACAGCACACACACGCAATGAGTGATGATATCCTGATTCTTTGACTCTATAACACACATCCAACCAGTCCATTCTAAAGGAGATCAGCCCTGGGATTTCTTTGGAAGGAATGATGCTAAAGCTGAAACTCCAGTACTTTGGCCACCTCATGGGAAGAGTTGACTCATTGGAGAACACTCTGATACTGGGAGGGATTGGGGGCAGGAGGAGAAGGGGATGACAGAGGATGAGATGGCTGGATGGCATCACTGACTCGATGGACGTGAGTCTGAGTGAACTCCAGGAGATGGTGATGGACAGGGAGGCCTGGCGTGCTGCAATTCATGGGATTGCAAAGAGTCGGACACGACTGAGCAACTGAACTGAACTGAAATGATAATACACTTCATATCAAGTTAATTCCAGATAGATTAAGATTAAAATGCATGTGAGGGGGTCTCCCTGGCAGCCCAGTCATGAAGAGTCCACCCTGTGATGCAGGGAGCACTGCTTCAATCCGTGGTCTGGGAAGATTCCACATGCCACAGAGCAACTGAGCCTGTGTGCCACAACTACTGAGCTCATGTGCTCTAGTACCCACGCTCCACAACAAGAAAAGCCACTCCTGAAGTGACACGTCTGCACTCCGCAACTGGAGAGTAGCACCCACTTGCCACAACCAAAGCCCAAACAGAGAAATGAAGGTTCCATGTAGTCAATAAAATAAATAAAATATATACTAAAAAATAAAATGCATGTGAGTGCATGGTATGCATACAATCATAAGAGCATTAGGACAAAACACACACTTTAAAAAATACATAGTTTTGCCATAGCAATAGTCTTTCTTTTTTCCCAGAATGGCTTCAAAGGCAGAAACTATAATAGCAAATTCAGGTAGAATTGAAACTTCTGGAAGATAAAATGACACAACACTAGCATCAGTACTTAAACCACCATCACCACGAAACAATCACCAACAGCACCACTATCACCATTCCCACTACTGTAAACAGAACTAAAAAGCAAATGGCAGAAAGAAGAGGAAATATTTCAATATATAAGATAACATAAAGATGAATGTTCCCAAGTATATAGAGAGAGCTCTTAAAATCAGTAAGAAAAGACAGGGTTAGATTTTTTAAAAGGTCAAAGGATACAAAAGTAGTCACAAAAGGAAGGCAGGCAAACAGCAAGAGGGAAGACTAAAGGACAACAGATTGAAAAGAAAGCTCATTATCAACAGTCACAGAAATGCACATTTTAGAAGACTGACAATGCCTCATTTTTTATCAAAACTATTGAAATATATCTTCATATGCTGCTAGTGGAAAAGTAAATTGGCCAAATCTCTTTGAAAGGTTATTTGGCAATGTACTCCAAGAGTACAAACTTTCAGTTATAAGGTGAATACGTTTTTGGAATCTGATGTACAGCAAGGTGAATACAGTTAACAGTACTGAATTATACACTTGAAAGATGCTGAGAGAGTACATCTTAAAGCTTTTCACCACACACACGAAAAATGGCAGATATGTAAGGTGAAGGATATGTTATTGAGTGATCATTTAACAATATAGACACATTGCACACCTTCAGTTTACAGTGTTGTATTTCAGTTGTATCTTAAAGCTGGGAAAAAAAACTCTATCCCTAAAAAATAAAAGTGCAGTACATGAAAAATGGACAGAGTCCTCAGTTTCTCAGAATTTGGGGTGATTTTAGGAAGTACAAGAATGCTAAGACCACATGAAATCACCTAGATTAACACAGTGAGAGCATGACTCCCCTTTCAAATCTCCTGATTGTCAAGAAGAAAGCATCAGTTGGGTGCTAGAGCTATCCTACCTATCATTTGCTAATAGATATTTTTAACAAATAGAGAATGTGCTCAAAGTTCAGAGTCTTCTGGAAGAAAACATTTTCTAGTTAGAACATAGTGGCTTTTCTTCATGTTTTATATATGTGTATATATATTATGTCATGCCTAGGTCAGTCTCTTGTGGGATCCCTGCTCTTTTCTCCTGGGTCCTGGTGTGTACAAGGTTTTGTTTGTGCCCTCCACGAGTCTGTTTCCCCAGTCCTGTGGAAGTTCTGTAGTAAAATGGAGCAAACAAAACAAAATAGAGCAGTGACCCCACAAGAGACTGACCCAGACTTGCCTGTGAGTGTCCAGGAGCCTCCAGCACAGGCTCAGGTTGGAGGTGGTGCTGCAGAGTTGGGGGCACCGAGTGTGGCAGTACGTATCTGGGACCTTTTGAAGGAGGCACCATTATCTCCATTACCTCCACCATACTTTGGTCTCAGGTCAAACAACAGGGAGGGAACACAGCCCCACACATCAACAGAAAATCAGATTAAAGATTTACTGAGCATGGCCCCACCCCATCAGAACAAGACCCAGTTTCCCCCACAGTCAGTATCTCCTATCAGGAAGCTTCCATAAGTCTCTTATCCTTGTTGATCAGAGGGCAGACAGAATGAAAATCACAATCACAGAAAAGTAATCAAACTGATTACATGGACCACAGCCTTGTCTAACTCAATGAAACTATGAGCCATGCCATGTAGGGCCACCCAGGGTTCATGGTGGGGAGTTCTGATGAAACTTGGTCCATTGGAGAAGGGAAAGGCAAACCACTTCAGTATTTTTTGCGTTGAGGACCCCATGAACAATATGAAAAGGCAAAAATATATGACACTGAAAGATGAACTCCCCAGGTTGGCAGGTGCCCAATATGCTACTGGAGAAGAGTGGAGAAATAATTCCAGAAGATGGAAAAGATGGAGCCAAAGAAAAACAACACCCAGCTGTTGGTGTGTCTGGTGATGGAAGTAAGTCTGATGCTGTAAAGAACAATATTGCATAGGAACCTTGAATGTTAGATCCACGAATCAAGGTAAATTAGAAGTGGTCAAATAGGAGATGGAGTGAACATTGACATTTTAGGAATCAGTGAACTAAAATGGATTGGAATGGGTGAATTTAACTCAGATGACCATTATATATAGTACTGTGGGACAGAATCTCTTAGAAGAAATGGAGTAGCCCTCATAGTCACCAAAAGAGTCCAAAATGTAGTAATTGGGTGCAATCTCAAAAATGACAGAATGATCTATTTGTTTCCAAGGCAAACCATTCACTATCACAGTAATCCAATTCTATGCCCCAACCAGTAATGCTGAAGAAGCCGAAGCTGAATGGTTCTATGAAGACCTACAGGACCTTCTAGAACTAACACCCAAAAAAGATGTCCTTTTCATCATAGGGGACTGGAATGCAAAAGTAGGAAGTCAAGAGATACCTGGAGTAACAGGCAAATTTGACCTTGGAGTACAAAATGAAGCAGGGAAAAGGCTAACAGAGTTTTGCCAAGAGAACACACTGGTCATAGCAAACACAATCTTACAACAACACAAGGAAAGACTCTATATGTGGACCTCACCAGATGGTCAATACCAAAATCAGATTAATTATATTCTTTACAGCCAAAAGTGGAGAAGCTCTATACAGCCAGCATAAACAATACCAGGGGCTGACTGTGGCTCAGATCATGAACTCCTTGTTGCCAAAATTCAGACTTAAATTGAAGAAAGTAGGGGAAACCACTAGACCATTCAGCTATAACCTAAATCAAATCCTTTATGATTATACAGTGGAAGTGACAAATAGATTCAAGGGATTAGATCTGAGAGACAGAGTGCCTGAAGAACTATGGACGGAGGTTCATGATATTATACAGGAGGCTGTGATCAAAACCATTCCCAAGAAAAATAAATACAAAAAGGCAAAATGATTGTCTGAGGAGGCCTTACAAATAGCTGTGAAAATAAGAGAAGTGAAAGGCAAAGGAGAAAAGGAAAGATATACCCATTTGAAGGCAGAGTTCCAAAGAATAGCAAGGAGAGATCAGAAAGCCTTCCTCAGTGATCAGTGCAAAGAAGTAGAGGAAAATAATAGAATGGGAAAGACTAGAGATCTCTTCAAGAAAATTAGAGATACCAAGGGAAAATTTCATGCAAAGATGGGCTCGATAAAGGACAGAAATGGTATGGACCTAACAGAAGCAGAAGATATTAAGAAGAAGTGGTAAGAATACACAGAAGAATTGTACAAAAAAGATCTTCATAACCCAAATAACCACGATGGTGTGATCACTCACCTAGAACCAGACATCCTGGAGTACAAAGTCAAGTGGGCCTTAGGAAACATCACTATGAACAAAGCTAGTGGAGGTGATGGAATTCCAGTTGAGCTATTTCAAATCCTAAAGGATGATGCTGTGAATGTGCTGCACTCAATATGTGAGCAAATTTGGAAAACTCAGCAGTGGCCACAGGACTGGAAAAGGTCAGTTTTCATTCCAATCCCAAAGAAGGGCAAAGCCAAAGAATGTTCAAACTTCTGCACAATTTCACTCATCTCACACGCTAGCAAAGTAATGCTCAAAATTCTCCAAGCCAGGATTCAACCATATGTGAACCATGAACTTCCAGATGTTCAAGATGGATTTAGAAAAGACAGAGGAAGCAGTGATCAAATTGCCAACATCTGTTGGATCATAGAAAAAGCAAGAGAGTTCCAGAAAACCTCTACGTCTGCTTTGTTGATTGCACCAAAGCCTTTGACTGTATAGATCACAGCAAGCTGTGGGAAATTCTTCAACAGATGGGAATACTGGACAATCTTACCTGTCTCCTGAGAAATCTGTATGCAGGTCAAGAAGCAACAGTTAGAACTGAACAGGGAACAAAAGACTGGTTCCAAATAGGGAAAGGAGTACATCAAGGCTGCATATTGTCACCCTGCTTATTTAAATTATATGCAGAGTATATCATGCAAAATGTCAGGCTGAATGAAGCACTAGCTGGAATCAAGATTGCCAGGAGAAATATCAATAACCTCAGATATGCAGATGATACCACTTTTATGGCAGGAAGTGAAGAGGAACTAAAGAGCCTCTTGATGAAAGTGAAAGAGGAGAGAAAAAGCTGGCTTAAATCTCAACATTCAAAAAACTAAGGTCATGGCTTCCAGTCCTATCATTTCATGGCTTATAGATGGGGAAATAACGGAAACAGTGACAGACTTTATTTTCTTGGGCTCCAAAACCACTGCCGGTGATGACTATAGTCATGAAAATAAAAGACACTTGCTCCTTGGAAGAAAGGCTATGACCAATCTAGACACTGTTTTAAAAAGCAGAGATATTACTTTGATGACAAAAGTCCATCTGGTCAAAGCTACTGGTTTTTCCAGTAGTCATGTGAGAGTTGGACTCCAAAGAAAGCTGAGTGCCAAAGAATTAATGTTTTTAAACTGGTGGTGGTGGTGGTGGTGGAGGAGAAGGCTCTTGAGAGTCCCTTGGACTGCAAAGAAATCAAGCCAGTCAATCCTAAAGGAAATCGATCCTGACTGTTCATTGGAAGGACTGATGCTGAAGCTCCAATACTTTGGCCACCTGATGTGAAGAACTGACTCATTAGAAAAGACCTTGATGCTGGGAAAGATTGAAGGCAAGAGGAGAAGGGGAGAACAGAGGATAAAATGGTTGGATGGCATCACCAACTCAATAGACATGAATTTCAACAAACTCCAGGAGTTGGTGATGGACAGGGAAGCCTGGTGTGCTGCAGTCCATGGGGCTGCAAAGAGTTGGACACACCTGAGTGATTGAACTGAACTGATAAATTATGTCAGGTCTCCAAAGAATAATTCTAGTCTTTCTTTTATCATGCTTTTTTAATATAAATATTTTTCTTTCAACAAGTAAGTGTGTCTGTAAACCTACTAGTACAGCAAAATTCAGTAACATATTATAAAAATGGGTGAATGCGGCAAAAATGTAAAAAGGAAAAGGAAAATATTGTCCTGAGCCTTTGCTTCCATCAATTTATAACATCTGTCACTCTGCCACAGTCTTCCTTGTTGAAAATTTTCTCCACAATTTCGATTCCAACCTGACTACTGAAATGCTCTCAGCCATTTTTCCAACTTGACTTGGTGACTGCATTCATTCTCAGAGTCTGCCCAGGGTCTGTATGGAAGAGTCACAGGTCTCTTTCAGATCAATGCCTATAGGAGCCAATGATGCTCTCCCAGCTGTGGCAGGGACTTTCAGCTAAAGAGTCTGCTTGTTTCAGAAGCTACAGGGCATCAACAGAGCCTTCATCAGACTAAATCACCAAGTGACCACGTGAAGAAGAGCTGAACTGTGTAGATAAACACTTAGTCACTGAGACTTGGGGGTTTTGGTTATTTGCATGTCTGTTGCAGACTGTTTTCCTGTGCAAAGAGTATCTGAGACTGGCATTACAGAACATTGTACTGGGAAATGCTATCAGAATAAACACCCATGGGGAAAGAGAAAGAACCAGAATCAGGCAGTAACAGAAGATGGGCTACGGGATGGTCCCCACAGGGCTCAAGTGGCTCCATGGGGAGCTCTGAAGCTACACTGGCCTCTTACAGTTGTCCCAAGCCGGAGACAGGGGCTGAGACTTTATGTCCCCAAAGCAATGAGTCACAAATAAAAGCTGCCCAAGGAGGGAGTTGTGATGCTGGGTAAGGAACTCTCACCAAAGGTAACTCCTGTGGAGGACTTGAGCTGAGAGTCAGCAGTTAGGACTACCCCTAGCAGTTGGAAAAATCAGTTCTCTTGGGCTTCCCTTGTGGCTCAGCTGATAAAGAATCCACCTGCAATGAGGGAGACCTGGGTTTGATCCCTGGGTTGGGAAAATCCCCTGGAGAAGGGAACAGCTACCTATTCCAGTATTCTGGCCTGGAGAATTCCATGGACTGTATAGTCCATGGGGTCTCGAAGAGTCAGACACAACCAAGTGACTTTCACTTTCACTTTTCACTGTCATTCCTGAAAAGGGATCTGGGAAAGGCATCATGGTATGCACTCCAGCAGTATAACTGGCTGATTCTGACATCTATGGAGAGGCCAAGTCACTTCCCCAAGTCACAAAGTTGCAAATGGCAGAACTAGCATTCAAACCCACAACTGTATGACTCTTAATCTTAGCTATTATGTGGAACTGCCTACCTGTCTAAACATAATCCCAGGCCTATCTTTTGCCTGGAGGCCAGTAAAGTGGGGTCATTACCATTTACTAAGAAATTTCTCTAAATGCTGTACTTGTACAACATTGTGAGAAAGGAGTAGGTTCCCAGTCATGCAAAAGGCAACCCAGGCTTAGAGAAGATAAGCTACATGTCCTTGTTAAACAGTAACTTAATGAGACAGGGACCCTGATGTGCTTTACTCTAGGATCCATATTCTGATTCTGAAGACTTGGGCCAAAGCCTCACAAGGAAAACTAAATACAGAGCTTCTTTGATCTACAATGGGCTACATCCTGATACACCCACTATAAGTTGAAAATATCCGAGGTCAAAGGGCATTCCAGCTTAGCCTAGCTTACCTTATACATGCTCATGTTGTGTTAGCCTACAACTGGGCAAAACTAACACAAAGTTTAAAGTGTTGAATATCTCATGTAATTGAATGAATACCATACTGAAAGGAAAACAGAATGGTTGTTGGGTGCAGGATGCTTGTCAGCACACCAGTTGTTTACCCTCCTGGATGACTGTGGGACTGGCTGGGAGCTGCAGTTCTTTGCCACCACCCAGCAACACTGGAGTATAAAATAGCAAATAGCTAGCCCGATGGCAGGGGTAGGAGGGGAAAGGTGCACAGTAAATCAAGTTTCAAAATATTAGGTACAGTTTCTACTGAATGGGTATCACTTTCCCACCACCATGAAGTCAAAAAAAAAAAAAACCCTAGGTCAAACCACCCTAAGTCGAGGCATGTCTGTGGTCCAAAGCTTCTGAGGTTGGGCCACATGATCTCCTCCACTACTGTTGGCGTTTGTTTAGCAAAGAATGCTCATTTTTGAAGCTTCATAACTAAGACTTTCCCAGTATCTCATGTTTCTATAGGATTGTATGCAGATTTTACAATGCCTAATTTCCTGCTGATATTCTGATGAGGGAATAGCTTTCCTTCACTAGTGTGCTTGATAAGGGATGGAGATCAAGGTATCTGGTCCTTAGTCCTGCTCCTACTATATCTGATATGAAAGTGAAAGTCACACAGTCGTGTCCAACTCTTTGCAATCCCATGGACTGTACAGTCCCTGGAATTTTCCAGGCCAGCATACTGGAGTGGGTAGCCTTTCCCTTCTCCAGGGGATCTGCCCAATTCAGGGATCACATTATAGGTGGATTCTTTATCAGCTGAGCCACCAGGGAAACCCCTATATCTGATGAACTTAGACAGTTAACCTTGCCTGACCACAAAGCTAAGGGGGATGGACACTACACATAGGTTCTAAATGACAGTTTCTTATTCAGATTCAATTCATCAAGCATTTATGTTGCTCATTCATGTCCAGCTCTGTGACCCCGTGGACTGCAGCATACCAGGACTCCCTGTCCATCAACAACTCCCAGAGTTTACTCAAACTCATGTCCATCGAGTCAATGATGCCATCCAACCACCTCATCCTCTGTTGTCCCCTTCTCCTACTGCCTTCAATCTTTCCCAGCATCAGGGTCTTTTCCAATGAGTCATTCCTCACATCAGGTGGCCAAAGTATTGGAGTTTCAGCTTCAGCATCAGTTCTTCCAATCAATATTCAGGACTGATTTCCTTGAGGATTAACTGGTTTGATCTCCTTGCAGTCCAAGGGACTCTAAGGAGCCTTCTCCAACACCATAGTTCAAAAGCACCAATTCTTAAGCATTCAGCTTTATTTAGAGTCCAACTCTCACATCCATACATGACTACTGGAAAAACCATAGCTTTGACTAGATGGATCTTTGTCGGCAAAGTAATGTCTCTGCATTTTAATATGCTGCCTAGGTTGGTCATAGCTTTTCTTCCAAGAAGCAAGCATCTTTTCATTTCATGGCTGCAGTCACCAACTGCAGTGATTTTCAAGCTCCCCAAAAATAAAGTCTGTCACTGTTTCCATTGTTTCCCCATCTATTTTCCATAAAGTGATAGGATAAGATGCCATGATCTTAGTTTTCTGAATGCTGAACTGGATCTTAATGCTAAGTTTTTGAAATCTTTTCTGAATGTTGAGTTTTCTGAATGTTGAGTTGGATGCCATGATCTTAGTTCTCTAAATGGAACTTATACTATGTATCAAGTAATAGACTGGATCCTACATATTTACTAATTTTAACCTCCCTTGATCCCTCAGGCAATTCTCATCATTTGAAGTAGAGTTCTGAACAATGACTAAAGGTTTAAAACAAAGCCATGCACTCAAAAAAAGTAATAAACATATCTGGTTCACTTGGCAATAGTTTGGGGAAAAGCTTTAAATGTGGGTATCCATAGAATTACCCATGAAAATAGCCCATAGAATAGCAGTGCTTATTAAAATACTTTAATTCGTTCATTTATTCACTAAGAACACACCAGAGACTGCACCAGACTATCAGAGTACAGAAGTAACTAAAACAGTCTATGACCATGAGGATTAATAGAGTAGAAGCTGTGATTTATAAGGACAGAGGGAGACACACATGTATGTCATTAGAAACTACATTTATAAAGGTAATATAAGTAAAATTTGAGGTTCTAATATACTTCAGTTACTATATTACCTGATTAGATTATAAATTATGAGAAATGACATTTCAGTTTCTGTTCAGTATTCTATATCTTTTAGTTGGCATTTGCAAACACTCAATAATTATGTGTTCAATGACTATATGTGATCTCATTAATCCATTTTATAGCCGAGGAAATTGTACAGTAAGTGGTAGTTCTATTGGTGAAACTCAAAAATTTCTGTTAACTACCTTCTAACTCCTCTTTACAGATTCCCATAAATATATACAAGGTGAACCAACTGAGGAAAATTCACAAACATCTGACTGTATTTCCACTGGACCATGAACTATAAGACATCAAGAGGCATGTCTGTCTTGTTTATCATAATATTCTCTAGTGTGCCAAGTATGTACACACACACACACACACACACACACACACACAGAGTCTTTCAGTTTTGGCATTTGAATCAAACATGTGTTTCCTTCCAAGGATGTATTTTATACCGTTAGTGTTAGCCATAGAGAAGGCAATGGCACCCCACTCCAGTACTCTTGCCTGGAAAACCCCATGGGCCTAGGAGTCTGATGGGCTGCAGTCCTTGGGGTCTCGAAGAGTCAGACACGACTGAGCGACTTTACTTTCACTTTTCACTTTCATGTATTGGACAAGGAAATGGCAACCAACTCCAGTGCTCTTGCCTGGAGAATCCCAGGGACGGTGGAGCCTGGTGAGCTGCCATCTATGGGGTCACATAGAGTTGGATACAACTGAAGCAACTTAGCAGCAGCAGCAGTGTTAGTCAGCTCTTTTATTCGTTTGCTGAGGCTACTTGGAAAATACCATAGACTGAGTGACAAACAACTGAAATCTTATTTCTCACAGTTCTAGATACTGGAAGTCCAATATCAAGGTGTGAGCAAGGTCAGTGTCTGGTGAGAGAGCTCCTTCCCTAGTTTGCAGGTGGTCACCTTACCAGGTCCCCACAACAGCTTTCTTCCTTGCATGTACATGGATAAAGCAAACTGTGTTCTTATACGGCCACCATTTCTGCCTAATTAGGACCCCACCCTTATGATATAATTTAGACTTGCATTCAGTTCAGTTCAGTCACTCAGTCGTGTCCGACTCTTTGCAGCCCCATGAATCACAGCACGCCAGGCCTCCCTGTCCATCACCAACTCCCAGAGTTCACTCAGACTCATGTCCATCTAGTCAGTGATGCCATCCAGCCATCTCATCCTCTGTTGTCCCCTTCTCCTCCTGCCCCCAATCCCTCCCAGCATCAAAGTCTTTTCCAATGAGTCAACTCTTCACATGAGGTGGCCAAAGTACTGGAGTTTCAGCTTTAGCATAAGTCCTTCCAAAGAACACCCAGGACTGATCCCCTTTAGAATGGACTGGTTGAATCTCCTTGCAGTCCAAGGGACTCTCAAGAGTCTCCTCCAACACCTCAGTTTAAAAGCATTGATTCTTCGGCGCTCAGCTTTCTTCACAGTCCAACTCTCACATCCATACATGACTACTGGACCATAGCCTTGACTAGACGGACCTTTGTTGGCAAAGTAATATCTCTGCTTTGGAATATGCTATCTAGGTTGGTCATAACTGTCCTTCCAAGGAGTAAGCGTCTTTTAATTTCATGGCTGCAATCACTATCTGCAGTGATTTTGGAGCCTCAAAAAATAAAGTCTGACACTGGTTTCCACTGTTTCTCCATCTATTTCCCATGAAGTGATGGGACCAGATGCCATGATCTTCATTTTCTGAATGTTGAGCTTTAAGCCAACTTTTTCACTCTCCTCTTTCACTTTCATCAAGAGTCTCTTTAGTTCTTCTTCATTTTCTGCCATAAGGGTGGTGTCCTCTGCATATCTGAGGTTATTGATATTTCTCCTGGCAATCTTTTGAATCCCATTAATGTAGCCCATACAGAAGAGTGTCCTAGGCATACAGCCTGAAATAAGACTGGAAAACATATCTGGAAAAACCAGAAAACTTCCACTGCAGTAGGTTGAAAAAATGATGAATAGAATAAATGAAGTTATAAAATGTTGTGGAGACTTGGGAGGTATGACAGCACATTAGTTCAGGGCAGAGGAGTTATAAGCCATAAAGTTGAGGTCACCAGGGACTAGATGTGGAAGGATTTTGTATGATTAGCTAAGGATTTTGGACTTTATTTATCCAAAAATATGAGAGAAAACACAGAAAAGGGGAACAGAAATAAAGAAAATTGATGATAATAACCAAATTCTAAAAACCAATAATAATATCTCAAAGTCTTCTATAGAAAAAAGTTATTATTAACAGAGGACTAGAAGTAAAGGTAAGAGATAAGAATGTTTAGCACTATGTAAATCAGAGAAAATGGCTTACAGTCTTAAAAGTGCCGAAAGGAAAACACTTTTCTATTGCCAGAAAAAACACTTTTCAAAACTTAGGTAAAAATAAAGACTTTTAGACATACAAAGGCTGCAAGAATTTGTTAACAGATACAGTATACAAAAAATAAAAATTAAAGGAACTAAAGGAAGAATGGAAATGATACTAAAAGGAACGTTGTATCAACACAAAAGACTGTAGAGTGCCAAATATGGTAAATACAAATGACATTTTCTAATTTTTTTTCAAGTTTATTGTGGTAAGAAAAGTTAACATGAGATCTGCCTTCTTAAGAGAATATTCACTTTTACCATGATGTCCTTAGCCATAAAAGAAGTCTCAAATTTTAAACAACTGAAATAAAGCTGAGCATGCTCTTTGATCACAATAGAATTAAAACTAATATTATCAGAAAATAGCAAGATAACTCAAAATTGCCCACATGTGTATGAAATCAATAATACATTGCTCAAGAAACCATTTGAAGGAGAAACAAGAAGAGAAATGATAAGGTATTCCAAACTGGATGAAAATTAAAACATATCAATTTTTGAGATGTGGTTAAAGCAGGAAAAGCAAATGGTAAAGTCAATCACCTAAATTCACACATTAAAAAGCTGGATATAGAAGAGCAAATAAAAACCTAAAGTGTGCGAAAAGGCAAGAAACAAACAGTGTGCAATACACACGGTAACAGGAAGCAGATCAGTAATTGCGTGGGCTGGAGGTTGAGGGTCACTGATCACAAAGGGTCAGCAGAGGACATCTTAGCATGAGAGTTTTCCTTATTTTGATGGTAGTGGTGATTACAAGAAGGTATAGAATTATCAAAAGTCACTGAACTTTACACCTGAACTGAGTGTTTTATTGTATGTAAATTCTGCCTCATTAAATTTGATTTAAAATTTAACAAGTGCACTCAACATTTAGTGGGATCATTTTGTTAAGCATGGAAGTTGGAAATAAAAATTAATGAAAATGGCGATTCTGATTACAGCAGCTTCTAGAGATAAGATAAACATCTATTTTCCAAAGGCTGACCTAAACCAGTTTGGATAGAAAGTATAACACACTTGTCAACAACAACAACAAAAAAAACCCTGAGTAGTATGTATAATTACCCCCCTTTTCCAAACAAAAGAGATTTAAAAGTTTAATTAACCAACCCACAGTCATACAGACATTAAAGAAAGTAACAGAGACTGAAATCCCAGGCCAAGTGAGGAACAGCGTATTAGTGGCCAGATACATCATTGGCCACCACAGTTGGTGGGTTAACACAAGCAAGATCTTGTCCCCAAAATGTGTTTCCATTTGGTGAATTTAGCACTGTTCTCTTGTTTCAACTTACTTTCATTTGATTCATTCCAGTGAATCTGCATTTAGGTGTGCTTCTTTGTAATGCTTTGATGTTTAGTTTTACATTCACCACCTCCCCTCTTCCATTGTCTCCACTCACCTTGGACACTTAATTAGCAGCATATCCTGTGTCCTCCGCCTGGCATGAAGTCTCTTGGAGCCTCTTTTTCTCCACGGAGGCTCAGCCTTTCCCAGCGCAGCAGGTAGAATGCTGCGGGCAACTGGCCAGACTGCGCACACAATCTATTTAAGAGATGGAAAGAGAAGCAGGGCTCGGAAACACGTTCTCAGCCTTTATGCATTTTACAACATATGTGCCAGGCAAGTGTCCCATTGGCTGTATTATTTCAGAGGCTGAGTGTCCAGGGCAAAGTGAGACAGGGCTGCAGCGTGGAGGGCATGTACATCTTGTGTGTATCAGCCTGGTAGCAACTGCAATAATGATTTTCCTTATGAAATAGAGGTCCGCCTGAAGTTGACTAATGAGTCACAAGAGACATACTTGTGCTTGCTGCTTTTTATCCCCTTCTTCCTTCAGAAAGAGTGGATTTCACACCTACAAGAGCACCTTTCCCCAATGCAAAGGTTTGAAAACCTGCTGACCCACTTTAAAGGTTGTACACGGATTTGTGACCCGGCCCTGTCACTCAGAGGCTGAAAGATGGTGGGTAATTCACTTATCTTCTCTCAGATTCATTTTCTTTAGTGGCAAGTGAAGGAAAAGATACCAGCATCACAGGCTAGGAATGAAAAATTCAATGAGATAATGCATTCAACCTTTTACATAGGCTTTAAGAGAATTGTAACATAATTCACAATTATTGCTCTTGGTAAACATCTCATTGTTGAGATCCTTCTTACTAAACACCCTTGCTTCCTATTCAAGGGGAAAGCTTTTGAAGATCACATATAGAATTATAAAAATGTGCTAACAGGAACTTGGAATCCAAAGCTTAGTATTTTCACAAGTGAAACTGAAGTCCAAGGAAGGGAAATATTTTGCCCATAATTCTGACCTTGGTTACTCTTACCTGCTGAGATTTGACATTTGTTTGGATTCTAGGGCCTTTTGAGATCAATGAATATTATTATTGACAAGACATGTCTATACAATAGATCCCAGTGCTGTGTTTCCTATGCCACTGTTAAGAATTTTCCACAAGGCACACTTATTCCTAGACAAAATATTATGTACATGCAGAGCATGATATTAATATTTTGCACGTTTCAGATCATCCAAATTCTAGCACTAAAAACCGAATCATGAAATGTCAGGGTTGGAAGTAATTTAAAGGATAATTAGTCATTCTATCTGTACTTTATGTTTCTTTGTTTGCTGGGTACCAAGAACTCTGGAATTTCTGGTCCAGACTTTTTAACGGGCATGCCAAGAGGTACCCAAATGATAGGTGTTCGTGGGTGTGGGTTGCGGTCCATATCTTTCAAGCAAAACCTCTTACCGCTTCAGGGCTGAGAAAGAATGTGGTTCTCAGGAGCCAGTTCTCCCCAGGCCACCACTTTCCGGCACAAAAACCCAAGGCTCTGAGAGTTCGAAATCGAAACCTGGCTTTGCACATTGTTATGACATTGTATTTGTCAAGCTAGGAGGATAGATTTGAAAGTTTATTAGCTTGATTTGTAACCCTTAAATATTTAGACACATGGTATGTGGGCCACTATTTGTACTCTTATCCAGGGCCCTGCAAATGTTAGGGGCAGGCACACTGAAAGCTACACTTGAAGATTGTTTGCTGGAAATGAAGGTTTTCCAAACCATAACCCCATAAAACTAATCTAAGAAATGTGAAAAAGGTGCTCCTTTAAAAAAAAAAAAAAAAAAGACGTGATAAGTGAAAGAAGAGCAATCACACTGCTGCCTATTAGATACTCAGTCCTCTCTTGCTGGCTATAATCATGAGTACTATTACCAATTCAGTAGTAGTAGCTATCATAGCACTATTATTTTCCAGCCTTCAGAGCATATATTACTGCTTTAAATTATTATTTGTTTATGGGTTTGTTACATGTCATTCCACTAAAATATGTTATACAAGAGAGTGGGCCTTATCTGCCTTAATCACCTGTTTCCTCTGACTATAACAGATTCTTTACTGACTGAGCCACCAGGGAAGCCCCATTTAACACACAATAAGCATGAAATGGGCTCCCCAGGTGGCACAAGAGGTAAAGAATCTGCCTGCCAATGTGGGAGACACTAGAGTCACAGGTTCGATCCCTGAGTCAGGAAGATCCCCTGGAGTAGGAAATGGCACCCCACTCCAATATTCTTGCCTGGAGAATTCCATGGACAGAAAAACCTGGGAGGTTACAGTCCATGGGGCTGAAAAGAGTAGGATGTGACAGAATACACAACACAAGCTTTAAATAAACATTTTTTAAAATTCCATTAGACAGCTGATTTTAGAATACACTCAGTAACAGGCCCCAAAGATTTATAAATGCCAGCTGCTTTTACCCATGACTGGGCAGGGGAGAGTTGCAGTCACAATCACACACCACGTTATTGCCTGCCCTCCATCCTCAGGAATGGCCACAAGAGAAAATTTAAAACAAACATTCTAAAAATCAAAAAGCAGAGTCATTTTCTATGTCAGGGTCTTGCAGGCTATCTGCAGGAAGGCAATCAGGATTTTCGGGAAAGAGGATATAAGGCTTAAATAAGACTGGGTGAAGCTGCATTATCTCATTATCTCTAAGGGGAGGTCGGAGCCATATCCCCATTTAAAAGAACAAACATATGGACACCAAGTGGGGAATGGGGCACGGGAGGGGTGTTGGGATGATCTGGGAGAGTGGGATTGACACATACATTATTGATATTATGAATGAGATAGATAACTAATGAGAAGTTGCTGTATGGCACCAGGACTCAACTCAGTGCTCTGCGGTGACCTAAATGGAAAGGAAACACAAAAAAGAGAGAATATATGTATACTGATAACTGATTCATTTTGCTGTACTGTAGAAACTAACACAACATTGTAAAGCAACTATATTCCAGTAAAATTTTTAAAATAAATAAAACTGATAAAAAAATAATAAAAGAACTGTAGACTCAGAAAGGGTAATGAATTGACTCTAGGTCAAATAGCCAGTAAGAGATGGCATGGGCTTTGAATCAGGAGAGTTCAACTCCTCCTGAGCCTGAAATTCTACCACTGAACTTTCTGAGTAGAGTGTGAATTTGATAGTGTGTCTCCTTCATTCACGGAACAGCTCAAGAATTCAGTGTTTCCGAAAGAAGAGCAAAATTTCATGATTTCTAGTGGTTCCATCACTTAAACCTTGCAAAACCATGGCTTAGTAATGAAGGCCTGCTATTGAAAGCTTACCCATTCATACCACCAAATCTCTTCCAGCTTTGCTTGTATCAGGCAGTAAGCATGAGCCTCCGATACTTTTGAGGAAATACCTACATCAAGTTATATCTCTGAGTCCTCAACAGTGTAGCTCGCACATAGAGTAAGGGCTCAATTCACAAAGAGTGAATTAACTGAGAAATTACCTGGTCATCCAGTGGTTAGGCCTCATCACTTTCATTGATGAGGCCTAGGTTCAATCCCTGAGTGGAGGAACTAAGATTCTGCAAGCCTCACAGTGAGTCAGCAAAAAAAAAAAAAAAGGAGAGAGAGAGAAGAAAGAAAAGCACTGGAGCTAAGTTTTAACTTACCTCTACCACTTACTACTGGTACACTTTTAAACTTAATCGCTTTGAGCTTCCATTTTTCCAACAGAGGTAATGCTACTGAAGCAGGTTCATTTTTCCTGACTCACATCAAGCTAAATTGCTGAGACGCTGAGGCTTGCAGTTAAGGGAGGGTTTATGACAAAGGCAGCCAATCAAGGAGACAGAAGGACTCCAGATCCACTTCCCAGAAGGCAAGGTGCTTGTGGCATTTATGGGATAAGGAAAAATGCAGCAAGGCAGTCAAAGGTATGGGGAGAGCCTTTAATAAACCAAGGAGCTTAGCTTGACCTGAGGCCCTCTGAAATCAAAAGGTCAAGGAGCTGAGACTTGCACATGCCCAGTCTTAACCAACTTAGCCTAAACTAGACACAGCTGACTCCAAGTGCCTGGAAAACTCAGGCAAACATCTTATTGTTTAGGCTACCGTGCTGCTTGAAAGGCATGCAAAGTTTTGGTAGTTTTCACTCAACCTTGATGAGGGAAGGCAGGTGAAATGGATTTGGCTAATGATTACCATGGCAACCCACTCCAGTACTCTTGCCTGGAAAACCCCATGGACAGAGGAGCCTGGTAGGCTGCAATCCATGGGGTCGCTAAGAGTCGGGCACGACTGAGCGACTTCACTTTCACTTTTCACTTTCCTGCATTGGAGAAGGAAATGGCAACCCACTCCAGTATTCTTGCCCGGAGAATCCCAGAGACGAGGGAGCCTGGTGGCTGCCGTCTATGGGGTCACACAGAGTCGGACACGACTGAAGCGACTTAGCAGTAGCAGCAATGATTACCCAGTTTCAGTAATATCTACTCTACTCTGCTGGCCATTTGTAAAGAACAACTGAAATAATAATAGCAAGCACATTTATATGGCATTTCCAGGTAGCAGACAGTCTCTCAACACTTCTTATGTGGGATCTTTTTTAATCCTTTCTCAATCGTGTCCAACTCTCTGAGATCCCATGGACTGTAACCCACCAGCCTCCTCTGTCCACGGAATTTCACAGATAAGAATACTACAGTGGGTTGCCCTTTCCTACCCCAGGGGAATCCTCCCAACCCAGGGATCAAACTCAAGTCTCTTGCGTCTCCTACATTGGCAGGCATATTCTTTACCATTAGTGCTACCTGGGAAGCCCTATTTAATCCTTACAAAAGTTCTAATAGGAACACAGTGGGAGGATTTCTCATCCCTAGAAAAGTAAGACAACAGAAGTTTAAACATCTTGCCCAGGCTCACTCAGCTTATAATTGGGAAGAGCTGGATGGGAACACAGCAATCTAACCATAGGGTTTCTGGCTGTTACCCTCTCTCTCCATTGTGCAATTACATTTTGTTGATTTGTTGTTTACTTGCTAAGTCATGTCCAACTCTTTTGCAGCCCCATGGACTATAGTCCACCAGGCTCCTCTGTCCATGGGATTCTCCAGGCAAGAATACTGGAGTGGGTTGCCTTTCCTTTCTCCAGGGGATCTTCCCGACCCAGGGATCAAACCCCCATCTCCTTCATTGCAGGCAGATTCCTTACCACTGACACCTGGGAAGCCCTTTGTTGATTACAAAGCACTATTCAAAGAAGAGAACTTCTTACTCTTATCTTCTCTTTTAGAAAAGACATTTCCTCCCCTACTTTGTACATCCAATTCTTGTCCTGATTGCTCTGCAGGTTTGTTTGTATTCTGTTATCCTGTAGTCACGAAGCAGAATTTTGGTTCTGAAGACAGGACTAGACTTACTTGCCCTATACTAAGCTGGCTTGTCAGCCCTGTTAGCTGTGTAAGGTCTTGTGTTCACGTTTCCCTCTGCCCAGCCCAGCCTTGGGAGTGTAAACCAAGAGTCTCATGAATAAAAGAATGCAGAGGCCTCTGGTTGTTTATTGCTGGCTGTGCATCCTGAATCCAGTTATCCCCACCACTAGCTCTGCAGCCCCAGGAGTGGTGTGTTTAGAGCCTCATTGATTGAAACCAGCCAGATGTTTGGAAATTGAGATGTGAGCCCATGCTGCCACAAAGGAGCCTCCAGAATGTGAATTCCTGATGGTCGGCAGGGGAGGGGGAGCGAGAGGGGAGGGGCCCATAAAATGAGCAAAAGCACCGAGATGGTTATAGGCGTCTCACTTCCCCGCCTGGGCTGCTAGCTGAGCATACCTGAATTGAGTTTTAAGCTTTAGTAATGAATTTAACGCTCCCGTTTGGGAGATGGCGGTTTCAGCTTTCAGTTTAGTGGAGACAGTATTATTTTCAAGTGAAAAGTGGAGAATTGGAGAAACAGAGGTGCTTAGCTTCGAGAATGGAGCTGTTTGGGATAATGATGACTTGAGGAAATAGCGTGTTGTAGTGGAGACAGGCTGAGAATGAGGGTTCAGAACCCTAGGTCAGTCACTGGCCAGCCATGTGACCTTGAGAAGTTCCTATTTTAAACTCCCCTTTCCCCTTGGTAACATAGGAATTACACATTTATCTTAAACATTTGTGAATATAAAAGTTTATCTTTCTTATTTCTATGGTTATATTCTAAAGTCAACATAAAGGGGAGAAGGATAAGAAAAAAATAAATAAGGTGGAATTTAATTTACCGAGCAGTTAGTCATCACTTATTTACAAATATCTGGCTGTTGGATACAATTTGCCCCTTGAGCATTATGCCTCCCCCTATATTTACAGAGATGTCTTCCACATCCTTTTTTTTTCTGGAACATCCAGGTTCCCAATCTGGTTGCTTCCTTTGCACAACTCAACAGAAAACTTGAGTTATCCAGATTCAAATCCCAACTGTATTATTTTTGAGAACTGTGCAGCTGCAGGCAGTTTTCTTAACCATTCTGAGGCTCAGTTATTTCATCTGTAAAGGGGGACAGTGGTATTTATCAAACAGAGGTGTTGTGAAAATTAAATGGGGCCATATTTATAAAGGACTCGTTTCAGAGGCACTGGCAAACACTCAAAAGATGATTGCTATTAGAATCACATTATTATGACTGTTACATTTCAAATATCTGTATCTATTATCCTGATCAAATATCTAGATTATATGATGCTGGGACTTCACTGGAAACCGGTGATTATGACTTCACCTGCCAACGCAGGGGGTGATGGTTCAACCCCTGGTCTGGGAACTAAGAGCCTTCAAACCTCAAGGCCAAAACACCAAAACATAAAACAGAAGCAATATGTGATCATTTTGTTTTTAATATATTATATGGTGTCATGAACCAATATTTAATTTAAAACATTCAAGGACTTCTCTGGCAGACCAATGGAAAAGACTACATGGTTCTACTGCAAGGGGCTCAGGTTCAATCCCTGGTTGGGGAATTAAGATCCCATGTGTTGTGTGGTGTGGCAAAAAAAAAGAATTGTACTTGCATAGCACCTACAACCGGAGAAGGCAATGGCACCCCACTCCAGTACCCTTGCTTGGAAAATCCCATGGACGGAGGAGCCTGGTAGGCTGCAGTCCATGGGGTCGCGAAGAGTCGTACACGACCATGTGACTTCACTTCCACTTTTCACTTTCATGCATTGGAGAAGGAAATGGCAACCCACTCCAGTGTTCTTGCCTGGAGAATCCCAGGGACGGGGGAGCCTGGTAGACTGCCATCTATGGGGTCGCACAGAGTCGGACATGGCTGAAGCGACTTAGCAGCAGCACCTACAATCCACATGTACTCCTACCACGCAGTCTGGGGGGCAACAATCACATAAAGAAGCAGAACATAAGCCTAGACTCAGTAGCAAGGAGATTTATAAACCTACACATCGGGGGAAAGCAGATTGGGTTAACAGTGACAGATCTGAAACAGTGGAAGAGCCATGATTAAAGTTCTAAGGCTTTTTCCTCTATGCCACTCTTACTGTTCAATTGCTGAGTTGTGTCTAACTCTTAGGAACCCTCTGGCCTGCAGCACACTAGGCTTCCCTACCCTTCACTATCTCCTGGAGTTTACTCAGATTCATGACCATTGAGTCAGTGATACCATCTAACCATCTCATCCTCTGCCACCCCTTTCTCCTCCTATCCTCAGTCTTTCCCAGGATCAGGGTCTTTTCCACTGAGTCAGCTCTTCTTAACAGGTGGCCAAAATATTGGAGCTTCAGCTTCAGCATCAGTCTTTGCAATGAATATTCAGGGTTGATTTCATTTGTGATAGTTTTTCTATAAAGTTAAATTTGTGATAGTAACATTAAAATCTTTTTAAAGAGAAATGAGGGAAAAAAAAGAAGCAGAACATGTTACCATCAGGTAGACTGAGCCTCAGAGAGATTAAGTGACCCATGGAATCTTGGACCACAAGCCAGGGGCAGCCTAAGAACCTGAAGGCTGGAAATGCCTCCTGGTTTAGCCAATAAGCAGAAGGAACAGACATGACTTAAAAATTTGTCAACCAAAGCCTAATGTGATGCTGCCCTACTTTTTCTGTCTCTTTTCCCACTATGTTCTCAGCTTGTGTCCAGCCTAAGCCTCAGTGTCTGGAATACTTGGAGATCCCACAACACACTCTGCTCTTCCATCCCTCCAAACTCTTCCCAGGCTGTTACCCAAGCCCAGGAAGGTTTTTCACAGGCATCTTGGCTGTAGCCCGTCTAGGCAGCTCCTCCCTGTGATTCTACGAGTGGTCAGTCAGTCCACTTCACTCATAGTTATCATATTACATGGATAATGATAAGAATAAAGGAGACTATTTTCTGACCTCTTTCAGTTCAGTTGCTCAGTCGTGTCTGACTCTTTGAGAACCCACAGACTGCAGCACGCCAGGCCTCCCTGTCCATCACCAACTTGGAGTCATATGAATTATAATTCTTAAGTTCCTAAGAGGCAGGTAATTATTAGCATCCTTCTTCGATATGCAACCAAACAGGATTGCAGATGTAGGAGAAATCTACTAAGGTCACATAAATGGTCCACAGACCATTCATTTGCATAAACTGACTTTCAAAAGAGGGAAGACCCTGTGAGAGTCATTTTCAAGGCCTTAGATGCTGAGTACCATGGAGGTGTTACATTCAATAAAGGCTGAATGCAAAGACCAAGGCTGTTGCTGATGTTTTGCTGTTTCTCTATCTAGTCTCAGCCAGACCTTCCCTCTCCCCACACTAAGTGCATCTCCAGCATCTCCTATTACCACATTCAATAAGCAAAGCTTTTCTAAGGATCAGCTGTATCTTACCCTTCACCAGTGCAACCAAGTAAAAAGAAAAACCTTCCCGAATACACAGTGCCCAGTGAGAGATGGCTGATGCTCAGCCCTGTGGGTTTGAGACAGATGTGAATTATAATCCAAGCTCTATCCTTTACCACAATCTTTTAAACACGTATGCTTCATATACATCATCACTTCAGGTCCTCTTGCCAAAGAGCAGAGATAGGTTTTATTCCTGAGGATCAAAGTGGTTCAGTGACCTGCTAAAATTCAAACCCAGGTCTGAGATTCTAAAGCCCTCATCTTAACCACCATACTACATACCTCTGGGACCACTCTGAAGATCCAAACACAAGTAAATCCTGTTAAAGAGCAATGCAGGAGACCTGGGTTCGATCCCTGGCTTGGAAAGTCCCCCTCAGGAATTTCATGGACAGGGGAGCCTGGTGAGCTACAGTTCATGAGGTTGCAAAGAGTTTTAGAAAAGAATGAAAATAAGGAAATCAGTCATCATTTTTCATGGACACTAGATCTATATGGCAGAAAAATTCGAGATCAAAACATCTATCAGCTTCAATTAGCCCCATATTGAAACTGAGGTTCAGAAAGTAGACATGATTTTGCCAACCTCAAGCATTTTTTTAGCTGCATATATAATGGGAGAACCAGATGTGCTGGACTTCTTGAACTTATTTACCTTCAAGTCTTCCACTATTAAATTAATATTGTGAAATTGCCCAGTGGGCTAGCCAAAGGTGAAATCAGAAATGGAAGAACCGCTTAATGGAGACAGTCTTCATGGTTTACCCAAGTTTATCTAATAATATAAATTTCTGAAATTCCCTTGGTAATTCTCGCATTATATTAAGCACTTTAGGCAATAAATAAATGCAAAGCATAGCCCTTACCCTCAAAAAGCTTATACTTTGTTGGGAGAGAGAAGATTTAAGCATGAAATATCACAAACACCACTATTAAAACAGCATACAATTATGGTGGTTGAAATAGCTCTCAGATACAATTCCACAAAATCTTGTTTGGATGCAGACAAAATCCAGCAGAGACAAAAGTCAGAATATGGTAATCAATGAAATTTTCATTAAAAAGGAGAGATAGAGATCAGCATTGACATATAAGGATCATTTCTTTTGGCTGGAAAGGAAACAGGTTTCAAAGTTAGAAAGAAATAGAGAGAGGTGGTATTTCCTGCTGTAAAATTCTTTGCACTGAAAAATGAGAGTTTACCTTAGTTAAGACTTCTAGTTGCAAGGAAGGGAAGAACTCTTTGTGTTTCCTCAAGGAAAAGGGGTTTATTCTAGGGGGTACATATAAACATAATGAATAAAATAATAATAGTAAAAAGGCACAAAATTATCAAGCTATACTTCAGGAATTATGCAACAAACTGTATCTGCAATCCCACAGGATCAGTGGCACTGTTAGTTTCCACTATGTTTCACTGTGGCAAAACTGAGGCCCAGAAAATTTAAATGAGTTACTCAAGGTCCCACAGCAATTTAAATTTGAGCCGACTCATTGGAAAAGGCCCTGATGCTGGGAAAGATTGAAGGCAGGAGGAGAAGGGGAAGACAGAGGATGAATGAGATAGTTAGATGGCATCACCGAATCAATGGACATGAGTTTGAGCAAACTCCAGGAGATGGTGAGGGACAGGGAAGCCTGGTGGGCTGCAGCCCATGGGGTCACAAAGTCAAACACGACTTAGCAACTGAACAAGTGTAACTTCAGAGTCTTCACGTCTAAATCTGTGTGCTAAATAATCTGGAATTTGTCCCTAAAGTAATTCTGTGTGCGTTTGTATGCACACATATACTCACTCACGCATGTGTCTCAAGATTCTCACAAAGTGTCAATCATAACACCTCTCCTGGCTTTCTCCAGTCTCTTCTGTTGAACCCAACTACTGCCAGCTCTGCCATAATGTCAGTGTATTTAGGAACCACACCCTCTGCCTCAATCCTGAACTGACCTGGTTTTTGGGTTCAGCTTCCAAGTGAGTCAGTCCCGTCCATCATTTTCCTATTCATCGGTTCCCTCATGCAGGCTCAAGGTCACTGGCCTCCTGATCTGCTTTTCAGTGGGATGCTCAGCCTTGTTGTCAATAGGTTGTGGCTTGGATGTAGCAGACACATGTTCCAGTGCCAATCTAACCAGCGCTTGGGACACAGCAGCATCCTGTTAAGGGATGAGGTCAACAGTGTAGGTGGCCACCTTCAGTAAAGTATTTGTTTTCACTCACTAGAGTTCTCTTTTTTCCAAAGCAGGATTTTAGAGATGGAAGCATCTTGGATCCATCCCCACTTTCCATATGAGCATATTAAGGTCAAGGAAGACAGCCTGCAGCCTCAACCCCAGATGAGCTCACAAATTAAAGGAAAAGCCAAGAGCAGAAGCCTAGTGTCTTTGACCTACAGTCTAGCTCCCTTTTCCTCATGGCACTTGGAAATCTAAAGTGCACATTAGAGACTCCTCTGGTGGCCCAGTGATTAAGACTTTGCCTTCCAATGCAGGGGGTGTGGGTTCGATCCCTGGCCAGGGAGCTAAGATCCTCTCAGTCAAAAAAAACAGAAGCAATATTATAACAAATTCATTATTTTAAAATGCTTGACTTAAAAAAAATTTTTTTTAATTAAAAAATAAAATACCCATTAAAGTACAAAAACCTCAAAAAGGACTTCTGTCTCATGGCTCCACTTTCTCTCAGGGCATCATGTGACTTTGAAGGAGCTAGGGGTCAAAAGAGCTGTTTGATTCTAATTGTCTCAATAAATTTTAAAGATGTTATTACATTGTAGTCATTAAGAACTGGTAAGAGTAGATGCAATATGATAAGATCAAGGCCATGAAGCTTAATTGTCCTTAGCTGATTGTCACACTCATATTTTTTTTCTTTTTTTCTTTCTTAAGAAAGAACAATGCTTCCCTGGACTCTAAAGCATCTGGGTCCAACAGCACTTTATATTTCCTGCCATAAAATTCCTGGGCCGGGGCAGCTGCCAGCTACAGTGAGGACTGCACAAATAAACACTGGAGTTCTGATCCCTACAGCACAGCCAGGCCAGCCTGCCAGCCTGAGAGAGAGGAGGAATGGATTCCCGTGCAAAGAAATGTGACCTTTCACACACTTTGAAATACTCTCTCTGTTCTTATTATTGTCTGACATCTTTCTTTCCCTTTCTTCCTCCCTTCCTTCCCTCTTTCCTTTCTTTGGAGCAGAGTTAAAAGAAAAATACTTGATTGTAAAAACCATTGGTTTGAAAAGACCCTGATGCTGGGAAAGATTGAAGACAGGAGGAGAAGGGGACCACAGGGGATGAGATGGCTGGATGGCATCACTGACTCAATGGACATGGGTTAGGGTGGACTCCGGGAGTTGGTGATGGACAGGGAGGCCTGGTGTGCTGCGGTCCATGGGGTCTCAAAGAGTCAGACTCGACTGAGTGACTGAACTGAACTGAACTGAAAAACCATCACCTATAGTTTACAGTGGAATTTTGTGAACCTAGGACTCCACTTGATGAATAAAGCATATTAAAACAATACCATATATATAATGTCTACTATATACAAGAACTGGATCTGGTACTTTACTGAAGTCATCTTCCTTAATTCTACCTCACAAGGTGGTCATGACTCTTCCTGTGATACAGAGGAGGACACTGCATCTTAGAAAAGTTCTTCAATTATTTCCATCTATCATATGGCTACGGAATGGTAGGATCTATTTTGCAGCAGAAATGAAGGATCCATTTAATGATCCATGGGTTGATTTTTCAAACTCCTAAATTATCCACAAATGCAAATTTCAATGTTGGCAAAATCTTCTTAATTTCAAAGGTTCCAGGAAGGATAGATCCACGATCTATTCAGATTTTTCCTAAGTTTATTGTAAAACAGCAAATCTCTCCTCATTAATGTTAAACCGAATGTGTGTGCATGTGCTCAGTTGTGTCCAACTCTTTGCAACCCTATGGACTGTAGCCCCCCAGGCTCCTCTGTCCATAGAATTTTCCAGGCAAGAATACTGGAGTGGGTTGCCATTTCCTTATCCAGGGGATCTTCTCAACCCAAGAATCAAACCTGTGTCTTCTGCACTGGCAAGTGGATTCTTTACCACTATATCACCTGGGTTATATTCTCCCCCAAATCCTATACCCTCTTTGTAATCCATCATGAGTCAACATTTGTCATTCCAAGTTCAGTGCATTTTGCTGACAGTGCTATTGCTGTGTCTCTTGGCTCCATGACAATTCAAGTAGCAGTAGAGATGGGAAGAAGGGTTTCTGATATTATCATGGCAATGGCCCAGGTCTCCTTTTGTACTCCAAGGATTTCCACACACTCTGTGCTTTGGTGAAGCAAGCTACCTAAATGTTACATAGCAGGGCAACTGTTTTGTAACAAGACATTAAGGAAAATATCCGCCATATTGTAATATAACAATACAAAGTAGTAAGCAGGGACAACAAAATAAAAAACAAATGGAGAGTCTATCCATTATGCAAATGCATGGTCATTCAAAGTCATTCAAAGTTAGTATTGCTTATTAGAGATAAATCAGATACTAAAAGCAGAGATTTCTGAATTCTCTCGTCTCATGTGATATTAAACTCTATATATGTTTCTGGTAGCATCAAGCCCCGCCAAGCTTATCTTAAGCATCCTTTACAGAGGGTAGTAAGAGTCAAGGAAATTCAAGCCACATGGAGAGCCATGTAACAGATCATGTCTGAGCAAAGGAGGGCCAATGACCAAAGTCTGAGGCAGAAATGAGAGATAAAGACTGGCTGGGGTGGGCAGAATGTAGGGGAGAGAGACCAGAAGCTTACCAGGGAGGCCCTGAAAACATGCTGGGGCAAAAATACCCCATCTGAAAACCTCTGAGGCTGGGCCATGCTGCTAGTGTCTTGGTTCTTAAGTCAGTGTCCTGATGAACATGCATAATTATCTGCTTAGTTGTATGCTTCCTCTCCAAAGACTGGCATCCTCTAAGACCAGAACTATCTCTGTTTGCTTCTGTGTTGCCAGCACCCATAGGGTACATGGGACCTCGTAGCTGCTCAAAAATATTAGGAAAGAAATACAGAGCTTTGGGCTCCACCACACTCTAGAATGCCTGGGATCCAGAAAGAGACATTCTCTGCATCTCTCAAGTAGTTATCTAAATGAGACTATTTTAAAATAGATAACTATCGGGAAGCTGTTGTATAACACAGGGAACCCAGCCTGGAGCTCTGTGACGACCTAGAGGGCTAGAATGGGAGTGAGGGAGGCTTAAGAGGTAGAGGGTGTGTGTGTGTGTGTGTGTGTGTGTGTGTGTATAAAATTATGATGGGTCTGCATTGATGTGCACCAGAGACCACCACAACATTGTAAAGCAATTATCCTCCAATAAAAAAAAAATGAGAATATTTAATGCAAAGTCTATCCCTGGCAGCATCATCTCCTTGAGCAATGCCTTTTCCCCAAAGAAACTAACTTGCCCATTCCAACTATTTGGTGCTTCTCAAATATAATGTATCACACTTTGTGCAAGACACTGTCTTTGAGAAATAGAGTCAATATGGGCTGATTATGTTATGTTCCCAAATTAGCAGTCTAGGTAGTACCCCCGCCACAGCTTTGGGAGCCCCCTTCAGACTGAAAGTCTAGGGGTTAAAAAAAAAACCTTGTGGCTGAAATAAAAGTGTCTACAAAATGTGCTGCAGTTGCACCAAGGAAATATATTTCATATTCTTCTCTCGATTAGCATTCTAATGGTTTCTGACTCAGGTCTAACAGCTTGGAGAGAATATTACAGGCAATTGTGTAAATAATACAGGTTTTTTTTTCAGTGTGTCCAAATGTATAATTAAATGGATAATGTTACAGCTCCCCAAACCCACTAAGGCCTGCTGCCTAAATGGAGAGCTTTGGAAATTTCATCCCAATACATGGTTACATGATACATTGCTTTTATGGCCCGCTGGGCAAATGACTAGTGGTTTGGAAAGGGTCTGAATGCATATTTATAGTAGAGAACACAATGATATTCAGAGGGCCAGTAAAATCGTTCTAGTAAATAACATGAATTATACAAAAGCATCTCTTTATGTATCTGAACTTTTCGGATGCAGGATGCGTGTCAGCACAGACACACTTCAGCTCCTTAATGTTTGAAGGTAACTCTGGCTCCAAATTCTATGCAATCAGAGGTCAGGGTTAACCAGATTGGAAGGAGAAATTCTATTTTCTGAAGTCCTTCTGCTACGGTCAATGTCTTCTAGAATTCTCAGGGGATGTAGCTTCCGTTATCAGTAAAACAGGCTCAGTCTTGAACCCAAGCCTGTGTGTCTGTGTGCACCCTTTTGCTCATGTCTCACAGAAACCTACAACAATGAGGACCAATCAGTGAGACTTTCGTTTGAGACTGAAGGTCATATGCGAGAATGGGGCTCTGTGTGTGAACTGTGCTCAGCACAGAATCCAAAGCTTTGATACTAACCCTTCTGTACCAGCTGTGCAACCTCACAGAAGCCCCCTCACCTCTCTGAACCTCAGCTTCTTAATCTACAAACAAAGTATAATTCCATCTTCCCTCCCCACCTCACAGTTTTATTACAATGATCGAATGAGGTGATATACTTGAACACAGATAACTCCTAATGAGCAACGTCAACCCATGGTAAGCAACTTATGAAATAAGAGTGTTTTATTCATGACCTCACTTATTCGACACATTTTTTGGACACGATAATAGGTGAAGACTTAATGGACATGGGTTTGAGCAAACTCCAGTAGATGATGGAGGAGAGGGAAGCCTGCAGTCCACGGGGTCTCAAAGAGGCAGACATGACATAGTGACTGAACCACCACCACCACCACCACCACCATAGGTGAAGGGGTGTACTAGGATGTGGGGATAAAACAACAGCAAAGAGGTAAGTCTCTACCCTCCAGGAGAAGTTTACAGTTTAGTGGAAAAGAAAAATAATTGAACACAATGTAACATGTCTTATGGGCTTCCCTGCTGGCTCAGTGGTAAAGAACCCGCCTGCCAAGCAAGAGTTTGAGGGTTTGATCCCTGGGTCAGGAAGATCCCCTGGAGTAGGAAATGGCAACCCACTCCAGTATTCTTACCTGGAGAATCCCATGGACAGAGGAGCCTGGGGTCACAAGGAGTCGGACATGATTTAGTGACTAAATGATAGCAACAACAAGTGTTATAATTGGGGAACTTTGTAATTTTTTTAAAAAGGCAGTCTTGGGTAGAAATGAAGTATCTATTTCAGTCCTGGGGATGGGAGTGAGGCTGGTATTGGGGATTGGTAAGGAAAGTTTCAAGAAAGATATGACAGATCAATAGGCAGTAGGTTTTTGATGTTAGAAGGGAAAGGAACGGACATAAGAGCTGAGACGTTAGCTGAGCTGAGACGTTAGCATGTGGAAGGTTTGGGCAAAGGAAAGCTGTGGGCTGGTTGCCAGGAGAGAAGCAGATGTGACAAGTAGTGGAAATCTTGGGAGACGTGAGCACGGGGACATCCCCCAGCAGTGCTCCTGGGTCCCCAGGGGCCCTTACCACCCTTGAGAACTTTTCTCCAGGACAATTGCAGGCTGCCTTCTCGAAGCCTGGGGGTCTGCAGCTGCCTCTCATCAGCTGGGCAACATGACCCTTCCTGGGTAATGCCCCCTCCACAGGCTCTTCAGAGGTTAGAGAAGGTTCCATTTCAAACACACTTGAAGTGTAACATAAGAAGTACCCCCACCTGGGTAAAGGAGAGCCACAAACACCATGCATTTCCTAGATTAATCCCTAGGTCTTTTTCAAACTGAGAGCACTGCCCATTAGTGGGTCTGGAAATCGAAGTAGAGGGCTTTGATCAGCAGCACTTTAAATAGGATATAGAGCAGACTAGGATAGAATAGGATGAAATAGAAGAGAAAAGAATGGGGAAATGGAGCGTTTAGTTCTAGAAGAGGGCATTATATCATGAAATACTTGATTCCAATTGTACACATTTGCATGCATGTGTGCACTTGTAAGGCACAATGTATGTCTTGCTGTGAGTCTTTATCACAAAAATTTAGGAAACGCTGCTTTAGCTGAAAGAGAGTGTGAAGCATGCCCAATCAGTGACTGATGAACACTGTTAGTAGATGCTTTACATCCAAAAAAAAAAAAAAAGTGAAGCTAACAAGCTTTTGTTCTAACAACCAACTAAACTGTGTTTTTTAAGAAGGCAAACACCTAAATGCAGGCATATAATTAAAATTGATATTATACCATGAGAAATGAGGTGTCTTCTCAGCGAATAAACAGAAATTGCCTAAGATCCTTGGCTGTGTGACACAGGAAGCCACAGGAGGTAATGGCAAGTGTATGAACAGGCTCCATATGTATGATGCTTGAGTGTGATTTGGTGTTTATTATTGATCAAACATTTATGTTCTCAAGAATGACTATAACTTCTATTAGTACCTTAGCATTTTTTAAAGTTTCTGAGGCCAAACAAGTATGGGAAATTCTGCCATAGTTATTTTATATTTAGGAAGGACCCAAGTGAATACTGAACCATCTTATTTTTAGATGAGATTTACACCTTGGCCTTGCTAAATAATAACAAAACAGCTATTGGGTGTTGAGAAAATATCATATGCCTGTTGCTTGACTGACATGATCTTATTTTCCACAGGAACTTCATAAGATAGATAATATTTTCTTCAAATTACAGATGGGAGAAGATTAGAGTTTGGGAGATCAAATTATTAAAATAACAAAAAAAGAGCACATTTTTCCATGTGCACAATTAATAAATGGTGGAACAGGGACCCCCAACCCAGATTTGTGAAATGCCAAGCCTATGATTTGGGGTGCTGGGGCGGGGGTCCCATTCCTCTTTGGCCCATTGCCACAGAGAAGCACACATCTTTCCTGCCTCACCCTGGTCTTTCCCTTTGCCCCATATTCATCGTTCATTACAGGAAAAGGAAATTTACATGAGGAAAGTCTAAAATCCACCAAACCATTGTTTTTTTAACCAAAAGTAGGGTCATATTATCAACAAGGTCGTGTAGCCCTTACTCTCATACACTTCATTCTATTAAAGGCTGCGAATGGACTTCCGTCGTGGTCCGGTAGTTAAGAATCCCCCCGCCAATGCAGGAGACATGGAGTTAATCCCTGGTCCGGGAAGATCCCACATGCTGTGCAGCAGCTAAGCCCACAACTACTGACGCCTGTGTGCTAGAGCCTGTGCCCCACAGCAAGAGAAGCCACCGCGGGGAGGAGCCCACACACCACAGCTAGAGAGTAGTCCCTGCTCGCTGCCGCTAGAGAAAGCCCGCACATGGCAATGGAGACCCAGCTCGCCAAAAATAAACAGACACATAAAATTAAACTTAAAAAGGCCATAGTGAAAGTGAAAGCTGCTCCGTCATGTCCGACTCTTTGCAACCCCATAGTCTATACAGTCCATGGGATTCTCCAGGCCAGAATACTGCAGTCGGTGGCTTTTCCCTTCTGCAAGGGATCTTCCCAACTGAGGGACCGAACCCAGGTCTCCCTCATTGCAGGTGGATTCTTTACCAGCTGAGCCATGAGGGAAGCTCAAGAATACTGGAGCGGGTAGCCTATCCCTTCTCCAGCAGATCTTCCTGACCCGGGAATCAAACTGGGGTCTCCTGCATTGTAGGCAGATTCTTTACCAACTGAGCTATCAGAGAAGCCCCTAAAAAGGCTATAGCTGTTGAAAAAAAAGAATATGAGTATAAGCCATGCCATAGTTCCTCCATGAGGGCTAACTAACAGCACACAGACCCTATTTTTCAGATCTAAGTGTTCCCAAAGCAGATTCTAAAGTTAATTTTAGACAATACAATAGGAAGCCCAGTTTGGGGTTTGTCAGTCACAAACTGTACTGAAAAGCCTTGACTTTTCAGAGTGATGAAACTGCTTTCATCAAGCAGACTGTTGCATTCCTTTTTACCTCTGTGGAACTCTGTATTCTCTACCAGTCAGTGGAAACAATGTCAGACTTTGTTTTTGGGGGGCTCCAAAATCACTGCAGATGGTGACTGCAGCCATGAAATTAAAAGACGCTTACTCCTTGGAAGGAAAGTTATGACCAACCTAGATAGCATATTCAAAAGCAGAGATATTACTTTTCCAACAAAGGTACATCTAGTCAAGGCTATGGTTTTTCCAGTGGTCATGTATGGATGTGAAAGTTGGACTGTGAAGAAAGCTGAGTGCTGAAGAATTGATGGTTTTGAACTGTGGTGTTGGAGAAGACTCTTGAGAGTCCCTTGCACTGCAAGGAGATCCAACCATTCCATCCTAAAGGAGATCAGTCCTGGGTGTTCACTGGAAGGACTGATGCTAAAGCTGAAACTCCAATACATTGGCCACCTCATGCGAAGAGTTGACTCATTGGAAAAGACCCTGATTCTGGGAGGGATTGGGGGCAGGAGGAGAAAGGGATGACAGAGGATGAGATGGCTGGATGGCATCACCGACTCGATGGACATGAGTTTGAGTGAACTCCTGGAGTTGGTGATGGACAGATAGGCCTGGCATGCTGCAATTCATGGGGTCACAAAGAGTCGGACACAACTGAGCGACTGAACTGAATGACCAGTCAGAAACCAGGAATATAGCAGTAAGGATGCCCCAAATATCCAACAAACATCTTCGATGATCATCCTGAGATTTTACAACCTGTCAGTTTTCAGAACACTCCCAACACATGCCCTAGTCGTAGTGAACTAGCTTTGAGCCAATGTCTTTGGAGATTCAAAACATTCTAGAGTGGTATGGGGAGGGAGGAGGGAGGGGGATTCAGGATGGGGAACACATGTATACCTGTGGTGGATTCATTTTGATATTTGGCAAAACTAATACAATTATGTAAAGTTTAAAAATAAAATAAAATTTAAAAAAAAGAAAAGAAAAATTAACAAAGGATCAAAGTAAAAAAAAAAAAAATTCTAGAAATAATTTGATCATTTAAAAGAGAACAAAACTACATATAATCACATTGCTTTTCTTAATCTATCTTAAATTACATTGCTTTTCTTTAATATATCTTTCTGAAAAAATATATGTCCACAGGTTACAACCAAGTGGGAACAGAGCATATAACACAATCTGCTTATATTACAGACACAGAAACTGAGGTTATAAGTGGGATACGACTGGAAAAGCGTCACCAGGTTTTAACATTTCAGTTCTTGGGTCTCCTTACCTTCGTCCCTATAGTGTATTTGGCTTTGCTGTAGACTAGTTTGAAAACAACTCACTTCTTGCAAAATCCAGCTTACGCCTCAGAGAAACAGGGTAGGTGGCTGGGTAAAATAAGAATACAATGTGAACCTTTAGTCCAACAAGTTACATCATTCAAAGACTTCCTGAAGACATGAAGACTGGAGATAGTAAAATGTCCTACCAAAAAAAACACACAAATGTTCTGAGAGAATTTGTACATCTTTAGTACATTTTGAAAGAAGCCCCCAAGCAAAAGCAGAATAGGAACAAAAGGAGGCTGAAGCAAGGATGAAATAAAATGCTATTTAAATGAACAGGACTTGATTCTAATTAAATCCCTACAAGATGGCCCAATTCAAATTCTCCCAGAGCAGTCTGTAGCCTTCTGCATAGCAGGTTCCTCCAGGGAGGCCAAGGGTGTTATTTATGGGTCCTCTATGCTCCCATATTACTGAGAACAGGGGATTTAAAAAAAAAAAAAAAAGAAAGAAAGGGGAAAGATAGCATGGAGGGAGCATTGCTATATTTCCTAAATATTTTGATACAGTAAGTCTGCTACATAAGAATGAGTTCCCTTCTGAGCACTCATTAGTCCAATTCACACGTAAGTCCAACAAAGTTAGCGTAGGTACCCAATTAACACCCTCGACTATCAATTGCCACTTTTATGCCTGCTTCCAAACATCCTAGGCTTGAAATAAAGACACTGTCCTACCATGCTCTATACAATACTGTAATTCTAAGTACACAAAAGCATAACCACTCCTAGAGGACGAACACCCATAACAATGTAGGCCAGACATGTGAACGAACTTAAATGATTGGACATGCAATTGTACAGTTTCACATCTTTGAAAGTTTGAGCTTAAAGCTTCATATGTAGGAGACTTGCTATAATCCAAATTACTATCTCACTCTTCAGTGTATATGTAGGAGATAAACTCCCTAAAACATGAGATGTTAAAATCCACAATCTGTTCATAATACCATGGGTACCATAATTTTGCAACAACTTCAAATAAAACCTACACCCACTGGCTTGTGTTCTCCTAATGTGATGTTCAAAGGTCTGCCTTCCCACGCTTTTTTCCTCAGCTGCCTTTGAGAGCCTGTACATGCACGTTCCTGACATCCTCCTCCTTCTGAAACACCCAAAAGCCCTTGAACCCAACTAGTCCAGTCTTCTCATTTTACTGATTAGCAAACAGTCCCAGAAAACCACAGGTCAGATAACACATAACCAGGAGCAGAGCTGGGAAGAGAGAAATGATTCTGCTTTTCTGTGTTCTCTGCAACTTACTAGTCAACTGCTTAATCAGACTTCTTCTTGATATGGAGTTAAGAGTTGGCTCTGAATTGATCCTTTATTTCTAGTGATTCCTAGTGTTTTGATAGTTTCATATCACTCCAAAAATAGGAACATAATTCTAGATGTGGTTGCCATAGTTCATATCGTGATCAAATTCAGAGGAGAATATTTAAATAGAGGAAGCCTCTGGATGATGGAAACAACTGGCCAGTCGTTTATACAAAGTAAAAAAAAGCATCAGTGTGCTTGACTGATGGAGACCTGTGTTTGTTGGAATAAAGTTTGGAGTGATGCTGGCTAACTGACCATGGGAAGGAAAGTTACCATGACAACTGGCAACAATCACTAGGGTCTTCAGATAAGAAGCTGAATTCTACTCCTTCTCCTGCTTCTCTTCCCCCCTCCTCTTCCTCTTCCTTTTCAAGAGATTCATTTCAGCTTAAGCATGGTTGGGCCTGAATTTCAGAATGGTGAGTCCTGATTCAGAAAGTTGGGAAAGCAATTGAAAAGTGAATAAATGTTTTTACAACTTGTAAGTGATCGATTTTATCTTTCTACTTGGAATTTCTGAATGGTCTGGCTCAGGCTGCTGGTCTGTGTCTTTTCTCCTCAGGCCTTGCTTAAACAAAAGAAAACCACAAATAACATTGAGTTCTGTGCTCCTGAATGAAGTACACTCACTTCATCCCCCACCTTCCATTAAATGCCCCATAACTACTCATCTGTGCAATCGTAGCAGGTGTCTTGCAGGCCAAAAATACCCTAATATTTCAGGTGTTCAAGAATGGAGAGACCAAACCAGAAAAAAAAAATGCAAGGGAGACCCTGGCACCTCCCTGTGGCTGAAGAAGTCTGTTAACAGGAGGTTCCACCTGGCAGGGGGCGATGGCTGCTTACCTAGCAGGTGCAAGATCACAGATATACACACACACTTGCAGAAGCTCTACATATTCCATCTGGCCTGGGTTCCCCCATTCTTGTTATTTCTGTTAATGATCAGATACCCGCCCTCTGACTACACTCTGAGAAGTTACAGGATGGGGACCAAGCAACACATCAGGCTCAGGTCTTTGGTTTCAAGAGCTTTTCATTGCACACATGCACGCTGGTGTTACCATCAAAGGACTATGGTCTTGTCACCATCAGAAGGTGCACTGAGGCTTGCATTATTGAACAAGATAGCATCAAGTGTTTTTTTGGTGTCTTTGTTTTAGGTACATCTCTTATTAGATAGACTTTATCCCCAAAGAATCATAAACTCTAGAGATAAGAGGCAGGTGTTCACTAACGAGCTGCATAGAATAACTAGAACAATACAACTTTATGACAAATTACAAATAAACACATTCAAAGCCTCAAACCATGTGAGAAAATATGACTTTCAACATGAAGTAATTAGAGTGCTTTACTTAAAGGATGGAATTCACTGAACTGGAAACTGGCCATTAACTAGGTAGTTAAACAAAAATGGTTTTTTCCTCTTATTTTTTAATATTTGGTCCTAATCTTTTTGCCTCCTCCCCAAATAAACAAACAAAAAAATCTTATTCTGACCCTTGGGCAAATGAACCAGTCCAGAAAGCCAAGTATTATATTTATTTTAATAACTGTAGCTTTCAATTTCAAACTGTTTTGTCCCTAATGGACATAATTCTTAAGACACACACACACACATACATACACCCACACACATCCCTTTTTGCTGAACAAGGAGACACAATTTAACTTGCCTGAATACCATCTAGTTTTGACTAATGAGTAAACTGGTTATACAATATTGGCTTGCTGTTGAAACAAGATCTCAGGCTATTGTTTACTGTGTGTGGTACATGGATGCTTCAGGTATAGTATCTATAATCTTTACAGTAATGCTGTTAGGTATCTCATTATTCCCATTTCCTGCTGAGTAAACAAGCTCAAGCTCAAAGAGATAGGTTGGGGAGCATTGCAAAACTTTTTGGTGATGGAGCCAGAATCTGGCTACCAAGTTTGGTTCTTTCTATCACTACAAGAAAAGGAAGTGAAGAGAAGGGAGGAGGTAAGATGAAGCAGGATCAGAGGCTCAGGTGGGCTGCTCTCTGCACTACTGTTGCTGAGGTTCAGGGTTTGTATAGTGTGACGATCTGAATGTGTCAGTGGCTCTGAAACCCTTGTCCTCAGGACATTCGATATGAGTTCTATTTTTCTTTTATCCTCCACTTTTCTCAAAGCCTGTTCCCTTTCATGGCTTGCTAAACCTCCTTGTACATTTGCTCAGTGAAGTGAAAGTCGCTCAGTCGTGTCCAACTGTTTGCAAACCCTTGGACTATACAGTCCATGGATTTCTCCAGGCCAGAATACTAGAGTGGGTAGCCTTTCCCTTCCCCAGAGGATCTTCCCAACCCAGGGATCAAACCCAGGTCTCCGCATTGCAGGTGGATTCTTTACCAGCTGAGCCACAAAGGAAGCCCAACATTTGCTCAAAATTAAGTCAAAAGCAGCCTCGTCTTTTACATCTGCTCCATGCAATCTGAGCAGGAATCTCTGCACTAGAGCATTGCAGGGCACAAATGGCTCAAAACCACGTACAAGTCACTAACCTAATCATTTCACTTGTGAAAATTTGCTTTAAGAAGCTAAAGAGGAGCACCAGTCACCATTTTACAGTATTTTATGATAGTGATGTGGAAAAGGGATATCATGATTTATGTAAATTGACTATGTAATGTTGATTTAAGCTGTCAAACAAAAATATATTGTGTAATCTGTCCAAGGTCAAATCATACCATTGCCTTCCTCGGAACATGCCAAGAGGTTTTCTGAGATTTTTAGAAATTATAAACCTTCACTGCAAGAAATTCTATCTAAACTGAATCATTGATTTCCTTACATTCTTTTTTTTTTTTTTTTTTTGCTTTCCTTCTCCTCTTCCTTCCTCTAAGACCAATTTGCTAACAGGAAATAGTGTTTTAGGGACAACAACAAATCTATCACAATAACTATCATCATATATAATTGCATCTAATATCCTGCATCCCTTTTCCCAACTCCAAAAATAAAACAGAAATAAAGATGACACTTCATAAGTGTTCTAAAATTAGACAGTGATGATGATTGCATAATTTGAATATATTAAATATACTAAAATAAGCATTGAATTGTGCACTTTCAGTAGGAAGATTGCATGATATGTGAATTACATCTCAATAAAGTCATTATCAAAACAAACAAATTTTTTAAAAATTCCTTTAATCTGGTAGCCCCATATCTATGTCAATATAGGTATTAAGTCTTTGGAATAAAGGACACCAAAACTGAGGAGTTCCAAAGAAAATGGGAGGGAAGTGAAGGGGATAAAAAAAAAAAGAACTTAACAAGGAAAAATGAGGAGAGAGAACTGAAAATGAGCAGAACAACTTGATGGGTGATAACAAAAGTTTAAAGATTTTCCCAATCCCAAATTTAAGGAAACCCCATATCCTCAACCTTGACTCTCCCTTCACTAACATTTACAGGAGGAGCTTAGGGCTCCTCTGTTGACTGAAAAATCCCCATTAATTGTAGCCCATACTGTTCACAGCAGAATTTTGGAAATTAATTAATCTAACCATAGCATTCTGCACTCTTTTATCTACACCCCTAAGAGATCCTCAAGATTAACTCTTCCTTTAGTATATCCCATTGTTCTCAGCTTCTAAAAGACATTTAAAGTACCAGGCTTCCCTCACGAGCTGATGCTTATCCCTAAACTAAATTTTGAATTGGATGAAAACTTCGTTTGCATTTCCCCCTGAGATGGTACAGACAAACCTGAATGAAATTTTTGGCCAACCCAGTATTTCTCTTCATCTGATGTCATATGTGTTGCCAAAGTAAACACCTCAGGCTCCCCCATCTGCCAGTAAAACCAGATACTCCAATGCTTTAGATAAATTCTGCAATGTTTTTCCTTCTTGTTTAATTTCTGAAAGTCATGGACAGAGGCTTATTTCTCCAGCTATTTTTCAAAGGAAAGAGAGGCAACACCTTCAGGAAGGCAGCAGAATGTATTAAGTAAACAACTTCAGAAAAATTCAGAGAAATGACCTTCTGGAGAACTTCTGTCCCTTAGGAACTCAAGGGGTGATGTAAGCCCTGTGTGCAATCTTAGCTGCAGTGCAAGAAATAGGGTGGCTCCAGTGAATTAATGAGCTGCAGAGTCTTATCATGATCCTTTTAAAAGTCTTATATCATGATGTCTAGAAAAGCTTATACACTGGCACCACCCTAGCTATGAACTCTACACTGAGGTCTTTAGTTAAGTTGTTGTCTAATAAGTCCTGCTTCCCAGTGAGTATCAGTAGCCTGTCCTGTTCCTCTCTCCCTCCACCCCCATCCATCTCATATTTAACACCATCTCACAGGCTAGTAAAATAATGCTTAAAATTCTCCAAGCAAGGCTTCAGCAATACGTGAACCATTAACTTCAGATGTTCAAGCTGGTTTTGGAAAAGGCAGAAGAACCAGAGATCAAATTGCCAACATCCACTGGATCATCAAAAAAGCAAGAGAGTTCCAGAAAAACATCTATTTCTGCTTTATTGACTATGCCAAAGCCTTTGACTGCGTGGATCACAACAAACTGTGGAAAATTCTTAAAGAGATAGGAACACCTCACCTGCCTTCTGAGAAATCTGTAGGCAGGTCAAGAAGCAACAGTTAGAACTGAACATGGTACACAGACTGGTTCCAAATAGGAAAAGGAGTACGTCAAGGCTGTATATTGTCACCCTGCTTATTTAACTTATATGCAGAGTACATCATGTGAAATGTTGGGCTGGATGAAGTACAAGCTGGAATCAAGATTGCTGGGAGAAATATCAATAACCTCAGATATGCAGATGACACCACCCTTATGGCAGAAAGTGAAAAGGAACTAAAGAGTCTCTTGATGAAAGTGAAAGAAGAGAGTGAAAAAGTTGGCTTAAAGCTCAATATTAAGAAAACTAAGATCATGGCATTTGATCTCATCACTTCATGGCAAATAGATGGGGAAACAATGGAAACTGTGAGAGACTTTATTTTCTTGGGCTCCAAAATCACAGCAAATGGTGATTGCAGCCATGAAATTAAAAGACACTTGCTCCTTGGAAGAAAAGCTATGACTAACCTGCTGCTGCTACTGCTAAGTCACTTCAGTCGTGTCCGACTCTGTGCGACCCCATAGATGGCAGCCCACCAGGTTCCCCCCACCCTAGGATTCTCCAGGCAAGAACACTGGAATGGGTTGCCATTTCCTTCTCCAATGACTAATCTAGGCAGCATATTAAAAAACAGAGACATCATTTTGTCAACAAAGGTCCGTCTAGTCAAAGCTATGGCTTTTCCAGTAGTCATGTATGGATGTGAGAGTTGGATTATAAAGAAAGCTGAGCACCGAAGAATTGATGCTTTTGAACTGTGGTGTTTGAGAAGCCTTCTGAGAGTCCCTTGGACTGCAAGGAGATCCAACCAGTCCATCATAAAGGAGATCAGCCCTGAATATTCATTGGAAGGACTGATGCTGAAACAAACTCCAATCCTTTGGTCATTTGATGTGAAGAACTGACTCACTGGAAAAGACCCTGATGCTGGGAGGGATTGGGGGCAGGAGGAGAAGGGGACAACAGAGGATGAGATTGTTGGATGGCATCAGCAATTCGATGGACATGAGTTTGAGTAAGCTCTGGGAGTTGGTGATGGACAGGGAGGCTTGTCATGCTGCGGTCCATGAGGTTGCAAAGAGTCGGAAGTGACTGCGTGACTGAACTGAACTGAAACATCAGATCCTCCCTCTAAATAGAGAGAAGTGGCAGAAGAACAATGACAGGAACATGTGCGTTATTTATTTGGAAATCAGAAGTTTTCTGGAAGTCAACTTCTCCTGATACCTCCTGCTAGACTGCTTCATGTGGAATGTAACTGCAAGTGTCACTAGGAACACTGGGAAGTCAGGGTCTTCATGACTGGCTTAGTCTTCGGCCAGTGATGATCCATGGTATGGCTTGGAGCAATTTCTATCCCATACAAAACCACACTTTTGTTAGCAAGAAAAGAGGTCACAGATGATCAGCTAAGAGCGTCTGCCACAGGATGTGGCAGCAACACAGAATATTTTGAAACCAGACCAAGGACAAATATTTCTAATTTCAGGCTAACTGATGGGAATGAATGTCAAAGCAACCTCTCCTTAGGTCTTCTCATTGGGAACCCAAAACATACATAATCCTGTAGCCATTCCTCTCTCAGCAGTTAGGGCTCTTCCTCCCTCCTTGTGGCTCAGCTCGTAAAGAATCTGCTTGCAATGTGGGAGACCTGGTTTCGATCCCTAAGTTGGGAAGATCCCCTGAAGAAGGGAAAGGCTACCCACTCCAGTTTTCTGGCCTGCATTCCATGGACAAGTCCATGGGGTCACAAAGAGTCAGACACGACTGAGCGACTTTCACTTCCCCTCCTCTTCCACTCTAGTTCCATTTCCAGGTTCTTTTCTATCATTCTCTTCCTTCTCCCAAATGTCATTTAGCCTCATGAGCAAAGGTTGGAAGATTATCTCTTCCTCAAAATACAGCTTAAATTCCTTATAAACGCCCCTCAACCTGCCTAGTGAAAAGAATCTTACTTCCTATCATGCCCCACCTCAGCCCTGGGAACATGATCTGCAGATCTCACATTGCATTCTGATGCATACTGGTCCTCACATATTATCCAGAGGTTCTCTGGAAGCTAGAAATTCCCATGTCATTGAAGATTTCTCAAGGAGAGAAAGAAATGACAACCCACTTCAGTATTCTTGCCTGGAGAATCCCATGGACAGAGGAGTCTGCTGGGCTACAGTCCATAGGGTCGCAGAGTTGGACATTACTGAAGTGACTTAGCATGCAAGCAGACTTTTAGCTAGGATAATATCGAGGAAATTCAAATATGAGGTGGAGATTTGGAGTAGATGAGCCTTGAGGCCCCTTGCAGCAGTCACTGAGTGAACATTTAGGATCAGATCCTAGGCCTCGTGGTTACCTATATCAGATCAGATCAGATCAGTCGCTCAGTCGTGTCCGACTCTTTGCGACCCCATGAATTGCAGCACGCCAGGCTTCCCTGTCCATCACCAACTCCCGAAGTTCACTCAGACTCACGTCCATCGAGTCAGTGATGCCATCCAGCCATCTCATCCTCTGTCGTCCCCTTCTCCTCCTGCCCCCAATCCCTCCCAGCATCAGAGTCTTTTCCAATGAGTCAACTCTTCCCATGAGGTGGCCAAAGTACTGGAGTTTCAGCTTCAGCATCATTCCCTCCAAAGAAATCCCAGGGCTGATCTCCTTCAGAATGGACTGGTTGGATCTCTTTGCAGTCCAAGGGACTCTCAAGAGTCTTCTCCAACACCACAGTTCAAAAGCATCAATTCTTCGATGCTCAGCCTTCTTCACAGTCCAACTCTCACATCCGTACATGACCACAGGAAAAACCATAGCCTTGACTAGATGAACCTTTGTTGGCAAAGTAGTATCTCTGCTTTTGAATACGCTATCTAGGTTGGTCATAACTTTCCTTCCAAGGAATAAGCATCTTTTAATTTCATGGCTGCGGTCACCATCTGTAGTGATTTTGGAGCCCAGAAAAATAAAGTCTGACACTGTTTCCACTGTTTCCCCATCTATTTCCCATGAAGTGGTGGGACCAGATGCCATGATCTTCGTTTTCTGAATGTTGAGCTTTAAGCCAACTTTTTCAGTCTCCACTTTCACTTTCATCAAGAGGCTTTTGAATTCCTCTTCACTTTCTGCCATAAGGGTGGTGTCATCTGCATATCTGAGGTTATTGATATTTCTCCCGGCAATCTTGATTCCAGTTTGTGTTTCTTCCAGTCCAGCGTTTCTCATGATGTACTCTGCATATAAGTTAAATAAACAGGGTGACAACATACAGCCTTGACGAACTCCTTTTCCTATTTGGAACCAGTCTGTTGTTCCATGTCCAGTTCTAACTGTTGCTTCCTGACCTGCATACAAATTTCTCAAGAGGCAGATCAGGTGGTCTGGTATTCCCATCTCTCAGAATCTGCATGTAAACCTCACACAATCCTAAGAATCACATTTCTTTTCAAGGTTAGAAAGTAAATAAGGGGTGGAGATGGAAGCCAAACCTAGATTTCTTTGACTCCAGATTTATTTCCATGTTATATGAGAAAAATAGAGAAGAAAAGAAACAAAATGAGTGGTTTCCACTCCACCATTCTAATCCTTACAGCAAGAAAAAGCTGAACCATCTAAAAACCTATGATTTTTCTTGGACCCATCAGAGGATGCAGGTCATAGGGCAAACTGCCACCCTCAGAATCTGGACAGACATACAAATCTAGAGTCACAGACAACATCGCCTCACCTGGTGCAGAAACTCTTAGAACTATAAACGGGTAGGAACATTTCAATGGTAGTTCTGATGAATCACTGGAGTCTGAGTGTGGACTATTTCAATAGTGAGAAATTTCTGGGGACCACAGTCTTAGAAAGGTCCTTGTTTCCAAGGGCTTTATCTCTAGGAAACACACCAGGTTCACTCTCAGGTGAAGAATCAAGAAGGACTCTGCCTGAGTCTCTGGCAGAGTGAAGAGGAAACATTGTGAAATATGCTCAGAACTTTCTCCATTACAGAAACCTACTCTCCCAGGGAAAAGACGTGACTCTCCTGGAGAAAGTCATTTCTCTGCCTCCAGCCTCCTCTAGACCTCCTGCCTCACCTAAGGATGGGGAGAAGGAAGATAAGGTCACAGCCTGAAGGGACAGGCTCTCTACAAGACTGATCTTTAATCATAAGGTTGTACCAAGCTGGCCAAAAAGTCCCTTTGGGTTTTTCTGCAACATCTTGGTAAAAACCCTGAATGAACTTTTTGGCCAACCCAATATAGCACTCTGCTTCCCACACCTCACCCCCATAACAACAGGGCTCCTGCATAATGCAAATGACAGCTGAAAGAGCTATAAGAATCAGATTCTATCAGATGACAAGTTCTGAGGGAAGCTCAAAGACGAGAGAGGCGACAAAACAAGGGCTTCCTTTAGGAACTGGAAGTCTCTAACACCTGCAGCTGCATCACAACACAGCTCAGCTCCTCACCAGACTAACACAAAACTTCACACTCAAGACCTATTGCCCAAAACATTAAGTCTGGTTTGCAACAAAAAAAATTGCAAAGGCATAATAAAATTCAAGAAAAGAAATCACTAATGACTTGTGATGCCTTTAATATAGATATACCTGGTGTGACCTGTCAGTTTTCAAAATTCAAAAACAAGGTCACAGAGGGCTTGTCAGTCCATCTATTTAAGTCAGCAACCTCTAAAAGTTTTCACTATTTTCTCCATCAGAAAATAAAAATCACCTTTCAAAAGATACAGTTACAAATTATTTATATACATATATATATATAATTTTTCCAGTGAGTCAAATTCATCATAAATCTTACAGAAATTAACATTAAAATGGATGAAATAAAAAGTAATCCTAAATTCCGGTTCTCAAGCTTGTCCAAAACGCCTGATGGGTCATGTACAATTTGAACATGTACACCTTGTTTTGGAACCCATTGGCAGAATTCTAAGACTTTCATTACCTGATAGCTACACTCATGTGTAATTTCTCCTTTTCAAATGAGTCTATGGCTTGCTTCTCAATAAGAGAATGTGGTAAAGGAGATGGAATTTTGTAGAGTTAATTAAGTCTCTAATCTCTGGACTTCAAGTTAATCAAAGAGAAGACTATCTTGAGTAATCCTACCAAGGATATCAGGTGGGCTCTTTAGAAGAAGGACCAGGTCTTCCCTGGAAGAACAAACTCAAAGCAGGAAAAACCCTCTCCTGCTGACCTTGAAGAAGCAAGGTTGTGAACTGCCTGTGCAGAGTGATGGTGTCTAGTCTAAGAGTTGAGAACCTCACTCCTACAACCACAAGGAATGGAAATCTGTAAATAACCTGTATGAGCTTGGAAGAGGACCCCAAGGTTCGGATGAGAATGCAGCCCAGCCAACACCTTCACTGCAGCCTTGTGAGAAGCTGCACAGAGGACCAGGTTAAGTGACGCCTGGACCCCTGGCCACAGAAACTATGGGTAATAAATGGTTGTTCTTTTAAGCCTACAGGTTTGCAGTAATTTGTTGCACAGCATGCATGTATAGAAAAGTAATACAACTGGCCTTGGCAAATTTGTTGACTCTGAAAGTTCACAATTTTCAGAGGGAAGGACTCTTGGGTTGGGAGATGCCAGCCTTGCATTCTTTTGGTGCATATTAAATGGAATGTCCCCCTCTTTTAAGATTTTCTATGGCTGGGTTTCCCAAGTCTTACATCTCAGTCACAGGGATCAAACAGTGACATCATGTTTACTCATTTTACCTCTCAGAAGCCCTATAAGTTCAATAAAACTTCTCAGACTTAAAGGTTCTCAGTTACAACTCCTGAGATGAATGGTCATTAAGATTTTTTGAACAGGTGTTGCAGTGGGGGTGGGTAAGGCACCGACAACCTCTTAGAGTTCCCACATCAGGAACAAAATATCTGCCACTCATGGGAACACAAACCTCTCTCACTTACCACTTGTCCCCCCATGTTCATATTTGCCAACCTCATGCCCTGAAACACACACGCACACGCAATTCCTCCATCCCAAAACACACATATGGGCACACATAAACATCCATATACACACCGCTTTCCTCCTGTTCTCCACAACACACACACACACACACTGCTGCTTCAGAGACTCAGATGAGAATCAAGTGAAGAGATTAAATGTCAATGGGGCTTCATTCTTCAGATTTGACTATTCATCATGAAAGGAATTACTGGTAAATGTTTGGATGTGAAAGCACTATTGTATTTGACTCTGGGATGTGCTGTGTTCTGGGTTTATCTGGACAGGCAGGGACGCCTGCTGGAGTCCATCCTCTGTAGCCCATCCTCTGCAGCCCAGAGCGTCACTGAGATTCTTGATTGAAGTCCCTCCAAATTCAGAGGACCTGAGGTTGCATTTTAGTTTCTCTCTCACTAACTACATGAATTCTAAAAAGTAATTCATTTCCCTGATGCTCTTCCAAAATGAAGATGCTAAAACCTACCTCGCAGGATTGCTGTGAAGATTAAGTGATATAAAATGAAAGTACTTCCATAACATGTGACAGACTCCAAAACCACATGCCTGCTTGTTACATCAGCTAGCCTGTTTTACACTTGTATTTTAGGATTAGGATTTTTCATTTCAAGCAGAAATAGGAACATAAATATAGAGAACAAATGTACAGATGCCAAGGGCAAAGTTAATGACTAACTGATCTGAGAGTTCAAAATGCCTCTTGCTTCATGGTAGGAGAACGCTATGATGTCACTTCAAAGCATAAACAGACTTAGCGATGGAGCCCAGAGCACAGAGTACCACTTTACAACCCATTAGTATGGTTATTTTGGCTTCCCTGGTAGACCAGGTGGTAAAGAATCCACCTGCAATGTGGAAGACTGGATTTGATCCCTGGATTGGGGAGGCCCCCTGGAGGAGGGCATGACAACCCACTCCACTGTTCTTACCTGGAGAACCCCCATGGACAGAGTAGCCTGGAGGGCTATGGTGCATGGGGTCACAAAGAGTTGGACACAACTGAGCAAACTTAGCATGTACTTCAAAGCACCCTGTGGCATCCATACATTTGCTCTCTATGTCTGTGTGTCTATTTTGTTTTGCAAATAAGATTGTCTACATGGATACCAAGGGGAAAGGGTGGTGGGGTGGCAGGAACTGGGAGATTGGGATTGACATAATATACACTATTGACGCTACGTATAAAACAGATAAACAGTGAGAACATGCAACATAGCACAGGGAACTCTACTTCCTGCACTGAGATGACCTGAATGGGCAGGAAGTCCAACAGGGAGGGGATACATGTCTAGCAGATTCATTTTGCTGTTCAGTAGGAACTAACACAACATTGTAAAGCAACTCTATTCCAACAAAAATTAACTTAAAAAAAGAACTTTGCATTTAATGCATGCATGCATGCTAAGTCACTTCAATCATGTCTGACTCCTTGTAACCCTATAGACTATAGCTCACCAGGCTTCTCTGTCCATAGGATTCTCCAGGCAAGAATACTAGAGGGGTTGCCATGCCCTCCTCCAGGGGATCTTTTTGACCCAGGGATCAAACCCTCATCTCTTATATCTCCTGCATTGGCAGGTGGGTTCTTTACTACTAGTGCCATCTGGGATGCCCTTGCATTTCATATCTTACCTTATAACACAGTTGCCTGCTTCATTTCTGTTCCCTCTTAGAGTATTTATTTACTCTGTATAATGAGGGAAATTTCAAAGCACCAAATCATGCCTAAATTCCTAATACTTTGAAGTAACACTGTGCAGTCTCTTCCTCTTTATGTTTCAGTATTGGAGATAATCTTTGACAGCTCTAAAATGAACAGAGCTATCAGACATAGCATTATAACTGGCAAAAAAGAGGAAAAGATTTCCAGGGATCTATTCTGCACTCTTTCTTGTTAAATTATTAAACTGAGTAACAACTCCATAAAGACCTATTAATGTCATTTATTTAAAGCATACCCTAGCAGTCAACCTTGTCCCTTTATATCAAATAGGTATAAATAATAAACAGTGTTTGCTGAGAGCTTTAAATTTCACAGAATGTTACAAACTTATCAAAAACTCTATATGAGTAAAGAACCCAACTTGTGGCACACTTACTGTAAGTCAATCACTGGTCTAGGCACCTTTTTTTAACATTTTCTCATCAAATCCTTGTATCAGCCTTATGAAGGAAGTGTCTATTATTACAAGCTGATAGTGAGTAAATTAAGGCAAGGCAGTTGTCTATGTCCCCATGAATTATACAGATATTAAGCTGTTGGTCCCAAACTTAAATTCAAGACTTGTTATTTCAAACTCCTGACTCTGTTTTGCTGGAGGAAAAGGGTTGATTTCCTTGATGGCCTTAGGGGGGCCATATTTTGTAAGCTAGGAGAGGAGGACAAAACTTTGTAGGAAACACAATTTATAAGCCCCTATTAACATTTCTGGTTTTGTCTTGGCATTGATGCCTCTTGAGAGGCAAGATTTCACCTTCATTGGATCTCCTACAACACACAAACAGGATCTAAATATTATAATTTTTAAATGAATTCTCATGGAATTTTCTAAAACAAAAGTTTACTGAGATATAACATGCATGCTGCTGCTGCTGCTGCTGCTAAGTCACTTCAGTCATGTCCGACTCTGTGCGATTCCATAGATGACAGCCCACCAGGCTCCCCCGTCCCTGGGATTCTCCAGGCAAGAACACTGGAGTGGGTTGCCATTTCCTTCTCCAATGCATGAAAGTGAAAAGTGAAAGTGAAGTCGCTCAGTCGTGTCCGACTCTGAGCAACCCTATGGACTGCAGCCTACCAGGCTCTTCCGTCCATGGGATTTTCCAGGCAAGAGTACTGGAGTGGGGTGCCATTGCCTTCTCCGATAACATGCATACACACACACAAATGCACAAAAACCTATGAAACCGTAAGATTAATCCATCTCAAACTATTATGAAGTTTTCCTTGTCTGGATGGAGAATGAAAGATGATTGTCCATCTCTTATAAGTCAAACCATTTCTCCTGCCTTAATGTAGTAAACATTAAACATTAAACATGTTAAAGTGTCTGCCTGCAATGCAGGAGACCTAAGTTTTATCCCTGGGTCTGGAAGATCCACTGGAGAAGGAAATGGCAACCCACTCCAGTATTCTTGCCTGGAGAATCCCATGGACGGAGGAGCCTGTGGGCTACAGTTCACAAGGTCGCAAAGAGTTGGACACGACTGAGCGACTTCACTTTCTAATGTAGTAAAATGACCAATATTTCTTGTATGTGAAAGGGGAAAAATAGAAGGTATTTTAATTACATGAGGAACCAGCTCCTTCAGAAAAGACAGTGGTGACATGCTTTAAGGAATGTCTCTTGACAGTTTCTGAGACACCTCTCAATGCACGTTCATATTTGCCAATCTGGCAAAAAAAAAAAGAAAAAAATGAGAACAGATTGATGCTTTTCTAGAGGAAAATGGAATAGCTGCTCATACATGGTCATATCTGTCACTAAGCTGTGTTCCTAAGAAGCATTTAGTACATACTTATGCATCCCAGTACTGACCTGGTCAGTGGACCTACCAAGCTGGTTGAGACCAGTGAGGGCTCCTTGGATCCAGAGAAGGAGAGAGCTCTCACTAACTACAAAGTATAAAAGAGCTTAATGATAAGAATGTGGAAGCAGAGAAAATGGGGAAACTTTTGCATAAAAATTCACATTTGGGTCTTGAAGGTTGAAAAGAATTTCAAGCTAAGGGAGAGGATATTCTAAATCTAGGAGCAGGAAGAGCAAAAGCTCAGAGTCCCAAATAACACTTCTTGTGTTTAAGGCCATAGGACACAGAATGAAAATAGTCTTTATGCCACCTCTGACGGATAATGGTTGCCAGGAAAGATTTTTAGATTCCATTCAGATTCAAAAGGAAAGATTTCTATGATCGACTAGTACTGCTTACACAGTACCAAGGGAAAGGCTCACTTCACATCTTGCTTTCCCCATCCCTACCTGAAAGAGAAGAATATTAGAAGACATCCTCCTGGGATTTCCCTGGGGGTCCAGTGGTTGAGAATCCACCATGCAGTACAGGGGGCTCAGGTTCAGCCCCTGGTCTGGAAACAAACGTCGCCATGCCATGGAGCAACTGGGCCCATGCACAACAATTACTGAAGCCTGTGTGCTCAGGAACCCACGCACCCCAACTAGAGAGTTCATGAACCTCAACAAAAGGTCCTGAATGCCACAACTAAGATCTTACACAGCCAAATAAATAATACATAAATAAATATTTTTTAAAAAGAAAATGTCCCCCAACCTTTGTGGTACAAGAGAAATACCAAGGAGAATAGAATGTGAGAAGGGCCTTGAGATAAAGAAGAATTTAGGTGTATGCAACTTCCTTTCTTGGTCCTCTTGAGTCATTGCTTCCTATTTGGCCAGGAAAAGTAATTCTGAATTGACGCGGGTGGTCCAGTCTAATGTCCTCTGAACTGAGGGACAAAAATCCATGCTCGGTCTCTCCTAACACTCTGAAAAATCTCTAGGCTTTCAGCTTCTTTTCAAAAAGCACTTTCAATCTGAAAGAAGCCTCTTTTGGTGGCACATATAATGCAGGCTAATAGTTTAGATTCCAGCATAAGAAAGAGGTGTCCTTTCCTAAGTCTACTGAGTTTATTATAAATTTTAACTAAAACAGATTGCAGCCGTTCACTGCTTTCTGGCTCCACCTTTAGCAGCTGGAAACCCATTTCGTTTTGTGGTGAAAATGTCCCACTTACCAATTTATTAGTTCTCGCTTTATAATTCAACCAATTTTTTTTTAATTTATTACTTATTACTGAGTATTTGCTGAGGCCAAGCACCATGCTTTGTACTGAGACTAGCTACAAATTTGGGGAAGACATTGTGCCTGGCTTCTAATGAAAGCTGTCACGAAATGAAGAATCCAGAAAAATGAATAATGGCCCTGAGTTGATGCCAGGGAAGAAAGTTGTATTGGGCACCATGAGGACACAAGGAAATTCTAATTCTACCAGGAATGTTTGAGAAGAGAGGCAACAGTTCATATATGACTTACAAAGTGATGAGAGACGTGAGCTGTTATGAGAGACAAGTAAATAGCTCATGTTGATGAGAACGGGAGGACAAGGAGAACTGGTCAGTGAGAAGGAAGTGAACTGGTGTGGGCTCCCCAGGGAGTGCTTGTGGTAAAGAATCCGCCTGCCATTGCAGGAGACATAAGAGATGCAGGTTCAATCACTGGGTCAGGAAGATCCCCTGGAGGAGGGCATGGCAACCCACTCCAGTATTCTTGCCTGGAGAATCCCATAGACAGAGGTGCCTGGCAGACGACAGTCCATAGGGTTGCAAAGAGTTGGTCATGACTGAGCACAGCACAGCACATAGAATGGGAACATGAACCAGCTGTGCATGCCATGGAATTCAAATTAAGGCAGAAGCCAAGGATGTGAAGGTAGTTGGTGCTGGAGGTGATGGCACTGTCTGCCAGCTGTACATCTTACTGTCTTTTCTCAGAATTGACAAGCTGATGAATTCCTGCATCCATGTCCTCATTGTTCACTGCCCCCAGTTTCACTAACCCACCAGTAATTTCAAATGCTCCCTGTTACCTGCAGGATAAAGTATTTTTAAAGTTCTTTAAAATGGCAAACGGAGTCCTTCATTAACTGGTGCCCAAGCTTCCCTGGCTGCATCTTCTACCACTTGCTCATTTTTTCAATCATACATTCAAAAAAAGATTTAGTCGGTAGCATCTACATTCCCAGGTGGCGCTGGTGGTAAAGAATATGCCTGCCAATCCAGAAGATACATGAGTACGACCCCTGGGTCAGGAAGATCCCCTGGAGTATAGAAGAATACTCCAGGGTTCTTGCCTGGAGAATCCCATGGACAGAGGAGCCTGGCGGGCTACAGTCCATGGAGTCTCAGAGTCGAACACAACTAAATGACTGAGTACACACACACACGTATCTATATTCCAGGCGTAGAATGAAGTGGTTGTGCAACAAAAGAGGCACTGCCCCTCCCTCATGACAATTATCTGCTAACACCAAAAATGCATGTAATAAAGCCACAATGAATTACACACAGTTCATCAAAGATCCCACAGACAGCCTTTAAACATCTTATTTTCTTTACTTCGAATGTCCTTCTGGCCTTTCAAGCTGATGAATCCCTTCCCACCCTCCACAATGTCACTAGGCCCCATTTCCTCTAATAATTGCCAGAATTGAGCAGCCTGCTCTCAGAATACATCGTTCTACCTCTTTGATAGTTCTTGCTATTTGATTAGACAAGTTATGCAGGTGGAATACTGGAAAAACTCAACTAGCTGGTGTGGCAGGAATTCTAACTAGTTCTAACTGGTGTTGGCTGGAAGCAACTAACACAATCATATCAGTGAGTGACACTGAACTTCAACTTTTCGGTTTCCTACTAGACTGGTCAGTGGGCTCATGTCTGGTTCATATGTTTACTCCTCAAGTCCAGTACATAGTTAAGTCCTCAACAAATTCCCTGAATGAACAGAGAACTAGTGTGTTTTGTTTTTCTAACATGAACACAATTCCTTTGCTCTGAATTCTTCAATAATTATAGGGGTCAATTATTTGTGAAAGTGCTGGTAAGACTAGTGCTCTCCTGGAGGCATTGTTGCCATGGAAAATTGAGTCCAAATCAGAACACTGGCCTGGTCTCTGTTGCCTCTGCTTCTGGAGGCTTCATGATGAATTAACATTTCTCAGAGCAGATGACGGGCTACATACTGCAAAAGCCCCAAAGAGAAATAAAATTACAGTGAACAACCCTATTACTTCATATTAATGCTAATAAAATCTACAATGTATCTTCTCCCTTTGTGTATTAGCTCTAGTTAAAATGTCAAATTTTTAGCTGATGATCTCTTTAAAGGGAATTGATGATGTATTTTTATTGTTCTGACTTTGTGTTGCTGGTTTGTGTTGTATTACTGTTTTTTTAACAGTTGCTATTTATTCAGATGATTTTTGAACTAGCTCTCAGTCCTGCATGCCAGCTGAAGCCAGATCAAGCGTCTTTGGTAATGACATAGATGCCCACAAGTCCCCAGTGGTATTCCTGGATGCCTCTCCTGTGTCACTCAGGTCTGGGGCTTGAGTAATATGCCATAGAAGAGTCATCATGCTAAGAAAGGCAAAGAGAATCTGAGCAACTTCCCCATCACAAATACCTCCCTTGTTTTTCTTTAGTTTCCAGGGTGGCATTAGGAAATCTTGGATAAGATCAACTCAGGAGCCATCTCTGATTAACTGGTAGTGGCTTCCTGGAAGGATTCTCCGTGAGACAGGATCAAGATCAATTAGCAATGTCTGTCAAGGTCAAGGGACAAGGCAGTAAGGACATGTGTGCCACAGGCTTGTCCATCCTGATCTAGTCCTGCTCCTTTAACTGAAAGATGACTGAACTTAGGTCCAGAGAAAGAGCTGATTACATGAGAGAGACTGTTATGATCACATGGACAGTTACTAGTGTTTGTTATCCCAGCACGCACACACACATGCTGGAAAGAAACAAGATTTCGTTAAAGATGAGTCCAGGAAACATGAACGTACCCTAACATCATGACCAGAGGTAAAAGACTTTTTTTTTGGCCACAGCACACAACTTGCAGGATCTTAGTTCCCTGACCAGGGATTGAACCCAGGCCCTAGCGGTGAAAGTGCCACATCCTAACCACTGGACCACCAGTAGGTACCCTGACATGGAAGACTTACCCCAAGACTTTAGCAGACTCAGGCACACTTGAGAGTCTCTGATCTAATCTGTTCTGCCAGCCATATGCCAAATGTCTACCACGTTGAGGGTCAGTTAATTGTCTAGATGAGTTTGTGAAGTAGGTAATTTCTAATTCCATTTCACAAAGGAGAGACTGAGACTAAAAAAGATTAAATGGTGTACTCCAAGCTTTTAATATATGTCAGAACTGGACACTGAGCTCTGAAACTGTCCCTCTGTTGCTGTGCATTTTGCAAGATCATTTCCATGTGCCTTTGAGGAAAGAGTAAGCCAGGACATTTCCTCCAAGAAGAACCAACCAACTAATAAGATGAGTTATTCAGGCATCCATTAATTTAAAAAACACACTTCGTGGATCCACAAAGAGTCAACTCCTCTCCTCGATACTTGGATTAAAAGAATGCCTGTGAGATAGTCCCTGATAGGACCCCAGGTTTCTTTCAGATGGAGTGTGAGAAGACTCAGGAAAGGATAAAAGTGTGGTCCCTTCCAGGAACCACAAATCACCCAGGAGTTTGAGCAGTTTTGGAACTGACTTTAGAGAGTCAGGCAAAAGATGATCAAAGCCATGTACTCTGTAGGTGGGGCTTCAACTGGAGATAATGGACTTCTTAAAGGGCCAACTTCATACACAAGATACATCCCTCTGGCAGCAGCATGGACCAGGGAGAGACTGGAACCAGAGGGACAACTGGCTGCCTGCTGTATTAGTCCAGGTGAGCAGTGATGGAGCCCCATCTGTAGCAGGGCAGAGCTGGAGGGGACAAAAGGAGGGAAATGTCTATATACTGGAGAAAACCATTTTGTCCAGTCTCTTCATTCTGCAAGTGAGGAATAACGCTAGAGTACCCAAGGAGGGATTTCCTGGGTGGTCTAGTGGTTAAGACTCTGCACTTCCAATGCAGGGGGCGTGGGCTTGATACCTGATCATCAAACTAAGACCCCACATTCTGCATGGTGTGGAAAAAACAAACAAACAAAAAAAAAATATATATATATAGAAAGAGAGAGAGAGAGAAAGTACTCAAGGAATGTATGCTGTGGTCCTGCAGCTTGGACCAAGTTATGCGGATTCATTCCTTTCTGAGTTTAGATCATACATAACTCTCTTTCACCACACAGATCAAGGTAATCCTAGAAGAACTGAGCACCTAGTGGTTCTCAAGCCAGGGATCATTAGACCACTGAAAGAAAGAAAGTGAAAGTCACTCAGTCGTGTCCGACTCTCTGTGACCCCATGGACTGTACTGCTGCTGCTGCTCCTGCTGCTAAGTCTCTTCAGTCGTGTCGGACTCTGTGCGACCCCATAGACGGCAGCCCACCAGGCTCCCCCGTCCCTGGGATTCTCCAGGCAACAACACTGGAGTGGGTCGCCATTTCCTTCTCCAATACATGAAAGTGAAAAGTGAAAGTGAAGTCGCTCAGTCGTGTCTGACTCTTAGCAACCCCATGGACTGCAGCCCACCAGGCTTTTCCATCCATGGGATTTTCCAGGCAAGAATACTGGAGTGGGGTGCCATTGCCTTCTCTGATGGACTGTACAGTCCATGGAATTCTCCAGGCCAGAATACTGGAGTGGGTAGCCTTTCCCTTCTCCAGGGGAATCTTCCCAACCCAGGGATCAAACCTAGGTTTCCCGCATTGCAGGTAGATTGCAGGTGGATTCTTTACCAGCTGAGTCACAAGGGAAGCCCCGTTAGACCACTAGCAACTGGAAACAAGGGCACTTCCTGATTGGTTATTTTTCCTGAGTGTTTCTTTCCCTTGTGTGTTCCTTTCCCCTGCCCTCCGGCTCACGATGAGTCGCTCAGTGAGTGCTCAGCACATGTTTCTTTGGGGCAATCACAGCTAGCTCCGCGGGGGTCCTGTCTGTCAGTCTTTGTTCCTGGAGTTGTAGACCTAGAGAGAAACAGTCCCCACCACAGTGTTCACTGACAGCACCTTGGGGATGGTGTGCAGTGAACTAAGCTGCCACAGAGCAGAACACCTGCCACCAGACGTTGTCTGAAGTGGAGCGCCATTCAGCATCCTTTTGACAAAGTCCCCCGGAGAGTGCCTTCTGCCTGTGTCATTCATGTTCAGTCTGCCAAGAATCTTTCCTGATGTCTTGCAGGTAACCTCTTTAAAGTCACAGCACTTTACAGCTCTTGAAAGGGCTTTTGCTTCCGATGTTTTGTCTGTTACATGAAGGCAGTAGAATACGGAAGGCCATTAGGCCAGGGGCTGTCTTTTCTGTTTGCTGGGACAATGGGAGAACTGAAGCTTCGGGAATGAAGAATATGTCTCAAAGTGAAGGTGAGCGTTGAAATATTTACAACTGCTGTCAAGAATAGTTTGATCCTATTTCAAGTCTTGCTGTGCTTAGTCACTCAGTCGTGTCCAATTCTTTGTGACCCAATGGACTGTAACCCGCCATGTTCCTGTATCCATGGGGATTATCCAGACAAGAATACTGCAGTGGGTAGCCATGCCCTCCTCCAGGGGATCTTCCCAACCCAGGGGTCGAACCCAGGTCTCCCACATTGCAGGCAGATTCTTTACCACCTGAGCCACCAGGGAAGCCCATGAATGCTGGAGTGGGTAGCCTATCCCTTCTCCAGGGGATCTTCCTGGCACAGGAATTGAACCAGGGTCTCCTGCATGGCAGGTGGATTCTTTACCAGCTGAGCTACCAGGGAAACCCATTCCAGCTCTTAAGAATGCACATTTCCTATAAGCCAATGATTATGTTTCCAGGAATGCAGTCCCTGAGAAACTCTCATTTACACAAGGTAGTATTGTTTCTTGACTTTTTAATAGTGAAACAGTGTAAACAATGTAACTGTGCATCCAGCAGAGGGGTGAATAGGAAAAGTGTGCTACATTAGTATTAAGGAATACCATGCAGTCATTAAAAGGACTAAAGTAGATACCTATGTCAGCAAACATAGAATTCAAGAAATACAGGGCTTGGAATCTAGAAAAATGATATAGATGACTTATTTACAAAGCAGAAATACAGAAAGACATAGAGAAAAAATGTGTGGCTGCTAAGGTGGAGTGGGAAGAATTGGGAGTAGGATTGACACATATATTCTACTGATATTATCTACAAAATAGATAACTAATGAGAACCTACTGTATAGCACAGGGAACTCTACTCAATGCTCTGTGGGGACCTGAATGGGAAGGAAGTCCCAATGGAGGGAATATACGTGTATGCATAACTGATTTGATTTCACTGCACAGTAGAAACTAACACAACATCGTAAAGCAAATATACTCCAGTAAGAAATAATTTAAAAAAGAAATACAGAGCTGAGTATTGAAGCAAGTTTCAGAATGACTGCAGGATATAAGACCCTTTTACAACTTAAAGCAGAGCCAATATTATACAACTGGGTTTGGCACACTTTTTTCTGCAAAAGACAAATAGTATTTTAGACTTTGCAAGTCATACATGACATCTGTCATATATTATTCTTTTTGTTGTTGTCTTTTTTCTAAACAACTCTTTAAGATGTAAAATACATTCTTAGTTTGCAATCTTTAGAGAGACGGGCCTTAGCTTGGATTGGCTCCAAGGACCAAAATTTGTTAACTCCTGCTATGTATCTGTTGATGCATATATTTGTATGTAAATGTACAAGAAGACACAAAATGCATTCACAAAAGCTTCGTAATAGTACTTACCTCTGAGGAGAGATAAAGTAGAATAGGAGTTGGGTATAAGACAAAGGGTCATATTAATCTAGAATGTTTTGTTTCTTTCAATAAAAATCTGAAGCAAATATGAAAAAATGTTACCAATGGTTCATTGGAATAATGAGTGTTTTTTATTCTTCATACTTTTCTGTTTAAAAAAAAATTCTCCAAATAAAAGCATATTGCAAGAATAAAACAGTCATCCAGACCATTCATTCAACACCAGATCAACTGTTTTGCTCAGACTGAAATGTTACTCATGAAACCCATTCATTCTTTATCACACACAGCAAATATTCACTAAGCATCTGCTCTGAGTCGGGTGTTCTGGTCGGCACTATAAGAGGCATCAGATTTGGTTAGGTCAATGGGAGCTAGTTCTCAAGAAGCTTAATGCTGGGCAAGAGAGAAGATGCTCACAGAAGTAGCACCACACATAAGAAGGAATAACATTTTCCAAAAGAGACACTCAGACCACATGCTGTGGGAACTCATTGCTAAATCAAGAGAATCCTAGGTTGCTGTACCCAGGACCCTCAGCCTGGCACCTACAGACCACAGGAAGTCATGGAAGGGACATGGTATGATCAAGGACATGGACTGTTAAATTTTTAAACTGTGTATTTGTAAGAAAGAATGAAAACCAGAAGCAAAGAGACCAGCCAGCCATGCCCAGCTTTAGAGAAGGATGGGGTACTGGCTCCCTTTGAGAGACAGTAGGATTCTCTGAACATTCATCCATCCCCAAAAGTCACTGCCAACTGTGACAGCTGAGTAGGGGGCCCAGACTGGGGTAAATGCCATCTGGAGTGAAAGAAGCAGTAAGAGGAGGATACAGCCATCACCTGATGGGGGCCCAGGTGTGATACCTGAGTGATAGCACAGGGGAGAGTGTTTCTGTACAGCCCCTGGGGCCACGCCCTGCTCAGCGCAGTTGCATCAAAACCAGGCCTTGGCTGAAACTTTCCCAATGGCCCAGAGGCTAAGCCTCCAAGATCCCATTGCAGGAGGCCTGGGTTGGATCCCTGGTCAGAGAACTAGATCGCACATGCCGCAGGTAAGAGTTCTCATGCTGCAATGGAGATCCAAGATCCTATGTGCCGCAAGTAAGACCAGGTTTGGCCAAATCAAATAAATAAATATATATTTTAAAAAGCCAGACTTTGGCTGTTGAAAAATAATTCAATACTTTCTTTCGAGGAACGAGTCTAGGAAAGCATTTCCCTGGGCCCAGAAAACACAGCTGTGTGCCAATAGCTCACCAGCAATGCTGTTTGTGTATCCAAAGCCTTATTTGAGTGGCCGCTTGGCAAAGGTTCTCACTCCATGTGTGCTGGCCAAGAGGATTTCTTTCTAAGTCTGATGCAACATGAGCAAGACTCTGCTGCATGCCCACCTCTCATCCTTCTGAAAATTAGGCTTTTGTGGGTATCAACTTTGTTTTTATGTTTCTTTTGCTTTCTCCCAATCTCCTTGTCTAGAAACACTAGCTGACCTCTGTCTGTTTCTCTGATTTTCCCAGCCAAGTTACAAAGGCACAGATGTAAGGGGAAATCCAAAAAATTGCCAAAATGAGCTATTTCCTCCCTATTCACCTGCACCCCATGGGACTGTTGGAAAGAGACAAGAAAAGGGCATGGAAACACTTTAAAGTGCAAATAAATGTCCTCAAAGGTAATGTTCTAATTATTTAACGGCATAAAGGCAAAAACAAGACATTCCTAAACTCTGAGATATAGTCAAGTAAAAATCAACATGCAATGAACGAGATAAGACATTTTCATACAGACTGTGTAACTGACTCATCTCTCAGGGGAGAGACAGAAGGAAGATCTTGGTGATTTAATCAATTGTCCTGTAAACTGTAAGAAAATCCAGTGAAAGTCAAAGTTCTGAATGTGTGTGAAGAAATATTGTGTAAATACTGTTGGTGGGAATGCAAACTAGTACAGCCACTATGGAGAACAGTGTGGAGATTCCTTAAAAAACTGGAAATAGAACTGCCTTATTATCCAGCAACCCCACTGCTGGGCATACACACTGAGGAAACCAGAAGGGAAAGAGACACGTGTACCCCAATGTTCATCGCAGCACTGTTTATAATAGCCAAGACATGGAAGCAACCTAGATGTCCATCAGCAGATGAATGGCTAAGAAAGCTGTGGTACATATACACAATGGAGTATTACTCAGCCATTAAAAAGAATACATTTGAATCAGTTCTAATTAGGTGGATGAAACTGGAGCCTATTATACAGAGTGAAGTAAGCCAGAAGGAAAAACATAAATACAGTATACTAACGCATATATATGGAATTTAGAAAGATGGTAACAATAACCCGGTGTACGAGACAGCAAAAGAGACACTGATGTATAGAACAGTCTTATGGACTCTGTGGGAGAGGGAGAGGGTGGGAAGATTTGGGAGAATGGCAATGAAACATGTAAAATATCATGTAGGAAACGAGTTGCCAGTCCAGGTTCGATGCATGATGCTGGATGCTTGGGGCTGGTGCACTGGGACGACCCAGAGGGATGGTATGGGGAGGGAGGAGGGAGGAGGGTTCGGGATGGGGAGCACATGTATACCTGTGGCGGATTCATTTTGATATTTGGCAAAACTAATACAATTATGTGAAGTTTAAAAATAAAATAAAATTAGAGAAAAAAAAAAAAAAAAAGAAATATTGTGTAAATAAAATGGGTCTGGTATGAGAGGAACGTTGGGTGAAGAAAGGCAATAAGTGCCTGCCTCCTGATTTGTCTTAGCTTGAATTTCCTTACCATCACCAACACGGTGTCAGTACAAGGTCACAAAAGGCCAACAGCAACAATTGAGAGGTTCTAGCATTGTCCAGTGAAAGGACTTTTGGTCAGAAGGTTAAATATTTGGCCACTTTAAGAGGTATCTTTCTGTTTTAAAGTAGGTTACATGCAATGCATGTACCTTAATGCTGACAGCCATTAAGATGCCCTAAGTGCATTAAAGGAACCCCAGATTTGTCTGACTTACTGTTTCAGCAAGAAACGTGCTCACCAGAAAACTCGAGAGTCTTATGCTCTCATGCTGATCTTTTAAATTAATAAATATTTATCCCAGTGTTTGCCTGGTGGCCCAGATGGTAAAGAATCTGCCTGTAATGTGGGAGAGCTGGATTTGATCCCTAGGTTGGGAAGACCCCTTGGAGGAGGGCATGGCAACCCACTCCAGTATTCTTGCCTAGAGAATCCCAGAGGAGCCTGGCAGGCTACAGTCCATGGGGTCGCAAAGAGTCGGACATGACTGAGCAACTAAGTAAAAAAGTGTTTGCATTAGCCTCTTCTAAGTTGGATAGCATGGGCGCACATCACAAACAAATCAGAATCCAAATGTGAAAACCCAGGAACCAGAACCTGGACTAAGGAAACAAGTAGCACAGCAGTGCCCCTGTCTTGGAAGCCAGAGTTCTCAGGCAGCAGCTCTATCAATGTTGACAATAAATTACAAGGATAAGATTTTTCTTTGGGAGGAGTTGTGCTGATCCAGTGATGATTCAAGCTTCATGGAGCAACAGAAGCTAAAACAAAGCATCAATGGGCTTTAATTTACTCAAGATGTCAATGCTTCATTCCAACATCTTGAAATACTACCAGAGGAATGAACCAATAAATATGCAAGTTTAAAGGGATGAACAAGTAAGTGTCTCTCAAGAAATTGAGAAGTATCTATCAGGAAACCATGAACTACTCTTTCAGACATTCTCTGATATTGTTTGAGAAGCCACAGGGACTTTGGATTAAAAACAAACAAATGTAAGAGCACCTAAAAGCTACCATAACACAGTGAAAATGAAAATGGCAGCAGAACTATGATCTAATTATTGGGACTTTTCAGGCAGTTTGGATGAGCCAAGTTCTAGAAATAAGAGGTTTGAAAGCCAAGCACAATCCAGTCAACCTAAGATCCATCTGAATGATCTTGCGTTAGTTTCTTGGCCTTTCTATGTGTTTAGTCTCTTCAAATGCAAGACAAACTAATAATGCTTAATTTCATCATTGAGTGGCCAAAAAAGTTTTGAAATACTATAGGTGTCAAAAATGTTCCCATTTTCTTTGACTAAGTTGAAAGATCACTTGTTAATATGATGCTCAAATTACCAAAGACCAATAAGATATCATAAATGACTGATTGGCTGGCCATGGCTCAGACATGGCAGGTCCCATTAAGTATTTTAATGAAATCTTTATGCGAATTTTGACATAATGTAACGTAGCAAAACTCTTCTTTCCATTCCATGACATTGACCAATATATCTTACGATGATTACAATACCCAATCTGCTAACTAATTAGTGACTAATTAGCCAACTTGTATATTTATGAATGTTTCCAGTTTCTTAATTGCAAGCTTGTGGAGCCATGGGAAATATTTGTGCCTGTCAATGGGCTGAAAAATATCAGCACACTGGATTACAAAGCAGTGATATTAAAGACTGGATAATAATAATCCTTCATGTCTTAATAGCATGTCAAAGTATACATAGATCCTTTCTATCTACATTAGCTTATTTGTTTTTCACAATATCTCCAGGGACAAGCATATTGAGAATTTTTATACCTGGCATTAGTGCCTAGGGTGTGGTACATCCTTAATAAATGTTGATGGAATGGATCAAATGAATGAATATTAAGTGCTCAGTAAATGTTTGAGTGATGGATGGATGAATTGATGGATGGATATACTTTTACTCAAGAGAAAACAATGAAACAGCTTTACCTGCTAGGGCCATCTTATCATCCCAGTTTTATTACTGTCCTCTTTGTAAGGAGAAGTCGAATTTAATAGCCATGATGTGTCACAATTTCTTGGTCTTAAAAAACTGGTAATACTATTGTTAGTGTATTCCTATATCATCTTCCCAAATAAAATATTCATAGAAAAGTATAAGTTGGAATACTCTACTCACCTCTTCCAACACTTCTGAAAATACTAGAAATACACAGCGTGTACTTTCAGCCAAAATTACATAGTTGATCTTTAACATAAAATAATATTGACATGATGGCTGGTATAAAAAACTGAATACCTTCTTTTCTCCACTATGCCATCAATTTCCTGTGGGTATATCTTAGATGTACTGTAATGGTTGAACATATAGAAAAACTTTTTTATTTGATCTTTCCTGATGTCATGGGAATCCTTAATAATCAGATTAGGATGGATTTCTGTGGACTTTACTTCGCAGTTACCTGACATTCATCACCTTCCTTACTAAATGCCAGCTGACTCAGCTAGATTCAGACTCTTTGTCATGAAACTGACTTAAGGACAAGGACTCTCTTCTTCCTTCAGCTGTGGTGGCAGTCTTTCTCTTTCATTTATTTAAGTTCAGCTTATTTACAATATTATATTAGTTTAAGGTGTACAGCACAGTAATTCAGTATTCTTATTTTTTATTTTCCCTGGAAAATCCTTCCTCTACCCCTTTTCTGCAAGTAGATAGTCTATCTCAGTGACCATCTTTATTCAGAAGAATTCATATTTCTTTCCCTCTAAAACAATGGTCTTTTTCCCTGGTTACACTTTACAAACTCTTAAAGAACTTCTTAAAACACCAATGTTCCCACTTATACCCAGGGATTCTAATTCAATTAATCCAGAATGCAGCCTGGGGATCTGTATTAAAACAGACAGAACTTCCTTAGATTATTCTAATGGGTACACCAGCTTACAAACCATTGCTGTAACATAGAGCATCCCAGGGTGCACAGTCACAAGTATTCCAAAGACTTTAATAATAACAAATGATTGAGTGAAAGAAAAGTCAGGGGTATAACCTACTGTATCAGTCAGCAATGTATAAGACACACAGCAGTAACAAATAAGCCCAACAACATCTCAGTGGCTTGCAACAATAAAGGTTTGCTTCTCATCCATGTAGAAACTCAAGAATCTATGGCTCTATCCTGTCTTATTCTTTTCAGAACAAACACTGAAGGAGTATCTCCTATAACGGACATGACGGTCTGAGGGCAAAGAGAATGGAACAGAGCCAAACCTTGCATTGGTTCTTAAAGCTTCGATTCAGGGTTGTTCTTCTCACATTTCATTGGACTCAAAGTAAGATTCAGTTCAGTTCAGCTGCTCAGTCATGTCAGATTCTTTGCGACCCCATGAATTGCAGCACGCCAGGCCTCCCTGTCCATCACCAACTCCTGGAGTTCACTCAGACTCACGTCCATCGAGTCAGTGATGCCATCCAGCCATCTCATCCTCTGCCGTCCCCTTCTCATCCTGCCCCCAATCCCTCCCAGCATCAGGGTCTTTTCCAATGAGTCAACTCTTCGCATGAGGTGGCCAAAGTACTGGAGTTTCAGCTTTAGCATCATTCTTTCCAAAGAACACCCAAGACTGATCTCCTTTATTTTTTTTTTTTTTACCTTTATGGAAGTCTGATTATAATAATTCACAAGGGCATTTTATATAGATATATTAGTGAGTTCTGGTAAAGAAAACCCAATACAGAGATGACCCAGAGGGATGGTACGGGGAGGGAGGTGGGAAGGGGGTTCAGGATGGGGAACACGTGTACACCCATAGTGGTTTCATTTTGATGTATGGCAAAACCAATACAATATTGTAAAATAATTGGCCTCCAATTAAAATAAATAAATTTAAATTAAAAAAAAAAAGAAAACCCAATAGTCACTGACTAATTCTGAAAAAACTCAGCCAGAATATAAAGTTTAAATGCTTTTAACACCTCATGACTAGACCTTATGGTAGATCTCAGAGAAATGGTGTTTACAAATCAAATAATTCACTTTAGATCTCCTTTAGAATGGACTGGTTGGATCTCCTTGCAGTCCAAGGGACTCCAAAGAGTCTTCTCCAACACCACAGTTCAAAAGCATCAAAACTTTGTCACTCAGCTTTCTTCACAGTCCAACTCTCACATCCATACATGACCACTGGAAAAACCATAGCCTTGACTAGATAGACCTTTGTAGGCAATGTAATGTCTCTGCTTTTCAATATGCTATCTAGGTTGGTTATAACTTTTCTTCCAAGGAGTAAGCGTCTTTTAATTTCATGGCTGCACTCACCATCCGTAGTGATTTTGGAGCCCAAAAAAACAAAGTCTGACACTGTTTTGACTGTTTCCCCGTCTATTTCCCATGAAGTGATGGGACCAGATGCCATGATCTTAGTTTTCTGAATGTTGAGCTTTAAGCCAACTTTTTCACTCTCCTCTTTCATTTTCATCAAGAGGCTCTTTAGTTCCTCTTCACTTTCTGCCATAAGGTCCAGCCTAAGGAAAAAGGTGGGCTTCCCAGGTGGAGCTTGTGGTAAAGAACCCACCTGCCAATGCAGGAGACATAAGAGACATGGGCTTGATCCCCGGGTCGGGAAGATCCCCTGAAGAAGGGCATGGCAACCCACTCCAGTATTCTTGCCTGGAGAATCCCATGGACAGAGGAACCTAATGGGCTCTGGTCCAGAGGGTTACAAAGAGTAGGACACAACTGAAGTGACTTAGCATGCATGCAAGGAGGGAGAAAATGTAACACTCTCATAGGAAAACTTTAGACACCAAAGCCAAAATAGTGACTTGACAAAGTAAAAGAATTGGATGAAGGTTTGATTTTTTCAAGAGAAAATGGATCACTATACTTTCTAAAGACAAAAAGCAGACGGGAAATTGAGGACTGACCTTCTCTGTGTCTATTATAGCCTCACAAAATTAGTTGCTCAAGTCATATTTCATCATGGATTTTGAGAGACATATCAAGGAAACTGAGGTTGTAGAAAGAGATAAATAAGTGAAGCCCAGGCAGAAGTTAAAATGTACTCTTTACTTTCCTCAGCCTTTTAAACCTTGGAAATGTTGAAAGGTGGCAAGGACATTTTAATGAGTTCATCTCTGTCTGGATGCTGCCTCCACGAAGCTTCAGAGTTCTTGCAGCAAGTGACATACGTAATACAACCAATGTGAAGGTGAAGGGATCTTCTGAAGCATTAACAGTTTGGAAAGTTAATCCGAGAAAATGAGAGGAGCAAACATTTGTTGCTAAGATGTTGTAGCCCTCTGAAGGTGAGCAGCTCTCCCACATTCAGAATTTCACAGATTTGGTACAGCCCAGAGCAGTGGAAGGACATGGACTCCGGGACCATCACCCAGCTGACCCCCTGCTCCCATCTGGCCTTGGAAAATCCACATTATACCTTCAAAGCTCTATCTCCCCATCTAGAAAACAAGACTTCACCCACTTTATGGGATTGGTTAAAACATCATAATGACAGGGACTTCCCTGGTGGTTCCCTGGCTAAGACTCCACCCTCCCAATCGAGGGGGCCTGGGTTCAATCCCTGGTGAGGAAACTAGACCCCATATGCCAAAAGTTCACACGCCTCAACTAAAGATCCCACATGCCACAAGGAAGATGGAAGATACGACGTGCTGCAGGCAACTAAGACCCAGTGGGTGGTGGTGGGTGGTGGTTTAGTCGCTCAGTCGTGTCCGACTCTTGCGACCCCAGGGACTGTAGCCCTCCAGGCCCCTCTGTCCATGAGATTCTCCAGGCAAGAATATTGGAGTGGGTTTCCATTTCCTCAGCCAAATAAATAAATTAAACATCCTAATGATAAAATGCGTGAGTTGAAAAACAGCAGAGTTTCAGGGGCCACAGTTTGTTATTGCTGTTGTTATCTTTGACCTTATATCCCATAAAACAGGGTAGATATATTACATGCATGTCACAAAAGAAGAAATTGAAGCTTTAAGAGGAAAAATGATCTCCCCAAGGTCACACATCTTGACACTCTGCAAAAGGGATGAAATGGCCCTTTTTCATTATATGTCTGTGGAGTAACTACATTTTGCTTTAAATTCTCTCATTTTTGTAAGACAAGTGCTCATGATATAATATTAAGTGAAACAAAGCAAAACACAGGACAAATACTACGATCTTAACGTTTACGCATGTGGTATATATCCATATCTCTCTAATTATATCTGCCTACTTACTAAGTGAAATAACTCATTTAAAACACTTAGCACAGTTCCTAGCATATTATAAGCACTAAATAAACCAGCTGTCATCTTTATCATTGTTATCGTTACAATATATGCCTAGAAAAAGAGAGAAAAGAAATATCCATGGTAACAGGTTATTAATGGTTATTTCTCATAGAAGGATTACTGGTCATTATCTTTTATGCTTTTCATCATTTTCCAGTATTTTCAAGATGTGAAATTTTTATTTCTTTTATAATAAAAACATAAATATGTATCTGGTTTATAACACAAATAACCAAATTATTCAAAGAAAACATAGAGTGAGCACAGATAAGATGAAGGATGTGTGTTTCATTTCAGAGTATGAAAGAACATTTTGTGTCAGAGAGGCCCAGAGAATGAAAGAAATTGCTCAGAAGGCACTGAGCTACCCATCTTGGGTAATAAGCCAACAGCAGCTGCATGGCTAGACTCACAGAGAATTTATAAAAAGACAGGTTGAGCTGATAGCCCCAAGACTGTGCCACTCTACAAATTATATTTAGACATCAGGATAGTTACCCTCAGAAAACAATCAGTTTCATAATTTGCAAGGCCCAGTGCAAACCAAAGACGAACATTCCCCTAAAATATTAGGATTTTGAAGAAAGGGACAGCAGAGCATTAAAACAAGCACAGGGCCCTTCTGAGAGCAGGCCCCCACGTGACCATATGGGTCACATGCCCATGAAGCCGGCCTTGCTCCAGGGTCCACAGTGTAAATATCTTGTTTACCCAAGATGACTTGGACAGGTCGGTCATCTCTTAAAGGTTGATTAACAGAGAAAATCCAGCAATTCCTGAGGACTTAGAGAACCTAAAGCACAGCCTAACCATCAAAACACCTTTTTTATGATCATTTTCACATCACAAAGTAAATCAAAGAAGTTATTTTCCTGAGGTAGGCTTCAGGTGAAAAACAGTGCCTAGACCACAGACATTTATCACTTATTCTACACAAAATCCAGCCAGAATGAAAGCAGAGCCATGACAAGGAATACAAGACAAATGGATGGAGAGAGGGAACATCAGTAAATCAGCAGTTTCAGCCACATTCTGGACAAGTGAAAGTGGGTAGAGTCAGTATCTGACTCAGCAGATGAGAGAAATTCCAACCTAAGTGTCTATAGGTGGAAATATTCCAAGACGTGAGCCAAACTGGCCTGCAGAATCCCTGAGTGTCAGCATTTAGGACCAAGAAGGATGGAAGGCGTGGAGAGTTGGGTGCTAGTCTGAAGACAGCAGTACTGGTGGAAAGTACTGGTGGAATAGACGCTGGTAGAAACTACAGGACCCCTCTCTTGGGTTATAAGTGAACCCAAGAAGGATCACACTGTATTCAAAACCATCAGACTACAGCCAGGCTGATTTGATGATTTACATGAGTATTCAACGAAAGTCTAAGTACTGACTTATGGAGAAGGAAATGGCAACCCACTCTGATACTCTTGCCTGGAAAATCCCATGGACGGAGGAGCCTGGTAGGCTACAGTCCATGGGGTCGCAAAGAGTTGGACATGACTGAGTGACTTCACTTTCTTTTCTATGAGATTCTAGCAGAATAGCTGGAAAAAATAATGTAGAATACCCTGGCTCCAAAAAAGAAGTGGTCATAGAAATTAATAACACCATAGTCAAAATAAATAATTGAGTAGAAGATTTGTAAAAGAAACTTCATATGAATTTGCAGGACTGTAGAACAAAAGGACAAAGAATGGGGGAAAAATTTTTAATAAAAGCTTTGTGAGAAAGGTCAACATGTCATGAAAATGAGTTCTGAAAAAAAGAGGAGGAAGTTGGGCATAGGATATACTTTGAAAATGCAAGAAAATTCCCCCAAACTGAAGAACATGAAAATCCAGAGGGGAAAAAAAAAAAAAAAAGCAGTTCAGATAATATCATTAAGAATTAGAAAAGCACTGAATTTCCCAGTAGCTATACTATAAAATAGAAGATGGTAGAGAAATAACCAAAATTCTAAGCTTTTAACAAACCTACAATGGAGACATTCACACTAAATAGAGGGACTGAATAAATCGCTCAGTGAGGGGAGAGAAAAGATATGCAAGATATTTCACATATGCAAATTCTCAAAAATTTTACTGTTCACACATCCATTTCTAGAAAAAGCTACTTGAGAATGCACTCTAGTTGAAGTGTACAGGAGAAGAAAGATAGGGGACCCATGGGGAATTTCCTGGTGGTCCAGTGGTTAGGACTCCATGTTTTCACTACCGAGGGCCTGGGTTCAATCCCTGGTAGAGGAACTAAGATCCCACAAGCTACGCAGCCAGGAAAAAAAAGACATGGGATCCATGAGACAGGAGAATCCATGGGAAAAGAAAGGAAAAGAAATAAAAGCAACGTAGCTGTGTAACTACCAAAGAGAAATAATTTAAATTCTACTTCAAAAACAAAAGGCTTTTTGGGAAACAGATCTTAAGGAAAAAAAAAAATGTTTAATTGGTTTTTTGAGCTTCTTATTTGGCCTTTAGCAGAGATATTCCCATTCATGGATCACAGCCTTGTCATGCTTGTGTAACTCAGTGAAGCTATGAGCCATGCCATGCAGAGTCACCCAAGATGGTCAGAGTGAAGAATTCTGACAAAATGTGGTCCATTGGAGGAGGAAACGGCAGCCCACCCCAGTAGTCTTGCTGCAAGTATGAAAAGACAAAAAGATATGACACCATAAGATGAGCCCCCTAGGTCAGAAGATGTCCAATATGCTACTGCGGAAGAATAGAGGGCAATTACAAATACCTCCTGGAAGAATAAAGTGGCCGGGCCAAAGCAGAAATCACACGCAGCTGTGGACGCGTCTGGTGGTGAAAGTCAAGTCCAATGCTATAAAGAACAATACTGCATAGGAACATGGGATATTCTGGCCTTCAGGAAAAAATTACACACACACACACGTGTCAAAATAGATGTAACATAGTAAGTCTGTAAGAAAATCAAGACAATGTAGAGAAATTCTACAAAAACAGAGAGAGCTATTGACCATCGAAACAAAGGTCAGATATAGAAGGAGGAAAGGTTACACAACCTGGCTTAGCTGGGAACAATATTTGCACTGTGATAATCAGAGAAAAGACAACAAGTATTGGGTTAGCCAAAAATTTGTTTGGGTTTTTCCATACCATCTACCTGAATGAACATTTTGGCCAACCATGGGAAAAGAGAGATGGTGTGAAGGAGTCAAAGGGTTCAGTCCTCAACCACCAGGGAGTATCAGTGCAGCAGGAGACTGTTGCTACAAAGTTTTATCCTTGTTTAACCTCTATTATCAGAGAAGGCAATGGCACTCCACTCCAGCACTCTTGCCTGGAAAATCCCATGGGCGAAAGAGCCTGGTGGGCTGCAGTCCATGGGGTCGAGAAGAGTCGGACATGACTGAGCGACTTCACTTTCACTTTTCACTTTCATGCATTGGAGAAGCAAATGGCAACCCACTCCAGTGTTCTTGCCTGAAGAATCCCAGGGACGGGGGAGCCTGGTGGGCTGCCGTCTCTGGGGTCGCACAGAGTCGGACACGACTGAAGTGACTTAGCAGCAGCAACCTCTATTATGTATGTATATGCATGACTTTGATGAGAATAAAGTGAAGTGAAAGTCACTCAGTCATGTCCAACTCTTTGCGACCCCATGCACTGTAGCCTGCCAGGCTCCTCCATCCATGGAATTCTCCAGGCCAGAATACTAGAGTGGGTAGCCTTTCCCTTCTCCAGGGGATCTTCCTGACCCAGGAATTGAAGCAGGGTCTTCTGCACTGCAGGCAGATTCTTTACCAACTGAGCTGTCATGGAAGCCTGATGAGAATAAAAGTGGAGACATTAAAATACAAACAAGCATCGTTCTCACACTCAAGGTATCCTAACTTCTATAATAAACAACCTCCAAATTATGGCTAATTTAACACAGTGAAAGTTTATTTCTCCTTCAAGTCAGTTACATTCAGTCCGGCCAGTGCTCTGAAAACCCCAGTCACCCAGAAACCCCAGATTCTCTCATCTCTTGGCCCCTTGATCTTTAAAACATGCTCTCCAGATTTGCTGCAGAATGGAAAAAGAACAAAAGAGGATCACTCTGGGGTTAGAGATCAGACTGGAAGTGGTGGACATCACTTCTACTCGGATGCCTTCAGGCAGAACGCATTACATGATCCTAACCAACTTCAGCCGGGCTGAACTCTGCAATCCTTCTCCATGTAAAAGGTGGTTAGAACTTGGCACTGTCTTTGCTGGAGCTTTAAAAAAAGTCTAGCCTGCTGCTGAGTGATGCTCTAAGGCAGCAGCTCTCAATCAGGAGGTGGTTTTACCCTCCAGGGGAAATTTGGTCACGTCTGGAGACATTTTTGATTGTCATGACTGGGGTTGGGGGGGAGGCCAAGGCTGCCACTAAACTTCCCACAATGTACAAGACAGCCCCCCTCCTCTGCAACAAAGAATCATTCAGCCCAGAATGTAAGTACTGAGGTTGAGAAATCCTGCTCTAAATTTCCTGTCCCTGGGATTCCTGATATGCAGAGATCAGTGTCTGAGTGCAGAGTGTTCTTGTCTGAGTCAAAAGTTCCTAGTTCTCTCCTGTGTATGGTCTTGTCCAAGTCATCCACACATTCAGATGCTCCCTTCCCGCCTTGATAATGTAGGGAGAGTAAAACTTACTTCGTTGCCTGAAGGTTTTTTTTATTATTATTGTGGTAAAAATCACATAATATAAAGCATACTATTTTAACCATATTTAAATGTATGGCTCAGTGGCACTGAGTACTTTATTCACACTATGGTACAACTCTCACCATCACCCAACCCCCAGAATTTTTCATCTTCCTAAACTGAAACTCTGTCCCCACTGAACACTAACTCTCCATTTCCCCCACCAACTCTCATGCTTCTTGTAAGGATCAGCTGAAGATGTCTGGAGGTGATTTTTTTTTTTTTTAAAGAGCCAAGAATTCATTAATGCTGTTGTTTCAGGGGGTTGTACTTAAAAAGAAAAATATGTTTTTGATGAAATGTTATCAAAAAGGATTGTTCACTGGTGTTACTAAAGAATCGATTCACTGAAAACAAATGCTCGACAATAAGGAAGCAGGAGAGGAAATCAGATCCAGCTAATATATATGGTCACTGCAACCACAGTTCCCGTATTTTCTAGCGCAGTCTCGTGACACATGGCAATCCTTTGTGTCATTCACATCTTCTGAAAATTACATTCAGTTTACAAGCTAAATCTCCAAATGGCCTTTTATACCAGACGTAGCCAAGAAGTCTTTTGTCAGAACTGATACTCTGTTTTTAGTTCAAGACGGGTTCAATCACACATACAAGAAAAATATGCCTGCCTTGTTTCTGATTCTATCCCTGTTTCTAAACAGAGTAGCTGGCCCAGAATTATGTTTAATAATTATCTGTGTGTTGCATAGTTGAATGAATATAAAAAGAAACAGACATCTACGCTACTGTGAGATCTCTGAGGCAACCCTTACAGCTTCTTCTTTGGATTCTCTACTACTAGCGCATCAACAGTCCAAAATGATGAATTAACTAATTATAATTACCAAGAATTGATTTCTTGAGGTAAATGTGTTCTAGACAGAATTTATGATAAAACAGGGTGGCATTTATGAGATAATTTCATAGGAAGTATAAGAGAAGGTCTGGCTAGTCAGTGTTAATCGCTCAGTCATGCCTAACTCTTTGCGACTCCATGCACCATAGCCCACCAGGCCCCTCTGTCCATGGAATTCTCCAGAGAAGAATAATGGAGTGGGTAACCATTCCCTTCTCCAGGGGATCTTCCTGATGCAGGGATCAAACTCAAGCCTCTTGCATTGCAGGCAGATTCTTTTTTTTTTTCTTTTCTTTTTTTTTTTAATTTTATTTTATTTAACTTTACAATATTGTATTGGTTTTACCATATATCAAAATGAATCTGCCACAGGTATACATGTGTTCCCCATCCTGAACCCTCCTCCCTCCTCCCTCCCCATACCATCCCTCTGGGTCGTCCCAGTGCACCAGCCCCAAGCATCCAGTATCGTGCATCGAACCTGGACTGGTGACTCATTTCATATATGATTTTATACATATTTCAATGCCATTCTCCCAAATCATCCCACCCTCTCCCTCTCCCATAGAGTCCAAAAGACTGTTCTATACATCAGCATCTCTTTTGCTGTCTTGTATACAGGGTTATTGTTACCATCTTTCTAAATTCCACATATATGCATTAGTATATTGTATTAGTGTTTTTCCTTCTGGCTTACTTCACTCTGTATAATAGGCTCCAATTTCATCCACCTCATTAGAACTGATTCAAATGTACTCTTTTTAATGGCTGAGTAATACTCCATTGTGTATATGTACCACATCTTTCTTAGCCATTCATCTGCTGATGGGCATCTAGGTTGCTTCCATGTCCTGGCTATTATAAACAGTGCTGTGATGAACATTGGGGTACATGTGTCTCTTTCAGTTCTGGTTTCCTCTGTGTGTATGCCCAGCAGTGGGATTGCTGGGTCATAAGGCAGTTCTATTTCCAGTTTTTTAAGGAATCTCCACACTGTTCTCCATAGTGGCTGTACTAGTTTGCATTCCCACCAACAGTGTAAGAGGGTTCCCTTTTCTCCACACCCTCTCCAGTATTTATTGCTTGTAGACTTTTGGATTGCAGCCATTCTGACTGGCGTGAAATGGTACCTTATAGTGGTTTTGATTTGCATTTCTCTGATAATGAGTGATGTTGAGCATCTTTTCATGTGTTTGTTAGCCATCTGTATGCCTTCTTTGGAGAAATGTCTATTTAGTTCTTTGGCCCATGTTTTGATTGGGTCATTTATTTTTCTGGAATTGAGCTGCAGGCAGATTGTTTACTGTCTGAACCACCAGGGAAGCCCAAGAGGAAGTCTAGACTTCTCTGAATTAAAAATATGTTAGTCAATATTTAAGCGTTTAAAGCACTAAAAACAATATACCAGCAAATGACATTGCTGTACCATAGAAACTAATGCAATATTGTAAAGCAACTATAATCCAATAGAAATTAGTGTTTTGAAATTGTCACAGTCATTTCATTGGTCAAATTCATAAAGGGGTCTGACCAAAGCAGTCTGTAGTCACCCAGAAAGTTGTCTGGAAGAGGCAGAGCTTAGGCTAGGTTTTATAAGACTTAAAGAGAACATGAATAGGTGGGAAACGCAGCAGAGTCAAGCCCACAATCAAGTGTATGGTGTGAGCAAGCACATTAAAATATCACCACATTATTATGCATCTACAACTCTCAAGCAGACATAGGAAATGGCATTCAATTTTTTTAAATAAATTTCGAACATAAAGGAAAAGCTTAAAGAAAAAGAACATTTATATTCTTGCAGCCCAGAAATAGTACATGTTAACATTTTCCAATTTTTTCCTTCAGAATCATAATATAAAGAACCAGAACATTACAGCTATAGGTGAGGCCTATGTCTCTCCTGACTCAGCATTATAACCCTCCTTTTTCCAGATCCACATCTTATAAGGTTAGCATCTATTTCAAGTCTGTGTTTGTATAATTTTACAATTATAAGAATTCATTTTAAAATGTTTAAAACTTTGAGTTAAAAAAATAATTCTTGAACTTCCCTGGTGTTCCAGTGGTTAAGACTCCATGCTCCCAATGCAGGGGCTGAGGATTCAATCCCTGGTGAGAGAACTAAGATACCACATGCTAGGCAGTGCAGAAAAAATGTATTTTTTTAATTTAAAAAATGATTATTGACATCAAACTGATCATGTCTTTCTACAACTGTGCTTTTTCCCTACATTATGTTTCCCAGATTTTTTATATGAATATCTATCATGCCAGTTCATCCATTTTTTAGTTTTCTGGTATTCATTTAGCAATTTTATGCTAAAAATCCTTTATCGTCCTCCTAGTAATAAATACTAAGATTGTTTCTAAGCTTTGTTAGTTTATTTGCTTTTGCTTTAACAAATAATGTTGACCAGGAACATTCTTGTATATGTGGGACAGTTATGAGTGATAAATTCCTGAAAGTATTACTAGTGAATTGCAAATATGCATATCCTCAAACTTACTAGATATTGAGAAATTACCCTCCAAAATGATGATGCTAATAAACATTTCCACAAGCAAATATGAGTCTAAGCTTGCTTCACATTTCTGCCAATACTAATATTATCAAATACTTTAAACTTGCTTATGGAACAGGTTCAAAATCTCATTTTTCCCTACTGAGATTAAATTTTTCTTCATATATGTATTGGCCATTCTAGTTTCCTCTTCTGTGAATTGATGAACCATAGTTTCCATTGTTCCTTTATTGTTTGTTCTTTTTCTTGTAGTTTTTTTTTATATTGGATATAAATCTTTCATATTTATATATGTATAAATATATACATATATAATAAGTATAGTAAATAACTTACCGGAAGTATTGCCTGACTTATCACTTTTTTAAAGTATCTTTTACTGAAAACTTTTTTTCACTTTGTATTATTTTATAGGACTTCCCAGGTGTGTCAGTGGTAAACTATCTGCCTGCTAATGCAGGAGATGTAAGAGACGCGAGTTCAATCCCTGGGTCAGGAAGAACTCCTGGAGAAGGAAATGGCAACTCACTTCAGTATTCTCGCCTGAAAAAATTCTATTAAAGTAATTTTCCCAGGCAAAACAAATCTAGTACTCAGAAACAGTTGCTGGTAGAAAGGCGTAGAAAGAGAGAGGACTGAACCATCCTGAACATCTATCTGCTTTGTGCCAGATGCTGACAAGCCATCTCAGTCAGGTTCCCTAGAAGAGAGTCTGGGATAAGTATGACTGCTGCTACTGCTGCTAAGGCGCTTCAGTCGTGTCCGACTCTGTGCGACCATACAGACGGCAGCCCACCAGGCTCCGCCCTCCCTGGGATTAAGGTAATAATTTATTAAGAGTGCTCTCAGGATAGGCAGGGGGAAAGTCAGGCAAAGTTCCCTGAATTATACTGTATGTTCTCATTAATTGTCTATTTTATACACAGTATCAACAGCGTATATATATATGTCAATCTCAATCTCTGATTCCTCCCACCCACTAGCCTTCCCTCCTTGGTATCCATGAAGATGATCTTATTTGCAAAACAGAAATAGAGACACAGACATAGAGAACAAAAGTAGATACCATAGGGTGCTTTGAAGGATAAATGACATCAGAGAGTTCTCCTGCAAAATGCATCTTGCTTTAAGGAACTCCCATATCAGGCAGTCATTAGCTTAAGGCTACTAACAAGTTTCTTCATCCCAGAAATTTCCAGATAAGGCAGTTGCTATCAGCAGAGTGCAAAGGGATATAGTTATGAACAGTCAGCACCCAAATGTCACAAGAGCTGAAAGATGGGAACCTGCACACCCCATAAAGTAGAGCTCTGCAGGGCAGTGAGTCATCATTTCATCTTTCTAGGACCACAGGGCACAGGTAATATCATTTGCCACTTGGGTCAAAATGAAGCGGGGTTGAGACAGGCTGGTAGAATTGCTCAAAGACCACCACACTAATAATCTGAGAAACACTAAATTCCAATCTAGTTTTTCCTGACTCTAGAACGTGTGTCCTGTGTAATCGGCCATGGCAACTCCTCTATGAAGCTCTCTGTTCGGCACCTCCACTAGCTGATAACGGAGTAGGCCAGGGGGATTTTCCTTCCACATGTAGGGGGTTGTGGCTGCCTTCATCTGTCACCAGGAGAAGGCCTGGTTCACCTTTTATAAGCATCCTATTTGCACCACACGCAGGGCCTTTCCCTGGAAAATGGTGAAAGACCTCCCCTCTTTGCAAGCAGGTTAGGTATCTGATGGAATCCAGAAGCACTTTAAGGAAATACCTTGTAAAGAACTAAATCAGTTTCATGTCTTGATATTAGGGAAACCTCTGATTTCATGGGTGACTTTTTCTAGTGTCAGAAAGCCATGGCTGGGGAGAAATAGCACCTGCACTCCCTATAAATTAAAGGTCAGTCGAGCTGAGGTTTTCAAGTCCATCACCTTGCTGCAAATCAAAACTGTCAAAGAACTGTGAACAGGTACTGTTACAGAGAAGGTCTACACGGTTCAGTAAGGAACTGCTCATCCTTGTGCTTAACATTATGAAGATTCAAAGACGCCTCACCATCCGTGCCTACTCCCTGCTCTACTCCAGGTTCACATGAACTATCTCATTTAACAGAGCAAACGATCCAGGAGTATCCAGGTATTCAGCGCTATCCGTTTCCTTCCCCCATAGCAATTTACTCATGAGTCAGCCTGCCATTTGTAAAAGCAATAGACACAAGGTTTGCCAGATGGCTTGGGAATCTGAGAGAACAGGAAACAATCTCAAACAGTATGTTCTGCTGGGTTCCTGATGTCACAGGCAGTAAAGGCAAGGCGATGAGATGGGAATACTTACAGGCTTTCTAGGAATTCCGTTTTCTTCCAGTTGCAAACAATGCCCCCCAAACCATCATCAGGACCATGAGAATCTGTGTCCTTTCTTCTCTAAATAACACTCTGCTCCCTGTATAGCATAGGAGGATGCCATTGAGGCTGTGTGGCATTCATAAAGAGGATGTTCTATGGTAAATTCACCTGCTGCAGGGAGCAGTATTCAGCGCTCCAATTAAACATGGCAAAGCTAAGTGGTAGTAAAATTAAAATGGAGTCGCAGAATGGAAAGGAATTTCAAATCAGGTGCAATTATACTCATTTTTATATCAGTCTCTTAAATTTTAATGCTCTTTATGGGCCCCTGAATAAATGAATTATACAAGATTCATAACTTTTGAGATGAATTTTGGCTTTCTTCAAAATTCCCTAGTTTCACAGAGATGGTGAGAACCAAATAAAAGAATGGACTTGAAGAGAGTATCTATAAATACTGCACTGAAGAAACCTATATGTAAAATGTTTTGCATGTGTAACATATTTGTAAAATTCCAGGCTGATAAAGAAGACATTGAGTGAAATTTGGTACACCAGGGTTTTTGTTTTTGTTTTTGTTTACAATCAGTCTTTATTTCTGACACCCCTAAAAACACCTCTAACTATAGGAATTCCCATCATTGGCTCACTTGCTAACCACATATATGAAGTTATTCTTTGTAGCTAGAATGGGTTCAATTGATAAAGACTCCTTTATATTCTCGATCAATTCATATCTGGTGCCATATGGGAAATAAATCCTTTATTTATTCATTCATTTATTCCTTTATTCCTTCATTCGACACTGGGATGAGAGTATAAACCCCGCCACATACTGCCACTACCATCAAGTCCCTTAATCTCTTTGTGCTTCAATTTCTTCATCTGTAAAAGATGGGACTAAGTTTATAAATTCTTTACTCATAAGATTACTGTAAAGGTTAAAGATAACAATCTATGTAAATCCATAAGAACAATGTCTGCTACACAGTGACCACACAAGTTAAGCCATCATTATTCATCCATTCAACAAATATTTTTTGAGCAACTACCATATGTCAACCATGACCCTAGATTTAAGAGTCCTAAGAATGATGAGGGAAGGCTCCATCTCTGACGTCAAAGGACTTACCTTGATCCCAGCTTTCTTTTCCTATTCCTGCCTCTCAAGGATGCTAAATAACCAAAGATCAAGGGGGTAATATTTTACAAGTGAGTTTCATATCAAGTAGGTTATCAGGGCGGGGTATATGTATACATAACTACTATATAATAATAGTCACAATAATTATGTTACCTTCCTCTTAGTGAACAACTATGGAAAAGTCTGTGGTTTTTTTAATATAAATTTATTTATTTTAATTGGAGGTTAATCACTTTACAATATTGTATTGGTTTTGCCATACATCAACATGAATCCGCCATGGGTGTACATGTGTTCCCCATCCTGAACCCCCCTCCCTTTTCCCTCCCCGTACCATCCCTCTGGGTCATCCCAGCAACCAGCCCCAAGTATCCTGTATCCTGCATTGAACCTGGACTGATGATTCGTTTCATATGTGAAGTCTGTGATTTTATTTTACTTTTTGCTTTAATTATATTTGTCCTTGTTCATGATAGTTATTTCTTCTATCTTCATATTTTAACCTTTTTCTCCTCAAACTAGGTATCCCAGGCCCCAGAAGCATGAAATGGGGATTTATCTATCTATTCCACACTTACATCTAGATTTCCAGCAAGGAACTGTTTGAGACAGCTTACATAAAAGCAGTAAGACTGAAAACTTTCAAACAACGCATAGATAGTTACTGGGTTGACAAAAAAGTCTAGTTGGGTTTTTCCATAACATTATATGGAAAAATCCGAACAAACTTTTTGGTCAACCGGCTAGCTTGCTAGCTATATATTAGAGTATCGAGTGAATGAAGTGTTAGTTGCTCAGTTGTGTCTGACTCTGGGAGACCCTATGGACTGTAGTCTGCCAGGCTTCTCTGTCCATGGAATTCTCCAGGCAAGAATACTGAAGTGGGTTGCCATTCCCTTCTGCAGGGGATCTTCCCCGACCCAGGGATTGAACCCAGGTCTCCAGATATACAGGCAGATTCTTTACCATCTGAGCCATCAGGGAAGACCAATAGAGTATAAAAGTACAGGATATTTGTATCTTCAGTTCAGTCGCTCAGTCGTGTCCGACTCTTTGTGACCCCATGAATCGCAGCACGCCAGGCCTCCCTGTCCATCATCATCTCCCGGAGTTCACTCAAACTCATAACCATCGAGTCAGTGATGCCATCCAGCCATCTCATCCTCTGTCGTCCCCTTTTCCTCCTGCCCCCAGTCCCTCCCAGCATCAGAGTCTTTTCCAATGAGTCAACCCTTTGCATGAGGTAGCCAAAGTACTGGAGTTTCAGCTTTAGCATCATTCCCTCCAAAGAAATCCCAGGGCTGATCTCCTTGCAGTCCAAGGGACTCTCAAGAGTCTTCTCCAACACCACAGTTCAAAAGCATCAATTCTTTGGTGCTCAGCTTTTTTCACAGTTAAACTCTCACATCCATACATGACCACTGGAAAAAACCATAGCCTTGACTAGACAGACCTTTGTTGGCAAAGTAATGTCTCTGCTTTTGAATATGCTATCTAGGTTGATCATAACTTTCCTTCGAAAGAGTAAGGGTCTTTTAATTTCATGGCTGCAGTCACCATCTGCAGTGATTTTGGAGCCCCCAAAAATAAAGTCTGACACTATTTTCACTGTTTCCCCATCTATTTCCCATGAAGTGATGGGACCAGATGCCATGATCTTCGTTTTCTGAACACTGAGCTTTAAGCCAACTTTTTCACTCTCCTCTTTCACTTTCATCAAGAGGCTTTTGAGTTCCTCTTCACTTTCTGCCATCAGGGTGGTGTCATCTGCATATCTGAGGTTATTGATATTTCTTCCGGCAATCTTGATTCCAGCTTGTGCTTCTTCCAGCCCAGTGTTTCTCATGATGTATTCTGCATATAAGTTAAATAAGCAGGGTGACAATATACAGCCTTGCTGTACTCCTTTTCCTATTTGGAACCAGTCTGTTGTTCCATGTCCAGTTCTAACTGTTGCTTCCTGACCTACATTCAGATTTCTCAAGAGGCAGGTCAGGTGGTCTGCTATTCCCATCTCTTTCAGAATTTTCCACAGTTTATTGTGATCCACACAGTCAAAGGCTTTGCCATAGTCAATAAGGCAGAAACAGATGTTTTTCTGGAACTCTCTTGCTTTTTCCATGATCCAGCGGATGTTGGCAATTTGATCTCTGGTTCCTCTGCCTTTTCTAAATCCAGCTTGAACATCTGGAAGTTCACAGTTCACATATTGCTGAGGCCTAGCTTGGAGAATTTTGAGCATTACATTACTAGTGTGTGAGATGAGTGCAATTGTGCAGTAGTTTGAGCATTCTTTGGCATTGCCTTTCTTTGGGATTGGAATGAAAACTGACCTTTTGCAGTCCTGTGGCCACTGCTGAGTTTTCCAAATTTGCTGGCATATTGAGTGCAGCACTTTCACAGCATCATCTTTCAGGATTTGAAATAGCTCCATTGGAATTCCATCGCCTCCACTAGCTTTGTTCGTTGTGATGCTTTCTAAGACACACTTGACTTCACATTCCCGGATGTCTGGCTCTAGATGAATGATCATACCATCGTGATTATCTTGGTCGTGAAGATCTTTTTGTACAGTTCTTCTGTGTATTCTTGCCACCTCTTAATCATTTTTGTCCTTTATTGAGCCCATCTTTGCATGAAATGTTCCCTTGGTATCTCTAATTTTCTTGAAGAGATCTCTAGTCTTTCCCATTCTTGTTTTCCTCTATTTCTTTGCATTTATCGCTAAGGAAGGCTTTCTTATCTCTTCTTGCTATTCTTTGGAACTCTGCATTCAGATGCTTATATCTTTCCTTTTCTCCTTTGCTTTTCACTTCTCTTCTTTTCACAGCTATTTGTAAGGCCTCCTCAGGCAGCCATTTTGCTTTTTTGCATTTCTTTTCCATGGGGATGGTCTTGATCCCTGTTTCCTGTACAATGTCACAAACCTCAGTCCATAGTTCATCAGGCACTCTATCTATCAGATCTAGTCCCTTAAATCTATTTCTCACTTCCACTGTATAACCATAAGGGATTTGATTTAGGTCATACCTGAATGGTCTTCCCTACTTCCTTCAATTTAAGTCTGAATTTGGCAATAAGGAGCTCATGATCTGAGCCACAGTCAGCTCCCAGTCTTGTTTTTGTGGACTGTATAGAGCTTCTCCATCTTTGGTGGCAAAGAATATAATCAATCTGATCTCGGTGTTGACCATCTGGTGATGTCCATGTATAGAGTCTTCTCTTGTATTGTTGGAAGAGGGTGTTTGCAATGACCAGTGTGTTCTCTAGGCAAAACTCTATTAGCCTTTGCCCTGCTTCATTCCATACTCCAAGGCCAAATTTGCCTGTTACTCCAGGTGTTTCTTGACTTCCTACTTTTGCACTCCAGTCCCCTATAATAAAAAGGACATCTTTTTTGGGTGTTAGTTCTAAAAGGTCTTGGAGGTCTTCATAGAACCATTCAACTTCAGCTGCTTCAGCATTACTGGCTGGGGCATAGACTTGTATTACTGTGATATTGAATGGTTTGCCTTGGAAACGAACAGAGATCATTCTGTCTTTTTTGAGATTGCATCCAAGTACTTCATTTCAGACTCTTTTGTTGACCATGATGGTTACTCCATTTCTTCTAAGGGATTCCTGCCCACAGTAGTAGATATAATGGTCATCTGAGTTAAATTCACCCATTCCAGTCCATTTTAGTTCACTGATTCCTAGAATGTCGACATTCACTCCTGCCATCTCCTGTTTGACCACTTCCAATTTGCCTTGATTCATGGATCTGACATTCCAGGTTCCTATGCAATATTGCTCTTTACAGCATTGGACCTTGCTTCTATCACCAGTCACATCCATAACTGGGTATTGTTTTTGCTTTGGCTCCATCCCTCATTCTTTCTGGAGTTATTTCTCCACTGATCTCCAGTAGCATATTGGGTACCATCTGACCTGGGGAGTTCCTCTTTCAGTATCCTATCATTTTGCCTTTTCATACTGATCATGGGGTTCTCAAGGCAAGAATACTGAAGTGGTTGGCCATTCCCTTCTCCAGTGGACCGCATTCCATCAGACTTCTCCACCGTGACCCACCCGTCTTGGGTGGCCCCACAGGGTATGGCTTAGTTTCATTGAGTTAGACAAGGCTGTGGTCCTAGTGTGATTATATTGACTAGTTTTCTGTGATTATGGTTTCAGTGTATCTGCCTTCTGATGCCCTCTTGCAACACTTACCGTCTTACTTGAGTTTCCCTTACCTTGGGCGTGGGTTATCTCTTCACGGCTGCTCCAGCAAAGCACAGCCACTGCTCCTTACCTTGGATGAGGGATATCTCCTCACTGCTGCCCCTCCTGGCAATAGCTGTATACATTACAGAGGGTGATATTGCTAGAAGCCAGGGAAAACAGAAAAAATGATGAATCGTATGAGTCATTTGACTCACGAGACTCACTGGGGGAAATAGCCTCTTTTTTGTTATTATTTATGGCCTTGATATGCAGATGATCTCAGATATGACCTCAGATATACAGATGACACCACCCTTTATGACAGAAAGTGAAAAGGAACTAAAGAATCTCTTGATGAAAGTGAAAGAGGAGAGAAAGCTGGCTTAAAACTCAACATTCAAAAAACTAAGATCATAGCATCCAGTCCCATCACTCCATGGCCAATAATGGGGAAACAATGGAAATAGTGACAGACTTTATTTTCTTGGGCTCCAAAATCAGTGCAGATGGTAACTGCAGCCATGAAACTAAAAGATGCTTGCTGCTTGGAAGAAAAGTATGACCAACCTAGACAGCATATTAAAAAGCAGAGACATTACTTTGCCAACAAGGTCCATCTAGTCAATGCTATGGTTTTCCAGTGGTCATGTATGGATGTGAGAGTAGGACCATAAAGAAAGGTGAGCACTGAAGAACTGATGCTTTTGAACTGTGGTGTTGCAGAAGACTTTTGAGCGTCCCTTGGAATGCAAGGAGATCAAACCAGTCAATCCTAAAGGAAATCAGTCCTGAATATTCATTGGAAGGACCGATGCTGAAGCTGAAACTCCAACACTTTGGCCACCTGATGCAAAAAAATGACTCATTGGGAAAGACCCTGATGCTGGGAAAGATTGAAGGCAGGAGACGAAGGGGATGACAGAGGATGAGATGGTTGGATGGCATCACTGATTTGACAGACATGAGTTTGAGCAAGCTCCAGGAGTTGGTGATGGACAAGGAAGCCTGGTGTGCTGCAGTCCATGCGGTTGCAAAGTTTCGGACACAACTGAGCAAATGAACTGAACTGATAGCAATTAAGCCCATGCACCACAACGACTGAGCCTGTGCTCTGGAGCCCATGTGCCCCAACTACTAAAGATGGTTCGCCCTACAGTCCATGCTCTGTAATAAGAGAAGCCAGGGCAATGACAAGTCCATACACCACAAAGAGAGAGTAGCCCCTATCTCTGAAACTAGAGAAAAGCCCAAGAAGCAACGAAGACCCAGCACAGCCAAAAATGAATAAGTAAATAAAATAATTTTGTAAAAAAATTTCTTTCTCCAATGTCAACATCTTAACTGTGTTTGTAACAGAGGTGGGTGCTGGGCACAGATGCCCATCAGCAGATGAATGGATAAGAAAGCTGTGGTACATATACACAATGGAGTATTACTCAGCCATTAAAAAGAATACATTTGAATCAGTTCTAATGAGATGGATGAAACTGGAACCTATTATACAGAGTAAAGTAAGCCAGAAAGAAAAACACCAATACAGTATACTAACGCATATATATGGAATTTAGAAAGATGGTAACAATAACCCTGTACGAGACAGCAAAAGAGACACTGATGTATAGATCAGTCTTATGGACTCTGTGGGAGAGGGAGAGGGTGGGGAGATTTGGGAGAATGACATTGAAACATGTATAATATCATGTATGAAACGAGTCGCCAGTCCAGGTTCGATGCATGATACTGGATGCTTGGGGCTGGTGCACTGGGACAACCCAGAGGGAGGGTATGGGGAGGGAGGAGGGAGGAGGCTTCAGGATGGGGAACACAGGTATACCTGTGGCAGATTCATTTCGATATTTGGCAAAACTAATACAATATTGTAAAGTTTAAAAATAAAATAAAATTAAAAAAAAAAAAGACTCATCTTGCAGGAAAGAATAGGCAGAATAGGCAGTTTAGGGTATTTTGTTTGTTTTTGCCATGTGGGATCTTAGTTCCCTGACCAGGGATTGAACCCATGTCCCCTGCACTGGGAGCGCAGTCTTAACCTCTAGACAAGGTTAGGAGTCCAGGGAAGTCCCACAGGAGAGAACACAAAGGGTTTCTCTTCCATTGTGGTCATTGTGAAAATAACCTAAATTCCATAGGCCAAGTGTGCAGAGGGCACACTTGAGAGTCTCCAGCACTGTGCTAAGAATGCTGTGCACATCATCTTCCATTAAGTCATCACTGCATAGTTTTACTGTCTTTGTTGCTGATATAATTATTACAATCAATACACCACAAGGGAAAAATAGGGAGTGGAAGGAGTTAAAATATTTAACATTCCCAATGCCATAGCTTCCCTAGTGGCTCAGACAATAAAGAATCTGCCTGCCATGTGACAGACCCAGGTTCGATCCCTGAGTCAGCAAGATGCCCTGAAGAAGGAAATGGCAGCTCACTCCAGTATCTTTGCCTGGAGAATCTCCATGGACAGAGGAGCCTAGTGGGCTACAGTCCATGGGGTCACAAAGAGTCGGACACGACTGAGCCATTTTCACTTTCATTGCCATAGAGCCCATAGATGACACAGCTGTGCTATGAATCCTGCACTCAGATTTTAAAACTGTTATTTTCTTCTAACATTAAAACCTTTTCCAGGATATTATGGTTAATATTTTCAAAATAAATAGGTCTCCACAAAAGAGGGGATATACCTACACATACAAATGATTCATTTTGCTGTACAGTAGAAACGCAACATTGTAAAGCAACTAACTCCAACAAAAAATAATTTTTAAATAAATTAAATTAAATTAACAGGTCTGTAATCATAGCCTTCATCAGAGACAGCATCAGTGCAGAAATGAGCATGAGATTGGAGAACCTGAATTCAAGGTGTAGGATCTTGAATTTGTTAATGATCCTCTTTGAACATCATTTTCTTCATCCATAAGGTGGCAAAAAATAATAACTAGCTTTCAATGATATTAACACAGTCATAAGCCCTGAAAGACTTATGTCCTGTATGACATAAGTCCTATATGAAACTCCTGGAATGCAGTAGTTACCCAGCAAATGAGAGCAACTGCAGTTAGGATTTAAGATCACTCCTTCCACATGGGAGAAGGCGGCATTACTGCTCTCAGAAGGTTAGGAATGGACCTACTGAAGAACTCTAGAACATACGAAAGGGATGAAAAACATCCTGAATGAAATGAGTGGAAAGAGAAGGCCGAGGACATTACCCAAGTATCAGATATGAGCTATGAGATTTACTTAGTTATGCCATCTAACCATTCCAATGACTTGATACAGAAGATGCTATGCATTTTTGCCAGAAAAGTAAATTAAAGCTTAGAAAAGTTAATCAATTTGTTTCAATTCACCATATGGTAAATGGCAGAACTGAGATTTAAGTTCAAGTCCCTCAATCCCAAACCCATTGCCCTGAACCATCCCACGTGGCATGCCAATTAATCGGGAAATAAGTTCACAGGTGTTTCAATGCATGTTTCCATATTTTTAATATCACTAGAGAGACAGAAGAACTAGATTTTCCCTTTGTCTCTGCTACTAACTAGATATGCAACCACTGCCCTTTTCTCCCTCTCAGCTCCCCTGTCTCTAAAGTGAAGCAGTAAGTCTACATGATTTCTAAAGCCCTTTGCAGCTCTAACATTTTATGAGGAGTCTTCCCCCCAAAGAACTCTGCTGGCAATACAAAGCGAAGACATAGCACATATGTACCAAGTCCCTTCGTTTATGTTAAATTCCACATTCCTGCAGCGATGTGTAATGTCTGCTGCCCTTCAGTCGACTCCATCCTCCGATGTTTGTTTACAATCATCGGGGCATGAACAGCTATTTTTAAACCTGGCTTTTCATGTACGAAGGTTAAAACTCAAACTGAATTTGATTTGTTGGAGAATTCAAATCCTCAGGATTATGGCAGGAAAGAGAGAAATGTAAGTCACTTTAATTACCCTTTGACTCCCCTTCTCCCCACCACTGCCTCCCCCTAAATTCAACTAACAAAGATGCCATTGGCTAAGCTGACTGTATCCAGGGCAGAAAAGCCTTTACATTGGTGACTGATGACCAAAGGTCTTGGGGGTGTTGACTTTATATTTTTGTTCGAAACAACAGGAAGTCATGTTGTAGAAGGCAGCTGGCTTGGGATGCAGCAAATCCAGGGATTTGCACAGCTGGCTAAAGCGAAACTTCTAGTGGTCTCATTCAACTGTGTGTTTTTATCTGTCATGCTCTCTTTTCAAAAATATAGGCTTTGAAGCCAGAGAGATGCCCGTCCATCACTTACAGGCAGAGTGAGCTGACAGAGAGCTTGGTGCATACTAGGAATATAACAAATATGTCTTCCCGCTCCTTCCCGTTACTACATAGGGCTTGTTTTCAATGGGGTGGGGGTGGGGGGGTAGGATATCTCTCTAGATGCCAGACCAAAACATAAAGAGTTCTGGGGCTGCTGGGGTTGCCTTCTTGGTTGTCTCCCTACCACTGAAGCCTGTAAGAGTAGTTTCAATAACCACAGCAGTTTCAATAACTATTAGATGACTTACAAGGGTGTACATTCCTGGACCCCTTTAGAGAAGGATAAGAGAGGTTTGTTACAGAAATGTTGCATAAGATGGGGAGCCACTGCTAATGAGCATAGGGAATTCTCGGTGAGGACAAAAATGTTCTGAAGCTGATTGTGTTGCCAGTTGCACAACTCCGTGAATATCCGAACAAACATTATACACACTAAATATGTGCATTATATGGTGCATGAATTATATCACTATAAAACAATTTTAGGAGACCTTTTATCCCCTCCAAACTGTAAATGTTCATGAACCCCACCCCCTGTATTTAGGCTGGAAATTTACACTAGTGATCTGGATAACTTGTGGAGCAGCTGGTAACTGAATGGGCTGGGAGAAAAGGGCTATAGGGGGAGGAGTGCACATCCCATTCAGGAAAGAGATACCCCCACAGTTCCAACATAATGAGGACAGGCTCTGTCCTTCTCAGTATGTAGATTCAAGACAAGCCTTATAAAGATAAAGAAGCCTGATAAAGATAGCCAGGCCTTTTCCTTACAGACTGACCCATTCCAAACCGTACTATGACAAGCTGTCCAATGAAAAACCCTTGACCTCCAACGTAGCTTCTGAAATCATAAGTTTTCAGTGTTGCCAGGGATTCCTGAGACCTGATGATCAGAACAATTCTTTCATATCAGAAATCACATCCTTTTCATAAGGTACATACATACTGCAGGCATATTTTTAAATGATTCATTTATACATCCAGCAAACATTTTCTGTTTAGCATTTACCAAACAGGAGCTTTCCTGGTGGCTCAGTGGCAAAGAATCTGCCTATCAGTGCAAGAGATACAGGAGACATGGGTTTGATCCTTGGGTCAAGAAGATCCCCTGGAGGAGGAAATGGCAACTCACTCTAGTATCCTTACCTGGAAAATCCCATAGACAGAGGAGCCTGGCAGGCTACAGTCCATGGGATCACAAAGAGTCAACACAACTTAGTGACTGAGCGTGCACGCGTTTACCAGACATCAAGCTAAGTCCTAGAAACCAAAAGATAAAACCTGGGAATGAGTTAACACTTTTGGAGCCTGCCATGTGCTTCCTAAGGATTTGACCTGGTTAGTTATCCTAATAACCACTGAAGGCAAAGACAAATATCAACACTGCCCCCATTTGACAGAGGAGAAAACCGAGGCACAGAAAGGCTGAGGACCTTCCTGAAGGTCACACCATCAGGGAGAGAAAGACCGGACATCATTACACTGAGGCCGGCTGGCTCCAAAGCCTGTGCTGTGGACCTGTTCTCTTACCTCCTCACACATGCAAGTCAGCCCGAGCTCAGCCAAAGGGCAAACACCTAGAAACAACACAACAGTGAGCGCTGCCAGAGGGCTGAGCAAGGAGCTGCTGGAAGGGTCACAGTGTTCACGCACCAACTGCCTCTCAACAGTTTCGAGTTGAAAACAGAGGGAATTTTCTCCATCTCTCTTGTCTCTCAAATGAGAAAGATGTTACCTGCCTGTACCACAGCTTAGTCATCACTGAACTTGATCCCACATCTCTTAAGTCCCGAAACAATACACTTTCATTCACTGACTCAGAAATGTTTGTGTCAGACACTGTGCTCTGTTCACTACACCCTACTGCACATACCAATTATAATTCTGAGAAATTATTTTAAGCAATGTAAAAGTCAGACATCATTCTTTATTTAGCTGTGCAAGGATCATATTGTCCAAAGACAACTTTGCAAATACATTAAGTTACTCCCATGAGTCATGGGAGTGGAGGAAAAGAATGACAAAAAGGAAGGAGAGAATGAAACTCTTGCTTGGTGTTACTATGTACTGGGATTATTTCTCCCCATTATTCCAAGTACTCTTCCAAATTACCCTATTAAATGTAATGCTTGGCCATTTTGTTAAATGATGACATGGGCTCAAAAAATTTTAAATGATTTTGCACAAATTTATAAGTCTAATAAGTAGAAAAAAAATCTAGATTTGAGCCCATTTTTACTGACTTTAAAGTCCAAATTCTTTTCACATTCATGCTGATTTCCAAGCTCAGTAATTGGAGAAGTCATTGAATAGGAGGCAGTAGGGTGGTTAAAATGACCTTTCTTTCTCCCAGCCCTACCTGTCTACAAACATAAAATGTCATCTTCAAACTCTATTTTACTACTTCCTCTTTTTTTTTTTTCCCTCAAACATGCAGCCTCAATATGTCTTCTTTAGCACAGCCAACTGCCATGGAGCCTTGAAAGCAGATGACCTGGCCAAGAGATCTTATCAACGGATTTTTAATGAAGAGTTCTTTTCTGAATGCCAAGTATAAGAGGTGAGACAAAATGGGCATTTCCAAATGTTAAAGAAAGCCACAGATATCCTTAGGCACTCAGATTTCTCAGTCAGGCTCCCTTTGTCCATGCCAAAGGTCACTCTGAGCTGACACCCAATGACAGACATTATTTTACAGTGGCTCAAGGCTTTCTGCAGACACATACATTCCTTTTCCCTTTCTAACATATTCTCTTGAGTCAGCAGTCAGTATGTATTGCCTTACATCAGATACAAAGATGGTGAATTTATATTCTCTTCATAATTTTTGAACAATAATATTTTTTAAATTTTCAGCAGATTAATGATTGGTTTATTCCTGCTATCACTTAGCTCAGTGGTCCCCTAGCTTGACTACACATTGGGATCACTGGAGAGCTTCAGAAAGTATCACTGCCTAGGTCTCATCCCCAAAGGCTGTGATTGAAATAGTCTGGGAGCAGTCTGAGCTTTAGAAATGTTTAAAGATCCCCAGGTGATTCTCCTGTGCAGAAAACTTGGGCACTCCATTAAATACTGGTCTCATCATTAATTAATTAACCAACTCTAGGGGGAGGGTCATTTAGCTTTCTCTTCCCAAGCTAGAATTGCTTCTTTCATAGCTTCCCCAAAGTATAAGACAGGGAAGGAGGGAGCACCAATAAATCATTACTGAGCTGGCTGAATTGATCTTTGGAAACTGTGCTGGGAGAGGCTGTATGAACAATTGCATCCTGGGACAGTGAGTGGTTAGAGAAAGAATATATCTTCCAGCCTTGTATTCCACAAAACCTCCAATTCCCAAAGGAACCTAGAGGCAGGAGATAAGAGGGGTAGCAGTGAGCAATGAGGTGAGGCGCTGTTGGGTTACACCATGTAAAGAGTTGGTAGGAGTCCAAGCAGAAATAGCCACCCCAACTGTGACTTGGTGAAAATAAGTGACCAAATATAGTAAGTCCCGTACTCACAACCTTCAAGTTGTGAGCTTTCAAAGATGCAAACATGCGTTCCATCAGCATCAGGTGTGAGTGACACTGCAGCTTGCCCTGCGTCTCCTTCACTGAAGATTCTTCAGCTCTGCCATCCACCCCCCCTCCTCCAGTAACTTCCTGACTGCTCACTCCATGCCAGTCCCTGTGTGCCAGCTCTTGTACTATACTTTTCAAAGTGCAGTGCTGTAAGATTTAAAGTATTTTCCTTATTTTTTGTGTTTGATTTTTATGTATTCTTTGTGTGAAAAGTATTAGAAACCTATGATATTACTGTGCTATATAGCTGACTATGTTAGTTGGGTGTACCTAGGCTACCTTTTTTGGACTTACAAATTGGACTTACAAATGCACTCTTGGAACAGAACTCATTCATATGCGGGAAACTTACTGTATCCAGAAACAGGCAATGCTGAGAGGACCTCTGAGGGTTCATTTAGAGGGATCTGGCCATGGCAGGAATGTTTGGCTTATCTCAACAGGGAATGTCAGAGCCATCCATATGTGAGCAATTGTAGTTTTGCTGGATGACTGTTAAAATCGCAGCACTTGGAGGCTGCTATTATTTGAGGCTTCCTGTCTCGGACCTAAGACAGTGCTGCCCACTCCTGTTGGGTTATTCTCATTTCTCTCTTCCATTCATTCTGTCTGGCAAGGTGGGTACTTGAACCCGGGATCTTCTTGGGGTTTGACCTTTTCACCTTTCTCTAGACACAAATGAAGACCCTAGCCCTCACATTTTGAATTTAGTATGTGAGTACACAGGTGAGAGCCAAAGAAATTCCACACTGGATTCAATTCTAACTCACCTACTTCATTCCAGTGTTGGCCAGAGGACCCTCTAATGGGCAACTGAATGCTTATTCAGTGATACTCAATAATATTTCAGTTTATATGTGTTCCTTATGTAAAATCCTATGGGTGAAATGATGACCACTTGGCGTGATTGGGAAATAGTTTGGTCGTTGATCATATCAGGACTGTAACCTCACCCTCAAACTGTACTGCAAACATGTAAGAGCAACTACTGTGTTTCCAAGGACTGTGCTGGATGCCAATGATTTAATAAGAACCAGGCAGAGCTCTTGCCTTTAATGAAATTAGAAAGTAATGGAGAAGAGAGACATGTAAATAGATAATCAAAATATGGAGTTTGCTTGCTCTGATCAAAAGAAGTATAAGGTTTTATGAAAGCACAGAAGGGATTTCAGTGATTTCTGTTTTTCTGGGAGAGTCAGAGATGGTGTTAGAGATCTAACATTTGAACTGAGTAATAAAAGATGAGTTCTTCGATGCACGATACTGGATGCTTGGGGCTAGTGCACTGGGATGACCCAGAGGGATGGTATGGGGAGGGAGGAGGGAGGTGGGTTCAGGATGGGGAACACATGTATACCTGTGATGGATTCATTTTGATATTTGGCAAAACTAATACAATTATGTAAAGTTTAAAAATAAAATTTTAAAAAAAAGATGAGTTCTAATAAGAATTACATTCGTAGAACATTCTATAAAATGCAAAGTACTTGCAGATCCATCTTCATAGAATAAAAGCTTCATAAAAGCAAGGATTTGTCTATCGTATTCACCACTGTATTTCCAAAGTATTCAAGGAACACTGAATCCATTATTAATTTTGATTCTCATATCCTCCCATGCTTTTGGGAGGAGGTACAAGGGACAAATTTCAAAGGGAGAAAATAAATGCATGGAGACAGCAAATTCACAGTCCATGACCTCATGGAGTTCTGACCTGTAGACATTCCAAGAAAAGAATCTCAGTACACTCTGCCAATGGCTATGCTGGCTATACTAAGGGGAAAAGGAAACAGTCTGCCCTACATAATACCTCACAGTGTTGCATTTAGTACCTTAGGAAATTCACCATAGCTCAGAGTCTGGTCATCTTTGTAGGTTTATTTTATTAAAAACAGGCCCCATCATTCAGGGCCCTGCATTAGCCTAGTTTGTGAGACTGCTAGAACAATAACTGATTAATTTGTAATGAAAAATTACCATTATGGGAACTAAAATATTCACCTTTCATGATCAGCCTGTCCTAACTGTCACATTTGAAAGTGAAAGTGTTAGTTGCTCCATCATGTCTGACTCTGTGTGACCCCATGGACTGTAGCCCACCACGCTCCTCTGTCCATGGAATTCTCCAGGCAAGAATACTGGAGTAGGTAACTATTCCCTTCTTCAGGGAATATTCCCTAGCTGAAGATCGAAGCCAGGTCTCCTGTATTGCAGATAGATTCTTTGCCGTCTGAGACACCAGAGAAGCCCAACTTTCACATTTAGTTGATTACAAATAATTATCATGATGGTTAGAACACTCACACCCCCATTAGAAGACTTTTCTTCTTGTATAGGAGCAGAAATCATCAACAGCAGAGAGCTTAATCAGTATGGAATCAAATGTACTGAGTGCCTAGAAGAACTCACATAGTTGTTGTTATTTCTGTTCAGTCCCTCAGTCATGTCCAACTCTTTGCGACCCCATGGACTGCAGCCCACCAGGATTCCCTGTCCTTTACCATCTCGCAAAGTCTGCTCAAACTCACATCCATTGAGTCGATGATGCCATCCAACAATCTCATCCTCTGTCACCCCCTTCTCCTCCCACCTTCAATCTTTCCCAGCGTCGGGGTCTTTTCCAATGAGTCAGTTCTTCACATCAGGTGGCCAAAATATTGGAGCTTCAGTTTCAGCATCAGTCCTTCCAAAGAATATTCAGGGTTGATTTCCTTTAGGATGGACTGGTTTGATCTCCTTACAGTTCAAGGGACTCTCAAGCATCTTCTCCAACACCACAGTTCAAAAGCATCAATTCTTCAGTGCTCAGCCTTCTTTATGGTCCAACTCTCACATTCATACATGACTCTGGAAATACAATAGCTTTCACTATATGGACCTTTGTTGGCAAATTAATGTCTCTGCTTTTTAATATGCTGCCTAGGTTTTTTATAGCTTTTCATAGCAGAACTCAGCCTGATACACGCCCCTCTCCACTGGGACAACTGCACTAGTGGGACTAGACTACACGTTATCTGCTACTTGACCAGTGGCCTTACATAATGAATCAGAATAATCAAAGATCATGAGCTAAAGCACCCTCTCCTGGACAGTATTTCTCTTTGCTTCCCACTGCCATTCAAACAAGTTCTAATCAACATTTGCAAGGCTGGAGGTCATTATATTCCTTCAAGGTGACCACAACAACATTGTGTACTAAACACCTACATTATCTCATTTAATCTTCACAATTATGTGACAAGAGTAAAGCTGGCAGCAAACGAGGTCTTGAGAGATTAAATAACTTACTCCAGTGACTACAACATAGATGGCAAAATGCAAATTCTCTCTGAGTCATTTGAAGTCCATTTAAGATTTCCATTGGAAGTTCGCTTCCAACACCATCCACGTGGGGAGACAAGGCATGCATGCTTGACCAGAAGACAGAAGCCCCCAGAAAGCTATGCTGGAATGGGTCAGGAAGCATATGCTGCAAGAGTTCTGAGGAGGAGGATGTCGTTATGGGCCAGAGTGGACAAAAGTTTGGGAGAGAGGTGATTTTGAGTTAGGAAACATTTCCTGTCCTCAAATGTTAGAACATAAAAGGTAAATAAACAGAGGGTATATGAGCCATACTTCCCTCTTCCCACAACCACAGCAGAACTGTATCACATTAGTCCCAGATACAACCTCAGTTTCTTTCAAAATACATCAATCCACAGCATAACAGCCACAACCCTTGGCATAGCACACTCATTAGCAGTGAGCCACATTTAGCATAAAAGACAGAATTCATCATCTCAAGATTGGAGGCTAAATCCACAAGGTATTAAAGAGGATCAATGATTTGGTCTCTCTGATGGGAAAAAAAAGCAACAAATTAATTTAAGTGTGTGTGTATGTGTATATGTATGTAAACTATCCAGAGGTAGTCAAGTAATTACAAAATCATTATGTGATGATCTTTTTTTAACTCTTAATTTTTTGGTCATGCCACACAGCATTTGGGATCTTAGTTCCCCAACTAGGGATCAAACCCATGCCCCTGCATTGGAAGCATGAAGTCTTCACCACTGGACCACCAGGGAAGTCCCACATCTTTGGATGGCAGGAGAGAGTATCATTTCAGACTCACCACTTCTACAGCAGATGCTCCACTCCTAAATAAAGCTGATATTAACCCCTAAAGAGGACCAATAGTTTTGGACAAACAGTACTGATACGGATCAGATCTGCAAAAATCTGCTTAGGGTTCTTTAAAAGCAAATTATGCCTGATTCAGCTTCCAGAAAAACAAGTCATTTCTGATCAAAATGTAAAGGAGACGTTCTTGCTAAATCAAGTCTCTACCAAACCATCCATCCCGAAAGAAGAAAGGAAGTCTGACAAGGGAACTAAGCCAGCTCATTTGACCCACTGACTTCCTCAACTCTGATCCCAAGGAAGAAGAAGTAAGGTCTCAGCCTCATTTAATCTTTCCGTTTAGGGGCATGAGAAATCCAGTGAAGTCATGACTCTATTTGCTCATTCATTCAACATCCAACAAAAATGCATGACTTTATCTATGCATATTCATTCACACATTTGGCAATTTAGTAATTCATTAGCAAGTATGTGCCAAGAACCTATACTTTTCTAGACGTTCTGCTAGTAACTGGGGATATAGAGAGGAAAACAAATTCCTGCCTTCAAGGAGCTCACTGTACAGTTGGGCAGATGATGACTGAAAAAAATGAATGACAACTGAAGAAATGATTGCAGTATGCTGTGAAAAGCCTGGTGATAGAATTATGCAAAATGCACGGCAGAGCCACAAACAATAGAGCCCCCAGCCCTACGATTTGCCAAAGTCACTGTCTATGTACATGACATTTTTCAAGGCATCCAAGCTTCTCCAAACCATGTAACAATTTATTTCCAGATTCTGAGAGCTTAGTAGAAATCCCACATGCTCCAGTTATATGTAGGTTCCAGCTTTTACATACATCACACCTCTCCCCACACTTTAGTCAATTTGATGCTACTTACTCCTCTACCACTGCCAGCTCTACTCTGCTCCAAAATCATTGGACAGGACTGACTTAGAAAAAGGTAAAATAAAGATTCAAATTAAAGAAAGAGGTGAGAATTAGCATTTATATGTATTATGACTATGTATCTGGAAAAGAACTATTAGAGTTAGTAGGAGAATGCAGTAACATCCTGAAGAACTTCCTATACAAATGCAAACAACAACCAGTTAGAAAGTATAATATATGAGAATCCCGTTTATAACATAAGTAGTAATAAATTTCCTGGGTGGCACAGTGGTAAAGAATCTACCTGCCAATGCAGGAGACACAGGAGACATGGGTTCAGTCCCTGGGTCAGGAAGATCCCTTGGAGGAGGGCATGGCAATCCACTTCAGTATTCTTGCCTGGAAAATCCCATGGACTGAAGAGCTTAGCAGGACAGTCCATGGGGTCACAGAGTTGTACAGAGTCATACACTACTGAGCACAATAATAACTTAACAACAAATGTCAAGATTTATGTTACAAAATTTTTGATGGGACCAAATATTTAAAGTGATGCCTGAAAGATACTATTAAGAAGAGAAAGGGGCTAAGGGGACCATAAGGATATGGTCCCATAAAACCCAAAGATGGGAAAGACCTCTCAAAGAGAGGTGTGGGTGTGGTCTTTGTCTAAAAAAATAAAATAACATTTACAATGGAACTGTTCCAGCTAGGACTAAACATGACAGAGATAGTTCAAAAGGAAAAAGGCATCTGGAAACTTCCATGGGAACAAAACATATTAAGAAAATTGCTGCATAGCAAAAACAGTCCCTTTCTTACGGAAAAAGGAGGAGGATATGTTATGCAATGATAAACATGCAAAACAGTATGCAGAAAAATACTCTCTAAGGATGTGAACTGTACTGTGAGAGACAGCAAGAGACTAAAAGCAACCCACTTTGGCATCAATAAAGCAATGATTAAATTACAATACATAGATACAGTGGAAATCTTTCGTGAGTTTATGCACTTTTTATCTGTCCCAATTTGGAAAGATCTCTGTGATTATATTATTCTTTATTTTATTTTCAAATTTGTACTGTTGCAGATTTGGTGCCCTGGGAAGTAGGCTCTATGATGACAGGAACAATGTCTCTTGATTTCACTGCTGTATCCGCAGCCGTCAGGACAATGCCTGGGACTCCACTGATGTGTGACAAGTATACCTTCAATGAAGAAATTCATTGAAAATGTTTAATAATCACCTAGTAAGTTCCTAATAAATATTGGCCAAGATTGCTGGGTTCTTTTTTTTTTTTTTGGAAAGAAACTCATCCGTATAAAGCTGACAAAGTAGATACTACTGCACAAGCTATCATAACCAGCCAAAGAAAGCTGCTTTCAAAACCTGCTGCTGAAATGTCTCAGGGCACGGGTTCAGGGAACTTCCTTACTCAAGAAGCTCTTTCCTGGAATATAGCTCTATTAAAAGACAACAAAGTCAGCAGCACAGCTGACACCCCGTTTCCTCTCTGTCCATTCTTGAGGCCTTTTTTTAGATGTCAGGCCTCACTGACTTCTCTTTTCCCATCAATCTGTCACTCTTTCAACGCGCGTCCCCGCTTACAGGGAGTGCCCAGGGCAGTCACACCACTGGCCTCCTTGCCCTTCCTGCCAACTCTGCAGCAGAGCAAGTTCATGGTATCTTCCCATCTTAGAGGCTGTCAGAGAACTGGCTGGGCCCAAAGAAATTGCTGTAGTGTTTCTTTGCAATGGGTATTTGTTTCTTCAACTGTAATGGCGGCTTCCCTGGTGACTCAGATGGTAAAGAATATGCCTGCAATGTGGGAGACCCAGGTTCAATCCCTGGGTCAGGAAGACCTGCTTGGAGAAGGGAATGGCAACCCACAATGGTATTCTTGCCTGGAGAATTCCATGGACAGAGGAGCCTGGAGGGCTACAGCCCACGGGGTCACAAAGAGTCAGACACAACTGAAGCGACTAACACCATGAACTTGCCACTGTACTATGAACGTCACACATTATTGCATTTATTCCTCACAACTATCTGTGAAGTGGACACTGGGTGACTATTATTTCCTAAGAGGCAGAACTCGAGGCCTAGAGAATTCCAAGGCAGGGCAGGACATGAATTCTAGCCTCCCAATTTCAAAGTTCAGACTTTAAACCAGCACAGAGATTATATTATCATCTCAGTTTCACTTCAAATCCTTCCCCAAGACTGATTAGAGTCCTCAGCATTTCCTTCCTGGAGAGGGTAGGCAAAGAGAAGAAAAAGTATTCATAAAAAGCAGTGGGAATGACCTGCAACAACCCCTGACATAGAAAAACCAACAGCTACCTTTGGATAGACTTCTGGGCAGATGGGGTGCGTGTCTGACTTTGGTTACTCAGGACAGCACAAGCTTGGCTGTTATGGTTGGGTCAGGTCCAGTCAATGAGGGAACAGCAAAAAAGAAGTTTTGTATACTATTGGTGGAAATTTCAACCAATACAAACTCTTTTGAAATGCAGCTGTACAAATTGTGTGAAGAACCTCATATTGTCCATATCTATCAAAATAGTGATGCTAATCACCATGACAAACACTTTAAAATATGGAAAAGGATTCTTTTATCCACTCATGACAGACATACCAGTTAGCATCTGTTATTAAGACAGATGTGTTCTAGAGCACTAGGAAAGCAAAGATGAGCAAGGGAGGACAGAATCCTGTCTTCATAGAGACTGATTTAGTGAGAAAAATAAGAAATACATGTTGTTGTTCAGTCTCTAAGTCATGTGCGACTCTTTACAACCCCATAAACTGCAGCACCTGGAGTTTGCTCAAATTCATGTCGATTGAGTCAGTGATGCCATCCAACCATCTCATGCTCTCTCGCCCCTTTCTCCTCTTGCCCTCTGCCTTTCCCAATATCAGTGAGTCGACTCTTTGCATCAGGTAACCAAAGTATTGGAGCTTCAGCATCAGTCCTTCCAAGAATATTCAGGGTTGATTTCCTTTAGGATTGCATACTTAAATATATAATAATACCAACCAACTATCCATAAGAGCTAAAAAGAAAATGAGCCTTCAGAGAAAAGAGACAATGAAGGGAGGGGCCAAGGCAGGCACTCAAAGAAACTGACTGACAAAGAAAAGAATGCAATGAGGGAACAGACTGCTTCCACACATTGGGGCTAGAGAGTTCCAGCATAAATTAAAATCAGTGGCAAGAGTCAAACTTGATGTGTTTAAAGAATAAGAAGATGATAGTGTGGAACTGGAGTGGTGATTAAAGCAGAGGTGAGTCCATTTCATCAAAATATTCAATCATTTGTAGTACTGAGGCTAGATAAGTAAACTGCCCTATATCCACGTTATAGACCAACTGTGGTCCTAGAGTTAGCCCAGTAGAGGCTGGAATCCTGATTCTGCCATTTGCTAATTGTGTGACCTTATAAGTGTACTTAGTTTATCCATTCCAGTTGATAAATGAGGACAATCAGAGGCCCTCATTATATAGATAGAGAAAATGAAACAATCCAAGAAAAGCATTTTTCACAATTCTTAGCAAACTTTGATAACATAAAAGTACGATGTAAATAATAGCAATAGGGTGGTGATGATGATGTTTCAAGAACCAGAGGAAATGTTTAGGCTGTGACTTTACAAAGCTAACAAAAGACTATATTATGTATAAATGAGCTTTTACTCTAAAATGAGAAATACGTGCCATTTACTACATTTTAACCTAAACATCTCCGGATACAACATACTATAGGCTATATAGGACATCCTGATATTATGTCACTAATGGAGAGCTTGTGTGAATATTAATTAGGTAGAAATAAAAGTTCTATAGGGACATTTTTCCCCTTGGTTTCTGCTGATCAGTCTCTGTTTACTAGATTTGATTTATCCCAAAGGAGTTTAGGGTGGATTATCACTAATTTGCATTGAGATCTTTATTTTAAATTTCTACAAGAAATCACCTAACTGAAGTACTCATCAACTGATTCTTAGAAAAGTTTTAGTTCTCCCATATACCTTGGAAAACTGATAAATTGCCTTCCAAAATTTCCCTTTCTGTTTTGCCGAACGATACTATTTCTTACCTCTCTTCTGCATGTGCTCAGTCACTCCATCGTGGCTTTGTGGCCTCATGGACTGTACCCCACCAGGCTCTTCTGTCCATGAAGTTTTCCAGGCAAGAAGACTAGAGTGGGTTGTCATTTCCTCCTCCATTGGGATAAGCAATAAAAAAAGTAACTTCCTGATTTTTCCCATTTCCAGTTGGCAGGATTAGTACTATTTGGGGTTGCAGAAGATATAATTTCTATTTTTTTACCTCTAATTCTCACTATAAAATAGATTTTACAAGTAAATTTCATTCTCATGCACATGATATATCCATGGTTATATACTAAAAGTATCAGAGAAAGAATCAAAAAATTTTAGCTCTGGTTTTGATCATGCCCTTTTCTAGATAGGCTTCTTAAACTGAGCCTTGGGTAGCTGAGAAAGAAATGAAAACTTTCTAACCTGTGTTGAGAATAAAAATGAGCTATTGTGGAAAGAACACAGCTTTAGAATCAAGAATTATTTCTACCTTAATCTAGCTCCTTAATCAAAGATCTTGGGCAATAAGACATGGGACTTTTGAACTAACAATATTTTGATGGGAATATAGATTTTCTTAAAGATCATTTTGCTGTGGGCCATTTTAAAAGTCTTTTTGAATTTACTACAATATTGCTCCCACTGTTTAAGTTTTGATTTTTTGGCCACGAGGCATATGGGATCCTAGCTCCCCAACCAGGGATTCCACACCTCCTGCATTGAAAGACAAAGGATTAACCACTGGACCACCAAGGAAGTCCCAGGAATATAGAGTTTGAGTTGATGCTGGAACAGGTTGATAAGGACTCTGGGATGGGCTGAAGGTATTTTGCATAACAGCCAGCATGCATCTGTGGGCCCCAGAGAGCAGACTGTGAAAGGATGGATTTGATCCTCCATTCTAACCCCCAGACCGACCTGTGGATGTGTGACCATATATTGAAAAAGGAGACTTAAAGATGAAGGAACTTGCTGTGGGGAGATTACCTAGAATTACCCAGGTGAACCCAGTGTCACTACAAAGGTCCTTAAAAGGTAGAAAAGGGAGGCAGAGAGTCAAAGTCAGAGGAGGGGTGAGAAGATGGAAGCAGAGGTCACTCGAAGATAACTTGCTGCTGATTTTGAGGATGAATGAATCACAAACCAAAGAATGCAGGCAACCTCTGGAAGCTGGAAAAGGCAAGGAAATAGATTCTTCCCCAGAACCTCCAAACAGAACACAATCCCGTCAACACTTTGATTTTAGACACACAAAACTTATTTTAGGCCTTTCCCCTCCTGTACTATATCTTACAGTATGACTCTATGACAATAAATTTGTGTTGTTTCAAGACACTAATTTTGTGGCTATTTGCTTCAGCACCAACAGGAAACTAATACAGTTTCAGAGCCCCACCTCCACACTCCCACACTTCCATCTCTAGGCATATTCCTACCAGTATCTCAATACTGGTCTCATCTCACACTGAGCCTCACGAATTAAATCATCACGAGATGCGTGATGAATCCTTTGGTACTCACTCCCACACAACCTTGGAGCAGCCCTGTGCTTAATTGCTCAGTTGTGTCCCAGACTGTAGCCTGCCAAGCTCCTCTGTCCCTGGTAATTCTCCAGGCGAGAATACCGGAGTGGGTTGACATTCCCTTCTCCAGAGGATCTTCCCAACCCAGGGATGGAACTCAGGTCTCCTGCACTGCAGGCGGGTTCTTTACCGTCTGAACCACCAGGGAAGCCCTGAGCCAATACCAGCTGTCCAAGACGTCAGCCACCTTTGTGCTATAAGGCACTTGTGAATGAGATACATCCGAAGAGTATGAGGGAGGAAATGAAACAAATATGAGAGGGAGCCAAGATGAGTCTCTTAGGTTCAAACTATGATGTAATAATAAAAGGTCTTTCATTCTCCTCCAGAGAAATGACAGCATGGCCCGTTGATGAAGTACCAATGAATGAGACAGCCAAGATCACAAAAGGGAGAAACTTACTGAGAAACAAGGGGATGGGTAGAAAGAAGTTCAGCAAGAGCCTGGAAATTTCAGCCCAGCCTTTGGAAATCAGGATGTAATCACACTTGAGAAATAAAATTTGCTTCCTTATAATTCTATTTCCTACAAGTATTTTTAAAGTTATTTCAGGGAAAAGAAACTAAATGTCTCTAAACTATATGTTAGGGAAAAGTAGTTGTTTGAATATTACTAACAAAGTATGAATAGCTTCACTATATAAAAAATAAAAATAAAAAAAAGTAAGGCCTTATTAGTGGAATTAAACATAAAAAATTCAAAAAATTTTTATATAAAATAATTTCAGTTGACCAATATAATGAAAAAAATGTTTAAATTATGTTGTAATCAGATAAGCACAAGTAATACAAGTCAAGACACAAGTGAGAGGGACTTCCCTGGTGGTCCAGTGGCTGAGACTCCACACTCCCAATGCAGAGAGTCCCAGTCCAATCCCTGGTCAGACAAGCGATCCCATATGCCAAACTGAGAGTTCACACGCCACAGCTAACGGTTCCACGTGCCACAACCAGTACCTGGTGCAGCCAAATAAAGATTTAAGTTAAAAAATACATAAATAAAAGGAAAATAGTAGTAAGATTAATTTTTGTATATTAAACTAGTTAGGAGGTGGCTAACAGTTGCATACTGCTATTTGGGGTAATACACTAATAAAATAAGTAACATTTACTGACTACTAACTGTATCTAAGAAGGTGAAACAGTGCTTTGCATATACTGTATTACTTCAATCTCATACTCACCCTCTCATATAGTTACTATTTTAAATCTCACTTTAAGATGAAGAAAAAATGCCTGAGGGCTGAAGATACTTACCTATAATTTACTTGGGGTCACAAAGCCTATAAGATGCTCAACACCATTATCCCACAACTTGAAAAATATGTATCAGAAGCTTAAGTACCATTTGACACTTTAGTCTAATTTTAATAATTATTTTGCACAGATATAATATTAACTACTTGCACAGAAAATGTGTATTAAGGAGTAATTTATAGAAGCAAATGTGGGAAAGTAAAATAGTCAAAATAGATAAGTAATTGTGTAATACTTATTCAATAAAATTTTATTCAGTCTTTAAATGATATGAATGAAGAGTCTTTTAATAACATGAGAAAATACTTGTACTATAAATGTAGGAGAAAAAATTGGCACAAATTATATCTATATTATATTGAAAACATTAACCAGCCACTGTGACATTTTACATAAAATGTATAATATTTAATTTTGTTTCTATCAATATATATTTTTCAATCCATTCTGTGAGAAAGTGATAAAAGAATTAAAACTCTGAAAGGGTAAGGAAATTTTCAGTGAAAAGCTATTAGTGAGACTTAGCCTCTCTGTTGGACTGGAGACCAAATCTCTCTACTACTGAAAATTGTTTAAAATTATGATTAAACAATTTAATCATAATTTAAACAATTATGAGTAATTGTTTAAAATTACTCAACAATGGTATCCTGAAGTACTGAATGTATGTGCAAGATGACTTTATCTTGTTTATTCATTTTTTTCTTTTTTTTTTCTTTATTTTAATTGGAGGCTAATTACTTTACAATATTGTGGTGGTTTCTGCCATACGTTGACATGAATCAGCCATCGATGTACATGTGTTCCCCATCCTGAACTGCCCTCCCACCTCCCTCCCCATCCCATGCCTCAGGGTCATCCCAGTGCAAGAGCCCTGAGCACCATGTCATGCATCAAACCTGGGCTGAAAAATTATGTTTACTTCTTTATGCTATCAATAGGACATTACACTGATCTACATAACTATATTTTATACTTATTTAAATATTCTAATATATATTTAATATATTTAAATAATTAAATTAAGAGTACAGATATATCTCCTATGAATTGTATTTCAGGATAGAAAAGGTGATATTACAAATTTTTAACCACTTTTTCTATATAATTTTTTAAAGTTACACTCCACTTATTACACTCCAGTTATTACAAAATATTGGCTATCTTACATTCCAGTTATTACAAAATGCAAACATCTTACAGGCTGTGTGAGGCCAAGTAAATTATAGCTAAATCCCTCAGGCATTTTTTCTTCATCTTAAAGTGAGATTTAAAATAGTAGCTATATGAGAGGGTGAGTGTGAGATTAAAGTAATACAATATATGCAAAATATTGGCTATATTACACTCCAGTTATTACAAAATATTGGCTGTATTCCCCATCCTTGTAGCCTATCTTATACCCAGACATAATACCTCTTACACCCCAATCCTTCTTGTGCCCACCTCAGTTGCTGTCTCCTGTTGAGTCTGCTTCTTTTTGTATTCACTAGTTTGCTATCTAGTTGAGTTGCCCACCTCAGTTTGCTATCTGTGTTGAGTCTGCTTCTTTTTTGTATTCACTAGTTTGTTTGTTTTTGTTTAACAGAAATTCCAATATTCACAGCAGCATTATTTACAATTGCCACGATATGGAAGCAAACTAAATGTTCATCAACTGGTAAGTAGATAAAGACAATGTGCTGCTGTTGTTGCTAAATCGCTTCAGTTGTATCCGACTCTGTGTGACTCCATAGACAGCAGCCCACCAGGCTCCTCCATCCCTGGGATTCTCCAGGCAAGAACACTGGAGTGGGTTGCCATTTCCTTCTCCAATGCATGGAAGTGAAAAGTGAAAGTGAAGTCGCTCAGTCACGTCCGACTCCTAGCGACCCCATGGACTGCAGCCTACCAGGCTCTTTCGTCCATGGGATTCTCCAGGCAAGAGTACTGGAGTGGGGTGCCATTGCCTTCTCCAAAGAAGTTGTAGTGGTGTGTATATGTATATGCATGTGTATACATATATACATACACACACACATAAATAATGGAACACTGTACAGTCATAAAAAGGAATGAAATTTTGCCATTTACAGCAACATGGATGGACATTGGAAAGCATCATGCCTTCCAATAAGTGAAATAAGTCAGAGAAAGACAAATATTGTATGATATCACTTACATGTAGAATCTAAAAAATATCTTGCTTATTTTTTTAATATTTATTTGTCTGGCTGCATCAGATCTTAGTTTCGGCATGTGGGTCCCTTAGTCTCAGCGTGCAGACTCTTAGGTATGACATATGGCGTCTAGTTCCCCAACCAGGGATAGAACCCAGGCCTCCCTCACTGGGAGCATGGAGTCTTAACACTGGACCATCAGGGAAGTCCCTAAACAATATCTTGCTCATTTTTTAGGTGTGAAATATTTCAAATGGCACCAGGACTCATCACTTGATTTCTATCAACTTTAACATTATACTGTATTTTTTCTTCATATTTTAAAATAAATTTAAATTTTAGATGTATCTTTCCATAATTTGTCCCACTCAACATTATATTTCTGATAGTTATCCATGGTGATAGATATACCTCTATTTCATTTATTTTAACTGCTGCATAGTGATCCATTTGTATCACAATTTATGTATTTGTATCACAATCTATGTACTCTTTCTTCCACTGATAAACAATTATTTCTCTCATTTCTATTCCTCTGCAAATATATAAGGTTTTCCTTTGAATATATCTAGAAATGGAATTGTTCAGTTATAAGGTATAAATAGCTTCAATTTGGGGCTTCCCTGGTGGCTCAGTGGTAAAGAATCCACCTACCAATGCAGGAGATGTGGGTTCGATCCCTGGGTCAGGAAGATCCCCTGAAGAAGGAAATGGCAACCAACTCCAGTATTCTTGCCTGGGAAATCCCATGGACAGAGGAGTCTGGAAGGCTGCAGTCCATAGGGTCGCAAAAGAGTCAGACAAGACTTAGCAACTAAACAACAACCCTCAATTTACTTGATACTATATTTTCCTTCTATCTGCATTAGTGAGAAAATAGGAACTGCACTAATAAACAATCTCAGAATTGCAGTGATTTAACACATAACATCCTTGCTTCTCCTCCTTTTGCTGATCACCTTTTTCTGCATCTTAATTCTCAAAGAAGATAGCTGTCCCTCGGCACTTTATGTCAAGTGACCAACAGGGACTGAGGCATTTTGACTTTAAAGGGAATGTAAGTTTCCAAGGGGGAAAACATGGCAAGTCATCCCAAGGCATGCTTCTATTGTTGATACAATTATCTAGGGCTGCAAGAGTGGATTTCCAGTTCATAAGGGGCTATTACAGACCACCCTTTGTTTTTCAGTTGGCAACTGGTGTTTTTGGTAGTATTTTGTTTTTATAATTTTTTATTTTATATTGGAGTATGGCCAAACTTCCCAGGTGGTGCTAGTGGTAAAGACGCCTCCTGCCAATGCAGGAGACATAAGAGACATGGGTTCAATCCACTGGTCGGGAAGATCCCCTGGAGGAGGGCATGACACATCTACTTCAGTATTCTTGCCTGGAGAATCCCATGAACAGAGGAGCTTGGTGGGTTACAGTCCAGGGTTGCAAAGAGTTCGACATGACTGAAGTGACTCAGCATGGGTGCATAGTCAATTAACAATGTTGAGATAGTTTCAGGTGGAAAGCAAAGAAATCCAGCCATCCATATACATGTATCTATTTCCCCCCAAACTCCCATGCCATCCAGGCTGCCACATAACATTGAGCAGAGTTCCCTGTGCTATACAGGAGGTCCCTGTTGGTTATCCATTTTAAATACAGTGCGTGTACATGTCCATCCCAAACTCTATAACTATCCCTTCTTCCCACCCATTGCCCCTGGTAACTGTAAATTCTTCTCTAAGTCTCTGAAACTGTTTCTGATTTGTAAATAAGTTAATTTGTATCATTTCTTTTCAGATTCCACATACAAGGGATATCATAGAATATTGCCCTTTCTCTGACAGACCACCCTTTTACAGTGGACTGGGGAATGAGCTGTTCTCAGTTCCAAAAGAAGCCTCCCCTAGAAGGACACAAATAGAAACCCTCTCTGTTCTCATATCTACTGAAGACTACCCAACTTTCTCTGGTGCATGGTTTGCAGAGCAACAGATATAGAAATTCTTCATTTAGAGGTTTTGCTCCCTGGCTATTATACTGTAAGTATTTTTTAAACTTTCTTGTGATCATGAGTTCTGACAAAGATCATTGAGAGTTTCAGATCTCAAGAGGAGAGAAAAAAATAAAGTTCAAGTGGAATAAGAGTAATACATCTGACCTAAAAACCTCTTTCCCAAGCCTAAGCAATTTTAGACAGATGGCCTTTCCAGGGTGATATATAACTTGAAAGATTTTATCTAAGAATGGAGAAAAATTGGAGGTTGTTGACATGTGGCCTTTTGTAAGCCTGGTAGCCTATGTTCTAGTTTCAACAAGGGCATGTAACCAATATAATACTTGTCATTTGCACTGGCAACCAGTCATGAACAGAAATCACGCTTGCTGTGTATATTCCAAAATTTAACTTTCCCATTGAATGTTCACCTATATGTATAAATGAAAAATATATAATTATATGTAATAATTATTTAATATTTCATAATATATTTCATAATAAAATTAAAGATTTCATATTTCATAATAAAATGAAATATTTCCTATTTCATAATAAAATGAAATATTTCCTATTTCATAATACCTCAAATGTATAATAATTCATAACTTCAGCATCTATGCAGACAGGGCTTAGTCATAGGACAGCTGTGTGACCTTAGGCAAGTTAGTTTTTAGCTTCTCTCTGTAAAACAAGAGAAATCATTACAGTATTTCCAAAGTCCCATGAAGCTAAAATATTCATATTCTGTGAACATGCGCTGCAACACACATCTCATTCTAACACTGACCACGATCATATCTAATGAGGTGGAGGAGGGAAAAGAGAAGGATAAAAATAATGAGCAACACATGCTGAGTGTGAATTTCATGCCGGGTGGTATTATCACCCCTTTACATCCTTGATGTCATTTGCTCAGCCAACCACCACACAAGGTAAGTACAGAATTGTCTTCACTTAGCAGATCTAAGGCACGGACAGTTCATAACGATGGAAGAAGAGTTTGAAGGCTACTGTGATGCTGCGGAGCCCGTTCACCAGTCTACTGGGCTGTAGGGCGCAGTTTACAAAGTATTTTCACATATGTGGCCCTCTCTTTTAAGCTGGGCAAAAATCTTCTGAGATATAGATATATGTGTATATATTAATCACCCTTTTAAAACTGAGTAAAATGAAGCTTTTAGTGGTAAAGTAACAGTCCCAGGTCCCTTAGACTTCAAGGAGATCAAACCAGTCCATCTTGAAGGAAATCAGTCCTGAATATTCATTGGAAGGACTGATTCTGAAGCTGAAACTCCAATTCTTGGGCCATCTGATGTGAAGAACTGACTCACTGAAAAAGACCCTGATGCTGGGAAACAGTGAAGGCGGGAGGAGAAAGGGATGGCAGAGGATGAGATGGTTGGATGGCATCACTGACTCAATGGACATGAGTTTGAGTGAGCTCCAAGAGCTGGTGAAGCACAGGGAAGCCTAGCATGCTGCAGTCCATGGGGTCACAAAGACTGAGCTGAATTGAACAGTCCCAAGTAGAAGTAATGAAGTCAGACTCTGACTCAGGCAAATATCTATCTATTGAGTTGGTTCAAAAGTTCGTTTGCTTTTCTCCATAACATTGTACAGAAAAAAACTGAACAAACTTTTTGGCCAACTCAACATCTGTCTGTCTGTCTAACTATTGGAAAGAGTAGGTCAAAGAGAAAGAATTTATTATAATAAGAAACATGTGTAGCAGACAGCATTGAGATGGAAAACAGCCCACACTATCCATCTGGAAGAATATCTGGGAATAAAATCCTAGTTTTGTTACCTTAAGAAGTTGTTATACATGGGCAAGTTTACTCCATTTTGCTGAGCAGATTCAGAGAGGCCCTCAGTAAGTGGCAATTATCTTCTGCTTTGCAAACAACCCTGCAACTTTATTTTATACAACATTTTGTTCTTGGTGATCATTAACAATATGGACTGTGTGATTTTAAAGTTCTAAGCCATCCAGGGTCTTGCTAGTTCATTTTAAAGTTTTTTTTAATGTATCCAGATTGGCTAATTTATTTTTAATTAGAGAAAAGCAGGATGGTTCTTGTCTAAACTGCCTACAATTGGTACTGAGAGACCCCATCCTTTCTTTGTGCTCTCTTTCTGCCTTGGATTTCTTCTACACTTAAAAAATAATGAATTAATTTAAAATTCTTAAGGAGATGGGAATACCAGACCACCTTACCTGCCTCCTGAGAAACCTGTATGCAGGTCAAGGAGCAACAGTTAGAACTGGACATGGAACAACAGACTGGTTCCAAAATGGGAAAGGAGTACATCAAGGCTATATATTGTCACCCTGCTTATTTAACTTATATGCAGAGTACATCATGAGAAATGCTGGGTTGGATGAAGCTCAAGCTGGAATCAAGATTTCAGGAAGAAATATCAATAGCCTCAGATATGCAGATAACACCACCCTTATGGCAGAAAGCGAAGAACTAAAGAGCCTCTTGATGAAAGTGAACAAGGAAAGTGAAAAAGCTGGCCTAAAACTCAACATACAAAAAACTAAGATCATGGCATCTAGTCCCATCACTTCATGGCAAATAGATGGGGAAAAATGGAAACTGTAACAGACTTTATTTTCTTGGGCTCCAAAATCACTACAGACAGTGACTGGAACCATGAAATTAAAGGAAGTTTGCTCCATGGAAGAAAAGTTATGACAAACCTCGACAGTGCATTAAAAAGCAGAGACATCACTTTGTGCCAAAGTCTGCGTAGTCAAAGCTATAGTTTTTCCAGTAGTCATGTACAGATGTTAGAACTGGACCATAAACAAAGATGAGTGCTGAAGAATTGATGCTTTTGAACTGTGGTGTTGGAGAAGACTCTTGAGAATCCCTTGGACAGCAAGCTGATGAAGCCAGTCAATCCTAAAGGAAATCAACCCTGAATATTCATTGGAAGGACTGAAACTAAAGCTGAAGCCCCAATACTCTGGCCACCTTATATGAAGAGCCAACTCATTGGAAAAGACCGTGATACTGGGAAAGATTGAAGGCAGGAGGAAAAGGGGATGACAGAGGATGAGATGGTTGAATAGCATCAGCAACTCAATGGACATGAGTTTGAGCAAACTCCAGGAGAAAGTGAAGGACAGGGAAGCCTGCAGTCCATAGGGTCACAAAGAGTTGGACATGACTAAGCGACTGAACAACAACAGCCTTGTCCAAGGGGCTTCCCAGGCAGCACTAGTGGTAAACACTTGCCTGCCAATGCAGGGGACTTAAGAGACACAGGTTCATTCCCTGAATTGGGAAGATCCCTTGGAGGAGGGCGTGTCCACCCACTCCAGTATCCTTGCCTGGAGAATCCCATGGACAGAGGAGTCTGGTGGGCTACAGTCCATAGGATCACAAAGACTCAAACACAACTGAAGTGACTTAGCACATACACACATTGCCCAGAGGACTTCCCAGGTGGCACTAGTGGTCAAGACTCACCTGCCAATGCAGGAGGTGAGAGAGACTCAGGTTCAATCCCTGGGTTGGGAAGATCACCTGGAATAGGAAATGCTAACACACTTCAGTATTCTTGCCACAATTTCATAGACAGAGTAGCCTAGAGGGCTATATTCCATAGGGTCACAAAGAGGGAAGCAATTTAGCACACACATACGCATTGGCCAAAGCCAGTCATGACTTTTGTGTTGAATAAGGTGTTTGATGAGAAAAATCTCTTATTTCCCTTTTATGGTTCATTAAGGGGGAAATTACCAATTTCCCAAGCATTCTTTCAATTCCTAGCATTGTTTCTAGTCGTCCAAGAAATACTCCAATAAATGGACCAAGAAATAGTCAGACTAGACTAGAGCGGAAAGGAAACTTAGAGATGCTCTCATCAAACCTCTTACCATACCATGCTCAGTCATTCAGCCGTGTCCGACTCTTTGGGACTCCAGGGACTGTAGCTCTCCAGGCTCCTCTGTCCATGAGATTTCCCAGGCAAGAATATTGGATTGGGTTGCCATTTCCTCCTCCAGGGGATCTTCCCCATCCAGAATCAAACACCCATCTCCTGGGGCTCCTGCATTGGTAGGTAGATTCTTTACCACTTAGCCAGCTGGGAAGCCCCATCAAACCTCTTACCTGATGCAAAAATCATCTTGACAAATCCCTTACAGATGATCAAATTAAGCCTTGAACACTTGTGGAGAAGGTTACTCAGGATCTCAGATCAGAGCTCCAGTTTGTTCATTCCTGCATGTAGTCATCAGATAATGAACATTTACTGAACATCTGCTGCATGGAGGGACTCTCTTAGGCATCATGGATAAGAAAACAAATAAGACAAAGTTGCTCTCTCACAGAGCATACATTCTGGTGGGTGACACAGACAAAAACCTAAGCCAATACATATATAATAAAAACCAAAAAAAAAAAGCACAGAATAAGAGAATACAAAAAGGAAGTTTAATAAACTGGTAGAGGATGGAATCCCGAAGGAGGTGACATTGAGCAAAAATTTCTCCTAGAGGGAGGGAGTGGATCATGCACAGACTCGGAAGGAAGAACACTCCAGAGAGAGAAAATAGAAAACGGCCCTGAACTGAAAAAAACTTTGAGTTGTTGGTTTCCAGAACAGAAAGAGGAGATGGCAATGGCACCCCCCTCCAGTACTCTTGCCTGGAAAATCCCATGGATGGAGGAGCCTGGTGGGCTGCAGTCCATGGGATCTCGAAGAGTCGGACACGACTGAGCGACTTCACTTTCACTTTTCACTTTCATACATTGGAGAAGGAAATGGCAACCCACTCCATCGTTCTTGCGTGGAGAATCCCAGGGATGGAGGAGCCTGGTGGGCTGCCATCTATAGGGTCGCACATAGTTGGACACAACTGATGCAACTTAGCAGCAGCAGCAGCCAAACAGACAGAGGAGAAGGCAATGGCACCCGACTCCAGTACTCTTGCCTGGAAAATCCCATGGATGGAGGAGCCTGGTGGGCTGCAGTCCATGGGATCTCGAAGAGTCGGACACGACTGAGCAACTTCACTTTCACTTTTCACTTTCATATGTTGGAGAAAGAAACGGCAACCCACTCCAGTGTTCTTGCCTGGAGAATCCCAGGGACAGGGGAGCCTGGTAGGCTGCCACCTATGGGGTCGCACAGAGTCAGACACGACTGAAGTGATGCAGCAGCAGCAGCAGAACAGAAAGAAAGTCATTGTGGCTGGAACAGAGAAGGAAAATTTTGTTAAGGTTTTTTGCTTTGTTTTGTTGAATCAAAGCAAGCTTTCTATAACTTCTACCTAATGAACTAATTACCTGTTAATTCTCACTTAGTATGTTCAAATAAACAATGGAACCAATGAACAAATACATGGATACATTATCCCAAAGCAGATACACTGACAGGATCTTAATACCAGGAGATGAAACAGCACAAACCAGAAGAGGGAAGGGCTGACGCTCCACGTTCCCATAAGTCCTAGATACTGAGACTTAGGGAGAGCCTCTCAAGCCTGGTAACCCTGGCCCTCCACCCACTATGCCTAACTCTCACCATCTACAAATCCTCCTCATCATAAATAACTTCATCTCACCTCACTTATGGGCTCCCAGATGTAGAAGTTCCGAGTTGAAGCAATGCCTTTGAATTCCAAGGCTGGCCACCGCCCCAGACCCAGCTCTATTTCATATTCCCCTCCACATATGTCCACTCTGTCCTCTGGAAACTTATCTCCAGAAAGCTTCTCTGTAACGTACAGTTCTTCCCATTCACTCCACTTTTTTTCCACAACAGAACCGTGACTCTCCTCTAAAGATATTGCTTCTCTCAGTTTTTTCAACAGCCGTTTTTATTTTAACACGATCACAAAGCAGGTCAGCACACTGTTTTCTGTCTACTTTGTGGCTTCTTGTCACTTTTCTGACCACTCTGTTCATTTAAGGCTCAAGATACCTGCTTCGACCACTTTGGTACCACCTTCGGGCTTTACTGGACCCTGAGTTACTCCATCTCATTCACTGAAGAATCTGGGTTGTAAGATATGGGGGCACCCTAAGTATTCATCAACAAATGAATGGATAAAGAAAGTAAAATTAAAATAGATGAATGGATAAAGAAGATGTGGTGTATATATGCAATGGAATACTACTCAGCCATAAAAATGAATGAAATGTTGCCATTTACAGCAACATGGATGAGCCTGGAGGATATTATGCTTTGTGAGATGTCAGACAAAGAAAGACAAAAACTGTATGATGTCACTTATATGTGAAATCTGAAAAATACACAGAACTGGTGAACATAACAAAAAAAGAAGCAGACTCACAGATAAAGAGAACAAACTAGTGGTTACCAGTGAGGTGAAGGCAGAGACAATATAGGCATGGGGATGGGGGGTAAAAATTATTAGATATAAGACAGGCTCAAAAATGTACTTAAAAAAACAGAATGAGTGGTAATGACAATCCTATATGCAAGGCGGCATATAGGAGACACAGATACAGAGACACAGATGTAAAGAATGGGCTTTCGGACTCTGGGAGAAAGCAAGGGTGCGATGATTTGAGAGTATAACACTGAAACACGTGTATTACCATATGTAAACTAGATGACCAGTGCAAGTTCGATGCATGGGGCAGGGCACCCAAAGCCAATGATATGGAAGAATTCAGAGGGATGGCGTGGGGAGAGGTGGGAGGAGGGTTCAGGATGGGGGGGCACACAGGCCCCCGTAGCTGATTCATGTCCATGTTTGGCAAAAATCATCACAACACTGTAAAGTAATTGTCCTCCGATTAAATTATTTTTGAAGCAATAAATTTTTATCTATTTTTAGCCAAAAAAAAATGAATAAAATGGTTAGATAGCATCACTGACTCAATGGACATGAATTTGAGCAAATTCCAGGAGACAATGAAGGACAGGAAAGCCTGGCATGCTGAAATCCATGCAAAGAGTCAGATAGGACTTAGCACTGAACAACAGCAACAATTATATAATGTGAGGAATATTTGTTGTTCAGTCACAACCTCATGGGCTGCAGTGTGCCAGGATTCCCCATCCTACCATCTCCCGGCGTTTGCTCAAACTCATGTCCATTGAGTCGGTGATGCCATCTAAGCATCTCATCCTCTGTCGTCCCCTTCTTCTCTTGCCTCCTTTCTTTCCCAGCATCAGACTCTTTTCTAATGAGTTGGCTCTCATTATGTGAGCAGAGTATTAGAGCTTCAGCTATGGCATCAGTCCTTTCAATGAATATTCAGGGCTGATTATCTTTAGGACTGACTGGTTTGATGAGGAATATATTAATACCTAACATTTTGTGTTAACTTAAAGTAACTTTTTAAGTGCACTTTAAAAGTTGGCTTCTCAAGAACTTGAACTTCCTTCTCCAAGTCTGATTTATCTCCCAGGTTATTATCAACTGACACTGTGCTACCTCTGAAGTTATTGACTCAACCACTCCTCTTCTGATCATAAATTCTTCTCCTTCATCTCCTTAGTCACCGCTTCATATTTCTCCTATTTTTCAACACTGAAACTTACTCTAAATTGACCTCACTGCCCAAACCAGGATCAATTCCTTTCTTGCCCTAAGCAGTTCATATGACCCATTGCTTCAGCAACTTTTGGACAAAATAGTCCAAGTTCTTCTGTCCCTCCCTCATTGTCCCTTTTTAATCTCCAAATACAAAAACCCTATCTTTGAACACTTCCCTCTGTCTATATATGGGCAATTAAGCGTGGCTGGAGAGAAAGATTTAATAGGATATTTCAGTTAAGGTCCCAGCAAGAAACATATAGCAAACTCAAATTGGGTTGTTCCAGAAAAAAAAAAAAAAATTAACAGAGATACTGTTCACAAAGCTGTGAGCAGTGTATTGGGAAACCCAGAATGGATCTTGTGATACCAGGACTAGCAACAGCCAAGGGGAACTGATAGACTCCAAGGCCTAAGAGAAGATAAAGGAGGAGCAGCCACCAGTTCCAGAACAAGGCCACCTGGCAGGATCTATGTCCTTCAGGTGAGAGATGCAGTTGAAACTCTGGCAGCCTCAACAATGAAGGAATCAATGGAACAAACTCCCCCAACCTTCTTCTCCCTCCTTGCCTTTGACTTCTGCTGAGATTTGCCATTAACAAAACTTCCCAAAGGGCAAAAGAGATGGTAAGTGTAGCCATATAGGTCAGTCTTTAGAGGGTTAGGAGTGTTTTTAAGGAACAAACTGAGATTATCAAGCAACGTAGAATGGGACAATCCACAACTTTACATGAATGATCACCACCCCAACTGGACCTCGAGTATATTTACAGTTCTCTTGCTAACACTTTCTCCAACTTTTCACCTTTAATTTCCAAACTTCTCTCTCCTTTGGAACTCCATACTGTACCCTTGGTCCCACTGCACAAATGGTCTGACATCTGCTTTCTCAGAGAAAACCATCCGAATACACTGTTACTATAAATCTACAAAAGGCATCTAAGCCATCCTCTCCAACCCTCAATAATGGGGAAAGTGAAGTGAAAGTGTTAGTTGCTCAGTCGTGTCTGAATCTTTGCAACCTCATGGACTGCAGCATGCCAGACTCCTCTGCCCATGGAGTTCTCCAGGCAAGAGTCCTGGAGTGGGTAGTCATTCCCTTCTGAGCCACCAGGGAAGCCCATCCATAATAGATGAGTCTCTTATGCAATACCACTCCCTCCTCTTACATGTTGGATCCCACCCCTTCCCTCCTTCTGAGAAGCTCTTACACTTACAACAATCTGTTTTCTCCCTGCATAAAATCTCCTTCTGCCAGATCCTTTCCCATGAGCATATTGAATATATTTGATATAGCCCATCTTTTAAGAGGGCTTCCCTGGTGGCACAGAGGTTAAAGCATCTGCCTGCAATGTGGGAGACCTGGGTTCAATCCCTGGGTCGGGAAGATCCCCTGGAGAAGGCAATGGCAACCCACTCCAGTAATGATCTCAACTCCACCTTGGCCTTCCAGTAAGAACTCATGATCACTCTTCTCTTTTACTGCCAATTTCCCCCCTCCCCACAAAAACAATGTATATATTTTGTACGTACACAGACAATGGGCACCAAGTCATGTCCTTGAGATAAACTAATCTGGACAGGAGCAGAGGGTGAGCTAGATAACACAATCCCTTTATGTAATGGAGAAAGACCAGAGATGAGCAGTGACTTGCTCATGATCACACAAGTTTTAGGACTGAAATTCAGTCTGATGGCTCTAGGCTCATTGGCTGGTGCTTCTTCTACTACATCAAGCAGCCTCCTTCATTTGACTCACCCCAATAGTTGTAAAAGTGTTCATATTTAGAAGGTATTCTTCACTCTCATAAATTACTTTTAATAGCTTGTATAAAATGGAAAAAGTAGTCAAGAAAATGACCCAGGAACCATAAATCTGGCCACATCTCAACTGCCCAGGGCAGAGGAGGGAGGAGGGACCAGGTTGGGGAGAGTGTGTAGGCATTGTTAAAGTGAAATTTTTTAAAGGGCAGTGACTGACTTCAAAAATCTTTAGGCTCCTCTCTTCATGCCTTGAGATTTGCTAGCATTTAAAACATTTGTGTCTAAGAGTCTTCAATCTTATTAAAATACTTGGCCATATTAAAGTCACATGACATTAGCCCATGATAAATTTTTCTACTCCCCAACCCTGATTTATGAGAGCCAGCTAGTAAATAGTTTCTGATTCAAAGAGTGATTAACCATTATTCACAAAGCAAAATGAGCCTGCCCTGTCATCTCATAAATTTAATGTAAGCTCATCCTGCTTTACTTTTTTATCCACAGTTTTATTCTAATTTCCATCTTCTCCCATCTTGCCACAAACTCCAAGAGATGTACACAAAGGAGTGTGAAACATTTTCTGCCAAACTGTGTCTTTGAGAGATGGTGAGACTGACTCGGGGATCATGGTAACTGACTACTGTGAATATCAGAACACAGTCAGAAGTGGTCTTCGGGGGAGGTGTAAGATTTGCCATTAACCCCCTGACTTTAATCAATTCAAGTCTAGCCATTAACAGGAAAACCCCAGCAATCTGGAAAAGAAGAAATTTGACTACTGAGGATGTAATATAGGCAGCAAGTGTTTGGAAAATCAATGGTAATCTGAAAGGCTTTCTAACTACAGTGGTGGGAAATCCAGGAAGCGAATCATTCCTCAGAGTGATGGCTGATCAGAGAGTAAATTCCTCCCTCTTCCATGGATTTCCAGTCACTAAAGTCATCCAGTTGCCCCGAAGACCCCTCAAAATAAAGTGCTGCAATAGTAAAGGGCCTCCTGTGACTCACTACAAACCACATCGGATCTGCTTATTCAGCCTCCTTTCCCACCATTTCCTGCTCACCTTAGGCTCCCAGTTGCTGCCACTCTGGTTTCTCTGATGACTACTCTGCCTGGAAACCCAAGCCCCCTCCTCCTGTTTCCCACAATTCTTCCCTGGTGGGTACTAATCATCACTTGAAATTCATCTCGGTTGTCACCCTTTATGGGATAATCTCCCCCGTATATACCTCCCCTTGTCCTTGATAGCAACCCTTCTCTAACTTGAATATAAACATAAATCACTGAGGGAACTTGTTAACATGCAGCTTCCCATTCAGTAGGACTAAGGTGGGGGCTGCTGTTTCAGCAAACTCCTAGGTGACGTTTGTTGTTACTGCTGGTCTGTGGACCACACTTTGGGTACCAAGCCTGAGTAGCTTAGGAACACCCCTGCCGACCTCTTGCAGCAGCACCCTGGGCACTGAACTCTTTCCTAGAACTCTGCTGCAGTGGTTCAATCACATTTTTTTCTCTACCAGAAAAGACCCCTTGAGGTCCAAAAGACCAAAAGACCGAAAAGGTCCAAAATATTTACAATATTCATATAAATATTAAAATTCCTAGTGATATGAATCCAACTAACTCTAGAATTAAGGAAAGAGAGAGAAATGTTTTGGCCCAATCAACTGAACAAAAAGTCCAGAAATAAGTAGCTTCAGAGACAACTGTAATCAGGTATTCAAATGTTGCTATCAATACACATGGTTTTCCTTTTCTGGGCTCTGTTTGACTCCATGAAGGCTTCTTTAATGGGAAACAAAAATGGTGAATTTAGTAATCTCAAAAGGAAGAAATATACCTTTGTCCAGGTGATCAGACTGAAGTAGAAATAGTTTAAACAATTACAAATCAAAGGTATAACTCCAATAATGTAGACGCGTTCAGGGTGCAAAGGACCCTAAGGTGAAAAGGAACCTACTCCACCTGGAAAATTCAGGGAGCAGTTGGGAGGGATGATGAAAGAGGTTTGGGAGAAGTCGTCCAGAGGAGGTGACATCAAACCTAGATCTTAAAGGAAGACTGTTAGTTTCGTAAAAAAGAACATCCAGGCAGAAGTCATTTTATATGCCCCACCATAGCAACATCATTAAGAATGTATATAAAAACTGGGAAAGCCAATCCGATCCCAAATATCAGGGTATTTGAAAATATCTAAATGATCTGAGTAAGATCACTAACTCTTAATTTTGGTAAGTTAAATACTTTCTAATCTTTCTGATTTTACAGATGAGAAAATAAATTAAGACCCAGAAATAAGAGATGATCACACACTTACTGACTCTTCTGAAGAGATGAATAATCCCTTTGCCTTGTCCCCAAATACATAGGAGAAGAGAGTAACACTAATACAATCATAATTTCAGGGATCAATATAATAACTGTTCCAAGGGAGACAAATTTCCTTCTAATCAAGCTTTTTACAAGCAAAGAAGTTTTCTAAAAAATATATCTATGCACATTTCAAAAAGTCTGCAAAAATAATAGGAAGAAAGAAGTATCATAAATTAATGCAGCAAATATTTCATGCACAGATACTATGGGGCAGGCATGGTGCTGAGGAATCTGAAAGGGTTATGAAGATAAACAAGAGGTCACCTCTGCTGTGTAATGGGAATTATTACTGAGAAATTACCTCGAGAGATTAAAAATTCCCAAAGCTCGGGCTTTAAAAGAAAAAATAACAGGAATAAGTGTCATTAAGTCACACAACGTACCAGAGAACAATTCAAACACACATACAAACATGTACATACATCTGAGGCAGCAGAGCTCACTGGTTATTATTAACCTTGAACCCTCAGATTTTCCAGATGCAAATTCCAACCCCACTGAGAGCTAACTGAATGACTTGTGACATTTAACTTCTTCTGCCTTAATTCTCAAACTAAAGAGTAGGAAGAGTGAAGTATACGTGTATCACAGTCGCTATGAAGAGTAATTATATCATGCACGTGAAGTGTTTGCAGCAGCTTCTAGGACATTGTTTGGTCTTCTAATAGAAAACTGTTCTACCCTCCATCACATCCTAAGAACATATTCCCTCAGTAATGATGACAATCATGATGATGATGAGGTGGCCTATCAGTTCAGTTCAGTTCAGTTCAGCTCAGTCGCTCAGTCATGTCTGACTCTTCACAACCCCATGGACCACAGCATGCCAGGCTTTCCCGTCCATCACCAACTCCCAGAGCTTACTCAAACTCATGTCCATCCAATCAGGAAACACCATCCAACGATCTCATCCTCTGTTGTCCCCTTCTCCTCCCACCTTCAATCTTTCCCAGCCTCAGGGTCTTTTCAAATGAGTCAGTTCATTGCATCAGGTGGCCAAAGTATTGGAGTTTCAGCTTCATTATCAGTCCTTCCAATGAATATTCAAGACCAACTTCCCTTAGGATGAACTGATTTTATCTCCTTGCAGTCCAAAGGACTCTCAAAAGTCTTCTCCAATGCCACACTTCAAAAGCATAAATTCTTTGGCACTCAGCTTTCTTTATAGTCCAGCTCTCACATCCATACATGACTACTGGAAAAACCAGTAGCTTTGACTAGACGGACCTTTGTTGGCAAAGTAATGTCTCTGCTTTTTAATATGCTACCTAGGTTGGTCATAGCTTTTCTTCTAAGGAGCAAGGGTCTTTTAATTTCATGGCTGCCGTCACCATCTGCAGTGATTTTGGAGGCCAAGAAATAAAGTCTCTCACTGTTTCCATTGTGTCCCCATCTATTTGCCATGAAGTGATGGGACCAGATGCCATGATCTTAGTTTTCTGAATGTTGAGTTTTAAGTCAACTTTTTCACTCTTCTCTTTCACTTTCATCAAGAGGCTCTTTAGTTCTTCTTCACTTTCTGCCATAAAGGGTAGTGTCATCTGGGTACCTGAGGTTATTGATATTTCTCCTGGCAATCTTGATTCCAGCTTGTGATTCATCCAACCCAGCATTTTGCATGATGTACTCTGCATATAAGTTAAACAAGCAGGGTGACAATATACAGCCTTGACATACTCCTTTCTCGATTTGGAACCAGTCTGAATTTCTATATATAGTTCTAACTGTTGCTTCTTGACCTGCATACAGATTTCTCAGGAGTCAGGTCAGGTGGTCTGGTATTCCCATCTACTGAAGAATTTTCCAGTTTGTTGTGATCTACACAGTCAAAGGCTTTGGCATAGTCAATAAAACAGAAGAAGATGTTCTTCTGGAACTCTCTTGCTTTTTCGATCATTCAGCAGATGTTTTCAATTTGATCTCTGGTTCCTCTGCCTTTTCTAAATCCAGCTTGGACATCTGGAAGTTCACAGTTCACGTACTGTTTAAGCCTGGCTTGGAGAATTTTGAGCATTACTTTGCTAGCATGTAATATGAGTGCAATTGTGCAGCAGTTTGAACATTCTTTGGCATTGCCTTTCTTTGGGAATGGAATGAAAGCTGACCTTTTCCAGTCCTGTGGCCACTGCTGAGTTTTCCAAATTTATGGGCATATGGAGTGCAACACTTTCACAGCATCATCCTTTAGGATTTGAAATAGTGCAACTAGAATTCCATCATCTCCACTAGCTTTGTTCATAGTGATGCTTCCTAACGCCCACTTGACTTTGCATTCCAGGATATCTGGCTCTAGGTTAATGATCACACCATCATGGTTATCTGGATTATGAAGATCTTTTTTGTATAGTTTTTCTGTGTATTCTTGCCGCCTCTTCTTAATATCTTCTGCTTCTGTTAAGTCCATGCCACTTCTGTCCTTTATTGTGCCCATCTTTGCATGAAATATTCTCTTGGTGTCTCTAATTTTCTTGAAGAGCTCTCTAGTCTTTCCCATTCTATTGTTTTCCTCTATGTTTTTGCATTGATCTCTGAAGAAGGCTTTCCTATCTCTCCTTGCTCTTCTTTGAAACTCTGCATTCAAATGGGAATATCTTTCCTTTTCTCCTTTGCCTTTCACGTCTCTTCTTTTCTCAGCTATTTGTAAGGCCTCCTCAGACAACCATTTTGCCTTTTTGCATTTCTTTTTCTTGGGGATGGTCTTGATCACTGCCTCTTGTACAATGTCATGAACATCTATATATAGTTCTTCAGGCACTCTGTCTATCAGATCTAATCCCTTGAATCTATTTGTCACGTCCACTGTATAATAGTAAGGGATTTGATTTAGGTCATACCTAAATGGTCTAGTAGTTTCTAGAGGTGGCCTATGGGAATTTACAATTTCCTAAGCCTTTCTCAGCCCCTGGTAGCTCAGCTAGTAAAGAATCTGCCTACAATGCAGGAGACCCCGGGTTGATTCCTGGGTCAGGAAGATCTGCTGGAGAAGGGATAGGCTACCTACTCCAGTATTCTTGGGCTTCCCTTGAGGCTCAGCTGGTTGAGAATCCACCTGCAATGCAGGAGACCTGGGTTTGATCCATGGGTTGGAGAGATCCCTGGAGAAGGGAAAGGCAACCCACGCCAGTATTCTGGCCTAGAGAATTCCAGGGACTGTATAGTCCATGGGGTCGCAAAGAGTCAGACGCAAATGAGTGACTTTCACTTCTCAGCCCCAGTTATCTCGTGGTGTGAGATGTCAAACTCTTCAGGGTGATCCTGTGGTCCAGGGAGCCCTTAAATGCAATTCCAAAGGGATACAGGGTTTTTTTTCTTTTTTTAACTATCCTCAAATTTCCCAAGGGAGAGCTTGCTCTAGAACCTTACTGCCAGTGAGCTATCACTGTAAGAAGTAGTGTGATTACTGGGAAGGGCCCTGGACCAGGAGTCAGATATTTATATGCTTGTTCCAATTCAGCCATGGCCATCTGAGACAAATCACTCAAATCTGTGTCTCATTTTCTTCTACTAAAAATGAGGATAAGAGCACCTACTATTTCTCCTCCTAAGGCCATTACCAGGATCAAATTAATATGAATGTGCTTTGAATATGAAAGAAGGAAATTAGGAAGGGACAGAGGGACAGAGGGAAGGAGGGAAGGAAGAGTAACCTAACCTCTGCTTTCTCTCTCTCTCCTATATAATAGTTCATGTTAATATTAGTCAACATCAATGATTAAATTATCATTTCTTGACCTTGATATTAAATAACTTGTATATAATATATATCTATAATATTAATAATAGCAAAACAATATTTTAGAATATTGCTGTTAGTTGCTAAGTCATATCAACTCTTTTGTGATCCCATGGACTGTAGCCCACCAGGCTCATCTGTCCATGGAATTTCCCAAGCAAGAATACTGAAGTGGGTTGCCATTTCCTTCTCCAGGGGATCTTCTTGACCCAGGGATCAAACCTGTGTCTTCTGCTTGGCAGGTGGATTCTTTACCACTGAGCCACCTGGGAAGCCCAATTTTAGAGTATTACCCTACAGTTAGAAAATGTTTTCTATTTATTAACTTATTATAAAGCCTCAAAATATCCCTATTAGATAGTCAGGGAACTTATTATGACCCTCACTTTAGATGAGGAAATCAAAATTCAGAAAAGTGAATTGATCTTTGAGAACTGCCCAGCTGAAAAAACCTTTAAAACAGTACTAGAAGCCAGACCCTCAGACTCTTTTTATAATGTTCCTTCTCCAAGAACAAATTCATTCCAAGATCTCCTGACTTAACAAACCCTACCCATCTGTATAGGGTACAGAAGAGCCACTAAGCATTCTTAGAGTATGCAGTCCTAATTATTGAGATTTTGTAAGGATTACAGGACATTTCAGTTTAGTTCAGTCACTCAATTGTGTCTGACTCTTTGTGACCGCATGAATTGCAGCATGCCAGGCCTCTGTGTCCATCACCAACTCCCAGAGTTCACTCGAACTCACGTCCATTGAGTCAGTGATGCCATCCAGCCATCTCATCCTCTGTCATCTCCTTCTCCTCCTGCCCCCAATCCCTCCCAGCATCAAAGTCTTTTCAAATGAGTCACTCTTTGCATGAGGTGGCCAAAGTACTGGAGTTTCAGCTTTAGCATCATTCCTTCCAAAGAATACCCAGGGCTGATCTCCTTTAGAATGGACTGGTTGGATCTCCTTGCCGTCCAAGGGACTCTCAAGAGTCTTCTCCAACACCACAGTTCAAAAGCATCAATTCTTTGGCACTCAGCTTTCTTCACAGTCCAACTCTCACATCCATACATGACCACAGGAAAAACCATAGCCTTGACTAGACGGACCTTTGTTGGCAAAGTAATGTCTCTGCTTTTGAATATGCTGTCTAGGTTGGTCATAACTTTCCTTCTAAGGAGTAAGCGTCTTTTAATTTCATGGCTGCAGTCACCATCTGCAGTGATTTTGGAGCCCAGAAAATAAAGTCTTACACTGTTTCCACTGTTTCCCCATCTATTTCCCATGAAGTGATGGGACCAGATGCCATGATCTTAGCTTTCTGAACGTTGAGCTTTAAGCCAACTTTTTCACTCTCCTCTTTCACTTTCATCAAGAGGCTTTTGAGTTCCTCTTCACTTTCTGCTATAAAGGTGGTGTCATCTGCATATCTGAGGTTATTGATATTTCTCCCGGCAATCTTGATTCCAGCTTGTGCTTCTTCCAGTCCAGCGTTTCTCATGATGTACTCTGCATATAAGTTAAATGAACAGGGTGACAATATACAGCCTTGACGTACTCCTTTTCCTATTTGGAACCAGTCCGTTGTTCCATGTCCAGTTCTAACTGTTGCTTCCTGACCTGCATACAAATTTCTCAAGAGGCAGGTCAGGTGGTCTGGTATTCCCATCTCTTTCAGAATTTTCCACAGTTAATTGTGATCCACACAGTCAAAAGCTTTGGCATAGTCAATAAGGCAGAAATAGATGTTTTTCTGGAACTCTCTTGCATTTTCTATACATATGTAAATCTGCAGGATATTTACCAACTGAAAAGTGATACATATTTAGACCATGAAATGTTTGCACTTTGTTTGATGTTTCTGGCTATGTTCCAGTGACACCTTGTTTATAGTCTGAGAACTTGAATAGAATTTGTATCCTACTGTTGTGTGAGTAAATTTCAAGTTGCTCAGCTGTATCTGACTCTTTGTGACCCCATGGACTACACAATCCATGGAATTCTCCAGGTCAGAATACTGGAGTGGGTATTTCCCTTCTACAGGGGATCTTCCCAATCTGGGATTGAACCCAGGGCACCCACACTACAGGCAGATTCTTTACCAGCTGAGCCACAAGGGAATCCCAAAAATACTGGAGTGGGTATCCTATTCCTTCTCCAGTGGACCTTCCTGACCCAGGAATCGAACCTCGATCTCCTGCATTGCAGACGGATTCTTTACCAACTGAGCTAACAGGGAAGCCCACATTGTTGTGTGAAAATTGTATACAGATTAATTATGTTTAATTGATTTTTAAAAAGTACTGCATGAATGTTCGAAGAAGGCAATGGCACCCCACTCCAGTACTCTTGCCTGGAAAATCCCATGGACGGAAGAGCCTGGTCGGCTGCTGTCCATGGGGTCGCTCAGAGTCGGACACTTTCACTTTTCACTTTCATATGTTGGAGAAGGAAATGCAACCCACTCCAGTGTTCTTGCCTGGAGAATCCCAGGGACAGGGGAGCCTGGTGGGCTGCCATCTCAGGGGTCACACAGAGTCAGACACGACCGAAGCAACTTAGCAGCAGCAGCATAAATGTTAGACATTATTATCCCATTGCTCTTATTTCAGATGTCTTACATTTATAATACACATCAGAAGTCTCTACCATGCTGGTAGAGTTTGGGTTAACTGATCCACTCTTTGCCTGCAGATTTCACATTTGTCAAGTGTGAGGGAAACCAGACTCCATGGGGCAATTAAGCCATCCTAAGCCAGGTCAGAAAAGATGTTTTGCTAGAAGCGATGGGAGCCAGACACATCCAGATATGTGTAAATTATACACATGTCTGCTTCAGAGATTGTATCACCCCTTCTTTTTCTGTTCATCTTGACCTTAGGCCCATGGACTCAACTCCGCCGTCGGCTGATAGTCCTCACTTGTGCCTTCCACAGTTTTGGCCAATATTTCTCGTGGCTGCTAGGGAGTCTGGTCAACTTGACCTGAGCCAAGCAGTTTATTGAATTTTATTTAAAGGTAGATCATTTCTTTCCCTCAATAATCAAGTCTAATTCATGGAAAGCCTTCAACAAGAAGAGGATTACACTCTACTCAGTTTGGAGAATGAAAATAATAAGCACTGACCTTGAAGTTAGAACTTCAAATAAGGTGATGTGGTGGAAAGAACCCTTTTTTTTAAATCAGGGAGACTGAGGTGTCATTCTCTGTTCTGCATTATAAACTTTGAGCTCAAAGTATGCCATGTAAGAGATACTTTTGATGAAATGTTTACATGTTCTAGGATCTATATTACTCTTTTTCCTATCTAATTTTGCAATATCCACATTTAAATGTACATTCATCAGTTCATATTTACTGAGCAATTAGAATGTGTTAACCACTAAACCACAGCACTGAGCCTGGAACCTACAATCCATTTGGGAAGACACACACCAAACAAAAAATTACAAGTGTGATAAGCATCAGGAGGGAGAAGTTCAGAGTTCTGTAGGATCATATAATGTGGGTCCCGGAGCCAAATGACAGGGAAAACCTAAAGGGTGAGCAGAAGCTAGCCAAGCAAAGGAAAAGTGGAAGAGGGAGGAGCAGAGCTTTCCACAGAAAAGGGGGAAAAAACAAAGTGTGAAGGTTATGCAATAGCAAAGAATGTGTGACCCATCTGAGGAACTGAAGAAAAGTCCAGAATGACTAAAGCATGGAAAACAGGCGATGTGACAGAAGATGGGTCTGGAGAGATATATACAATGCTTTGTAAAACATTTGAAGAACTTTGGATTTAATCTTCATCTCTATGGGCCATAGAGAACCATAAAATGACTGTAAAAGGGGGTACTATAGAATTAGATTTGGGGCTTTAAATGTACCCTCTGACTGCAAGTAGAGAACATTCAGAAATCAGGGTGGACACAGGAAGATGCAGGAGACTAGAAGGGAAAAGACAGAACATGGACTGAAGTAGTAGGGGCAGAGAGAAGCAGACAGATTTGAAAAGTGGTCAGTACTTAAGCAGCAGGACTTAACTGATGGGATGAGGAAGCAATGTAGAAGAGACAAAAATCACTCCCAAGAATCAGACTTGATCAACTGGGTGACTGGTGGCTCCATTTATTAAAGTAGAATATACTAGAGAAACAAGTGTTTATGGAGGGAGAAGGAAGATTGTGGGCATGAGGAAAGAAAAGCTAAAAGTAAACTTCCCAGGGTTGTACAGTTGCTGAGTGGCAGAGCTGAGATTTAATCAGATAATGAAACTTCAAAGCCCCAGACCTTTACTATGGTACACTGTTTTTACTAACCTGTCTGGGTTTCTGTTTCCTCATCTGCAACATAGATGTAATTATACTAGCCCTACAGGTAGGTGGTTATTGGGCTTCCCTGGTGGCTCAGCTAGTAAAGAATCTGCTTGCAATGCAGGAGACGCAGGTATCATCCCTGAGTCAGGAAGATCTCCTGAAGAAAGGAATGACAACCCACTCCAGTATTTTTTGCCTGGAGAATTTGATGGACTGGGAGCCTGGCAGACTACAGTCCCTGGGTTGCAAAGAGTCAGACACAACTGAGAGACTAACACCTTCACTTTTTCACTTTAAAGTTACTTATTTAAATCATATTGTTTTCTAGGAGGAGTTTTCCATCTGCCTAGAGCTGATTTAATAACGCTTCAACTTAATGACTTCCCACCACCAAAACAGAAAAAAATGTTCAAGATTATTGGTAAAGTTACAATTTTTATGGAGAAGAGAGGAGAGCATTTAAGATTTTCTCTGTATATTTCCTATAACTTTCCTCTACAGTGAGACAGGGAGGAACATGAGCTTGCTTTGTGTCTGTAAGTATATGTCAAACTGGAAAAAGCCAAGCCACCATCAGCCCAGGAGACCACCTCTCATCATGACATGGGTTGTCATTATGACCTATTAAACATGTATGCATAAAAACATTTATGTAAAACTGAACTTGGATATTGCAGCTCATGAATAGTTCACAGCATGTGGGAAAAAATCAGAAAAAAAGTTTCATTGGTTAAGCCATTTGATGTCACTTGAGATCATTTGAGATGACACAGCCAAGAATCAGGCAGCAAAATATTAGGTAAGTTGTCAATAGGAAATTTCCTTTAATTCCTGCCCTTGACAACCTATTGATGCTTTTGAACTGTGGTGTTGGAGAAGACTATTGAGAGTCCCTTGGACTGCAAGGAGATCCAACAAGTCCATCCTAAAGGAAATCAGTCCTGAATATTCATCAGAAGGGCTGATGCTGAAACTGAAACTCCAATACTTTGGCCACCTTATGCAAAGAACTGATTAGTTTTAAAAGACCCTGATGCTGGGAAAGATTGAAGGCAGAAGGAGAAGGGGATGACAGAGGATGAGATGGTTGGACACCATCACCAACTCAGTGGACATGAGTTTGAGTAAGCTTCAAGAGTTGGTGATGGACAGGGAAGCCTGGCATACTGCAGTCCATGGGGTCTCGAAGAGTCAGACATGACTGAGCGACTGAACTGAACTGAATTGACAACCTGTGCCTACTAGGTGGTCCCACCAGTCTCCTATGTTCTTAGCCAAGGGATTAGCTCCTGTCCTATCCTCCTGCGAAGGACAAGAGGAGGGAGCACTTCCTCAGAATCAAGTCCTGGAAATGCTGACACTGGAATTGGATGTCTAGCTTTCAGATGGCTGCTCTGAGTTCTGTTGTATCTCCATGGTCTCTAGTCCCTGACTAGTTTCTGGGCAGCCTTTTACCTTAGCCTCAGGTCCTTTTCTTATTTTCTGTTCCTGAACTGTAGTGCCTGAGTGCACTTGAATGCCACCTTCCCATGCAGCTCCCTGTTCATCCAGGCTCCACTTCCTTTCCTCTGCCTCTGTCTACTTCCCATTTGTTTCCACTGTCTGCCTCACTCTATTCCAGCCTCCTGCCATATTTCCACCTGTCTACAGGCCCAATATGACCTTAAAACAGCTCACAGGTTACATTTCCCACCAAGGCTTCAAATGATGACCACTGCCATTTCCAAGCTCCAGAGTTACCTCTCCAAGGGTTTTCCCTGCTCCTCCAGGCTCCCATTACTCCTGTGAGCCTTTAGGGTTCCCACTCATCACTTACTCCTTGTTGTTGAAAAGTCTACATTATAGGTCTCTCATCCCTACTAGGATACTTGAGGACTGAGAGGAGTCTTGTCCCTTCTGTATCTCCAAGGCTTACCAACAGTTCAATTCAGTTCAGTCGCTCAGTCGTATCCGACTCTTTGTGATCCCATGAATCGCAGCATGCCAGGCATCCCTGTCCATCACCAACTCCCAGAGTTCACTCAAACTCATGTCCATCGAGTCGGTGATGCCATCCAGCCATCTCATCCTCTGTCGTCCCCTTCTCCTCCTGCCCCCAATCCCTCCCAGCATCAGGGTCTTTTCCAATGAGTCAACTCTTCACATGAGGTGGCCCAAGTACTGGAGTTTCAGTCCTTCCAATGAACTCCCAGGACTGATCTCCTTTAGGATGGAATGGTTGGATCTCCTTGCAGTCCAAGGGACTCACAAGAGTCTTCTTCAACACCACAGTTCAAAAGCATCAATTCTTCATCGTTCAGCTTTCTTCACAGTCCAACTCTCACAACCATACATGATCACTGGAAAACCACTTCACTAGATGGACCTTTGTTGGCAAGGTAATATCTCTGCTTTTGAATATGCTATCTAGGTTGGTCATAACTTTCCTTCCAAGGAGTAAGCATCTTTTAATTTCATGGCTGCAATCACCATCTGCAGTGATTTTGGAGCCCAGAAAAATAAAGTCTGACACTGTTTCCATAGTAGGCTTACCATAGTAGCTGGCAAATAGCAGACACTTAATAGGACTTTGTTGACTAAACCCCTCACTTTGATCGAGCTCCAGAATCTCTTCCAACAGCAGGGCCTATATTGTATCAAGTCGTGGTGTATATAGTATCATACAGGATTGTATTTTACAGAAGGCAGAGAAGTGAGTGTATACCAATTAACACTACAGATGGAGTTACTTGTCCTTCACATATTATTCAAATTTTTAGATACTTATCTATCTCATTTTGGCCTAAAACAGTCAGGGGAAATCTGCTGGAAGCACCCCAGTCTCATAAAGCAGAAGACTAGACTGTTTTCAGAACCCAGTTCCTATCTCCTCACTCCCTCCTAAGGACAACTATGATTAGAACAAAAAGTAGTTTGTATTTTCAAGTAAAACCAATCTTTCATCAGTTTACCAAGTTCCAGGACCATGGCTTGTAGATCTCATTTTGGGGTTCCCTGATAGCTCAGTTGGTAAAGAATCTGCCTGCTACGCAGGAGACTCCAGTTCAATTCCTGGATTGGGAAGATCTGCTGGAGAAGGGATAGGCTACCCACTCCAGTATTCTTGGGCTTCCTTGTGGCTCAGCTGGTAAAGAATTTGCCTGCAATGAAGGAGACCTAGGTTTGATCCCTGGATTGGGAAGATCCTCTGGAGAAGGAAAAGGCTACCCACTCTAGTATTCTAGCCTGGAGAATTCCATGGACTGTATCGTCCTCAGGGTCGCAAAGAGTCAGACATGACTAAGTGACTTTCACTTTCAGGGTGGGAGGGGAAAACAGAGAGAGAAGCAAAGTACAGGCCATCTGGAAGATGGTAGGTCTTTGGTAATTGTGTGTTCAACAAACAAATCAGAAAATTTTAGACTTCTTTGATCTCTAATATCTTTGGGATCGCAGGGCGATTCCATCAGACCCTTGAACCAATTCCCACTTTGGAAGGGCTCTGGGCTCATGTCTGGATATTCCACATCCCACACTTTTCTAGGAGGTCTATGATTAGCTGAGACTTGACCTTACAACTTAGCTTTGGTCCTTGACCATTTCTGTCCACATTTCTATTTCTCTAATTTCCTCGAACACCAGCCTGTGAAAAAACATTGATTTTTCCCCTTTCACTCTAGATATGTAGTTAATTTAATTCTTGTGTATGTTGGTGGAGGGGGGAGAGTAAGAACCTTAACATGAGATCTATCCAGTGAATTAACTCTATCCAGTGAATGGAATTTCAAGTCCACAAGACAGTATTGTGAAGTGTGGGCACAGTGTTGTATAGCAGATCTCTAGAATTTAAGCTTCTTGCAAAATTGAAACTGTATACCAGTTGAACAGGGCTTCCCTGGTGGCTCAGTGGTGAAAATGCCTCCTGCCAATGCAGGAGATGTAGGAGACTTGGGTTCAAACCCTGGATCAAAAAAATTACTTGAAGGAGAAAATGGCAACCCACTCCAATATTCTTGCCTGGAAAATCCCATGGGCAGAAGAGCCTGGTGGGCTACAGTCCTTGGAGTCACAAAGAGTTGGACACAACTGAACAACCTAACGTGAGCACACACCAGTTGAATAGTATTGAAGAAAGTCACATAATATAACTGAGACTGTGTTAGGTTGGAGGATATGAGTCCTTCTGTGTCATGAGTGTCCGAGGACAGGTCTGCTAATTTCTCTCTACCCTCAATTGCGTCAAAGACAACAGGAGTGTAATGATCATTTCCCTGTCTGCCTCACATGATTATAATGAAAGCCATGAAACCACATTTGGCTTCAAAAATATTATTACTACATATTTAAACACTCTGAGGTGCTACAATGCTAATGTGTGAAAAATATTTACATCTTAGGAGGAATAATAATAGAGATCAGGGACTCATGGGAACCTTCCAGCCACTAGATGTGTTTTCTTTGGCCCCCATGGTATTTGTGTATATTGGGGCCGGTACTGAAAAAGAAAAAGATTTGATATTTGAAAAAAAAAAACAGAACTCTAGTTTTTCTTGAAAACTGGAGTTCTAACAACACAGGGCCTGCTTTCCCACGAGGTACGTTTGGCTGGGGCTCAGTAGCACCTGCCCTTCTGGCTAAGTCAAAAGCTCTCCAATTTACTACAGGCCTCACTTGTCACACAGGTGTGTATGCATGTACACACACCTGTTTCACTCATTTTGGCTAAAGGTCTGGACCCAGTAGCCATTTTTCTCCTGACCCCCTGGAGTCACTGAAATAGCGAGAACAAGAAAATCATAAATTCAAATCTTGGCTTTTCCATTTAAAACCTAGGTAACTATGGACAAATAATTAACCCACCTGAAATCATTCATCTTCTCACTTTTGTATGGCTATAAAATTACCTACTATGTAGAGTTTGATGAGGTTTAGACATGCTATTTGTACAGTGTTAGGCACATATTCATTAAAATATGTCAGATTATTTGGGGGTTTTTTTAAGATTATTTTTGGATGCAGACCATTTTTAAAGTTTTTGTTGAATTTGTTACAATATTGCTTCTGTTTTTTGTTTTGGATTTTTGGTCACAAGGCACACCGAGGGGTTGAACCTGCACTCCCTGTGTTGGAAGGTGAAGTCTTAACCACTGGACTGCCAGGGAAGTTCCAAGGTGTCATATTATTTGAAATGGAATTTATACTGGACGAAAATTACAACAAAAGGAAATTATTGCTAATGATAGAAATATAGGCATCGGAAAAAAAGACAATTTTCAATAGAGTAAATGCAGTATGTATGACCTGAACCTTATGGGAGACCACATAGCTGCTACTAGAACTTCAATCGTTAATACAAATAACTAATGGTCTGTCACAATAACCAGGCAGTCTCTGACAACCTTCAACTTTCAGTCTCTAATTATAGGGACCTCTGTGTGTGTCTGTGTGTGTGTGTGTGTGTGTGTGTTTATTTCTTCTTCCCAACTCCTGTGTTTTTTCATGTTATTCTCTCCTCTATCTGGCCAAATCTTTATGCATCTCAACTTTCAGGATCCCCCTTGCCTGTCCATTTTCTAAGACATCCTCCCTGATATCCTCAGGTGAGATTATCTGTTCCCTCCTATATGCCTCCAATGGTGCTTGCGATTCTCCCCTGTCACTAACAATAATTTCTAGATGTTTCTGTGAAGGTCTAATTTTGATGACATAACATTTAAATCAATAGACTTTGAGTAAAGCAGAGTACCCTCCATAATACAAGTGGGCTTCTTCTGATCAGCTGAAGATCTTAGAAGACTAAGATTCCATCTCTCTAAGAGAGATGGAATTTTGACTTCGGACTTGAACTGCAAACATCCCCCTGGGTCTCCAGCCTGCAGGCCTACTCTACCAATTTTGAACTTGTCAGCCTCCACAATCTTGGAGACAGCAGCTTAAAATAAACCTCTCTAGATAGATGATTGATAGATGGATGGATGGATGGATGGATGGATGAATGGATGGATAGATGGATGGATAGATGGATGGATGGATAGATGGACAGATATATAGAAACGGAGATACACATCCTGTTGATTCTTTTCTCTGGAGAACCCTAACACAATGTCCTATGAACCTCTTTCTCTTCTGTGTATGTGATATACAGCAGACACTCAGGAATGTGGAATAAGTAAGCAAATAAATTGACTTTTGAATGAATGATATTATGGAAAGAACTGTTAATTGCAAAAAAAAAAAAGTGAGTTTAGTTCACTTTTTAAGCTCTCCTCTGACTTTAGAAACCTGCAATTCTATTCCCATTCACTTAATGGAACATCGTTCTTCCCCAAAGTTACAGCAAGCTTGAGCCATCTTGTATTACAGTTTCGCAGCTCCCTCGTAAATTGAGAATTCCTTGAAGACCCAGAAATTTAACTGTTACCTTCTCCTGTCCTAGTGCAGTGCCTGATATTTAATAGAAGATATTCAGTGAACAGTTCCAATAAATTAGATTAAACTTCACTGAACTATTCTTCAAGTCTGTCTCCAAGTGTTCCTTCCAAGTGAGGCTCCCATAGGCACCAGGTCTACTAATAAATAATGAACTGTTTTGCTCATATGTCATATTTTCATAATTGTTTTAATGTACCATATTGATTTTTGCATAACATTTTTTTAAAAAATCCTGAAGTTTCTCAATGCCAACCACCAGTAATAAATGCTAAATTAGATTGGGACCCATTTAAAAGTTATTTTTCTTTTAGTTCATTGAATAGGGATTAAGTTAGTGGGAAAAAAAACAGACTAAATGGGAAAGTTTAAACTTAAAAAGAATTACACGGCCTAAACTAAGTCCCATTTGCTTAGTACCTTACTGTTTACAAAACATGGCACTATTTCATGATGTTAAAACAACCTGAACTGCTTAATAATAACCTTCTTTCATGAGTTCTAAAACTGAGATTCAGAGTTTTCAACTTTTTTTTGAAAGACATGTTTTAATATTACATTATAAAAATTGGAAGGGAAGAGGTCAAATAATCAACTTTTTTATTATGTTTTATCATGCTTACTGTGTGCTAGGCACAACTAACTACATGCTTTAATATTTTTATTTTTAATTAATTGATGATTGCTTTACAAAATTGGTCTGATTTCTATCATACATCAACATGAATTAACCATAGGTGTACATATGTCCCCTCCCTCCTGAACCTCCCTCCCACCCATTCCCACCCCTCTAGGTTATTGCAGAGCCCCAGTTTGAGTTCCCTGAGTCATACAGCAAATCACAAGAGATGTTCTTAACTTTTCTCATTAAAGTCAGGGGACTGAAGACAAGAGAGGTTAGGCAGCCTGTCTGTGGTGGTTCTTTCTATGCGTCAGCTGGACTGGTTCACAGAGTGTAGACACACCCGGTTGAGCATGGTATCTGGGTGTGTCCGTGGAGGTGTTTCTGAATGAGATCAGCGTTTGCATGAGTGAGTGAAGCAGACTGCCCTCTCCAATGTAAGTGAGCATCATGCAATCCCACGAGGGCCTGAATCTAATGAAAAGGCAGGGAAGGGAGAATTTGACCTCTTCTGTCTATTTCAGCTGGAACACTGGTCTCTCCTATCCTCAGACTGAGACTTACACCATTGTCTCCCATGGTTCTGACTTGAGCTGAATTACACCACCCACCTTCCTGGACCTCCTTGAAGACAGCAGATTGAAGGACTACTGTTAATAGCGTGTATATCTTATTGGTTCTGTTCCACAGGAGAACCTCAGTTAATACCCTGTCCATGGTGAGACAGCTCAAAGTCACACAGTTCGCCTGTTTGGGGCCAGAACTCAAACCAGGCTTTTTAAATCCAAAATCTCTTCTTTCTCTGTACCCAGCTGTCCTGAGATCAGCCCCATGACACATGAAATCCTTATGCAAAGATCTGTGGTTGCCAATGGGCTTGATTTATATTTTTCCCTCGGACTGCATAGCTCGGAAGCATTAAGGAGAAGATCCCCTTCACTATTAAGTCATCTTAGTCTGTATTCATTCTTTCACTCTCCATGTTTGCATAAGAATCATTGTTTTTGCAGCCACAGATTGAGCTCCAAGGCCCAGTGAGTACAGCAAGGCTGAAAAGGTGGGAGACCTGAGGGCAGTCATTTCAGGGTCCTGAGCAAAAGACACCCAAGCATGGGCTTCAGTGTTCTGTGCATTCAGGGCCTCGGTTACACTGGAGTTTGAACAGCTTAACTTCAAATGGTTCAGCAATTTTAATTGAAAGGCATGTTCATCTTTTTGCTAAAAAAAAAAAAAAAAAATCCAAAAAGAGAAAAAAAAAAAAGTTTTTTCGTTTAAGGAATATTCTATCTCTGTGAGACCATTGAAAGCCTAAAATATTTCCCAGCGAGATCCATTTGTTCAGCTATTAATATACTTTATTACTTTTCCACTATGGCAAGAATCTCACTGTTCCTTTAGCTGATATCTCTCTTAGACGGAAAAAAGAAATCATTATCATTTCAGACTTCAAAACTCCTATTTTCCCTCACATGTACAGAAAATAGAAGCAAAAGCAGGCTTTGCTACGTGGAAAGTCCAAACTGAGTATATAGGCTTGGTCTTGTCTCTTTTTTCCCATCTATCGAATTGAATTTAAAAACAGAAAAGAGAAATTCACAAAAATGCCCATTCAACTGACCTTGAATAAGAACAATATAAGGTACCTAATGTCAGTGCTTGTGTGCTCAGTCAGTCATGTCCGACTCTGTGTGACCCCATGGACTATTGCCCGCCAGGTTCCTCTTTCAAGGGGATTTTCCAGACAAGAACACTGGAGTGGGTTACCATTTCCTCCTCCAGGAGGAGGTATCTTCCCAACTCAGGGATTGAACCTAAGTTTCCTCTGTCTTCTGCAGGTGGATTCTTTTTCCACTGAGCCACCAAAGTCAGTAAAATATGCTTAATTTTTAAAGTTTCATTTCAGATGAAGATCAAAAATCATTTATTAGGATCTTTAAAAAAAAATCTTCCTGGCACTCAATACCTGAGATGTGTTTTTTTATTGCCTTCTCTCCCTGCTAGGATGCAAGTTTCATGAGCCCATTAATAGATTCCGTAGACTCTATTAATAGACATCTGATGGATGACCACCCACAGTTGACCACAGCTCTCCAGAACCTGCTATCATCCCTACCCCTAAGAGGTCCTTGGAGTAAGGGAGCCCAGCGTCTCCTCAGCTGGGGGCAGGAAGCTTGCAGGACTCTAGGCCAAGTGACACTTTCTGAACCATCCGCCCTTTCTCTGGGCCCCCATGTCTCCACTTGCCCTTTGATACTCAGGCCTTGGCTGGGTCTTCATCTGGCTCATGTGTCAGGGTGTCCTGACATAGCAGTCACTGTAGCATCCCAGGAACTCTGCCTGACCCATGTGGGAGCTTCCCGAAGCAGGAGGAGAAGTCATACCCACAAACGGAGCTATGGGACAGTGTGACCCTGCTCATCCTGGGACCCCAGACCCAGCACACACCTCCAGCCTGGCTCCTCGGGGCAACCATGGTCCCCACAGGCCAATCCCAGCATTATTACAGCTGCTGGGGGAGCAGGGGTAAATGTAGAGACAAGGCAGAAGTGAAACAGCCTGGGAGAAGGGGCACAGAAACATCTTCAAAGAAAAAGGTGGTGGAAATGAGGGCAGAAAAAGACCCTGTAGGCTCCATGTTCTATTAGCTGATCCTAACTCCAGCTGTCCTCTATCTCCATCTTTCTATCGTGCCTTCCCGGAGGTATCCGCCCCTCCAGTCCCCTCCCCCACGTATTACCCACCTTCTGCTGCCAAGTTGCCTCTCTCTGCCAGCAAGCCTGGCATAAGCTGTGGCCTCTTTACATGAGAGCTCCGTGCCCATGCCAGGTTCAGACCTTGGGAGTCCTTGCCCTAATAAGACCTGTGAGCAGGCAAAGGCATTTGCTCAATTAAGGGATAGCTTTCCTTCCGAGAGGGCCACCCTGGCAAAGCCCCAATTGCTCCGAAGTCTCTCCCCACCCAGCTTTGGTGCTCTGATTATTCTATTGTCAGATCAATAGCCCATCTGCTCCTTGGAGTAGTCTAAGCCATCCTGTGCTAAATTAAAACAGATAGGATCAATCTGTGGTTAATTTCTCCCAACCAAACAATTTATCTTTCTTTTGGATTCCCTAGGAGAGTGAATTATATAATCCTGACACACCATTAGGGCTCCCTGACCAAAGAAAGCCCTGCTATGATGCTCACCCGCTCTCTTTATTAGCAGCTCAACAGTGTGACAAAGCCAGAGATTTATCTGAGAGTATTATGCAGACCTGGCGTGAACCTTGCAAAGTCTCTGCCAGGGCACCACGGAGGGGAAAAAAAGAATCTGAATAGCAGTGCATGTTAATAATTGTGAAGGAGGAATGAAACTCAGATTTGATAAGCCAAGCATAGCCTTCTATTTCTGAAGAGTCAATTGCCATCATTAGTGAATAATATTTTCTCTGCTTAAGTCAAAAATCAGAATACCTTGTACCAAATGTCAATGAAAACATAGGCTATAAATTCAAGCTGAAACAAACTGGAGGTGGGGAATGGAGAAATATACACAGGCAATAGTAGGTATTATCAGTTTGTTTTTGTTTAGCTGCTAAGTCATGTCCCAACTCTTCTGTGACCACAAGAACTGTAGTCCATCAAGCTTCTCTGTCCATGGGATTCTCCCAGCAAGAATACTGGAATAGGTTGCCATTTCCTTCTTTCTCCAGGAGATCTTCCTGATCAAACCCGCATCTTCTCCATTGGCAGGCTAGTTCTTTACTGCTGAGCAACCAGTGAAGCCCGGGTATTATTAATACTAATAGTATTATTGGGCACATACAATATGCTAACCCATGTAATGCTAAACACTATGAAAACTAAGGCTTGAATAGGCTTGTGACCTCCAAGATCACAGAATGAGTAGACGGTACAGTCAGGATTTATTACCAGAAGGCATGCACAGGGAGCTCTACCAATTGTTAGGATATGGGGGCGCTTCCATACCAGCTGGTGAATAGCAATTGTCCCAAGCCTTTAAACATTTCCTACATGTAAATCCAGCATACGTATACTCATCCAATTCCATAAACCCAGACCACTCATGACATAGTAACTCAGTGATCAATACCTAGTACATCAGAGGGTCTCCAGGATGCTGCCTCGATGGTTAGGGCCAGTATCTATGACAGTGGTTAGTATTTTGATTAAAAGTGAAAGTCACTCAGCCGTGTCTGACTCTTTGCAACCACGTGGACTGTAGCCTACCAGGCTCCTCTGTCCATGGAATTCTCCAGGTAAGAATACTGGAGTGGATTGCCATTCCCTTCTCCAGGAGACCTTCCTAACCCAAGGATCAAACCCAGGTTTCCTGCATTGTAGGAGGATTCTTTACTGTCTGAATCACCAGGGAAGCCCAGCATTTTGATTACTTCTGATAATTCCAGGACTTATTTCCAGGGATGCCTGACTTCCAGACTCATACACTTAACCAGCAAGCTCTTGTTCTCAAGAGGAAAGAGAACCAATGGGACAAAGTCTGGAGGATTCTAAGGAAGGGAGGGGAATGGATCCAGTAAAACATCGATGGGATCGATCTGGTCCACTATTGGTTTATGCCTCTGGGAGGAGTTTCTATAGGACGGTAAGAACCAGAGTAACTAATCCTACTGATCACGAACCATATGTCTGGCACTATATGAGCACTTACAATTATTTCATTTGATCTTCTTGAGAAAAAAGTATTGTCGTATGTGATAAAGAAAAGAAGCTCATGAAAGAAATGAAGCTGAAAAAAAGCACTATTATCCTGATGTCCAAAAAGGTTGAGTAACTTACCCAAAGTCAAAAAACTAATAAGAATGGGAGCTATGGGGACTTCCGTGGTAGTCCAGTGGCTAAGAATGTGCCATCTCAATGCATGAGGCCTGGCTAAGTTCAATCCCTGGTCGGAGAACTAGATCCCAAATGTCACAACTAAGAGTTAGCATGCCACAGTTAAAGATACTGCATGCCCCAATGAAGATTGATATCCTGCATGTCACAACTTGAGACCTAGCAGAGTCAAATAAATAAATACTACTACTACTAATGATAATAATAATGGTGGCTTGATTCAAATCCAGGCTATTTAGCTGCAGCAAACCCAGGCTATCAGCCAGTTCACCATATTTTTTTCCAGAAGGAGAAATAAAAAGGGAAAGTCCCTCACAGAGTGAGAGAACAGGCAAGCCTGTCACACCCAGGACTTGCTCACACCAAGGCTGCTTGCCCTAGACACAAGGTTGTGTGCAGAGGGTGACCATCATGGGGAGAGTAAAGCATTCCATCTTGACAAGACTCAATGTCAGCACTTCACAGCAGATGGCCAAAGTATCGGAGCTTCAGTATCAGTCCTTCCAATGAAAATTCAATGTTGATTTCCTTTCAGATTGACTGGTTTGATCTCCTTCTCAGTCCAAGGGACTCTCAAGAGACCAATACTGTGGTAGGTGACATTTGCTGTATTTACTTCCCCTGAATCTATTTCTTTTTATTCTAGAGATACCACCTTGATTTCCATTTGATGTGCCACCCTACCTAAACTCTCAGTAACATGGCCAAGGTCCAGCCAATCAGAGATTCTTCTCCCTGTATGGTTTACTGTGTGTATATGAGAAGCAGATTCTTAGAGATATCATTTGGAGCAACCGGATTGAGCTATTCTTGAAAGAGACACCCTAAATTTTCAAGTCAAAAGGACTCTCTTTTCATTAAGAGAGACCGAGTTGGATTTTTGTCACTTAAAATAGAAAGAGTCCTAAGTTACATAATTTACAAAGCAGAAAATTAAGGGCAGCTAAGACCAGTTTGCTGAGATCTGGAGCCAAGCTTGAAACAACTTATTGAGGAACAGCACTATCCAAAGGACAGCGGCTTTTTCGTCTCTCTCTGGCCAACCTAGCAGGATGATCTAGCACAAGAAACACATTTCGTAACCATCTGAAATGGCAAAATAGCCTTAACTCATCAACTTTGAAAAAACTGAAAAAAAAAGGCAGAAACAATTTTATGGGGAGAAAAGAAGGAAGAATGACAGAGACTGAACCTACAGACTAGCACCAGAAAGCAGCAAGATGCCTTGGCCTGTTTAAAGGGAGGTTTTTTTTTCTTTTTTGATTGCATCTTGCAGTGTGTGGGATCTTAGTTCCTCAACCAGGGACCGAACCTGCACCCCCTCCAGTGGAAGCACAGAATCTTAACTACTGAGCCACCATTCAAGGTTCTTTCTAGGTGTGCAGTTACCCTGCAACACTCAGGCCCCAGTTGGGAAGAATGGTTTTAACAGAGAAAGTTAATATGGGGAGTTGCTTAAAAAGTTATTGGAGAAATGACAAAGTTTTAAAAATGGGAATGACAAGACAATTAAAATATGGTGGCAAGCCACTACATTAGAGCTGATGAATGGGAAGGCATTGGGGTTATCAGAAGCCAGAAACTCAGAGAAATGGTTGCAGGGAGCTAGGACTCAGACCCGCTGGAAAGAGTGTACTGCCTGGCTGCTTCTTTTTTGCAAATGCTTTGAGGAAGAGCCCTATAGAACTAAGTTTCCATCGTAAGGAAGAAATGCTGTCAGGCTCATTCTGAGGAGTGCAATGAAACTAAACGTGTGGAAAGAGGCTGGCAACCAGAATCGGGCTGGGATGAAGGCCTACTGATGGATAGCACAGAGAGGAACAATAACAAACGGAAAGAAGCAAGTCCCCACTCTCTCCTCCTGCCTTCTGGTTTCCCTCGAGTGCCCCTACTCGGAGAAACTGAAAGGGAGCAGACAGCAAAGGAAGAAGCAGAGTTGGTGGATTTCAAACTCCAGTATCCCAGAGTGTGATACGGAACTGGAGATTTGGAGCTGAGAGACAATAGCTTAAAAACCAGCATCTTCCTACCCATCCCAAAGTAATCTGCCAAGCAAGGTTGCAGAATCATTGTGAAAGCCATTGTATCAGATAAAATAACACTGAAGACGGCTAACATTTATTGAGCACTCGATCTATATAAAGTACTGTGCCGTGCATATAACAGCGATTTGTTTATTAATTCTCACAACCCTAGATGTAGATACCATCCTGATTTTTTATTTTCTGGACAAGAAAAAAACTGAGGTCAGTTATATTTTCAAGGTCACTCAGAATTCAAATCTTTTTAACCCCTAGCCTATACACTTAACCATTACAAGTTAGCTACGCTTACTTACCTCTTCTAAGGAAGACTTTCTAAAATGCTATTTCCAATGAGAACGAATTTCTCCCTCCTTCATATCCTCATGATAGGTTATTGTGTCTGTCACTTGTTGAATTTAGTTGAATAAGTGAGCACAGCCTTTGATTGAAACCCAGATCCTGCTGACCCTCTCCTAACAGACAGCTTTACATGTGTATGCACAGACTCCTGGAGGAATACTTTCTTCTTTACTTTATGAAATCCTCTTCTTTGTCTCCGTCTCTGTTCACTGCATTGGGTGATCTGAACTTTATATGGATTAAAGCCAATGCACATACACAATTAGCCTTGAAAATGTTCAAGAACCACCTGTGTCCCACATTGGACATCAACAAAGCCAAAAATGACCTTGGGTTCCCTAAATTACTCTAAACTGAGTTGCTCTCAGATAGACTGGGTGATGTACCCAGTCATCTCAACCGTAAGACAAGCAAAGGATCCTAGGAAAGGATCCTAGGTCAACTCTACCCAAATGCCAGGAGGAAAAAGTTCTCTGATTTACTCTGCTGTTTCATTATGTGTCCTCAATCACCTCTTTCCCCCAGATCAGAACTAGAGGAATTTGAGGGTGTGAGTGGCAAGGGTCAGATTTGGCAGTGGTGCAGGCATTGGCTACAACATGCACACTGCAGTTCAGCCTGAAAAGGCTTGATTTGGTTATTCCTGGGCCTCTGGATGCCATAGGCACACATCTAACATGTAAGGTGTGCCAATCTCATGACGAAAAGTAAAATGACCACAGGAAAACTGGGCAATGGAACTCCACCACCCACAATCAATTCATTCAAGGTCACAGAGACCAATACATCATTTAGACAAGTCATTGACCTCAATGCACCTCAGTCTGACCTTCTCCACACAATGCCACTATTATTGATTAATGTTATGGTGAAAACCTATAGAATCTTGGACGGAGGGTCAGATACCCAGGCTTCTAGGCATATCCAAACCTGCTCCATGACCTCAGGCAAGTTACTCACCATCTCTGAACTTTCCCATGCATTAAAAAAAAAATGAAATATTTACATGAGTTCAAATTATTTGGGTTTCTATTGGGCTGGCCAAAACGTTTCTTCAGGTTTTTCCACAAGGTGTGACAGACAAACAGAATGAACTTTTTGGCCAACTCAATGTTATTTAGGATTCAAAACCCAATGTGAATTCCTTCTTCACTCAAAAATAAAAAAATATCTTTCCCTTTGGCGAGGGTGGTGCATGTGGAACAGATGACGGTAGAATCATAAAACCTCAGAGCTTGAAGGAACTTCAGTTTAGAGAGTCAGACAACCGAGATTCCTTGAGCAGAAGTACTTAGCCCAAATTCATATCCTGGCAGACTTAGAACTTCAGGTCAACTCTCCAGACTGCTCGTTCTGCAACATTTAGTCCATAGTCACGCTTCTTGGCACACATGTCAGAGTCCAGCCCTAATGCACTACCATTCCTTGTTCCATCCTCAACAAAAATATCTGACACTGAATACTGATATGCAATATTCACTTTTTCAACAAGGAATTACTAAGTGCTGATTTAAGTTCTGCTTCTAACAGCCAAAAATAGAGCCGATGCTCGGTGGGGCACTGACCATCATCAACTTGGCTCTCTTCAGTTGTATAATCACTTGCTTGCAAGAGTCTGAATTTCAGGAACCATCAAGATTGTGAAATTGTTGCTGGTGCCAAGCAAATATCCTTGGTGACACTGGAAACACAGCTAACTTCTTTCCGTTTCCTTTAATCCTTGTCAGAATTCAATTTCAAAAACCTTTCAGAAATCCAAGCTAGGGAATGATATCAAGTGCTTGAAACTGATGGATATAATCAAAGTTGGTACAATCTTTGAAACAAATCCTACCCTTCCAGTGAGGGCAAAGCCACCAAGGGGTGCAGTTGCTCAGGGGAGGAAAAGGCCCCACTTGGCAGGTGCTAGAAAAGCCTAAGGCACTACACAGCAGGCAGAAACGCCTTGTCCTAATATAACCTCCTTACCCTAAATCAGTTACCTCTATGTTCATCTTGTTTCCCAAGTCACAGTTCAAAATTAGCTGTTTAGTCATTCAACAAAATTTTCTGAGTGCCTAAGATACACTAAGCACTATTCCAATCCTGAGACCAATATGGTGAGCCAAGGAACGAGCACTCATCTCAGTGGGTCTTTATGCTCTTACATGCCTCTCATTAGAGCAAAGCTCACACCTCTACCCCTGGGTCTCCTGTGGTGCTGTGTTACTCACTTTGGGCAGCCTCTTTCATGTTGTGTTTTCATTAATTATCCTGTGTCCATCTTCCCTTCTAAACCTGGGTCCCTTCAAGGACAGGTACTAGATTAGTTTCCCCATATCCCCTGAGCTTATAAAATCTGTCGTATAATAAGAACTCAGCCTTTGCCTTAGGCATCTATTTATCTTGATTTCAACCCTCCATGCTGTGATTTAGACTGGCCTAAACTTTTCCCCTCATCCCATGTTCCCTTGCCACGGGAAGACAAACAGAGTCTTCCCAAAACAGTGCCACGAAGCAGACAACAGATGAATAATAATATTATATCCTTGAACTGTGGTGTTGGATAAGACTCTTGAGAGTCCCTTGGACTGCAAGGAGATCCAACCAGTCCATCCTAAAAGAGATCAGTGCTGGGTGTTCATTGGAAGGACTGGTGTTGAAGCTGAAACTCCAATACTTTGGCCACCTGATGCAAAGAGCTGACTCGTTGGAAAAGACCTTGATGCTGGGAAAGATTGAAGGCGGGAATAGAAAGGGACAACAGAGGATGAGATGGTTGGATGGCATCACTGACTCAATGGACATGCATTTGGGTAAACTCCAGGAGTTGGTGATGGACAGGGAGGCCTGGCATGCTGCAGTCCATGGGGTTGCAAAGAGTCGGACACAACTGAGCGACTGAACTGAACTGAAGCTTTACAGTTTACATGGCCAGTTCATATGTATGATTTCATACAATCTTCTTTGAAAATAGAAAGGACAGTTATATAGAGAGAAATATTTAATTCAATGGGGATGGGAAGTTAGGCTTCAAGGAACTCTACTTAAGGCACTGTGGTGACCTGAATGGGAAGGAAATCCAAAAGGGAGGGGAGGGTGTATACATATATATACACACAGTTGATTCACTTTGCTGTACAGTAGAAACTATCACAACATTGTAAAACAACTATACTCCAATAGAAATTAATTTTAAAAGCAAATGAAGAAGTCTCACCCTCTATCACAACTTTCAAGCAATGCTTATCAACTCTTGCATTCAGCAAACATTTATTAAGAGATACCTCTATGGAACTTTGAGCTTGGGGAACTTAAAAAGAAAACCATGGATGTCCTTTCCTTTCTGAACGGTTAATGCATCCAGAACATTAATTTACACCTCCCTAATAGATTAAACTCCCCAGGCACAGTCGTTCAGGGACAGAAAAAGATTGATACGATACATCCAAAAAATAAAAAAGGCTTCAATTGGCTGTCAGAACTTTAATTAAAACACTTATAGATCAACTTCACTGCAGCAAATTGTCTGTGCCACCATTACTATCGCAAGATGGATGTTCGCTGGGAAAACAGACAGAGAACTCTCCCCTGGACTAATGTGTAATTTCATAGCCATTGATTTTTTACTTTGAAAATTCTTCCCGGGCTCTTGGGAATTGGAACTTGTTCTGGATGACCTGGCAGCAATGTTACTTTTTTTCTTTTATGAAAGTAGAAGAGCATTTCCTAAGCCCATTCATATTTTATCTTCATTGCTTGAATCAGAACCAAACTGAAGTTGTGTGGGATCGCTGAGGGTCCCAAATAGAAGCTTCCCAAAGGACAGGATGAAGAGAGGGGGCTTAAGGAGGAAAAAAGAAAATATACAAAGAAAAAAAGAAAGACCAGGGAAGGAAATGAATAAGAAATGAGAGAGAGAACTGAGAAAGATAAGCCCAATTTTTTAAATAAGATTGCTATTGAGTTCAGAAAATAGATTAATTTAAATTATAATTTCAAGTAAAAAAAGTATTAGGAGTTGGAGAAAACTTTAAAAATCCTTCACCTAATTTACTGAACAATGCCACCTCAACCAACAGCAAACATAAGAATAAATACGGGGCTTCCCTGGTGGTCCAGTGGTTAAGAATCTGCCTGCCAATGCAGGGGACAGGGTTTGATCCCCGGTCCAGGAAGATGCCACAGGGCAACTAAACCCATGAGCCTCAACTACGGAAGCCCATGAGCCTGAGAACGCGTGCTCTGCAATAGCAGAAGCTGCTACAAATGAGATGCTCTCACACTGTAACCAGAGAGTAGTCCCCACTAGGCACAACTGGAGAAAGCCTGAGTGAGGCAACGAAGACCCCGCACAGCCATAAACAAATAAATAAATTTTAAAAAATGAATATAAAACTCAGCCCTATCCCCTCCAAACATATACATATGTGCACGCACACAAACACACACACACACACACACACACACACACACACACACTCACAACTGCCCCTATCAGCTACACTGATAGAGTCTGAACTTCTACAACACACCTAACTCAGGAAAACCATCATGAGACCAGGACTTTGAGTGTATGCTGCTGAGCAGAAGACTCAAATCTGTCTCCCTACCTCCATCCTCTGCACCTATAAACATCTCTTCCTCCCCCTGCCTCCCAACAGATTCAAAACCTTGCATTATGTACCTGATTTCTATGAGCCAGAGTTTGCTTGTCTCTAAGTTGGGAGTTATAATTCCTCCCCTGCCAAGGTGACCTAAGGTGAAATCAATGTTCTATGTGAGAGTGCTTAATGTAGGGTCTTGCATGCATAGGGGCGCTACATGAACACAGCCCTGATTTTTCCAGACCTCTCTTATCCCTGGGCACAGATGGGATTCTGGAAGCAGGGACAGCTCATAGCTCAGCCCTACCACCTTCCTGGCTTACACCATCCTTCAGCTCCACTTAGAAGGTTGCCCTTTATGACTAAGAGATCCCAGCAGGTACCTCCCAATACTCCTGTCTGTCTCCATGGCACTCAGCCTGTCTGTGTCCTTCCAACTTGCAGGTACCCTTATTGACCTGCTGGGTGTGGAACCAACTGTGGAGACCTCACCGCTGCACCTGCTGCCAGTGCCCTGGGAGAGAACGGTGATGCCCACAATGAGGATGGAATGCTGCTGAAGCTACCAGCATTCAAGGTGCTGGAGAAACGCTGTGTTCCACGCACAAGTGGCTCCCCAGGCAGAAAAGGTCTCGACCCCACTCTGCTCATGTGTCCTACCACTACCTAGCTGGGAGCTTCTGACAGGTTATTTCAGGTCTCCTCATTTCTCTAGTAAAATAGGTTTGAAAAACACCTACACCACTGAGCCGGAAGGAGGAATGAATGGGGGTGATGCACATATGCAAATGCACCAAACACAGATGGCACCCAAGCTCTCAGACAGGGCCCTTGCCTTCCCCGCCTTCTCTTCCAGGAACGGACATTAAGCAGAGACATTTGTGTCTCATTGACTCACAGAGTGCTTTAAGGAAAGAGTCCCTTGTGCCTCTTTCTCCCAAAATTCGTATGTTGAAGCCTTAATCCCCAATATGATAGTATTCAGAGGTGGGGCCTTTGGGACGTGGAATCTGCATGAGTAGGATTAACGCCCTTGTGAAAAGACACAAAGATGACCTCTCAATCTCTCTCTCTGCCATGTGAGAATACAGCAAGAAAGCAGCCATCTGCAACCCAAAAAGAGAGCTCTCACCACAACTCAACCAACCTGGCATACAGATCTCCCAGCCTCTAGACTGTAAGAAATAAACGCTTGCTGTTTAAGCTACCCAGTCTATGGTATTCTGTTATCGCAGCCCAAACAGACTAGGACAGATTTTCTACAGGGGACTGGAGGTTGGGACAGGAACTGATTTCTGCAAAGGATACCATGATGTCCAGGTCTCAACACACACGGGCAGGAACAGTTCACACACACACACATAAATGTACATCATCTCTCTTCTTTAGTCCACAAAAAGAACAAAGACAGAAAGAGAAAAGACAGCCTAAAATAAAGCAAAGCAAGCATCATGCTAGTTTTTTCATACCAGGCATGCCCTGAAATTTTGATTCTCAGTTAAGGTTCAAGGAGGCTTGTTGTAAAATGAACCTCCTTCCCACTCGCCATCAAGCCAGAGCCAGGCTGCTCATCTGCAGGTCTCCAAAGCAGTTATACCACAAAGTGAAGCTGAACTCCCACCACACACTCAGCCAGAAAATTTGAACATTCAGTCCCTCATCCAATTGTGAATTCTTCAGGTGTTTGAACACATAGGTTGCACTTTGAGGTGTGCAAACCCAGTGCTAAGTAATATTGAAACAAACAATGCCACTGATCAACTGCACAGGATAGGAGGAACGCCAGCCCAGATATCACTGAGAGGTCAGGGGTGTGATCATGATGACAGCATCAGTAGAGATATTATTGTTACAGATATAGTTGAGAACACAGTCAAGTTACATGGCCAAAGTCATAACTAGCAGAAATAGCAGAGCTAAGTACAAACACTGACCCTAAAGCCCAACTCTTACCACTTAGGGATAAGGGAGAACTTTGGAGAGAAAATTTAGGAAATCTGTGTGATGGGAATATAATTATATCTTCATTTGGATTCATCTCTAACTGAAATTTAGCATCTCCATCAAGTTTGAATCTAAGTAACAAATTACAATATTATTAACCATAACTGTAACTGTTTTCAGTATAAATCATAGACATTTTCATATCACACTAAAATTGTTGTAAACATCACAAAATGTCATTTGTACTCATTACCACTTTAAAATTAGGGTAGCTATTAAACTTGCTGCTAGATCTTGTTATCTGATGTGTTAATAAGGAAGACCACATATCATTATAACACAAATGCTTTTTAAAATATTTTGATGACTGTATTAAATATAATTGGTTTATTTTGAATTTCATAATGCATATTTTAATGGGCATTATATTACATCTTATTTCTTATCTATTATAATGTAATAAATATCATTTGATTCATTTAAAAATATCATTCTATGCAACTGACAAGGTTTAATTTTTAAAACATACAAACAGTTGATACAACTCACAACAAAAAAAACAAACAACCCAGTCAAAAAACCCATGGGCAGAAGACCTAAATAGACATTCCTCCAAAGAAGACATACAAATAGTCAAAAAGCACATGAAAAGATGCTCAACATCACTAATCATTGGAGAAATGCAAATCAAAACAACAACAAGGTATCATCTAACACCAGTCAGAATGGTTATCATCAAAAAATCTGCAAATAATAAATGTTGGAGAGGACGTGGAGAAAAAAGAACCCCCTTGTAGCTCAGCGGAAAAGAATCTGCCTGCCAGTGCAGGCGATGCAGGTTCGATCCCTGCCTGGCTCAGGAAGATCCCCTGGAGAAGGAAAGGGCAATCCATTCCAGTATTCTTGCCTAGGAAATCACATGGACAGAGGAGCCTGCTGGGCTCCTCCATGGGGTTGCAAGAGTTGGACACAACATAGCTACTAAACCACCTCCACCACCTACACTATTGATGAGAATGTAAATTTGCATGGCCACTGTAGAGAATAGTATGGACGTTCCTTAAAAAGCTAAAATGGAGCTACCATATGGTCCTGCAATCACACTCCTGGGTATATATCCAGAGAAAAAGTTTGAAAGGATGCATACACCCTAGTATTCATAGCGGTACTGCTTACAATACTCAAGGCATGGAAGGAAACTAAGTGTCCATCAACACGAACGCATACATAAAATGCAATTAATATATATTAATTACATTTCTATATTATAATTTATAAAATACATTATGTATGTATACACACGCATACACATGGGCTTCCCACATAGCTCAGTTGGTAAAGAATCTACTGCAATGCAGGAGACCCAGGTTCAGTTCCTGGGTTGGGAAGATCCCCTGGAGAAAGGAATGGCAACCCACCCCAGTATTCTTGCCTGGAGAATCCCATGGACAGAAGAGCCTGGCGGGCTACAGTTCACGGAGTGGCAATAGTCAGACATGACTTAGACTAAACCACCACCACCATGTGCGTGTGTACACACACACACACACACACACACACACACACACACACAGTGGAATACTACTCAGCCAAAAAAAAGAATGAATAATGCCATTTGCAGGTTCATGGATGAACCTAAGGACTAGCCTACTGTGTGAAGTAAGTCAGATACAGAAAGACAAATATGTTATCACTTACATGTTGAATCTAAATAATGACACAAAAGAACTTATTCACAAAACAGAAACAGACACAGAAAACAAATGTATGGTTACCAACAGGGAAATGGAGTAGGGGAGGGATAAATTAGGAGTTTGAGATTAGCAGGTATAAACTACTATATACAAAATAGATGAACAGTAAGGACCTGCCATATAGCACAGGGAAACTATTCAATATCTTTTAATAAACCATAATGGGAAATAATATGAAATCTATGTACAGATATATAAATCTAAATCACTTCCAGAAATTAACACAACATTGTAAATCAACTATCAGTTCAGATCAGCTCAATTCAATCGCTCAGTCATGTCCAACTCTTTGTGACCCCATGGACTGCAGCACTCCAGGCCTCCCTGTCCATCACCAACTCGCAGAGTTTCCTCAAACTCACGCCCATTGACTCGGTGATGCCATCTAACCATCTCATCCTCTGTCGTCTGCTTTTTCTCCTGCCTTCAATCTTTCCCAACATCAGGGTCTTTTCCAATGAGTCAGTTCTTCACATAAGGTAGCCAAAGTATTGGAGTTTCAGCTCCAGCATCAGTCTTTCCAATGAACATTCAGGACTGATTTCCTTTAGGATGAACTGGTTGGATCTCTTTGCAGTCCAAGGGACTCTCAAGAGGCTTCTCGAACACCACAGTTCAAAAGCATCAATTCTTTAGCACTCAGCTTTCTTTATAGTCCAACCCTCGCATCCATACATGACTACTGAAAAAACCATAGCTTTGACTAGACGGAACTTTGTTGGCAAAGTAATGTCTCGGCTTTTTAATATGCTGTCTAGTTTGGTCATAGATTTTCTTCCAAGGAGTAAGAGTCTTTTCATTTCATGGCTGCAGACACCATCTGCCATGATTTTGGAGCCCAAAAAAATAAAGTCTGTCACTGTTTCCACTGTTTCCCCATCTATTTGCCATGAAGTGTTGGGACCAGATACCATGATCTTAGTTTTCTGAATATTGAGTTTTAAGCCAACTTTTTCACTCCCTCTTTCACTTTCATCAAGTGGCTCTTTTTTTAATATAAAATTTATTTTAATTGGAGGCTAATTACTTTACAATATTGTATTGGTTTTGCCGTACATTAACATGAATCCACTACGAGTGTACATGTGTTCCCCATCCTGAACCCCCCTCCCACATTCCTCCCCATCCCTCCCCATCCCATCCCTCTGGGTCATCCCAGTGCACCAGCCCCGAGCACCCTGTATCATGCATCAAACCTGGACTGGCAATTTGTTTCACATATGATAATATACATGTTTCAGTGCCATTCCCCCAAATCATCCCACCCTTGCCCTCTCCCACAGAGTCCAAAAGACTGTTCTATACGTCTGTGTCTCTCTTGCTATCTCGCATACAGCGTTATCATTACCATCTTTCTAAATTCCATATATATGCATTAGTATACTGTATTGGTTTTTTTTTTTTTCCTGGCTTACTTCACTCTGTATAATAGGCTCCAGTTTCATCCATCTCATTAGAACTGATTCAAATGTATTCTTTTTAATGGCTGAGTAATACTCCATTGTGTATATGTACCACAGCTTTCTTATCCACTCATCTGCTGATGGACATCTAGGTTGCTTCCATGTCCTGGCTATTATAAACAGTGCTGCGATGAACACTGGGATACAAGTGTCTCTTTCAATTCTGGTTTCCTTGGTGTGTATGCCCAGCAGTGGGATTGCTGGGTCATAAGGCAGTTCTATTTCCAGTTTCTTAAGCAATCTCCACACTGTTCTCCATAGTGGCTGTTCTAGTTTGCATTCCCACCAACAGTGTAAGAGGGTTCCCTTTTCTGAACACCCTCTCCAACATTTATTGCTTGTAGACTTTTGGATCGCAGCCATTCTGATTGGCGTGAAGTGGTACCTCATTGTGGTTTTGATTTTAATTTCTCTGATAATGAGTGATGTTGGGCATCTTTTTATGTGTTTGTTAGCCATCTGTATGTCTGCTTTGGATAAATGTTTGTTTAGTTCTTTGGCCCATTTTTTGATTGGATCGCTTATTTTGCTGGAATTGAGATGCAGGAGTTGCTTGTATATTTTTGAGATTAGTTCTTTGTCAGTTGTTTCATTTGCTGTTATTTTCTCCCACTCTGAAGGCTGTCTTTTCACCTTGCTTATAGTTTCTTTTGTTGTGCAGAAGCTTTTAATTTTAATTAGGTCTCATTTGTTTATTTTTGCTTTTGTTTGCAATATTCTGGGAGGTGGGTCATAGAGGATCCTGCTGTGATTTATGTCGGAGAGTGTTTTGCCTATGTTCCTTTAGGAGTCATCAAGAGGGTCTTTAGTTCTTCACTTTCTACCATAAGGGTAGTGTCATCTGCATATCTGAGGTTACTGATATTTCTCCTAGCAATCTTGATTCCAGTTTGTGCTTCATCCAGCCCAGCATTGCCCATGATGTACTCTGCATATAAGTTAAATAAGCAGGGTGACAATATACAGCATTGATGTACTCCTTTCCCTATTTGGAACCAGTCTGTTGTTCCATGTCCAGTTCTAACTTTTGCTTCTTGCCCTGCATACAGATTTCTCAGGAGGTGGGTCAGGTGGTCTGGTAGTCCTATCTCTTTAAGAATTTTCCAGAGTTTGTTGTGGTCCATATACTTCCACTGTGGTCGACTATACTTCCATTAAAAAATAAATGAAAAATATCATTCTAAACAGAGGTTAATAGGTTTCATCTAACAAAAAGATGCATGGGACAAAAGTAGTCTAGATCCTCTGAAGTAGAAAGTTTTTGCAGGCATGACAGCTAAGAAAACATACGTTGGTCCAGGGGGTGACGGGAACGGAGAGAGAACTTGGTCCTAAGAGGACAGAGGTGTGTGTGTTTATGTAGATGGATTCTGTGAGTTAGTATCACTAGTGAAAAGTGAGAGCATTAGTCACTCTGTCATGTCTGACTCTTTGTGAGCCAAAGGACTGTAGCCCTTCAGGCTCCTCTGTCCATGGGACTCTCCATTCAAGAATACTGGAGTGGGTTGCCATTCCATTCTCCAGGAGATCTTCCCAACCCAGGGATCAAACCCAGGTCTCCTGCATTGCAGGCAGATTCTTTACCATCTGAGCCACCGGAAGAACAACAGGTTTCTATGGTTTAGTATTACTTCTGCTGCTGCTGCTGCTGCTAAGTCACTGCAGTTGTGTCCGACTCTGTGCGACCCTAGAGATGGAGGCCTACCAGGCTCTTCTGTCCCTGGGATTCTCTAGGCAAGAACACTGGAGTGGGCTGCCATTTCCTTCTCCAATGCATGAAAGTGAAAAGTGAAAGTGAAGTCGCTCAGTCGTGTCCGACTCTTCGCGATCCCATGGACTGCAGCCCACCAGGTTCCTCTGTCCATGGGATTTTCCAAGCAAGAGTACTGGAGTGGGGTGCCATTGCCTTCTCCAAGTATTACTAAGTGTCTTCAAATCTTGAATACAATTCTTATATGAAGATAATACAAAATATTTTCTTATAGGATCCAAGCTTAAATGACATGAACTGTTTGCTGCCCAAATAGCCATCTGCAGCTACTGTTTAGAATCCTAAATAGATAAAAATTGGTAAAAATTCTTGACCTTCAGCCCATTTTAGTCCCCAGGTAGAACTGGGGTCTTCTGTTCTCTTCTTTGTCTGTGACTAGCCTAGCTAAATTACCAGATGTGTTTACTCAATTGACTTCAATTAGGATGTTTGGGCTTCATCATTGCTTAATATTTTAACTCCCTCCAAAATTATTAGCATTTTAACGGAGGCCTTCAAGTACCTTAAAGTGAGGGTCAAAGTCTCAAATGCACTCATGGGCTAAACAGAGGATGTGAGTGAGTGAAAATGAAAACAGTTGGTTCAGGATATTTCTGAGGCATTGACATTCACTCTAGGGTTTTCCAAAATCCTTGCTCCATTCCCCAACCCCCATTTTCTTCTGGACACTGAGTCTGTGTGTTGCCATGTTGGAATTTATACCACACAGAACCCTGTGGGGCTCCTTGGCACAAGGCCTTTCTGGGTCCCCCATTTCTTTGATTCTAGGAAACAGCCTTCATCCAGCCTCCAGGCCCTTCCCTGAGTTCCAACGGAAAGATTCAAGCAGTTGTTCATTAGGGAAGGGAGAGGATGTGAGACTAGGGAGAAACAAACAGTTAAGAGCAGCCTTGGGAAAAGTGTGTGTACTCTAACTTTTAAAAAATGTGATTAGACTGCTCTGAGAAAAAAAAGAAAAAAAAAAAAGAGCAGCCTTGGGGCAAGATCCTGTCTCCCTCTCAAAGGATGCACTCATAATATCTTTAAGCTATTTTTCAGATACTGTAACCCCCTCCAGGTGGGAGAAGTTAATGATTAACAGTGGTAGGATGCCCACAAGCATGTAGACCCCAGACCAGTTGGACTCCTACTCACCTCACCACCAACCCATCAGAAAAGTGTCCATGAGCTGACCATGCTCTCTTGGAACAACTGCTATAAAATTTGTCACTATCTTCCCCAAAGGGGGATGTGTGGTTCTGAGGGCAGTAGCCCATTGGGGCCCCTTTGCCTGGCAGAACAATAAAACTCTCCTCTTCTTCTTTACCCAAAACTCTGTCTCCGAGATTCAATGTGGCACCAGTGTACAAAGAAGCTGAGTTTTGGCATCAGAATGATGATGTTCCAATCTTCTAATGGAACCCAGAACTCCAGAAGTGGATATGATATACCCTCATTCTTACTTGTTGTGAACCATGTTCAGCCAGCATGTGAGCTGCCAACCTTTGGCTCAATAATGTCTGGACAATGAGGACATATCTCATACAAAGCACAGATCATTTTGATACTGGCTTCCCCAGATTCCTCTTGGCCACAGCTTCTGAACAGCCTTTGATAGCAGTCTTTCCTATGCACAATCATACTTGCCCTTAAGGAACTGAAAGTAAAATCAGTCCTGTCCGACTCTTTGCAACCCCATGGACTATAGCCCACCAAGCCCCTCTGTCCTTGGGATTTGCGCAAGATTACTGGAGTGGGTTGCCATTTCCTGCTCCAGGGGATCTTCCCCACCCAGGGATCAAACCTGGGCCTCCTGCATTGCAGGCAGATTCTTAACCACCTGAGCGACCAGGGAAGCCTAAAGAACTGAAGCGTCTATTCTACAGATTAAATCCATTCTACAGATGAAAAACAGACTCGGAGAGGCTACCTATCATCACAAGCTGGAGGGGGCTAAGTTGGTCTATATTTCAGGTTTCCGATGGCCTCACTACCTAAGATGCCCCAGGAGGTGAGTTAAGAGCCAGCCCTGGCCTGAGTTGGCCGCTTCTGGCCTCTGACTCTCTCCTTGATATACATTTAAATAACCCTAAACAGAAGCTTGGCAACATATGATTTTGGCATCTAGTCCAACTGCTTTGACTGCCTCTGGTTTTTTATGTTCTAATCAATTGGTTTCATGCTTTTGAAATGTTCATATATATCCTGGTGTGCAGCAATCTGAAAGGCATCAGGGAACAACTTTGATTTTTCCATTTGTTCAAAGAGTTTAACAGGTTGATCACATCGGCAGTGAGCTGCGGGTCCCTCGCCCTCGCGGCTCCTTCACAGAAATATGACCACAGCTTGCCTTACTGGTTTCTCTGGAAATAGCTGCCTGCCGTAGTGATAAATCTTAGGTTCACTATGTAACCCCTGATGCCTTTCCCATTTTTCCCACCGAATTCCACTGTCCAAATTTGGAGTCCCGACTTGACCACAAGCAGATACAATTTCACTTTGTGGGATTTTCCCAGCTTTTCCTTGCATTACGGTTGCAGGGTTTGTAACACTAGCCGTGTCTGAGCCAACCCTCCAAAAAAGGCATTTGTGCTCCCTGATAGAATCGCGAAGCACGGAGCTGCTGCCAGCTCGGCTCCTCCCAAGGCCTTTTCAGGTCTGGGGCTGCTTCCAGCCCTTCCTCCCCCCTCCACTGGTTACTGATGTGGGCCCTTCAAAAGGCTCAGAATCCATTAAAAGACCAAAGACAAGACGGGAGAAAAATCATGTGTTTCCTTCCTCTATCAGTTTTGAGGAGTCCATTTTTATTTTCTTCATCACCAGGAACCTATTCTTCTTTCATTTGTTTAATCAATACACATTTATAAATCACCAACCATGACCCAGGCACTTGTGCTAAAGGTTGTGGGGGGTGGGGGGCGAGGGGAGGAAGCTAAACAAGACAGGCTATGATTCCTACAGGGACAAAACACGGGAAAGAGATATGAGATAATAATGACAATAATACCAGTCCACAGATCCTTATCCAAAATCCTCTCTGCCAGTGGAGTTTCAGGGTTCAGAAATGTTCAGACTTATGGATATGACATGTCCTATTTTGTGTATTTCACGGGGCCCTGATATCAACTCTAACTGGCATAGTAAGACTTACAAGTAGCCTCCTTCCAGTTCAGGTCAGGGTTTGTCTCCATACTCATTTTGGCACTAAATTTTCCACTTCAGAGACTTTTAGGTTAAGGAATTGCACATACAGGATTGTAGAACTCTAATAGTTATCATTTACTGGGTTTCTAATATGTCTCACTCCTGTATTCTTGGGCTTCCCTGGTGGCTCAGCTGGTAAAAAATCCGCCTGCAATGCAGGAGACCTGGGTTTGATCCCTTGATGGGAAGATCCCCTAGAGAAGGGAAAGGCTACTCACTCCAGTATTCTGGCCTGGAGAATTCCATGGGCTGCATAGTCCATGGGGTCACAAAGAGTCAGACACGACTGAGCAACTTTCACTTTCACTATATCCCAGGAAACAGACACATCTTACCCTCTTTTGATGGCTCAAACGATAATCTGCCTGCAACACAACACAACAGGAGACTCAGTTTCGATCCCTGGGTCAGGGAGGGAGATCCCCTGAAGAAGGAAATGCTTACTCACTCCAGGATTCTTGCCCGGAGAATCCTACAGACAGAGGAGCCTGGCAGGCTTCAATCCATTGGGTTGCAAATAGTTGGACACAAATGAGCAACTAACAATAACAAAACCCTCCAAACGGCCCTTCAAAGGAAATTTTTGTTTTATTGTTACTGAAGACTCTCCCTGATAAACTTTCACATACACCACCTTAAGTGAACCTTGTAACACTGCAGCATGACAGCGTTCTCTCTGTTTTAAGGAAAGGATGCTAGGGTTCGTGGAGGTTAAAGAACTCGCACAAGGTTATGCCGAATGTAAATGACAGGTCTGGGACCCTCATCTGCTGGTACCAGAAGCTGTGTTTTTCCATGACGTGAAACTTTCTTGGGAGCCACTTTGATTCTTCTGAATGCTTTTTCTGTCCCTTCTACTTTTGGTTCCAAGCCCTTCCCAGTTACCCCAAGAGGCCTCCACAACATGAGGAAGTTAAGTCCTACCCCCATGGTTTTGTTCCCAGTAACACACACCCCTGTTGATGGTCCTTGGTGTTCTCTCTGGGCTTCATTGCAAAAACTTTTGGAAACTGATCTGTCTAGGGCTGATTTCATTCCTGACTCTAACAAGAGCTTGGGAAAGCCCCTTAACTTCTCTGAGAGCATCATTTATAATGGGGAAAAAAATCCATAATGATTAGAGTTACCATTGGGATAAAATGAGCTAATTTGTGTAAAGAGAGTTAGTGAGTGCTAGTCATTCAGTCGTATCTGACTCTTTGTGAACCTATGAACTGTAGCCCATCAGGCTTCTGTGTCCATGGAATTCTCCAGGCAAGAATACTGGAGTGGGTTACCATTTACTTCTCCAGGAGATCTTCCCAATCCAGGAGTCAAACCTGAGTCTCCTGAATTGCAGGCGGATTCTTTACTGTCTGAGCCAAACTTGAAGCCCCCGTGATACCTGAAAAGCAGTAAGTGCTTGCCAAAGGGTATCTATTACTACTGTAATTATGACCACTTTTGTTATCATTATAGTAAAGTTATTGTATGAACATTTGCTGTGTCCTAGGTAGCATTTGAGGTGACTAGCTGCAGTAGCATAGAGAAAGCTACCTGACGACTCTAAATACCTGACAAACCAGTCTCTTCTTAAGAAAGCTGATCAGATGACCCTTGATACTGTGAACAAAGCTGACTGACCTCAAAATAGGCACTTGACCCGTGAATGGTCATCTATAGTGACTTCTGGATTTCAGGTTCTCTTGGTACAAAGCTCTTGCCAGAAAGGGCTACTAATGACTTACTGAATCCATCAGACAGCTTTTATAAAGGAAGTTTGGATGTGAAACATGTAAAAGAAAAGGTAGCTGATCCTGGGGTCAGTAGTCAAAGTACAGACAAGACATGGGACAAAATCCGCAGGGCAGCAAAGTCAGAACCTGTACGATCGTACAGGGTAATATAAGAGGTGTAGAAGAATCAAGAAGTGTTTCTGTGGAGTCTGGAGATCCAGGCAAGGAAAGCATCACAGTCAAGTCAGCAAAGTGCCAGAGGACGGACTTGGTCCAGCCGCCCTTGAACTCCAGAGTTGATGCCCTTGGCCTCCATAGCAGGGACCAGAGATCCTCACGCCTCTTAGGAGCAGCCAAGTAACAGAAATGAAGGAGGAGGCCTGTGTCAAGGTGGAGAGTGTGTAGCCCTTCAGAAGTGGACAAAGGCTAATGCATTTTAGCAAAGAGTTATACTACTATGTAGAAACAAGAGCCAAAGATATCAGGTCTTCTGACTTTTCAAGAGAAGCCAGAAATCCAGACATCTATAGAAAACTCCAGTGCCTTAATGTTAAAAACAAATTAAAAAAAAAAAAACAACTAGTTTTTTAAAGCACTATGTAGGGAAAAATAGACACACAGACAACACACAGACACACACACGCATGCACACACAATCTAATCTTTGGGTTAGATTTAGTCTACAGGCTTTCAGCTTGAGAACACTACCTTATGCCATCAGTTACAACAGAAGCAAGACTTTTAGTGCTATGCCCAAACTTTCTTCTCCAACCAATGAGGACAGGAAAGGAGAAACATAATGCTATCAGCCCAATGAGAAAGCATCCCAGAGACTGCCATGTGAAGGCAATTTCTGGGAGCAGAATTCAAAAGGAATGCCTTGTTAAAGGATCCAAACAATTTCATCACGCCAAAGGGAAAAGATATGTATGTTTCTGATCAAGATGGAATAACAGGGACCAGATAAACCCACCTACCTGAAACACCTAAGAAACCGACATACATATGATACAGTATGTTTCAAGACAGTGAACCTAAGGCAATAAAGGACAGTGACCTCCATATACACTATCGATAATATGTATAAATTAGAAAACTAATGAGCACATACTGCATAGCCCAGGAACTCTGCTTAAAGTACTGTGGTGATGTGAATGGGAAGGAAATCTAAAAAATAGGGATTATGTGTATACATATGGCTGATTCACTTTGCCGTACAGTAGAAACTAAAACCACACTGTAAAGCAACTATACTCCAACAGAAATTAAATATTTTAAAAAGAGTTAACTGGGAAGGATGTTACTGAAGAATGCTAAGAAACCTTTATGCTAGACATCCAAACTTCAGTTCAGTTGGTAAAGAATCTGCCTGCAATGCAGGAGACCCCGGTTCGATTCCTGGGTCAGGAAGATCTGCTGGAGAAGGAATAGGCTACCCACTCCAGTATTCTTGGGCTTCTCTTGTGGCTCAGCTGGTATAGAATCCACCTGCAATGCGGGAGACCTGGGTCCGATCCCTGGGTTGAGACGATCCCCTGGAGAAGGGAAAGGCTACCCACTCCAGTACTCTGGCCTGGAGAATTCCATGGACTGTATAGTTCATGGGGTCGCAAAGTCAGACACAACCGAGTGACTTTCACTTTCACTTTCCAAACATTGTAATAAATGAGAGAAACCCCACTTTCCAATGAAAATCTTCAAGTTAAAAGTATTTTCAACAGATGAATATTTACTATGAGATTCTGGTAATTCTTTTTTGCAAGGGCGTTGCTTTTTTTTTTTTTAAGCTAAGGTCAAAAATATTTTGTTTCTGGTCCTCTTGATTTATTTCCATTTAACTGCCTATATTTTTCAGTTCACAGTGAAACTGCACACAGTGTGAGGAGAGGCCCGGAGGCCAGCAGGGCTGGGAGGAGGAGGGGCACAGGGATAATTCCCCGAGGCTCATGTGGGCCCAGAACAATTCTTTTTCCCAATAGTCAGAGGGGGAAAATCTCGTGTTTCATGGAGTATTGGATAAAACATTTGGAATAGTTTTGCCTCAGTAAAAGGGAAAAATAGCCCTAGACAAAATGCTTCTCTGTTGTGCTTTAAAAAGCTTAAAAGTAAAACCCAGAAAGGTCAATTCGTTAAATTTTGACAGATGTATACACCTATGAAAGGGTCGTTGCAGTCAACACAGGTCATGGCCGACATCTCCAAAAGTTTTCTTGTTCCCCTTTTACAATCCCCCTTCCCCCACCCCAAGCCCCATCTGTAACCCCCGTTCCCCTCTATGACCACCATGCAGTGATCTGGTTCCTCCTTGACGTAGATTGTTCTGCATTTCTCAGGACTTTGTAGACATAGAATCAAACAGAATATATATATATATATATATATATATATATATATATATATATATATATATATATATTGTACCTACTTCTTTCACTCAGTGTAGTGTTTTGGGGATTCAGCTATGTTGTTGCACTCCTTTTATTGTTCACTAATATTTTACATTACTTTGCCAACAAAGGCCCATATAGTCAAAACTATGATTTTTCCAGTAGTCATGTATGGATGTGAGAATTGGACCATAAAGAAGGCTGAGCACCAAAGAATTGATGCTTTTGAATTGTGGTGTTGGGGAAGATTCTTGAGAGTCCCTTGGACTGCAAGGAGATCAAACCAGTCCATCCTAAAGGAAACCAACCCTGAATATTCATTGGAAGGACTGATACGGAAGCTGAAGCTCCAATACTTTGACTATCTGATGCAAAGAACAGACTCATTGGAAAAGACCCTGATGCTGGGAAAGATTGAAGGCAGGAGGAGAAGGGGATGACAGAGGACAAGATGGTTGGATGGCATCACTGACTCAATGGACATGAGTTTGAGCAAAGTCCAGGAGATGATGAAGGGCCTGGGAAGCCTGGCATGCTGTGGTCCATGGGGTCTCAAAGAATCAGACACGTCTTAGTGGCTGAACAACAATATTCCGCTAGAGAGTAGAAGTTGAGAGAGAGGCAAAGAATCCTTCCATCGCTTGCGCAGTTTGCTGTCAGAGCATGTAGACATGTAAAAAAGGCAGGGACTCACCCAAAGGGAAGGAACATTTTATGTCCTCCGAACTGGAAGTGAGAGTATGATGATCAGAAAGTCAGGCAGCCGGGAGGTGGCAGGCTCAAGGCCAGCTGTGGCCATCCAGAAGGAGCTATGAGAGGTCACGGCAGCACCTCTCACAGATGTCCCCTGTTGGCAGGGGTCCCCAACCTCTGGGATCTGATGCCTCTTGATCTGAGGTGGAGCTGATATAATAATAATACAAATGAAGTTCACAATAAATGTAATGCACTTGAATCATCCTGAAACCATCCCCCATACCAGTCCATAGAAAAATTGACTTTCACGAAACTGGTCCCTGGTGCCAAAAATGTTGGGGACCGCTACTCGAAGGAACCAAGAGGGAAGGATTGGGAACAAGGGTTTATAAAGAATTGTGCATAGGGGTTGATTCAGAAATAGTGCTTTGTTCCTCAAAACCTGATTTACTGATTGTTGTATAACAAGAACCAGAGAAATGGGTTGGAAAGGACTCTGAGGATACTTGGAGGTGGAAAACTCAGGGTGTTTTCAGCAGCAACATGTCAGAGGAGAATGACAGACACCCCTGCACTATACCTGCCACTCTAGCCCTAAGGTGTCCTCCAACTGAAGGTATGAGGAAACCCAAGCAGAAGTCCCTTTAATTCTGACTTCCTCCTTTTCAGGACAGCATCTCTCTTTGAGATTCTTCTCCTCAGTCCCTCTGCCAACATTAGGAGAAACAGAGCTTTTCTACTAAAAGTGAGGCAGCTGGGTGTGGAGATTTGGTCTCTAATTGATGCTTCCTTCCTTCCTGCCATTTCACCTACTTGAGCCTCAATCTCCCCATCTCTTCCATGGGTTATGCACTAAATGCTTGTGTTCTCCCCAAATGCATATGTTGAAGCCCTACAATGATGGTATTTACAACCCAACACAGTAATATTTGCAGGTAGGACCTTTGGGAGAGCACAAGACTGAAATATAATGGAGTTAATGTTCTTATAAGAAGAGGAGAGAGCAGAGCTTTCTGATACCACGTGAGGATACAGCAAGAAGGTGGCCATCGGCAACCAGGAAGAGTAGCCATCACTCAGAGCCATATCCTGTGTTTTCCAACCTCCAGAACTGAGAAATAATTGCTGTTTAAGCCATCTGGTCTGGCATTTTGTAATAGCAGCTCAACCTGACTAAAACACATGAGCATGTTCGGAATTCCCTGGTGTTCCAATGCCTAGGACTCAGTGCTTGCACTGCAGGGGGCCCAAGTCCCAGGTTCGATCCTTGGTCAGGGAACTAAGATCCTAAAAATCGCATGACATGGCCAAAACAACAACCAAAACAACTCACACAGACATATTAAATGAGATGATCTAAACTTGTTAATAAATACAACTATTGCTGTCCAAGGTGATATTTCTCTATAGCAGACTTTGTATAAATCCAGGGACCAGAAGGAATTTTTTCAAAAATCAAGAATTTAATCTAACTCACATTTCAATATTACCAGTTATTTTCCATATTCACTCACTCCACATGTGTACATATTTCGTCTGTACAGAGTCATTAAACACTTTGCAAGGATAAGAAAAATTGCTTTTGACCTTTGGGGAATGCAATTTAGGGTTTATTGTTTGGAAAGCCCCAGGTAAATAATGATTATACAGTAATAAATTGTGTAATTGCATTTAATCTGTGCCTGGAGGCTAGGAAGCACTGCAAATCAGTACCTTACAAATAGAAGACTGCATAATGCCGAGATGCGGCGGGAACCAGCTGGTGTAAGGACACCTGTCGCTGCAGCAAGCATCTCTCCAGAAGTTGAAACAGCACAGAGGTTTGGGTTTGGTCCACTTTCAATGACTGCATGACCAGGGCAAGCTATTAAAGGTAAAGGAAACAGGTCCTAGGATAGAAGATCAAAGAATTTCAAACTGTGCTGGTTTGCCAGGAGAAAATGAAGGGCCAGTTCTGGGGATGTTCCCAAACCCAGAGAATTGAATGGGCTGGAAAAAGCCATAGAGTGAGAGGAATGAGGTAATCAGCGGAGGATCTATTCTGAGCCAGCTGCAGGTGTGACCTTGAATAAAGGATGGCCTTTCTATGGACTGGGGACAAGAAAACAGTGGTTAAGATGTGAGCACCAGAGTAAGGTTACCTGGGTTTTAATCCCATCTCAGAAGCAGGAGGATACAGAACAAAGCACCAGGTGATGGGGAAATCATCACACTTTTCCTGGCAAGAGAGAGTGAAGCTGAGACTAAGGCAGGGGTCTGGGTGGGGAGGAGACCACTGCGTGACCAGCCATCATTCATCGCTCTATGGTTCTGTCAATATGATGTTGAATGATGAGGATATAGGGTCAAATGTCAACTTTCAGAATAAGAGAAATTTAGGTTCTTGTCCACATCTGCCACTTACCACCTTGAGATAGTCATTCTGCCTTTCTGAGCTCATCTGTAAAGTGGGAATATAATAAATACCTTAGAAGGGTCTCCATCAGGATTACAGAAAATATACATGAAGTTCCTGAGTTAGTACCAAGTGCCAGGCATTTGGTTTCACAACAAATGGCAGAAGCTATTGTTTCTATTGAACCAACCTTAATCAATCAGCCAAGATGTTGAGGACCAAATGGATAGAAACATAATAAAGGAATACACACATATCTATATGTATATTACAAAAGTATACATACAAGAGAAAATATACATGAAAAAGGAAGACACCAGGATACTTAGAAAGATTCATGAAAAATGTTGCCTTCCATGCTAATATAATGTTTGTAGATGACCTATTACAGAGATTTTTCTAGGCCAATATAAATTTAATCCACATCTAAATTCCATCAAGGAACTTATATATATTAATTTTTCTTTTTACTTATGAAATGTTGCTTGCAAAGAATTAACTCCCAAAATGGATTCCCTTCCTGAAATCTAATATGGAATGGGTGAATTCATAAGTTAGCCTAAGTTGGAGGGATTGACTAAACTGAAGAAAATAGCAGTTAGCCAACCTGGTGACCCATCAGAATCTGGCCATATGATCAACAGAGCCATTTTTCCTTCTATCAAAGTCATTACAGTTGTTTCCTCCTAGCCTAATTTTGTCTTATCTTCCCTGTATCAATAAGCCAAGTATCAACTGTAAACATGATGGGCGACTGGGCAGAATCTTTTAAGTTTATATCAAATTGGCCAATTCTTTGAACACCAGAATCTGCCTTATTTTTGGTAGCTCTGTCACTTATTTTTATTTTCTCTGCACTCCAACTTTTTCATTTTATTTCTAGTTTTTTGTGAGGAAATTCTGGGCTCCTCAGGGCACACTTGAGTCTTCTGTGATGTGATAATTGTATACCTTGAGGGAAAAACTACCCTCAATAGAACTAAAATGTTGGTAGACTGGTTCTAATCCATCTAGGTTCCTTGGAAACTTAAGCCCTGCAACATTCATCAGTTAACTCTTTGGTTAACAGAGCAATAACAAACACTGCATCGAAAATTCTAGACTTTTCATTTCAGTTCAGTCACTCAGTCATGTCCAACTCTTTGTGACCCCATGGACTGCAGCACGCCAGGCCTCCCTGTCCATCACCAACTCCCAGAGTTTACCCAAACTCATGTCCATTGAGTCGGTGATGCCATCCAACCATCTCATCCTCTGTCGTCCCCTTCTCCTCCTGCCCTCAATCTTTCCCAGCATCAGGGTCTTTTCAAATGAGTCAGCTCTTTGCATCAGGTGGCCAAAGTATTGGAGTTTCAGTTTCAACATCAGTCCTTCCAATGAGCACTCAGGACTGGTCTCCTTTAGGGTAGACTGGTTGGATCTTCTTGCAGTCCAAGGGACTCTCAAGGGTCTTCTCTAACACCACAGTTCAAAAGCATCATTCTATGGTGCTCAGCATTCTTTCTGGTCCAACTCTCACATCTGTACATGACCACTGGAAAAACCACAGACCTTTGTTGGCAAAGTAATGTCTCTGTTTTTTAATATGCTGTCTAGATTGGTCATAACTTTCCTTCCAAGGAGTAAGCGTCTTTTAATTTCATGGCTGCAGTCTAGACTTTTAGGGAACTTCTGTCTTTAAATTCTGGGTGACAGGAACATATAACTAGAAATTTTATAAGACAAATGCTTGAAGTGATCAGGACTGGGTGAGAGAGATGGACATGACAGTGTATTGAAAAGCAGAGACATCACTCCACCAACAAAGGTCCGTATAGTCAAAGCTATGGTCTTCCCAGCAGTCAGAGTTGTGAGAGTTGGACCGTAAAGAGGGTGGACCACCAAAGAATTGATTGATGCCTTTGAACTGTGGTGCTGAAGATTCCTGAGAGTCCCTTGGACAGCAAGGAGATCCAACCAGTCCATCTTAAAGGAAATCAACCCTGAATCTTCACTGAAAGGACTGATGCTGAAGTTGAAGCTCCAGTATTTTGGTCATCTGATGTGAACAGCTGACTCACTGGAAAAGTCCCTGATGCTGGGAAAGATTGAGGGCAGGAAGAGAAGGGGACTGGAGGATGAGATGGCTGGATGGCATCACCGACTCAATGGACATGAGTTTGAGCAAAGTCCGGGAGATACTGAAGGACAGGGAAGCCTGGCGTGCTGCAGACCAAGGGCTCGCAAAAAATCAGACATGCGTGGGCAACTGAACAACAACGACAGTGTCATACAGCTTCCCTGGTGGCTCAGGTGGTAAAGAATCCACCTGCAATGCGGGAGACCCTGGTTCAGTCCCTGGATTGGGAAGTTCCTCTGGAGAAGGGAATGGCAGGAACAGAATGGTATGAGATCTAGTTCACATTTTAATGTGAACTTCTGGGTCAGAGGTCATTTCATCACATCCATCAAGATAGGAAAGAAAAGAGAGAGTGGAAGTACACAAAGATGAGAGTATAAAGGTCAAAGAAAGAAACTGATGAAAACCTCACTTTTGCCCTGGATTTTCTTGTCGGTGAAGTTGACAGTGCATTCATCTGCTGCAAGTGAGAAGAATGGTGGTAAGATGGAGGTTGGAACAAAGAAGTGAAAGTTTAAAATAACTGCTGCGGGAAGAGAAGATAGTATGAACCATGGAGAGAAGTAGGAGAACTGTCTGAAAGCATCAAAAGCCAATAGAGACTGAATTTGTACTAATATCAAATACCCATGGGAGCTTTAATTCACTATCCAAATTCAGCCATCTAGCTAATGAAATGAGAAGTAGAGAAGTTAATTGGGTTTTGCAATACAGACAAGGGAACAGTGAAAGACCATTCATGAAAACATGAGTGAAACTCTGATCACAATAACATAATGTTAGCCAAGCTAGATAGCAAGAGATGTTCAGCAAGAAGCAGGGTGGTAAATGGAAGAGTAAAAGAGCAGAGCCAGAGTTTGGAGATCTAAAAGACAGAGACAAGGAATAAAGTAAAAGAATTAAAAGTAGAGGATGGAAAGTGGAATTTGAGTTCCAGATCTCGAGGAGTCTTGGTCCATGACAATGACCAGGGGAGAAGGTGAACAAAGGGGAATTCAGCTAAGGATCACTGGAGATGAGAAGGTTAAACATTGTCTCATGCTCCCTTTAGCCTACACTCCATGCTTTTTAACACTGGGACTCTCCCCAGAGGCAGAGAAGAATGGATGAAAATTGCTGACTTTAAATGTTCCCCTAAAGTGTGAGTAATACTGAGATGAAGAGTTTCATCTACTGGAATTCACAATATATGGTCTTTCTGGACTAATATCTCAGCTCTTCCAAAATGTAAAATTTAGAGAAATTGCATCCCCTGAGATTGGGTCCAGGGATGGCGGTGCATTTGACTCTGAGCTGACCCTCTGCAATTGTCTATATTTGGTTACCACTAAAATGCACTAGTGTTACATTAGCACTAAATTAGAAAATATTGTTCATGTTTCTAAATGTCAGAGACCTTATAAAACAAGTGTAGGCATCTACAGAAGAGGAGGGAGCACTGGTAAATAATTTTCCATGAGACCATTGTACTTGTCAAGGTCTCCCAAGGGTTATTTATGAAAAGTGGGAGAAGTTTCGCAATTTTGGCAGGAAAGAAGTGCCTCCAATTTCTCTGGCCAGAATTATGAAATCTGTCAGACTTCTGGTTAGTCAAGAAATCAGAAATTTGGTGCTGATTCATTTATCCACTCAAAAATTTTATTACCTGCTTTCTTAGTGCTGTCAACAAATTGAATTATCTCAGACAAGCTATTGGAATTCAGTGAAACCAGGGATCCTTATCTATCTGGTGGGCCTGTGGAACATGACTTACTGATATCACAGCAATAAAAGAATAGTAAAGCTGGAAAATATTATTTCCCCTCCAAAGAAGTCTAAATCACTAAGTCTGTAAAGCCAAGCTTTCCAACTAAAGTAGACTGTGATAAAATATATATTTCCATTTTTATTGGTTATATGTGTATATACATATGTTTGGACATTATATATATTATTATACATATATAAAATATCTAGAGCAATCATTAAAAATTCTACACAAAGACATATACTCCAAAACTCTATAAATCAAAATGGAATTCTGAGAAATATTCAAGTAATCCATAGGAGGTAAGAAAACAGAAAAATTCAGAACTGAGAAAAAAACAGAAATAAAAAATGGCAGAAGTAGGCCCTTGCATATCAAAACTACATTAAATTTAAATGATATAAATACACCAATTAAAAGACAGAGATTAGCAGGATGGATTAAAAACATGCCATACCTAATAGGCAAGGCACAAGAAACTCAATTCAAATATAAATAGTAAAAGGACAGAAAAGGACATACCATATGATCCTTAATCAAAAAAGTAGGAGCAAAAAAATAAATAAAGTAGGAATGGCTGTATCAATACACAATAAAGAAGACTTTAGAGCAAAGAAAATTATCATTGACAGAGATAATCACTAAGAAGCCATCGTAATCCTAAAGTATATAGACTAAACAACAGAACTACAAAATACAAAAAGCAAACGCTTTATATAATAACTGACATAGAAATATACAGATCAAAAAATACTCTGGATACTTCAACACTCCTCTTTCAACAATTGATAGAACTAGAAAGAAAATCAGGGATATAGGAGAATTCAAAAACAACATTAACTAATCTAATGGTTAGATTCTGTTAAACACTTTTAAAGACTTTTAACAGAATCTAATAGACATCTGTAGAACCTTCATCTAATAACAGAAGATTACACAGTCTTTTCCAGTACCCACAGAACATGGTCAAAATAGATCACATCCGAGGCTATAAAGCAAATCTCAACAATTTTTTCTCAAATTGAGATCATACAGAATGTACCCTTCGACCACAATGGAATCCAACAGAGACTAATAACAGGAGGAAAACGGGAAAATATCCAAGGGACAAAAATGCAGGCAGCGTTTCTGCCAGTAGTCTGTGACAGATTAGACGGAAAATCAGTCTACTGGCGTTGTCACTCTACAATATAATACACAACACACTTACAAATAATCCAGGGGTCAAAGGGCAAATCTCAAGGGAAACTTAAAAAGTCATTGACCTAAATAAAAATTAAAATATTTCCTAGCAAAATCTGTGGTACACAGCTAAAGCAGTGCCAACAGGGGAATTTATAGCGCTAAACCTCACACCCACTTTCAGCCTCACTCAAAGCCTCACATTCGCTCTAACACTAACCCTAACCCTGCCCCAACCCTCCTAACCCAGACACGAAGGCAAACTGAAGCCCGAATCCTAACGCTCACCTTAACTCTACTGAACGCTTTTGAAGTTCTAATTTTATAAAATTGCTTATGAAATCTTATTTCATGGAGTGTCACATTTCATAGGATGTCTCTGCATTCTGTGATTTTCATTCCAGGAAGTTAGTTAACCAAGATTTTCATTCCAGGAAGTTAGTTAACCAAGCTGGATTCAAATTCCAAACTGACTTTCCTTGCAGTTTATAGAAGCTGAAATCCCTGCTCAGGTTTTTCAACTTTCAGCTGTAGCTTTTTCACCGGATTTGCTAAATCTACTCCCCTTAAAACATGTGTAGTTTAGCAATCTGCCAAAGATTTGGGAAAATTTTATGTACAGATTTTATGACTCACTCCCTCTAGAACTTCCTCCTCTCCAGAAGCTCTTCTGCTAGCCTTGAACTCTTTCCTCCTCCTCTGTATGTTTGCCCCTTTTAGTTTGATCCAGTGCCATCAAACAGCTGTTTTTATACATATTCCATAGTGTATTCTCACTGTCTATAAGAACTTTAGCCTAGCCAGACTACTTCATCATTACCAAAAGTTAGAGATCTTGGGAATCAAGTTTAACTGATCACAGGGGACTCTTCTAGAGCCAAAGTTCCGGGGGGTGGCAACAGGACATTTGGATGGGTGTCAGAAGAGTTTTATCTACCTGCTCATGCAATTTACTGTGCCTTCCCGACCTCGTCCAGCCCAGGCTCAGATCTCCCATTTCCTCGTAATGATGGTTTGCTCTGCACACATCCGATCTTAGGTCTTAGTGGACCAGATAACCAATTTTTGGCTCCTACCTGGTACACTGGTCAAATATTTATTCTCTATTGGGACTCAGTAGCAACTCAAAGGGTTTTGCTCAAAAGGAGAATAGTGATTAGTCATAGGAGCATAGGTTTACTCCAAAGCCTTTGGTGGATCTTCCCTGTGATTCTTCTCTGGGAGCCTTCCAACAGGTCCATGTAGCATGGCTATTTGCTACAACACTCCAAGTAAAACTGGGTCTTACTGAAGCATTCTAAAGTAAGCAGTCAGATTAAGCAAGTCCTCCTTTTCTGAAGAAAAGCGAGTGAGGGCTGGAGAGGATCCAAGAGTCAGTGAACCTCCCTGCACATGATAAGGAATGATTAAAAACGGGAATAGCTATCTCCCAACATAAAGACTGACATAGAACTGGCATTCAATCCATGTCAGAACACACAAGTATATAAGTGAATAAATAAATCACTATCATCACTATATCAAATTTAATACTGATCCTGTATAAATGCTGCATAATAAGTCACATATTCAATTCTCATACATTTCAAGCAGTGTAGAATTCTGGCCAGTGAAAGTGTTGGCATTTACTTGGTACTGAGCACTTGTAAAAAGCCAAAGGTGTATTTATTTATGAGTTATTCATTCAGTACATGTTGTGGGTCAGGCATCATGCTAAGCACTAAGAAGGATATATGAATGAATGAATGGCATTGTCCTTGACCTTACAAAGCTAAGAGTCTAGTGGACAATATGTCATGGGCCCATTCAGCCAAAAGTCAGAAGACTTAAAAAGTTCCCAGCCCAGCCTGCCTCTACAAAGCCTTCCTCTTGACCCAGAAGATTTCCTCTTCCCCAAGAAAATCTTTACTCACTGACCTTGTCATCATTCCACTGACATAGTCTGAAATCCAAAAGAAGGAAGGCAGGTAAGGAATACTGTGCCAATCACAAGAATGTATTTTCATATAATTCTTAGATCCATAAATAATGTAAATGCCAAACAGCAAAAAGCACAGAGGAGCAAAGCTTGGAAAATATGATTCTCCACAAATTCTGAGACACTTTTCATGCCTCTTATGATAGTAAGGGAACAATAGAAAAGATTGGTTAGACAATGTTCCATTTCAAGTTAAATGTACAGAAAATCAAGGTAAGAAGCATCCTGTTAAATCCTTACGTACTTGATGCCCTCTATTTAAACTGAGTAACAGTTTTGAAGACAAAAGGAGAAGGGGGTGGCAGAAGATGAGATGGTTACAGAGCATCACTGACCCAAGGGACGTGAATTTGAGCAAAATTCTGAGAGATAGTGAAGGACAGAGGAGCCTGGTGTGCTGCAGTCCATGAGGTCACAAAGAGTCAGACAGGACTTAGCAACCGAACAACAACAATAAATTTAAACTGGGTAAAGAGACAAGAAAGGAGACAGGCACAAGGGGGAGAAGAAAGAAAGAAATGAATCAAGAAAGAACAGATTACCATTCAGTTGATACAGCAGATTTTATCACTTCTTTCTCCTCTTTGACCGATTGGTTTTTCCTTACATTGCAAGTTTCCCCATTGCTCCTGGGAGACGCTCCAGGCAGATTCTGCATGCTGGTTTTGGCCTCAGCTGTGTCTAATGAAGTTTCTATCTAATGAGGATCATCATGGATCAGTGGGCTCACATCGTTCATTTCATTCATTTCAAAAACAACCTCACTCAAACCTCACACTCAGAATGCTTCATTAATTTATAGTAACCAGGACATTTTTAAAAACAGCTGATTGAAGTTTTCATATCATTTTTAAAATTATGAATGCTAATTATGTACAATTTTGAAAATACCCAAAAGAAGAAAAGAAAAAAGAAAAAACAAACACAGAGCCCCACACCAAGAAATTATTTCGTTCTCACATTGCTGTAAATCCTTTCCAATTTTCACTTACATGGTCCTACTTTGTCTTAATTCTTAACTTGCTTTGCCTGGGTCAAATATTCTATATGTAACAGCATGCCCGTTTTTCTAACTATTATTACACGTGAGCATTTTCCAAATTATTTATAAATCCATTCCTCGTTTTTAAAGACAGCATAGGTTTATATCAACTGAGTGTTCTATTGTTTATAACCATTCATGAAATTCATCAAGGATCATTTAAACTGTGATCCCATCATTCTTCATAAATGATTCCTCTGTCCATAAGAGATACCAGTATTTAGATAGTCAGATGCCTCCTACTTGTCTATTGATTCTGTGTAGTCTTGAGGGCAGGGAGTGTATTTTTCTACATCTTCTTCCAAGACCCAGCACAGTGCCTGACTTACAGTAAGTAAGCAATAAATGCTTATGGAAAGAATAATCCAGCCAACCGATCATTCAGGTACATATACAGGACCTTATAGAAATTAAGCAGAATTATAAAAAGCAGTCCTCATGATAAGGAGTGGTAATCTCCTTATCATACCAGTGGTTGCCAGGGAGCACAAGGACATCAAATGTTTCAGGGGGCCTTCTCAGCAGTGAATGACCTGACCCAAAAAATTACCTTCTCTCCTTGGTGATGTGATAATGTCTATTTCTATTAATAATTAAATGGCCTAGAACAGGAATTCCTTTTCTGAGTACAGCTCAGTCAGGAACAGTTGAGGTTCCCATTGGTATCTCTGACTCAAGATCCTTTCCAGCGAAGGAGATTGGCTAAAATGCTCTCCCTGGGTATACCCACAGACGTCTAAAGATTTGTCTCTGTACTGATCTCCCTACCTTCTCACTTGAATCCCTACTCCCACTGCGAGCTTCTGAAGACAGGAATCAGATCAGCTCCACTCTGTTTCCCCAATACTGAGCACAATGCCTGAAACAGAACGCTGCTGCTGCTAAGTCGCTTCAGTCATGTCTGACTCTGTGCGACCCCACAGACGGCAGCCCACCAGGCTCCCCCGTCCCTGGGATTCTCCAGGCAAGAACACTGGAGTGGGTTGCCATTTCCTTCTCCAATGCATGAAAGTGAAAAGTGAAAGTGAAGTCGCTCAGTCGTGTCCGACTCTTCGTGACCCCATGGACTGTACCTACCAGGTTCCTCCATCCATGGGATTTTCCAGAATACCAGGAGTTCAAATTTAAACTCAGTCTTATATGATTCCAAACCCTGGCATCTTCCATTTATTCAACAAAAATTGGTTGAGGTTCTGCTATATCCATGGCTATTTGCTACCTGCTAGGGACACAGGGCAAGCAAGAAAGAAGAACAATCAGGTGGCAGCCATCACAATGCCTAGGGTACATTAACAAAGTCTTGGAGACATAATCTGAGAGATTTTGTAAGCAGCCCAAAGATCATGCTGAAATATCAACCTAACTTAGACTCCATTTAACTGGAAAATAATAGGCCCCAACTCCTCAACTAAATGTCTAGAAGAAACAGCTTCCTTAAAGAGCCTGAACACTTTGGTGGCAGTAGAAAAAAAGGCTCTGATTCTTCCTCTTACCTGGAGCTCTTTGAGCTATAGCATCTGCCAACCAGGAATCAATAGGTGTGATCATGACACGCTGGGTGAGACTAGGAAGGTTAAACCTGACTTACTGATCACCGTGATTAATTGGAGGTGGTTCCCTAAGGTTTGTACTGTCATCCTTGAGGCTGATGCCCCATGCAAATCAGACACATTTGAATAAGCAGCTCGAATTGCCTTTGACACAGAGAATCCCCAGAAACATAGAAAGGGGTCAATGTGTGACCCCGAAAGGCAAAAATTCTCTAAGTGAAAGGCAATACTCATGATCGGAGTGGGTTTAATCAGCCACGTTTGGAGAAGCAAATGATTAAAGCTATACAAGCTCCCTGGGCGCCAGTTCCTCCCAGAACCACCCTTTGCTCTCCAGCTACTCAACCCTTAGATGTTTTCTGCTTCCCCTACTTTCTTGGTGTCCTTTGTAGCTAAGAGCTGATATCTGGGGGCTCTAAAAGTGTCTGTTCCAGCCCAGACTTTGTCCCATACGGATCGTATTACTGTGACTGAGGCTCAGTTTAGTCGTGTAAAGAACAGAGATCAAAATGCCAGTGTATCAGTTTCCTAGGGCAGCCATACAAAGTACCATAACATGGGTGGCTTATAAACAGAAATTTGTTGTCTCATAGGTCTGGAGGCAGGAAGTCCAAGATCAAGCAATCAGTGGGCTTGGTTTCTTCCCGAGGGCTGTGAGACTCTCTTCCATGACTTTTTTCTTCTAATAGCCATTTCTTTCTGTCTGTGCTGGGCCTCCACTGCTGCATGGGCTTTTTCTCAAGCTGTGGCAGGCAGGGACTGCTCTCCAGTTGTGAGGCATGGGCTTCTCATTGCGATGGCAGCTCTTGATGCAGCGCATGGGCTCTGGGAGTGCAGGCTTCAGTAGCTGCAGCTCCCAGGCTCTAGAGCAGAGGCTCAACGGTGTGGCTCACGAGACTCACTGCTCCGCAACATGTGGGATCCTCCCAGACCAGGGATTGAACTCCTGCCTTCTGCATTGGTGGGCAGACTCATTGCCACTGAGCCACCAGGGAAGCCCCCACGCCTCTCTTTGAGCTTCTGGTAGCCTCGAGCATCCCTTGGCTTGAGGGCGGCTATCTTCTCTGTGTGTCTTCCCATTGTCTTCTCTCTTACACGCCCATCTCCAAATTTTCTCTTTTTATAAGAATACTGATCATAACAGATTAGAGCCCACCCTAAGGATATCATTTTAACTTGATCACCCTTGGCAAAAACCCTATGCTAAATTAGGTATAGCCCAATTTTTGGGTTACATTGTTAATGTTTTCAAATAGAACAGTGAACATGTTTGTAATAACCCCTTTTTTAACTTCTAATAAGCATCAAAAGGCCAAAATCACCTTCAGAAAGTGTAACTTATTTTCCTCAAAGGGTCCTTTTGGCCTACCTGGCCATATACAAAGGGACAGTTTGTAAGGATTTATACATATCTAATTACTCAGCAAACATCCCATGGTCGGGAATTGAATTTGTTCAATGTATGCTTAAATTAATATTTTAATATCATTTAATGTAAATGGTAATCTCATAAATATTAATCCAAGCCAAACATTAACTAATTTATGCAACTTGACTTGCTGGGAAGAAGCAATGGCTTGTGATTGCTTAGTACAGATGAAATATTTATGTATCATGTGTTACCTAGAGAACTGAGGCATTCTGTGCTACTGGGCTGGTCCTTCAATTAAAGATGTGCTAATAACATTACGTATGTTGAAGGAACGAGAGGGGCGATAGGAAGGATATTCTATTCGGTGCCCTTGCCACCTGGCCTCAGATCCTCCTTCAGCCAAAATGAGACTTGACTTCACATCACAGCTCCTTGATACTTGCTCCAGTCCCTAGCTTTGCCGGTGGGAAGTCATAATGGCAAGATCTTCCTTATAATTTTAACATACCAAGGAGAAGACCGAAAGCTCTCTATACTTTCTGTTAATTAAGTACGTTTTATCTTACATCATGATTTTATGCACATCTACTAGTAGATGTTTGCCTACCGCAAAAACTCGTTAGCTGATATTTACACCTTTAGGCAAGGAACTACACCAACAATATGAAATAGAAATTATCCAATAATTTAGTCAAACTGGTACTATGTGCCCATAAGGTAACAGGAATACATAGCTGGAAAAGGGTCTTCTGTGCTATAGTATTAACTCATGAGTGTGAGTGACGCAATGAACACCTTAAGTTATCAGAAGGAAGAAATGCATTGTGAACGTTCTTAGGTAATTAACACCTAGTCCAGTGATGCTGTGGAGGCACCAAAGCGGCCTCTGGCCAGGACCCCATGTTCCTGTTCTTGTGAGATCCTTCAACAGGAGGATTCTTCGTTAGAGGAACAAGCCTAATGCTTGGCTCATCACAGGGCTTTTATTTAGCCAAATTAGATAAGAGGTAAATTACCAGAAAAACAAAAGGGTTTTGTTTGTAGATTGCAAAGAGAAATGATACTTTTGAACTGTGGTGCTGGAGAAGACTCCTGAGAGTCCCTTGGTGATCAAACCAGTCAGTCCTATAGGATATCAACCCTGAACATTCATTGGAAGGACTGATGCTGAGGCCAAAACTCCAATACTTTAGCCATCTGACGCAAAGAGCCAACTCATTGGAAAAGACCCTGATGCTGGGAAAGATTTAGGGCAGGAGGAGAAGGAGACAATAGAGGATGAGATGGTTGGATGGTATCACCGACTCAATGGACATGAGTTTGAGCAAAGTCTGGGAGATAGTGAAGGACAGGGAAGCCTGACATACTGCAGTCCATGGACTCACAAAGAGCAGGACGGACACAATTGAGTGACCAAACAACAAAGAGAAAGAAAGAGTAGTTGCTAGGGAAAACATTAGAAATGAGAAGAGAGATTTCTTGATAGATCCATACATACATACATACGTATATACACAGATATTTTTTACTCACATATATAATCATCATAATTGACATATAAGTTTAGTTACAGGTGTTTAACATGATGATTCAATATTTGTAAATATTATAAAATAAATCAAGCTACCCTCCATCTCAGGTAGATATTTTCATGGATTTTGCCACATGCTCTGATGAAACCCACAGAATACTCAGTATTTTGCCTCTTTTTCTAGCCATTAGTGCTGACGTGCAGTCCTCCTCTTTTTTCAGGCACACTGAATACTGAACTTCCAACCTCTGTGTGTTTGGCTAAGGTCACTTATTAGTTTGCTCTAACAAAGTATCACAAATATGGGTGGCTTAAAATGGCAGAAATTTTCTATCTCACAGTTCTGGAAGCTACAAGTTCAAAAGCAAGGTGTCAGCAGGGCCCTGCTCCCTCTGAAATCTTCCCATAACAAGAGGAGAAAACACAGGTACTTATGGGAAGAAGAAGGCCAGGTGATGGTGGAGGCACGGATTACAGTGCTGCAGCCGCAAGCCAAGGATTTCCTGCATTTCAACACAGACCAGAGGCATCCCAATGTATCCAAATGACCAAAGGCTAGGAAGAGGCAAGAAAGGATTCTCCCCTAAGGATTTCATTATATAGAACTGTGCTGAGGGGGCTTCCCTGGTGGTCCAGTGGTTAAGAATCCACCTTGCAATGCAGGAGACGCAGGTCTGATCCCCAAAGAACTAAGATCTCACACGCTATGGAGCAACTATGGCCATGCGCCACAACTACAGAGCCCACCCGCTCTAGAGCCCAAGAATGACAACTAGAGATGCCCACACACTGCCACGGAAGATCCCATGTACCGAAACTAAGACCTGATGCAGACAATTAATAAATGTGTATGTTAGTCGATCAGCTGTGTCCAACTCCTTGCAACCCCGAGGACTGTAGCCTGCCAGGCTCCTCTGTCCAAGGGATTTCCCAGGTAAGAATACTGGAGTGAGTTGCAATTTCCTTCTCCAGGGGATCTTCCCAACAAGGGATCGATCCCACTTCTCTTGTGACTTCTGCACTGGCAGGTGGACTCTTCACCACTGCACTCTGGGACTTACAACAAATCCAAAAGAAGAGAGGGCTTCTCTCCACCCAGTCAGCGAATCCGGGGTTTCACACTGAGTGGACCAACTTGAGTTAAGTAAACATGTGTGGACCTACCCCTTTGACCCTGGGAAAGCCCACCACTGCCTGGGTTACACGGCCTTCCTTCAACCAATCACAGTGTGAAGATGCCAGTGGTATGGCATTAGCACAGGAGGGATCGTTGCTGCAGGCTCAAGTGTGGCCAGTCTCACTATACCACCCCAGTGCTGCTAACGGAGAAACTACAGAGCAGGGTGCCAGGGAGGCAATGGTAATACAGACTATAGCAGGCTGTTGCTGTAGGGCAAGTAAGAGCTCAGAGGACTTGTTCCATGGCAATCGTGCCCCATAGTAACAGGGACAAAAAGAATCAACATAGGTAAGAGTAACAGTGGGAAAGTTTATAGAAACACAACAGGATTTGGTACCTGAGTAGATGTGGTGTTTGAGGAAGTAGGCGGAGTTGAAGAGTTTCAAGATTACGCCAGTGACAGGCAATGACACTTACAGAGCTAAAGAAAGACACACAGATTACCAACAGAGTAAGTGTCTAAGTGCCATGGTCTAGATCATCATTTCCCATCCGATTGCTATACTGGTTTCTATAAATTATTAGAACTTGACAAGCTTTTTCTAGGCTCAAAATTTTATGTTTCATGTTCCCTCTATCTTGCATCTTGGAATCTTTGATCATTCTCCTGACCTATCTAAAGGAGAACATATTTTGAAATACTAATGTTTATCTGCCTCCCCCCCCATGCTAGAATAAAAGTTCTATCAAGGCAGAATACTCTTAATGTCTTTTCCTTATATGAAGGACAGTCCTATAAAATAGGAGCACAAAAATACTTTTAAATTAATGAGACAATGAATCGATTGCATATCAACAATTAAAATATAAACCCTGGTCCCTGTCTTTCTGGAACTTATGTTATAGAGACAGCCAAAATGAACCATCAGGACCACAGGATATAAAGTAAATAGCCAGCTACATAGTGAATTCAGTATCATTCAAAAATACCTCTGTGTAGTAAAGTCCCACCAGCCCCTCCCCTGTTAAAATAAATTAAAAGGCAAGGTATAAGAATAATAGATCTTCCAGGACTTAAAGCCACAATCCTGAGCAATCTAGAGCCTCTTGTATTTTCACTTCCTTTGAAACCACTTTCTCTTCAGCTTCTGTTGTTTCCTTCTGAATTTTCATCCTATTTTGATCCCAATTACTGTCTCCATTTGACAGAGGGGCACAATCTTAGCCATAGAGGGGAAATAGGGCCTTGTATAAAATGTGTAATAGTGATGTTCTCACACTCAGTTCTGAATGGAGAACAGATTCCTGTGCATACTGGAAGCAAATGGTCTTTTACTGTATCTACTGCTAATACATAGGGCAGAATTTGAAAAACAGTCATCTGTGAATGGTTTCCATATGACTACAATATACAGCAAAAAGTGGGACAGGTCTAGGTGGGAATGAGGAGGCCTGCATTGTCTCACAAAAAGGATCTTCTGAAAGAGATATGAACATCCACATCTGACAGAAATGGAAACCGATCCTCAGAGAAGTTAAATCACTGCTCACATGTACAGGTAGTAAGTGTTGGAATTTGATTCCTAATGCTACTCTTTCTGATGCCACGCTCTCCCTGTTAAATCTCGCAGCAGGAGAATAGCATACATGATCATTCACTCCTCTGTTCACTGAATCCATCTGAAACTGACATAAGTTCTACCAACCTCAAGTTGGTATCAAGTACATACTTGATCTCTCACCTGCCAGATTAGTAACAAGTCATTTCCCTCGAGACTCCCTTCTTCCACTAAACTGCCTATATTGTCCAAATATGTAGTCCTTTCAAAATTAGTTGTATAGATCTGATGTATAGCATCATGCCTATAGTCCGCAACACTGTACCATGCACTTTAAAATTTTTAAGAGGGTAGATGCAATGCTGAGTGTTCTCATTGTGAATAAAAAGAGGAGGCGGGGCTTCCCTAATGGCTCAGTGGTGAAGAATCTGCCTGACAATGCAGGAAACATGGGTTCAATCCCTGATCCAGGAAGATCCCACATGCCCAGAGCGACTAAGCCCATGTGCCGCAACTACAGGGTCTGTGCTCTGGAGCCTGGAGCTTCATCTACTGAGCCCACGTGCCCTAGAGCCTGTGCTCTGCAACAAGAGAAGCCACCGCAATGAGAAGCCCACACACCGCAGCTAGAGAGTAGCTCCCACTCGCTGCAACGAGAGAAAAGCCCGAGCAGCAACAGAAACCCAGTACAGCCAAAAACAAATAAATAAATAAAACCATTGTTTTAAAAGAGAGAGAGAGACACAGGAAACCTTTGGAGCTGGTGGATATGATGATTTCACAGGTGTATACCTATGTCCAAACTCATCAAATTGCATATATTAAATATTTGTACTTTTTCGTGTATCAATTACACATCTGTAAAGCTGTTAAAAATAAACTGTATCAGAGCAAGTGGTGTAACAAATTCCAACATGCTGCCACTGGCAAGACCTTATCATTCTAGGTTGATGTAATGGAATATTGGTCACCATAGCAATACTCTCTCACTAAGTCAAGCTCCTTGCTCACAGCACTACTATTCTTCAAAAGAAAATGACCTCACTCCTCCAGGAGCAGTATGAGCCAAAGAGATTCCAGGCTGAGACTAGTGTTCAGTTTTGTCACCATGTTCTACTCCTATTACCCAGAGCAAGGCTTGTTGCGACGGCTGAATCCAGAAGAATCAGACACCTCTCACAGTGGAGGCAACCAGCTCACCTGCAAGGCGGCTGAGATGCAGGCCATCAGCAGAAGTCTTGCCATCCTTCAGAAGGATTTTATCTGGAGAAGTTTATTGCCTTTTCCTTCATCTAGCTCTTCAGCAGGCCCATCCAGCTTCACTCTAATGATTCTCCCTTAATTAGGATCTCAGGGAGAAGGGACAGGTTTTGTTGTCCCCTCTCTTTTAAAAAGTCATGGGATCCTCATACAAACGTATTCACTTCCTCCTCTGCCAAGATCAGCTTTGCATACCATCGATCTAGAGAGTGACACTCTTGATAAAGTTATAAAAGTTTCTGCTATACATTATCTCAACACAATGGTTATGTCTCTCTCAGTGTACACTTGTATAAGTAAGTGGCCCCACTCAACTAAGCCTTCACAAGTAAGTCAGTTTCTTTCAGTTAAGATTTTAAAGTAGAAGGTGTGTTTTTGTTTGCTTTATTACAGATCAATAAACATTTAAGTGGCATTTATGGAGCATTTGCTGAGTATCAGACTTTGAATACAATGTCCTAGTCTCTGCCTTCCAGAACTCAGAGTTTAGTAAGTGGGTAAAAAAATGTAGATCTCTTTACAAGAAAACATACTGAATACTATAAGAGAATAGCATATGCCATGCCATAGGTACAACATAGAGAAAGAAATTAATTTGTAAGATATTAAGGGAGGGCAGGGGCAGTAGACAGTGATGAGGCAATAATTAAGAGTTGAAGACACTTGATCAAGAAGAGACAATAGCACAAATATTTGCAAAGGCAAGACAAATTCATATCCAATTTCAGTGGTCTTTTGCATGTATAATTGACCACCCTACAACCCTCAGTTATTCAATAAAACACCAATCTCAGTGTTGCTATGAAAGTATTCTGCAGATGTGACTAAAGGCCATAGTCAGTTGACTTTGATTAAATTAAAATTTTCCTAGATTCAATTGGCTGAATGAAAAGCAATCTGCAGCTGCCTTGAGAGAAGGAAAAAAAATTCACATATGGACGGAAGCTTCAGTCTACTTCTAAAAGTTCCAGTCTGCTCTCTCCGGTGGCCTGCCCTGCAGACTTTGGACTTGCCTTGCCTGGAAACTCCCATGGATGGAGGAGCCTCGTGGACTGCAGCCCATGGGGTCACAAAGAGTCGGACACATCTGAGCGACTTAACTTTCACTTTTCCCTTTCATGCACTGGAGAAGGAAATGGCAACCCACTCCAGTATTCTTGCCTGGAGAACCCCAGGGATGGTGGAGCCTGGTAGGCTGCCGTCTATGGGGTCACACAGAGTTGGACACAACTGAAGCGACTTAGCAGCATCAGCAGCAGCAGCCAGCACCTACAATCACATCAGTCAATTCACTGCAGTAAATCTCTAAATTTACTTCCCATTAGGTCTGCTTCTCTGGCTAAACTGACTGATACAAATTTTGGTACCTGAAAGTGGATTGCTCCTGTAACAAGTACTTTAAAAAATAAATGTGGATTTGGAATTTGATAATGGACAGAAGTTGGAATAATTTTGAGGAGCATCATAGAAAAAGCCCACATTGACTTGAACAGACTGTTAGTAGAATTATGAATGTCCAAGACTCTGATTGAGATTCCCCTGATAGTCCAATGGTTAAGAATCCGCCTTGCAATTCAGGGGCCTTGGGTTCAATCCATTGTCGGGAAACCAAGATCCCACAGGCTGCAGAGCAACTGAATCCATGTACCACCGAGCACCTGTATGTGCCACAGTGAAGGATCCCACGTGCCACAACTGAGACTCAAGTCAGCCAAGTAAATGAATATTTTTTTTTAAAAGGAACTGAAGAGCATGGTAGAAAAATGCAAATTGCTAAGGTGGGCAGGAAGCTAAGTGTACAAGTAAATAAGCCGCTACAAACAGAGGAGAGTTTTTATCAATACTAATATCTTAGATTGGGCTGCTCTAGTAAAACTATCATAGACTAAGTGGCTTAAAACAGAAGAAATTTATTCCTTGTGACTCTGAAAGCTGAAAGTCCAAGATCAAGTTGCCAGCCAATTTGGTTCACGATGAGGATCCTCTTCCTGGATTACAGGAAGATGCCTTCTTGCTATGCCCTCACATAAGAGGTCATCTTTCTTTTGTCTCCTTTTAGAAGGGCACTAGTTCTATTCATTAGGACTCCACACTCATGAACTAATTACCCCCAAAGGTCCCACTTCCAAATATCACATCTGGGGATTAGGCGTCAACATTTCAATTTCAGGGGTGAGTCACATTCAGTCCATAGCGCCAAGATACTGAGGGATCTAATATTGGTTCCTACTCTGAAGCAAAACCCTGGTGAACACCCCCCACTTTCAGTTTGTAAATTTGGAGGGTTACACCAAAGAACAAGGGCAAAAACAAATTCAGATATAGCTGCCCAAACATTGCAACCAAGCCTTAAATGAGCCCCACTTATGAGTAGATTATGATAATTTTCTGCTACTGTAGATGCTGATTAGAAAACAGAATGACCTCTCCCCCCAAGAAAGAGAACATCATTAAGACCCTCTACAACTTTTCCCATACTCTCCCCAGGCCTTTAACATAGACATAACTAATATAACCCCAAAATAAGATGAACATGAAAAGATACAGAAATAAACCCATCAATGACCAATCTTTACTTTCTAACGCTGCAGAATAAACCACCCACATTCAGAGAGTCAAAGTAACATTTATTATCTCACAGTTTCTAAAGGTCAGAAGTCCATGCACAGGACAGCTGGGTTCTCTGCTCAGGACCCCACAAGGATGAAATCAATGAGGCCACAATCTTATCTGCAGCTTAGGATCCTCACCCAAGCCCACTTGAATTGTTGAAAGAATTGAGGGCCTCATTTTCTTGTTGGCTGCTCAGATCTCAGAAGCCACCCCCAGGTCCTCGCCATGTGACTATCACACAAACTGGCGGCTTACTTCCTCAAAGACAGCAGGGGAGCGTCTCTTCTGGCTGCTATGAAGAAGTCTTATCACCAATCACTATGTCATCATGTCCATTATATAACATAACCTAATCAGGGAGTCATATCACACCATATTCAAAGGAACCACTCACGCTAAGAGGGAGGGGACCGTGTACATGGGTGGCAGGAGGGGTGAAACTTGGTGTCCAACTCACGATTCTGCCTGCTGCATGACCCAAATATTGTTTTTAACTACGATTGACATCTTAAAAAATGAATAACAAAATGGGCAATTCCATCAAGGAAATTAAACTAGCAAAAAATGCAAATATTGAACTGAGAAATGTAGTAACTGAAATTAAAAACTCAATAGGTAGCCTTAGCAGCAAATTAGGTGCAGCAAAAGAAAAGATTAGTCAAATGGAAAATAGATCAATAGAAAATATACAGGATGAAGCACAGAGTTAAAAATATTGAAAATACATAAAGAGGATAAGATAAAATGATAGCTATTTCTATACATATTATATCCATATGTATAGAATGGATATGTATGTATGTAATGTGTAAATTTTATTTACATATTGTATGTAAATATGTAATGATGTGTATATATATATGTAAATGATGTGTATATATCATATATACATTTACATATACATATCATTTACATATACCATATGTGTATATATATCATATATCATTTACATATACCATATATGTAAATGATGTATATATATATGTGAATGATAATGTATGAAGTTCTAATATATATATATACATATATATATAAAATTGTTCTAGAAAAGATGAAAGAATGAGACTGTTCAAACAGAAAAGCAATAGCTGACAATTATTTTTAAAAAAGAGAGATATAGTTAAACAACCCAGTATAATCAAGGTGAAGGTGAAAATTGCTCAGTCGTGTCCAACTCTTTGCAACCCCATGGACTATACAGCATCAGAGTCTTTTCCAATGAGTCAACTCTCCGCATGAGGTGGCCAAAGTACTGGAGTTTCAGCTTTAGCATCATTCCTTCCAAAGAAATCCCAGGGCTGATCTCCTTCAGAATGGACTGGTTGGATCTCCTTGCAGTCCAAGGGACTCTCAAGAGTCTTCTTCTAAGGGACTCTCAAGAGTCTTCTCCAACACCACAGTTCAAAAGCATCAGTTCTTCAGCACTCAGCCTTGTTCACAGTCCAACTCTCACATCCATACATGACCACTGGAAAAACCATAGCGTTGACTAGATAGATCTTTGTTGGCAAAGTGATGTCTCTGCTTTTGAATATGCTATCTAGGTTGGTCATAACTTTCCTTCCAAGGAGTAAGGCTCTTTTAATTTCATGGCTGCAGTCACCATCTGCAATGATTTTGGAGCCCCAAAAAATAAAGTCTGACACTGTTTCCACTGTTTCCCTAATTTATGTTAAACAATAAATTCAATAGAATTTAGAAATATTCCTAAGAAAGCATGAAAGAAAAAAGGTAAATATAAGTGAATCAAATAAAAAGATTTAAAAGCATAAACATAAGTAACTATGCTGCTGCTAAGTCACTTCAGTTGTCCAACTCTGTGCAACCCCATAGACGGCAGCCCACCAGGCTCCTCTGTCCATGGGATTCTCCAGGCAAGAACACTGGAGTGGGTTGCCATTTCCTCCTCCAATGCATGAAAGTGAAAAGTCAAAGTGAGGTCACTCAGTTGTGTCTGACTCTTAGCGACCCCATGGACTGCAGCCCACCAGGCTCCTCCATCCATGGGATTTTCCAGGCAAGAATACTGGAGTGAGGTGCCATTGCCTTCTCCATAAGTAACTATACTTAATGCTAATGGACTAAATTCTTTCACTGAAAGACCCACACTGCCAGACTTGGGGAAAAAAAGAAAACCAGTTTGCTGTTAAGAGATGTCCTTAAATACAAGGACACAGAAATGTTAAAATTCAAATGATTTTACAAGATGAACTCTGCAAAAACTCACCAAAGAACTCTGGTGTAGTTATACTGACATCAATCAATAGAAACTCTGAGGTTATTATTAGAAGCATTATTAAAGATAAGGAGCCATATTTTATGATATAAGGTCAACTTGCTAGATGTAGTAATTCCAAATTTGCATACAACTTATTAACTTACAAAGCAAAACTTTATAGAAAAAGGAAAAACAGAAAAATAGTCACAATGGAAAATGAACATGATGTATAAGACCTCTCCAATCTGAGTCTCTCTTCTCCGACTGTAACTCCTCATTTGTCTACCATGGGGGATTACAGGACCCACTGCTCCCCATCTGTACATGTAGGTTTTTAAACTTTCTTGGCTTTTACATGCCATTACTTCTCTTCGTATCCTTCAAGTAAGCACTGACTGCCCTTAGACTATGTAGTCTTCAAGGCCCAACTCAAATATATCACCTCTACCATGAAGCCTTCCCAGAGTCCACTGGGAATCCAGAATTCCTCCCAAACTCAGAAACATAATCAAGACCCTTGGTGTTTTCTAGCTTATATTGTAATTATTTTTTTCTCATGTCTTAATGTCTCCTTTTACTAAGGTAGGGCTTCCACATGCTTCAACCTGGTGAGGGTTATGCCTGACAAACAAGTGAGAAATAAATGTTCCCATTCACCTTTCTCCCCAAAGCCTCACCCATTTCCAAAGCATGAGAAATAGAGAGAACTAGAGATCTGTCTTTGGAGGAAATGAGCCTCCTTTCAGGCAAGAGTTCCTGGTACCAGAAGCACATAGAACTTTTGCAGCTGACTGCCCTTTAAAAGGGGATCCCTGCAATGATGGAGACACAGATATGGAGAACAGACTTGCAGACACAGCAGGGGAAGGAGAGGATGGAAGTAGGGAAAGTGAGAAAAGGATGGAAGTAAGAAAGCAAGAAAGGAGGAGGGAAACGTGCACTTTACCGTATGTAAAATAGGTCGCCAGTGGGAACTTGCTATACGATGCACCGAGCTCAAATCCAGTGCTCTGTGACAATCTAGAGGGGGGCATGGAGAGGGAGCTTGGAGGGAAGTTCAAGAGGGAGGGGACATATGCATATCCCTGGCTGACTCATGTTGATGTATGGCAGAAACCAACACAATATTGTAAAGCAATTATCCTCCAATTAAAATTAAATAAATTTTTAAACAATTTAAAAAATGAGCTCCCTGGAAGCTATGACAGAAATCCACAGACACATAAAACCCTGCCTGGCCAAGACCTGGGGCACTGGTCATCATCTCAGACTAAAGAAGAGATCACTGTCTAGAACTGATAGCTCTTACTATCTTCTCTTACATCTAAATAGTTCATTAAAGCTACCGTATTTCTGTTTCCCTGCCCTTGATTTTCAATCTTTTCTTGCCTGAGTTAAACAAGAGCGGCAGGTAGAAGTGACTGAGATGTTGGGACATAATTTAGCAATCCTGCCCTTCTAAAAAAGCTACTGTGATGAGATGATTTAATGTCTCCAAGCCTCTGTGTCGTCATTTATAAACGGGAAATAACAACACTCACTACTCAGATCGCAGGGTCACTGTGAGAATTAGATGAGAAAATACATGTGAAGCCACTCAGCAATGCCTGTGAAGAAAGGTTAGCTCCTTCCCGGTCTTTCCTGCCTCTAGGGGCCATTTCCTCTGTTCAGAAAATGCTGGTGGAAGAGGCGAGATGACAAACTCACACCCACTATCTCCCTGGAGGAGAAGGGAGCGTCATCCTGCCTGGCTGGCCTTTGCAGGAGTCCTGCAGCCTTCTGAGGATCCCTGGAGCACTGAATGAAACTGGATTTCCAATAAAGTATTCCACGCCAGGGCATCGCCCCGCCAGAGGCTCTGACGCCTGTCCAAAATTGAGCTGAGTTTGCCATCTAGAGGACATGCGTGGACAGGCAGTCACCAATGCCCACTTGGGTGCCTGGCACAGAGATGGAGTTTCACTCCTTCCCTAACATGCAGGGAGCATCCGCTGTGAGCCACACACCACAGAGACAGAGCACACGCAACGTAGCCCCTGCCCTCAGCAAGCTCACGGTTGGGCGGGGAGTCACAGTCTAGCTGATTTCTGGGTCCAAAGGGAGACGTGCTTTCCGGCAGAAGGGCGAGTCCCTCCTCTAACAGGACAATGGATTTGCCTGCGGGTAAGTCACAGTATTCTCCAGGCAAGAATACTGAGGTGGGTAGCCATCCCCTTCTCCCAGGGATCTTCCCAAACCAGGGATCAAACTTGGGTCTCATGCATCACAGGCTGATTCTTTACCATCTGAGCCACCAGGGAAGCCCAAATCTTAGCCAGGAAGTAGAGTGGCTGAGCTGAGTCTTGCACTTGAGGATTCGGGTTCCAATCTTCCGGACACTCCATCATCATTGTGATTGGACATCAGAGGGCCCCACCCCTTCATTTTACAGCCAAGGGGAGGAACGGGGAGCTAATCTGGACCACAGAGCTAGAAAGTAGCAGAGCTGGACGGTGAAGCCTCTTGCAATGCTGTGCTCCTTCTAAGACACCGAGGAACTGACCTACGCCTGAAGCAACCAGACACACCAGGGCAGTGTAGTAGACGGCTGGGAATGGAGTTTTCTGGGCTAAGTGTCTTTCAAGGGAAGGAATGCAGAAGCCAGTTGCTTTTATATCTTAAGGTCCTTACATGCCAACGACTGAATAAATGAGGAACCTTGGCCTCTGGCCTAGATTCACATGTCTCTTCTCACCCTATAAATCTGGTCCATTTGGAGAAAGCCTCTCTGACTTTCTTGGGTGTTCCTTCAGTCACTGGGAATGTCTCTACATTTGGAACTGTGCTTGTGGTCCAGGAATCCCTTCACTTCTGAAAGGTGGCAATGTGGCTAGATACAATTCAGGACGCTTAAAGTAGAATGGAAATCTCTTTTCCAGAAGCAAGAATGTGCTCCAGTGTAACTAAACATCACACCCACATTCTATCCTTTTCAGACCTGTATCAGAGCTCTTTACTGCATGTGTGACCAGTTTCAGTTTGTTCAGACAGCCATTAAACAAAAAGGCATCCTGCTCCTGCTATGTGCCTAGTACTGTGCAAAGCAAAGACGGAGAATTCAGTGACGACCACAGAAGCTCCCATCGCTGCCCTCAGGGAGCCTACAAGCCATTATCCAGATAATTGTGTCAAGTTTGATGTGTGCATTAGGAGGAAATATATATATGGAAGCTAGAAAAATGGTGCTGATGAACCTATCTGCAGGGTATGAAGGGAGACAGAGGAAGAGAATGCACTTGTGGCCCCAACAGGGGAAGGGAGGGTGGGATGAACTGAGAGAGTGGCATTGACATACACACACTGCTGCGGCTGCTGCTGAGTCACGTCAGCTGTGTCCGACTCTGTGCGACACCATAGACCGCACCAGGCTCCCCCGTCCCTGGGATTCTCCAGGCAAGAACACTGGAGTGGGTTGCCATTTCCTTCTCCAATGCATGAAAGTGAAAAGTGAAAGTGAAGTCGCTCAGTCATGTCCGACTCTTAGCGACCCCATGGACTGCAGCCCGCCAGGCTCCTCCGCCCATGGGATTTTCCAGGCAAGAGTACTGGAGTGGGGTGCCATCGCCTTCTCTGGACATATACACACTACCATGTGTAAAATAGACAGCCAGTGGAAACTGCTGCATAACACAAGGGAGCTCAGCTCGGTGCTCTGTGATGACCTAGAGGGGTGGGGAGGGGAGGGGGTTGGGAGAGAGGCTTCAGAGGGAGGGGATGTATGCATACATATAGTTAATTCAGATTGTCATACAACAGAAGGTAACACAACATTATAAAGCAATCATCCTCTAATTTTAAAAAAATAATAAATTTTTAAAAATAAACACAAGGAAAATGATGGCTTCTCTGAGTAAATGCCAAGGATTCACTAACTGCAAAGTGAAACTGGACCTTAATAAGCTTTTCTGCTCACTCCCTATGTATCCAGAGTATCCTATGCTTAGAACTCTGCTCAATATTTTCGTTGTCTTCATTTTTCAGTTTGAGGTTAGATTTTGTTACAGTTTGTCTGGATCACCCACAAGACTCTCAGCTTCTTGAAGTCAGGGGAAAATCCTTTTCTTAAGGTTTTCCCCCAACCCACATCCTCGTGTCTACTAAAATAGATGCTGGTTGACTTTTTGGAGTGAATAAAAGAATCAAATTGCATCAATCCATCAGTCAATCAATCTGGAATTAATACCAATAAAACCACATTCATAAAATTTTTAATTTGAAATACATGAGACTCTAGACATAGTTATTGATGATTGGCAAAAATTATAGTTATGTGTTTCCATTCAAAGTATATCACTGTGAGTCATTCATCATTATTACACAAGCAATCTGTCAGACATATGGCGGCATGCCATGTCGAGCAGGAGATGAACATTTACATAAAGAATCAAAACATGGTTGAGGGTTTTCAGAGAGGACCATGCCTAATACCAGCAGGATTAATGAGTAATGAGAGTAGAAATAATAAGGCTCATCTTTCCTGAAACCAAACTTCAAATCCAACCATAATTATTGGAAATAGTTGCCTCAATGGAACTCTCTGTTCTGGGAATGAGGGACAGTAAGGGGTATGTAGACAGACTGCTGCAAATGAGCAGGCCCTTGCCAGAGTGCATTCAGTTCCTATATGCATAAACATGGAATACTGAGAAATAAATTTTAGTACCCCCAACTTGGTTTTCAATGAGGCTAGTTTTAGATAAATAGCCCTGGCATCTCCTAGCTGCATCATGACCTTCCAGCCCATCCACCCTTAGCATCTTTATTCACTCTCTGAGACTTGGGTTAATCACACTTTGGCCGGACAGCACTCCCCAGTCCTTGAAAAGGCAGCCTCCTGTGCATTGTACAGCGTCTAACACTAAGCTTTTCATGAGAAGGGCCACTTAGTACCTGTTGTTGCTGTTGCTTAGTCGCTAAGTTGTGCCCAAGTCTTTGTGACCCCAGGGACTGTAGCCCACCAGGCTCCTCTGAGGGATTTCCCAGGCAAGAATACTGGAGTGGGTTGCAATTTCCTTTTCTTTGGGATCTTTATGACCCAGGGATTGAACCCATATCTCCTGCACTGGCAGGAGGATTCTTTACCACTGGGCTGCAAAGGAAACTCCAGTTAGTGTCCAGAAGCATAAATTTCATGAACACCTGTCTGCTATATGCCTAGAACTGAAGTAGGTACTTTCTCATAGAGTCCTTTCATTTTATTTAGCATAAAAGCATGATGTGGTATTATTAACCCTGTTTTATACATAAGCTCCAATACTTTGGCCACCTGATGCAAAGAACTGACTCATTGGAAAAAACTCTGATCCTGGGAAAAGATTGAAGGCAAAGGAAAAGAAGGTGTCAGAGACTGAGATGGTTAGATAGCATCACTGACTCAATGGACATTAATTTGAGCAAACTCTAGGAGACAGTGAAGAACAGGAAAGCCTGGCATGCTGCAGTCATGGGGTCTCAAAGAGTCAGGCATGAATTAGCGACTGAACAACAACAAGCACACATAAGGGAAATGATGTTGAGAGAAGTTATGCCTCTAGCTTCTTGTACCCAGATCATAAGCCATGGAACTAGGACCTCAATCTAGGTCCATCTTCTGAATCCCATTTTATTACACCTTTACCAGTGCTTCACAAACCGCTGTGTTATCAACTATAGATAATGCTCACTTTATTTTTTATTTTTCTATTTTATCCTCCATTATTGACAAGTGATACTACTTTTCAAATTATAACAAGCAGGCACATTTCCTATTAAAGAGATTTATTTTTTAATGAGAGATTTAAAGAAATCTGTTATATAAGGAATAGTACAATTTGCTGGACATGGCTCTTGGGAGTCCCTTGGACAGCAAGGAGATCAAACCAGTCAATCCTAAAGGAAATCAACACTGAATATTCACTGAAAGGACTGAAGCTCAAACTCAAGCTCCAATACTTTGGCCACCAGATGCGAAGAGCTGACTCATTGGGAAAGATCCTGATGCTAAGAAAGATTGAAAGCAAAAGGAGAAGGGAGTGGCAGAGGATGAGATGGTCAGATGGCATCACTGATTCAATGGACATGAGTTTGAACAAACTCCAGGAGATAATGAAGGACAGGGAAGCCTGGCAAGCTGCAGTTCATGAAGTCGCAGAGTCGGACACAACTTAGGGACTGAACAACAGCAACAGTTAGTGGTGTGCATATAACACACCAAGAATGTGATGCACAACTGACTAATGTCTGGAAAACACTTTGCCCTTTAAGTGTTTCCCTATTTCCTCCATTTCTGTCCTTACTTTTTCGTCTCTTAACCTTTAGACCAGATTCTCTCAATACCCAGTACACACCAATAGTCATCTAAAAATACTGATGCCCAAACCCCATTCTAACCCACTTAAATGAGGATTTCCAGGAATGAAGCCTAAAACTGATGCTTTTTCAAAGATTCTCAGAAAATTCTAGTGGCAATCAGAGCCAAGAGCTGCTTTGGGTATACCAAGAGTTCAACACACAGCCTAGCACGTAGTCAGAGGTCAATAATGATTGCTCATTGAAGGAATTCCATCGTCCTGGCTCCACACCACAGCTAGGGCCCTGATAGGGGTCACTGGGGTTATACCTCAGATCATATCTTCTAGCATATTCATTGAGCATATAATGTGAGCCTGAACAAAAGGGCAATCAGTCTGTTATGGACTGAAACTCTATTATAACCAAACTAACGTTAAATGATTCCCAATTCCTTATGCATGTCAGCGTGTTTATACTGCTTTTCTACTTGCTGAAGGATATGAGGCAACTTAACCCATCTATCAGCAGAAGGCAACCATGTTTCAGAGGAGAAACATGGATCTGTAGGTGGTCCCAATAGAGGCACTTCTTAAGCTGTCTACGCATCACTCTCAGCAAAGCAGATAATGCCAAATCTCACCTAAAAATCAGTAAAGTGCAGTGAAAATATAAAGGATTTTAGAAGCAGACAGACCTGAAATTAAATTACTTCTTCCTCTCCTCAGGCAAATCACTTTTCTGTCATGAGCACTTGCTCCCTCATATTAAAATGAAAATGATCATATTTACCTAGTGGGACCATAAGACTAAAGACATGAATGGAAAGCTCTCCAAGAGTGCCTAGCACATAGCAGATACTCCACAGAGATGATATATAAATTTTTCCATAATTGAAGGAACAAAGGAATGAGAAGCTCTGTAAGGCTATATAGACTATGACTATCAGATCTGTATGTTTTCCCCTTTACAAGAGAACACAGTATTTTTTCCACCTTGAAGAGTCCCATTCGCTTTGGACAAACTGACTCAATGAGAAGAGTCTTGAAGGCTTAAGGAATGCATGTCACTTCATTGAGTGAGCACACAGTTTTAGATAAAAATTCCATCATTGCTTTACTTTAGTTGAAAAGGATATGAATGATGAAAACTAAAGACTCTGGGATTTTGTATATGACTGAAAAACAAAGCCTGAGAAAGAGCTGATGTGTGGGGTGAAATCTTGGCTCGAAAATCTGCCTCAAATGGATGAACTACAGTGGCCTTTTGGACCCTTTTCCACTGAGAACTCAAATCATCTCCAACAGAGAAAGCATCGCTTCCAGATCTTTAAAATAGTCAGATTTAAACCTCAGGACTGTTTTCTCATCATCCACATAAAAAGGAAATTCTCCATCCCACATACTGAGTTCCTGATAGATGCAGTGTACCATTTCAATCAGCATTTTTTAATGCTCACCATATGGAAGTAACTATCTGAGGTATCTCCTCTTTTAATTCTCTGACTTTTACCATGTGACAATCTATTTACATCGTCACAGAGAAAGAAGGGTGGGAGGGAGACATTTCTGGATAAGGAAACATAGAGCAAAGTCAGAGTCATGGAATAAATAAGCTTAGTGTTTCAAAAAGGGAATCCATCTGCTATACCTTGAACATAATGGCAGGGGAAGTAAAAAGGTTGACTAAATTATTCCTTCCCTGAGACTCCTTCTAGGGCATTGGAAATACAGTGATGACCATGACATGGTCCTATCTTCAAGAAACATATAGTCTAGATGATTAAATGAAAAAGGAAACAGATAATCATAATATCGCATGATAAGTGCTACGATAGGAGTAAGAATAAGATACTACAGAAAACACAGACAAGGACTCATGATCCAGACTTAGGAATGTTTCTTGAAAGAAGTCGTAGCCAAACAGGGCCATGAAGAATGAATAAAGCTATTGAAGATGTGTCAATAGAACCGTTAAGACAGAAGAAGAATCAAATTAAAGGAACCACAGTTAAAGAGAACAAGGCCTGTCTTGAATACAGCCAAGAGTTCAATATGGTAGGTTCCTAAAAAATTGAAAAGTAATGCTGGAGTGAAAGTCATAGATCAAGTTGTGCTGGACACTGCAGGTTGAGATTGTTATTTGGGGCATTATCCTAAGAGAAAAGGGGACCATTAAGAATGTTTAAGTAACTGAATGATGTAAAGAATGTATGCTTTGGATGGATCAGTGAAACCACTGATTGGTGGATGGGATGGAAGAGGGCAAGACCAAAAGCAGGGAGATCAGTCCTCTAATGATGGTACTATTCTAGAGGAGGAAAGACAAGGGCAGGAACTATAACTCTGGGGGAAGTGAATGCAGCCAAGCAATATGAATAAAGTGGAATCTGCACGTTTTAGAAATTGGTTAGCTATTGAGAGGGAAGAGTCAAGAATAACTCTCCAAGTAGGGCCATGGGTGGTATAACAGGATGTTCACCAAATAACTTCTCGGTGTGCAGTATATGTCCCTATGAATGTAAGGACCTGAGATGCACAATAGTGTCTTTGTTGACACTGCTCTAATAATTCTAAGCGAAAAATAATGTATTTGACAATTCCACTACACATGATATCTGAGCCTAACTGAAGGACTCAACTGACTAGCAAAATAGATGATTACATAGTTATTTTAGAGAGTGAGCGGAATAGATCTTGCCAAGTTTACATCTTGTCACAGTTTGACTTCCAAGACCTAAATACAAATCAAGACATCCCAGATCAAATGCTTTTTGGTCTTGACTGAGAATAGGAAGAGCTTCCCAGGTAACACAGTGGTAAAGAATCCACCTGCCAATGCAGGAGATGCAAGAAATGTGTATTCTCTCCCTGAGTCAGGAAGATGCCCTGGAGGAGGAAATGGCAACCCACTCCAGTATTCCTGCCTGGAAAATCCCATGGAGAGAGGATCTTGGCAGGCTACAGTCCATGGGATCGCGAAGAGTCGGACACAACTGAGTGATCACACAAGAATAGGAAGGGGAGAGAGCGGGGAAGCAAAGCTTTAGCAGTATTTCAGCAGAAATCATTAGATATCCTGGACACCTTACACAAAACACAACCCTAATAAGCGAATCATGGATTAATAAACTCAGAGCAAAGACATCCCCTGCCACAATGTCAAATCAGTTTAAGCTTCATGCAGAACGTGTCTGGCTACAAGAGTTCTGGCTTTTGCCAAACCTCATAGAATGTGTTGGAGCCATTTTACAGACCTCTGCATTCCTATAGGTCTTCCCACCCTAAGCTCTGTCCCCTCTAATGTTGTGTTTCTCTAGGGACGATGGGTCTTGGGTCTTGGGTTCAATTCAATAAATGTCAGGACTTGGATACATTTTAAACAAGTTAGAAGCCCTATGTTGCTTTCAATTAAAGGCTTTGTATGGCAAAGGATACCAGCCCAGCCACCAAAAATTTGGGTCTGGGGCAGCTTCTTTAGCCTTCCTGACAGGGCGAGTGTGTTGCGGTGAGCCTGGCTTCTGTCGAAAGCAATGAGAGAGACAGCAAGAGACATTAGGAAAATTAGACTTGGCAGCAAGCAAAGCCACTGAATGAATATTCAAATGCATGGAGTGTGAAGTGTGGTTTGACCATCATGGACTGGGAAGCAAGTCCTCACGACTGAGAATTCTGGACAGAATTTGGGTCCTAGTGAGAAATGACTGAAAAGCTCCATCTCAAGGCAAAAAGGAAAAATGGGAGAAATATCCATGGTCAGATAGAGGGTAGGAATGAGTAAAACTATATAAGTCCTTTGTAGAATTTTACATTATTTTTTTTTAAACCCACTTGATACCGGTTTGTTCACCAAATTCATTCACTTAACAAATAATTATCAAGCCTGAATTTGGTGTGTTTGGAAGTACTATGGAGGCTATAAAGGACTTTGATCCTGCAAGTCACAAGAAAGTTGAAGATTCCGTACGCCACAAGTAAGACCCGGCATAGCCAAATAGATAAATATTTTTTTAAATGTCAAAGGAAGACAGAAAAATGATCTGATACAACTGAAAACTGAGCTTCATGAAAGAAGCATGAGGGACAAAAGAGAAACAATGGGGATCACCAGCACTGCCCAGAGGAAACAAGGAGAAAAAGCAATCGTGAGATTTCCTGCTGTCTCCATACCAACCAACATACTGGCTGGAGCTACAGAATACACTTAAGCCAACTGTCTGTGTTAGATGTCCTGTGATGAGATGCAGGCAGAGAAAGAAATCATGATACAGATATTGTCATAGGGAAGCACAGTGAGTCAGGCTTGCGTTCACATCTCATCTACTATTCCTAGCTGGGTAATTCAAGCAAGTGACTTAACCTCTCTGAGCTTCAGTTGCCCCAACTGTCAAAGACATTTCACAATAGTATCTCACTGGGCCACTGAGATGATAAATTTTTTAATTGCAAAATGCTTAGCACATAATAAAGTACTCAATAAATATTTAAAATATTACAAACAAGAACACTACAAAGTGCTAAGAAAATGGGTCAGAGACAGCACATGGGAGGAGATGGTATTTCAGCTGTATCTTAAAGGAGTATAGATGCTCACAAGGCGAATGCTGTTCAGGATGGATGGAGTATAATAATGCTGGAAGGAGCTAGAGGTGAGGATGAGAAGGTGAGCTTCATTCTTCGTCTCCAGCATAGCCCAACTACTTTATTCTCCACTGCAACCTTAAGTACAAATCTAACCCTGTCACTACCTCTGCTTAAAACCTATGAATGAGTCTATCTGGATTGAGAGTAACATTCAAACTCCTTGGCATGCAGCATACAATGTACGTGCTCATTCAATGAGCATTTATTTAGTGCCTACTGTGTATCACAAACTGTTCTTGCGAGGACTAACACACGGGCCTTGAAGATAAGTTCACAGACAAGTAGGAAGAAAGATGAATACCAAACAGGTTCTGCACAATATAATCAGAGCTATAACAAGTCTGTGCCTATGACACTATAGTGAAAAAAAGGACTCATATCTCCCTTAGATTGGCAGTATCAGGCAAAATCTGTAGGGATAAGGTGAAGCTGAGTTTTGAAAACTGAGTAAGATAGCTTCTTGGCCTCTTGGCTAAGATCAAGTGAAAACTAAGTAAAGAGAAGAAAGGGAAGAAACATGAAAAACGTGGAAGCAAAACAAAATACCAGAAACACAATTTGGATTCAACTGTTTAACAAGCTAGTGGGCTTTGCTTTATTATACCTGTGTAATGGCTAACATTTCAAGATAAAAGCTACAAGGTCTCTTTTTGTTTCTGGCTGTATGCCTATGTATGTCTCTATGCATGTATCTATGTTATGCGTTATTTTGTTTCTACCTCCTACTGGTATTTGCTCCTTGGAAGAAAAGCTATGACTAACCTAGACAGCATGTTAAAAAGCACAGACATTACTTTACCAACAAAGATCCATCTAATCAAAGCTATGGTTTTTCCAGTAGCCATGTATGGATGTGACAGTTGGACAATAAAGAAAGCTGAGCACCAAAGAATTGATGCTTTTGAACTGTGGTGTTAGAGAAAACTCTTGAGAGTCCCTTGGACTGCAAGGAGATCCAAATAGTCAAACCTAAAGGAAATCAGTCCTGAATGTTCATTGGAAGGACTGATGCTGAAGCTGAAACTCCAATACTTTGGCTAACTCATGAGAAGAAGTGACTCATTGGAAAAGACCTTGATGCTGGGAAAGATTGAAGGCAGGAGGAGAAGGGGATGACAGAGGATGAGATGGTTGGATGGCATCACCGACTTCATGGACATGAGTTTGAGTAGGCTTTGGGAGTTGGTGATGGACAGGGAAGCCTGGCGTGCTGCAGTCCATGGGGTCGCAAAGAGTCGGACATGACTGAGCGACTGAACTGAACTGAGCTAACCTTAGAGTAGTATTTGTAAAGAGCCCTATTCAGTAAACAAAAGCTAGTTTAAGTTAAATTAAAACCACCCTGTGTTCATTAGCATTAAATATAGCACTTTTATTCTGCCTAGGTTTACTTAGAGTCAAATATGCTCATGCTATCTTTGTTACTCAATTTGTCACTAAGAAAGATAATTTAAAAGGATGATTAGGTATTTAATGTTCCAGAAATTTTCATGAATGATCTGAAGAGTATTGTTATGAACAAGTAAATATAGATGGGTAAAAAGTTTATAAATAAACTTTTCAACAATTTAAAAAACTTAGCATTTCAATGGTGTCCTTAAGAGTTCAGTATGACTGGAGCTTAGAGAGGTACAAGTGACGGGCTGCAGGAGATGAGAGGGATCAAGTGGGCAGAAAGCGATCCTGGATGCTACACTAAGGAGCTTGCACTGTATCTTGGGAATAACAGGGAACCCTAGAAAGGCCATGGTCGGTGCTGCAGAAGATGATAACCTAGATAGGAGCAGAAGAGAGATTATTGACGGGCTCTAGAGGATGAATGAAGGAACAGATAAATGAATGATCACAGAGATGAATGGTTCTGATAACTTCTGGAGTTTCTACTCACAGGAGAAAGGGAAGTGGCTTTCATATCCTTTTCAACTGCTATCCCCTCCCCCGCCCCAGCATTCATGAATGGTTTCTCTCTTTGGCACGCATGTGTCTCTCTTCCTCAAATGCTGGGATCTCAGAGCCACTTGTATTGTGCTGGTTATATTTAAACAATCCGCTCTGGGAGATCAGTACCCAAAGCAGTTAAATCAGAATTCCCAGGGGTCCCAGGCAGAGACTAGAAATAAGCAGTCACAGCAGTGTTTAGACCAAAATAGTCATCAATTAGAGGTATTCCATGTTCGATCCCTGGGTTGGGAAGATCCCCTGGAGGAGGGCATGGCAACCCACTCCAGTATTCTTGCCTGGAGAATGTCTATGGACAAAGGAGCCTGGCAAGCTGCACAGTCCATGGGTTGCAAAGAGTCGGACACGACTGAGCAACTAAGCACAGCACAGCATAGAGGTATTCTGAGATTGCTGTGATGGGGTAAAAATGAGGATGCCGAGATGAAGCAAAGGCCTGGAAAGTGGACATAAATGATTAGTCTCATAAGAGGACAACACTGCTCTCAGACGCATCACAGTAATTCAGATGTCAGTGCTGGTCCCTTTAGATTCCTTGATTATTAGTACTCATACACCAATTTTATGAATGCCAGGCAGTGGACAGTAGAAATAAAGAGGAGTAAAGGACAATCCATACCATCAAGGAGCTCCCAGCTTAGTGGAGCAAAGTGGGAAACCAATTATTCTCACTGCATTGTGATCATTGCAAAGACAGGTGAAGAAGAAAGGAATGTTTCAGGCTACCTGTTAGTAAAAAAAAAAAATAAATAAATAAAAGGCCTTAATGCAGGGGGGAAAAAAAACAGTCAAGTCAAGCAGGATGTAGAAGCGTGATGAGTAAGACTTCATGAAATCAAGCAAATAGCTCCCACAAAGGCACAGAAGGAAGGTCTGGAAAATTTGAAAAAGAACTGAGCCAGTCTGGCTTAGTCTGAGCCAGTCTCAACACTTGCAGTTGAGAGCCTTGCTCAAGATCTCTTTGTCCCTCTCCACCTCTCACTCAGGGCAAAGGCCTCGAAAGGCAGCTTTCTACTGTCGACACCAGAAAGGCTGGTGGGCAGACATGCTCTTCAGGCAGAAGACAGCTACCAGTGGGGTCACAATTAATCAGAACATCAGAAAAACCTGTGATCCAGCCATTGTTAAGAATGAAAGTGATGGCATACGGCCCATCTGTAGGGAACTTCCTAAAACACATGTCTGAGATTATGAACTTGGTGAGTTGCACAATGAACTAAAGGCAAAGCTGAAGTGCCTTCTCAAGTCTGTCGCTTGCTGAGCTGCATGACAGTAGGAAGGTAACAAACCCCCTAGCCTGTTTCCGAATCCTTAAGAGGAGATGAGTTTTGTATGATAACTCCAGCTCACAGGTTACTGCAAGGATTACTATGACCTATGTGAGATGGCCTCGCCAGAGCCTGACATCCAAGAGATGATGAGCATGAGCCCCTATATCACCCCTTCCCCTTGAGTCCTGGACTGAGTTCAGTGTGCCTATCTTGCTCACAGTAGGTATTCATGTTTTTTTTTTTAATTTAAATTTACTTATTTTAATTGGAGGCTAATTACTTTACAATATTGTATTGGCTTTGCCATACATATAACACCTTTATTGAATTTATTACAACACTACTCCACTTTTATGTTTTGGTTTTCTGGCTGAAAAACATGTGGGATCTTTGCTCCCTGACTAGGGACTGAACCCATACCCAATGCATTAGAAGGCAAAGTTTTAACCACTGGACCACCAGGGAAGTCCCTAGGTGTTCGTATATTCTTGGTGTGAATACCTATCAACCTCTACATAGCCACTGGGTCTAATAAAAAAAAAAAAAAAAGGCAGAAGAAGGGTCCATGGCAGCATTTACTACATGCCAAATACTTTGTCTGGGGCTTCCCAAGTGGCGCAGTGGTAAAGAATCCACCTGCCAATGTCAGAAATATAAGAGATGCAAGTCTCGAAGATCCCCTGGAGAAGGAAATGGAATCTACTCCAGTATTCTTGCCTGGAGAATCCCATGGACAGAGGAGCCTGGAGGGCTGCAGTCCATGGGGTCATAAAGAAGCGGACATGACTGAGCTACTGAACACAAATACTTTGTCTACATTTCCTCATTTAATTTTCACAACCACTCAATGAGGTAGCTGGAGGTTATGCATCCCCATTTTACAGCTGAGAAATTCTGAGGCTTAGAGAGTTGAAGTGGTGTCTGAGGTCATACAGCTCACTAAACGGAAGAGTCAGCAACTGACTCTGGATCTAAATCACTGTTGTGTCTACTCAGATCCTCCAGAGAAGGCCATTCCAAAAAAGAGACTGGGGTAACTTCAGGTGACTTGGCTCACTAGATCAGACCTGGATGAAGTGAGACAGCTTTCTCATGCATGCCCTGGAGTGAATCTGTCTCCAATCCTGCTTAGTTACATCTGCCAGGATCTCCTGTGCATCAGATGATACAACCCTCTGACTTGCTCTTTTCAAGGAGGGATTTCTGGAACTTTGTTATTAATAATAAATTATAAGAATAATTCTTGTGGTGCAGAAGAAGAATTTATGAGAAAGGCTCTGGGACGATAACTGGTAAACTTTCTTAATTCTTAAATGAATAGGAAAAAAAGAATGAACTAAATGAGATTGAGGACAAATGACAAGCGAGCCAATATTCTCTGCTTCTCCATGTCAGTCATTTTTTGGCCACTTTGGAAAGATTTTGTGCCTTTTTTAAACTTCCAGATTTCATACTTTCTGTTCAGCTTTTGCAACTTCCCAAGTGCACGGTTTTTTAAAAAAAGAAAGAAAAAAATAAAACCTCAGCCCTTCTGTATCACTTTCAAGAAGGTACCTCTTGCAGAAGGAAATTTGGGCCCTTAAAAAACCCTCACAGGCTTGCTTCAGCCCTTCCTTTGAGACCATTCTTTCTTTTTTTTTTGCTTTTCTTGCAGTCTTCGGATGATCAGTGTTGCGTATCTTTGGGAAAAATTCATGCCAGACTAGTCAAATCGTAACGGCTGTTATCATCAGCTTGCAAAGGTTTCCAAGTTACTCCCCAGCCGAGAAACCACACACATACAAGCACACAGGTCTCCTCTAATTTTGACACTGGAAATATCTATTTGAAAGTTTTTCTTAATTAAAAAAGAACACAAAAGATCACAAAACAGCATCATACCATCGCAAATCTAAAATAGAACCTAGACCATGCAGCATGCAACACTCATTGCCCCTGTTCTGTCTACCTCTTAGCACACAGAAATAAACTCCGGGTGTCTGCATGGCACACTCTTCACAGCAGGCTATCTGCTGAAACATCTGCTAGGTCACTCAGTGTGAACCTCCCAAGCAGAAGAAGTATAGTGTTCCATTAACTGGAAAAAAAAAAAAAAAAGGAGGACAAGGAGAAGAAGAGGAAAACGTGCCTTCTCCCAGCTTTGCCATTGGCTAGCTGGGAACATTTGCAAATCCCCCCACACCGTTTCTTTAGCTTCAATTTCCAAACATTTCTAACATAACTACATTTGGCCTCATTTTCTTGAACAAAGGATGCTAAAAATTTTTTTCTGTAAAGTGCAAAGTAATCATTCTATTCAATGAAACAAACATTCTCAGGGGCGACGTAGCGTGCACTAGGCGTGCAGAAGAGAAAGACATGGCCCCTTATTGTATAGTTTTGTGGTACTCTCTGAGATGATACTTCCCAATCAGTGTGCTGAGGCCCACAGGACAGTTCCGCCAAGGTGGTAATCCCCTTAGACCTCAGGGAGGGTAGACAGGGTGGGCTGGCTGGATCCCAAGGATGGTCCAATCCGCAGTGAGCAAGCTCCTCTGTTTATTCAGTGAACTGATCAAGTATCATCTTTCCTGTGAATGCTGGACTGTGGAAAAGACTAGGAGGAATTTGACTAAGAGTATTAACATGACTGGGGTTATTTGCCCCACCTTGAATAACCTAATCATATGCTTTTGAAGCTGTAGATCTTTTTTAAAAGTTTTATTGTTTTGTTTCCTTCTGATTAATTGTCACATCCCACTGTTGTGACTATTACTCCCTTCTCAGTGACCAATTCTTGTCTTCTTTTAGCCAAAAAAGAAAAAGAAAAAAAAAACCAAATATGCAAAAATCACCGTATTACTCAATAAACACTTCCTGTGTACCTACAATGTGTGAGGCACTCCAGGGTCTTACAGAGGGAGAGAAAGAATAAACAGAGATGGTATGTAACTACAGTCCTTAAAGGGGTCACAACTTAAAATTGTAAACAAAATAAGGATCACTAGGCGTAGCTAATAATTAGGTCCCCAGATCCTAGGGCATATGTTTGAGTCTACTGCAAAATGTTTGATGTTTTTTTTTAAAGCAAAGCCCAATGCGAAGTTTCCAAAATTTGAGCTGAGAAGTAAACTGCATGTGTACACACATCAACAGAATGGAAAAGCAGAAAGTTCACAAACTTAAACTGAAGTGAGTTCACCATCTTGGCTCGATCCGTTGTAGTTGAAGACGTGATGCTTCAAGCTGCTTAACCTCTCTGTCTCAGGTTCCTGTTCGAGAGCACGTGAAAAATAATAACCTACCTTCAGGCTACTGTAGATGATAGCTTTTTTAAGTGTTACATGCTATCTTGGAAATTTACATATTGCTGATAAGAACATTTTTGAAGTATAAAGATTTAAATGCCAATTACTGAAATGCTTGGTCAGTATGGAGGCTCTTGTCAAGTTTATTTCCACTATCCAGCAATTCCACTCCTTGGGTGTATACTCAAAAAAAGAGACTAATTCACAAAGATATACCCCAGTGTTCATAGCAGCACTATTTACAATAGCCAAGATATGGAAGCAATCCCTGTTCACCAACAGACAAATGGGTAAAGAAGATGTGGGGTGTATGTGTGTGTGTGTTCACATATATACATATACACAGAAGAATTTTACTCATTACCAAGCCATCAAATAGAATAAAATTCTGCATGTGCAGCAATGCTCATGCACCTAGAGAATATTATGCTTAGTGAAATAAGTCAGAGAAAGACAAACACTATATGATTCCACTTATACGTGGCATCTAAAAACAAAACAAATGAACGTATATACCAAAACAGAAGCAGACTCACAGATAAACGAAACACACTACTGGTTACCAGTGGGGAGAGAGAAAGGCGAAGGGGTGAGATAGGGGTATGGAATTAGGACATACAAACTGCTTATATATAAAATAGATAAGCAGCAAAGATATATTGTACAGCACAGGAAATCATAGCCATTCTTGCAATAATTTTTAATGGAATATATATAATCTGTAAAAATGCAGAATCACTCTGCTGTACACCTGAAGCTACTATAACACTGTAAATCAACTGTACCTCAATTTTGTAAAAACAGCATCACTTTGCTTACTGTCTCGGTATAAGGAACATAGATAAATGTCTTTTGTTACACATGCATGAAGTCATTGTTTTGAATTCCAGTGTCCTCTGTGACACTTGTACACAGGATGTCTTCAAAGTTTGCTAAGGAAGTAAAGCAATGATTGAACACGGTTCCTGACGTAGGTAGGGGAGCTTGTATTAAGTCAGCTCCAGGCAGCTTCCCTTTTGATCACATCCTTGAGATAAGTCCATTTGCTGTGAAAAGCCTCCGGTTCTTAACAGTGGAATCACATGGCAGCAAGATGTGGGCAAAAACACATTTCCAATCCTGGCTGCCACACTAGACAATACTATCTACCCACTGGAAGTCTGATTTTTTCATCTATAAGTGGGCATAATGCTTACCCCATAAAGTTGTTACCACAATTCAGAAAGGAACTGTCTACGGTATGCCTACCGCTGCATTTGACATGTAATTGATTTCCAACTGGTATTATCTTCTAGGACCATGCTTTTTGTGTGTGTGACCATCTTAGGCCAATAATTTAACTCCCTGGATCTTGGTCTCCTCACTAATACAGTGGGGACAATAATACCTTGAAAGTTTTGGTGAGGAGTTAACCGAAACTGTTTTAGGTTTTAGGAAACTGTCTACAGGCGGTCTGTAGCATGGTATCAAGAACTGATGCTTTTGAATTATGGTTTTGGAGAAGACTCCCGAGAGTCCCTTGGACAGCAAGGAGATCAAACCAGTCAATCCTAAAGGAAATGAACCCTGGATATTCATTGGAAGGACTGTTGCTGAAGCTGAAGCTCCAATACTTTCACCACCTGATGTGAACAGCCAACTCATTGGAAAAGACCCTGATGCTGGGAAAGATTGAAGGCAAAAGGAGAAGGGGACGACAGAGAAAGACATGGGTAGATAAACAGCATCACCAACACAACGGACATGAATTTCAGCAAACTCCTGGAGATAAATGAGGGACAGAGGAGCCTGGCATGCTTCAGTCCACGGGGTCTCAAAGAGCCAGACACAACTTAAGACACTGAACAACAACAAATGTACTTAAACATTACTTTCCCTTCACCCCACAGAATTATTTTTACAGATTATGATTGGTTGGAAATTCTAATCACTGAGGATTACGTTTGTGTGTGTGCGTGTGTGTGAATTTCACTTGCCAAAAAGCCAGTATATATTTAAACACCATAAGAAAAGCCCATTGTAATCTACATGCCCCTTGGAACTATTTCCCACGTCAAAAGGTCTGCGGCCCAACGGCCATGCTCATTTTGAGTGGCGGGCTCTCCAGACCAGACCCGAGAATCTGCAGAATGCTAAGCAGTCAGAGTCACCCAGAGGCAACGGGGCTGCATGAGCCTGAGTCAGGCGGGAGGCGCAAATTCTGCGCAGCAGAAACAGCAGCATCAGATAGTGCCTGAAGGCTGGCTCCACAATGGAGGTCTTTATCTCGCGTGTGAATCAAGTGGGGAAAGTGCAGTCATCTCCTCCTGCGGTCTACTGGGTTTTCATTGACAAAAAACTAAGAGCACTTTTGTTGGCTCACACGCTGCCCTTTCCAGCCACCAAGGGCCCAGCCATGTGAAGTTGCACTTCATAGTTTCAGTGGAGCACATCTCCCCCAGGGAGAGAAAAGGTTACTTCCTCCATCATCCTCCCCTGACCACTACCTCTGCCAGATCCTGTCATGTGCTAGAGAGAGAAGACAAAGCAAAAAAAAAAAAAAAAAAAAGGCAGAGCAGCCAGCAGAAAAACCACTTCTCACTCTCGCCCGGCGTCTGAATCCAAAATGCTCGAGTCCAGGGCTGTTATCAGGCTCTGTGGTCAAGCCCCTTCCCCGGTTATGATTCACAGGCAGAAATGGTGTGGGAAGTCCTCTTACACACAGGCATCGAGTAGTGTGTTGGAGGTGGCGGTGAGAGCTAAGGAGCGTGATCTCACAGACTATTCTGTGAACACTCGCTTCAGACAAGAGAAACAAGACAATTACGGCTTTTCTTAATGACCATTCTATTATTGATCCCACTCTTTGATCATCTCAGTTAGAGGTGACGCCCCATTTTAAACCTCCTCCAAAAGAGAGAAGAACTGAGGTCCCAGGGGTCAGTGGTCTGCATGAAATCAGCCAGTCAATAATGCCATGACAAAATTGCAATTTAGAGGAGGAAAAGCCTTGTCCAGAAACTTATATCTAAAAACTTTGTTGAAATGAAATGCACACAGAATATCAAGCACAGGGCCTGGCTTTCAGTAGGCATCCAGAATTTTTTTCTTTGTCTTGGGAAAAAGGAAAACGTTCTGGTTAATTGATGGTTCTACCACACTGCAGGCCCTTTCATCAGCAGAAACCTTTATCTCCACAGATGATGACAACCACCACAATGACAGTACTAATACTTACTAGTCTTTATCAAATGGCCATTACCCAACCACTTATTATTTTTGAAGTTTTAAATACATTTTAATCCCAATTGACCCCCCAAAAAGGAAAATGTCACAAAAAGGAACATCCGTCTACCCACACTGGCAATCAGAAATACTGTGAGTGAGTTCTCCCAAGCTTGGGCCAATTACTAAGTGATAAGGGTAGGGTCACATAATTGATCACCTAAACCAAGACAGATATCAGAATGGAAAGTAGTGCTGTGAGTAATTACTCTGGGATAACATGCATACACGCAGGACTGTCCTGCACAAACCAGGACATATGGTCACCCTAGGTTAGCAAAACTAAAGTCCCAAGTCACCAATTAATTATTTTTCAAGAACGATCATGGTTGATGAGAAAAGCATAGATCTTCAGTGGGCTCCACTTTAATTCTGGGCCTTGAACACCTTGAAGAGAGGCTACAATCCATGTGCTCAAGGGAATATTGTTCCCGTGTTCACTTCTAGCTAATAAATCCCTTTAGCATGGGGAATATGTGTTTCCAGTGACCACAGTCAGCTCTCCAGGTGCTCACTTTTACCTGTGTGACAATTCTTGGAATGCTGAATTGGTAACAAGAAAGTAGCTTAATGCAGAGCTAATCAAAACCATGAAAAGTATGTATTGCTCTATTTTGTCCCTAACTGAAGAATTCATTCTGCCTCCAGCACAATAAAACCTATCTCCCTACAGCCTAGGGAGTATCCTTGTTACGCTATTCTAGCTCGTTTCCTCTCTCCGAGATGGGGTTATATAAACCTTGATAATTCCTGAGGACTTCATTCCTTTTCCCTGTTGTACATGCAGACTGTGTTTTCCATTATTGCACTAAGCATGTCACTTTGCCAACAAAGGTCCATATAGTCAAAGCTATGTTTTTTCCCAATAGTTATGTACAGTTGTGAGAGTTGGACCATAAAGAAGGCTGAGCGCTGAAGAACTGATGCTTTCAAACTGTGGTGCTAAAGAAGACTCTTGAGAGTCCCTTGGACAGCAACAAGATCAAACCAATCAAACCTAGAGGAAATCAATCCTGAATAATCATTGGAAGGACTGATGCTGAAGCTGAGACTCCAATACTTTGGCCACCTGATGCAAAGAGCGAACTCTCTAGAAAAGACCTTGATGCTGGGAAAGACTGAAGGCAGGAGGAAAGGGGAATAACAGAAGATGAGATGGTTGGATGGCATCACTGACTCAATGGTCATGAATTTGAGCAAACTCCAGGAGATAGTGAAGGACAGGGAAGTCTGGCGTGCTGAAGTCCATGGGGTCGCAAAGAGTTGGACACAACTTAGTGACTGAACTGATGGAAGATGTGTTTTTTCTCTTCCTAAAATCACATCGATTCTATAAGGTATATACTATCATCATTACCATTTTACAGATGGGGAAATTGGAGGTTTAGACAAGTTAGTTAACTTTGCCATACGACTACTCTGGCAAAGTTCAGATCTGCCTGATTCCAAATTCCAAGTCCTTAACCTCTAGTTAGAATAATTCTTATAATTATGGTCCAGTCCATGATCCTAAGGTCTTGTCATTATCAGTTACATTTCAGTGATTCCCAAGTACATTCAATGCTAAAGTCCTCTTTTTACATGGAAAGGCTTGTCTCTACAGACAGAGAAAGATCATCTGAGAAGTGTTCCCTGGAACTGTTTCCCAAATTGTATTCATCAGAAGGAAGTTGGACCCCAGCGATTCTACTGAGAGAGGGTCAGTTCCTTTTCTATTGGCCGTTTTTGTCCCTGATAAGACAAAGGCAGTGTCCATCCAAAAAGGAGGCCTTTCTCTGACCTCATGGACCAATCTGTTGTTCAGTGGCTAACTTGTATCCAACTCTTTGTGACCCTATGGACTGTATCCTGCCAGGTTCCTCTGTCCATGGGATTTCCCAGGCAAAAGTACTGGAGTGGGTTACCATTTCCATTTCCAGGTGATATTTTCAACCCAGGAATCGAACCTGTGTCTCCTGCATTGGCAGGCGAATTCTTTTATCACTGAGTCACCTAGGAATCTGGAAGGCACATAACTCCATTGACTTAAACAGAAAGAATAGACCTTTATTTCACAGCAAGCCTAAGAGGAGGAAATGCCCATTTCCTGCTTCCTAACATACAGGCCTCTGGGCACCTCCACTGAATTTCCTCTTTCTTTCTTTGTACAAGCTTTCTTTCCACTGGTTAATTTCTTCCCAATTGGGCTCCCTGTTGGGAGGTAGGGGGAAAAGATTACCCGCTACCCCTTGGGACCACCAGACGGGAAGAGCCTTCTCAGTGGGGGTCTATCAGAGGAAGAGAGAGCAGATGGGCAACCTGAAGTGAACTGGGGTTGGTGCAAAAGCCTCAGGTGTCTCTGGCACTTGCCACTTGCCAGCAGTACCAATTAACTGCTATTGCCCAATGACTAGATGCCACAGAGAAACATAGTAAATGACTAAGTGTTCAATAGATCGGTCAGTTTGGAAGATGTCTTGTAAGTTAATCTTGTTAGCTTGAGGTATCCACGACTTTGAGATAAAACAGAAACCAAAAATGCTACATGAGCTATGTTCCAAATTTCTAAAAGCTAAATATCTTTTTATTTCCTCTTGTTAGAGTTCTTGTTTTGCACAAAGACTGTGTTGCTTTCATGATTGCATTTGTTTATAATTATTAATCAAAACAAAATTTTTATTCATTAGATGTGATGAGCTAATTAAAATGTCAGGTTTAATAATAATTTGAGGAAGAAAATAAGATATACATATCCATACTCTAATACAAATCAGAAGATTACAATTCACTGTGCAAAACCACACAGCTTCTCATGGCACGCAAAGTAAAGTTCTAAATCCTCAATGGAGCCTAAAAGACCTCAAATAGTGGTAAAGAGCTCACCTGCCAATGCAGGAGACATAAGAGATGTGGGTTCAATCCCTGGGTCAGGAAGATCCCCTGGAGGAGGAAATGGCAACCTACTCCAGTACTCTAGCCTGGAAAATCCCATGGACAGAGGAGCCTGGCAGGGTACAGTCCAAAGGGTCACAAAGAGTCAGACGCGACTCAGCAACTGAACAACTACCATTCACCTCCTTATTCACTGCAATTGGTTTCTTGAATATGAGAGTGAATCTCTGTCTCAGGATATTTGCACAAGCTATTCCCTCTGCTTGAAACACTCCACCCTCCTTTATCCACTGGAGTCTCAGCTCCAGTTTCACCCCCTCAGCAAGGCCTTTCCCAACAGACCATCCAAATCTGCATCTTCCCAGCCTCCTCACAATACCCTCCAGAACAATACCTATCTTGTTTTCTTGATGATACTTACTACTGTCTGAAATTATCTTGTTAATGTACATGTTCCAAGCTATTATACATTTTAATAGAAGATATAATCACGACTCCCATATAAATATAAAACAAACATATATCAAAGTATTTTTTAAGATGTTTGCTTAAATTTATTTTTATTTATATTTTGGATGAGCTCCACAGCATGTGGGATCTTAGTTTCCCGACCAGGGACTGAACCTGTACCCCTGCAATGGAAACTCAGAGTCTTAACCGCTGGACCACCAGAGGAGTCCTTCCAAGATTATTTAGCTCAATAATTAATGAGGTAACCACAGTGAAACGTGACCACTAGCTCAAGAGAGAAGTCCAAGTGCCACACACTGATATTCAGCTCAGGAATGCGGAAATGGATTTACAAACTCATGTGTAACGGGTAAAACTGCTCAATAGTGACAGGGTAATAAATCAATTGCACTGTACCTGACATATTTTGCAATTCTACGGGCAGGAATTAATCGAATGACTAACAGTTTTCTACAACTTAACTTCCACCTCTACAGAGTTGTAAAGATAGTTGTATTACTATTACTATCTGAAACTGTCTTTTGTTCCTTTTTTCTAAACTCCATGCCCTGAAATATAAGTTTCATGAAAGCAGAACCTTTGCCTGCCTGATTCACCAGAGTTTCCCCAAAGCTCTGAATCATGACTGATTTATCCCAGGTGCTCAGGAATATTTCTTAAATAAATAGATGACCAAAGTCGCAGTTTCACTAAGCATAAAGCCTTCCAGGTCCATCCATATTGCTGCAAATGGCAAATTTTTCATTCTTTTTTATGGCTGAGTAATACTCCATCACACACACACACGTGCGCATACACATACACACACCCTGTATCTTATTTATCCCTTCTTCTATTGATGAACACTTAGAGCACTTCCATGTCTTGGCTACTATAAATAATGCTGCTATGAGCATTGGCGTGCATATGCTTTTCCAAATTAGCATCTTCCCATCTTCCTCACAGCCATGGGTTTCCTAAAGGGTCAAATGATATAATTTTTCATCTGAAGCACCATACTAATGTAAGGGGCTTTATTTACTCCATTCTCATTATACAGCATAGTGGTTATTATGAATCTCTGGAGTCAGTTGCCAGGGTTCAAATTCTGGCTTTGCCGTGTGTTACATTAACAAAGTCACCTAGCATCTGAAGTTCAATAAAGGCGTAACTTGCCCAAGGGCACACAGCTAAAAAAATAGAAGGGTATGAACTTCACCCTAAGTCAGGCTAACTTTACCCTCCCAGGATTCTTTCCTTTGGGCCATTAGTCATAACCTTTAATTTCAGATTTCCAGTAACATTGTGATTCATTGCATTATTTGCAACTTCCACATCCTGGGATCTTGTTCCCTGAGACACCAAGAACCAGCTCTTAAGCACTGTCACTGAATTACCCAGAACCTAGTATAACACCTGGCTCGCAGTAAGCCCTAATATATCCTTGTCAAACAAGTGAAGAAGTCCACATATGTCCAAGTCAATGGGGAAAAGATAGAACAATTGTCTCCCACCTATTCAGGGTTTATTTAACTAGCAAGAATAAAAGCTGTGAAAACAGTAACCACTCAGCTCCCAGCAAACTGTTGTACCATCCCCATCTCGTCTGCCATCAGCTTCAGTCAATGTGCAATCCTAAGGCACATTAAGTGGAGAATTTGATCCAAAAGAAACACAATCAGTAGGCACATAGGCAATTGTTCTGATTAAACACTGCCTGCTGGAATTAAAACACCATAGGCTGTTTGCAGAACTCCTTGATTTTAATTAGATAAACCCCATCTTAATAGCAAAGATACAACAATACATTCCTCAGGCCCCATGGAGTGACAAATGTAATGACTCTATGATAGAGTGTGGCAATTCTGCATCCAGTTGGGGAAATTACAAGATGATCGATTAAAGTTGCCCAGTTTAATTCCTCCAAGTCTCATTTGGTGGACCGAGGTAGGCAGTTCTCCCTGCGTCAGCCTTCAGGGAGCAATTTATCTCGCCAGTATCCCAACTGGAAGGGGACTAACATTTGTTATCAGCTGATTACGCACTAGGCTATCAGCTTAGGCATTTGCATAGAGGATCTCTGTCAATCCTCCCCAGTGACCACTATGTTGCAGATGCACAAACTGAGTCTCAGTGAGAGTAAATAATATACTCTGACACATCTGCTAAGTGGTAAAGCTTGGATTCAAACCTGGAATTGCCTGGCATCAAAGATGTTGGTGTTTGTGGGGCAGGTAAGAGGTAGTCCTGCCTAGATACATACCCTGGCTCTGGTATGTATTAGGATAGAGCCTTGGTAAGTTTCTGAAATTTCTCCATCCTCGGCAGTCTCATCTGTCAAGTGGATATCACAGTAGTTCCCATCTCATAAGACAGGGATGAAATGTGCATGAAACCACGTAAAGAGCAAAGCATAGTTGTTAGCCACTAACTATTATCTCCTTGAGTGCTTCTGACATCTCTGTGGTGTTAAGAAGAAAAGACCAAGTATGTAACAGAGAAGAGCAAGCCTGACTCCATATTGAATCTATTCCTTAGCTCTTACCCTGTGTCTGTTGTCTGTGCTTAGTCATTCTGGCTCTGCATCTTTTGTTATAGAATGTTGCCTGCAGCCTGAAATATACAGGAGAACCCATTCTTAAGGCTCTGATCTTTAAAGGTGTAGTAACACTTTTTCCTTTCTTATAGAGGTACACAGAACATGGGTAGACCTATACCTGATTCATGTTGATGTTTGGTGGAAACCAACCCACTCCAGTGTTCTTGCCTGGAGAATCCCAGGGACGGCAGAGCCTGGTGGGCTGCTGTCTATGGGGTCACACAGAGTTGGACACGACTGAAGTGACTTAGCAGCAGCAGCAGCAACGTAATACTATAGAGCAATTATCTTTCAGTTAAAAATAAATTTTAAAAAAAAGTTGTAGAACAGAGAAGAACATTTGTTGGAGATTTTTAAGAACATTGTGACTAGATCTATGTGGATAGCTGTAAGATCAAAGGATTCTGGCACAACAACTAGTCCTATCCCCTCCCCTTTTAGTATAAAAGAAGCCTTAATTCTAACTCAAGTAAGATGGTTCTTTGGGACAGTAGTTCACCATCTTCTCTGTCTGCTGACTTTCTAAATAAAGCTGCTATTCCTTACCCAAAAATGCATCTCTCAGGGACTTCCCTGGTGGTCCAGTGGTTAAGATCCATGTTCCAATGCAGGGGATGTGGGTTCAATCTCTGGTCGGAGAACCAAGATCCCACATGCAGCAGGGTGACTAAGCCCCTGCACTGCAACAAGAGAAGCCCCGTGTGCCACGATGAAGACCCAGTGCAGCCAAATAAAAATAAATATTAAAAACAACAACAACTTGTCTCTCAATTTATTGGCCTATCGTGCAACAAGCAGTATGAGCTTGGACTTGGTAACAAGTAGAGTCCAGAGAGTTCCATGTGTTTGGATGAGGTCACACAGAGAGTAAATACCCAAGCTAGGACTGAAGACAGCTCGGGACCTTTTTAAAATTCCACTAAATGCTATAGACTTTCACTTCATTTCCACTGATCCTCAGAACAAACTAGCCAGGTAGGAAGCACAGATGCCCTCAGTGAGAAGATTGAGCCCAGAGCAATAAGATGACCAGACCCCAGACACTCAGACATTGAAACAAACAGGCAAGCTTAACTCTTCTCCACCCCAAAATGTCTATGGACTAAGTGCTGTGAAGGCCAAGGCCAAGGTTAAGAAGGTCAGAGTCTGAATGCCAGCCCTGCAGCTTCTTAACTGGGAGACTCAGTTCTCTTATCTGTAAGACAGAGATAGTCTTAGACCCTAAACTCATGTTGTTGTTATGTTAAATAACTTTTTGTTGGGTAAGTGCTTAAAAGAGTGCTTGGCATTATTTTGCCCTGCTGTCACCAAGTTCCACTATCCCTATGTGGGAATAATAGCTGCTCTTATTTTCTGTGATGATTGTAGATATTAAATTATTTAATCCATTAGAAATGCTTAACATGATGTCCCATATATACTGGAAGCATTCAGTAAATGTTCATTGTCTTCATCTCATAGTAGCAGAAATAGTGGTGGTAGAGATAATCCTCCCTTTACTGTTACTAAACCTCACACCTTAGTCAGTCAGTATAGTCAGTTCAGTCGCTCAGTCGTGTCCGACTCTTTGTGACCCCATGAACTGCAGCATGCCAGGCCTCCCTGTCCATCACCAACTCCCAGAGTTCACTCAAACTCAAGTGCATCGAGTCAGTGATGCCATCCAGCCATCTCATCCTTTGTCATCCCCTTCTCCTCCTGCCCCCAATCCCTCCCAGCATCAGGGTCTTTTCCAAAGAGTCAACTCTTCACATGAGGTGGCCAAAGTACTGGAATTTCAGCTTTAGCATCATTCCTTCCAAAGAAATCCCAGGACTGATCTCCTTCAGAATGGACTGGTTGGATCTCCTTGCAGTCCAAGGGACTCTCAAGAGTCTTCTCCAACACCACAGTTCAAAAGCATCAATTCTTTGGCACTCAGCCTTCTTCACAGTCCAACTCTCACATCCATACATGACCACAGGAAAAACCATAGCCTTGACTAGACGGACCTTTGTTGGCAAAGTAATGTCTCTGCTTTTTAATATGCTATCTAGGTTGGTCATAACTTTCCTTCCAAGGAGTAAGTGTCTTTTAATTTCATGGCTACAGTCACCATCTGCAGTGATTTTGGAGCCCAGAAAAATAAAGTCTGACACTGTTTCCACTGTTTCCCCATCTATTTCCCATGAAGTGATGGGACCGGATGCCATGATCTGAGTTTTCTGAATGTTGAGCCTTAAGCCAACTTTTTCACTCTCCACTTTCACTTTCATCAAGAGGCTTTTTAGTTCCTCTTCACTTTCTGCCATCAGGGTGGTGTCATCTACATATCTGAGGTTATTGATATTTCTCCCGGCAATCTTGATTCCAGCTTGTGCTTCTTCCAGCCCAGCCTTTCTCATGATGTACTCTGCATAGAAGTTAAATAAACAGGGTGACAATATACAGCCTTGACGTACTCCTTTTCCTATTTGGAACCAGTCTGTTGTTCCATGTCCAGTTCTAACTGTTGCTTCCTGACCTGCATATAGGTTTCTCAAGAGGCAGGTCAGGTGGTCTGGTATTCCCATCTCTTTCAGAATTTTCCAGTTTATTGTGATCCACACAGTCAAAGGCTTTGGCATAGTCAATAAAGCAGAAATAGATGTTTTTCTGGAACTCTCTTGCTTTTTCCATGATCCAGCGGATGTTGGCAATTTGACCTCTGGTTCCTCTGTCTTTCCTAAAACCAGCTTGAACATCTGGAAGTTCATGGTTCATGTATTGCTGAAGCCTGGCTTGGAGAATTTTGAGCATTACTTTACTAGCATGTGAGATGAGTGCAATTGTGCAGTAGTTTGAGCATTCTTTGGCATTGCCTTTCTTTGGAATTGGAATGAAAACTGACCTTTTCCAGTCCTGTGGCCACTGCTGAGTTTTCCAAATTTGCTGGCATATTGAGTGCAGCACTTTCACAGCATCATCTTTCAGGATTTGAAATAGCTCCACTGGAATTCCATCTCCTCCACTAGCTTTGTTCGTAGTGATGCTTTCTAAGGCCCACTTGACTTCACATTCCAGGATGTCTGGCTCTAGGTCAGTGATCACACCATCGTGATTATCTGGGTCGTGAAGATCTTTTTTTGTACAGTTCTTCTGTGTAGTCTTGCCACCTCTTCTTAGTATCTTCTGCTTCTGTTAGGTCCATACCATTTCTGTCCTTTATCGAGCCCATCTTTGCATGAAATGTTCCCCTGGTATCTCTCATTTTCTTGAAGAGATCTCTAGTCCTTCCCATTCTGCTGTTTTCCTTTATTTCTTTGCATTGATCACTGTGGAGGGCTTTCTTATCTCTCATTGCTAGTCTTTGGAACTCTGCATTCAGATACTTAGTCTTTGGAACTCTGCATTCAGATACTTATATCTTTCCTTTTCTCCTTTGCTTTTCACTTCTCTTCTTTTCACAGCTATTTGTAAGGCCTCCCCAGACAGCCATTTTGCTTTTTTGCATTTCTTTTCCATGGGAATGGTCTTGATCCCTGTCTCCTGTACAATGTCACAAACCTCCATCCATAGTTCTTCAGGCACTCTATCTATCAGATCTAGTCCCTTAAGTCTATTTCTCACTTCCACTGTATAATCATAAGGGATTTGATTTAGGTCATACCTGAATGTTCTAGTGGTTTTCCCTACTTTCTTCAATTTAAGTCTGAATTTGGCAATAAGGAGTTCATGATCGCTCACAGTCAGCTCCAGGACTTGTTTTTGCTGACTCTGTAGAGCTTCTCCATCTTTGGCTGCAAAGAATATAATCAATATGATTTCAGTGTTGACCATCTGATGATGTCCATGTGTAGAGTCTTCTCTTGCCTTGTTGGAAGAGGGTGTTTGCTATGACCAGTGCATTCTCTTGGCAAAACTCTATTAGCCTTTGCCCTGCTTCATTCCATATTCCAAGGCCAAATTTGCCTGTTACTCCAGGTGTTTCTGGAGAAGGCAATGGCACCCCACTCCAGTACTCTTGCCTCGAAAATCCCATGGATGGAGGAGCCTGGTAGGCTGCAGTCCATGGTGTCACTAAGAGTTGGACATGACTGAGTGACTTCACTTTGACTTTTCACTTTCATGCATTGGAGAAGGAAATGGCAACCCATTCCAGTATTCTTGCCTAGAGAATCCCAGGAATGGGGGAGCCTGATGGGCTGCATCTATGGGGTCGCACAGGGTCAGACATGACTGAAGTGACTTAGCAGCAGCAGCAGCAGCAACAGCCAGGTGTTTCTTGACTTCCTACTTTTGCATTCCCCTATAATGAAAAGGACATCTTTTTTGGGTGTTAGTTCTAAAAGGTCATGTAGGTCTTCATAGAACCATTCAATTGCAGCTTCTTCAGTGTTACTGGTTGGGGCTTAGACTTGGATTACTGTGATAATGAATGGTTTGCCTTGGAAACAAACAGAGATCATTCTGTCATTTTTGAGATTGCATCCAAGTACTGCATTTCAGACTCTTTTGTTGACCATAATGGCTACTCCATTTCTTCTAAGGGATTCCTGCCTACAGTAGTAGATATAATGGTCATCTGAGTTAAATTCACCCATTCTAGTCCATTTTAGTTCCCTGATTCCTAGAATGTTGACGTTCACTCTTGCCATCTCCTGTTTGACCACTTCCAATTTGCCTTGATTCATGGACCTGACATTCCAGGTTCCTATGCAATATTGCTCTTTACAGCATTGGACTTTGCTTCCATCATCAATCACATCCACAACTGGGTATTGTTTTTGCTTTGGCTCCATCCCTTCATTCTTTCTGGAGTTATTTCTCCACTGATCTCCAGTAGCATTTTGGGTACCTACCGACCTGAGGAGTTCCTCTTTCAGTATCCTATCATTTTGCCTTTTCATACTGTCCATGGGGTTCTCAAGGCAAGAATACTGAAGTGGCTTGCCATTCCCTTCTCCAGTGGACCACATTCTGTCAAGTCTCTCCAACATGACCCGCTCGTCTTGGGTGGCCCCACACGGCATGGCTTAGTTTCATTGAGTCAGACAAGGCTGTGGTCCGTGTGATCAGACTGGCTAGTTTTCTGTGTTTATGGTTTCAGTGTGTCTGCCCTCTGGCGCCTTCTCACAACACCTACCGTCTTACTTGGGTTTCTCTTACCTTGGACGTGGGGTATCTCTTCACGGCTGCTCCAGCAAAGCACAGCCACTGCTCCTTACCTTGGACAAGGGGTATCTCCTTACCGCCACCCCTCCTGACCTTGAACGTGGAGTAGCTTCACTCGGCCCTCCTGTGCCCGCGCAGCCACCACTCCTTGGATGTGGGGTGGCCAGAAAACTCTTTTTGTTTTATTTGATTTCTTTCCCAAGAAATGTACTTGTTTACTCCTTGAGGAAGGAGAAGAAGGTGGTAATTCTGTTTACTACCCCCAATAAGTGGGGAGAGTCCACCTTGCTAAGGGTATAGAAAGACAAAGTTCACCTGCTTAGTATGTACCTTTTAGAACTGTTGAGAGGATGAAATGGGATAATTCCTGAAAAGATCACAGTGGTGACTGGGGATCCATAACTTCCTGATGCTTCACAAACTAAACAAGTGTCACAGAATATCACAGAAGGTGATCTGAAGTTCTTTCAGCTCCAACACTCTTCAAATGGAGGCTTTTCTATTTGCATGAAAATGAAAGTCGCTCAGTTGTGTCTGACTCTTTGCGAGCCCACGGACTATACAGCTTATGGAGTACTCCAGACCAGAATACTGGAGTGGATAGCCTTTTCCTTCTCCAGAGGATCTTCCCTAACCAGGAATTGAAGCAGGGTCTCCTGCATTGCAGGCAATTCTTTACCAACTAAGCTATCATCTATTTGCATATAAAACAGAAAAAAAAAATGGGCTTTGGCAGTATCATCTACTAGCCAATTCATTTACTCTTTGATGCATTAATTCTACTTCTAGAAATCAGTTCCACAGAACACTTTGATAGAATGTGAAAGTACATACATGGAAGGTCATTAACTGTAGTATTATTTGTAAGTCAAGACATTAAAACAACTGACATGTCCAGCCATCAGGTGCAGTTACAGAAGCCATGGTGCATTCACACAGGGGAAGACTATGTGGACTTAGAGAATGAGAACAGTATCTCTGCAGTAATATGGAGAATTCACCAGGGTATATTTCTAAGTGAAAACAGGACTAAGTGTAGACAAGCTATAATATGCTTCCTCTTGTCTAAGACAAGAAAATAATCTCCATATGTTTCATACATTTGCAAAAACAACAGGAAATACAAACAAGAAACTAACAAAAATGCCATTTGTGGTGGTTGTTTACTCGCTAAGTTATATCCAAGTCTTTTGCAACCCCGGTTACTTCACAGGAAATGTCTTGGAGAATTGTGGAGGGAAAAGAGAAGGACACAAAACTTGCTTGTGTTTGCCTTTCTATACCATCACACCCTTTGACTGATGTAAGTTCATACCTATTAAAACTAAAGCTAGTTTTTAAAAGCCTTTCTAAAAATTGAGAATAAACCAAGACAAATAAACCCAACCATCCATCAATTCAGTAACATAACCACACAGAGAAATGATCATTTTTTCCCCCCAAGATGCTTTGACCACAGTACTTTGATTGAACATCCTCTGCAGAACATGTTCCATGGACAAAAAGAACTACAGGGTAATTTAAATCTGACTGTAGCATGTTAGTGAGAAAGCTCATACTGTTATTCTGAAACCATTTTATTTATGTCATACAATAAAACAAAAGAGGAATTATGAATGACTGTCAAAGAGAATAAAAGATTCAATTGTGAGATCAAAAATTAACTATAAAACTAAAGTTGACATTGCAGTGGAAATACTTAAATGAATGATTCTGCTAATTGTGCATTATCTATCTTAGTCCATTGAAATGATCTAGCAACAGTGTCACTAGAGTCGGTATAAGCACACCTAGCACTCTGAGTTTGCTTTACAAAAATCTATTTTTCTTGGAGAACTGCTTGCTTTCAGGACTGGATTAGGGAAGGTACAAGTTGAGCCTGGAACACACTGTCATGTTCAAAAGCAAAGAAGCTTTCAAATAGTAATTGGTATGTCAAAAAGACACAAGAACCACCCCAAAGGAGCTCATGCTGCCCAAAATTGTCATGATTGGAGTCCTAAAAGAAACAATGATTATAATGGATTGAAATACTTGGGACTTATGAAAGCTGTGAGTCCATAATGATACTCAAAAAAACAAAAACAAAAAACCTAGGAACAAAAGTATATTTGTTACCATTTGAAGCAGTTACTAAAGCAACATCTTCCTTTGCAAATTGGTAATTAAAGAGAAGTAATTAAGTATTCATCCCACCTTGTCTGTAAAAACTGTATTTCAGGGCAAATAGACCCATTTATGACAGAGAGATCTGCTTTATGGAAGCAGGTCAAGCAATAAATGTAGAAGGAATGTTAGAATTAAAAAGCTAACACATCACCACTCCTAATAGATCCTGAGGCATGGAAAGCGGTTCTGTTAGCACAGAAGTGCAGGTAGTGATTAAGTACAGTGTGAGGAGGGTCAGAGAAAGCTTCCAGGGAGTTAGTGTGGGCTGAGGCTTGAATGTGAGAACAGAGAACAAGAACACGGGGGGACTTATCAGGTCAGGGCATGTGCTGGGGAGCTGGGAAAGCTTGAGGATCTGCGCTGATACTGAAGGTCATTGTTAACCATTCAAGAGATCCAAAGTCAGCAAAAAACCTGTACGTTGCAGAGTCCAAATTTTCTTTAGAAAATGCCTTTGGAAGGACGTTTGTGGTAGCCCCATATGGAAGACCACCCCAGCACATTTCCCCAGAACTGGGATCACCGCACTATTTGAGAAATAAGAGGTGGTTAGCAACTGACAACAAAGACAGCACACTCTGAGACACACATGGAAACTGCAGGCAACTGAGGGGCAAACAAGAGCCCTGTCCCCCATCTGTGACTTTCTCAGGGATGCGTGGCACATTCAGCAGATTAGCCACCATTACTGACACTAGGAACACTGCTCATCTTGTTCAGTGTCGTCTCCGTCTCCTCTCAGTCGAAACTGAAAACATCCCTGGTGCTAAGTATTCACAGTGCTAAGATATATAAGAAGGGATGAGAGACCAGAAGTGACACTAGAAAAGGAAGCAGAGGTCACATTAGGAAGGAGCTGTGTTGGAACCGTGTAGGTGAGATGTTAGAGTGAAGGAAAGCTACTGGAGAGAGTTTCAGGTAGGCTATGGCATGGCAAGATTTGTGCTTGGAAAAGATTACTCTGGTTTCACTGTAAAGAAGGGTGTGGAGCAGCCTTGGAGAATGAACTTATGGTTGCTGGGGGAAGGAACAGTTAGGGAGTTTGGGATCGTGTACACTGTAATGCGTTTAAAACAGATAATACCAAGGACCTACTGTGTAGCACAGGGAACTCTGCTCAATGTTAGGTGCCAGCCTGGATGGGAGGGGAGTTTGGGAGAGAAAGGATACATGTGTACATGTATGGCTGAGTCCCTTCCCTGGTCACCTGAAACTGTCACAAGACTGTTAATCAGCTATATCCCAAAACAAAAGGTTTAAAGTGGAAAAAAAAAAAAAAAGGGCATAGAGGCCACAGGAAATTGAGTGAGGGTAAGAAATAAGAACTTATTGTACAGTACAGGGAACTCTACTCAATACTCTGCAATGACCTCTACAGAAGACCCTAAGAAAGAGTGGATATATGTGTAATTGATTCACTTTACAGTATAGCAGAAACTAACACAGCACAGTAAATCAACTATACTCCAATAAAAATTAATTTTTTAAAAAAATAATGCAGATATATAAGGGGGATATTACCATCACTGTGTTTATTTTTTTTAATTAATTAATTTATTTATTGGTTTTGCCACATATTGACTTGAATCTGCCATGAGTGTACACGTGTTCCCCATTCTGAACCCCCCTCCCATCTCCTTCCCCAGCCCATCCCTCTGGGTCATCCCAGTGCACCAGCCCCGAGCACCCTGTATCATGCATCAAACCTGGACTGGCAATTCGTTTCACAAATGATATTATACATGTTTCAATGCCATTCTCCCATATCATTCTGCCCTTGCCCTCTCCCACAGAATCCAAAAGAGTGTTCTATACATCTGTATCTCTTTTGCTATCTCACATACAGGGTTATCGTTACCTTCTTTCTAAATTCCATATATATGCGTTAGTATACTGTATTGGTGTATTTCTTTCTGGCTTACTTCACTCTGTATAATAAGCTCCAGTTTCATCTACCTCATTAGAACTGATTCAAATGTATTCTTTTTAATGACTGAGTAATACTCCATTGTGTATATGTACCACAGCTTTCTTATCCATTCATCTGCTCATGGACATCTAGGTTGCTTCCATGTCCTGGCTATTATAAACAGTGCTGCAATGAACATTGGGGTACACGTGTCTCTTTCGATTCTGGTTTCCTCAGTGTGTATCAAGACAGTATGGTACTGGCACAAAGACAGAAATATAGATCAATGGAACAAAATAGAAAGCCCAGAGATAAATCCACGCACCTATGAACACCTTATCTTTGACAAAGGAGGCAAGAATATACAATGGATTAAAGACAATCTCTTTAACAAGTGGTGCTGAGAAAACTGGTCAACCACTTGTAAAAGAATGAAACTAGAACACTTTCTAACACCATACACAAAAATAAACTCAAAATGGATTAAAGATCTAAACATAAGACCAGAAACTATAAAACTCCTAGAGGAAAACATAGGCAAAACACTCTGACATAAACCACAGCAGGATCCTCTATGACCCACCTCCCAGAATATCAGAAATAAAAGCAAAAATAAACAAATGGGACCTAATTAAAATTAAAAGCTTATGCACAACAAAGGAAACTATAAGCAAGGTGAAAAGACAGCCTTCAGAATGGGAGAAAATAATAGCAAATGAAGCAACGGACAAAGAATTAATCTCAAAAATATACAAGCAACTCCTGCAGCTCAATTCCAGAAAAATAAATGACCCAATCAAAAAGTGGGCCAAAGAACTAAACAGACATTTTTCCAAAGAAGACATACAGATGCCTAACAAACACATGAAAAGATGCTCAACATCACTCATTATCAGAGAAATGCAAATTAAAACCACAATGAGGTACCATTTCATGCCAGTCAGAATGGCTGCTATCCAAAAGTCTACAAGCAATAAATGCTGGAGAGGGTGTAGAGAAAAGGGAACCCTCTTACACTGCTGGTGGGAATGCAAACTAGTACAGCCAATATGGAGAACAGTGTGGAGATTCCTTAAAAAACTGGAAATAGAACTGCCATCACTGTGTTTAAATCTAACTTCCCTCTTAGTTGTTCCTTGAGGGACCAAGCATTACGTGAACTAGATATGAATGCAAAGTTTTAGATCTGAAGGGAAAAGTGGATGCCAGCTTTGAAACCCCAGTGCACAAAAGAGAGGCTTTTTAGGGGTCTATAATAGATTCCTCAGCTACAGAAAGCCAGTGAGTGAGAAGTGGCCGGTTCCCACTGAATTCCTCTAGGCAAATGAGAGGAAGCATGTGGAATTTCTTCCCAATAACTGACCCATAGTGGAAATTATAAGTGGGGTCAAGAAGGGGTCCTTTTCACTTCAACCCACCTAGAATATACTAAAAATAGCTGCCACCTGGAAAAACAAATACCAAAATTCTAAACAGTTTACTTAGCACATATTCATTTATCCAGCAAATTTATTGATCATCTACTACCTCAGGGACTGCACTTTAGATTTACAAAAATTAGAAATTAGACCCCTTGATAAATGAAACAAACAACTGAACGGGAAATTCAGAACAGGGTAATGGGTATTCTGATGTGGGTGAGCAGATCTTTCACAAAACCAAGGTTACCGGCTTCAGTGACCCTGAGAAGCTACCCCTGAAGGTAACTGGATGGGAATGGGCTGCTTACTACAGACAAAATGTCATCAGCGGGGAGTATGAAACATGAAAGAACTCTGCTGGATTTCATTTCCAACCTGCCTCAGCATCCACCATGCTTTTGGTTTCCAGTCTCACTGTTAAAAATACTGTTAAGGTGAACAAGACCACTGTGCTGGTTAGTAGTTATACCCAAATAAATGAACATGAATTATTCAGTGACAGTTACATAACCTAAAGAATTCTGTTTCAGGAATTTAAGACAAAGGTGGGAATGCTTTACTCCTTTGCTCTTCAGTGCTAAATGATAGATACATCAATGATTGATAAAGCGATTGCTAAATATTATATATAACAAACTCCCCTTTTACATATCTGATATGTGTCATCTTTTTTACATCTTTGTGTCACAGTATATTTGTTTTCTTCAAAATACTTACTCAAAGGAAAATAACTCTTAGTCTGAAAATTCTGATGAGTTTTGGTTGGGCAGCATACAATGTTATACAAAAAACACTTTGCATCCAAATGCCCATCAACTGGTGAATGCATTTTCAAAATGTCGTATATCCATATGATGAAATACCACTCAGCAATTAAAAGTAACAAACTATGATAATTCTATAGTATGGATGAGCCTCAGAAATATTAAGCTAAGTTTAACAAGTCAAATACAGAAGACTGTATATCATTTACATGAAAGGTCTAGAATGACTACATATTTCATCTTTAAGAAGTCTACAAAGGGCCAATTTGTACAGATGAAAAACAAATCATGGTTACTTGTGGCTAGGAGTAGAGGTAGAAATTAATTGCAGACCCAAGGGAACTTATTGGGGTGATGAACATGTTCTAAAATTAGATTGTGGTGATAGTTACACAATTCTATAAATTTACTAAAATAATTAAATTGAACACTTATAAATGGTGAATTTTATGATGTGGAAATTATAGTGCAAAAAATATGTCCCATATTTCTAATTCAGGTAGGCAGGAAGTATTGATGAAATTTCAAGTACCTACCTTGCACTGACCATCTCCTTAAGAACAGGTACTTTTATCTCTGTTCCAGAAAACCGTCTTCAGAGAAAGAATGCAATTAGCCCAGAGACACACATCTAATGCTAAGCTAAATTAGGAATGGAAGCCAACTGAATCCCTTCTAAGTCCTGTACACAATTTGCTTCATCGTGAGGTGGGCTATGAAAAAAATACAATTCAGTCTTACTTCCATCTTATCTAAAAGTTCATGGGTATTACAGAAAAGTTTCTTCCAACATGCTCATCCTCAGTGAATCTTAACTATTTGTTTTTAAACTACCTCATCATGAGAATACTATTAAAAGCAAAGAGAAAATAGTTAATTGAAAAAGAATAGCCAAGAAGCGATGAAGAAATTCTCAACAAAATATTAGCAAGTCATACAGATTCATAGAAGAAGAATTAAACAATTTGACCAAGTGGAATTTGTCAAAGCAATATAAGGCTGTTTTTAGCACAGAAAATCAAAAAACAATATGATCAGCACAATAGACAGAACATGTGTATTCGACAAAATCCAATCCACATTCATGATAAAACTCTCACAAAAGTTGAAATAGAATTAAACTTTTTCACCATGATAAAGAGAATCTACAAAAAAAATTACAGCTAGCATCATATTTAATGGTAAAAAATCCACATTTCTCCATAATACCCAGAATAAAGAAAAGGTGTCTGCCCTTGACACTTGTATTTAACATTAGACCAGGAGCTCTGTCCAGTGCAATCAAACAAGAAAATGAAATAAAAGTCATCCAGATTGAAAAGGAGAAGTAAAACTGTCTTCACATAGATCTGACATGATCCTAGTGTAGAAAACCCTAAGAAGTCCATTAAAAATACTAGAAATAATAAACGAGTTTAGCTAGGTCACTTGACAAAGGATCAATTATACTAATACACAAGAATCAATTGTATTTTGTAGAAGCATTGAACAATCTGAAAGTACAATTAAGAAAATAATTCAATTCACAATGGAATCAAAAGAAACAAGTACTTAGGGAAAATGTCAGCAATAGATGTTCAAGATTGTATTCCTAAAGTTAGAAAATATTGTCTAAATAAATCAAAGATTTTAAAATAAAGACAACACATGTTTCTGTATTGGAAGACTCAATATTGCTGCAAAGGAAAGTCTACCTGAATTGATCTATAGGTTCAATGCAATCCCTATGAAATTCCTAGCTATCTTTCTGCAGAAAGTGAAATAGCAAACAATATTAAGAAATCAGAATAAAATTAGAAGATTCAGATGTCCCAACTTGAATACTTACTGTAAAGCTATACTAATCAAAACAATGATACACTGTCACAAGAATAGATATGTAAATAAATAAATGTAATTGAGGGCCCAAAAATAAACTCATACATTTTCAGTCAACTGACTCTCAACAAAAATGCCAAGAAAATTCAATAGGGAAGAAAATTCTCTCAATAAATGTTATTAATACAATATTCGCTTTCAGAAAGATTAATTTGCACACCTCCCTCACACCATGCTAACTCACAAATACTAACCTGAAATTGATCAAAGACCAAAGTGTAAAATCTAAACCTAAAAAACTTTTTAGGAAAAAAAAAAAAGGAAAATCATGATTTGGGGTAAGGCAATGATTTCTAGAGACATTTCAAAACCACAAGTAATGCAAGAAAAAAAAATGGTAAAATGGACATAAATTTACAACTTTTGTGATTCAAAAGACACCGTCAAGAAAGAGAGAAGACATGCACATAATGGGAGAAAATGTTTGCAAGTCATGTATCTGACAAGGCACTTCTATCTAGAATGCATAAAATGCTTACGACTCAGCAGCAGACAACCAATTTGAAAACAGGCCAAGTATTTGAATAGACATTCTTCCGAAGAAGATAAACAAACAGCCAGCAAGCACATGAAAAAATGCTCCATGTTGTTACTCCTTAGGAAACACAAATCAAGACAACAACATGTCACACCCAGTTAAGTGGTTAGAATCTAAAATTCAGGTAATAACAAGTGCTGACAAGGATGTGGAAAAAATTGGAATCTACATATATTGCTGGTAAAATAGAAAATGGTACAGCCACATGGGAAAGCAGTTTGATGGTTTCTTTTTTTTTTTTTTTAATTTAAATACACTTACCGTATGTGACCAGCAATTCCACTCCTGGGTAATGTCTGAGAGTAATGAATGCACGTGTCTAAAAGAAAAACAAAAACAAATCTTGTACATGAATGTTTATAGCAGCATTATTCATAACAGGCAAGAAGTGAAAAAGTCCAAATGTCACTGCACACTTTTTATATGGATTTGCTAATCCAGCTTAATTTGAATGTCAGCTTCTCTAGCATTTCACATTTGTCTCTGAACATTTCAAATAATCAACATTTTGTATTCTCAAGATGAGACTTTAATTCTACCAACTTTGCTATTCTTGCAGTCTTGCGTCCTTCCCCACTCCCTCCCTTCCCCAAACCCTGCCTCTGCTACAGTCTTTAAGCAAAATCATCTCCTCTTGCTAGGAAATAATTTCAGCAAACTTTAGATCTGGTCTAAAATATTTGTTTGACAGTTTCTAGGGAATTAGGCTGGTTGCTCTTTTCAGCAAAATTACTTTCACTGAATAGGTTTATGGGGAATTGGTGTTTCGGTGAATTGCTTTTTGGCAAATGGGATTTTCAGCAAATTGACTGAGAGCCAAGGAACAACTCCATTCCCCTGTATTCTCTGCCTCCTCACAGCTTCACTCTTTGTTCACATAAATGAGTCTATTGACAGTCACATGTCTTCATTGTTTGAGCCTCTTAGAAACTTCCAGTCTTCAAGACCTAAAGCTTGGCGATGCAGATCTGATGACCTGACTCTACAGCATAATAAAGTTGAAGAGTGCAAACCACGCAGTGTAGACTAGGAGTCCCTCCCCTTTTCCCCCAACAGCCATGAAACCCTTTCTTCTAAAGGGTCCAGAAGTCTAACATACGAAGAAGGCTCTTGCCAATGTAGGATCTGTTAAGCTTCCCCCCATGACCTCCCCCACATGCAGACCTGTTTCTTTATCAGCCTCTGAGTTCCTAGGAAGGTGACCTGGTGATCTACATCACACAGCTAAAGAATCACTAGCCTCATCCCACCATATCTTTTCAGGCAGAAAACTGAGGCACAGGGAGTCCCAGTGACTTAATCAAATTCAAAAGGAAGAATGAAAAATAATGATAGGATATTAACCCTCCCACCCTGCCCCAGAACATGAATATTAATAACTATACTCAAATCTCCGTATTTGGTATAGAAATCTTTCTTAGTATCCAAATGGATCTTCCCAAACTGACAATGGAAAGAACATGAATTTCAACTCCATCAGGTAATATTCTAGTTCTATTTCTTTCTATCTGTGTAAATGTGCATGTTTTTTTCCTTTCCCTTCTCCTTGCTTACTCCCTTCCTCTATGCTTTACAGAGGACCTAAGGATTTGAATGTTTTCTATCTTTTAAAAGCAATTCTCCCCAAAAGAGTCACCAACACTCAGAATAATCCGTGACCACAAGTCCAAATAAAGTTCACATTGATCAGTCAATTAAAACCCACAAAGTAAATAAATACTTCTGAGAGCAGCCAATAAAGCTGAAAATAGTGACAACCCATATAAATTTGCATCAGAAATATCACTTCCCTTTGACATTTCTCAAATCAACCGCCTTTAGGCTCTTCACACAGTCTTTTCTCCAGCATTCTACTGCAGTTTCCTATGTGTTTAAGAGAGATGTGTGAACTGATGACTCCAAGAAGCTCCACACACAGTCTCTCAGGGGAAATAATACTAAAGACCTGCCTGCTACCTTCTCCAATTTCCCTGTCCAGGTATTCCTGGAGAGCTAAATCGTGTACTAATGGAAGGATCTTCTACAGAAAATTTGGAAATGAAACTTAGGTTACCTGGAATTCATATTAAGTCTTCAGCTGCAGGGAACAGAGAAAAAGCAGTAGGAAGAGAAACGTATGGATTAAAAATACTAGGAAGCATAAGAGAAGAGAGAGGTCTCTGGAATCTAGTTGTCCTCTGTTCCTGAGGGGTGACTGGTGAATGTTCTGTGTTGGCAAGAATGACCCTGGAGGTCAAAACAGGCCAAGTTGCTTCATCAAAACCAGCCTCATAGCTGCCTTTTGTTGAAAGCCCTTTATAAAATGGGCTCCAAGCTGAAAGCTTTATATACATTATTACATTTGAATCTTAGATTCCCCACCTGAGACTTCTTAATTTTAAAAGAAAGGAACTTTAACTTTGAAAGAACAGGACCACTTTATCCCAGTGATCAGATATGAAAGATCCCCATTGGGGTCACTCTGATTCCCTTTCATTTCTCCTAAAATGTTCTCCTTAAAACTGTGAGAGTAGCATTGACATGTATACACTACCTTGCGTAAAATAGACAGTGAGTGGGAAGGTGCTGTATTGCACAGGGAGCTCAGCTCGGTAGCTCGGCAGCTCGGGGCTCTGTGATGCCATGGACGGGGGAGGGAGGCTCACGAGGGAGGGGATATATGTATACAAATCGTTGATCCACATTGTTGTGCAGCAGAAACTAACAACACTGTAAAGCAATTATACTCCAATTTTAAAATAATAAAAAAGTTATCATTCACCATTGCTTTTATACTATAAACCAAACTCCTCGCAACAGCCAAAAAGCCCTATATGATTATCTCACTCTTGCCTCCTTGTCTTGTCTCTTACTTTCTGCTAGTCCCTCCTTTAATCTTGTTCATTCCCAATGTACATAACTATGTTTTCTCTCCTGTCCCTTTCACATTTCCTCTTCCTCTCTCCCTTTGTCTCTCTCTCGCCTCTATTCCACACCACTTCATTTATTGCTCGAGAAAGTTGCTGATGAAATATTTCTCACCAAGTCATGCATAATTGGTTTAATGCCTTAGTCTCCCTAGAGCATTTGCATTTTAATAGAGGACGATATTTTATTAGCATTAATGTTAATTATTAACTAAAATAGCTTTCACTTTTATAGCACTTTAGAGTTTACATGGCACATTTACATATAGTATCAAATCTATACCCACAGAGGTGAAGAGAGGAACATGTTTTTATTGAAAGAAAAAAGCTACCTTGAAATGCATTTTCTTCCTTCGGTGTGACTCCTCCTTTTACTTGGGAGGAAGGGTACTTAAATTGAGAAATTAAATGCAAACAATGAATAATGCTAAATCCTAAACAATCTGTACAATTAGGAAAGACTGATTTCTACATGTTAATAGGCATCTTTTACTTTGTTTATAATGAACAAGTAATGCTCACAGCAACAAATTTAAGAAGCTTTACCTCAAAGAGAATTTCTGATAAGAATATTCTCTTATTGGAAGAACAGTCAGTCATCAGTAAATAAGAGTGGCATTCCACCTACAATTGGCTTCCCTGGTGGCTCAGATGGCAAAGAATCTACCTGCAATGTCGGAGACCCAGGTTCGATCTCTGGGTCGGGAAGATCCCCTGGAGAAGGGAATGGCTACCCACTCCAGTATTCTTGCCTGGAGAATGCCATGGACAGAGGAACCTGGTGGGCTACCATCCATGGGCTCACACACGGTCAGACATGACTAAGCAACTAACACTTTCACTTTTACAATCATACTGGAAACATAAGACTGGGATGTTAGGACATTTAACCAGCTTCCAACTTTGCATCTTATTGGCTTTCTTATACTTGGGAATCCATTATAGGGGGAAATGTGGTCTTTTCTTACTGGATCTCAGTTCTCTGAAATCAGGTATTGAAAACTTGGTATAAAAGTAAGGATGTAGTGAGAGGAATTTTGCAAATCTTAATCTAATGGCTATGGCCAAATCGCAATGACCTGAGAGAATGAAAATGGGTCAGAGCTCTACATAAAATACAGTTAAGGTCCAACCCAGGGTTGCAACAGTGGAGACAGAAAGAAAGTCAAACGTGTGGAGGTAACATGAATTTACAATATCTCCGTGTATCTCTGGTATTGACTGTATCTTCCTGCCCCAAGGTGACTTTCCTAATCCCATTATTAACTTTGCCAAGAGTTCAATAAGGGAAAGCCGCAGTCAACACAGTGATACAATCAGAGTCCCTGCTGTTTTATCTACAAAATGTCCAGCATTCATTCAATAATTACTAAGAAGAAGAAGAAACAGGACTGAGGAAAAGAGAAACCGATGCTAGAAACACGAGTCATCAGGACAGTGTAAATGAAAACGACAAAGCGATAACATCACTTGGCCACCAGAATGCCTTAAATAAAAAACACCACCAAAACAATAGCATTAGCGAGGCTGCGGGGCCATCAGGACATTCCTGCTCTACTGGGAGGACCATAGCTTGGTACCACTTTTGAAAGCTACTTGGTATCTCTCGAAGTCCAACACATGTGCACCTTCTGAGGCAGTATTTTCCACTGCAAGGTATAAACCAAATAAAAGTGAGTGCATAAGGTACACATTATGGCTTCCCTAATGGCTCGGACGGTGAAGAATCTGCCTGCCATGCCAGAAACGTGGGTTAGATCCCTGGGTCGGGAAGATACCCTGAAGAAAGGAATGGCAACCCACTCCAGTATCCTTGCCTGTAGAATTCCATGGACAGAGAAGCCGGGTGGGCTACAGTCCATGGGTTACAGAGAGTCAGACACAACTGAGCGATTAACACTTTTACTAAGGTACACACTGCCATATTTAAAATGGATAGTCAATAAGGACCTACTTATAACACAGGGAACTCTGCTCAGTATTATGTGGCAGCCTGGATGGGAGGCGAGTTTGGGAGAGAATGGATACATGTATGACTGAGTCCCTTCGCTCTTCACCTGAAATTATCGCAGCATTGCTAATCGGCTCTACCCCAACACAAAAAGTTAAAATGAAAAAAAAAGGAGTATATAAATATCCTAAAGAAGGTGAACAAGAATGTCTGTAGCATGACATATTCATAATTGCAAACAAGGGAAAAAATATCCTCAGAAGGATTTTTATATTCATATAATGAAATAATACATATACAGTGACGAGGAAGGACAGACCATGGCTACACACAACTAATTCTCATGAACAGAATGTTGAGCAAAATAAACCAGACAAAAGAGTATGTGTTCTATGATTCCATTTATATAAAGTTCAAAACAAACACAATTAGAAATCAAGGTGGTGGTTCCCCTCGCAGGGAGGTAGTGAAGGAAAAAGAACATGAGGGGGTCATCTGGAGGTTTGGTCATTAGCTGTTTCTTGATTTGGGTACTAGATGCTAGAGAGTGTTTATTTTTGAAAATTCATCAAAGCTGTATACTTTTAAGATTTGTGCTCTTTTCTAATGTTACTCTTTTTGCCTTTTCATAAAGCTATGCTTTTTTCAATAGTCATGTACAGATGTGAGTTGGACCATCAAGGAGGGTGAGCACCAAAGAATTGATGCTTCTGAATTGTGGAGTTGGAAAAGACTCGAGAGTCCCTTGGGCAGCGTGGACATCAAACCAGTCCATCCTAACGGAAATCAATCCTGACTATTCACTGGAAGGACTGATGCTGAAGCTCTAATACTTCGGCCACCTGATGCAAAGAGCCAACTCTGGAAATGACCCTGATGCTGGGAAAGATTGAGGGCAAGAGGAGAAGGGGATGGCAGAGAATGAGATGGTTGGATATCATCACTGAGTCAATGGACATAAGTTTGAGCAAACTCCGGGAGATAGTGAAGGACAGGGAAGACTGGTGTGCTGCAGTCCATGGGGCCGCACAGAGTCAGACACGACTTAGCGACTGAACAATAGCAACAAAACTGATGTTATTTATGAAAGGTTTGTTTAGTAAGAAATTTATTTACAAGAAATGTGTGTGGCATTTCAAAGACTTATCAAATCTACTCTTCAGTCCCTGGAGAGTCCCTTCACCCCATCTTTCAGGTTTCTGGGCCCAGTAACAAAATGTGTATTGGTAGGAGTGGGTTCCCAACACCAGCAATTCTCAGGATACCAACTGGGGGTCCTACAATTCAACTCAATTCTGACACACTCTACCCAGAGGTAGCATCCGATTCCATACGTTAAGGGTTCAATCCTACAAACTTGCCCCCCACCCACTTCAGACACCAGTACAAGCCCAGGTGATAACCAACTAGCTATAATCAGAGGTTTCCACACCTCCTCCTCAGGCTCAATTAATTTGCTAGAGCAGCTCACAAAACTCAGAAACATTTTACTCCCTGGATTTCTGGTTTATTATTAAAGAACATAATTCAGGAACAACCAGATAGAAGAAATGCCCAGGGCAAGGTCATGGGGAAAGGACACGAAGCACGCATGCCTCTCCATGCGTGTCACCCCTCAAATTCACCAAAAGGAAATTCTCTGAACCCTGTCGTTTGGGGGTTTTATGGAGGCTTCGTTACATAAGTGTTAGTTGCTCAGTCGTGTCTGACTCTTCGTGACTGCATGGACTATAGCCCACCAAGCTCCGCTGTCCATAGAATTCTCCAGGCAAGAATACTGGAGTGGGTAGATTCCTTCTCCAGGGAATCTTTCCAACCAAGGGATGGAACCCGGGTCTCCTGCATTGCAGGCAGATTCTTTACCTTCCACCAGGGAAGCCTTTAATTACACAGTCATGTTTGACAACTCATTGGTCATTGGTGATTGATTAAACCTCTAGCCTCTCTCCCCTCCCCCAAATGAGGGAACGAGACTGAAAGCTCCAGCCCCCTCCATGGTGGGCTCCCACAGGCTTGCAAGTCCAACCTCGAGACCAAAGAAAGAGGCCTGACACAGCAACAGAGACATCAATCACATATTGAACAGGGTACATTTACAAGTCTGAAGCAAAGCCCTGGAGTGACATCCCACTGTATATGGCAAACAACAGGCAGGATATGGCCACAAACTTCACTCCTCCAGGGAGAAGGAGACTACCGTTTATAAGTTTATAAGGGGATTAACATAAGGTTGGCTCATCAGTTACCAGGGAAACCAGTGGCTGGGGTGGGGGCAAGCATGTAGGTAGTTACTGATTCAGTTCAGTTCAGTTGAGTCACTCAGTCGTGTCTGACTCTTTGCAACCCCATGAATCACAGCATGCCAGGCCTCCCTGTCCATCACCAGCTCCAGGAGTTCACCCAAACTCATGTGCATGGAGTCGGTGATGCCATCCAGCCATCTCATCCTCTGTCGTCCCCTTCTCCTCCTGCCCCCAATCCCTCCCAGCATCAGAGTCTTTTCCAATGAGTCAACTCTTCGCATGAGGTGGCCAAAGTATTGGAGTTTCAGCCTCCGCATCAGTCCTTCCAGTGAATACCCAGGACTGGTCTCCTTTAGGATAGACTTGTTGGATCTCCTTGCAGTCCAAGGGACTCTCAAGAGTCTTCTCCAGCACCACAGTTCAAAAGCATCAATTCTTCAGCGCTCAGCTTTCTTCACAGTCCAACTCTCACATCCATACCTGACCACTGGAAAAACCATAGTCTTGACTAGACAGACCTTTGTTGATTAAGTTACTGATTAAGCCCTATGATTAAGAGGGTTGGATAGTCATGTGAGTAGGGTGTAGGTAAAGCAGGGATTGGGTGAGCAGGAGGTGTACAGACAGCAAGAGGACAGCCATGGTGAGCAGCCGGACCATACCCCCGCCGCATTCACAGCTGCTTCCTCTGGCAACCAACTCCCATCCTTAAGTGCTTTCCAAAAGTGACCTGTTACAGAAACCCAACTATTGTGGAAAAGAGATTGTCATGAATATTAAGACACCCACTTCACCTTTATGGCTCTGAATTTTTCAAGCAACCAAGGGCAAGGCACTCAGCAACGAAAGATATTTTCGTTTCACTTAGCAGGAAATTCCAAGGGTTTTGAGGGCCAAGAACTGTGAAAGTGAAAGTGAAGTCATTCAGTCATGTCAAACTCTTTGCAACCCCATGGACTATAGCCTACCAGGTTCCACTGTCCATGGGATTTTCCAGGCAAGAGTACTGGAGCGGGTTGCCATTTCCTTTTCCAGGAGATAGTCCCAACCCAGGGATTGAACCCTGGTCTCATGCATTTTAGGCAGACACTTTACCATCTGAGCCATCAGGGAAGTCTGAACACAGGAACTGTGAGTGATGATTAAATACACATAAGAAATATATTTTGGTCATATGAATGATTGATTATATATGTATTTTTCTTTTTTAATTTTATATTGTAACTGATTAACAATGTTGCATTAGTTTTGGGTGTATAGCAAAGTGATTCAGTTATCTTGCACCCTATTTTTAATTATTGTTTATCCAAGACATCCCCCCTAACTCAAAGCCCGATATGGTCTTCTGCTATTGGGCAAGAAAAAGTTTTTTTAAAACAATAGAAATGTATCCGCTTAGAATAAATGAAAATGAATATCTCAAATATATAACATGGAAAGTAATTTTTAAAAATTAAGACAATAAAAGGATTATAATTTATATTAATAATAAAAATATTAGGAAATTAAAAACAGTTCGCAGAAAGTTCTTGAAATTTTCCCCTAAATTATATGCCAGGGACCTTCAGATTCAACTCTCTGGATTCAGTACCAGACCAAGCCAAAAATTTCAAAAGAGGAGGGAAAAAAAAAAAACACAGTAAAGTCACAAAATCATCTCTTCTGCTCATGAACTGGTGAGTCTTCAGGGGCAAATGGCTGAGTTCCTAAACAGGTCCTGCACATTAGCCAGCTAGCAAGACTGTGAAAGCTTCAGCTGCTGTCTGCACCTAAGCCACCAGGAGCACTGAATTTCCCTTTCATTTGAAATTCTGCCACAACCTCCACCCCAGAGGGCAGGCCTGACCCCAGCGGTTTGATGTCCCAAGCAGATGTGGAACACAGGAGCCTCCCCGGGGAGGCGATTCCAAATGAGCGTCTGCCTTTGGATCCTAGTCCCCAGACTATCTCTTTGCAACAGAACCTCGTCTGGAAACAAGACAATTATCTTTTCTAGCAGGGGCTGTGAGGGAAGAGGAAAGGCTGGAAAGGAGAAGGAGTTGGGGCTGGGAAACCAACCAAATGCGGTTCATTTTCAGGAAGATGCTAGGCTGGGTGTTTCAGAGTGGCTTACATGGGTTCACGATGCATTTTCTTTGAGGTTCCCCCACTCCGGATACGCCAGTGCCCTCTTTTCAGCCCGGGCCCTTGCATCACCACCAACCAGGGGAAGGAGCCGGGCCAGCGGTCACCGTTCTCTTGGATAAGCTTTACCGTAATCTTCATAAACCTCAATGCTCAAGGTGCAGAGGGAGATTGGAGGAAACTTGTTTTTCCGTTGGTTTCTCTGTGACTTCTGTGGCTAGTCATTCCTAGAACAGGAAGCTGGAGAAACTTAGGTGGGAAACACTCTTCTGACCAGCCGGGTTTCCTCACCCTTCTAGGGTACAACTGATTAGGAAAAGCTTCAGGGTTACATAAACTCCTTCCTCGGCTGGTTGGGGAGTGGGGGGTGGTTCTTACAAAAGGTAAATGGGTTGCTCACCCCTGAGAATTGCAATCCCCCCATCCCTGAAGCAGGGCAGGAACCTCTTGGCTGTGTTTCAGTATTGTTGCCAGCTTCATTTCAACACCCCACTGGACCAGTCAGGAAGGACATTCATTCATTCAGCAAGTATTAATTAAGTGCCCACCATTGCCGGGACCTGGGATCCGTCAATAACACATTAGAGAACTCTACCCTGGTGGGCTCATCTTCTAAGGAAAGGAAACAGAATGAACAATAGTAAAGAAGTAAATTAAAAGCATGTTGGAAGGTGAAAAGTTGAATCAATGGAAACAGAAAAAGTACAGAGCGGTGGAGGAGGGGAAATGAGAGGTGAAATTTTAAACAGGGTTCAGAGCTTGAAAAGATGACATCTGAGCAAAGCCTTGAAGAAGATAAATGGGGTCAGTTATGTGACCTCCTGAAGGAAAAGCAAAGGGCTAAGGTCTGAGTATTCCTAGTGTGTTCAAGGGACCACAAAAATGGTCCGAGTGGGAGGAATAGAGTGATCCAGGAGAAGAGTGGGAGATGATGTCTGAGAGATACAGGCCAGAGTAGGTAGGATTCTGCAGGTGAATGTAAGGATTTGGCCTTCTAGAATAAATAAAATGGTAACCATTGCTGTTCTAGGCAAAGGAGCGGCAGAATCAGACCATTCACCGTCGTGCTCACTCTGCAGTGAGAACAAACACAGGCAGGCTCTTCGGGTATCATTATATCCTCCTCTACTGGAAGCCCCTACAAGCTTCTGGGTCACACCAGATGACCTACACAGCCAGCCCATCTTGGGCTGGGAGGGCTGGGTGAGGTCAGGAAGCCCAACAGCCTACGTGCTTAACCACACAGTTTAAATCATCCAAGTGACCCATGAAGAATTACAAAGACAATTTTTTGCTTATTTCCCTGCAGAAGGACTTTGAGACCCTCCCCTTCCCTTTCTTCAATTTCCTAGTGACCAAAGAAACAGATTCCAAGGACTGCTAGCTGGATGCAATCCATACACTCAGAACACAGAGAGCTAAACTGCTTCTCTGTTCCCACGTTCCATTCATACTCAGGCTCTAACCTTCCAAGCTGATCACCCGTAATGCTGTACGGAATGCAATATTTTCTTTAAATCATGACATAGTGAGCACACATTATTTCAGTGATGTGGTAGACTGGGAGGACTCTATCAAGGCTATTAGTCAGTTCATTTTGAGTAGGGTTACCAGCTTCTTTAACAGGAAGATATACTGTTTGTTTCTCTGGAGGCATGAAACCAAGAAGAGAAAGACATTCTGAAAGGGAAAGCCACACTGAGGCCATGCCATCAGTTCAGTTTAGTCGCTCAGTCATGTCTGATTCTTTGCAACCCCATGGACTGCAGCACGCCAAGCTTCCCTGTCCATCACCATCTCCCGGAGCTTACTCAAACTCATGTCCATCGAGTTGGTGATGCCATCCAACCATCTCATCCTCTGTCATCCCCTTCTCCTCCTACCTTCAGTCTTTCCCAGCATCAGGGTCTTCTGCAATGAGTCAGTTTCTCGCATCAGGTGGCCAAAGTATTGGAGTTTCAGCTTCAACATCAGTCCTTCCAATGAATACCCAGGACTAATCTCCTTTAGGATGGACTGGTTGGATCTCCTTGCAGTCCAAGGGACTCTCAAGATGCATTTTGATATTTGGCAAAACTAATACAATTATGTAAAGTTTAAAAATACAATAAAATTAAAAAAAAAAAAAAGAGTCTTCTCCAATACCACAGTTCAAAAGCATCAATCCTTTGGTGCTCAGCTTTCTCTGTGATCCACCTCTCACATCCATATGTGACTGCTGGAGAAACCATACCTTTGACTGCTGCTGCTGCTGCTAAGTCGCTTCAGTCATGTCCTACTCTGTGCAACCCCATAGACGGCAGCCCACCAGGTTCTGCCATCCCTGGGACTCTCCACGCAAGACCCTGGAGTGGGTTGCCATTTCCTTCTCCTAGATGGACCTTTGTCAGCAAAGTAATGCCTCTGCTTTTTAACATGCTCTCTAGGTTGGTCATAACTTTTCTTCCAAGGAGCAAGCATCTTTTAATTTCATGGCTGCAGTCACCATCTGCAGTGATTTTGGAACCCAAAAAATAAAGTCTGTCACTGTTTCCATTGTTTTCCCATCTATTTACCATGAAGTAATGGGACCGGATGCCATGACCTTAGTTATTTTGAATGTTGACTTTTATACCAACTTTTTCATCAAGAGGCTCTTTAGTGGCCATGCCATGCTCACCCCCAAATCCCAACAAATAATAGCAAGAAGGTGAGGTTAAAAGTAATGCATGGAGATAAGCTAGGTAAGAATGGCTGACTATTGAATTTTGGATCAAGAAAGTTAGAGGGGCTTCACTGGTGGCTAGTGGTAAACAATTCACCTGCCAGTGCAGGAGACACAGGTTCGATCCCTGATCCAGAAGATCCCACATGCCGTGGAGCAACAAAGCCCAGGTGCCATGCTGTTGAGCCTGTGCTCTAGAGCCTGGAGCCACAGCTGCTGAGCTCACATGCCGCAGCTACTGCAGCCCGCGCTTCCGCGAGCCCACGCTCCACAATGGGAGAAGCCACCCCAACGAGAAGCCTGCACACTGCGACTCGAGAGCAGCTGCAGTGCACCACATCCAGAGAAAAGCCCACGCGACAGTGAACACTCGGCACAGCCACGAAGAAATAAAGTTTAGAAAATACAAAGTTAGAAATTGGCCAGTCCTGATGTCACAGGTTGACACCCAAATGATACATATGTTCTGTTTGAACTTTACAGCTTTAAAAAATGTTTACATTGTTGCAGGATATATCACACACAAAATTGTATTTCTTACTTCTCTTTAAAAATATGACTGACTAGCTACATGCTGGCAATACCAAGCCTACATTGCAAGGCAGCTAGAGCTTAATAGTGACTGCAGGAATCAGGCAGATGGTCCCCACTTTACCCCAAGTCCCATCTGATTTTTACTGATTTCTGACCCATTTCACTTATTAAAGATCTAAAGTTGTCACACCCTCAGCTCATCTATTATTTTTTATAGAAAATATAAGCCTAGAATGAGGGAGACAGTAGAGTTGTCAGTCATAAAATCAGAATCCTTGCTTTCCAGCCTCCCCCATCTGTGCAAGGGCTAAAAATAAAAACCTCAAGGAAGTCATTTTCCAAAGGCCCATCCTTCCTCCTCAAGCAACCTGGTGCTCCAGCCTCCATGACACTCTAGGGTCTGGTTCTTGGTTAGGTTTCAGAATTATTTTTAATTTGGCTTTGATTCTATTTCACTTGGTACCCACAGCAAGCTGCATTTGTGGCCAAAGGCTTGAACAAGCACACAGGGTTCAGGACCCCAGGCTTCACCAGAGTTCAGGTGGAAACGGTAAAACCACCAGGTTTCACTGGAAGCTGGTGGAAACCTCTTGTCCTGCTTGGTTAGTGGTGCTTAGACTTTGGACTGGAGTCAAACTGACAAGTCTGCCTGCCCCCTCCCTCACTGGGATTGTGGCCTGGCCTGACCTATCGCCAGTGGTGACTATGTTAGAAAATCCCGTCTTTGGGACACGACGGCATCACTGTCTCTACTCTTCCATTTGGTCCATGCCACCACCTACCCCTCTTTGGACTTGGAAAGGCCCAGGCGGTTCCATTTCTTGCCCCATCTCATGGTCTTCAGGAAAGACCTAGTACTGTGCCTGTCGCCTTGCCCCCTTTCCTGGGGGAGTTCTAGCATGAGGCTTTTCTATAATAGGTGAGGATAAAAGCTCTGTGCATCACAAGAAGGTGGCAGAGGGATTTGGGCAAACAGAATGCTTTCTTACTCATTCATTCACTCACTCATACAACCAATCAGTATGGAGTACCTTCTGGTCTGAGTGCTTAGAAGACCTAAATGTCACTGACATGCCTGCTCTATCCTCAGTGAGCTCACAAAACCCAATCCTGAGCTCACACTGTAACGCAGACGATGACTGAGGACCTCCCTGGAGCCTCAGTTTCCTCATTTGAAATAAAAGGACCCCATTGACTCACACACAGATGAACTTTTGAGAACAAATGAGACGAGTGGATGTTACATTCTCTACAAACCGCAAAGCACAACTTCAGCACCTGATTACTGACTCATATTTTACTTGTGCTCGAGGATTTGACCTTGTCGGCTTCCCAGTTGGCTCAGTGGCAAATCCACTTGCCAATTCAGGAGACACAGGTTCTATCCCTGGATTGTGAAGATGCCCTGGAGAAGGAAATGGCAGCCCACTCCAAAATTCTCACCTGGAAAATGCCATGGACGGAAGAGCTTGGAGGGCTACAGTCCATGGGGTTTCAAAGAGTCAGACACGACTGAGCATGCCAGCATGTGTACAATAAAGGATTTGAACACTGCGAGCCAGGCTTTTAACTAAATAAATACAGAAGGGAAGTCTCATCCTTACTATCAAAAGCTAACAAATGTAGAAAGAATGATGGAACTAGAAAACCATTTGGCAACAATTATAATAATCCTGCCAAGGCAGGAGATGCAAGAGACAAGCGTTCGATCTCTGGGTCAAGAAGATCCCCTGGAATAGGAACTGGAAACCCACTCCAGTATTCTTGCCTGGAGAATCCTATGGACAGAGGAGCCTGGCAGCTTACAGTCCATGGGGTCCCAGAAGAGTTGGACACGACTGAGCACACACACAATAATAATCCAGGCAGGCAAGAATTATGGATGCATTTTAAAACTAGTGGCTTAAGGTGTGAAGAGTAACAGAATGTTTATATATCAAGTATCTTCTGCCAGGATACTTACAATTAACGAGAAAGACAGTAAAAAATAACCTGGCAGACACAACCTGCATCATAGTCAACATCACCAGTAATGGGAGAAACTGACATCACATGCCTCCTGAGATAATACATGGAAAAAAGCGTCACTTCTATGATAGTTCAGCTGAAAATGCACAACCTGAATTTCATGAGGAGACACTGGAGAAACCCAGATTGAGGACCATTCTACAAAATACCTGATGTGCACTTTTCTAAACTGCCATCGTCGTAAAAGAGACTGAGGAGGCCTAAGGGACACAAAGCATGGTACAGGGTTTTCTTCTTCTGCATAAAATATCACTGAGATGACTGGTGAATCTGGATAAGGTTATAGGTAAGGTAATAGTTCTGTTTTAATGTTAATTTCCTAGTTTTGATGATCATGCTATGGTTATGTGAAAGAATGTGTTTGCTTTTAGAAAACATACACAGAGGTATTCAGGGACTAAGGGCATCATGTATAAAACTTACCTTCAAATAATTCAGTAAAAGAATTATCTATGATTGTACATATGTGTGTGTGTGCTCAGTCATGTCGACTCTTTGTGACCCCATGAACTGTAGCCTGCCAGGCTCCTCTGTCCATGGCATTTTCCAGTCAAGAAAACTAGAACAGGTTGCCATTTCCCACTCCGGGGGATCTTCCAACCAAGGGATCAAACTCGGGTCTCTTGCACCTCTGCATTGCAGGCAGATTCTTTACCACTGTGCCACCTGGGAAGCCCCATACATAATATGCACATATATAAATATATGTGTATAGAACAACTATGTATATGTGTATTTATGCATAGAGAGAGAAAAATTAACCAAAGCTGGTAGAATTATTAACACTGGGGAATTCTACAGACAGTTTGGGCTGCAGTTTCTGGAATCCCCAGACGCCAAATGTGTTTCACTCATTTTCATCTCTGTTGTCAGGGCTTCTGATATTCACGACAAGGTGGGCAATGATGCTAAATGGGACCCTTCCTTCAGTGATGGTTTCCCATAACTACACACCCACACACCAGAGCAGAGTCGTTAGGACTAGCTATCATTGCCGAGCCAGCTGGGGTCTTAAAAATTTATCTCCTGGAACCTACAGTCCAACATCATCTCTTCCATTCCTGATGGAAGGCAGGAGGCTATCTCTACTGCAATGCACCAGGCCAGCAGACATAGATCACACAGAAATCAGGTGGCAATTTAATCGCGGTGCTACTCCCACCATCTGTTTGTTGTGCTGGATTCTTTACATGCTACTTGGGCCAGCCGGTCAGCTCCTATACGTCCTGGAAAAACCACTGGTAAAAATCAACCTATGCCTGAACCCTTTGCATTTTGGGGAGTCATGAAATGGCCACTCCCAGAGAATGGGCAAAATGTAACCCCCCACCCCCATAGTGCCAAGGATTAAACAGGACTTTGACCGCTCCCTTTCACTTGGTTGAAACAATCTAAAGAAAGTGCAAGAGTGCCCCCTTCTGCCCAAAGGTGGAATCATTCTCATTAGCCCTTCACATATTTCTGTCTCAAGAGAACTTAAAATCATGCCTTTCACAGAGAAATGTGATTCCAGAGCTCACGTTTTCAAACACTATGCTAAGCTGTTGCTTAAATCAGCACTTATCATCTACAATAAGATCTCACCTTTATTACTTCATGTTATCCCTTCCATGACCTCCAGAGGCAAAGAGACCAGTGGTCATTACATCCCCTAACAAATGACTTGAAACCAACAGTGAGGTTAATTCATCCAAGGCCAAAAAGACTCTCCCCTCCGTGTCTCCATCTTTCAAATTCAGTGGCTGCAAAGAAGGGCTTCTACACTGGCCCAACAATACGGATGAGACTCTTTGATTCTGGGTCATCCTCGATGCAACGAAGACTCAGGAAGAGTAGGCAACTGACATTACAGGCTGTCCACAATGCCTTGTGTCATTAAAAACCAAAAGCACAAACTCGGTTAACTTCCCTGCTGGGATGTGATCTGCATAGCGTCATCCTCTTAGTTCCCTAAGATCCCACCGTTTCTCTCTCCCCTTCCTAAGTAAATAGCTGCCAGAATGGGAACATCCATCAAGTCTGAAGAGAATATTCAGTAGACCTAAGCGATGCTGAGCACAGATCCAGGTCTAGGTTATATGCACACCAAGGTACTGCATCTTGTCTAAAAATGCACGATAGAGCGTAGAAGGACATGCACCAAAATGTTAATAATGGTTTCCTCCAAGAAAAGTTCAGGGGTGGGAGAAGACAGCCTGAAGGGAACTTTAATCTTCCTTGTAATATTTTACTATATTATAAGAATGCATTTTATGTTAGATATGCCAGTGAACATGACATTTCTTCAAATTCAAGACATTTGTACTGAACGTCTCAAATGTCAACTCAGATACCTTTTGTACCACAGCTACTGTTACCCAACGCAACACTTCATAGCTCAATCCATTGGTAGGATTATAGGATGCTGTTTGCTGTTTAGTCACTAAGTTGCGTCCAACTCTTTTGCGACCCCACTGTAGCCCTCCAGGCTCCTCTGTCCATGGGATTTCTCAAGCAAGAATACTGGAGTGGGTTGTCATTTCCTTCTTCGGGGGATCTTCCTGACCTAGTGATCCAACCCGAGTCTCCTGCTTGGCAGGCAGATTCTTTACCACTGAGCCACCTGGGAAGCCCCAAATATCAGTGTTGGACCAGAAAATAACTCAAAAGTCCCTTCCAGTCCAGAGATTTCACTAAGTGTGCTAAGCATGTACCACAGGGCTGTGCAGGCCTGGTTCAAACTGGGTGGGAAAGACCTACACCCCAGCTGCCAACCCATTCACCCAATTTCACCTTAGGTGAAAGCGCATTAAAAAATGTGTGTGTGGCAGACATAGAGAATCTACTTAGGGACACGAAGTGTGGGGGGGGGGAGGGCAGAGGAAGGAGAGGGTGGGATATAGGGAGAGAGTAACAGGGAAATTCACATTACCATATGTGAAATCGACAGCCAACGGGACTTTGCTGCATGACTCAGGGAACTCAAACCAGGACTCTGCAACAATCTAGAGGGGTGGGAGGTGGGAGGGAGGTTCTCGAGGGAGGGGACATATGTGTACCTGTGGCTGATTCATGTTGATGTTTGGCAGAAAATAACAAAATTCTGTAAAGCAATTATCCTTCCAGTAAAAAATTAGAAAAAAGAAAAGTGTGTGTGGTTCTTTCCTGAGAGAGACATTCAAGTTGCTCAGGACAGAAGATGGGCTTTCATGGCTGACTAGACAAGCCAAGTGGGTCCTCAGTGAGTGCTGGCTGCTTCCTCCCTCTTCAGATGCAGTGATCCAGCAGTCTGGGATTGCCTACATGCAGCTGAAGATGACTAGGATCGTTGTTCCTTTAGCAGAAAGCCAAGAGGTTACGGTTCAGTGAGCTGGACTGCATAAAATGGGGTGCTCTAGGAGCCAGTACTCTACGGTAGGGAGAGGGTGGGAGCCTGCAGACCACCCCCACCCCAAGTTCAGAGGGCTCTTATCAGCCACAAGTGGAGGTTTGCTTAAACTTAATGATCCATCACGACTGTGTTCACCTTGAAAAATACTGAAGTCTGTTGTGGTGGTGGTCGTCCTCTTGAAAGTTTAACACAAACAGACCCAAGAGGGCCTGTTCATAGCTGACAATGGTGCCAGAATAAGAAATGTTTTGCTGAATAACTTAGACGGAGTGATTGATTACTCAGGCTAAAAAAAAAAAAATGAGAAATGGAAAATGCACTACACTTGGAAACGGAAGACCAGGGTTCGACACTTAGCTCTGTGACTCACTAGCGGTGTGACCTTGAACAGTCCAGTAGGCCTCTCGGAGACATATTTGTCGTCTATAAAGCAGGGATAATGCTAACATGTAATTAGTTAAAAGGTTGTCAGCATGAAACTAATAAAATAGTTCTCATGGGAGGGGAGTTTGGGGAGGAATGGATACAGGTATACGTATGGCTGAGTCCCTTTGCTGTCCACCTGAAACTATAAACATTGCTAATCAGCTATGAAGTTACTCAGTCGCGTCCGGCTCTTTGCAACCCCATGGACTGTAGCCTACCAGGCTCCTCAGTCCAGGGAATTTTCCAGGTAAGAGTACTGGAGTGGGTTACCATTTCCTTCTCCAGGGGATCTTCCCAACCCAGGGATTGAACCTAGGTCTCCCACATTGCAGGCAGACGCTTTACCATGTGAGCCACCAGGGAAGCCATCATCTATACTCCCATATAAAATAAAAAGTTTTTTTAAAAAAAAGGATCTTTCTACTCACAGACATAGAGAACAGAGTTTGGTTGCCAAGGGGCAGGTGGAAAAGGGGAAGAAAGGATTGGGAGTTTGGGAATAGCAGATGCAAACTGTTATGTACAGGATTGATAAACAAGGGCCTCCTGTATAGCACAGGAAACGATATTGAATATCCTGTGATAAACCATAATGGAGAATATGAGAGAGAATGTACACATATATATATGTACAACTGAATCACTTGCTGTACAGTGGAAACTAACAGCATTGTAAATCAACCATACTTTAATAAAGTTAAAAATAATTTTTCAATTAAATAGTTCTCATTAGCCTCAGATTACACATGAGAACACTGAGATGCAAAGGGTTAAGTGGATTACCAAGAGACACCCATCGAGGCAGTCACCAAGTCGAGTTTCAAACTCAGGTAAATCTGGCTGCTGCTGCTGCTAAGTCGCTTCAGTCGTGTCCAACTCTGTGCGACCCCATAGACGGCACCCCACCAGGCTCCCCCGTCCCTGGGATTCTCCAGGCAAGAACACTGGAGTGGGTTGCCCTTGCCTTCTCCAATGCATGAAAGTGAAAAGTGAAAGTGAAGTCGCTCAGTCGTGTCCAACTCTTCGCGACCCCATGGACTGCAGCCTACCAGGCTCCTCCATCCATGGGATTTTCCAGGCAAGAGTACTGGAGTGGGGTGCCGTTGCCTTCTCCGGTAAATCTGGCTACAACATCTCAGTTTCTTCTATGCCACCTGCCCTACTGCTGCCTGGGATCTGATACTGATTATCTGAACCCCATCCATGACTAGTCCCATCTTCCAGCGCTCAGCATATTATGGCACATATGGGTGCTTACTAATGTATTTGTTGAATCAACCAACCCAAGCTCAAAGCATGAGTGAGTTAAGAAACTGTCCGTTCACTTGCAAACACTGTTAAACAGTGACACGCGCCACACATGGGATATGGCTGTTTCATGACCATAAAGTCAAAAATATGTTTCTCCCAATTTGCTATGGGCGTTTCAAATATGAAAGCGTGCATGTGTGTGGTGCACCTGTCACGTATATGTGTGTGTCAAAAGGAGAGGGAATGGCATGAGAATAAGACGAAGACGAAAGCAGCTGCCCTTCTGTTAGCAGCCCCCTCAGTATGAGCTGGGTACCAGGCGCCTGTCTTTGGAAACCCTGAAAGCCCCCTGGCTACGACCACCCTCCACTCCTCAGCTGACAGCCCTTACTTTCCACTGCAGAGAGAACTGTCTTTGAGGAGCAATTCTACCTCCTTTCTCCATCAGCATTTGGTAGTCAGAAAAGGTCAGGTTTGAAATTAGATCCACCCTCTGCATTGCCAAGGTTCTGGCTCAACGGGAACCCTCGGAAAGCTTTGTGATCAAATAACCAGTGTCATCAGATAACCTTTCATTACACAAGAAAGGCCACCGGTGCCTGCCTCTGTCTTGCCACTCTGGAAGAAGGGGATCTGGGGAATGCGGGATTTCTAAGGCTGGCTCAGAAATGCAGCCTCCAAGACAATGCCCAGCTGCTTTTCCTACAGGTATTTTATGTTTTCTGTTTCTTCTTGGCTAGTTTTCAGCCTGACCAGGAAAGTTTAGTGAACTCCTAGGCAATTAGGAGCTGCAGGGGTCAGGTTCTTACTCCACGATTTCCCAGCTACGTGATTTGGATAAGTTCCTTGACCCCTCTGAGCCTCAACTTTCTCATCTACAGGATGGGAATGATGATACTTTGAGGCTGAAATGAATAGCACATGTGAGGCACAGAATGCAAATCAACTGGGAGGTTTCCTTAAGCTGCAATATTGCTAAGAAATAAAGGTACAGTTTTTCTACCTTTATAGGAAAAGATTGAATTTCATAGAAAACAAGTGGCTGTGAAATTATACTCCTCATTCAAGACCAAGACTCAGCATCACCTCCTCGGGACACTTTCTCTGAGCCCCTTCAGGCAGAGCTGAGCAGTTCTCCCCAAGCCCCTCCCAGCACTCCAATACCAGATAGATAATTTACAGGCAACCATTTGTCTACAATCCTCCAACCAGATCATGGTCCAAGAGCCAGGGTTGTGATGTCTCATGAATCCTTCTACCTCTGCCACTCTACACAGATCATTCAATTAAAAATGCTTATTGAAATCACTGACTTGAAATTTTAATAACCAACACGAGATGACCATTTAGTCACTAAACAATGCACTAAAGTTCAGTGCAAGGCAGGATTCTTATGCCCTCTTTTAAATGAGGGCACTGAGGCTCAGGCAGGAGGGGTGACTCTCCTAAGACTAGAGAGCTGGTGACAGAGCTCAGACTTGATCTGGGGTTATCCAGCTGCACCCCACAGGCCTGCAAGCCTTGTAACTGTCCGGCCTCAAGATCAAAGAAAGACCGAGAGACAGTGCCAGAGACATCGACGTTCTTTGGACAGGGGAAGTCTTACAGGTCTCAAGCAAAAGACCCCGGAGCAACTCTCCACCACACACAGCAGACGGCAGGCAGAAGAGCTCTCGCTACACAGGTGAGAAGCCAGCTACCATTTATAGAGGGTCTTGACATCAGGTTGGCTCCTCAGTTACCAGGGAAACCCCCAGCTGGGGTAGGGGGCAAACACACAGACAGTTCCTGATTAACCCCTATAATTAAGATGATCGGAGAGTCATATGACTGAAGCAGGGCCTGGTCAAGCAGGGGATATACAGAGAGCAAGAAAAGAGCCATCTTGAATAGTCTGATCATACAGGGATCTTTTGGCCTCAAACCAGTGTTGCCCCAAGAGACCCAACTACGGAGCCCGTGTGTCATGACTACTGAAGCCTGCACGCTCTGGGGGCCATGAGCCACAACTTCTGAGCCCACGTGCTGCAGCTACTGAAGCCCGTGCGCCTGGAGCCTGTGCTCTGCAATGCAAAGCCACCGCAGTGAGAAGCCCGCGCACCACAGTGAAGAGTGACCCCACTCGCCGCAGCTAGAGAAAGCCCGCATGCAGCGACGAAGACCCAGAGCAACCAAAAATAAGTAATTTCTTTTTTAAGTGTTGCTTCTTGCGCCAAATATCTTCTTCCAGAGAGGGTTTCCCAGTTAAATTTGAATTTCAAATAAACAACAATTTTTTAGCGTGAGTATATCCCTTGCAGTATTTAGGACATGCACCTACTAAAAAAAAGCATTTATCTGAAATTTGAATCTAACTGGGCATCCTGTACTTCTTCATGAATTTGGCAGCCCCACTCCCAGACTCCAACGTGGATCAAACTCATCAATCCACAGTCATCTGGCTGACGTGACAACTTTTGTGAAAGTGATGAAGTCAGGGGAGGAAGAACAGCGTGACGCTAAGTGGGGAGCTTCTGACCACAGGCACCTGAGGAAGAGGCATCGAGAAAGGTGTGTTGAGTGGGAACAGAGAGAGGGAAAGAAGGCTTTGTAGTCAGAGCCAGAATCCCGTTGAGACTCTGCCCCTGTTCACCCGGAGATGCATAAAGCTGCAATAATAATTTGATGACCTCATAGAATCTACACAATGATCAAGTGAAATAACGAATGTACTTTTAGTATTAAGGCCTGGGCCGTAGCACTAAAAGTAGGGGAACATAGCAAACTCCCCAAAGTAGCTTCAGTTATTATTATTTTTGAGGGAGTGAGAAGGGGCATTTATCAAATGTATTGCCTATATCCAGCACCAAAATGAGAATTATACATATATTATCTCATGCGAACCTCATAACAATCGCCCAGAGTAATTACGGATATTAACCGCCATATACTAAGGTTCAGAAAATCTGACACCTGCCCAAGGCCCACAGATGTTAAGCAGTGGAGACAAGACTTGAAGCCAGGTCTGCTTATGCTTAAAGTCACTCTTTCTCCACTGTACCAACTGCCTGGAAGCATCCTTTGGGGGGTCTCTGTGTATGGATCACCTGTTCAGGGATGACACTCACCAGGATTCAAGCCATTCCTTCCCAGAACAGCCTTCTGACCCCTGACCAAGGGAGGGTGCGTAGGAGCAGAAAGAACCACTACAACATTGTAAAGCAATTAGCCTCCAATTAAAATTAATTAATTTAAAAAAAACAAGAAAAGAAAAAAGTCCAGTCATGGAGCATGGAGATAAAGCACAGGGGGGTTCAACCCCATGGGACAGTCCCCCTTTCTTAGTCCTCGAAGTGACCAGCCCGTGTGAGCAAGGCTGCTCTTTCAGGGCTGACACCCAGTCCAGGCACCTTGAGCCCCCTCTTCCGCTCCATCCCCCTCGGCCCAGAGCCAGGGGTGGGCTGTGGAAAGACACGAGGGTGGACAAGTCTGAATGGAGCCCCCCCACCTCCAATGGTCACACCCCCCAGCCCCAATTCAGTTAAAGATTGCAGGAAGTGGTTTGTCCGTTTAGAAGTCCTCTCCAGCTCGGGGGCCTTTCTGAGAAATGAACTTGCAGTTCTCTAAAGATAGATTGCGCAAAACAGGAGGGGGCAGCCCCCAAGGACCCTCCAACAGCAACCCTCCCAGGACGTCCAGAGACTCTTCAAGCACCTCGTGTTCCCTGCCCGCCCCCCGCCCCCACCGCCACCAGCAGCTGCTGGCCTGGGATGGACTAGTCAACGCCCCGCTCTGTGGTGTGCGCTCTTGTGCAAGGCTCAGGTTTCGTGTCTCCAGTGAACAAACTCTGTTCTGAAGAGCTGAAGGAGGGGGTCGGGGGACGGGAACATAAAAACCAGGGGGAGGGGAGTTGAAGCTGGTGGGGGCGGGGTTTTCAGCTGTTCCTGTCATTTCTTTTCCATGGGCTCTTAACTGTAATTTCAAACTGCATCTGGGTTTTCTGAAACTATGTGATGTGACGTGAGGTTCACAGAGAGTTTAGGCCTCTCTCCAGACTGCTGTTCTTTCATGCCTAGGAGAACAGGTGGCGGGATCTTGGAGACAGGAGTGATGGGAAGGAACCGGGGGGTGGTCCCTTGATGGAGGTGCAAGTAAGCAAGCCAACCAGCAACTGGCTCGGGCATCGGTGGAGAGTGAGGACCCAGAGCCAACGCCACTCAGAAACTGACATTTCCCAGCAATCTGTTAGGGCTGGCCTTCGGTGGAACAAATCCGCTTTCTACTTCGGACGATGAGTTTTTAAGCAAATGTTTTTGGAGAAAGGATGGAACACAAGCAAAAAAGGCTAACATAGGCTTGAGGCTTCCATATGCCATCGACTCCTATCTCCAATTACCACTCTGACCAGAATGACTCCTCCACTTATGCAGCCCTCAATGTTTATTTCAGTTTGTTTGCGAAGCGTCTTTCGAGTAGTGGCAATGCAGAGGCAATTCAGACAAGATGAACTTACGGTCTAGTGAAAGAGAAAAAAAAAACATATACAGACAAAGAGAAGACTGCAGTTCCATGTAATTGCATGAGTACTGCAAAGCATGGGTTTCCAGAAGAGAGAGTGAGGGTGGAGAACATCTGGGAAGCCTTCCTGGAGGAGACGGCAGTTGGGCTAGGTTTTGAATTCACCGGGCAGACAAATTAGGTAAAACCAATTCTGACAGGAACAAATAGCACATGCAAAGGCGCAGAGACGTAAAACTGCCTGGAGTGATGGATGAGGGTCTGCAGTTGTGCAGGAGGAAAGGACGTTGGGCACAAGGAACCAAGACACCCAGAGCATTTGGCCCTGGGACACGGTAGGCCAGGGTCTTCTCTGAACTCCACCCAATGCACAGTGGGCTTTGAGCCAACTGGGAACCTATAAAAGCAGGCACAGTGGGGCTGGGAATCCCAGTCAGAATCCCCCCAGCTAGACAGGAGGTCATCACTTCACCCCACTGGTTCCCGATTCCCCAGGAGAGACTTGCTGCGAGAGATTTCCACCGTGGGCCCGTCCCAAAGCCTGATGCCACATTACTACCTGGAGCCTCAGGACAAGTTGCAAAACCAAGGTGCCTCGTTTCCCTGGGGTGTCTGCTCACCTCCCCAGGCACAGCCTTATCAGTGGAATCTTCTGTGTTCTCTGCCCCCCAGTTTGCAATGCCAGAGTCTCTGTTGCCCCATCCAGCACTCGGTTCTCCTTCACACATTCCCCATGCCTTATTTTTTTCCCTTTCCATTCTTCCTCTTCCACCTCTTTAATTTAAATCTGATTCAGAAGTATTTTTGTAAGCTGCCAGCCCTCCTCCTAACGCATCAGGAGGGTCACCCACCATCCCATTCCCACACATTCCCACAACCTGGCAAAACCCCAAACCCAAATTCAGTTGCTTTCTTAATTGACTTAAGTGGATCTCCTATTGGGGTGACTGAGCAGAGCAGAGAAAATCACTAAGCTCTGTAGCAACACCACATCTCCACCATCGTACTTCAGACATGTTTCGTCAACACCTGAATCTTTCTGAGAATTGAGATCACCAGTCAACTTCTTTTCTTCCCAGTTCAGCAGGCTCTGCCACTGACTTTCCTTTCAATATTTCTATCCGATTCTCAAATTCCCTGGTAGTGCAGTGGTAAATAATCACCTGCCAAGGCAGGAGACACAGGAAATGTGGGTTCCATCCCTGGGTTGGGAAGATCCCCTGGAGAAGGAAATGGCAACCCACTCCCGTATTCTTGCCTGGAGAATCCCATGGTCAGAGGAGATTGGCAAGCTACAGTCCATGGGGTCACAAAGAGTCAGACACAACCACAGATGCGTCCAATCCTCACCATCCTAGCACATAACCTGGCTTCCTAACCCAACAAAGAATTGAAGGCACTGGGTATCCATGACAGAAACCCATGACTGCCCTTTCCCAAAAGTAATTATTTGTATTCTTATATCTTCTCCTTGGCTTCTCTGATAGCTCAATTGGTAAAGAGTCCGCCTGCAATGCAGGAGTCCCCAGTTTGATTCCTTGATGGGGAAGATCCCCTGGAGAAGGGATTGGGTACCCACTCCAGTATTCTTGCACTTCCCTTGTGGCTCAGCTGGTAAAGAATCCACCTGCAATGCAGGAGATACCAGTTCGATTCCTGGATTGGGAAGAACCCCTGGAGGAGGGAAAGGCTACCCACTCCAGTGTTCTGGCCTGGAGAATTCCATGGACTGTATAGTCCCTGGGGACACAAAGAGTCGGACACGGCTGAGTGACTTTCACTTTCACTTCACTTTCATCTTCGCCTGCCTTCATCATCAAGTGTATTCATTTCCCACTGCTGCTGGGAAAACTACCACAAACATAGTGGTTTAAAATGACACGAATGTAGTCTCATGCAGTTTCAGAGGTCAGAAGACCAAAATGAGTTTTACAGGGCTAAAATCCAGATATCAGCAGAGCTATTTCCCTCTGGAGAATCCAAGAAAGCATCCCTTGACTCTTCTGGCTTCCAGTGGCCACCAGCCTTTGTTGGTTTATGACCACATCACCCAGTCTCTGCCTTGCTATTGTGTTAGTCGCTAAGTCATGTCCAACTCTTTTGCAACCCACCAGGCTCCCCTGTCCATGGGATTTCCCAGGCAAGAATACTGGAAGGGATTGCCATTTCCTTCTCCATGGGATCTTTCTGAGCCAGGGATCAAACCCACATCTCCTGCAGTGGCAGATGGATTCTTTTCCACTGAGCCACCTGGGAAGTCCCAGGCTCCACCTATGTGGATACAATTACCCTCACTTCTTCTATAGTTAAATCTCCCTCAGCCTCCTCCTTAAAAGGATACTTGTGAATATATTTAAGGTCCACCCTAAACGTCCAAGATAACCCCCACATTTTCAGATCCACTTAACCACATCTGCAAATTTCCTTTTGTCATAGAAGGTAACACCCACAGGGTCTGGACATGGGGACTAGACACTTGTGGGCCATTACTCAGCCTGGCACAGAATAGTGGGGGCTGCCTCTGCATGGCCACCCCTCAACCTGCCCTCCCTCTGCTGTTTCTCCCCTTCTCTCTGGCTCCTACCTTTCCTTTTGCAGGTCCTGCATTCTCTATGTGGAGAAGGCAATGGCACCCCACTCCAGTACTCTTGCTTGGAAAACCCCATGGACGGAGGAGCCTGGTAGGCTGCAGTGCATGGGGTCGAGAAGAGTCGGACACGACTGAGTAACTTCACTTTCACTTTTCACTTTCATGCATTGGAGAAGGCAAGGGCAACCCACTCCAGTGTTCTTGCCTGGAGAATCCCAGGGACGGGGGAGCCTGGTGGGCTGCCGTCTATGGGGTCACACAGAGTTGGACACGACTGAAACAACTTAGCAGCAGCAGCAGCAGCATTCTCTATGGGCTCTCCCCGCGAGTCTAGAAAGAGAATCAAGTGCCTTCCATACTAAAATGTAAGCACTCTGGATCTAACACTTACAACTGCTACTCTGTTCCTACTCTACTTTTCTTCTAGAAAGTTCTAGAAGGAGTGTTATTTACCTGTGGGTCCTACTTCTCACCTCCCATTCACTAGCCAGGCTACTACCATCTCCCTCTCCCCTACCACTCCCCTGGAACTGTTCCTCGAAAGGTCTCCCGTGACCACAGTATTGCCAGAACAATGAACACGTTTCAGTCCTATTCTCACTGGACTCTCTGATGCATTCGACCATGGATTTCTTACAGCGCTTCAGAAATTCTCTTTCCCTTACATGATACTGATACAGGGCAGGACTCTGTGGGACTCCTGGGCACAAAAGGCTTTCTGTGTCCCCTACTTCTTAATTACAGGAAATAGGCTTCATTCAGCCTCCATGAGGTTCCCTAAGTTCCCATGAGCAGGTTCAAACAGTTGCTAATTAGGGAAGGGAGGGGATACAGAGACAAAGGAGGAAGAGTCAAATATATATATATATAATAGTGCAGCCGTGGGGCAGGATCCAAGCTCCCCATCAAGGGATATGCATGCTGTGCTTATCACTCAGTTGTGTCAGCTCTTCACAACTCCATGGACTGTAGCCCACCAGGCTCCTCTGTCCATGGGGATTCTCCAGCAAGAATACTGGAGTGGGTAGTCTTTCCCTTCTCCAGGGGATCTTCCCAACCCAGGGATCGAACCCAGGTCTCTTACTTTTCAAGTGGATTCTTTACCATCTGAACCACCAGGGATACACATAACAAATTTTTTAGCTGTTTGCCCATACTGAAACCCCTACCAGGTGGAAGAAGTTAGCAATGATGTGCTGCCCACTAGCATGTAGGCCCCAGACAGGTTGGAACCAGAAGATTAATAATGTTGACTCCTGCTTAGCTCACCACCAACCAGTCAGAAGAATGGCCACCCTCTTTGAACCATTACTATAAAACTCCTCACTACCCTCTCCAGGTTGGGACACAGTTTTGAGGGCATTAGCCCTCAGTAGCCCTCTTTGCCTGGCAAAGCAATAAAGCTATTCTACTTCATCTGAAATTCTGTCTCCAAGATTTACTTCAGTGTCAGGGCACAGAAGCTGGACTCAGCTTCACTCCTCATTTCCATATTATTATTTATGGCCTTCTCCTCTTTCTACTTTTTGAATACCAGAATTAAATCCTTGGCATACTTTCCTCTCTCCATAGGCACTCTGCTTGGGTTACAGAATCCCCTCTCGTCATTTTAAGAACCATCTCTATGTTGATGTCTTCTAAGTCTGCATTTCCAGCACCAGCATCTCACTGATGTTCTATAGTCAGCTCTCCACTTGACACCTCCAGCTTGATACACCACAGGCCTGTCCAGGTCATTACACTTGTCCATCCTCCTACGTTTCTAATCTCAGACTAAGTCATAATCACCTACCAAGACCTCACTTACCTTCTCTCAGTTACCAAATCTTAATTATTTCACTACTCTATGTGTTTGTTCTCCTTTAATCTACTGACCTACTGACCTAGTTCAGGACATCCTACAAAAGCCCCAGAGCTGAGTGTAAACCACCCCTTCTCACCTCTGTTCACCACGGATCCAACCTCTGCACAGCCTTAAGAGGTTATTTGGCTACGCCAGGTCTGAGTTGCAGCATGTAGGATCTATTTCCCTAACCAGGGATTGAACCCCAGCCCCCTGCATTGGAAGCATGGAGTCTTAGCCACTGGACCACCAGGGAAGTCCCTCCATGTTTAACTTCTTGAGGAATCTTCAAACTTTTTCACAGTCGCTGAAAAAGTACCATTTTTTCACAGTACCGTTTTACATTCCCATCAACTGTGTGTGAAGACTCAGATTTCTTCACATTCTCACCAACATTCGTTTTCCTTGTTGTTGTTCCCGCTGTCATCATTGTCGGTGTTGCTGTTACAGGCCTCCTAGTGCATGTGAAGCGATCCTTCATTGTGGTTTTCATTTCCTTAACGACTGACAACATTGAACATCTCTTCATGTGCTTTTGGCCATTTGTATAGATTCTTTGATGTTTATTCAAGCCCTTCGCTTATCTTTTTTTAATATGAATGTATTCTTTTTCAAAAAAAAAGCTTTTTATTTTGTATTTGGGTATAGTCAATTAACAATATTGCAATTATTTCACATGAACACCTCACTTACTTTTTAATGGGTTCTTTATCTTGGTATTTTAGTAATGGGGGGCTTTTTGATCACACACTTAATCTATTTATTATCAGTTCAGTTCAGCCACTCAGTCATGTCCGACTCTTTGTGACCCCAAGGACTGCAGGGCGCCAGGCTTCCCTGTCCATCATCAACTTCCAGAATTTACTCAAACTCATATCCATTGGGTCAGTGATGCCATCCAACCATCTCATCCTCTATCGCCCCCTTCTCCTCCTGCCTTCAATCTTTCCCAGCATCAGGGGCTTTTCCAATGAGTCAGTTCTTTGCATCAGATGGCCAAAGTATTGGAGTTTCAGCTTCAGCATCAGTCCTTCCAGTGAATATTCAGGACTAATTTCCTTTAGGATGCACTGGTTGGATCTCCTTGCAGTCCAAGGGATTCTCAAGAGTCTTCTCCAACACCACAGTTCAAAACCATCAATTCTTCAGCACTCAGCTTTCTTTATAATCCAACTCTCACATCCATACATGACTATTGGAAAAACCATAGCTTTGACTAGATGGACCTTTGTAGGCAAAGTAATGTCTCTGCTTTTTAATATGCTGTCTAGGTTGGTCATAACTTTTCTTCCAAGGAGTAAGCATCTTTTCATTTCATGGATATTTATTATAGGTCTGTTCAGTTTGTCTATTTCTTCTGGAGTCAGTTTTGGTCCTTGTTTATAGAGCTCTGCAATCCCCCAATATATCTCCTAATTGCACAGTGAAGGGGGCTGCCAGAGCCTGGATTTCAGGAGCTTTATGAGAGCATCTTTACTTCTTCTTCACCCTTCATAGAGATTATGAAAGATCTTTGTTTTCTAAAAGAACAACAGCCACTTGGGAAATAGGTACCATGTTTTAAGACCAAGCACTTAGAGGGAACCTGGGCCCCTTCACTCGCATTCCTCTCAACCTCTAAACCTGCAACCACTTAAAGTCAATTACAGATAAATGAACCAACAGACAATTACAGGACCGTGGGATGAATGACATGCAGGATGGAGAATAGGGTGCTCTGGGGCAGAGGGAAAAGGTGCCGAAGCAGATGCTCAACTTTTTGTAAGTGGCTTCTCCTCTCTTGCCCAAGGTGACCCACCTGTCGAACACGAAAATATACTTTTAGCCAGAAAAAAAAAAAAAAAGTACATCTTGTTCTGTTTCTAATCTTCTACTACCTTCCCAGAAGTGTGTGACATGATCAAAAATGGTGATACTGCAACTTGGAGATGAGATGACAGGAAAAAGTGCTGGAACCAAGAACCTGGGGAGATATGATATCTGGGTTAGATGATTGAGACAGAAGAGAAAGAAAGAGACTTGGAGAATGTAGCCAAGAGAAGAGATTTTATAGAGAAGAGCATGGACTCAGAGAAGAATTTTATCAGGTAATTTTGAATGATGTACAATGTAACCTAACCTTCCTTTCTCCATATCCCCAATGAAATAGTCAACTAAAAATTAAAAACTTGATAAGGATGGAGTTTATTTGGGGGTGGGACAGAGTGAAGAAGGGTGCTAATTCCTGCTTAAGTGGTGCAGACACACGAGTAGAAGCAAGGATGAGAAAAGAAATGGCACCAATAGACCTGATCACATCCAGGTAACGGACATGTGAAGGGAGGAGCCACTCTGGTTAGACCAGTCCTCAACAAGAGGTGTGCAGTGCAGCCTCAGCACGATGCTCCTCCCAAAGCTCAGGGCAAGAGACCAGGAAGGATGCCAAGAAAGGAGGAAGGACTTAGAAGAGCAGCCTGTGAACTTCCTAGAGAATGGATGAGTTTCATGTGTCTCTGTAACTTCTACACTTAACAAAGTATCTGGTTCATCTCCTGGGCTCAGAGAGCTTCTAGTGAGCAAATGAATGAATGAATGAAGAAATATAAAAACCAGTGGCCTACCTGTCCACTTGTTCTAGAGTGATTTCTTGGAAATGGATAGCAGCCCATATTTCTCAGAGCAGCAGTTGGTATGTCTCCCTTACCTCTCTGGTTTCAGAAAGCTTGCCCTTCCTAACTATCTAAAATTGGATTTTGCATTTGCTATACACATGGGTGGAAGAAGCACAACCTGGAATCAAGATTGCCGGGAGAAATATCAGTAACCTCAGATATGGAGATGACACCACCCTTATGGCAGAAAGTGAAGAACTAAAGAGCCTCTTGAACGTGAAAGAGGAGAGTGAAAAAGTTGGCTTAAAGCTCAACATTCAGAAAACTAAGATCATGGCATCCAGTCCCATCACTTCATGGCAAATAGATGGGAAAACAGTGGCTGACTTTATTTTGGGGGGCTCCAAAATCATTTTAGTTGGTGACTGCAGCCATGAAATTAAAAGACATTTACTTCTTGGAAGGAAAGTTATAACCAACCTAGACAACATATTAAAAAGCTGAGACATTACTTTGTCAACAAAGATTCATCTAGTCAAGGCTATGGTTTTTCCAGTGGTCATGTATGGATGGATATGAGAGTTGAACTATAAAGAAAGCTGAGTGCAGAAGAATTGATGCTTTTGAACTGTGGTGTTGGAGAAGACTCTTGAGAGTCCCTTGGACTGCAAGGAGGTCCAACCAGGCCATCCTAAACCAGATCAGTCCTGGGTGTTCATTGGAAAGACTGATGTTGAAGCTGAAACTCCAACACTTTGGCCACCTGATGCGAAGGGCTGACTCATTTGAAAAGACCCTGATTCTGGGAAAGATTGAGGGCAGGAGGAGGAGGGGACAACAGAGGATGAGATGGTTGGATGGCATCACTGACTCAATGGACATGAGTTTGGGTGGACTCTGGGAGTTGGTGATGGACAGGGAGGCCTGGTGTGCTGCAGTTCATGGGGTCACAAAGAGTCAGACACGACTGAACTGAACTGAATACACATGGGGAATAGGTGTACAGGCTTACTGACCAACTAACTTAAACGCCTAAAAATCAGAAGAGTTTTATTGGGGACTTCCCTGGTAGTTCAGTGGTTAAGAATCTGCCTTGCAATACAGGGGATGGGGGTTCAGTCCCTGGTCCAGGAACTAATCCAACATGCAGCAGAGCAATTAAGCCTGTGCACCACAAACACGGAGCCTCCACTCTGGACAATCTGGAGCCCAAGTGCCACAACTAAAGAGTCCATGATCTATAAAAAAGGACCCTGCATGCTGTAACTGAGACCCAACACAGCCAAATAAATAATTTTTTAAAAAAAGAAAGGTTTTATTGTCCCACAGGCTCAGACAGGTAACTAAAAACCTGAATTCTACCTTAGACAGCTTTCTTTCCTCTGGACTAGATAATGCCCCCACACAATTTCAAACCTGATTCCTGAAATGTACTGTGAACTCAACCATATCTGCCATTGGCCATGAGACCTGAGATAGGTCACTTCTCCTCACTATGTTCTGTTGTCTGAAGCAATGTCTTCCATCAGTTCTGGTAGTCCACGAACCTGAGATTTGACTGGGTTCTTCCTGTTGACAAAAGTACAGAATCCAATCTATGGTCTGAAGACTCCAGCTCCAAGTACAGAAGCCATCTTTGGACCCATAAAATCACTTTACTGCCATAATTTCATACACTGATATTCGGAAGAACAAGTTTCTGTTTGGAAAAGTCTGTTCATTGCCAACCATAAACTTTGAAAGCAGATAAAGAAGATAATCTACACGAACTAAAGGTTACTTTGAGTCAAGCACTCTGTGTAGTGTACCCATGATTTCATTTAATCCTTCCTCACAGTCCTGCAAGGTCAGCCTGATTGTTCCTGTTTTACAAATTGCAGAAACTGAGGCTGTCAGCAGGCAAAAATTGCATTCAAAGTCATACAGGTTACAAGTGAAAGTCAGGTTCAAGCCAAGTCCCCCGACACCAAGGTGACATTCTTGCTACTACAACAGGAATAAAATAAAACTAAGGCTTTGCAGAATGTAATTAGCAATTAGATCAACAGCATCCTGTGGGGACCCAGTCAGTCAGTCGGTTCAGTTGCTCAGTCATGTCTGACCCCATGGACTGCAGCCCACCAGGCCTCCCCGTCCATCACCAACTCCCAGAGCTTGCTCAAACTCATGTCCATCGAGACAGTGATGCCATCCAACCATCTCATCCTCTGTTGTCCCCTTCTCCTCCTGCCTTCAATCTTGCCCAGCATCAGGGTCTTTTCCAATGAGTCAGTTCTTCACATCAGGTGGCCATATTGGAGCTTCAGCTTCAGCATCAGTCCTTCCAATGAATATTTAGGACTGATTTCCTTTAGGATGGACTGGTTTGATTTCCTTGCAATCCAAAGACTTTTAAGAGTCTTCTCCAACACCACAGTTCAAAAGCATCAGTTCTTCAGTGATCAGCTTTCTTTATGGTCCCACTCTCAAATCCATACAGGACTACTGGAAAAACCATAGATTTGACTAGACAGACCTTTGTCAGCAAAGTAATACCTCTGCTTTTTAAATTGGTATCTAGTTTGGTCATAGCTTTTCTTCCAAGGAGCACGTGTCTTTTAATTTCATGGCTGCAGTCACTATCTGCAATGATCCTGGAGCCCAAGAAAATAAAGTCAGCCACTGTTTCCACTGTTTCCCCATCTATTTGTCATGAAGTGATGGGACTGGATGTCATGATCTTAGGTTTTTGAATGTTGAATTTCAAGCCAGCTTTTTCACCCTGGGGACCCAAGATGTATCCAATTGTTCTTTCAGCCTCACCCAGTTCTGCAAGATGACAATTTATCTCCTTTCACTTGACCACAGAAATAGAAAAATAAACATTTCCTCACATCTGTATTAGGAGCTGATGATAAGTGGTTATGCAACTAATAACACATAGATTTTGCCTCCCATATCTCAACCTATCTCATAGTTTGGTTAGATTAAGAGATCATTCAGAAACATTTTTGAAAAGTATACATTAAAAAACTCCAGTGTTCCCATTAACAATCAAAAATCTGTTAATAACTTAAGAACAAATTAGGAAATTTCCTACTGGTCCAGTGGCTAACACTGTGCTCCCAGTGCAGAAGGGCCAGGGTTCAACTCCTGGTCAGCGAACTAGATCCCGCATGTCATAACTAAAAAGATTGTGCATGCTGCAATGCAAATTGAAGACCCCATGTGTTGCAACTAAGACCCAGCACCACCAAGTAAATAAATATTAAAAATAAACACTTTTATTAAAAAAGAATAAATTAATACTTTGTGTTTTCCTGCTACATTCCAAGAGTTTCTAGATTAAATCTTCATTGCAGAAGTACTACCAGCAATTCTAAGCTCATTTGTCTTGAAACTTGATGACGATCAGGAAAAAAAAAAAAACCAATAAAGGAAAATCTCGAAGAATCAAAACCCCTGACCTGGGTACATGATTCTGTGGTTTACAAAGTCCCATCAGGCCTCTTATCTCATTTGAGTCTCTCCCAACACTTTATGAGGTAAAATGGTCAGGAATTCATGATCCCTGATACACTTTCATTCAGTCCAATATATTAATTGAGAGCCTGTTGTATGCCAGGTTCTCTGTTAAAGACAATGACCTAAATACACATAATTCCTGCCCCATGGAGCTCCTGGTCTAGTCATCATACAGACATTACACAAACTGATACATGAATGAGAGCCTGGAAATTATGAAATTCACTCACTGGCAAAAGCTAGCAATAGCTAGTAAGTACTGAAGCCAAAGCTCAAATCCCCAGTCTTCTTTCATCAAGATTTCCGATTTTATTTATGGGGTCATTTAACCTATCAGAGTCTCCATCTTCTCATCTGTAAAATGGGATGATGATGGTACCTAGCTTATCTGGTCACCACCAGGGTGAAAAGAGATAACGTACAAATACAGTGTGCTGCTGCTGCTGCTGCTAAGTCGCTTCAGTCGTGTCCAACCCTGTGCAACCCCATAGACGGCAGCCCACCAGGCTCCGCCGTCCCTGGGATTCTCCAGGCAAGAGCACTGGAGTGTGTTGCCATTTCCTTCTCCAACCCATAAAAGTGAAAAGCAAAAGTGAAGTCGCTCAGTCGTGTCCGACTCTTAGCAACCCCAGAACTGCAGCCTACCAGGCTCCTCCCTCCATGGGATTTTCCAGGCAAGAGTACTGGAGAGGGGTGCCACTGCCTTCTCCAAAATAGTGTGAGTGGGCACTTACTCTGGAGCACACAGGAAGTGCTCCCTTCTTCTGCCCCTACTTTCCTCCTTTCTTTCCAAGTTCATCTTTGATGAGAAGGCTTCTCTGCCTACCTTATCCCTCATCTACTGGGCTATCTACTCTGAACCATAATAGATTGTGCCCTCTATTTCACTCCTATAAGAGTCTTAAAATTAGTTATTTTATTGTTTTCTTCTCTTTCTAATTATAAAAGCAATACACACTCGTTGCAGAAAAATATGTAATAATACTGATAAGGCCAAAAAAAAAGGAAGACAAAAGTGAAGTAATTGCCTTAAACTCAGAGATAACCACTCTGGGTATATGTATTTTATGCATGTACTTCCAGATCTTTCTCTAAGCATATTTTCATTAAAAATTTTATAGCCATTTTATAATATGCTTTCTCCACTAAGTGCTATATCATAAACATCTTTCTATTCAAATAAATATGCTTTTGCATTATTTATATCAGTCCATTGCATAGATGGAATCTATTCTATTGCATGGATGCATTTTCTTAATCAGTCTCATATATTTGCATATTTATGTTGTTTACAACCAGTGTTGCGATGAATATCAATCCTCACAGCTATTTTTTTTTGTTTGCTTTTTTGCACGTTCTGAATATTTCCTTAGTACCCACTCATCCCTTTTAACACAAAGCCTTGTTCTGATCATAAGTTCCATTAAGTTGGCATGTATCTATGTCTTGAAAAGCTTAAAATCTTTCTCAAGGTCTGCAATCAGTCTTTAACATTTGAAATTTCTCATTAAGCTTAGCCTGAAGAGCCTGTCTATCCCATAGTGTTTCTTTGAGGGTCCAGGACTGTGCTGTTCCCTATGGGAGCCATTAGCACGTGTGTGACTATCTAAATTTTCAAAAATTAAAGTTAGATTAAAAACATAGTCACTCGGCCACACTTGACACATTTCCAACACTCAAGAGCCACATGTAACGGGGCCTGCCATATTGGATGGTAGACAGAGAACATCTCAGAAATCCTTCATCACAGGAAGTTTACTGGATAGCCCTGGTCTCGTGGAATATGGTGACGAAAATTTGCTTTAAAACAAAACAAAACAAAACAAAAAAGATTGAAGCAGTTACGTTTGTTCTCCCATCCAACTCTCCTCAAGGCAGCCCTCAAGAAAATCCAAGACATAGATCCAAACATCTGTTATCTCTCTTCTGTCATAACTCTTTGGTTGGACTCCCCTGGCCTCAGGATAAAGCCTGTGGTGTTCCTAACAACTCTCTCATCTGCCCTCTCCCCCTTCTCCACCCCCCAAACTGAATGACTGGCATTTTCCAGAACATTCCATGCCCTCTCACACACCTGTGCTGAAGCCAATCATGACCTCTGCTTGGAAGAGCTTCCCTTTCTTGTATCTATGCTTCTATCTAGCTAAATTTCACTCGTCCTTTAGGACTTGGTTTAAGCTTAGGCTTCCCCTGCCAAGTCTTTTCAGATAAAGAAGCTAGAAAAGGCCTCAGGCAGGAGTTTTAGCACTGTGGTCACAAAATCACACATTCTTGTAAAGTTGGTAAAAAGAAGATATTTTCTCTGAATCAGTTAGGAAACACTTCCCTCCTATTATTCTTTCTAGCATGTCAATCACATTGCCAAGGCTGCCAACCTTTGCAGAATAGCTTTGGGGAGTGTCGCTTAATCTGCAAAACGGAAAGACATTTTGTATCAAGCAAGTCAGAAAGGAAAGACTCCTGATGCGAATACATGTAAAGGTGGCTTCTGTCATCTTTACACATTAAATTATGGGAAGTTCAGATAAAAAAATGGAATATGGAAGTACTACTCAGCCATAAAAAAGAACAAAACATGCCTTTTGTAGCAACATGGATGCAACTAGAGACTATAATACTAAGGGAAGTAAGTCAGAAAGAGAAATAGCATACGATATCACCTATACATGGAATCTAAAATATGACACAAATGAGTCTATCTACAAAACAGAAACACACTCACAGACATTGGGATCAGACCTGTGGTGGCCAAGGGCAGGGGGGAAATGAGAGGGATGGGCCAGCTGGGAAGAGGTGTTCTCCCCTGGGAAGAGGTGAATAATAATATTACAGGCTGGTTGTAATGATTAATAAGTGAATTTAGGCCAAGCATTAAACACAGAACCATCTGGCCCAGGAAACAGAGTTAGCTAATACTATAACAATTTCATAGGAGTGCCATTTAATAATCTGTAAACCAGAGAATTCAATTTCAGTATTAAAAAAATAACATGAGTATGAAAAAAGAAAATTGTTGCTTCCAAGAAAACTTTGTTGAATTCTTTATGAAAATTTGATAAAGTCATGATTTTTAAAAATTTTTGTTGAATTAATTATGGACTAACCAACCATAACATTTAGAGAAGGCAATGGCACCCCACTCCAATACTCTTGCCTGGAAAATCCCATGGATGTAGGAGCCTGGTAGGCTGCAGTCCATGGGGTCTCTAAGAGTCGGGCAGGACTGAGCGACTTCACTTTCACTTTTCACTTTCATGCATTGGAGAAGGAAATGGCAACCCACTCCAGTGTTCTTGCCTGGAGAATCCCAGGGACGGGGGAGCCTGGTGTGCTGCCGTCTCTGGGGTCGCACAGAGTCGGACACGACTGAAGTGAATTAGTAGCAGCAGCAGCAACCAACCATAGCATTAGGCAGGGAAAACACCGTAAAAAGTTTGAGGTCTGAAATAAAATTACTTTGAAAGTTTCTTTAAGCTCTTCATCTACTTTAAAAAAAAAAATAGAAGTAGAAACTGGGGTGATGTTGGGTGTCTATTTTCTTTCTTTGCAAGAAAGATAAAAACCAATTCACAAATGGGTGATTGAATATACAGACATAAGTTTTAAGTAAAAACAAACAAAAAGTTTTAATTATATATGTATTTTTTAAAATAATTCCCTTCCTTTAAAATCTTTTTTGATTAACTGATCAAATATAGGTCCGGCTCAGGTTAAAGACAGGACTTCTAAAATAGATACTCAAACTATTTAATGACTAAATGGACAGCGATGCATAAGTGAATGATGAAATAAATGGCTAAATAAAGTGGCCATTTCTCTTAGTAATTGACCTGTTTTACATATACACTGCTAATCAGGGTAAAAACGCTTGTCCTTTTGTTACTAGCCTGATGGCTTGTTAGACCTTAGAAGCAAACAAATGTGGGACAGCTTCTTGGGGTTTTCTCTTTCAAGTTCCCTAAAGCTCTTCTTTTCTCTACCATCATTTCTCCATTTTTTTCACCTGCTTGGATGGATGAAAGAATCTTAGTGAAATAAGAAGCTCAATGAGGTGAAAACCCTCATAAACACTCCCATTAAGGAGTTTACTGAAGGGGCTTGCATCCTTGTCACTTAGATGGCCATATTTTATTCCTCCCAAGGAAACTGGACACTCTTAATCCAAAAAGAACGCAATGAGAATCAAAGAGAAAAAGGAGGGTCAGGTTGCAATCCTTTCATTTTCCAAAGAGGATTCATGGGGGAGGGATAGGAAGAAATTTATAACTAGTTATTCTAGAGCCTTCTGAGCACAGAAGTTAAATCATTCTAACTTCTGCCTGACTTGCTCGACCTCAACCTGATGAATAAAGCAAGATTCGGTGTGAAAGGGGAAATCTGGGAGAAATGGAAAATAAAAGAACAGAAGAATAAATAATGAATTTAGAGTATACCTTTACATGTAACATGTAGATAGACTGCACAAAAGGATGCTTTCTCTGCTGGATGATGCAATGCAAAGAAGGAAAAGAATCTGGGGTGTGGAAGTGGACAGATTCAAATCCTGCCTAGGTCATTGAGTGACCCTGTCACCCTAAGGCAGGTTATTTAGCCTCTTTGAGACTTGGTTTCTTCATCTGCTAAATGAAGACAGTAACACCTATTGGCCAAAAAATGTGTGGATTATGTAAAAAAAAAAAACACAAAATACTAAATATAAAATTATGTGGCACAGTGCCTATCTCAAAATAAGTCTGATTTATGGATTTAAAGTAAGGGGTTTTACAAACTTAGAGCTACCAAAGAGGGGAAGGGAGGGAGGGATAAATTAGGAGGTTGGGATTAACAGATATACACTGCTGCTGCTGCTACTGCTAAGTTGCTTCAGTTGTGTCCGACTCTGTGCGACCCCATAGACAGCAGCCCACTAGGCTCCTCTGTCCCTGGGATTCTCCAGGCAAGAATACTGGAGTGTGTTGCCATTTCCTTCTCCAATGCATGAAAGTGAAAAGTGAAAGTGAAGTCGCTCAGTCCTGCCCGACTCTTAGCGACCCCATGGACTGCAGCCTACCAGGCTCTCCGTCCATGGGATTTTCCAGGCAAGAGTACTGAAGTGGGGTGCCATTGCCTTCTCCAAGATATACACTATTGTATGTAAAATAGATAAACAACAAGGACCTCCTGTATAGCTCAGGGAACTCTACTCAAAACTCATAATAGGGACTTCCCTGGTGTCCTTAGCCACTGGCTAAGTCAAGCGCTCCCAATGCAGGGGACCTGGGTTCTATCCCTGGTCAGGAAACTAGATTCCAAACATTGCGACTAAACAGATCCTTCACGAGGCACCTAAAAGATCTAAGATCCCACATGCCGCAACTAATATTTGGAGCAGCCAAATAAATAAAAATATTTTTAAAGGGGGGCGGGGCGGGGACTAGCTAGATAAAAGCAGGGGTGGAGACAAAAGGGCACCCACAGAGATGAATGGCTACAGTCTCAGGGGATAGAAGCCCGGATTAGAACAGAAACACCCACTGAAGCAACCGAGCCTCCGTTTTTGAGAAGCATAAACAGCAGCAAGAACCGCAGCGGTTCAGCCAAGCCAAGAAGGGAGCCAGATCTGAAACGGAGCACCCCCGCCGCCCCCCCCAACCCCATCTTCTCCACCACCAGGACAAAGGGCCAGTTTGAATGTGTGCCTCGCTATTTTAAGAAGCAAAGATTTTCATTTGGCAAGCGCTCTTCACACAACACAAACCCCTCTTTCCTCTGACATAAATTCTTCCTTTAAGGAGAGAAAGAAGAAAGCCTCCATCGTCAGAGTCCGTGGGTCCCAACAATGGGCCGAGTGCGGCTGCCAGCGCTCCTGAAGGGGGCCTGTGTGCCCGGGCGGCTGCCCTCCTTATCTTTTATCTCCTGCCCACGCCAGAGCTCCTGTTTGTCCAGGGTGTTTTGCCGACTTCTCTCCTTCGGCGGCTCGGACAGAATTTGCCGGCTGCCGGCTGATGGGAAACAACCATCTTCTTGTGCCTCGGCCGTCCTGTCTTCTCTCCAGGCCACGGGGGAGAAAACGTGTCTTTGTGGCCTCCCTTCAATAGCTTTCTGCATCCAAACGCCTCGTGGGCTCTGGCAGGAGCAGCCCGCAAGGCTCTGAATAGACGGTGTTGTGTGCTCCTCTTTGCAAAGCTGGCCTCTGATCCAAAAAGGCCTCCGCCGCCCAGCCCTGGTAGTCCCGGGCAGATGCCACAGCCCATGGAGAATCATCATTGCTCGTCTGTGTAGGGTGCATTCAAGCCCGTCTACAAAACGCTTTCAGAGCTGCTGGCTCGTGGGATGGACATTCACCGTGGATCTGCTCTGCGCCTAGCACAGCCCTCGCCATCTACTCTCTCCTGAAGCCTGTGATTCGGCTCCACTATGGGTACCATTCTAGGCTCATCACTTCATAGTTGAGGAAACCAAGTCTCAAAAAGGGTAAGGTGACTAAACAGTTACAAAGATCCAGCCAGGGGTACCAATTGCTTCAGGGATGCTTCAGATCAGATCAGTCGCTCAGTCGTGTCTGACTCTTTGCGACCCCATGAATCGCAGCACGCCAGGCCTCCCTGTCCATCACCAACTCCCAGAGTTCACTGAGACTCACGTCCATCGAGTCAGTGATGCCATCCAGCCATCCCATCCTCTGTCTTCCCCTTCTCCTCCTGCCCCCAATCCCTCCCAGCATCAGAGTCTTTTCCAGTGAGTCAACTCTTTACATGAGGTGGCCAAAGTACTGGAGTTTCAGCTTTAGCATCAGTCCTTCCAAAGAAATCCCCAGGGCTGATCTCCTTTGGGCCCCCTAAAAAGCATCTTATTCTCTGCTAAGCAATGAAGAGGGGATATAACACCCACCAGCCTAGTTGCTGGGTACCCTTTCTGCCCATGTATAAGCCAAAAAGGGGAAGTAACTGATTTTCCTTTCCTTCACTCCATATTCCTCCCTCCCACTCTACAAAGCCCCCTTGAAATAAAGAACGGAGCCTCTCACCAGGCTGACAGGTCAAAGTAGCCTTCTTAACTCTTATATTCTGAACCTACGCATCTCTGATATGTCTGGTTTGACCTTTGCTGTACAAGGTAAGGTGGCCTGGGGTGTTCCTTCGGCTTGAGTAGCAAAGCTCAAAAGATTCAACTCTGGGGCTCACCTGGTGGCTCAGAGGTAAAGAATCTGCCTGCCCATGAAGGAGACACGGGTTCAATCCCTATTCCAGGAAGATCCAACGTGCTACAGAGAGACTAAGCCCAAGAGCCACAACTCCTGAGCCCATGAGCAGCAACTATGAAGCCCGGGTGCCCTAGAGCCTGATGCTCCGCAAGAGAAGCCGCACAATGAGAAGCCTGCATACCACAAATAGAGAGGAGCCTTTGCTTGCCACAACTAGAGAAAAGCCCATGCAGCAACGAAAACCCAGTACAGCCACGAGAAAATGAATAACTAAGTTAAATTACTTTTTAAAAAAAGACTCAACTCTGGAACTGTGAGCTAAGTGACCTTCAGCAAGTCACTTCTCTGGATCTCATTTTTCCCTCTGGTAAAATGGGAGTGCTGATGCTACCTCCACAGGGTGTTGTAAGGGTTAAATAAAAGGAGAAAATGAATGTGGGAGGGCGAAACAATAATACCAGTTATTCTGTGGCCGTGGCAGCTGTATAAATACCGGTTCTAGGGTAGCAGCAGTGGTAGGAACAAGAACCTTACTACAGCCCTGGAGGCCTGAATACCAACTTCAGCCTTTCACTTTGCTCAGTCATACAAGCAACGTTTCATGTGCGCTCACCAGGAACAGTACCTTATTCCATAAAGTCTCAAAGCTTCCTCGTCTGTAAAAGGACTGGTGGTGGCCAACTGGGAGACAAAGGGATGGGCGAGTTGGTGTCTCTACCAGTTAGTATGGAATTTGCAATCTGCTGACCAGTGGGACAGACTGATGTCATAGATGGGTTTTATTTGGCACCTAGTTTTTTTTTCAAGTGAGACTGAATTTTAAAATTGGAAATTTTGACCACATTGAGCCTCTATTTGTACAAAGGAGCACTCAGGTAGAACTGATAAAGCCTCCTTGTTCCTTACACAGAGCAAGCAGGTGCCAGTCCATCACAGTCCCCACCACTCCCTATTGCCTTATCAAAACTCAGTGTCATTTCCACTTGCTTTTGCAATTACATTATTGTTGTCCTTGTAGTAAATATCTGGTCCACATGTATCAGAGTAACACTAGCTGCTGTAATTAACAAAATTCCAAATATCCATGGCTTAATGCAATAAGTTTATTTCATGTTCTTGTAATGGTCTGTGATGGTGGCTTTCCTCTAGATGGTAATTTAAGGACCCAAGTTCCTTCCATCTTGTAACTGTGCCGCTCCCTCAAGTTTTGCTATCTGGCCTTCAGTCAAAAAATGGAGAGAGAGTAGAAAAACCCTATCTGCTTTTTACAAGCCCAGGCACAAAATGGGGACATATGTAATTTCCCCACATACTTCATTGGTCAGAACTAGTCACATCCCCACCACCACCCCAGATGCTAGATGGATGGGGACATATAACTTCCAACTGGAAAACCATCTCTGACATAACTCGAATACAGAAGAGGGAGAACTTTCTTTTTGTGGCCATAAATCTCTGCCACATTTTAGCTCTAGGAAAGGGAGGGGTAAATAAAACACGGACTAAACGCTATAGGATTTTTCTTACATTCACTTCTGCAAGCCCAGAAACAGATCAGATTCTGATCCCATTGTCTGGGTCTGAGCCTGAAATTCTGCATGTATAACAAGTTCCCAGGTGATGTCATGATGTTGATCTGTGGACCAAAATACATGCTCGATACATGTCTGCTAGAAGAATGCGTGAAATTTCACTAAGAACCTCAGCTGTATATATCGTAGACAAGCTTGGTCACTCGGTTTTGTCCTGATCTTTGTGACTCTATGGACTGTAGCCCACCAGGTTCCTTTGTTCTTGGGATTTCCCAAGCTAGAAGTGGAAAGCCATCTCCCACTCTCTGGAGGGGGTAGCCATCTCCTCCTCCAAGGAATCTTCCCAACCCAAGGATTGAACCTGCATCGCCTGTGTTTCTTTCACTGGCACGTGGATTCTTTACAACTGAGCCACCTAGGAAGTCCTGCTATATATTCCAGGATATGTGGTGAATGAAATGAACACACTCTTAGTATTTCTTATGTATCCACCATGGTGAAACCTGAACCACAGTGTGGCAAGAACACTCTGGCCTCAAGGGGCTTTATATCTAGTTGGGGTGATGAGATGTAGGTCAAAGGAAAACGAGGGGAGAACAATCAAGGGTCAACTTGGCATGCTGCCCATTCAGGGACTCTGGGGAAGGGAAAATGGGAGGGAATTAATTGCTCTTTTACATGCAGAATCAGCTATATGTTTGCAATGGTACCAACCAAAAACCTCTTGTGCTACAGGCTGTATTTAATCCTAACCCCTAGTATCTTAGAGTGTAACTGTATTTAGATGTGGGATCTTTAAAAAGGTGAAGTGAAAGCGTTAGTCACTCAGTCATGTCTGACTCTTTGTGATCCCATGGACTGTAGTCTGCCTGACTCCTCTGTCCATGGGATTCTTCAGGCAAGAATACTGAAGTGGGTTGCCATTCCCTTCTCCAGGGGATCTTCCCAACTCAGGGATTAAACCCAGGTCTCCTCTATTACAGGCAGATTCTTTACCTTCTGAGCCACCAGGGAAGCCAGGGAATTTTACCGTCTGAGCCACTAAGGAAGCTTTTGATTAAAAAGGTAATCAAGCTGAAACAAGGCAATTAGGGTAGCCCATAATCCATTATGACTGGGGTCCTTATAAGAGTTTAGGGAGACTTTCCTAATGGTTCAGTGTCCAAGACGCCACACTCCCAATGCAGGAAGTCTGGGTTCAATCCCTGGTCATGGAACTAGATCCCACGTGCCACAACTAAAGATCCCACTTGCCGCAACTAAGACCCAGCACAGCCAAATAATAAACAAAAATTTTTTTTTTAAATAAAAGAGTTTAGGCCACAGACATACACAGAAGTGAAACCATGGGAGGACAGGAGGGGAACACGACCATCTTTAAGCCAAGGAGAGGAGCCTCAGAAGAAACCAATGCTGCTGAATCTTGATCTTGAAAATCTATCTCCAGAACTGTGGAGAAGCCATTTTTTGTTTTCTTAGCCACACAGCCTATGGTACCTTGTTACAGCAGCCCTGGCAAAGTAATACACAGTGTCTACTTAACTTCTCTGCTACTCAGGGTCCTTGACTCTCAATGCAGGAAAAGGAGGTGGGAGGTAGATGCTCGTGGAACATCTCTGGTGTGATGTGTTAGGCAACTCCTCTTATCTTGTACCATCCTCATCACAACCATGTAAGATAAACAGCTAAATTTCCCCCTTTTTGTAGACAGAGGAAAGTGAGGTTCTTCATCAGAGAGATGAAGAACTTTTCCTCTTTTGCAGAGAGAAGTCAAGGAAGCCAGGTTTACAACCATCTCCATTTACTATAGACCTTAAGCTCCCTAGGCTACACCATGTTGCTTCTCTCAATGTCAGCCCATGGACCTGCTGAGAACAATCAAACTGTAGACTGCGCGTCAGAGCCCTGGAAAGTATTTTTAAGTATTCCATCTGAGAAGCATTAGAATTACTAAAACAAACCTGATGCCATTTCTGAACAAGCGAATGGAAGAAAATACTGGGGCTCCGGCCTCAGTACCCACACTTCTATCCTTTTAACACTAAACAGCCTACGACGATAGCAAATTCTACTCATGTTCCTACTCTTTCCACTCAAGTTGGCTCTGTGAGTTGTTGGTTTTACCAAAATTGAGTGAAAGTGTTCAATACAATATTGGATTCATTGGGGAGAAAAAAAGGAACAGAAAAACCCCGGTGCTTCAATGCCAGGAGCTTACAAAGACATATAAACCATGAGGAATTCCAAGGACTTACTCAGAAGCCGCTCTGCAAATGCACTTCTTGAACAAAGGGCCAGTGTTCCTTTCAGGGAAGAGGGCAGGACTGGTTTCCGGCATTTTTTCTTTAAGTCATTAGGACCATGCCAACAAGCAAACATATACTTCTCCTGGGAGAAAGAATCTCATTCAACACGGCTTACAAGAGTCTGATTATTGGGGAGGGGGTGCTTCATGGCACGTGCCTCACCAGCCGGCCCTCGAATGTACAGATCTGCTTAAAGGGCTTTATTGATGGAGGCCGCAGACAGATCAGGGCTTGTGGAGAAAACTGACATCCCAGGAATACTGGCGGGTCAACTCCATCCTGACAAACACACAGTTCCGCCAGGAAGCACTGAGCAGTCTGCCTCATTCCTCAGGAAATGTGCTTCCTAAACATGTAAAAATATAGAAGTAATAAACTCAAGTCTGACAGGTGTGCCATTTCCTTCACAATGACAGTTCAAGGGTTTGGGGGCATCTGGGATGATACAAAATGGAACGACAGAAAGTGAAATGATAATTGAATTCTTAGCCAAATGCAAATTTCAGTTTTCAATGGACTGAAAGTATTATGTGGTAGCTCTGAGAACACACCAGCATTGGATTAAGACAGACCATAGTTCAAGCCCCAGCTCTCCTGCCTACTCCTGGGTTGGCCAAAAGGTTCATTTGGGTTTTCTGTAACAGCTTATGGAAAAACCCAGATGAACTTCTTGGCCAAACCAATAGTTATATGACCTTTGGTTATACCTTAACTTCTCTAAGCTTTAGTATCTTTATGTCTAAAGGATGATGAGATCCTCTTAGCATCTATGGAAAGATGAAATTAGATTACATAGCATGTTCAGACGGCTCCTATTAGATTACATAGCACGTTCAGATGGCTCCTAGCATAAGGAGCCGTCTCCTTATAACTCCTTTATAAACTCTTAAAATCAGTGGCCAATTCTTTCTTTCCTCCAAGGAACTGGTTTCAAACACACAGCATGTTTAAAGTATACCCGAGACTACAGATGCAGAAAACAAACGGATGGTGACCAGGCCCTAAAGGGAGGGATAAGGCGGGAGACAGACTGACATATACTCACTACTGTGTATGAAACAGATACTGAATCCGGGCCTGTTGTAGAGTAGAGGGGACTCTATTTACTCAATGCTCTGTAATGGCCTATGTGGGAGAAGAATCTAAAACACGGCGGCTATGTATAACTGATTTGCTTTGCTGTATAGCAGAAACTGACACAACACTGTCAATCAACTATACTCCAATAAAAAAAGGTTTTTTTAAGAAAAAAAAAATAGTAAAGTACACCTAAGATTAAAGCAATACTAGTAGTGCTAGTTAGTGAAGGAGTAGGTTGTTCTACGCAGTTAGTACGGGTAGGTTTTCTACTCATTCACACGTTCGGCTCTATGTTCATCCAGCCAAGCAACATTCATTGAGCACCCACGCTGGGCTGTACCAACCTGCTGGAATGAGGAGGCCACAGGGATGAATAAGGCAGTCTCTGGGAGCTCAGACTCTGCAGGAGGTGTCAGACATGTAAGAACACACCATACAACAGGCAGAAGAAAGCAGAGTTGTCGTGGAAGAGCAAGTACTATGCAAAGAGAAATCTGACAAATTCTACCTGCAGGCCAGACACACACATGCACACATGTGTGCACACACGCACACACACACACACACACACAAAACATATCACTGTAGACCGGAAGCTTTATGAAGATAAGGGCTTTGCTTTCTGGTTGGTGTGCTGATACTGAGAACATTTCCTAACACTCAAGCAGGTACTCTTAAAAAAAAAAAAAAAAAGGTTGTGGAATAAGTGAATTGATAACTTGATAACTATCTTAATCCATTTTGAGTAGAAGGCTCTAGATGTGGAAAATTGCAGTTATCTTCTTATCTAGAATAGAGGATGCAAGAGTAGGTATGGGGAATTATTATTTTTTAATTAATTTTATTGCAATACAGTTGCTCTATAATATTGTGTTTATTTCTGCTGTACAGCAAAATGAATTGGCCACACATATACCCTCTCCCTTTTGGACTTGCCTCCCATTCAGGTCACTACAGCACATGAAGTAGAGTTCCCTGGGCCACACAGTTCATTAGGAATAGAGTGTTTTGGTGGGAACCTCCAGATGCAGGGTTCATCAGGTATCTCCATCAGGGAGCGGTGGTACTTAAGACATAGGCCTGGGCTGGAGGTACAGATCTGGGGTCACTTAAAGATGGGGATTGAAGCCAAGAGAGGCAATCACCCAGAAAGGAAAGGAAAGGAAAGGAAATACTGAGAGCCAGTACAGGAGTCACAAGACCACAGTTTCTAGGAGGAGTCTGAGAAGACCTCTCAGGAGAGACAGCTCCATCATTGGTGAGTCGAGAGTACAAACGAGGAGCAAAATGTTCATCAACCACTTGTCAGGAAACACCCGTGGGAAAGGCAGCCTGGGGTGGAGGCGCGGGCGGGGGATCAGGGAGAGCGTATGCCCCCTGGCTCCCCAGCCCTGGTGGAAAATGTTATCTTCATGTGACCACACACTCCCACGGACCCTTCTCCCACCCCAGCCCTTCCTCAGCTATTTGTGTTGAGGCTGTGGTTTTCCTTTCTGACCCTTCTTATTGAAACTCTGGAAGAAAAAGGGGAAGAAAGCCAAGATGTCACAGAGGGGCTGGGGTTGGGAGGGGGGTGGTCTTCACCCTAGGGGGGTCTCTGGGGAGGCAGCATGAGGCCATAGGAAGACCATAGATGCTTCAGCCTCTCGCCTCCTACTCACATCAGCAGTTCTGTATCTTTTCTGAGCCTCTGCTTCTGCATCAAACGGAAACACACCCACATTTCACACTGTTCTCTAGACAATGCAATAAAATTACAAATGAGCTTCCTTTCCTTTGGTCAAGTCTAATAACTGCTCCAGGTCTCCATTCTTTTAGAAGATAGAATTAAACTAAGTGCTACCTGTCTTGGTTGTACTGAGGATTCAGCTGAAAGCTGTTTTATAATATAGGTATCTCTATTTCCTTGCCTGCTCCTCCTGTTGGAGGAGATAGTCATGAGCTAAAGAGTTGGGATGCTAGAACTCACATGTACCTGAAAGATTTTTAAATAAACATACAAATAAGTGGCGGATAGGAGGATGGATGGAGGGGTCTGAGTTAATACTTACAGATACAGAATCCTACAAATTCAAGATGTTTCAGCCTCTGAATGTTCTCCTGAGAAACTAGGGGTCACAGAAATCATCTCCAGGGTCCGAGGACTATGAGAAAAAAGACTTTCTCCCTATTTTGTGTACCAGCAAATTAGCCATTCTTCATCAGGTTTTGTTTAGAAATGGTGGCACAGCCTGAGAAAATTGGGTTCAACTTGCCATGGAGAATTTTGGTCATGGAGTTGTATAAACATAGCTCTTTATTAATCTAAATTACTGGCCTTCAGGGTGAGTTTATTTTATTTGCACACATGATCTTCAGTCCTGGGAACCCTGAAGGACAAGTGTGTTCCAGAGAGAGCAAGCCTCTTGTGAACCACTTAGCAATGGGCGCTCAGGAGGTGCTACATAAACAAAATGTAACGAATTGTTGCCCCTGTCAAAAATGAACAATTCATAACGTGCCCTTGAACGAAACCAACTGGTCCTCTTGTCAAACACTCTGTGCTTTGATGTCCATTTCACTGGTTAGGAAAAAAAAGAAAATAACAGTCCTTTTTAATAATTTTTTTCAGTGTAAAAAGGGAGAATAAGCTATCAGCTACCAGACACAAACACCCTTCCTAGCGGAGAAAGAACTTTGGGTTTCTGAATTAGACTTCTTTAACTGAGAAAAACTTACATAATGTAGTTAAAGTATCCTTTACCAGTGTTGTAAAAACAAGCTAAATAAAACAACAACAATATTCTTAAGTGACCAATGGGTGCAGTGGAACCAACAACGGTAGTAATTACTCACATTTCTCTCTTAACAATGCACCAGGTACTGCGCATTCAGACAGTACAGATGCAGTTATTACGCAACATAGTCTATGTCACAAACCTATAGGGTTCATGCTATTATTCCCATTTCACAGCAGAGAAAACTGAGGCAGAAAGAGATTAAGTGACTTCTCCAACATCACACAGATAATTATGTAGTGGAAACAATTTTCAAACTCCAGACTGAGGGATTGTTCTTGAATCACTATTCTATAAAGAATACTAGACTGCTGCTGCTGCTGCTGCTGCTAAGTCACTTCAGTCAGGTCTGACTCTATGCGACCCCATAGACAGCAACCCACCAGGCTCCCCGTCTCTAGGATTCTCCAGGCAAGAACACTGGAGTGGGTTGCCATTTCCTTCTCCAATGCATGAAAGGGAAAAATTAAAGTGAAGTCGCTCAGTCATGTCCGACTCTTCACGACCCCATGGACTGCAGCCCACCAGGCTCCTCTGTCCATGGGATTTTCCAGGCAAGAGTACTGGAGTGGGGTGCCATTGCCTTCTAGGAATGATGAAATATGCTTTTAGTCCACTTTCTGTCATTAGCTCCCCATCTGCTCTGAGACAATTCACAAAGAGTCCACAGTTTGCCTATCTATAAAACAAAAAGTTTCCATGAGATGATTTCAGCATTAGTTGGGGTTCTCTGGTTGCTTGTCACTGAAATTCACTTTAGCTAATTTAAGTCAAAGTAAGAGGAGGAAGAAGAGGAGAAGAAGAAGGAAGAAGAAAAATGAGGATGAATTCATTCTAAGATGTTTAGGCAGCTCACAGAATGGACAAAAGGCTAGAGACTGGATAGCCAGACTTAGAAACAGAACTTACATCAAGACAGGAATCAGCGTGGCATTTGGGGTCTCATTGAAAAGATAAGTAAACTGTCTAAATCAAGTGCCACCAAAAGCAACTGAGCCCTCAAAATGTCTCCATTCTTATGTCATTCCTTAAGATTTAAAGTGTCCATAGATGATACATTGTTCTTGCTTGAGTCAGGTGACCACCCCTTGCCAGGGAGAGCAGGACAGCTGATTTACAACTCCACAATACTACACACCAGTGAGACTGGGTTTCCGAGAAAATCTTGATGAAAGGGGATGGGCTGTTTTTAATCCACTATTCCATGGAAAGTCACTTGCAAGACAACTGCATAGATTAAATGAGAGGTATATAAAGTCGGAAAACTGGGCCCAGTTTTCAGTTACAGTGCCATAGGTATTGGGACACTCTGTTACAGGAAGGTTGAGGCAGCAGCGACTCTCCCTGCCTTTTTCCCACTATTGTTGTCATTCTCAACATAGAAGTGGTAGGATTCTCTGAAGCCCCCAAAACTGGGTCAGGGGATTTATATCAGCAAGTCACTGGTAGTCCATCAAATCCACTTCAAGTTTAGTGGAGTGCTCATGTCTCTCAGAGATACTGACCACACTCATTTGAGTCCTTTGATGTGATTCCTCCTATGAGGGGTAGTAGAGAGAATGAACGAGAAGGTAAACCATGTGGATGATAAGAGATGATATGCGTCTAAAGCAGATGAAAGGTACTAGGAGTGGAGAAGACAAAGCACATTCAATGGACGCTTTAAAGACTGATTTGACAGGACGCAAAGACCTGGCAAATGAAAGGGAAATAGTAAGGATGCTCTTGAGGTTTCTGGGATAGATGACTGAGTGGAGGGAAAAACACTTACTGCAGAAATACTGGAGCACTGATCATTTACATGAGAAGGTAATGGACACAGCATTTTTGGACACACTGAATATGAAGTCCTTGTGCACATTTCTAGGAGAGAGGTCTAGAAATCAGTTGCATACAAGAATCTAAAGCCCAGTGTGGAGTCTGAGAATGGTATTTGGCAATTATTCACAGCAGCATTAGTTGGAGGCATAGGTCTGCTTAATCAAGAAAGAGTTCATAAGTTAAGAATGAGTGAAAGGGGGTGGAGGGGAACAGGAACTGATGGTAGGTCCATGAAGCAGAAAGGGAAGTGGGAAAGAAGCCTACAAGGAGATTGGAAAGGAAAAATCAAGGAGGGAGGAAGAAAATAAAGGGAGGGGACATCAATGTCCAAGACTAGGAGAGAGCCCATTAGCAATAAGATCTAAAACTCAGAACACAAGAATACAAGTTAAAAGTCAAGGTTGAATATTGCTTTCACAAGGGTCCTTGTGGGAGGGCAGAGAACTACATAATCTACTATATAATCAGAGAGCTGATGGACCTAAAAAGAATAAGATTGACCACATGGCAAGAGGAGGCTGGAGGGTGAGTAAGGCCAGACCATGAGCCGTGATAAGGAGTTTGGACTTTATACTTAAGGCAAAGGAAAGCCACTGGGAGTTTTCAGCAAGATGATGACATGATCAGAGTGAGTGTAGAACGAACTGCTGGGTAAAGATTCTTAGAAGGTCAAGAGTGGATACAGTGAAACCAGTTAGGAAACTCTTGCATAAATGTTGGATGATTAAAGTGGGTAGCAGGCCAAGACATGCGCTCTAGAGTCAGACTGGATTTGACTCCTGGCTCTGTCACTTAGCAATTGTGGACAAAATGTGGAACTTTTTGTTGCCTCAGTTTCTATAACTGAGGATAGGTTCACAAATATTTCCTACTAAGATCAAATGCAACCATATATATCAAGCACTCAAAAGTGTGTCTAATACACCCAGTAAACACTCAAAACATCACCCGCTATTGTAGCAATGCAGTGATCAGAACTGCATTGAAATAATAGTGATCAGAACTGTCGAAGAGAAACTGGAGAGATGTAGATGAATTTAGAAGAATCTTTGAGTGACAAGAGCAAAAGCTTTACTCTTTAGCAAAAGCTAAATTCATTGAATTTGCCTTACTTGTAGGAATGTAGAAAATGACGTTGAAATGTAACTTAAGTATGGTATTTTGTGTTTTTTTTAGAAATTGTTACAAATTCAGATTTTGTGTAATGAACATGGAAGTTGAAGTTCAGGAGAATAAACAAGCAAAGTAAAGGTTCGCATTTCTCAGAATGAATGTGAGAAGCAAATTGTAACCTCATCTGCAAACAGGCCCATTATGTGTGAAGCATTACCAATTGTTATGCCTGGTTTTTTGGAGAGATTTCCCACCACTGCTAAAGATACTAGTGATGAAACAGAAAAACTTGCAAAGGCAACAGCAAATTCTCATTCTTCTCTCGACACTGAGGTTTAATAATCTAATTTTATTAGGGAAACTTAAAAACTATATGTGAAGGCGGAAAGCACATAGCACACAGTCTCTAGCTCATAGACGCTACTGAATAAATACTGTTTTCTTTCATGACACTTGATGGCAATGATTACTTCTTTGTAATCTATGAACATTACACACTAGGAGGGTAAGACTAAAACACAGAGGGCTTCGTTAGCTATGTATGTTCAGAATGTGTCACTTTGCTTGAGAAGATAACAGCTCATCATTTGCTATGTCCATTTTCATGGCAACATACCTGATTACCATTAAAGAATTATAGTGGCAGCATATTCATTTTCACATTAAAAAAAAAAACCTACAGAGTTGGACTTCCTTGATGGTCCTGTGGTTGAGAATCCACAGGCTGATGCATGGAACGCAGGTTCGATCCCTGGTCCAGAGTCCACATGCCACACCACAGTTACCAAGCTGGCACTCGAGAGGCTGTGAGCTGCAACAATTGAAGCCCACGTGCCCTAGAGCCTGTGCTCCCCAACAAGAGAAGTCACCGCAATGAGAAGCCCACGCACCGCAGTGGAGTAGCCCCCACTCGCCAAAACTAGAGAAGCCCATGCCTAGCAACAAGACCCAGTACAACCAAAAAATTATTTTTTAAAAAACTATGGAGTCATTTACTTAATAATGTAAAGTGAAAGTGAAAGTTGCTCAGTTGTGTCCAACTCTTTTCAGCCCCATGGACTGTAGCCTGACAGGCTCCTCTGTCCATGGAATTCTCCAGGCCAGGATACTGGAGTGGGTAGCCATTTCCTTCTCCGGGAGATCTTCCTAACCCAGGGATCAAACCTAGGTCTCCCACATTGCAGGCAGATTCTTTACCATCTGAACCACCAGGGAAGCCTTTATTAGGTAAATGTCAACATTAAAAACATGGTGGTCGGGGGATGAATTGGGAGATTGGGATTGACATATACACATTACTATGAAAAAAATAGAGAACTGATAACATACTGTACAGCTCAGGGAACTCTGCTCAGTGTTCTATGGTGACTTGAACGGTAAGGAAATCCGAAAAAGAGAGGAGATATATATATATACACATACACATGCCTGATTCACTTTGCTGTACAGTAGAGACTAGCACAGTTCTCATTCCAATCCAAGGAAAGGCAATGCCAAAGAGTGTTCAAACTACCACACAATTGTATTCATTCCACATGCTAGCAAAGGAAATCTCAAAATTCTCCAAGCTAGTCTTCAACAGTACATGAATCAAGAACGTCCAGATGTTCAAGCTGGAAGTTCAAGCTGGGTTTTTAAAAGGCAGATGAACCAGAGAGCAAATTGCCGACATCTGCTGTATCTTAGAAAAAGAGAATTCCAGAAGAACATCTCCTTCTGCTTTGTTGACTATGCTAAAGCCTTTGACTGTGTGGATTACAACAATCTGTGGAAAATTCTTCAAGAGATGGGAATACCAGAATGTAAGTCAAGAAGCAACAATTAGAATCAGGCATGGAAAACAGACTGGTTACAAATCAGTAAAGGAGTACATCAAGGCTGTATATCGTCACTCTGCTTACTTAACTTATATGCAGAATGAGTGAAGTGAGTGAAGCTGCTCAGTCGTGTCTGACTCTTTGCGACCCCATGGACTATAGCCTACAAGGCTCCTCTGTCCATGGAATTTTCCAGGCAAGAGTACTGGAATGGGTTGCCATTTCCTTCTCCAGGTGATCTTCCTGACCCAGGGATCGAACCCGGGTCTCCTGCATTGCAGGCAGACACTTTACCATCTGAGCCACCAGAAAAGTCCACCTGGTGTATATGCAGAATACATCATGCAAAATGCAGGGCTGGATGAAGCATAAGCTGGAATCAAGATTTCCAGGAGAAATATCAATAACCTCAGATATGCAGATGAAACCACCCTTATGGCAGAAAGTGAAGAGGAACTAATGAGCCTCTTGATGAAAGTGAAAAAGAGAGTGAAAAAACTGGCTTAAAACTCAACATTCAAAAACCTAAGGTTATGGCTTCCAGTCCCATCATTTCATGGCAAATAGATGGGGACAGTATGGAAACAGTGACAGACTTCATTTTCTTGGGCTCTAAAATCACTGCAGATGGTGACTGCAGCCATGAAACTAAAAGACACTTGTTCCTTGGAAGAAAAGCTATGACCAACCTAGACAGCATATTAAAAAGCAGAGACATTACTTTGGCAACAAAGGTTCATCTAGTCAGCTATGGTTTTTCCTGTAGCCATGTATGGATGTGAGAGTTGGACTGTAAACAAAGTTGAGTGCCAAAGAAGAGATGCATTTGAACTGTGGTGTTGGAGAAGACTCTTGAGAGACCCTTGGACTGCAAGGAGATCCAACCAGTCCATCCTAAAGGAAATCAGTCCTGAATATTCATTGGAAGGACTGATGCTGAAGCTCCAATAGTTTAGCCACCTGCTGCAAAGAATTGACTCGTTGGAAAAGACCCTGATGTTGGGAAAGATTGAAGGCTGGAGGAGAAGGGGATGACAGACGATGAGATGGTTGGATGGCATCACTGATTCAATGCACATGGGTTTGAGTAGGCTCCAGGAGTTGGTGATGGACAGGGAAGCCAGGCATGCTGCAGTCCACGGGGTCACAAAGAGACGGACATGACTGAGTGACTAAACTAATGTATGGATGTGAGAGTTGGGCCATAAAGAAGGCTGAGCACAGAAGAATTGATTCTTTTGAACTGTGGTGTTGGAGAAGGCTCTTGAGAATCCCTTGAACTGCAAGGAGATCAAAGCAATCAAATCCTAAAGGAAATCAGTCCTGAATATTCATTGGAAGGACTGATGCTGAAGCTGAAGCTCCAATCCTTTGGCCACATGATTTGAAGAGCCAACTCATTAGAAAAGACCCTGATGCTGGGAAAGATTTAAGAAAGGAGGAGAAGGGGACAACAGAGGATGAGATAGTTGAATGGCATCACCAACTCAATGGACCTGAGTTTGAGCAAGCTCCTCAAAAAGTTGGTGAATGACAGGAAAACCTGGTGTGCTGCAATCCTTGGGGTCACAAAGAGTGGGACACAACTGAGCAACTGAACAACAGGAAACTAACACAACATTCTCAGACAACTATACTCCTACTAGTTTTTTTTAAAAATCCTAAAAGTCCCCCTCAAAGCTTCCTCAGACCCATGACCCCCATGATTCTTTCTTATACAGAGAGTAGACTGTTTTGGTCAAAAGAAAGAAAGAAATAGGAACAGAGAAATGAAGAAAGGAAGTGAACTACTACCAAGCTGACTACACCCTAAGTGCTGTGCTAAGCACTCTCCATACATCTAATGAGAAACTCCCCCACTTTCTGTGCAGGAGGAATTGTGGTCCCATTTGACAGAAAAAGAATCTTCAGCTCAAGGAGGTTTAGAGTCAAGGTAGCAGTGCTAGTGAGTTAACAAATTGGGGATCCAAATGTAGGTGTCTGTGCCTCCCTTTCCCTTGCACTGGTGTTCCTACATGACTCTTAAGACCCGTAGAGCACAGAGAAAGCATATCTTTTGGAGAAAGCAGGCAAAGAGCTTACCTTTAAAATCCTAAATTTGGATTAAAGAAAAGTATAGGTGTCACTTTCCTAGCAATCATAGAATCAAAAACTCCTTGCTTAAGAAGGCTTGCCACAGTGAAACTGATCAACTGTGTAGAAAGTATCAGGGTTCTTCTGGTCACCCGCCAGCTGTTTGCTATGGCAACCCCAGGTGCAGATGCAACTAGCAGGTTCTTTAGTTTTCTACTAATGTTGTGGAGTCATAGGAGCAGAGCGTAAGTTGACATTCATAAGTAAAAGAAACACAAATTTAAATAGTGTGAGGAATAGTGACAAGTTGAGGACATTTATACAAGGAAAGTAGGTAGGAAATAGAAATTGACTCACAAGACACCAAGAAAGCACAATGATTTGGAGTTTAGGTAAATCAGGTCAGTTTAGTTGCTCAGTAATGTCCAACTCTTTGCAACAGCTTCCCTGTCCATCACCAACTCCCGGAGCTTGCTCAAACTCACGTCCATTGAGTCGGTGATGCCATGCAACCATCTCATCCTCTGTCGTCCCCTTCTCCTCCTGCCCTCAATTTCTCCCAGCATCAGGGTCTTTTCTAATGAGTCAGTTCTTCACATCAGGTGGCCAATTTTTTTTTCCAATTTAGGTAAATAGTTGTTTTTAAATACTTCCTTGTCATTTTACAAAACTATATTTTATGGCTGCTAATTGTTTACATGCCTATCTCTCTTACTTCGTTTTGAACTCCTTGTGTTTAGCATGGTACTTATCCTTGTATCTTAGTACCCTACACAGTAACTGGCATATGGAGGATATTTAATATGTTTTTGATGAGATGGATAGATAAATCAAAGAATAAAGACATACTAGAATAAATGAATGAAGTGAGTGCATTTATGGATGCATTTGCATTGATAATATTTCTCTGAATTATAAGTGCTTATAAAAAAAAAAACCTATGGTTTTTTCCAGTAGTCATGTATGGATGTGAGAGTTGGACTGTAAAGAAAGTTGAGCACTGAAGAATTGATGCTTTTGAACTGTGGTGTTGGAGAAGACCCTTGAGACGCCCTTGGACTGTGAGGAGATCAAACGAGTCAATCCTAAAAGAAATCAGTCCTGAAAATTCATTGGAAGGACTGATGCTGAAGCTGAGGCCTCAGTACTTTGGCCACCTGATATGAAGAACTGACTCACTGGAAAAGACCCTGATGCTGGGAAAGACTGAAGGCAGGAGGAGAAGGGGACGACAGAGGATGAGGTGGTTGGATGGCATCACTGACTCGATGGACATGAGTTTGAGCAGACTCCAGGAATTGGTGCTACAGTCCATGGGATCTCAAAGAGTTGGACACGACTGAACGACTTAACTGAAGTACTTTAAAGTTAAGATAGTTATCAAAATTCTATCACCATTTCTGCTCTGTTAAAAAGATTAGGACCAGATTTCTTTGGCCAGTGGCCATGCAGATGGTGGTAGTGAATGGGTTTCATGGGGTCAGAAATTTGGGAAGGGAGCCCCTCAAATAGAAAGGAAGGCAGTATGTCAATCCATTATTTTAACAGATTGCTGGTATTCAAATAACAAGAAGACCAAGGATAAATCTCCTAATGGACATCAGTTGACTATCTCTTTGCTGTCCACTTTCCTAATGGTCAGACTTCCATCGGCTCTCTCAGGGCAGAGTTCATAACTTAGGCCATGTCAGTCAGCCCATTCCAGGCCATAGCCAGAAAGTTGACTCAAGGAAGTTCTGTAATCTTAGCCAATTCAGAATGAATCTCAAGACTTATGCTGACGGACTTCCCTGGTGGTCCAGTGGCTAAGACTCTGTGCTCCCAGTGCAAGGGGCCCAGGTTTAATTCCTGGTCAGGGAACTAGATTCCAATGCTGCAACTGCGTTCGAATGCCTCAACTAAAGATCCCGCATGCTGCAAGGAAGATTACAGATCACGTGTGCCACAACTAAGACCTGGCCCAGTCAAATAAATAAATTTTAAAAAGACTTATGCTTAGAAATTTCAGGGAAAGTAGTTTTCACACCTGCTGGATGAGACTAGAAGACAGGTTACTCTAGGAGCCATTGGTATGCATCTTAAGAAGCAGACTTAGTGTGAAACTATTAGAAACAAAGATGGAAGAAAAAAAATCAAGTCTTTGGTGATTGCATTATCTGAGGCTGAAGCTTTGTCTCTGAACTTACGAGTTATTTGTTTTCTTGTTGTTTTAATCTTTGGACAGCAAGGAGAACAAACCAGTCAATTCTAAAGGAAATCAACCCTGGATATTCTTTAGAAGGACTGATGCTAAAGCTAAAGCTCCAATATTTTGGCTATCTGATGCAAAAAGCCAACTCACTGAAAAAGACCCTGATGCTGGGAAAGATTGAGGGCAGAAGGAGAAGGGGGAAACAGAGAATGAGATGGTTGGATGGCATCACCAACTCAATGGACATGAGTCTGAGCAAAGTCCGGGAGATGATGAAGGACAGGGAAACCTGGCTTGCTGCAGTCCATGGGGTTGCAAGGAGTCAGACACCACCGAGTGACTGAACCACAATAGTGTGAGGCATCCTAACTGGTACCATCATCACGTATCAGGCAAAATCCCATCTGGAGCAACAGGAGGAAGAGGGTCCTGAGGGGTTTCCCCAATTTCAGCTCTTGCTCACACTTTTCTTTATGGGCCAGAGAATGTATGATGCACAATAGTGTCCAACAATTTAAAGGATCACGATGGTCAAATGGAAGGGAAGACATAGGCGTGAGCAAGCTGTAAGGATTCTCTATGCTCACTGGTTTGTTCTCGTGCATCTTTGGGGAATCTGGATGGATCGAACACAGTCCATCAGTACAGTCAGACTTTGGGGTCTGTTGGAAAAGCTGAGGGACCTCTCATCAAGACGCAGATCTGGCTCTTTTCTTTAAAGGACCCTATTGTTAAAACAGGCCATGCAATCAGGTATTCCTCTCCCTAACCGCAGCTGCACCAAAAGTAATTATGACAGAACAGACCGAAAATGTGGAGTTGGGGAAATGAACAGCATTCTTAAGTGGCCATCTTTTTTTCTTTTTTTTTCCCTAAATCCCAGAGCATATCAGGGACTGGCGGTAGGAGAACACTGAGCAACAGCTGTCAGCTGGAAATCTAACACAGGGTAATGTAATCAGGTTGGATTTGCAAAGCCCATGTGGTTTACAGTGTGGGAGAGCACTTTCTGAGCCCACATCACCCAAGTTTAGGAATCTTTTGTCTTCTGGATGGGAACTGAGGTTTTCAGCCACCACCACTTCATCCAGTGAGCTTTACCATGGATCTGATAATTCAGGGAGTCTCTTTGGCGGACCAGCACAGGCAGCCTACCCTCCAAACTGAATGCTAAGCCTGCCTGCTAGCCCGTACCATGTAATCAAGCGAGAAAAGTACAGGGTGATGCAATGAATTCCAACAGGATGGGGTAGGAACAAGAAAGAAAAACACTCAAAAACCCCCAAATCTTTTCTAAGTCAGTACAGCAACTGGCGGATTTAAGATGAAATTCCTATCCGTGGGCCGATGGCCAAGCCAGGAGACAGCATAATTACAGGAGATAAGACTTGGAAGGGGATAAATTAGAAACATAGACCCAACGTTACAGAGTTGACAGGAAACAAAGATAACACCCACAGTGAAATTTCTGTGATCAAGAGAATACCTCAGGATTAAAGCATGTATATTTTTAAGGAACTACATTCACATAAATTTAAATTCATATAAGTAAGAATGTATGTTTGGTAGTTTTATTTAATGTAACAAACATGTATAGTGAGCCTCCTATGCACCAGGCACTAAGCTGGGCCTTGGGAATAGAACAGTCTTACAGCCTCAGCACTATTAATGTCTGGGACTAGATAACTCTTTCTCGGCAGGTAGGTGGAGCAGAGACCATCTACTACATTGTAGGATTTTTAGCAGCATCTCTGGCCTCTACCCACTAAATACTGGTAACAACCTCCACTCCAGTTGAGACGACAAAACCATCTAAAGAAACTGCTAAACGTCTCCCCTGGGTGGGGGACACAAAATTGTTTCTATCCAAGAACCACAAGAATAGAGAAATAATAAACACAGAATCATCACAGGGGCAATGCCTCATACATCAGGGCTCTGGGATTCAACTCTCTGTTGTTAGATGCTAAATCTGCCACTTATTGGCTGTGTAACCTTGGGAAAGCTTTTTAAATATATTTCTAACTTCAGGATCCTCATCCATAAAATGGAAATGACTCTGTGGAAATGTTGTGAGGATTAATGAGAAGATATATGTAAAATATTTGACATAGTACCTGACCCAGATTAAGACTGCAGGTATTTTTCCAAGGTGCTCATGGCATAATACAAAACAATTACAGCAAGTAAATAATTAAGTTTCATAGATTCCCCTTGAGTACCATTCAATATTTCTCCCATATTGCTGAAATTCCAACTCCACTTCTGATATGTGAATATATTTGATCAAGTCCCATATCCAGTGAGACACGGATATGGGCCTTAGTCAAATATATTCATATTTGATTCATATTCATATCTGATTCATATTCATCCATGAATCAGAATAGACTTTGCACTAACTTTCTAGTTTCTATTATCCTTCTCCAATGTATCTTCCATCTTGCTGCCAAAGTTCATTTGCTAAAAGACCAACTCTAAAAATCATGTTATGGAGCCAACTGAGAAATGGAATATTTCCTACCATGCTGATAAACAAGGATGTCAGAGTCATCAGCAATTGCAGCCCTCCAATGTGAGCTAGTAAGCCCTCAGGACCTTCAGGAAGGAGAAAAACATTTGTGATCTAGCAGCCATCAGACTGCGGCCACTCCTTATGGTGAGCCTCAAGGAAGCTCAGAATGTACAAAACACAATACCAGCCCCAAACAGGTGAGATGCATGTCAAAGGTTTGATTTCAGTGAGCCCAGACTCTTACATCTTCCCATACATAGAAAAGCACTAAATTTCTTAACTTGGGATATCTGGTCTTCTTTAATTAATAATAATCTTATGTTCAGACCACCTGCACTTTGTTGCAAAACTTTTATTTAATCTGTCTCCCTCCCTCACCTCCTTGGAGCAGTTCTTTCAGGATTACTCGAGATGCTGTCTCCCAGACCTGAAGTCCTAAAAATTCCTACCAAATAAAACATAACAACTCTCAAATTTTAGGTAGTGAATTATTTTTTAAGTTGACACAACATTGGCTCCATATGGCTTTGTCTGGCATTCAAAGTCATAGACAATTTGGTTCACCATAGATTTCCAGCCCACCTGTCTTTCAAGAGTTAGTTTAACTCCAAATTCTTTCAAAAAGTGTTCTCAGATCCTCCCAGGTAGAATTCCTTTCTTCCTCTGCTACAAGCTCTCTTGTGTTTCAAAAATCTATAAATTCATAATACTCTCCATTTAAGAGTTCTTCATGCTTGTCTGTCTCCTTCATTCGTGTGAGAACCACAAGGGAACTGAAACTAATCTTTCCATCATTTCTGTATCCTTGAGACCCAAAATGCAATGGTACCCTACAGGCAAAGAAAACAAAATGTGTATAATACAAGAAAAAAATAGAATCCAGACAAGAACTGGACAGAATGGACACCATTTGGTCAACCAGTGGTTCTTGGCCTATTAGAATCACTAATTAATCAGAATCTCTAGAAGAGGACCCCACATATGAGTATATTTTATTTTTGCAGGTGATTTCAGTTGCAGAAAACTAGTTATACAATTATTTATAATATCTGAGAATGGTTTCCTCACCTGGCCTGACCATTTTTTAGACCAAGTCTAATTAATTGAGGGCGGCTGCCTGAGCACTACCTTGAGGAGTATTTTGAGGATCCCTTGTGTCTCTGCAGAAGAGATAATGATGATTGATTTGTCATGTCTGCCAAGGCAGCTAATCAGGGATTTGCAACAATCATGCTACTAATTGACAGCTCTGTGATTAATGCATTAATGAGGAGAAACTGGATACACTTGATGACTATAATATATATATATGTATATGTCCATATGTAATGCTATCATTTAAATCAAATCCCTTATCATTATACAGTAGAAGTGAGAAATAGATTTAAGGGACTAGATCTGATAGACAGAGTGCCTGAAGAACTATGGACAGAAATTCACAACACTATACAGGAGACAGGGATCAAGACCATCCCCATGGAAAAGAAATGCAAAAAAGCAAAATGGCTGTCTGAGGAGGCCTTACAAATAGCTAAGAAGAGAAGCGAAACGCAAAGGAGAAAAGGAAAGATATAAGTATCTGAATGCAGAGTTCCAAAGAATAGCAAGAAGAGATAAGAAAGCCTTCCTCAGTAATCAATGCAAAGAAATGGAGGAAAACAACAGAATGGGAAAGACTAGAGATCTCTTCAAGAAAATTAGAGATACCAAGGGAACATTTCATGCAAAGATGGGCTCAATAAAGGACAGAAATGGTATGGACCTAACAGAAGCAGAAGATATTAAGAAGAGGTGGCAAGAATACACAGAAGAACTGTACAAAAAAGATCTTCATGACCCAGATAATCACGATGGTGTGATCACTGACCGAGAGCCAGACATCCTGGAATGTGAAGCCATGTGGGCCTTAGAAAGCATCATTATGAACAAAGCTAGTGGAGGTGATGGAATTCTAGTTCACCTATTTCAAATCCTGAAAGATGATGCTGTGAAAGTGCTGCACTCAATATGCCAGCACATTTGGAAAACTCAGCAGTGGCCACAGGACTGGAAAAGGTCAGTTTTCATTCCAATCCCAAAGAAAGGCAATGCCAAAGAATGCTCAAACTACCACACAATTGCACTCATCTCACACGCTAGTAAAGTAATGCTCAAAATTCTCCAAGCCAGGCTTCAGTAATACATGAACCATGAACTTCCAGATGTTCAAGCTGGTTTTAGAAAAGGCAGAGGAACCAGAAATCAAATTGCCAACATCCGCTGGATCATGGAAAAAAGAAGAGAGTTCCAGAAAAACATCTATTTCTGCTTTATTGACTATGCCAAAACCTTTGACTGTGTGGATCACAATAAACTGTGGAAAATTCTGAAAGAGATGGGAATACCAGACCACCTGACCTGCCTCTTGAGAAACCTGTATGCAGGTCAGGAAGCAACAGTTAGAACTGGACATGGAACAACAGACTGGTTCCAAATAGGAAAAGGAGTATGTCAAGGCTGTATATTGTCACCCTGCTTATTTAACTTATATGCAGAGTACATCATGAGAAAGGCTGGGCTGGATGAAGCACAAGCTGGAATCAAGATTGCCGGGAGAAATATCAATAACCTCAGATATGCAAATGACACCACCCTTATGGCAGAAAGTGAAGAGGAACTAAAAAGCCTCTTGATGAAAGTGAAAGGAGAGAGTGAAAAAGTTGGCTTAAGGCTCAACATTCAGAAAACTAAGATCATGGCATCTGGTCCCATCAGTTGATAGGAAATAGATGGGGAAACAATGGAAAGAGTGTCAGACTTTATTTTTGGGGGCTCCAAAATCACTGCAGATGGTGACTGCAGCCATGAAATTAAAAGATGCTTACTCCTTGGAAGGAAAGTTATGACCAACCTAGACAGCATATTAAAAAGCAGAGACATTACTTTGCCAACAAAGGTCCGTCTAGTCAAGGCTATGGTTTTTCCAGTGGACATGTATGGATGTGAGAGTTGGACTGTGAAGAAAGCTGAGTGCTGAAGAATTGATGCTTTTGAACTGTGGAGTTGGAGAAGACTCTTGAGGGTCTCTTGGACTGCAAGGAGATCCAACCAGTCCATTCTAAAGGAGATCAATCCTGGGTGTTCATTGGAAGGACTGATGCTAAAGCTGAAACTCCAGTACTTTGGCCACCTCTTGTGAAGAGTTGACTCATTTGAAAAGACTCTGATGCTGGGAGGGATTGGGGGCAGGAGGAGAAGGGGATGACAGAGAATGAGATGGCTGGATGGTATCACCGACTCAATGGACATGAGTTTGAGTAAACTCTGGGAGTTGGTGATGGACAGGGAGGCCTGGTGTGCTGCAATTCATGGGGTCGCAAAGAGTCGGACACAACTGAGCAACTGAACTGAACTGAATGCTATCATTTATATATAAACATACACAGAGACATGTATATATATATGTTTGTTATATACAGTAATAGTACATCTTTAGCTATGGGCTAAGCATGCCTTCCCCTTAATGGTCCGTACTCTGAGGCCATAGCCCAGGTTAGTGGTGCTCGGATCTGAAGCACTGTATTAAACACTGGAGGTATTACTGAGCACCACTAGCACAGGCTATGGCCTCAGAGTATGGACCATTAAGGGGAAGGCAAGTATTTATAAAATAATCACATGAATAGATAACTAAACACTGGGAAAGAAAATTAAAGGATGACCTAAGAAATCTCCAAAGTCAGGGTACTGAACTAGTTTGGAGGGCAGCAAAGCCATCCTAAACAGGTGGCACTTGAGCTGAGATGTGAGTGATGAGAAAGATTTAGCAAGAGAAGTGTGGAAGAGTTTTCCAGACTGGAGGCCAACACATGAAGGGAAGATAAGAACGCAAACTCCCACACATAGAGCTCTGTGTTCTTAGCAAACTATTTTAACTCTGTTGAGCTCATCTGTAAATGGGGAACTAATGAGCCATAGTACACTGAATCATTTCAAGGGCACAACCAGCTGGTCTGTGTTACACGTGTAGCGCTGTATGTAGCACCAGGCAGCAGTGGGGACTGTTCCTCAGCAAAAAGTACCAACACTTTGGAGCCAGAGAGACCTGGGATCAGGTTTTGGCTCTGCCACTTCCTAGCGACGTGGCTCGGTCAAATAATATCACCTTGCTGAGCCTCACTTTTCACATCCGTAATTTTAAGGTAGTAATGACTTCAATTGAGAAGCCCACAGTGGTGAAGAGTCTGTGCTCTGGGGTCTGACTGTCCCCATTTAAACTCTGGCTCCACTTCTTTGTATCTATGTAGCTTGAGCACATTAGCTTCCCTGTGCCTCAGTGGTCTCATCCATAAAATGGGGATAATAACTGGGTCATTTGTGAAAATTCAATAAAGCAATGTAAGGAAAGAGTTTAACACATAACCTCTCAGGACTTTTCTGGTGGTCCAATGGCTAAGACTCCACACTCCCAACACAGGGGGCCCAGCTTCCATTTCTGGTCCAAGAAGTAGATCCCAAGTGCAGGAACTAAGACCCAGAACAGGCCAAAAAAAAAAAAAAATACACAAAACCTCTCACCAAGAATGCATTTGGCAAAACTGACTCTGTTGGTAATTCCTTACTTGGTAGGATTTTGCTCTGCATTATGATTCAGAGCATTAAATTACTCACAGGAGTTAATTCTGTTTACACCAACATCAGTTCAGTTCAGTTCAGTCACTCAGTTACGTCCGACTCTTTGCAACCCCATGGGCTGCAGCACGCCAGGCTTCCCTGTCCATCACCAACTCCCGGAGCTTACTCAAACTCACGTCCATCAAGTCAGTGATGCCATCCAACCATCTCATCCTCTGTCATCCCCTTCTCCTGTCTTCAATCTTTCCCAGCATCAGAGTCTTTTCAACTGAGTCAGTTCTTCACATCAGGTGGCCAGTGGATTGGAGCTTCAGCTTCAACATCAGTCCTTCTGATGAATAGTGAGGACTGATTTTCTTTAGGATAGACTGGTTGGATCTCCTTGCTGTCCAAGGGACTCTTAAGAATCTTCTCCAACACCACAGTTCAAAAGCATCAGTTCTTCAGCACTCAGCTTTCTTTATAGTCCAACTCACATCCATACATGACTACTGAAAAAACCATAGCTTTGACTAGATGGACCTTTGTTGGCAAAGTAATGTCTCTGCTTTTCAATATGCTATCTAGGTTGGTCATAACTTTTCTTCCAAGGAAGAACTGTTTTTTAATTTCATGGCTGCAGTCACCATCTAAAGTGATTTTGGAGCCCCAAAAAATAAAGTCTCTCACTGTTTCCATTGTTTCCCCACCTATTTGCCATGAAGTGATGGGACGAGATGCCATGATCTTAGTTTTCTGAATGTTGAGTTTTAAGACAACTTTTTCACTCTCTTCGTTCACTTTCATCAAGAGGCTCTTTAGTTCTTCTTCACTTTCTGCCATAAGTGTTGTGTCATTTGCATATCTGAGGTTATTGATATTTCTACTGGCAATCTTGATTCCAGCTTGTGCTTCATCCAGTCTAACGTTTCTCATGATGTACTCTGCATATAAGTTAAATAAGCAGGGTGAGAATATACAGCCTTGATGTACTCCTTTCTGGATTTGGAACCGGTCTGTTGTTCTAAGTCCAGTTCTAACTGTTGCTTCTTGACCTGCATACAGATTTCTCAGGAGGCAGGTCAGGTGGTCTGGTATTCCCATCTTTTTAAGCATTTTCCAGTTTGCTGTGATTCACACAGTCACAGAAAGCTGCCAAAAGTCTTGAGCTTTCAAGAACTTTCAAGCTAAGAGACCCACAGCAGAGCTGCCCTTCAGGATGTTTCTGTCTCTGGCCAAGGAGACCTGTCATTGGATGGTGCTGTGGGTTCACCTAGCTCCTTGTTTCTGTGGTCCCAGCTGCATCTCTAGAAGTTTTGAGTTTTACTCTCCATGAAGCCAGGGGCTTGCACAGAGCCTACATGCTTTATAAGAGACAGCAAACCTGATTTCCCATGGCCAGCACAAAGTCAAGGGAGGCCTTGGGATCACTTGTCATGGTTTTTGAAAGCACAGTTATGAGGAAGAGTTGCAAGAGGCATATTTTGAACTTTTCCAAGTATTGAAGGCCAAAGCCCAGCTCACAGCAGCAAGAAAAACAAGAAACTCAGGCTATTTCCAACCAGCAAGATTTGTATATTTCAGCGCTCAATAAATATGTACTGAGTTTCTGAATAAATGACTGAATGAATGAAAGGACAGGGTGAAGAAACAAAAATAGAATCATACTCTGCTGACCCTTTATGTGGATTCTCTTACTGGATCCTCAAAACAGCATTCTAGACAGTGACTAATCACCTCATTCTGCAAATGAGAAAGCCTAAGTTTGCCAGGTAAGGGGCAGAACTGTCCGACTTCAGAGCTTTGCTTTAAAAACACAAGATCAGCATCTCTCATCACATGCTTCATGGATATTAATAGATTTTAGTCAACACAGGGCTGCAGAGTTAAATCCCAACCTTGTAAAATGCCTGCTTGGATAACTTTAGACAAGTTTCTCTCCTGCAGTACTTCTCAGAGTCTTTAACATAAAAGTCCATACTACAAATTTGCAATGAGGCATTTATACACTATAGGACCTCAGAGCCCATGCATCACAGAATACCTTTCAGGACTAGTATTTAGCAGAACACATGTTAGGAAATTCCACAGTATGTTAGACTACCTTTCTGATTGATAAGTAAATATAACGAAAGGACGAGTAAAGGAATGAATGAAAATTCCAGCAGTAAACTCCAGGTATCAGATCTGGAATATGAGGCGTGATCTGTACACTATTGAATAGTTTACTAGGGCTTGACAAGGTACCTCTGAGCATTGATTTCTTCATCTGAAAAATACACATCATAAAAAGACCTCTCTCTTCAAAGCTTCACAAGAATTCCAAGAGACCATGCAAGAGCTGAGCATTGCCAATCTTATGAGTAGTTCTATTAATGTATATATTAATTAATGGCTGCATTAATAATCATTGTACCGAAGAAAAGTCTCTGATATCCTCAGACGGAGCAAAGTATCTGACTCATTACAAAGAATGTCAGAACCCCTGCCCCAAATCAAACCAGCCAGGAATTCAATTAAAGAAACCATACCGAATTCATTTCTAATCACAACAGAGATCCTTTAAAAAAAAAAAAAAAAAATTGAGCTCCTTAACTTTGGTGGCCTCAGTCTCCAAGAACAGACAGCTCCTTCCTAGCTGTCATTCAAGCTTTCTTCCCATTCCTTTTTTATCCCCCCAGAAAAAGAACTAGTCTCTAACCATGCTCCATGCTCAAGCAGTAATAAGTACCCAGCATGTCAGCTCTTGGGTTAAAAACTTATGGTTTTTCATTTCTGCTCCAAAGCAGATGCCATCCAGAAATACGGTCACAATATTCCAAAGGGAAAGTATAATCATTTTTCATCTCTCTCAGATGCCTGTGACACTATCTCCTGATTTGTGCATGTCACAAATCCAGCTTTTAACATAAAAATGGACTTTGATTACAGACCTCCTCCAATACCACTTTGATTTTATTGAGTAAGCTGTTGTCATCTTAGCTCTGCTATTAATTTGCAGTGCAACCTTCACCATGCTGCTTCCCCTCACTGGAACTCACTTTTCTTCATTCAAGAAATGAGGGATTAGGGGCTTCCTTGGTGGTCCAGTGGCTAAGACTCCACACTTCCAAGCCAGGGGGCCCAGGTTCAATCCCTGGTCAGGAAACTAAATCCCACATGCTGCAACTAAAGATCCCACATGCTGCAGTGAAAACTCGGTGTAGCCAACTTAAGAAATGAAGAGTAGTTGATTACTTGGATTCATTCTAGTAGCCACCACTGGCAATTTTTAGCTCAAATTCTCACTACAAACTCAGAGACCTGAGTCTCAGCAAGATGACATCTGGGTTTGAAGCCCAGCCTGATGGTATACTGCTCCTTCAGACATTATGATACGATCTCAAAAGGCTGCTCTTTTCCATTTTACCATGTTTTAATTTTTCTAAGTAAGTCACTGATTTCTGATCCCTTCTTGGTCTGGATTATGATCTTGAGCCATGTGACAAGCTGTAGAATTGAAATGTCACTTCCAATAGCTTCCTGAAAAGGAAGGGTCCAGGGTGGAAGAGTGGGAGTGTCCTAAAGGGGTGGGGAGAGGAAAGCTCTGGGAACACTGAGGCCTCTCTAGGCACCCCATCTTCTTGATGGGCAGCAGTCATCCAGCTGACTCTTCGCCCCACCTACTCACTAGAAGCAACCCTAGCCCCTCTGAGAACTAAGGGTGAGGAACACACTCCCTTCCCCAAGCCCACTTCCCTTCATCAGCTTCACAAAGACTCCAACACAGGTCATTCCAAGGGATTAAGCATCAGAGTTCAGGGGACCCCAAGGCTGGGTCACCTCCAGCAAAGTCCTCCTTTATGTCCTTTCCCAAGCTTGGTGGGCCAGCACCTTCTCCCCTCCTGGCCTGATTGCCTGCCACAAAGAGTGTGATGGGAGGGAAGGGAAGAGAGAAGTGATGCCCATTCTCAAGTCAGACAAAAGATAAGATTAAATGATTCAAAGGAAAGTCCCTCCATGTTGTTGAGGGGGTCTCAGTGAAAGTAATGTACTTCCCTAGGCCAGCTGAGAAAACCGCTCCTTCTCTAAATCCATATGCATGAGAATGTCAGTCCAGGAACCTGTTTTGAAATTGGCTTAATGTCGGGAAGAGAAAGAGCTGCAGGAATGGATCCAAGATCTTTGTCTTTCTCAAGTCATCTGTGGGACTTCCCTTGGAATTCAGATACTCAGCAAAGACACTGATTTCACCATTCTTAACACTCTTCAGAACGCAAGGAATAATCTGGGAATCTGGATTCCAGCTTTGTGAGTTCCCTCAAGAACAAAAACACCACTACTCGGCCACTGTGTGGCCTTCAGCAAGTTGCTTAACCTCTCTGATCTCAGGTTCTTCAACAGTATCTCTCTTACCCAGTTGTTGGGAGGAATAAGCATGAGATAAGATTTCCATTTCTTCTAAGCTTAGAAGAAATGGAATAGTCCTCATAGTCAACAGAAGAGTCCGAAATTCACTACTGCGGTGAAATCTCAAAAATGACAGAATGACCTCTGTTCATTTCCAAGGCAAACCATTCAATATCACAGTAATCCAAGTTTATGCCCCAACTAGTAATGCCAAAGAAGCTGAAGTTGAACGGTTCTATGAAGACCTACAAGACCTTGTAGAACTAACACCAAAAAAAAAGATGTCATATTTAGTTCTTTGGCCCATTTTTTGATTGGGTCATTTATTTTTCTGGAGTTGACCTGTAGGAGTTGCTTGTATATTTTTGAGATTAGTTGTTTGTCAGTTGCTTCATTTGCTATTATTTTCTCCCATTCTGAAGGCTGCCTTTTCACCTTGCTAATAGTTTCCTTAGTTGTGCAGAAGCTTTTAAGTTTAATTAGGTCCCATTTGTTTATTTTTGCTTTTATTTCCAATCTTCTGGGAGGTGGGTCATAGAGGATCCTGCTGTGATGTATGTCGGAGAGTGTTTTGCCTATGTTCTCCTCTAGGAGTTTTATAGTTTCTGGTCTTATGTTGAGATCTTTAATCCATTTTGAGTTTATTTTTGTGTATGGTGTTAGAAAGTGGTCTAGTTTCATTCTTTTACAAGTGGTTGACCAGTTTTCCCAGCACAACTTGTTAAAGAGGTTGTCTTTAATCCATTGTATATTCTTGCTTCCTTTGTCAAAGATAAGATGTCCATATGTGCATGGATTTATCTCTGGGCTTTCTATTTTGTTCCATTGATCAATATTTCTGTCTTTGTGCCAGTACCATACTGTCTTGATAACTGTGGCTTTGTAATAGAGCCTGAAGTCAGGCAGGTTGATTCCTCCAGTTCCATTCTTCTTTCTCAAGATAGCTTTGGCTATTTGAGGTTTTTTGTATTTCCATACAAATTGTGAAATTATTTGTTCTAGCTCTGTGAAGAATACCGTTGGTAGCTTGATAGGGATTGCATTGAATCTATAAATTGCTTTGGGTAGTATACTCATTTTCACTATATTGATTCTTCCAATCCATGAACATGGTATATTTCTCCATCTATTAGTGTCCTCTTTGATTTCTTTCACCAGTGTTTTATAGTTTTCTATATATAGGTCTTTGGTTTCTTTAGGTAGATATATTCCTAAGTATTTTATTCTTTCCGTTGCAATGGTGAATGGAATTGTTTCCTTAATTTCTCTTTCAGTTTTCTCATTATTAGTGTATAGGAATGCAAGGGATTTCTGTGTGTTGATTTTATATCCTGCAACTTTACTATAATCATTGATTAGTTCTAGTAATTTTCTGGTGGAGTCTTTAGGGTTTTCTATGTAAAGGATCATATCATCTGCAAACAGTGAGAGTTTTACTTCTTCTTTTCCAATTTGGATTCCTTTTATTTCTTTTTCTGCTCTGATTGCTGTGGCCAAAACTTCCAAAACTATGTTGAATAGTAATGGTGAAAGTGGGCACCCTTGTCTTGTTCCTGACTTTAGAGGAAATGCTTTCAATTTTTCACCATTGAGGATAATGTTTGCTGTGGGTTTGTCATACATAGATTTTATTATGTTGAGGTATGTTCCTTCTATTCCTGCTTTCTGGAGAGTTCTTATCATAAATGGATGTTGAATTTTGTCAAAGGCTTTCTCTGCATCTATTGAGATAATCATATGGTTTTTGTTTTTCAATTTGTTAACGTGGTGTATAACATTGATTGATTTGTGGATATTGAAGAATGCTTGCATCCCTGGGATAAAGCCCACTTTGTCATGGTGTATGATCTTTTTAATGTGTTGCTGGATTCTGGTTGCTAGAATTTTGTTAAGGATTTTTGCATCTATGTTCATCAGTGATATTGGCCTGTAGTTTTCTTTTTTTGTGGGATCTTTGTCAGGTTTTGGTATTAGGGTGATGGTGGCCTCATAGAATGAGTTTGGAAGTTTACCTTCCTCTGCAATTTTCTGGAAGAGTTTGAGCAGGATAGGTGTTAGCTCTTTTCTAAATTTTTGGTAGAATTCAGCTGTGAAGCCGTCTGGACCTGGGCTTTTGTTTGCTGGAAGATTTTTGATTACAGTTTCAATTTCTGTGCTTGTGATGGGTCTGTTAAGATTTTCTATTTCTTCCTGGTCCAGTTTTGGAAAGTTGTACTTTTCTAATAATTTGTCCATTTCTTCCACGTTGTCCATTTTATTGCCATATAATTGTTGATAGTAGTCTCTTATGATCCTTTGTATTTCTGTGTTGTCTCTTGTGATCTCTTAATGCAAACTAGTACAGCCACTATGGAGAACAGTGTGGAGATTCCTTAAAAAACTGGAAATAGAACTGCCTTATGATCCAGCAATCCCACTGCTGGGCATACACACTGAGGAAACCAGAAGGGAAAGAGACACGTGTACCCCAATGTTCATCGCAGCACTGTTTATAATAGCCAGGACATGGAAGCAACCTAGATGCCCATCAACAGATGAATGGATAAGAAAGCTGTGGTACATATACACAATGGAGTATTACTCAGCCATTAAAAAGAATACATTTGAATCAGTTCTAATGAGATGGATGAAACTGGAACCTATTATACAGAGTGAAGTAAGCCAGAAAGAAATACACCAATACAGTATACTAACGCATATATATGGAATTTAGAAAGATGGTAACAATAACCCTGTGTACAAGACAGCAAAAGAGACACCGATGTATAGATCAGTCTTATGGACTCTGTGGGAGATGGAGAGGGTGGGGAGATTTGGGAAAATAGCATTGAAACATGTATAATATCATGTATGAAACGAATCGCCAGTCCAGGTTCGATGCACGGTACTGGATGCTTGGGGCTGGTGCACTGGGACGACCCAGAGGGAGGGCAGGGGAGGGAGGAGGGTGGAGGGTTCAGGATGGGGAACACATGTATACCTGTGGTGGATTCATTTAGATATTTGGCAGAACTAATACAATATTGTAAAGTTTAAAAATAAAATAAAAAAAAGATGTCCTTTTCATCATAGGGGACTGGAATGCAAAAGTAGGAAGTCAAGAGATACAATAACAAGCAAGTTTGGCCTTGAAGTACAAAATGAAGCAGGGCAAAGGCTAACAGAGTTTTGCCAAGAGACACACTGGTCGTAGCAAGCACCCTCTTTCAATAACACAAGACGCAACTCTACACATGGACATCACCTGGTGATCAATACCAAAATCAGATTGATTATTTTCTTTGCAGCCAAAGACGGAGAAGCTCTATACAGTCCACAAAAACAAGACCAGGAGCTAACTGTGGCTCAGATAATAAACTCCTTATTGCAAAATTCAGACTTAAATTGAAGAAAGTAGGGGAAACCACTAGACCATTAAAGCATGACCTAAGTCAAGTCCCTTACAATGGAAGTGACAGATATAGTCAGTTCAGTTCAGTTGCTCTGTTGTGTCCAACTCTTTGCAACCCCATGGACTGCAGCACACCAGGCTTCCCTGTCCATCATCAACTCCCGGAGCTTACTCAAATTCATGTCCATTGAGTCTGTGACACCATCCAATGATCTCATCCTCTGTCGTCCCCTTCTCCTCATGCCTTCAATTTTTCCCAGCATCAGGGTCTTTTCCAATAAGTCAGCTCTTCACATCAGGTGGCCAAAGGATTGGAGTTTCAGCTTCAGCATCAGTCCTTCCAATGAATATTCAGGACTGATTTCCTTTAGGATAGACTGGTTGGATCTCCTTGCAGTCCAAGGGACTCTCAAGAGTCCTCTCCAAAACCACAGTTCAAAAGTATCAATTCTTCAGTGCTTAGCTAGTCCAACTCTCACATCCATACATGACTACTGGAAAAACCATAGCTTTGACTAGATGAACCATGTCAGTAAAGTAATGTCTCTGCTTTTTAATATGCTGTCTAGATTGATCATAGGTTTTCTTCCAAGGAACAAGTATCTTTTAATTTCATGGCTGAAGTCACCATCTGCAGTGATTTTGGGGCCCAAGAAAATAAAGTCTGTCACTGTTTCCATTGTGTCCCCATCTATTTGCCATGAAGTGATGGGACTGGATGCCATGATCTTAGTTTTCTGAATGTTGAGTTTTAAGACAACTTTTTCACTCTCCTCTTTCACTTTCATCAAGAGGCTCTTTAGTTCCTCTTTGCTTTCTGCCATAAGGGCGGTGTTATCTGCCTATCTGAGATTATTGATATTTCTCCCGGCAGTCTTGATTCCAGCTTGTATTTCATCCAGTCTGGCATTTCACATGATGTACTCTGCATGTAATTTAAATAAGCAGGGTGACAATACAAAGCTTTGACGTACTCCTTTACCAATTTGGAACAGTGGAAGTGACAAATAGATTTAAGGGATTAGATTTGATAGAGTGCCTGGAGAACTATGGACGGAGGTTTGCAACGTTGTACAGGAGGCAGTGATCAAGACCAACCCCAAGAAAAATAAATGCAAAAAGGCAAAATGGTTGTCTGAGGAGGCCTTACAAATAGCTGAGAAAAGAAGAGAAGCTAAAGGCAAAGGAGAAAAGGAAAGATATAAGCATCAGAATGCAGAGTTCCAAAGAATAGCAAGGAGAGATAAGAAAGCCTTCCTCAGTGATCAAAGCAAAGAAATAGAAAACAATAGAATGGGAAAGACCAGAGATCTCTTCAAGAAAATTAGAGATACCAAGGGAACAATTCATGCAAAGATGGGCACAATAAGAACAGAAACAGTATAGACCTAACAGAAGCAGAAGATATTAAGAAGAGGTGGCAAGAATACACAGAGGAACTATACAAAAAAGATCTTCATGACCCAGATAACCATGATGGGGTGATCACTCACCTAGAGCCAGACATGCTGGAATACAAAGACAAGTGGGCCTTAGAAGACATCACTATGAACAAAGCTAGTGCAGGTGATGGAATTCCAGTTGAGCTATTTCAAATCCTAAAAGATGATGCTGTGAAAGTGCTCCACTCAATATGCCAGGAAATTTGGAAAATTCAGCAGTGGTCACAGGACTAGAAAAGATCTGTTTTCATTCCAAACCCAAAGGCAACGCCAAAGAATGTTCAAACTATCACACAATTGCAGTCATCTCACACACTAGCAAAGTAATGCTTAAAATTCTCCATGTGAGGCTTCAACAGTATGTGAACCATGAACTTCCAGATGTTCAAGCTGGGTTTAGAAAAGGAAGAGGATCCAGAGATCCAATTGCAACATCTGTTGGATCATCGAAAAAGCAAGAGAGTTTCAGAAGAACATCTACTTCTTCATTGACTATGCTAAACCTTTGACTGTGTGGATCACACCAAACTGAAAATTCTTCAAGAGATGGGAATACCAGACCACTTTACCTGCCTCCTGAGAAATCTGTATACAAGTCAAAAAGCAACGTTAGAACCAGACGTGGAACAACAGACTGGTTCCAAATTGGGAAAGAAGTACATCAAAGCTGTATATTGTCACCCTGCTTATTTATCTTATATGCAGAGTACATCATGAGAAATGCTGGGCTGGATGAAGCACAAGCTGGAATCAAGACTTCTGGGAGAAATATCAATAATCTCAGATACTCAGATGACACCATTCTTATGGCAGAAAGTGAAGAAGAACTAAAGAGCCTCTTGATGAAAGTGAAAGAGGAGCATGAAAAAGTTGGCTTAAAACTCAACATTCAAAAAAAACAAAGATCATGGCATCAGGTCCCATCACTTCATGGCAAATAGATGGGGACACAATGAAAACAGTGGCAGACTTTATTTTCTTGGGCTCCAAAATCACTGCAGATGGTGACTTCAGCCATGAAATTAAAAGACACTTGTTACTTGAAAGAAAAGCTATGACCAACCTAGACAGCATATTAAAAAGCAGAGACATTACTTTGCTGACATGGTTCATCTAGTCAAAGCTATGGTTTTTTCAGTAGTTATGTATGGATGTGGGAGTTGGACCATAAGAAAAGCTGAGTGTCAAAATTGCTGCTTTTGAACCGTGGTGTTGGAGAAGCCTCTTGAGAATCCCTTGGACTTCAAGGATATCCAACCAGTCCATCCTAAAGGAAATCAGTCCTGAATATTCATTGGAAGGATTGATGAGAAAGCTGAAAGTCCAATCCTTCGGCCACCTGATGCAAAGAACTGACTCATTGGAAAAGACACTGATGCTGGGAAAGATTGAAGGCATGAGGAGAAGGGGACGACAGAGGATGAGACGGTTGGATGGCATCACTGACTCAATGAACTTGAGTTTGAGTAAGCTCCGGGAGTTGATGATGCACAGGGAAGCCTGGTGTGCTGCAGTTCATGGGGTCACAAAAAGTCAGACACGACTGAGCAACTGAACAGAACAGAATATATGGAAAGCAAATAACTGGTCACTAGGGTGCTGTTTCCCTTCCTCCCTGACATCTTCCTCCTTTCCTTCTTCCCTTCCTTTCCTCTTTCTTTCAACTGAACACAAATTTCAGTACCTGCTCAGGAGAGTGATTTTTCAAAGAGCCAAGGTAAAGGTGTTACACCACATCTGTCTTATTGTCCAATGAGGAGACAATTTCAATTGTGTGATAAGAGTAACAGAAATTATTCCCCAAATAGAATGTAAAAATATTAAGTGCCTTCATCCTAAGAGTTTAAGGTGATGTTTCTCAGGCTCCCCTAAGCAGTTGCTAAATGTGTAATTCACCAGGTGATTACTCAGTTGACCCCCACATGCTACCAGGGCACAGTCAGGACCAGGACTCACATATGGAAACAGCTGGTCCAAGTTTTTTCAATGTAAGCCCAACGACAATAAATTTAAAAGGCCATAAGCCATGATTTTTAAATCTACCACCGAATTCATGCTCAAACAGGAACTGCACTCCTTTTTGTTTTTATTCTTCTGTCTCAAAAGAATAAAAGAGATACTGATTATTTTTAAAAGTAAGATCCCTTTGGCGATAACATGAGTCTATACACAATGTAGCTTTGAAAAACAGCTCATGGAAATGAAGACCCAGAGGATAAAGATCATTGGCAGAAGAAAGTATCACATGTACCCCACCCTTTTTGATACCAAACCACAGAGAACCTTCAGTGGGCAGCTCAAATTCTGAGATCACAGACTGAGAGAGATGCTTAAAAAAAAAAACAAAAATTCATACACACAGCTGGCCTTTATAGTGGTGCTGATTACGTCTAGAAGGGCAGTGTGGAAAGGGCGATATGCATGATGTCATCAAGGGACCTCTGTAACTGCTAGCCGAGGGACCTGGGCTAGCCTTCATCTCACATCTGTGATGTTCGTTTCCTCACGTGTGAGATACTGAGACACGCACGCACACAAGGTATTGAGAGGATGTAGGACGTCAGCAGGTAAGAAAGGACTTCAAAAATATACCACTGTGTCATCCAGTATGGTGGCCACTAGCCCCGTGCACCTACTAAGCCTTAAATTCAGGGGAAATAAAATTTAAAATTCAGTTCTTCAGTCACACCAGTCACATCTCAAATGTCCATTATTGAACATATCCCTCACTCTTACTGCATTAAACAGGGCTGAAATGGAATAGGCCTTCATTGCAGAAAGTTCTATTGACTTCCATGATCTAAAAGGATGTAGACAGCTGCTACCCCTGGGAAGAGGATGGGAGCTGAGGAAAATTTTACATGGTCACTTGGTAAATTTCCATATTGTTTATCTTGCCATGAGCAGGCATTTCATTTATAACTTTAAAAATACAGAGCCACAAGGACATGATTAACATTAAAGACAGAATAATAGTTGCCTCCAGGGAAAGGGGAGATGGTCATCTGGAAGGGATTCAGGGTAGACTTCTAGGATGTTGGCAATAGAATATGTGGACACAAATACTCAGCCCAAGAAATTGATTTTCCCATTCCTAATAACCACTGATATAGATAAAGTTTTAAATATATAATATGTTTGTGTGTATATGTGTGTGTGTGTATATATATGTCCACTTTATCTTTGTTTTGTGCATCTTTTTCTATGTGTTTTATTTTGCAACATATTTTAATAAGACTTTTAAAATTATACATCAGTTGTGGGGCTGTCGTTCTTGATAAGGAGGTACCACCTTGAGCCTTAATAAAAGATCTCAGGCTTGGTAAATGAGGAACAGGGTGCAGCATCCTCTTCAACTCTTCTCTTTCAAGCTGCCCCTTCATAAGGGCAGCCCAGCACCCATCTGCTCAGCACAGTCTCCCTAGCTGGCCCCCACCAAGCATGCTCAGGAGAAATCAGCAGCACGTAGCAGGTAATGGCGATGCAACTTTTCTAGGGGGCATTTTGACAATATATAGCCCTGAATTTTAAAACATGCATATGCTTTGATATTTTAATTAGATGTTTACCTAGAAAAACATTACCATACAAAGATTTAGCTAGAAGGATGTTAATAGCAGTGATTTTCATCATATCCAGGAACAATAATTGGAAACACTTTAAAATGGCCAAGCTAACAAATGGATTAAATTCTGCTATATCCAGACAACTTGGTACTGAACTATTGAAAGTCATGCTATGGAGGACTATTCAATGTGAAAAATCCTTTCAGGCTATATTGTTAAGAGGAAAATGGCAGATTGCAGAAAATCATACACACAAAAAAATCATGTGTATGATTCCTTTTTGGTGAAGAAAAATTTGCACTAGAAACTACCTTTGCTAATATATTAATACGTAGGTCATCCCCACTTGAGGAGGTGGGGCTTAATTGTTCTTTCTTTGTGCGTGGGCTGGGCTTAGGGGCTCACTTCCAAAGAATAGTGTATGGACAGAGAGAAAGCAACTTACAGTGAAGAAATTTTTGATCAAGAATAAGGCATGTCACTTGTCATCTTGTAAAGGATTAACAAAGTAGACCCTAAGGAGCAAATGGAGGTGGGGAGAAGCTAGAAAAGTAAAACAAGCTGATGGTGATCAACCGTGGACGTGTGTTGGGGGCCAGAGTGAGGTACTCCGCCCATGGCAAAGGTCATGAGGAAGGAGGCTCGACATACGCAAAGGCGGGATCCAGCCTCAGGAGTCCCCCTGGAAATCCTCGAGCGTCTACCCCCATAACCAGAGCCTGCCTACTTTACTACTTTGTGCTCTTACCTACACCTCTGACTTTACGGGGGGCTGTCCCCCACCACCTCTTTTGGAGAAGGAGTTAACCTAGAGCTCCAGTTAATAATAATTCCTGGGCGTGACAAGAGTGTTTTAACCTACAAACTCCTCTGAAGGTTCTCTAGCCTGCCTGACAGGCTCGTCCGGCCACATGTGATTGCTCACAGCCTCCCAACCGTGAGAGGCACGAGATGCTTTAAACCCTCTAAAAACAGGTTCTTTAGAGAAGTTAGAAAACTATTAGTATAAGTATAATGGGCTGATTAGAAATTGTGTTGGTGAAGGGTTTTTCATTTGTTGAGCCAATGTTTGTTGCTAAGTCTCCACATCCCCTGCCCTTACACACATTAATGAATATGTAGAAGGAATAAGTATTAACCTTTGATATTAATCACGTTAGACCTTAGGCTAAGTAAATTCTTTCCTTAACTAAAACCCACTACACCCTCACCCTGTAGGAATGTAACTTTATTTGGGTGGCGTCTGTTTTGAGACTAATCAGCCCTGGAGAAATAAGTGTCCTGATTGACTGACCGCTATCACAAGGAGAGGGTCGTAAATTGTCAGCAGGCCCCCCTGGCCAGAAGATGATGTAACACCCCTAAGACCTCTGTATACATTTGTATGAAGCACCTGACTTTGATAAAAGTCAGGACTGCTGACCCCGCGTGACTTTTGCATAACATCTCAGTGTATAAAAGTAGACCATGGAAAATAAAGAATTGGGATCAGTTTCTCGAAATACTGGTCTCCCCATGTCGCTCTCTCTCTCACTCTGGCTGAGTCTCCATCTGGAGCGCGGAACCCACCATGCTTACTAATTATGCCTGGGCTTCTAAGATCCGACCGGGGAGGCCTCAGTGTCTCCTCTCCTTCGGGAGAACGGAAGGACGCCTGCAGCCTACGTAAGTGGTGCAAACTTCTTGTCTTGAAGTTTTATTGGTCTCCCGCGTAAACCAAGCTACTCAGCCTCTTTTCTCCACTGAATTTTCCTACTGGGCTATCCTCATCCTATTACTCTTTATATCTTTGATAAAATATTTAAATAAATAAATAGGTCGCCGACGCCGTCCCCGCTTCGAATACCCTGCATCAGCCGGGGCAGGACCCCGGCAGACGTGCCTTCAGTGAACTCAGTAACAAAGTCTCTGAAGGTAGGGATGGGTGAATGGAATCCAAAGGACCGATGCTTCTTCCATGATGACAAAAAGAGAAGGGTAGATGAGAGTGTCAAGTCTGAAGGTCAGTAGCCAGAAAATGGTGAGTTATCTGGCTAAGACAATAAAAGTCTTTTATCTTTAAAAAAACAAAAAGAATACATCATGTACTCATAGAAAACAAACTTACTATTACCAAAGGGGAGGGGGGAGGAATCAGGAGTTTGGAATGCACATGTACATCCTGCTGTATATAAAATAGATAACCAAGAAGGGAACTATATATCTTGTATACACACAACTATAGAACTGGGAACTCAATATCTTGTAATAGCCTATAATCAGAAAGAATCTAAAAAGGGATATATATGCGCAACTGAACAACTCTGCTGTACACTTGAAACTAACACATTATAAATCAAATATACTTCAATACTTTTTTTTGAGATAAGTGTTTTTTAAAAGAATAAGTCATGTTGATTGCATATAACCCTGAAATAACATAATGACAAGGGCACTTCACCTCTGTGGCATTCTTTCCCAAAACCTATAATCCCAACTAATCATGAGAAGAAAACATCAGACAAATCCAAGCCAAGGGACAGTCTACGAAATATTTGATTCATACTCCTCAAATCTGTTATGGTCATGAAAACGAGGAAAGACTAAGAAGGCGTCATAGATAAAGACAGGCTAAGATGTGATGACTATAGACAGTGTAGTATCCTGGGTTAGAATCTGGGACAGAAAAAGTGCACTCATGGAAAAAAAATGTTGAAATTCAGAAAAATATCTTGAGTTAATAGATTAAACTATTTTAACTTCTTAGTGTAACAAGTGCACCATGATTATATAAGACACTAACATTAGAGGAAGTCAGGTGAAGGGTCTAAAAAATTCATTTTATTTTTACAATTTGTTTATAAATCTGAAATTAGTCCAAGATAAAAAGTGTGTTGTTTTTTTTTTAAAAAAACTACCTTTGCAATTGTTTCTGGATAGTGTACATATTTGTATTGGGTTGGCCAAAAAGCTCGGATTTTTTTAAAGGGAAAAATCTGAATGATCTTTTTGGCCAACCCAATACTGTTTATCTGGAGGAGGAAATGGCAACCGACTCCAGTATTCTGGCTGGATAACCCCATGGACAGAGGAGCCTGGCAGGCTACAGTCCATGGGGTCGAGACTGAGGAACAGTGTTGCAAACTTTTGAAATTCCATTTGCTAATTTGTCTAGAGTGAACATGCATTGTTTTTTAAATCAGATAAGAACTCATTACATTGGGAACCTCCCCTCTTCCCCATTTGAATGTGACATTTGAGTCGAACAGGAGTCTACAGGTTAATTTTTAAAAAGCAGGTCAATTGACTCATTTTATGAAATGGATAGTTGACAGCAGCTGACCTAGGCTGGGCCAATCAGAGCTCTTTCCTGGTATTTGACAACTGGAGAACCAGGAGACAGAGCCTCCGCGGCTCTACAGTGATAGAAAGTGGGACTTCGGTACCCTGCTCCTTTAGCAGTTGAAAGAGCCAGGCTGGAGCAGATGATGAACTCACCAAGACAGAGAGATAAAACATGGAGAGCAAAGCCTAGTGACATTTCATTTCTCTTTGGCCTTAATACGCATGTACCGTCCCTAACTTTCCACCCTAAAATTGTTGGAGTTGGGTTTCTCTCTCTTGCAACCCAAAGTGTTTGGTCTTGGCTTTTACACAGAGAAAAGAAAACTCCTCCTCCTGATTCAAGCCCCTGGAAAGCCCCCAAAGGTACATTTGTCCAGCCAAATCTAACAAGGCCAAAGCAGATCAGATTATGTTATGAAGAAAAAATGAAGGGACTTCCCAGACAGACCAGTGGTCAAGGCTTCACCTTCTACTGCAGGGGCTTTGGGTTCGATCCCTGGTCAGGGAGTTAAGATCCCACATGCCTTGTGGCCAAAGAAACCAAAATGTAAAACAGCAGCAATATTGTAAGAAACTCAGTAAAGACTTTAAAAATGGTCTACATCGAAAAAAGTCTTAAAAATTAAAACAAGTAAAATAAATTCAGAGGAAAATGGAAATTATCTAAAGAAAAAAGACCAACAGTAGTGCAGGCCTCTCTGTCAGAATCTAAAAATAAACCTGATGTGGTCCTAGCCCCCTCTGTAATCTTCTTTGGTGTCTGTGTATCTCTTGTAGTTCTAAGAACCTTCCACTGCTAAGGTGTGGTAGGTAAACTCCTCCAATATCTTCTACAAGGTTAGGCGGCCTGCAAGGGTGGGACTGTGCTTGTTGGTCTCTGCATTCCCTAGCATGTAGCACTTGGTCTTGTGCATACTAGGTACCCATGAATTTGAGGGCTGTTATGCTTCCCTGGTGGCTCAGATGGTAAAGAATCTGCCTGCAGTGCAGGAGACTCAGGTTCAATCCCTGGGTCGGGAAGATCCTCTGGAGAAGGGCATGGTACCCACTCCAGTATTCTTGCCTGGAGAATCCCATAGGCAGAGGAGCCTGGCGGGCTACAGTCCATGGGGTCGCACAGAGTTGGACATGAGTAAGTGACTAACACACACACACAAGCTCTTCTTGAATAGTGTCTACATTCCTGAAACACAGCACAGTGCCTGGAAGGCGGGAGGCACTTGATAAGCACCCACTAGGTCCACTGACTGAACAGAACTGAACTGCCAAAATGTCAGTGTTGTGCTTTGACTCCCCCCTACTGAAATTCTTTCAATCGCCATCACGAAAGCTAGGCACAGTCTGCTATGCACTCCACAGACTTGATTGTGCATCTAAAGCCAGCCTGTGTTATCTATAAACTGCTCACTAGGACCAGAAAAGGTAGGCATCCCTTTCTCCTCTTTCATGATGAAGAGACTGAAGCATAAGGAGTTGAATACTTCTTCTGAAGTCATCCAGATACTAAATGACAGAACCAGGTTTGGGATGATGATGTGTGTGGATGCAAAAGCTCCCTCATGTCCATTTTGCCTCCCTGGGGTCTCGCCCCCAGATACTCAAATATGTATGCGTGTGTGTGTGTATGTGTGTGCGTTTAGTCACCAAGTTGTGCCCGACTCTTCCCAACCCCATGTACTGTAACCCACAAAACCCCTCTGTCCATGGGATTTCCCAGGCAAGAATTTGGTAGTGGGTTACCATTTCCTTCTCCAGAGGATCTTCCCAGTCCAGTGATCGAACCCACGTCTCCTGTGCCTCCTGCGTTGGCATGTGGGTTCTTTACTACTGAGTCACCTGAGAAGCTGTGTGTTTGTGCACACTCATGCGCACACAAGTGGAGCTATTAGTTCTTTTGCCTGAAAGATGTATGGGTTCAAGAGACATACACACTCAGGGTCAAAACCAGCCACAGCAACCTGTGTTCCTTCACTCATTAAATTCATTTGATGAATGTTTATTGAGAACCACCATATACCTGGAACTTCCCAGGAAACAGCAGTGCACAAAGCATGTCGGGGGAAAGAGCAGGGGTCCATAAATGCCTTCTGTGGAGGGCCAGGAAGTAAATATTTTAGGTTTTGCGGCCAACAAGTTTGTCCCAACTCCAGCTCTGCACTTACAGAGCCAAAGCAGCCACTAGAAATATGTGAACAAATGGGTATGGCTGCATTCCAATAAAACTTTATTTATAAACAATGGGCAAGGTTGATTTGACCCACAGTATTTTGCCAGCCCCTGAGAAAAACAATAAACATGGAAATACATGGAGAGGAATAAAAAGTCTGGAGATAAAGGTAGATTCTCTGGATAGAATAAAGCAGTAAAATTAATAAGATAGAGAGAGAGTGCTGTAGATTGAGTAGCACGGGAAAATAAGACATTTGAGGTAAGGCCAGTGTGCTGATGAACCAGCCATGCCAGGATCCTGAGAGTTTTCCAAGCAGTAGCAAGAGCTTGAACAAAGAGCCTGAGACAAAGTGTATCTGGGGAACAGAAAGTCCAATATGTCTGGAACCAGGTGGTAGCAGATAATGTCAAAGGGTGAACAGGATCAGACCCCAGGCACATTAAGGGCATGTGGAAGAGGTGGGATCTTCTAATTGGGATGGAAAGGGTTTGGAGGAATCTTAGCAGCAATACGGGGCTTCCCTGGTAGCTCAGATGGTAAAGAATCTGCCTGCAGTGCAGGAGACCCAGGTTCAATCCCTGGGTTGGGAAGATAGACTGAAAAAAGAAATGGCAACCCACTCCACTTGCCTGGAGAATCCCATGGACAAGAGGAACCTGGCAGGCTACAGTCCCTGGAATTGCAAAGAGTCAGACACAACTTAGCGACTAACAGTTTCACTTTAGCAGCATTATGGCATGCTTTAATTTCCAAGTTTGAAAATATTAACTCCAGCCACTGCTTGGTAAATCAACACTAGAAACACAAAAGTGAAAGGAGGAAAACCAGCGAGGTGGCTGGCAAATGGAGGCAGCAGGGAAGGGCTGAAGATAGGGTTGGATTCCAGAGAGATGGTAAAGACGGTGGAGCCACTGGAGGTTGCTAGAGGCTTGCACAAAGGGGAAAGACGATGAAGGATTCCAGCCTGGGTGCATCTGGCTTGATGTATCCACACAGAACAACTGCGGGGCAGTGAACAGTCTTCATAGGTCAAAAGTTCAGTTCAGTTCAGTCTCTCAGTCATGTCCGACTCTCTGCGGCCCCATGGACTGCAGCACGCCTGTCCATCACCAACTTCCGGAGTTCACTCAAATTCAAGTCCATCAAGTCGGTGATGCCATCCAACCATCTCATCCTCTGTCGTCCCCTTCTCCTCGCACCTTCGATCTCTCCCACATCAGGGTCTTTTCCAATGAGTCAGTTCTTTGCATCAGGTGGCCAAGGTGTTGGAGTTTCAGCTTGAGCACAGGTCAAAAGGGAAGGGCGCAAACAGAAAGCACGATAGGTTGGGTGCTCTGAAGACTGACCCTAACTGACTTCAAGGTGGCTCAACTCAGAGCCATCTGCTAAGAGGCCGCAACAGAGCTCCCAGCCCTCTTGTATCACACAGCATCATGAAACACGCAGACCAGATGAGTAGGAACTCTTCGAAGACTGTTCCTATTTCTTATCATCAAAATACCAAACTGAGAAAAGAAAAACTACCCATGGCCCAGTTGAGCCAGGGCCATTTGACCCAGGGGAAAAAACTCAAACATCCAAGTGCGTTCTCCACTAGAAATCCCTCTTGGGGTTCTACAGGACCACATGTTTAGAAGGTCTTAAGAGTGATTGTAAGGAATGTGAATATAACACATTTCCTGGGGAGGGGGTGCTGCAGAGACATGGGGCCAGGGAGACAGCCTGAGGAAATCAGTGGCTCTCTAACGCTCTAAACGGCTCAAGACCAGACTAATTCCATTTCAAGGAGCTTGAGAGCCTTTCCCTTGGAGAGAGGCATACTTTCTGTTCTCTCATTATCAGAAATGCTGTCAGGCACAGAGTAAGAGTTATGTAATAGGAAGCAATACTTTCCGGCCTTTCTCCATCCTCCTGTTATATAATAGTCATGCCAAGATGAAGTGCCCAACGTCTAACCGCAGAGATGCAACCCTGTCAATTAAATTTATAGTTTACACTTCCTTTTCTCTTTTTTAGCAAGAGCTCCCTCCCCCTCCCTTCCCCCTCCCTCATGCCTTGCCAACAGGCTAGTCTCCAAGCTGATTTTTTTTCTCATTAGGTGGACCTGCTCCATTCATGAAAAAAAGAAGGGAAAGCTACTTTCATTCATTCATTCATTCATTTACTCCTTCTGCCAATCAGCCAACAATCATTTAATAGCCTATCATGTAAGAGATTCTGCAACAAGGAGGAAAGAGAACAAGCGTCAAATTATGGATCTGTGCCCACCAGCTAGGTGACTGACCTGGGATCTGTTAAATGGGCAAAGAAGGGCAAGCTAGTAGGGTTTGGGGGGAATTAGAAGTAATAGAGGCAACACACCTCTTCATAGCTATTATTCCTCTCCATATTATCATGATTTTGCATCAGATGAGAAAGATAAAGTACAAGCTCTTAGAAAATTTAAATCTAGTAAAGGAAGATACTAAGGTAGGACAGGAAAGTAACCATTGCAATCTGTTATAAAATTTACAGGCTAAAAAATAATAGGGTGCTGTGGGGATGATAAGAAAACTGAGTTAACTCAACTTTGTCTCTTTCATATCAAGTGGTATCATTTCAGATCATGTGTGCAATTTTAGGATCTAAAAAAAAGTCACCTTATAGCTAATTTAAAAAGCGGGTCAATAAGGAATTAACATTAAACCTAAAATCTTTGCACATTTGTCCATTTCAAAAATGCATACAGTAATATGGTTTCATATGTTTCTATCTTGACAGCTATATTGTATTGTCTTTTTGTTGACATAATTTTGTAAGAAATATAATTACATTTCATATAAAAAAGGGGGGGTCAATACCATGGTAGGAATTTAAAACAGGAGGTACCAATCAGCCAATCCTAAGAATTCTAAGCTCCTTTAAGATTCAAAATTAATCAATGCAACTCACCATATCAATAGAAGAAAGAGGGGGAAAAAAAGAAAGCATAGCCAACTCAATCCATACAGAAAAAAACATCTGACAAAAGTCAAAACTCATTCATAATAAGAAAAAAAGAAACTCTCAACAAACTAAGATTAGAAGGAAATTCCTCAAGCAAAGAACATCTATGAAAAACCTACTTTAACATCATCCATAATAATAATTATTGAATGTTTCTCTCTACATTTGAGAACAAGGCAAAAATATCTACTCTCAACATTTTCAACCAAAATTTACTAGAGGTCACAGCAGTGTTATAAGGTTAAGAAACAAAAGGCAAAAATATTGGGAAGGGAGAAGTAAATGTCTTTAGTTATAGGTGACCTGGTCATACATAAGAAAAATCTTGAAGAAATCTACAAAAATAGAAAGGTCACAGGGTAGGAGACCACATTAAGAAAACAGTCATAAATTGTACTTCTATGCATCAGCAGGAGAATTTTTAAAATACCATTTACAGTAGTATCATAAATATGAAACACATAGACATAAATCTAAACTATATGCAAGACCTGTACATACAATTTAAAGAAGACCTAAATAAATAGAAAGACGTGCTGATTTTCATGGATTGAAAGATTCGATATTGTTAAAATGGTCATTCCTCCAAAACTGATCAACAGATTCACACAATTCTCATCTTAATCCTAGCAGGCTTTTTTGTTTGGAGAAACTGACAAACTAACTCTAAAATTTATATAAAATCCTACATGCCACAACTAAAAGATTGCCACATGCGGCGACAAATATCACAGACTCTACACACCACAACTGGGACCCAGCATAGCCAAATGAATAAATAAGTTTTCTTAATGCCTCCATTTAAAAACAAAAACAAAAAAACCTTCAAAGCACCTAGAACAGTCAAAACAATCTTGAAATTGTTGGAGTCTAGCACTATCTAAGTTCAATAATTATTAAAATTTTATATTAATCAAAACCCATGTGAAACTGGCATTAGGACAGACTTAAAAATCTAAGGAGAAGAAAAGGGAATTAATAAATGAATACTTGAGCTGGTTAATTAGTGTTTGACCCAGAAGGCAAGGTTATTTAATGGTAAGACCGTAAGTACCACAGCAAGTAAGCCAGAAAGAAAAACACCAATACAGTATACTAACACATATATATGGAATTTAGAAAGATGGTAACAATAACCCTGTGTACGAGACAGCAAAAGAGACACTGATGTATAGATCAGTCTTATGGACTCTGTGGGAGAGGGAGAGGGTGGGGAGATTTGGGAGATTGGCATTGAAACATGTATAATATCATGTATGAAACGAGTCGCCAGTCCAGGTTCGATGCACGATACTGGATGCTTGGGGCTGGTGCACTGGGACGACCCAGAGGGAGGGTATGGGGAGGGAGGAGGGAGGAGGGTTCAGGATGGGGAACACAGGTATACCTGAGGTGGATTCATTTCGATATTTGGCAAAACTAATACAATATTGTAAAGTTTAAAAATAAAATAAAATTTTTTAAAAAAGCTAGAATTAAAATAACAACAACAAAAAAAGACCGTAAGTAGCCTTCACAGCAAATGGTGTTAGAAAAACTGGATATTCAACTGCGGGAAAAAATTACCCTCAGCATTTACCACATATCATTCACAAAAATTAATTTGAAATAGATTATAAGTCTAAATGTAACACTAAAATTACAAAACTTTCACAAGCACACACAAGAGAAAATCTTTGTAGCACTGAGTTACACAAAGATTTCTTGGGGCGAAAAAATAAGACATAAGGAAAACAATTGATAAACTAAACTCTATCAAAATTTAAGACTGCTGCTTTTTAAAGACACCATTGGAAAAAATGAAAAGGCAATCCTAGAAAAAAAAATTCATAACACATCTATCTGACAATGGATTTGTATTCAGAAATACATAAAGAACTTTGCAACTCAATAATCAGCAAAACAGGGACTTCCCTTGTTGTCCTGTGGCTAAGACTCCACGCTCCCATTGCAGGGGGCTCAGGTTCGATTCCTGGTCAGGGAAACAGATCCCACATGCCAGAACTAGAGTTCACATGCCGCAGCCAAATAAAAAAGATAAATTTTTAAAAAATAAGCAAAACCATCAAACTTGGAAGGAAAAGGCAAACCATTTGAACAGATGTGCATCACAAAAGATATGCAAATGACCAATGAGTACATGAAAAAAAATGCTCAAAATTATGACATCATGGAAGTGCAAATTAAGAGCACCACAGACACACTATTAGACACAAGAATGTCTAAAAATCAACAAAACAGACAACGCTAAGTGCAAAGAAGGAAGTAACCGCTGTTCTCCATGACTTCACCTCTCTTAAAATCTCCAAACTCTCCTTCCACTAGGCTTCCCGGAAACCTACATGAAACCATACCTCAACATTCAAGGCGGCTTATACCTAATATAGCCTTTCTTTCCCTTTCTTGCACTCACTGCCTTCTCAGGCTCTCTAGACTCTCGACACACAGGTGAGTTTTAGTTGGCCCCTTGAAAATAGCTGCCTTTTGAGATAGTAGTCCTCCTTTAACCTAGTTTTATCAAGCGAGAGGAATTTCAAATAAGTGGCTTTTCCAAATTATATAATTTTTTTTAATTTTTTAAATATGAATTAAATATCTTAGCTATCTTGAAAGGAAAAGTGTCTCGCCTCTCTTGGCTTTGTAAATTGGGGGCATTAAACATAATTTAATCCTGTTCAGTGATCAATGGTCATTTCTCGTTGCATGACAACAGCCAAGGGAATTTACTAACAGCACACTGTTGGGGCTTCCCAGTTGGCACTAGTGGTAAGGAACCCGCTTCACAATGCGGGAGCCATGAGAGATGCGGGTGTGATCCCTGGGTCAGGAAGATCTCCTGGAAGAGGGCATGGCAACCCACTCCAGTATTCTTGCTTGGAGAATTCCATGGACAGAGAAGCCTGACGGGCTACAGTCCATAGGGCCGCACAGAATCAGACACGACTGAAGAGACTTAAGCGTGCATAGTTCGCTGTTGTCTTTGCATGAAATGCCAGAAGATGGGCCATTTACTGAGTTTTCTCTGCATTTTCCTGGTTGGTCAATGTCAAGGTCTCTGGATTTTATGCAGCTTGCTTGAGCTGAATCTTACAGACCTCTCCCCTTCACCCTTTTAATTTTCTGTATCTAATCAGCTATGTCTTGGGAAACCAGGTTGCCAAGTTAGAACTGTTTCTTAAGGAAAAAAAGTTCTGCACCAAAGTCAGAAAGAAAGGGCTTTACTCAATGGCCTTTACGATACTGGCTTTGACATCCCCAAGTCATTTTTTGCCCATTTCCTGGTTCTCAGATGTTTGTCCCATAATCAATGTGGCCAGATACGTGACCTCTGAATGAGAAAGGTTTCATTCACAACCTAATAAATTAGTAGGTGGCTCCCCTAGCTTTGGCTCATGAAACTGCTCAGGCTAACGTTCACATCCGTTCCCACATCTCAGGGGCAGTTTCCAGAAAGTTTCTGTCTCCCCTTCTGTCCTCTTTGCAAAACTGAATTATTACAGGCAACAAATATGCTACAGAAAGAGCAACCCTGCCATCCTGCAAGAAGGGCATTCTTAATCATCCCAGCTTCTGAGATTTACCTGGGTTTACACTCATGGACCAAACCAAAAAAGGCCTCTACTAGTCTGTCTTTCCTCCCAGGTCAGCATGTTAATGTGATGAGTAGGAAAGTGTCCTTCCTGGAAACAGCATAACTGGATCTTCAGCAAAAATTACAAAGGGAGTGCTTGGCACTAATAACGAAGAAAAGAGCAAAAAAATTTTTAATTTTTCAGCATCTTTTAAGATTCAGCTGAAACTTCCCTGAATCTCTTCCTGAATCTTCTCTTCTCTCATCTGCAATTAATTTTTCCTCCTTCTTGCCCTTGCTGTTATCTGTAAGCCCAAAAAAACCACCATGATTCTTTATTGAACTTGTATATTTACCACAATACTTTGGCCACCTGATGCGAAAAGCCAACTCATTAGAAAAGATCCTGATGCTGGGAAAGACTGAGGGCAGGAGGAGAAGAGGGTGACAGAGGATGAGATGATTGAATGGCATCACCAACTCCATGGACATGAGTTTGAGCAAACCCGGGGAGACGGTGAAGGACAGGAAGCCTGGCATGCTGTAGTCCATGGGGTTGCAAAGAGTCAGACATGTCTTAGTGACTGAACAACAACAGCAATTCACCACAAAGCAGGCACTCAAAATATATATATATATAGATCTTTGGAATGAATGAATGAATGGTGAAATGTAACTCAGGCTTCAGCTGTTGTGGTCACTCACTGTCTTTATTCTCTTCCTCTATCATGTTCTTAAGAAAATCTCTCTTTGAGAGGATTATCACTGATTACTCCACTTCAATGAATATTGAATTCAAAGAGATTCTTGAAATTTTGGAGAGCTAGGAAACAAGAAATTCTTCCCTGGTGGCTCAGCAGTTAAGAATCCACCTGCAACACAAGTGAAATGGAGACACAGATTCGACCCCCGGGGTCAGGAAGATCCCCTGGAGGAAGAAATGGCAACTCATTCCAGTACTCTTGGCTGGAAAATCCCATGGACAGCGAGCCTGGCAGACTACAGTCCACGGGGTCACAAAAGAGTCAGACACAACTGAGCAACTAAACAACACAGAAACAAGAAGCTGAATTTTTATTCCATCTTTGCTGTTTACTAGCTTTGTGACCCCAGACAAATGACTTGAAGTCAAAATCTTGGGGCGGTGCGTGTCTGTAAAACAAGGTAATTATATCTTCCCTGACCTTACAGAATTGAGAGAATCATATGAGCTAAAAAGTGTTAAAGCCATGGGGGATATCTAAAATTCTGTAAAGCTACTAGAGGCTATCGCTTTATAAATCATGAAGGAAACTAAAAAGAATCAAGAATTTGGCAAAATGAGACTCTCGTTCCAAGTCCTTCTCTCTGTCCATAGAACATACTCTCACCTGGAGCTCTCTGTCGGAGGGGGAAAGAGGGGGAAGGCGTTGCCCAGAGGCAGGATTTGAATCTCCCTGCCTGATCTGATACCTGTCTGCCTGTGTTCTCATCTTCAGCTAATCTCTCAGAAAGCCATGCAACCAAGGGGTCACAAAGCTCCGCACAAGCGCCATTTCCTCTTCTGGCATAACAGTCACCAGGACCCCGAACATGGCGAACAGCCGGTCAAGGCTCAGGAGACCAGAGCCAACACAGGTTTGCATGTCCATTCACCCTTCATGATGATTAACTCTTCCATCACAGGCTAAGACATGAGCATTTATCTTCGGGGGTTCTTCAACTATTAGTGCTCAGGACTCTTCCCCGGCCATACATCATGGCACTGGAAGCGGGAGGTACAGACAAAAGTCGTCCCTCGTGCTGATGTGGTGTGAAGAGGGTGATTAATGACAGTCACACACGGCCACCCGGCTTCTGACTCACTCAAGTTACTCAGACGCCAACTTCGCTGACTTTGCTATTTTCCATGAGCCATCTTTCGCACCTCTTCCCCACTGCTGCTTTCAACTATAGCTTCAGCTTTGGGAGTCTTATTTTGAAAGGGGTGGAGGGACAATATTTGCTGTCATCACCAAAACCACACCAGGCTCTCTCTGACAAGGTGGCGGGCTCAACTTGGGGTTCTCCATCTTATCGCTGCTCTTAGGGAATCTGAAATTCAATCACACATTCAATAAATATGGATGAGCATCTCCTCTAGGTGCTGGGGACACATTAGGAAGGAAAATCAGACTGATAATTCTTGCCCGGGTGAAGCTTCCATTCAGGACACGAAGATAAGTATTAATAAGTAAACTGTGAAGTGAAGTGAAAGTGAAGTCGCTCAGTCGTGTCCAACTCTTTGCAATTTCATAGACTGTAGCCCACCAGGCTCCACCATCCATGGAATTTTCCAGGCAAGAGTACTGGAGTGGGTTTCCATTTCCTTCTCCAGGGGATCTTCCTGACCCAGGGATCGAACCTTGGGTCTCCCGCATTGCAGGCAGACGCTTTACCATCTGAGCCACCAGGGAAGCTCTGGTAAACTGTTGAAGGCTGCTGGAAAGTGGTAAGTGTCATAGGAATCAAAAAGCAGAGAATGGGAGGTAAGTACTGGGGTGTGGGATGGGTAGCAATTTTGATTAGAGAGTCAAAGTAAACCTCGTGGATAAGATGATGTTTGAGCAAAACCTGAGAGAGACAAAGGTGTGAGCCAAACAGATAACTGAGTGAAGAGGGTTCCAAGGAATAGAAACAGCCACTGCAAAAGCCCAAAGGTGGAAGTATGTCTGAATTTCTTGAGCAGCAGTGAAGCTAGTCTGGCCTGGGGAACACGTGTGAGGGATGGATGGAGTAAGGATGCTGTAGATACGAAAGAGGGGCAGGATGTTGAGGGGACACTAGCTTTTTATTCCCTTCACAAGGCAAAAAGTCATCAGAAGCTTTTAAATTTGTGTTTTAAAGGAGTCAAACCAAGCCATCACTTGAGAACAGACAATGGATTGCCAACTGAGATGGAAGGGAACCACTCCAGAGGCTGCGACAGTGAGACATGATGGTGAGACATGGTGAGACCTCATCCAGATAAGACATGATGGTGACCTTGACCTGATCAGTAACAGCAGAGAGCTGAGAAATGGCCAAATCCTTGCTATACCACATCTCATGAAATTTAAGATGCCAGTGTCTGGGGCACCTTCCCAATCTGGAGATATTAAAAAGTGACATAATCTGTATCTTGATATCAAGGAAATGAGATGTTTTAAAGCTGAATTAAAGTGTTTCTGGCAGATTAGAGGTGGGGATGAGAGAGAAAGAGGAGTCAAGGATGTCTCCAAGGCTCATGGTCTGAGCAACAGGAAGGCTACCCTCAGGTGAGATGAGGAAGACCACTGGAGACCCAGGTTGGGAGGGGCAGGCGAGGGGTGGATCAGGAGTGCAGTTCAGGACATGTTGCCTTTAGATGTCTATTAAAAATACAAGTAAAGAAGTAAAGAGGCTGAGAAGCAAAGAACTGATGCTTTCAAATTGTGGTGCTAGAGAAGACTCTTGAGAGTCCCTTGGACTGCAACGAGATCAAACAATCCTACAGGAAATCAACCCTGAATATTCATTGGAAGGACTGATGCTGAAGCTCCAATACTTTCACCACCAGATGGGAACAGCCAACTGACTGGAAAAGATTCTGTTGCTGGGAAAGACTGAAAACAGGAAGAGGAAGGGGGCAACAGAAGATGAGATGGCTGGATGGCATCATCAACTCGAGGGACATGAGTTTGAGTAGACTCCGGGAGATAGTTAAGGACAGGGAAGCCTGGCGTGCTGCAGTGCATGGTATTGCAAAGAGTCTGACACGACTTAGCAACTGAACAGCAACAATAACAAATGCAAGTGAGAACGCCCTGCAGGCGGTTGAATATATGAGTTCAGGAGAGAGGCTTGGACCAGAAATGCAGATCTGAACATCATGGGACATAAATAATAATTGAAGCCAGAAGACTTAATGAGATCACCAAGGGGAGTGCAGATAGAGAAAAGAGGTCCCAAGCATGGGCTGTCTAATTTAAGATGGGTAGGCAGAAAAAAGAAACCAGCAATGGAGACTTAGAAGTAACCAGTAAGATCAGAGGAAATAACAGAAATAATTGAAAATGGCCATGCTCTGGATTGGTTGGGGCGGGGGCTGGAGGTTGGGGGGTAAAATCTGCTTAAAGTCTGCTAAAATAGGTACCATAAGAATGGCTCATGTCTGTGCTTAGATGATGCCAAGAGGACTGGGGTTATGATGGGGATAACCATATCAAGGGGCGAAAAGAACTAGAGCAGGGGATAAAAGTAAAGTGAAAGGATTACCCTTCTTATTTAATATGTATCTTCACAAGCCACCTTGTTCTAGAAAGATGCAAGGTGTTCATGAGAGATCAGCTTGTTAGTTGCACTGATTACTTTTAGCCTCACAAAGCCATTTTACCTCCCATTTCTAAGGTCCACCCCATCTCTTTCTGTCACTCACTGATTCGCTCACTGATTCGCTCACTGATTCACTCATGCCACAAATACTTATTGACAACACTGTGGGCCAGTGTTCCCAGGGCTGGATCTGGATGGCTGACTGGAAGATACACGGTTCCAACCTCCTTTTCAACTTAAAACCAGTCTAGATACAAGACTAGGCACTGAACAAACCAATTTCTCAGATATTCACAAAATCCTGTCTTTAAATCCACAAAATGCAGGGAGGAAACTCAGAACACACAAGCCACGGGTCGCCAGGCCCCAAAACCTCCCAGGCCTGGAGGGTCTACACTGCACTGAACTCATGTGTCCTTCCCAACGGGCCAGGGGGGAGAAATAGGGAGTCACCAGGAATGACAATAGCCAATATACGCAGTGCCTTTCAAGTTCAAACTCAGTTTCACATCCTGCATTGAAGTTCAACTATATGACCGTGTCTGGAGATAAGGACAGCTGCCATCCTGTCTTGGATGAGAGAGCAAAGGCTCCAGGAATCCTGGGGTGCCCAGGCAGGAGGGAGTCCAGCTGGAACTCAAGTCCAAGTCTTCAAATGGTTTGTAAGCAGCGGCGGGGGAAGCTCGGAACAGACGAACCCTGGAGGGGCAGAGCCAAAGCAAGAGCAAGCGGGCCACAGAAACAGCTTAGGGGGGACAAGGCCCCGAGCAGTAGAGGAGCTGGCTCTTGGGGACAGATAAGGAAGAGCACAGCATGTCCTGAAGGGGGTGTTAAGAGAGAGCCCAAACTGCACACCGCTGACGGTCAAGAGGGGAGCCAAGGACACGTCTCGGCACCACCGTGGCACAGCAGACAAAACCCAACACCCTTGGATGTCAGGCTGCCGGGACCCAGGCGGTCACTGGGACAAGGGAAGGGGCCTTTAGTTCTTTATTTTTTTAACTGGAGGATGATCGCCTTACAATGTTGTGTCATTTCTGCTGTACAACAGCGAATCAGCCATACGTTTATACATTATATATATGTGTGTGTGTATATCCCTTCTCTCTCACCCCCACCCCTCATCCCTGGCTTTTTATCTTAAAACCGGGCAAGTCTTGCAACTTCACTGGCAGACCAGTAGTTAATACTCCAAGCACTCAATGCAGGGGGCCCGGCTTCGATCTCTGGTCAGGGAACTAAATCCCACATGCCATAACTAAGACCTGGTACAGCCAAATTTAAAAAAAAAAATTTTTTTAATAGGAAAGTCCTGAGCAAACAGGGCTGAGCTGGGCACCCTGGTTAGAAGTGTAGCCCAGCTGCTTTCCGGCCGTGGAAACCAAGGCAGACGCCTTCCCCGTCTCCCTGTCCTCCTCTCCACTAACCCGGGTGTAAAACAGGATCCTGCAGGTTTGCCGTGAGATTTCAGGGCAATGAGTGAAAACTCCCTAACATACCATCTGGCACTTGGAAGGCATTCAATTAATAGCAGCTATGATTATAACTGCGAGGCTATGAACACGAGATTTTCAACTTACTTTCTCACCGTTCTGGGAGCTGACAGGCAGTCTCCGGAGCCCTCCCGGGAATGGTGCTTCTGGGGGCCCGGCTTGGAACCAGCTGTTTCAGATCTTCATTAAAACCGTAAATGTGGAGAAGCTGAGGCAGCACTCTGCAAGGAGCGAGGGAAAACCCAGCCGGCTGTTCTTTGGAGGTTTCTGTAACTTCCAAGATAAAGCATATCCTAGATAAACTTGACCACTGGAAAAAGTTTATCACACCAGATTGACCCTAGGGATTACGGGGAAGCCAACCAAGAGACTTCACGACAGCTTAAATACCAGGCACTCGGGGCTTTTTAATTTATTTGTTTTGCCTGTGCTGAGTCTTCGTTGCTACATGGGCTTTTCTCTAGTTGTGGTGAGCAAGGGTTACTCTCTAGCTGTGACGTGCAGGCTTCTCTTGCTGCGGAGCATGGGCTCTCGGGCACACGGGCTTCAGTAGTCGTGGCTCCCAGGCTCTAGAGCACAGGCTCAGTAGTTGTAGCTGACGGGCTTAGCTGTTCTGTGGCGTGTGGGATCTTCCTGAACCAGAGTTTGAACCCATGTCTCCTGCGTTAGCAGGCACATTCTTTACCTCAGAGCCACCTGGAAAGCCCACTCAGGGCTCTTAATCTGAGTCTGCGTATCCTAGACTTTCTCCCCACCCTCTGGCCCTCCCAGCACACTCCCCCAAGACTGAAAGGGGTCTTTGATTCATCTGATAACATCCTAGTAACTGCCCCTAGCACACACGTTTCTAAGTACCCTCTCTATGAATATCACTTTAATTTCCAGGAGCATTAGCTGCAATACTCCACAACTCTTGTTATTAACAGAAAACTCAGGTCCTGTACAAAAATAATCCTTTCTCTCAGTAAAAAGCCCTTGCTTTTAAATCTGTATTACGTTGTAGGTTATTTGTTCTTTGGGCCTCAAACACCGTGTTTCTTGCATTGCAATGTAATACTCTAGCTTGGTGCCAGCAGAATTCTTGGAATGTACAAGACACCTCCATGCTTTTCATTCATTTATGGAGCTGGACTGTCATTCATCCACATTTATGTCCCTCCCAGAAATGGGTTTTGCTTTTTAAAAATAGCCCAGGTTTCTCTCTGAATCCAGAAGTTCTATTAAGCATGCCCAGGATCCCGCACTGATTCATCACTGCAGGAACATCTACCAAGCATCAGACTCAGGGGAGGTCTTACCCCTGTAAGAGAGGCAAGATGGAACTGGGCTCCAAGCACCAAACTGGTTCCAGTGTGCTGTGCCCTCCTGGGGCTGGGAACTGCAAAGAAATGCTTTTCCTTTAAATGTTGCCCCTTTGTGGCTCATAAACGAGTAAGTTCAGACAGCAGCTGTCAAGCCCAGCAACAGTAACGCCTGCCAGGGCAGCATTCCCAGGACTGCCAATGGGGGAGATGAATCAGGTGAACGAAGAGCCCTAAAAGCCCAATTCAAAGGTCTCTAGCGCCACCTACTGACCCACTTTGTATTCTGTTGGCAAAAAGCCCGGAAACCACTGTAGGGTGGGAGGTGGGGGTGGGGCATGGAGAATTGTAGCAATTCTTCCCAGGCATAATTGAAGGGAATTTATAAACCAATGGGTTCACCCCGTCATCTTCCTGATACAGTGTGTTCAGTCGCTGAGTCGTGTCCAACTGTGTGACCCTCTGGACTGTAGCCCACCAGGCTCCTCTGTCCATTTCCTTCTCCAGGGGATCTTCCTGTCCCAGGGATCCAACCCGGGTCTCCTGCATCGTAGGCGGACTCTTTACCATCTGACCCACCAGGAAGCCCCCGGTAGAGACACTGAGGCTCCAAAGTGATAAAGTGGCTTCTCTGAGGTCACAACTCTAGCCCACGGGAGCCTATACCTCCGAGACCCAGCTCTTACTGAGCTCTGCCCCAGCTCACTCTGTTCCTGACTGAAAACATGAACTTGCAGCAGCAAAGCTGGCTTGGAGAGAGGAGTTTCTGGGAGGCACCCGTCTCCTCTCCATTTTCTGTTTCTTCTTCTTCCTTTTGTACCAACAGACCCAGACAGACCTGACATTCTCCCCTGCTTCTAGAACCCTGATGCCTTTACTGTCCCGCAGTCCCTTTCAGGGAGAAAGTGTTGAACTACTTACTTGAAGGTGTTCGCCTGCATCTTTAAGAATGTGAAGGGCAGAGACCCTGCTTCGTAGACACCCAGTTCCCCTGGGTGATAAGGAAACTGAGGCTCTGGGAGATCAAAGAATTCGCTTGGGGCCGTGGTTCCCAATACTCCTCACATTAGGATCACCTGGGGCTGTTTTACAAACTCCAGCACACTGGCTGTGCCGTAGGTCTACTCCCTCAGAATCTCTGGAGATGAAGAAACATACAGCGGGAGTTTCTGAAGCCCACGCCTCCTCCAGGTGACTCCAGTGTTCAGACAACCTTGGGAGCCACCGACTTATGCACGCAGTTAGTAGGTGAGACAGCAAAGCCCCTGTCTTTCAACTCCCAGGGAGGAGGAATGGTGGAAGCAACAGTGGTTTGCATCACTTTAAAGATTTCTACCAATGACACATTCTAACTACATTATTAATAACATTACAAATGATCCTATTTAACTTACACCAATGTACTCTTAATACTGTTACTAGAGAAAGGCAAATATCATACGGTATTGCTTATATGCAGAAGCTTTTATATGCAGAATCTTTATAAATGAATGATAGAAATGAATGTGTTTATGAAACAGAAATAGACTAACAGACCTAGAGAACAAACTTATGGTCACCAGTGGAGAAGGGTGAAGGGGAGGGGCAGATCAGGTGTTCGGGATTGACATGTACACAAATGTTATGTTTAAAATAGATAACCAACAAGGACGTACTGTATAGCACAGTGAACTCTACTCAATACTCTGTAATAACCTAAATAGGAAAAGAATTTGAAAAAGAATAGATACACGGGTAGGTATAACTGAACCACTTTGCTGTTCACCTGAAAATGGCATACAATATTGTTATTCGATTCCACTCCAATAGAAAATAGAAAGAATACTATTTATTGCTTTCAGAAATGGAAAAACAATTTCACTCGCCATGAAACAAAATGCAACCAGAAATACACTCAAATACAAAATTGTTTTAAAATCTCATTTGGTGCATATACATATATGCATACGGAATCAATTGGCTGTACAGTAGAAACACGACACTGTAAATCAACTATACTTCAATCCGTTTTTTTAATTACATTCCGAAAGGCAATTAAGTGATTTCGGTTTCCAGTTTTGGAGCCAATGCTCACTAAGAGCAAAGGAAGGTAGCCCCTCTGCTCCTGAAAAGACTGAGAGAGATGTGACAGAAATACACCGGAGCAGTGAATCTGTGTGTTCTGTTGATGCCTTTATGCGTGCAACTGACGCCTCCGCTTGTGTGCACGCCATGGTTTCATTCTGTCTCCCTCCAATTCTACTAGCGAGCTAGGGGAAACACCCTTTCAGGATCCTCTGTGCTGCAAGTCCTGAGCCCAGGGACTGTGGGTTCTCAGCCAAATTGCAACAACATCCTGCCCGCGGTCTTATCCAATAGCTGAGGCACTCTGGCTTGCTACTCAGAGCAACAGACATGCTTTTCGCATGGCTCTAGACCTTGCTCGATTGGCCGGCCCACCTGTTGGAGTGGGACCGTCCGCTCTTTGTCCCCCAGCCGGCAGACCAAGCTCACCACCCACATTTCCTGCAGGTGAGTGTTATCCTGCTCCTGGCTCCGAGCACAGCTGTTTGGCAAAGGCAAACGGCAGATGCAGCCCCTGGGCCCCCAAGCGCTTGGCGACAGCATCCCACTGACCCAGGGGGCAGCTGAAAGCGGCTGTCTTTGCTGAACTAAAAGAGGGTTAATCAGCGATTACTGGAGATGAGATACAATCTGTGTCTGGAAAAACTGGGGGACTGGGTCTCATTCAAGCGCCACCTAGAAGTAAACTGGTTATCCGATTTTCTCCCCCAAAGAGTCCTTACCTGCACACTTTTAAAAGAAAAGTTTTTTAAAGAAACAAATTACCACATAACATATAGTCAGCTTACACATTTAAGGAAAATCGAGGGCTTCCCAGATGGCATGAGCGGTAAAGAACCTGCCTGCCAGTGCAGGAGACACAGGAGATGTGGGTTTGATCCCTGGGTTGGGAAGATCCCCTGGAGGGCATGGCAACCCACTCCAGTACTCTTGCCTGGAGAACCCATGGACAGAGGAGTCTGCTGGGCAAGAGTCAGACATGACTGAAGTGACTTATCACGCAGGCAGAAAAGCAACAAAGAAGTGAAAAGCACTGGTCGTACCAGGAATGCCCCAAACCATAACTAGCCCACCTGTGATGATCCTTCTTACTTCCTCCTATACCTTTCTGTGCATTTTTATACAGAAAGAGTTTGTACAAAACATGTTACTTTGTACCGTTTGTTTCCCATAGCAACATACCACAACCATCTTTCCAGCATTCCAAGCACCTACAAGGCATCATGTGTAATGAATTTGTAATGAATGCTGAATATTCCATTTACGAACAATTCAAACAAAATGAAGAAAGCAAGAGTATTCATGTACGAGTATCCTCGGATATGGTATCAAACATTGGATGTGATATCACCCATTTTAAAGATGGAAAAATGGAGGTAAAGGAGCAACCGTTAGTGGTGGACTGAGCACGCGCAAACAGAAGACCAAATGCAGTGGGAATCTGTGTCTGGCAGAGACTAGCTATGGCTTCTTGCTCTGTCAACACTTTAAGTGGCAAGACTGGGAAGAACTCTGGTAGATACCTGAACTAGATATCAGAAGATCTAGGAGTTTTATCTCACCTTGTCTGTCCACCAGCCAGAGTGGTCTGGCTTTGACACTTAACTGACCTGAGCCCCAGCTCCCTAATCTGTATGCTGGAGGAACACACAGCCCTCCTGCCACGCTCTGAAGCTTCTAAACAAGTGAGAATAGGAAGAACTCTACAAACATCAGAGATCCTGACAAATTCTGTGATGGATCCATCAATGGTGATGTATCTTAGTTCATCTAACACTTGAAAATACATTAGAGAATTTTAAATAGTGAAGGAAACTCTGAAGCCAACTAATTTTAGAAATAGGGAAACTGACTTCCTGAGAAGTTAGGAGGTTTGCTTACTGTTTCAGAGTGAGTAAGAGACCCAGCTAGTGCTAGAAGCTTCTAGCACTAGCTGGAGTTAGGATTCACATATGCCTCTTACGAGGTCAGCTTTAGAGCGACGAATGTTCCAAACATGCTTACAAAAATGTGCTGAAGGCAGTTCAGTGTATTTCCATTGATTTGAGTTCCCAAAATACGAACATGCGCCACTTACCGAAGGGTCATTGAGTTGCACTTCTGATTCTTTTTTTTAACTGAAGGCCTTTCGACTTTAAGGGTTGTATATTCCTTCCCTAAAAAGAGCTGCCTGCAAAGAATATGGACATTCATAACACAACTCGGGGCTTGAGGTTTTCACATGCTCTCACACTACATTCCAGAGACAGCTTTCTCCTGAAGCTGACCTAAAGTTGTTTGGTCACTTGATCATGTCCAGGAATTCGGAGAATTGCCACGACTGGGAGAATTAGCTGCAGTGTCGCAGAGCAGGGCAGACCCATCACGTGAGCGTCACTTTCAACTTGGAACGGGTCTCAAGTATCTGCCTCCCAAGGGGTGTTTCAGATAACTGGGAGCTGGCCTAGTGGTGGGCCGCTCCCAAAGAAGCAGAAGAAAATCCAGGGGGCTGGGGTCCTTCGACACCCCAGGCCCAAGACCGACCATCCCAGAAAACAATGGCCTTCTAATGCTCCACTGAGCCGAGCCTTGACTTCAAGTTTGTGATGAACAAAAATATCAAGCTTCAATCTGCCTTCATCTTGAAACACAAGAAAGCATTTGCTTTTCAACCACATCGGGACTCTCCTACCAAAACCTGGGGCTTTTCCATTCTCTCCATGCCACATACACGAGGATCACAGGGTTTCCCGTTTGTGTGTCAGAACCTCTAAATGCTTACTGGGCGCCAACCACTGTGAAAGTGTTAGCGTTAGTTGCTCAGTCGTGTCTGACTCTTTGCAACCCCATGAACTGCAGCCTGCCAGGCTCCTCTGTCCATGGGATTCTCAAGGCAAGAATACTGGAGTGGGTTGCCATTTCCTTCTACAGGGGATCTTCCTAGCCCAGGGATCGAACCCAGGTCTCCTGCACTGCAGGCAGATTCTTTACCATCTGAGCCACCAGGGAACCAGGCAGAAAGACCTCTAAATCACTGGTGACTATTGAGGATTCAGCCTCCGTTTTGTTGGTTCTGGGGCCATTTCGGGTTCCCAAGTCAATAACTGCAAGGTTTTACAGGCGTTACTTTCGGAAAGTCTTCCTGACGTCAGAAGGTGTCATCACCCTTCATTCCCGCCCCAGGCAGCCCCACCGTCCTCCTGGTTTCCAAACTCCCCCTGAGAAGGTGCCTCAGAAGGTGCGTGAGAAGTCGGTCTCAGGCTCCTTTCCCATGAAACAGAACCCCTGACATCACAAAGGGACTGTTGTCTAGCTTCCATCCTTCCAGCTGAAGTTTAAGCCCTGCTCTTCCTAAGGAAAAGAACATGCCTGTCCCCTACTTCACGTTGCCCTCACAGTTACAATATGTGCTTACATCTGGTGCTGTAAAACATGATTACATTTTTCCTAAAACCTTAGGGCTTGAACAGGCTTCGAAATTTTATCTTTTCCTTCCTCCTGGCTTCAACAGGACCCCCTAAATCAACAAAACCTGGAAACACTCTGAGATCTGCAGGAAGAGCATCATTAACCTCACCTCACATCCTTGGGACACTCAGCAGCATGACTGATCTGAAGTGCGTTAAGGAAAGAAGGAGGCAGGAAGAGACTGAGGAAGCCTTCCCAAACAGCCCTTTTCCGTGGCGTCGGTGCAGTGCTGCTCACTACAAGCTGTAGACACCAGAAAGACACGTGGGAGTACGGACACAGCATCTTCCTATACGCATGAAATTTCACTTGTCTGACATTTTCTGCACTGTGCTCAAGATATAGAGGAAGGTAGGTCAGTTAGGTGGTGCAGAGGTCAAGAATCCGCCTGCCGCTGCAGGAGACCCGGATTCGATCCCTGGGTCGGGAAGATCCCCTGGAGAAGGAAATGGCAACCCATTCCAGTATTCTTGCCCGGAGAATCCCATGGGCAGAGGAGCCTGGCGGGCTACAGTCCATGGGGTCGCAAAGAGTCGGACACGCCTGAACTCCCACACTACTGTTACCATCACTACTACTGCCAGCCCCCGCAGCCACTCAGGCCAAATCAGATCCGGTCACCACCTCCGTAACAGACTGACACTGAGCGCCCTCTGTGGGCAAAGCAGAGCTTTGCAAGCCGGATCGCACCATCACTACTACTGCCAGCCCCCGCAGCCACTCAGGCCAAATCAGATCCGGTCACCACCTCCGTAACAGACTGCCACTGAGCGCCCTCTGTGGGCAAAGCAGAGCTTTGCAAGCCGGATCGCACCATCACTACTACTGCCAGCCCCCGCAGCCACTCAGGCCAAATCAGATCCAGTCACCACCTCCGTAACAGACTGACACTGAGCGCCCTCTGTGGGCAAAGCAGAGCTTTGCAAGCCGGATCGCTAAGGACGGGCCCACGTTCTCTGAGGTTCCTTCTATTCATGTTCTGCCATCGACTGTCTACAAAGCAAGCCTGAGGGTGAGTCCCAGCCCTGCTCTGCCACCCACCAGCTGAGTGTCCAGGGACAAATCACCCCCATGCCTTGAATCCAGGTGTCCTCATCTCCACAACAGGGTTAATAGTGTGTGATAGTGGGTTGAACAGTGGCTCCCCTCTCAAAAGATATGTCCACATCCTGACTTCCAACACCTATTAATGGGAGCCTAACTGAAAAAGAAGTCTTTGTAGATGTAATGAAGTTAGCTATCTTGAAATCACCCTGGATGATCCACCAATAAGTGTCTTTGTAAGAGACGCTGGGAAGAGATGGAGAGAAGAGATGTCTGTATGAAGACAAAGGTGGAGAAGGAAGTTATCCAGCCACAAGCCAAGGGACGCCCAGGGTCTTCATAAGCTGAAAGAGGAGAAGTTTCTCCCCAGAGCCTTCCAGGAGAGCACAGCCTTACCAACGCCCTGGATTTCAGATTCTGGCCAGCAGACCTCTGAGAGATTAAATTTCTAGAGTTTTTCTCAAGCCACTAAGTTTGTGGTCATTTTTTCAAGCAGCCCTAGGAAATCAATTAGTTCCTATTTCATGGACTGTTCAGCTTGAAACCCATCCCAGGGTACATGCTTCATGGTATCCCTGGTGGGATTCTTGTCCTGTGTTCAGGGTCGACTTCAGTCTCTTTTTATTCTGTGGATAACCCCCAGACACCACTCACCCAACAAAAGAGCAAGAATAGAGGTCTTAGTGTTTCATTGGGAGAGAGTAAATTTACCTATTTCGTCTGGATATTATTCAAAATGCAAGCCAACTCATTGGCAAAGACCTTGATGCTGAGAAAGATTGAAGGCAGGAGGAGAAGGGGACGACAGAGGAAGAGATGGCTGGATGGCATCACCAACTCAATGGACATGAGTTTGAGCAAGCTCCGGGAGATAGTGAAGGACAGGGAGGCCTGGCATGCTGCAGTCCATGGGGTCGCAGAGACTCAGACACAACTGAGCAACTGAACAACAAATCCCCCACACATCTAGATACAGTTATAATTCAAAAAGACACATGCACGCCTGTGTTCACAGCAGCACTATTTACAATAACCCAGATATGGAAACAATCTAAATGCCCATTGACAGATGAGTAAAGAAGATTCAGTGCATATTAATATATACAGATATGCAGATGATATCACTCTAATGGCAGAAAGTGAAGAGGAACTAAAGAGCCTCTTGATGAGGGTGAAAGAGAGTGGAAAAAACCGGCTTAAATTTCAACATTCAAAACACAAAAACCATGGCATCTGGTCCCATCACTTCATGGCAAATAGATGGATAAAACTTGGAAACAGTGACAGATTTTCTTTGCTTGGGCTCCAAAATCACTGTGGATGATTACTGCAGCCAGGAAATTAAAAGGTGCTTGCTCCTTGGAAGAAAAGCTATGACAAACCTGGACAGCATATAAAAAAGCCAAGACATCACTTTGCTGACAAATGTTTACATAGTCAAGGCTATCGTGTTTACAGTAGTCATGGACCATAAAGAAGGCTGAGTGCCAAAAATTGGCGCTTTCGAACCGTGGTGCTGGAGAAGACTCTTGAAAGTCCCTTGGACTGCAAGAAGATCAAGCCAGTCTATCCTAAAGGAAATCAACCCTGAATATTCGTTGGAAGGACTGATGCTGAAGCTGGAGCTCCAATAGTTTGGCCACCTGATGTGAAGAGCCGACTCACTGGAAAAGACCCTGATGCTGGGAAAGATTGAAGGCAGGAGCAGAAGGGGGTGACAGAGGACGAGCTAGGTAGATAGCATCACTGACTCAACGGACATGCATTTGAGCAAACTCCAGGAGATAGTGAAGGACGGGGAAGCCTGGTGTGGTACAATCCATGGAGTTGTAAAGACTCAGACACTACTCAGCGACCAAACAACAACAACAATATATACAATGGAGTAATAATCAGCCCCCAAAAATAATAAAATAATGCCATTTGCAGGAACGTGGCTGGACCTAGAGATTGGCATATTGGCAAACTACATGAAGTCATAAAGAAAGAGACAAACATCATATGATATCACTTATGTGTGGAATCTGAAATATGACACAAGTGAACGTATCTATAAAACAGAAACAGACCCGCAGACATAAAGAACAGACTCGGACTTGCCAAGTGGAAGGGAGGGTGGGGAAGAGAAGGGCTGGGCGTTTGGGATTAGCAGATGCAAACTATTACATCTAAGACAGATAAGCAGCAAGGCCCTACTGGGTAGCACAGGGAACTATACTCAACATCAATATCCTGTGATAAACCATCATGGAAAAGCATGTGTGAAAGAGTACGTGTCTAACTGAGTCATTTTGCTATACAGCCGAAATTAACACAGCACTGTAAACACCAACAATACTTAATAAAAAATTTTGAGTAAAAAAAAAAAATTTTTAATATCAATAATAGCCCAAATTTTTGTTCAAAGGAATCAGAATGAGACCCAAAGAATGTACTTTGAAAACACCTCCCATATGATTCTAACACCAAAAAAAAACATGACTGACGTCCAGCCAGTTAACTAACCAGCATCCTTTCTATTCAGTTTGTGACTGGGTCATCATGGGTAAATATTTTGACCCCTGTCCCTGTACGCAAGCACTGCTCCGCCAGCTCTGTTGACAGGGAGCATCACCGCAGTGGCCTGGGAGACCTAGAAGAGACAGCTGAGAGTGACTAGCCCGTGGAGTTTCCATCTTGTCTGGGGAAGCCAGTTTTACACATATGCACCTTGGGTACACGCCACGCAGTAGCTCTGAAGGGCAGGAAAGAGCTTCTCTTTTTATCTGACTTACAAACTTGGAATATGTATACAATTCCTTTTTGTTTAAAAAAAAACTTTAAAGCATTCTGATTTTTTTTTTTTAAGATGTTTAAACCACTGACATGACACATTTATTTTTTAGGCAGGAAAGTGAGATCCAGACAACTTGAGTGATGCAACCTGGATCACACTTTGTCCAGGGCCTGTCTGCGCCAGCCGCCACAGCCCCAGCCACCCAGCTCCACGGCTGAGGCCTTGGAGAGCTGTCATCACGGGCCCTGGTGCTTCCGTTTTGGGTGCAGGAGCCCCCACACCCCTCCGAGGCACATGCCTGGGATGGCAAAGAAGCCATCAGCCCCTCCTCTGGGGGCAAGCCTGGTCTTCACGTGCCCCCGGGCAGCCCAGGCTCCCGCCCATCCCAGGCTCCTGGCCATGGTTGCCAGAGGTGGTTGTTTCCCTGACTGAAGAATCTTTCCACAGATGAGACCTTCTTTTCTGCTGTAGCTTTTCCTTCCTTAGAGCCCACCCCCAGGCCTTATCTCAGGTGAGGCCACGTCCAGGGCACAGGCCGTTGCAATGTTTCCTGGAACAGAGTTGCAAGGCTCCTGTTTTCACAGAGGAGAAAAAGAGAAGGAGGCATCCAACGATCAGTGAGCTGGTTCTGAGAACAGGCCCTTATCTGCTCTGGCCCAGCTCTGGACCCAGGGCCAGGCGTCAGCCTCACAGCTGGTGACGGGGGCAGCCAGCAGAGTCCACAGCCAGGGAGGGAGCATGCACTGTGCCAAGCTAGAGATGCAACAAAACACAAGTCGTGAGAGAAGGGGGACTGTGAAGCTCCAGCTGTGCCAGCAGGGCAAGGTACCGCCATGGAAAGGCAATGAGGTGCTGGAAAATCCAAGCCCCACGCGAGGCTCCTGGAACAGAGGAGGCTCTGGATTGCTCGGCAAACTGTAGTCAAGTGGAGGGTCTCCCCCAAGGACACCCCACTGCAGTGAGGAGGTTACTTATTGTTTAGTCACCTAAGTCATGTCTGACCCTTTGCAACCCCATGGACTATAGCCCATGAGGCTCCTCGTGGATGGGATTTCCACAGGATTTCCCATGTCCATGGGATTTCCCAGGTGAGAACACTGGAAAGGGTTGCAGTTTCCTTCTCCAGGGGATCTTCCCAACCCAGGGATCAAACCCGTGTCTCCTACTGGGCAGGCAGATTCTTTACCACTGAGCCACGAGCTAAGAAAGGGAGGATGCTAGGTGTGTTCAAAAAGCTAAGGGTCCATAAGTTTCCAATAGTAATTCCAAGCAAGTAGTGAGGAAAGGTGGTACAAATTACTACATGGTCTACATGGTCAATAACTAACCAGATAAGCATTAAAATCAATAATTACTAGGGTCCAGGGGGAAGTTCAGGCAGGAAGGACTGGCAAGATTTGGCTCAATAATATCTATTATTGATTAAGCACTGAATACCTGCCAGAGTTTGAGGATTTCACTTCCAAGAACTCTACCAGATCTGTATAAACACCTCCACCTCCCTGTCTTGGCTATTGTAAACAGTGCTACTATGAACATTGGGTTTTCCCATCAACAGATGACTCATTTTATATATACATATATACACACATATATATGTATAGTAATATATACAGTAGAATATTACTCAGCCATGATAAAGAATGAAATATTACCATCTGCAGCAACACTGATGAACTGAAGAGAATATCACACTAAGTGAAATAAGTCAGACAGAAAAAAACATATAATGTCACTCATATGGGGGGAGGTGCAAAAAAGCATACATATGAATCTATACCTCAAACTGAACCAACTCACAGACATAGAAAACAAATGTATGGTTACCAAAGAGGGAAGCAGAGAGGGAAAAGTTATGAGTATGGGATTAACAAACTATACACAAAATAGATAAGCAACAAGAGTTTACTGCATAGCACAGGGAACCATATTCAACATTTTATAATAACATAATGGAAAATAATCTGAAAAAAATGTATATACATATAACTGAGTCACTTTCCTGTACTCCTAAAACTAACACTATATCATAAATCAATTAAATATATGATATATGTTTGTATCCACTTCAGAGAACAGGGTACTGAAACCCAGAGGCCCAGTGATGTCCTGAGAAACTCAGCTGCAGAACCAGAGTGGCAGAGAGGGTCTATCTGGGTCAAGGCCCTTCCCCGAGTTTCCTCGGCTTCAAACGATAAGGAGGATTTGGATATGGGCAAAAGGAAGGAGTGGTCATTCCAGGCTGGTGAAAGGAGCTTTTGAAAACAGAAGTAGTAAAGTAAAAACACACACACAAGGCCATTAACAGAGATAGATTTCATTGGGATGGAGATTTCTAGAATGAATAATATTGATGGAGTACTTGCTGTACCAAGTGAAGTTCTAAGAGCTTCATCATCAATGAAACATATCATCTCATTTAACCCTCACAACAACCCTGTGAGGAATGAAGTGTGATGATTCCCAGTATATGGACGATGCTATAGGGGCACAGAGACGTTAAGTAACTCACCCAAGACCACCCAGCTGGTAAGTGGGAGACGTAGGATTTGAACACCGTCTAGATGGAAAGTCCATGCTCCCCATCACCCTGTTATACTTGAAAGAGTTCCGTCTTGGCATCCCAGAGTGACTAGCACCAAGGATGGCACCTGGAGAGACAAAGCATGTATTACCAGCTTGTTGGATGAACTGACCGCTGTAAGTTCTCTCTTTGGTGCCAACATTTTGCTTCTTCAATCCAGCCTTCATGCTGCCTCTAGAGGTGTAATGCTAAATTGTTTCCTTCAAAAATGCAATCCTTGTCCTCCTTTGAGGCAGGTCTGTTCTCCCGGCTCTGCCCTCCACCCTGGCTCAGAGGCAGAGCCGCTCATTTGACCCCTCCTTCCGCTACATCTGTATGAAGCTCAAAAGCCATCTTGCCCACGGGTGCTTTGGCATCCTTACCATGACAGTCCCCTCCCACGCCGCTTGGCTGGTCCCCCCCCCTCCCTGCCCTGCACTCCTGAGTGTCCCCTCCATTACACTGTCTACTCTTTGAAGAGCTGTCATGGCCTTCCTTGTGTCCTTAATAAATGGTGGTGCATGTACGCATAAAAAAAATGCGTGAATTGATGGATGGGTTGGTCTATGAATGAATAGCTGTGCACAGAGATGACAGGAGGGAAAGATGAAGGATTGGGATGCAGGGCTTATGTGGTACCCTGTGCAGAGTGGGAAAAGGGCGGATTCTATGTCAGAGGCTCCAAAGGCTACACAGAGCTTTATCTGACTTGCCGGCTAATCTAAGAAAAGTCACGTCCCACCTCATGGACACTTTTTCCTTGTGAACACATGTATACCTGTGGCGGATTCATTTTGATATTTGGCAAAACTAATACAATTATGTAAAGTTTAAAAATAAAATAAAATTTAAAAAAAAAAGAAAAAAATGTTTTGAAAACTAGAATTCTGCATTCTCCAGTTCTGTGAATGAAAAGTTCACTTTCAGACAAACCCATTAACAGATGTTTTGTGCCTTCACTCAAGAAAAACAGCCACTCTGCTCCGCTGGTGTCTTATCTGAAGCCACCCTTCTCCACTTCATCTCCACTGGGAGCGTTGCTATCTCACCCAGGACCTCCTCTGGGTGTTTGTGAACAAAGGCCAGGGTCTTATCTGGTCACTCTCTCATGCCCCATCCTTGGAAAATATGAATGGATGCGCAGGGGCCTCTCATGGTCTTTCCATCCCAGGAAAGGCGAGTAAGGCAGCCTCAGCTTTCTCAGAAAGATTGTGCAATTTCTTGCTGCTATCGGAGCTGACAAGGAGGCAACTCTGGGCCCCGGACCCTCCAGCTAAGTTCAGCTTCAGGTCAAGTCAGGGGCCCCCAGCAGCTCCGGGGCATAGGATCCACAAGGAAGACATTCCAGGATGTGGCCAGAAGCAACAACAGTTCCCAGCTGTTTCCAGCCGCGTCCTGCCAGCGAAGGAGTTTGCAGTGGGGGTCTTCACACAGATGCGGGAGAAGGAGGGGTCAAATGAGCGGCTGTGCCCTGGGCCAGGGTGGAGGGCAGGCAGGGGAGAACAGACCTGGCTTTGTTATTGGCAGCTCCTGCACATCACCCTGAGGCCCTCTGCGGAGCCCTCCCTCTCTCTGGTTCCCGGGGGAACCCCGACATCAGTTGTTCTGATGCCCTGTCCTTGGGAAATGACTCCAAAATCTTCGCTTCCAGCTCGCCTGAGCCTGGGAGCCTGACTCCACAATGCATTTTGGAGCCCATGCTTTGAAACTCTCTTAATAAAAGATAGGTCTAGAACTGCCCTCCCTCGAGTGGAATTGAACCAACACCTACTTTAGAGTGAATTTTGCTTGTAACCCTCACCTAGCCCCCCTTCTCAATCTTTGGCCAGCTCCTTCTCAGCCTTCAGGTCTCACCTCTGATATCCCCACCTCAGAGACGCCTGCCTTGGGACTTCCCTGGTGGTCCAGTGGTTAGGACTCCACACTCTCAATGCAGGGGCCCAATGCCTCTCAATGCAGAGGTTCGACCCCTGGTCAGGGAACTGGATCCTGACTGCCATAACTAAGACCCAGTGATGTTGAATAAATAAGTATACAAATATTTTAGAGAGGGATGTTTGTCTTGCCCACTCTCCAAAACCTACTCATGCCCCTCCTCCTTCCCAACACATTCATCCATTTTTCCTGTTTTTTTTTCCTTCTTGGAACTCAAATTGCATTTGTGCACGTGTATCTATGTAATGATTATACCCCATGAGTACTTTCGTCTCAGGACAGGGAAGGATATGTTGGCTTTTCATCCTTATCTATCAAAAAACCTACACGTTGCCTGGTACACAGTAAGTGATCAATAAATCGTTGACCAAATGAATAGAATCATGAATTCATTAACATAGAATAGTATTATAATCAAAGTCCGAAAAGAAAACTTTTTAAGAGCTATAAAGCCTTTAATATCTATATCTTAACTGTTTGCTTTTATGTAAAAGGATTATGGAGATGAAGAAGGCAGTTATATGTCTTCATGGAGTTCACAGGTGACTGGGGGACCAGACATGTGATTTGTAGATTACAACAGTGAGTCTCATTAAATTCTCATAAGTGGCCGTAAGCGTTAAGATCCACATTTAACCAGAGGGGCTCTGAGGTTCAGAGACACCAAGTTCTTGGCTCAAACCACAGAGCGCGTGAGTTATCAGAGCTGGAACCTAGATCTCCTGAATCTCAGCACAGAAGGTTTTCTACTTCCAGTCCTCTTGCCCTCAACTTGGATGGCTTATTAATTCTTGCACTTGAGAGCAGATGGAGCCAGAGTTCTGGGAGCCCACATCATTTGCCAAGAGTGCTTCTGATAAGACCAGGATATGGTCTTGCTTCTGGACCTGCTCCTCTGCTCCCCTCTGCAAGCCAGGGACTGGGTCAGCCTGAGCAGGAGGCTTGGGGGAGTGCTGTCATCCCTCAATTATGCAGCTGATACCCCTCTAATGGCAGAAAATGAAGAGGAACTAAAAAGCCTCTTGATGAGGGTGAAAGGGGAGAGTAAAAAAGCTAGCTTAAAACTCAATATTCAAAAAACTAAGGTCATGGCATCCTGTCCCATCACTTCATGGCAAACAGAAGGGGCAAAAGTGGAGGCAGTGACAGATTTTACTTTCCTGGGCTCCAAAATCACTGCGGACGGTGACCTCAGCCAGGAAATTCAAAGATGCTTGCTCCTTGAAAGAAAAGCTTTGACAAACCTCGACAGAGTATTAAAAAGCAGAGACAAGACTTTGTCGACAAAGGTCCATACAGTCAAAGCTTTGGTTTTTCACAGCCTTCCCGGCTCTAGGAGTTTTTACCAGGTTTGTGCTCAAGAGACTCCCTTGGGTGCCAGCAACTACAGAGGATGTAAACCATTAGCAAATGACGGCTCCGTCTGCTCCGCTTGGTTCTCTGGACGTCAGGAAGGAAAGATTGCTCTGACTTAGAAAGTGCTCCCTCCACACCAAGGAAACCAGAGTTGAAAGAGACATGTGTACCCCAATGTTCATCACAGCACTGTTGACAATAGCCAGGACATGGAAGCAACCTAGATGTCCATCAGCAGATGAATGGATAAGAAAGCTATGGTACATATACACAATGGAGTATTACTCAGCCATTAAAAAGAATACATTTGAATCAGTTCTAATGAGGTGGATAAAACTGGTGTCTATTATACAGAGCGAAGTAAGCCAGAAGGAAAAACACCAATACAGTATATTAACACATACATATGGAATTCAGAAAGATGGTAATGATGACCCTATAGGCAAGACAGCAAAAGAGACATAGACATAAGGAATAGACGTTTGGACTCTGTGGGAGAAGGCAAGGGTGGGATGGTTTGAGAGAATAGCATTGAAACATGTATATTATCATATGTGAAATAGATGACCAGTCCATGTTGGATGCATGAGACAGGGCACTCAAAGCTGGTGCACTGGGATGACCCTGAGGGATGGGATGAGGAGGGAGGTGGGAGGGGGGTTCAGGATGGGGGACACATGTACACCTGTGGCTGATTCATGTCAATGTATGGCAAAAACCACCACAATATTGTAAAGCAATTAGCCTCCAATTTAAATAAATAAATAAATTTTTAAAGAAAGAAAGGAAGTGCTCCCTCCAGAGGTGAGTCAAGGAGCACAATTCCTTCACTGGGAAGTGCAAGGTTTCAGACTCACTCCAAAGTGACTAGCTGGTGGTCCAGTAGCTAAGACTCCATGCTCCCAATGCAGAGGCCCCAGGTTTGATCCCCGGTCAGGGAACTAGATCCCACATGCCAGAACTAAGACCTGGTGCAGCCAGATAAAGAAGTAAATATCAGATCAGATCAGATCAGTCACTCAGTCATGTCCAACTCTTTGCGACCCCGTGAATCGCAGCATGCCAGGCCTCCCTGTCCATCACCAACTCCTGGAGTTCACTCAGACTCACGTCCATCGAGTCAGTGATGCCATCCAGCCATCTCATCCTCTGTCGTCCCCTTCTCCTCCTGCCCCCAATCCCTCCCAGCATCAGAGTCTTTTCCAATGAGTCAACTCTTCGCATGAGGTGGCCAAAGTACTGGAGTTTCAGCTTTAGCATCATTCCTTCCAAAGAAATCCCAGGGCTGATCTCCTTCAGAATTGACTGGTTGGATCTCCTTGCAGTCCAAGGGACTCTCAAGAGTCTTCTCCAACACCACAGTTCAAAAGCATCAATTCTTCAGTGCTCAGCCTTCTTCACAGTCCAATTCTCACATCCATACATGACCACAGGAAAAACCATAGCCTTGACTAGACGAACCTTTGTTGACAAAGTAATGTCTCTGCTTTTGAATATGCTATCTAGGTTGGTCATAACTTTCCTTCCAAGGAGTAAGCGTCTTTTAATTTCATGGCTGCAGTCATCATCTGCAGTGATTTTGGAGCCCCCAAAAATAAAGTCTGACACTGTTTCCAGTGTTTTCCCATCTATTTCCCATGAAGTGATGGGACCAGATGCCATGATCTTTGTTTTCTGAATGTTGAGCTTTAAGCCAACTTTTTCACTCTCCACTTTCACTTTCATCAAGAGGCTTTTATATTAAAAGAAAAAAAAAATAGTGACTCTGACACCAACTATGTCACTTGGGGCCAGTTACTCCAATTTTTTGAACTTCATATTTCTAATATAAAACATTGATCCTCGTGGTTATTGTGAAGACTAAGACAAATCATACAACTCTGTGACTTAAGTGTTCATTCTGTGATGGTGCTCACCACCTTCACCCCTGGTTTCTAAACCTTTATTTCCTTCCCTACTTCCTAGTCCATGTCTTGTTTGGTCTTGATCTCCTTTTGCTATTTTCTGACTGTTCCTTGTACAATCCAGGTCCTTCAGGTTCTAACCATCTCTTCCGGGAAGGAAGTTCCACTGCTCAATGGTCGGCATGCAGAAGACCCCAAAAGAAAGAGCAGTTCTGTTTTCCTGAGAGCCAAGGAAAGTGGCACAGAGGAGGTGATTATGATGTAATCACTGAGTGTATAAAGTTACCAGGTGGAGGAATGTACAAGGGCCCTTGGAGCCTGGCGTGGCTGGCACGTCCCAGTGCCTGTCATGAAGCTGAACCTTGGAGCTGGGCCAGGGCGGCAGAGGAAGCAGAGAGTGACCAGGTCTCATGGAGCCCTGTGAAAGCCCTGGATGTCACCCTAAACCTTTGAAGACCATCCTGAGGCTTCGGGTGGGTTTTGAACATGGGAGAGACATGATCACATCTGTTTTAGCTCCAACCCACACTAGAAATGGGAAGAGTAGATGGGAGAGAAACAAAACTAAAGAGTTAGAGACCAGCTGGGAGGTTTTCCAGGCTTCCCTGGTGGCTCAGACGGTAAAGAGCCACAATGCAGGAGACTCAGGTTCAATCCCTGGGTCGGGAAGATCCCCTGGAGAAGCAAATGGCCACCCACTCCAGTACTCTTGCCTGGAGAATCCCATGGACAAAGGAGCTTGGCAGGCTACAGTCCATGGGGGTCTCAAAGATCAGACACAACTAAGCGACTAACACTTTCACTTCTTAGGAGGTTTTCCAGGTGAACACAGGCAAGATACAAAAGGGGCCCCAGTTAGAGCAAACAGGGATGAAGACAGAGAATGGATCAAGGGACATGCCTAAAATACAACTCACGGGATCTGGTCATCGCTTGACTGGGGAAGCAATGGAAAGACAGCATAAGCATCAGGTTCTAGCCTGCGAGCCAGGTTTCTGGTGTCAGCATTAACAAAAATTTGGGGGCAAGAGAGGCACACCCCAGACAGGGTGAGATGAGATTAGTTTGTGACATGCAATATTGGAGTTTCCTCTGGAACATACAGCTGAATCCCAAAGAGATTCTAGCAAATGGATCTGGAGTGAAACCAAGACGTCTGGACTGTGTTATAGTCCACGGGGCATTTGTCATAAAGGTGATTGATAACCTTTAGGGGACTAGATGAGGCTTCCCTGAGACCTCTTTTAATGAAGAATCTGCCTGCAATGCAGGAGACCTGGGTTCGATCCCTGGGTTGGGAAGATCCCCTGGAGAAGGGAAAGGCTACCCACTCCAGTATTCTAGCCTGGAGAATTCCATGGACCGTATAGATGAGTTCACCATGGATAGAGTTCCTATTTAAAAAAAAAAAAAATTCTGAAATACCAGCATTTCAGAGGCATTTGGAGAAGGAGAAACACGCTAGGAAAACATGAAGGAATGGACAGAAATTAGGAGGAGGAGGAAAGGCTGAGAGGGGCTGGTGAGGGTGAGTGGAGGAGAGAAGCAGCCATACAGAGGTTACACAATTGCACACCTAGGCTACAACTCACACAACTGTGCACCAACATACTTCAATTTTGCCCTAGAATGATTGAAAAACTAAAATCAGTGAAATACAACTACTGAAAAAAACAAAATCAATAAAAATTGAGAAAAAAAAAAGTGTCTACTAACCACAAAGGAAACCCATCTTGACATTTTGGCACATTTCTTTTTTTTTTTTTTTTCTTCTTATGCATTTCTTTGACATAGGATTCCCAGGTGGCACAGTGGTAAAGAATCCCCTTACAGTTCAGGAGATGCGGGTTTGATCCCTGGGTCAGGAAGATCCCCTGGAGGAGGAAATGGCAACCCACTCCAGTATTCTTGCCTGGAGAATCCCATGGACAGAGGAGCCTGGCAGGCTAGTCCACAGAGTTGCAGAGTCGGACACGGCTGAGTGCACGCACATGCATTCTGTTTGTGCAATTAACAAGTCCACGTGTAATCTTTCCTAATTTACATTACATTGCTTAAAAAATTACATGTGTTACGTAAATAAAGTGCTGCTGACACAGGGAGGAAGGACGGAAGGACTAAGGAAGCGAAGAGGGAGGGAGAGAAAAGGGACCATTGATACTGACCATGATACACTGATCAACAGTATCACAGGGAAACACAGAAGATGCCTGAGAAGACGATATGATTTCTTTCAAATTCATTTTAAATCCTACCTAAAGCTTAGAAGTATACGTCCTTTTAGAAAGCTCCCTCCCCAATTTTCAAAGAAGGGGGTGGGGGGGAAAGGCTTATTATTTTTCCGGAAAGGAAGGAAGCGGCAGTTTCAAGCCACGCGTTTCAACTCCCCGTGCGTGCAGTAACATCGCCATCTGCTGGACATGGATGACATTGCCACAGAGCATAACTCTGAGCCCAGACCTTCCGCGTACCCAGGAGTGGATTCCTTCCACCCCTTCCCCCGTTAAACACTCTAGCACCCCCATGGTCACAAAGAAGTAAGCATCAGACAGTACCAGGGAGTAACGGGGAGAACCCCACTGAATGCAAGAGACGCTGGATGTGATTTAAGACACGGCCAAAAGGCAAGTGGATAGGTTGATTTGGAAAATTGAGACTCCCACATCCCAAGCCAGGTATGCTGGCTGGCGTGGTGAGACTCCAGAACTCCGAACAAGATCATGGCTTTGCCACCAACGGAGAAGCCCTCGGGGTTCACATCACAGCAGCACTCTCAGTAGTGTGGGGTTAGCCAAAAATTGCGTTTGGGATTGTCTGTAACAGCGTTTTAAAAAAAAAACAACCTGAAGGAACCTTTTGGCCAACCCAATAATTAAGTTGATTGCTTTGCCTCCAGTCACCAGCTCCCTTCCTCAATTTCTTAGTAAGTTCTAGACTCAGAGTTATGAAAGAAGTATGATTAATTAGCCTCCTCAGACTTCATTGGTTCACAGAGAATATCTTTGCAACAAAGGATGCTTGGCCCAGCAAAGCCTATCGTGGAAGACAAAGGGGTCCTCAAGAGCCCACTGGGAGAAGTGATTTGAAGTGAGGGATCTCTCCTTACCCCCTCCTGTGACCCTCACATATGAGACCACCTGTCTGCTCACACACGATGAAGCCCTGTGCCATCACCACACGTGAGCCTCTGGTTGTAGCTCAGAGACGGGACAAGTCCTAGTCTCTCTTCAGGTAGATGACCCGCCAAGAGCCCCAATACATGAGGCTGGGAGGTTCTCAAAACAAACAAAAATGAGCTTAGAGCTCAACTCCTAGGACTTAAATGGACTTAAATGAACACCGAGATTAAAACGTTTCTTGGGCTCAGACTGCAGCCTAGAAGACAGATGTGAGCCTGACTGCTGTGAGCAGCAAGGGAGGAGGGTGGGAGAGAAGCAAGCAGCTGGCAAAGTCAGGGATGAGGAAGAGAAGAGACCGGGGGACCCTGGGTGCCCACCAAGTCCGCAGTGCAGACCCATGAGCCTGACCACGACCTCATCCTCCGGGGAACTTTATACAAGGCTCTCTACTCACTGCAGTACTTCGACGATAGAAACTTCTGGCAAAAAGGAAAATATAGCATTACCTGCTTACTGGCAAGGTAAGTGAAAACACAGTTAATTTAATTCCTAGAAGGGACACTTGGTCTTTCTGCCATGTCTGATTCCTCTTCTCTTGCTTAATGACATCATGCAGAGAGGCAATCAAGTCATGGGGGTTTGGATGTGTTACGCTTTCGTTCACAGAGGATGTTTATTTAGTGCCTACTTTGGCCGGGAACCATACAGACACACATGGGGGATACGACATTCAGTACAGCAGACTCAGGCGCTATCCTCCTGGAGCTCACAGCCACGGGAGGCTCTGGGACGAGACGGCAGGGCTCTGGTCCACCGCTTCCTACCTGTGTGATCTGGGGTGGGTTGCTAAACCTCTCTGCGTCGTAATTGTCCTCATCTGGAAAATGCAGGTCATAATAGTATGGACCTCCTAAGGCTGGTGAGCATTAAGTGAGGTTGCAGCTAAGAGTTTAAAGCTGGGCCAGAGAACACGGACAGCATCTGATGAAAGTGCTAGTCGCTCAGTCGTGTCCGACTCTTTGCGACCCCATGGACTGCAGCCCGCCAGGCTCCTCCATCCATGGCATTCTCCAGGCTAGAATACTGGAGTGGATTGTCACTCCCTTCTCCAGGGAATCTTCCCAACCCAGGGATCCAACCTGGTGCTCCTGCATTACAGGCAAATTCTTTACCATCTGAGCCACCAGGGAAGCCCAAGCAATCAATAAAAAAAAGGCAATTATTATCACATAACAAGTCCTAAGGGTCTTCATTCTAATGTAATAGCTGTACTGAACAGTGCAGATGACAGGGTTTAAAAGAGAGGCAATTACCCTGAGATCGCACTGACTTAAAACCTTACTCAGATATCATGGTAAGCAGAATGATGGTCCCAAAGATATCCATGACCTCAGCACTGGAACTTGTAACTTTATGTGGCAAAAGAGACTCTGAAGATGTGACTCAGTTAAGGATCCTGAGGAGAGGAGATCACCCTGGATTATTCAGGCGGGTCCACTCTCACATAGGCCCTTTTAAAAGGAAGGCATGTGGGTTGGATGCAGAAATAGAAGAAAGTGGGCTTCCCTGCCGGCTCAGTGGTAAAGAGTCTTCCTGCCAGTGCAGGAGACACGGGTTCAATCCGTGATCCAGGAAGGTCCTACATGCCACGGAGCCACTAAGCCCATGCACCACAACCACTGAGCCTGTGCTCTAGAGTCAAGGGGCACAACTATTGAAGACCACTTGTGCCCTAGAGTCCCTGCTCTGCAACAAGAGAAGCCACCGCAATGAGAAGCCTGCACATGGCAACTAGAAAATAGCCCACGCAGCAACAAAGACCCAGCACAGCCAAAAACAAATAAATAAAATTACTTTTTAAAAAAGAGAGAAATAGAAGAAGGTGGTATGATGATGGGAACACGAGGGAGAAACGGGGATGGGATGAGATTCCTTGGCCACAAGTCAAGGCATGCGGGAAGCCGCTAGAAGCTGGAAAAGTAAGGAAGTCTTCAGAAGGAAGAGAAGTGTGCTGACACTTGATTTCAGCCACTTAAGATTCATTTCCGACTTGTGACCTCCAGAACAATAAGAGAACAAATTTATGATCTTATTCGCCACTAAGCGTGTGGCAATTTTTCTCAGCAACAATAGAAAACTGACACATATTTGAATAAGAGCACCGGTTTATTTCCTTACCACGAGTACTTGTTGAAACACAGCACCACAGGGCAGACGAAGCACTGGACTCGGGTTGGAACCCTGTTTCTGTGCATTACTGGATGTCTTCGGGTAAGTTTCTTAACCTAGCTGAGCCTCGTCGTTCCATCACCAAGATAAACATGACTAGTTCCAGTTTGGGTTGTAAACATATACAGGAGGGCACTCAACAGTTGCATCAGTCTTTCCATTAAAAATACAGAGCCCTCTCGCCTTCCCCCCAGAAGCTGGTAATTTAGAGGCTTCCGCTTAGCTCAACCCAGTGCTCTGTGACAAGCTAGAGGGCTGGGATGGGGTGGAAGGGAGACTCGAGAGGGCAGGCACATATGTACGCTTCGGGCTGATTCGAGTTGCTATACAGCAGAAACGAACACAACATTGTAAAGCAATTATCCTCCAGTTAAAAATAATTTTTTTAAAAAAAGCTCTAGCTTTTCTGCACTTTAATTAAGGATATTCATTTGAACGCAGGCCACTGTCCATTTCTGAGTACTCAACTTCTCGTTGCTCCTAGAGGTTGAGACTGACAACCTAGATAACGTGTGTTTGCCACAGATAGTATTTTGGTCTCTGTTACCCTAGTCTGCAGATAACCTGAGCCCTACCCAGCGCCGCTCTCCATCCCTGCTGGTGAGAGTCAGACCCCCTGCTGATAGTCTGTCCTCTGCTCTGTGGCATCTTGTCTCAGCACACCAATTCACCACCTTATTTTGGAGTGGCTAGAGAAACATCATCAGAATCTTCACGTGCCCATTGGAAATACCACTGCTACTCTTACTGCTACCAAGAATACCGATGGCCGGCACCTGTTACTGCCAGGGCACTGGAGACTTTGTATAACACACTGCAGGGGCAGGGGGGCAGGTTCATCCATCCCAGTCTCTGGGGGTTTTGGTAAGAAGAAAAATGCAGCCTTGATTAACTAAACAGCATGCTGGCAGTATGCAATAAAGGTTGTCCAGATTGGCAAACAAGAAACTTGGTCTTGTAGACCAAGACTCCAAGAGAGAGTCTCCACCCACTTCCCCATCCAACCCCAGCCCCCATCTCTGCCCCCACCTCCAGCTACAAAAGCAGTTAAGGCGTTCCTTCCGCCCTAAATGCGTTCAAAGAAGAACAAGAGGGTACCGGTAGAACCAGAGCATGAATTCTTGGTGGGGACTGAGATGAAGGCAGAGTGACTGCCCACCCGTGGGGACCCTGAAGAGAAGGAGGGGTTGTCGGGGAGGAGGGACTCACAGAAGGAAAGCTCCCTCTTGCCCTTTGCCCCCGATTCTCTCCCTGCAGGGTCATCCAATCACGTGGTTCTCAGCCTGGTAGTGACCTGAACCTCTCCATCTTTCCCCAGGTGGCAGACGGAGCTAGGAAACTCCATCATGGACCTCATTTCATTGAATTCTCATGAGAACCTGTTAGACGGGCGATATCGTTCCCAGAGGGTAGGTGAAGGGTCGATGCCCAAGGGAGCCTCTCATTGCAGCCTGGATCCAACCCCCCAAGCCCAGGGCCTGTACTCTCCCCAGAGAGCCTGGCCCTGCCACCGCGGCCAGACTTCACATCCCCTCCCCAGGACGGCCTCTGGAGCCAAGAACATTTCCAGGGCCTCTTCCAGGGAGGCCCAAAGGCCTGGGTGGTCTAGAAACCTTGAAGCAAGTTCCGTGCTTTATCCCGGAACAAATGAGAAACGGGAAGGGAAGGTCCGTCCCGGGCTGGAAACAGCTGGGCCCAGCTGAGGGGCAGGATAAAATCACCTCTCAGCTCCGCACCACCCTGCAAACGGAGGCCCATCGCCCGCGGGGGCTTGGAGGAAGGCCAGGGGTGTTTTCAGAGAACGGCATGGCCAGGCCAGGCCTCAGAGCCTGGGGAAGGGGTGGCCAGGGATGTGGGCCAGCTGCTGGGGTGGAGGCCCCTGAGCCCAGAAGAAATGCCCCCTGAAGCTCTGGGCACAGCTGGAATTCAGGCTAAACTGCCAGGGTCCTCCCTGCCTGTCGGGAGGCTCACACTTTCCGGGAGCACCTATTGTGCATAGCAGGCACTGCGCCGTGTGCTTTCAGGGATGTGGTCAGAGACAGAGAGCTTCTCAGGGTCAAAAGCCCTCCACTGCCAGCCTGTAGAGAGCGCTCCTCCATTTACGGCTCCGCCTGAATTCAAGTTCAACCCTGTACGCCACGCTCAGTCGCTTCAGTGGTGTCCGCTCTACGTGGCCCCATGGACCGTAGCCTACCGGGCTCCTCTGTCCATGGGATTCTCCAGGCAAGAATACTGCAGGGGGTTGCCATGCCCTCCTCCAGGGGATCTTCCCAATGCAGGGTGCGAACCCACGTCTCTGATGTCTCCCGTATTCACAGGCAGGTTCTTTACCACTAGTGCCGCCTGGCAAACCCATGTTCACCCAACGCTATGCTGGGCCTTTTTCTTTGAACTGAACTGGCACAGTCCTGCTCCTCCTAGCTTCACAGCTGGTTCTAAACCTTCTGTGTAGGCAGTAATCACTGGTTTTGTGGGTCTAATGAGGACACCGGGAACTTACATGTTTAACAAGCCTCCCCAGGTGACTTTCTTTTTCTTCCTGCCATGCTAGAAAGCTTATGGGGGTCTCAGTTCCCCAACCAGGAACCAAAACTGGACCACGGCAGTGGAAACCTGGAATCCTAACCTCTAGGCCACCGGGGAACTCCCCTCCGGGTGACCTTTTTTTTTTTTTTTTTTTAATATGGACCATTTTTTGAAATTGTTACAATATTACTTCTGTTGGATGTTTTGGTCTTTTGGCCGAAAGCATGTCGGATCTTGGCTCCCCAGCCAAGGATCGAACTTGCAGTCCCATGCAGAAGAAGGCAAAGTCTTACACTGGACCACCGGGAACCTCCTCTCCAAATGACAAGGCTTCTAGGTAGACTGGCCCCAGACCGCAGCTGGAAGACACTGCTCCTTCTCTAGACCGGGGCCTCCAAGCCCTGCTCTTTCAGACCCCGCACTAGCATGTGGTACAACACCCCTGCTCTCAGAACGCCTGGCTTCTTCCTGGACACCCAGGCCAGCATCCTGCTTCTTCAGCACCTCGATGGCACAGCCAGCCCTTCCTGGACTGAGCTTTGAACCGCATCAGGCACCTGACTGAGACAGTCGGCTCTGGGTCACACTAGTGGAGCTGGGCCCACAGTGTAGGGTCTGCCTGCAGGAGGACCTGCCTTGAAACATGCCTTGCCTGGTGGGTTCCTCTCTTTGGCTTGTGAGCAAGCCTCCCTCCCTCCCTCCCTCACTTGACTCAAGAATGTCTTCTCCAGGCTCAAAGCCTTTTCCCAAGCCCACCCCGGCCCCCTCCCAATCCAGCCTTGGCCCCACAATCTTCACCAACAGACTGCCCTTTGCCCACCAAGGCTCCACGGCAAGGGAGAGGGTCCTGAGGATTCCAGAACTCTTGGGCGTCACGAAAATATGCAGTCTGACAGGAGAGAGAAATAGAGCAAAGAAGTGCTTCTCAGAGTTCGTAAAGGAGGTAGGCCAAACGGCAGGAGAGGAGGAATAGGTCTTTGCAACAGTCTGACACGGGAGCCCAAGTGAGCCCCCTGGGAGGGGGACATGTCTTTGAAGTTTCTGGTCTCAGCTTAAAATTTAAATGCATGTGCGTTCAGCCCCACCACAGAGCTGTGCTGGTTTGAAGGTACAATTGATGTTTGAAATCAGTTGTGACTAAGAGGGGTGCAGGGGATGAAGAAATGTGTTTCACATGGGATGACATGAGAGAAGAGCATTGAAACATACACATTACCATATGTAGAACGAAAGCCAGTGGGAGTTTGATGTGTGATGCAGGGAACACAAAGCCAGTGCTCTGGGACAGCCTACAGAGGTGGGATGGGGAAGGAGCTGGGAGGGGAATTCAGGAGAGAGGAGACGTATGTATACCTAATGCCAAGTCATGTCAATGTATGGCTAAAACCATCCCAGTATTGTAAAGTAATTATTCTCTAATTAAAAAAAAAAAAAAAAAATATATATATATATATATAAAGAAATCATCCTCATGATTAATCCCTGTCTTTGTCTACAGTGTAATGGGATTTTAGAAGTTAGGTTTTAACACTCCAAGGAGGTAGAAAGAGTCTGATTCACTGCTCAGAGGTGCCCAGAATAGGTGAGGAAAATACACATGGAAGAAAGAACCGGAGCATGAAATGAGCCAGGTCTCAAGGCTCCACGACAGGCTCAGGATTTAAAGCGGAGGGCAGTTAGGACTTCCCTGGAGGTCCAGTGGTTAGGACTCTGTGCTTCCAATGCAGGGGGCGGAGGTTCAATCCCTGATCAGGGAACTGAGATTGGCAGGCTGCAAAGAGCAGCTAAAAAAACGGGGGGAGAGAAATTAAAGAGAGCAAGGAAGGTGGCATAGACCAGGGGTCCCCAGTCTCTTGGCTCTAATGCCTGAAGATCTGAGGTGGAGCCGATGTAATAACGGTAGAAATAAAGCACACAATGAATACGATGTGCTCGAATCATCCTGAAACCATCCCCCCACCAAGCCCAAGCCCATGGAAGGACTGTCTTCCACGAAACCCGCCCCTGATCCCAGAAAAAGGCTGGGGACCTCTGCCGTAGACAACGTGACCGCATCATTGGTCCTGCCAGGAGACACGGGTGCAGAAGAATGTGAGAATATTGTTCCTGGTGACGAACACAGAAGAACTGACCTCCCCACCACCAGAATAAAGAAAACCTCATTTTACAGATAGGAAACCGAGGCCCAGAGAGAAGCAACTCAGCCAAGGACCTCATGGCTCAGCTCGTAAAGAATCCACCCACAATGCGGAGGGCCTGGGTTCATCCCTGGCTTGGGAAGATCCCCTGGAGAAGGGAAAGGCTACCCACTCCAGTGTTCTGGCCTGGAGAATTCCATGGACTGTATAGTCCATGGGGTCACAAAGAGTAGGACACACCTGAACGACGTCCACTCCACTCCACTTCAGCTGGGGGTCTCAATGAGCTCAGGCCGGGCTGTGCCCCACGCCTGGGCTCCGCCCCCCCACGGCACGCTGCTCCCAGCCCGAGCATCCCCCCTTCCGGTACCCAGTTCCCATCCATCACCGGGCTTCAAGGGCCTCTGTGATGGGCACGGCCGTGCGGTGCTCTGACCTGAAATAAATCACCGCTGCTAATGGTCTTTCTGCTCCCCATGACCGATGGCAGACAGCCCTGCTCTCACTCACTCGTGCAATAAAACAGCTGAGGCCACGGCGTGCCATGAGGGAAGTGTGGGAACCAGGAGATGGGAGAGGCCCCTGGCAGGATCTCGTCCCCCTCCCCCATGCCTGCTTCCTCTCTCCCCTCCCCTGCCTCCCCTCTTTCTTCCCTCCTCCTGGTGTCACACACATAGGGCACTATAAGCTAACAATTTCTTTGTGATGACCCCACCACCTCGGTCATTGGGAACACCACCCTAACACAATAGGGTCACTTTATGATTCGGAGGGTCTTACTCTGTGTGGAAGCTGGTGGAGGGCGCCGTAGTGACGACCACCCACCCACACAGGAGGCTGCAAAGACGCCCGGACCCCTGCCCCCAAGTGCTCCGAGTTGGGCAGCCCTCTGCTGCTTCTAGGCCGAGCTCCAGCCTCAAGAATTCCTGACCAGCGGCCTCGGGTGGCAGGTCCCGAGACAACCGGCTCCCTCTCCCTCACTTAGATCTCCAGGCCTCCCTGCAATACTACATGGGCCAGCACCGCTCTGAAGCCCGAAGAGTCCGCTCTGCTCCCCCAACCCAGGAGAATCTCTTCCAGGCCCTGGGGGCTCAGCCAAAGACTTTCCTTGCCCAGGAGTGTCCATTCTTGAGATGCTGCTTTTCCAAAGGACACAGGCCTAAGCCATTTACCTTCATGGATCTCAATTTCCTCTGCTATAGTAGTACCTTCTCAAAGAATTATTGAGAGAGTCTTTGAGCTGGTGCAATTATGGAAGAGGAAACTAAGATGTAATGTATTTAGAACTCTGGCTGCCATACAGTAACAGCATATTAGCAGTTACTAGGCTATCAACGGTGTACAGCAGCTGCCCCCTCTCCAGAAAATGAATAATTCCTTCAGTTCAGTTCAGTCACTCAGTCGTGTCCGACTCTCTGCGACTCCATGAATCGCAGCACGCCAGGCCTCCCTGTCCATCACCAACTCCCAGAGTTCACTCAGACTCACGTCCATCGAGTCAGTGATGCCATCCAGCCATCTCATCCTCTGTCATCCCCTTCTCCTCCTGCCCCCAATCCCTCCCAGCATCAGAGTCTTTTCCAATGATTCCTTAGGCTGTATTAATGAGACTATAATATGCAGATTGATGGAGGTATGGTACTTATGCCATATCCAAATATCAGACCAACACAGAGTGTATCTCAATTTCAGGGGGAATATTTTAAGAGAAACTTAGATAAACAGAAGGCCATTCAGAGGAGATGGATCCAAATGATATAGAAACTTAAGAAAAGTGTCAGTCACTAAGTTGTGTCCAACTCTTCACCACCCCATGGACTGTAGCCTACCAGGCACCTCTGTCCAAGGAATTCTCCAGGCAAGAATACTGGAGCGGGTAGCCATTCCCTTCTCCAGGGGATCTTCCCGACCCAGGGATGGAACCCAGGTCTCCCGCGTTGCAGGCAGATTGTTTACTGTCTGAGCCACCAGGGAAGCGCCCCCACAGAAACATAAGATTTTCTCATTTGAAAAGGGTCTGAAAACTAGAGATGGTTAATTGGAAGTAGAGATAGTTGGAGGAATGAAGAGATGGAGTAGAGGCCAGTGCATATTTCATCCTCAAATATATGAAAGGGCTATTATGCCATCTTCATCTTTGTATCGCTGGGTCCTGGCAGGAGGAATGGCATTTTGGTCATGTTTAATCACTGTTAGCTTCCGATTGAGAAGGCAGCCAGCTAATCCACCTGCCAATGAATACTCATATGGACAACATATGAACAGCCCACATGGGCAGAGACTGATATGAGAAATGACAGGAAAATAAAATAGACATAAAGAAATTCATATAAAGACATTGCAAGAATAATTTGTACAAAGAGTCAGGGAGTTTCTCTGCCCTTGGAGAAATCTCTATCAGTGTTCTTTTCAGAATGATGTGCAGAATGGTGACGCTGCTGAATGAGGGACAAAGAGGTGCAACTGGACACCAACACCTCCCAGATTCTGTAGGTGTGGTCCTAGGTCCCTAATCAGGAACTGAACGTGCACCCTCATCAGTGAAAGCACAGAGTCCCAACCACTGAACCACCAGGGAATCCCCCAGATTTTATATGTCATAGACCAGTAAAAGTTTTCCCCACCCAAATGTCAGAGGACTGACAGAGGGTTGCCCACATTTTGCCAACAATGGATACGAAACAAATTCAGCTATCATCTACTACTGCAGTCATTCTGCTTTAAAAAAAATGCACATTTACATTTTAACAATTGCAGAGTAAAGGAAATCCTTTAAATTCACAAATTTAGCTCTGTGAAGCCTCAGGCTTATCTCACTGTTCTTCTGTGACCCAGTAAAAATATCACTCGGCAGGACTGGATTGAGGGTCCCCATTTGGAAACGCATGTGTGCAATGACTCCTAGGTCCTTTCTTTATCTGACTGTTCATGGTTCTGACCCATACCTGGAACCAGTACCTTAGTAGATGTTCAATATACATTTGTGGGAGAAAAGACCAAATTTTGTTCAGACATTTGATATCGGGTGGCACCCCTCACCCCAAGATAGAAATCTCATCTGGATAGACACAGAAGCAAGACACCTGTCCAACACCCCCAAAAGTGCATGCTGTCATGTCCGATTCTTTGAGACCCCAAGGACTGTAACCCACCAGGTTTCTCTGTCCATGGAATTTTTCAGGAAAGAATACCGGAGTGGGTTGCCATTTCCTTCTCTAGGGGATCTTCTCCACCCAGGGATTGAACCCAGGTCTCCAGCATTGTGGGCAGATTCTTTACCATCTGAGCCACCAGGGAAGACAAAGCTCTTTCCGAGCCAGGAATCAAACCAGCGTTTCCTGCATTAGCAGGTGGATCCTTTACCACTGAGCTACCAAAGTGCATGGAGAAAACCAAATGGATCAAAATTCATGAGGACAGGGGAGAAGAACATCTTGCTCTGCTCTGGCTGAGCTCTGGAAAGCTATATTCTCTGCAGTACCTATATTTCCCCCACCATTAGGGATAACCCTCCTATTTCCATAGTGTTAAGCAGTTAACAAGACACTTTCATGTTCATTACATTACATATTCTTTCATCAAACATATATGGAGCCCTCACCATGTACCAGGCACTGTGCTAAGTTCTGGGAAAGAGTGGGGTAGGTGAGCCTCACCAGACATGGCCTTCCCCACCTCCCCACACACAGGGCTGCCCCTGCCCTCAGCCCCCCTCACTGGACTGGAAACTCCTGACCGAGCAGGGGGTGCATCCTATTTATCGGTGGATGGCCAGCACCTAGAAGGATGATGTGATCAAAGAACGAAGGAACCAAGGCCAGCTCAGCTGTCTCTCAGCTGAGTGCTGTAGCTGTCCAGGTCAGGCACACCAAAAATGTTTGATAGGATAAGCCCTGAGTGTAGGAAGAGCTACATCATTTTCGAGGCCTAGAGCAAAATAAAAAATATAGGACCCCTTGTCCAAGAGGGAAGACAAAAGAGCCCTCAGAGAAGCTGAACTTTTTCCTTTTTCATGGTCTTGTTTTCAGCTAGTGATGGTGTGTTTGTATGTGCTATTTAACATGACTGTAAGGAATGAATTATTAGCGTAAATTTTAGTGTTCATCTTTATATTCCTCTGAGGCTGGTCTTAGGAACCTCTCTGCACCTAGAAATGGGGAAAGGACCAAGACAACAGTGCCAAGCTCAGTAGGACTCAAATTCCCAGGGAATTCCAGTCCCAGTTCCACAAGAAGCGTGTCTTGCATACACACTGATGACGGAGGTCATCGGATCGAAAACAGGAGGGCACTGGAGGTAGAGGGGACCAGCCCTGGTCACTGGCAGCGCAGCCAGGTAGGTTCCCTTTGAGGATACGGCCCACCCCTAGCCCTGACTCAAGCGCTGCCATATGGAAGCCTGGACCACCACCCTTCAGCTGTGTGCCTCAGTCAAACCCGACTCTTTGCAACCCCATGGGCTGTAAGCCCGCCAAGCTCCTCTGTCCCTGGGATTCTCCAGGCAAGAATCCTGGAGTGGGTCGCCTTTCCGCCTCCAGGGGATCTTCCCGACCCAGGGATCAGACACACATCTCCTGAATCTCTTACCTCGGCAGGTGGATTCTTTACCCCTGAGCCACCCGGGAAAGCCCATCCTTTACCTATGACAGACAAAATGACTGAAATCTCTCTTCAAACACCGAGCTGAACCGTTTCGTATGTTCTTCCCTCTGCCCCCTCGTTTGGCATAACCATCTCTTCCTCTTAACTGAGATCTCATTAATTTTGATGTTTTTTGATCACTGGGTCTAAGGCGGTCTCCCAAGGCGCCCCGATGGTGGAGACAATGTATCTGCTGCTCCTCTCTGGGTACGGGCATCTAACATAGTGGGTGACACACAGTTAGTTTGTGAGTGTTAAATGAATGTGAAGTAAATATTTTTTTCTTCTGCCCTATGCATGTAATTCTTTTCTGGGTGTTTTGCAAATGCAAATTGTATCTCCCATTAGGATGCAGGCAAGGTAAGCGTTATAGATTTCTTTTGTCTGCAGTACAGTATAGCACTTGATACGACACTCAAGAAATGTTTGATGAATGAATGGCTGGGTCACTGAATAAACAACCAGTCGGGCACTTGCCCAAAACTTGCTGGACTGAATTAAGCAGACCTGCGTGTGCAAAGGAGGTGCCACAGCCTCACGACAGCCAACATATGTTCTGTATTTGTCAGCCGGGCTTTCTTACACTCGGGCCCCTCACGTGGTCCTCACCCATCAGCCCGCTAATGGCATCATAAAGGGAAAGGGTCCCAGGTCCTGGGCTTTCTCAGAGCCATCCGCTCCAATCCCTTTTAATGTGAGTTCCTGACTCGACTGGGTGTGGAGAGAAGAGAAAAGGTGATGAATGGCCCTGAGAGAGGAGAAACTCAGATACCTGACTTTGTTCTTATCTCGGGAAGAAGGCGGCAGCCTGAAAAAGCCGGCAGCAGGCACACCGACTCATGATGAACTAAGAAACTCAAGAATGTCCCTTGATAAATGCTTGCTGGATAAATGAATGGGTGCTTCTGTTGCTTATTACCTTTTAAGTGAATAGGGTCAAAGGTTGGTATGAACCCAAGGCTCATGGGGTAAGATATCCTTTGTCATCTGGCAGGAATTATTACGGAGGGCAGACTGGGCCAGCCGGTTCACATGGCTAATGAAGGCAAGGTCACAGGTTTGAGGCCCCCTGGAGACTAGTTATCTGCAGGCAGAGGAAAAATCTGCTTCGCAGCCACACTCGGTGCACTAAGTCTGGGCAACCATCTCGCAGATTCTTGTGTTTGTCCAGAAGGGGAGGAGAGCATATGAGTGGCTTAGCTGAAAGCCTCCGTCAGAGGAAAACAAGCGAATTCTTATTTAAACAGGCTGTCTTAAGGATGATGACAACGACCATCCTAGCAGCACCAACTGAGAAGTTGCTCTATGCCAGGCAGTGTGCGTGGATTTTCTCACTCAATCCTTACAAGCAGGTACCACCGTCCCACTTTCCAAAGGAGAAACCTGAAGCGTAAAGAGGTTAGCAAGACACTTTCACCTCCACTTATTCACATCATCTAATTGAATCCCCTGCAGCCCTGTGAGGGAAATTTCATTCTCCTGCTTTTACAGATGACAAAACCAACGGCAGAAGAGATTGGTGGATTTGCCCAAGGTCACCCGGCTGGGGAGTGGCAGAGGCTGGTCCCAAACGCAAGGGTTCCCAGAACCAGTTCTGTTCTCTGAACCATGAGATCAAGAGGCACTGTTTTTTTCTTGACAAGCAGATTAATAACGTGGTCTTTACCAATGCAAAGGGACTAGTTCAAAATCAATGAAAGCAAGGACTTTGACTGTTGCAAAGAAATGCCACCTAAGGCATCACCCGAGCTAATCTCTTGGCCCCAAGGCTGAGAAAGAGGGCAGGGAGATGCAGAGAGAGAGGCGGCCCTAGAGCCAGAGGGCCTTTCTGCAAGTCCCAACTTGACCATTTACTGTTAGTAGGCATGGAGCTCGACATTTCTGGGCCCAGCGAGGCACTGTTCTAAATCACAAGCCTTGGAAATGGGCATTAGTAGTTTTATTCTATGAGTAAGAAAAAAAGACTGAGTCAAAAAGAAGCTAAGCTGCTTTTCCAAGGTGATGGTGGTTTAGTCGCTAAGCCGTATCCAACTCTTTGCAACCCCATGGACCATAGCCCTCCAGGCTCCTCTGTCCATGGAATTCTCCAGGCAGGAATACAGGAATGGGTTGCCATTCCCTTCTCCAGGGGATCTTCCTGACCCAGGGATCGAACCTGGGTCTCCTGCATTGAAGACAGGCTCTTTACCATCTGAGCCTCCAGGGAATTAGACTACAGCAGAGTAGGCATTTCAATCAGGTACTCTGGCTCTAGTGCCGGTACTGTGCACACAGGACTAAAATAACAATAATAATTGTAATAATAATAATACCACCCACCTCATAGGCTTTGGGGATCTGAGGCACGTAAAGTATTACATGCAAAGTGTCTGGCCTGTAGTACTTACTCAATACAGGATACATTTTATCCTTAAACAAATTTCCCACCTCAGAAGATTCATTCATTTTGCAGTAGGTGTGTAGGACTATCTTGAGAAGCTACAGCTGGATGATACACAGATGGTCCCAGGCAACCCAGGATTTGAAATTAAACATTCTATGCATGGGCTGAGCTGCAAGTCCTAGGAAGGTAGCTAGCCCAGCATCCTGACACCGGTGCAGGGTGCATTCACTAGTGAGGGGAGCTAGCTCAGGGGTTTCCACCAGCCACAGAAGACAGAGCACAGCAACAAGAAACTGGGAGAAATTTATGCTGAAGGTACAGGTCTATACTGAGGAGGAGGGGAAGGAAGCAAGACCAGGCAGCAAGACCTCAGTCAGTGGGCTGGGCCCAGGGACAAGGTTATAAACCCTGGGGAGATGATCTTCCCAAGACAAAGCCGGGCCGGGAAGTAGCTACACCATGAAAACCAAGGGGGAGGGATGGGTAGCTGGTGTAGGGATGGCTTCATCCCAGTTGCTAGATAACTGGGCAAAGATAGGGAGTAGAGGAGCAGCCCAAGGGGGACCTAAATGTTAGTTTCACTAACTCCTCGAGGGTTTCTAGAAACGCTCCAGCCTTGGGATAGCTGGGGTCCTGAGAGCTCCAGCAAACAGCAGAAGATGCCACAAAGGCTGGGCACCAGGCAGGACCCACCAACTGAGCCACCAATGGGCGCTTGTCTCGAAGGTCAGGGTGGGATTCTTGCATTCCGTAGAGTGTTGGGCCGGCAACCTCTAATGCGCCGTCCAAGTCCGCAGTCCCAGGACTGTAACAGGCTCACTCCCCTGTGCTCCCCTCTGGAACATCCCCTCCTGGAACATCACGCAGCATCTTCAGGCTGGACCGAGGCATCTTAGGACTGCTTATGTGATAACTGCTATTGTTTCAAATACAGAGGCAGCATCAGTTCTCCGAAACCTGACCCTGACAGAGATGTCTACCGAGGACCATCTTCCTACAAGGTCAAGGCTCATCCTGAGATGTAGGACTCCACAGTCGTGCGTCTGTTCCCCCCAGGGGATGCGATGGGGAGGTCGGAGCCCCTAGCGTGGCGCCAGGTCTCTCGAGGAGCAGGGATGGGATGGTCCCGGGCGTCAATGGAGCTCTGTGGCCTCCGAGCAAAGGGAGGAACGCCCTGTCTGAGGAATGCAAACCTCCAGAGAGCTGAAGACAGCCGCTCTTTGCCATTATGAAACCCCAAACACTCTGGGTGTGGTGGGGTTTTTAAAAGCGGATTCTGCCGCCACTGAGGAGCCTTGGAAATGTGGACGGCATACCAACCCAAGCCATTAAATGCCCAGACGGCTCAGGACAGAGTCGCGAACAAGGAGCCAATGAGTTTGGGGCAGAGTGTCTCAAAGAAATAAACATGCGGTGAAGGTGTTTCCATAGCCGGTAAATACTGTCTTTCAGGGGGTTCAGAAGGAGACCAGACAGCCTGCCCCCACGATCCCCCCGATAAAAGAGTGACACTGTGTATCGAAGGAGCAGGCCGCCAGGCACAGAAGCCAGCTTTGCCAGCCACCCTTTAATTTATAGGCCGTAAATGATGGAGCTCATGATCTATTGCCCCTGACTCGGCAGGGGCGGGGGGGATTTATCCTGGCTACGAGCACACACAGAGCCACTGATATAAGTAACGGCCTTGGGTGGAAAAAGGTCGGGCTCTCGCTAAATGCTAAGTAAAGACATTTGGAACAGACAGTTATATTACTGAGCAATGGCTCTGAATACATCACAGGAAGCAGCTCACACCACCCATCCTGGCTGAGGCCGAGCTGGAGGGGAGAAAAAGCTGGGAGGCTGCATCCCAGGGAGGGGCGGGGGGGAGCGGTCTGCAGCCACTGCCAGCCAGCGTTGATCCCTAATGACCTTTCTTCCCACCGGGCATCATCTTTTCAAGTCATCCACTTACCCCAGCTCTGGCCTCCTCGAAACCTGCTCTCAGGTAAAAAAGCTGGTTCTTCTCCTTCAGGTGAGTTGCAGGATCACTGCACCCTGAGATCTGAAACTTCATGTGTTCCGTGATCACTGTGATGCCAGAGCCAGTTCAGTGCTGTCCCAGCAAAGAGGCTCAGAAAGTCTTCATTGAGTGAATGGACAGGAAGTCTGCTTCTATTCATTCATTTATCCATCCATCCATCGGTCTATCCATCTAACCATCCAATCTGTATTTCCCAAAGGGCATGATTGTTGGGAAGACAGAACGTATTTCACGCTCAGTGCCAGGCCAGCAAGAGAGAACTTACCCATGTTTCATTTTCACTGTGTGTGTATGTATATATATGTGTGTGTGTGTGCATGCTCAGTCACTCAGTTGTATCTGACTCTTTGTGACCCTATGGACGATAGCCCACCACACTCTTCTGTCCACGGGATTCTCAGCACAAGAGTACTGCAGTGGTTGCCATGCCCTCCTCCTCCAGGGGATCTTCCCAACCCAGGGATCAAACTTTCATTTCTCATGCCTCCTGCACTGGCAGGTAGGTTCTTTACCACTAGCACGACCTATAACTAAAAACTACTAAACTAAAACTGTGAAGTAAAACCTGATTGAGAAACTGGCATTTCCATGCTGAGATTTCAATACCCATGGGTATCTCTCAAAAGTTGCTAGGACAGTAAGGATATAGAAGATATGAACAACCCTATCAACCAACAAGAACCAATAGACATTTATAGAACACCACACAATACCAGCGTAATACATGTTCTTCCCAAAGGTACATGGAACACCTACCAAGATAGATTAGATCCTGGGCAGTAAAAGACCTCAGCACATTTCAAAGGATTCAAGTCACACAGAGTGTGTTCCCTGACCACATGGATCATGTAACTTCTCTGAGATGCAGTGTTCTCATCTGGAAATGGAATTAATAACGGGAACTCTCCTTTAGAGGGTTCATATGAAGCTTAGACACAGTAATAGGCAAAAGAGCTTCAACATAAAAGGCACTCAACAATGTAAATGATAATGCAAAGTAACTATGATAAGATACCAAAGCTAGTAAGTTGGCAGAAGCCAGGATAGAAACCTGAGTTTGACAAGCGTCAAAACATGTGCTTCTCCCAACATACAAATCGGGAGCCCTCATGAGGATGTGGTGAGAACAAATAGGAGGGTGCTCATGACCACATTTTATAGGCTAAAAACCGCAAATTTACTAAAAGTTAAGTTTAATAACTGTTATTATCAACACCCAAGACTGTGAATGTATTTATGTTCTGATACCAAGATATGGGCAATGTTTTCTTTTTTTGCTTAAATTCCTCTTTAATAAAGTACATTTTAAAAGCCAGTAACGTGGCTGTTTTCTGAGTACTGAGACAAAAACACACACACTCACCCCAGTACACATACATCATACCTACCACACATATATCGTGCATGAACACACTTATGAAAATTCTAAACTCGTAAAATATTAATGCTATTCTGCATTCATATATACATGATTTATCACATATTAACGAACATACACACAGACATTGCAGCCATTTGTAATAATGCCACCTTAACACATATATAAATTATAAAGGCTTATAACAGGAATGTCAGCTTATAGTCGTATGTTAACTTACCATTTACAAAGCCATTTCATATTCATCGCTTCATTTTAGGGTCTCAATCGTCTTACACTGGAGTCAAGCTAGAAATCGTTCCAGCAAAGCATAGCAGGAAAAGCATGCGTTCTAGAGTCAGGAGGATTTGGTCCGGAATCCTAGCTAAGTCTGTTGCAGAAGCAAACTCATAGGCATAATGATAACAAACTGTGTTTAAATGCAGAGGGAAGCTGAAATAGGTATTAGGAAGGCAACCTCCGGTGCACGTGAGCTACAGGCAGGAGGTCTACCTGGAGGAGGTGCCATCTGTCTTACAAAGTAACTGACAGCCCACTGGTTCCCAGGGGCTCTGGAATACACACACTTGTCTGCAAACAAACACACACAGTAAGAAATCACCTTCACTGGTTCCTCTTCCTCCTCTCAACTCCTAAACCTGGGTCCTCTAGCTGGGTCCACCCATGGCCCATCTTTCTTATACACATGCTATGGACTGAAGTGCTTCCCCCTAAAGTTCATTATGCTGAAGCCCTAGTACCTTTGTGACTATATTTGGAGATAAGACTTTTAGGAGATAATTAAGATTAAAATGGGGCTTCCCTTGTAGCTCAACTGGTAAAGAATCCGCCTGCAACACAGGAGATCCTGGTTTGATTCCTGGGTTGGAAAGATCCCCTGGAGAAGGGATAGGCTACGCATTCCAGTATTCTTGGACTTCCCTCGTGTCTCAGATGGTAAAGAATCTGCCTGTAATAGGGGAGACCTGGGTTCATACCTCAACTGATAAAGAATCTGCCTGCAATGCAGGAAACCCGGGTTCAATCCATGGATTAGGAAGATCCCCTGGAGAAGAGCATGGCAACCCACTCCAGCATTGTTGACTGGAGAATTCCACGGACAGAGGAGGCTGACAGGCTACAGTCCATGGGGTTACAAAGAGTCGGACACAACTTAGTGACTAACATTTTCAATTTTCACTTTCTTTCAAGATTAAAATGAGGTCATAGAATCATACTGAGTGAAGTAAGTCAGACAGAGAAAGAGTAATATCTTGTGACATCCCTTACATGTGGAATCTAAAAAGAAATGATGCAAATGAACTTATTTACAAAAGAGACTTAGAAAACAAACTTCTGGTTGCCAGGGGGAAGGGATAGTTAGTGACTTTGGGAAGGTCATATACATGCTGCTATATTTAAAATGGATAACCAACAAGGACCTACTGCATAGCACATGAACTCTGCTCGGTGTTATGTGCCAGCCTGGATGGGAGAGAGGTTTGGGGGAGAATGGATACATGTATACGTATGACTCAGTCCCTTCACTGTTCACCTGAAACTACCACAACATTGTTAATCAGCTATACCCCAATACAAAAGGGTTTTGGTGTTAAAAAAATTAAAATTCAGTTCAGTTCAGTCGCTCAGTTGTGTCCAACTCTTTGCAACCCCATGGACTACAGCACACCAAGCTTCCCTGTCCATCACCAACTCCCAGAGTCTGCTCAAACTCATGTCCATCGAGTTGATGATACCATCCAAGCATCTCATCCTCTGTCATCCACTTCTCCTCCTGCCTTCAATCTTGCCCAGCATCAGGGTTTTTCCCAATGAGTCAGTTCTTCACATCAGGTGGCCAAAAGATTGGAGTTTCAGCTTTAGCATCAATCCTTCTAATGAATATTCAGGACTGATTTGCTTTAGAACGGACTGGTTGGATCTCCTTGCAGTCCAAGGGACTCTCAAGAGTCTTCTCCAACACCAGTTCAAAAGCATCAGTCCTTTGGTGTTCAGCTTTCTTTATGGTCCAATTCTCACATCCACACATGACTACTGGAAAAACCAAAGCTTTGAGTAGATGGACATTTGTTGGCAAAGTAACGTCTCTGCTTTTTAAGATGCTGTCTAGATTGGTCATAGCTTTTCTTCCAAGGAGCAAGAGTCTTTTAATTTCATGGCTGCAGTCACCATCTGCTGTGATTTTGGAGCCCAAGAAAATAAAGTCTGTTGCTGTTTCCAGTGTTTCCCCATCTATTTGCCATGAAGAGATGGGACCAGATGCCATGATGATAAAAACTGGTGTCGGAAGATTCACCCATCCTCTCCTCCCTCCCCTCTTTCTCCATACATATTCACCTAGGAAAAGCAAGAAGATGCTGCCTGCAAACCAGAGGCCTGAGCGTGCTGGCAACCTGAGCTTGACTTCCAGCCTTCAGACAGAACCACGAGAAAACAACTTTCTGTTCTTAAACCACTCTGTCTCTGCTCTTCTGTTTCGGCAGCTGAAAGATTAACATATCCACCCCTATGCTCTCGTCTGGTGATTTTACCCACTACGTTTTTGTTTTTAATGATTTCCTGACATTTTAAAAATAGTCTCACTCCTTAGCTGCGGTCCCAAGTTTCCCACTACCAGGTTGGACGCCCAGCCAGCACTGGCAGCTCAATATGCCTACAATGGGTGTCATGCCTTTGCCCTACTCCAGATCATTCTCCTGACTTCCTCACTTCAGTCAGGACACCACCAACCTAATCATCAGGCTCAAGATGACAAATCTGGCTTCTCTGGTGATTCAGTGGCTGGCAGTCCACCTGCCGGTGCAGAGTCACAGGTTCGATCCCCAGTCCAGGAGGATTCCACATGATGTTGGGCGGCTAAGCCCAACTGCCCCACAGCTACTGAGACCACATGCCCTCGAGTCTGTGCCCTGCAGCAAGAGAAGCCACTGCACCGGAAGCCCACGCTCCACAAAAGAGAGTAGCCCCCGCTCACCGCAACTAGAGAAAACCCACGTGCAGCAATGGAGACCCAGTGCAGCCACAATTAAAGAAAAAAAAGATGCCAAATTGTACTGGCTTCCTCCTCCTCTCATTCATCTGCCATATTCTTCTGCAGTTTTTCTCCAAATTTCCCCTCATTTCAGTTACTGCCATTGGCAGCAACACAGATACAATTAGAGATGATCATACTAACTGAGATAAGTCAGAATGAGAAAGACAACCCTCGTATCACTTAAACGTGCCATCTAAAATACGGCAGAAATGAACCTCTCTTTGAAACAGAAAAAGACTCACAGATGCAGAGAACAGACTCGTGGTGGCCGAGGGTGGGGGAGAGAGACGGACTGGGACTTGGGGTGGTGAGGAAACCAATCACATTTAGAGTGGATAAACAACCAGCCCCTGCCATATAGCACGAGGAAGCACATCCAGTCTCCTGGGATAAACCCCAATGGAAAAGAACATTTTATAATATATATATGGGGTGGGGGAAGGTGGGTATAACTGAGTCACTCTGCTGTCTAACAGAGATTGGCGCAACATTGTAAATCAACTATACTTCATTTTAAAAAAAAGAACCCACAGCTCGAGCACGGTTCACAGCAAACATCTAGAAATGCTGACTTGGGGATTTCTGTGTACCCGTCAAAATTCTCACACACGCCCACAGGAGTCCTCTTTCCTTCTCCCTCACCAGGAGAGCTACATGAGTTTTTCTCTTTCCCATTATGTCACGAGCCCCACTAGAATGTAATACTATGAGGACAAGAAATATATCAATTTTATTTATGTCTATATTACCAGTGTCGTGCAGAGTACCTGGCAGATTGTATCCTCAATAAATCTTCATTGATTGAATGAATGAATGAACAAGGTCAAACATTATTCTTGCAGTTCAGGAGCATTTAATCCAGAGACTTGCATGTAGCATGTGCCCGCTAGATGTTTACTGGATTTCATTTAATTCAAAACATGTAAGAAAAGGAAAGTAAGGTTTTCTGGTTTGAGGCTAATGCAAATTTTGGGAAGTAGCTGGCTTTGCACTATCTATGTACCAACATCTCCAAAATGTGCAGCTTTCAATCCTGAAACTGTAGACTATTTCACTGGCAAATAAGCCACGTTGCATTTTCCATGTCATTCCCATTTCAACACAAGTGTTGCTGAAGCAGGTGTCAAGGACGTTTGAAAACAAGCTTTATCCTTTCTTAGATGTGAATGGTGTCATTCTTAGCCATCCAGAAGAAGACACGCCGGCCTTGAATGCACACCCCTCCCCTGTCCCTAGGTAAACTTCCCTCCTGTGCCCGGCCAGGTGACCCTCAGCGCTCAGCCTCCAGAGTTTCTCTGCTGCTCTAGAAACGCAGTGAATTTTAATACTGTTGAGCAACTCTGTTCCAACACTCCTGGTGTGAATTGAGAACAAAGCTCTGGTTGCTAGGCAACTGTTACAAAAGCAGAAGGATTTCCAAAATAAAAAGCAACCCAGAATACACTTGACTGGAGTACATTTGCACTCTTAATTTGCAATTGGTTGGCATGCACCCTTACCTTGGTCAGATGGTTTATTTATTGGTTACTCTATAAGATTTGTTGTTGCTGTGGTTGTTGTTCAGTCACTAATTCATGTCCGCCTCTTTGCAACCCCATGAACTGCCACATACAAGGCTTCCCTGGCCTTCACCATCTCCCAGAATTTGCTCAACTCATATCCATTGAGTGGGTGATGCTCTCCGACCATCTCATCCTCTGTCACCCCCTTCTCCTCCTGCATTCTGGAAGATAGCTCTTCAAATTTTTAACTAAGCTGAGAATTTCCTTAATTCTTTCCAGAGTCCAGTGAAGAAATAAAGAGTTATGTTCCACTGTTGGGATCGCGGGCAAGCAGTGGCTGCTCAATGACTGTTTGTTAAATGAATGAATATCTGGGCACAGGGGCCTGCTTCTGCATCCTGAGGGGATCACGACATTGGTAGGTAGATAAAAACATACTTATACATCTATGTGATGGTTTTAAAAGAGTCCACAAATTCTTTGGTACCCCTCACTTCACGAGATGGAACATGAATGGGAGTTGGGTTTAGGGGCTAACTTTTTTTTTCTTCAATCATTATTTATGTCTTTCTTAGGTCAGGCCGTGAGAGGCATGTGGGATCCTATCTCCCCAACCAGGGATCCCATGCACCCCCTGCACTGGAAACAGAGTCCCAACCACTAGACCACCAGGGAAGTCCCAGGGACTAACTTCTAACAAATACAATATGGAGAATTCACAGTGTGTGAGTAGATTGTATGAGGCATGGAAACTTTCTTCTCTCTCTCTCTCTCATCATTCATTCTGGGGGAAGCTACCTGCCGTATTGTAAGGACACTCAAGCCATCCATGGCTTGGCCCACACAGTGAGGAACTGAGCCTCCTGTCAACACACACGTGAAGAGACCCATCTTCAAATCAGATTCTCCAGCCTCAGGTAAGCCTTCTGATAAGCACAGCCTCAGCCAACATCAGACTCCAATCACATGAAAGACCACAAGCCCAAAGCATCCAGCTAAGGTCACTTCCAATTTCCTGACCCACAGGAACAAGGAAACATACACTAAATGTTTGTAATTTGAAGCCACTATGTTTCAGAGTGATTTGTCACACAGCAAGAGATAATACAAATGTCTTTCCCGTTTTCTGAGATGACAGCTTATAAAATATACATTCCTTAAAGCTGTCTTATTCTATGTCCTCAACACCTAGCATCTTGCGTGTGGTCAGTCAACCATAGGTAGCAGCTCATTTAATGACAAGCTTTCCCTTAATCTTTTATGGAAACCTATACATACATGAGGTGGGCATGGCAACCCACTCAAGTATTCTTGCTTGGAGAATCCCCATGGGCAGAGGCGGCTGACAGGCTGCAGTCCGTAGGATTGCAAAGAGTCAGACACGACTGAAGCGACTTAGCATGCATGCATACATGTAAAAGGGCTTCCCTGGTGGCTCAGTGGTAAAGAATTCACCTGCCAATGCAGGAGATGCAGGTTCAATCTCTGGGTTGGGAAGATCCCCTGGAAAAGGCAATGGCAACCCACTCCAGTATTCTTGTCTGGAGAATTCCATGGAGTGAAGAGCCTGGTGGGCCACAGCCCAGGGGGTCACAAAAGAGTCGGACATGACTGAGTGACTAAACAACGACCTCCCCTAATTGGAGTGAGAGGGCCCTACGTCTAGAAGGAGTATTGAGCCTTGGTGTGTCCAAGGTAAGAACAATGAACAAGACGCACAGCCTGAGAAGTCCACGAGAAGGAAAGGGAATCAATGGTCTCAGGTCTTAGATCCCACATGGGGATTTTCTTGAAGTTCTCCTGAAGCAAAGTCATCAGGAGCACTCAAGCTTACAAAGACCAGTTGGATGGCTCTTAAAGATTGCTGAAAATGAATACGAATGAATCTAAACTATCTATAATCTAAAATAAACACCAGCATTTACTTCTTGGGAAAAAAAACAAAGAAACAACGAACAGAAACGGCCAGTAGGAGGAGATAACCCTTCAGGACCTTGCTGACTTGAGCTGCCATAACTGGAAGACCCCCTCCTGCCTCTGCTCCCTGCCCACCTGGGAGGCGGGTGGGGTGTGCAAAGTAAACCAAGGAGAAGACAGAACACCTGCATTGCCCATATTCAGGCTCACACGCTCTCTATCACCATCACGGGATGAGACAATCAACTTGCAAACAGGTTACACACCTCCATAGATACAGGGCCTCCTTGATGGCTCAGCGGGTAAAGAATCTGCCTGCATTGCGGAGACACAGGAGACATGGGTTCGATTCCTGGGTCAGGAAGATCCCCTGGAGGAGGACAATCAAGGCGAGAGATAAGATCATTCCATTTTTGCCTGAAAAATCCCAGGGACAGAGGTGCCTGGCTGGCTATAGCCCAAAGAGTCACAAAGAGACACGACTGAGCGACTAAGCTCACGCGCGCACACACACACACACACACACACACACACGCAGATAAGAGAGGGTGAATGATGGCAGCCAATCACTGTCTTGCTTCCTCGGTGATGACAAGGATGATACAGATTAAAAGCTAGACTTGCCCTCCGGGACCCAATGGACTATACAGTCCATGGAATTCTCCATACTGGAATAGGTAACCTTTTCCTACTCCAGGGGACCTTCCCAACCCAGGGATTGAACCCAGGTCTCCCACATTGCAGGCAGATTCTTTACCAGCTGAGCCACAAGGGAAGCTCCCATGGAGGGCTACTGTACTCTGATAAAAAGACCCTGTGATGCTCGCGCTTCTTTTTAACAACTGGTGTGTGCTCCACACACGTGACATATGTGAAACGTGCACGGAAAGTAGCGTTCGGTCTCTGATTCCAGTTACTTATGGGCCCACTCCACAGGGAGGGGACATTTTTAAATATGCTCAATTACCCAAGAATACCTATAAACTTTAAATAGCGGTTTAAACGTCCCAAAATAGAGAATCACATTTTTCTCTTCTTTTTCTTTCTTTCTCTTCTTTCTCTTTCTTTTCTCTGCTTTTGAGTTTTCTTCACTCTGGTGGCTCAAATGGTAAAGAATCAGCCTGCAATGCAGGAAACGCAGGTTCGATCCCTGGGTCAGGAAGATTCCCTGGAGAAGGGCATGGCAACCCACTCCAGTATTCTTACCTGGAGAAGGAGACTGGCGGGCTATAGTCCATAGGGTCGCAAAAAGTCGAGCATGACCGAGCTACTAAACACAACACAGGCCATAATACCAAGGATACAGCCTTTAAAACTTCATGTTACTTCTGCCCTCATTTCCATCCATTCAAGGAAATCTTATTGAGTAGCAGCCATGTGCTAGATGCATGGTAGGATCCTATACAACTTATTTAATTAGATCCAACAGCAATTCCCTAAGATGAGAAAACTGAAGTTCAGAGAGTCTGAATTCTCTACCAGAGGTTACAAAGCTAGTGGTCTGTCCAACTCCAAACCCAGATTCTTGCGTCTGACCCCACCAACCAGTCACAATCACTCTCTAAGTACATGAAGACAATCTTTGTTTCCACCAAGACAGTGAATCCCAAGATTTTCACCACCCCTGTTTTCCCATGTGTTAACCAAGGTTCCAAGAGCTTGCAAAAGTTTAATTGCCTGGCTGAGTTTCTCTAGAAATAATATTTCCCTGCTTTTTGAGAAGCACGTAAAACTCTCAACCTGGGCTTTTGCTCGGCCTGAAAACAATCAGATTTACCACAGAATCCATAGTAATCCCAGCATAAGCAGCTGACATTTTACAAGTCACAGTTTCTCTGAAACACTGAAAATAGCTCTAAGTTCCCTGTGTAATTCAGGTCTTACCCCCGGTTCCCCACCCCCCTCATTCTCAGGATATGAAAAGAAACCAGTATTAATGCCCTCTGCCATTGTCCCATTTCTCCCAGCAGAGAGGAAACTGGAAGGGGGAGGAGAAAGAAGTGGGGGAGGGCAGGGAGGGAGCATAGATGAGACAGAAGACAGAGGCCTGATACAGTCGGTCCCTCTACAAATGAAGGCATTGCAAGCTGGCCCTGCAAGCTTCCAGCTGCTTGATAATGCTGCCACCTTCTGGCATAAATTGGAAATGCGTGAGAAAATACTGCCAGTCACTGGCACTCATTGGATGAACTACAAAGATGAGATCCTATATACGAATCAAGTTTATAAAAACAAAATTATGCTCCAAGGTCTCCCTGGCATATGTTTAAACTATAATTCAGTATAATTCTTTTTTAAAGCTCCTATTATCTAGTGCTTGGACAATTAGAGAAACTACTTCAATGGTCTCCCCATTTCCTTCCATGCATGGTGGCCCCTCTTCCAAATTATTCCCCCAACAGCAGCCAAAGCTTCCACTGACTCTTAACTTGGAAATGAATTTTTCTTGGAACAAAAGTGTTACTCTGGCCCAGGAGAGATCCCCAGCTGGCAGCCTGCAAGCCCAATTTGCAGCAGCTCAGATGTGTGTGGGCGTGTCCAGGGCAGTGTTTGAAATGACTTTATGGGGAAGGCACCTCCTATGTCCTCAGGCTGCTGGTAACCCCCTGCGCATACCTGATACAGACATGCCCATACCCCCCTTCACAGGTTAATTTATCCACGTGGTCCCTGAACTCAGGAAAGCTCGGGAAGAAATTCACATCCACATGGATGCCCCCCGCCCAAGATATGACATTATTTGGGAAATAGAATCTTTGCAGATATAATTAGTTAAGCTAAGAAGAGGTCATCCTGGATGAGAGTGGACCTAAATCCAGTCTTCATAAGAAAAGACACAGAGGGACTTTGCACTTCCATTGCAGGAGGCATGGGTTCATTTCCTGGTCAGGGAACTAAGATCCCGCATGCCATGTGGTTGGAAAAAAAAAGAGAGAGAGAGACAGACACGAGCCAAAAGACTGTGTGAAGAAGGAGGCAGAGACTAGAATGACGCAACCACAAGCCAAGGGATTTCAAAGATTGTTAGCGACCACCAGAAGCCAGGAGAGGTAAGTTAGGATTCTCCCCTAGTGTTTGAAGAGAGCACATCCCTGCTGAGTCCTTGGAATGTATTTGAGGAGACACAGAGAAAGAGAGAGAGCTAACAGAATATAAAACCTCGACTTCAACACAAGGAAGTTCTCAAAGATTTGTACAGGCCAAAGCACACATGAGAGTTTAGCTAAAAATAAAGTCGGATAATCAGCACAGGAGCACCTTAGAAATAATTAGAAATCATTGTTTTTTTTTAAATCTTACTTTTCAGAAGAGAAAGAAAAAGTCACAGAGTAACTCGCCTGTATCCCTTATCTCTCCTGCATCTTCAACGTCTCCCTCTGCACTGATACGTCCCATCGGTTTTTTATTTATTTATTTTGGTGGTACTGTCTTCGTTGTCACGCAGGCTTTTCTCTAGTAGCAGAGAGTGGGGGCTACCCTTTAGCTGTGGTGCGTGGGCTTCTCGCTGCAATGCCTTCCCTTCTTGCGGAGCACAGGCTCTAGGGCGTGAGGGTTTCAGTAGTTGCTGCTCCCCGGCTCCAGAGCACCGGTTCAGTAGTTGTGGGGCACGGGCTTAGTTGCTCCATGGCCTGGATCAGGGACTGAACCCACGTCTCCTGCATTGGCAGGCGGACGCTTTACCACTGAGTCACCAGAGAAGCCGCCCCACCCCCATCAGTTTTTAATCACATTCAAATGAAGAAGTTCTCACACCACCCTCCAACCCCCTCGAGTTACTTACTGCCTTATAACAATCTTTTTTCGCCATTAACAGAAGGGAATTTAAGCAATGACTACACTTGCCTCGCTTCCCTGATACCTCAGTTGCTAAAGAGTCCGCCTGCCATGCAGGTGACCCCGGGTCGATTCCTGGGTCAGGAAGATCCGCTGGAGAAGGGATAGGCTACCCACTCCAACAATCTTGGTCTTCCCCTGTGGCTCAGCTGGTAAAGAATCCGCCTGCCATGCAGGAGACCTGGGTTCGATCCCTGGGTTGGGAAGATGCCCTGGAGAAGGGAAAGGCTGCCCACTCCAGTACTCCGGCCTGGAGAATTCCATGGACTGTATAGTCCATGGGGTCACAAAGAGTTGGACATGACTGAGCGACTTTCACTTCACTTTACACTTGCCTCATTTCTCAACCCACGGCCATGAGACTTCAGGGCCCATCAGTCCACACACAGAGATCTTGCTAACTTCCCCAAATGACATCCATGTAGCCAAATCTCATGTGAACGTTTAATCCATTTTTTAAAAACTATCAGCAGTATTCAAATCTTTTGGCCGTTTTCTCCTTCTTAGAGAACACTCCTTCTATAATGTTGGTGATTCCTCCCTAGGGTTTCCTCCTCGCTTCAGCCACTTGCATTTATTTTCTGTTGTTTTCCAACAAATTACCACCAGTTTGGCAGCTTAAACACCATTTATTTAATGACCTCCTGGTCTCTAGATCAGAATTCCAGACAAGTTTGCCTGGGCTCTCTGCTGAAGGTCTCACAAGGTCGAACTCAAGGTCCTAGGGGTCTCTGGGAAGAATTTGCTTCCAAGCTCATTCAGTTTGTTGGCAGAACCCAGTTCCTTGAGGCTGTAGGACTGCCATCCCCATTTCCTTGCCAACCTCGGCTGAGGGCCTCATCCTCTATTCCTTTTTTTTTTTTTTTTTAGGGAATCAAAACTGACATATGCTATGAATTAGTCTACAGACCTTACTCAAATTTCTCAAAGTGTTTAAATAATGTTATTTTTATGATCCAGGATCCCATACTGTATTTAGTTGCTGCGTCTCCCCCAGTCTCGGATCATTCTATCAGTCCCCTCTTGTCTACATTCAGAATCTGTTGGCAAGAGGGTCACAGAGTCCCTTGAATGAATGAAGATGCCCTGGTTGGTACATCAGATTGAGACATATCCGATGTCATTGTATGTCTCAACCCAGGGAGCTTAACTTTGGTCGCTTGACAAAGTTTAACCTTCCTGCTTCCCCACCGTAAAGTTACTGTTCTTTCCTTTGTCACTGGTAAGTATCCTGGGAGGCAGTACATTGAGATTATGTGAATAGCCCAGTTTCTCATCATAACTTTTGCCTCTTCATTTTACCATCCTCTATTCCTTAAGGCTGCCGATACTGCTTCTCACATGATCCTTCAAGGTTAGCAACAGCACGTGGAATCCATCTCACACTTGGAATTTCACCAGGTTGTTCTGACATCCACTGACGGAAATGCTCCACTTTCAAGGATGTCTCTGGTTAGGTTAGATCCATCAGGATAGCTCCATGTTTTAAGACCAGTTGTGCCATAGAATATAATCACATGAGTGAAGACACAGGATCTGGGGACCAGGGCATGGAACCTTGGGAACCACTGCTAAAAGTTCTGCCCACCATACCACCTCATTTTCAGTTGCCTCTCCTGGTTCAGCCTTCTCCAACCAACCACCTTTGCATGTTAGGAAACCTCAGACTTGGTCTCAGGTACACTTCTCGTCTTCCATATACTGCCTTTAAAGTCAGCCTTATCTATTCTCATGCCTTTTATGGCCATTTATAGAGCTGTTTCTGCTACTGCTGCTAAGTCGCTTCAGTCGTGTCCGACTCTGTGCGACCCCATAGATGGCAGCCCACCAGGCTCCCTCGTCCCTGGGATTCTCCAGGCAAGAACACTGGAGTGGGTTGCCATTTCCTTCTCCAATGCATGAAAGTGAAAAGTGAAAGTGAAGTCGCTCAGTCGTGTCCGACTCTTCACGACCCCATGGACTGCAGCCCCCCAGGCTTCTCCATCCATGGGATTTTCCAGGCAAGAGTACTGGAGTGGGGTGCCATCACCTTCTTTGATTTATAGAGCAGTCTCTCCCAAATTCACATCATCAATCCAACTTCTCAACTCCAAGACCATTATTTCAAGCTACCTATTTGACACTTTCATCGGGAGATCTCACAGACTTTTCAATTCAATATACCCCCAAGTTAATAGGGCTTCCCTGACAGCTCAGTTGGTAAAGAATCCACCTGCCGGGCAGGAGACCCCAGTTCAATTTCTGGGTTGGGAAGATCCACTGGAGAAGGGATAGGCTACCCACTCCAGTATCCTTGGGCTTCCACTATGGTTCAACTGGTAAAGAATCCGCCTGCAATGCAAGAGACCTAGGTTCGATCCCTGGGTTGGGAAGATCCCCTGGAGAAGAGAAAGGCTACCCACTCCAGTATTCTGGCCTGGAGAATTCCATGGACTGTATAGTCCATGGGGTCACAAAGAGTCGGACACGACTGAGCAACTTTCACTTTCACCAAATTAATAAAAGATCTCCTGCCGCCTGACTGTCAGCCATTACTTCTCAAAGCACAGCATTACCAGAACCCAGGGCACAAGCCAGAAACTCAAACCCATTTGGGTCAGATCCCTTACCCACTCTTGCTCTGCTCTAAATATTCATTCCATCATCAAACTGTTAAACCAATAAATAGACATTTATCCGAAGGACACTACTTAACCGAACAAGAACCCTCATAGAAGTGCCTGCACGTCCTGTGTTGACCACTAGGTGGGGGGCTTGCTTATTTACACAGTTAAGGCATCTGTGAAGAGAAGGAACATTTCAATGGGTCCAATGGAGAAGGCAATGGCACCCACTCCAGTACTCTTGCCTGGAAAATCCCACGGATGGAGGAGCCTGGTGGGCTGCAGTCCATGGGGTCACTAAGAGTCGGACATGATTGAGCGACTTCACTTTCACTTTTTCATTTTCATGCATTGGAGAAGGAAATGGCAACCCACTCCAGTGTTCTTGCCTGGAGAATCCCAGGGACGGGGAGCCTGGCGGGCTGACGTCTATGGGGTCACACAGAGTCGGACACGACTGAAGCGACTTAGCAGCAGCAGCAGCAGCAATGCAGTAAACCCTGGACCTATCTGAACTAATTTCATCCTCATAACAAACTAAAAAAGAAAATAACAGGCAGAAAAGATCAATCATTTGCCATAGCACTTGCTACGTTTCAGTTGTGGGGGAAATATAATTAAAATCTCCGAACCTAGAAAATTTGTCCACAAAGGTAGTAAAAAAAAAAAAAAAAAAATATTATCATTGAATAAGCATTAAACCAGAATATGGTGCATGTCATCAGCAATCCACTAAGAGACTGCAAAGACAGAAAAAAACCTCACCCTTTTATTTACATAGTCCTGCAGTTACAACCAATTGTGTGTGTATGCATGCTTAGTCATGTCTCTTTGTGACCCCGTGGACTATAGCCCACCAGGCTCCAATGTCCATGGGATTTCCCAGGCAAGAATACAGGAGTGGGTTGCCACTTCCTCCTCCAGGGGATCTTCCCAACCCAGGGATCAAACCCAGGTCTCTTGTATCTCCTGCATTGGCAGGTGGATTCTTTACCACTAGCACCACCTGGGAAGCCATATAACCAATTACATGGTACTTATTTTCAATATTGTTCAGTCACTAAGCCATGTCCAACTCTTTGCAACCCCATGAATTGCATGCAGCACACCAGCCTTCCCTATCCTCCACTGTCTCCCTGAGTTCGCTCAAACTCATCTCAACTGAGTCAGTGATGCTATCCAACTATCTCATCCTCTGTTGCCCCCTTCTCCTCTTGCCCTCAATCTTTTCTAGCATCAGGGTCTTTTCCAATGAGTTGGCTCTTTGCATCAGATTTTTTCTTAGAGCTTCAGCATCAGTCCTTCAATGAATATTTGGGGTTGATTTCCTTTAGAATGGACTCGTTGGATCTCCTTGCAGTCCAAGGGACTCTCAAGAGTCTTCTCCAACACCACAGTTCGAAAGCATCCATTCTTTGACACTCAGCCTTCTTTATGGTCCAACTCTCACATCTGTACATGACTACTGGAAGAAAACCATAACTTTGACTAGATGGACCTTTCTCGGCAAAGTGATGTCTCTGCTTTTTAATGTACTGTCTAGGTTTGTCATGGCTTTTCTTCCAAGGAGCAAGTGTCTTTTAATTTCATGGCTGCAGTCACTGTCTGCAGTGCTTTTGGATCCTAAAAAAATAAAATCTGTCGCTTGCCGGGGTCCAGCCCCAGTGGATCCAGGGAATTTGAAGCAGGGTCGGTGTTGGTGAGGATCAGGAAACAACTGCTTAGTTAAACGCTGATTAAGGATATAAAGAGTAATAGAATAAGGATATCTCAGTAGGAAAATTCAGTGAAGAAAAGAGGCTGAAATAAGGATAGCTCAATGAGGAAATTCAGTGGAGAAAAGAGGCTGAATAATTCAGCCAGAAGGTGAGAGAAAGAACGACATGGGGAGACCAAGTTTCGGTGAACAAGGCCCACACTTTATTTTCCAAAGTAGTTTTTATACCTTAAGTTATGCATAGAGGATAATGGGGGAAGGGGTAGAGTCATGCAGCAAGCCAGGCTTTCTTCCTGCAAACTTACCATATGCAAAAGCTTAGGTGATTTGCATCATCTTCTGGCCCGGAGGCCTGTTAACATTTTAAGACCCTTTCTTCAGAAAACTTATTTTTCTCTAAAGGTGATTGGTCAGGAGCCACCCTCCAAAAAGCATTAGATAAAGTTGCATTCCTACAGAGCAAAGGTGTGGTGGGCTATAACAAGAAAAAGAATTAACTCAAGGGTCCCAGGTTACAAACATTAAAGTTACTACTTACACCAATTATATTAATCAATACACTGCCAGGGACACAGCAGGTAAGGGATATGGAAACTTAGCAGCAAACATTGGCCCAACAAGTGAAAATCCCTTCACCAATACAATTTCTAATCAATCTTTTAACTGCTCAAAGGAATCTGTATTTAGACAGTTTAGAACATCTCATGTCTCTCACAGATGGGAGGCTCTGAGCAATCACATGTGGCCGGAAAAACCTATTCAGGCAGGCTAGAGGACTTCCAAAGGAGTTTGTAGGTTGAAACACTGTCACATCCAGGAATTATTAACTGGAGCTGTAAGCTAACTCTTTTTTCAGAGAGAGGTAGTGGGGGACAGCCCCCCGTAAAGTCAGAGGTGTAGGTGAAAGCACAAAGCAGAAAGTAGGCAGACTCTGGTTTGGGGGGTAGATGCTTGAGAATTTCCAGGGGAACTCCTGAGGCTCTATCCAGCCTTTGCGTATGCCAAGCCTCCTTCCTCATGACCTTTGCCACGGGCGGAGCTCGCTCCCAGCAGTCACTGTTTCCACTTTTTTCCCATGTATTTGCCATGAAGTGATGGGACAGGATGCCATGATTTTCTTTTTTCTTAACGTTGAGTTTCAAGCCAGCTTTTTCACTCTCCTCTTTAACCTTTATCAAGAAGCTCTTTAGTTTCTCTTCACTTTCTACCAATAAGGGTGGTGTCATCTGCATATCTGAGGTTATTGATATTTCTCCCAAAAAGATAAATAATAAAAAGACCACCATTTATCACATGTAGTTTATCCTGACTTTACCTGGTATTGTGTGAACACCTGTGACTTAACTGGCTTTCATCCAAAAGAAAAAACAAACCTTTTACAACAGGGAATAAGTTTGTGCCCTAGAACAGCTACCCATGGAATTTAGGTCCTGCCCTTCCACAGAACTGGGAGGGGAGATACAGGTGTTTACATTCAAGGAGCAGTTCTCAGGTCCTAGATAAAGACATTCCTGGGTCCCAAAGCTGAGTTTCCTAAACAATTTATATACATTTCCAAGACAGGAGAAAGTGCAGACTTTTTTTTTTCTCCCAAGTTTTCTAAAATATTCTAAGGAAAAGGAGAGGAGGGAAATCTTTCCCTTGACTGTCAACTGGGAGAAATAAGCTTATTTTTAATTTGTGTTTGTTCTTACACAGCCTTCCCATCTGTAAAGTGGAAGAGACCTTCTCTTCAGAGTTGATGTGATGATGAGAGAAAGGTGTCCAGTGAAGTGATGGACACAAGCTTATCTGCACCCTCTCCAGGTCACCCAAGTGCTTCCCCAGGACCTGATGACCAGAGCAGGCCTCTGCCAGCTCGTAAACCCCTTCACCCAAATGCCCTCCTCCAGTGACTCCCCTCGTCCCACCCACCTGCCCCTCATAGAAACTTCCTTAAGGATTTCCTATACCCTGCGTCCTCACCCCCTCCCCGGCACCCACACCTCAGCCCACTGCAGTCTGTCCTTTAGTGAATGCACTCTGCGTGCACCACCATGGAACACACACTTGATCATTCCCTCCTAGAACTCTCTTCTCCCCAGACACTGCCACACCATGATCTGTGGGGTCTCCATTTATGGGACCATTTCCACTCTGCTTCCTTGATGGGCTCTCATCCTCTGACAAACACTTAACGTTTGGTCTTAGGCAAGACTAGGGCCTCTGTATATTTCTTACATGAAACTGGAAATCACCCAGGGTGATGGCAGAACTAGATACACACAGGTGACGGAGGAGCTTCGAGAGTAAGATAACAGGGAACAGAAGACAACCCTAGAGGACACCTCTAGAAGACAACCCTAGAACAACGATTTCCTTTCCTTTTAAAGATGGTGTAATGTGTACGTTAGACTAAATGATGTTACAATCTAATATCAGGTTTTCGGTCATGTCTGACTCTGCGATCTTAGGGATTGTAGCCCACCAGGCTCCGCTGTCCATGGGCTTCTCCAGGCAAGAATACTGGAGTGGGTTGCCGTTTCCTCCTCCAGGAGATCTTCCCAACCCAGGGATCGAACCCGCGTCTCTTCCGTCTCCTGCGTTGGCAGGCAGGTGTTTCACCACTAGTACCACGTGGGAAGCCCAATGTCACGTAAGGTAGAATACAGTCGCCCTGGAAGTGCTTACTTAACGTGTAGGCGCCATGCCACTTTTGTGCAACACCGGATGGAGCTCAGTGACGTCATGCTACGCAAGACAAATCAGCCGAGAAAGGCAAATAGCGTGTCGTCTCACTTACATGTGGAAGATAAAAAAGCCAAAGTCATACAAACAGAGAGCAGAATGAAGGTTACCAGGGCCTGGGGGATGGAGGGAATGGGAAGACATCAGTCAAAGGATACAAAATTCTAAGATGAATATGTCCTGGGAATCTAATGTCAACTGTCATTAACAATACTGGAATGGACTTCCCTGGCGGTCCCGTGGTTAAGAATTTGCCTGACAATGCAAGGGACACAGGTTCGATCCTCCGTCTGGGACGATTCCACGTGTCGCGGAACAGCTAAGCCCAGGTATCACAGCTACTGAGCCTGCACTCTGGAGCCCGTGCGCCGCACCATGAGAAGCCACTGCAGTGGGAACCCCGCATACCACAACCACCGAGTAGCTGCTGATCGCCGCAGCTAAAGGAAAAGCCCACGCAGCAACGAAGACCCAGCACAGCCAAAAATAAATGAGTACATAAAAATTACAAAAACAATAGTATATTATATACTTGAAGTTGTTAAGAGTGGACATCTTAAACATTACCACAAAAAGTGGTAATTATATGAGGGATGAAAGTGTGAATTAACCTAATTGTGGTAACCATTTTGCAACATATACATGCATCAAATCATCACATTGGACACCTTAACCTTGTATATGTTATAGGTCGATATCTCAATAAAGCTAGGGAAAAAATAAAATGTGAACTCAAATAGAGGCCCCAGCTTCCTCTTCAGAAAGTCTGATTCAGTGAAAAGTTTTAGTCACTCAGTCATGTCCAACTCTTTTGCGACCCCGTGGACTGTAGCCTGCCAGGCTCCTCTCTCCGTGGGATTTCCCAGGCAAGAATACTGGAGTGGGTTGTGATTTCCTTCTCCAGGGGAATCTTCCCGACCCACAGGTCGAACCTGGGCCTCCTGCGTTGCAGGCAGATTCTTTACCATCTGAGCCACCAAGGGAAGCCAGTGTACGGTCAGCGATTCTGAGTCTGAATGATCATTCCAGGGGATTCTGATGCCAGGGGTTCCCAGGCCACACTGAGAAAAGCTTCTGCATCAGGCCTGGGGTGGAGTTGGGGGGGAAGGGGGGTGAGGGGGAAGTGGGACACTGAGGGACAGGGAAGTGAAAGGACCCAGCAGGAGTAACCTGGCTTCTTCACCATCTGGCCATTCTTCTCGTCTCAGATTATGAGAGGTAGAAAACCTTTGTAGAGAAGCGAGTTTCAGGGCTGGGGGGTTCTCTGCCCAGACCGTGGGCCCTGCTGAACACTGACCTCCATTTGGGGCCAACTGGACAGCTTTTGTATCTCCTGAACCCACCCATGGGTGCTCTGAAGACCCAAGGGAGGCTCAGAATTATCATCCACTGCAGGGCCAGATAGAGGGCTAGGAACGGTAGACATCCATGAGCAGCGGGAGGGGTGACGGTGGTCTTGGCAATTTGACTGGGAAGGCCTCACTGAGAAGGGACTTTTGAACAAAGACTTAAAGGGTTATAAGATGGGAAGTGGACCGTACAGACATTGCAGGGGGAGGTAGTCCAGGCAAAGGAATAAGCAAGTGCAAAGACTCTAAAGGAAGAAATACTTGGCGTGAAAGTGGAAGAGCAAGTGTGAGGATTCATCAGAGTGAGAACAAGTTGGTGCAGCCTACGCTTAGTCATTTGTACGACTTGGTTTGGACTTGAAGTAGGATTGGCAGCTATGGAAGGGCTTGAGCTCAAGAGTAAAATAAAGAGTAAAATAAAATCGCTGCATCTTTTGAGAAGATGCCTGTGGTTGCTGTGTTGACAACAGACACGGAAAGGGCCAAAGTAGGAAGTCACGTTGGGAAGGATTACGTGGATGCAGACGAGAGGTGATGGTCACCAGGCCAGAGTTCAGCACAGAAACTGATATCAAGAGAGCAGATTGGAACCCGTGCGTCCCAGACTGGGACTTGAGCCTGTGGTCTTTTAACTGAGATCACACGTCTGGCCTCAGGACTCAAGCTCAGGTTCCTGAGGAAGAAGTCAGTGAGAAACAGATGACAGGTAAGACGTGGATTAAGGGAGGAGCACAGGCCGCTCGCAGTGTGGGCCATCTCGTGTCAGTGGGTAGTTTTGTAGGCTAATGAGTGGGAGAAGTAGTCCAACTGTTTGGGAGGAAAGGCTGGGGATTTCCAGGAATTGTCCACCGCCCACTGGCTGACCTTTGATGATCGGACTTGGAACTACCATGGCACCTGTGGGTGCGTCGTTTACCTTGCTGATCCCCTACAAGGAGCACGTACTGAAGCTAGCAGCAGTCTCTGCCACCTCCTTGGACCTAGTTGGTTCTCACCGGTTCATGTCATGTCCTATGGCTATGTCGTTCTTTCAAGGCTGTGCCCTGCCCCCTTCCCTCCTGTTTCAGGTCCAGGCCTACTGCGAAGGCAGAACCAACAGCCACAAAAAGAGGGGTTTGGCTAAGTGCCCACCCTGGCTTCTTAAATGTGACACTCGGAAAGAATCGGGAAAGTGCGACGTATGCATCAGAAAGGTAACTCCAAGCTGGGTTGTTTGGGCGATCCTGGCAAAGGAGTGAGGTAAGCAGAGGACGTTAAGGAAAAGTAGATGTTGAAGAGTCAAGAAGGCGAGATGGAGGGACTGTGAATCCCGGCAAACAGAGGGGAGCCGGCCTGCAAACTCAGCATAAACCACACACGCACTCATCCACAGACGTACTCTCAGTACCCTTGTGAGGACACCCTTATTCTCCATCTTCTTTACTTCGCCAGTCTTAAAATGGGTATTGTCTGTCTTCCCCACAGTAAAGGTAAGTGTTTGGAGTCAGGCACTCTGTCTTACTGACCTCTGTACCCCTAAGACTGGAGTCCAGACAGTATGTAAGAAAATGTAGACCCAGAGACTAGAAATTGTAGCTGGCATGTAGCAGCTGTGTGCTGACTGAGTAGCTCAGGGAGGGAGGGCTTTGAGAAGCTCAGGTTGCCCTGGAAAAGAAAGGGAAGAGAGAATGTGCGAAAGAGCAGAGACCAAGAAGCGAAATGGCAGAAACATGCAAGACCTTGACCAGGAGAGGAGAAACAGAGTCAGGGGAGGAAGGAGGGCCTGAGAGGAAAGATCGCCATGAAAACCTCTGAAAAGGCTAAGCTGAAAAGATGACTAATGGAGAATTTTCAAGAAACTAACCTGTGTTTTGCAATGCCCCTACCCCACCTCATCCCCCTCTGAAATCTTGAGTAAATCAGCATGCTTACTTTTGGCCCTTCCTCGCTGATCCAGGATTGCAGTTTACACACAGCACACTTAAGATAAAATGTGAGCCAGGTGTGTTACTACAGCCACAAAGACTAATAAACGCATAAATCAAAGACCTGTTGAACCAGTTCTCTTTGTGCCAGGAAAAGAGCATTGCTTCCCAACATTTCTGTCCAATCTGCTCCAAGACAGCCTAATAAATATAGAACCAAGCATTGCCCGATTCTACTTCACAGACTTTTGGCTGATAAGGACTTAAGAAGGTAAGATTCCATGATCCAGAATTCAGCTCTGGCCCTGGTCTCCCGGAAGAGAAGAGGGCCCATCGTATGCTTGTCTTTCTAGGATTTTGCATTGGAAATTGAGTCAGAGACTTACTGGTGGAGAGAAAATAGTGAGTAGAGTCACGTGTATCTACTCTCTGAAGTTTGTCAAACTCTGCTTGACGTCAGGAGGTCTGAAGGGACCCTACTCAACTGGAATATTTTCTACAAGGCAAAACAATACACAGTCTGGTAAGTTCTAACTGGAGACTCGGGATGAACAAGAAGAGAAGATATTATATTCTGGCCAGAGACAGAAATGTTCAGGGTAGATTTCTGAAATGAACAGAGGTGCATTTGTTCGGGTTTTTCAGATGGTAAGGAATCCGCCTGCAATGCGGGAGACCTGGGTTCGATCTCTGGGTCGGGAAGACCCCCTGGGGGAGGGTATGGCAACTCCCCTCCAGTATTCTTGCCTGGAGAATCCCATGGACAGAGGAGCCTGGCGGGTTACAGTCCATGGGGTCACAAAGAGTCGGACACGACTGAGTGACTCAGCACAGCACAATGTGACCCCTAGAGAAGGTACTGCTTCCTCTAAAGTTCTCATTAGTAAAGGAGAACTCCTGATAACAATCTCCAAGCATGTAAGGCTCAGGGATATATCTCTGATACATCTTTATCCAGGCCCAGGCTGAGAGAATCCTTTTCGTTCTTATGTTTCTCTGTTGTCCATTGAGCCCTTCCAGGGCCCACACTAGACAAAACGGAAAGTCACATCAGGGATTTTATTTGAATTGTTGAAAATTCTGTCTTTATTCAACACTCAATGAGTGTTCAAAAGTGAATTCTATATAAGTGGAAAATCTTGTTCCTATTTCCTCGAGAGAGAGCACTGAATTGCTCTCATTTGATGTGGTCTGAAACATGCACTTCACATTTTTGCCTACCCAACTATTAACTGTTTATTCATGTCTGCATCATTACTGGGCTTCCCTAGTGGCTGAACAGTTAAGAATCTGCCTGGCAATGCAGGAGACTCGGGTTCTGCCTCTGGGTCAGGAAGATCCCCTGGAGGAGGGCAAGGCAACCCACTCCAGTATTCTTGCCTGGAGAATCCCATGGACAGAGGAGCCTGGTGGGCTACATACAATCCGTGGGGTCACAAAGAGTCAGACACAACTGAGCATGCACACACACATCCTTACTACACTGCTAGTAAGTGGTAAGTAAGTACTATACCAGGAAGTGGTAAATGGTTTCAGTTACCACTTACACACAGATAATTCAAACATTTGGATCTCCAGGGCAGTTCTTGGCTCTGAGCTCCAATCTACACTATTGCCTGGGATTTACTTCCTTTTTGTGCTTTTTTATTAATCTGTCTAATCCTTTGTTCAGATCTATTGAGGTATAACTGACAAAAATTCTATATATTTAAGGTTTATAACTTGATATTTTGATATACGTATATACAATGTAAAATGGTCACCATAATAAAGCTAATAAACATATCCACCACCTCACATGGGCTTCCTTGGTGACTCACAATAAAGAATCTGCCTGCGACGCAGGAGACCCAGGTTCGTGCCTGGATTGGGAAGATCCCCTGGAGAAGGGAATGGCAACCCACTCCAGTACTCTTGCCTGGAGAATTCCATGGACAGAGGAGCCTGGTGGGCTACAAGCCATGGGGTCGCAAAGAGTCAGACACGACTGAGCACCTAATACTTTCTACTTTGACCACCTCACATACTCCCTCTTGTGCGTGTGTGATGAGAACACTTAAGATACGAGCTCAGCATATTTCAAGTATACAATACAATAGTGTTAACTATATAGTCACCATTCTGTACATTAGATCTCCATGTTTTTTCCATCCAGTATAACTGAAACTATGAACACTTTGACCAATATCACTCCATTTCCCCGCACAACGCCTGGGCACCATCATACTCTCTGCTTCTTCCACGAGTTTAGCTATTTAAAATTCACATACAAGTAAGATTTTGTAGTAGTTGCCCTTCTGTGTCTGGTTTAAGACCTAAATTCATCTCCTATCATGTCCGTTCAAACATCAAGGATCTATCAGAGGTTGCCCCTTTTCTCCCAAATGAACTGTGTGCTCCTCTCTGTGCTCCTAGCATCATGCCCTCCCTGTTTGAGCATACTAGCAAGAATTTGGTCAAAGAACTTGGCGACAAAGACTTCAGGCCCCTCCAAAACCTGCTGAGTGCCCACAAATTCTGTCAGCTGAAGCTACTGCGGAAGAAGAGGAGGACCCTCTCTCAGTTCTGGGAACAACCTGATGTTCCAGTTGACCACACCCTCACCGACATCCTGGAGCCAAGCCCTTCAGTCCCAGGTAATGTCAACCAGGGGTGAGGGAGGTGAGGAGTGAGACATAAGGGTGCTCACAGTCGAGCACCCAAGAAACCCCTAAGACACCTGCACAGGTAGATACCAAAGCAGCCTGCCTCAAGGCACAGGGCAAGGAGCCACGCTTCTTTGAGAATCTAATTATCTGGACCCAGGCACGTTTTTTAGCACACTGAATCCTTACAGCAGCCTCTCAAGTTGGGATTAATAGCTCCATTTGCATAAGAATAAATTGAAACTTACTTCCCCGGTAAAACCGGCTCCCTGCAATAGGGGAGACCGGGTTTCGATCCCTGGGTGGGAAAGATCCCCTGGAGAAGGCAATGGCACCCCACTCCACTACTCTTGCCATGGAAAATCCCATGGACGGAGGAACCAGGTAGGCTACAGTCCATGGGGTTGCAAAGAGTCAGACGTGACTGAGCGACTTCCCTTTCACTTTCAAATTGAAACTTACAAAATGCCTTGTGGGAACTGGTAGAACTAGAATCCAAATCAGGTCTGCCTGGCTCTAAACCCCAAACATTTTCTGCTCGGTGTGCTGCCCCATGGGGCTGACGCAGTGCCTGGAGAGAGGATGCTCGGGCTCTCCTGGACCTGCGTGCAAGTGACTTCATCCCTTCTTGGAATCAGGACATCGTCCCTTGCTGTCCAGCCCCTGGGGAGATGGATTGCGTGTCCTCAGCAGTAATTTACGTTTAAAACTTTAACTGAGATTTACATGAGTAAGAGGGATGGCGTAGGGACTTCCCTGGTGGTCCAGTGGTTAAGACTCTGCACTTCCACTGCAGAGAACTCGAGTTCAATCCCTGATGGGGAGTGGCTAAGTAAATAAAAATTCACACACTATATATATATATATATTTTTTTTAAAGAGGATTAGGATAAAAAGAGGACTTAGTTATTCTATTTCCTACACCAGCTGTTCCAGAGTGAATTCTTGGCTAAAACTAAGACATTTTTTCTATCCCCAGAGCCTGTACTGTCAAAAAAATTCATCTTCATTGACAAAACGGTCTGGAAGGGGGCAGCTGAGGTGGATGTGACTGCTGGGCTAGAAGTGAGTGTGTCAGGGACGGCTACCCAGTCCTGTGAATGCTCCCTGGAGGTTCAGTCTGTTACCATCTCACCATGGGACTGGGAAGACCTCCAGAAGAGGTGAGGCCAGGGGAGAGGAAAAACGGGTCAGGGAGCCCCAAGGGCTCTCCTCGTGGGCAAGGAGGCATCTAGCAGAGCTTGTTGCTGAGGTTTAGAATGAAGAAAATGACCTCCCATATCATGCTGCTCTTCTTAGATATTCATGCATTCATTCATTCATGCAACTAATAGTCATTATCTTATACACACTTATTAAAACAGTAGTTACCCATTACTGTGTTATTATTATGTGCTGGGCATTGAATAATAACACGATATAAATATCTCTGCCCTATCTTGAGAAACCTGTATGCAGGTCAGGAAGCAACAGTTAGAACTGGACATGGAACAACAGACTGGTTCCAAATAGGAAAAGGAGTACATCAAGCCTGTATATTGTCACCCTGCTTATTAAACTTATATGCAGAGTACATCATGAGAAACGCTGGACTGGAAGAAACACAAACTGGAATCAAGATTGCTGGGAGAAATGTCAATAACCTCAGATATGCAGATGACACCACCCTTATGGCAGAAAGTGAAGAGGAACTAAAAAGCCTCTTGATGAAAGTGAAAGACGAGAGTGAAAAAGTTGGCTTAAAGCTCAACACTCAGAAAACTAAGATCATGGCATCTGGTCCCATCACTTCATGGGAAATAGATGGGGAAACAGCAGAAACTATGTCAGACTTTATTTTTTGGGGCTCCAAAATCACTGCAGATGGTGACTGCAGCCATGAAATCAAAAGACACTTAGTCCTTGGAAGAAAAGTTATGACCAATCTAGACAGCATATTAAAAAGCAGAGACATTACTTTGCCAACAAAGGTCAGTCTAGTCAAGGCTATGGTTTTTCCAGTGGTCATGTATGGATGTGAGAGTTGGACTATAAAGAAAACTGAGCACTGAAGAATTGATGCTTAGAAGGCTCTTGAGAGTCCCTTGGACTGCAAGAAGATCCAACCAGTCCATCCTAGAGGAAATCAGTCCTGGGTGTTCATAGGAAGGACTGATGTTAAAGCTGAAACTCCAATATTTTGGCCACCTGATGCAAAGAGTTGACTCTTTGGAAAAGACCCTGATGTTGGGAAAGATTGAAGGCAGGAGGAGAAAGGGATGACAGAGGATGAGATGGTTAGATGGCATCACCGACTCAATGGACATGAGTTTGAATGAACTCCGGGAGTTGGTGATGGACTCCATGGTGCGGTTCATGGGGTCACAAAGAGTCGGACACGACTGAGAGACTGAACTGAACTGAAAGCCACTTTTAATTAGTGTAGACAGGCAAAGGACAGGGAGTGAGGAAATAATCAATAAAAAATAAATTAATAAAATATTTATTTAAATGAGACAAAGACTCTGAGACTGTTTAATTAAACTCTGCAAGTGTCCGGTGATTTAATTTACCTCCATGCATATAGGCAAAGATGGATAGCCAATGAATCTCTAAGAACTTAACAAAAAACTTAAGTCTTTACACCTTTTAAAAACTGAGATGCCAGTTTAAATAGATTTTTATGAAGGCAACAAAGGTGGGAGCCCATGTTAAGGAAGCAACTAGAAACTTAACAGAAGTCACTTTGACAGGGCATTGCCCAATATCTGTCTTCCTTGTGTCTTGCCAGCCCTAACTGGAAATAGCATCTGCAAAGACGGTCTTGCAGGAAAATATCTGGGTTTCTGGAGCTAAGAAAATAAAAACCATTTTTCTCCTTGATGAATAAAGAGAAAATTCCTAGAGTAAATTGTATCAGCTAGTTTCAAGTAAGATAAGTAAGTCTGAGATCAAAGCTTTAAATATAAGAAGGCAGTTAGGTTTTTAATAAATGGGATGTGGAGGCTGCAACGCGTTTCAGCTACAAAGGTAATCACAGTTTGTGATGGGGGCTCTGAAGGTAAGACCGGAAGAAGTAACAGAGAATGCCTGGAGGGAGGGTGGTCTGTTTAGGCCTCGGAGGGGCTGAGTTCAGACCTAAAGAATAAAAGAAGCAAGCAAGAGCGGGATGAAAGGGATCCAGAAGAGGGGTTAAAGGCAATGAGGCAGGGCAGAGGTGGGTATTGTCAAGATGTTGGAGGGGGGAGGCTGCAGCTTAGCCAACCAAGATGAAGGTGAAAGAAAATGAGGCTCAGGAAGTAAGTAGATATCAGATAACACAGCCCTTAGACACCAGATAAGCAGCTTGAGAGCAGAGTGAAAAAGCTGACTTGAAACTCAACATTAAAAAAAAAAAAAAACTAAGATCATGACATCCGATCCTATCACTTCATGGCAAAAAGAAGGGGGGAAAATGGAAACAGAGACAGATTTTATTTTCCTGGGCTCCAAAATCACTGAGGACAGTGACTGCAGCCATGAAATTAAAAGATGACTGCTTCTTAGAAGGAAAGCAACGACAAACCTAGACAGTATATTCAAAAGCAGAGACGTCACTGCTGAAAAAGTTTATCTAGTCAAAGCTTTGGTTTTCCAGTAGTCACATATGGATGTAAGAGTTGGACCATAAAGAAGGCTGACTGCCGAAGAATTGATGCTTTTGAATTGTCATGCTAGAGAAGACTCTTGCAAGTCTCTTTGACTACAAGGAGATCAAACCAGTCAATCCTAAAGGAAATCAACCGTGAATATTCATCAGAAGGACTCTTGCTGAAGCTGCAATATTTTGACCACCTGATGCCAAGAGCCAGCTCATTGGAAAAGACCCTGATGCTGGGAAAGATTGAAGGCAGAAGGAAAAGGGGGCGGCAGAGGATGAGATGGTTAGAGAGCATCACCGACTCAATGGACAAGAATTTGAACAGACTCCGGGAGACAGCGGAGTATAGAAGAGCCTGGCAAGCTGTAGATCATGGGATCTCAAAGAGTCAGACATGACTTAGCAACTGAAAAATAAGTGGCTTGAACTGCACTCCAAGGGCCATGGGAAAGCTCAGCCCTGGATCCTCAGTGACCCCCTCCACCGAAAAGCAATCTAAGAGTTTCTCAGTCTTCGACATGGCTGGTATCCAGGGCACCAACCCTAGCAGGGGCCTTGAGTGGAATCAGAGATGAGTCTCAGAAATGAAATGGAGATGAAATTTGTCTTCAGGACTTCACACCGCTCACATCTCCCACCCAAACTTACATCTTCAAGCCAGGCCTACCCACCTACCAAGGATGTTCAATCCATAAACACCCACCCAAACTAGTCAAGAAAAAAAATCATCTAAAATCCTCCCAGCATCATCATACTTTATCTGTGTGCTCCACATCGCACCCTGACTATGTCTCTGGACAAGGATGGGTGTGGAGGTCCCCAGGTTTGACAACAGGATCTCCTAAGGACTGTTCTCCACCGTCTAGACTTGTCTACTTCTGGATCTTCTGGTCAGAGGCCCTACAGCTGGAGATCTATAAACTGCCCTCTAAAAGAAATAACATAATTTTGGAAAGCCTTAAGAAGATGGCTTGCATACTCTCACACCCATCCCTCCATAAGAGAAGGGGGCCTCTCCATCATGCATACCAGAGACATCCTTCTTAGCCTATAAGCCAGTACCTTCCCACCGTTAGGGCTCCACACAGGCTCTGCAGCCTTCAGGTCCTAAGGAGAGGAGAGACCTGAGAAGCCATCTCTTTTGCACTCTGACCCTCCTCCTCCTTTATGTCTCCTAGGAAAGTGTTGGATCAAGAGCCGTCATTTCTGCAGGAGTGCCGGACCAGAGGGGACAACCTGTATGTGGTGACAGAGGCTGTGAAACTGGTCAACGAAACCGTCCTTCAGGACAGCAGCAGTGTGAATGCCACGGGCACATTCTCTATCCCTTGGAGTTTTTATGCCAAGGTACCGTGTTGTCCTGAAGTGGGGTCGGGCCCCAAGAGCACAGCCAGCCCAGCGTCCCTTCCCAGGGTCTCTGGGCCCTCTTAGGACCTGCTTTCAGGGGGTGGGGTGAGTGGGGTCATTACTCCCCACTTCTCATGTGCTGAGGAAGCCTGACCCCTGACCTGAGAGTCCATCTAACATCCTCCCTTTAGTATTTCAGTACATGGGATTATTCCATAGTGGTAAAATGGGCAATAGATTTAATTATTTGAGATTATATTTTGTTTTGGGCAAATGATAGACCCTTGAAATTACTAAAGTGTAGTCACTATACTATATTCTTGTGTGGTTTGCTAGAGAAAACAAGGAATTATTGTCTAGTCGCCAACTCATGTCCAGCTCTGAGACCTATGGACTGTAGCCCGCCAGGACCCTCTGTCCATAAGATTTCTCAGGCAAGAATACTGGAGTGGGTCACCATTTCCTTCTCCAAGGGATCTTCCCAATCCAGTCAGGGATCAAATCTGTGTTTCTTGCATTGCAGGCGGGTTCTTTATCACTGAGCCACCTGAGAAGCCCAAGGAATCATTAACACAAAACAAAACTTTGTCAGTTAAAACACCCTAAATACTGTGATACCTGAAGCAGAAAGTTTATAGATTCAAATACATTCAAGCACATATGATGTACACAACTCACTCACGATGGCCAATTATAATCTTTTAAATTGATTTAGACAAAGTAATATATCAAATATGTATGCAATATCAGCTAGGATTCGCGGAGATAAAGAAATTGCATGTGTGTTATAACATGTTTTCTATGCAACATACTGTGTGTAAGTTGTCCTCATGTAAGAGATTTAGGAACTAAAAAGGGAAAAAAAAAATAACCTGAAATATGAACTAACTTTCCCCAAATCGGTTAATTTGTCCTGGGGGAGGCCAGATCCCACCTGCATCATTTGATTCCAAAGAATCCTGAAATAAATAAAACATGGCTCCAATCTGAAGGACATTTTGATGCTCAGCTTTGGGTCTCCATCTGCTTGGGCTGGGCACCTGGACTCTGCGAGAACAGGAGAAAACCCAGCATCCTTTCACATAGAACGACTCTCACAGGGCCCAGCAAGCTTCTAAATATCAGCTCCTGGGCTGAGATGCTGTTAAAACAGCTTGCTTCTCACCCTGGTTCACGGACGCATCCGTGTGGCCTGGTACCACCTGTGTTTCGATACGTCAGAGCCCCCCGTGGCATCGGTCTACACTGGACTCTCTCAGGAACTCGAGGGTAGGAGGCATCCTGGGGGATCAAAGCACAGAGCTGATTCTGGACAGCCAGTGACTCATGAGGCTGCCTGAGGACATTGTGTGTGTTTCTGAGGAACAGCTCCCTGATCCAAAATAATTAAAATAATAGCATCTACAAAGAACTTATGATGATACATTTTTTTACTGGCGTGTAATTGCTTTACATTGTTGTGTTAGTTTCTGCTGTACAGTGAACTGGATTGGCCATGTACACATATATCCCCTCCCTCACAAGCCTCCCTCCCAGCCCCCCACCATCCCACTCATCCAGGTCATATGAGGATATATGTTCATCGTCGTTCAGGTCTCCTAGAATACGGGAATAACTCCACGTAACGGTTAGTTTTATGTGTTAGCTTGACTGGTCCACAGGGCGCCCAAATACATGCAATAAAAGCATGACATTGAGAGACGTGAAGGTAAATACTTGACCAAAGAAGATTTAAAAAAAAAATGGGTAACTGGAAATCAGGACCAGGATGGGGAGTGGGAGGGTAGGAGGCTGCTGGGTCCTCGGCTCGTGAGCTTCTAGAAGCTCATGCACACATGACCGTATTGCCTGGCTTCTCTCCCCAGAGCACAGCAGAGGGATCGGGTCTCAAAGAAAGGAAGAGGACAATGACTGTGCCCCAGGGCACCGTGATGGCCTATAAGAAGAAGCAGCTGGTGTTCCGGGAGGATGGCCGAGGTGAGCAGGGACTGAAAGGGGTGGGGGCAGTGGGAGACCACCCAGAGGCCACCCTGGCTTCCCTCCCTGCCGGGGGAGGGGAGGAGCACAACTTCTCAGCCTCCCACAGCCACCTCCAAGCCCGCAAGACCGAACTATGACCACACGGAGATTCAGAGGCAGTGTCCCACGCAGAGATGGACACAGCGGGGGCCCAACGCAGGGTGTCCTTAGCACCAGGCAAAGAGTAGCCCTGATCCCTACCCTGCATTCAAGGCCCTGCCGCTCTTGGCAGCTCACCTGGGGGAGCCTCAGAGCCCTGTAAGCCCAGGCAAAGCTCATAACACAGTGACTCGTCATAAACAGAACTGCAGATGTAAGGCCATTTCCTCCTCCAGGGGATCTTCCCAACGCAGGGATTGAACCCGGGTCTCCCACACTGCAGGCGGATTCTCTACCATCTGAGCAACCAGGGAAGCCCCAACAAAGGAACACAGGAATTCATCTATTAATACGTCTTTCCCTCACTAGCCTCAAAATGCACAGCCCCCAATACACACACCCTCGCTTTGGGTTCTGACTCGACATCTGTGAACCAGTGTCATCAAACAGCAACCACACACCCAGGAGGAACAGTGAGCACTGCGAACACAGCTCAGTGTGCTTGGCGTCCCCTCTCTCCCCTCCCAAATGCTGAGACCCAGCTAGAGGCCGTCCTGACACAGCTGAGGTCCAAGGAGAGAGGGCGCCCTCAACACACACACAGACACACACGTATAGCACCCCGACTGTAACATCTCATCAAGGCCAGGTCCTGGCATCAGTCACCGCCTGTCGATAGCAGTAGAAAAGAACTGAGCTCTCCAGTCTCATGGGGTCAGAGGACCTCAGCTTCCAGAAAAAGGGCCAGTCCTACTGAGAGTAGAGACAAAGATGGGATTCACGGCTAATTTAGAAAGAGACCAGAGACTGTGCAGAGGGCATCAGGAGATGGTAGTGTTATTAACGAGCATGGGGAATGACAAAGTGTTATTTATTTAGGAGGGGATGAGAAGAAGCCTCATTTTCAAAAATATGTTTTCTAAGTGTTAGCCCGTGGGAACCGAAGTCAGCGGGACTCAGGAGAGTGTTACAGCCCTGCCTGCAAGTCGTGCCCTGACCACGAGGGGGCGTGCAGGGCCTCTCTGCACCATTCAGGCCGGAGGGCGAAGGGCGAGGTCTACGGGTGCAGCCGTGTGAAAGGACCCAGCAGGAATAACCTGGGCTCTCCTGACCTGGCTTCTTTCCCTTGCAGCCATTCTTCTCATCTCAGATGACGACAAGCAGAAAACCTTCCCAGAAAGTGAGTTCCTGATTTGGGCGGGGTCTCTGTCTAGACCTGGGGCTGGATGCTGCAGAAGCCCTGCAAGGCACTCAGTCCCACAGGAAAGACCCCTCCAGCCAGGTCCTCCACCACCTCCTCGTTTCTTCCCCTGCCACAGGCCCCTTGGCCCCAGAGACAGCCACCTCTCTCTTCTGAATCCTGAAGCAGAGTCCTGGGGAGGGGGAAGTTGGTGGGGGGCGGTACTTGCCAAGGTTTCCTGTCTCCAGGCATTGTGTCAGCTGAGAGGTGAGAAATAAGGGGGGGCAGGGAGGAGTTAGAGAGGCTGGGAGGAGGAGGGAGAAGGGACGGGAAGGGAGAAAAGGCACCTGAGTGAGCACATCTGTTTCTTCTTCCAGTTAAACTGCAGGGGCTGCCGCTGTCACCAGGTGAGCGAGTCATTTTAGAGCCGGGAAAGTGGGATCAGACCCCTCCACCAGGAATAACCTGGGCTCTCCTGACCTGCCTTCTTCCCCATCCAGAAATTCTTTCCATCTCAGATGACAACAAGCGGAAAGCCTTTTTCGTAGGTGAGTTCCTCAGCAGGGCAGGTTCTCTGCCAAGCCCCCAGGCCCTGCTGAGCCCTGACCCTCTCTGGATGCTAATAAGAGCAGTGCAAGGTGTTTAGCCCAGGTGTTAATCTGCAAGGCAGACCCAGAGGGAAACTACCCTCCTTCCTCCGTAGCCTGCTATCTTTTCTGTCTTTCACAAGCCATAGACCTTTGCAGCCACAGAGAAAGCCACTTTTCTCCTTTGAATGGGGTAATGGGGCGGGGGGGGCGTGTTTGTGTGTGTGTCTTGGGGGAGGGGAGGTTAACTCTTGGAGAATGCGCCCTTTTGCTATCTTTCCAGGCAAAGTGCAGAGGCAATCAGCGATGGGTGAGTGGATGACCTTACAGCCTACCCGTGGCGCTGGCTCTGGTGCCCTGGGCAAGGGGAAGGGGTGGACAGAAAGCAGGGGGTTCAGGGAAGTAAGGGCAGAAGTTCAGGGAAACCGAGTGTCCTCACAGACTAACTCTTGGATGGGAAATTAAATTTCCCTTCTAGGCACCAAAAGACGTCCCATCCTCCCAATTGGTGAGTGTGTGTTTGCTGGGATTGGGGTGGGGTCCTAATGGCACATACACGTCTGGAGAGCAGAGCAGATGGCCCCTGCCTTTGCTGCCACTGCCCCGGGGCCTGGCCCTAGTTTCTGTGGAATGGGAAGGGTCTGGGAAGGCCAAGGAGGTGGAGGGATGGGCTGGAATGGGGGGAGGAAGAGGTTAAACAAAAGGGAGGAGGTGTTTGGAGGGCAGGACCCTCCAAAACATCTCAAGAGTAAACCTGGGGGATGAGAAAGGGAGATGATCCCTTGTGACTCTTTCCAGGAAGAATACAGGAACCCATTTCCCGAGGTCAGTATTTATGAAGAAACCTGGGGCTTCCTGGGTGGAAAACTGCAAAGCTAAGTGCCCAAAAGGTGATGTGCACGCAACTTACAAATCTGAGCTCTACTTCCCGCTGATGCTTTGTACAGCCCCACTCATTCATTCATTCACTCACGGATGCATGCATGCACACAACAAACCCTTGCTGAAAACTATTCGAGCAACAGGCATTATTCTGAGCAGTGGGAATACAGCCAGAAATTCCTGCCTCACTGGACTGCTTCCTCTTAGCAGACCATCTGGAGGCCACCTGAAGTCTCCTAGGAGAAGCAGACAACCCCCAACACCATGCCTTGATTGTGTCTGTGGTCACAGATGATACAGGCAGTTACACGATGAGATCGATAATCTGTGCGTGCCAGGTGCTACCCCCCCGCCAAGCATTTTACTTAGTAAACTCATGTAATCCGCAAAACATCCCACTCAACACATGTGGGAACTGGGCCCAGAGCACCTGGGATTCTCACCTCTAGAGCCCATCACGAGAATCCATGTTGTTCTAGACATGACCCAGAACTGAGTGCTTGGTCATTTTCTTCCACTTTCTGTGACCTCTTTCCAGAATCTCCTTCTCTCCTCCCAGCCTTCTACTCCCCCCACCCCTTCCCCCACTGGCCCCTTCTCAGCACTAGGACTGCCCACCTTTCTAGACTATTATGACAGCTCCATCCTCAGAGTTCAAACATGCTGTCCGCAGAAATGCTTTTGGTTGGCAGATAAATGGGATGGAGGTGCCCAGCTTATCATACCACAAACCTTCTAATCAAAGAATTGTTCCCCACTTTCTGGTTGATGTTGATGCTGAGGACAGATTTCAAGTCCCTACAAAACGAGGTTTCTAGGGAAATAGAGGCAGTGGCTGAGCTCCCCAGGGACATTCGAGATGCTCTTTTCCATACCATCCTGGCCAAGCTCAAGGACCAAGGGGCTCTGCAGGACCTCACAGACATGGTGAGAAGGGGGTCCCATTCTCCCTAAGGCCAATCAGAGTTGTGAAGGGGCAAGTTTAGGAGGTCGACGACTGAGCTACCTGGGGAAGGAGGGCTGAGGAGGGGACCCCAGACACTGGCCCAGCCCAGTGACCAGGTCCAGGGCTTGCAGCCCACGTGCTGCAGCTGCTTGGAACCTCCTGGGGGAGGTGAAGAGCCCTTCCCCTCCTACCTGAGTTAATCACTTGTAAACTCAAAAGATACTGGCAGAATTGTACCACAGTATCTATTGCTATTACTATTATTGTTGTTGTTGTCTTTCTGCTAATACGGGTCTCCTCTAGCTGGATGGGAACCTTTGGGATCATACAGGCAGCTTCCTAAGTGAGATGCGGGAAGACTCAAGAAATGTGTGGCTTGAGTCAAGACCCTGCGTCATTTACCTCCTTGAAGCCTTACTGGGTAAGAGTGACTTGAGGGAAATGTGGGAACATCACAAATTTGGCCTCTAGACCCGAAAGGAAGGGGTTAGATGCCATCTGCCACCTCTCTAATGGGGGCTTCCCAGGTGGTGCTCGTGGTAAAGAGCCTGCCTGCCAACGCAAGAGACATAAGAGACGTAGGTGGGGAAGATCCCCTGGAGGAAGACATGGTAACCCACTCCAGGATTCTTGTCTGAAGAATCTCATGGACAGAGGAGCCTAGAGGGCTATTGTCCATAGGGTCACAAAGAGTTGGATACGACTGAAGTGACTTAGCACGCATGCACACCCCTGTCTAAAATCTTTCTAACGACCTTCATCTCACATCATACCTCTCTGCAAGGTCAGAAGGGCTCAGTGAGATAAATTCACCACAGGATATAGAACCAGCCCAGGACCTAGAAAGACCGGCCCAAGTCCATCCAATGTATCAGTGGGTGTGGATGATTCCAGGCTCCAGTCTGGACCGTGTTACGGAGCATCCTGGAGACCATCCCAAGAGCAGGAGGGAACTTGACCTTCACGCCTAACGGGTTTTATTTCTCTGCCTCAGGGTTCCCCTCTCTTGGGGTTCCCTAGTTCACAGTGGGGAAAAAAGCACTGACTCCTCATACTGTCTCTCCCCAAATGTCCCCTTGTCCCCAGTGCTGAGTGACATCCAACATGAGCTGCTGGCCTGGTCCATGGAGAAGAGGATCCTGCCCCAGCAACGGGAGCTGGTAAGAAATCAACCCCCAGGGGATAGTGTCCTGGGATGAGGGCGAGGGAACCGGGATAAGAATGATCCTGAGGAAAGAGAGGTGACGTCAGGTCCTGCTGGCACTGGGGACAGAGCTGTGTGGCCACTGGGAACTCCCTGGCTGCCTCTCCCTCCACCTCAGGAGGGTCTCCATCTCCATGGCAACCCCAGCAGAGGGTTCCCACTGTTCTAAAAGAGCCACACAGGAATGCATGTTTGGGGGCTCATCCTTTTCTCATACGGTTACCATTTGCAAATTGTCTTCCTCCACATATATGTATATGTCAGTACATATGTGTACAGATGTATGCACATACATGCACACATTGCACAGATACACATGTAATTGCAGATAACACCATTTAGCAAGGTCGATGTTAGTATCACCATTTGGCACCTGAAGAACCAAAGCTCAACAATTTTCAGAAACATATCCAAGCTCACCCTGACCACGGGTCAGAATAGGATGAGAGTTCTGGGCCCCTTGACTCCATCGCTCTCCTTCTCCCATGACCCCGAGAGGCCCTGGCTCTCAGGATAGAAGGTCTTGATTCCCAACTTCAAAGGCTGGCCTGCAACAACTGACCCTGTTTCCTCCAGGTGGAGAGCATCCTGGAGCCCAACTTCCGGTACCCCTGGAACATTCCCTTCACCCTGGATCCCAAGCTCCTCGCCTCGCTGCAGGATGAGGGGTTGGCTGTCACCTTTGGCCTGCTGCAGGAGTGCGGCCTGAGGGTGGCACCCGACAACCCCAAGGGGACTTGGGACCTGGAGGCCAAGAAGCCCCTGTCTGCCCTGTACGGGTCCCTCTCTGTGCTGCAGCAACTGGCCGAGGCCTGAGCCCTCCCCAGGGTCCCTGAGTCCAGAGAGGCCTGGCCGCACCCTGGTCTAGCTGTGAGCATCCTCTGTGCTCAGGGAACACGAAACCCCGCCTTCTGCCACTCCAGTTTGGGTGAACAGAGATCGATAAAGACCGGAGGGAACATTCTAGGGTGATGGAAATACTCTGTAACTCTGTATCTTGCTAAAGGTTTATGCGTTTGTCCAAACTTAACAAATAGTATCTAAAGATCTGAGCATTTCATTGCATGTTAACTTTACTTCAAAGCAATGTACGCAAAGATTGAATTCTCATGAATAAGCATTCTGAATTGCATTGGGTAAAGTGTACTGACATCTGTAACTTACTTGGAAATATATTAGAAAATAAGGTGAATTGATGGATGGATAGAGAAGCATGTGATCAAGGCAATGTGGTAAAATATTTAAAACAAGAGTTCTTTTTCATTCTGAAGTGTTCTTGTGTGTCTGGAACTGTTTCAAACTTATAACTACCCCCCCGCCCCCACCTGGCAACACACACAATTATGCCTGTGCGTCTGTCAGTCAGCCTGGGAGTTTTCAGACAGTGCCTTCTGAGCTGTGGGTTCAGTTCTTCCTTCATTTAAGGAAGATTCACTCATATCACTAAACATATTATACATTGTTTGTTGAATTCTCTATTTCTCAGTCACCAAATGTCCTTGTGCTGTGCTAAGTCCCCTCATTTGTGTCTGACTCTTTGCGACCCCATGGACTGTAGCCCACCAGGCTCCTCTGTCCCTGGGATTCTCCAGGCAAGAATACTGAAGTGGGTTGCCATGCCCTCCTCCAGGGGATCTTCCCCACCCAGGGATCAAACCTACATCTCTGACGTCTCCTGCATTGGCAGGCGGGTTCTTTACCACTAGCCCCACCTGGGAAGCCCACAAATGTCTTCTGGGTCCTCTAAATTCATTTTACCTTGTCTATGCGCTATAATCTCTCCTTTTCCCTTTTGCATTCTCTGAGATCATGCAGGTATTTTCTCAGTGTTTCTGAGTCGGCCCTCAACTGCAATCATCATTCTATTGCTTTTCTAATTTCTTAGCTCAGAAATTGTCATCCTGATATTCAATTTGGTCCCTTAGCTTTGCAGTCTCCCTTTTGGCTGAAGTCTTGTCTCTTCTTCTCATCTTTAAGGTCTTGTTTTACTGAGATTATTTCACTTCAATACAAAATAATTAAGGACACTGTGGGCTCTTCTTTAACTTCTCTACCTGAATGGATTCTGCTGCTGTCTTTCTTTCCTCTAGTGTTTACATAGATGCCACGTAACCCTTTTTTTATTCATCTTGCTCGTCCCCGGGCAGGATGCGAAAGCATGAGATACTGGGCCCAAATAGCCGAGATGCATATGAAAGGAAAGATTTCAGTGAGCCCAGACTACATCTTCGCATACACAGAAAAAGCGCTAAATTCCTTAACTTGACATATCTGGTCTCTTTAATTAATGGTGATCTTCTGATGTTCAGACTACCTGCACTTGGTCGCAAAGCTCCTGTATGTGCTAGCTCCTCCCTCGCCTCCTTGGAGCAGTTTCTCAGCGCTATCTGAAGCATGTCTCCTGGGTTGCAGTCCTCATTTTGCCCCCAAATAAAACGTAAATCACAACTCTCACCTTGTGCAAATTGTTTCCAACACCAGCAGAGCGCCTCTGTCCAAACCCCTCTCTGCCCGAAGTTGGAGGTAGGAAGTTTTTCTTGCTTCCATACCACCTGAACTGAGACCTGTGTCTCTTCCAACACAAAAGACTGTTTGGAGCCTGTTTCTACCGGCGTGAAAAAAAGAAAGGACTTACCTGGGCTCTGAGAAGTCCGGCACAGTTGGCCTGGACTCTGTCCTGTCTTGTACGGATTTGATAAACGCCCGGAGCTTGGGTTCCTGCACCCAGGAGAGGCATTTGCTTATCTCTCCACACAGAACACCCAGAGTCTTCAGAGGGGTCAGCGTGTGGTGGGAAGGGGTTCAGGAGGCTTAGCTTCCTTTAGAGAGTTCACCCGGCTTGTCTGGGGAAGAAGAGGCGAGCTGGCTACCGGTGTGGTTATTCTTCTCATTAATATGGCTTTGCTTCCCCCCAAACACTTCCTTGTGTTCAGGGTCAGCCCCTCTTCCCAGAAGCGATGCCTCGTCTTCTCCTCCCCGATCCCATCTCCCCTCCATACAAGGTCTCAACCAAGCAGATGAGAACGAAAGATTTATTTTGTAAAACTCGGGGACTTCCCTGGTGGCTCAGTGGTAAGGAATCCACCTGGCAATGCAGCAGGCATGGGTGATCCCTGGTGCAGGAAGATCCCACATGTTGTGGGGCAACTAAGCCCGAGTGCCGCAACCACTGAGCCTGTGCTCTAAGGTCCACAGTTCCTGAAGCCCGCGGGCCCTAGAGCCCGTGCGGCACAAGAGACGCCACTGCAATGAGAAGCCTGAGCACCACAAATGGAGAGGCGCCAGCGCAGCCGCGAAGACCCAGCACAGACAAAGATAAACAAACCTGTGGCCTTGGGCTCAGAGCCCGTAAAGCGGTGCAAGGCACCTCAGCCTCCCCCTGTTCCCCAGAAGATCTTGTTTAACTCCTGCTGTTTTCCCCAGTATTGAAAAGTTCTTGGGTTTTTTTGTTTGTTTATGTCACGATAATTAACTCTGGGTGCCTATTGCTCTCTTTTCTCTTTCCACCCAGCAAAAAGACAACAGAAGGATACATCTGGAAGTCTCTCCTGTCACTAGAGGGGCACACAAGTGGCCAGAGAGAGCCTCTTTTTCATGGAACGTTCCAGGTCAACCCTCGCCTCACCTTCTCTCCCAGCTGGGAGTTACGAGCGCAGTCTTTCCCAGTTGACTCCTTTCTGCCAGGAAGGAGACTAGAGGATTCTTCCTGGGGACCTGGCACAAGAGAAAGTCCTACTGATGCAGATGTTCGGTTTCCACAGAGAAAGGCACAGCAGAGGTCCTCAGCGTTGGGTATACACAGAAATCAACGGGGATGCTTTAAAAATTACTAATGCCGGGTCCCACCCCCACAAGTCTGATTTAGTTGTTTTGCAGGGAGAGCAGGTTCAAGAGCTCCCCAGCTGATTCTAACATGCAAGCAAGCTGAGCACTCTGCTGCCTGCCTGCCAGTGAAGCTCAGTCACTAAGCTCCACCCACTGCTCAGTTTCCAGTCTGATTTTTGACGCCCCTCCCCCAAAATGGGAGCCGACAAGCATCATCAGATATCTGAGAAACAGATGAAGCCAAAACTAACAAAAAGCAACTGGTGGCTCAATGGTAAAGAATCCACCTGCCAATGCAGGAGACACGAGTTCAGTTCCCAGGCTGGAAAGATTCCCTGGAGAAGGAAAGATGGATGCAGGCCTGCCTGGACCTGACAGCTGTGTCACAGCTCTACCTAGTTATTGCCAAGCGGGAATGTGGGCTCCACGGCACCGTTTTTGTTTTTTGTGATTTTTTTTTTTTTTTTTTGAGAAAAGCTAAAACTTGGGTTTTGAGGGCTCAGTCAGTAAAGTATTCACCTGCTAATGCAGGAAACCTGGGTTTGACCCCTCGGACAGGAAGATGCCCTGGAGAAGAAAATGGCAACCCATGCCAGTTTTCTTGCCTGGGAAATCCCATGGACAGAGGAGCCTGGCAGGCTACTGACAGCGGCATCGCAAAACAGTCGGACACGACTTAGCAACTAAACAACAAAATTTTTAAAGGAACATTGAGAAAACAGAGCTCTTAAAAATTAAAACTATTATCACAGAAATGAAATTCAAGATTAGAGGATACAGTTGAGGGAATTTCCCAAAAAGTAGAGCCAAAAGCCACAGGATAAAAATGAGAAAAGAAATTTAGAAGGGCAGTTTAGGAAGGCAAACATTTGGAAAAAACAGGCCCCAAAAGAGAACACACACACAGGGAATCATCAAGAAAACAATTCAAGAAAACACCCCATAATTAGGACACAAACTTCAAGATTTAAAGAGCCCATTGAGTGCCTAACACAAATATTGATACATGAAAAGGAGCTCATACCACAACATTTCAGGGACATTTCAGAACCTGTGGGACGAAGTGAAAATCCAGAGGGAAAAACAGGTTATTTACAAAAGATGAGACACGAGAATGCCGTTAAAATACAACCACTGCAGACTAGAGGCAATGGAGCAAGGGCTTCCTAAATTTGGTGGAAAATTATTTCCAATTTAGTAGTCTATATCATGAAGGTAGAATAAGGATATTTTCGACCAAAGTTTTTTTTTTTTTTTTAATAACTGTCCATGTTCCCTTTTCCAGAAAGTTGTAAGAGGATGTTGTACATCTAAGTGATAGGAAGCCTTGGGAGAGATTTCTCCAGGAGTATGAAACTGATAAAATACCTGGAACCTGGTCACAAGAGGAGGAGATGTAAGCACTTGGTGGAGTTTGGATTTAATTAGATATAAGTACATAGAAAATAGAAAGAAAAGGAAAAAAGGACGAAAAACTATCGAAATCCTCCTGGAAATAAAAGATAATTACAGTTTATTAATAGCTGGGTAGAGTTTACAGAGTCACAGTAATAATAAAAAACAAAAGAGAATTATAACTCAAGAGGAGGGATGGGATTCGTGCAGGTATAGAGGGAGGGGGGCCCTAAATTGTTTTTCCCTGGTGGAAGTCCACGTTTAATGCCTACAAGTGAGCAAGCTTATTATTTAAGTAAGGACAGATTCAAAAGACCACATCTTGTATTATCTCATTTACTTGAAATATCTAGAATAGGCAAATCCATAAAGCACATTAGTGGTTGGGATGGGGTTCTTGGGGGGGCGGTGATAAAAATATTCTAAGATTGACTGCAGTGATGGCTCCACAGTCCTGTGAATGTACTCATAGTCACTGGATTGGACACTGAAGTGTGTGTGAGTTACAGTGAACTGTGTGTGAATTACATCTCAATCTAGTCCTTAAAAAGAGAGAAAACAGCAACAGAAAGAGTTCAAAGTGATGTCTCTGGGGAGGAGCTGGGGGTGGGTGGGGGGCTGGTGGAGAAGGGGGCATCTGAGGTTTAAAAAAAATTACAAACCTGGGAACAATTTGATTCTTTAAATCACATGAAAGAAAAACAGCATGCATATTAATATTAGTGTACATCCACGGCACCCTTGTTGAAAGCCGGAGACTCACCCCCATGGGTCAGGGGTCAGAGGGAGGGGTGGGAGACTTCGCGCCCCCCCGGGGGCTATGAGCCAGGCTGGAAATCCCGGTGGTCCGGGTGGGTATCCGAGAGGGCTCCTGTGTGGGGCGCAGCCTGGGGTTCAGGACAGTCACCCCGTCACTCGGAGCCTCAGGTGGGGACTGGGGGGGCCAGGACCCAGGTCCTGGGGGACAACAGGGTTGAGTGCGAGGGTTCCTCCAGCGGACTCCTCCGGACAGGTCGCCCCCGGCGCCCCGCTGCCCTCTCCCTGTGCCGCTCTCCCTCCCTGGACCCAAAAATTTCTTTCTTCTGATTTTACTCAAATTAGAAATATTTTTGTGGGGCCCTGGGCACCGTGCCTAATGGAGGAGTCAGCCTCTCACTTCCCTCCACCCATTACACTCTCTCCCCCAGCCCCCAGCAGGGAACACATCTGTCCTGTTGGTTTGGAGCCCACGGTCACATCCCTTGGATATAGTTATAAGCTCTTCAAGTCTCCCCTTTCCACTCGGTTGTGCTCCCAGCTGTCAAGGCGCTCCTCCTGAAACTCACGTGCTGGTGTGCAGTGTCGCTGTCCTGCTCAGAGCCCTCTGTGGCTCCCCGGCGCCCTCTGAAGTACGGTGCCCACCGCCATGGCAAGTGCTATCAAAGACTGAGCAAATCGCTGCTGCCCCCACCCGCTCACCCCCCAACCACTCCCCACCGCAGCTTTGGACCCTGCCTGGGCCCCACTACCTGGGAGAAGGAGATGGGGCCAGACCCCCGAGGGGACAGCTTATCACCGTGTGCCAGCCCTGTTCCAAGCGCTTTACAAGCAGCACGTTAGTCCTGGTCACAATCCCCAAAAGGAGGTATTGTTATAGGTAATAATAACCCATAAATATGGGCTTCCCTTGGAGAAGGCAGTGGCACCCCACTCCAGTATTCTTGCTTGGAGAAGCCCATGGACGGAGGAGCCTGGAAGGCTGCAGTCCATGGGGTTGAGAAGAGTCGGACACGACCAAGTGACTAAGCACAGATCAGATCAGATCAGTCGCTCGGTCGTGTCCAACTCTTTGCGACCCCATGAATCGCAGCACGCCAGGCCTCCTTGTCCATCACCAACTCCCGGAGTTCACTCAGACACACGTCCATCGAGTCAGTGATGCCATCCAGCTGTCTCATCCTCTGTCGTCCCCTTCTCCTCTTGCCCCCAATCCCTCCCAACATCAGAGTCTTTTCCAATGAGTCAACCCTTCGCATGAGGTGGCCAAAGTACTGGAGTTTCAGCTTTAGCATCATTCCTTCCAAAGAAATCCCAGGGCTGATCTCCTTCAGAATGGACTGGTTGGATCTCCTTGCAGTGCAAGGGACTCTCAAGAGTCTTCTCCAACACAACAGTTCAAAAGCATCAATTCTTCGGCGCTCAGCCTTCTTCACAGTCCAATTCTCACATCCATACATGACCACAAGAAAAACCATAGCATTGACTAGACAGGCCTTTGTTGGCAAAGTAATGTCTCTGCTTTTGAATATGCTATCTAGGTTGGTCATAACTTTCCTTCCAAGGAGTAAACATCTTTTAATTTAATGGCTGCAGTCACCATCTGCAGTGATTTTGGAGCCCAGAAAAATAAAGTCTGACACTGTTTCCCCATCTATTTCCCATGAAGTGATGGGACCGGATGCCATGATCTTCGTTTTCTGAATGTTGAGCTTTAAGACAACTTTTTCACTCTCCACTTTCACTTTCATCAAGAGGCTTTTGAATTCCTCTTCACTTTCTGCCATAAGGGTGGTATCATCTGCATATCTGAGGTTATTGATATTTCTCCCAGCAATCTTGATTCCAGCTTGTGTTTCTTCCAGTCCAGCGTTTCTCATGATGTACTCTGCATAGAAGTTAAATAAACGGGGTGACAATATACAGCCTTGACGTACTCCTTTTCCTATTTGGAACCAGTCTGTTGTTCCATGTCCAGTTCTAACTGTTGCTTCCTGACCCGCATACAAATTTCTCAAGAGGCAGATCAGGTGGTCTGGTATTCCCATCTCTTTCAGAATTTTCCACAGTTTGTTGTGATCCACACAGTCAAAGGCTTTGGCATAGTCAATAAAGCAGAAATAGATATTTTCCTGGAACTCTCTTGCTTTTTCCATGATCCAGCGGATGTTGGCAATTTGATCTCTGGTTCCTCTGCCTTTTCTAAAACCAGCTTGAACATCAGGAAGTTCACGGTTCACATATTGCTGAAGCCTGGCTTGAATTTTGAGCATTACTTGACTAGCGTGTGAGATGAGTGCAATTGTGCGGTAGTTTGAGCATTCTTTGGCATTGCCTTTCTTTGGGATTGGAATGAAAACTGACCTTTTCCAGTCCTGTGGCCACTGCTGAGTTTTCCAAATTTGCTGGCATATTGAATGCAGCACTTTCACAGCATCATCTTCCAGGATTTGGAATAGCTCAACTGGAATTCTACCACCTCCACTGGCTTTGTTCATAGTGATGCTTTCTAAGGCCCACTTGACTTCACATTCCAAGATGTCTGGCTTTACTAAGCACAGCACACATAAATATTTTATGAAAATATGTATATACTTCTACTTAACAAGGCACAGAGTAACATTCCCAAGGGAACAGCTGTTCAGACTGAGGCATCCTTGGTCCTGGAGCTTCTCGGGGTCCCATGCAGGCAAGTGGGGGGTGTGATTGGAAGGATGATTCCAGGGGGTTTTGACCACCTGTGATTTCCACCTACATGCTGACTTTAGCACCCAGGGGAAGAAAGCTGATGCCCCCTCCACCCAGACACATGCCAGGGGCACCTCCAGGCAGCATGTGCCTGCCGTGGTGGGAAGAGCGCATCTTTTCCTCCCTCCTGTCCCAGCTCTCTGATGAGTAATCATCATCATCACTTTAATCGCCATAATGGCTGACACGCACCAAGTGCTTGCTGGGCGGCAGGGACCCTGTAGGGAATTTCTTCGGTAAATGCTGACCACCACTCTTGGAGGGAAAACCCTGTCATTCTTCTGCCCCTTTTAGAGATGGGGAAACTGAGGCTCTGGGAGTCGAGGGCTTCTTGCCCTGGGGTCACACCAAGCCGGTAAGAGGTGGAGGCCAAACTGGGGCCTGAGGCAGAGGTCTAGTCGCCCCTGCCCCCTGGCCTGCGCCTGGACCCCTCTCCCCACAGAGCTGAGCCTCAGTGAACCCATCCGCTTCCAGGAGATGGTGGCGGGAGCCGTGACGGCAGGCATGAGCCTGGCACCGGGAAGCATGGGAAGGTGATGGGCGGCGGCGTGGTGAGCCGCAGCTCCGTGCTGGCCGTGCAGATGCTCAGGGTGCCCCCCCACACCTGGGAGACTCTGGTGGGGGAGAGGTGGGTACATCAGCCAGGCGGGCTGGGCTCAGCTGTCCGTGGGCCCAGGTCCCCGGGGCCGGGGGGCAGGACGGAAAAGCCCCAAGGTCCCGGCCACTCAAGGGCCTGGCAAGAAGCTTTCTGAGGAGTAGCTTGGGATGGGGGAGTCCACTATTAGTAGCAAACCCAGGGGCAGGCCCCCGCCCCGGGGAAGAGAGAGTGGGCAGTGAGAGGGACTCACGTTAAGTCAGAGGTTTCAAACCCCTGGTTGTTTTTAAGGCCAGAAAAAGAAACAGAAGTGCAGTAGCTACCAAGGGTGGGGCAACAGGGCACGGTGGGGACTCCGGCAAACTGGGGGACACAGGCCTGCTGACGCCGACAGCTGCGCCTGCTTATCGCCCCGTGGGAATGTGAGCTCCAGGCGGGAATGCGAGCTCCGTGGCACTGGTTTTTTTTTTTTTTTTTTTTGAAAAAAGCTAAAACTGGGGTTTTGGTGACTCAGTCAGTAAAGAATCTGCCCACAACGCGGGAGACCGTGGTTTAACCCCTGTGGGTCAGGAAGATCCTCTGGAGAAGGAAATAGCAACCCACTCCAGCATTTCTTGCCTGGGAAATTCCATGGACAGAGGAGCCTGGCAGGCTACAGTCCAGGGGGTCGCAAGAGTTAGACACAACTGAATGACTACATCACCACTACCACCAATTTTAATATTATCTCAAAATTTTTAAACACCACATGAACCATGGAATATATGCCTTTTGCTCAATTCAGCTGGAAAGAGCCCAGTGGTAACCTCTGGGCTGGTCATTTTAAGTCTTGCAGAAGACAGATGTCTCAGGTGGAGGATGTTTCCAACCATCCCCACCTGACCTTGAATTCTAGTCCTGAGTACAGGCCAGGCCCCCGCTGTAACGCCCCCCACACCCCGCCCATATCAGCATAGAGTCCAGGCTGCCCACTACGGAAGGCCTCAGTACAGGGGAGCCCTAGAGAGCACCCCCCAAGCTCTGTCTCTTCTCCTGCCCCCACCTGCACCCCTGGCAGGAAACTGAGGACTCCGAGACCCTCGTTCCTCCAGGAGCTGCAGAGCTGGAAGAAGGAGAGCCTGTGTGTGGTGACCGAGGCCATGGAGGCCGCGTGGGACGCCACGTTTCAGAGCCGAGCAGAGGGAGCCGAGCAGCTGTCCCTCCTCCAGCTGGGCCACGTCCAGGTGCAGGGGGTGCCCTGGGGCGCAGACGTGGTGTGCCAGGTGCTGAAAGCCACCAAGGAGCCCACCCCTCACTCCTGGCAAACCACCCCATCTCACCCAGGAGTGTGGAGTCCCTGGGCCTTTGTGTCAACTCTGCATTTTAGAACCACCTGGAGAGGTGTCTTGTTGGTTTTTGACTTTTTAAAAATACCAGTTCACACACACATACAGAATTTTCACTGGTGTGGACTAGGACCCAGTCGCTGGTGTTCCGACTCTCCCAGGTGAGTCTTACCTGCTGCTGGGGGCACTATCATAGTGCAGGGGGTTTCGCGTCAACTTTGAAATTGGGTGTGTCTGAGTGCGAACCCCAGCTCTGTCCCTGGCTGGCTGTGTGGCCCTGGGCAAGTCACTTGGCCCTCTGAGCTTGACTTCTCTGTTCCATGAAGCTAGGCTGGAATCAGGGTGAGACTCTGCAGCGGTGTGAGAAGAGTGCCCGGGATGTGCCAAGGGCAGGGACCGGCAGGGTTCCTTCAACGTGCCTTCAAGACCCAGACCTGCTCCTCACCAGCTCTGTTCTTCTGCCATGCAGCGTCCATGGCTGCCTCTGGTCCCCACTGTGATGGGGGAGGCAGGGCCCCGAGTTGCACTCACAGCATCACCTCCGGGCCCCACCTCTCACCATCCCCATAAGTGCAGGTGAGGGCTGGTCACCTGGAGGTCAGTTTCCAGGCCACCATACTGAATACGGTCCAGGAGTTCAGACGTGGTACAGAACGGTCTCCGTACTCTTGTCTCATCCATTCCTCAGGATAGTTCTCTTGCTCCTCGGTAGCACTTCTCCGGTGGGATCCGGTGCTGACGGTGGTGCCACTGGTCCCACCTCGGGAGTCCCAGCTTCTGGAGAGCTCCTTCGTCAGCTGCCCACTGACAGAGGACGACTTATGGAGGTTCTCAAACTGCCACGCCCCAGGCTTCCAGCTCAGCCCTTCCCGAAGTGAACCCTCCAAACTCTGGACAACACTTAGTGAGGCAAAACAAAACTCGTTTCTTTGCAGTGGGAACTTTGAGCGCTTTTGCCATGCTACCGTGGATTGCTTTAACCCCAGAAAGCTTTGGGGTTTTTGGAAATGTCTCATGTGCAACATATTTTGCAGAGTGCCTTCCTGCTGTGCCCGAGTGACCCCTGCCTTTGCACTTTTCTCTCCTCCAACCTCAACAGCCCCTGGTCATCAGGTTGGCCTCCTGCAGCCCCTCCCCCTGTGCCTGCCATGCCCTGCTCCTGTTTAGCCCTGAGACCCCTTCCTGCAGGTCCTAGAATCTCCCCTCCCCCTCCCAGCTGCACGGTCAGAGCACCGTGGCCAAGGAGGCGGCAGCGGGCATCCCAGGGCACTGTCTTGGCCTACATGGTGCTGCAGCTGATGATGGAGGAGGATCGCTGGGGCATGTGGAGGCCGGAGGAACTGGTGGAGGAGGGGCAGCTGCTGAGTAAGGGGCAGGAAGAGGGAGAGGGAGGCTGTTTCCTCATGGGCCTGAGCACTCAGGTGCCTTTCGTAGCGGGCTTCCAGGCCAGATCTCAGGGAGGCCTCAACACCCCACCTGTGCCCAGCTTGCCCCGAGGGGTGGGGATGGGGCCGGGGCATTGGACCTGAAGAAGGGAGAGACACGAGAATCACATGGACCGAGGTGGGCCTGCTCATCGGTGGTCCAGGGACTTTTCTCTTTTCTCTATCCCCGCTCCCATGCAGCTGTTCTGTACCTGCCTGAAGGAAAGCTCTGTAGAAATGCCAGTGGAGGTGAGTTACCTCTGCCAGGAGCTCAGGAACCCAGCCAGAAATCACCGCCTCTCCAGAGAAGGCCCTGACTCCGTCGTTGGGCCCCCTCCTGCCCCACGCAGTCACCCCGTCACTCGGGGGCAGGGAGGGCCCTGTGTCCTCTCCCTGGGGGGATGGAGATGTGCTCAAAACCCCAGGACCAGGCTGTGGGCAGGATGGTGAGCACGGGGCTCGTGGGCCAGCTCCAGCCGTGGTCTCCCCACTGCACAAGGGGAGGGCGGGGCTTTCTTCCCAGGTCGGAAGATCGGTGGTGATGTCTGGGCAGCACTGGGTACCTGGAAGGCTCTTCAGAGGCAGCCTATATGGTTAATAAAACAGGGTTGGGAAGGCAGGGCCCTCTGGCCACCCTGCCAGATCCACCCACGCACCCACCTCTGCAGGGGTGCTGAGACCCTGAGAAGCCCTGCCTTAGCCATCCCAGAGAGGTGATGGGGTGGAGCGGGGCTCAGTCTGGGAGTCCGAGGAACAAACAGAGCAGGGCAGAGAAGTGGCCTCTCCTTGAGCTGAAGCATCAGCCCTGGGCAGGGTGAGCGACTGAGGAGGAGGAGAGGGAGGTGGTGGAAGGCGGAAGGTGAGGATAAGCCCCGTGGGTGTGCAGTGCCTGGCATGCAGTAGGCATTCAGAACATGCTGAGGGCCTACTGTGTACAGGGAAGGCAGTGGGGTGAGCACATCCAGGTGCGCTCTGCCTGACATGGAGCTTCCCCGGGGCTGATCAGGGCAGGGCTGGCGCCGGGCAGGAGCCTGGGCACAGGCTCCTCGCCAGGGGCCTGCAGCGCTGAGTGCCACCCAACACTGCCTGCTGGTCTAGTGCCTGGAGGGGTCCTGCCCCAGCAGCTGGAGCTGGTGAGAGCCTGGGGCGGGGACATGGGGGGTGTGCTGGGCTCTGACCCCTGTGGACCCAGACCACCATGGCAGCCACACGCAGGCTCATTCAGGGGTTAGGCTGGGTTCCTGCCTTGTGCCAGGCCCTCTGCTCGGGCCTGAGAACACAGGCTGGTCAAGTGGAGACTCTAGGAGGTGATCGCAGACAGTGCCCAGAACAGGAGACGCACTGGGTCTTATGTAGCTTATGTTGGCAGCTGTGGGGGCCCAGGGGTGTTTCCAAAAGGGGGCCCCTCCATGCAATTCAGGGATTAATGGATGAGGAGATGGGGTGGGTTTCCAGGCAGAACAGTGTATGCAGGGGCTGGGAGCCCTGGGAGTGCTGGAAACCAAGGCCCCAGGCAGTGCAGGGAAGGGCGCATTTAGGGGGCATTGTCCTTGGAGCCCCAGTTCTGCAGGAAGCAAGGCCCCAGGCTCAGGTGTGGTGGCGGGGATGGGGCGGGGAGTGGGGGTCAGTGATCAGAGGCTCCAGGCTCCCATCCTCAGGACGGGTCCCACTGCTTCCAGTCTTGGGAGGCCTGTGTGTTCACCCTGGGTGATTCCTGGCAGGTGGCGAGCATCTTAGAGCCGAACTACAACCAGATGGAGGAAACAGGCTTCTCGCTGCCGCCGGAAGTCCTCTCCTGGCTGCAGCACGAGGACGCGGCCCTCACCTGGAGCCTGGTGGAGAGCTGTGGACTGGAGCTGGGGGGCCCTGGCCACCCAGTCACCAGGGACCCTGAGGTGGTGCTGCAGCTGTCTGCGCTCTACGCGTCCCTCGCGGGGCTGCAGCTGCTGGCCGAGCCCAGCCCTACGGCCCTCCAGACTGATGCCTGAGGCCCTCCAGACTGATGCCTGAGGAGGGTGCCCCATGCTCCCCAAGGGGCCCCACTGCCTTGACTCCAGGGAGCGGCTGGCCCAGAGCCTCCACGCAGGTGGCCCCAGGTGACGGTGGGGCTCCGCCCAGCTCAGGTCACACTCCTCTCTCCTTCTCAGGACTGGCCCCCAGACCTCAGTCGCCCATCCAGGTCTGGGGCAGCGGGGGCCCCAGTTAGGCTAGAGTCCTACCTTGGATCAGGATTCTTCCAGGAGGGCCTGTAGAGGCTGGTACCAGAACACCCTCCCCATCACCAACAGTTGGGTAGATCTGGGCATATCCTGCCCTCTTTGTGCTTCTTTCTCCTGTAAAATCACCACCCCCCATAAAATGGGGTGATCAGAATTCCTATCTCATAGGATTGTAGTGAAAATTTTAAAAGTTGTAAATAAAGTGTTCAGCACAGTGCCTGTGTGTTGGCTATTACTATGCCATGTTGTTAAGAATGGGATGGCTGTTGAGGAAAAAGTTGCCCAACCTCTCTCCAGGTTAACAGAGAACTTGGCCAGCCTCCCCTTCATTTCAGCACTCTGCCACTCTCCTTCAGCCTCAGTTTCCCCACCTGTAAAATGAGAGTGGTGGGTCAAACTGCTCTGTTGTCACCCAGCGGCACTGTTGAGGGATTTCACTATAGACCGGGGTGCAGGCTAAGGGCTATGTTTGTGTGCACAGTGGGCAGTGTGGGTGTGCACATGTGTGTGTCAGGCCATTCACGGGGAGCAGAAGAAGAGCCTGAGGCCAGGACCAGGTCTCCCCACTCCCAGCTCCGAGCTCTTCCTAGCAGAGCCCACCCAGACGGAAACGAGTAAGCGCTCAGAGGCAGAGCGATCACTCAGCAGGAGCACTTTATATATTCTCTTCTACCGACGAAACTTGTCTGACAATCAAAACAGTGGTCACTGTAAAAAAAAAAGTTTCAGAAAGGAATGAAGAACATTTTAATCTCCTTAATTCCACTTCTCAGAAATAACCAATATTGACATTCTGATGTCATTCCTTTCGGTATTTTTCCCATCACTCGTATAAATTATCTTGCAGTAACTTAGTTTTATACACTTACTTAACATGTAGTATACTGCGTGCCATTAAACAGTCTCTGTAACCTGAGAAGTGAGGTTTCGGGCAAGAGGATCTTCACAGACCTCATGCCAATCCCTAGGAGGCCCTCCTCTGGAACCAGTGCACCAATGTCACGCTTTCACCACATTTGAGCGTGCTCAGTTCTGTCTGGGGAGTGTGGACAGGGGCTCCTCCTTGTGGGGAAAACAAGAACACACACTCTTTCCACTCTGCATTGCCAGAATTGTCCAGCCCATCAAATATCTTGTTTTGCACTGTTGCTCTGTGGGGTCAGAGAGGCCCACATTTTAATAAGTTAATGAGCCACAAGTAATTTTAAAGGGATTAATGTTTAACTCACGTGTGTCTTGCTGCTGCTGCTAAGTCACTTCAGTCGTGTCCGACCCTGTGGGACCCCATAGATGGCAGCCCACCGGGCTCCCCTATCCCTGGGATTCTCCAGGCAAGAGTACTGGAGTGGGGTGCCATTGCTTTCTCCCATGTGTGTCTTAAAGGACATTAAATGAGTCCATATACATGATCTTCATGAAAATCCTTCCTTTCCCTCTCTGAACTTCATCACACAAACTGGCCAGTCCTCTCTTCCAGCAAGTCTTCCCTTTTGCAGGGGAGGGAATGGATGCCCAGTGGCAACAAAAGCCTTCTCTCTTGTGGTCTGGTGAGCACATAATATTCTTCCATAATTATATGTCTTTAAGTTACACTTTCTTGAAAAGCAGCTTTTGCCTCAAATGAAAGGTGGTCATAAATGAACCAACACTGTACTAATTAAATCAAACTGGTTCTATTGTAGAAAGTGAGGATTCTGTCATCAAAGTTGGAGGAAAATAATATGTTGAACAAGGGCTCTGAGGCCCGTAGACTTTGACTGAAAATTGGCCCTGTCAGTAGCTGTGTGACCTCAGGCAAGTTTCTTCACCTCTCTGAACATGTCTTCTCATGTTTGCACCCCTTGAATAGCAAGCTTACATACGGTGGTTTCCTCCCTTTGGAGGAGAACTAGCAAGCCCACCCACTGGCCTTCACAGGATGATTCTTGTCTGAACTCTCCTTTCAGCAGCTAAGTCGGGCTCCAGGAGCTGTTAGCTTGGGGCCGGCCACAGAGCTAGGACAGGTGAGCTGCCCAGCAGCCCCGGGGGTCTGGGCACAGGCACTTCGCTGGCCTTTGAGCCCTGGGAGCAGCTCTGCCCTCTCAGGACCCCAGAAGCCAGTGTTGTCTCAACAGCTACTCCAGGTCTGAGGTGGGACCACGGAGATTGACTTTTACAGATGGGGAAAGTGGGGCCCAGGGAAATCGTAAAGCAAGAGAGGGGCAGAAAGGGATCAAACTTGCAGAGTGGAGACTCTCCCCTACACAGACCGTCCTGCGGTCCACCCTCCACAGCCCTACCCCTCCTCCCAGCCTCTCACGGCCAAATGCTCCCTGGAGGACCCCCCCTGACCCCGCCAACCAGACCAATGAATGCCAGGTGCTCGGGGCAGAAGCCCTGCCTGGAGCAAGGAACCGGTGCTTCCGGGACCTAGAAACCATCCCTCACTCTTCCAGGCATGCTCCCGGCACCTGCCCCCAGCCCCTTCCTCCCAGGTGCCCAGGCCCCAGGACAGGATGGCCCTGGACTCCTCTCACACATCCACATCCAGTCTGTGGGGGTCCCTGGGGGCTCTGGTCCCTGCTCACCGCGTCCACTCAATGACCCGCCATCATTTCTGCCTCGGTTACTGCAATGGCTCACCCAGCCTCCCTGTCTCTGTCCCTGCTCACCTCATTCTGTTCCTGGCACAGCAGTTGGAGTGAACCTTATCAAATACATCAGATCCAGTCACTCCTTCGCTCTGAGCCTGCTGATGAGTAGACCGAAAGCCAGTCTTCCGGTGACCTCTACAGCTCTGCCCTCCCCGCTAGCTGCCTCTGCTCCCCATACACCCTCTTCTTACACCCAGAAAACTGCTGCTCTCCTCCACGAAAGCCCCACTCGGTACCCATCTTCCGTCCTAGGACACTGTCTAGGTGGGCTGTGAACAGGTACTAAAGTTTCTGACACCAGAATGTGCTGTGAGCACTGCTGGAATTACCACTAGACCAGAGCGCTGTTGAAAATAATTACGCTGCTAGTTTTGGTTTCAAATAGGCGGTTAATCACCTGCCCAGTTAGAGAAATGGCACTACCTCACAGTTAGTTTCAGTATTCTTGCTGGGAGAATCCCACGGACAGAAATCCTGGCAGGTTCCAGTCTATGGTGTCCCAAGACTGGGACACGACTGAGTGACTAAGCACACACACACACACACACACACACACACACACAAAGTTCTGGCTTCCCAGGTGATGCTAGTGCTAAAGAACCTGACTGCCGTGCAGGAGACCTAAGAGATGTGGGTTAAATCCTTGCATCTAGAAGATGCCCTGGAGGAGGAAATGGCAACCCACTCAAGTAATCCTGCCTGGAGAATTCCATGGACAGAGGAGCCTGGCTGGCTGCAGTCCATAGGGTTGCACAGAGTTGGACACGACTGAAGCGATTTATCAACAGCACACAGCACCACAGTTCAGTTCAGTTCAGTCGCTCAGTCGTGTCTGACTCTTTGCGACCCCATGAGTTGCAGCACGCCAGGCCTCCCTGTCCATCATCGATTCCCGGAGTTCACTCAGACTCACGTCCATTGAGTCGTGATGCCATCCAGCCATCTCATCCTCTGTCATCCCCTTCTCCTCCTGCCCTCAATCCCTCCCAGCATCAGGGTCTTTTCCAATGAGTCAACCCTTCGTATGAGGTGGCCAAAGTATTGGAGTTTCAGCTTTAGCATTGGTCCTTCCAAAGAACACCCAGGACTGGTCTCCTTTAGGATGGACTGATTGGATCTCCTTGCAGTCCAAGGGACTCTCAAGAGTCTTCTCCAACACCACAGTTCAAAAGCATCAATTCTTCGGCGCTCAGCTTTCTTCATACTCCAACTCTAAGTTACTATTAATAAGTTATAGGATCTCTAAAGATCATTAAAATTGGGCATCTTTGCCCAATAATACCCTCCTGGACTGAAGAAAGTAGTCAGAACTGGTGCTGGGGACAACTCTGGGGTAAGTGGAGAACCATACACGTTCATGGACACGACACCTGAAATAGACTACAATACAAACCTGCAATGACACCCCACTCCAGTGTTCTTGCCTGGAAAATCCCAGGGACGGGGGAGCCTGGTGGGCTGCTGTCTCTGGGGTCGCACAGAGTCGGACACGACTGAAGTGACTTGGCGGCGGCAGCAGCACAAACATCATGATGTTTATAACGAGCCTGGCCGGCAGCTCTCCTGGCACACACGGACAGTTCAGCACCAGCCAGCACAGCCCCCAGGGCCACGGTAGAGGGGCAGGTATTTCAAGTATTCCATTTCATAAATGCGGACACACGAGACTCATCCAAAGTTACGAGTTTTGAACACAGCTCCACCACCTCGAAGTCTGCGTTTTAACTGTTCACATGAATACAGCATTTGGCAGACAGTATAGATAAGACATGTACTGTGTGACATGAAATCAAACGTTAGAGATGCTGTCTCCATTATCATTTTACTAACTAGGAAGATAGAGTTCCAAAGCAGCAATGTGGGTAAGGTTATCTGAGTTTTAATCTACAGACCTTCCCACCGCCGTCTTCTAGGATCACCATGTAAAGACTGTGAAATACGTGAAATAAGGGCTAATTTTGTAAGAATTTATGGAGCAGCAATTACTGCCATCTCACATGGAATCAATATGGCATTTCAACTTCAAAGACCTGGGTTTGAGCACAAATGCCTTAAGTCTAAAATACTTGGAGCAATCTTAAAATAGTCCAGCATGCTTCTTAATCCAAATCTCTAAAGTGGGAAAACAGGCGAGTGCAAAGTTCTGCCCATCCAGATATAGGTTGGGGGCTGCAGAAACAGGATGAAGAACACATCACAAGGGGTGTCACTGGTATAAAACACGAAGCAACACTACCCCGTGAAGGAAGAGGCACTGGGGCCGGGGTACCGGATGAGTAAAGGAATACGGACCGGGCTGTGTTTTAGAGGTTGAGGGGGTAAAAGGCTTAGAGTGATAGGAGATTCACCTGCACAGAGCGGAGTCACCCCTCCCTCCAGCACACCGGGCAGACCTGCTTATTATAAAATCCTGGTCCTCTTTCCTGATGAGCCCACGGCCAGTCCCTTCATTCTGAGGATAGGCATGAACAGAGATCAGACTCAGCGGACCTTCTTACTACCTGAACAGTAAATACTAAACCAAACTAAACCTACTTTCTGGAAGCAGAGATGGCTCCTTATAACACGATGCAGCACCGAGCTTCCAACACACGGAAGCTGTTCCGTGGTTCCAACCTCAACTTCTTTGACGTTCTCAAAGACACCTGTTCTTGGAACTAGAGATTGGTCAACTTTCTGAGGGCCATATGGCCTGTCACAAGAATTCCATTCTGCTGTTGTAATGCAAAAGCAGCCAAAAGTAACATGTAAACAAATGAGTGAGGCTGTGTTCCAGGAACATTTATGGACACTGGAATTTGAATGTCATGTATTTTACACATGCCACAAAATATAGTTTTGACTTCTGCCAAACTTTTAGACATGTAAAAACTATTCTTAGTTCAAAGGCTGTACAGAAATAGATGGCAGGACTGGCTCGTAGAGGAGTTTGCTGAGGCCTGGTCGGAGGTTCAGAGAAACTTCCACTTGTTCTCTGATGCAGAGACGACAAACTACATCAACTGCAAAGGCCACAGCAGTTACTACTGTTATCTATTTCCGCCACATGATTTTTAATTTATATCCATTCAAGAACTCACACTTGGCACCTCCTTAGATCCAGGTACTGGGAAAAATCCTTGGGATGCTGAAGGGACATCAGACGAGGCTCTTTTCATGTGATGAGGAAAGTGGTCCAGTGGGACGGCAGCAGTGTTGGATGAGACACTTGCGTGAGAGTCTTAGGGCTGCCATGACTAACTAGCCTCAACTGCATGGTTTAAAACAAGCCAAGTTTATTCTCTCCCAGTCCTGGAGGTCGGAATTCTGAAGCCAAGGAGTCAGCAGGGCTGGTTTCTTTGGCGAGGCTCTCTGGGAGAAAGTTCCCCAGCTTCCAGTACTGACGGCAACTCTGGGCCCTCAGTTTGCAGACACACGGCTCCCTCTACTCACGCCTCCATCTTCACATGGACTTTGCCATGCCCAGTTCCCCTTTTTCCTCTTATACTGGGTTTAGGACCCCATGTAATCCAGGAAGGTCTTAACTCCAGATCCTTGACTTAATGTCAGCTGCAAATACTTTTTTCCAAATGACGGGGCATCTCTAGGTTCCAGGTGGACTTACCTTCGGGGAAGGGGGACTATTTAACCTTACATCCTCTTTATTGGAAGGTGGCTCATGTTATCCCCAAGGCTTTGTCAAGGAGATGACACAAGCTGATCCTCCAAAGACAAGAGCTGCTATTCCTCAGATGAACGTGAGGGAGGAAGGGGATGACAGGCTCAGGGACCAGTGGGGCGCAAGTGTGACAATGAGTGGAACAATCTGAGCAGCACGCAGTTGAGCCTGGCTGGGAGCAGGCTGTGGGTGGCAGAGAGGTGAGCCGGGATTCTATCACGACAGGCTGTGGGCATGGTCATCTGGTACTAGTGAGCCAGAGACATTGATGAATTCTCTGGGATTTTCTCCCAGATAACCCTAACCCTTAACCCAGCATGGGTGGACGAGACAAACTTTAAGCAGCTTCTCGCCATTAGCACACTTTATGGTTAAGATTTATGGTCTTAAAGTAATAATCACATGAAGTTTCCTACCACTAGCGACACTGCGGCCTTCAGTTTCTCCTGGGAAGTCCGTCGTATCCTCTCTCTCCTCCCAGTATTCAGGACCGTTCTTCCCTCCACATACTATTTCAAGTTGCTACCTTCCAGCTCCTGAGAACTGCCCTTCAAGCAAAAGTATAGTTTCCCTTCTGTTGCTACATCCATGCAAGCATACATCAAGGATAAAAGTCAAGTGTGACAAGATTAGTAGGTCTTATCTTTTGGTAAAGAATCTGCCTGCAATGCAGGGTTTGATCCCTGGGTCAGGAAGATCCCCTGGAGAAGGAAATAGCTACCCACTCCAGTATTCTTGCCTGGAGAAACCCATGGACAGAGAAGCCTGGTAGGCCATGGTCCAAAGGGTCACAGAATCAGAAAAGGACTTGGTGGCTAAACCACCACCACCACTAGTCTTGTTGTACTCAGCAAGATTTTAAAAGCAATTACAGTAATAAAAAAATACCCAGCTCTCCCCTAAAAGGGAAAAAATGTACTGTACACATACATTCCAAAAAACACACATAGGGAAAGCTCTAGAGACCTAGAATCAAAACATCAGTAAACCACACCACACTTAGAAAAATGAAAGCTGATTTTTATTTTATCATCAACAGCCATTCTTTAAACATGAACATGCATACGTAATATTCTACGCACACATCACAGTTTTTTAACGTTAGTTAATAAAGGTTAAACACACAACATACATCCTTACAAAAAAAGTCAAAATGCAAACTTAAAACTTTAAACAAAAGTCTTACTAATTTAAAAAAAGTGTGTGTTGGGTACCATTTGTACAACACAGTTAATTTAAACATCTTTATTTTGGCTGCACATGAAAAAAGCGGCAGTAGAAAATAAAGTCATTGAGGGTTTTTAAATAGCAGAATAGGCAGTTTTGCCATGCAGGAGAAGCAATATTAAATATTAGTTTTCAAAAAAAATCCACATTTAAAAATATTTAGTTCAAGTCACAGAATTTTTCTCAGTAGAGACCCCAATGCAATGCATAATTAGCTGCCTTAGATGGCCTGTTTGAAAGGACAATATCCCTTCAGAGTATAACTTTACTGATTTTGGCACAGAAAAGAAGTCTTAAGATCAAGAACATGATTAAAAAAGAGGGAGAGGAACAGAGGAAAGAAATAAAAAGCAAGAGTAAATGAGATAGTAATTGCAATCACTAAAAACTGTGCATTCTCAGTCACTGCAGAATACTGTCTTCTGTCTACAGCAGGTGCTTTTCCAGAACTGTTATTGCAGCATGGATTTAATCTGCTTGGAGGTAGTCTCATCATTCAAATGTTTTGTTGTGTACCTACGAGGGGAAAAACATCCACTTTAGGGGGTTAAAAACACAAACATAACCTGCATCGGGTTCTGTAATTACGGGAAGAGAAACAACGGGCCAGGAGAGCTTGCCTTGTGCGAGAATGCCTTTCAGTCCAGCTCTAGCCCTGTTCAGCCCCTGCTGGCTGATGCTCCTCCTACCTTCAAACAGAATGCCTGTTTTACTCATTTGGAACTAACTACCTCATTGAAAAGGTTTGGTGAGATTCTACAGTACACAATTATCTATAACTTTCCTCTCAAAGGAAAATAGCTGTCCAATATCAAAGGCTGGCAAATTATACCCATGGATCAAATCCAACCTACCATCTACTTCTGTATGGCCTGTGAGCTAAGCATATTTTTACATTTTTAAATGGTTGAGAGAAAAAGTAAAAAAAAAAAAAAAAAAAAAAATAGTATTTCATGGTAATGTGGAAATTCCATCAAATTCAAATCTCAGTGCTTATAACATTTTACTGGAACAGAGCCATGCTGACCCACTTAAGTATCGTCTATGGTCACCTTCCTGCTACAAGGGCAGAGGTGAATAGCTGTGACAGATGCCACAGGGCCTATGAAGCCTAAAATATTTGCTTATTCTCTGGTCCTTTACAAAAACAGTTTGCAAACTCCTGTTCTCCTTTGTATTTAAGACAGTTCACCCTCACATTTTCATCAAGAAAAGGCCAACAGCATCTAAAGAAGTGAAAATAACATAACATATATGTGAAGATGAATGGCATTATTTCACTTTACACATAAACACAAAAGTCCTTTTCTAAGAGCATATGATTTTCTACTGAAAAAACTAATACTATTTAAGAATAAACTTAATAAATTAATAAAGAAGGTAATCATCTAGCACTGAACCTGACTCCCAGCTCTAGTTTTGTTTCTCTTTCTCTTATGATCAAAGAAACTTGGTTCCATTTCTCCATTTGTAAAATACAGACATGGCTCATTGCTTTCTCCTCATTGCATAGTGTCAGTCTGAGGGAACTACATCATTACTATAGAAAAGTATTCAAAACAAACAACTATATATATATATGCAACTATATTATTTAAAACTTGACTCCGAGGAAAAGGATGGAGTGAGCATCTGTAATAAACAAGCTATTCACTTAAAAAAGAAAATAATGCAGCAAAAATGTGTTCTATTTTGTAGAGACCAAAATAACAACACTTGCACAGCACTTTGGGGATTCCAAAATGCTTTCTTAACAGTATCTTCTCTGCTCTGAGTAAAGCATGTTAAGAGCTAGGTTGGTTTAGTTTAAGCAGTGTTTCTCAAAGTACCAACAATATCTACAATACAGAGGGTGCTTATTTATAAAATGAGGTGCCTGCCCCCCCACCCCAGACCTAACGAAGAGACTAGACTCTCTGGAGGTGGTAACCTGGGAATCTGCATTTCCTTTCCATCCAGATGATTCCAGAGCACAATGATTAATCTCAGAGTAAACCTACGGCTTGATAATGCAATATCAAGTATATGGAATTTTAAGAATAAAACCCTGAATCTGAAAATAGACTCCAACATTTATTAGTTGTATCACCTTTAAGTCTCTCAAGAGCTTCAGGTACCTACTGCAGGATGGAGACACCCCCACTGGCCCATACCCACCAGCTACGTCACTGAGCTGTGGTTAAGAGGCAATAAAGCCCCAGACATGAAACTGCATGGTAAACGTACCGTGATATAAAACTGTTACTATTATAACCACTACTACATCGCAACAGGTATACTGATTAACCTCACAAAACCTCCCAGGGGGGGAAATAACAACCGGACACAGAATATGTGTTTCACTCTGAGGAAGAACAGCTCAGAAGTTATTCTCTGCAGCGAACTTTTATTTTCTGACTTCTATCATATTATTTAAAAGGAAACCTACAGCTGCCAGGTGGCTCTTGCCTCACCTGGCAGACAGTGAGTCTTCTCCTCCTTTGTCTCAAACACAGCCTGTTTATGGTGGACGTCAACAGCTTTATACTCACTACCATGGCCCTCCTCTGTCCCACACCAAATTACTTATACACTGTGAAAAACAGAAGTGAACTCTGCATTTTACATTACTGTTGGAAGCACAGTCCCTTCAGGGTAAATAAATGTTACACTAAAACTTCCTAGACCTCTATTATTTCTTACTTTAAGGAAAAAAGAGTTCCCGTCACTTGCTGGCTTTGGAAGAGCCTAACCAATCATTTACCGCGGGCGGCTGCCCCTCTTCAGAGGTCAGGGGCAGAAGCCGGGAGGACCCCATGCCCGAGAGGAGGCGGCCAAGAGGAGTTACCCCACGTCCGAGGTCAGGGGCAAGCGGCTGAGAGGGCCAGGCTGCAACGGCGCAGGAACGGCCGAAAGGAGCTACCCCACGTCCAAGGTCAGGGGCGGCGGCCAGGAGGAGCTACCTCACGTCCAAGGTCAGGGGCGGTGGCCAAGAGGAGCTACCCTGCGTCCGAGGCCAGGGGTGGAGGCCGGGAGGAGCAACCCCACGTCCAAGGACCGACGGCTGCATGGGTGCAGGAGGGCCTAGAGGAGCTATCACACGTTCAAGGTCAGGAGGCGCAGTGGTGAGGAGATACCCCTCGTCCAAGGTAAGAAGCAGCAGCTGCGCTTTGCTGGAGCAGCCGTCAAGAGATACCCCAAGTCCAAGGTAAGAGAAACCCAAGTAAGATGGTAGGTGTTGCAAGAGGACATGGAGGGCAGACACACTGAAACCATACTCACAGAAAACTAGTCAATCTAATCACACTAGGACCACAGCCTTGTCTAACTCAATGAAACTAAGCCATGCCCGTGGGGCCACCCAAGATGGGTGGGTCACGGTGGAGAGGTCTGACAGAATGTGGTCCACTGGAGAAGGGAATGGCCAACCACTTCAGTATTCTTGCCTTGAGAACCCCATGAACAGTATGAAAAGGCAAAATGATAGGATACTGAAAGAGGAACTCCCCAGGTCAGTAGGTGCCCAATATGCTACTGGAGATCAGTGGAGAAATAACTCCAGAAAGAATGAAGGGATGGAGCCAAAGCAAAAAGAATACCCAGCTGTGGATGTGACTGGTAACAAGGTCCGATGCTATAAAGAGCAATACTGCATAGGAACCTGGAATGTCAGGTTCATGAATCAAAGCAAATTGGAAGTGGTCAAACAAGAGATGGCAAGAGTAAACGTCGACATTCTAGGAATCAACAAACTAAAATGGACTGGAATGGGTGAATTTAACTCAGGTGACCATTATATCTACTACTGTGGGCAGGAATCCCTCAGAAGAAATGGAATAGTCACCATGGTCAATAAAAGAGCTCGAAATGCAGTACTTGGATGCAATCTCAGAAAGGACAGAATGATCTCTGTTTGTTTCCAAGGCAAACTATTCAGTATCACAGTAATCCAAGTCTATGCCCCAACCAGTAACACTGAAGAAGCTGAAGTTGAACGGTTCTATGAAGACCTACAAGACCTTTTAGAACTAACACCCAAAAAAGATGTCCTTTTCATTATAGGGGACTGGAATGCAAAAGTAGGAAGTCAAGAAACACCTGGAGTAACAGGCAAATTTGGCCTTGGAATACAGAATGAAGCAGGGCAAAGACTAATAAAGTTTTGCCAAGAAAATGCACTGGTCATAGCAAACACCCTCTTCCAACAACACAAGAGAAGACTCTACACATGGACATCACCAGATGGTCAACACCAAAATCTGACTGATTATATTCTTCTCCAAAGATGGAGAAACTCTATACAGTCAATAAAAACAAGACCAGGAGCTGACTGTGGCTCAGACCATGAACTTCTTATTGTCAAATTCAGACTGAAACTGAAGAAAGTAGGGAAAACCACTAGACCATTCAGGTATGACCTAAATCAAATCCCTTATGATTATACAGTGGAAGTGAGAAATAGATTTAAGGGACTAGATCTGATAGATAGAGTGCCTGACGAACTATGGACTGAGGTTCGTGACGTTGTACAGGAGACAGGGATCAAGACCATCCCCATGGAAAAGAAATGCAAAAAAGCAAAATGGCTGTCTGGGGAGGCCTTACAAATAGCTGTGAAAAGAAGAGAAGCGAAAAGCAAAGGAGAAAAGGAAAGATATAAGCATCTGAATGCAGAGTTCCAAAGAATAGCAAGAAGAGATAAGAAAGCCGGAAAACAACAGAATGGGAAAGACTAGAGATCTCTTCAAGAAAATTAGAGATACCAAGGGAACATTTCATGCAAAGATGGGCTCGATAAAGGACAGAAATGGTATGAATCTAACAGAAGCAGAAGATATTAAGAAGAGGTGGCAAGAATACACAGAAGAACTGTACAAAAAAGATCTTCAAGACCCAGATAATCACAATGATGTGATCACTAACCTAGAGCCAGACATCCTGGAATGTGAAGTCAAGTGAGCCTTAGAAAGCATCACTACGAACAAAGCTAGTGGAGGTGATGGAATTCCAGTTGAGCTATTCCAAATCCTGAAAGATGATGCTGTGAAACTGCTGCACTCAATATGCCAGCAAATTTGGAAAACTCAGCAGTGGCCACAGGACTGGAAAAGGTCATTTTCATTCCAATCCCAAAGAAAGGCAATGCCAAAGAATGCTCAAACTACTGCACAACTGCACTCATCTCAAACACTAGTAAAGTAATGCTCAAAATTCTCCAAGCCAGGCTTCAGCAATACGTGAACCACAAACTTCCAGATGTTCAAGCTGGTTTTAGAAAAGGCAGAGGAACCAGAGACCAAATTGCCAACATCCACTGGATCATGGAAAAAGCAAGAAAGTTCCAGAAAAACATCTATTTCTGCTTTATTTACTAAGCCAAAGCCTTTGACTGTGTGGATAACAATAAACTGTGGAAAATCCTGAAAGAGATGGGAATACCAGACCACCTGACCTGCCTCTTGAGAAATTTGTATGCAGGTCAGGAAGCAACAGTTAGAACTGGACATGGAACAACAGATTGGTTCCAAACAGGAAAAGGAGTACATCAAGGCTGTATATTGTCACCCTGTTTATTTAACTTATATGCAGAGTACATCATGAGAAATGCTGGGCTGGAAGAAGCACAAGCTGGAATCAAGATTGCCAGGAGAAATATCAATAACCTCAGATATGCAGATGATACCACCCTTATGGCAGAAAGTGAAGAGGAACTAAAAAGCCTCTTGATGAAGGTGAAAGAGGAGAATGAAAAAGTTGGCTTAAAACTCAACATTCCGAAAATGAAGATCATGGCATCTGGTCCCATCACTTCATGGGAAATAGATGGGAAAACACGGGAAACAGTGTCAGACTTTATTTTTTTGGGCTCCAAAATCACTGCAGATGGTTGACTGCAGCCATGAAATTAAAAGACGCTTACTCCTTGGAAGGAAAGTTATGACCCACCTAGATAGCATATTGAAAAGCACAGACATTACTTTGCCAACAAAGGTTCGTCTAGTCAAGGCTATGGTTTTTCCTGTGGTCATGTATGGATGTGAGAGTTGGACTATGAAGAAGGCTGAGCGCCGAAGAACTGATGCTTTTGAACTGTGGTGTTGGAGAAGACTCTTGAGAGTCCCTTGGACTGCAAGGAGATCCAACCAGTCCATTGTAAAGGAGATCAGCCCTGGGATTTCTTTGGAAGGAATGATGCTAAAGCTGAAACTCCAGTACTCTGGCCACCTCATGTGAAGAGTTGACCCATTGGAAAAGACTCTGATGCTGGGAGGGATTTGGGGCAGGAAGAAAAGGGGACGCCAGAGGATGAGATGGCTAGATGGCATCACCCACTCGATGGACGTGAGTCTGAGTGAACTCCGGGAGTTGATGATGGACAGGGAGGCTTGGTGTGCTGTGATTCATGGGGTCGCAAAGAGTCAGACATGACTGAGCGACTGAACTGAACTGAACCAATCAGAAAGGAAAGGGCTTGGGAGAGAGCTCAGGCTGACTGCGACATGGGGAATACTCGGAAAGGGATCAAGCTGGAAGAATCACAATACCATAAATATTGATACAATCAGTGGAGAATGGAGAAGTCTCCAGAGTAAAAAATTCAAAGAACTTAAGGTTTCTGATAGGCTTATGGTTGAAACAGTTTGACATAAGGGGTTTTTTTTTTTGTTATATTATGTTCCTTAATCATTCAGGTTTTCACTTAGAATACATCTTCTTTTTATTTATTTTTTAGTTGAAGGATAATTGCTTTACAATGTTGTGCTGGTTTCTTCCAAACAACAATGAGAATCAGTTAACTATACATATACATATATATATATATATCTCCCCTCCCTTTTGAGCCTTCTTCCCACCCCCACCCCCAGAACAGACTATCTTTATTTAGACAGTCACTGCTTACAGAATATTTTTCATCATCTTAATAACATAATTTCATGGTTCCACTCTGCTGAAATGACACAGCCTAGATTCTGCTTAATGATGCACACCAGACGTGACTAAGTGTCTGTTTCGCTCACAAAACATGTGAGGAAGTAATACTATATTGGAAATCAGTTTATCCTATTACGTGAATTACAATGCACTACAATGGCCTATGACTTCAAAAAGTCACTGAATAAACATCTGCACTCACACAGTTTTTGTGTTCAAACACAAAACAATCAAGTAACAAGCAAATCATCTTCTACAGTAGGGAAATGATAACTATCACTTAAATCTCTGTAGTCAAGACTCTATAATGGGTTGAAATTTTCATTTAAAAATAGTCCAGGATTGAAGGAGCTTTAGTAACTAAAGTAAGTAAACAATTTGTTTAGTAACTAAACAACTATGTATAAACCAAGAAGACAGACATCAAATAATGACTAGACTGCTTTATTTTCATTATAAAAACTGCACAAAAGTAATGAAGATCTGTAGTATGAACACAGAAATATAATTATACTATACTAAGGGAAAGTTCAGCTATAAAACAGTTTGTATAATATTACTTTGTAAAAGGTAACTTTTATATAAACCTATGACTATATACAAGTATTTTAAAAAGAAACTCTGGAAGAATATGCATCAAAATGTTTAAAACAAAAAAACAAAAAAAACTTCAAGGGTATATACCAAAATATTAATAGTGGTTTATTTCGAAATAGTGCGGCTTCTATGTTTTCTTCTTAAAATTTTCCTGTTTTCTGAGTTTTATACAATTGCTTTTTATTAAAAAAAAAAACAAAAAAGCAGCCCTTCCTTTGAGGTGGGCAGAAAAGTGAAAGCCACACTCCACAGCAAAGAAATGAAGCTGCTATTTTCAGTGGGACACATACACACACATTCCTCATTATAAAAAAATACTGTGACCAATATTTGAAAGCAAGACTACCAATAAGGAACACGAGATCTTCCCATTTCTAACATTATGTTATTCACACACTGGAACAACGTCTTAACACGTTCACCCTGTCCACGTGTACCTGTGCACACACCCACCTGAGAGCATTGAGAAGACCTTCTACACTGTTAGGAGGTTGGTCCTTAAGAACCTTGATACAGCCTTTCATCTAAGTAGAAAACGAAACAGAAAAGGGGAAACATTTAGTTTTCATCTAACATTCATTCTCAAAACAGTTAATACTTAAACCAGCTCCACACCTATGGCACTCATGAGAAATTACACACTAGAAATGTCAAAACAATTATTCTTAGAATAGGGGGAAAGAATCTACCCAAGTGTCATTTTCAGTTTGTCAATCAAAACTTTTTGGAAACCAAATCAGATGAACAGAACATACCAAACACATAATGAGAAAACTAAGGGTTTACTAAAGTAGGACTTTCTGGAAAAGGTGTTGAGTAGCCTTTTAAAGGATGGAATGGACACCCTAGTAAGAAAAAGAGGCATCCTCCAGGTAGATGAACCCAATAAAAAAAGTAAGAAAGCTCATCACATGCAGAGGGCTAAGGTGAATCGCACAGGGCAGTTCACAGAGGGCCTCAAAAGCCAGGAGGACTCAGGAGGAACTGATGGGGATAGCAGCAGAGACTTGTCACAGGCTTCACAGAAAGCGAACAACTCGATGAAAATGACCCACAAGGAAGATGAGCCTGGTTCCTGTGAGAAAGCATAGCATGGCAGAAACACCACAGGCTTTGAAAGCCATGGAGACGTGGGTTCAAAATCCAGGTACCGTTCACTGCTGCTGCTGCTGCTAAGTCACTTCAGTCGTGTCCGACTCTGTGTGACCCCATACCGTTCACTGGCAATTACATTAAGAAATTTCCCTAAACTTTCTTTCTCTATTAATACAGGGGAAATAACACCTACATCCTAAGAGTATTTTCAAAGTTAAATGAGAGAGCAAATGTTGAAATTCCTGGGACACAATAATGACTCAAAAAATGTTGATTTCTTTTTACATAGGACAGATGAAGACAAGAAGACTGATTAATCATCAGTTCTCTATACATGAAATGCCAAGAGTCTGTCAAAGGGTAACTGAAAGACAATTCTCAGTAAACACTGGTTAAAATTCTCATGAACCAGATGTGAGAGTGAGGGGAGAAATTACGAAGTAGAGAAACTGAGGCTACAACCACAAATTACGATGACTGGGAGGAGGAGGGACAGTATATAGTCTTCAGCTTTCTTCACTGGGGCACCTCTATTGGCTTTTAATATATACTTGAAAGTAAATCTTTTGTTTAAAAATGGCATTCAGTCAAAGGAAGAAAGGATACAATAAAAAGATTTTTTTGTTTCATTATTTATTTACATATATTGCCAAATATGTGGAAGTACCACGTTATGAATGAGGCTTCCCCACAAGGAGATACTCTAAAACAGTGCAGTTACCTTCAGTCATTCTATTCCACCTGTATGTGGGCTATAAGAAATACCATGAGAGAAGAGAAAACCAAAATACACCATTATCACAAACTATAAAACTAAATTTTGAGACAGAGTGTAGCCGGCCAGCTCTTTAAATAAAAGTCTATGGTTTCCACTTATGTTTGAAATTACTGGGAATTACATAAAAAACAAATACAACTTACATCAATTTTTGAAGTTTTGGCAAATGCTCCCACTGGATGCACGTGGTCATAGAGTATTATGACGCCCACCATTACCCTCAAGCAGAATGACACCGTCTCTTCATTTGTAAATCTGCTTCTGTATTCCCTGGAGGGTAGGAAACACAAAGGTGGGTGAGGCCCATCACAGACTCAAGAGCTGGCTGATGCTCAGTTACATCCTGTTGATGTATAAAAGGGACGCTGAGACTACACCCTCACCTTCTCTGCAACGAGATTCCCAGAGAAATAAGGGGGCGGAACAGTTATCACTTATACATCCTGGTCTCATATGCATGTTGGTATCTTGCCCCTTCTGCTCAGCAGAGATCAGACAATTTTAGAGAGATTAAAAATAGCCCCAAAGTAAAAGTTTGGGGATGGGTGCTTTGAAAGGCTGTCATCTCAATGTGATGAGAAAAGCCACTAGCTTAATAGAGAAAGTATTGGCATTTACAGACGTTAACTTCATCTATACATATTACTGTATTGCAGGCTTTTAATATTCTAAAATTCAATCATAGTCTTCTCTCAAATGGGAAAAAGGAAACAGCACTTTTTGTCTACGAGGAGGGCAGTATGGCATAGCAGAAAGAGTCCAGACCACAGTGGAGACACCCAAGCACGTGTGTGAGGTCAATCACCGTGCACAAGCCTCTTCACTCCCCAGGACCCTGCTCCAAATGTACTTTGTACATTTAACCAGAACCTACATTAAGCTGTGTAATTATTTTAATTTTGTTTATTACATACTTGGGATATATTTAATTCCACCTTCCAAATATAACATATTCATATCTTTGTCAATCATTTCAACAGGACTGTTAAAGTGAAAAAGATCAGCAAATACTCACGGTGTTTCAAGCATGACTCTGCACACACTAGCCATGGTGCTTAGACAATCTGTGGTATTTTCTATTGGTAAATTTTTATTCTGTAAAAGTGTACAGAGAACAAAAGAGTGATGAACAGCTATTACTTAAGAAAAATTTAAAACCTAGCATAACATGAAAAATTATCAACTTTAAAATCTGATTCCTCCTCTAAATTTTGTTTTAAAAAATGCACTAGAAAAAAAAATGCACTGGATTCTAGGTACTGTTCTAAGCTCTGAGGACACAGCTAGGAGCAAGACAGCTGAGATCCTCCCATCTCTCAAGAAGCCCTTATATTTGAGAGCTGGGCGGGAACAGCCATGACATGCAGATGAGGCCCCAAGAGACACGCGACACGTGGATTTGATCCTAAGGGCCCTAAGAAGTCGATTGGAGACCTTTCCCCCCTCCAAAAGCTATTTATTTTTAATTGAAGGAAAACTGTTTCACAATATTGTTGGCCTCTGCCATAGGTATACATGTGCCCCCTCCCTCTTTAACTTCCCAAACTGGAAACCTTTTACGCAGAGAAGAAGGGAACGTGATTTGGGTCTTAAGAAGACTACTTGGCTACACTCAGGAGACAGGCCCAGTGGGTCAGAGCATGGATGCAGAAATCCAGGTAGGAAGAGGTGGGGTGCTCCAGAGAGGTAGCTCGAGGTAGTAAAGGGTCAAGTCTCAGACTCAGGGTACACTTTAATAAGAAGACTGCCTTGTCTGATGGAGTGGATGTAGGGGTGAGATAAAGAAAGGAACTGGCAATGAAAACTCTTAAGTTATCTGCTTGTACAGTGTCAAGACCTCACTGTGGTCAGCAGACCACGGGGGTGTCGACTATCCATCCTAAGGGTGACTGCCGATAGGCGGCAGGTGTGTACACGTGGGTCTCAGGGGAGAGGACCAGACTCAGTGCATCTATCAAGCTTAGAGGGTCTGCAGTGGACTCACCGAGCCCATCCTATCTGGACACAGGCTGAAGAGGAATGCACAAAGCGTAACTTCCTAGGCAATGCCTACCTCTGATACAAACTTCGTTGTAGCATCACTTAAGGTTTTCAGCATTGGGGTTGCCTCAGCATAAAACAAAGACATTCGATTTGCCAATTCATTATTTACTTCATTTTCTCCTTCTGCCTGTGTGGAAAATAAGGACACTTAATATCAGCTCCTAAGTTATTAAAATAATATTATAAACGGACCTAGGCAAGGTGCCTAGCTAGTGCTTGCTAATCTATTAATAATAAATATGCTTACATTCTAGACCCTCAAATGTACACACTTACATTACCTTTAACAAGAAAAAGATTAAAATATAAAGAAATTTTTTTTCAAGATTAACTTCTTTAAAAATATTTTAAATGATATTAAGCCATTAAATGAAACTTGAATGGGCTGCCTGCTGTATACAAGAGACCATCTAAATGCCACAGAGGACAGAAAGATGACTATGACATCACACCCTATTAGGAGCAAGCAAGTATCCACATAGCTTATCTTAGCAACATGCTAAGAGATGAGGAATAAAGTGGGGGATGAGTAGAGGACTAAGACTGGGAGGAACTAAAACGGATGCATGGAAGGTCTAGGCTTTGGCACATGATGAGCAGGTACACAGGGCATTTCAACCAGTCAGGGGGCAGAGCATGCTTTCAAATGACTTGGCAAAGTGTAAATTCAAATAGGTCAGTGTAATAAGGGACAGCAATCAGTGAAAGGACACTGGAAGGGAAAGCTGGGGTCAGACTAAATCTTAGCTTCAGGTCATATTTTTCTTCTGTAGGTAATGGGAAGCCACTTAGCGTTAGAAGAAAGGAGTAACAATTAAGCCAATCTTCAAAATAAAGTTAACTATTGATGGCAGACTGTACCAAAAAGAAAGAGATAGATTATTTGCCAGAAAATAAGTTCTGCAGCTACAGAACAGTTGCCAAAAACAGTGGGAATTAGGCTCTCAACTGGGACAGCAGTACTAAGAGATGGGAAGGGGGGCAGTGAAGAATCTGAGAAAAATGGCACTTGACAGCGACTGAACTGACCTATAATTATTGAGAGCAAAAGGCTCTGCAAAGATGATTTCAGGGCCTTTGGTCTTGAATGATGGCAGGAGGGCCCTAACAGAAAAGTGGGTCATTTTATTTACTTTATTTTACATAGTGAGTATGAGAAAGACAGACAGTAAGGTCAGCCTCACAGAATAAACTGGCTTATGCAAAACCAAACAAATACATGTAACAGATGATTCATTAAAAGAAATCTTTCTTTTGATCCAGGCCTGTCTTAAGAGCAAGGACTTCATAAAATATTTACTCAATGGTCTCCTTTGGTTTTCTTTTTAAACTGGAAGACAATTGCTTTACAGTATTGTGGGGGTCTCTGATGATCCTTTCAGGTTTTTTTTTAACCTTTTATGCCACTTAACACTCCTCACAAACTTACATAGTATTTCTTCATTAAACTATCTACTTGAGGCCAGGGATGATCCTAGAAATTTTCTCTGCTTTTCATACAAATTAGCACAGTATTGGTCCACAAAATATCTAGAGAAAAAGATAGTATTTTTCTCACACTTAAGGTTGGCATTTGATGTCTAGGAGAAAAGAGTATTAAACAGCTTAAAACGAGACGTCGAGAGGCTAACAAGCCAGAAGAGATGCTATGCTAGCCGAGCAACAGGCTCAGAGCCATCTTCTCACACAGCGGTGTCAGACACAGACGTGCTTGGGGTCCAAGACCCCGCTCCCCTTCCTGCCAGGATTAGTGCTATTCCTATCCCGGGTCAACCTCTCCCCAAGAGTCTTCCAATCTAAGAACATGGGGACGAATAACTCATAACCACTAACTCATGAAACTCTTCTGCAGTTAAAACGAGAAAACAAAGAGAAATTTTCTATCAATGTTATACAGACAAAAAGCAGTTTTACTGAAGTAGCTGTGGAACAAAGAACCACGCAGAAAAATAAGTGAATACCATATGGCTTGCTACATTTTGCTCTTTCTTCCCACAGCTGTGGATGCCTGTAATTATTAACTTTACTACTATCTTTAGCTTTATCTGAATGAATAAGTGAATGAATAAAAGACTAAACTGAACAAATCGAGATCTGAATTATTAGTATTATGCCATAATTCAAGCTTCAACTTACTGGAACATTATTAATCCTCATGCGACTCAATGTTCTTCTGTAATAGCTGAAGTCATTCTGTATGGCAGGATTTGTCATCTAAAGAAAACATTTATAAAAGAAAAAGTTATTTACTAAAGGATAGTATAAAAATTAAATAAAGTATCTACTAGAGTTGTAATTAGTTAATTTACATTATCGAATTTGTAATACCACTTTAAGAACTAAACCCGTTACCATCCAAGATGATGACCTGCACTTAAATTATGTAACACTGTGCTTACGCACTGATTTGCTAACTGTCTCATGATGGACACAGAACACTGTGCACACTGGTTTTCAGTCAGTCAGTACACTGTCCTTTCTTCTCATTAATTTCAGGTAACATATGAAAAGGCTGCTCACCAAAAATGGTATTACCAAATAGACAAAAACAAAAAGGAATGTGTACCCACTCATTGTGGGTTATTACAATTAATATACAGGGCAGTCATCAAACAGACTAAAATTTTTATAAACAAACCATCTGTGCTCAAAGTATGACTAAAGGAGAATAGCTGTCTATGATGTAATGTTTATAAAATGCTGGAGTTGGGAATCCAGCTCTTCCGTTTTCTAAACAAGTTACATGAGGTGCTGGCAAGTCAGAGGACCTGCCTCATCGTTTGTTACTATGATAGAGCCTAACGTGGAATTAAGGTCTCCTGATACGGAATTTAATGCTTCTTTCTTTAAATGCACTCCTAGCAAAAATGATGTTAATAAGTAGATGCAGGCAAGGGGAGGGTATGAGAAAGACGACAAGGGAAGAAAGGAAAGAAGGAGAGGGGGAGGAGAGACAAAGAAAAATCAACATTTTTATATATTAATAGAAGAATGCTGGGAAAAAAACTGGGGATGAGCAGAAAAGAAAAATATTAGAAGATGTCAATATTGTTGTTTCAGAGATACTTTTTAAAATGAAGCTAAATGAAAACTGAATATTGAGCAATTTGTTGTTTGCTATGCTACACCAAAAAGCCTGCATAATTTTTAAATCCAGCTTTCCACTTTTGCTTAGGAACAGCAGACATCATTCCACCACATTTTAATAAGGGCTCCAGGCATTTCCTCCTAGTACTCATTGAAAGACGCATGATTTTCTTCTATAACAAGGAGGACCAGCAGGACAATCCTACCTTAAGTTCATCAAACCGGAGTGTAAAATGAAGAATTTCTGCGAACTGTTTAGCAAGAGCCTGCTCTCGCTCTAGATGCTGGGTGGGAGAATACGGGGTACTTGTCAAGGCTCCCAGAAGACCTCTTAACGCTGCTTCTAAAGAACAAAACATGAAGATGTTGTTTGTATCTATTTATTAAAAAGCAAGCATTTTTAAAATGTTTTGATTTCAATTTCCATAAAAATAAGGTTTCTTTAAAAGCTAGGTTATCTAAACATAACACTCAAACTGAGTACTGTTTACTAGAATAGAAACTCTGAAGTGACTAACTCAATTTCTGTAAACCCAAATTCAGAATCATGAAGAATGTGAATCTGAATGAAATACCAGGATCAAAGGACAAATCTTACATTATATTCACATTCTACACAGTGTTGATTTTTATGAAATGGTAACTGTGACTATGTCTTTTTTGGTGAAACTATGGTCAGTCATATCTGTATGTGGGTATGAATGAATTACCAACTTCACATACTTTGTGCTGTTTATTTATAAATACAAACTATCTTCTTTCAGCTATGAAAAGAAGCCAAATATGTGATTTAATAATTAGCTTCCTGAGTGTTGTACAGCTTCCTGTCTCAGGGCCATAATACAAAAATTCTAATTCATTACACAAATAAAATTGTCCCTTGAAACAACTGCTACTTTTGGAATGCCAGACTAATATTGTGTTTAAAAATGGAAATACTAAAAAATATATATATATATACATATTATATATATATATATATATAAATACTGATTTCATTTCAAAAAAATCCCAGAAATCAAACGAATACTGTTACATACTACAGAATCATACAAGGCTAGATTCTATTCAGAGAAAACAAAGTTTATAGAGTTAGATGGTGGTCTGCCATTTGTGAATAAATGCTAGATTAATCAAGATTATTTATTAATGAAAACAAGTTTATCTCACATCATCAACTTTTAAAAAACTGAAAAATTACCAACTCTACCATTTATTTTTTTTATTTGATCTACCCAATTATGAACTAATACCCATACTTGTGTACTTAACCTAGTCTGTCATTTAACTCTCACTGTCAACTATGACATGGGCATTACAGATGGATAAACTGAGTTTCAAAGAGGTCAGACTCCCAAGGGTATATTTCATAAGTGCCAAGTGCTTCTGACTTCACAGCCCTATTATTTCCACCATAATAAGCTGTTTCTCATATAAAATGACATTCTAACTAGCCTTCCATAATCTTATAAAATATTAAATTATTGATTAGTACCAATAGTAAGTACCCTTTATGCATCTATTATGTGCCAGGTACTGAGCTAGACACTATTTGTAATCCACACAGTACCTTCAAATGATAGTTATCATCCTTTTTTAATAGTAAGTTAAAAAATATACTGATGGTCTAATACATGTCAGGCACTGGGTACAACGATGAAGATGGACACACCCTATGCTCACACAGAGACTAATTACACAGAGAGAAGACAGACAACTTACTACAGCTGGGATATGTACTGAGAAGGGTATGGTACTGTGGAAAGGTGTGAAAATGGAGCTTCACCCAGCTGCAGACTCAGGGAAAGACCTGACTGAGTACATGACACCTGGACCGAGACTGGACTGCATGCTAAGGATGAGCAGGAGTCTGTAGACAGACAGGCAGGGAGCCCAACCCTGAGCTGAGAGGGGCACGACTGAGTAGAGAAACTGCAGGACAACAATGCAGGTGGAACAGAGAGGCAAGGAGGGGAGGAACCCAGGACTAAAACCATATGCACATCATCTGTGTGCCACACGAAGCACCCTGGCCCAACTTAGCATCCCTAGAGAAACTAAGCTGGGTAGTGACTTCATCAGGTTAGCATTTAAACTCCACTTCGGACTTCCCTAGTGGTCCAGTGGTTAAGAATCTGCCTGACAATGCAAGGGACTCCGGTTCAATCCCTGGTCCAGGAAGATTCCACATGCTGCAGGCAACTAAGCCTGTGAGCCACAACTACTGAGCCCATAAGCCACAGCTATTGAGCCTGGGTACACAGAGCCTGTGCTCCACAAGAGAAGCCACCGCAACAAGAAGCCCTAGGCACTGCAACTAGAGAAAGCTCTCAAGCAGGACCAAAGACCCAGCCAAAAATTAATAAAGAATTAAAAAATAAAAACTCAACTTCATCTGCAGCATGGAGAACGGAGTGTGGGAGTATAGATGACTTATCAAGTGGAGAAATAATGACAGATCAGGCCACAAAGTAGATCCAGAAGGGGGAACAAGGCCTGACTAGGAAGAGGAGGCCCCTTCAGAGAGACCAGAGCCATATATTCTCTTACTGCCAGCCATCCACTATCAAAGACCAGTCTGAATCCTCAGGAGAGAACCCAAAGGATAGAGACTGCAGGGGATCTGAAAGAGCCAAGAGAGATAACCACCATTATTGTGCACTTCAGAACCTTCTGAACAGGTTTTGGTGAATTTAGCCCACTGAAGAGGAGTCAACGTGCTGGACAGACTCATTCACTATAATCTCTGGAGGTGGCCGCTGTCAGCCCCTGGAACAGGAGGAAGACTAAGCAGACACAAAGCAGTTTGTGTACTGTCTGGACACACAACCTTCTCTTAGACAGCTGCCTCAACTGGGAAGGCCTCTGACCAAAACAAGCAAATACAGGATGTTTCTTAGTCAGCAAGGTTAAACCATGTTGGCAAAGCTCAGGATCTTTCAAATTAGTCAAGTGGTCCCTCTCCTGGAGTCCAGCCCATGGCTGATCTGTAGTGCTCGAGCCAAGCAACCTTCTCTTTGAAATTCTGAAGGACCACACGCATCTTCACAGTTTGTGTGGTGCTCCGTGTGCTGTGTGCGGTGTTTACCCTCATCTCTGGCTCGACAGCGCGGGAGAGAAGAGACAACAGAGGTTACGTGCACTTAAAGCAGAGGGCTCAACTCACTGGAGGTCCAAGTAGGACACTGAAGCTCACAGAATTTAAATGATGGAGCCAAGAGCACACAGCTAATAACCACAAACACCAGAATTCAAACACAGGGCATTAGGCCTTGAAAGCCTAAAATCTATTATTATTGCTTCTCCTAAACATCTAACTAATATTTCATATATCAGACGCATGTATTCATTAATCCATCACTCGCTCACTCGTTCAACACTGAGTTCCTATCACACGCAAGCAAGGATATGCATCCTGTCAGCAAGGAAACTGGAAACATGAACCATGTTACCAGCCAAGAGATGAGGAGTAAACCACCAGATCTTAAATGTACTTTGTTCACACCTTTACAGAAGTCCTAGCCTATACAACGAAGGTTCAAGGCTTCCACGTGACAGAATGAAAAACCGAGAGCTTTTTGCTACTACCTGTGTTACTACAACCTCTGATGAGATGGAACACAGCACTTGTGCCAAAACACACACCACTCACCTGATGTAATTCCAGTAGTTAAAATATGAACGTGTAAACCTCCCTGGTTTGACCTATTTTATAATTATTCTTTTTTTTCAATTGGCAAATGCTAAGAGACCAATATGAACGTGAGAAGGATCTATGCAGCATCAAAAGCATTTAAACTTCAAAAGCAGCTGGGAACTAGCAATACACAAGAAAACTCTTATTTAAAGTAGCAGTGGTACTACTGAGAAGTAGAACTACTTACTTAAAGTAGTAGTGAAGACAACCAAGAGGAAAACACCTAGGCCCCCTGAGGTTACAAAGCTGTGGATTACATAAGATACTTGACTGAAAGAACTGACCGCTATGCTTGAGGAAAATAATTGATAATTCTTACTTCTATAAGAAAAGGACAATTTACGCAAACGCGTCTATCTCAACTATTACTTGTCTTTGCATTTGACAGCATGTACTGCATCTAAGGAAAAATAGCAATTCTCTTACTTTTTAAAAAATACAGACATTGGAAAAAAAAAACAAACAGGATTTCAACTTTGAAGCAGAGGTTGACACAATGGCCAAGCAGTTTACATAAAGACATAAAGAGAGCAAGACATAAAAACCAGGATGCAGTAGAGACCCACTGCAACTAGAAAGCACACACCTTAACTAATGGACACAGTCGCTTTGCCGTTTAGCTTTGCCAACTGAGAGGAAAGATCAATTGAACAGTTGTTGCCTGATCTACTGATTTTTCCAAAGCAACCAATTAAGACACATACACACAAAACACAAACAATTACCAATTTTAAAATGTGGGAATTAATTAGGAAGTTTTAAAAAACCACGTGGGCAAAACAAATTATATCTCGGGTCTAAATTTAGCTTATAAGCCCCCAAATGGTATCACCAACTCAATGGAGGTGAGTATGAGCAAACTCCAGGAGATGGTGATGTATAGGGAAGCCTGGCATGCTGCAGTCCATGAGGTCACAAAGAGTTGGACAAGACTGAGCAACTGAACAACCGTCTTCTATCTTACAGTACTAGCTTTCTTATTAAATTGTATGTACTCATTTAGGATATATAACATATTTATATGATTCAAAAAGTAAAACTATATAAACACATGTAAAAAGCTTAAACTGAAATACTTCAAACTTCTGACACAATCTACACCGGTTCCCACCCCATGCTCCCAACTTCACAAAGTAAGAGCTCTTCCAATTTACACAAGCAGCTAAATGGCTAAATCTTACCTGGTGTCTCTTCCTTCTTCAAGAAAAAGAACTCCAATTCTACTTATTCACTGTATTAAAGGCACAATTCTGATCTTGGAATAATTTTTCCCATACAAGGGAAAAAGCATACCGTTCTGAATTCTTTTTACTTAATAACTCCCTCAGTAACTTCACTTATACCATTAGCTTCCTAGTTCTCATCGTGTTGAGTTTTAGGTACATGGATTTGCATGGATTTGATTAATCTTAGGAACACAAAAATCTAAATCACTGAGGAGACTGAGAATTAGTTGCCACACATGGGAAAGGATTTGCTCCAGAGCTGGAAAGGAATTCTACCAGCAGTTCTCACAATAGAACACGTTAGGCTGCAAAAAATTGGAAATCTTCTTATAGAAGTTTTAATTTGTTGAGGAAAATGGTCTAAATAACTTAAAAGACCTAGCTGAACAGGAAGACAGCAACATTAAGCTATAATCTTATAGTCTACCAAGCTGCTTTACCTATGAGACATATACATTTAGCAGTGTGAACATGAAATCTTGTAAATAGCTTCCAGTATCAATAATCTCCTTTTTCACTGAGGAAGTCATAATGATAAAACTTTCCACTTACCTAACCTCTGAGAAAATTCGTAAAATTTCTTTAATTTGCCTACTAGTGGAACAACTGCACCCCATGCCTTCTCTTGTAACTTCTCGTCTGCTGGATGCTGGATTGCCTTCAAAATCCAAAGAATAAAAATAATCAAGATTTATTTAAAAATCATAACAGTATTATTTTTACATTAAAATACAGGTTTTGGCAAACACAGGAAGTCCTGGTATAGTCTATGACACTCAGTATAATGGATCTAGGAGAGCTGAAACTGGCCTTCTCAACTCCAAGGGTACTTTAAACCTAGTATAATAGTTTTCATCACCCTTGCAATGGATATGGATAGAAGAGATTAAACAAATGACACAATGTATGTTTGTCAGGTATATTATGTCTTGATACCTGTTAGAATCTAAAATTTAGACTCTCAAATTTAGAACCAAATAAAGATACCATTTTATATTTTTTCCCATATCACAGACAAGCTTTCTTAGAAATTCTTTAAGAACTGTTTTAGTGGATAAAAGGAACAAAAAAGGAAGGTGATAAATGAAATAAGACCCAATTCTGGGGAAAAGGCTAATACACTCTCAATAATTCAAATTCCAAGGTCCAACCTAGCTTTAAAAAAGCTATCAAACACTGAAGAACCTAAATCAACCTGAAAAATATGATTTAGAAATTGTTACTTATCCCTTCCCTATAACTAAAATCCTATTCTGGAATCTAAATTTTTTAGGTTTTCTTGAAGAAGGTGAAAAAGTTTCAAATGTGAAAGAGGAGAAAATAAAACATAATATAGAGACTCTATTGTAAATATGAATATGCACTTTCTCTGCCCAGTCTTCCAAGTTATTGAGCAATCATTTGTAAGTACAGAGGGCTATTCCCAAAGAAATGTATATTATTGATTTCCTCTTTCTCTTGCTCACAGATGCTTTTCTTCACCTTTTTTCCATAACCTGGTCTGCTTTTTCTAACATCTTCACATGAGCTAAACATTCCATCTGAAAGGTGAAGCGCCTGTTTACATCATCATCAGAAGACAATGGTACATTCAGATTTTCCCAAGACACTAGTACTCTGACTCCATCCATATAAAACCAGAAAGAAACAAAACGGAAACTTGACAGATTTAGAAGATGCTTCAGATAAATTAGCGACAAGCTAAATAAGTGGGCTGTATACACTGTTTAAACAAATTGCTTTATAAATAAGTTTGTCATTATATTCAATCTTTTTTACATAAACAAATAGGAGTCTGAAATGAATCTCTTATGTGACTATTTAGAAATAATGTTATGTTAAAGAAAACTGGACTTTACAACATGTAACAATCCTTATTTCACATTATGTTAATATGACTATTTCAAAGGGACTGTGATATTATTCTGATGTGCACGAAACAATCCTTTTAGCCTTTAAGCCAAATCTCAATGGTTTTATATCAAGTAGTAAAAACTTGTTCATTTTATTATTTGGGGAATAAGCAAACAGATAAAAATTTAAAATTTATTTCTTCTCTTCAGAAGCCTATCCAATCTCTCTTGCAAGGATTTAAACACGATTTTCTAAATACCAACTCATTCTCATAATATTAAAATGCTCCAGCAAATGTCACCCACTGTCAAGACTGAACAGAATTAACTATTTCCCTGGGTGTGCCTTGCATGGATTTAAAACCGAAGACACTGGCTGCTCTTTTATGACAACTGTTTTTGGTTCACCTTATACTTGTGACTCTCCTCTCAGAGCAGTTCCACTGCTGTTAGATAACATTTTTGACACAGCACCTATATCATAGTCCAATGTGGAAAAGGGCACTTGGTGAGATGACAAGTCTTTTTTAAAAAAAAGTGATGGCCACCATTAAAAAAAATAACATGCAAAGTGCTATGGCAAAAGAGTACAGGGAAGCAGATTACTGGGATTTGAAGGCAGGCTAGGAACTGAGCAGGAAAAGAAAAAAAGAAGTGCCCGGTTCCTGACAAAGACAAAGGCAAGGAACTGTACATGTGTAAGACATTAGGGAAACAAGCCGTCCAGTGTAGGAGAGGTAAGAAGAGCAGAAGCGGGCGAGGCTGTCAGGGAGGAGGCATTATAACTCTTATTTTCAAAGATGTTAAAATGTTTGATGCATCAAAACATTAGCAGCAAGTTCTTATTTCCCTCTCTAGTGGTTTATTCTAGAGAATAAGCTGTATTTAATAGATTCTTTTTTAAAAAAATTATCTTCTTTATTGATTTGACTGCGTTGGGTGTTAGTTGCAGCACACGGGATCTTTGCTCTTAGCTGTGGCATGTGGGATCCAGTTCCCTGACCAGGGATCATACGCAGGCCCCCTGCACTGGAAGCACGGAGTTTTAGCCACTGATCACCAGGGAAGTCCCTAGATTCTGTCTTAAATCAAATTTTATTCACCTTTAGAGTCGTGTTTAATAAAGTGCTACTTAAACAAATACATATATATATATATATATATAATTCACCTCATTAGCATAGTAATATCAGTAAACTCTCAGTCTATGTTCTATGTGTCAGTTTCTATGTGTCTCTTCTGATAGATTATCTAACTTTATCCTCAAAACAACTCTATGAATTGTTTCCAAATTTTTGCTATGATGAATAAGTCAGCCATAAAGATTTTTACATTTATCTCCCCCTTGAATGATAGCCTTCTTGAGAGTATTTTCTAAAATTAAATATCTGACAGAAGAGTACAGATAATTTTATAGATCTGATTTTACACCTTGTCAAACTGACCTCCAAAAAGATAATGATTCTACAATGCCACTTGCATTGATTAAGACTGTTTCTTTAAAAAGAAACAAAAAAAACCCATTTCTTCATAAACCAACCTCCATTAAACACTCTGTTATTCTATTACGTTTTCTCAAAAGGTAGAATGGTTGTTCTACTAAGTCAATAAAGTCTTCACACTGACCTATGACAGTTTCAGTAGTCACATTTGTTCTTTTACATTAGATTTATACTCAGCTTTGATATGTTTCAGTTCAGTTCAGTCACTCAGTTGTGTCCAACTCTTTGCGACTCCATGAATCGCAGCACGCCAGGCCTCCCTGTCCATCACCAACTACCAGAGTTCACTCAGACCCACGTCCATCGAGTCGGTGATGCCATCCAGCCATCTCATCCTCTGTCGTCCCCTTCTCCTCCTGCCCCCAATCCCTCCCAGCATCAGAGTCTTTTCCAATGAGTCAACTCTTCACATGAGGTGGCCAAAGTACTGGAGTTTCAGCTTTAGCATCAGTCCTTCCAAAGAAATCCCAGGGCTGATCTCTTTCAGAATGGACTGGTTGGATCTCCTTGCAGTCCAAGGGACTCTCAAGAGTCTTCTCCAACACCACAGTTCAAAAGCATCAATTCTTCGGTGCTCAGCTTTCTTCACAGTCCAACTCTCACATCCATACATGACCACTGGAAAAACCATAGCCTTGACTAGATGGACCTTTGTTTGGCAAAGTAATGTCTCTGCTTTTGAATATGCTATCTAGGTTGGTCATAATTTTCCTTCCAAGGAGTAAGCATCTTTTAATTTCATGGCTGCAGTCACCATCTGCAGTGATTTTGGAGCCCCAAAAAATAAAGTCTGTCACTGTTTCCACTGTTTCCCCATCTATTTCCCATGAAATGATGGAATCAGATGCCATGATGTTCGTTTTCTGAATGTTGAGCTTTAAGCCAACTTTTTCACTCTCGTCTTTCACTTTCATCAAGAGGCTTTTTAGTTCCTCTTCACTTTCTGCCATAAGGGTGGTGTCACCTGCATATCTGAGGTTATTGATATTTCTCCCGGCAATCTTGTTTATAAAACTTGAAATTCACAGAAATGGTTACATGCTTTCATTTACTGAAATCGTAAGGTTTTAACTCAAGCCAGGGATACTGGCAAGAGTAGTTTTCTTGCATTTATTCTTCAATAGTTACTAACTGCTTACCAAGCACTGTACTAGGTGCTGATAACACAAAAATAAGAAAGAAACCTTCCTCAAGCTAGAAGGCTGAAGAAATAGACATCATATATCAGTGATTTTTTTTTAAAAAAAAGTGGTGGCTACCGTTAAAAAAAAAAATGTGCAAAGTGCTATGGCAAAAGAGTACAGGGAAGCAGATTATTGGGATTTGAAGGAAGGATAGGAACTGAGCAGGAAAAGAAAAAAAGAAGTGCACGTTCCAGACAAGAACAAAGGCAAGGAATTATACATGTGCAAGACATTCGGGAAACAAACAGTCCAGTTGGGAGAGGTAAGAAGAAGAATAGAAGCAGAAGGTCAGGAAAAAAATGAAACAACAAAGTGTGAGCTATGCCTTCAAGAAACATAATGAGAAAAAAGAGACAGAAGGTTCAGAGGCCAGGGAGTTTCTTTGGGTAGTACAGGACACCCGAGTGTATGTGTGCATGCGTGAGGAAGAACTCAGTAAAAGAAAAAGATGCAATTAAGAGAAGGAAATTCAAAGAGAAAAGTTTCAGAGGAGGGTGGAGAACAAAGGTAGAGAAGTTAGTCTTAGTAAGAAGTAAGGACACAGCTTCTTCTGGGGGAAAAAAAAATAAAAGCAACAGAAAAAGAGATGGATGAAAACCTGGATAATTTCAGAGGTTTGGGAGAAGAAAGCTGAGGGAGACCACACCACACATTTACTCTCTGGTGGCGTCAGACACAGTTGACGGGGTCCAGATCACAAAGATGGTTTTGGTTTTCTCCTAGAAAGCTTAGGAGGAGCAGAAAGATAGACTGGCAGAACAGAAAAGCCATAGAATGCTTGATGGTCTCCCCTCCAAAAACAGTATGAACAGCACACCCATGGATACTGTAAATTTCAGGTATGAGAGTAAACCAAAGGAATTCTCTTTAATATATATAAATTATGTAGTTATAGAACCTTGTATTGTTTACCCTTATATCACTGCAACCACTTCTGAAATAATGCAAGTAATCTTCCTTTAAATAACTCTGACTATGGAAACAGACAACACAATACAGGAAACAATAAAGATTAAAAAGAGGGACAGGAATTTTCACCTCCCGTATTTCATGGCCAGCTCCTCTATACGACTGCAAGTCCTCCAGGATGCCTTCTGCATCTTTTAGAACCACATTCACCTGGTTATAAATTTCCTTCTCAGACTCTGTCGGCTGGGCATCTAAACAGCAGGAAAGCACAAGAAAATTTACAGTCATGATTTTTTTAAGTACATGTATAATAACTCAAGTATTAAATAATCCAATTTTCTAAAAAGTTGGTTTGACGTAACATTTTTTCCAATGCTAACTTCATACTTCTTAAAAAGACTAATCATTTTTCCATAGTTCTGCATTTGAATAACTAGCCTCAAGTTGGTAAATATCATAGAGAAGCAAGGAACACCAAACATTATTATTCAAGTTACAAATCATGACGTGTTATATTAAACAAATGAGAGTTGTAACTCAAAAATTTTAATTGTCAGTGTATACTCACTGTTTCTACCATACTCGCCACTAATAGTAATAACTGAAAATCCATGAATAGCCATCTATTTAACTCAACAGAAATGAAAGGCTAACTAATGTACCTGGCTCATCTACAGTTTAAGACATAAACTACTTTCCTATAAAGTTCACTTTAATGACAGAGTTTTGATATAAAAAATTAGAAACTAAGAAAAAAGACTTTAGTGGTTCTAAAAACCACTTTATACTCTGACCAGTGAACTTCTCTTCTGATGAACAAAAGGTGCAGATTACTATGCAGAGGAGTTTGAGTTATGAAAGGACTCCAGAATTACTAGGCTACTAAATACTAGATACTTTAAGATACAATATTTTCACTGAAATTTTGAACTATTAATGCAAAAACTGAGTTTCTATATACTTGGGACCGAGTGAGAAGAAAAATGAAGGAGGAATTATAAAAAGCATAGTTAGGAACACAAACATATGGGCACTTCCACCATGTGTGGCGTTAGCCACAAAACATAGGTTTTAATAGATGAGTAATTCTGGATTTCTCTGTTAAGGCCCGAGGTGACAAAAATCCTGTTTTTAATACCCTAGTCATTTGTTTTGCTAAGGATAAATCTTTTTTATTCAATACATTTGATTTTTGGTGGGGGGAAATGAGAGAAATGGATGTTCTGTGAGGAATCTGAGTTTTCATAAATCTTTCCCACTAGACTATATTCAAAGACTACAAACAAGGCAAAAAGCACTTAAAATAATAAACATTATGATTACCATAATGTTTTAGAGAGCAATTGTGGTGTCAGAATTCCTCCATGTTAAAATTTTCTCTTATACTCTGGAGGGTAGGGGAAGCAGACCAAATTTATAATATGAATTAAGAACATTTCTCATAAATATTATTTACCAATCATATACTACTAGAACCTAGACTTTTCTGCACATACTCCACCTTCCCATAAATACACAAAGATCTATTTATTCCTCTCCTTAAAAATTTTTTAAAAACTTAGTTCACACACAAAACTAGAAGTCCAGGTGCCTAAAACCTGGAACTTTACTTTGTGCTTAAGGCAAGTCATAATTCAATTTCCTTTATTAAACTTGCCAACTAGTCAAAAATATATCATTTATATTCTTAAATCAACAATTACAGTACCAAACTTTAATTTCAACATACTTAAGACAGTACTACAGCAACAGTAAGAGTAACATTCACATGCAAAGCCAACTTAAGAATTTGTGTTCCCAAGTCTGTTTCCTTGTTTTGAAACTCTCCTTTCAGAAGTCATGTATTTTTTTTTTTTAATGAAACTGCTATGACAAATTACACAAGAGGAATCGACTGAAAAATTTATAAGACTCTGTGTCCAAAGCTATAATGGTATTACCAGGAGCATTACTGATATTATAGCTAAATGATTTTTTAAAAATCAGAGTTTGTCATTTAGCGGTAATATTTTTTCATTTAGCCAGACCATATTCTCCAGTCATAATTAGACACACACTAAAAAAAAAGTACACTTCAGTTATAACTTTTTATACTTACACCAGAAGCAGCAGAGAAAAATTTTACATGCAAAAAACAGCAGTTTTATACTTTCCATATGAAACTATGAAACTACAGACATAACATCAATAGTAGACACGTATCATAATTTGAATTCATGAAGTGGGAATTCATGACAAAAGACAATATTTTGACTGTTATATATTAAAAGATATTTGTGAAGTTTGAAAACACTAAACTATGTATTTTGGGTGTGGTGACTAGCTGTTAACAGAAAAACATGACACTGAGAATTATATACAAAAGAAATATTATCAAGCAGATTTAAATAGACCTTGGAAGTGGTTAATCATTATTAAAGGTTTAATAAGTACCAAGAAATTTAAAAATAAAGGAGAAGATTCCAGTTTCCCTTAAGGGTGGAAAAATACCCAGCACCACACTGATTAAACATTTTTAGACTGTCACAGCAAAGTCACATTGATAATTTTGAAAGCTGCTGAAGACTGCTGCAGAAATGAAGACAGACAGAAAAGAGCAGACAGGTAAGCACTGCTTTACTGACAGCAAGTCATGCAAAAGGCGGAAATACTCGGGAGGGGAAAGGACTGCATAAAATAAGGCATTTTTCCCCAAAATGGGATCAACCAAGACTTGTCACTTTGATTTTTCATAGCAAAAAATGAAAAATTTAATTACTTGAGGAAAAACATATCACTTAGCCAATTAACAAAAGGACATTCATTTGATTGCAAAATGCTATCTACTACTGAGAGTAGGCATAGTGATTACTCATCAAGCTTAGTTTTAAAAGCTGTTCAAGGGAAATTAAAGCATGTTTCAGTTGCTCTTACTATTTGAGGGTAGAATTAATTATTTTAATAATTTCACACCAGTTCCCTACTGAAGAGTCATTGAAAATAACTGCTAAAATTGACGTTGTTATGGTACAGAGGCAAAGATGAGTTACAAAAGGAAAAAAATTTTAAGTCACATAAAAATTGTAACTGTGACATAAGAGGTCTTTCTGCTTTAATCTCATTCATTCACACAGTAAATATTTATAATCCCACTGAGGTAGGGTATGTACAGTACATCCCACTGTTCAGAACATAAACTTAGTACCTAGTAGATTTTCAATGATAAATAATTGTTGAATGAATGAGAAGGTACAGATTTATAAAAATGCCTCCAGCATGTGTTAAAGAAGGCTATTATGCATTTTTATATCTAAACAAAACAACCCTATATCATTTTAGAAAAATAAATATAAGAAAATGCCACCAGAAATTTCAAGTACAGGGCAAAAGCAACTGAAAATATATAAAAGGTAAAATGGAAAAACAAGAGACTAAGAGAGTGGGTACTATCAAATTATTTTTTGACTTGGGGGAGAGGGGGACAGGAAACACAAAAGACACAAGAATTCGAAGAAATGCATGACTAAGTGGAAAGGCTCTATAACAAAGAATTAGAGAAAGTAAGAGTCTATTTCTCACAAATAACCACCTATATTTACTCTTCTATTCGGTCTACCTGGAGTTACACAATCAAGGTTAACTAATGAATACTGAACTTCTGTGATCATGAAGCACCTTGCTAAGGCTGGGAAGGGACATAAAAATAAAAGTCCCTCTTCTCCCAAGAGACAACTGCGTGAACTAATACACATAGTAGTTACTCAGGCTAAAGATCTGTCATTAGAATGGGCTATAAATTAACAATGTCATTATAAAATAAGAAATTTCAAGAACTAGAAGAGGCTGTATAGGCCCCGATTCAGTGCTTTTAATGTGCTGTCATTAGCATAACTTGGCAAATTTTATGGGGCAACTCTGGACTCACATATTAATTAAACCACTATTCTTAAAATAAAATCATATAGGGATAATGTTTTAAGAAAAAGACCTTCTTTCTAGTACCTCGAGTAGATAATACGCTTCACTGAACACAGAATGTCATTTCATGCCTTAAGGCTTTTTTTAAAAAACATGTTCCTTTTTCTCCACAACATCCTGCACTAAATTATCATCAAACATTCTCATCACCCGTCACAATCCAACTCTAATATCACCGTCAGGAATTCTCTCATCATGTCCAATCCACTCATAGGTAAAGTTAATCCCTTTCCTGACCTATATACTTTGAATGATGTAAATAATTAGCTTGCATTTCTATCTATTCTACTGGATTGAGAACTCCCCAAAGGTGAGGGTTGTTTGTTAGTTATCTTGGCATCTCCAGTACCTACTGGCTCGCACACACGAGGCAAGCTGAAGCGAAACACTGTGTGTGTGCAAGCACATATATTAAGGGGTAGTGATGTACTGTAAAGACAGTCTTCATTTTGTAAAATATAGGGGTCCATTAAATCATAGTTCAAAATTACTAGAATAGTTCATTTTTATACAGCTTGATGCAAAATGCCAATGTATCTGTCTGTTTGGTACTGTTTCTATAGCTGCCCAACCATGGAGAACTAGGTAGGCTTAACTAATTAAAATGATGGTAAGAGTAAAGCTAAATTATTCTGGTAACCTAAACATTACAGTTTATCTAGAAATAAATAATGTATTAAACACTGTTTAATAACAGAGTATGACTTTAATCTCATCAACCTATGAACTGGCAAATCAACTGTGTTGGCAATTTTGAATCTGGTATAAAACAGTTAAAAAGAAAGGAAGTTTCAAGGGGTCACTACAGTAGCTGAATGATAAAATACACTTTTACAAATGCACATTTCCAAAAAGAAGATAAATATGCAGATGGATGAGAGGTAAAACTGATTAAGACAACTCTGATGTTAGATTCAAAAGAAAATATATTTACAAAATGTAACTAAGAATTAACAGGGACAAACTCTGACCTAATTTGCAGTCTGTTTTCACTACATTTCATTTACAGGTTACCAGTAAGTGTCAAAAGTTTTACATTGGCTGATATAAGCAACAAATACTTAGTTTATATCTGCCTTTAGGAACTTCACACTTTATATGTAGTTCTTCACTGTTGGTTATTCTTGCAATTAATTTTAACCTTTTCCTGCTACTACATTAGCTATTTAAAATTTAAGGATCATGATCCAAACCCTCACAGATTAGAAAACCAGGATCAAATAATCTTTTGAAAACTACAGTAAATTCATGCTTCTCACTTGACCACAACATAACGCTAGGTTTATAAAAAGATCAAGTGCCAAGTCTTGAACAAGATCTTGACTATATCAAAGCCAAGATTCTGCAAATGTAAGGAACTTGAGACAAAGATAATAAGGAGACAGGATAGCAGAAAAATATACAACAGCAAGTTTGAAACAGATGCAAGTAAACTAAAATACAGCTCTAATGTAAGCTGCCTCATCTGAAAGAATAATCCTCAAATCAGCAAACTGCTCAATATCCCCAAGCTGATTAAAATTCATGCTACACATGCATTTAAAATAGCAGTGTTAAATTGTTGAGAAGGGTCAAGAAAACTATCATTCAATAACATCGTTCCCTAAAAACCAAACAACAGGTCCTGATGTTGACATGACTACTCTTCATTAGCCTGCAGAGTATGCAAACTGTCAGTACGAAACATCAGCAGGAATGTAACAAAAGCGGAAAAATATCAGAGGCCACAGACTGCCCCATTAAATGGAGACAAACTATAAATTAATGTGCTCATATGATCTGTCCTCCTTTAAAGAAAAAAAAAAAACAAATTATTCATAAACTAGAATGAACTGTATAACATCACATAAACTGAAGTTGATGGAAAAAAAATGCAACATCTCTGGGGGGACTTACTTAAAGGATTTGTTTTAAAAATCATAAAATGTCTTAAGTTTGTAAAACTCTGTTCAAATGTTTTAATCTCAGATGAAAATGCAAGTGGTAACGTGATTTATAACCTAAAGGCTCTTCACCCTTTCCTAACAATTTCTAATGATCAGTTAAAATAGCAACATTCACACTAAAACACCAATTGAATATCATTGTTCCCGATTTGACAACCAGACAAGCTAAAGCAATACTGACAGCCAAAAAAGCAAAAGCCTTTCAGCATGCACGGAGGTCAATGACACTTACCTGCCACTCTTAGACCATATTACAATAGGTCATGCAACATGAAACAAACAGAAGGCAGATTACTCAAAGGTCTGTGAACCTATTATTTTTCTTTTTATTTAGAGTTAGAAAAAAAATGAATTCCTGAAATACATACATATAATCAATTTAACTTTTAAAATCAGTTATCTGCAAAGATTAAATAATTAAGGTTCACACTTACCTTTTAATATTATGCCCAAATTACTGAGCTTTGAATGGCCTTCATGAACAGATTTTATATTCAAAGTATTTCAATAGGTACAAAGAGTAATTGAAAACTAATCAATTTTTCTCAACTACAGTAAAATTTTCCCCAAATATTGCTTCTAATTAACAAATCTTGAAGAAGCATATCCTTTCCACCAAAATCTTTTCCCAAAAATATTTTCAGAGCATCTCAAATGTTTTTACTAGAGATCTCAAATTATAAATTAATGTCCAACTAAGAGATATAAATCTCTTATAAAAATTCAAGTAAAAACATTATCACAATTTAATCTATAAAATATGACTTCCAGTTCTAGAAGGCACAAGAAGTTTTACTCAAACAATTCATAGCTCAGTCATGCAAAGCAAAAGTTAAAAAGATGGCAAAGTGGAAACATTCATTTAGTGCAAGACAAACGCAGTCTACTGCAGGCAAAGAAAAATAGATATAAAATCATCTTCTCACTTTCAAAATCAAGGAAAAAATTTGGCCCCTGCTCAAGGTCTGTGCATGTCAAAACTTTAAGAAGATTCCCCATGTTAAGGTACCTGTCAAGACAAGAATGAGAAAAGAGAAAATATCCCTTTACAAAAAAGAACATCTGAAATTTAACTTAAAAAAAAAATCGTAACAGGGAAAATGTTCATTAGGCCATGAATTCGTCCTTCAGGTTACCCAGACTGTGCTCGGGCAGTCAGCAAAGCGGGCTCTCCAGGTGCTGATATGTAGGACCTAGAGGTGAAATGTAGTTTTCCTGTACACAATGGCACAACTGTTGCTCTAATTCTTCTTAAAATTCTCCCAAGTTTCATTAATGGCCTTATAATGAAAAATTCTTTAAGTATTCCAATAGTGCTAGTATTCTGAAAAAGAAATTTCTGATCAAGAATTATTCACAGGTAATCTTGTTTAATATTGCACTGAACAAACAATTTATTTTAAAGCCAAATGTTAAAGAGTTTCGGCCACAGCTCACCTTTGCTTTCATCTTAAGAGTAGCAGAATATCAGACTACTTCCTGTATGCCGCTCAACAAAGCATGTACTTCTAACTGAATTTGGATTCTCAATAATTTGTGGAAGTTATTTAAAGAATTGATTCTGGATATGCAGCACAACTCTGATTCTTCATATGAATAGAATTACAATAGGATTATAAGCAACCAGATTGCTGGGCAGTCACTGAGGCATACTGTTAGAATGTTCATCATAAGGCTAGTTGCTTCATGGACTAATGAAAGGACAGCACTGGCTCCACACTCAACATGATTCGGCAAATGAAAAACTAAATCATACATATGATGGCGATGTTTGCCTACGATTAAGAAAAAAAGTCATGCAAATTTCGTGTGATTCCCGTATTTTATTAACAAATAGCTGGCCTTCACTGTGGTGTGAGTATTAATTTCTTTCACCTTTACCATTATGCACCAGCCGTGAGGGGCTAAGAGACTTACTTTCAAAGTCCAAGAAAAAATGTGCTGCATTGTGGTCTATGTCCCTGGTTAGCACCTTAATGAGATTACCCATGCCAGCAAACCTAAAAATAAAAATGGCAACATCGTTTAGTTCCAGTAAAAAAAGTTTTAAGCAGAGGCCTGGGATTTGGCAAAGGCTGGCTTGCTCGTAATTACCAACAGGTGCAGGTTTATATGCTTCTGGCTTTGAAAATTTGGAACAACAAAAGCACATTTGGCTCTCAGTTTATAGCCCTTGTCCCTCTTTTCCACATATCAAAAAATGTACATAAAGCAAAACTGGAAAGAAAAATTAGATTTTTACATTTAGCTTACAACAGTTACATTTCACTAACGTCTATGCAAGCGTTATTCCTTTAAAATGCTTAAGGCATATATTCTCAATTTAAATTAACATTAAGAATAGATTTCTCACCTAAGGAAATACTGAGACCATTATTTTTAAATACTGGGGATATATTCCCTCTTGTAGAAGCAAATCCTATTAGGAGTATAAAGAAGACAGTATTCAAACCACACTTAACCATTAAAGACTGAAAGGATATATCAATTAATGACTCATTTTTTTAAATTTTACCATACATAAACCAGTATTTCTACATTTTCTATATTTCTAAGATTAATCAAACTTTTTATTATTTAACTCATAGGTTGATTATTCAACAATATCAACTGTACACAAAAGTATGTAACTTAGGAGTTAACACAGCAGACCAACATAAAGGGAGCCAGCAAATATTAAAATTCTTTAAGTTTGCAGAGGAAAAATAATGCATTGATATAACCTTGCCCAAGAATTTGCCATGACTCAGTGGGGATGAAGGTGTAAGGAGGGGTCAGGCTTCTCCAGGAAATCAGATTCACACCTTAAAGATGTAGCAGCTACAGGGAAGGCAGTCTAAGGCACCACAAACAGCTCCTCCCCTCCCCTCCTCTAAGCTCCATGTTTTTCCTCCAAATATGGAAGCTCTGGTAAAGGTAAATGAAGTGAAATGCAAAGTAACAATATTTTCATCAATGAAAGAAAACACCTTATTACTCTACCCGTTACAAAAAAGTCTAAAAAGAGTTAGCACCTGGCGTCCTGTGCTGCGCTCCCTTCCTCCACCTACTCTCTGGACACTGGCATATGTTCCTACCCGCGCAACGGTTATTCACTTCACAGACCAAAATCTGATGGACTGGCATACACTTCTTAGAAGTGTTAAAAGCAATTTAGCTCATTCACAGCAATGGTTAACACTGAAGGGACCCCTCTCTTAAAATAATGCCCCTTATGGCAGCAACAGGGATCTATGTTATTTTTGATACTAAAATTCCTATTACACAGAATTTCACTGAAAGGATTTTGTACAATGCATGACAGATGGACTGTCTGAGATTAAAACTAAAAGTGAAATATTTCATCTTAATTATCTTCTATACTGTAAAAAGTTTAATAATACCAAGCTTTTATATACAAGAAAAAATAAAACATCCAAAGAATGACCTCAAAGTATTACTAAATCTATTCAATAAAGTTTTTAGGAACATTTGGGAAAAAACCATTTCACAGCTTCAACTTTCAAAACCTTTCAAATATATATGGAGTATCTGTTTCCAAACATATATAAATTCTGTCACTAATAAGAACTAAGACCAAATATACAAAGAATTACCTACTGGTATCAAAACTTCAACCATAGATGGAAAATCAGCATGTGAAAGGACAGTAACTGTCTTTAAGAGGAAAAGGCAGCACGCCATTTGTTGTTAAAAGAGCTTAATCTATGGAATCAAATCAAAAGTTTAACTCTACCTAAAAAGCTGTTTGCCTTGAGGACAGTAGTCAACTTTCCTGGGACTCATTTTCCTCAGTAAAATACACATTTCATAGTAACCATCTTAAAAGGTTATTATGAGAGTTCAATGAGATTAAATACCGATTTATTAGCATAGTGTATGGCACACAGAAAGCATCCAATTAAAATGTTCCGTGTGATAAACCAAAATTCACAAACTTTAAAAAAATAATAATGGCTCTGTTTCTTTTAATACAAACTACATTTTTATAAATCGCAAAACCCATGGCCCACTTCTGTCAAGAATATTGCTAAAATGCTGCCCTATAATTAGTCCTATGAGGCCACCACCAAGTAGAGGAGAGAGGGAGAAGGGAGAGATGTAAGTTTCCTTACCTTAGTACTTGGATGTACACAGCTGATCCTTAGGGAAAATACTGAAACTAGCCAAGTTTATCTGCTCCATTTTTCTACAACTCCTTCAGTAAATTTCTTCCACTACTTAGTCCTCCTTTCGAGGCACCCCAGCCTAACATGACACTAATACCCCTCACCCTGCATCATACTTGGTCTTGACCTATTCATTCCTCACAAGTACACAAAGATTCAGAATCCTTTTTACATCTTCATCCCAAACAGTGACTCTTAGTTAGAAAATGGCCCAGTTTATCTAGTACGGGTTTCTCAACCTCAGGACTACTAACATTTGGGGCTAAGTCTGGTGGCTCAGCTGGTAAAGAATCGGCCTGCAAGGCGGGAGACCTGGGTTCGATCCCTGCATTGGGAAGATCCCCTGGAGAAGGGAACTCACTCTGATATTCTGGCCTGGAGAATTCCATGGACTATATATGTACGGTCCATGGGGTTGCAGAGAGTCAGACACGACTGAGCGACTTTCTCTTTCGTGCCTTTGTTGAGAGGAGTCTGTCTCACACTGGAAGGTCTTCAGCAGCACCTTGGGCCTCTACACACTAGATGCCAGTACTAACTAACCCACCACACAAGTTGTGACAGACAGAAATGATTCTGGAGAGCGGCAAATGTCTCCTAGGGGGCAAACTCCACAGCACACAGGAAGGAGGCTGTGCAGGCAACACACATCACGTGTTTCTTTGAACAAAAACCCATGGAATTTTTCAAAGGTCTGAAAACGGTTTATTATAATACTATCAGTTGTCCTATCTTTTAATGGTCTTCCCTGTAGCTCAAATGGTAAAGAATCTGCCTGCAACACAGGAGACCCGGGTTCGATCCCTGGGTCAGGAAGATCCTCTGTAGAAGGGAATGGCAATCCACTCCAGAATTCTTGCTTGGAGAGTCCCATGGACAGAGGAGCCTGGCGGGCTACAATCCATGGAATTGCCAAGAGTCAGACAGGACTGCGTGACTTAACACTACACTACACACTATCTTTTAATAAAGTCAAAGTTTTACTCAGTCCTATCCAACTCTTTGTGACCCAATGGACTGTAGCCCGCTAGGCTCCTCTGTCCATGGGACTCTCCAGGCAAGAATACTGAAGCGGGTACCCAATCCCTTCTCCAGGGGATCTTCCCAACCCAGAGAACCTGGGTTCTCCTGAAGTGCAGGCAGATTCTTTATCATATGAGCCACCAGGAAGCTTATTATTTTTTAATAATAAACAAAAAAATTAAAACCATATTCCTGCTTTCACAGTTTACAGTTAAAAAAAAAAAAAAAAAAACTCTCCATCTCCAGTGTGATCGATTTCAATACCCATGAGTTTGCTGCTGCTCAGTCCTGCCCGACTTTAGGTAACCCCACGGACTGCAGATCACCAGGCTCCTCTGCCTATGTGATGCTTCGGACAAGAATACTGGAGTCGGTGCCATTTCCTTCTCCATCTCAGTGTGACTGTGACATAACAGTATTTGTCAGTTCTGTCAGGTACCAGACTGCCAGGGTTTAATACCCGCCCCCACCACCACAGCTCTGCCACTTCTAAGCTTTGTGACTTCAGTCAAGTTTCCTCACTTCTCCATGCCTCAGTTTACTCATCTGTGTGTGCTCAGTCATAACCGACTCTTGTGACCCCATGATCTGTAGCCTGCCAGGCTCCTCTGTCCATGGGCTTTTCCAGCCAAGGACACTGGAGTGGGCTGCTATTTCCTTCTCCATCTCATCTGTGAAATATATATAATAACCACCCCCACTGCAGAGGGTTCATAAAATCATTAAACGGGTTAATGCAGTGTAAGCAAAACCTTCAGGACCACGCCTAGCAAAGCAGCCGCTGCCCGTGCTCTGGCTGCTGTCAGAGCAATCTGACTGACCCGCAGGGTCTGTTCCCAGCGGCAGAACCTGTGCACGTGAGACTCTGGAACCCTTGTGTTTCCTGCCCTTGAGGAAGCCTGTCTGTCACAAGCCAACATGTAGTTGAGAGTCACAAGACGTGTCCTCAAGTCCTTCATTTCTCGTTCAATTTGTTCCCAAGTTTCAGCTGCTGCCATTTGCCTCAGTTCAGTTGCAAGATTTTCCTCTAGTTTTAAGGTACCCTAGTTTCTTTCAATCAATGTCCCTTTTACCTTTTTAGTTGAGCAGAGTCTCTGTCATTTGCATCTAAAAGAGTTCTAATACGATCTCTGGATTTCAGATGAATAAATGAACCTGATACAAAATACATAAAAGATTTTTCACATTATATAAAACTTGGTCCAAAATACTGACAGACTTGAGAGGCACTATTTCAAAGTTAAATAATAAAAATTACTATTTACAATGCTAAACTGTAAGTCTGACAATCTGATTTCAGGAGGAAAAAGTAAAGAATTTCCTTTTGATTTGCTTTTTATTGTAATTCTTGGATTTAAACTAAACATTATAAATATTTACTAAATAAGCTAAGAAGAAATTTAATATGCAGAAATCACATATAGTTGACTTCAAGTGTTTGCAAGGTTTCTGGTGGAATTTTGTGACCATGAGCTCTTATTTATATGTTTGTTTCAAAACTGGCAGCTTATCTGGAAAGGAACATGTTCTTCCCGGCTGGTAGTCTGTCAAATGTATTTCTGAGCTCACAAAAGGCACTTATAAATATACCAGACCATTTTCCCATACAACATTTGAAAAGAAGTTTCCTTAACTAGAGTAACAAGCCCCTGGAGACACAACTACATGGTACAGTTAATGTGCTATTTCATCTTTCTTTCCAGAAAATTCCTAAGAGATGCTGCTACTTATTCACCCTTTTGAGCTCAGGGGGTCTTATAATGCTGTCTCCTCTGCCTAGAATGCTACTTTCAAGGGTTTTTCCCACAGCTGGCTTCTGTTCATCCCTCAGTGTGTATGAGTGCTTACTCGCTTCAGTCGTGTCTGACTCTTTGCGGCCCTATGGACTGTAGCCCGCCAGGCTCCTCTGTCCATGGAATTCTCCAGGCAAGAATACTGGAGTGGGTTGCCATGCCCTCCTCCAGGGATCTTCTTGACCCAGGGATCTAACTCTGTCTCCTACAGCTACTGTACTACACGCGGATTCTTCACCGCTGAGCTACTGGGGAAGACTCTCGCCCTCCAGGCCTCGTCTCAAATGCCCCCTCTTCAGAGAGGCTTTCGTCCCTAGCCTTACCAACAGTAGCTGTGCCCTGCCCAGTTATCTTCCATCACATTGCCCAACTCTCTCCTTCAGCACACCTAACATATTCTGAATGACTCTGGTTAGTGTCAGTTTTGTTCACATCCAGTTTATAAATTTAATAAATACTTCTTGGTGTGGGAAGAAGGAAGGAAAACTCAAAATACTGACAAGATTCACTATAAATCACAGTTTCTTAAACTTGACACGATTAACCATGTAATTCTTTATTTGAGGGCTGTTCCCTACATTGTAGGATGTTTAGCAGCATCCCAGACCACTACCCACTAGACACCTGGTATCACCCCAACACCCAGCTGTGACCACCAACGAGGTCTCCAGATATCATCAACTATATTCCCCAGGGGGCAAAACTGCCCCCACGTAAGAGCCACTGCATTAAACCACGGACATGAAGCGCGCTCTCAGGTTAGCTGATCAATCCTACTCTCCTCTCCCAACCTCTACCAGCTGACTATTCCACAGGCTTTTAACAAAGAGTGCCTCAAACCTCAACCAATAGCTATTCCATCCTCACATGAAGAAATGACCTCCTTATATTTTTACCCCCCAAAAGAACAAGAAAAGGAAACACCTACTGTCCTTTATACCCCCCTTACTTCATTAACAATCACTTGCTTTACCTCTGCACCTGTTCCTGACAGACGCCCTTCCCTGAGGGGCCTCTTCTCCTCTCTATATGAAAAGCAAGCCTTCACAACCTCTCTACAATCGCATCATCCTGCCCATCCTCCCTATAGCAACCTGTCAAACGAGCTGTAACTATGTCTTCCTATTTTTCTACCTTTCATTCTCTCAGCTCATTCCAGTCTGGCTTTTACGCCCACTACTACTATGAGGAAGCTGGTCCTCTGTTAAGCTCACCAAGACCTGCATCTGGTAAAATCCAAAGGCCAATTCTCACAGCTCAACTCACTGGACCTCTTAATAGCCTTTGACCCAATTTATTATTTGCTCCTTCCTCAAACATTTTCTTCATGTGACATTTAGGGTAATACATTCACCTGAGTTTCCTTCTTGCTTTACGGCTATTCTTCTTCTATACACTCCTCTTTGGCATACATGCAGCTATTTCTCCCATCTTAATACAAAGCAAAGACTCATCTGGATACCATCTCCCGCCCCAGCTCCCACTCTATTCCCAGCTTCTCTGTGCAGGAAAATTCCTTAAGAAGATCTGCCTACACTCAATGTCTTTTATTTCTCTGTTAAGTCCACTTCAACCTCGCTTTCTGCCCAATCCTGTACCACCAAAATTGCTCTGGCAAGGTCATCAAGTAACACCCACTGCTAATTCCAATGATCAGCTCTCAAGTCCACAGCTTATTTCACCTGTCAGGAGCATCTGACATAGCTGACATTCATTCCCTCCTTAATACACTTTCACCATTAGCTTAAAGGATACCCCATCTCACCTCCTCCACTGCTCAGCAGCCTGCTTCTTGCCACCATCACCTCCTGCCGGGATGCCTTTAAAAGCCTCCTAACTGCTTCTACCTTTGCCTCCTGCTACAATCTCTGAGGCAAAGCAGTCTTTCAAAAATACAAATGGACATCTCTACTCCACTCAAAAACATGCAGTGGCTTACTCCTACACTCAGAATAAAATCCAAACTCCTTACCAGGTCGTACAAAACATGACATGATTTTTCCCTCTCTCCAGCCTCACCTTCCATCACTCTCAACAGCAGCCTGCTGCAGTTTCTCTAACACAGCAAGACTTCTCTCTCCTTGGAGTCTCTGAACTTGCTTTGCCCTGGCCTGGGATGCTCTGTCCACAGACCTTTCTTTAAGTGACAAGCTACTGCACTTCCTGCGGTCGTCGCTTCAATTAGACCACCTCAGAGAGTGCTTCCTTCACCAATCTGTCCATCATACCTCTTCTCTTTCTCCTCTCTGTCCCCTTCCCAAATTGATGGTTAGCACCATCTAACACATCCTCATTCCTTTGAATATGTTTAGTCTGTCTTCAACTGCAAGCAGAACTCTAAGGAGACAGGAGTTTTGCTTTGTATACTATTCTATCCCCCCGGAGAAGGCAATGGCACCCCACTCCAGTACTGTTGCCTAGAAAATCCCATGGATGGAGGAGCCTGGTAGGCTGCAGTCCATGGGGTCATGAAGAGTCGGACACGACTGAGCGACTTCACTTTCACTTTTCACTTTCATGCATTGGAGAAGGAAACGGCAACCCACTCCAGCGTTCTTGCCTGGAGAATCCCAGGGACGGGGGAGCCTGGTGGGCTGCCGTCTATGGGGTCGCACAGAGTCAGACACGACTGAAGCGACTTAGCAGCAGCAGCAGCTATCCCCCATATCTAGAATAAAGCCTGGGATATTGCAGGTAGTAATAAATATTTATTGAGTAACTGCATGATTAAAAATACACGAAGAACTTCCCTGGTGGTACAGTGGATGAGAATCCGCCTGCCAAGGCAGGGGGACACGGATTCAATCCCAGATCTGGGAAGATCCCATGTGCTGAGAAGCAGCTAAGTCCGGGAGCCACACCTGCTGAAGGCCGTGCCTAGAGCCTGTGCTCCATGAGAGAGGCCACCGCAGCTGCGACAAAGAGTGCCCCTGCTCTCTGCAACCAGAGCTGCGAGCAGCAATGACACAGTGCAGTGGTTTTGGCGGGGGGTGGGCAAGAAATTAAAATGTGTCTGTAAAATTATAGGAGTATTCCAAAGAGGAGAAAACAAATACCAAAATAAACACTGACAACTGAAAACTCTTGCGTTGAAAAAAGAAAAAAGAAAAAAAGAAGACCTGAGAATTTAGGAAAAGCTTACTCCCTTCTCAAATACTATGAACATCAAGAAAATTACAGTTTGCCAAGATAACTTACAAAGAGCCTAATATCCTCCCAAAGCCATAAATATGGCTCCAAAATACAAATAAGGAGACTGGCCAATATCAGAATTCTGATCTTTGTAAACCTGAATTTTACTCATAACATTAAACAGTAATAAGCTTTAAGGTATGGGTTTAAATGTTAATTTCCTTTAGACTATATATCCTCCAAAGAAACTATCTGGGAATTCTTCACATCTTCTGATAAAAAATTAAAATCAGAGTGTTAATTGTGCCCCCTCAAAATTTTACGAAGACAAATTCCAAAATCAGGCCAATATCCATTATCATCTTCAACTCAATAAATGAATAAAGAACACAAAGAAATATGAAGTGTTAAGAGAAAAAGGAGATACTGAAAAAATAGTTCATTCTTTCTAACAAAACTTAAAAACAATCGATTTCATAAGAACGCTTTAATATCATCCCATTTAATTTATGGTGACTAAAAATGCGTAAATGTGAAAAAAATTTGTCAAAATGATCACTAGAGACTACCATTTTTAGTGTTAAATACAAATTTCTTCTATTTACCCAAGCTTGGAATTCTAGGCAAAAAGGTCTTCTTTTGCCTAGGATTACATATTATCATACAATGTTCCTGAACCATATTCTGTTGCATATAAAATTTTACTTAATATTAAATACGCTACTTCTCGATCTTACAGCTATTCAGACCTCTGAAAATCTTTAAAATCAACAAAATGGTGGGTACGGAATTCAGCTATGCTTCTGCTTTACTTGTCTACCAAGAAATTTTTGATTCTCATATAAGCTGTACCATGACTCTGAAGCAGTATTAAATGGATGGAAAATGAGTAATGAAAAACGTGACACCATGTTCACTAACAATGGTACACACGTGAAGGCCAGGAATGACTCCAGAGTCACAAGCTTACGTTTTGTTCCCACTCTTCAGTTGTGTATTCAGAAACTACTACACAATGTAATGTAGCAAACTGCAGCTTGTACAAGCAAAAAATAATGAATCCCTTTAATAGTTCTCCTTCCAAAGACAAACTACCAGAGACACAAGAGAGTCTGGAATTGCTTTGTGACTATATTTAACCAAGTAGTTATTACATGTTTAAAAGTCTGCCTTACTGTAAAAAGTACCAATACTGTACTCTGCAGATAATTAACAACACCTTCAGCAAAAAAAAAAATTACTAATAACTTCCACCTGCTGGAGCCTGTTGAAGAAATAACCAAATTCACGTGCTCTATCTAAGAGAGTAATTACAGAAATGACACACACTGAAAAAAGCCTTCCATCAGTCTACTACACAGAAAATGTTGCAATCTGATGAATAAAAAAGAGAAAGGCAGGTAGAAATTCATAGGGCTTTGCTATCTTGAAAGCCATTACATAACTGCAGTGCAATATTTCTAGGTCTAAGGTTTAAGGACAAAAACATTTCTCAAGAGATTACACAAAGCAGCAAGTACAGGCTAAAATAGTAGAAACCTGAAAATAATTCAAGTGATACCAACAATCTCACTTGGCATGCTAGCTTCTGAAATAAATAATTTCAGGCATCATCTTCTTCAAACACTGCACAAAGTTCTGTTTGTAGACATGCTTCTATACTGCATCACCACCACCATTTGAAAGCAAATGCCAATTTAATATTGCAGATGAACAGAAGTGACTCCAGCTGGCAATAGTAGAAGAATAAAGAATTTTCAATAGGTCAAACTTTTAAATCTATTACAATGAATAACATTATAATAATTCTGATAAATTTTCAGATTTATTCATCTACCTCAGAAATTTATTCTACAATGACTGTCAGCTTTGGCCTTAGGTGAATATTGAAAAGTGAAAGTGTCAGCTGCTCAGTCATGTTTGACTCTTTGCAACACCATGGACTGTAGCTCGCCAGGCTCCTCTATCCATGGAATTCTCCAGGCAAGAACACTGGAGTGGGTAACCACTCCCTTCTCTAGGGATCTTCCCAATAACGATATTCACTTTTGCGCTTAGCTGAATATTAATTATTCACCAAATGGTATATTCAGCGTGGTGGTGGTTTAGTCGCTAAGTCGTGTCCGACTCTTGGCGATCCTGTGGACTGTAGCCTGCCAGGCTCCTCTGTCCATGGGATTCTCCAGGCAAGAATACTGGAGTGGGTTGCCATTTCCTTCTCCAGGGGATCTTTCCGACCCAGGAATTGAATCCAGGTCTCCTGCATTGTAGGCAGATAATTTACCAACTGAGCTATGAGGAAACCCAAAGGAAATACTCGATATAGGACAGGGTTCATATTCAATAAATATCTAATGAATTAACTTAATGACTGTAAACAGGTGAGTCCAATGATATTTCTTTAAAGGATCAGTTAGGTACACAGTAGTTTAAAGGAGAGGTATAATCATAATTCCTTCTTAGCTTCTGATATAGCTGCAATTCACACTAGGAACACAGCAGTTAATGGTATTAAACACACTAGTTTTATGTAAGAAGGTGAAAATCCCCAATAGGTGAGCAACAGTATGCTGCTGCTGCTAAGTCACTTCAGTCATGTCTGACTCTGTGCGACCCCAGAGATGGCAGCCCACCAGGCTTCCCCGTCCCTGGGACTCTCCAGGGAAGAACGCTGGAGTGGGTTGTCACTTCCTTCTCCAATGCATGAAAGTGAAAAGTGAAAGTGAAGCCGCCCAGTCATGCCCAACCCCTGGCGACCCCATGGACTGCAGACCACCAGGCTCCTCCGTCCATGGGAGGTTGCCATTGACTTCTCTGAGCAACAGTATAATGGAGACAAATAACCAACTCAAACAAGTCTGCCAATAAAGCATCTGCAATAATTAATATGATGTTACTCTGTCTGCTCTCCTGATGGCACTGCAAGTGTAAATCACACACTCACCTTCCTGCTCCTACGTCTCCCCTGTCCTCCCCGCCTTCTTGCCAACAAGAGAAGCTGCTCAAAAGAATCATTCTGACACGATGACAATGACAGTGACAAATACCTGCTCGTTACATGGTACAACCAAGATTTCCCTTCTGCTCCTGACCTTGCTGTTTTCTGATCTTTTTTGTGGTAAACGTGCTTAAGCAGAACCTGAGCTCCCAGGACTGCAAGTCTCTCCCCATGTCTGGTTCCACTAAAATTGCAAAATAAGGAGACTCCTCATTCTCTCTGTGACTCTAGATTCATAGAACCTTTCCCCCTCCCACCTGAACCCTTAGAGCATGAGCTATCCAAGAACAAAAATTCGGAGAGGAAGCATGAAATCGCTGTTACTGTCGTCCTTAACGCAACAGGGATAAGCAAGTGCTGAGGAGTCAGAGGTGGACTGTGATGGTTATTCACCTATTTCTCACTCCCCACGCCAATCTTTCTATAATCTGCTTTGTGATGTTGGGACAAGGAAGCTGTGAAGTTCACGTCTTAGACTACTTTGTCAGCTGAATGCTCAGTATATTGCCTGGGGGAGCCATGAAAAAAAAAAAAACTGGAAGGTGGGAAGAAAGAAGGTTCTTCTTTCTGTTTTTCAAGTTCTATTAGCAATTCCTGTGAGTAAAAGGCAGCTGTGGTTCCAAGTTCTAGTTTCTGTGGCACTCCTGGCAGCAGGGAAAGGCCTAGCTGCCCCCTTCAGAGGTCTAAGCATCCAGTCTTCCTCCTTCAAGCATCTAAATTCTTCCTAATCCACCTCTTGCCTTTTGCTTTAGAAGTGATGGCTACTTCCTGTGGGTACCATTAATATCTAAGTTACTTCATCTGATATAACACATATATACTTGGTCTTTATCACCAGTTCCTTACACAGAGCTCCTAAATACCTTGACTTTCCAGGGTGGCAAGAGCCTCTTTCGTTTTTGTAGCTGACTCTTGGCAAGCCTCTAGTTAGCTTCAAGATGGGGACTGGTTGCCACGAAGACCAAGGCATAACCAGAGAGCTGCAACTTTCAGCCCCAACTCCTGACCTCATGGCATTCAGGCCAGAGCAGCCCACCTCCACATGCCCTGAGCCACTCCACTCTACTGAAGTCCGGGTTGATGTTGAATCAGAGAGTGCCTTGGATGTTAGGTTAAGGAATTTTATTCTTTGCAATGAATATATTCTCTATTCTCTGTAAAGGAAGGGTTATGGGTGGCATTAAACATTTTTTAATTGTAAAAAAAGAATTGAGTTTGATCAACGGCCGATGACTTATCATCAGTCAGGCTTGCGTAACGAAGCTTCCAGGCTGGTAAATGCAGCTACCCACTGGAAGAGTGGGACAGCCCAACTCCACAGGGACAGAAACGTCTGTGCTTAGGACTTCCAGACCTCTCACCTTATGTACCTCTTCACCTGGGCTGTTCATTTGTATCCTTTATAAAATCCTTTATAATAAACTGAAACAAGTAAAGTGTTCCCCTGAGTTCTATGAGTCATTGATCAAAGCAGATCGCTAAATGTGAGGAGGGAGCTGTGGGAAGCCCTGATTCATGGGAGCTGGTGAGAGGCAGAGGAGGCCAAGGACTTGCGCCTGGCATCTGGAGTGGGGGACAGTCTCATGGGACGGAGCCCTTAACCTGTGAGGTGTACACTCACTGCACACAGTTAATGTCAGAATCAAAAGGAAGTGCAGGACACCTAGATGGTGTCTGGAGAGTTGGGGAACTGGTGGGTGTGAGGGAGAAACTCCACACATCTGGTGTCAGAGGTGGTGTTGGAAAACAGTCCAGAATTGGTGACAGAAGTGTTGTACGTAAAAAACACAGACCCCAGCATCATTTTGCTTGGGCTTCCAACACTTGTGTAAATACATCTACATATTAAATTTCCTGTTTTAAAATACTTAGCAAGGTTTCTGCCCTCCTGGTTGAAATCTGACTTATACAGAGGAGCCCCAAAGAATAATTAATTCTTAATTATTATTATTATTGCCAATACTGTCTAATCTAGCCTCACCAGGTAGTGTAGCTCCCAATAAGGTGACACTGATTCTCCTTACTCTGAAAAATACAAAGACTGAGAAGCAGGATCTTAGGTGTTTCTGGGTGCCCAGCTACAGTATCATTATAGTAGTACTAAAATCTCACAAGCACATGTCAAGATCAATATATTTTATTAGTCTAGCAATTACATGGAGTTAAGTTACTGGCCTTAAAGAAATGTGACATAAAGAATGGAATGAAAATTGGGGGATTTTGATTTCTAGTTCTGACTCTATCACAAAATATATGACTTTACATGAGTCAGTTTACTACTCAGACTGGACCTCTCACATTTCTTCTGGCTGTGATTCTACACATGGTACAATACACCTTTCCTAATGCTGACATCTAGTGGATACACTTAAATTTAGCATTTAAAAATGAATAGTCTTAGTTACGCTATTTTAAGTAAAAGACTTACTAGGATGCCTGGTTATGTGCAACAAGTACAATAAATTAGCAGACCAATATTGCTCCTTAACTGAAAGTGAACCATGATAAAATAATATTACATCAGATTGTCCTGGCATCTTTGAATTTGATTCAGAGATAATGGGTACTCTTCCATACACCCACCCATTAAAAATTAAACCACTATGAAAATTAGCTGCCTGAGTTACAAATTTAGAAGAAAGTAAAGAAATGCTTCCTGCTCAAGTGTCTGCATTCAGGGACAGACACAGGATATGCCAAGGGCTAGTACAAATTTCTAAGGTAAGTGACTTAGGAGTATTTAAGATAGTGTATGATGGAAACATGGAAAAAAAAAAAATCCTGAAACTCAAAATTACCTGTTTTATAAGGATTTATTATGAAGGTTTCTCTTTCAAAACTATGACCACTGAACAAAAACAGTATTCCGAATTTACTTTCTTAAAACCTACCACTATTTTGAAATCATGAAAAGATTATATATATCAATACCTGTATGTGGTAAAAATAAATATATTAAAATGCAAGGGAATGATAAACACAATTAGGATACTGGTTATCTCTGGGAAGGCACAGGGTCATAGAATTGGGAAACTTCAAAGGTTTAGGAAATACTCTAGTCCCTCAATGGCTAGTAGAGTCATGGGATTCTTTTTAAGCTTTTAAATTCCTAAATAAACTCTAGCCTCTGGCAAACATTCTATTATATTATATAGTCACTACTCAATAAACAGTTGAATTAATGAATGAATTACAATTCAAGTGAAAACAGCTTGTTCATCAAAGAAGAGCATATCTAAACCAAGGGCATCCGTAAAAGGTGCAGCTTTAGGTCAAATGAAACAAACTGCAACTTTACAAAGTAGGAGGTAAGCTTATGGAATGTGCTACCTACAAAGGAATAATTCAACTATAAGTTGAATTAAATCCACAAAAGCTGAGAAACTCAATTAAGGGTAAGGCTAACAGGCAAAGGTTTATTGCTAGCACATTAAAGCTGGTCTAGACAGCAATGATATTTTCCCACAACACTTTATCACCACTGAACAAATATTCATTGGTATTTCTCATGTTCTTATGCATTACAGTGAGAGCCAAAATTCTTAAAATCTTAATCCTTAAACCTTATATTTATCCTCAGAAAAATCGCCTTTTAACATATCTTGGCAGGGAGGTTAAGGGCTACAGAGACGTTCTCGTCCACTACATATACACATTCTGCCTCATTCTCCAAGAATGAGAGCCCCTGATTTCTCTCCCAGCCACCAACCTACAGCAGAAAGGGCAAGGAACTCGGGCCTCACTCCCAGGTAAGAAGGTCTCAAGGTGGTGAAAAGGAGGAAATACGAACCCACCATCATTCTTTTCCCTCACAGATTTCAGAGCAGGAAGGTGAGGGGGAAAAAACAGGAGACTTCCAAGCTCAAAAAAATCTGCCAGTATTTGATATACACAAATAAGAATTTCTAATTATTACATTATGACTGTAATGGTTAAGAGGCTCTTAAAAACTGTCCTTCAGGAACTTCTCTGGTGGTCCAGTTGTTAAGACTCAATGCTGCCACTGCAGGGGGCACAGGTTCAATTTCTGGTTGGGGAACTAAGATCTTGAATGCCACAAAGCACAGCTAAAAAAAATGTTTTAATTAAAAAAAAATTTTGTCCACTTTCCCTCATAATTTGAATTAAAAAATAAAGTATTCTCTGAAGAAAGAATTCCATTTTCTTGGCGGGGGGGGGGGGGGGGGGGGGGGGACTGTGGTTTCTTCTGTTTTTTGGCTGCACCATGTAGCACATGGGATCTTAATTCCCCACCAGGGATCAAATTTTTGCCCCCTGCACTTGAAGCACTCTTCCTATCCACTGGACTGCCAGGGACGTCCCTGTGGTTTCTCCATAATGTTAACAGTCACCATGAGGAGTGAAAGATACCAGACAGAAAGGCTTAATATCCAATCATCAACGAATAAGAAAATCTTAGACCAGGAAGGGACCATCCACACTAGCCTTGGACTGATTTTAAGCTTCCAAAGAGAAATAAACTTCTGTTGTTTATGAACCTAGTTGGTGGTCCTTTGTTAAAGCAGCCCAAACTAAGACATGCACTAAAATGGAAGACTCAAGGTTGACCATCTAACCTTAGTAAGAATGTATTCTACAACATCTATTTATGCCAAGTTGTAATCGAGTCTCTGCTTAAATACTTTACTCTGCATGAGTAGTACATCCAAAGAGGAAGTCATTCTGTTTTCAAATGACACCTTTCTAGACTTGAGTCAATTTTTAAAAACTTTTTTAGAAACTTCAGCCAATAATCAAATGACACACAATCTGACATGAACCCCACTCTCAACCACCACACAAAACTTGCATGAAGCTGAATCGTGTTAATTTCTCCTCCTTGGTCCCAGTTTTCACTGGCCTCCTAGAACCAAACTAACCAAACAATCCCTGTGCTGCTTGACAGTGCAGCTTTTAAGGACATCTTTACAATATGGTTTCACAGTCAGATTACAATGATAAATAGAATCAAAGGACCACAACCAAAAAAAAAAAAAAGCCCCATAAATGTTCTATTCAAAACAAGCAACTGGAAGACACTTGGTGACATTTTACAAGTCTTGACCTTTTTTTGTGCTTCCATAACACAAGCATCAGAGCACTTACTACTCGCATCCTCCTTATGACAATTATGACATTTCTTGTGCTAAACTTTAAGTATCTCAAACTGGTCCGTTATTTTTTACATGTTTATTTCATGTTCCTTGAACTAGAATATGTGTTCTTTGAAGGCAGGATCTCTCCAAGGTTTAACTCATCTTCTACTCCCTTTTCTATAGACTATGTTGCTATTTCTGTGATTACTGATTAGCAAATAGAAGTTTTTTCAAAGCTATTTCTGTTAGGATATTTCTTAAGGAATGGATGTGTAACTCTACTTCTTTAAGATTAGTTATACAGACACAAAAGACTACACTTACTCAAACATGATGGACAAAGAAAGGTCTAATGGATTTTTCAGTAACAGGAGTTCTTTATCTGAGGTTGAGAGAGAGAATTTGGTGATCTGTGAACCTGAATGGGAAACTTCTTACTAACCTTTATGTGAAATTTAGCAATTCCTTATAGGATTATAGGCAACAAGCCACAGTAGGATTAGAAATATCTACTGAATGTGTCATTGATAAAAATCACAGGTATTTTCATATTACAATTACTGCCAATTCATCATTATTTAAAATCACAGTACTTAATAGAATTGTCACTAAAGCTTATTCTCTAATGTGAGAAACATATATAATGATCAAAAATCTGTCTTTTTAATATTTGTTAACTGTATTTCAATAATAACTGTTTCTTTTTTAATTCTATGCATTTTACTTCATGAAATCATGGATCATTATTAGAATTCATGAAACAACAGCAAAATAAAAGGGAGGTAACCCCTGCCCTATGACAGAGAGTGTAGGTAAGGTGATTACAATTCCAAAGAATGACCATAACTGTCATAATCATATCCATTTTAAAAAAATGACAGGCAAGTTTTGAAATACAAATACCTGCTTACGATTAGAAAAAACACAGAAAGGGACTTTAAGCTGATCATTTTCACTTAGACAACACAAAGTATATCTATAGAAAAATTAACTTTCAAATACCTATTAACTTGTTATAATTAAAACAATCAAGGATTGTAAACGGTAAGGCACTGAGGACCCTTTAACAGTGACTATTTACTGCTGTTGTTGCATTCTTTACTTTTACAATTTTATAAAAGGACCAAAACCCATTATAGGTAGAATTCTTATTTAAGAAAATACGTAAAAATGTCTTTCCTTCTAGCTAGCTTCAAAATATACACATACATTTTATTTCTAACTACTAGAACTATGGCTTAGAGTTTTCCTACTCAACTATACTGGTGATAGCTTAAATGACTTAGAAAGGAATTCAAGGAAAAACACATACCTCTCCTATTGAAAGGAAGCTGTAAAAAAAAAGTTCCAATTAATCTACATTACTTCCCATTCTAAGCCAGAAACTACACAATACAGGGTATTTCCTACAGACATTTTTAGCAGTTCAATACTATGCACAGAACATTTTCCTTAAATTATGTTTAGCAGATACCATTTTTCATTTAAACCATAACTTTTCCCATGTATTTGAATAATCATTTCCCCCAAAGACATATTTACCTTCAGCCAGTGCTGGTGATTCTGTTCCTGTCCCTCTTATCTGTTTAAAGAAAGGAAAAAGGAAGACAGTCTAAAACATTATTATAATTTACAACAAAGTTTAATTTTATTAAAACTAACTTTAACCACAAATTTCATCAATGTTATCATGTATCACATGCATAAGCCATGTCTTTCTCCTCTTGGGTGAACTCAACAACTACTTATGGAGGACTTACTAAAGCCTTATCTTAAGCCCTGAGAAACATCAGTAAGTGATATACCCTAGTTGTCACCATCAAGATATTCAAAGACAAACAGGTGTACCAAGTACTCAGTTCTCATCATAGCTCACTGAAGCAGGAGGTAACGAGAAAAAAAATAAATTCTTTATTCAGATGACAAGAGAAAAACTAGCAATTCCTCTTTATTGTAAAATTATCAAAAGAGGCATGTTTCTATATTCTTGTCACAGTTTAGGTTCAGTTTCAATGTATTAGAAAATCAGTTTTACTACAAGTACTAAGATCCTTATATTCCATGACAATAATGTCAGAAGCACATCTGGCAAAACTCACTCAACCACAAAGTCCTCTCGAGGACTGGTTTTACTATTTCAAAGCTTTATTAAATAATGTTAGGTGAAATAAAGTTTGCAGAATGAGTTTAATTTTGTAACTAAGAACAACTGTAGCCATATGACTAGCTGAATTCACATAGAATGAGGGGAAACATTTGACTAATGTAACTAGTAACTTTAATGAGAAATTTCTTTTCCTATTTATCTGGTATAACCCAAGAGTCTGAGATTAACAAATGAAACAAAACTTTCTATGTATAAAAGACCGGTAACACCTTGAGGGAGGAATCGTGCACAGTTTTCCAAGTGATATGTGATCGGACACACTCTTCCCAAGGTGGAAATGTGGAGCTTTCTCTGATAGAGTAAAAAAAAAAAAAAGTATACATATATAGGAACCAAAAGATGAACAGTAGATTGGCAACCTTAGGGTCCACTGAATTAAAAGTTCTGATTCTAGGGGAGAAGGGAAGGCACATCCGTCAGGAGATGCAGAAAGAATTCTGAAGCAATAACCAACAGGAGAATAATGGGGGAGGGTCCTATAAACTGACTCCTAACCATGAGGAGTTATGGCAGCTTCTACACAAGAGGCAGCAGACAGAGAACCGTGGGATAGGACTGAGGTGGCCCCGCCCACTGACAACTGCAAATGGTCAGCTATAGCAACCACAGCCCAGAAAGGATAAAGTAACCACAGGCACTGATCCCTGGGGGAAGAAAGTCTGGGTCACTCCACCAGGAAAATGCCTCAGCCTGTTGAAGGGTGCTGGCTGAAGGTGAGGACAATCTAAAATTAGTAGCTGACTGAACTAATGAACATTATTCCACTAACCCTTCTGTCATAAGTCTAATGTAAAAACTGTGGTCAGCCACCATCTTGAAAGCTTTGTAATAGGTGGAACTAAATTGCAAGCACTTAATGGTGGGTTGTACAGGACACCCTCATGCCCTGCCTCTCCTCTTTACTCCAGCTGAGGCGCCTCCCCTTAGCTGCTTCCTGCACTGGTGGGGCTCACTTCCTGCTCAGAGGCTTTGCAATAAGAGACGCCTACAGGAACTCTTAGGCCATCCTGAGTCATAATGAACCTGGAAGTATGAAGGTGTTAATACCAAGAGCCTGGGCAATCACTGGCCATTGGGGAGATGAAGTCTGGTAGACAAACACCCTCTTCCTCCCACCAATAGGCGTACTCTTCATATCTTCTCAGGGGACTTCAAGATAAAGCCCAAATGCTCATAAAAGTGACCAGGTCAATAATACTCCCTTAGATTGACTTTCCTTTTCTGTTTCACTTGCCCCAGTTCTCAACTTCTGTTTCTTGTTAACACTTCTCCCAAGAAATCACCTGTCTGAAGAGGCCCTGTCTTGGGCTCTGCTTTAGGAGGTGGAAATAGGTCTAGGCACTTGTCCTTCAGGACGCCACACCTCCTTTCCTTTCTGTCCCACCTCACTGGATGCTCCCTTTTCATCTCCTGTGCTGAACTCCTCTGAAATCCCTGAACGCTGACATGTCCCAGGACCCAGATGCAAGTCCTCCGCTCTCCTTGTGACCTCATCCTATCTCATAACTTTCTGAATCTAAATTTAGCAAAATCTAAAACTTGCTCAAATTTATTTATCCAGTCCAGACACTTTTCTCCATCTCTGCACTTTCACAGCATTGCCTACTCAGTATCTCCACTAGGATGTTTTAACAGATAGCTCAAACTTAACATGTTCAAAACGGAGCTCCTCCTCTCACTCCCCGTGCCTGACCTACCCGTAGTCTCCCCCATCATTTGATGACACTTCTATCCTTACAGTTGCTCAGTTAAAAACCTTGGATTTCTCTGCAGTTATTCTTTCTCATATATCCCTTTTCAACTAAAACTCTCACTACCTAAAATCTTCATGCTTTCTCTTCTACCTCCTATTTACTCACTGTTGAAGGCTGAGCTGCATTAACAGTATTAGATCTACTATTACTTCTGTATTCAAGAGCCTCCAGAACAGGTGGTGCAAAGTGAGATGCTCAGATCATGTTGGAAGTGCTAGCTGGGGCTTTGTCTATAGAGTGCCACAGTTACTAACATGTCAGGCTAAAAATGCAAGTGATCCACTACCAGGTACTCATATAAAACCATTTTGAGATGTTATGAAGTAATTGAGTAAGTTTTGGAAACATTCAGTAGGCCCAAATAAAGAGTCTGAGGGCTGTATTTGGTTGATGAACCATCAGTTTGCAACTTCTGCTTCAGAACTTTGTATTGTTTCTAATTGCTGCTATACTACTAATCCTTAATCTGTTGTTATATTTTCCTCGATCAGATAGGAGATGAATGGGAGCTACTTATGTTCAAAGCCTAACCACTCTGGTTTTCCTCACAAGCTCCTTGTGGATCAATGCTACTACAAATGGAATGAATAAACACATTTTTGCTTTTCCTGCCAAAGGAAAACTCCTTCCCTAAGACCCACTGCAGCCACCCAGAAATAAAACAAGCGGCTTGGCTGGCCACGTGCATAAACCACAGAAGAAAAACCAGTGCCACTTACGTAACACCATGGGGGAAAGCTCTATTGATTCTGTTTAATTCTTAATAAATCAAGAATTAATAAAACACCTGTAACTGTTTTCACCCTTTGAAAGCAAACGTCAAGTCATAAGTAGTGAATATTAGATAATATGTAAATTAGACAATCCAGCATCTTATATCTATAAACCTAGAGGTTCTTTAAGTAAGTGTTAAAATTTCTTTGCCTCCAACAAAACATAAAATAGAAGAGTTATGACTTCAGAGCATTGTCAGCCACATTTACAGCTTTGCAGTATTTCAAATGATGGTACATATATCTAACTGCATTAATAAATGGTGTTGAAATAATCCCATGGAAAAGTCCAACCTTTTCCACTTAGGTTGCAGTTCTCCTCCACTTGGGTATATGGTAAAACCTAACTGAATTCAATTTTTTTAAGTTCCCCTTAACATACACAGAGCAATTTAAAAAGCTCTCTTAGAAAAGAGCACTTGAAATAAAGGGCCTACTCATTATACTCACAGATCAGACAATATTACAAAAAAGTGCTGCTGCTGCTGCTGCTAAGTTGCTTCAGTCGTGTCCGACTCTGTGTGACCCCATAGACGGCAGCCCACTAGGCTCCTCTGTCCCTGGGATTCTCCAGGCAAGAATACTGGAGTGGGTTGCCATTTCCTTCTCCAATGCATGAAAGTGAAAAGTGAAAGTGAAGTCGCTCAGTTGGGACTCTTAGCGACCCCATGGACTGGAGCCTACCAGGCTCCTCCGTCCACTGGAATTTCCAGGCAAGAGTACTGGAGTAGGGTGCCATTGCCTTCTCCGACAAAAAAGTGCATTATTACATAATTCCACCAAATATTTGGTAAGTTTTAAATCTGAGAACTGGACAAGGTATTCTGTGTCTATTTGAGAAAAAGGAAACATGCAAGTCTATAAAAATTTTTTGAGAGACAGAAGAACAGATGAGATGGATCCATCCTACTTATCAGAAATCAAAATGTTTTGGCCCTGAGATAGATATGCAGTGAAGAGAAGAGACCAGAAATTAGAGTAGGTCCAACTGTATACACAGGTTGAAAAAAGATAAAACCCAACACCAAACATTTATCACAAAGTCTGTTTATGTATATACCACTAAGAGAGATACCCTAGGAGATACTATGATGAAAAAGACTGTGCACTCTAAAAATGTCTAGTCCTAGCATAGCAATTAAAATATTTAAGGTGAAAACGAGTACCATGAGAAATAGCTGCACAGAGTGGTGCGGCAATCACGGAATTCCAGCTCGGAGTACAGCCTGGAAATCAGGTATTAAGAAAGATTTTATGAAGCTATGGAGCTCTGGTAGCTGAAGCAGATTTTTGGAAAATGAATACAATCTGGACAAGAAGGAAAAGGTAGAAGGTACAAAGGGAACATTCCATGTGAGGAATGTATAATCATCACAGGGCAATGAAGAAAGAAAACTTTAATAAATCGTGATGAAGTAATTCCACACTAAACTAAGATACAACCTTCTCAGCCCACGTAGACTAGACAGAGAAGAGTTTAACCTCTTAAAGGACAAGGCACTGCTGCATACACTAGTGTGGCTGTGGAGCCTGAGCGCTGGCGTCCGACGTGCCACCAGTGCTGCCGTGCGTTCATACACCAGGCTGCCGCTGCTCCTCAGTGTGGCGAGAAGACCCTGATCCCTAAATCCACCCACAATCCAAGAGTGACGTTTCTGTGCTGTGCCTGACATACAGATGTGGCCCCTCTCTGCAGAGGACAATCTGAAGAATTATCCTGGCTATACCCAACACAAATCTTTGTTGATATAAGTTAAAATTTTTTATGATATGTAGAGGTCTTGATACCTAATGCCAAATTGTTTTCCAAAGATAGGTCTCAATCTATAATGCCATCAGAACCATGCATCCTGGACATGAACTTCATTGTTTAAAAAGTAGAAGGTGTGCACTGCGGTGTTTCTGCACATACACATACAACATGGTGCCTTCTTTCACAGTCTTTTTACTGACCCACTAAATCATGTTGACTCTTTTTACTCTGTATTTGTAAAACTAGTCCTTTCTCATTTTTCTATCAAAGTCTTACTTAAGAGGATCACTGTCACTTTTGAACTCCTAGATCAGACACTGTATATAAATGCATATGATAAAGTTAGACACTATCTTCAAAATCGATCTACTAGGCTGCCATTTCATAAGCACTTACTGTGTTTGAGACGTACTGTGCATGATTTATTTCACTGAAGACTAACAATCTAATCAGATTAAAATTATTAGCCTCTTTTCCTTGATGAGGCTTTAAACGGTGAAGTAGCTTGCCCAGAGTCACATGAGAGGGAGAGGGGAAGGGAGGCAGGGAATGAGTGGGAAAATTATTTTTCAGGAAACTGTACAAGTAGTAACAGTTATAATATTCCTCTGTGTAACTGTGCCTTTCTGTAAAGTAAATATTGGGTTGGCCAAAAAGTTCATTCAAGTTTTCCTGTAACATCGTATGGAAAAACCTGAACAAACTTTCTGGGCAACCCAATGTTACTTTCCCATTAACATCCTCTGTAAAATTACAACGATTCCTTAAAGAATAAACCACAGCAGCATAACTGGAAAGCCTGAGGCAGTAGCTTCATAAAGATGATCACTAGGCTTTGGGAATGTTGTCCAGAACCTTCTTACTGATCTCCTGGCTGCTGTCATCACCAAGTCCTGATTACTGGACTTCCTACAATGGGATTTCTCTAAGACCTAAACTCAGGTATGTTTTGGAAAACACAGCAATAAACATACTGTAAAATGCATTTATGGACAACAGGTACTGTGATCATGCCAACCTAAAGATTCTACAGGCTTAAGTACGTTCTGTAAAACAAATACATAACCTATTTTGCAATTGCAAAAACTCAAATTCTTTAAAATAAATGTTTGTTTCAAAGAAAAGATATGAATTTTTAGTGTGGTTCATTTAATCTACTTCATATATCCAAAATCCATTATAAAATTTACACATATGATTAAATTTTAAAGGAATTATAAATAAGAGTGATAATACAGGCAAAATAAAAAATTACAATTCTATATATAAAGAAAATACCATTTTCCCAATGGCCAATTTTGGAAAAGATCAAATAAATATCTACTCATTTAACTACACATCCTCCTAAGACTATACAAGCTCCAAAATAATCAGTCATTGTGTTAGCACTGAAATGACCATCCCTTCCAGCTTCTTCCAGCTCCACCCCTCTCACTACCACCCCTCTTTCCACTCCTAGCCCTACTCTGAACTAAAAAGTTTAAAAAAAAAATTGGCTCATCTCAGAAAAGCAAAGTTGGGTCAGAAAACCTAGAACTGCTTTTCACCACATTAACAGATGTAAGCAAAAAAGACTGACGTATGATCAGGTCAAAGATGCAAAAAGAGCTTTTCATGAAGCAGTATTTGTGATTTAAGGGAAAAAAAAACCTTAGCAAAATAAGAACAGAAAGAATAAAAGATATCTACCCTTACCAAAGCCTATAATAAATAGTCCTTAATGAAGAACTGTTAAAACACTCCTTTTAGAATCAAAATGAGACAAACATGTCCACGATCTACTTCTACTCAACACTGTATGCCAACTTTATAAGTTAAGAGAAAGAGATTAAAGGTTAAAAAAATTTTAAGGAAAAAACAATCCATGAGTTTGGCAAGGTAACAATATTTTTATCAACATGAAAATCTCAACTGCATTTTTATTTTCCAGTAAAAAGAAAAAAAGAGAATTTTCCCCACAGACACAATTCACAATAGCAAAAAGCAATCAGTAACTAGGAATAAACCTAACAAAAGCTTTGTAATTTCTGCATGGAAAATAATCATAAAACTTTAAGAAAGCCATAAATATATGTAAAGATATCACGTTCATAAATAAGACAATACTGTAAGAAATGTCAATTCTCTCTAAAATCCACATTAATATTCAATGCATTTCCAACCCAAATCCCCAAAGTATTCTTTTATAAAACTTAATACGTTCATGCTAAACTTTACATAAAAAAGCAAAAATCAAAAAAAAGTCAAAATGCTCAAGGACTCAAAACAAGACAACCTGCTCAGACATCAAGATATAAAGTGAAACAACAGTAATTAAGACAGAATGAAATTAAACAAAGACAAACTGGCAAATGAAAGTACAGTCAAAAAGCAGAATGCACAGTCCAGGAATACATACAGACCTTTATGAAGAGGAAGCAATCCTGAGGGACTGTACTGCAGATCACTGGGGAGAGACTGCTGCATAAACGGAGCTAGGGTAATTGATTGTTCATGAAGAAAGTAAAATCCCTATCCTATACCACACATAAATCAATTCTCATGGGATTAAAGACTTTAATTTGAAAGGCAAAAACTCAAACTTCAGAAGAAAACACAAAAGTGGTTCTTTATAATCCCAAGGTAGGGAAGGAGAGCTCAATTTAGATAAAATATTAAAAGTATTAACCACAAATGAAAAGAGTGATAAATTTTATTATATTAGCATCAAAAATTTCTGCTTATTGACACTTTAAAAGAAATTGAATATACAAACCACTAAGCTACAGAAAGCTATTGATGACATATATAACAGAGAAAGGATCAGTATCTAACATGTAAAGAACTGCTAAACTCGTAAGAGCAAGACAAAGAAATCAATGAAACAACGGACCACAGTCATAAAGAGGCGTTTCAATAAAAAGAAATACAAAAGTTGAATCCTCAGTCTTGACATTTATAAGCTAAAACCACATAAAATACCATTTTACACCCATTTGATTAGTAAAAAGAGCTTTAACAAGTGTTGACAATAACAAGTGTTAACAAAAATGTTTATCAACAGGTACTCTCAGATACCCAGAATGTGGGATTCTCAATTGATAATTACTTTAGGTGATAATTAAGTGACTGTCAATTACTTTAAGAAACATTTGGCATTATCTTGTTAAAGTGAACAATTCTACTCTCAGGTATATACCTAAAGAAACTCTTGTATACCGATGCCAGGAGAAATGTACAAGCATGCTCAGAGAAGCACTATTTGTTTCAAAGGAAAAAAAATAACAAAACATTGGAAACAACCTACATGTTCAATGATAGGAAAATGAATATACTGTGGCTTTTTCACACAATGAAAATTTACAGAGCAGTACAAAAGAGCTACAGTTATCCAGAAGGACATGGATGAATTTCAGGAACGATGAACTCAACATAAGTCTTATAATGATTTTTACACAGCTCAAAAACGGCACAATTAAAATACATATTATTTAGAGATACCGACAATTGTGATTTTTTTTTAAGCTATAAAAGTGATAAACACATAATTCAGGAAAAGTATTTTCCTTTAGGGGGCAGCAGGGAGACTGTACAGGGAAGGAACAAAGCTGCTTCCTCTATCTTAATCAGTGGTGACTTCATGAACTTTCACTTTATATATTAACAATTTATAACTTTCTTTCACATATGAAGTGTTGAAGCACAACGTAAGATGGTTCAGGTAAAATGATGAATTCTTAATCTGCATGTCACGCTTACAGTGACAGGAAACAAGCATGTTTTCTCCTATCAGTGTTAAAACAACAAATCTACACGCAAAGCGCAAAGGTGAATGGTACAATTTACTACTCTTTCAGGAACCTGTTCCACTTTCAAAATAACAGAAGTTTTTGAGATAAGTCTTGCCTCCTTCTAAGGTGTTTACAGTAAAAATCCCTCTTTTCTCCATCAAGAATAATCAGAATCAGAAGTTGTTAAATTCAGAAAAATTCTTCAGATAGATATAATATATATGCACATTCATCAGCTAATCCTGTTATGAAGACCAAGACACGTTCTTTGAATACAGGTAATTTCTAGAGTACTGAACAAGATTTCCAGCATAGCCTACTGAGATTTTTCAAGCTCTCTGTGGTGAAGGACAGCTGTTTCATTTTTAAATTTTCCACCCATCATGGTTGAAAGGGAAAAAACCCAGAACACTAACATGCTAGAGTAAAAAAAAGAATACTAAAAAAAAGAAAAAATAATAAAGTTTTTAAAAGATTTACAAAATACAAATCCCAATTTTCTGCAGATTGATAACAGTTTATGAACTAGTGTTGGTTTACAAAGTATAACATATAAAGCATGAACTTTGTAGCCAGACTGTCAGCCTTAGGTCCAGACAAGTTACCTCTCTCTGACTTTTGTTCATCTGTAGAGGGGATAACAAACAGTAATACCTACTTCAATGGGTTATTGTGAGGAGTAAATGAATATATGCTTAGCACTTAAAACAGTCCCTGACATACAAGTAACCTATAAGTAAGTGTAAGCTGATGCTGTTGCTGTTATTGTATAAACCATACCCACAAATACATGTTTTCTAAAACATCTGGTTCAAAATGTAATGAGAAATGAAGACAATGAAAACAGAACATTTTATACTTTTAGTTTCATAATTCTGTATCCATCTTTTACATCATTATTAGTGCCCGATCACAACACTTCTCTCACAGCCGATCAGTGGTTGGTCACTGTGAAGGTCTGCTATCCAGGTCACACATAGACTGCAAAGCAGAGCTGTGTTTCCTCCTTGTCTCCCAGGGACAAACCCATGTGACACTTTACAAACATGGACAGCCAAACAAGAGAACTTGCCAACAAAGATAAAATTACAGTAAAGTAACAGAAGTGATAATGTCGGAAGTCAAATTCTAATAGAACATAAGTGGGGTTATAGAAAAAAATGGCTGACTGCAAGAATGCTGACACTTGTCGCCATTAAGGAGACTAAATATGTAGTCAGAGGAACTCTGTGGAGACAAACTTATCAACGAGAGAGTGAGGAAAGTGGTCATGAAGAAAAGGACGAAGATGTCCCACAGGAAGTGATGCCAGCAAAAAAACTCTCATTGAAAGAACTCACGGGTGTGGAAGCTGACCCAGACCTACAAGTATGACAATTTGGCCAAGGCATAAAAACAATACTCCATATTGTAAGCTATACCACAAGGGGGAGGGAAGGCATGTGATTTCACACTTTCAGTTACAGCAAATATTATAGATCTAACCCATGTAAAAACACATAAATATCAAAAGGGCTAACCTACATTAGCAAAAGAAAATGGTCTTTTGGAAGCAAAGAACACAACGTCCATCCACTCATGTCCCTTTCTACAACTGGCTGTTCACCGAGTACCTCTGAAAACCACACTTCACACTAACAGAATCAGAGACAAGTCCACCACTGGAAAATCCAAAGTCCCAAGGCTATGTCCACTTCTTAATTTTCTCTAGCCATTTTTCCTACTGCTGGAAATATACAACATAAGCAATGTTTAGAAGCAATATCCCCAAAGTGCCAAATACTGAGATAATGCTCTACAAACTTATGTACTTAGGTGCAGTGTGTTCTCAAACTTCTGGGTCTGAACTGCAATACCACAAATTTCAAAATACACTGAGTTATACTGAGTCATCTATGCAATTTTTTAAAAAAAAAGCTTTATTCCATACACTGCTGCTGCTGCTAAGTCGCTTCAGTTGTGTCCGACTCTGTGCGATCCCAGAGACAGCAGCCCACCAGGCTCCCCTGTCCCTGGGATTCTCCAGGCAAGAACACTGGAGTGGGTTGCCATTTCCTTCTCCATACACTAGAATGAAAGGAAGAAAAAAAAAAAAATCTATGTAAAATAAAACTAGGAACCACTAATAAAATCAAATGTACACAACTCACTCTTAAAATTGCTTAATCCTTATGTAACATTAAAAATTAAGTGAAGTAACTGGCAAATTCTGGCTGTTGTAAAAGGCAATTTGTGTTGCTTACAAACATAAGCCAGTGCGCTGCAGTGCCATTCAGTGTGGGCTGCCGCAGCACGCTGTGAACCAAGCCAGCACTAAAGACCTGATCACGCTAGGCCTGTGAGCTCCAGAGAGGTCTGTGCCTGAGATGTCACACCGTGCTCTCCTAATTCCAGAGAGTTCTATGACCAAAACAAACATTTAATCATCTTCCTGACAAAAATACAGATCCACATGTAAGGTAATTTGACAGAAAGAAAACCTCAGCTTTTAAACTTGATGCAAGAATCTTAAATCTCCGAAAGTTTCAATTTCTTCATCTATAGAAAGGACTATAATATGTATTCATAAAATTGAGCAACCCAGAAATAAAGTTCGAGGGGCAACTTATTCCACCGTCTGGCTCTTTTCCCAGTGCTTAACCTGTCACGTTAGGCCAAGAGCACTCCCTCCGCAGAGATGCTGTCACTGCCGTTCTTGTAGTTTTCAAGGCCCAAAGAGTTTAAGCAGCACCAGAGGTTAGAGAGTTTCTGTTTGTCAGTTCAACAGGTGTCCCCAGCCAGGCTTGAGATACAAAGAAATAAACCAATCTTTATCCCCAAAGAGGCTAATAACTTCCTGTGGAAATGATACTTGCATATGTAAAAAGTAACAAGTCCTAAACAATTCTGTCCATACTAGATCACTGTTACAGGTCACAATTATAATAGAAATTTAAGAGAAAATTCCACAATACTCGTTTTTCATGGGCCCCATAACACATCATATCACTAGTCATAATGTCTGGCTCTTTTCCAGGACTGCAAGCCTGTTCACTGTTATTGCATCTCCTGCACTAAGTGTAATGCCTGACACTCTGTAGTCTCCAATGTGTATATGCTGGTTGAGTGAGTGAGTGAATTAAGCAAACAACATGATAAATGATTTAAGGGTACCAGAGTAAATGTGGCTTATTTAGAGTTATGGCCTCATAAGATTGGCAGTTCTGCCAAAAAGATTTCTTTAGAAAAATGAGAGATAAGGAGAGGTCATTTAAAAAAAAAAAAAAAAAAGGAATGGGCTAACCAGTAAAATTTAGAAAAATGTGTTATTTCCTCTATTTAAATTAATAAAGAAGACTTTAAATAAAATACTCTCAAGTGGGCACCATGGTTTTATAGATAATGGTTCTTCCAAGCTACCAAAATAATTCAATTGCAGCAAGCAAATAACCACTGAGAAGATATACTGTATACCTGATACGTAATATCACTTCACAACTAACTGTTTAAGCAATCATCAAACAGTAGATTTTTTCAAAATCATTTAAAAATGCTTTGTCACACAATCTTCTTTAAAAAATAATGCTAACCTGTTTAGTAACGGCAATTTGACAAAGACTAGAAAAGGACTTCCAACACCAGATGTCACCTGCAAGGCAGAGTATAAAATACTGAGTAATGTAAGACCTGTCCTCAAGAAGCTCAGTCTGAGAAGACAGGTAAATAAATTACGACCATACAGTGCAGTCAAGCACAATGCTAGAGTTCTGTGGATAAAATACTGTAGGAAAACACATGAAGAAGTAATTGAATTATGCCTAGAGGACAGTGTTAGAGAAAGCTAGAAAAGTGATGACCTCTGATTTTGCCTTTTATGTTTAAAAACACCACCACCACTAACAACCTCCAAAGATATTTTTTAGATAGTTTAAATTAAGTAAAACATTTTTACAGCATTTCTTTGAGCATACCCATTAACCTAGAAAAGGAGAATATTCTTTCCTCCTAAAAGAGTCATTTTTTAAAAATTTATTTAATTGGAGACTAATTACTTTACAATATTGTAGTGGTTTTTGCCATACATCAGCATGAATCCACCATGGGTGTACATGTGTCCCCCATCCTGAACGCCCCCCTCCCACCTCCCTCCCCATCCAATCCCTCAGGGTCATCCCAGTACACCAGCCCTGAGCACCCTGTCTCATGCATCGAACCTGGACTGGCGATCTATTTCACATATGATAATATACATGTTTCAATGCTATTCTCTCAAATCATCCCACCCTCGCCTTCTCCCACAGAGTCCAAAAGACTGTTCTATACATCTGTGTCTAAAAGAGGCATTTTAACTGCTATCCACCTGATTCCTAACAAGGGACAGAGAAAAGATTAATGCAAAAGTCCTTAAGAAAAACCTTTGTTAAACTGAGACTGAGGCAACATCAAGAATCCCACAGAACAACAGATAAGATTTTTCAGTCACACTAAATAACAAAAACTACGCCAATTTTTTTCAACAATTATTATCCCATTTGCTATGCATGTTTAAACTTTGTCTTTTATTTCCACTTATTGGAGAGTTCAGTTAATTTCAGATATTGACTATTCAAGTCTGAACTTACAACCAGGGGGAAACATATCAAAAAAGGACACATACCTTTTATTGTAATTATTTCACAATATATGGAAATCAAATCATTGTGGCATATGCTTTAAACTTACACAGTGATATATGATAATTATTCCTCAATAAAACTGGAATAAACAAAGAATAAGGGGAAAAAAATGTACTATTCTAAAAATTAGTCTTTAATGACCAAAGTGTGTGTGTTAAAGCTTTACGTTTAAAACACTGTCCAAACATGCTACACATCCTAAGATAAAATTGATTTTTTTCTGTGTCTATCGTCTCTCTAAAAAAAAACAAAAAACCTTACATATCTTAACAGCTTTTCTCTTAGGAATGAAAGTAGCCATATGTTATCTAATGGATGTAACAGATACAAAACATCAATACACACAAATACAAAAGCATCACATCATGCAGTTTAATTTCTCAAAACAGCTGGTAATTCCTTAATGGAATTTTGTTTTTCCTAACTTCAAGAGGCTTTGCAGAGATATATAAGTGGAAAATAATCAATATTTCCACATTTTGGCATACACAGTATATTACCTCGTGTTGCCTATTATGCAGTAAAGAGGAATTGTCATAGCCTGAAATTACTGTCAACATATACACATACCATTTTGTGGTACATGCTCACAGCAGTGTATCTGAGTGTTGTTCTCAACCATTAGTATAAACACAAGGAGACAAATCAATAAAATAAATCTTCTCCAACCTATGCAGAGAAATAAAAAGCTAGTACTGTGTTATCTATTTTCTAGACTTAAACCACTTAGTTTAAATGATTTAACAGGTTAATATCCACAAACCAAGTGAATGTATCATTGCAACACAATAATTAATTGCCATAATTAATACTTTCATATCATCAGTAATTTTTACGTACGTATTTTAGACTGAAAAAACAAACAGAAAAAGCTGGTAGGCACCACTTCAAATGAGGGATCAAACTCAGTTATCATCAAGAAATGTGACAATCATTGTATACCTTCTGATGTGATACATGGGGACATCCTCAATACTACCCTCTGTAAAATACTTGTCAAATATGGCTGAACCTCAATCTATCTATAAGGAGACATAAAACAGAAAAATCCAAATTACAGAACAACTTCTAAGACCACCTGCCTGGGTGGGAAGGAGCAGGTGCGTGCGTGCCCAGCTACCCAGTCATGTCCGACTCTTTGGGACCCCACGGACTGTAGCCCACCAGGCTCCTCTATCCATGGGATTTCCTAGGCAAGAATACTGGAGTGGGTTGCCATTTCCTCCTCCAGGGGATCTTCCCAAATCAGGGATCAAACCTGTGTCTCCTGCATTGGCAGGTGGATTCGTTACCACGGAAGTCACCAAAAAAAGCAAGAGTTCCATTCATGTTAAATGTGCCAGGTCAAGGGTCTCCGAATGAAAACTCAGAAGTCATGCGAGCACAAATGTGTAGGTCATGTAAGGCCAGCCCACAAACACTGCACCTCCACCCCCATGGCTTCCGACTGATCCAGAGAGGGACACTTGAGGAATCACTCGTACTGGCGGCAGCAAGAGCCCAGTGCCAGTGTCCCAACCAGACGATCACCTGGGCCGGTCTTTCCTGGGGCTCGCCCTCCTTGCACTGCTGCTCAGTTTTTTGAGGCTGCATTCCTAGTCTCTCTGCCAGTTTTGTGAGTTACTTGCCAGCCTCCCAATAAATTCCTTTTCCATCCAAATTACCCTGTCAATTTCTGCAAGCTGCAACCAAAGATGCTTGAATGAATTATGAAGAATATTCTGGACTCAAATACAAAGCTAACTATAACTTCCTTCCTAATTTAAAGCCATTCCTATAAATAAACAAATCTTAACTATGTTACAAATGGAACTCTGAGATGCAGACTATAAAGATATTATGAAATTAAAAGTGACATAAATCAGCTTTTTGAGACATTTAAGAGGTGCCTGTATTACTAAAAATAACCCTTTAAGTTTCAAAGTACAAAATTTGAACACTAAAGTATACCATCATCCAGAAAGAAGAGATGACAAAACGCCAAGAACATTTTAAACTGTATCAATCAAATAAAAAACTAAAATAGCTTTCCAGAAAAAGAAAACACTGATGCATGTTTTGAGAAAATAGGAACACTAGAATGATACTGGTTTTTACAAAGTGTTTTCGCTGGGGTGAGAAGCCTTCTCTTTGCTTTACGAAATCCAAACCGTGGGCTTCCCTGGTGGTTCAGTAGTAAAGAATCTGCCTGCCAATACAGGAGACATGGGTTCAACACTTGACCTGGGAAGACCCCACATGCCGAGGAGCAACCAAGTCGTTGCACCCCCCCAAAAAAAGCCCCAAGAACAGTAATGAAAACAATTCTCCAGCTGGGTCTACCTTTTCTCTAGATCCCTACTTCATACGTTTCCTCACTAAAAACTAACACACAAGTAAAACTACTTTTCACTGTTTCTGAAAACCTTTCACAATTCAACTCAAAATTGAATTTTTAGCTATATTAAAAGCTCACACTTCTTACATCCTTGATAGTAGTATCCAGTAGTCATTTAAATCCTCTAATCCATTTGGTATGCTAAAGAAGTACATTTAGAGGAAGTAAAACATATGTGAAGGGGAGTAAGAACATTTAAAGCTATAGGAAACATCTGCTTCAGAGAGGAAAGAGCGCTAGTAATATCTGTGAGTACCTATGTGTACCATGAATTTTGCTATAGACCATAATCTCTTTGGAAAACACTAGAAAACAGATGATGTCACCTCTTTTATGAAAAGTAAATGATGAAAATTAACCTCAAAAACTGGTTTACTTCCCCCATGTCAGTGCTAACAAGGCACTGGTTTGACTCAAGCAGAGATATCCCTGGCCGTAAAGGCAGTGTTTTACCCACAACAAATGTCTCAATGGGCACCTTCTTCTTATAAAAGTTTGTTTTCACTGATATTTTTCTTATTAGAAAAACAACAGTAACCATTACCCCGAATAAGTAGAACCTCTGGGATATAACCATAAAGCAACTTTCTGTTCACTATCTTTGGTGATAGTGCCCCTGAACTTTTATTATGATTTTGGTCATTTTCAAGTTACAAAAACTGAGCTTAGAAACTAACAGACCCTCTTCAGCACTGTGTAATTGTCAAAATTTTCATTCACGGGTACAGTTTCTCCCCTATGCCCAGCTCTGCCTAAGGCAGGCTGCTGTTTAGTCGCTAAGTCGTTTCTGACTCTTTGAGACCCCATGGATTATATAGCCCGCCAGGCTCCTCTGTCCATGGATTTCCCAGGCAAGAATACTGGAGTGGGCTGCCATTTCCTTCTCCAAAAGCAGGCTAGCAGGCATTATTAGAGGACCCCACTTTACCCCTCTTCCTTCCACCTTAGTAACCCTGGGTGAGGCAATTAAGGGTCCCTCTAGGACACAGGCACTCTCTTAGCTCACAAGTGCATAGAGCCAACCTGTGAGGAACTGCTTCCAGGGTCCCGGCACGCTCTCAGCCACTCCAGCCCTTTGAGATCTCTCACTGCATTCCCTTGATGAAGAACATGCATCTGCTCTGGGCATCCAGTCGTCTACTCCCTGCTCCATTCCACACCACTTTGCTCCAATGGGCTTTCTCTCACTAGTGGCCCTCATAGGATCCACAGGAATCACGTAACCCTTGCCCCAAAGAACAAGAACCCACACAGGTCCTTTTCATGTGCTGCCAGAGCAAACAGCCTCTCCTTCACCCAGGCATGAGAGAGACAGACATCAACCCACTGTGTCCCCTGAACCGAATCAATCGCTGAGTAAGCTCTCCAAGTCACTACCCGTACTTGGGGTGGGGGGAACACAGAGATGGGACGGGGAGTCAGAAGAAACTCGTTAACTTCTCGGTTCAAAAAGTCTTCCAATTTCTAACTTCCTGAATCTTTATATACCAACAGATGGGATAGGTGTTAAAAGTCACAAGATCCATTTTCTGGCTCTTTGCCCTGCAGGACCTGCACTGTGTTCTTACAACTCATTTCAGAAATGTGCATCTACTGACTTAGAGATAAACTCAGAACAAAACAGCTTCATTTTAACATCTTATTACATAATATATTTAATATTTTTTTCTAAAATTTCCACCAAAAGCAGGAAGAAAAATCTATAATCCCACCAGTTAGTCACTGCTAACTGGTTTTCATTCTGTAGAGTCTATTTTTCATCTGAAAATTTCTTATTTCAACTTCTAACTTTTAAAAATCATGGAAAAAAAAGCACTCATTTTTATAATTTCATTGAGCGATCCAGTTTCCCACATAACCTAAGCATGACATTCTCAGATGAGATTGGGCACATTCAGGGTGATATGGCCATAGACTAAGCATGACATTTTCAAACACCAAATTTCCATTGAACCAACCAATGTGCGGGGTGGTTTTTTGAAACTTGTCTGTCTATGTCACGCTCCAAAGTCAAAACCTCTTTAATGGTTCCCTATTGCCAAAATTAAATTTCAATCTTTTTAAATGAAGCATAATCTGTATGGTCTCCTACATCTGTAACACCTCTAAATGTGACTTTAAACCATGTATTCATCATAGAAAAATCATACTGCAAGAAAAGCGTGAATGTCAGAGGAGTTTCTGATCATGGAAGTGGATCTACACTCAGATGAATTTGGTCAGCTCCACGATGGCTACTGAAAGTAGCGAAGGACCCAGTTTCATCAAGTCTACGAGGCTGAAATCACCAAGGACAAAAGCGCAAACACGCTACTCCTTTATAACTCAGTAAAAACCAAGCCTGCAGCAGGGATCAGCCCCCACGTGACTGTAAATACAACCATCACTGCACATACATATGTAATTTATTGGCTCCACACTCACTGTTACAACTGCCAAAAAGTTTACCTAATACTTAACAGAAGATTTCTGCAAACTAAATTCATTTAAAACTGGATCTGGGGATTAATTTTTCAAAGTTTCACACATAATTTGCCATCCATTCACAGAGCACACATGTAAAATTTTGTTTGAAGGCCATCTTTCAGCAGATGAGTGAGAAATACATTCCATTTAACATGAGACCAAGAAAACAACATTCACAGTTCTCATCCCAAAGCATCTTCACTCTTCTCAGACGTTTATGTCAGTAAAAACTCACAGAATTTAAAAAGTGCCTGAAGAAAGAAAAACAGTCATTTCTCTCCTGAAGTTGACAATAGAGGCATTCACTCAAAAAGTGCACCAGAACAAGGAGTGTGGGCAAATGCTGACACGCCTCTGTGTGTGACTGCAGAGGTGCCTGTGTGCTCAGGCAACATGCATATATGCGCAGAGGTGTCTGCAAACACGTTCACCAAAACAGTGACCATTTAGATGGTGATTTCTACTGTCTTCTTTTACTTTTCTATATAGTTTCAATATTTAAAAGTGTATTTTTTTTTTAACAAGAAAAGAAGAATGCTATATTATTATGGTATGAAAAGCTATAGTAATCAAAATATGTGGTACTAGCAGAAGAGGAAACATGCAGACCAATGAAACAGAAATGAGAGTCCAGAAATAAAGCCATATATCTATGGTCAATTAATTACCCAACAAAAACGCCAAGGCAATTCAACAGGGAGAAAGGACAGTCTCATCAACAACTAGTACTGAGACAACTGGATAATGACATACAAAAAGATGAATTTAGACATCTTCCTCACACTATACACAAAAGTTAATTTAAAATGGATCAAAGACCTAAATGTAAGAGCTGAAACTATAAAAAAACTTTAGAAGAAAACAGAGGAGTACATCTCATGACCCTGGATTGGGCAAAGATTTCTTGGGCGCAGCACCAAAATCACAAATCTAAAAAGAAAAGAAAAACTGACTCTGTTAAAACTCATAAGCCTTGCAACTCAAAAGAGACAATGAAAAAAGTATAAAGACAATTTTTCTTTGTCTTTTTGTCCCATTGACTGGGAGAAAATACTTACAAATCATGTATCCAATAAAGAACTTGGATCCAGACTATGTAAAGAACTCTCCCAATTCAGACAACCCAATTAAAAAATGGGCAAAAGATTTGATAAACATCTCACATAAAAGATACAAAAATGGCTTTAAAAGATGTTCAACGTTAGTCATTAAGGAAATGGAAATCCAAACCACTGTAAAGTATCACTTCACAGCAACTAATAAAATTGTTATAATCCAAAAAGACAATGAAAAGTGCTGGGAGGATTTGGAGAAACTGAAACTCTCATATGGTAGTCTAGTTAGGAGTTTCAAAAAAAAAAAAAAAAACCACACAAATTTATCATGACTCAGCAATTCCATTCCTAGGCATCTACCCAAAAGACATGAAAACATACAGTCACACAGATGTTCACAGCAGCATTACTCACAGTGACCAAAAAGCAGAAACAATCCAAATGTCCATCAACTTGTAAATGGATTAAAAAAAAAAAAATGTAATGTATCCAATAATGGAATAATACACAGCAACAAAAAGGAACAAATTATTGGTGTATACAGCTGACACTTGAATAACATGAGTTTGAACTGCACAGATCCACTTATATGTGGATTTTTTTCTAATAAATATGCAATGCAGTAAGTACTACACAATGAGGTTGGCTGAACCTAAGAATGCAGAACTGAAGATACAGAGGCCAGACTGTAAAGTTACAGATTCTCAATTGCGCAGACGGTCAGCTACATAGTTCAAAAGTTAGCTGTACTCAAAAACACAAACGATCTTCAAAAGCATTATGTTAAGTGAATAAAGTCAGACACACACAAAAGCATGTATTATATGGTTTCACTTATAAGAAATGTCCAGAAGAGGAAAATCTATAGAGATAAAAAAGTAGGTACAGCAGTCCCCCTTATCCAAGGGGGAGATGCTCCAAGGCTCCCAAGAGAGGCCTGGAACCTCAGATAGTACTAAAACCTACACAAGGCCTGGAACCTCAGATAGTACTAAAACCTACACACACCCGTGGCTTTTCCTATATACACATACTGATGATAAAGTTTAATTTATAAATTAGGCACAGTAAGAGATTAACAATAACAATGAATAATAATACAATCATAAAGACAAGGAAAGTTATGACCAACCTAGATAGCATACTGAAAAGCAGAGATACTACCTTGCCAACAAAGATCTATCTAGTCAAGGCTATGGTTTTTCCAGCGGTCATGTATGGATGTGAGAGTTGGACTGTGAAGAAAGCTGAGTGCCAAAGAATTGATGCTTTTGAACTGTGGTGTTGGAGAAGACTCTTGAGAGTCCCCTGGACTGCCAGAAGATCCAACCAGTCCATTCTAAAGGAGATCAGTCCTGGGTGTTCATTGAAGGGACTGATGCTAAAGCTGAAACTCCAGTACTTTGGCCACCTCATGCGAAGAGTTGACTCATTGGAAAAGACCCTGATGCTGGGAGGGACTGGGGACAGGAGGAGAAGGGGACGACAGAGGATGAGATGGCTGGATGGCATCACTGACTCGATGGACGTGAGTCTGGGTGAACTCCGGGAGTTGGTGAGGGACAGGGAGGCCTGGCGTGCTGCGATTCATGGGGTCGCAAAGAGTCGGCCACGACTGAGCGACTGAACTGAATGATATACTGTAATAAAAGTTATGTGAATGTTGTCTCTCTCACAGTATCTTATTGTATAAATTTAACCCTTTTCCCATCTTCCCTAAGAACTTATACACCATGGCCATAACTTTTGCAGTTTGAGGTATGACAGCAAAGCAGCATAAACTTCTTTTTCCTTCTTCACAATTTCACAGACAGATTTGCTCTTACCTTAGATCTTAGCAACCTCAGAAGACAAGTTTTTTCTCTTTCCTTATTAAGTCAAGAACTTTCACCAAATAGTTCCAAGCAGTCTTTTCCAGCGGAGAAGGCAATGGCACCCCACTCCAGTACTCCTGCCTGGAAAATTCCATGGACAGAGGAGCCTGGTAGGCTGCAGTCCATGGGGTTGCTAAGAGTCGGACAGGACTGAGCAACTTCACTTTCACTTTTCACTTTCATGCATTGGAGAAAGAAATGGCAACCCACTCCAGTGTTCTTGCCTGGAGAATCCCAGGGACGGCGGGGCCTAGTGGGCTGCCATCTATGGGGTCGCACAGAGTCGGACACGACTGAAGCGACTTAGCAGTAGCAGTCTTTTTCAGTATCTTCAACTAACTCATGACGAGGTTACTTAAGAGTTCCCATTTTACAGAAGATGAGGGAAAAGAGTGTATATAAAGATTAGGCACAGCAAATTAGTTAAGAAGCCCTGATGTACAAAAAATGTGACCTTGCTACAAGCGGGGAACAAGTGCCTGGGACAGACTGTCTTAGGACACCTGTTTTACCCGTATTTTATAACTTGAGGACAGTTTGCTGTACTACCATAAACCAGTCACACTTTTTGGAAAACTGTTTTTCCATCTTTCACTTGTGAGGCCCAAATAAGACCTTAGAAGGGGTCTGAGAGACCAGACGCCGTAAAAGGACTTCACAAAAAGCTTTGCCTGTATACCTAAACTAGGAAGAAATTTTGAGGTGCTTAAATATTTTTAAAAATTATTTAAATGCATAAGCTGTCTACCTACCGAAGCTAGGCAAATTGAGAATGGTTTAAAAAGTTAAATTTGATTTTAATAAAACTAGGATACACTATCGTTTTTTAAAAGTTGCTTGTAAAGAAAGAACACTGAAAATCAGCTAAAACGAAGTTCTTAAAAAACCCACATTAAATATGCTAACAGACTACTAAGAAGGGTCAGGGACACATACCAAAGCCAGAGCACGGCCAGTTGTCACCATGACACACACTGCACTGGAACTTAGGCACACCCACTGCAGAGGGCTGCCCACCCCAGGCTACATATTTTGACTATTGCTTCAACATACTGTTCTATAAATAAAAAGAAGAAGCTCTAGTTTAACTATATTCACATTTTAATATAGGAAGTCCCACTTACCAAAGACTATTTCCAAAACGCTTCAGCCTCTCAGTTGTAGGCATCAACCTACTTTTACCCAGTACCAACTCAGAACTAATGCCAACATACCGAGCAGATCATTTTACATATCCCAGTCTAAATTCATGTACACGTTCAGGCAAACGAATGGAATACATGAAGCTGATTTCTCTGTACTTTCAAAAACAACTTGGTAAATATACTTACTTAACACCAGAACACATTAAATATTTAAGTCAAAATAAGTTCAAATGTAACAATTTTCAGCAAAGAAAGTCAGCTTTCAATACTCCACAAGAATGCTTGCTTACAGAAAATAACTGAAAAGGACGATTTAGAAATTGCAAGTCGATAAAATGGAGCCCTACTACTTAACAACAAAACAAATATGAAAACTGCAAGTTTAAGCCTCTCTCCAACTAACTACACTGGCCTCTCACCCTCCTATAACTACATGATCTCAAAATCTAAGAAAAAGAAGCCTCACTTACACTGTGTTTGCAACCCAAGCTGGCAGGGAGTAAGAACATAATTACAGGGCTGCGCTTCAAGCCAAACTTCAACTTTTTCTAGCTGTGTGTTCTTAAGCAATCATATCTACCTCTCAGTCCTCAGTTTCTTCATCCGTGATAGTGAAGATCACCTACGACTCATGGTTTCAGGGCAAGTTTTTAAAATTAAATTTAGTAATATTTGGGATTCCCTTGTGGCTCACCTGGTAAAGAATCCACCTGTAATGAGAGAGACCTGGGTTGGATCCCTGGGTTGGGAAGATCCCCTGGAGAAGGGAAAGGCTACGCACTCCAGTATTCTGGCCTACAGAATTCCATGGACTACACAGTCCTTGGGGTTGCAAAGAGTTGGACACGATTGAGCAACTTTCACTTTCACTTAATAATATTTGTGACTGTGTGTGCAAGTTGCTCAGTCATGTCCGACTCTTTGTGACCCCATGGACTATAGAGTCCATGGAATTCTCCAGGCCAGGATACTGGAGTGGGTAACATTTCCCTTCTCCAGGGGATCTTCCCAACCCAGGGATCAAACCCAGGTCTCCCCCATTACAGACAGATTCTTTGGGCTCCAAGTATTTTGTGAAGCTCTTAGCAAACATTGTGTCACACTAGAAGCACAAAACAAGTGCAAAAAATAACATCAGTGCTAGTGATAGCACTTTGTCTAACCCTATCAGTGATGGAAATGTCATCAGAATTTGTCACACATAGGATATTCAGGGCGTGGAAGTAGCATATACAGTTAAGGGTGTAGGGAAGGTTTCACCTTTCAAAAATCAAACATATTAACAAAAACAAACAAAAAATAAATATACCACCTTTACGACAGAAAGCGAAGAAAAACTAAAGCACCTCTTGATGAAAGTGAAAGAGGAGAGTGAAAAAGTTGGCTCAGAACTCAACATTCAAAAAACTAAGACCATGGCATCCCACCACTTCATGACAAATACATGGGGAAACAATGGAAACAGTGACAGACTTTATTTTCTCGGGCTCCAAAATCACTGCAGATGGTGACTGCAGACATGAAATTAAAAGACCTTACTCCTTGAAAGAAAAGCTATGACAAACCTAGATAGCGTATTACAAAGCAGAGATGTTACTTTGGCGACAAAGGCCTATCTAGTCACAGCTATGGTTTTTCCAGTAGTCATGTATGGATGTGAGAGTTGGGCCATAAAGAAAGCTGAGCCCTGAAGAATTGATGCTTTTGAACTGTGGAGTTGGCGAAGACTCTTGAGAGTCCCTTGGACTGCAAGAAGATCCACCCAGTCAATCCTAAAGGAAATCAGTCCTGAATATTCACTGGAATGACTGATGCTGAAGCTGAAACTCCAATACTTTGGCCACCTGATGCAAAGAACTGGCTCATTGGAAAAGATCCTGATGCTGGGAAAGATTGAAGGCAGGAGAAGGGGACAACAGAGGATGAGATGGTTGGATGGCATCACCAACTCTATGGACATGAGTTTGAGCAAGCTCTGGGAGTTGGTGATGGACAGGGAGGCCTGGCGTGCTGCAGTCCATGAGGTCACAAAGAGTCGGACACAAGTGAGTGACTGAACTGAACTGTAATACAATTTGATATAAACAAAAGCAAAATAACCCCACTCCTTGCATCAATCTACAAGTTTTCTCACATTTCACTTTAACGTTCCTGAAATCCTTAAAGATCACAAGTAATTTTTTTCCCCAAATCAAAAGGTATCTGAACATGTTACACATTAATTTTTAAGTACATGTTATTAGTTGGCAACTTACCTTGGGGAAAATTAATCCTAAAATTCACAGAAGTCATTGCATAGAGGTTTGCCCTCAAAAACAGGTCAACCAAATGAACACCAACAAATATACATATTGTGTTCTTACTAAACGTCAGCTACCTCTCTAAAGTCAGATTTACTGAAATACAATTTACGTATGTTGGGAAACAACTTTCTATAGGTCTGTGTTTTTAACATGCTGCAAGCAGAGGTACTGACTGTCTTTTTGCTCTGGACTATATTTTCAAGGTCATCTGTGGAGCAAACAGCCTTGAGAGATAAAAACAATGACTCCCTCTAGAGCAAAGGACAGGCATGCTTACTGCTCATTACAAAAGATTTGGGTTCCCTCAATGAAGGGCTTCTCTCCAATAACATGGGCCACTATGGGTACCCGAGGATCAGGAAATTACACTATTACAAATGCTGATGCTCTGGCTATTGCTATTAATATTACTGAGAGGAATCAACTATCCTTCAGCTCTTACACAGGGGACTCATGTCTTCTACCAGCATCCATGAAACTGTAGCAGGGAAACTTACTAGCTTGCAAGCAGGATAGGATCTCAGGTCATCATGGTTCTGGACAGTTTTGGCAACATGAATGGGATACTGACAGAGCCAGGACTCAAAGAGAGAGGATAAAGGTCCCTGAGGGCAGAGTTCTGGGAAATGAGAAGACACACTGGAATCTCAGAGTTATTCTAGTGGTGGGTGGCGAGAAGGCAGGAATAAGAATCCACTGCCCTGTTAATGAAAGGAGTTGAATTCATGTTTAGAAGCTGAGCACTGAGAAGTCAGATTGAAATTGGGCACTGAAATGATGACTTGGTTGTTACTCATCCTACCCTGGGCTGGCAGAGGAAGGGATGTGTCATGACAATGGGCAAACAAGTCCTGTGTCTCTAGGTGAATAGCTGTGACTGCTGAGCCAGAGGCCCCAGAGCTAAAATAGACTGTGTAAGTAAAGACTACCTTGCTGAAAATAAAGAGCTTTGGATGATGGACCGAAAAGAAGTTCCTTTGGCGGAATTACAAGAGAATGACCAAAAGGGAATGCAAAGCCTTGACTACCGATACAGAGCTGCTCTCCACTACATCCCTGCTTCTCTCTCTCCCTCTCTACTCCTCCTCCCAAATTCTTCTGCTTTTCAGAGGAAAATAATAAGGGGTAGGACTGAGGTCTGCCTGACCCCCAGAAAACCACACATACCCCTCAGAAGCTGGCCAGGAAACTTTAGAGAAGAACTCAAGTTTTATGGCTCTCTTGGACACAGACACCCACGTGGTCACTCTCTGATCTCGTCCCATACCCAGATTCAGTGAGTAGGGTGTGGGCAGCGTTTACAGTAGGGAAGGGAAATGAAGTGACTTATGGCTGAGGCTCTCTGGGTCACTTTAAAGTCCTCCAGTCGTTGCCTCTACATCCATCCTATGGTATAGGATGAACTTCCCCATCCTGTAAGTCCCAGAGGCAACTCTCCCAATTAGGAAGGGTTGCATGCAGGGAAGTGCTAGTACCTTTGAGGCTCCACAGCCTTAAGAACCATTTCTGGTGACAAGTCTCTGTGACTCATGATTTTACTGACTGGAGCCTCTGATAAAGGTGCCACCTGGCGGTGCCCCTGAGAGGATGGACTCTTCTGCCTCCCTGACACAGCCATCAGGCCAACTGCTTCTGTTAAGCAGCTGGCTACTGGGCTCCTGTGGAAACAGAAAGCCTGACTCAGGGAGGCTTCATGAGTTCCAGTCTGATGCTTCTACTTTGGGGTGGGTCAGCTCATACTCAGTGACTAACAAGATGGAGAGTCAACTGAAAATGAGTATTTGAGAATATATCTGGATTGCCTTAGCTCCACAACATCTCAACTTTACATGAAAAAGAGGTGGAGAGCCCTCTGGGGAAACTCATCCTCTACTTTACCACTGGACACAAAGTTATAGGCTCAGTGGAGCCCACATCTATAAACTCTGTATTGCCAGACCATCCACTGTCAGTACCTGAGCACTGATTACTATCAGTTATTTCGTGGACTTTAGCAAAAGCCTCTGAACTTGCTCAACTGTATCCAGTCTTACTTTACCTTTAATCCATTCTCCAAAAGCTTTGAGAACAATCTTTTGAAAAAATAAATGAGTATTTCTCACCCCCTTTAAAGTCCTATAATGGTTTCCAGTGGCCTTTGGTCCAAACTGCCCTGAACCTGTTAACATGACTCAGCCAGCCAGCCTCACAGCACACTTCCTGTCCACTTCTTTCCCATATCTCCTTCATACCCTGCAGTACTGCCACACAGAACCAGTAACTGTCTGTAAGATACACAGGATTTTTCTCATCTCCAGGCTTTGGCCTCTCCTTTCTATGTCCATACATTTCTCCTTTTGCCAGACTGACTAATGGTCCACTCTTCAGATCTCAGTTTAGATGGCATTACCAGATGGGTGTTTATCCTGGCTCATAAGATTAAGTACCTACTAAATTCATACTATCTATTCTCCTCTGTCTTTGCTTCTACTGTTAAAAAGGGACCACTAACATTTTATTCACTGTTGTGTAACCCTGCTTATGTGCTCAATAACTATTTGAGTAATCAATAGCAATCATATACCACATATTGTGCCAGGTGTCAAAGAAATATATCAAAACAAAAAAATTTTAATGATCATTCAACTTAAAAATGCATCACTTCAATAAAATTACATTCTTCCTCCCCTATTATACGGCACTGAAATAAATACAAAAATCTCACAACAGTGTTGGGAATCATGTAGCAAAGATAGTGTTATTCATATCTTACAGATAATCTGAGAATATTAATACTATCAGGAAAGAGCAAATCAGGACTTAAATGTTTTTGTCCATACATACTAAAATTTTACACGGAGACTCTACCAATAAGAGCACAAGTCAAGAACTCCCTGGCGTCCAGTGGTTTGGGACTCTAGGCTTTCATTGCTGAAGGCCTGGGTTTGATCGCCGATTGGGGAACTCAGATCCCACAAGCCCTGTGGTGCAGCCAAAAAGAAGAGCACAAATCAACAAACTATAAAAGTCCACTTCAAGATGTAGCCAATCTCCGTTTTCATTTAAATCAGTGCCTTTAATTCTCCATTACCCACATTAAGAACAGAAAAATGGCATAAACAATCCCAAATATAGAAATATAAGAAGCATTACTATAAGCAAAGCTAATGGAGGTGATGGAACTCCAGCTGAGCTATTTCAAATCCTAAAAGATACACTATTAAAGTGCTGCACTCAATATGCCAGCAAATTTGGAAAACTCAGCAGTGGCCACAGGACTGAAAAAGGTCAGTTTACATTCCAATCCCAAAGAAGAGCAATGCCAAAGAATGTTCAAACTCCCGTACAATTGTGCTCATTTCACACTGCTAGCAAGGCAATGCTCAAAATCCTTCAAGTTAGGCTTTAGCAGTACGTGAACCAAGAACTTCCAAATGTTCAAGCTGGCTTTAGAAAGGCAAAGAAATCAGAGATCAAATTGCCATCATTCACTGGATCACAGAAAAAGCAAGAGAGCTCCAGAAAAACATCTACTTCTGCTTCACTAACTATGCTAAAGCCTTTGACTGTGTGGATCACAACAAACTGTGGAAAATTCTTAGAGATGGGAATACCAGACCACCTTACCTGTCTCCTGAGAAACCTGTATGCAGGTCAAGAAGTAATAGTTAGAACCAGACATGGAACAACGGACTGGTTCCAAATTGGGAAAGGAGTATGTCAAGGCTATATATTATCACCCTGCTTATTTAACTTATATGCAGAGTACATCACATTGAAATTCATCATTGGATGAATCACAAGCTGGAATCAAGATTGCAGAGAGAAATATCAATAATCTCAGATATGCAGATGATACCATTCTAATGATAGAAAGCAAAGAGGAACTGAAGAGCCTCTTGATAAGGTTGAAAGAGAAGAGTGAAAAGGCTGGGTTGAAACTCAACATTCAAAAAACTAAGATCATGGCATCCAGTCCCATCACGTTATGGCAAATAGAAGGGGGAAAGTGCAAACAGTGACAGATATTTTATTTTTCTGGGCTCCAAAATCACTGCAGATAATAACTCCAGGCATGAAATTAAAGACACTTGTTCTCTGAAGGAAAACTATGACAAACCTAGACAGCATATTAAAAAGCACTTTGCCAACAAAGGTCCATACAGTCAAAGTTATGGTTTTTCCAGTAGTAATTGCATGGATGTGAAAGATGGCTCATAAAGAAAGCTGAGTGCCGGAGAATTGATGCTTTGGAATTGTGGTGCTGGAGAAGACTCTTGAGAATCCCTTGGAAAGCAAGGAGATCAAATCAGTCAATCCTAAAGAAAATCAACCATGAATATTCACTGGAATGACTGAAGCTTAATAGGGTTAGGGTTAACCTACTGGAAGCTCCAATACATTGGCCACCTGACGCAAAGAGCCGATTCACTGAAAAAAGACCCTGATGCTGGGAAAGACTGAGTCCAGGGGGAGAAGGGGACAGCAGAGGATGAGAAGGTTGAATGGTATCACCAACACAATGGACATGAATCTAAGCAAACTGCAGGAGACAGTGAAGAACAGGGAAGCCTGGTGAGCTGCAGTCCAAGGGGCCACAAAGAGTAAGACACAACTCAGCAACTGAAAAAAAACAACAATCCCAAGTAATAATATCTGGGAATATGACATTTTTTTTCCTGGTGTTTTCTGAAACTGACCTCAGTATTCAGTGTAATTTAGATTATCTGAGAACATGCTAATTTACAACTGAGAGAAAGATTCTGGGGCACAATGTAGACAGACACAGTGATAGGTGTCTATCAGTTTAGATTTAGCACAGAGCTGACATAATGCGCCGACTAGAACACATCAAGTAGAGATTACTCACAAGGCAGAAAATGACTGTACAGGACTGAAAGCTTCAGAATGCTGTATACAACAGTACCAGACATCATCTTTTCAAAATAAACTAAAATAGCTACAGAAATATATCTCTGCATTAGGTCTTCTACTGAAATAAAATCACCCAGTGTCTTTGAAAATAGCCATTCTCACCCATGGTACGTACCACAATCAGGATGTGGGGCGTGTCACAAGAAATGGCGTATAGTTAAAGGATCAAAATTCTAAGAATGATTTCCTTGTTTAAAAAATTTTACAAATGTCACTCATTTGCATTCCAGTATACTTGTGTGAGTGGGAAAGGGGTGAAGTTATAGCCAGTGGACAGGAAATTATAATCCTGTATAAGCTCACAGTAGCTCAGACCATAAAGAATCTGCCTGCAGTGCAGGAGACCTGGGTTGGATCCCTGAGTCAGGAAGATCCCCTGGAGAAAGGAATGGCAACCCACTCCAGTGTTCTTGCCTGGAGAATCCCATGGACAGAGGAGCCTGGTGGGCTGGAGATTCCCATGGACAGAGGAGCCTGGTGGGCTATAGTCCATGGGGTTGAAAAGAGTCAGACACGACTGAGCAACTGACATGTTAACACATATGCTCACAGGCAGCAGAGAAGAGTGAACATTATCCATCCCGTGTGGCAGGTGAAAACGTTTGGAGACTCACTGTTTTAAGTAAGTATGCCTTCTAAATATACAACATAAAATACAGGACCTCAAATTAGTACTTTGAAATACTTTTAGTGAAGACTACAAGTCGCAGAGGCCTGGGCTGAAATGCCAGCCTTCTTGATCCTACTTGGGCAAGTACTTGGACAAGTTACCTAAGCAGTTTGAGCCTTACTTTCCTAATGCTATTTAAGAATTAACTAGGAATTAACCTACACATTGCAGGGTTGTGTGGAGAATGTGGCACAGAGGGGTTCACTATTACAGAGTAATAATGAAGGGCACACACCCAGTCCTCTATCTCTGTGTCCCTTCAGTTACCTAACCTTAGTTTCCTAGTCTGCAATCCTACCACCTATTAGAATTAGGGTGTTGTAAAGATTAAATATCTTACAACACTGCCTGGCAAGTAGCACACACTAGGTACGTGTTAGTTACCATTAACATCATTATCATCACCACCACTGAAACGTTAAGTCAACATTGCCACATTATCAGATTCGTCACTTTTCTACTATATGAAAAAATGCTCCTTGAAAAATTAACCTTGTTTAATGAACTGAGTATAATATAGGATGAGCTCACACACTCAAGAATTTTTATGCTGATTTTTAGAAACTTTAAATATACAAGAAATTATCCGAATTACCATTAGTCATGAATGTTGACAAGCTACATACATCAAATATCCATTTTCAGTGAACATATCCCTTCACTGAACTAAAGCATATCACAAACTGATGTCTATTGTAGTTTCTCCCCAAAGATTTCAAAGCATTTAAAAATAATTATATATAGCAATCCTCAAAATGTACAAGTTACCTGAGAAAACTGCATCTGAGAGCAATCAACATCTTTCTCTAAAACTTTTGCTAATTACAAACTGATGTTACAGTCTAACTGTTCCAAACCTGCCATTCATTCAATTAGTCAGAACATTTATTGCATATCCACTGTGCACCAGGCAGGCACTGTGCTAAACCCTGTTATAGCAACAGAAAAGGAAAGACCAAAAGTAACAGTGGGCATGCCACTAACAATATAATTAAGTATTCTGAAATTTTGTTTTCCTTAAACAGTGAAAACAGCAAATTATATGTTCTAACAGTTGAGTGCATCAATAACTAATGAGTTAAGTAACCTCATAAAAGTGACAGTACAATATTTTCCCCAAGGAGACCAGGATTAAATGAAATAAGCATCTGTCTCTACTGCTCAATTACTTACTAAGGTAAATGACCACTTTAAATGAATCAAATAACCTCAAGAATGACACTTTTTCACCCATTTGAAGGGGAAAGTTTAGAGAAATAAATCTTAAGTTTGCTGTTAAATGTCACTTGGAATCTATCAGAAATAAACTACATTCACTCAGTTTTACTCAGCACCTGAAACTGTATTTTTTGCTGGGGCGACTAGGGTCAATTTACTAATCATGCCTTCCTTTGACCAACCATTTTTTCTTAGGTGAGAAAAATCTAGCCTTGATGCAATTGTCAAATAATCCAGAATTCATACTTTTTATCCTCCATTTTACAAAATGAGATTTTTCTCAAGTAGCTACATAACTGTATATATTACCCAGGAAAATTGCTCTGCAAAAAAAAAAAAAAATTACTTTACTTGACTCCAAGTAAAGTAATCTTAGTGCTTAAAGTGGTCATCCAAAACCTGACAGGGGACAAAGAGCCAACCACATTTTTAGTACCTACCTCGCCAGAAGATAGGGCTGTTAGACAAATGCTATTAATATTGACAGCAACTGTATCAAACTGACAGGAAGGAAGGTGCACTTCAGGACTAAGGACCTTCCTTGGAGTTCATTATTATGAACTATGAATGTCACATTAGAAAAACTGCTGTCATTTCATTTTATGAATGCTGAATCAGGCAGTTTTAGTTAACTGCAACACTTTACAAGCAGGCTATCAAATAAGCCCCAATTACCAAGTTGTTCCAGACACAGAGGTTCTGTTTCTATTATTAAGTATAATTAAAGAATTGAAAGGATCAGTTTATTTTTCTTGATACATTAGTCTAAAACGATTTGCAATAAGTCTCTGGACACCCAAGTGACTGAAATTCCTTGAGCTATACAAAACACTCCTCTGGAATGCCAGTCTTCCAAATGGCAAGACTATAAGAACACACAACTGATACACATTCTCCACATTACACATGAAGGAGTAAAAAGATTTCAAACTCAATAAATTTACGGGGGGTGGGGGGAGAGAAAGTGGAAACAAATGTCCCAAATCTTTGTCTTCTCCAGGATGGCATTTTGTAGCAGAGCAAGAATTCAGGCATTTATTTCATCAGTATTCCGCACACTGGGGGACATTCAGTAACTGCTGGTGACAGATGAGCCGAGAAGAAGCCTCACCAACGAACAGTATTAACAGGTAATGTTGCAAATCAGTCATGGAACAGCGGGAGAAGGAATGTGGAGGAGTTGAAAGAGTAACAATCTTCGGCCAAATTTTACATTCAGAGCAAATCACTCACACACTCCTCCGGCGGGGCGGCGTGTTTGGTGTGACCCAGAATAACCAAGAGGAACACACACACACACAGCAAGTGCCACTTCCACTACAGTTTGACAGTCATGCATTTGGATAATTATAGTAGAAACGTATGTTTTGGAAACACAGCTAAGACCACACCCTAGGACTGAGAACCGGGACTTTAAATGCTACGGATCAGAGGTCCACGCAGCACCTGAGTCGGACGGTCTTGTGGCACAGGTGGAAGGGGTCGGGGCACCAACTTCAAGGCAGGTGACCAGGAGGGCCGCGTGTCCGGGCGAGGCGTGGCGGAGTCCGAGAGAGAAGGGGGTGTGGATCCGGGGACCAGCACCGGGAGAGAGGGAGGGAGGGAAGGCGGCCGCTGGGAGGAAAGGGAGGTGGGAGCTCCGAGCCGGGGGACGACCATCGACGTGGGAGGGGGAAGCGCCCAGGAGCCAAAGGTCACGGGCGGAGGCAGGACTGAGCACGGGAGGGGACGGCGAGCACACGCGCGGAGACGCGAGTGGAAGGAGGCAGAGGGCGGAGAAAGGCAGAACCGAATGAATGAGCGCCGGGGCGGCCCGGGCGCGGAGGAAGGGCCCGGGGCGCCGGCGGAGATGCCGCCGCAGCGCCGGGGGTGGGCGCCGGGGCGGGCCCCCGGCGACGGCGGTGGGGGCGGGTGCGGGGGACGAGGAAGCCCCGCGTCGGCTCCACCGCGCCCGCCTCTCCGCCAAAATGGGGTCGCGGAGCAGGCGAGCCAGGGGTGTGAGGGAAGGGGAGAAAAGGGGAAAAAAATAAACCACTCACCCTCCGCGCGAGCCTCCAGGCGCTCTCTCTCAGCCCCGTTCCTCCGCCCTCCTCGAGCCGCGGCGGCGGCTCCTCAGCGGCGCTAGGGGGAGCCCCGGGCCCGGAGCGGGGCAGCGGCGGCGGCGGCCGGACCGGGAGCCCCTCCGCACCTGCCCCTGTGGCGGAGCCGCGACGAGCCAGGCGGCGGCGGCAGCGGCGGCGGCGGCGGCTCCTCCGAGCGGGGAGGGCAAATGACCCGGATGTACAGGGTAACGGCGAGGAGGGGGAAGGGGGAATGCCAGGAAGTGAGGGCGCCGCGGACCTGTCCGGCCGTGCGCATGCGCCGCGCGCCCGCCCCGCAAGGTAAACCCAGTCTTCCTTCCCCGCCCCCTTTGCTCCAGCCCCTCCCCTCCTAGGGGGCGGGGCAAGGCCGGAGACAGGTGGTCGGGAGGACTCCGCGAGGAGAGGAAGGGGGCGCGGCTACCTTCTCCGCGACCCCGCCCTCCTTAAAGGGGCAGAACCTTAAAGGCCGAGATGGCTTCTGGGTGTACCCGCGTCTTGCATCCTTCTCATTTTACAGATGGAAAAACTGAGGCTCAGAGGTGACAGTGACCTGCCTCAGGCCAGTAAGCTCAGAAATGGTAGAAAGTGGAACTCGAGACTCGCAGATCTGGACTCTGCTTAACCCATCAAAGTCGGGCACGCCTTTCCCTCTCCGCCAGGTGCTGATTGAGTCTTAAACTCCCAGATACTGCAGATGCGCTTGGCAGGCTCCCCAGAGCCGAGAGGTACACCGTTATCGCCTGCGATGGTATCATGGAGACGCCCTTGGGAGGTGTTAAATAATCAGTCTGAGAACAGAGATCAGGCGCCACTTGAGACTTGCATGGTGCTACACAGAGCACTTTCAGATAAATGAGACTCTGTTCTAGGGTCTGGTCTGGGTAATGCTATCTGATGGACAGAGAAGTTGGATGTGGTAGAGGGCGCAGCTTCATTTTCCCCAAATTCCCCTTTCACTCTGAACATAAAGGTTCCCGCTTTACTTAGAAAACAAGAACATCCCATCTAGCTAGCTCATCCTAATACCGTTATGAAACTCTCAGATTTTTTTCATTAATGCCAAAGTGTAAATAACGATCACATCTCCCAGGGATATTTTCAATTTGACTGCTAAGCAGATAGTAACTATGAAGGTAAATGGTCCTAAACATTTTGAGGTCAAGATCTCTATTGAAAATCCCATAAAAGTATGCACTTTTCTCTCCAGGTTAATGTACACAGGCAAACGAACTGCACACAATTTCAGGAAATTTTTGGATCCAGGAAGCCTATCTATGAAACCCTGATTATGAACCCTTGTTCTAGTCAAATAGGTAAGATCCCAGTAGTGATCTGGGCCTTACCATAGGTAGCCAAGCAAACACTCCTTGCCTCAGATATAGAAGGCAGCACTTAACCATATGTAGCTTTCTGTCTTGCTCTTGAGTTACATGAAGACCAAGTGATATTGGCCATATTACAAAGAAATGTGGTTAAGAGCGTCATGGAGAGAGCAGGTGGCTTTATCAAGGCACACACTAAGGGCAAGAGTCCTAGGCCTCAAACTTTTACCTTAATTATCTTACTTAAGGATGATTTGGGGGTCTTACACTGTATCCACTATAATCTTCATCAATTTCAATGGAACACAGGGCGCTGATGTTTTGCAAACACTGATGCTAACAGAACAGTCTCCACAATCCAAGAACTCTGATCCATTTGTCTGATACACGGATACCTACTCTTAAATAACTCTGGTCCATATCGACCCAACATCCTCTCTTTGAGCCAGAGAAAGGGTTCTTACACCTGCTCAGTCCCTTAGATACGAGCTGCCAGCAACCACACACCTGGAACCGAGTCTCCCATGGAGAGGAGGAGGAATCTTGTCTGTAATATCCTCAACACGTGAACATCCAGTTTAGCTCAAGTATCTCCAATTATGTGGAGCTCATTATCCTCTAATTGTGAGGAGCCTCTTTTTTTAATTAATTATTTTGGCCTCACTCCACAGCATGTGGAATTTTCTCAAATGGGGACTGAACCCTCACCCCTGCAGTGGAAGCAGGGACCACTGGACCACGAGGGAAGTCCTAGGAGCCTGTTCTTTTACACTGATCAGAAATCTGATGCCCATCAACTGTCATTCATTGGTCCGAATTTTATTTCTGCAAAGTGACAGAGACATGATGCTGGCCTGGAGGAGCTTACAGACCAGCAAAGAAAACAATCCATTTGATGAGTGATAACTGTAAAATAGAGGATGAGTCCCAAGAGGAGTATAGACTGCTTTTTTCAGAGACACCTTTCTCCTTATCAGCCTACACATGTTCCTGACCTGTGTAAGCTCTGCCACTATCCCATGTGGGAGGTCCTGAAAAAGGGGACAGAAAACAAAAACCTAGGAGAAGTGATGAATTTACTCTTCCACGATCCCTTCTTCATCCTTCTGCATAAATGTAATCACATTTCAGCTGTGGTCAAAGTCTCAGGTTGAAAAAAAAACAAAGGATGCAAAAAAAGATGTTTACATAAAAGTACTAGGCTCTAAAGATGATTTAACCATGGTGGCTTGTTAGCATTTTTTTTTTTTAATCCTTAGTCTATGTGTCAGGCACTGTACTAAAAGCCTTTGACTTGCATTTCCTCTTTTGCTTTTTACAAATTCAGTCACTGAGTCATTCAATCAACACAGTTTTGCCCCTCTACTGTGTCCCAGGCACCATGGGACACAGGGTGAAGTCAGTAAGTCATGTGGCTCTTGTCCTGGAAGGGCTCAAAATTCAGTAAAGGGAAGGGCCGTAACCCCACAATTACAACACGGCATGATTCGTTCTAATTTCAGAGGGTGGAGCAACTAACTGTCCCTGGAATGGCTATGAAGGCTTCAGAGGATAAGCTTGGTCTTGAAGAGATGGGGGGAGGGCCAAGAAGAAAAGTTACATGGGCAGAGGAAGGGGAGGTCATGACATGCTTGGGGGAAGACTGGGTGGTTGGAAAGGACCTCCTCAAACACCATCCTAAGGAGTCTGAACTTGCCTCCTGAAGGCAACCACCAGTAAATAAAAGCTTCTAGGCAAGGGAGAGACATAATCAGATGTGTTTTATACCAAGATCACTCTGACCACAGTGTCCAATGTGGACTACAGTGGGAGAGACAGTGGAGACCAGCAGACCAGAGAAGCTGTTGTGAGGTCCAGGTGAGACATAGTAAGAGCCTGTTCTAGGAAACTGGCAGTGGAGAGAAAGAATGGACAACAGAATTGAGGTATTTACTGATGTATTATAGAATCTACACATGTTTGTGACTAGTGGAATTTAGGGGAAGAAAAAGCAGAAACTGTGGGTCATGACCCTGCAGTTCCTAGCTTCACAGATTAATCTGACAGTGACACCATCCAATCCCAAACCTTTCCAGTTTTCATTCCTATTCTCTTCCAACCTTTATCCATGTAAATGAACACTGCTTCAGTTGGTATCTTCAGATATGTGCAACTACCTCCTAGTATCTTTTCCTATTTTTCCAGGCACATTTATCACTTTAAGGCTGCAGAATGTTGAAATTGCTCTGTTTCCTTTCAGTTGCTAAAGGTCCACACCCTGCACGCCTGGTTCACCCTGGACTCATTTGACTCTGGGCATTTTGCAAGGGATGAGTTGAGCGAAGAAAGGGAGGCTTTAGGTGAAGGGTATTGGAAAAGTGTAGCCTCAAGGGCAAGGAAAGCTGCAACTCTCATGGGAGACACTTGAGCAACCCTATTGCATGTGGAAATTACAAAGCTGTCGAAAAGAATGTATCGACCATGGGAATCCTAATGTCCACTCTCTATGGCAAAGCTAAACAGTGTATTAAAAAGCAGAGACATTACTTTGTTGACAAGGTCTGTATAGTCAAAGCTATGATTTTTCCAGTAGTCACATATGGATGTGAGAGTTGGACCATAAGGAAGGCTGGGCATCAAAGAATTGATGTTTTCGAACTGTGGTATGGAGAAGACGCTTGAGAGTCCCTTGGACAACAAGGAAATGAAACCAGTCAATCCTAAAGGAAATCAACCCTGAATATTCATTGGAAAGACTGATGCTGAAGCTGAAGCTCCAATACTTTGGCCACCTGATGTGAAGATCCGACTCAATGGAAAAGACCCTGATGCTGGGAAAGATTGAGGACAGGAGGAGAAGGGGTGACAGAGGATGAGATGGTTGGATGGTATCACGGACTCAACGGACCTAAGTCTGAGCAAATTCCAGCAGACAGTGAAGGACAGGGAAGCCTGGCGTGCTGCAGTTTCATGGAGTTGCAAAGAGTTGGACATGACTTGGTAACTGAACAACAGCAACAGTTCTCTATGGCCTAATCCATCTCATCCATTCACTCCTTCATTCATTATTCCCTCTTGGAGCAATGCGTTCTTGTGAACCACTAGGCAATAATGCAGAGCTAAAAGCACCAGGGAGCTGTGGATTTAGCCCCGCCAGGGTTTGATGCCTGTCCTACAACCTTCACAGGTTAATCTCAGAACTTCAGTTTCCCCACAGTTTGTTCTAAAAATTAGTTTAGATAAAGTTTGCTCAGTACTTGGGACAGAATTAAGCCTATACTCCAGTATTCTTGCCTGGAGAATCCCATGGACGGAGAAGCCTGGTAGGCTACAGTCCACGGGGTCGCAAAGAGTCGGACACGACTGAGCGACTTCACCTTCACTAATTATTTTCAGTCTTGGGTCCTTCCCTCTGCCTCCTGGCCTCCCAGCAATTTCCTCAGTTTCTGAGCTTCCTACAGGTGACAGTGCATGTGCTCAGAGCCTGAATCTGCCAGAGTGAAGCAGGGCACTCACTTCCTCTCTCTAACCTTCTATTCCCCTTCTATGAAATGGACATAAAAACATACTCACAGGAATGTTTCAGTGCTCTTATAAATGCTGTATAGGAAAATCTCCTTGGACTGAAAGACCAAACCAGTCCATCCTAAAGGAAACCAACCCTGAATATTCACTGGAAGGACTGATGCTGAAGCTGAAGTTCCAATACTTTGGCCACCTGATGCCAAGAGCTGACTCACTGGAAAAGACCCTGATGCTGGGAAAGATTGAAGGCAAGAGAAGTGGATGACAGAGAACGAGATGGTTGGATGGCATCATTGACTCAATGGACATGAATTTGAGCACGCTCCAGGAGATGGTGAAGGACAGGGAAGCCACAAAGAGTAGGGCACGACTGAGGGACTGATCAACAACAGGAAAATGAGTTCAAAACCCCAAAGTACTCTGTCATTACTATTACTGCTATTACAGAATAGACATCACTGTTTTCTTGGTTTCTCCCCACTAAAAAAAAATGATAACCTTAGCATAAGTTCCATGGATTTTAATCGATGGGTCAAAGGATCTGAACATTGCTATGGTTCTTGATTTTTACGGTCCAGTGGTACTTAGGAGGATTCCGTGAATAGCTGCTGCCACTGTTAACTCAAATACACCACCCAGTATGTTTAAGCACCAAGATTATAGCTTTTGTTGACTCTGTATCGAGTCTTTGTCCTTAATCTAACTTTCAGGGACTTCTCTCAACTGCTCTCCTCCTCCTCTTTGAGGAATCAGTGGACACTGAATCCCTGAACAAAGAGGCACCTTCCCAGATATTTCCACCACAGCCCAGGCTGAGGATGAAGAGTCATGGGTCATGCCTTACAGAGACGAGCACCCACCCAATGTGTGAGTTTAATGAATGCAAAAGAGGATGGGGAAGGAGGCCTCGGAATCCCTGCTGCTGCTGCTGCTGCTGCTAAGTCGCTTCAGTCGTGTCCGACTCTGTGGGACCCCAGAGACGGCAGCCCACCAGGTTCCCTCGTCCCTGGGATTCTCCAGGCAAGAACACTGGAGTGGGTTGCCATTTCCTTCTCCAACCAGGCTCCTCCATCCATGGGGTTTTCCAGGCAAGAGTACTGGAGTGGGGTGCCATTGCCTTCTCCGGGGAATCCCTGAGCAGGGCTCAAAGCCTATCTAGCGTCAAGGATGACATCAGAGCTGCTCCTCAAAAAGAACCAAAGAACAGACTCAACAGTTCAAACCCAATACATTCCTGTGATTTAGCAAAACATTAACCAATCTCTCAGAGGCCATAAAGTTATCCGTATGGCCATATGCCCCCAGAGTTACAAGGTGTATCCCTAAGTCTCCTCACATTTCCAAGTGCAACACAGTGCTCATACTGGGCAGCTGCAGTTCAAGTTTCACCATCCCTCTGAGTGACCTGCAGGAAGGCAGCATCTGCTGGCCCCTCCCTACGCCCTGAATACACTTGCCATGCAGCTGCGTCTCAGCCTTCTCTAGGGTCACTCCTCAAAGTGGTCCCTCCATTCCCTCCTAAAGTTGACCTTCCCTTCCATATTCCCTCATATGTCACTGGCTTTTTTTCCCCCATTCTAGCGCTTACCACAACCTGTAATTTTTTTTATTTTTGAGCTTAAAAAAATATTTTAAATAAAAAAAAAAAAGACTTTCAACACAAGGTCAGCTCAGTGAAGGCAGAGGCCAAGGCTACCCTGCCCATTCCTGTCCCTACACCTGGGTGTGCCCACCCAGCTCCTAGAAGACCTCAATAAATACGTGGAAAGATTTAAGGTGTTAAAACTTGAGTTAAAAAAAAAAAAAGAGGTTTCTGGCTTCCTCTACCTTTCTTTCACTATGACTATATGAACAATATTTACATGTTGATTGCAGAAAAAATCTGAAAATTCAGAGGAGCAAAAGGAAGAAAATATAAACACCCCATGAGCTAACCTCCCAAACCATGTGGACACACTTCCAAATGTTTTTACTATGTCTATATCTATGTAAAGATAATGCATTGACTTACATAAAAATGGTTCATATTTTGAATTGTCATCTGCTGTGTTTCATCTCATGATCTGTCTTGGTCATCTTTCCTTAACAAAGGTACTTGAGCAACTTGTTGTTAAAGGCTCTATAATACATACATGCGGGACCCTGTGCCACTCCACAAAGCATTTAACAAGTTCCCCAGTGTTAAGGTAAAGGGTTGGTTTCTTCAATGTCAACAAAGGTAACACGCTGTAATACAGCCCTTCCCTCTTCACCAGCCTCCCCTTTTCTGTTCTGTGTTTGTATTGCTTTCAAGCTGTATTTCTACAGAAGTCTACTCCCCACCGTCCATTCACCACCTGGAGTCATTAGAGTCCCCATCAACTAGAAGCAAAATTGTTTGCAGCCGGAAAAGCTCGAGTATGACGAAGCCAGGACAACATCGAGGAGTTCATTTCAGGAATAAGCTGCTGAAACAGGCGACAGAAGCAAAGAACGTGTCTTCTTGTCAAGATTTGAACATAAAAAGAAGAAAGCAGAGACTTCATACATCTTCACGTCTCCTTCCCAGACCCTGTTCTATGGCTAGGTTTTTCCCAAGAGGGATGGGCTGGTCCATGGAGTTGACTGATGTTGTAAGCAGTCTGTGGGCCAAAGCCTGTGCCCCACTTAGAGAAGAGCTGGCTACAGGAAAGTCTATGAGGACACAGAAGCGGATGCTGGCCTTTCCTACAAACAGTTCTCTCAGTCCCCTTGTGTGGTTCAAGAACCTCTTGGCATTTTCAGCTCAAAAGTCACACCCTCCACAAGAAAAGATCTTCCCCTGCCCACCTGGAGAAGCAGACCCCGCTCCAAAAGGACCCCTCAGTGTTCCAGTGTGCCCACAGCCTGACCCACCTGTCCACCCCCACGGCGGCCAGGTCGCCTTGTGAAGATGCACAGGCATAGGAAGGGGTCACGGAAGGTGGGGCTGAGATGTCTGAAAGTCAGATCCAGAGGGATGTAAGGGAGAGGAAGGGCTGGGTGAGCCATCCATTCCCAGGCCTCACCCCGCTGTGACCCAGAAACCCAAAGAGAGGTTGATCTGCTGTCCCCCCACCTTTTATGGCACCCCCACAGAGGCAGAGGAAACTATGAAGGAAGAGAATCCCTTGTTGGTTACAACTATCATGACACCGTTAATCCGCTATACTCCAATATAAAATAAAAAGTTTTTTAAAAATTAAAAAAAGAGAATCCCTAATTGTGTCAAGGGTCACTAATTTATCGATGCCATTTAAATAAGACTTTGTGTGAACTTACAGTTACCAAAAGAGAAGGCGGGTGGGATAAATTAGGAGTTTGGGACTAACAGATGTGCACTACTACACATACAATATATAAACAACAAAGACCTACCTGTAAGTAGGAACTATAAGAACGATGGGATTCCCTGATACCTCAGTTGGTAAAGAATCCACCTGCAAAGCAGGAGACCCTGGTTCGACCTCTGGGTCGGGAAGATCTGCTGGAGAAGGGATAGGCTACCCACTCCAGTATTCTTGGGCTTCCCTGGTGGCTCAGCTGGTAAAGAATCTGCCTGCAGTGCAGGAGACCTGGGTTTGATCCCTGGGTTGGGAAGATCCCCTGGAGAAGGGAAAGGTTACCCACTCCAGTATTTTGGCCTGGAGAATTCCATGAATTGTATATAGTCCATGGGGTCACAAAGAGTCAGACATGACTGAGCAACTTTCACAAGGAACTATATTCACTACCTTGGAATAACCTATAATGGAAAATAGTCTAAAAAATAATACACACACATGAATCACTGCACTATACACCTGAAAGTAACACAGCATTGTAAAGCGACTACTGTACGTGTGCCTGCTCAGTCGTGTCCGACTCTTTGCAGCCCCACAGACTAACCCGCCAGGCTCCTCTGTCCATGGAATTTTCCAGGCAAGAATACCTCAGTTTGAAAAAAAAGAGATTTTTGTATGTGTTTTCCAGAAATATCATAGTTAGAGGAAAGAGAAACGAGTTTGGGTTGAAATCTGGTAATGACAGAAGCAACTATTACCACCAATACCTCTGATCAATGGTTTCATTTTGGCTGATTTCCACTCATGTTCTAATCCAACCCTTATAACAACATCAAGAGAAAGATTTTATTGCTTCCAGTTCCAGAGAAGGCAATGGCACCCCACTCCAGTACTCTTGCCTGGAAAATCCCATGGACGGAGGAGCCTGGTGGGCTGCAGTCCGTGGGGTCACTAGGAGTTGGACACGACTGAGTGACTTCACTTTCACTTTTCACTTTCATGCATTGGAGAAGGAAATGGCAACCCACTCCAGTGTTCTTGCCTGGAGAATCCCAGGGACAGGGGAGCCTGGTGGGCTGCCATCTATGGGGTCGCACAGAGTCGGACACGACTGAAGCGATTTAGCAGCAGCAGCAGCAGCAGCAGTTTCTGGATAACAAAATTCCAGTGAGGTACAAAAAAAAAAACGTTAAGTATTTTGCTGGAGGTCACAAAGTTACTAAGAGATGAAGCCAAGATTAGACCCCAGGCTCTAAAGCTTTTGACATGCATGAGTCACTCAAGCTTCCTTGCTTCCTACTTGCCCCTTTCTTTCTACAAATATTAATTTAAATCTCTCAATGTCCAAGCTTCATCTAAAATACTAGATGACTCAACTTTTTTTTTAAGATTTCTTTTTTTATGTGGACCATTTTTTCTTTAAAGTCTTTACAGAATTTGTCACAACATTGCTTCTGTTCTATGTTTTTATTTTTTGGCCACGCGGCACATGAGATCTTAGCTGCTTGACCAGAGATCAAGCCTGTACCCCCTGCGTTGGAAGGTAAAGGCTTAATCACTGGACAGCCAAGGAAGTGCCTATACTACTCACCTTTAATAGGCACAATAACCACCTAATTCACTGCTATTGTCAGGGTTAACTAAAATAACAGATGGAACAGGAAATCCTCCATAGTCAACCACTTTTTACTCTAAAAACAGCAGTGACATACAACTAAATCTAAGACATCCCTGGTCTTGGTAAACTCTCAAGTGGTTAAAACAATTATATGTTACAGATTATTAATTCTGAGTTTTGAAATTTGCGGTTTTAGTATTCAGACTCAGAAGGCTGTATGTCACAGTGGCTGAGAGCTCAGAGCCTGTACTCAGAGTCTGAATTCCTCCCTCCATTCTCTCATCTGTAAAAACTAGGAAAGTAAGGGTATCTATCCACTGTCAAAATGATGTTATCGCAAGTAAAGCAGTTAGGGCGGTGCCTGGCAAAGGTGGTGATGGTTTAGTTGTTGAGTCATGTCTGGCTTTGCGGCCCCATGACTGTAGCCCACCAGGCTCCTCTGTCCATGGGATTTCCCAGGCAAGAATACTGGAGCAGGTTGCCATTTCCTTCTCCAGGGGATCTTTCCCACCCAGGGATCGAACCCATGTCTCCTGCATTGCAGGCAGATTCTTTACTGATTGAGCCACCAAAGAAGTCCTTGTTTGTTATTATTTCTAATTATTAATTAACCTCCTACCTTAAGGTAGTATTTGCATAAAGCTGCCTGTACTAGCATTATGTATAATAAAAACCAGAAATAAGTTTCCTGCAACAGGGAAACAGCATAGTTGAATTTGAAAGAATTGTCTTTAGAATTAATGAAAACTAATTTAATAACAATTTAAAAGCTTCTGCATTGCCACTTAGGGGCTGGATAATTTTGAACAAGCCATTTCATTTCTCTGGATTTGTTTCCTCACTTTGAAAATGAAGGTTCTACTCTCAAGGACTTTTAAGTCCTCTCCAGATTTGAAGTTTATATTTCTAAGGTTTTCAATAAATTATAATCCATCGATATCAAGGATAATAAGCAACGCCTAGGAAACGGCAACCCGCTCCAGTGTTCTTGCCTGGAGAATCCCGGGGACGGCAGAGCCTGGTGGGCTGCCGTCTATGGGGTCGCACAAAGTCGGACACGACAAGTGACTTGGCAGCAGCAGCAGCAGCAGGTACATAGAGTGACAGTGGTAAAGAACACGCCTGCCATCGCAGGAAACATGAGATGGGGGTTCAATCCCTGGGTCAGGAAGATCTCCTGGAAAAGGGCATGGCAACCCACTCTAGCATTATTGACTGGAAAATCCCATGGACAGAGGAGCCTCGCGGGCTTTAGTCCACGGGGTCTCAAAGAATCGGACATGACCGAAGCAACTTAGTACACAGCACGTATGTACATGCAAAGATGGTAGCAACATGAGACAATATTTTATAAATTAACAATCCCAACCTTCTTTAACCCTACTTTTGTTCTATGATGTTAATTACCTCCTAATAGAATTTGTACTGTGTTTATCGTGAATCTCTCTGAATAAGGCAGAAGCACCAGGACAACAGGGATGCAGATCTGGTCTGTTCACTGATCTGTTTATCCCCAGCCACTAGAGCAACGCCTGGCACACAGGAGCTCAATTAACATCTGTTGACTGAAAAACTGTGAATATTAAAGAGCAAAGTACAGAGACTTCCCTGATGGTCCAGTGGTTAAGACCCTGCGTTTCCAACGCAGGGGGAGCAGGTTCCATCCCTGATAGAGAAACTGAGATCCGGCAAGCTGTGTAGAGTCACCAAAAAAATTAAAAGAAAAAAAAAAGAGCAAAGCACAGAAGTATATACATAAAATAGAATGCCACTCATATAAAATATCTACCCTCATGGGGAAACGGCAGATGGGATCAGAGAAATTAAATCTCAATGACAACATGAGAGTAGGGATGAAAGACTTTTATTTTCCTTCAATGTTCTGAATAAATGTATCTGTTCAAAAAGACAGCATTAGAACAGAGAAGCATGTAAAGAGAGAAAAATGAAGGCGCAATGGAAGACATGTCCAAGGAAGACGGCAGCAGACCCGAAGGAAGGGGCCAAAAGGGCTTAAGCAAATAGGAGGCGGCTCTTGGAGGTTAGTTATTCTGTGAATGGAAAGAATCACAGGGGTAGAAATAAAACTAGGTAATATGATTCAGAAAAGAAATGCCAACTTACTTTGAACTTTTAATTACAAGCTAATTTCTATTAAACTATACCCAAGTTGATAGTATTTCCCCATTCACTGTCTAATCAACAGAGGCTTTGGTGAGTCTGATATTCGGAGGCCTTTGGAGGGGCTACCTGTTACTCTTCTTGATCTGCTGCTGTGGATGCAAGAAGAATATAAGAGGCCCACAAACCGAAGTTAACTGGTAAAATGTAGGTCTTTTCATGACCCAACTGATCAACTAGGGTCACACACTGGGGAACACACAAAGAGTACAGAAAACAGCCTTCCCTTCCAGGGGATGAAGACACACGACCTTATTATGGTACAAAGCAACACACAACTGCTAAAGAAACTGATACAGACAAGCAGCCTGGAAAGTAAAGGGAAAGGACCATTCCTCTTGGTGTGGGGGAGTCAGTGCTGGGGGCGTGGGGAGAGATAGGGAGGAGACGTCCAGCCCTTATGCTGAACTTGATCAAATCACCAGGACCCTAGTGCTGTTTGTGGGCTTCATCCTGAACCTCTCACCTGGTCCTACCTTGCTTTTGGGATTACATGCTACTCTGAAAGCCTCCAGCCTCCACCTGCTCACCTGAGCTCTTCATCACCGCCAGGCATCTGAACTTTGAGCAAAGCAGGTCAGAGCCCCTGCTGTGAGAGTTCTCAGGACCGGTGTTACGTATTTCAAGGACATATCATAATTGTAAATTGCATGGTGATTTGTGTACATCCTTGAACATTGTGAGGTTCACCAGGGCAGGAGCCATGCCTGTCATGTCAACCCTGCATCCACAGTGCTAGCACAGAGCCGGGCACCATGCCTGGCACAAGGCATGCACTCAAACCATGGCAGCTGGTCAAACAGCTGAGTTAACCCAGTCCTAGGGCCTTTACCCTACTCTGAACCCCCAGCACGGCCACAGCCTTGAAACCAGGGAATGGATCAGCAGCACAAGGAGGTGAGATGTAAACTGCACCCCCTCTTCCCAAATTAGCCAAAATGATGAGGTCACCAGCTACGTGACACAACAGTTGAAATTTAGAGCTTTAGACAGTATGATGTGAATATGCCAAACAGGAGCTAAGAGCAAGACAAGAGTTTAGATTCTCACAGTTTCAAGGCCACAGAAGAAGAGATACTGTATAAGGTTAAAAAAGGAAAAAAAAAAGAAATCTTTCCAGGAGAGAACCAATAAAGTCCAAGTTAAAAAGAAGCTTAACTGGTTTAGCTAGCTTCCTCTCTAAAATCCTGGGGCTGATTTCACATGAGAACACAGGTTGAGGAGTGGGAGGGAGGCTCAAGAGGGAGAGGCTATATGTATACTTATAGCTGATTCAGGGTTGTTGTACAGCAGAAACCAACACGACATGGTAAAGCAATTATTCTCCAATTAAAAATAAATTAGAAAACCAAATTTAGTATTCACTGGGCAAAAAAAAAAAAAAAGAAGAACAACACAGGTTTTATGAGAAAGCATCCATCCTTAGTTTTAATGCAGAGAAGAAGAGGGGAATGCCACTTTGCCTGAACTCTGGTCTTGTTTGAACCCACAGACTCAGAGAAATATATGTGGTTCTCATTTCAGCATTTATTTAACATTGTTAATTAATAGGCCTCTTGTTATTCATGAGGGCCTGCATCAGAGTTTCTGAATGAATCACCTAATTTTAGACAAGGACAGAACCTTGGAATTCATTTTTAATCCAACATCGTACTCTTAGCTAAATGATGGAGTCCAAGACAGGTCCAGGGGGGCTCATAGAACACAATCCTCTAGGCCTGGATTCTGGGTCCAGAGTGAGGATCACACAGGTTCCCATCTACAATCAGAGAACTGCTGAGTTGATTTCCAAAGGTTGGACTGGATCACTGAGGTGTCAACACAGTCCTGCAAAAAATCTCTACTAAGAAGCAGTGTGCAACATTTGATGTGTTGTCTGGTGTGATCTTCCAGGATACATGAGATCAACTGAAACATTATCCTTTGACTTTCCTGGTGGTCCAGTCGTTAAGAATCCACCTGCCAATGCAGGGGACATGGGTTTTGAATCCCTGGTCTGGGAAGATGCCACATGCCGTGGGGCAACGCAGCCCATGTGCCACAACTACTGAAGCCCATGAGCCTGGAGCCCAAGTTCCACAAGAGAAGCCATAGCAATGAGAAGCCCACACTCCACAACGAAGAGTAGCCCCCACTCGACACAACTACAGAGAGCCCATGTGTAGCGATGAAGACCTAGCACAACCAAAAATCAATGGATAAAAATTAAAAAAAAAAAACACACACATTATCCTTATTTAACCCTTCATTACTCGTAAATCTGTTCCAAGGTATGGGGAAAAAAATGTTAAGAGATGTGTACTGAAGGATGAAGAAGTAAGTGGAAATGAAGATTTCATGGGACTTCCCAATTTCCCTTGAGTAAGGGAGTGGTATCCTGGTAGTAATACTGAACTACTTCCTTACAGAGTTCCTGTAAGTACTATTCCTTGTGCCTTTGCCCATGCTGTTCCCTCTGCTACAAACATCCTTCCCACCCCTCTCACGCTTCCTGTCCAAACTACTCACCAAGACTCCGGTCAGGCATCTCTACAGATGTTGCATACAGATTCCCACGTGAATTAGATTCTGTTTTTACCTCACAGTAACACATAGCCCTACCTAACCTGACAGTCCTCCTAGGATGTGTCAAAAAGACCAGCTGCAGCATGAGGTTTGCATTAGCACCATGTATTCCATTGAGAAAAGTGCTGTGCAAACACAAGGTTATGTTTTATTAATTTATTACACCTGATTCCTTGGATTTTGATGGATGAATCAACCAGCCCAAGATTAATAGCCTGGTTTACTACACTCATTTCTCTTTCCAAGCCACAAGCCAAAATAAACTCACCCTCAGTTTATAACCTTGCAACATGTTCTTTTGCATATCGACTTCTAAATCAAACTGTGGTTATTAAAAAGGATGATTGCATCCGTCAGGATGGGCCATGTTATGCTGCGGTAACAAACAAGCCCTAAATCTCAGCCCCAACAATGACCACAGTGGTCACTCTGGGATCAACAAAAGGAGCCCAACAACTCCATCTTTCTAGACTTCACCTGACACTTTGGATTAAGCAACTCTGTAGCTGACATCAGTTACAAACACATGACTTCCTCCTTTCCTTATTCAACCACCTATAAAGCTATCTTGCAGGGTTGCTGTGCAGGTTAGATGTGATCCTGCTGTTTAGATACTCAGGTCACTGCCTGCCTTATAAGCAGCAGTTGGTAAATGATAAATGGTGGCTAGTAACACTGTCATTACCATTATCTCTTGTTCTTGTTGTTCAGTCGCTAAGTCTGATCCAATTCTTTTGTGACCCCATGAACTGTAGCCCACCAGACTCCTTGCCTCTCTGTCCCTGGGATTTTCCAGGCAAGAATACTGGATGAGTTGCCATTTCCTTCTTCAGGGGATCTTCCTGATCCAGGGATCAAACCTGTGTCTCCTACATTGGCAGGCAGACTCTTTCCCACTGAGCCACCAGGGAAGCCCACCATTACCCCTACTCATCTTCAAATGATAATAATGATATTGTTATTATAATTCTTATACACCAAGGGTTCCTAAACTTGTCTGCAAATTGGAATCACCTGGAGATCTCTCTAACTCCCAGTACTTGTGTCTCAGCCCAGAATCAGTGAATTAATTCATCTTGTGTGTAGCCCTGGCTTTGAAATTTTAAAAGATCCCCAGATGATTCTAACGTACAGACAAGTTTGAGAACCACTGTTCCAGAGGCAGCAAGATGTACATCTATACAGACACATATGCCCAGGTGTACACACACTCACCCACACACATACAAGCTGGTCTGCTCCCAGGTTCCATGATCCTGCCACCTTTATGACAGTGGTGTTCATATCATTCGGGTGAGCGAGGTTGTATAAGGCAACAAACAACCCCTAAATATCAGTCCTAATAACAACCACAGTGGGCCCCCTCCAGGGTCAAATAGATGAGCCCAGCAATCTGGTTTTTCTGGTCTTTACCCCATGCTAAAGGCTATGCATTTTACCTTCAGATCTCACTTCCTCTTTCATAAGTTTGCCAGGCCCACAGTAAATCAGAACCAAAAATACGATACTAGTGTGAACAGATTGGGAGGAGATTTGGTCGGAGGAGAGCCACTGTACTACTAGTAACCCCAAGGCTACTAGTAACTATTTCTTTGTTCAGCTCTCCATCCCCAAGATCCAAAACGCAATAGCCTAAATTAGTAGAAACGTGAATAGGTATTAATAAATGAATTATCATCACTAATAACCTGAAAAAGAAGTGAAAAGCAGACACAGGATCTCAAAAATACAGCATCTAAGTTGAAAACCTTATGGGTCAGCTTATCACCAACCATCATGTTGATTTCTCTCTTTTCGCTCATTTCTCTCAGGTTGAAATTACATCCACAGAGATGGAAATAAATGAGATCAGGAGATCTATGAACAAAAACAAGGACCTTGAGTAGTAAAGAATCTACCTTGCAATGCAGGGGACTCGGGTATGATCCCTGGTCAGGGAACTAAGATCCCAACTACTAAGATCCTCAACTACTGAGCCCACACATCGTAATTAGAGAATCCATGTGAACCATGGAAAAGATCCTGCATGACGCAACAAAGATCCTGCATGCCACAATCAAGACTCCGACGTGGCCAAATCCATAATCAATTAATTTAAAAGAATGTATATAAAAAAATGGGGGGCCTTTCACCTGGCAGCAAAGCCCCTGTAGGTTGGGTGCAGACAACAGTATGAATACAGACATCTTACCACCAGCACACAAGTGATTTTCAGCAGATCATCTCTTGCTCTGTTGAATGCTAAGTCTCGACAGAATCTGGAGAAAACCAGAAAATCCAGCTTGTTTGCCCTAGTTTGGGCAGCTTAATTTAGGAATCACACTGGGCTTTCCATAAACCCTTTACCCAAAAATGTATCCTGTGTTGTGAACACATGAGTTAACTTGGGGCCCAGGGGGAGGAAGCACTGTGTATGATTCCATAATAGTTACTCTACTATTTTAAAACCAAATGGAAGCCTCAGGCAGCAAAGTCAAAAAAAGAGAGAAATCATTTTCGTAAAAGTATCTGAAGGCAATCATCTCTCCTGATGTATTCTGAGCTGTCAATGGTTCTGCTTTTTTCAGAAGCTCATTCAATTATCTCTTACTTATCTGGACCAGGGAGAGGCATTTTCCTCCCATCTAGAGTTAAAGAAAAAAAACAGGAGGCATGATCCTCTAACAAAAGCCTGAAATGAAAAGCAGTAACTACTCCCAAGGCCCTTATTGTGGAGGAGTCACTAGGCAAAACTTTGAAGGGTCTCTGTTAGTGATCTATTTTCTCCATGACTATCACAATAGGGAGAGGAAGAAATACGGGATCCACAGCCTCAAAACACCTTGCTCCGCTCCTAGGTGTGCAACAGTGGCAAGCCACTTAATCTCTCTGAACTTGTTTCCTCTCTGTAAAATGGAAACACCTTTGTGACAAGGACACTCTAAGAACGAAAAAAATTATGTAATGCATTTTTACATTCAACAATGTAAATACCCCTTCCTCTGATCACTGTCAAACTCTCAGGAACACACTAGAATGTGAACTTTTAAAAAGTAGGTACAATGCCTTACTTATCTTTTCTATAGCCAGATCCTAAACACTTAGAGATAGCAGTTGCCTCTTCAGCATCTATTCCATTTCTCTCCCGCTAAGCAGCATCCCTCATTCATTCAGACCTCATCTGCAATTCCAGGGGTGGGTCCAGAATGGCCTAAGCCAATCAGTGTTCCTCTGTCACCATGATTGGTTGAGAGACAGAGGTGTGTCCTGAGATGATCCAATCCGAGGGAAGCTCAGAAATTTTGTCCAAAGTCTCTGGGAAGAGAAAGGACCTCATTCTTCCCTGCATGTGAACCAGCTATCCACTGGGCAACCTCCAGCACCCACAAAGCACCCAATGAAATATTTCCCGACTATATGAATAAAGATGAGTCTGTGGATAAACAGAGAGCGATGAAATCACGATTCTCAGAACAGAACTGTAGTAAAACCCTATTAGTACACAGACTGCTGGTTATGCAGCAGGTAAATCAAAGACCAGGGAATGAGAGAGGGCTTCTGAGGCTGACAGATGTGGACCAAATTCTGGTCCCAGAATTCTAGTGCCTAAGCCTGGGACCTCAGGCAACTTCCTAAGCCACAATTTCTGTCTAAGCCACAATTTCTCTCTGACAAACACAACTATCACAATTAAATAAGAATTTTTTAATGCATCTATTAATAGGGAGAAAAGATTGAGAGAATATACCCCAAAATATTAATAGCAATTAGTCCTAGGTAGTTAATGGAAGGACTTTTATTTTTCTCTTTTTTTGTGTGTACAGTGTTGGATTTTCTATAATGAACATAAATTGGTGGTCTAATAAAAATAAAAGGAAAATAAAAGCAAAGACGATGGCAATTAAAGCATCCAGCCCAGCACGCATGACACAAAGTAGGAAGCCAGCAAATGTTCTGTCCCTATGAACACCCTTCAAACATTTGGGAACAGCTATCATATGTCTATTTCTTGTTAAATATCTCAGCTAACTTAATGTCATCCTTACATGACTTGATTTCAAGGCTCTCTGCAAAGGCTCCATCTGTTAAAACCCCACTCCGGATATCATAGAACCCGCTCAGAGAATCAGCCGCAGAACTTGTTTGCTCATTCATCTGTTAATTCATTCACTGAGTAAACACTGATTAAAAACATACTATATTGGACATCTTGCTTCTGCCTACCCCCCATTCACAAATGGTTTCCATATTTCCCCGGGGAACATCTGCCTGCCTTCATTCTCAGTTCCTGGGCTCTGGGGAGAGCAGACCCTACTCCAGCTTCTTCGGGGGGCTGGCATTTGATCCAAGGTGGCCAATCAGAGCATCGCATTCACCTGGCCACCGCGATGGGTTAGGAACAGGCATGTTACCCAGAGAAGACCAATCAGAGACATTGAAGAAGAAATCTCTCTTTCCTGCGATTTCTGCTGAACTGTTGGAAAGGGGCATTTTTTCTCCTGCTGCTAGAACTGCTGACATGCTTTGCCACCACAATCCAAAAAGAAATCAGAGGCAGTGCTGAGAGATGAGGAAAACCTGTGTAAGCCTTAGCAACACAGTCTAAGGCTCCGTGCCTTCGGTTCCATCCCTGCACTTTGCAGCTACATAAACCAGCGAATCCCTTTTCTGTGGAAGGCAGTTCAACTTGGGGCTCAAAAGAAACCTAACTGGTGAAATTTGAAGTGTTCTGACATCAGCTACATGCCAGCTATGCACAGATGAAGCAAGATGATCCACACCATCTTTCTTGGCACTTGGTCTGATGTGGAGATAGCTACAAACAACTACAATTATTCAAAGCCAGTAAGATGATTGCTTTAATTAAACACTACGTAGAGCAAGGAGAGCACAGGAAGGTGGAGTCCGGATAGGCGTCAGCTAAGAAATAGCATTTCAACCTCCTCTGTACCTGCATTCAGGCAGTGAAGAGAGAATTACTGGTTGGGGGAGTCAAGATAACACTGTTGACATAGAGTCATCTCACAGTAAACTAAAACCACAACAGCCCACGTTTCCCGACGGGAAATGATACTTACAAGCTCTGAAAGGTGCTCTCTGGTTGAGCCCACAAAATAGAAACAGCCACCAGCAAACAGCCCTCCCATGCAAGAATTTCACCCCAGTGTTACAGATGATGCTACACTCTTAAATAATACTCAGGCTGGTTTTTTTGATTTTGAGTCCATGAACTTAAGTCTTCACTCGAGTTTTACTGCCTATTTGGACTACTGTTGATATAATCACAAAAACATCATGACAGACCGCTGAAGATGAATAACCTATTTACTACCAAATGATAAAAGAGAGAGGACAAGAGTAAGCCTCTGGTTCCATAAGACATTTCAGGATGAGTTAGAAATGTGACTGATCTCGGAAAACAACAAGGGCGACAACAGAAGCACCTCTGGGAACATCTAATTTGCTAAGAAAGGCCCTGAAGGTTGCTCTTTTTAAGTGAACAGAGCTAGTGTCTCTTTGTTATCTTTGATGATGCAAAACTCAACAGGAGAGTTGTGCAGGTAAGTCAGAAAAGGAGGACATCGCAGGACACATTCTCCTTGCCTTTGTGGTTTCCAAACACATCAGCGATTCATCTGGTCCGGGAACACAGCTCCAACTTTCCAGAGCAAAGAATCTTAGAGGTGGAAAAATTAATACTGATGGAACACGTCCACGTGATCTCAAGAGAGGTGCTGGGGATGCGGTAGGAGGGACGGATGCCTACCAGATAACGGGGATTGCTAAGAAGCAGCTGGGTTCTCTCTGTTCCCAAGGCACTTTTAAGATTTCTTCAAGTGCCATGTGAATTCCACTTCCCCTTCTTGCTTGCCATGTGACTTCCCACAAAGACTTAGCCGCCCTTCTTCCTGAAAATGGGATTACTATTTTTCACGCACTGACCAGGCCACTACTGGAGTCCAGGCAGAGTCAGGCAATGGAGAGACCCATAGTGTACGACAACCCTGGCAAGGGCCTGGTGCTTGGCATGTGTTCCGTAAAGGCTGGGGGTCAGCAACCCCATGCCAATTTCCTCTAAAACTAAGAGGGGGTGCAGGCTGAAAGCTCACAAAGGGAAGTTTTTTGTTAATGAGTTTAACAACAACATTTATGTTTAAAAATTTTTTTGCTTAAAAAAAGGATATACAATAAGATATTCATTCACCCCAAACCCACCATCACCTTGACTTCTTCTCAAGAATTAAATGGTACTGCCCACAACCACTTTCTTTTTTGGTGTGCTTCCAGCAAAGTCTATGCAAAAATCATCAAGCTTTTGTATGTGTGGGGTGGGTTTGCATAAGCACTAATCCCTCTTTCCACCCCCCTCCCCAAACACGGGAGGGAGCATACCACACACACTTTTCTGCATACAGCTTTTTTTAACCTAAGAATGTATCCTGGAAAGAATGGATAAAGAAAGTGTGATCTATTATATATATATATAATGGACTATTACTGAGCAGTAAAAAAAGAAGGAAATCCTGCCTTCTGCCACAACAGAGATGGACCCTGAGGGCATGATGCCAAGTGAAATTAAGTCAGAGAAAGAAAAAACACTGTACTATCTCACTTTTAAGTGGAATCTAAAAACCACCAACAAAAAAATCCCTAGGCATAGATGCAGAGAACAGACTGGGGGCTGGGAGATACAGGCAAAGTGAGTCAAACGTACACACTTCCGGTTCTAAAATAGACAAGTCACGAGAACGTAAGGCACAGCACAGTGACTACAGTTAATAATACAGGAAATAATGGGACTTCCTGGGTGGTCCCATGGTTAAGAATCCACCTGCCCATGCAGGGGACACGGGTTCGATCCCTGGTTCGGGAAGATTCCACGTGCCACGGGGTAACTAAGCCTGTGAGTCACAACTCCTGAGCCCGGGCTCTGCAACAAGAGAAGCCACACAACAGAAGCCCAGGCACGCAAACAAGAGAGCCGCTCCCACAGCTGGACAAAGCCAGAGCGCAGCAACAAAGACCCAGCAGCCATTAAATAGATCCATAAATCTTAAAAAAAAAAAAAAAATACAGAATTCCATATTTGAAAGTTGCTAAGAGAGTACATCTTCAAAGTTTTTATCACAAGAAAAAATTGTGTAGCTATGCACGGCAACACACACTAACCAAATTTCGTGTGGTGACCATGTAGCAATATACACAAATACGGAATCATTATATTGTACCCCTGAAGCTCATGTTATATGCCAACTATAAAAAGAAAAACAATTAAAAAAAAAAAAGAAATGCATCCTGGAGCTGATTCCTTCTTGGTATATTTGACGTATTATTTTAAACAGTGGCCCAGTATTCTCCTGTAAGGATATATCTTAATATCTTCCATCAATCCTTTTCTGACATACATTTATTTCAGTTGCTTCCAGGGACTTGCTATTTCAAACAATGCTGCAAGGAGCTTACATTACACACATCTTCACACTACAGGTAAGACGTGTTACTAGAGGAAAGGTGGGATTTATATGATAAAATCCTTGGAAACTAAATATATATGGGCTTCCCTTGTGGCTCAGCTGGTAAAAAATCTGCCTGCAGTGCAGGAGACCCCGGTTCAATCTCTGGGTTGGGAAGATCCCCTAGAGAAAGCAAAGGCTACCCACTCCAGTATTCTGACCTGGAGAATTCCATGGACTGTATAGTCCATGGGGTCACAAAGAAGTGGACACGACTGAACAACTTTCACTTTCACTTTCGTGTGTGTGTGTGTGTGTGTGTGTGTGTGTGTGTGTGTGTGTATTTATATATAGGAAAGATGGGATTTATAAGATAAAATCCTTGAGGTTGCAAGAGTCAAAAGGTACAAACACTTAAAATGCTGGAATGGCCTTCAAAGAGTTTGGACTCACTTTTACTCTCACGAACAGGGTCATAAGGATGCCAGTCTGCCCAACTACATTCATAGAATGGTTTGTTTATCAAATTCAAGGGAAGAAAGCGGGGCAGAGATTCACTCTTGTCCCACGGTCTCTTCCTGGCCCCGTGATACCACACATGATTCTACTACTGCCTGAAAATTCTGCCCCTTGGACGCACAACCCGGAAATCAGAGCTTAAAACAGAATGAACATCAGCACTGGTGTGCTGAGCTGGCTCGGGCTGGCTCGAAAGAGCCGACTGTGCACATCTCTTCCCAAGCCTGTGTTCAGTGACATCATGTTGGTAGCTTTAAATTGTTCATGGTGGAAGTACTGATACCACAGAGATGGGCAAATGCTAGTCAGGGCTTCTCTTTTTCCCCCCAGAGACCTCTGTCAAACATCAGCCCATTGAGGCATACTACAGTGGAAACTGAGGCTCTGCTGCCCCTTTTTACAATATGTCTGCTCTCAGTAGGATCACAAATTCTTGGAACCTCAGAAGTGGAGGAGATCTGAAGGGACAGCTGATCATTCTGTCTTCTCATGCTGCCTCTCCCCTAGTCCCTGTGCTGAGCCATAAGCAGACCCTCTCCTCCACTCCTCTACGCCTCTCCACCGTATTCCCATCTCTTTATTGCTTAGTGCTTATTCTTAATGATACTCTACAGTGTAGTAACTGCACACACAGACTCTAGGCTACACTAAAAGACAGCCAGGGGTCAAATCCCAGCTCTGTCATTAGCAGCTCTGTGACCTTGGGCAAGTGGTTTAAACTACTGCACCTTCGTTTCTTTGTAAAGCACAGATGATAATGATAACGCCTTCCTTAGATGTTTGTTCTGAGGATTCAATGCGTTAAAACAAGGACACAGAACAGCGGCTGGCACACACTAAGGACTAAGCAGACGTACACTGTTATCACTGTTTTCCAGTTCACTAAGCATCTTTCACGACATCTAGGCTGTCAGTTAACGCTTTTGTTGGATTTTAATTTCAATCACTATTTTTCACTTCTACGTGGCAGCTTTTTAAATCAACTTATTCTTTTTCCACCTTTCATTGCATTTTTGTATCCTTTTTAATCATTTAAAAATATATTGTCTATAGTCTCGGAGAAGGCAATGGCAACCCACTGCAGTACTCTTGCCTGGAAAATCCCATGGACGGAGGAGCCTGGTAGGCTGCAGTCCATGGGGTTGTGAAGAGTCGGACACGACTGAGTGACTTCACTTTCACTTTTCACTTTTATGCATTGGAGAAGGAAATGGCAACCCACTCCAGTGTTCTTGCCTGGAGAATCCCAGGGACGGGGGAGCCTGGTGGGCTGCAGTCTATGGGGTCGCACAGAGTTGGACACGACTGAAGCGACTTAGCAGCAGCAGCAGTTTATAGTCTCTTTTAGACGGTTTTTTTACTTTCAACTCAAAGTCACTCCTTTCCTAAATAGTCCATATGATTTAATTATGCACACATCTTCAGAGTTCTTTCTGCGGGAGTCTGCCAGGTCTGGGTTGTTGAAATAACCCAGTGGAGTGACTGTGTAAACACACAACACAATCCCTACTGTTGTGCTAGAGAGCCCCACAGTAGACAGTAGCCAGTTTTTATACTAATTTCTCAACTCAAGTTCTCACATCTCGTGATAATAACAATATAGATTCCACAACCACATACGGTATAGCCCCAGATTTTTCATTTCTTCCTGGTGACTTTCTCTCCACTCAAAAAAAGCTTCCTCTCTGTTTCTCCTGACAGTGGGGCTTTTCCAGTCCTTTTTCATGAAGACATGTAATGTTTAAAGCTCCTGGAAATTCATGTCTACCTTGGGCCCAAGTCTCATTTCTAGGCCCACTGTGGTCTCAAAACCTTAACTCCTAGACTCTACAGCTGCTTTGTGGATGCAAAAGCCCCATAAGTTATTGTGCCTTCAGCTCATATAACCATTTGGCTTGGATTTCTCTCCATTTTTGACACTTGGGGACTGATGAGCTCCCCTGGATATAGTTATTATTTTTCAGTCAACTCTGAAAGGGACTGTTGGCATCCCCTTTCCAAATTGGGGAACCTATGTTGGAACCTAACCCCCAACATGATGGTATTAGGAAGTGATTAGGTCACGAGGGTAGGGCCTTCATAGATGGGATTAGTACCCATCTATGGTACCTATTAGTACCCATCTATGGGATTAGTAGAAAAGAGACCTCAGAAAGTTCTCTTGCCTCTTCCACATGTGAGGTTATAGCACAAAGAAACAGGAAGTGGGCCTTCACCAGACACTGAATCTGCCAGCATCTTGATCTTGAACTTGCCAACCTCCAGAACTGTGAGAATTAAATTTCTGTTGTTTATATGCAACCCCGTCTATGGTACTCTGCTACAGCAGCCTGAACAGACTCAGACAACTCCTTACCAGTGAAGAGAACTTGGGAAAGTTACTTCTCTGAACCTCAGCTCTCGAGGGCTATTGTGAGGCTCAAGACAATTCAAATGAAGCGCTTAGTTCTGAAGCCAGGTGGCCACAATCAAATCCAGTTCTGTCACTTACCAACTTGGTAACCTTGAACAAATTACTCAAACTCCAGGGCTCAGTTTCTTCTCCTGCAAAACAGAGATATAGCAAGGATTAGGCAAGTCACAAGTCCCCAGCACACAAAAAGCCTCCAGTAAATCCTAATCACTACTGTTTTTTTCCTGTACCAAGAATAATAACCCAATATAACATTTCCATCCAGTAGTATTTCAAGCCAAATAATATTTCTCCAAACCATTATATTTTACAGAAGATGTTTCACAAATGTTTTTGTCATTTAACATTCAAGACAGTCTGGTATATGACAAATAAAGAAATGAAGATATTAAAAAAAAAAAAGGAAATGGAGATTCAGAGATGTCAAGTTGTAAGAGTTCTTTATATATTCAAGTCAAGTAAACTTGCTGAAGGTTGCACAGCAAATAAAGAGAAACCCCAAATCAAACTCCTCTGATGAAGGGATACAGTTTGGCTGGACTGCATTGTCCCAGGGACATAGAGGGTGGAGCCTGGCGATCCTTTCAGACTCATAATTCTATGATAAAGGATGCTGGGACTCTGGGCTACGTCAGCAAGTCCGGGTCTCAGAAAAACACTCAGCTCAACTTGAATTTGAACTGGTCTCAGTCATTCCACCCCTGACTTGCTTCCTGCTTTAGGTATCTACACCACAGAGAAAGGAAAACAAACGTACATTACACCATCCTTGTCACCCTCAGAACTCTTACAAAAGAGATTCACACAAACTTATGAATCAAAGGGAGTTTTCATAAAACCCAAGGTAAACAATATCCCATTCGAACCCGTTCACCAGCATCAAGTGTAAAGATCAGAGCAAGGTCTGCAATGTCTAGACACTCATTATTGCCTGCAACAGAAAGAGAACGCTTTTTTCTGGCTTTCATTTTGATTAAATCTTTAGCTGCCTGAGGTGTTTTCTCTTTGCTTGTCATTGGAGACTGAGACTACCGGAAGCCACTTAACCAGCCTCCCGTATTCACAAAAGATTCAGGGGCCCTGCCTAATTGTCGTGGGGGAACGTTATCAGCCGATCACGTCAACCACTCTGGCTGCGTTGCCAGCAATCCTCTCGTTCGCCAGTACAGGTTTCCTTTCTGCTGTCACCTGAATGTGGTTTAAAATTCCCTTTTCAAGAATAATCACAAAACTGCTCAGTGGCCAAAGAAAAGAGCCATTTCATTTAGAACAACATAGGCATACCAAGTTTCCCTGGCGGCTCAGTGTAAAGAACCCGCCTGCCAATGCAGGAGACGCAGGTTCAATCCCTGGGTCGTGAAGATCCCCTAGAGGAGGGCATGGCAACCCACTCCGGTATCCTCACCTGAGAAATCCCATGGACAGAGGAGCCTGGTGGGCTGCAGTCCACTGGGCCGCGAGAGGCAGATGTGACTTACAGATTGAACAAAGCACACTCACAAGTTAAGGCCTCACAGGTAAGCACAAGGTCCACACTCGTGTGTGTGTTGTGTGTTTGCACTTACACACAGACGCCCAGAAGCACGGTGACAGTCCTCTCGGCTCAATTACATAAAGATTTCATTTTCTTTCTTTCTGATTCTTTGACCAGATTTACAAAGCAGAAAATAAGACAAGCTGTTTACTTGGGAACAATTTTTTAAGGTCCTGGGCAAAAGTCCTAGAAATTAGAAAACAGTATACTAGAAATTAGAAAAAAGTATACTAACTTGCTCTCACAAAACTCTTTTTCAAGAACATGAAGATGAGGCTGGTCTTGCCATCACTTGGAGACAACCAGGAAAGAGAGTATGTCTCTCCTAGAAAGAAAGTCATCTCAAAACAAGGGTGACTTTCTCTCACTTCCTCTCTGGGGACAGAGAAAAGCTGGACTATGACTCTAGAAACCGGTCTACCACCATATCACTCTGCACACGCCTGATCTCATCTGATCTCAGAAACTGAGCTGAGTCGGGCCTGGTTAGTACTTGGATGGGAGACTCTAGAAACTGGATCTGATCTTTTCCCCTCTTTAGACTTACAGCATGGGCTCCAGTCCGTTCTTAGTCTTTCAGAGCTGTGTGACTTTGGGTAAGTCACTGAACCTTGCTGAGCTTCTGCAGCTGCTCTGTCAAGGGAGGACACTCATTCACTCAAGACCTATCTGCTGAGCTCCTTCAACGTGCCAAGCATGTGGCCATGGGATTAATTCCAATAATTAAACTGTCCCAGCCACAAAGAGCTCTCATTGATTAGTGGAATAAAGACTTCCCTGGCAGTTCAATGGTTAAGATGCTGTGCTTCCGATGAGTACAGGTGCTGGGCAATCACAGAAAAGGGTATTTAATTAATTCCACAGGGGAGGGAAAGTGCTGGGTATAAGGAAGACTTCCCCCAAGGAGGTGTTATCTAAGCTGCGAACAAAAAGACAAGTTAGAATTTGCCCAACCGAGGGGATCCAAGCAAAACTGGCAGCATATGGGAAGACCCATAGGCAGGATGGCTGGTTCACAACATCAAGCACAAGAGGCAGGAAGAGAGACATCACGTATGTCGACCTGGACATGCAAGCAGGTGGACTTGCCAGGGCAATCTGCCCGGACTAGGAGGGTCAAGCATTCACAGAATCCCAGCCACCCCAATCACAAGACCCTTGGACCAAATTCCAGGACCTTGACCTAGGGTTTGGAGACGGAAATGGCAACCCAATCCAGTATTCGTGCCCAGGAAATCCCACGGACACAGGAGCCTGGTGGGCTACAGTCCATGGGATGGCAAAGAATCGGACATTACTGAGCGACTAATAACGTTCAAACATGTTCAGAGTCCCTCCCAGTCCTAAGGGCTGACCCTGTGGTCTTCTGAGACCCCAGATCCTCCTCTTGGCCTGACAGCCCTTGCACCAGCACAGCCACGTCCCTGAGTCCACTCAGGGAAATGCCAAGCCTCCCACGTGGGCCCTGTCCTTCCTCTTTCCTTTCCCTTCGGGAGTGACTCACCAGTGACTCAAGGAGGGAGCTGTCCCCTACTTGTCATTTGTTTCTTTAAAAAAAAAAAAAAGCACCCAGGACTCACTCACACAGTCATTTGTCCAACCTCCTTCTCCCACCCAGCCCCTGACCTAGCTGAATTATCTGTGTAGACTGTCGTCTCCAGGACACTTGAAGCTACCTGAGGGCGGACGCTCGTTTTGGTCATTCTGCTGTCCCCCGCCCCTGGCACTGACCCCTGATTCATACCAAGCCCTCAAAAATGCATGCAGACATGAATGGGTTTAATGTCTCTGCAAAGGTGCACCCACCCAGAGCTGCCCTCAGATAGCAGCTCTGAGACCAGTTTGGAAAACCCAGAGAGGTGTCAGCTCAACACCCCTCCCCCAGGGCTCCCTAAGCCACAGCAGACGCTCAGCAAAGCCCCATTGGAAAACTAACACCCCCACCACTTGTGATACCAGTGAAGAAACTCAGGTCCGAAAGGATGATATGACTTGCCCAAGGCCTCTTAGCTAACGCAATATAATGTTTTTAAAAGGGGGACATCAGGGACTTTCCTGGTGGTCCAGTGGATAAAACTCTGAACTCCCAATGAGGGGGCCTGGGTTCGATCCCTGCTCAGGGAACTAGATCCTGCATGCCACTACTGAAGATCCCATATGCCATAACTAAGACCCAGCACAGCCAATTAAATACTTTTTTTTTTTTTTAAAGTGGGACAACGGTCTTAAACGGAAGGCTATCTAGTTGCCCCTACCAGAAACGTTGCTTATTTTAGGGGAAAATACTTGGCAGGTCTGACTAAGCAACTTCACTTTCACTTTTCACTTTCATGCATTGGAGAAGGAAATGGCAACCCACTCCACTATTCCTGCCTGGAGAATCCCAGGGACGGGGGAGCCTGGTGGGCTGCTATCTATGGGGTCGCACAGAGTCGGACACGACTGAGGTGACTTAGCAGCAGCAGCAGCAGTGGAATCTGCCCTTACCTGACCACCAATTATATCACACTTTCACAACCCCTGGGATTCTCTAGGCAGGACTAAAGCTCCCACTGAAGCATCGACCTATTTTTGAAGATGACTAAAAAAACTTTTTTAGGGTCTGGGTATGTTCTTGGATTATGGATCACTTTTTAATTCTCTATAATGTGATCTCAGGCTATAACAATTTTTAAAGGAAAGCTGGTAGAGCTTTCCCTGAACACTTTTTAAAAAAATGTTTTTATATTAACTTTACTGTGACAGCAAACATAATTTTTAAGGAGGCCATTTTGACCTATATAACCCTTCCACCAAAAGAATTCCTTATAATTCCTGTGTCCTCTTATTAAAGTTTTTATTCACAGATCGATACTCTGTATCAATGTATGTATTTCATTTAAAGGAACCCAGGTGGCACTAGTGGGAAAGGGTCTGCCTGCCAATGCAGGAGACATAAGAGACGTGGGTTTGATCCTGGATTGGGAAGACCCCCTGGAGGAGGGCATGGCAACCCACTCCACTATTCCTGCCTGGAGAATCCCATGGACAGAGGAGACTAGTGGGCTGCAGTCCATGGGGTCACAAGTGACACGACTGAAGCGACTTAACACGCACGAGCCTTTTAGAGTAGAAGTTATTTAAAACAAAAACCAAACGAACAAACTTATTATGCAAGTCACTGGCATGATGTTTCTGAAACCACCACAGAGCAAAACCCAGGTGACAAATGAAGTGCACCTGGAAATTCTGGGTCTGGGACATTGAGGGTAACATTTTCTAGCCTGCTTCATTCAATCATTATTCTGACACTTTCCATATCCCATTTAATAGGAAACAGACAAAGGAAAACAGATGTTTGACTTGTATCCACCTGGCACAGCAAACTCCCAAAGTTTGCAATAGCTGCTTATCGCTGAAGAGTTTAAAGCAATATTTTTGTGCCAATGAAATAACATCTCAAATGGCCTAGCACAGTGGTTCTTACTCCAGCTCAACCAAAATTCACCAGGGCAGGAGGAAAATCTTTAAAAATACCGCTGCTGGGTCCCCAGCCTGCACAATTAGAACCTCTAAGGATGAAACCTTAGCACTATAGTTTTCCCAAGATCCCTAGGTGACTGTACAGCACAAACAGGACTGCAAACCACGGGCTAGGTTAGCTCATCAGTCGAAGAAAGCCCACGGGAAATCTTATCTGCGAGCGATGAAGGCGTTGTAATTAAATAAAACAGCGGATGCAAAAGTACCTGACAGGGCCTGTTACCCAGAAGACACTTAATAAATGTTAATTAAACAAAAAAATAATAATTCAAGTAATTACTCCTTCTCCTCAGTGAATTCACCTTGTAGTTTTATTGGCTTGTTTATCACTTGCTGTTTTCTCTTAGCCTTGATTCATTCTATCCCTATGTTAATAATAATAAAATATCTATATGTTAACAAAATTATAAACATATACCCCTAATCCTGTTCAATTACAAGAGCTCTGCACTATTTCCAACAACTCTTAATCACTTATTTAATAAAACTTTCCCCTAGAACAGTGGCTAATATGTACTAAATACTCAACAAATGTTATTTATAATAAGTATTGTTATTCAGGATTCATGATAATCTGCATAACTTAAGCTGAAGTTTTATTTATACTATTCAAAGGACTTAGTGAGAATGTAAAAATATTAGCAAGGCAATATTTTTTTAGCTTTCCTTTTTATACTGGAGAATAGCCAATTAACAATGTTGTGACAGTTTCAGGTGGACAGAAAAGGGACTCAGCCATATATATATACACACGTATCCATTCTCTCCCAAACTCCCCTCCCGTCCAGGCCACCACGTAACACTGAGCAGAGTTCCTGTGCTATACAATAGGACCTTGTTGCTTATCCATTTTAAATATGGCAGTATATGCATATGGATCCCAAACTCCCCAGGGCAATATTTAACAAACTTAAAAAAAATTTTTTTAAGCACATTCATTCTTTTTATAAATTTGTCAAAAAATATTAAATGTGATCACTGCACAGGTAACTAGCTTATCTTGCACATTCAAGGGGCCCGGGTAAAAGCTACTTGTGAGCACTCAGCAGTTTCCACAGTCACTTGGAAAAGCTAACATTGCAATTAGTTCAAAGTGCTCTCTTAATCCAACTTTTCCCTACCACTGCCTCCCTGAGCCTGTATTAGGAAGGCCATTTTTCTATATGTTCACATTACCCCTCAGTTTTAACTAAGAGAACAAAAATCTGTTTAAAAAAAAAAAAACATATATATATTTCTTAATCAAGATGAGAAAGTTTTATTAAGAACATGTCCAAACCTCCTGTTGCCCTGCTTGGATGAATTAAGCCAGTCGGCATCTGTCTCCTGTTGGGCTAAGCAGAGAAGGCATTCAACAGCCAGACTGGAAGATCTATTGCGTTTGGTCCAGGATCACATTGTTAGCAGGAGACCCTTCCATGGTTTACACCTGAACATGCCAATGTTTGCTTCCTTTCGCCTTCTAACTCCAAACATCTGCCATTGCATGTTGCAAATCCGTACACAAGCAAAAGTAATCATGATGTGCGCTTTTCTAGATGTACTGTTGTTGTTCAGTCACTAAATCGTGTCTGATCTTTGCAACCCCATGGACTGCAGCATGCTAGGCTGCCCTGTCCTCCACTATCTCCCGGAGTTTGCTCAAATTCATGTCCATTGAGTCGGTGACGCCATCCAACCATCTCCTCCTTTGTTGTCCCCTTCTCCTCCTGCCCTCAACCTTTTCATCATCAGGAACTTTTCCGATGAGTCAGCCCTTGGCATCAGGTGGTCAAAGTATTGGAGCTTCAGCATCATTTATATGCATATTATACATATAATAATTATTATACATATCATAACAAGTATTACTGGTCTGAATGTTTGTGTCCCCCCTCCGGGCTTCCCTGGTGGCTCAGACGGTAAAGCGTCTGCTGCAATGCGGGAGACCCGGGTTCGATTCCTGGGTCGGAAGATCCCCCGGAGAAGGAAATGGCAATCCACTCCAGCACTCTTGCCTGGAAAATCCCATGGACAGAGGAGCCTGATAGGCTACAGTCTATGGGGTCACAAAGAGTCGGACAGGACTGAGCAACTCTGTCGTGTCTTGTCCAAACTCCCATGTTGGAATCCTAACTCCCCAGTGTGATGGCTTTAGGAGGTCAGGCCTTTGAGAGGTCATGATGGTGGAGCCCTCATGAATGGGATTAGTGCCCTTGTAAGTGAGACCCCTGATAGCTCCCTCACTCATCCCATCACGTGAGCACACGATGAGAAGAGAGCCCTGGCCCAAGCACGCTGGTGCCCGGATCTCAGGTTTTCAGCCTCTGGAACAGTAAGGACTATACGGCTGCTGTTTATAAGTTCCCAGTCTGTAGCATTTTATAATAGTAGCTCTGAGAACCACGGCAAAGTCAAAAGTGACCACACAAGCAAGTAGTAGCTTGGTTTGCTCAATAAGAATATCATGATTGACTATCACATGCCAGACAACTCCAGAGGCATAGGGAGATGGAGACGAGGACAGAGTTCCCATCTTCAAGGATCTCAGGCTCCAAGGACAGTGTGTGAATTGGCTACTGTGACACAATGTGACTCTGACCAGGGGTGACAAGGAAATACAAAGGATAGGGTCACAGGGGCAACCCTAAATGTTTAGAATCAGAAATTAGAAAATGAAAATAAATAAGCACATAGGAGGTAAATGGTTGTGGATAACAATGTTAAGATAACTACTGCAGCTTTCATCAATTGCACTGCCCTCTCAGCTCCCATCACCTAATCTTGACAATCATATGCCACTTTGGGGACCTCCCTGGTGGTCCAGTGGCTAAGACTCCATGCTTCTAAAGCACGGGGGTGCGTGTTTGACCCCTAGTCAGGGAACTAGATTCCATATGCCACAGCTAAAGATCCTGTGTGCTGCAGCTAAGACCCAGCACAGCTAAATAAATAAACAAATATTAAACATAGGTATATATCTATCCTGTGATAAACCCTAATAGAAAAAGAATATATATATATGTATAAAGAATATATATAATCACTTTGCTGTACAGCAGAAATTAACACAACATTGTAAACCAACTATACTTCAATTAAAAAAATAAATTAAAAAGGAGGTGAAGGAGGAAGAGAAGACTTCCTGGAGACTGAACAGCCAGACTCAGTACCATCTCAGCAAAACCGCAACCCTGTGGGTCAGCCCTAATCCTACCTTTTCCAAACTGTGCCACCGTTAAAGACATATCACAATTTACTTGAAAGCAGGACATGGGTGAAGGTAGAGAATGTTATTGGGGGTGTCTGGTCTAAATGCCTGGTTTTATAGATGGGAGAATCTGACATGCGGAAGGAAAGGAACTTGCCTGCAGTGAAGACAGCAGGATCACAGCGGAGTCAGAACCAGCTCCCAAGATTTCCGACTCCTAACTACCCAGGGCTGACTACTGAGCTTCCACCCACTTCCAAACTCCTTCACCTGATTAACCAACTGCATCCAGGTGTCCGCTCTCGGCTCAGGCGCATGCCCTTTAGGGAAAGGCTTCTGGGGACATCCTACCTGGTACTCCCCTTTCTCAGAGCACTCCTCCCAGATTATGCTGCCACTTCATCAGCTAGCTTCCCCCCACCCTTGACCTTGGAGCAACTCTTTGTTCACGTCTTGTGTCCTGGACCTGAGCACAAGCAGGAGGTCTACATGGACGCAGTGCAGTGAACAAAGTGACCGATGTCTCAGGTTCTTGGGAATTTCCCAGCATTAACCAAGCAAGTCCCAAGTCCCTGAAAATCCCTCGGCAAACCAGGACAGCTGGTCACTCTATTAGTGGACACCAACAAAGTGACATGGGGCTTTCCCAGGTGGCGCTAGAGGTAAAGAGCCTGCCTGCCAATGGAGGAAACGAATGTTTGATCCTGGGGTTGGGAAGATCCCCTGGAGGAGGGCATGGCAATCCACTCTAGTATTCTTGCCTGGAGAATCCCACAGACAAAGGAGCCTGGTGGGCTACAGTCCACAGGGTCGCAAAGGGTTGGATACAGGTGAAGCGACTTAGCATGCATGCAACAAAGTGAGACGGCTGGCTCACCATGTCCCCGCCTCTATCCGTCCTCAGCCACTGTGCAAGCCGGGCCCAGAGCCATGTCTCTGCCATGTGGTCACTCTAGCTCAGCACTGATAGAACTTTCTGCACTGCTGGAGATGTTCCTTATCTACACTGTCCAATACAGGAGTACCAGACCCAGGTGACTATGGAGCAGCTGAACTCTGGCTGGTGCAACCGAGTTTTTAATTCTATTTAATTTTTATTAATTTCTATTTAAATAGCCCTGTGTGGCTAGTAGCCACCATATAGAACAGTTTGTCTTTGGTTTTACATAATTGGAACTACGGTCCACCTCTGTGCACGGAATGAGCTTTAGAGTCAGAATGACCATGGTTCGAATCCTGACTCAGTCAGGTGCAAATGTGTCACAACTCCATGGGGAAGCTTGTTTCTCCCTCTGTGATCCTGACAAGTTGACTACGAGACAGTGTTCAGAAAGTGGTTGGTTCCTGGGAGAACTTATGCAAAAGGATTTCTCTGGAAGCCAATGAACCATGTTAAATGTAAAAAAATGTAAAATACTATGTAAAAATGCTAGAAAAATATGATTCTGAACCCAAAAGAGTGCAAGGGCATCAACTCGACCAGACTTTCAGCATCCCTGGCAGGTTCAAGTTCAGATTCCAAACTGCCGGGTTTAGAATTCAACTGTGCTGATTGACAGATTCACAGATTCAACTGTGCTGCTTGACTGGTCCCAGACCTGTGACTGACTGTCACTGAGTCCCACTGGGGCAGCGGGCACTGGGTCCTGGGAGATGCTGAGCCTCAGGCCATCTGAGGATGACCCTACATGGTCCAGGGGGCAAGGATCCAGGCCCTGCCCATAGCAGTGAGAAGGCAGCGCCCGGAGGAAGCCCCGGTGCCCCACAGGGCTCAGGCACACCCGGGCCGGCCACTTAGTGCCCAGGGGCCCAGGACACACAGGGCGCAGCCCGTATGCGGCACATGTAAGGAGAACACCACCCCCATTGCCTCACCCAAGGGCCAGGACACAGTCATGAGCTGGCAACCAGGAGCAGCTGCGAAGCCCTGGAGGTATCTGGTGTCTGGAACCTGTCCCCGGCCCTAATGAATCCACCCCCTCGGCAGGAACAGGCCGCAGGTCCCCGGAGGAGCAGGCTGTGGATCACAATCACCTGGGGAGCTTTTTAGCAACACTGTTCCTTAGATTGGGCACCGGTGTTTGCAGAAAGCTCCCAGATGACTGTGAGTCCCAGTGGCATGGCTGGGACTCGGTGTCTGTCATCTGAGGGCTTGGGAAGGTGGTTCTCATGAGGACTATCTAGGCAGTGCTAGGGGCCTTCCCAGGTGGTTCGGTGGTAAAGAATCTGCCTGCCGAGCAGTAGACATGGGTTCGATCCCTGGGTCGGCAAGATCCCTTGGAGAAGGAAATGGCAACCCACTCCAGTATTCTTGTTTGGAGGAGCCCACAGACAGAGGAGCCTGGTGGGCTACAGACCATGGGGTTGCAAAGAGTTGGACATGACTGAGCACACATGAGCACGAGGCAGAACTAGGGCTGGGGAGAGAAGTCCCCTTGTTAACAAGTTCCTCCCTCTGGCTGCAGGGACAATAGTCAGATGGTCGGGGGACCCTGACACCACAGCTAGGCCACAAGTTGCTCGCCTCCCTCCTGCCCCAGCTGGCAGAGACCCTTCCGGCTCACCAGGCCTGAGCTGTCCCGTGTCTTGTGTGCGGCCTCGGTGAAGAGGGTCCTCCTTCCCCACTATCCCCAAGCACCCCAAGCAGAAGCCCTAATCTGTACACCTCTCCGTCCTGGTGTCCCAGGCTGCACCCAGCACTGAGGAAGCCCACGACAGATGCTATTATTGTGGTTGTTACTCTCATTTCACTGAAAAGGAAACCAGAAGCTAGAGACAGTATGACTCACCCAAGGCCCCATGGTGCTGGGGCAGGGCTGGGACAGGAACTCTGGGTGCCTGGGTTCATTCCCTCTCCGATGCCCCAGGTTGGGGCTCATTGCCTCTGTGTCCACCCTCACCCACACTTTTTCTCCTCCCTCTTACAAGTCAGTATGCAGCCTCTGACCACCAGAATAAATGCTTATTAGAAGCCTCAGGCTCTGATTTATAGGATGCCACTTATCCTCAAAGGTTTCCCTGGTGGCTCAGCGGCAAAGAATCCGCCTGCCAAGGCAGCAGATGTGGGTTCTCCTGGGTCGAGAAGATTCCCCTGGAGAAGGAAATGGCAACCCACTCCAGAATTCTTGCCTGGAGAATCCACGGACAGAGGAGCCTGGGGGGCTACAGTCCATGGCGTCGCAGAGAGTCAGACATGACTTACCTGCTAAACAACAAATTATCCCCCAAATAGTCCATGGAGTCTATGAACACCCTTGGGCAGTACACAGGGCACTGGTTTTTAGCACAGCCTTGGAGCCTGACATACTCAAATTGCCACTGAGTAGCTGGGTGATCCTGGACACATTTCTTAACCTCTAGGGGCTTGGCTTCTTCGGCTGTAAACAGGGATGATGGTATTTACCACTCAGGTTTGTGGAGAAGCTTACTGAGATCAGTCAAAGGGATAAGACGGGCTCCATGGCCGGCCAGCAGGAAGTACCAACAGCTGGTAGCTATTATTCAGGTGGCAGGCACTACCCTTCTTATCATCTGCTCCACGCTCCATTTCAGACCCACAGAAGCCTCCAAACTATGCACCCTCTCATGTCCCTTCTCTTCGCACAGGCCACCCTGGGCCAGCGGACCCAGCCCACTGCCCCGGGCCTGGCCTGTCCTCTTGGGAGCACCACCCTGGAGGACCAAGTGGCTGGATTCATCACGTCATCCCCACCCCATCCTCCCCGAGTCACCCGGAAAAAAAATAAACGAGAAGTAACTCTTTCTATTCCTCATTCCAGACTTCCTGAATTTAAATCAAATATTTGCACACTCTCCAAAGCCTATAAACCTGAATTGCTCACAGGAAAAAAAAAAGAAAACTTATGTGCAAAGAGAGTAAGTGCGGGTGGTCGTGGCCTCAACGAACCTCACAGGAAAGGGCATTTGATCTGAATAACCACACAGCCCAGTTGAGGGAGCGGGGTGAGCAGGAGAAAGCTGCCATTTACAGGGCCATCTTCCTGGCCTCTCTCCGGCGACCTGCACAAAAATCAATGGTGCATTCCCTCTGTGGGCGGTCCATGGAAGCCCTGGGGTGGGGGGTGGGAGTGGGGCAGGGGGCGTTGAGTGTGAGGAGGGCTGGGGGAGGCGGGCAAGTGAGCACCAGCTCCCCAGAGCCACCCCGAGAGCACTTATACAGGAAGTGTTGGGCTGCTTCACACCAGCATGGCTGCCCAGTTAAAATCCCGAAGGATTGACACAGGCTGGGAAAGAGGTGCTGTCCAGAGCCCCTCTCCCCGGCTGCCACACCCACCACCCAGAGCCCCCAGACGGGCCTCAGCTAGGAAAAGATGAATGTCAAGCACTGTGGAAACTTCCAGAAAGGACACTGGTGGCTGCCCAATGTTAAACATTCTGAGCATCAACCCTGGGCACAGTTCAGAGGCATGAAGAATTCAAATGACACTCTGAGGGATTCAGAAGAACAAGCCTTCAATACACGTTTGCTGGAGGTAGAGAAGGAAAGACTGACTCACGGGCAGCGGCACCTGGGACAGGCCACGGACCCACAGTGCCTCCCTCCCTCTGGGCCACTCACTCCATACAAGCCCAGGCACCAGAGCCTCAGAAGCCTCCCTGGTCAAACGAAAGGAAGGTCTGCCCTGACCTCCCACCCTAACCTACCCTAACCCTCACCAGGCAAAAGGGAACTTTGGGGCTCCTCCCTGCCCAGCCTCCAGCCCCTCTGGGATGGCATCACTGTCCTCGGGGGTACCCCATGACCCTCCTACCATGTGCCCGAGGGGCTGGTGTGTCACCCAGCCACCCATGCTGGCGTGTCAAAGCATGGAGTGTTCCAGAACCAATGCTGCTTCAAGAACAAGCATGTGACCAAAACTGGCCAGTAAGAGTCCTCTCAAGGCTCAAGAATGGTCATGTGACCCTAACTGGCCAATAAGGACGTTCTCGAGCACTTTGACTGAAGTCACCAGGAAAGGGTATCCTTCTCCCATCACACAGGGCTATTCACATGAAAGGTTGAAAGCCTGACTTTATCTCACAGGGAGAGACCCCCCGAGAAACAAGGTGCAAGGAAGGCAAGGCAAAGAAACAGTGGGAGACAAAACCTGGCCAGCGTGATCTGGGCCCGTATCAGCCACCCGACTGTTTCACAATAAATGATCTTTTTCAAAACTAGGCCAGCTTGAGTTTGGTTTCTGTCACTTGGAACCCAGAGCATGGTCTGATACATTTCTCAGTGGGTGCACAAGAAGATGCTGGTTGCTACCAGACCCCGCTTCCTGCCCTGGCTGCCAGTTCATGCGACTCGGTGGCTTACTGATGGCATCTGGGAGGTTGGCTCTGGGCCCCACACCCTCTGCTTCACGCAAAGAGGGCATCTCTCTCCCACTGAACCCCCAGACTCTGGTCTCTTGCCCTCCATCTCACAAGCTATGAACACCACCGGTTACCTGTTCTAATACATGGATCTTTCAGTGGCCCTATATGGCTTGAAGATCACGATGCCAAGTCCCTCTAACGCATAAAGGGTTATGCTCATAAAGCTGCCATCCCAGGATGTGATGACATGAGTTCTCCAAACGAATCCTCCAGCCCAACCACGTACACCTATGCCGAGATCGCTCTCAACTCCAGGTTCCCAACCCCAAGACAGGAAGTGTCTCCAACCCATGCCAGCTGATTCCAAAAGCTCTTGCAGTACAAGGGTGACCCCTCATGTTCTGTAACCCACATCCTGCCCACTGAGGTCAAAGCCCCCACTCTTCACAGGGGTGAAGGCAATGTTGAAAGAACCTCATCAACACAGCCTCGTCCCCACAGAACAACTAACAGGACTCTCTCAAGAGCTTTCTAACACCCATCAAAGCCATAAAGTGGCTCTGAGTCAAGCCTTTGTCATGTAAATTAAAACTCCCCACCACCACCCCAAATTTTTGTTGAAAAATCAGCCAGCTGTGTACATTTCATCCAAAGTCACCGGAAAAAAAATCTACAGATAAAGCTTCTCTTGGCATGGAACACAAACTGACAGCATTTATAATTACAGAGAGCTCACTGCAAGAAAGATTTCAGAGGACATCCAGTGCAATCTTCCCATTTTACAGAAGTGGAAACTGAGATTCCAAGAAGTGAAATGACAACCCGGGGTCACACAGACAGGAAGCAGAGGGGCCAGGACAAAACACCAGGTCCTCTGCTTTTTTTCCCCTCCAACAGTTTATAAATAATAACCTTACCTCCATTTACTCTGTTACAATACTAATTCATATACACTCACTTAAAACTGTGATCCATGGAGAAGTGCTGTATGTTTTGATATTTTCTGCTCTTTGCATCACATCTTGCTGAGCGTCTCAAAACGGGGTCTCTGTTTCCTGGCAGAGGGGCTGGAGCCCTCCAGGCCTGAGACTTGGTGTGGTTTCTCACCCTCTCCACTGCCCGTAAACAACGCCAACAGGGTCAACACAGAGAGTAACAGCTGCTGGTTGTGCAATAAGAGGCCACCTCTACTTCCTAATGTGGCCTGGGTGAGGAGGTAGGGGGTGCGCTTTGTAAAAGTGTCTCCCCTCCCCTGGACCCAGCAAATTTGCCTGAGGACATGTTCATCACTCAGTGTGGTTTGTTTTATTCTCCGTACATCCCATGCATCTCTAAAGAAAACTCCTCTTGTGGGGTAACAAAGATTTCAGAAACAGCCTGGGGCTCGAATTTCTGGCAGCTCGTTTCACTCACTGTGTGACCTTAGGCAGGTCACTTCACCTCTCTGAGCCTCAGTTGCCTCGTCTTCAAAAAATGGCAGAAACATCATCCACAGAACAGAGTTGGAATCCCTTGAGCTCTACTCGAGGCCGTGGCTACTCGGCAGACCCAGGTCATCACCCTGAATTCCCAGAGCCTTTCTCCTCCTGCTGCCCATCAACTGCTCAGCACACAGGCCACGATCATCCTCTAACTCAGCCCCGCCAACGCCACAGCATCCGCACCTGCCTCTCGTGCAGGGTCAGGCCCTAGTGTCTGCCTTCCTGCCTGGGGACTAACCACTGCTTGGTCCGAAACCCCCCAAGGTCCTGCTGGCTCCAGCGCCCAAACTCAACAACCTGGTCACCCCAAACTGGTCAAGATGCCCCACTGTCAAGTTTCTCCTCAAAGGCCTGAAAACCTCTCCCAGTCGCCATAAAATTACTCAATTTTTCCCTTGTGGGATCAGATGGAATTTAAAGTAAGTCACTGAAGTCTATACAGCCCTTCCCGTACAGAACATGGAATGCCTGCGAGATTTCCTCCCCATCTCTGCCCCCCAATCAAGCCAGTGTTCTATTCACTGCTGTCACTGAGGAAGCAGGAGGGGTCCACCTGCCCAGCAAGCCCAGACTGAACGATCAGGCTTTCCATCTGGCTCTCATCAATCCGTCCTGCTGTCCCCCACAACAGGGTCAGGGCCTCTCACCCCCCAACTCCCTCCGGGCAGACATCTATCTATAGACGGAACCCTGTGTCTGCCCCCAGTTCCATCCACCGAGTCTGGGGAGTCTAGACAGGTTCCGATGGGGGGGAAGCAGAACTTCCAAGCAGAAGCTGGAACGGAGTTGGTGGGGAGAGGGGGGCAAGTATGTGCTAATGTGTGGCCAATCTGCTTGGGGTAAAAAAGAAAGGCGTGGATCCACCTGCCAGTGCAGGGGACGCAGGTTCGATCCCTGGTCTGGGAATATCACACATGCTGCAGGGCAACTATGCCCATGTGCCCCCACCATTTGAGCCCATGCTCTAGAGCCCGGGAGCCACAACTACTGAAGCCCACGCGCCCTAGAGCCAGTGCTCCGCAACAAGAGAAGTCACTGAGATGAGAAGCCCGTGCGTGGCAACAGAGCAGCCCCCTCTTGCCACAATTAGAGAAAGTCCGTGTGCAGCAATGAAAACCCAGCACAGCCAAAAATAAACAAACAAAAAAGAAAGGGACCTGCAGCAACCTGGATGGACCTAGCGATTATCATACTAAGTGAAAGAGGCCAGAGAAACACAAATATCACATGATATTGCTTATATATGGACTCTAAAACAGTCGGACACGACTGAAGCGACTTAGCAGCAGCAGCAGCAGCAAACAGTGATACAGAAATAGACCCACACACACAGAAAACAAACTTATGGTTACCAAAGGGGAAAGCCGGGGAGGAATAAATGAGGTGTTTGAGATTAACATACATACACCGCTATATACAAAATAGATAACCAACAAAGACCTACTATATAGCACAGGGAACTGGATTCGATACTTTGTAATAACCTATAAGGAGAAAGAATCTGAAAACAAATACATATAACTGAACCACTGCTGTATCCTTGAAATTAACAACACTGTAAATCAACTATAATTCAATTTAAAAAATAATAATGATAAAAGAAGAAGAAAGGATATCGAGTTAACCCTTCAATTCACTCAGTGAATTTTCTGCCTGAACTTTCTGCCTCATTGTTTATATTAAAATATACATATCATCAGGTCTCACTCAATGCCAAATCCCCCAAATTTTTACAAATGCCCAAAACAAACCTGGTGATACAAGAATGTAGGATGGATCAAGGATCAGGAATCAGAACCACAACAGACTATTAATAATAATTTCTTGAGTAGTGGGGCTTATACTGGGAGTGGGTGGAGGACAGTCATCATGAACTGTTGGTGGGAATGAAAAATAGTGAAATCCCTTTGGAAACCTGTTTGTCAGCTTCTCAAAAAGTTAAATATAAAAATCCACACAACCCACCAAATTCCACTCCTAGGCATCTACCCAGGAGAGATGAAAACCCACATTCACAAAGGCTAGCACACGCATGTTCATAGCAGCATTAATCCTAACAGCCCCAAACTGAAAGCAACACACGTGTTCATCAGCTGGTGAGTGGAGAAATGATGTGATGTACTGCACGACAGCATATTTTTCTACAATCAAGAGGACTGAAGTACTAGCATCAACAATGTGGATGAACCTCAAAAACTTTATACCCAGTAAAAGAAGCCAGACACAAGACATCATATCTTCCATTTACACCTGCTGTTGTTGTTCACTCACTAAACCATGTCTGACTCTTTGCAACCCCATGGACTGCAGCACGCCAGGCTTTCCTGTCCTTCACTATCTCTTGGAGCTTGCTCAAATTCATGTCCATTGAGTTGGTGGTGCTATCTAACCATCTCATCCTCTGCAGCTCCCTTCTTCTTCTGCCTTCAATCTTTCCCAGCATCTGGGCCTTTTCCATTGAGTCAGCTCTTCCACTTACATAAAGTGTCCCAAAGGCGAGTTTATAGACATTTATACAGAAGTACAGGTACAAAATCCGCCCGCAATGCAGGAGATCCCAGTTCAATTCCTGGGTTGGGAAGATCTGCTGGAGAAGGGATAGGCTACCCGCTCCAGTATTCTTGGGTTTCCCTGGTGGCTCAGACGGTAAAGAATCTGCCTGCAATGTGGGAGACCTGGGTTCAATCCCTGAGTTGGGAAGATCCCCCGGAGAAGGGAACGGCTACCCACTCCAGTATTGTGGCCTGGAGAATTCCATGGACTATACAGTCCATGGGGTCGCAAAGAGTTGGACACAACTGAGTGACTTCCACAGGTACAAAAGCAGATTATTAGTTACCTGGGGTTGAGGACAAAGATTATTTGTAAAGGGACATGAAGGATCTTATCAGGGTGATGAAAATGTTCTAAAAACTATATTATGGCCATGGCTGCACCTTTCAGTAAAATAACTAAAAAACTCACTGAAATGGGTAGACTTTAGATACATAAAATATACCACGCATTGGTTTCCTATGGCTGCTCTAACAAATTACCACAGATGTAGTAGCTTAAAATACAGACGTACTGTCTTATAATTCTGGAGACCAGAAATCCAGAATGGGCTTCGCCTGGCTGAAATCAGAACCAGGCTTTCTCCAGAAGTTCCAGGGGATTGTTCTCCCTTTCCTGGTGGCTGCGGGTACCCTGTGATTTGTAGCTTCAAACCGGCTTCAAAGCCAGCAGTGTCAGCATCTTCAAATTTCTGATTCTGACCCTCTGTTTCCATCATCAAACCTCCTTCTCCAACCCTCACCCTCCATTTTCCTCTAATAAGTCCCACCTGGATAATCTGGAAAGAGCTTCCCATCTCAAGATCCTTGGTCCCATCAGCAAAGTCCCTTTGTAAGGTAAGTATTCACAGGTCCTGGAGATTAGGACCTGGACATCTCTGATTCTAACACATACCTCAGTAGAGCTGTCACGAAAACAAATAAAAATAGCCCATGCAGGATGTGGCCAGCATGTAGGGCTCGTACAGCATGTAGGGCTCGTACAGGTGACCTTCCTAGAAACCCCACTGCTGAAGAAGCCCTCAAGAGCCCTGTCCTAGGGCAGCTCATAGGAACTGAAAGGGTCCTCACTTTGGCCTCAAATCTAAGAGGGAACGGGAAAAGAGAACAATAAAGCCTGGCAAGAAGACCCGGATCATCGGTCAAGTTCTAGATGAACGAGAGGATGAAGAGGGGAGAGCGGCATAAACGCCTGTACTTTCCACTGAGTTGACCCCCGCCCTGGTCCTCCCCACTCACTGTTGATTCTAAAGAAAAAGATTCATGTCTGCACAGATGTGAGCGTTTTGGTGTTCGGAAATTTCCATCTCACTGATTATTTTAAGAGAACCTAAATTAAGTTAGTCCCCAGACAATCTCTGATATTGACAAGCATTTAAATCAATACATACGGGGCCATCGGAGTTGCACCCTCAGCAAATACCTGGACCAGACTGTCCTTATCAAGGTAACAGAAGGCAGCGACCAGCATGGACCCTGTGGAAGCACGTGGCAGCCTGATGCCTTCTCTCCCTTCACGCCTTACAGTGGTCACCTCTCTGTCTAGTCTTCATCAAGGTTATGGCCCTTCCCAGCATTTGAAAATGGCTTTTTCTTCCCTGTTTCTTCTACTAGGCTGTGTGCTGCCGTGTGGTTAACACAGTGTGGGCGCACGCGCGCACACACACACACACACACACACACGAATGAAAAAACAGGCAAAGAATAAGACGTGTTTAAAGAAACAACAGGCTCAAGAGCTGAAATGAAAACTCCAAAGGATAAACATTTCCTCTCTTTGGTTCTGCACCCCTACGCCCTAGCACAGTGCCTCCTGGCACTCAGCACATGCTCAGTAAATACCAGCTAAAGGGATGAACGGCCAGGAAGCCCCTGGTCACCAGGATTAGGGACTCTTGATCTCTGCACTCCTGTGTCTACGAGCACAATGCCTGATACACAGTAGGTGGCCCAGTGTTTATACACCTGACCTGCAGAAGACTGGGTCTTAGAGGAATGGGATCGGGCTGGGTGGTGTCAACACCACAAAAAGGGAGGCAGGAGACGGGGAGCCTCCAGAGCAAGCTCACCCACCTCCCATAATAGGGGTGGGGTGCCCCACTCTGCCTCAGTGGTATCTGTCAGTCAGAGTTACTGGTTACAGACAACAGAAAAAAAAAAAAAAAAGGAATTTGATGAGAAAATTAGGGGAAGCTCCCAGAATTCCAGGCAGGCTGGAAAACCAGTCTGGGATAAAGGAGCAGGGGAGACTGGGCCAAGGACATGCCAACGGATGTCTGCTTAGGGTATTCCTGACTGTGAGGAACCTCTAACTCCCCTGCATCACTGCTGCACTCAACCTGGAATCTAAGCCACACGGCCACTCAGAGGCCACATGCCACAGCCCAAGCAGCTAGATGTGGGAAAAAGAACATCTACTCCACCTTGGTTGCTGCTGGGAGTCAAAGCTCCGTTCCCCTGCAAGATTTACATCTTGGGGGTTCCCCCAGACAGGAAGGTGGGAAGGATGCTGAGATATAGAAAATACAGAAAATGCCCATAAGACACAGCAATTCACCGAACTCCTGCAGACCCACGAGCCCTGTCTCACCATAACTGGTCCACAGAGTGGACCCAGGGGCTCCCAGGGTGGAGGAAGTGAGAGAGGCCACTGACTGTCTACCCAGCCTCAGAGCCAAGTGTGAACAAAGGAAGTGTTTCTTCATTTCTCACCACAGAGAGCAATTGTCAAGCAGAATTTCATGCATCTGCTATTGCAAAACCCCTAACAGAGCAGCACAAGGTCACTTCCAGAAACACCCCTTTCTCTCTACCCCGTAAAGACATTCGGCTTCAGCTACATCCTGGGTAACTTCATTGGCATAAACTGAGGTTGAGTACGTCAAGGCTGTATACTGTCACCCTGCTTATTTAACTTCTATGCAGAGTACATAATGAGAAACGCTGGGCTGGAAGAAGCACAAGCTGGAATCAAGTCTGCTGGGAGAAATATCAATAACCTCAGATATGCAGATGACACCACCCTTATGGCAGAAAGTGAAGAGGAACTCAAAAGCCTCTTGATGAAAGTGAAAGAGGAGAGTGAAAAAGTTGGCTTAAAGCTCAACATTCAGAAAACGAAGATCATGGCATCTGGTCCCATCGCTTCATGGGAAATAGATGGGAAACAGTGGAAACAGTGTCAGACTTTATTTTGGGGGGCTCCAAAATCACTGCAGATGGTGACTGCAGCCATGAAATTAAAAGATGCTTACTTCTTGGAAGGAAAGTTATGACCAACCTAGATAGCATATTCAAAAGCAGAGACATTATTTTGCCAACAAAGGTCCGTCTAGTCAAGGCTATGGTTCTTCCAGTGGTCATGTATGGATGTGAGAGTTGGACTGTGAAGAAAGCTGAGTGCCGAAGAATTGATGCTTTTGAACTGTGGTGTTGGAGAAGACTCTTGAGAGTCCCTTGGACTGCAAGGAGATCCAACCAGTCCATCCTAAAAGAAATCAGTCCTGGGTGTTCTTTGGAAGGACTGATGCTAAAGCTGAAACTCCAGTACTTTGGCCACCTCATGTGAAGAGTTGACTCATTGGAAAAGACTCTGAAGCTGGGAGGGATTAGGGGCAGGAGGAGAAGGGGACGACAGAGGATGAGATGGCTGGATGGCATCACTGACTCGATGGATGTGAGTTTGAGTAAACTCTGGGAGTTGTTGATGGACAGGGAGGCCTGGCATGCTGTGATTCATGGTGTCACAAAGAGTCGGACATGACTGAGCAACTGAACTGAACTGAGGTTCATTCATTCATTTGTTTGTTCATTTATTCAGCGAACGGTTTCAAGACCCAGATGTGCCAGGCCTCCTGCTGGGTTCTAGGGTTACAGAGATGAATCAGTTATCATCCTTGGCTTCCAGAAGTTCAGCTGGCTAAAGGAAAGGATAAAAAGCAAGCAAGTTCTGCACTGGGGATGGCAAATGTAGTGCAGAATTAGTGATCTGAATATAAGCTAAGCTAAAGACTTTTTTTTAGCAATTGCTGGGCATCACTCCATTTATAAACACACACACACACACACACACACACACACAACGAGCTACTTCCTGAGTCAGCCACTAGCCCTAGGACCTAGCACAAGAACAAGATCTGTATGTCCAACTTTAGATCCCATTATGAAGGGCTGCTGGCCACTTAGTTGGCTATAAATGTCCATCCTCGGACAGTCTCCATCCCTGAGTCGCGGGACAAAAGGCAGAGGCTGACACCATTACCCAGATGGCTGTGCTCTAAGGGAGATCCTAGCTCTTGGCGACAGGTGGTCCTCAGGAAGCTGGGAGATAAAGGTTGCCCTAAGTGCCCCTGCTTTACCCTCCACAAACCATAACACCAACACCTGCCCCTTGTTCTACACTTCCTGGTTATAAAACACTGTTACACTTACTTGCTCATCCATCATTCATTCTCCAAATACCTATTATGTGTGAGCTACTCTGCTTAGAGCTAGGAATCTAAAGAGTAAGAAAACACAGCCCCTACCCTTTAGGAGGCCACTTCGTCCAGGAAGCCCTCCTAGATCTCTTTGGCCAGGTTGTACATCCCTCATCCTAGCTCCCTGTATCACTGCTGCCTCTCTTTCCATTTCAGTTCCCTGGCTTAGATGAAAAAAGGACTCATCTACCTCCGACACCACCGTCTCCCCCCCAGGCCCTCGTATGGTGTCTGACACAGTGGAGGCAGAATAAATGCCTTGAGGAAGCCCCAGTGGGAACAGCTGAGAAGATAGAGGAGAAACTGAAACCCAGGGGGCAGGGCAAGCTGACTCTTTAGGTAAGAGTCTGGCATTATCCTTCCGCCCTTTGGTTTCTAGATCAGGAAGTCTGTCTCAGAGGGCCTGGGTGACTTGCCCAAGATTCCTGTTCATACAACTAGCAGAGCCCTTAATCCCACGCTCTTCATATCAGTTTCCAGACCGACTGGACACCCCAGGCAGCCGCTGGCTCACTTCGTCCCCAGCGGTCACAGTTTCATCTGCCCTCCTGTGACCAGCTTGTTGTTGGCACCTGCAGTACTCTTCACCCTCCCCAGAGCACTGTTCTAAGATACAAGGAGAGAGGAGTCTGTGATTAAAACAAAGAAACGGATTTCTAATGATGGAATGTCGGGTACTCATTTATTCATTACACAAATATTTACTGAACACCCACGGGACGCTCTAGAGGTGAAGAAGCAGGAGTCAACACAGGCAAAAATCGCTGCTGCCCGCTAAGGTGTGATGGTGTTACAGAAAGGTGGTGTCCCTCTGGTGAATAAATGAATGGATCAAAGGTAACCTCAGGTGATCTATTGCAGGTAATGTCAATGTGATGCAAACTGACTCACAGCACCTGATCTGCTGGGGGACAGGGAGACCACATAATTCTTAATCCCCAGGTATCTCTACTAGCTACTAGGGGATCCCCTGTCTTACTCTTTCAACAGTCACAGTACAAATAGAATGAGCCCCCTTTGCTGGCCATTGCTGGCTTCCTAATTAAAGTCAAGGATGTGTGTTTACTCAAGGTCTATAAACACAGACCCCAAAAAAATGTTTAAGAGAAAGCAGATGAAATGTGGGTAAGGACTAACTAATAAAATCAGGGGGAAGAATGCTGGGAGTTTTCAACCATGACCGTGATTAAACAAAACTTGCGGGGAGGATGCTCTGAGGGCCAAGGTCCAGAAATGTGTGCAGAGCCTGAGTTTCCAGGGCAAAATGTAAACCATAACTTCCTGCTGAATTAATTGGTCCCCGGTGGGAGAGTCAGACTAAGTTGCTCTGGACCACGCAGCTCTTCCTGCCTCACCCCTCCCCATCTTCTACCACGAGGTTGTCACACAGCTCGACAAGACTGCATTTAAAAATCCTGTGGACTTGCAGCTTCACTGGGGACTGTGTGTGGGCTCAATCATGTCTGACTCTCTGCGACCCCATGGATTGCAGCTCGCCAGGCTTCTCTGTCCATGGAATTCTCCAGGCAAGAATACTGGAGTGGGTGCCATTTCCTTCTCCAAGGGATATTCCTGACCCAGGGATCGAATCTGCGTCTCTTGCGTCTCCAGCACTGGCAGGAGGATCTTTTCTCACCGAGGCACCTTGGAAGCCCCAGTCTCTGTTAGATTAAAAGAGGCACTTAATGAAGCTCTGCAAGGAGATCCAACCAGTCCATTCTAAAGGAAATCAGTCCTGAATATTCATTGGAAGGACGGATGCTGAAGCTGAAGCGCCAATACTTTGGCCACCTCATGCGAAGAGTTGACTCATTGGAAAAGACCCTGACGCTGAGAAGATTGAAGGCAGGAGAAGGGGACAACAGAGGATGAGATGGTTGAATGGCATCACTGCCTCAATGGACATGAGTTTGAGCAAGTTCTGGGAGTTAGTGATGGACAGGGAAGCCGGGCGTGCTGCAGTCTATGGGGTCGCAAAGAGTTGGACAGAACTGAGCAACCGAACTGAATGAAGCTCAGAAGCTGAGACCATCAGAATGTTCACTGTCATCTGGAGGCTTCAGTCTCATCTAACCACGACACCAGACACTGGCTAAGGTCCCTTCCAATGACAGCTGCCCACAAACCGTTCTCCTCAACCCAGGCAGGAATCAGGGATGTGGAGAAGGACCTCTCCTCTGAAATCTGGGTGCAAGTCTGGCCTGAATTTGAACATGAGTGGCAGAGATGGCCAGGAGCCCAAGGATCCCCCTGGAAAGTTGATGACATCCCAGAGATCAAAGTGGGCACAATAAGGCTGACACCCTGGGCCAGCCCGAATAAAATGCTAATGAACACGTTTCCACAGTTAAAGTCAACAATGGGAGAGTCACCGATGAGGCCCAGAAAACAGTCAATGTCTTTGATTAAGTGCTGATGAAATTCCCCATCACTGCTTTAATCTGGCTCCCCAGGGAGTTTCATTGGCTTTGAGATGTTTTCAAAGAAAACGATCTTGAATATATTAATACATGATTCCCCAAGCTACTAAACAGAAAGATGGGCCCTTCTGCCTCCACCCCTTCCCCAGGGCACACAGCAGTTTCCCAGATGAGTCCTTAGTGTCAGACAATGGCAACTTTGGCTCTTTTTCTATAAAAGATGATCTTTCTCACCAGCATTTACTCTCTGCTGGTCCAGGTCCTCTATCAGAGTCTCCGTTTATCAACGACTTCGTGCATTTGAAGCTGAAGCAAACCTCCTCGGGCTGGGACCAACCTCTCTTAAAGCTAAGGTCCTGATAAATATCAAAGTGCTCTTAGCAAACTGACTTGGTTTCCATACCAGAGCAGAGTCCATCCATCAGCTCTACACCAACCTGGATTCTCAGCCATTCTGAGTATAAATTCATTGTTTAGTTGCTAAATCTATCTGACACTTTGTGACCTCATGAACTGCAGCCTGCCAGGCTTCCCTGCCCTTCACTATCTTCTGGAGTTTGCTCAAAACTCACATCCACTGAGTCAGTGATGCCATCCACCCATCTCATTCTCTGTTGCCCCCTTCTCCTCTTACCTTCTATCTTTCCCAGCATCAGGATTCTGAGCCACTCTGAGTATAAATGATCAAGAGGAAAACACACTGAAGGATGGCTCCTAAGCTGAGCCAATCCACGCCTTTGCCTATAGCTCCTTGAGTGCTGCTGCCTTTTGCACATGCTGTTCCCTTTGTCTGAAATGCTTTTCCGAGCAGTGGCCTTTAAAATTCAAACTGTCACCTTGTCTACAAAGCCTGGCTCAGACTGTCCAGGCAGTTCAGTTCAGCATGTCCTGAGTGTGCGAGCCCAGTCCTTATATGGCTAGATGCACAGAGAAGAGGAACTTCCCCTCAACTGGCTGTAGACCCTCCCAAGATAGCATCTTCAAATCACCTCTGGCTTGAAACTTTATTTTAAAAGCTTTAATCTGCATTATTTCAGATGTTAAAAAAAAAAAAAAGAATAAAACCACCTCTTGTGCCCACCACTCAGCTTAAGGAACAAAATGTGTGTGTGTGTGTGTGTGCGCGTGCGTGCGTGCATGCGCGCGCACACACTCAGTCGTGTCTGACTCTTTGCAACTCCATGGACTGTAGCCTGCTAGTTCCTCTATGGAATTTCCCAGGCAAGAATACTGGGGTGGGTTGCCATTTCCTCCTTCAGGGGATCTTTCTGACCCAGGGATCAAACTCAAGTCTTCTGCATCTCCTGAACTGGCAGGTGGATTCTTTACCACTAAGCCACCTAGGAAGCCCTAAAGGATGGATGAGCCCTCAGTAAATGCCCTTTTCATTCATTAGGTGTGTCTTCTGACTTCTGAATTCCCTGCTAGCCTGAAGCGCATCTGTGAGGAGGCCACCAACTGGAGCTTAAGAAAAGCCAGGACTAAGACTGAGTTCCAACTTTGGCCTTTCCCAGCTGTGCAGCCCCAGGCAAATCACTCAACCTCTCTGGGCTTCAATTCTCTGGGAAAAAAAAAATGCACTCATTCTACAAACACTCTTGGATTGAGGGCTACAGTGAAGCCTGACCTGCAGACCTCAAAGAGGAAAAGGTCCAGTTCTTGGGCTCGGTGATGCTTAGCGGCCACAACATGAACTCAAAGCACTCCACCGCTATAAGGTACTGTTATTAGACTTTAGCCTTTATTTTCTGTCATAACAGCCCCTTTCTGACTTCTTTCCCTGCCTTGTTTTTTTTTTTATTTTTAAGGTTCAAGACACGGTGTTTGGTCAATGCGAAGCAGAACAGAGAGCCAGGAGGCTCATCTTTAATTCAGCGCCAACAACACTCAGCTGGGCTCAAACTTGGACGGAGGCTTTTTTCCCCAGTGCATCTACTCACAGAGGCCTGTTCCTCCAGTCAGCTCTCAACTATTCTCCCAGGGAGGGCTCAACCCAGGCTGGGAGGCTTGCGGGGGGCGTGGGGTGTGGACAGGAAAGGGAGATGGGTCGGGAGAGCAGGGCAGACCTAGGACAGACCCCTCCCCGCAGTCCAGAGAGCAGCCAGGGCCTCCTGGGAGGACAGGGTGACAGCACCCCCAGAGTGTGGCCCTCAGGAGAGGGACACAGGGAGGTGGCAGCCTGTCCCACTCCCGGCTTCCTCCTCCTAGAAGGATGCTCCATGACACCTCTGCCACAGAGAAGGGAAGTGGCGTGAAGCAGCTGGCAGGGCTGCTCACACAGCAGAGGCAGAGCCCTGCGCCCAGCTGCGGGTTCCCAGTGCCTCCCGCCCTCTCGGCGGCAGACGACACCCACACCCTCAGGGAACGAAAACCTTGGTGTGGCCATGAGCTTCAGCTTTGCCCAAGGATGAAACCTTTTACTAAACTTCAGTTTGTATAGACTCCGGGAGTTGGTGATGGACAGGGAGGCCTGGCGTGCTGCGGTCCATGGGGTCGCAAAGAGTCGGACACGACTGAGTGACTGAACTGAACTGAACACCCGATAGGCCACCCGTTAGAAGCTGAACTACATCTCCTGGCTGATAAGGATTAAATGAGATGACAGGCCCAGGCAGAAACCTCTCCCACCACCGGCTTTTTAGCTGTTCTGTTCTAGTCCTGACTCTCGAAAGGGCGAGGATGAGGAACCAGCGTGACTCAGCTCTGCGGCTCAGGGTTCAGCGAGCAGCAGGAGCTCCTTTCATCTGGACAGAGCAGTACAACTGCCTGATTCACCTTTCGCTTCCTCTGGAAGGTACCGGGCCCAACAGGAGAAGAGAGGAGGAAGGGAGTGGAAAAAACAAGGGCTTTTCTGGACACTCAACAAATAGCTGTTGGGCTTCCCTGGTGGCTCAGTGATAAAGAATCCGCCTGCCAATACGGGGTACATGGGTTCAATCCCTGATCTGGGAAGATCCCACATGCCGTGGAGCAACCAAGCCCGTGAGCCACAACAAGAGAAGCCACAGTATTGAGAAGACCAAGCACTGTACCCAGAGAGTAGCCCCCGATCGCCGCAAGTAGAGAAAATCCCGCAGCGACGAAGATTCAGCAAACCAATAAATCAAATTATGTAAAAAATAAAAATAAATTGCCATTATTGCCCAGAAAGGTTGATAAAGGAAGGACCCAGCTGGCCACTAGCAAGAAGATACACCTGCCTTCGCAGGATGACACGGCTCCCAGACATCCAGGCAGGGTGACAGGGCATCCACTGGGTTTTCTCCTGAACGAGCTCTTAGGAACATTCCAGTCTCTGCACGTCAGCAGGTGCATCTCAGGTGCTATTTGACCTCCCCACCCCCGCTCTGATTGAGTGGCACCCCGTAACACACAGGAGAATAAGCTCGAAGGTGGAATCAAACCCTCCCTCCTGCCCCACTTAATATGATCAGGAACAAGAGATCAGGTTCCTTTTCTTTGCGTTTTAAATGTCTGAGGTCTTGAGACGAAGATCAGTTTAGCTGGAGAGAAGCATTTTTCAATCCCATCCCCAGCCATGATCCTGGAAGGGGGGAGGGTCCCTGGGGGAAGAGGGTGACGGGACATTCAAAAGGTCACACCCCTCGACTAGTCCTCATTTACTTCTGAGAGGGAGAGGGCAAGGGTGAAGTCAGAAATATGCAAATTCGCTTTTCTACACTTCCTCTGCATTTCACCACTGAAACTTTGAGAAACACCACTTGGGAAAGAGAGAGTTCCACTGGGGGGAGGGAGAAGGGCCTTAAGGTGGTGGGGTCATCTCTGAAGGTCGGAGCCCCCTAGGGCCCAGGACACCCTGTCAGATCAACTCCAGGATGGGGTGCTCAACCACAGACGTGGGCTTCCCTGGTGGCTCAGTAGATAAGAACTCACCTGCCAATGCAGGGGACACAGGTTTGATCCCTGCCCCGCGAAGATTCCACATGCCGTGAAGCAACTAAGCCTACAAGCCACAACTACTGAGCCCGAGTGCCTAGAGCCTGTGCTCAGCAACAAGAGAAGCCACCGCAATTAGAAGTCCATGCACCGCAAGTAGAAGAGTACCCCCCTGCTCACTGCAAACAGAGAAAAGGCCTCACAGTAACAAAAAACAAAACACTGATTTAGGCTCCACTAGGCCAGAAGTTGTGTCCTTCCCATCTACTGGGTCTCCCACAGTGCAGCTGGACCCCCTAAAACTCTCCAAAGTTAACAGCACTCAAGCCGGCGAGACCCCTAGAATAATTAATTATTAACATATACGTGTAATACGTGGAGTGCCACTGGGTCAGGACATCTACACGTTCTCAATCTATCATAAGGTACAATGGAAGTGTACCTCATGTTCATTTAATTAGCCATATTCAACTGTACTCAATCGTATATCCAACTATGCTCAAAGGGCCACATTTTTTTTTTAAGAAACTTGAATGAAAGTGTACTTTGCCTCTTTATGTGTATTTATTTTTGGGGATATTATACATTGTGTACAACTATACACTACTGTTTGCATGATATGTTCACACACACGGGTTACTGCACAGCATCACATATACAAAATCACAAGTGTGCAAACGATCCTTCGGGGCAAATTCTCCTGAGACTGTCTCCTAATTCACCACGGAGTTCTGCCTGCTGGGTTGACTCCTGGACTTCATGACTGAGATGTGACTCTTATGTTTTTTTCTCCTTTGGTGCTTTTGAGTCTTGAAGGGTGTGTCTGTCTGATAGGAACTAGCAGAAAATCAGTTTCGGGTTAGAACAGGAAACTGGGCCTCCAAGGCTGGTAAGCACTGGGAAGGCCACCGTGGCTCTGCACTGTGGCCACTTGCCAAGGACAGGCTGTCTGGTCACAAGAACTCCTTGTTGGGCCATGAGCTGGCCATGTGGGGCTTTCACCTCCCTGGTCTGATGGCTCATTCTTTCAGTGAGTGGTGCAGATGACTTCCATGTTCCTGTGCGACTCTGGGCAACTCATATCATCTCTCTGGGCCTTCACGGGCTGTCTGAACAAGTTCCCACCTTGGATGAGAATCAGAGCTTCCTAGATGAGGTTACGCTGTGTTGAGATAGTGACCTCCTCAGCACTTGGGGCGGGTGGCCCTGGGGTCAGCCACCTCCAGGCAAGAGATGCTTCCTCTTTCACTGCCCAACCCAGGCTTACAAATTCTGTTTTCCTGCATGGGTGGTGGCCTGAAAAAGCCCGAGAAGGATGGGACTAGGTGATCTCCAATGTCCTTTCCATCTTACACCAACTGCCCCACCCCCAGCAGTTAGAATCAGGTGGTATTCAGGCAAAAGATTCTGCTACGTGGGGGTTCCTCTAACTGGGTGACAAGGCATCAGAATTATCTGAGACTGTGTGTTTTAAAATGTGGATTCCTGGACTTCCCTGGCGGTACAGTAGATAAGAATTCGACTGCCAGTGCAGGCGACGGGTTTGATCCCTCGTCTGGGAAGATTCCACATGCCTCGGGGCAACTGAGGCCATGTACCACAACTACTGAGCTCGCGTGCCTAGAGCCTGTGCTCTGCAACAACAGAAGCCACCTCAGCAAGAAGCCCAGGCGCTGCATCTAAGAGCAGCTCTCACTTGCTGCAACTAGAGAAAGCCCACACACAGCAACAAAGACCCAGAACAGCCATAAATAAATAAATAAATAATTTAAAAAAAAAGAAAATGTGGACTCTTGATTCTCCCACCCAGGAAGCTTAAACATACCCAATTTATAGTTAGATAAAAGAAATACTGGGGAAAAGGAAACACAGGCATAGACTATTCTGGCAAATTCACACACTGAAAATGGATGGGAGTGTGGGACTACCATGAGCAAGCAATTCATCTGGTACCCACCTTATTGTCTCAAGTCTACAATGACCCAGGCTCCAAAACCGGGGCTTTCCTTTCCTATTCGACCATCTACCCCAAAGCCTGAACCCACAGCACACTTCCTTCACGCAGATCTTTGTCTTGTGGGGGGGTGCATATGGACAGAGGAATGTGCCACACGTCCCAACAGCAAATGCAACAAGAAGTGTGTTAATAGCACAAGTCAATTTCACACTGAAATTTACCAAAAATCTCACTATTCAAATAAGCCCAAGTAATCTATAATTGTAAGAGCAATTTATAAATCCTCAACTTCCTGGGCTGACAAGTTCACAGAAGGTAGCTCTCACCAGTGATGGTTGGCAGGGTGCCTAGAACAAGGCGACATTCCCTTAGAAAACCACCTCTGTCTTCCAGCAACACCAAACAGCATCCAGCCGCAGCAGCCTGCTCCCTAGAAGACAACTCCCTTTGTAGGACTTTCGTTATGCTCGAGGTACACTCAGAAGAAACAGTAGGTGGGGACTTCCCTGGTGGTCCAGTGGTTAAGAATCCCCCTGCCAACGCAGGGGACATAGGTTCAATCCCAGTTCCGGGAAGGTTTCACACGCTGAGCAACAACTAAGGCCGTGTGCCGTGACTGCTGAGCCCATCCACTACAGCGACTGAAGCCTGCTCGCCCTAGAGCCTGTGCCCCACCAGAGAAGCCAGCGCAATGAGAAGCCTGCACACGGGGCAGCCCCCCTCGCTGCAACCAGAGAAAGCCCTCACACAGCAATGAAGACCCAGCACAGCCAAAAATAATAAACAAATAAAACTTTAAAAAACAACAACAGTAGGTGACAGTGAAGCTGACAGAGATAGTGCTTTGAATTCCAGCTCTGCCTATGATTAACCTCTAAGTGTTCTCTGTTTCCTCCTCTAGAAGGTGGAGATAATATGACCTAACTCGCAAAGTTACTGTGAAGGTAAGAACCACCACCTGCAAAGTATACATTGTCCATGCTCAATAAGGGAGAGCTGTTGTCATCACAAGGGAGACCAAAAGACCCCAAAAGCCCAAAATCACAAACCCCCCCATGTGAATTTACGGGAGCCCTGTCACCCGGGAGGTCCTTGCCTGGGCCATAAATGCCACACCAAGTGTCGGAGACGCTGTCTCGCTCCCCACCTCCCGCGCTCCCCTCCCCGCCCCTGCAATCACCCCACTGCTCTGTCCTCTGATGCCCACCCCCAAACCCAGCTAGAGAGCCTCTCCGATTCCTGAAGGACAGGGTGGGCTTGGAGGGGCTGGGTTCTGATGAGCCCAAGGAAACAATCCAAACCCTGCCTTCTTAAGCTGCTCAGGCCCTTACAGACTTGTGTGGGGTGGCCGGGGGACACAGAGCATTTATTCCCTCCATGGACCCATCCCGGGGCCCAGCACATAGTAGGTACTCACTTAGTGACCCCTGTTGAAGAGCAGGAGGGATCTGCTTTCTCCACAGTGAACTGAACACCCAATAGCTATGAAGGCATGTTCGGAAAAGACTATGAAATACCTCTCCGCTTCGGTTCACGGCCTGCTGGATCTACAGGTACCCGCTGGTTGTCCCTGGGGCCCCTCGGAGCTCAGGGAAGTGCACAGAACTAGGGTTCAGGGGAGCAGGGCAGACATTTTAGGATGTTATTGGCCAAGTTTCACTTCCTTGCTGTCTTCTGTATTTTACTTCACCTCTGGTTTTGAGCAAAGCTGGGGCCAGGCCAGCACACAAGCTGGCAGTGGAGACCTCTGCTGGGCTGCTCGCTCCTCCTCCCTGAGTCCCAGCAGATGGCAGTCCCTGAGGCTGAGACCAGACAAGGGACTTGATTCCTAAGCACCTGTGAGGTGCCAGGCCCTACGCCAGGCAGAGGCAGCCAGGCTCCCACTGAAGAGCCACAGCAAACTGCACAACTGGCCCTGGGGTGCCGGGGCACGTGAGGCAGTTTGCAGACGACTCCACACTCAGGGAGTCGTGAGTGAACCAAGAGGTACCAGGTCGCGAGGTCCATGGCTCTTTCCCCTTTCAAAGGACAACCCCAGAGGTGCCAAACTCTCGGTTTTGCATTAAGGCACTACAGCAGTTTGAAAGTATCTTACAGAAGTACCTGCCCTTGGGACTTCCCTGGCAAGTCCAGTGGCTAAGGCTCCTTGCTTCCAGTGCAGGGGGCAAAGGTTCAATCCCTGGTCAGGGAATAAGATCCCACATGCTGCACGGTACAGCCAAAAGATTAAACAAAACAAAAAGAAATACTTGCCCTCCTATCAAATCCATATCCCATGGATACGCCAGAAGGTTACAGTCCTGACCTGAAATCAGCACTGGACAAAGCAGTTCCTGCCCAGCTGTGACTACGTCCTTGCAGGGAGGGGGTGTCTTCTTGGAGTCTTTCTATTGATACCAGGCACTAGGCTAGCAGCTTGTCCAGACATCATCATTTAGCCCTCCAAACAACCCTGAGAGGAGGTGTTACCAGCCCAGCTCTGTCCCAGGCGGTTCTGGCTCAGCAAGGTCACACAGCTACTGCGCAGCAGGGCCAGGGCACCTCAGCTCCACAGTCCAGCAGTATTTGCTGAGTGGGCGCTGGGTTTAAATTCCAGAGAACTCCAAGTGGCCAGACAGGGCCCATCCCAGTAGACTACTTGAGCAAGTGAGCCAAGGATGGAGCTTTTCTGCTCTTGCTGCCCTAGCCTCTTCCCATCCTCACCTCCTCTGCAGGACTGTGGCACTGTTCCTCCCCATCCTGGTCTGAGGATGCTCACCGAGGAGGGGAGAGGAGGCCACGTGTCTCTGCCAGGCTGTGCGACTTCAAAGCCTTCACTTTTCCCTTGTTGGATCTTCTTTTCCACTGTGGGTTTAAGGGCTTGCTCCCCTGCCCAAGGAAGGTCAGGAACAGAGATATCTTCCATGCCTGGGAAGGATGTCCAGCCAACACCCCCCTTGGCCTCAGAGCCCAGCACTAAGGCAGCCCCAAGGTACTCACGGGCAGATGCTCGGGAGCCAGGAGACCTGGGTTCCGGTCCTGCGTTTGCCTCTTGGGCAAGACACTTCCCCCTGCAGATCCCAGTTCCCTCATTGGTTTAATTAATAGTACGGGGCCCCTGCAACTCTGAGCACGCGGTTCCCGCAACTCTGAGCACACGGTTCCCGCTCAGTCCTTCCCAACAGCATCACCTTTGAAGGCTGCCACACTCACCCTGCCTCCCTGTCTTCCCTCCCCGACTCCCTGCTGGGCCACAGAGCACCTCGGGGTGGGAAAAGGAGGGCTCTTCTCCACACTACCTTCAGGTCCCCACCGTCTTCTTATCATATGACTTGGGGCACGTCTGCTTCCTCCACTAACTAAGCCATCAGCTGCCGGCAGCCTCCAGGGTCACATTCCAATTCGCATTCTCAGTGTTGGTTGGGTCCCAAGTGAATGAGAGGGTAGGGACCTCCAAGCTCTCCCTACTCAAGGCATGGTCCACAACGCTGAGCATCATGTGGGGAAGTGTCAGAAATGCAGGCTCTCTGCCCATCTGACTCTTCAAGGGAATCCTCAGTGGATTTGGAGGACTCATATACTCCAGTATGGGACGTGCTGCAAGGTTCCCCCCAGCTCTGACATGCCCCTTCCCCACAGCCCTTGATTTCACCACCTAGATGCCTCCAGACCTGTGGGCCTTAACAGGGATCCCTAAAATGTAGCTCACTAAATGTACCAAGGGTTTCCCTGGTGGGGCCAGGGATAAAGAACCCGCCTGCCGATGCAGAAGAGCCAGGTTCCATCCCTGGGTCGAGAAGGTCCCCTGGAGGAGGAAATGGAAATCCACTCCAGTATTCTTGCCTGGAAAATCTCACAGACAGAAAGGAGCCTGGTGGCCACAATCCATAAGATCACAAAGAGCTGGACACGACTGAGCGACTAAGCACACACACAGTTACCAAAGGACATTCACCTTAGGAGCCAGCAGCTTCACCTTCGAGAAGCCAGCAGCTGACTCACAAGCAGGATCTGAAACGTGCAGCCCCCCAGGGTGACTCCTGCCAGGTGTGACCCACTGGGCCCCTGAGTCTCAAGGAAGCCCAGCGGCTTCAAAATGTTGCAGCCCCTCCCTCAGTTCTGTGGATGAGGCTACCCCCCGGCTCCCCTCCCCCCACAACTCCCAAAAGCAGATGACTGCATGGCAGCCAATATTTAACACAGAGACAAACAGACCAGCAACCCACTGGCCCCCTCGCGGGCCCTGCATCCACGCTCAGAAAATGTTCTTCCTTTATTTTCTACTCTTGACATTTACTCAACTTCAAAAGAAAAGGAATCCTTCCAAAACACACTTTCAGGTTTTATTTTTAATAAACCCTGCGATTCCTCTAATGGCTTCAGATTATCCTAAATATTTATTAAAAAAATCATTCTCAGCGTCACTTCTATAAACAAACCTCCTCAGAGACTTCGATTATTTATGAATTTATGAACACAACGTCTCCTTTCCCTGGGGCAGATGGTAACGTGTAAGCCTTTGAAAAGGAGTTGGGGGTGGAGGGAGGAAAAATCAATGGGACAGAACATCAACTCAATGAGCCCTCAGTTTACTCTCCTTGACCGGCTCTGGTACAAGGATCTCTTCATTCAGGGGAAACACCATCCTGTGGCCAGCCAACAAGTGGTTTGGGAAAGCATGAAGACTTGAATCTAGGAAGAAGCTGTAAGCCAAGGACTTGATCCCCAGTGGGAACTGAAGCCCTGTTAACAGAGGGACATGACGATGGGACTGGGGCCCAGACAGAAAGAGCCCAGGGACGGTGGGAAAGTAATTGATATATACTGAACACCTACTATGCGCTGGGAGACTCCCCAGAGCACTTCTGCATTGATCACCACAACAACCTTTCCAGGCGGCGATTATAATTCCTCATTTGAAAGATGAAGAAGGCCCAGAGAAAGAAGAAGTATCTTGCCCAAGGTCACAGAGCTAGCAAGCAGCAGAACCAGGATGGACAGCAAGACACTGAGGCCTTCAAACCCAAACCCACACTGCCTTTGAAGTAGAAAAGGATGAGAGAGAATAGAGAATGGAGTTAACCTCATGCATCCTTGATTACAAAGTTACTATCTTCCTTTCAACCTGGTGAGGCCAATCACCCCTTTCAAGACTGTCAAAGACTTAACTCCCAAAGTTCCACAGTGCAACAGAACTTTGCCCATTGAGAATCCAGGGGTATCGAGTCTCAGATGAAATCTGGAAGGAGTGGATGCAAAGGTTATAAGAAGATATGAAATGAGAGTCATAAACACACGGAAAGCTCACTTTATGAGAAAGAGAGAACAAAAGAATTTTTTACCCTCAGGGATGGATAAAAAAGAGGAGTCTTTACTAAGTGCCCCAGAGGAGGAGAAAAAGAATAAAATCCACCCTTCTCCCACCCCTCCCTCAATTTCCTTCTCTCCAGAAGCTCCAATACAAGTTAAAGAAGAGAGATGGGTCTAGCCTTTGAGATGCTTATGCTCTCTCTAGTGAAGGATCATTACTGCTGCTGTTGATAATAACAATTATTTACAATGATGGCCATTTACTGGGGGCCTGGGCCGAGAGCTTCATGCACACAACTACAAAACCATCCCATTTTACAAATGAGAACACTGAGGCACTGAGCGGGGAAGAAACGTGGTGACGTGCACAGGGGCAGTAAGAGGGGACACTGAGCTATGACTCTGGATCCTGTTTAGGAGGCCAGTGAACTAGATGAGATGGGGCAGAGACGAGGAAAAGGAAGCTCCAAGAAGGTTGTGATTTGTCCAAGGCTTCAAGCCAGCGCCAAGCTAAAGTGGGTCAGTTTTAAAGCTGAATTTTTCACTGACACAACACTGTCTCCACAATGCTCGTTGCAAGATGGTTTTGCTGGAGACAGCCAAGTCCCAGACCGCTGAAGTCACAGGACAGTGGTCTCTTCAGGAGTCCCTCCTGTCACAGGCTCTAGGTCCTGAAGTAAGAACAGAGACTGGGATTCCATGATGGGGAACCAAGACGCACTGGGGAGGAACGGCCAAAGAACAATGTCAAGGTCACCTACAGGCCAGTGCGTTGACCTTAAGGTGGAGAAAGACTGAACTTCCACAAAGAGCGAAGGAGAAACCATCACTCTTTTGTTCATTCTGTCAAAAACAAAAACAAAAAAATACTGGACACCAGCATATGCCAGACAGCCTGCCAGGCACCAGGGGAACCACAAAGGCCCTTCAGGTGGGAGCACGGTCCACGGGAAAGAGAGGGGGAGCTCAGCGAATGGAAGACCGGAGTGATGACCTTGAATCTGTGGCCTCATTGGCTGAGGGTCTCGGGCCAAGTCCTATACTTTTTCTGAGTCGTAAGATGAAAATAAAATCTCTACTTCATAGGTAACTGTGGCCACTCTACTTCTTCAAAATGAACCTGTGTGAGCTTAAACTGCAGCTGGCCACTGCACAGAGGTGCCTGCTCTTGCCTCTTAAAATAACAGCCGCACTCGAGTTCATCTCCTACCCTCCAGAAGTTGGGAAAAAGAAAAAAAAAAAGCATAGCTAAGGATCCTAAGAGAGATGCACACAGGCCTGTGGGAACTGAGAAATGAAGAGAAGGAATGGCTGTCAGAGAAAGCAAAATTATCTGAAAATCTCCCAAAGGACATGCAGAAACACATCCTGAATCTTTATCTGAAGGCCACTTCCAAGTACTCCTGTATAAGAACAACCTAGCCTCCTTCAGCACACATGCTTTGCCCCTCCCCATGCCTAAAGTTTAGCAAGCATCCAGATAATGTAAATTACAACCTGCCTCGCCAAGAAAACTCAGGCCAGCTGACCACTTCTGCATGCCCCACCTAGAAGAAAACCCACCACGTTTACAGGAACCCCCAGGCCTGGGAAGTCAGCCCAGCTGTCAGCACTGGCAGCCCGCCCCAGCCAGTCATCTGGCAGTGGCAATCAAAATGATGATTCCTTTTCATTTCCACCAAATGCAATCTTCCAAGAAGAGGAGAGGCTCAGAGTTTAAGTTCCTTTTCATAAGGAGTCAATATTTTCACAGGATAATCCTTCTTGGGTAGGGGGTGGATTACAAATATCCCAGGTGGCAAAACGTGGCTCTCTGGAAACTGTGGAGAGGCTGTTACGGGGCAAGGAGGCCAAAACGTGGAACCACACCTGGCCACTCACTCACTCCTCAAAATTCACATCCACCTATTCCCTGCACGGATATCTATGTGCCCCAGGCCCCCTTTCCAGGCGGTGGGGATGCAAAAATGAAAGGGGACTGACAATGACACTTCCCATCCCTGCGCCCTCGCCGGGCCAAGAAACTCACGCTCACTTGCTGGAGGCCCAACTCAGAGCAACCCGTTTTAGAGACAGGCGCCTAAGACTCAGAGAGGGCAAGCGACTTGCCCAAGGTCACACAGCTAGCAAGTAGCCAAGCAAGGAATTAAACCCAGGTACAAAGTCCTCGTGACACTCCCCGGCGGGGCCTCCTTCCCGCTCAAGCCCTCCCCCACCAGCTCCATTTCTGCGGCAGGGTGAGGATCAAAGCCCGCCCCCCTGGGCTCCAGTAAGGGAAGTCCTCGGTTCCTCTTTCCGCCCCCCCACCCACCCTGCCCCCACCTCCCCGCCACACAGGACGTACAGGTTCGAGACCCACGGTGTGTGTGCGCAGCCCCAGGAAAGCCCTGTAGGCTGCAAGGGCATCCACCCGTTAACTTCCATAAAAAAAAAAAAAAAAAAAGATTAAAAGATAAAGAGCACAGAAAAAGCCCTCTTTAAACACGGGCGGGTGGTTACCCCAGGAGGAAGTCTTGAAGCCAATGGAGATTTTGTTCACCCCCTCCAGTTCCTCAATTCTAAAAGACTGGCCTTCCAAGCCCACAGTGGAAGTTAGCTGGGAGAGGGGGTGCAAGGCGCCCGGGGTCAGACCCTGCGCCCTCATCTGGCTCTCAGAAGGGGTCCGCCGGGGAGCAGTCACCCCGGGTACCCCCTCCCTCCGGGCGCCGCCGCGCGCTCCCCGCAGCTGGGTGGACCCGGGCGGCGGCCCCGCGGCGTGCGCCCCTCGCGTCCGCCCTCCGCAGCCCACCCGAGGCGCATCCTCCGGGAGCCCCGTCCCCGCCCCGCGCCGAGCCCCCTACCCTCGCGGCGCCCCTACTCCTAACCGCAGGACGCCCGGCGCGGCCCGGATCGCATCCCTTCCCCTCCCCGCAACCATCACGCGCGCGCCCCGCACCCCACGCCCTCCCCGGGGGCAGGTCGGCTCGCAGGGCGCGCGCGGACCAGCCGGGCGGCCCGGGCGGCGGCGCCGGCGGAGCCCGGGGCACGTACCTGGCGGCCCGGGCGAGCGGCGAGGGGAGCGCGGGCGCGGGCGCGCAGGAGCCTCGGGCGCCGCCGCCGCCGTTTCCGGGTTGGCGGGTTTCACGTCACCGCCGCAGGTTTGCGAGCGGCCCCCGCCGCGCCGGCACAGCAGCAGCAGCAGCAGCAGCGGCGGCCCCGGCGAGCGGCAGGCGAGAAATAACTATAAAAGGAAGAGACGCGTCGAGGAGGAAGAGGAAACGCCGTTTACCTTCGAGAAGCCGAGCCGCCGGCGCTCGCACAAAAGGAGGACGCCCGCCGACGCCGCCCCGTCCCCGCCGCATCGCTGGGCCGGGCGTCAGCGCGCGCGGCGCCCCGGGACCGCCCCGCGCCGGCCCCCACCCCAAAACCCGGCGGCGGGGGCGGGGGTCCGGGCCGGGGCCCGGGGTGACCTTGGGCATGTCGCGGCAGGCGGCCGAGCGGCCGCGTGGGGGGCGCTGGGGGCCGGGGGTGGGGGGCGCTCGGCGCTATCCCGGCGGCGTAGACGTGGAAACTCCTGCTCCGGGAGGCGCGGGGATGGTCCAAGGTCACAGCCCGTGCGGCAGGGCTCCCGTTCGAACCCTGAGTGCCCCCGACCTGCGGGCCAGCCTGGTTCCTAGCCCAGGGTCTGTTACCCCCTCACCTGTCCGTGGGGAAGGATGCTGGCCTGCCCGGCCCACCTGGCATTGGGGCAGTGAAAGCTGGTGCATTCAATACACTCATTCAGCCCACAAGGCATATTCACTGAGGGCCTACTGTGTGCAGCTAGAAATCCAAGCAGATACCTGCCTTGGGGGTGTCCGGCAATATATATCTGATGTATCTGGTGCATATCTAAGTGCTAGGGAGAAAAATAAAACGGGCCAGGGGCTAGAGAGTGGGCGCCTCTGGTGCTCTCCTAAGAGGCTCTCCAAGGACTTATAGCACAGAAATTCCTAGACAAAATGCTCCTCACTGAAATTCTAGTTTTGGGTAGTATGAGAGACCCTGTCTTTTCCCTCCTCTGTAATGGCATAGAGTGATTTTTCTCCACGTAGCAGGACATGCCTAGGAAATTGAAATGCTTCTCTGCTCCCCCAGCCCTCAAACCCTATCCACGGTCTTGAAATTCAGCCACATTTCCTAGGAATACAGACAATATTCTTTAAAGTCTCTTTCCTCTGACCTCTAGCAGGGCACCAGGAATCACTCCAAAAGCTTCCACTGTCTTTTCCACCTCCGAGCTGTCTTGGATGTGCCGCAGGCAGGGGGATGTGACCAGTCACCAGATAGTAATAGTGAGAGCTGACTTACCTGATTATCACGTGTTTATTTATGGCACCCCTTCTAAAGCCCTGTGCGGGATCTGGGTCGGAGAGGGTGTGGGGGCTGTGCTGAGATGTTAGGATTTCAGCAGGACTTCCTAGAGGCTCCTGGTCCTGGGGTGAGATGGAGGGCCCTGTGAATTTGCATCTGCAGGAAAGCATGACAGTGTATAGAGGAGACAGGGGCAGGGATGTTTACCCGGCTTGGAAGGGAGGGAACCAAAGAGGACAGCAGGAGGAGATCAGAAATCCCTTCCTAGAAGTTGTGAGAGGCATTAGAAATCCCTGGAAGACTGCCTGAGCACCCGCACTCTCATCCTTACAAGAGGGGAACAGATGCCTCGCCCGAGGTGCTGGAGGGTGGTGTGGGGAGGGGTGGAACCCTGGGTCTTGAACTATGAAAGTGAGAAGCAGCAGGGGAAGGGTTTGGACTTAGACACAGCTGAGCTGAGTTCCGTTTCTTTCTTGGCTGCCTACAAAGTGGGTATCAATTATGCTGAACATTTTGGAAATGCTGAGCAGGTGCCAAAGGCTGTGCCCATCGAATTCTCAAAACAGCCCCATGAGGTAGGTTCATCACACTCAGTGGTTTGCAAGATACTGGAGCTGAGAGAGAGGGAATTTTCTCAAGGTCAGACTAATTGGATAGTGGTGGAGCTGGGCATGAACCCAGATTACTTGGCTCAAAGCCTGCACTTAGCCACTCTGAGCCTCAGTTTGCTCCTCTGTGAAATGGGATTGACCAGAACTACTTCATTAGGGCTGGGGAGGGGGCAGTGGTTAAATGACATAGTACATGTATACTATGAACCTAGCAGATTAATAGGATCCAAAACAAAGCTATCACCATTGTAGCTGTCATCGTAAGAATTGTTAAAGGCATGGGGATAGGAACTTTCCGGCACACTTGGGAACTGCAAAAAGCTCAGCATGATTGTAACATAGAATGTAAATGTGGCCAGGGCAGGGCAAGGGGTGGGGGAGCAATTTGGAAGCTGGGAAGAGTAGTTAAGGGCCTGGGGAGCCGCTGGATCACACTTCCCCTGCACTCCACTGAATAAAGAGATGCCTGAGATGAGAGATCCAACTTATATGCATGTGTCACTGGATACAGGGAGGCTGAGAGGATGATTCTCGCCTTTGACCTTGGCTCATTCAACCAGGTCCTGAGAGATACGACAAATTCAAGCAAATGGAAACCTGGGGATAATGCCTGGGAAAAGCTCCGGCAACTCACGCTGCAGTGACCTGCTCTGTTTCTCTGGAGTATCACCCTTGACAACGGCAGGTAGAAGCCTCTGTCTGTCTGTCTGGGCTGTAGTAACCAAAAACCACAGACTTCTCAGGGTTTCAGAGGCTGGGAAGTTCAAGATAAAGATGCTGGCAGATTTGGTGTCTCGTGAGGGCCTGGTTCATAGGCGGCCTTCATCACCGTGTCCTCACGTGACAGAAGAGGGGAGGGAGCTCTCTGAGGTCTCTTTTATAAGGACACTAATCCTATTTAGGAAGGTTCTGTTCTCATGACCTAATTACCTCCCAAAGGCCCCACCTCCCAATGCCATCACATGAGGGGTTAGGTTTCAACGTAGGAATTTTGGAGGGACACAAACATTCAGTCTGTAACACCCAGCATCCTGAAAATAGTGCTGATTTTGGAATCAGGAAGGCCTGACTACCATTTACAGCTGTGTAACCTAGGCAAGTCATTTAACTCGACTCCATTAATTTCCTTGTCTGTAAAATGGGAGTAATGACACTCATTTTCTGTTGTTGAGAAGGTTACATGAGAATGAATTCTGAATGCTCTATAAACTGTAAAACAGCAGGCACATTTTAGTTTCAATCTTTGAGTCCTGTCCTCCCATCGTGTATGCGGTCCACTCATCTTTCAAGCAAAGTATTAATAGCTTGCTCTTTCCATCATGTATGCAAAGACCCCTAAAAATATGCTTCCCCACTGAGCATCTGCTTTTTCCCAAGAGGGAATGCTCTTATGTGTAGACGGTAACAGAAGGTAGAAGTTGGGAGGCACAGGGACTCCATTTTTGTCCTGCTGGTTAGTATTTTACAATTAACAACTTACTGACCAGAGACATATTAATACATCCTTTGTTACCCTAACGTTATTGACCAGGGTGTTTTGATATTCACTAGAATAACCAACCCCACTCCAGTACTCTTGCCTGGAAAATTCCATGGATGGAGGAGCCTGGTAGGCTGCAGTCCATGGGGTCGCTAAGAGTCGGACACGACTGAGTAACTTCACTTTCAGTTTTCACTTTCATGCGTTGGAGAAGGAAATGGCAACCCACTCCAGTGTTCTTGCCTGGAGAATCCCAGAGACGGGGGAGCCTGGTGGTCTGCCGTCTATGGGGTTGCACAGAGTCTGACACGACTGAAGCGACTTAGCAACAGCAGAATAGCCAATCGAGGGCCACAGGAGTTAGTTTCTGCAACCCGCCCCTCCACCCCAGGTCAGTACTATGTTAAGCAGATTCCCCTTGCCATTTAATACCACTGGGCATTAAAGCAAACTCAGTGACATACTGCTACTGGTTGTGAGGGTCCCCTCACTTGCAGCCACTCAGAACCAACAGACTTAAGGGGGATTCAAAGCCTGAACCCTCTAGAGGCTGCCTTCCTGGAAGGGTGAGAGGGTCACCTGGAAGAGGGCTTGCAGGTGGCTCAGGCTGCCACCTTCAGGCTGGACAATCCCCCTCAGCAGGAGGAGAGAGAGCTGGCCTTCAGAATGTAACAGGGGTTCTACCCCCTGGCATGCAGATCCAGGGCTAGTGAGGGATGGTTTCCAGGGGCCAGGAGAATGGGAGTAACTACTTAATAGGTACGGGGTTTCCTTTAGGGGTAACACATTCTGGGACTAAAATAAGGTGGTAGTTGTGCAAGAGTGAATGTGCTAAATACCACTGAATTGTTCACTTTAAAATGGTTACCTGTATGTTGTATGTCCAAACTGTATCTCAATAAAAAAAATTAAATAAGAATTGAAACAGTATAAGAGTTTTACCTGAATTAAAAAAAAAAAGGATGGGAGGAAAACTTAGTTGGGGGATGGAGAAGGCTAGTGAGCAGCACCTTTAATATATTTTCAATATTTGAACATCGCCACGATAGAGCTGACAAATGGGCCAAGATGTCAGAATCTGGGCAACTGGACGTTGAAACTCCTTGTGAGCCAGCAGTAATTAGTATGGAATAATGAAATCTGGGTATTAATATTTTTATTATTGTTGTTATATGTTAATTTGTGTTTCTAAGTAAAGAGCCTGGCATAGTGGCACAGTGTAAAAGCTCAGGGTATTTTCCCTGCCTTTAGTTCTCACTGGTCACAGGGCCTTGGGCTAAGTACCCAGCCTCTCCTGTTTCTTTGTCCCTTAAAATGGGAAGAGGGCAGCATTTACCCCATAGGGTTGTTGTGGGGACCAGTGGGGAGCACAGGTATAATTTCACCTGGAAGATACTTAATATTGATAAATGGCTCTTACTATATGACATATTCATATTTTCCAGAGCAGGAAGCTATGGAAAAAACAGACCAAAGAATATCACAGGGCGGGGCGGGGGGATACTTTAGGATGCACTGCCTAGGCTCTACAGTCCTGGAAATGCACAAACCAAAGCACACCTCCAAGACCGATCTCACACGTGCCCCTGCGCAGCACGTGGCAGGAGGCGATGAGTGACTGACGCATGCGCAGCTTGCTCTGCTCCCTCTCCGCCCCTCCCGGAATCTGTGGACACGAGTGGCTTCTCACTGGTCCGTAGCAAAATGACAATTACCACTAAGCGCAAGACAGCAAAGTGAAAATACTGCAAACTCTCTGGGATCGTGTTGTGAGGGTGCTGGCCAGGGGAAGCTAGCCGTAACACTGCTGCTGCTGCTGCTAAATTGCTTCAGTCGTGTCCGACTCTGTGCGACCCCATAGACGGCAGCCCACCAGGCTCCCCCGTCCCTGGGATTCTCCAGGCAAGAACAATGGAGTGGGTTGCCATTTCCTTCTCCAATGCATGAAAGTGAAAAGTGAAAGGGAAGTCGCTCAGCCACGTCCAACTCTTCAGGACCCATGGACTACAGCCTACCAGGCTCCTCCATCCATGGGATTTTCCAGGAAAGAGTACTGGAGTGGGGTGCCATTGCCTTCTCCAGCCATAACACTGGAAGAGCCTAAAGCCTGGAGAAAGGCTGTGAGTGATTTAAGAGCCAGTACTGTTAAACAGTTACTTACCAGGGAATTGCTGTGTAAATGGGTCAGCTTTCATTATGCAGAAAAACTCAATTACGTGGAGGTGTGATCTTGTATCAGTGAACATATTCCCTGGGAAATCAAATGGCCCTACGTGAGAGGAAACAGAAATCTTCCCCTCTGCTCACACTGAAATAAAACCACTCTCTAGATGACTCATTTCTCAGAGCATAAAACGTCTCTCTACTCTGGTTGACAAGCATAGGTGTGAGCACATACACGTGCACACACACGGGCATGTACACCTGAAGGCAAGAGTGTATTTTTGAGTTATTTTTAAGTTATGAAAGTAATAGCTGTTCACTATAGAAAAATAGAGAAAGTATAAGAAATAAAGCAAAACTTATCCATAAACTTGTCCATTCTTTAACATTTTGATGTATTATCTTTCAGTCTTTGAAAAACGCATTTTAATACAGTTGCAATCCCACTATATGCACAATCTTTGTTCACTTCTACGTAAGGCTGTTCATCCCACACAGGTTTAAACAGCAGACCCGGTGGCCACTGTCGCCCTGAATTGCACACAGGCGAGAAGGGAAGGAGCATGTGAGAGAGCAAGCACTGTTTTCCCTTCACTGCCATCTCCTCCAGGGCAGACACCATGTCTTGTTCAGCACTGAGGTCCCAGCCGTTAGGATGGTACCCGAAACATTATGGGTGCTAAATAAAGACACGCTGAATAATGAATGGATGGGTGCCTGGGGGAGATACCTTACCTGACAGGTCCAGCCACTGCCCCCTGCCCACCTGAGCAACAGGGAGTGGTGGGGACTGTGGTGAGGGGGATGTACACCCATCCTCGGGCATTTGCATTCTAGTGTTTACAAAAAAAACCCCTTTGTTCTGTCTGCAGTGGGCAACCTCTCAGAGCAGTGTTCTCCAAGGGGGGTCCTTGGATATTAGCAGCAGCATCACCTGGGAACTGATAAGGAGAAAAGTCTCCACCCCTTCCATTCCTGAGTCACAGACTCAGGAACCTGGGGATGGGGTCCAACATCCAGGGATTTAACAAGCCCTCCAGGTGACTCCACAGTAGCTAATATTTGAGAGCCACGGACTCAGAGTAGTGATTCATGGGCCTGGTGCATATTAGAATCACCCAGGCAACCTGTTTAGCCTCCAGTACCTGAGACCCAGCCTGAGACTCTGATTTAATTGATCTTGGGTGGGGCTCAGACTTCACAATGTTCTCAGAGGTCTTCAGATGCTTTTAATGTGCAGCCAGGGCTGAGGAGCCTGATCTCAATGGCAGAGAGGCAGCGGGGGCTCTTTTATTCCTCTCAGATTCTTGCGCCTTCTCACCTGGTGTGTTTTCATCATTACTGTGAACTCAGTACTGTGATCAACCACACCGACTTTTTTTTAATTATTATTATGAAATAGTTCATGCATACAAAGCCGCATAGAGATCAATATAACAAATACCATTAGCTCTGTCATATCTTATCATTTGGTCATTGTTGTGGGCTGACTGTGTCCCCTTCAAATTCCTGTGTTGAAAAGTCCTAACCCCCAGGACCTTAGAATGTGACTGCTTGTATGTGTTGCTGCTGCTGCTAAGTTGCTTCAGTCGTGTCCGACTATGTGCGACCCCACAGACGGCAGCCCACCAGGCTCTGCCATCCCTGGGATTCTCCAGGCAAGAACACTGGAGTGGGTTGCCATTTCCTTCTCCAATGCGTGAAAGTGAAAAGCGACAGTGAAGTCGCTCAGTCTCTACCCCATGGACTGCAGCCTACCAGGCTCCTCCGTCCATGGGATTTTCCAGGCAAGAGTACTGGAGTGGGGTGCCATTGCCTTCTCCGGCATGTATGTGTTAAGGCCTTTAAAAAGGTGAAAGTGAAAAGTGAAAGTTGCTCAGTCATGTTCAACTCTTTGCCACTCCATGGACTACACAGTCCATGGAATTCTCCAGGCCAGAATACTGGAGTGGGTAGCCTTTTCCTTCTCCAGCGGATCTTCCCTACCCAGGGATCGAACGCAGGTCTCCTGCATTGTAGGCAGATTCTTTATCAGCTGAGCCACAAGGGAAACCCAAGAATATTGCAGTGGGTAGCCTATCCCTTTTCCAGTGGATCTTCCTGACCCAGGAATCAAACTGGAGTCTCCTGTATTGCAGGCAGATTCTTTACCAACTGAGCTATCAGGGAAGCCCTACTACAGTTAAAACGAGGCCATTCGGGCCTAACCCACAATGACTGGAGTCCTTAGAAGAAGAGGGAATTAGGACACAGACACATACAGACGGAAGGAAGTCATCTACAAGCCAAGGGGAGAGACCTCAGATGAAACCACCCCTGCTAACAGCTTGATCTTGAACTGTGAGAAAATAAATTTTTGTTGTTTAACTACCCAGTCTATGGTATTCTGTTATGTGAGCGCTGGGAAACAAATACAGCCATATTTTCTCAGATTTTCTGGGGGGAAAAAAAATGAAACATAACAGATCTGGAGCTCCATCTCGTCGCTCCCTGGTTCCTCGTGTCTCTCCTTCCTCCTCCTCCAGGGGTAATGTGTCCTAACCTTAGTCTTTACCTTTCTCACCGGGCTCTGGAACAATGTTAGGTACAAGGATTCTGGAGCCGGAACAACTGGGTGGGAATATTGGTTCTGCTGTGTGACTTTGACACACAATCACCCTCTCTGGGGCCGAAGGGTCCTCATATGCAAACTGGAAATATGAATAGTCCCATCACCTCTGCATGCTGTTTGGAGGGTTAAATCGACTACTATTAGTGAGTGCTAAAGAATTGATGCCTTCTAATTGTGGTGTTGGAGAAGACTCTTGAACATCCCTTGGACTGCAAGGAGATCAAACCAGTAGATCCTAAAGAAAATCAACCCTGAATATTCATTGGAAGGACTGACTCGGAAGCTGAAGCTCCAATACTTTGGCCACCAGATGCAAAGAGCCGACTCATTTGAAAAGACCCTGAAGCTGGGAAAGATTGAAGGCAGGAGGAGAAGGGGATGACAGAGGATGAGATGGTTGGATGGCATCACCGACTCAATGACTTGAGTTTGGGTAAACTCCAGGAGATAGCGAAGAACAGGGAAGCCTGGCGTGCTGCAGTCCATGGCGTCACAGAGTCAGACAAGACTGAGCGACTGAGCAACGACAACAGGATGGTATCTGGCACATTAAGAGTGACATACACATGCTTGTTAAACAGAGCCACACTTTTACTACACAAACATGTATGCACCTATAAAATATGCATGAAATATTGTTTACACATGTTTTAAACTTACATAAATGGTCTCCTTGTACACATACTCTGTAACTTGGGTTTTTGTTTGAGTTTCAGTGGCACTTTTGGCGATGGCTCCATGTGAATAAAGGCTCTCTTTCACCCCCATTTAAGGGCTGTAGTCTCCCCACTCTCACTGCCTCACCCGGGGAGCTGCCTCTCTCATCCCGGCCTCTTTTCACCCACACACGGGACATTCCCGGCCTCCCCAGGGATGGAGCCCGGCCGCCCCTAGTCAAGACCTCGCCTCCACTCTCCCCCTGAGGCCCAGGCTGCCTCTGAGCCAGCCCTCACACCTTCCTGCTCTAGTTTCATTTCCCCTGTGCCTGGGTTTCAGAAACCCAGCACTTCTTCCATTTCAAAGGATTTCCATAGCCAAGATCTCCCGGGAGGGATGTCACTTAACAGCCCTGTGATGAACAGAAGGCAGTGTTGTTCCCTTCCCTTTGCACATGAGGAAACTGAGTCACAGAAAGGTTGAGTGACTTGCAGAAGGTCACACAGGGAGTTAGAGACACAGTTACATCTCAGCCCAGCTCGCCAAACTCCCAGTCTTATGTTCTTTACCAAGTTTGTTAGGAAACCAATTGCACTTAATATTTATAACAATTTGGAGTTTTCTTAGTATTCCCAATTAGAAGATGAGAAAAGTTTTCCAACAGCAGGGTCCCAGAGCCACCTGCATGGGGATTCCCCTGGGGTCCTTGCTAAAAGTACAGATTCCCAGGTTACGTATTCTTGCTTAGTAGGTCTGGGCAGGCCCAGGAACCTGCATTTTTGTGGCCAGTGCCGAGTGGCTCACACTCATTCAAGTTTGGGGAACACTGGAGTCTAAAGGAAGCCTTGTCCTTTCTTTGACCCAACACTCACTGTGGCAGGCAGCTTCCAAACATCTGGGCCGAGTCCCCGGCAGCTGCCAGCTCTGAGGTGGGTGTGTCGACCATGAAGGCCAGGGTGGCGGAGGCCAAAGGCTGTGAAGCAGAGCAAGATGGCAGACCCAGTGCAGGGGCAGAGGGGGCATCTGCAATGCACCTACCCACGTGGGTGCTCAGCCCAGAGCCGGCCACGCGGACCGGGCCCTGAGGGCAGGAGAGCTGCTCCAGAGAGTCCCAGGATCACGGTCATTAGGGGTGTGGTTGCTGGGAGCCCAGTGGCTCCTGTCCATCGGCTGGGTCTCAGCCTGGTGGCAATAGGAAATATTCATGGAGCGTTTACTGCACACCAGGCACACACCCTGTGCTTCACATACGTGGTCTCACCTTGTGGTAGGCACTGTCGTCATCTCCATTTGTCACAGGAAGAATCTGAGGCTCAGGAGTCTAAATGACTCGCCCAAGGCCACGCAGTACGCAAACGGATGCTTGCATCCGTTCTCTTAACCACAATTCAACATACCTTCAAGTCATTATTTTTTATGTCCCTGTGTTCCTGGCAAAGTGCCTGGGACTGTCAGTGCTAAATAACTGAGTAGAATGAATGAATGAATGAATGAATGAAGCAGATATTATAGTTCACTAGTATAAACTGACTCTAGCAAACCCAAGCTGTACTTCTTTTCTTAAAAGAGCAAGCATTTTAAAAATAAGCTTATACAGTCATTTATCTTTTTTCTTGAAGTTGACTGAGCCAGAAAGAATGTACACATGCGCACACACAGTTAGTGGGAAGCATTCTGGCTATTGAGAATCCAACTCGATTTGCTTTAATAGAGAACCGTTTTAGAGACAGGATCTGGCATGCACTCCTGGAATTCTCTAGGCCTCAGTTTACTCGTCAAGAAAATGGGGGCAATCAAAGCCCAGCCCCGGGGATGCGGTGAGGATTCAATGAGGAAACGCAGCTCGGGTGCTTAGTGCTGCGTGGGACCCATGAGGAGCTGACCGAGGATGTTAGTGGTTGTTGCTGTTTCATTATTGCTCTTTGGGGGGGAAACGTGAGCCGGTAAGAATCATTCTTCTGTCACATTCATGCAAAAGGAAAAGCCCCCAAAGGGTTCTAAGAAAGATCTGTAGCAATAGTTGTGGTCATGTACACAAATGAAGACAGGGAGGTAGCAAATGGCACAGAGAATCCTCGAAAGGTGAACGCCACAAGTATTTGTCCCACTGACATTTGCTTTTGACACACATTTCTTTTTAATACATTGTCATCGCTTCCCATGCCCATTTATGATGATAAGTGACCATCAAAGGATTCCTAGAGTGCCAGCTTTGCTGGATGATAGAAGTAGGGCTGTGAAATTGACTAATAAAGAGATCTTACAATACGTGGGGCTTTCGAGTTTACAGAGGGATTTTACACACACTGTCGTTAATCCTTAAACCCTGTTCCTTGAGGTGAAGCAGATACTGCTTCTGCCATTTGACAGAAAAGGAAATGGCAGCCTCAATGTCAAAGTGATATGCCCAAATCATCTCTTTATACCAGAAGCTGGACTTGAACCTGGTCTCCAGAGCCCATGCCTGTGGTCCGCTCCATCACAGGAACCCACTCTAGAATTCAAATGCATCCTTGGATACCTAGGAACTGAGTCACTGGGTAATTAATATTAATAGTATTAATATGAATTAATATAATTAACACTATTAGTAATTAATATTATTCATTAATATGAAAAGTAGGGATCACCCACAGAACAAAAAAACAGGTTGGGAGGACTTATAGCCAAGGTAGGGTAACAAGGACTGGATTTATTCTCCAGTGATGATAAGTGACCATCAAAGGATTCCTAGAGCGCCAGCTTTGCTGGATGATAGAAGTAGGGCTGTGAAATTGACTAATAAAGAGATCTTACAGTATGTGGTGCTTTCGAGTTTACAGAGGGATTTTACAGCCTTAACTGGAAAAAAAAGAGGAAAAAATATTGTTTCAGACAGTGGACAACAGCCAACAAGGACAGTGATCCCTGAGAGAGGAGAAGAGGGTTGTGCCTGTAGCCTCCGTGCCTCACTTGGGGGTCCTTTCTATCCTTCCAAGTCCAGTGGTTAAGAGTATACCTTCCAAGGTAGGTATTCGGGTTAGATCCCTGGTCGGAGAGCTAAGCCTGTGTGCCACAACTAGAGAGAAGCCCTCGTGCCCTCCAAAGATCCTGAGGGCTGCAACTAAGACTGGATGCAGCCATAAATGAGTACATCAGTTCAGTTCAGTTCAGTTCAGTCGCTCAGTCGTGTCCGACTCTTTGCAGCCCCATGGACTGCAGCACGCCAGGCTTCCCTGTTCTTCTCCAACTTCCGGAGTTCACTCAGACTCATGTCCATTGAGTCAGTGATACCATCCAACCATCTCATCCTCTGTCCTCCCTTTCTCCTCCTGCCTTCGATCTTTCCCAGCATCAGGGTCTTTTCAAATGAGTCAGTTCTTTGCATCAAGTGGCCAAAGTATTGGAGTTTCCGCTTCAGCATCAGTCCTTCCAATGAATATTCGGGACTGATTTCCTGTAGGATGGACTGGTTGGATCTCCTTGCAGTCCAAGGGACTCTCAAGAGTCTTCTCCAACACCATAGTTCAAAAGCATCAGTTCTTCGACACTCAGCCTTCAGTCCAACTCTCACATCCACACATGACTACTGGAAAAACCATAGCCTTGACTAGACAGACCTTTGTTGGCAAAGTAATGTCTCTGCTTTTTAATATGCTGTCTAGGTTGGTCATAACTTTTCTTCCAAGAAGCATGTGAGATGAGTGCAATTGTGCAGTAGTTTGAGCATTCTTTGGCATTGCCTTTCTTTGGGAATAGAATGAAAACTGACTTTTTCCAGTCCTGTGGCCACTGCTGAGTTTTTCAAATTTGCTGGCATATTGAGTGCAGCAGTTTCACAGCATCATCTTTTAGGATTTGAAATAGCTCAACTGGATTCCATCCCCTCCTTACACGCATTTACTCATTACTTACATGAGTAAATACATATATGTAATAAGTAAAGTCCAGCCCCACTGCCACAAGCCCCATTGAGTGTGTCCCTGCCAGAAAGACACCCTGTTCTGCCCTGAATTTTTACGACAACGTGTCTCTGGCATTTATCACTTTTCTACCTTGTGCTAAGGCTGCCTAAGAACATGATGGCCATGAGACTCTGACCTTCCAACACCTGCATCCCAACTCCAAACACTATGGCCTTCACAGGATGTTGTTCACGAAACATTTATGCAAAGAAGATGAATGATTCTTCCTGTGCCATTTACCCTTAAAAGAAAAAGGAAAAAAAAAAGCCTTTAGAAGAAAGAGTGAATTTACAATAGCCAAGACATGGAAGCAACATAAATGTCTGTTGGCAGACAGATGGATAAAAATGTGGTACACATACACAGTGGAATATTACTCAGCCATAAAATAGAAAAATGCAATTTGCAGCAACATGGATGGATCTAGAGATGATCGTACTAAGTGAGGTCAGGCAGAGAAAGGTACCATATGATATCACTTACATGTGGGATCTAAAAAATGATACAAACGACCTTACAAAATAGAAACAGACTCAGGGACACAGAAAACAAACTTATGGCTACTGAAGGAGAAAAGGAGGCATGGGATAAATTAAGAGCTTGGGATGAACATATATACACTGCGATACAAAAAACAGATAACCAATAAGGACCTACAATATGGCACAGGGAACTCTACTCAATATATTGCAATAACTTACAGTGGAAAAGAATCTGAAAAAGAATATATATATACTGAACCCCATGAGCAGTATGAAAAGGCAAAATGATAGGATACTGAAAGAGGAACTCCCCAGGTCAGTAGGTGCCCAATATGCTACTGGAGATCAGTGGAGAAATAACTCCAGAAAGAATGAAGGGAGGGAGCCAAAGCAAAAACAATACCCAGCTGTGGATGTGACTGGTGATAGAAGCAAGGTCCGATGCTGTAAAGAGCAATATTGCATAGGAACCTGGAATGTCAGGTCCATGAATCAAGGCAAATTGGAAGTGGTCAAACAAGAGATGGCAAGAGTGAATGTCGACATTCTAGGAATCTCAAATGGACTGGAATGGGTGAATTTAACTCAGATGACCATTATATCTACTACTGCAGATAGGAATCCCTCAGAAGAAATGGAGTAGCCATCATGGTCAACAAAAGAGTCCGTAATGCAGTACTTCGATGCAATCTCAAAAACGACAGAATGATCTCTGTTCATTTCCAAGGCAAACTATTCAATATCACGGTGATCCAAGCCTATGCCCCAACCAGTAACGCTGAAGAAGCTGAAGTTGAACGGTTCTTTGAAGACCTCCAAGACCTTTTAGAACTAACACCCAAAATAGATGTCCTTTTCATTATAGGGGACTGGAATGCAAAAGTAGGAAGTCAAGAAACACCTGGAGTAACAGGCAAATTTGGCCTTGGAATACGGAATGAAGCAGGGCAAAGACTAATAGAGTTTTGCCAAGAAAATGCACTGGTCATAGCAAACACCCTCTTCCAACAACACAAGAGAAGACTCTACACATGGACATCACCAGATGGTCAACACCGAAATCAGATTGATTATGTTCTTTGCAGCCAAAGATGGAGCAGCTCTATACAGTCAGCAAAAACAAGACCAGGAGCTGACTGTGGCTCAGATCATGAACTCCTTATTGCCAAATTCAGACTTGAAGAAAGTAGGGAAAACCACTAGACCATTCAGGTATGACCTAAATCAAATCCCTTATGATTATACAATGGAAGTGAGAAATAGATTTAAGGGCCTAGATCTGGTAGATAGAGTGCCTGATGAACTATGGAATGAGGTTTGTGACATCGTACAGGAGACAGGGATTAAGACCATCCCCATGGAAAAGAAATGCAAAAAAGCAAAATGGCCGTCTGGGGAGGCCTTACAAATAGCTGTGAAAAGAAGAGAAGGGAAAAGCAAAGGAGAAAAGGAAAGATATAAGCATCTGAATGCAGAGTTCCAAAGAATAGCAAGGACAGATAAGAAAGCCTTCTTCAGCAATCAATGCAAAGAAATAGAGGAAAACAACAGAATGGGAAAGACTAGAGATGTCTTCAAGAAAATTAGAGATACCAAGGGAAACTTCATGCAAAGATGGGCTCGATAAAGGACAGAAATGGTATGGACCTAACAGAAGCAGAAGATATTAAGAAGAGGTGGCAAGAATACACAGAAGAACTGTACAAAATAGATCTTCATGACCCAGATAATCACAATGATGTGATCACTGACCTAGAGCCAGACATCCTGGAATGTGAAATCCAGTGGGCTTTAGAAAGCATCACTACGAACAAAGCTAGTGGAGGTGATGGAATTCCAGTTGAGCTATTTAAAATCCTGAAAGATGATGCTGTGAAAGTGCTGCACTCAATATGCCAGCAAATTTGGAAAACTCAGCAGTGGCCACAGGACTGGAAAAGGTCAGTTTTCATTCCAATCCCAAAGAAAGGCAATGCCAAAGAATGCTCAAACTACCGCACAATTGCACTCATCTCACACGCTAGGAAAGTAATGCTCAAAATTCTCCAAGCCAGGCCTCAGCAATACATGAACCATGAACTTCCTGATGTTCAAGCTGATTTTAGAAAGGGCAGAGGAACCAGAGATCAAATTGCCAACATCCGCTGGAACATGGAAAAAGCAAGAGAGTTCCAAAAAAACATCTATTTCTGCTTTATTGACTATACCAAAGCCTTTGACTGTGTGGATCACAATAAACTGTGGAAAATTCTGAAAGAGATGGGAATACCAGACCACCTGACCTGACTCTTGAGAAATCTGTATGCAGGTCAGGAAGCAACAGTTAGAATTGGACATGGAACAACAGACTGGTTCCAAATAGGAAAAGGAGTACGTCAAGGCTGTATATTGTCACCCTGCTTATTTAACTTATATGCAGAGTACATCATGAGAAACGCTGGACTGGAAGAAGCACAAGCTGGAATCAAGATTGCTGGGAGAAATATCAATAACCTCAGATATGCAGATGACACCACCCTTATGGCAGAAAGTGAAGAGGAACTCAAAAGCCTCTTGATGAAAGTGAAAGTGGAGAGTGAAAAAGTTGGCTTAAAGCTCAACATTCCGAAAATGAAGATCATGGCATCTGGTCCCATCACTTCATAGGAAATAGATGGAGAAACAGTGGAAACAGTGTTAGACTTTATTTTTTGGGGCTCCAAAATCACTGCAGATGGTGACTGCAGCCATGAAATTAAAAGATGCTTACTCCTTGGAAGGAAAGTTATGACCAACCTAGATAGCATATTCAAAAGCAGAGACATTACTTTGCCAACAAAGATCTGTCCAGTGAAGGCTATGGTTTTTCCTGTGGTCATGTATGGATGTGAGAGTTGGATTGTGAAGAAAGCTGAGTGCCGAAGAATTGATGCTTTTGAACTGTGGTGTTGGAGAAGACTCTTGAGAGTCCCTTGGACTGCAAGGGGATCCAACCAGTCCATTCTGAAGGAGATCAGTCCTGGGATTTCTTTGGAAGGAATGATGCTAAAGCTGAAACTCCAGTACTTTGGCCACCTCATGTGAAGAGTTGACTCATTGGAAAAGACTCTGATGCTGGGAGGGATTGGGAGCAGGAGGAGAAGGGGATGACAGAGGATGAGATGGCTGGATGGCATCACTGACTCGATGGACATGAGTCTGAGTGAACTCCTGGAGTTGGTGATGGACAGGGAGGCCTGGCGTGCTGTGATTCATGGGGTCGCAAAGAGTCGGACATGACTGAGAGACTGAACTGAACTGATCTGAAAAAGTATACATGTATACAATTGTATACAACTGAATCACTTTGGGTGATTCGTACACCTGAAATGAATACAACATTCTTAGTTTAATTAACAAAGCTACACTTTAATTTAAACAATAAACAAAGTAAGAGTAAGATAAACCCATAATCACCACACTTTCCGTTGATATGATATGATTGTTTTGCTGCTGCTCCTGCTAAGTCGCTACTGTCGTGTCCGACTCTGTGCGACCCCAGAGGCGGCAGCCCACCAGGCTCCCCTGTCCCTGGGATTCTCCAGGCAAGAACACTGGAGTGGGTTTCCCTTTCCTTCTCCAATGCATGAAAGTGAGAAGTGAAAGTGAAGTCGCTCAGTCGTGTCCAACCCGTAGGGACCCCACAGACTGCAGCCTACCAGGATCCTCCGTCCGTGGGATTTTCCAGGCAAGAGTACTGGAGTGGGGTGCCATTGCCTTCTCCAATAATTGTTTTACAGCTTAAAAAAGTTAATCTTTGGATACATCACCTGATCAGTACCAAGAAGAACTGCTTTTTTTCCTGCAACGCTTGTTGCTGTTTGTGGTGAGAACAGGGAAAGAACATCAGAGAAATATAGTTCATAAGAATCACATTCTTGGCACACTGAAGATATTTCAGAAGGACAAGAAAGAGTAAAATGATTCTTTTTAACAGTTAACAGTTGGGAAAAATGACATTGTTTTAACCTGAATTCCCTCTTCTTTTGATCTTAAGCCTAAAACAATTTTTTTTTTTTTTTTTGCTTGACACAAGATCATTTTAAACCCTGTTCAGGGCCGGCGGAGTGGGTGGTGGGGGTGGTGGATAGGTGGTTCTAATTACCCTGGGATTATCAAGCAACACTACTCATTATCAGATCACCTTATTTCAAATTCTCCATGGCACTTAGTATCAGGTATTATTTATTTTCTGTTTCCTCCCACTGAGTGGACGCTTCAGGAAAGTGGGGATCGCATGTATCCTTTTCCCTGTGGTATCATGGTGCCCAGTGGGTGCCCTGTAAGTGTTTCCTGGGGCTGGGGAAGGTCTCCTGTGCTCTGAGGTCTTCCAGGAACAGCTGTTAGCATCCCATTATCAGAAAGAACCTTGCCTTTGTGAATCAGCTCCCTGTTGGTTATGCCCTGAAACATCATGTCTTAAGGGTGTTTGCATGCTCTGCAGCTGTCTTTTGTGGCTACATAGTATTTTATTGGGTGGGCGTCTGCTCTGTCACTCAGTTGTGTCTGATTCGTTGGAAACCCACGGACTGTAGCCCGCCAGGCTCCTCTGTCCATGGGATTTCCCAGGTGAAAATATTGGAGTGGGTTGCCATTTCCTCCTCTAACGAATCTTCCCGACCCAGGGATTGAATCCACGTTTCTTGTGTCTCCTGAACTGGCAGGAGGATTCTTTACCACTGTGCCACCTGGGAAGCCTGTATTTTATTGGGTGGATGTACCATAATTAACCAGAAGTGTACATTAAAAAAATTTTTTTTTCTACAGGTGTATTTTTTTTTTAAAGCAGCATAGCATAGATCAGCAGCTCAGTGGTGAAGCATCAGGTACTGACGCTGAAGTTTCAATACTTTGGGCACCTGATGCAAAGAGCTGACTCGTCAGAAAAGACCCTGACACTGGGAAAGATTGAGGGCAGGAGGAGAATGGGGCAACAGAGGATGGGATGGTTGGATGGCATTGCAGACTCAATGGACATGAATTTGAGCAAACTCCAGGAGAAAGTGGAGGACACAGGGGCCTGGCATGCTGCAGTCCATGGGGTGGCAGAGCCCAACACGACTCAGGGACTGAAAAACAACGGCAACAAAGTCCAGCTGGACTCCACTTGGAGAGCAGGCACTTGTGTTTGAATACCCTCTACCAGGCCAGAAGGAAAGATGACCACTTCCTGTAATTCTGATGTCATTCTTCTCTCAGGATAACTTTGGTGGGTTGGGGTCGGGTTTTAGTGGCCCCCTTACTTATAGATGTTGTCTGAGGACCCCCTGTGAGATCAAGGCTGCAGGGAGCATGAAAGGCAGACAGGGGTGGTGCCTGTTAGAAGCGTTATGTCTGGTCAGCGGGCTGAGTCCTGGGACTGGCTGGAAGAGACTATGGGTATTTGCAATGGAGCAGGGCCCTGGCGGGGGCGAAAAGGGGCTGACAGTGAGAAGGACACTTCTCACTTGGCCAAATGAAGCCTCAGAGGCCAGGCCTGCATCCAGAGAAATGCTCCTTTTTGCTTTAAGAGCCACACGTTATTTTGGTTAAAAAAAAAAAAAAAGCTGAAATGCGTGATGGTTATTTTTCAAAGGACAGTCCGTGACCACCCACATGAAAGTCACCTAAGTGGATTTGCTAAAGTACAGAACCCTGGGCCCTACCTGCTACACCCGGACCAACCCGCTGACTCAGAATCACAGGGGTTGGGGTGTAGGGTTTTCATTTTTAACACTGAAGTGTGAGACCCACAGGGTAAGCAGACGGGAAGACAGGATGGACACAGAGATGGGATAGAGAATAATGGGTGGGTTGGCAGAGGCATGGGGAACGTTGGGTACCTGCTCTGGGCTTGGCTCCCCGAGGACCTCCTGGCCCCATGGGCTTCCTGGGTGCGGGATCTGGGTGTGTTAGAGCCACAAGAATCCTGCCTGGCAGGGAGGGTTCTCCCAGCACAGGTGATGTGTTATCTTGAAATCAGCACTTCCCAGCCTGACTCATACAGGGAGTGACTTTACCATTAAGGGCCAGAGGGGCAGAGATGAGGAACTTATCCAGTTTCATTTTTGTTTTGAAACACAGCTCAACCTGGGGTGGTGTGTCCATGACCCCTGAGTACGCCTGTCTGTTAAAGGAAGTCCGGTTGCAGAACCATCCGATCTGCCCCCCTGGGATCTGAGACCCTGCCCTTCACCCCGGCCCCTCTGCAGAGAGCAGGCTCTAGGGGCACAAACGCCCAGCTAGGCTCCGCTTTCAGGCATGAGGTGGCGGCTGCTGTGGGGGAGACTGAGAAACCTCTGTGGGGCGAAAAGTCTATTTCCTCTGGAAAGGAGAGCAAAACGGCACTTTCTTTGGTTTCAATTATCGGTCAAGTTCTTACTGGCCCAAGGAGCTGAGAAATACTTGTTTGTCTCCGATTTAATAATAATAAAAGGAAAAGTAGGGACATTAGCCCTTTCGCCCTCCCCACTATACGAAGAGGCGACAGGTTCCAGCTTCCTCTGCTAAGGGCAGCTGTGAGCCATCAGGAAGGCTCAGCGGGGAGAGGGGAGAGGGGAGAGGGGGCTGAGCTGGGGTTTTCGGCATCAACAGCAGGGTGAGAGAGGGAGTTACCATGTACAGAGCCCCTAACTGACACCAGACCAGGTGTAGGTCTTACACTGTATTAAAAATTGTATCAAAGTAAAATGTGCACATCATACAGGAGGGCCTATTCCAAAATGTTTCCAGTTGTCTGCTCTCAGGCCTTCTCCTGAGGGCAGCAGTAGCATCCACATTTCACCGACAAAGCCTCCGGCTCAGAGGGGCCCGCTAACCAGACCACCTTCACTCGGCTACAGGGGTTGGGGGGGCAGGCAGCATCAACCCTGGGGCCAGAGAACACACTGCCCACATCTGTGCTCCCGGAGGCCACAGAGACGCATACTTTAGCCTGAACAAGTGTATTACTGGAGAAAAACCCAAGGCCACTTCACACATTCAGGGGACTGGCCTGGCTTTTGAAAGGCTTTGGAGTTTGTGATTCCTGAAAGTTCCATCTTCACGAGGACAACATCCAGGTTCAAAGGAGAAGGGAAGGACAGCATGCAGAATTAGAGAAAAATTTTGCAAACCACATATCTGAGAAGAGATAAGAGACTTTAGAGTATATAAAGAACTCCTACAACTCAATGAGAAATAGACACATGATCCAATCTTAACACAGACAAAATTTCTTCTTTTTTCTTTTTTTCCCTATGTTTCGGCTGAGCTGAGCGGCATGTGGGATGTTAGTTCCCGCGCCAGGGATCAAACCTGTGCCCCCTGCAGTGGAAGCACATCATCTTAACCACTAGATCACCAGGGAAGTCCTATTAAAAAGACAAAGATTCTATATGGCCAAAGAAGACATACACGTGGCCATTTAGCACATGAAATGATGTTCAACATCATTAGTCATCAGGAGGACGCAAATCAAAACCACAATGAGATACCATTCCACACCCACTTGGCTGGCTATAATAAAAAAGATAGATCATAACAAGTGTTGTCAAGGATGTGGAGAAATTGGAGCCCTCATATACTGCTGGTAGGAATGCAAAACCGTGTGGTTACTTTGGAAAGTAGTCTGGCAATTCCTCAGATGGTTACACACAGAGTTACCCTGTGTCCTAGAAATCCAACTCCTAGGTCTAGAGAGACGAAACCTACTAGAGAAATGAAAACATCCGTCCACACAAAAACCTACACGTGAATGTTCATAACAGCATCATTCATAATAGTCAAAGTAGTGGGAACAACCCAACCATGCAGCAATGGAGAAACAAAATGAAGGCCAGCCACAGAGTAGAGTAGTACAGTGGAAAAGAATGAAATACCAACATACGCTGCAACCCGGATAAACCTGGAAATGCAGGATACCGTTTATGACTCAGTTTATATGAAATTTCCAATAGAGACAAATCTCTACAGAGACAGGAAGTAATTTAGTGGCTGTTAGGGGTTGGAGGAAAATGGGAGTGATTACTAACAAGTACGAGGTTTCTTTATGGGTGAGGAAAAGGTTCTAAAATTGTGATGATGGTTGCACAATTCTGAAATGTACACTTAATGAGTGAAATGTATGGTATATGGATTATATTGAAATAAAGTTGTTTTTAAAAAATGCATAGGGTGGTGGGGAGGTAGATGATGGAGTTGCTAGTGTGGGGCCCTCCCCAGCGCTATTTCATCTCTGCATTTTAGCAGACTTTATTTAAAAAAAAAAAACTTTTGTTAACTTGGCATTCAGGGACGTAAAATTGGTAGCTTGGAATCAGACTTGGTAGAAATATTTACACCATGGGAACTGGCAAATGCTACAAATAAGGGCCTTTATATATATATATATATATATGTATGTATGCTACTGCTGCTGCTAAGTCGCTTCAGTCGTGTCTGACTCTGTGTGACCCCATAGACGGCAGCCCACCGGGCTCCCCTGTCCCTGGGATTCTCCAGGCAAGAACACTGGAGTGGGTTGCCATTTCCTTCTCCAATGCATGAAAGTGAAAAGTGAAAGTGAAGTCGCTCAGTCGTGTCCAACCCGTAGGGACCCCACAGACTGCAGCCCACCAGGATCCTCCGTCCGTGGGATTTTCCAGGCAAGAGTACTGGAGTGGGGTGCCATTGCCTTCTCCGATATGTATGTGTGTATATATATATATATTTATATATATATAAAATGTTTTGAGAGCTGTTTATGTATTTATCAGCATCACACCAAAGACAACACACACCCATAAAAGTGCATGTATCAGAGGCAAATAGCTCAATGAATTTTCACAAACAAAAAAATCTGTATGGCTTGCACCCAGAAGAAGAAAGACTAGTATCTGTACCCCAAAGTACCTCCCCAGGCAATGCAAGTTCCCTTCCAAGTTTCCCTTTGGGTTGCCATGATTTTGACTTGTAACCACACAGGTGACCTATTTTTGTACGTTATGTAGACTCAAAAGTGGCTTTTTTGCCTCATCATCTGTGACATTTATCCCTATTGTTCTGTATCATTGGTTCACTCTTGTTGCTCTAAACATTGTGTGAAGCTAGTCAACTTACAGAACCATTCTAAGATCCCCTGGAGAAGGAAATGGCAACTCACTCCAGTATTCTTGCCTGGGAAATTCCACGTACAGAGGAGTCTGGCAGGCTACCGTCCATGGGGTTGTAAGAGTCGGACATAACTGAGGGATTAAACCACCGCTCCTGGGAGGGACATGAGGGTAGTTTATAGGTTTTAAGTATTATAAATAGTCCTGCTATGATCCTGTGGTCATGTATGGATGTGAGAATCGGACTGTGAAGAAGGCTGAGTGCCGAAGAATTGATGCTTTTGAACTGTGGTATTGGAGAAGACTCTTGAGAGTCCCTTGGACTGCAAGGAGATCCAACCAGTCCATTCTGAAGGAGATCAGCCCTGGGATTTCTTTGGAGGGAATGATGCTGAAGCTGAAACTCCAGTACTTTGGCCACCTCATGCGAAGAGTTGACTCATTGGAAAAGACTCTGATGCTGGGAGGGATTGGGGGCAGGAGGAGAAGGGCACGACAGAGGATGAGATGGCTGGATGGCATCACTGACTCGATGGATGTGAGTCTGAGTGAACTCAGGGAGTTGGTGATGGACAGGGAGGCCTGGCGTGCTGCGATTCATGGGGTCACAAAGAGTCAGACACGACTGAGTGACTGAACTGATGAACACTCTAGCATGTTCTTTTGCCTGGCACATGCACAATTTCTACCTGGGAGTCTTGGGGCAAATCTGTTCTGTCCAGCTGTAGTAGACGAGACATTCAGCCAGCTTCACTTTGACTCTGCTCCCATTCTCTGCCTCCTCTGGCTCCCTTCCCTGCCCCTCTCCTTGTGAGCTGCTCACCACCTGCATCCCAGACCTTGGGCACAGACCAGACTCAGTCTCAGTTTTAGGCTGCAGACTGGACTGGGCTGGAAGGGAATGCAAGACAGCCTGGGTGCAATTGCAGGTCATCAGCTCTAGAACTTTCTAAAGCACAGCGGTAGAAAGGGACCCAGAGAGGGAAGCAGTCAACTGCTTTCCGGAGGTGGAGCAGGCCAGGGGAGTCCTGGTGTCTGGCCTTCCTAAGTGGTTCCAGCTGCGCAAGAACTAAGCTTGCACATTCAACGTATCCTTGTGCATCTCTGTTCTGCAGCTTAGTACACCGTAGAAAGAGGCCCGCTGTCAAGCCTCCTGTTTACTGGGTGGGAGTCGGCATATGCAGTGCAAGTGGGCAGAGCAAATGTGGACGAGCCCCCTTCCCAGCTCTGACCCCGGGATGGGAAGTTCTCCCTACCAAACACGACCCCTGTTTTCAACAGTGGGTGCTCTTTTACTTATTTTTGCTGGGAGGTTCCACGGGCCTGCTCATGCAAGGAATACTTGAAGGTCATCAACTGCATGTCAGTGGGCTTCCCTGGTAGCTTGCTGCTGCTGCTGCTAAGTTGCTTCAGTCGTGTCCGACTCTGTGCGACCCCATGGACTGCAGCCTACCAGGCTTCTCCGTCCATGGGATTCTCCAGGCAAGAACACTGGAGTGGGTTGCCATTTCCTTCTCCAATGCATGAAAGTGGAAAGTGAAAGTGAAATCGCTCAGTCGTATCTGACTCTTAGCGACCCCATGGACTGCAGCCTACCAGGCTCCTCCATCCATGGGATTTTCCAGGCAACAGTACTGGAGTGGGGTGCCATTGCCTTCTCCCCTGGTAGCTTAGACAGTAAAAATTCTGCCTGCATTGCAAGAGACCAGGGTTCTATGCCTGGGTCATGAAGATCCCCTAGAGAAGGGAATGGCAACACGCTCCAGTATTCTTGCCTGGAGAATCCCATGGGCAGAGGAGCCTGACTGGTTATAGCCTACGGGGTAGCATGTCAACACTGAGTAGATTTGTGTGGTTTCTCACTCATCTCTGAGGAAGGAGAGGTTCAAAGTCCTTGTTGGGAGGTGAGAGGGCTCTGTACCCCTAGCGGTACATGGGGGCCACCTGAGGATGCTGGTTAAATGCTGATTCCTGGGCTCCCTTCAGAGACGTCCAATCTCCAGGGACAGGGCCCAGGAGTCTGATTTAAATGCTGAGGGTCCAGGTGATGCTGGCCCAGATCTCAAACCTGGGCTTGCTTGCTTCTCAGGCCTGTGTGCAGATGACATGTTTGCCATTTCTCATCCTCAAATCGGCTTAGACCTATAAAGCAAAAGTTCAAATCCTGTCCGAAGAAGCGTGAAGCCGAGTAGGCGTCTTCCCTGAAGGTTTTGCAGAAGGTCATCGTTTTGGCCTTCCGAGTCTCTGACTAGGGTTTGTTGTGTAGTAAGAGTTTTGCAAAACAGCTGTGTTTATCGGAGCTCTAATTCCTGTTTCCAGGAGCTTAAGTGTTTCGGTGTTTGCACACGGGGCTGCTGTGTTCAGACAAGACACACTTGCGTACCCACCGCTTTCTTCTCGGTCACACGCTGCAGGCACAGACACGTTGGGTGCCAGCCTGACTTCTGCAGAGCAGCTGTCCAAGGAGTAAGACACATCCCCCCCCACCGCCACCCTGGGGCCCCTCCTGTAAAGGCCATCACTTCTCTGAGCTGCAAACTTCTTTGCGCTTCCTGGTTTATACTTCCCTGCGGCTGACCTGTCCCGCAAGGTTGGGTGGGCAGGCTCCGATCCCGTCTCTCTGGGGCAAAGGCAGCCAGGGGACAGAAGCAGCGGAGGCAGCACAAGGTCACGGCTGGGAGCTAACTGGGCCTGGACCTCTGGGTTTAGATCTGGCCTCGGCCCACCTCTCAAATAAACCGATTTTTGGCAAGTTATATCTTCACCTCTGAGCATCAGTCTTCCTAAAGTGTAAAATGGGGAGTATAGTTCCTCTTCAGTGGGTCTGGGATGAACATGGTTGTACTGATAAGGTACTGGACCCAGTGCCGTGGCCACAATGCTGGTTTAGCAGTTAGCATGCAGAGGGGCCTCCTGGGAAGCAGAAGGGCACGATCGCTGGGATGGAGCGTCCCTGCTTGTGCCTTCAACACTGGTCCCTGTTTCAGCTGCTGCAGGTTCACAACACACCATCCCACCAGCCCTTGCCCCAGTTTTTTGCCTCCTCTGCTGCCCCCCACCCCCATGCCCGCCCCCTGCAATCGTCACAGGCCTATGATGGGCACAGACTTCCTTCCTCCAGGAAACCTATTGGCTTTAAACGACCCCACATGCTGCGGATTCGGGGAAATCAAAGATTTCCATTTGGGATGGATGAGAACATCTGGGAAGCAAAGGAGAATGGGTTGAATAACCCAATAATTATCATCCCTCCCACCCCACCCCTGCCACACATACAGCCACATTCTGGGAGGAGGAAGACTCAAAAAACACAGCAGAGGGCACAGGGTCAGGGGAGAGGAGAAAACAGCAGGGCTGGGGAGGGAAGGCCGGGGGAGGCTGGGGCTGAAGCCAGGAAGCCTTGGGCTCACACTGCTGCCATGACTTACTGTGACCTTGGGCAAGTCACTGCAGCCTACGAGCGGATTTCCTCATCTGAACATGGACAGAGGAGGATTTCTGCCTCACAGAGGACTGACTCCACGTATGGGGAACAATGTTCCATCCACCGGTGCTGAAAGGACCCAAGGGAGAGAGCTCAGGGAGCTTGCCTGTTTCCGGGATCTCCGGGCCACTGGGGGCTCACAGAGTACTGGAGGGGCGGCTTTCAACGGGAGCCAGTCCGATGACCTCAGAGGCTGCTCCAGGTTTAAAACAATACATAACCAATGGAATTATTGCAGCATTTTGTAATTAGATGGAAAGTTGGCTGTCCCTTGGCCTGAAATAGCCAGGTAACCATGCAAGACTCTCCCAGATCCATCCTGATGGAAAGTCTCTGGCTTCTGTGGCCAAGGCCATCTTCCCCATCAGCTTGGCTTGTAGGGTTTATCTTGTTGAGGTGAGTGAACAGGCATTGAGAGCTACCAACTTTCATGAAAGGAAAGAAAACAGGCGCTGGGACCAACGCCATGGTCTTGGTCAGCTGTCCACTGCAGCATTTCTCTGGCTAGAATTTCGTGAGGGAGACCGTCTCCCACCTGCTGGAAATCCTGAGGACGGCCCTGGAGCCAGGACTGCTCACCTGGACCCTGAAGTGGTCGGTGAGTAACCATGATGGGTGCTGCAGGGGCCTGCACCTCCCTGAGCTTCCTGGTGGGCTTGCAGCTTCCCCTGGCTTCTTGAGGGCGAGATGAGATGACACAGGTTCAGTGCTTAGACTGGGGTCTGCTCACAGCCCAGCATTATCAGTGCTGACAGCTACACAACAGAAGCGCACACATAGCCCTTGGTCCGAGTAGGGACCAAGAACCTTCAGTGTATCCACATGTAACCTTTGGGGACTTCCCTGGTGGTCCAGTGGCTAAGACTCTGCACTCCAAATGCAGAGGGCTCAGGTTCGAGCCTCGGTCAGGGAACTGGATCCCACAAGCCACAACTACAGATCCTGCCCGCCACAACGAAGATCACAGATCCCATGTGCTGCAAATAAAGCCTGGCGCAGCCAAATAAGTACAGAAATATGTATTTAAGTTATGATAAAAAATGTAACATTCATGATGTTCCAGGATGTGCAGGCTGGGTGTCTGTAGGTGGGGGTGGGTTGGGGGTAGCGGGGTTGGGGAGGATAAAGAACTGAAATGCTAAAGGTCCATGGTTTGTTAAGCCGAGGAAAGTGATGCACATTCTTTATCTGAAGTGAATCTGAATGTAGAAGTTGCGAGACTTGTGTTATCTGTACCCACTCCCCCCGCAACCCCCCACAAAACATTGCCAAGTCAAGTTCTGATTTCCTCCAGTCAGAAGAGTCGTGGACAACTCACAAAACGGCCTGATGTCAGATGTTTGGGATCAACTGAGAATATGTTTATTTAAAAGCAATTTTAAATATTAAAAAAAGTAGAAATGAACACATACAGTACTGGAAAACAATCACATTAAATACATGTGAAATGACGAGTGTACTGATGTCTGAGCATAACATCCAGATGGGAATTCAGAATTTAACTTGTGGCGCTGTGGGATCCCTATACAACATGTTGAAGTTCTAGGCAATAAAAAAATAAATAGCAATTGCTGTTCAACAGTAAAATAAGACACACACTATTTGCAGAACATAACGTTCCCCACTGCGGGGGGGCAAAGAAGAATTAGCTATTTTTCCCGTAAGGTTCCATACCTTCAAAATACTCTCTATCATGTACAAAATTGCAGATAGCGGCTCACTGAGTTTAAGAACAATACCAGATTCAAACTCAACCAAGGTCGCCAAAGATATTTATTTATATCTATTTTTCCTATGTCCCACAGTAAGCTGGGTTAGAGAAAACTCAGATTCCTGATGGAAAACAAAAACAAAACCAGGAAAAAAACAAACAAGTGTTAAAAAAAAAAAAAAAAAAAGCATCTGTGTAAAAGTTGCTCTAAAAGAGGAAAAAAGAAAAAGAATTAATTCCATGTGATTTTAGACATCGTGCTTTCGTGTTCTTTTTTTAAAAAGCCAGTTTATTTTGAGATCAGCTGAAAATACCGTCGGCCACAAAAATGAACGGTGCTTGAATGTAACTTAAGCGTAAGTGAATGAATTGGTACAGTAAATGACTTCGGGAGGTGACTTCCTGTCCTGACACCCGGCTGCTAAACTACCGAGGCTGCCGACACTGTGGGCCACGCACACCAGCACGTCGGCTGGTTCCTCGTATCTGTGTGGAGTTCACGTGTGCCGCGATGCTGAGGAAGCAGTTGCTTAAAATCACTTTCCGATAATAGCTGGTGAGATCTGCCGCAGGTTTGTCATGCAAGGTTTATTGGTTCAGTGATCACGTGAGCAGAGCTAAGGTAATGCTCGCCGAGCACTGCGACTCGATTACAGAGGGCTCCCCTAAGGGTCTGGTTGGGAGCTGTGCTTCTGTGAAATGAACATTTCTCACTCGTTGCCAGGATGATCTGCTTAAAAATATTAGCTTCCTGCGCTGCTGCCAACGTAGCCGTTTAAGCAAGCGCACTGCAAGGACGACACGTGGGCCTCGGAATCCGAGAGCAGTCCCACTGACTGGGGAGCGGAGCGGTATTCTCTCCCCACATTCAGGCTGATGTAAAAGACTGAAAAACTGAGGATGGTCTTGATGGTCTGATGAAAGCGGCTGGGATGAGAAAAAAAACTGGGAGGGGCAGGGACCCCTGGCAGAAAAGCATGTTTCACAGTGCAATTCATAGCAGCGTTCAGAAACTTGGTTATGAATCGACTTGAAGATGAAGTGTCTGTTCAACAGAGCTGGGAAACTTATCTATGATTGGAGTTTACTAAAGGAAATGAAGAAAAAAAAAAAAGAAGGCTGGTTTCAGCACCTGAATTCTACAGCGGGGGTGGGCGGGGGAAAACGGTGGGCAGAACTGATTTCTGAATTAGTCATCTTCTTGAACACTCTTTTGAAAGTTTAAATTTATCCAGAACGAAAACTAAGAAAAGAATTTAAAACGGACATGTTAGAGGTGTTAACATAGTTGAAGGATGCTAATTCATAATGTGATATGTGCATTCATACTCTTGAGGAAGCCAAATGACTGACTGGAAACAAATATTTGTTGCAACCTTATAATTTCTGCTTTAATGGCAATCAAGTTTAAAAAAAAATGTACAGTTCAACTTATCCATACTATTCCTTTATAAAAGGCAGATTTCAGGTAAGCTTCTAAATGCATGCATAATGTAGAGGCTAATATTTTCTGGCAGTCCTTGGTTCTTGAAAGTTGAACTTCATCAGATGTGTCTTAAACTTCTGTGAAAATAGTCATGAAGGATATGTTATTTTTGCATAATGAGGTAATATCAGGGGCGGGCACTCATCTTCTTAAGACAGCATAAACCCACGTGTCTAAACCTGCGTGAGGCTGTGGGCACTGTAAAATGCCACCCAACGTTCTGGGTCAGTGGATACTTTGCTGAAGGAATAACACTTACACCGAACTGAGCGCTTTTCTGTAATAAATACCAAAGTCGGTTTTTGTAGCTGTAAACTGTGTACACGGATAACGACAGGCTGGTCTGTCACGGAGCGGAAAGATTCACCTGGAAGACAGTACCCACCTCTTTGCTAATGTTGCATTTTTCAGTAACACAATGGAGAATACTGTCAGGTTAGGAACAGAGAGGCAATGCTGTGCCCTTCAACGGTTGCTGGACACCATTTCTATTTGCAAAGCCAGCAGTTCCTATATTCCTGCTTGTTTGTTTGCTTGGAAAACAGCATAGAGAGAGATGTAAGTGCTAGATGCCAAGGATGGCTTTGGCAAACCAGTAAGGCGCACCGGGTCCCAAGGCTACCCTAATACTGGCGAAGGCAGAGACCATAGGGTATTTACAACACGTGCTCCGTTCCCCTCCTGAGGCGGCCCCTCCGGGAGCTTCCACTCGGCAACAGCAGCTATTTACACGGTGCGCACGGGGTCCCAGGGAGGCAGCAGTCTGGCATGACGGGTGCGGACAGTCTGAAGGCTCTGCTTTTTTTGCTAGTCCGACAGGATGTGGACAAAGGACACTGGGAAGACGCCCTTCCTCTCGGGCTGCCCCTCGATGTGCCCAATCTGCAGGGAGAAAGGAGAGGCATCAGGCAGGAGGCGGCCGGTGTGTCCGAACGCCCCCGGAGCTGATGCTGATGCAGGCCCCGGGGAGACACGACGAAGGCGCCACGCACGGCGGAGCCGCCTTCACAGGGGTTGCTTCACCGGCAGGCAGCCCCGGGAGGCAGACGGTCCTGGGGCCCTCACTTTCTACTCGAAGGGACAGGGCCCCCGAGGGGGGGGGGTGGGCCCGCCACGGTCTCTCCCGGGCTGCAGCCTCAACCACATGCTCAACCAGGCCTCTCGGCTGCCTCTCCCGCTGGGCGACCTCGCAAAGCGTGCTAAGCCTCCCTGTCTGTAAAACAGGGCTGAAAAACCCCTGCTTCTCAGCCTGTGGGGAAACTAAACCAACGATTCTATACATAAAAAGGGCTGCAACGCACCAAGAACTTGCTTTCTGGTTGTGGTGGTGAAGAGGATGCTATGAAAGCCTGAGAGCGATGAGGGCAGATTTTACAGCTGTTTTCTTGTCTGCTGCCTAAACCTGTCAGCCATCATTACCTGCCAAGGCTCCTAATAACCTCAGTTACATGAGGATTAACTGCATCGAAGAGAACCCTATCAGAAAAAAGACCAGTGACATGCACGCTGGCTTCGGATGACCATCACGGAGAAAGATGGGCGGCCTCCTTTGCTCCCCGGGCCTGGGGCCTTGGGTGGGCCTCTGTGCACCGGTTTCCATCTGGACAGAGGGGTTAATAACAAGGCTGGGATGACCCATGTCACTGGGTCTTAGTTGGCATCACACACGTGAGTCCTCAGACATTCCTGTGAGGGAGGGTGACTCGTGCCTCCCTTTTCAGAGGGGGAAACTGAGGCTCACAGGAGGCTGCACCCAGGGCCAGAGGGTGAGTCACGCCGGGATTTCAGCGCCCGTCTCCTTGTCAGGGATCTAACCCACCAGACTTCACGACAGACAGAGAGAGGGAGGGAGGGGGCAGGCCTCTGGTTTGTCAGCCTCAGTGCTCCTGACATTTGGGGCAGGGGGTTCTTTGTGGTGGAGGCTCCCCCAAACATCCCAGGATGTTCAGCAGAGGCCAGCAGCACCCACCCTGGCCAGGCCCTGAAGATCAGAATGTTTCCAGATGTTGCCACACATGCCTGGAGAGCGAGACTGCCCTGGCTGAACCACTGCTGTGGCCCAAGGAGCATCCTGACGGCTGTGACCGGGATTCTGGAGTCATGGTCTGGGCCCAGGGGGAGGAAAGGCGAAGGGCCATGAGTGTGCCCGTGTGTGTGTGTTTCTGGGCATCAGCAGGTCCTGGGCTCAGCGGTGAACCATGGGTCCCTTTCTTGACACAGAGGGCTGGGCCCTCTGGGCAGGATGGGGCTCTAGCTGCCAAGGAAGCAGAATTTCCACGCCCAGGGTGGGGAGTGATCGCCTCGGAGGCATCCGCCCGCTGCCCCTCTGTCCGGCAGGGCCTGCTGGAGGCTTCCTCCCCCGACAGCTTGGACAGCCGTGGACATGTCGGGTACCCTGCAGCCACCCAGGACCCAGGCAGCTCCCAGGCTGTGGTGGGGGGACAGGGATGCCTTTCCTTCCTGACACCTGGGCAGCAGGTTTTCATGGAAAAGGAGCTGTCATAGATGGTCTCCTTGAATCCTCCCCTGAAGTCATGTGAGGCAGGGATCCTCCTGATAGAACTTCAGGCTGGACGAAGATGGAGCCTGAGGATGTGTGGTGGGTGTGTGTGTGTGTGGAGGGGTTGGGTAATAGAGCCTGAGGATGTGTGGCGGGGATGTATGTGCACACAAGTATGTACGTGTGTGTGTACGTGTATTTCCTGGAGAAGGAAATGGCAACCCACTTCAGTATTGTTGCCTGGAAAATACCATGGATGGAGGGGCCTGGTAGGCTTCAGTCCATGGGGTCGCAAAGACTCGGACACGACTGAGCGACTTCAATGTCAATGTCAATGTGTACGTGTATGTGTGGTGATGGAGCCTGAGAACATTTGGCAGGTGTGTGTTTGTGTGTGTGTGTGGTGGTGGCGGTGGTGTTGAAGGGCGAGGCCTGAGCAGAGCTGGCTGGGCCAGTGTTGAATGAGTTTCAGTTTTGCATCTGCCAGAGAGTACCTGAGGCCTACAGGCTGCAGTGTGATAAGGGTACTCTCCTGAGCTGGTTTCGAAGCTAAGAGGCAGGCCAGGCACTGTGTCCTCGGGGGGCGTGTGCAGGCTGACCACGGACAGCGCCACGCAGCTGGTACGTACCCACCACTCCTGGTCCTCCTCCCCGGTGACCACGATCACCTCGCCCTCCATGAAAGTCAGCTCGTCATCGTTGTCCGCCTGGCAGTCGTAGATGGTCTTCACTCGCCTCACCTTGCTCTTCCCCTTCAAGAAAGCAGCGGGGTTTTAGCTCAAGGGACTTGAGGTTTTAGACTGAAGGGAAAGGAGGACACGATGACCCCGGGCAAGTGGCTTCACCTCGCCGAGCCTCAGTTTCTCCTTGATGAAAGGGGGGAGCGCCCCCAGCCCTGGGTGCTCTCCAGATAGAAGGGCCCCTCCGCCCAAGGCAGCAGGGGAGCCCACTGAGAGTGTGGGGGGCAGGGGGCGGGTAACCATAGATGACTTCCATCTGAGAGCAAACATCACGGGGAAGGGATCAAAATCCAGCTTCACCAGAAACAAGCGATGTGCCCGACCCCGCCCCGCCCCGTGGCAGCCTGCAAAGATGACAGCAGATTCTAAAAATGGTTTGGGGAAACATGATGTAAAGCAGACCAAACACATGCAGCATAAACACATTTCTCAGCCCCTCATGCAAAGCGCCGTGTCAGCACACGCTGCTGAAACAGAGCAGGGGAGCCCGGGGCGGGGGCGGGGGACTCCAGGCAGTTCCCCAAAACGTTTTAGTTTCTGACCCATGTTTAATGGAGCTTTTGGTTGTTAGATTTCCAGTTCTCTGCAAACAGGAAGATGGAAATAGAGAACTGACCTTCCAAAGGATGCTTCTGGCGCCTGGCTTATTAAATAATTAGGAATTAAAAAAAAGCAAGCTGTTACGCTCAAAGTCTAGGGTCAAGTGCTTTTCCTCTTGGTCCGTTGGTTTCTCCCGCACTCTCCCCGATGACCCACTTGCTTCTACAATTCCCCTCCCCGGGCTAACCCAGAGCTGGTGGGGTCTGAGAAGCCGAGGGCTATGGCCAGTCGAGATCTGAAGTCTTTTCAGCTCTGACTCTGTGAGCAAACTGGAAGAACTATGTGCGACCATTTATAACAGGGAGGGTTAAATGAGATAATAAAACGGTGAAGTGTGCAGCAGCACAGACTGGAATTGTGTACATCAAGGCCAAGGGTGGTGCTCAGGCTTCTGGAGAGCCCGTGAAGAGCAAGCATCCACCCATGAACATGCTTGTGGCCCCCCACCCGGGAGAGGATCTGTTCCACTATTCTCACCTTTCCTTTAGTGTTGAAGGGACACACTTCCATCACAATGTTGTTTTCTCATGGGAAGATGTGAGCAAGGCTTTTGGTCCCCCTGCTAACTGTGCTCCTTAACCCGGGGTGCTCCCACCCCTGTCAGGGTGCAGCGTGGGCAGGACAGACAGCACATGTGCATCTTCCCAGAGCTTCATTTTTCCAAAAAAAAGATTTTTTTGGGGGGGTGGGGGTGGGGAGGGAAAGGCATGTTTAAAGCAAAAAGGACATATTATAGAGTAGAAGGCATTTTGTGAAAATGAAGGGCTGGGAGACTTCAAACCAAACTCTATGTTGGTTGGTACAAGTCTCTTTGGGCTTTGTGTCCAATTCCTCCAGAAAGGTGCGGAGAAAAGCTGAGGTGTGAGGCCACTTTCCCGGGACCCTGGGAAAGGAAAGGTCTCCTGCTCAAGGACCACAGACAAGGGCGACCACTTGCTGGGCGCTGCTCACACTTCCCTGCATTTCATTGCCCGTGAAGCCAGGCAGTGTTCTAGCCCCTTTCTGTGAAGGAGGAGACAGAGGTTCAGGGCCATGAGGAGGTGGCCACGGCCCCGTGGTCACAGGGCAGGCAGGTCCTGATGCCTATCTGCTGGGGCCCACAGCCCAGCCCCAACCCCAAGGCCTTGCGCCCCCCACGACACCTGACACCCGACTCCAGGCTGGCTGGGTGAGCACGTGCCTGGGTTTCTGAGCACCACTCACCGTGTTGATCTTCCTGGGCAGCGGCACAGGTGTCTCTGGCAGGGTGGGCGTGAGGTCGTTGGTGTCCTCAGACGCCTGCTTGGGGACGTTCGGGGACAGGTCCGCCGGGTGTGACTTGGGGGTGAGCTCCAGGGGTGGCTGGGCCTTGGGCGAGGCGTCTCCCGTCTGGGGTTTTGCCAGCAGCTCCCCCAGTTGTGGCTTGGGAGGCAGGTCTTTCACCTGGGGCTTGGGGGGCAAGTCTGCGAGCTGGGGCTTGGGGGGCAGGTCGCCCAGCTGTGGCTTCGGGGGCAGCTCGCCTGGCTTAGGTGGTAAGTCTCCAATGGGGGGTTTGGGAGCCAGTTCCGTGGGCTTCGGGGGCAGGTCCCCGGGTGGCGGCTTCTGCGGTAACTCTGTCAACTGGGACGACTTCTGGAAGATCTCAGGTGGGACGTTGGCTTTGTCGAGGGAGAGATGATGGCTGGTCTCTGTTTTCCTTAGTGCCACTGCGGGAGGCAACCACAGAGAGGGGTCACGGGCAGGACTGACCCTGAGCAGGCGCCCCAGGCGGTCGCAGGCCCAGACCCCACATGAATTGGCCTGCTTTTAAAAAAGGTGAAAGTTGGAAGCCTGGAGGCATCCACCTTACAATGGATGATCTTATGCCTCAGTTATGTAAGAACAGGACATCCAAACTCACTCAGAAGTGAAAAAAACAAAAACAAAACCCCACAACTATACACATAATAGATCCTCTGGAGAAGGGAATGGCAACCTACTTCAGTATTCTTGCCTCGAAAATTCCATGGACAGAGGATCCTGGTGGGCTACAGTCCATGGGGCCGCAAAGAGTTAGACGTGATTGAGTGACAAACACTCACTTTTTCATACACATAATACAGATTATAGAAAACTGAAAGGTGCAGAGTTAAAAGGAGAAGTTTTCTGTAAGTCTACTGCATAAATTAGCCATTTAAAATATTTTGGTATAATTTCCTTCTGGACTTCTCTATGTATCTTTCATAGATAAAACATCTACTCTTATCTATATACTGATTTAGCAAGAATATTCACCACGTTTATAAACATTGTTCATTAGTACTAAGCATATACTTTTCATGCTGCATCCTATTCCGTTCTATAGCGGTATCATTCTAATTTCTCACGTTTTATATGATGTACACACTGTGTAAGAGGGAAAAAGTTTCTCCTCTTACCACTCCCACCTACCACCCCTTTAAGGTCACCTCCGTTCCTTTTTAGTGATGCCCATCCGTGTATATATGAATTATCTTTAAAAGTCAGGGACTACAACAAATACATTCAATGGGACTACAACACCTACGCTGCCTGCAACTTTGCTTCCCATTTAATATACTTGGGAGAATGTCTATTAACATGGGACTACAATACATACACTGAGAAGGAAACGGCAAGCCACTCAAGTATTCTTGCTTGCTACAGTCCATGGGGTCGCAGAGTCGGATGTGACTGAACGACTCACACGCACTCACTCACATACACACACACACTGAACGACTCACACGCACTCACTCACATACACACACACACATGACATACATTGTCTACAACTTTGGTTTTTCTGCATTTAAAATGCTTGGGAGAATTTCTATTAATAAGTCACTTCCTCCTCCTTCTCTTTAAAGGTTGTGTAGTACTCCATCGCTTGGAGAGTCTACGGTCTGAACCTTCGCACAGCTCTAACCAGTGGAACTTAAGACATATCTCCAAATTGGGCTCCACTACTTGGTTACCAGCTGTGTGACCCTGAGCAGGTTACAAACCCCCTCACCCTCCTCATCTCTAAACCACGAGCTGACATAACGCATATGCCAACAGGACGAGGTAGACTACAAACCCCCTCACCCTCCTCATCTCTAAACCACGAGCTGACATAACGCATATGCCAACAGGACGAGGTAGACTACAAACCCCCTCACCCTCCTCATCTCTAAACCACGAGCTGACATAACACATATGCCAACAGGACGAGGTAGACTCTGGGTGTGGTATCAGAATATTACGGAGCATTAGCACCGCTGCTGAGGCAAGGTTCCTTGAGGCCAGGATTCACCAAGCACACAGTGGGTGCTCAGTGAGGACACAGCTGACTGAAGCACACGGAGGAGCCAAACTAAGAACTGTATTCTAAAGACACAACGCTCAGAGAGAGACTTTTTAAATGTTTTGTTTTTTAAAAAAGAAAAGACAAACCCCAGTGTTGGAAGGTCACAGCTACCCTGCAGCTGCTCCTGCTCAGGGCCTGCTGGGCCACATCCCTTCCTAAGGAACTCAAATTTCAAGGGCACCCTGCTCACGGGCCGGCCGGTGAGCTTCGGCCAACGTGGCACAGTTCAGAGAGTGACAACAGCCCCATCAGATTCCTCTCTTGGAAGTCAAGATATTGGGGTAAACAAAGCCTGAGGCAGGTGGCGATGGGGGAACAGCCGGGGGAATCCCCTGAGGCAGCGGAGCTGAAAAGCCTAGCTCTGAGCCACACTTACGGGGGAACAGAAACCATGAGGAAGTGCTGGGCCGCCCAAACAGGCACCTCCGGTTCTAGGAATTTATCCAGAAAAGGGATCAAAGCCAGGGCACATGCCTGTGCCAGGGTGTTCAGCATGACACTGTTTATAGTGAAAAGAAAAAAACTGTGAACCGGGTGAATGTGGAAGAGGACAGACTACTTAACACGGCCACGTATCAGATACCGGAGCACTACGCAGCCAGTAGGAGTACAATTAATCTCATGGAAAGGGCTCTTGATTCACTGCATGACAAAAACCAGCTTCAGATCAGATCAGATCAGCCGCTCAGTCAGCTTAAATAGTGACATAAAAAAATCATAGGAAAAAGACTGAGAGGGCCGACTAAATTGATTTATCCTGGGTGGCGAGACTTTGGGTGGTTTGTATTTTCTTTATACTTCTTTGCATTTTAAAAATCTAGAATGAATATAGGTTAATTTTATACTACAAAGAAATATGAAAAGAGACGGTCTCCCCTCTAAAGAAGTCTCTCCTCTGACTATTTTATTTCCAAGATGATTTTGTGTTTTCCCCTCTCTAATTCAAAGTCCTTTGTGAGCTTCATTCTTAAAAAAAAAAAAAAAAAATTATTTATTTATTTGGCTGTACCACATCTTAAGTTTCGTCATCTGATCTTAGTTGTGGCATTTAAGATTTTCCCTGACCAAAGATCGATCTTGGGCCCCCTGCGTTAGGAGTGTGAAGCATTAGCCACTGGACTACTAGCGAAGTGCCTGAGCTGCATTCTTAACTCTGATGGACAGACAAGCAAATTTCCCCCCAAAGTTGGACGACAAAGAGTACTCTGCTCGAATGAGGACATCAAGAGCAAGAAAGGAGTGAGAATTCCACCCCATCCCTGGGACTTCCTTGGTGGTCCACTGGTTAAGAATCCACACTTCCACTGCAGGGGATGTGGGTTCGATCCCTGGTTGGGGAACTAGAATCCCGCACGCTGCAGGGCACAGTTGAAAAATAAGAAAAAGACCTGGGGGGTTATGGTGCATGCAGGCAAGGTTGGTTGGAAACAAACAGATTCAGCCCTTTGAACAGCAGTGTGGTACAGAGCTTAGGTGCTGAACACTCTGCCCCGGGCTTTGACCGTTCTGTTCCTGAGAAGAGGCTCTAAGGACAAAACTGAGAAGGAGGAGGAAGATGAAGAAAGAGTCCACATGCTCTTGGCTCATGTTTCCAACAAAAGGGGGCGCCAAGCAGAGAATGGCAGCTGCTTGATGACACAATCCTAAGTGGAAAAACCCAGGATGCAGGACTGGACTTTCACTGTGATGACAGCTAGGGAAGAATGTAAGGGACCAAGAATGTAAGACCAAGTCACAGCCCAACACTATGGTGACTCTGTTCAGGTTGGAGAGCCCCCTGAAGTTTCTCTACTTCTGCCCTTTAAAACTCATTAAACAAATGGCTCCATGCAGCAGTCAATCCCCAGCTGAGAAGGTTTTCACTAAGCCCTTTAAAAGAAGCCCAAAGAATTCCCTGGTGGCTCAGATGGTAAAGAATCCACCTGCAAAGCAGGAGATCTGGGTTCGATCCCTGGGTCGGGCAGATCCCCTGGAGAAGGGAATGGCAACTCACTCCAGTATTCTTGCCTGGAGAATCCCACGGACAGAGGAGCCTGGAGGGCTACAGTCCATGGGGTTGCAAAGAGCCTGACACGACTAAGCAACTAACACTTTCAAAGAATTTAAAAATAAGTGACGTTTGGGAAGGAAAATCAGCGAGGTGTGGTCAGTCCATGGGGAAGTGCCGGCAGGTGCTGGGGAGGACGGACGGGCAGGAGAAGGAGCTGCGCCCTGTCCCTCTCAGCATCACAGACGCCCTCTGCCTCTGGCTGAGGAGGCTCAGAAATACACCCGGACTCTGCTTGTTTTCTGGGCGAGACAAGGACACACTGGATGGATGGCGCAGGAGCCACTGATATAACACGGAGCACCCTAGCTCTTCTGCTGGGGAAAGACTGCAGGGCCGGGGTGGGAGAAGGCAGACCAGGGAGGAGGCTGCAGAGTCGAGACAGGAGAGGATGGTCTGGGAGACCACGGTGAGAGTGGAGACACGGGAAGATACAACCAACGGAGAACCAACAGTGTGTGTGGATGGACGAGGGGCATGGGAGGAAGGGAGGAGCTGGGCTTCTCTCCTAGGTTTAAGATCCAATCCCCTGGACCTGGACAATATCGCCTATAACAGACAGGGACGCTGTGCAAGGAACAGGTTTGGCTGGCGGGGGTGTGTGTGTGTCTGTGTGTACCTAGACAATATTGCCTGTAACAGACAGGGACGCTGTGCAAGGAACAGGTTTGGCTGGAGGGTGTATGTTGTGTGTGAGTGAAGGGTCTTCAAAATCTTAAGTTGAGAAGCTGTCAGACATCTGAGCAGAGACACGACAGTGGCAGGTGTGTGGGAGTTTAGATTATGGAGGGTCACTTGGACTGCATACATGGCACAGAGGTGCCGAGCTGGGTACCCCAGGGAATGAGGGCAGATTCAGAAGAGAAGTGACTGCGAATGAGCCAATCTCTGGAGGCTGCGGACACGAGGGGAGGGACTGTCAGTGCCATAAGAACAGGATGGTGTCCACAGGCCAAGTGCGGAGACAGTAACCAGCCGGGCCAAAGGCTACAGACAGGCCGAGCCTGATCACCGCTGACGGCCTCGTGGAGGGGTTTTAACAGAGACACATGAATGGATCTCGGCGTGGAGAACTGGTAGCTGCGAACCTGACAGAGAGAGAGGCAGTCAGACGGCGTGTCCCTCTTGACAGAAAAGCACACTGCTGCCTGGGAAGGAGTTTTGCCAAAGCCTGAACTAGGAGCATCTGATCGGGTCTCCTGATCCAACTTCCAGTTGACAGGAAATATGCGAGGACAGAGGAACGTGTTAAATGACCACATGGGGCGCCGATCAGCAGAATCCAGCCTTTGCTAAGTACGGTCTCACCTCGTCCTCACGAAACCTGGTGGAGCAGGTGCCCTGGCCCCGCTGATGGGTGAGGAATCTCAGGCTCAGCGAAGCTTCTGAGTCCCCTGCCCGGGCCTCACAGCTAGTAAGCAGGAGAGCCAGTACCGGTTCTGAGGTCTCTCTCATATTGTTTGCAAGAGAAGAAATGGTATCTGGGGATACTAATGATGAATCTTCTGAAAAAGCATTGCTTTTTTTAAGCAAAAGTTTGGTGTTTGTTAATTACAAAACTTGAGCTTATAAATATTTTTATTCACTGAACAAATATTAATTATACATCTCTCACATGTCAGCTGCTGCTCAAGGCCATCTGAGATAAAGCAGGGGCCAAAAGAGACAGACAGCCCCGATCCCTTGGAGGGTGCAGTGACAGTATAATTACATGTAAATATGAAAGAGAGGATGAGACGGTTAGATAGCATCACCGACTAAATGGACATGAGTTTGAGCAAACTCTGGTAGATAGCCAGTGAAGGACAGGGAAGCCTGGTGAGCTGCTGTCTCTGGCGTCGGAAAGAGTCAGAGAACAAACAGGATGAAAACGAGAAATCTTACCTTTCTGAGGTAGTTTAGGAAGAACTCTTGGGCCAAGTGCAGTCTTTGCAGAACCGGTGCTAATGAATAAATAAGAATCGTTTATGATCTCAGAGCGCTATAAAATCAATAGTGAAATAGTATACAAGGAAATCATAGAAATTCACCGATTTATCTATCTAAAATTGCTTTCAACATTTCCCTAACAAAAGATTATAGTCCACTTTCCCAGATTTGAAGCTTGCCTCCATTTCCCTGAGGATTATCTTTTTATTCCCAAGTCTGCAGAATGGAGTCAAGAGGGAAAGTAACAAAACCACCACCAACCCTCTGAGTGAAAAAGCCTGATCCCTCTCCTTCTTGACACCTTTCCCTGAAGGAACAATGCTGATGAAAGCGCTGGGCACCCTGCAGGTCCTGGGCCAAGCGCGCTGCTCCGAGGCAGCTCTTCTCATGCGACCCCACGTGTTATGCGTGTCTCCTCCACCTGCAGCACAGGAAACCAGAGCCTGTGCACCTCCAGTGACCCGTGGACGCTCCCAAGGCTGGTCAGTGGCAGAGCTGGACATGCAGGCCCAGCTCCATTGGACTCCAGAGCCCTTACTTTTTCCTTGCACCAGAGCTAACAGCTTGGGTCTCAGGCCTCCAGGCTTTCCCTGAGTTGTTCCTCTTCTTGAACCATTTGTAAATGAGCAGAGGAGAAGAGCCCCGGAAAGCAGGCCCCAGGCACAGAAGCTGCCCCATGTCATCTGGTATCAGGGACTCCCCAACGCCCCTGCCACCACCGAGATGCCAGCACTGCAGGAGACAACTCTCAGTGGGAACCTGCTCTTTCTCTTTAACAAGAGGCTGTGACTGTGCTCAGGGAACCCCAGGGGCCCTGAGGACCCAAACAGCACAGCATCCCAGTGCCAAACTCGTATCTGCCAAGAGCCCCTTTTATTACCTCGTTATCCTCTGCTGTCCTCTGATGGCCTAAGAACTGACTCCACCCCTCGTCTATCCTAATTGCATTTAAAAGGACAGGAAAAGCCAAACCAGCCAAAAAGAAAACAAAGAGCCCAATAAAGAAGATGAAATGCACGTGTCTTTCATCCTGGCCCACAAATCACTCCTGGTCTGAGTGGCTCTTTCCTTGGCTCCCTCGAAATTCTAAGGCTTCTGGGCTACTCGAGGCTAAGGCTGGTGAGATCAAGCCACCAATGAACTAGAAGGGTTTTGCCTTGAACACGTCTGGTGCGTGTTTTGGCCTCAGCATCTTCGCAGGGATGCATGTCTGCTCATCACAGACGTGAGCTCGATGCTTTCCCAGCCTGGGTACTGAGGCCAGATGCTTGGAAGCATCTCACACGGGAGACCTGGGCTGGATGCTGTGTGTGGATCTGGGCTTCTTCGCGTGCTGCGGGGGGTGGCGTGTGCACATGTATGTAAGCGTGCGTGTACGTGTTGGGGCTCGATTCCCTGTAAAAACCATTAGTGGGCACTTCCTCCACGTCAGACTCCCTCCCCTGGAAGACCCGCCCTGGACCTGGGGTTGAGAGACCCCCAGGCAGTGCGTGTGGGGGGCGCTGAGCGCGAGGGGCAGGCAGTGTTCACTGTGGCGCCTGAGAACCCCCCGGATTGAGTCCCGGGGCCCCGCGTCCTCATCTGCAAACCTGAGGGCAGCAGCAACTGGGCTGCCTCACGGGCTCGTAGAGACAAAAACAGGGCGGCGGCCTCGACAAACTCTGGAAGGCAACCCCCAAGCACCAGCTGACTCCTCCTGCCTGAGCTTTTGGGTTGGGAAGCGGCTCCCTGTGTCCTCATCTGGGATCCAGTCTCCGGGGAAAACCCTCTGTGCTGGGACCGGGTATACACTGTCCAAAGAAACTCTTCCGAAGCATCTCATTTCGGTGAGAGGAGAGGAGAAAGGGATGCCCCTCTGTTAGCCTAGCTTAAAGAAATCTTACAAACAGGAGACTTGGAAAGAGTCCTATTTTTATGTTTGAAAATCTCTAGGCTATTGGATCTCCCCGAGGATTATCTTTTTACTCTCAGGTCTGCAGGATGGAGCTAAAAGAGAAAGTAACAAAACAAAATGACTTCATTAAAAAATTGAAAATAAGAACTCATTCCAGCACAGACTGTGCAATCCTCAGAAAAGTGAGGTCCATTCCCGCCTGGAATCTGGAGATGGAGGTGCTGATCCCCTGAAACACCATCCGCAGACCCTGTCCGGGCCCTAGAACTGTGTGCCGAGGGGGGCCATGCAAAGAGATGGAGGCTTTCCGGTTCCCATCACGGTCAGCATCAGCTGGTGGGCAGATGGCCTTAAGCAGACGGCCCCCAAAGCCCACTTGTATAACTGTCCACGGCGACCCTAAGCGGCCCCTCAGGGGAGTCCACGCAGAGATGGCTCACCTCGACTGCTGGGACAGGCCCTCGAACTTGTTCGTGGTCTTACTGGACGATGAGGGACCCACGTCGTTACCTAGGGGAAGACAGGATTAAATGGACCAACAGCTGCAGGTCACAGGGCTGCAAGAGGTCCCACACACAAACGCACTCAAGTTTCATTACTCCCTGGAGATGCCCTGAGAGCCACGTTAATAATAGCAACTGCTGTGTACTCAGCACTGACTACCAGTGAGGTACTGTGCTAAGTACCTCACAGTCATTACATCTATGAGATACATATTATTGTGTGGGTGTGCTCAGTCATGTTCAACTCTCTGCAACCCCATGGACTGTAGCCCACCAGGCTCCTCTGTCCATGGGATTTTTCTGGCAAGAATACTGGAGTGGGTTGCCATTCCTCCTCCAGGGGATGTTCCCAGGGACTGAACTCGTGTCTCCTGCACTGCAGGTGGATTCTTTACCCCCTGAGTCAGTGGGGAAGCCCAGACATAGCATTTGCCTTCCGGTTTACATAAGAAACAAAGAAGTAAAGCAGAGGCCAGGGTCAAGCAGCTGGTAAGGGTCAGAGCTGGGATGCGAAGCCAGGCAGCCCTCCTCCAGGGTCTGCAATGAACCCCTACCCCTGCCCCTCCCACCCCAGCCCCATAACCTACAGAAGGAGAGGCTGGTTAAGTGCTCAGATGGAACCTCCTGGATGGGGCTGTAACACCAGGACATCGACGCATGAAGAATAGGGCCAGGCTTCCAAATACAGATCTGGTTTAATGAGACACTCCTTCTAACCATCAGTCTATTTCCACGAGTCTGCAGCTTAACCCTGAAGGTCTTCCTAAGCAGCCTCTCACGGCATCCTCAGAGCTGAGACTTCCTTTAAGGCAAGCGTTTCTTTTCAGTGTGGTGCTCACATCTCACACTTTCAGACTTAAATGGGTCATAACAATCAAAATGTCAAAGAAAGTTCTAGACAAGGGGAATATGCTGCTGCATCTGCTCATTCCTGCTCCAGGTAGAAAACACCCCAAACCAGTGGTTCTCACCCTATTATGCATGAGCACGAGACCACCAGGGCTGCAGGAGCCCCCGCTCTGCTCGGGGCCACCCACTCCGCTGTCTCACAGACAAGCCAACACGTCAGGGGCTGGGGCGCGACACCGCAGCTCAAACAGCCGGCATCCTCACTTCACCCTCTCCTCTGGCCACCTTCCAAAGATGCTACGTGTTTTTACGCCTCTGTGACCTTGGTGCCTGTGTTCCCACTCTCTGCAACACCTGTCCCCTCCCACCTGTGGTAAATTCCTCTGCCACCTTAGAAAAGAGTCTCTCGAAAGTCGGACTCAGTCCCTTCATCTCCCGGGCGAGCCTACAACCGTTAATCACAGAGGACGGTCAGGGTGCAGATTCTAGAGCCAGACAAGCCTGGCTCTGGAGTCCAGGTGTAGCCCCTGCCCAGCGGGCATGAGTTCTGATGACACTGCTTTTCCTACCGAGTCTCAGTTCCTGCCTGTACGAAAGAGGGATAACAGTTACTACTCCACTAGACGGCGTGAGCATCACGGGGGAGAAACCACGGAGGGTGGTGCACATCACAGGGGCGAGACACGAAGGGGGATCGCTGTTCCGAGCTCTCTGATGCGATGTAATGAAAATGGTGATGATTTACTTCCTCAACAGGTGAGCGCTTTGCTGACAGGGGCTCTGCCTTGTCCGGCTCCGTGGTCCTGCTCTCCAGCCCGGTGTCTGCCCAAAGCCGCCTCTGGGTGCTGCTGAAGGAAACTGCAGCCCACAGAGCCGCTGCCACCACTTCCCTGCCCCCAGTCTGGCTTCTCCCACTCCTTGGGGGTGAGGGTGGGCCTGGGCAAGGCATCTGAGGTTGGGCAGACAGGAATCCTGCCTTTCTCAGAGCCAGGCAAAGGCCACCTGCCATGCCTGGGAAGGCAAACGTGGCTTAGCAAAATTTCCAAAAAATAGGAGAGCAAGGTTGGAGGGAGGGGGAGGAGCATGAGCGTGGAAGCGGCTCAATCCTTCTCCTCTCTCTGTGCCATCTGGGAAGGACTGTGCTGCACACACAGATGTGCAGGAAGGGATGGTGGCAGACAAGACGAGGGGCAGACAATTTAAGAAGCTGTGGCCAAGGATGTCCCTGCTGGTTCAGTGGTGAGAATCTGCCTGTTAATGCAGGGGACAATGGGTTCTACCCCTGGGCCGGGAAGATCCCACATGCCTCTGGGCAACTAAGCCTTCGAACCGCAACTACTGAAGCCCTTGCACCCCACAGCCTGTGCTCTGTGACGAGAGAAGCCACTGCAACGAGGAGACTGCACACCACAACTAGAGAGCAGCCCCCACTCACCGCAACGAGATAAAGCTCACACAGCACAGCCAGAAGTAAACAAACAAGCAACAACAAATTCTGTGGCCGAGACTCGAGGTCCCTTGGTATGGCTCGGCAGCTGTGGGCCAAGAGTGTGGAATGAGAGGAGGCGCTGCCCAGCAGGGCCTGGCACACGGGCTCCAGGAGTCTTCTGGAAGAGTGGACACTTGTATGAGCCTCGGAGTCAGAAATTGGTTCCGATCCCAGCTCTGAAGTTACTGGACCTGTGATCTTAGGCAAGTCACTAGACCTCTGTGCTTCCATCTCATCAGTTAACCCAGGACAATGACAGGCCCTATTTTATAGGACAGTTATCATGCCCTAATTAGGATTGACTGGTTTGATCTCCTTGCTGTCCAAGAGACTCTCCAGTAAATCCTAAAGGAAATTAATCCTGAATATTCATTGGAAGGACTTTGGCCACCTGATGCAAAGAGCCGACTCACTGGAAAAGATTAAGATTGAAGGCAGGAGGAGAAGAGGGTAACAGAGGGGAAGCCCGGTATGCTACTATTTATGGGGTCGCAAGGAGTCGGACACAACTGAGTGAATGAACAACAAACGATGACTTAATACAATAATGTATGAACAAATGTACAGGACCTGATACCTGGCAAATAATTATACATGGTAGTAGCCATTATTATTTCTAGAACTGCATGTAAAATGGGGTTGGGTGGCAGGGGCAGCTGACTTGAGACGATATTGGGAAATCTAAGAAAAAGAAAGAATCAGGACATATCTGCCCAAAGGCTCTTTTACAAGTCAATGCTACTTCCAATAAGTAGATGTGGGCGCCTCAGATCAGGCATTTCAAATACTGACTCCATCACCTGGAAGTTCTGGCCTTGAGATAGGAGAAGTGAATCAATTTTTGGTATAGCTTTTCATTCATTATCTATCCATTATCTGTTCTCCATTAAAAAAAAAAAGGAGGCTTGGGGAGGATGGGGGCCTGGGAAGTAGGGGACAAAAAAGCAAGTGTATAGAACTTTTTAAGTCCTGGAAGGCAAAGACAAGGAATTAATTAAAGTAATTCCCAGAGGTCACTTAGGCAAGAACTGGAGGATCAGAACTCGGGCTTCTGGCAAGTTCACTCAGTTCACGTTACGGTTCCCCGGGTTGTGGCCCTGTAAACACTTCTGTGAATACTGGACAGCGGTCCCAGGGGAGGCTGATCGCAGGTAGCAATTACAAGGATCTCAAGTTCGAGAAGAGGTTTAATATTATGGCCACCATCAACTGGATAACTGGCTGCGCTGTCTTCTGTGGTCTCGCCTGTAAGAACCTCAGTGTCAAATCCTTGGTCTATTTTCAGCCTCTGCTTGTGACCCTGTGTTATATGCCTTTAGTGAAGACACCACACTCCTGGACTTCATTTTACTTTGCTACCTTTATTTTCCCTTTGTCCTCATTTCCTTACTAATTTTTGTGTTAAAATGCATTGGTCTTTTAGAGAGTAGGTTATAAGCAACTTATTTTATCTCCAAAGGTGAGTTTAACGACAAGCCACCTTAGAAATCAACAGTCCCTGCAAAAACCTGATTCTGCCCACAGGCCTGGCTGTCTTCTGATCAAAATCCTGCCTTCACCATCTCCCCGATGATGGCTGGACTCATCACTGTGGCGGGACTGCAGTCACGTGACGTCTGGGCTACCTGGGTACTCTGGATGCTGTGGATCTAGTGGGGAGAGAGCCCAGGGCACCTCCCCAAAGATCAGGGCTCCATGCTGCAGGGATGGGGCGGAACAGCCTGGTGGAAGGTGCCCACCTGCTAGGGCACCTTCTTCCTAACTCCATTCACAGGTAAAGGAACAAATGCTGAGACAGGAGAATGGCCACAGGGATCATCGAGCTGTTATGAGCAGAACTTAGCAGAGTACCAAGGGGGTGAGGGCCACGGGCTCTCCCAGCCACAGGGGATCCCCTCTTACCAGCTGAGAGGGCCTGGGCCGCGCACTGAACCTTTCTGAATCTGTGTCCTTACAGTCAAGCTCCCCATGTCCTACTCTGTGAAACTGTGGCAAAGAATCCAATGAGGGCTATTAACTAGCCCCGATTTACAGCTGGAGAAACTGAGGTAGGAAATGAACCAAATATAACTGCTGAAAGCCACAGGGCTACAGGTGGTAGAGACGGATCAGAACACAGGCAGTGTGACACAGGTCCCCACTGGAGCTCCAGAGACAGAAAAAGCTCGGCCTTCATAAAGCGTTCATACCGTGCTAAGAAAGGCAGAGCAGTAAACAGAACCACTCTGTAATAATCCCTACGCCAGAAGGGGCAGAGAGTGGGCAGGTGGGGCCTGGCAAGGGCTCAGGGGCTGTGCTACCCACTCCTCATGCCCACCACCCCCTAGCCCTCGGACAGCCCAGAAGCCCTCACCCTCGGGGGCTGGGAGGAGAAGGGGACTTTAGGGGAACATAAGCACGCTGGTTATTGATTCTTTCCAACTGTGAGATGGTTGGGGCATCACCGACTCAATGGACATGAGTTTGAGTGAACTCCGGGAGATAGGGAAGGACAGGGAAGCCTGGCGTGCTGCAGTCCATGGGGTCACTGAGTCAGACACGACTGAATTACAACAACAAAGAGCACTGAAAAATGGGTTCCTGGGGGGAGACTGCGGGCACTGGGAATCTGACACCCCATGTGCTTTATTAACAAGAGTCTGGCCCCTGCCTTCAGCTTCTAGACCACGGCGTCAGCGGGAGACAGGCAGAGAGAAAACCTGTGGGGACGACAACATAAAGCATGTGGTGGGCTAGAGTTAAAAGTCGCTTCAGCGTGCCTGGCGAGAGGCCTGTCACTGACCTGAGCCCACATGTGTCTGCAAGAAGGTCTCCCCTACGTGCACACCAACCACCTCAAAGAGCCAGCCCGATAGTCACGGAATGACCACCTGGGGTTGTCTGCGACGTGGACAGTCGTCACTTTTGCACGGACAGGTTCTGCCTTTGTGCCTGGAGGTGGGTGGTAGGCGAGTGGCTCTGGCTGGTGGTGGTGGGTGGGGAGGGCAGACGACTGCTCGTGGCCCAAAGTGTTCAAAGCTCAAAGGCTCCCGCTGACCGTCCAGGACACTGACTCTGTCTCATAAAGGGGGAACCTTGCTTCCTAGTGAAAAATGCCCCTCGTCCCCAACAAAACCACCAAAACCAAACAAGATGAACGGCAGCTGCGAGTCCCGCTGCTCAGTCAGGTGGAAGGAACCTAAGAAAGAGATGATTCTTCAGCCAGAAAACAGAAATGTGGTAAATTTTAACTGCAGACCAATGGAGCAAGGCATGATAAACTTCACGGAGAAATAAAAGAAAACCTGAAGGAACAACAGGATCGAAGCTTAATGAGATTCGCAAAGAAGGTTAATCGGAGATTCGTGGTAGGAACACTTGCAGGAAACTTGTGACCGTCAGTGGGACGCTGTCTGGGGCAAAGTCCTTTTGCACGAACCCTGGGGACTCCCGAAGGCCTTGGGTGGGGTCTCGGTCAGCCTCAGGGACCTGTGTGGAGCTGATGGGTGCCTGGGCTGTGCCCTCCAAGGCTCCCCTGGCTCGTCTCACTGAGAACTGATTACTCAACCTCGCTGCGAAGTCCCCGAGAAGCCTCCCCATGCAGCTGGACGCCCCGGTCCAGCATTTCCACAGCATTTGCTCAGAGGGCAGCATGGTGGTGAAGAGCACACTGCACACGCTTTCCCACTCATCTCCATCCTGGAGCGCGTGTGTGCAGAGGCCCAAACCCAGGCATGAAGCGAGCAGAGTGGAAGGCTGAGCAGACAGCCCACCCGCGCTGCGGCACTCCAAGCCACGTGTGGCTCAAGCGTGTGCCAGTCTGCAGATGGCAGCATGGCTGTTCCCCAAAGCTCCCCAAGTTCGGAACACCTAATGCCTTTAATGATGGCCTTTCCTGGGGGTTCAGTAGGTAACGAGACTGCCTGTAATGCGGGAGACCTGGGTTTGATCCCTGGGTTGGGAAGATCCCCTGAGGAGGAAATGGCAACCCACTCCAGTACTCTTGCCTGGAAAATTCCATGGACAGAGGAGCCTGGTGGGCTACAGCCCATGGGGTCACAAAGAGTTGAACACAACTTGGAGACTAACTCCCAAATCACCAATGCCTTTAAAAGCATTCAGCTGAGTTCCCTATCGGTTGCAATGACAAACAAAAAACAAGCCACAAGGCGGCACGCTGGGAGGGGAAGGGGGGACCTGTAAACCAGCAGAGCCAGGGCCCCAGGGGACCCCTGGCTCTTGACCCAAGTTGGTGGCAGGCTGACATACTAAAAAGGCAGATGGAGCTGGAAACGGCGCTCCTCGTGGATGGAAATGTGCTATCCACCACCAGCTGTCACAGAGATAGTAAACTGCTGACGGACTCTGGGTGGGTTTCTTTATTCTCCAGCGATTACTGAGCACCTATTGCATCCTGGCTCGATTCTAGGCTCCGTGAACACAGAAGAGAACAAGACAGACAAGGGCCCTGCTCTCATGGAGACCAAAACACCAAACACAAACAAAACATTCTTGTGTCAGCGGAGATCCGGGGCCTGGAGGGAAACAGGGGGATGGGGGCTCCCTTAGAACAGACAGACGAAAGGGAGCCAGGCTTTCAAGCCCACAACAGAGCTGCAGGGAGGAGGTGGCCCCAGGAGGCAAAGAGCCTGGAGGACCCAGAAGTGAAAGCAGATCAGTGAGGCTGAGAGCAGGGGAAAGGGGGCTGGGAGAGACACAGAGCCTGACCACAGAGGCCCTGGTGGGTGTCTGGTGCTCAAGAAACGCTCAGCACCTTATCATTATTAAGCTTTCTAAGTGGTGATAGAAATGTTTTCCCAAACGTATCTTGGTCGTCAGAGGCTGCGCAATAACGCGTGTCTAAGCCCTGGCCCAGCGTGGGTGCGGTCTCCTCCGTCTGCTGAGCGTGCTAAGTGCCCACTGCCCCCCGAGCCCCGTGTGCGGCCCGACCCCGGGCAGCGTGGGCCCTGACTTGAGGATGACTTACCCCAAGGAACTGCGCCTTTGTTTGGGGGCCCGTGAGGTAGTGGGCTGGGAGGGTCAGACAGGGTTCTCTTGTGTCCGGGTGGTGGGGGAGGAGGCCGCTTCTTGGACAGGGTGGAGCTGCCACTAGAGGTCTGGGTGCTTAGAGGGAGTGTTGAAGGTGGGCCAGGTGGACCTGGAAAGGAATCGAACGGGGCAGGAAGGTTAATCCCGGTCTCGCAGACAGAACAGCCCATATGCGGTTACTCCCGAGCACAGAATGGGTTATGACACAGGGAGACGGAAGCAGGAGGCTGGGGACGGCCCAGTCCATCCACCCGGTAACCCACAAAAAGGGTTTTAAAAAATTGCTGGTAAAAAAAATTAAAAAGGAGAATGCGTGCTGTTAAGAAACAAAATGTCAGTCAACATGGAATGCTCCTGGGTTGACAACCTCATTTGGGTGCAATGGGAAAAACACACATTTCACACCAATAAGTGCCCTGGAACCACTGCGAAACCTGTGCTGGGGAAGACACCCAGCACTGCCAGGAGCCTCAATGGAGAGGAGAGCAAAGAGCAGACGCAACCTCCAAGCGGCCTCAGACCAGGGTTTTCTCGGCACTGCAACTCTTTCCTCTAGTCAGCAAACTTTGCCAGAAGTTTTTTTTCTCTTTTCTGATGACTTTTATAAATAAACGCTCTAATGTAAAGGGTTACTTAGAAAGAAGGGAAGTTCAAAAACATTTTTTCCCCCTCCAATTCTGACCTGTTCTAGAAATCACAAAGGTGAAAGTGTTATTCACTCAGTTGTGTCCTCTGCAACCCTGTGGACTGTAGCCCGCCAAGGCTCCTCTGTCCATGGGATTCTCCAGGCAAGAATACTGGAGTGGGTTGCCATTTCTTTCTCCAGGGGATCTTCCTGACCCAGGGATTGAACTCAGGTCTCCTTCACTGCAGGCAGATTCTTTATCATCTGAGCCACCAGGGAAGACCCAGAAATCATAAACCATCTATTATACTGGAAGCCTGAATGCATTATATAAGCTTCATTAATTTCTAAAGGTTTAAAAAAATTTTTTTAAACACCCTAATTTTATTTTTTAAATTGGAGTATAATTGTTTCACAATGTTGTGTTAGTTTCTGCTGTACAACAATATGAATCACCTATATGTATACATATATCCCCTCCCTCTTGAGTCAATAAGTTTTTTAAAAGATTCTATTTTCTCTAGAGGTAATGACAGGATAGCAATAATGATACTAATATTACACACACACACACACACAAACCATTACTACCATTTCTAATGTTTTTAGAAAAAAAAAAGGGAGTTTTAAGTACATATGCTGTTAAACTTATTTCAAGTGACACTGAAGTGGCTGGTGTGTGCCTGGGGACCTGGGTGACGCTGGGCACCTTGACAAACCTCTCTTCATGATTATTAACAGATATATGATTTAACTAGACAACAGTTTCCGCAAACATTGAAAGAAGAAGAAAAGGAAGAAATGAAAAAAGCTAGGGACACTGCCACCCCAAATGTTTAAGGCAGGAGGGTGGGTACCTGGTGCCCCAGAAAGGCTCCAAAAGAGCCTTCTACATTCTGTGTATTAAAAGAGAAGCTTAATTACTGCTGGCCTCCTTCCTTGGAAAACAAGCTCTGCTGTATCCCATGATCAATTATGGTCAGTACCAACACAGACTTAAACCCCTGTTTCTAAGAGATAGTCTTGTCTTGAAGTAAATACTGCTCAGCTCAGGAAGACAGTCATTTGCTTTAGGATGAGATGGCCCTGGCTGTAGCATTCATTCTCAGTCCTACTGACAGATATGTGATGGAAGCCTGTTACCCCAGAGCAATGCCTAATTATGACACCAGTCACTGCCCTTTCAGAAACGATTTTATTTTTGCAACAATAAAGGCATTGTTACTTTAGCCTTGTGTTTGCATAGGGCTTCTTAGTTTTTGAAATATGTTCCTACATGGTGTTCCCCTCAATTTTCATAACAACTCTGTGAGGCATGTGGGTCAGGTATTGTTCTTGTTGCTAAGTTGTATCTGACTCTTTTGCAACCCCATGGACTGTAGCCCACCAGGCTCCTCTGTCCTTGGGACTCTCCAGGCAAGAATACTGGTGTCGCCATTTCCTTCTCCAAGGGATCTTCCCAATCCTGGGATTGAACTCGGGTTTCCTGCACTGACAAGTGGATTCTTTACCACTGAGCCACCTGGGAAGCCTGGGGTCAGGTATTCCTGGCCCCATTTTGCAGCCAGGAAAGTGGAGCTGGGAATGGTGTGATAAAGGTTAGGTAGCCGAGAGGAGCTGGGCTGGACCATGATGCAGGTCTCTGGGGCTGGCGAGGGCTCGCCCTGTCCTAAAAGCCAGGCCAGCATTTTCTGGGCTTGGCACACGTTGATGCAAACGGCAACAACAAAGCTCGGTACTAGGAAGTGTAACTTTCCTCTTGGAAATAGGAGAATAGATAATAGACAATGGTGAGATTCTCCGGCAGGTTCGTCTTTAGCGCCACCTTGGGACTGCTCGGTGTACCGCATCTGAAAGGCCATTCAATGGGTTCCAAATCCTGCCCGGAAACACAGACGGCCAATGGGGCGATGTCTCTGGGCAGAGCGGTCTGTAAACGTGATTTTAGCAGACAGCAAACCAGAGCAGTCCTGCAACCAACCACAAACCAAGCAAAGTCAAGGTTTCTGAATCATCATGTTAAAAATGTAGGGGTTCGTGTTCCCTTCATCACGTCAACACAGCCTTGCCTCACTTTCTTCGCGTCAGCTGCCGCAGTCTCTAATTATTCCTTTTCTGCTTACTTGTCACGGCCTCCCTCCCCACCACGCTGCAGGTTCTATCGAGGTCAGGCTTTTCTTTGGCCTGGTAAGCTGAATTTAATAATGCAGTGTCGAATAAATGGATGAATAAACTGCTACTTCTCTTGTTTTAAGGCTAGTGATCCTTAAGGAAGATAGAATTTCTCCCTTAGGGAGACAGAGCAGAAACCAGGGGGAGAGGGGACCTAGTGAGAGAAGTTCAAAGAGAAACATTCAGTACTGTAATCTACCTTCACAGAAAATTTTACACACACCCAGACCCACCTACCGTTCTGGAACAGAAGCCACAGAAAGGAAGGTGCCACTGAATCTTCTGACTGGTAGGTCATGAGTTAAAGAAAGGCGAAAAACATTGTATCAGACCCCACGGAAGCAGACAAAATTTTTTTAAGTTTTAAAGAGCTCAAAAGATGTCCGAAATGAGTAACTTGTCTTTAGGCACTGAAAATGATGTTTCAAGTGAAATAAACCTGAGGACTGGCTCAGTCAGGAAAGAAGCAATTCTTGCTGGGTAAAGAAAGCTAAAACAGGGACTTCCCCTGGTGGCCCAGTGGCTAAGACTCCACACTCCCAGTGCAGGAGGCCTGGGTTCGATCCCTGCTCAGGGAACTAGATCCCACACGCCACAATTAAGACCCAGTGCAGCCAAATAAATAAAAAAAATATATATTAAAAAAGAAAGAAAGCTAAAACAAAAGAGAATAGGAAAGAGTAGACACAGCATCAAACATACTCAAAAGGGAGGCACGATTAACAGGTGGGGAGGGGAGGGACTTGGGCAGCCAAGTTCCTCCCCTGAACTCTGCCGGGGCCTGTGGGAATAGGCAGAAAACACCCTAAACCACAGTGCCCACTAATATCGGCTATTATGTCAAATTATCCACCAACACTTTTCTTAAAAATATGGGTCTAGGCTTACAAAGTTGCTATAAATAACACTGAGGTTACATTATTAGAAAGTCTTTCTACGAGGAGGCAGGGTGTACTGCAGCTCTTACTGGGGGTTCGCGTGGCTGGGCTGTGGTCCTGCATTGCTAACAGCCTCTTGGGTCACTCATCTGTTGGACACTCTTCCCATGCCTTCAACTCGAGCAGCCTCACTGGACACCCCTTGAACTGTGCTGCTGAGAGCATCTCCTGGTCATCAGCTTGGGGAAGCCCCTCACAGAGTGCGACACGTGGCCAAAGCTTGGGAAGCTCACGAGCCTGACAATGCTGTACACATCCTGAGATGCTGTACATCTCAGAAGCTATGATCCCTCCACCTCAGCATCTATCAAGGGTCATCTCCAGTGTAATCTTACCCAGAAGCCTGCTCTAACCCTCCTTTGCCCTGGAGCAACTGTGGCTATGAATATTTCTGCACACACAGGCTGACTGGCACTGCACACTCTCTACCCAGCATCAGACCCGCACTGTCTCCGCATTCCTAGGCTGGAAACGTCTTCAGGGCAAGGGCCACGCTGTCCTTCTCTCTCTCAGCACCTGGCACGTTCTGGGCACAGCCTATGGACATAATTCACGGTATAAGTCGGGAGGATCCTTCTTCAGTGTCCTTGCATCTTTGAAAGGAAAGTGAAAGTCGCTCAGTCGTGTCCGACTCTTTGTGAACCCATGGACTATACAGTCCATGGAATTCTCTAGGCCAGAATACTGGAGTGGGTAGCCCTTCCTTTCTCTGAGGGATCTTCCCTACCCAGGGATCGAACCCAGGTCTCCTGCATTGCAGGTGGATTCTTTACCAGCTGAGCCACAAGGGAAGCCCAAGGATACTGGAATGAGTAGCCTATCCCTTCTCCAGGGGATCTTCCCGATCCAGGAATCAAGCTGGGGTTGCTCCTCCATGACAGGCGGATTCTTTACCAACTGAGCTATCAGGGAAGCCCTTGTACCTTTGGTTCTTAATAAAACAGAGGACCCAGAGGCCTCCCATGCTGGGAAACCAAAGGTACACCTCTGATTTCAATTTAAAGAAAAACCTAGAAGATTACTTTAAAAATTAACCTGACAGTTTGGGGCAGAAAACTGTCTGTAGAAGTATAATATATATATTCTAACATGCCATATTAAGTGTTAATGACAGGAGCTAATGACAGAGTTATACAGACAACTCTGGACAACATGAATGAAAAATTTAGCATTTTCTTCTTTTTAAATTTAGCATTGTCTAATGGTTTTCACTGGACATGGAACCACAGACTGGTTCCAAATAGGAAAAGGAGTACGTCAAGGCTGTATATTGTCACCCTGCTTATTTAACTTATTATGCAGAGTACATCATGAGAAACGCTGGGCTGGAAGCAGCACAAGCTGGAATCAGGATTGCTGGGAGAAATATCAATAACCTCAGATATGTAGATGACACCACCCTTATGGGACAAAGTGAAGAAGAACTAAAAAGCCTCTTGATGCAAGTGAAAGAGGAGAGTGAAAAAGTTGGCTTAAAGCTCAACATTCAGAAAACGAAGATCATGGCATCTGGTCCCATCACTTCATGGCAAATAGATGGGGAAACAGTGGAAACAGTGTTAGACTTTATATTTGGGGGCTCCAAAATCACGGCAGATGGTGATTGCAGCCATGAAATGAAAAGATGCTTACTCCTTGGAAGGAAAGCTATGACCAACCTAGACAGCATATTAAAAAGCAGAGACATTACTTTGCCAACAAAGGTCCATTTAGTCAAGGCTATGGTTTTTCCAGTAGTCACGTATGGATGTGAGAACTGAACTATAAAGAAAGCTGAGTGTGGAAGAATTGATGCATTTGAACTGTGATGTTAGAGAAGACTCTTGAGAGTCCCTTGGACTGCAAGGAGATCCAACCAGTCCATCCTAAAGGAGATCAGTCCTGAGCGTTCATTGGAAGGACTGATGTTTAAGCTGAAACTCCAATACTTTGGCCACCTGATGCGAAGAGCTGACTCATTTGAAAAGACCCTGATGCTGGGAAAGATTGAGGGCAGGAAGAGAAGGGGACGACAGAGGATGAGATGGTTGGATGGCATCACCGACTCAATGGACATGAGTTTGGGTAAACTCAGGGAGTTGGTGATGGACGGGGAGGCCTGGTGTGCTGCGGTTCACGGGGATGCAAAGAGTCGGACATGACTGAGCGAATGAACTGAACAGTTTTCACAGTACAGAGCCTGAGAGAGAGGAGAGATTACATCACTCAAAACATAGGTAAAGATGTAGTAACTTTACTTAGAGAAGAACTGTGTGTGTACAAGGAAGAAGCTACAGACACCTCCTCGCTCAGAAGGGGAAACAGAGGCAGAGTGTGGTGGAGGGAGCGTGTGGAGAAACCATGGTGGGTCAGCCATGGAGCCGGTGGGGTCCCAACATGGCGGAGTGACGCTGTGAAGGACCCAGCATCACAGAACACATGAGAGCTGTTCATGTGTCCTTCAACCTCCTTCCGGGAATATTAAGAGAAAAGAGCCAAACTCAAGGGGCTTAGGGTTGGCTCCTGAACGCTTACTCATACATACTTCTGTGCAAGACACACAGCAAGGACTTCTTTCCATGCCCTGGCAGTCAGGAGGCTGGCTGGACAGCCTGTGCCAGTGACCACGGCCAAGGGCGGAAGTGACAGAAGTGTTCTTGGCCAGCGCAAGGTGACACATGTGATGCTTTAAAGAAGAGTGAGAGAGACTGAAAAAAAAAAAAAAAACAACAGGCCCCCAAATCTCCCATCTCACAATGCCCACCCGCAACCAAAACCTAGAAAATTCAACTGGAATGAAGGACAATGGTCCCTGGGAAGTATTAAAATCAAGCCATTCAAGTTGCTATCTTCCAATGAGATAAAAAAAAAAAAAAAAAAATCCCAGGAAACTTAAGAGTCATCAGCATATGAATCATGTCCCTCTGGGGCGGGGCGGGGGTGGGATGGGGGACATCTCCTAGGCTCCCTGACTCACACTCTGAGGGTGGTCGGCCACCTTCAGACCCCGGGGAGGACAGGTCTCCTCCCTGGCCACCCCTCTCTGTTGCCACAGACCTCAAAAGAGAGTCAGAGAAATGGTGTATAAAAGGCTTACACAACTGAGTGTGGGCATAAACATTCTGCAGGCCAACTATCTATCACATTCAGCAGGTCAACTGTCTATCACGGCCCCAGGACATCTGGGTTAGTTTTCTGAGTATCCCCTCCTTGCTCTGGCCACATACTTCTGGGATGTGCTCTCATTGATTCCGCTGTTGTTTATTCATGCAAAAAGCGCTGACGGAGCACACCTGTGCCGGGGATGCAGGGATGGCTCACTCATGGCATCCCTGCAGGAGTGGAGGGGAGAGTGGAAGGGAGACTTCTTTCACCCTTTCTTCAAACCTGCAGCGGCACCCACAGCTGCCCCGATGGCCAGCTCACCCTTCTCGTCCACTGGAGCCCGAGCTCCACCCTTTGCTCCCTTCCCAGGACCCAGGACACTTGCAGAACCGAACACCTGCAGCAGGACCAAATAGGCTGCCATGCTACGTACTCAATGCCCACGCCGTGCCAGTCACTTTGCAAATATGACTTCACGCTCTAAGCAAGGACCCCGCCAGAAGCCCAATCCTGATTTTTCAGATGAAGAGCCTGAATCTCGGCAAGGTGAGCTGAATGTCAGAAGGAACCGGGTGGGACAGGGTTAGCACTTGAGAACGCCATGCAAACACGATCGCTTTCCTTCCTACATGTAAGGGCATGTGAGCCAAGCTGACCACAGGAAGCATCTCCTGTTTCAAATCCCTTCTGCAAGTCACGGGTGGGCCGGGCTTCTTGTGTCTCACCAGCTCGGAATCTGATGTCCTGCTGTGAACAGCCTGGAAGAACACTCCTGATTTTAGCAGGGAGGGATGTCTACGTTCAAATATTGGATTTTCCGGGGGCAGGGGGGTGAGCAGTCTATCCTCAGCTGAGCCTGGCTGCCGTGCCCGTCTCTCAGCACTTGTTTCAGCAGCTGGATCACTAAGTAAGTCTGGTCTTTGTCTTCTGGGCCTTTGGTGAAGAGCTAATGAGAAATTTATTCAAGGTGGCAACAGATACATACTCTGGTATTCAGTCAGTGTATTTTATGGGTTTCTGCATCCCCTTGAGATAAAATTACAGAAAGGGGTACAGGGAGGTGAAGGGGGCCTCCTGGCTCCTAGGACTCTGGTGTCATTTCCTCCTGTAGATCTCTCCAAGATTCTGAATGACCTGGAGGATCTGAGAGGTTATGATCACTTTTTCTTTCGTAAGCACAATTAGGTCCTCTTTAGCATGAAGAGAGGAATGCTGCTCTGAGCAGACTGCTACCCCGATGGGAAACACCGTCACCCAGAAGTGAGCGGCAACACAGCCTTCTTATAGAACACCTGTGCCCTGACTGGCTAGTGATGTAAAAGGTGCGTTCCAGCATAATGCGTGGGACTAAGAACCACGCCAGCGGGTTAATAAGCCTCTGGCTTCCATGTGCTGTTGCTGCTCTGGTCACGGGTTATCTCTGATGGGTACCGTTCATGCCCAAGTCTTATTTTAACTTCCTCCGCTATTTTATAATCTCGGAGGCCATTTGGGGTCTAAGAACACTGCTCCCATTTATAACACTATTTCAATGGAGAATAAGCTCTGAAAAAACACTGTTTTGAATAAAGCTCACATTCCCTAGAAAATAGCCCCAGTGTGACTTCAACAGGCGTGCCATTGTGCCCGGGGAGCCCCTGAACCTGCGTGAGCACAAGCCAAGCACACATCGCGAATCCTGCACTGGGATTTGCTGGCTGAGGCCAGACCCGAAGCTCCAGCTCTGGGTACCTCTCGGATTTCCCCCGGGTGGTGCTTAGTCGCATCCAACTCCTTGTGATTCCATGGACTGTGGCCTGCCAGGCTCTTCCGTCCACGGGATGTCCCAGGCAAGAATACTGGGGTGCGTTGCTGTTCATTCTCCAGTGGATCTTCCCGACCCAGGGATCGAATCTGGGTCTCCTGCACTGGCGGGTGGATTCTTTTACTACTGAGCCACCTGGGAAGCTCCCCGGCCCTGGGCAGGGTGACTCCTTAATGTGACCATTTCTGCTTCTCAACTTGTCCCCATGTAGGTGGGAATACATGGACTTTCTGGGCAGGGTGTTCTATGGATTAGAGAAACAGGAGGGGGGTCTGTGGACTGTCACTCCCAGCATAATAACCCTCCTCTGGTAAAGTCCTGCCCCGGTTGGCATCTCACGGAAAAACCACTCCTCATCAGAGAGCACGGGAATGTGGGTTGGGGTCACACAGCACCTGGATGAGGATCCCAATCACCAAGAACCTCAGAGCAATGACTCAGCCTCCTTGAACCACAGACCCCTGTCTGCCTATTGCCACCAACTGTCCTTTGCACCTCATTCTGTGAGTGTGGAAAAAGAAGTTCTGGGTTTAGGGCCACTCATAAAGCAAGAGCTTCGTAAGTATTAACTATCACTGTTATTACATTTTAGTGTCAGTAGGAAAGAAACTTCTCAAAGAAGAACGGAAATCCCACCCCGCACTACACAGGAAAGAGCACTGGTTTTGTGACCCTGGATGGAACCTCCACTCCGCCACTTACCGGCTGCACGACCTTGGGTGAGTCACTCTAGCTCTGTTTCCTGTACAATGGGCACAAAAGCACGGACCTCATGGGAGGCTGTGAGGTTCACACAAGACGAGGCATGAGGCATGCCCGTAACACTATTTCTCGGCTGTAATGCAGCAGAGGGCAGGGTTCCTATTTCAAGCCGTGCTGACGTCACAGCCCTGCTGCTCACGCTTACCCCGCGATTCTGACCTCAAAGCTGGGTAGGTTCCCAGCTCTGAGGATGGAGTCACACGGCCCTTCCCAAGGCTCGTACCTTTCGTGGCGTTTCTGGGAGGCAGCGGGGGCGCCTCTGCGATCGGTGACGTGGGTGAGTCTGTGCTTGTGGAGACGAAGATCTGGTTGGTGAAGGCGCCGTAGGAGAGTCGTTGCTTGTCCCTTGGCGTGCTGAAGCCCGGCAGTGAGAGCTTGTCCTGGGGGGAGATGCTGGAGGAGTGGCAGAAGCTCTGCGGTCGGGGGGAGCGCTCCTTCTTGATGGGGCTCGGCTGGCAAGCGAAACAACAGTGCAGGTGGGGGTCAGCCGGTAATCAGGGTGCCCAGGGGATGTGGGCAGGGCAGGCTCGGGAGGGGGTGGGGGGACGCGGGCAGGGCAGGCTCGGGAGGGGGTGGGGGGACGGGGCAGGGCAGGCTCAGGAGCAGGTGGGGTTCCCATGTTCTGCGCATCTGGAGTCAGCCACACGAAAACTTAAAGAGTCGTGACACAGCACAAGCAAAACATCTAGAAAGTTCACGTCTGACTCCTGTCATCACCGGGGTCCCCCTAGGGACATGCCTTTGAGGGGTCACAGTATTCAGAAGCAACTTTTAATTTTGTAGTGGGGGTATACTCGATTAACAACCTTGTGATAGTTTTGAGAAAAGAGCAGAGGGACTCACATATATACATGTATCCATTCTCCCTTAAACTCCCTCCCATCCAGGCTGTCACATAACACTGAGCAGAGTTCCCTGTGCTCTACAGTAGGTCCTTGTTGGTAATCAATTTTAAATACAGCAGCGTGTACATGTCCATTCCAAACTCCCTAACTGTCCCTTCCCCCATCCCTCCTTTCTGTTAACAACCATAAATTCGCGAAATCTCACAGATTTAACCTTATCCACAGATACTGCCCCTGTGCAGGACACGTTCCCCAGCGTTTGGATGGTGAGGCCCCGTCTGTAATCTACGCTAACTGTTCGTTCCCACTCAGCAGTTTGATGTCCAAGCTGTCCACTACCCTCCGCCCTTTCCTTCTGCATCCTCTTGGGAGGGAACCTCAGTCATGCCTGTGGCCGTAACTGCTAGATAATGTTGATGACTCATTAACATCAACTTAAAAAATTAATGCTTTTGAACTGTGGTGCTGGAGAAGACTCTTGAGAGTCCCTTGGACTGCAAGGAGATCCAACCAGTCCATCCTAAAGGAGATCAATCCTGAATATTCATTGGAAGGACTGATGCTGAAGCTCCAATACTTTGGCCACCTGATGCGAAGAGCCAACTCATTAGAAAAGACTCTGATGCTGGGAAAGATTGAAGGCAGGAAGAGAAGGGGGTGACAGAGGATGAGATGGTTGGATGGCATCACTGACTTGGTGGGCATGAGTTTGAGCAAGCTCCAGGAGATGGTGAAGGACAGGGAAGCCTGGCATGGTGCAGTCCATGGGGTCACAAAGAGTTGGATACAACTGAGCAACTGAATGACAAATGTTGATGACTCAGGCCTGCACGCCTAAGCCCAACCTCTCCGATTCCAGACACTTCCAACCCCCGGTAACAGCAACAGCAGCCATGCAACCTCCAGATTTAGAACCTCAGTGGTGCAGAGTCACCTGGTCCCGCACGGGTAAATCAGGTTACGAGGCCAAAATCAGCCTCACAAAGAATGGCTCTTATCTGCACGGGGACAGAACCCGGGAGCAGCGCCTAGGAACCCCGGGGCATCATTTCCACTCACTTTGTCATCCAGGTCGTCATCGCTCTCATCCATCTCCTCCTGTCGAAGATTCCACTCATATTCCACGTGGACGTGTGGATTGAACTTTCCAGATTTAGCTTGGGAAAGCTGAAAATGACAGCAGTTTTAATTTAAAGGCGAGGCACCCTGACATTATATAAACGTCAAGTAGCTTCCACCTCATTCCTGGTTTCAGATTAATCACCAGTAGCTGCGATGTAGGCAAGACTCTGATTATACAAATGGGACAGACTGCCACAGGACAGACCTGAGAGGGATTGCCAAGAATTACAAGCAGAGCCTTTCTAATCTGGATGACTTCTCTTCAAAATGAAAAGTTTTCTTAACATCATGAACATGCGTCTCAAGAATTTACAACTGTAAGTTCTTGGCTGGAGGGCAAAACTGGAGTTAGAAAAGTTTGAAAGGTCTGCCTCTAAGGTCAGATGGCCCCAGTTCCACGCAGGGTACACTTTCTCAGTCATAAAGTAGGGCAGGGGTGACTCAACTTCCTCAAAGGATTCTTACAAAAAATAAAGAAGGACAACTGCGGGGCCTGGACATTTGGCAGAAACTCCAGGGAGCATCACTTACCTTCCTGTCGTACCCTTTTCTGTGGGTAAGGGACTCAAGCTCTATGTAAAGGCCCAGAGGTCTAAGCAAGAACCAGTGGGGCTGGGGGTGAGTGTGTACATAGAATGGGCAGGGCAGGGCACTGAACACGCTGGGGATCATTATACTTTGCGCTTTACTTGCCCTATTATTTCATTTTATTTTTGGGGACAGCCTGCATAATCTTAGTTCCCCAACCGGGGACTGCACCCGGGCCCCCTGCAGTGGAAATGTGGCGTCTTGACCGCTGGACTGCTAGGGAAGTCCTCAAATAATTACTTAGTATTAAGCTACAGAGAAAGACTAATGGCCTGGCAAAGAAGAAAAAGCAGCACTTTGGGACAACTTGTAGGTCACCCCAAAAACCCCCAAACAACAAAAATATCCCCAGCACCTCAATCCGCACCTCTGGCTGGTAACAAGACCTCTCAGATGCCTTTTAGCTGCTACACTGTAACTGCACGGAAAAGATGTGGATGAAGAATTGATCACTTCACTGTGTTTTAAAATCTAGCCTTAGTGCTGGCCTGAATTTCTTTAGCCTATGTCCCCCACCTCACCTCCTCCTCAAAAAATCTGCTTCTCTAATTCCCAGTCTCGGTTTCTGAGAACGCCCTTTTAAGGCAGAGGGTCTAACCCGTTTCCCACTCTGCTTACCAGGTCTTCACACTGAGTGGCTTTCAGTCTCTTTGCTATGTCCAGGGCGGTCTCTCCAGCCTGATTAACTGAAACAGGGGGAATACATTTGCATGATTATCTAAGATGCATCTTGAAAAGGCAAAAAACAAGACTCAGAGTACAACGGAATGGGCATGTCTCAGTTGCAGCAGACTGAATGCTCTTACAGTGGTTATTCTTTCTCCCTTTTTAAAAAAATGTATTTTATTTTTTGGCTGCACTGCATAGCATGTGGGATCTTAATTCCCAACCAAGGATGGAAACTTCACCCCCTGCATTGGAAGCATGGAGTTTTAACCGCTGCACCTCCAGTGAAGCCCCTCGCCGTGGCTGTGAAGAGGCACTTGGCCATACTTACCGACGTCCACAGTGGGCTTGCTCCTGAGCAGCAGCTTCAAACACTCTGGTTTACTGTACATACTACAGTAGTGCAGGGCCGTGTTCCCCAGGGCCGTCTGCTTATCCAGGTTCCCACTGAAAAATGAAAGCATTCGGAAAACAAATGACTTGCTCTGTAACTTAGAACTACAGATGAACCACTTTTACCCATGCTAACGACTGAGTCAAATTTGAGACCTTCTTCTTAGAGGCAGGGAAGACGATGTTGTTTCTAGCATGACACCTGAATTTATAAGCAGCGTAATGACAACAACAGCCAGCACTTTTGGAGTGCCTACTGTGTTTAGGACAGACACACGTCTCTTACACCTATCAGCTCACTTAATCTTCACAACCATCTTATGGGGTGGGTATATTATCAACTTTATTTTTCAGACAAAAACAGTTAGAGAGGATAAAGTCCTCGAGATTACCAAGACACAGATGATGGAGTAGGGATCTGAACATAGGCAGTGTTTCTGGAGCCAATGGTATGAACCACTACACTGAACCACCTCTATGGAAGAGGCTGGTTGTTACAATCTGCCTTGAAGAACAAAGACACCATTCTTTGAATGTGGGTTCAAATCCCCTATTTTGATTACTTTCCTTTGAATGAGCTCCAGTTCCTCTTCCTAATGTGTGGATTACAGAACTACCCAAAAAAGAATTCAACAAACCCAAACCTCCTGCGCTCAATATTGTTCTCCTTGCTGCTGCTGCTAAGTTGCTTCAGTTGTGTCCGACTCTGTGTGACCCCATAGACGGCAACCCTCCAGGCTCCTCCATCCCTGGGAGTCTCCAGGCAAGAATACTGGAGTGGGTTGCCATTTCCTTCTCCAATGCATGAAAGTGAAAAGTGAAAGTGAAGTCGCTCAGTCATGCCCGACTCTTAGCGACCCCATGGACTACAGCCTACCAGGCTCCTCTATCCATGGGATTTTCCAGGCAAGAGTACTGGAGTGGGGTGCTATTGCCTTCTCTGATTGTTCTCCTTAGTATGTCCTAAATTTGAATTAGCAATTGAGTCAGCCACACATACTGAAGTTACAAACAATAAAAACTCACAGAGCTGTTTTACTTGTGCTGTTAAGTCTCTGCTCTTTCAGCCTCCCTTAAGTAGCAGGTTTTGGACACAGAGAAAGGATTTTACAGTTATCTAGGCCAAGGGTTGGCCAACTATAGGCCATGGGCCATATCTGGCCCTCTGCTTGTTTTTGTAAATAAAGTTTTATTAGAACATGGCCATGCTCACTTGTTTACATACTGATCATGGCAGTTTTCACACTATGATGGCCACACTGAATGGCTGTGACAGACACCTCATGGCCTGCAAAGCCTATAAGAGTATCTGGCTCTTTACAGAAAAAAATTGCCGAGTCCTGATCCAGGCCACCAAGAGGGCTGTTTATGTCAACTCACAATGCACATTCAGAGAAAACTAAAACTGTACCAGTTTTGTACAAGGAAGTCCACCAAATGGAGAGATGTCTGGTCTGCGGTTCGGACTGCAAGATGAAGGGCTGTCTCCCCAAGCTCCTAAAGGGAAAGAACAAATATAAATAGGGTGATGAGATGTCCTGGTTTGCCTAGACAGGCTTCGTTTATGTCCAGTTGCCCAAAAGTAGTTATTGACAGCAGCCCCTTTCAGTCTCAAATTGTCCTGATTTAAACATGGTCACTTAATGTGTCACCTCACTCTGTGTTGTTATGACGTCCTCTTTTAAACTGGCTTTCCACATCCCTCCTCATCCTGATTTTGGGGAGGCTGTTACCTGTCCGGGTTCCAGCAGCGGTTCCATTAGCTCCACCCCCTCGGCATAGACTTGAATTAGTGCAAGTAAATCCCTGGATTTGATGGCCTCAAGCAATTCGTTCAGTTTAGCTGATGACGATGAACAGGTCTTCCGTGAAAACCTATGATCTACATACTTTGCAGTGATATATTCCTTCCGTACGGTCCTAAAATAGACCAAAACAAAATGAACTCAGATTTTTTTATTTTTCAAGAGCTAAGAAAAGATTTAAATTTTTTCTGACAAACAGTTCCGCCAAGAGTTATTTTAGTTAAGACACACTTCTCTTCAACATTCCAGCTGACTAGGTTTAAATCAAGTTGACTGCGGCAGAGACAGAATGAAGAAACTGATAGGAAACTGACGCTCCGCGTGGCTGTCGCTGAAGCCCCTCCCACAGGCCAAGTGCGGAGTTCCAGGGGGACAGATGGTGGTCCTTCCTGCTGTGGACAACATGCCCAGAGCCTAGGTGGGCCTGGCGCAGCATTTCTCCTTCTCATCGGACCTATCCCTCCTCTGCTTCAGTTCAAATGGTTCTGAGCCTGCCTCCCTAGCTGCAGGAGTGAGTCTATGACCTAAGTGCCCAAGTGGCCACCTTTGGGGAAAGGGTGATGTTGACATTGGCTCAGAGGAAAGGTCAGACAAGAGTCAGGAGAGTGAGCTAGGGTCCAGGTGATGCTGTCTGACATCCTGGATACAGACGTGCCTGAACTCACCCTTTGAGTTTCCCTATTACATGAGCCCATAAAGTAAAACACAAAGAATGGATCTGGAGTTCCAATCTTAGTCCTACAGCATATTAGCTACGTAACTTTGGTCAAACTACTTAATCTTCAGTTTTTGTTTATTTCATCTGAAAATGAGGATAGTAACTCACCAGTGTATTTTGAATTAAAGAACATACAGTACCTAATAGGTGCTTTCCACTTTCCAAGAGGGCTCTAATTCATGGAGTCTGGCTCCTGAGTCTACATGAGAGATTCAGAGAACCACGAGCTCTCATAAGGAGAAGGCAGGGCCAATGCTGCCTCTCATGTGAGCAGTAGGAAACAAAAATCCATGCTCTTACAAAATTTATCCTAAAGTAACACCTTCAAGGTTTGGGTCATGTGAACACTTAAAAAATGCTGGTGCGAGCAAGACCGGGCCATGTACAAGCTGAGCATTTACTGTTACCACATTCGTGAAGTAATCCCGGACTGTATTTGGTTGTGGTTGTCTTGTAATCAAACTAGCTTCTGAAAGCCCTGTTTCTCAGTGCAATTTGAGCTCATTAGTGTGGAAAAAAGACATGCAAGCAGTTTTTGTGGTAGGATGATGGTCGGTTAAACCACACGCCGCTCAGATTAGCTTAGGGTATTATACATGCCCCCAGCATCCTTGACTTCTCTTCTCTGACACTTAAACCACAACTATGAGTAAACAATCTATTGTTTAATTGTCTGGTTAGTACCCAGGTGTCCCAAGGACAGGATTTATACCTAGTTTTGTGCTTTTCCAGATCCCCAGCATCTAACATAATACGAGGCGCAGACTAAACATACAGTATGCGTTTGTTGAATTCAAAGAAAAGACAACTGCCAAAAGGCCTTCTGGAAGATTGCATTTCATAATTTCAGACTGAAAAAGCACGTTCATCGAATGTGCACCATGGTAACTTTAGTGCTTTGCAAATTTGGTGCCTGAATAACCAACCACCCGGGAAGGGCTGGCAAAACATTGAGGATGGTGTCTGTGTCTCTGATCCCTTGAGTGGGAATTAAACCTCTTTTCTCCTATTTATCCACAGGATTTAGAATTTTAAAGTTTAAAGTCAACGTAAAGCCTTTTGAATAGGTTTCAAGAGTCACATGACTCAATAATGAGTTAGGGGGTCTCATGACTCAGGGGGTCTCGTGTCCACGCCCACCCCAGAGGAAGGACTTTTATTAGTTTCCTGGGTATTTGCCAGTGTTTCTTTAAGCAGACCCAAGTGAAAATAAATGTATATGTTTATGTGCGTCCTTCATTGTCCAAATCAATTTGGAGTCCAGACAGAATAGCGAGAGTTCAAAACGGAGGGATTAATCAGGAGATGTGCCCCCAGTTCGGTTCCTGAGTTTGGAGAGGGATTCTGGGTTGGGGTTTAAGGTGTGCCTATATGCACTTCCTCCCATGCCCTCACCCTTCCCTGCTCCAAAGGCAGCATGCTCTGAAGGCTGCTCTGTCCCCTGATGGTTTCACTTGACAGTCATTCTGGAGATGATCCCCGATCAGGACAGGAGAGGCTCCTGTATTCCTTTTTACATTTATAAGGTGTTCCGCTGTGTGGCCACACTACAGACTATGTCTGTGTGTTGTTCAGTCATATCCGGCTGTTTGCGACCCCACGGATTGCAGCACACCAGGCTTCCCTATCCTTCACTATTTCCTGGAGCTTACTCAAATTCATGTCCATTGCGTCGGTGATGCCATCCAACCATCTCATTCTCTGTTGCCCCGTTCTCCTGCCCTCAGTCTTCCCAGCATCAGGGTCTTTTCCAGTGAGTCAGCTCTTCCCATCAGGTGGCCACAGTATTGGAGCTCCGGCTTCAGCGTCAGTCCTTCCAATGAATATTCAGGGCTGATTTCCTTTAGGATGGACTGATTTGATCTTCCTGCAGTCCAAGGGATTCTTAGGTAGACATCTGCTTTGTTCCTAATCTTTCTCTAATACAGAACGGGAACAACCTCCCAGAAGGGCAGGTGCTGAGTCAGGGTAAATAAATCTATAATTATGATAAACGTGTCTAATTTGCCTCTTGTGGCTGGTGTTCCATTTGTACTCCCACCAACAACACACGAGCAGAGATGCCTGTTTTCCCACAGTCTGGCTGAGCGGGCCGTTAAGCACCTGGATTGTTGCCAATCTGATAGGAATCTCGCATTGCTTTAGTTTGTCTCTTATTTACTACAATATGTGATGTGACAGTAAGGATTAACTGTCCTTATGAAGATTTATCCTAATTGTAATAATTGTAATTGTAGAGCAGCTACAATTACTTAGGGAAAGGTGATGGCAAAAATAGTCGGTGCATTCCAGAAATGGGCTTCCCAGGTGGCTCAGTGGTGAAGAACCCGCCTGCCAATGCAGGAGACCTGGGTTCAATCCTGGGTTGCGAAGATTTCCCTGGAGGAGGAAATGGCAACCCACTCCAGTATTCTTGCCTGGAGAATCCCACGGACAAAGGAGCCTGGCGGGCTATAGTCCATGGGGTCACAAAGAGTCGGACACGATTGAAGCCACTGAACAACAATTTCAGAAGTACTTTGCTCTGTTTTTTCCTCATAATGAGTTTTCCTCTGGTGGGGAAGAATGCCATAGCCACGAAGAAGTTTGGGGAAGGGTAGAAGAACAATTATAGAACAGCAAAGAATTCAGTATATTAGAAATACTTACATATCACTTGAAGGGGTGGGTTTTGGTGAGGGACTGGGTAAATTTGCTTCCATAATATCATTAAAACTATTGTTTCCTACATTCTTGGCCAGCTGTAACATAAACAAAATGCAGCAGAGTAAACGCATTACTACTAGTTTAGGAGTTTACTATTACTTGCTTTGGAGATTTCTGAATATATTATTTTCCCTCAATTGATTCAGAATACAGACCATTCATCCACCTGGTCAAGAGATAATTTACTGGGCATATACTACGTGCCAGATAGTGAACTTCTGAGTGCAGTTCTGGAATATAGAGTGTTCCCTCTCATGGGAGATAATGGACTGGTGGAACCATGGATAAGAAAACTAATGATTTTCACAAACACAATGTGATAAATGTTTAACTAGAATACGATGTGGTCCCACACACAGACACAGACACAGACACACACACACACACACACACACACACACAGTCTGAGATTAAACAGCAGGTTCCATATTTGAATCTCATATGAATGAGGTTAAATGCTATTGCCTAAAGCAAAAACTTTTCAATTACCATCATGACTCATTTTTAGAGAAAGCAGATTTACTCTTATTAGCCAGAGAAGAGTGTAAGATTCCTTTATATTTGGGGTACAAATTAAGATGCTACAGGTAATTAATGAAGAGGCCTCAGGAAAAATTTTGCTTCTAGGTTCAAGAACATTCCAAGAAAATTTTTCCTGAAGGGCTTTTGGTCATTCAGACAATTTAGGGATCAATGCGAAGAAACATTCATGTGATCAGTCTCTTGGGCTTCCCTGGTGGCTCAGAAGGTAAAGAATCTGCCTGCAATGCAAGATACCCAGGTTTGATCCCTGGGTCAGGAAGATCCCCTGGAGACGGGAATGGCTACCACTCCAGTATTCTTGCCTGGAGAACCTCCATGGACAGAGGAGTCTGGTGGGCTAAAGTCCATGGTATCACAAAGAGGCGGACACGACTGAGCAACTAACACTTTAACTTTTCACGACGCTTCCAAGAAAATGTGTTCTTCAGGACAAATTTGGTCATTTGGTCACTCAGATAACCTGGGGATAGATGTGAAGAAACATCCAGGCAATCAGGTCTCTGGGGTTTACTGTATTTAAGTGTCTAGGATTTGGACTCTTCCTATTTTGAGTTGTCAAACTGGGTTTCATTCACCCAAGTCAAGGAGGGGGACTGGCACCACTTTCACATTAAAGGATGCTGCAGGCATTACGTCTGAGTCTCTTCTCTACAATGCTGAAGTGAATAGGGAGCCGTGTATAAGAACCATATTTTCTAAATCAAGGGGCTCATGCAACACAAGACAGACCATTGTTGCTTAATGAATGCTTAGACTTCAGGTTTTCCGGGCCCCAGGCTCCCTCAGGTTCTGCTCAAGAGTCTTTCCTGTCTGAGAAGAAGCCCTGTTTCACTTCAAACCCTCTAAAGATTCTCTCATAGGCACCAGGTTCCAAATAGGCAAGATGGTGCTGATGACCATAAGGCATTATAGGAGACTCTGAATGGGCCTTTTCCCCCTATTATTTGGTGAACTGTGGGACCAATTTAATTTGGACTTGATGAGGGTGTCCTTTCTGTACCATAAAGCTAAGCACCACAACTGCACACAATTTTTTCCCTCCACCTGAAGAAGTTATGGGTTAAGGAGTGGTTGGTTTATGACAGTGGCTAATAGGCCATTCCTAATTCATATGCACTTTTACAAACAGAAAAAAAACAGAAAACTCTTTAGCCATTATTTTTAATAATGTAAGCCACTAGATAAAGTGAACACGTGAGTCTGACATCTAACTCCCTTTACTGTTATGACAGTGAATCATATAAACACTAATTCTAAAAGAAAAAAAAAAGCAACTTTGAAACAGGCTATCCCAGAAGCAAAGAGCTAATTTTTGCAAGCTAATTATAGAAATGCATGATTCGCCAGTTCTTCAGGAAACAGAAACAGTGTTACATACCTCAAAATTTACATTTTAAATATCTATGCAAACTCACTGAACTCAGAATTAAATTCTTGGTACTCAGCAGAAACCAAAACACGCAATGCAATATATTAAATGTATTCGTGACAGGTCGCTACTTACCAAGAGTTCAGAAGTTCCTAATTTGTCTAGTTCCAAAGACTGGATGCGAGAAATATGAACCCCCATTTCTCTATGGATGCCGGAACATTCTATACAGGTCAAGATACCCAAGTTGGTGGACAGCCAGGTGGGTTCTGTGGAGAGGATTTTGAAGACATGATATCTAATTTAGAGTGCCAATTACAGAGGAAGCTCCAACAGTAGTAAAATTTTTAAAATATATAAGGGAAAGATTTAGATGGAAGGTAGCAGCTATTTTTAAAACTAACAGCTTGTCAGAGAGCAAATTTTCTTTAAGACAAATTTGAAAAATAACTCTTCAATACTGAGCTGAAAACAAAATTCAGTGCCTGGTTTTTGTGAAAATGTGAGGCCTATGAAACACCCTGATAAAGGACTTCTCAGTACAGCTCACAAGGGACTGGGTTCTGCGGCCATCGTTAACCCGCACACTTGGTTAACTCGCCTTGACCTGTTATCCTGGGTATGGCTTCTTTGCAAGCACCTCTTGGTGTAAGACAGCTTCTACAGCCCCCAAGTGCCCTAGAACAACGGAACGAATACTTCTGTTACCCAAATCTTGAGGGTTCTCTGTCTGCGGCAAGCTTCTATTTACTGCTCCTCTGCCATCCTGACACTGTGTGAGGCAGCGTCACACACGTGCACAAAAGTAGAAAATCCGAGGCTTGCCTCTGAGGGGCTTATGGCCTGTTGTATAGAAGAGTCCATTTGAACTAATCAACGATTTAAAAAGTCAGCCATAATGCTTAAGAACGGGTTTGCAGGCGGATGTTCTGAGCCCTACCAGATGTGTGACCTCAGGTTGAGTCACTCAAGTTCTCCAGTCCCTCAGATTTGTCATCTGTGAAATGGGGATAAGATCAGTTATCCTACCCGGAGACCTTCTGTGAGGACTGAGTAAGAAAAGACCAGCAAAACAACTGGCACAATCCTTACTATAATGTAAGCACTGGATACATGTTAGCTAATGTTAATATGCTTTCCAGGTGGTGCTAGTGTTAAAGAACCCACCTACCAATGCAGGAGACCTAAGAGATGTGAGTTTGATCCCTGGGTCAAGAAGATCCCCTGGAGGAGGGCATGGCAACCCACTCCAGTATTCTTCCTTGGAGAATCCCATGGACAAGGAGCCTGGTGGGCTATAGTTCATAGGGTCGCGGAGTTGGACACGACTGAGCGACTAAGCACGCACACAGTGTCAATATGGACACAACACAGATGCCATCTGAGAACATCCGTGTGATACAGAGGTTGGGGAAGTTTTACAGAACAGAAAGGAAGGACAGAGAGGCACCGTGTGCCAGCCAGTTTTGGAGACACCATTCCACTGCTTCCTCGCGGCAGCTGAACTTCGTTCGTCATCCTACTTTTCAGACGACGAAACTGAAGATGAGACTAGCTGGGGACCGGGCATGAGGTGGTCCAGACTGTGAGGAGCGGGCTGGTGATTTGAACCCAGGGTGACGGACTCCACGTCCATAATGCTGATCTAACTGGGCCTTCCAGGACAGGGGGCATTTTGGCAGGTGCTGTTTAGGGAGAACAAGGCGGTGCTGGGGGGGATGTCCCAGATGGAGCGGACAGCACGGGTGACCGCACTCGGAGGTGGGAACCATTCAGGTTGGGAGTATGTGCTGGGCGTGCGAACGACGCGCTCACTTACAGCCCTAGCCAGAATACCTGCCGAGCCGCAGTCGCAGCAGACGTCGTTGCCCGGGAGCCGCTGCACGTCCTCGATGATGGCCTTCGTCAGCTCCTCCAGGCTGCTCTCCCCAGCACTCTGTTCCCCCCGGAAGGCCATGGTGAGGGCCTCCTCTTTGCTGTTCGTCAGCACCGAGATCCACCTGCCGCCAGAACAGGAGGAAGGAGACGTGAGTGCCTGGCTGGCCGCTGCGTTCTCCTTCCCCTGCAAACAACTCGGATCTTCATCTAGAACTCAAGCAGTAACAGGAGAGAAAATGAAAGAAATTAAACCTGGAAGAAAGAGTCAGAGATTGGAAAACAACAGACAGGAGAAAAGCGCGCAAGGTGAGATGAGATGGTGAACATCAGTGACCAGAGGCTTGTGTGAACACACGTGCTGTGTGCTCAGTCATGTCCGGCTCTCTGCGACCCCATGGACTGTAGCCCGCCAGGCTCCTCTGTCCATGGGATTTTCCAGGCACGAATACTGTGTGTTGCCACTTCCTTCTCCAGGGGATCTTCCTGACCCAGGGATTGAAGACGCATCTCTTGTACCTCCTGTGTTGGCAGGCAGATTCTTCACCACTAATACCACCCGGGAAACCCATGATACCTGTATTTACATGCAGCCAGAATAAAGGGAGGAAGAGGACTCAGCATGGGCTCAACCCAGTGAAAGGATGAGAAAGCACAGGTGAGAAAGGAACAGGAGGCAGGAAAGAGGGCTTAGCAAAAGGCATTGTTTTTGGAAGTCCATATCAGCAGGGGCACTTAAAAGTGAAAATGAAGGAATATTTCATTTTCCATGAAAATTCATGCTTACAAAAAAGGTACACTGACATGGAAACATGCTGATGTTTGTTATATGAAATGAAAAGTGCAAGCTATTAAAATATACATACAGCATGACCATAATATGGACCCAACAAAATAACTCTTCACTACCAGTCTATGCATAAAACAGCCTAAATACACAACAACAGGGTTGATTAGCAGAGTATGAAATAACCACAAAGTGGACTAGTTACTCAAATACTAAAATTTAAGTTTCCAACTAATTTTTGGATGACACTGGGGAAATGCTCACAATATAATGCTTTGTGAAATAAACAGGAAAAAGTTATATAACCTCAAATTTAAATGTATTCGTGAATTGTATATTTTGTGGGGAAAAGGCTAGAAAAAAAATTCACCAAAATGTGAATACTGGATGTCTCTTGAGTGATTTTTCTGTAGGAAAAAGAACCAGATGGAATGCCTTCACTCTGTACTTTTCAGTAATTGTCCAAATCTGTAAGGAGTTATATTTCTTTCAGGAATGAGAGGGGGAAAAAAGCCAAATTAATACCACTCTCAATAAAGAACACAGTGATCCAGAACTGTGTCTTGAAGGATGTATGCACTTGAAGCAAAGTCTGTCTACAAGAGGTTTGGAAGGAGTGACAGAGCCAGCAGTGAGAGTTAAAAACCACAGCACCTGGTGTAGGTGAACTGCGAGTCACAGCTTTGACTCTAGGTGGTGCTCACCTCACCATGTCCTGAGAAACAGGATTGTGTAGCTCAGCTTTTCCTCTGTGATGCAGAAAACCCAACTGTTCAGACAAAACCAACAGTCCAGGGACGGGGTAGGCAATTACTACCTTGTAAGTTAAAAAATACTTTTTCTATCATGTAGTCTCAAGTTAGAAACTAGAAATTATTCTGTTAAAAACAATGTAAGGATCTGGGTTCCATAGGGCAGGTCCCTGTGCATTTTATTAGCAGTAGTATTGATAATGCTGGAGTCTCTATACTGCTTTCCTTAGGCATTTTGGTATTTTGGCTATCTGATATTACCAGTATCTACTATGTGCCAAGTACTTACAATTTTTGAAATATAATCCTCCAATAAGCCTCTGAGTTAGGGTTTACAATGCTTTAAAGAGACAGAGGCCTAGAGAGATTCAGTGACTTGCCCAGAGCCCTATAGTGGGACTGATGTCAGACTGGGATGAGAAAACAGCTCTGCTGACCCCCTTTTTTCAGAGTTCCTCCTGTTATGCCACATTTGCCTCTTTACTTGAGAACTCATGACAAATTAAATAAAAAAGTTTGTCATGATGATCCAAAAATATACATTTAAAGGACAATTCATTTTCTGGAAGAATAAAGCAAATGTGGTAGAATAGCTTCATTTCAAAAGGGTTGAGAATCAAAGCAACTATTTCTGAAAATTCTTCAAAAACCTTTAAAATTGTTTTAAAGTAACCGGCACATAAAAAATTATTAAAAAGTAAAATAGTGCATCATTGTGTTTTAATACTTTAAAAGCCACTTTGAGTTTATAGGAGTAAAAAAAAAAATTGGCACGGTATGAGGATTTAGGAAATGGCAACCCACTCTGGTAATCTTGCCTGGGAAATCCCATGGACAGAGCCGCCTAGTGGGCTACAGTTCATGGGGTCGCAATGAGTCGGACACAACTCAGTGACCAAACCACCACCACCACCACACATTTCATCTCAAGTCTCAAAATTCTGCAAGCGAGGCCTGTAACCCTCTCAGGGACAAGAAAGCCGGGGTGGGATGACCTTACCAAGATCCAAAAGCCACTAACAGGCAGACTGTGGACTAGAAATCAAGTCTGCCTGACCTCAAACATTCAGCTGCTCTTCAGCTGGACCTGCCTCCTTCCTTGGTGGGCCGATAAAGGATTTCTCTGCTCAGTTCACTGGATGCTTTCACATGAGACAACAGCTCAATGAGGCAGTGGAACTTCCTCTGTGTAACTTGGAGAAAAATGTGTGACTTGAAGGATGCCAGAATCTCCTCCATCAAAATCAAGTCTGCCATCACAACTACTGGAACCCAGAGAGAATCCCAAATGGAGCCACTCCCCCAAACATGAATTACTCCAGCGCTGAGTAAAGCCCTCCAAGTGCAGATGGCGGGATTAGAAATGAAGAAGGCGCAGTCCTTGTCCTCAGGAGCTCCAGGTCTCCAGAGGGCTGAGACTGAGCCAGGGGACCCAGAGGGGTGTGAAGAGGCCTGAGGGGAGGGAGCAAAACCCCTCGGGCAGTGAGGCTTGAGCAGAACCTTGAAGGGGACACCTGAGTTGACTGAGCACCCCAGACTAAAAGAAGAGACCCATGGGAAAGCCCAGGGCTGACAGCTAAGCAGGGGAAACCCACCAGGACTGGTTCTTAGTAATAAAAAGAACACTTTTAAGTATACTATACAGAAGAGATAAAGGTGCTTTTTTCAGTTTAAGGCCTTGTGCTGTGATTTCAAAACTACTTACGCTACATAATCCTGCTCATCTTCGGCCTGAAAGTGATACGTCCTGTTATCTGAAATACAAAAAAAGAGAAAAAAAAAAAAAGCAAAATCTTAGAAAGCAGCATGCTTCAGGTATTAATACAGATTTTAAAAGTTCCTGAGGAGAACACACTGAAAGTAGGATTCTGGTATTATTTTTGCACCTTTTTGTTTCAGCAGTTACACGATTCACTCTGTCAATACTGCTTTTCTGAAGAGAAACAGGAATACAGAAGGTAACTGCAAACACCACCCAATGCCTAAGCATTGCTTTTGAAAAACAAGTGGGAAGGGGGATGGGTCCCACCTGGTCAAGCAGATAATTTTTTCTTTTTCACCACGCCACCCGGCATGTGGGATCTTAGTTCCCCTACCTGGGATCAAACCCGCGCCCCCTGCATTGGAAGTCTGGAGTCTTAACCACTGGACTTCTGGGGAAGTCCCTCAAGTAGATCTTAAAAAATCAGAGAGTGCTAGCTGCCATAGTATTAGTATTTCACTTTCCTTTTCCAATTTGCCTTTCACTGGTTTTTCTTTTTAAAGAATTTCTTTTTGTAAGAATTCATAACTCACAGGGCAGCCCTGATGTTCAGACAAGTCCTGCCCGAGGTTGCTCTCTGGTTAAATCAGGCTTTAGGAAGGGAGGGTTCAAGCCCTGCTGGGGGGTCATCCTCCAAGGTGTGACCCAGGTAAGGAGGGGGCAGCTGGACCTGGGCAGTGTGGGCAGGTGTGCATGAAGGAAACTCTTCCTTAGAATATGGGATTTACTCGGATGCTTCCATATACTGAGGTCCAACTACCACTGTCTTATCCGCTTCACTTTCTAGGCAGTCACTCACTCAGTGACTGCTCCAGGCTAGGCGCCCCCACCTCCTGCGAGAGAGGCGGTGCGTGTGCCCAAGTACACCACACAGGTGCTGGAACCCAAGCGCCCCGGCTGAACCCCAGCTTTACTACTGAGGCTTTATGTTAAGTCGCTGGACCTTCCTGAGTCTCAGTTTTTTCTTCTGTGAAACAGGAAAATGACAAGGTTTTTCAGAGGATTACCCATCATGGACATAAAGCACCCAGCACATATTGTGGCTGGAGTCACTCAGTTGTGTCTGACTCTTTGCTACCCTGTGGACTGCAGCACGCCAGGCTTCCCTGTCCGTCATTATTTCCCGGAGTTTACGCAAACTCACGTCCATTGAGTCGGTGATGTCATCCAACCATCGCATCCTCTGTTGCCCCCTTCTCCTGCCCTCGGCCTTTCCCAGAATCAGCTCTTTGCATCAGGTGGCCAAAGTACTAAAGTACCAGGGGCACCCATGAAAGCACAGGGAGCCAGCCTAGAGGAAAACAATCTCCTTTCCCTCCAAAGACTATGAGGACACAGGCTATCAGTTGAGGGGGTGGATGGGCCAAAAGCATGCTCCGACCCATGGAGGACAGAGCACAGGGTCATTGATTTAGGACGTCAGAAGGCAGTTCTTGGCAGCAGGGAAATGACCTCTCCTTTCAGAGAGATGCTGCAGGGGTAAAACTCTGGAGCTGGGCAGACATAGCAGCACGCCTCACTGTCAAGTCCATGTCCGTGCTTCTGTTTTCTTATTTTTTAACTGAAATTTTATTTTTTGACCACATTGCATAGCATGTGGGATCTTAGTTCCCCGACTAGGGAATGAACCTGCACCCCGTGATTTGGAAGTGCAAAGTCTTAACCACTGGACCACCAGGGAAGTCTCCCGTCTGCGCTTCCATCAGAGTCATCCTGCGACTTTTTAAAAGAGACCTATGTCTGGGCATCACATCAAAGACCGATTCAGCACACATAGGAGAACAAGGGGAACGTGCTCAGGGAAATCCCTCCCAGGGGATAAAGCTCATGGTCAAGAACTGGCCTGGTTTACTGGACATATCTAGATTCTCCTCCACTGCAGGTCGCTTATGCCTTCCTACCCCAGGTGAGCTCTGTGTAGAGAGACCCAGGCTCCTCCCAGAGCAGTGTGCCCAGCATACACCTCCTCTCAAGGAGCCCTGCTTGGGAAACACATGACTTCCGACCCAAAGAACGGGAACGGGCAGGTGGCAGGATCCACAGTAACTGACCCAGGAGAAAAAGGACTCACGTGATATCAGGTCAAAAGACTTCTTGTCCTCGGCATTCGGCTTCACCTGGCAAGTGAGAAGGTTCAGCTTGGCTGGCTGTCTGTTGGACTGAACGTGACAGAAAACAGAGAAGTTAAACGCAACACAGCCCGCCACCCCCGCTGGCCCCGTGCCCGTGGGCCAGGTCAGGAGTTCATCATACCTTCGGTAAGGTCTAATTCACCCTACTGGAATACTTAATCTCATTAAACAAGGAAAAAAAAAAGTTAGGCGGCCTACTCAATGGCTTTTAACTGTGCGTAAGGGTCCCAGTAGTTAATGAGGATGGAACCAAGATAATTCATCTCTCTTTCAAGGACCAGTGGGTATAACCCAAGGAACTGTGACTTTCTGGAATCTACACGTACATGAGCGCAGAGTTGACACTTGAATCACTTACTGTGAAACACAGCTGAGTGTAGTTTCTTTATCCACTCACAATGACCCCAGTCACCAGTCACTGCAAATCCCATGTCCCAGGTAGCCACAAATTTTAGTTGCCACACAAAATTCATTTTACTTCTCCCCAAAAGTACAAGGACAGTTACCACCCATGAGACTTTGCTTAACCAACCCCAAAATCTGGAGGAAAATATAATGAAGATTTCCTATCACTTCCCGGCCAGTCTCTTGGTCACGCATATATTAATAATTCACACAGACTCTGGAGCGTCTAGACAGTCATGCTAACGTAGGCTTTGCCTTAAAAGAGTCTTGCCACATGATCACTCTGCTCAGAGCTCCTTCCAGCCCTCCTGCCCGCATCTGTCCGTGGTCACACTCTGGTCAATGATGAATGCCAGTTTCTGGAAGGCGCAGACCAAGGGGTGAAGGGCCTGAGTGCCTGGGCCTGGCTGTGCTTCAGTAGAAGCCTGCAAAAGTCAGGTCTGCAAGCCCACCCCAGCTGAAGGTCATCATGCTGACAACCTCCACGCCAGGAGCATGACCACCCAACCAACTTGAGTCTTTAGGGAAAAGAGGGAGAGGAAGTAGAAAGGGGGCCCCTCAGTGGCGTATTATGATCAAGAATACTTCAGACGCACACTGTGCCTCTCATTCTCAATAATGGCTACCAGACACTTAATTTCCGTTTCAACAACTTCTGAGATCTTCCTCTGTGGTTTCAAGGATATCAGACACAGAAAGGATATTAGATACCCTATGTCCTGAGTTTATCCGTTCCAAAGCAAGCTCTCTGTGGGCAGGAAGTGAGAAGACAATCCAGGGATTTCATGTTCTTTGTGGGCACATGTGACTTAGGCATAGAAACCAGAAGTCAAGTCCTGTACAGGGCGGTTTTGCCTAAGAAGAAACAGTGCCCTGTACTACAGACTGACTGCCAAACCCAGAATAGGGAGGCAAGGAGGTTGTGGGTCTGCAAATTTTTCTTAGAACAGATCTGGGGTTTGGGTTGCTAAAGGCCTCAAGTCTCCAAAACCGGCGGCTACAACCACAAACCTTGGCTGGGTCCACCGTAAAAGGAATTGCTAGTCCTCATCCTTTTGCGTGTTGGTAAAATTGCTGGATTTCCCGTATGAATGACAAAGACATCTGACAGGCTGAAAAGATAGTGAGCCCAGTTAATGGTGAGACTGCAGACTACCACGTTCCAATGTGGCAGCCACATTCTGAAGGAGGATACAGAAAAGCTTAGGGAAGATCAAGGGATGATTAAAGGAGTGGAAAATGGGGACTTTGAAGCGGGTTTAAAGGCATCATTTGGTTGGAGCAAAGAGGCTGGGGCGTGACTTAACCGTCTGCCGGGACGGGTTGTCACTGGGGAAGGTTGGGCAGCTGTTTTCCATTTGTACAGACAGAGGAGAAAGGCCCTCCAATTGTAGAAGGTCTGAGCCAGACACGAGGAAGAACTTCCCAGGCTTACATGATTATGTGTAATAAGGGGTTGCAAGTTTCTTAACCTAAATAGAGAAAGCTCTTCAAAGACCTTAAGAATTTTTGAGACACCATTCATATTTGAATGTGGCAGAGGGTTAACTGGATTTCTTTTTCCTTCCCAAATCTTCGTGACTCTACTGTTTATGAACCACCTCACCAGCAGACATAACCAAGCAACACAGACAAAATTTTTAAAAAGGAAAACATACTCAGTTAAGTGTCAACTGATTCTGGAAAATTAAATAGCACCATGCTTTCATTTCAAAGCATGGGCTACCTCAAAGTATGTCATCTGGAAGCTTCTGAGGACGAGGGCTTTGTGCAGTGTACGTCATTCCATGACTGACCCACAACTTCAAAGACAAGATGACACGTGATCCTCATTCCCGTGTTAGCCTGTCCAGTCTGCTGAACTGACAGCTGCCATGTCGACATGAACTTCACTTGACAGACAGGTCATGCCTGCAGTGTTCTTCCTCTAAATGCTAGTGGGACAAGTGACCTACCACTCTAAGGGCGAATCTGGAGAGCAGAGAACACAGTTTTTGAGACGTGACCAGTCACGAGCCCAGGAACACCAGGAAGTGGAGTGAGACGCTGAACCAGAGTCTACGGACCAAGGGACCAGAAGGCTTGGAATCATGACAGTCATCACTGGAACGCCAGGTTTGTGTAACTTCCTCAAATTTCAAAGTCCTTTCTAGACCTTTAGCACTAATGCACAGGTTGGAAGGAAAATTATAACCAACCTAGACAACATATTAAAAAGCAGAGACATTACTTTGCCAACAAAGGTCTGTCTAGTCAAGGCTATGGTTTTTCCTGTGGTCATGTATGGATGTGAGAGTTGGACTGTGAAGAAAGCTGAGCACCGAAGAATTGATGCTTTTGAACTGTGGTGTTGGAGAAGACTCTTGAGAGTCCCTTGGACTGCAAGGAGATCCAACCAGTCCATTCTAAAGGAGATCAGCCCTGGGTGTTCTTTGGAAGGACTGATGCTAAAGCTGAAACTTCAATACTTTGGCCACCTCATGTGAAGCGTTGACTCATTGGAAAAGACCCTGATGCTGGGAGGGATTAGGGGCAGGAGGAGTAAGGGACGACAGAGGATGAGATGGCTGGATGGCATCACCAACTCAATGGACATGAGTTTGGGTAAACTCCGGGAGTTGGTGATAGACAGGGATGCCTGACGTGCTGCGATTCATGGGGTCGCAAAGAGTCAGACACGACTGAGCGACTGAACTGAACTGACAGCTATACTGATTAGGGAAGGTATAATCTCTCCTGCCAGTTCAGCAGACTAAAATCACAGACTAAATGACCTGCCCTGGGCTACAACGTTGATGAACAGTTTAGGAAATGCTTTCATACTGTTTATGTTACAGGAAAGCAAAAAAAGCCCAAAAAAAACAAAAACGGAAAGGACACAAAGGAAATGTATATTTATTGAGTCCTCACCGTTGATGACTCCTACCACGCTTGGAATAAAAGCCCCAGTCTGGGTTAGGACCCCCATGGACCACCTTCAGACTCCTTCTGATTTCGGCTCCTGCCACTTGGCCTGCGGCTCCCCCTGCTGGCAGCGAGCGGCACTGGCCTCCCCCCTACACCTCTGGGCCGACTCCCTTCAGCTCCTCCCACCAGCAAGTCCAGCAAGTCCCTGGAGGGAGGGGTGGTCCTGTCCTGACCTCCCTCCCTGGACTTCCTACTCCTTCACACTCCACTGTACTGCCTTCTGGGCTCTTCTCACTCCCCTTTACTGCTTGTCTTTCTTCCCACAAAGAGCACACATCTTTCTGATTTGTTCACTAAAATGTCTGGCATGCAGCAGGCACTCAATAAATATTTACCAAATGAATGAATGCATTTCTCAGCCTTACGCATACCTATCTCATGTACCCACCTGCGAGGGGACTATTTTTAGTTTCTTTTACTAACTAAGATGAAGAAACAGGCACAGAGAGCTTAACTGGCGTCCCTAAAATCTCCTAGTAAACGAGCAGCACAGAGCCTGGCGTTCATCCCTTCCGCTTCCACGGGAAGGAGCACCAGGGAACCAGCCACGTGCCCCCCAATACTGCCCCGGCGGCAGCCCGAAGCCACAGCCCACGAGAACACCTCCTCTGAGAAGAGTAAGGACTAGAAATAAACAGAGCAAAGGCGCCAAATATGAACTTCTATTCTGGTATCTTCTCAGGTCATTTAGTTTTTATAATTGATGCAAAGAGAAATTTTAGAACCCTATTTGAAACAGCTCTTCACTTAATGCATTTGACAAAATACTGCAGAAGCCTCAAGCCCATCTAAGCACATACAAAGGGCAGGCGGTCTGTGTCACCCAGCAGATACGGGAAACAGACCCGACCAAGGACCGAGGACATGCCCAGTGCCCAGAGCCTGAGCTCAGGAGGGCGTTGGGACTTCTGCAAGGTTCCAGGGGCGGCCTCGTCCCTGGGTGAGAGGCGCGGGTGCAGGCCCCTGGGAGTGAGAGGGACAAGGCTAAAGGTGATGAGGAAGTTAACACGGAGGGCACTGCGGCTGGAGTGGAGGACTCGCGCACCTTCCCGGGAGCGCAGCAGTTACACTGATGGGACCCCCTGGCAGAACCGACCAGCCCACCGACATCTAGGGAGATGGCTGGGGGAGGAGTCGAGAGAGTAAGACTGGAGAGCGATGACAGGGCCTGAATCAAAGTGATGGTCTTGGTGCTGATGGCTGGGGACTCAAGTTACTGCTGAAGAGACTTTTCATTATTCCCAAAGATCCCTCTATGTAGCAGGTGGCTCTCCCAGGCCCCGCATTTGAACAATGGGTGGGGGGGGGGGTCTGCGCCCCTGTAGGCTCTGCTGAACAGCAAGTTTAAAAAGCTCCAAGTGCCCCCACCCCAACATTGTTACGATGTCTTTCAAAAATGAAGACTGTTCCAGCTCTGTTCCCTGAAAAACTTTGAGGCTTGTCCTTTTACAGCTTTTACTGTTCCTTAAAAGAACGCATATTTCTGGAAGAAACACTGGGAGACAGAGATAGTACAAAGCAGAAACTGAACATTACTTGTTAATCCTAGTTACACCCAGGGACACTCATGGCTAATACCTGATTTTAACAAGATATGCGTGTGTGTGAAAAGTCTGTTTTTAGAAAAACATGGGTTGGTTCCATCTGTATATACTGTTTTGCAAACTGCTTTTTCCAGTTAACATTATTCACATAAGTGTTCATTTTTGCACATGTGTGCACACACACACACGTGGCAAAGCTACTCGCAGGATTCTGAACATGTTTCCACTCGGTAAGCTCTTGACATGTTCCCTGCACAGAAGTGATGAAGACATCACCCCTCTGACATAAACGCTCTGTCACCCTAAACAGAAGATGCCCTTCAGCTAGGAAAGTCATCACAAATGTGTGCAGAAACAGAATGAATCTGCATCTCCTGAAAGAAAACAAACACCACACATTTGTCCATCACAGCTCGGCATGCACTGCGGTGAAGAGTTTTTGCTGGAAGTGTGAAGTTGTTAGTGCAGGCGTATTTCTGTTAGCAGAAAACAGCTGCTACTGGAATTAGTATCCAGAAATGAAATTATTTCTCCCCATCATTCAGCTGGATTGCTCGCTGCACAAACAAGTGAACAAGTATTAATTACTTGGAAAATAAGGCTGACCCAGCCAGGCTCAGGCTGCTGGGTAGAAAGAGGTAAAAATAAAATAAAATAAAGCCCTCTTCATTTCCTAGGCGAATGCTTGCTAACACAGCTGTTTAGATCTTTACACTCATTTCAATTTTTGTTCAATATTTATTTAGACACCTACCATGCCTTAGAGGGACACATATGTTTGGTACGCCATCAACAACCACACAACTCCTGGATAAGAAGTTAGGCATGCACTGAATACCTACCACTGAAGAGAGATCTTAACTCCAAAAACTTAGTACATTAAAACTTCTGGCTTTTGCAAAGTATTTTGGTTTCTTTGGGGGCAAGGTAGCGGTTTTCATTTATTGAGCACCTAAACCTTATCTCCTGCATTTGCAGGTGGATTCTTTACCACTGAGTCACTTGGGAAGTTAGAAGGGAATAAGATATCTTAATAAGCAAATTATACAAATTTGACATCAGAGAAAACGGAGGCTCTAAAGCCTTGAGTAACTTATCCAAGGTCCTACAGCTTGTTTCAGGAGTTGGTTCAGTTCAGTTCAGTCGCTCAGTCGTGTCGGACTCTTTGCGACCCCATGAATCGCAGCACGCCAGGCCTCCCTGTCCATCACCAACTCCCGGAGTTCACTCAGACTCACGTCCATTGAGTCAGTGATGCCATCCAGCCATCTCACCCTCTGTCGTCCCCTTCTCCTCCTGCCCCCAGTCCCTCCCAGCATCAGAGTCTTTTCCAATGAGTCAACTCTTCATATGAGGTGGCCAAAGTACTGGAGTTTCAGCTTTAGCATCATTCCTTCAGGAGTTGGAGCCCAGGTCTAATCAGCTCCAGGATTTGCCCTTTTATAATTCACAGTGCTGCGTCTGATCTCGTGGGCAGAGGAAAATGGTCTCTTCCTGCAGTGACAACAGGGACAAAGATGTGGAAGTGGGCAGGGTCCAGGCTGGCCTCCACAGAGGCCAATCACACAAACCAGGTTATTGAACACTCTGCAAGGTGGGGAGCAACCTGTTGTGAGCGGGCTTTCAGAGCCTCTGTTGAAGTCCTGGAGCTGAATGTTATCTTCCGGGCTCTGGACAAGATGGAGAACAAGATTCCCTGGAAAATGTCTGTGGGTCTAAAGAGCCCAAGGATAGGGACAGAGAATCAAATTCTTGCTCTAGTGTGATGCCTGGAGGTGCCAGAAGTGTTGTCCACTTCTAACAGGAAGAAATGAAATTCCTATGAGAGGACAGGTGCCTCAGATGAGCTTCATCAAGTCCTTCCAGGAAGAAACAGCAGTACAAAGGAATTCCAGTAAGTGAGATTAAACACGAGATGTTAACACATGAGGGAAGAAGATGATCGTAACAGCAATAATGATAGCTGACATTTATTGAGGGCTACTTCCAACTCCCATTGTGTTCTAATTACTTGGAATCAATGAACTCACTTAATCTTTACATATACCTATGAATTGGGCACTACTATGAGGAATTTAGTGTTATTTTGACTCAAATCATGGCAGTCTGGGCCCACAGTGATGGGTGACGTCACCCCAATCAGATTTTTTAAAACTTTTTTTTTTTGGTTACACCACGTGGCATGTGGGATGTTAGTTCCCTGACCAGGGAACCCATGCCCCCTGCATTGGAAGCTCGGAGCCTTAACCACCAGCAAAGATGAGTAATCATTTAAGTTTACCAGACATTTGGCTTCCCTGGTGACTCAGATGGTAAATATAAATCTGCCTGAAATGTGGGAGATGTGGGTTCAATCCCAGGATTGGGAAGATCCCCTGGAGAAGGGAATGGCAACCCATTCCAGTATTCCTGCCTGGAGAATCCCAGAGACATAGCCTGACAGGCTACAGTCCATGGAATCGCAAAGAGTCAGACACGACTGAGTGACACTTACCGTGGTCCAGGTTCTATAAAGCTTTAAATGAATCATCTAACTCTCGTGACACTGAAAGGCAGGTACTGTTAATATCCCAGTTGACAAGTGAGGAGTAAAGTATCTTAACAAAAGCTGGCATCAGAGGAAAGGACTATTATGTAGTAGAAAGAGCACAGGCACTGGGAACTCAGAGGTGAATAGGACACTAGCTTCTTATACTTTTGAAATTAATTTCTCAGGATTATTATGGTCAAGGGGTACTTCACATATAATCCTTATATTTTCTTTCTTCGATATCTTGTTCTATTGTATTATATACTGATAATGCAATGCTTATGCTAAAAAACTAAAGTAAAAGCAAACAATACAAAGATACAGAAATTTATTTATAATAGTCTAGTGGCTTAACATAAACAGTTTTATCCTTAAGCTTTATGCTAACGTTTGCCATAGATTTGTCAGAATTGGTGTTTTGAAATGAAAACATCTCATGCTGCACTGAACAGATACTAGACACGATCAATATTACTGTGACAGCTGATTCAGAGGTTTTCACTGAATTTGATTCCCCAAGTGCTGCATTACTTTGAATAGTAAACTAAAAAAAAAAATTGTCTTTGAACAGGTATGTGCGAAGCAGTGAAACTGTAGAAGAAATCTCGGGATGTGTGCAGGTATACAGAAAATGGATTTTTTCCAAAACAGTCAGCTGGAGAGACGAACGGTCCCTGGAGCAGAACGCGAGTGTGTGGTCAAGCCAACAGGCCATGGCTCGCCAATCTAAACACATACTTGACCCTCTCCCAAGTCAACCTGGTAAGAAGAACCTGCCAAAGTGACTGGGCCTTTCCAGCATGAGGAATTCCCCTGTCTTAATTAAGGGGTCCCAAACAAAGACCCTGTATTTCCTGACCGAAAAAAGCTGTTTTATCCACTTTTCAAAAGGTCACTGAATTCCGCATGTTTTCTCAGGAAACTGCTGGCCCTGATTTTCAACCTGTTTCTAAGGAATCAGAGGTGTTTGCAAAGTCTGGAGAAGCCAGCTAAAACTGGCCACAGAGATCTTTCTGTGGGGGCAGGTTATGTGATTACAAAGCGATGTAACTGGCAGTAAAAACAGTGTGGCCTGAAGCCAGTGAAAAGTAGGGACCAGGTTAACACAAACCAGTGGGAGGTGGTCAGAGGTTAGGTGGAGAGGACCCACTTCCCCTGGCCTGCTCCGGGCGCAGGAGAGGTGGACTCACGATTTCCAATGTTTGCAGCAGGGCAGGCTGCCTGTCAACAGATTTCAGTACCTGCAGGGATGTCCGAGGATGAGGTAGCACAAATAGCAACTTCTCTTTGGTACTAGCTGGTAACACAAATACCAACTGCTATTACCTGTGGCCCACACACAGCATGGTGCCTCATTCAATCGCACCAGCACCTCTGGCAGTTAACTGCTTTTCTCCAGGCAAATGGTGAACCTGGCATTCAGAAAACTTTAGGTTTTCCAAATATGTGTGAAGTTACACAGATTTCTGAAAAAAGAGCCAGCTGTTGAGATAATTTGGGTAGCATCTAGATGTGTTCAAACTTCAGAACAGCCAATACTATTTTCCCAGAGATGAGATGAAAAAAGTAAGGAACACCCGATTCGGTTTCGAGGGAGCAGAAGGCAAAGTTCTGGTGGAGCAGGAGAACCAGGCAGGACGAAGAAGGACAGACTTCCTTCGTGAAGGAATCTCCTAAACCCTCTGACTGAAACCCACATGTTAAACACACGGGGGCAGAGTTTCAGGCTGGTTACAACATGAGCTTGCTTTCCGGGCCACGTGGCCAGAAGGCATCGCAGACACAAGGGTGGTGAACAAGCAGATACACTTACCGTGGCGTGGGAGATGGTCAGGATCCCGTTCTTGACGGAGCACTTCCTTCTCTGCCACACTTTCCGGATCCTGAGGACGGAGCCAAACACGACCCGATACAGCACCCGCTTCATGCAGCTGTGCGGTGTCATGCTTGACCATCATCACAAAAACCCCCCACCAAACCCCACACAAGCCAGGGTCTGGGCTGCCGTTTATTACCCCAGGGGGAGGGGAACGCAGACTAGCAGGCACACAGGGAGGCACCAGAGCACTGGTTTCTTCCCGCTCTGGCCACACCTCACAGCATGTGGAACTTCCCTGAGCAGGGACTGAACCTGTGTCCCCTGCAGTGGAAGCACAGAGTCTTAACCACTGGCCGCCAGGGAAGCCCAGAGCACTGCTGTTGATAGTGAAAACGGGAGACGACAACAGAAATCTGATAGCAGGAGAACGGATAAATGATTACAGGCATTTAAAAAGAATAACACAACTACAATATGTGCGGACCTACGCAGATTTCTGAAGCATACTGTTGGTTGAAAAAGCAAGCTGTTTTAAGATACTTTGGGTATCATCTAGAATAGTTAAAATTTCAGACCTATAAAACAGCATTCTACATTTTCTATACATTTATGTATAAACGTATTTCCTTCTTTATTGTCTGTCTCCCTGGTGAGCATGTAAGCTCTGTAACGATAAGGACTTTCTTTGGTTCAGAGCTATATCCCCAGTGTCCACAACAGGGCCTGGCATATAGGACTCCCAGAAGGTATCTGCTGAACTCACGGGGACAGTCCCTGCCTTCCTCAAACCACACATTACAAGTCACAGGTGCCATCTGTGGACATAGATCAGTTACCACTACTTCTAAAGACAGCAGGTTAACTCTCAGACTTGCCTGAGGGAAGCATCGTTCGAAGCTGGTGCACGGGAGACTGTAAGTGTGTCTCCCTGCCTGAGAGGCGGGGGCAGGTCCCTAGGTCACTAGCCCCTGGGAGGATGCTGAGCACACAGGGGACCCCGGGCTGGCTGTGGACATACCCGTCACTCTTCTTCAGCAGGTAGCCCTTCTTCTCGCTGCCGTATTCCTTGTTGCCCTGCAGCTGGTGCATGCTGTAGCCTCCCTGCCGGCTCTGGGAATCCTAGAGAGGAGACGTCATGGATTAGACTCATGCCGGAGACAATTCTCCACTCCTTGACTCTAGTCTGCCACGGAGCCTTGGTCTGTTGGTCTGGAGCTAAGAGAATTGTGGACTTTTGAGAGCTGCCAGGTCCTTGATCATATACTAGTGGAGGAAACTGGGCAGGTGAGCAATTGCCAGACAAGCCTGAGCTGAGGGCTGGGGTCCGGGTCTCCTATTTCTAGTCCGGAAGCCAGCTCTACCTCAGAGACACTGCAGCGGCAAGCTGTTCTAGGACTCAAACCAGTCTACGCTGGCAGCAGAGGCGAGTGCAGAGAGGGCTAGGGGAAGCGAGGTGGGCACCCAGCAAAGCTCATACACCCCGAGAGTTCCTCCTCCGGGCACGCTGCCCCTCCTTCACCTTTTCTGCTAAAACATCCCCAACAAAAAGCACCCCTTCTCAGCGAGGGACGAAGAACTGCAATAAAACTCTTGTTTTGCAACTAACGAGTCCTCTGTAAGAATACACCTATACCCACGCTTTGCATTTAAAAGGATGACTCGGTGGCAGGGAAAAGCGTATGACATGGTGACAGGACAACACAGATGCAGACAAGCTCGGTTTAACATCCACGAGTGCGTCCTCCTCGTTTCTAAAGACTGCACTGTGGAAAGGTAAGAAAAGAACCCACAACGCTGAATGGTAGACGGGCACATGGGGCGTTAGACACAGACAGTACGGTCTGACAAAAAGCATTGACTTACTCTCCTAGACTTCGATCAGGAAGGGCAAAAGCAAGAGGGAAAAAAAGGCAGAACATTTGAAAATACAGTTAATTTCATTGATAGTCTTATTGTTTATAGGCTAAGCAGTTTTTACAACACAGAGAGACAACATCACTGCAAAGGTAATTAACATCGGGTATCTCTCACACTTCAGAGTCATGATAAACTTTGCGTGGCAGGATAATAAAACATCTTCATCAAGTTTCATTTCAGGTCACTTGAGAACAGAGGGAAAAGAAAGCTGGATGGAAGAGGAAGTACACGCTTCACCAAGATTGAAGGGCTGACAAACCTCAACATGTTTATGTGTAAAAAAAACCCAGTTCTTTACTTACAAAGTCTAAAGAAAACAGCAAGTGGTAGGAAGACCCTTTGTTTTCCTACAATTTATGTGAAGTGAAGAGAATTTAATAAAAATAACAATAAACAGCTCAGAAGCAAGCCCTGAAATGTGATGGAGAAGAGGCAGGAGGCTGAGGCACATTTACTGATGATCGCCCACGGCCTCTCCCTGGCCTTCAAGATCCCCTGGACCAACAGCGTGTGCTTGGCGAGTGCTTGGTGAATGTCAGTAACAGCTGCAGGGAAATCTGTAGGGCTATTGCATACACACCATGAGTTCACTGTTCAAAAGCATGCCCCAGTTGCTCCCTAAAATCCAGGTGCCGCAAACGTGCTGATGACGCTGGCTGGGATACAGCCTGTCCTGGAATTGGACGCTCACCCTTGGCCCCCGCTGTCCTGCTCTCTAGTGTGGGTAACTGAGAGCTGACTGCACGCTGTACCGGGCTTAGACTAAAGAGGTTACAAACTCTGTTTCGTTTGTTTATTTTATTTTTTTATTGGACATGCAGCTTGTGGAGTTTAGTTCCCCAACCAGGGATCGAACCTATGCCCCCTCCATTGGGAGCTCAGAGTCTTAACCACTGGACCACCAGGGAAGTCCTTGCTTGTTTTCTTAATCTGAGTCATTTCTTTAACTGGCCAGATTCCCTCCAGCTGAAATGTATCATTGGACAGTTTTAATCATCTGGGGAAGGGTGGAGCCTAGGAATGTTGAAAAATTCCCCTCCAGGTTTACTTTCAACCAGGGTCTACAGCCTTGGACTCAGGAGCTGTGACCGAGGGGCCGAACCTCATACCAAACAGGCAAGAGTCTGCCTCCTCCAGTGCCTCCAGGGACACCCCAATGCAACGGTGGGGACACCCCCAATGCAACGAGGGGGACACCTGGGGTTTTTTTTCAAGGAGGCAGCAGTGTGTCCACAATACCAGTCAAGAAATACGAGGACAGAAGATCAGATCAGATGGTAGAGACTTGAGCCACTGAGACAAAATTCACAGGCTGGGATAAATGAAACCCACAGAATTCCTGCCTTAACCCAGTGAAATCCCAGGGAAATCACGTAACTACGGAACATTACTTAACAGGTATCTTTGCCACATCTATACCTCCCCACAACATTAAAAACAAACTCTAACATCTCCTTGATATAGATTCTTATTAAAAGAATAACTATCTTCCTTGGACCCCTTTTCAATGAACTTCCTTTATCTGCTCACATAATTCCTAGTCTGTCTGAATGCTTTAAAAACTATTCCTCTTTCACCTTAATTAGCCTGCTAACATTTAAGATAAAGGTCCAAGTTTAAAAAAGTAAAAGTACTTTTTTAAAAAAAATAAGGATTCAGATGGTGATAATTGATGAAAACTATTGTATTCTGTAAACTGACTACTAAGACATTCCTTACATATATTTCTACTAGCCTAAATTAACTTTAAATTCTGAATAACAAGCAGATTGAGTATTCTTTGCTTTATATCAGACAAACATGGTTTTAAAGGTGAATAAAGTGGCTGAAACCTAGGCTTTGACCTCAGAAGTCTGTTTCATTAAACCAAGCAGGAAGGAAGTGATGAGTCAGAAGTAGCATCAACAATCCTAAACTAACTACTGAGTTTTATGACCTAAGAAAGTCACACAAATGATTATGATATTGAGAAATGATGGTTCAGCATAGCACTCCAGATAACCAGGATTCTGAGTCCTGTTTAGAATTTTTTAGAATCCTAAAAAGAGGATTCTATCTTTCGAGAAAGTAAATCTTGGAGAATTGTTAACACTTAATAACAAAACAATCTGGAAAAAGGAAAGGCCACCCACTCCAGTATTCTGGCCTGAAGAATTCATGGACACAGGAGCCTGGCAGGCTGCAGTTCATGGGGTCGTAAAGAATCGGACACAACTGAGTGAGTCTCACACACACAGTAACTAAACAAAGCACAACTGAAGGCATGAAATAGGCTCTGAATCTTCTAACAGCAGAACGGGAACCAATATGTGCAGAGGAAAGAGACATGCAAATGAGAAACTCATTCAGGCAAGCAATTTAAAACTAAACTTAAAAAGAAAACCTTGGAGAAATTCCATGATGTGACTGAAGAGATATAAACTATAGAATGAGAAACTATGGTGGTACTTTTTTAGTTCAATTTCCCATTCTCTATTAGCAGTACAAATTAGCTTACTTTCTTATTAGAAAACCTTATTAACATATAAGATGCATTACTAAGGAGCAGAATCTTACATCCTCTAAAACTGCAAGCAATTACACCCTCATTGACTTAATGGCTTATAATTGTTTCTGGCATCCAATTTAAAACTAAACCTCTATTTAGAGAAGCTTCAAATTTCTAATGTAAGGTATGAATGGAGTGGGCAGAGGAGTTCTTTTGTTTCATCTTACTAAATATTTACTAGTTGTTTTGGGGTGCCAGGCAACGTACCAGATACTGTGAAAGGAGAGATGAGCAAAATACATGGTTTGCAAAGTAAGATAGGTTACTGAGACAGACTCAAAGAAAAAGGTGGAGTTTGGGGAACAATTTATGAATAGCATCATTAAAAATCAAATATTTCAACCCTGAAAATAGTATTAAGGCAAACAGTCCTTTTACAAAGTTCAGTTCAGTTCAGTCCAATGCTCAGTCGTGTCCGACTCTTTGCGACCCCATGAATCGCAGCACGCCAGGCCTCCCTGTCCGTCACCATCTCCCAGAGTTCACTCAAACTCATGTCCATCGAGTTGGTGATGCCATCCGGCCATTTCATCCTCTGTTGTCCCCTTCTCCTCCTGCCCCGAATCCCTCCCAGTATCAGAGTCTTTTCCAATGAGTCAAATCTTCACATGAGGTGGCCAAAGTACTGGAGTTTCAGCTTTAGCATCATTCCTTCCAATGAACACCCAGGGCTGATCTCCTTTAGAATGGACTGGTTGGATCTCCTTGCAGTCCAAGGGACTCTCAAGAGTCTTCTCCAACACCACAGTTCAAAAGCATCAATTCTTCGGTGCTCAGCTTTACAAAGTTAGGCTATTATAAAAACCTAACTAATTTCCTGAAACATTTGCCAAAAGTCAATAAAGAATTGTGACAAGGAAAAAATGAGTGTACCAAAAATCCACAGATCCTATTTAGAGTTCAAATTCTTGAAGCTTCCTTTAATGGAGTCAGGCTGAAGCCGGTGGGGGTGAGAAGGCTGAATGATTTGATGGGTGACTTTAATTCTCAAGTCCTTATTTTAGATTACCTTCCACTCTTCCCAAACTGGAGTGCAAGAACTCTCTGGTGGACAGTCTTTTACCAAGTCATTAAAAATCATTACTTTCTAAACATATATTGTGATAGGAGATGATAAACACCATAAGAATGGGATAGCCATGTTACGAAAAGTCAACTTTACTTGTAAAATACTCTGGACATGGTGTTAATGAAAACTTATTTATTAATTTGGGGTAGAACTGAAATAAACCATGTGGATTTCCTCATGCGTATGAGAGGCTTAGATGCAACTATGCTGTTTAACTAGTGTGAGCAGAATAGTCTTTATGCAAAACAAAAAGGGACTGTAATAGTCTTTTTTTCTTTTTTCTCCCAAGAAAGCTTCCAAGCACAGGAAAGAGGTAATCTGTGTGACAAAACAAAGGTAGGAAGCGCTTAAGTATACAACTGCCAGCTGAAAACCGTGTCGTTTTCTCCCCAGACAGAGACCTAGCTCTTACCTCTCCAGTTGGGTATTTCTAGGGCTCTTAGGCTGAAAAGTAAGAAGAAGCTACAGGAGACAGCTTCTCCCAGGGCCAGCAATAAGCGTGGTCTGAGGCCTCAGAGCACAGGTGCAGACGCTGCAGAGACTGGATGAGCTGGGTATGAGCCCACACGCCTCCCAGCCCCTTGGTGCCTCCTCCCAGGGATCAGCAGGTTCTCAGAGCAGGGCTACAGGCTCCACTCGCTGCGTGAACACCCAGGATTTATATAAAAACTGGATTTGAGGAGGCAGGAGGGTAGAGGGTGACAGTCATTCAGTTAAGGGAACCTTCAAGGTTGCTTTAAGATTAATGGTGCTGGTGCATGCTTGAGGGGGGTTGCTCTGTTCCTGTTTTGGACTCCTTGAACCCCTTTTGGAAACTTTAGGAATTTACAGAGGGTTAGTTTGCAACATTTAAAAAAAAACCGGGGGTGGGGGACGGACACTTCCCCCAGTGGTCCAGTGGTTAAGACTGCCTTTCTCTGCAGGAAGGGTGGGTCCAGTCCTTGGTTGGGGAACTAAGATTCCCACATGATGCACGGTGCAGCCAAAAATTAAACAAACAAAAATCAGCTTGCAATTGTGAGATAATACAGAGAGGAACTGAAACTATAAAAAAGTGCTATATTTTGTGTGATTTTGATTAAGTATTGCACTTAAACTGAATCCATAGTAATTTTATAACATAAGCACTACGTTCTCCCATGTGGTGAATGGTGCTCACTACTCCATGTGCCCTTCACATGAAGTCCCTTCCCTTCAGTTGCACCCCAGGTCCTCCACAACCATGTCTGGGTTTTTGCCTCAGAAGCAGCATGTCTCACTCCTCCACCCATCCTGCCCCAAGCTGTAGGTGGGCTGCGGACTCCGCCTGAGTCTTTCTGGCTTCTTCTCTTTTCTGGCACGGCCCCTCCCAATCTCTTACAGCCTCCATACTGCTGTAGGTCTGATCGCTGGTCCACACGGCTGACTATTACCTACTAGGCAATGAGCTCCTTGATGGAAGGGACCCAAGTTCAGTGCCTAGAACAGTTGTTGGCACACGGTAAGTATTCATTAAATGCTTGACCAAACAAATGAACAGATGAGACTAGTAATTAAGGATGTGTATTGCATTCATTTAACACTTAACCATTCACTGTATACTCTGTTTCAGCCCGCAAGGACAACCTCACATTAATTTTTCTAACTGTGGGGACAAAAGCTCTGCATCAAAATAAGTTCTCTATTTTTCTGGTAGAATGAGACAGGTTCCTCTTAGCTGCCTGGAATGGGGATGTGATCATCAATGCTTACTCTTTAAAGCCTGGGGGGATGCTCTTCTGAAGCACACCTCTTTAAGCCAGGATGGCAAACCTAGTCATGGAACTGGGCACATCGTTTTTTGTTTTTTTTTTACAAGGAGGGAATGGGAACTTAGAGGCTGTTTCTACTATGTTTTAGATGACAGTTGTATCTTGGGTCTCATCTATCCCCACCACCACCATGACCACCCTGGCAGGAAGCCCTCCCTATGCTTGTTCTGCAGATCAGGATACAAGGCCCCACTCAGAGGTTAGCCCTGCTGGAAACACAGAGACCACCTACTTCTTTCTGATCGAGTTGGAGCGAGGACTTTATTAGGTCTCGGAGTGCGGTCAGCTGTTTCTTTTCTTCGTCCTGGGTCTGTTTGATCTATGAGAGAAAAACATTTCTTCTATCACTCATCTCTCATACATTTATGAGCAGAGTTTAACTCATCCAAATAGATACCACTCATCAAACAATTATACAGTTGATTTCCTTATTTAAGTCCTTCGCATGGTCTCATTTTTGACAGGCATGATTTTCTCTTCTTCTTAAACTACCAGTGAGGTTGGAAATTAGTGAATAATGCAACATGCTTCCTTATTACGTAGTATGTCTAGGCTAGACAATTAACTCAGAAGGACTATTTTAAACAAAGGTAAGAAGTAACACTGAGTCATTTGAGTTTTTCAAAGGGTGGTAGTGGAAATACCATGATGTGACTGAATGGGCCAGAAGACAACCCTCAGAATGACCGGAATCCCAGAGCTAACGCATGGACGAAAGTTTACAAAGTTTACACGAGGGCAAGGGACTGGTGCTGTTTTCCTTTCTTCTTTTCTTTTTCTTTGGTGCTGCTTTTCCTAATTACTTGGAATTTTAACTGCAACCTGAGCCATGTTAGCTTATTCAAGAAAAATCAGAAAAAATTCACAGCTGTGTATTTTTGAAGTTCTATCAGAATATCATTTGTAACACTAAAACCTTATTTGAATACATGCAGTTACACTCCTAAACACATACTTTTTTTTTAAATTTGAAAGTGAATGTTCATTTCCCTCCCCAAACTTTCTCCTTTTTATTTCGTATTGGGGTACAGCCGATTCACAATGCTGCGGTAATTTCAGGTGAACAGCAAAGGGACTCAGCCATACGTATGCCAGTATCCATTCTCCCCCAAAATCCCCTCCCATCCAGGCTGCCGCATAACACTGGGTAGAGTTCCATGTGCTGTACATTAGGTCCTCGTATATACTTTTAATATTATTCATTGCCAACTGGTTCATGAAGAACAAATTTGAGATTTCTACATAAGCATTTAGTTTTTTTCTCAAAAAAGTTTTCCTCTTGATTTTCTTCTTATAAAGGCAAAACATAGACAGTAGGGGGAAAGAAAGGGGAGGAAATATAAAACAAGCAAGCAAGAAAAAAAATCATAAATATCTGCTTATTCAGAGACAGTCACTTAGCTGCTTTTGTCCCACGATAAAAATTTCTTTTTGTCTTTCTGCAACTGCTGACGAAAGGGCACTCGTGTGATGATAGCCACTCAGAACCAATGGCCATCCCCCTGCTCCCTGCCCTACCCTGCTCTTCCTATGTCCCAGAAACATACTCTGGAATATCTGACCAGGGATGATGTCTCTGAGTTAAACTGGAGGGGAAAAACAAGTTTATCGGCCTTAGGTTTATGCTGACACATCACTTCACCCTGTCTTCTTTTCTTTAGCACTCTTAGAATACAGATTACAAATTTACTGTTATTTACCCACAAAAGCAAAGTTAAAGTGTATGCATTTTATAAAGAACTTACATTATACAAATCAGCAGCCAGCTTTTCAATGTACTGTTTCAATTTATCAGCTGTTTTCAAACCATCTTGAAAGAAACTACAATGGAAAACAGAGATTTACCAGCGGTTTAAAAAAAACAATATGAACCATAGTTACCTGAAAAATCTGAATTTCCATAGGTACACATTTACTCTACCCATATATCTATACAAAACACTTACAAAACTAATTTCAGTATTTTATAAAGATGTACTGACAAATTATAGGCAGGAAGATTCTTTACTGGCTGAGCTACGAGGGGAGCCCAAGTTACAGGCACCGTTTGACCTATGGTAGCAGCTGTCACACGGATACTGCAAGCAACAGCTATAGTCCCACACTCTCATTCATACGAAGTACATTTCTTCATGGTTGTGCCAAATTTGAATTCAAAAGAGACAGACACATAAACCAGTGGAGTAAATGAAGCTGAACTGGACATTAAGGACAGCAGTAAAGGGCAGAGGACAGTCAGCAAGGGTTCTGTTTCCCAAGATCTCTGTGTCCCAACATATTTGAAACAAAGGCTGTCGAATCAGTGGTACCAATGAATTCGGAAAGCTTTCAGTTCATGAAGACTCACCAGCCACATTTCAAGTGCTCAGTCATCACGTGTGGCTGGTGTATACCAGGTGAGACAGGAAAGAATATCAGCACTTCCATCACTTCAGTATGGCAGAGACCAACATAATATCGTAAAGCAATTATCTTGCAATTAAAAATAAATTTAAAGAAAGTTCTACTGGACAGTGCTGCTCCAGGTGAAGAAGAAGCAAACTGAGATCTGAACAGCCTGCAAGGAATGTTATAAAACATACATTTTTTATGGAGAAAGAGGGATGGTTTCAGTTTGAGATGGTACTGATAAAAATGTGAAGTTCTTTACCAGCAGTGAAGGTGGGCTGGAAGGAGGGATAATCCCTACCAGTCAAAAGGCTGAAGACAGACCCAGGCGGTTTATGTGCCTACAGTTAAATTCTTCTGAACATGACTAGACTAAGAAAAGTCCACACAAGGAGGAATGATTTTAATCTACAGTACGATCCAATGTTTGTAAACCAAACAAATCACATACGTAAATCCAGTAAATTTCTGAGTAAGGAGATTACGAGTCCCCTTCCCCTGCCCCAATTTTTTCCCCAATAGCTCCATTTTCTAAATATTTTCTTAAGATCATACATTACTTGGGCAAAATAAAATCAAAGAATCAACACAGCCTAGGAGGATGAGGCTGAGCTGAGTCCCTCTCAGATGATTACTTTTAGGGCCAACTTCTGGTTTTTGGTGGGAAGCGGGGGTGCGGGTGGGGGTAGGGGAGCTGCTGGGGGCGGGGGGTGGAGGCCACAGGGGAACAACGCAAATGCAGCCCCCGACAGTCCTCGTGACACCGGGTGGCCAGCACTGCGGTCATCAGAGCCCCCTGAGCCCCCGCCCATCCACGATCCACGGGGCTGCCTGCTGGCTGGGGCTCACAGCCGCAACCTCCACCGAGGCCCCGCCTCCCGGTGCCCCTCTTCCCTCTCTCTGACCTGGTTCCCTTTCAGCGGAAACGCCTGGCCTTAGGAGTAAAAAGCGTATGATATTTTGCTCCAAACCTCACCGCATGTATAATAACCTGGGGCGGGTTACTGCCCTTGGCTGACCACGAGCATGCTTAGCTCCACCTGTGGACGCTTTCTGAACTTCAAAGGGCATGGGATGAGCCACTACCGATGACAGCGTTCTGCTGGCTGGAGAGGGAAACACGGGTGTCAGCTCTGATGACCCATCACTCACCCTGGACGTGGATGCTTTGCCTACAGAAGCGGAAATTGCCGAGTGACATCCCACTTGTCCCTTGGCCAATTTCTCTGTAAGTTACTGAAATAATTTGGAAAATAGGTGATGATGTAATAATAATAATGGCAGCTAATGTGTAATTGGGTACTCAGTGCCAGTCACTCACCATTGTGCATAATTCATGAAATATCCCTTTTTAAAGGTCTCTTTACAATCTAACAAAATAGGTAATTATTATCATTAACCTGTAAGACAGATAAAGAAACAGGCTCAGAGAGGTCAACTGGGTTGTCTAGGGTCATCGAGTCATTAAGTGCCGAGTTTGGATTTGAGTATCCGTTTTCCCATCTCTGGAGCATAGGTAATTAAAGCACAAGGCTGCTCTGGGCCCAAATCTTCGCTCTCCCACTGAATAACAGCATAATCTCCAGAGCCCTGCGCCTTGATGTCCTTATACAGGAAATGAACAGAATGGCATAGACCCTGGAGAGTCCTCATGAGCACCAAGATAAACTGCCAGGTACAGAGAAACAGCTCAATGCATGATGGCCACAGGCCAGCAAAATGGGCTTCTTCATTTTTCTGACCTTAGGGACACAGCAGGACTGGTTCATTTTTTTAAATAAGTAGCTTGAAAGCAATATGACCACATTTTAAAGATACTGGGTGTGAGAAAAAGGTAAGCTGCCAACTGATGGGTGGAATGACCCCTGCATTTACACTGAGGAGCTAGGACACACCTCCAGAGGCTGGGAGAAAGCACAGAAGTACCCAACACCGTCACCCATCCATCAGGCAAGACACATCCTCCTTAGAACAGCTCGGAACCTTCTTGATCCTGAGAGTCGCCATGTACTTCGCTTCTGTCTTAAGTCACTCTAAGCAGTGACCGGGAAGGAAAATATTTTGTTCTTCCTTTTAATTTAAAAGAAAGAGAGAGCAGAAGGTCTCCCTGATACTCCTTTATCACATGTATTGCTTGGCTTCGGAAGAGGTATTGCTTGGCCAAAAGCTGAAAGATTCACAGAGCATTATTTTCCTAAGTTAGGACTCCCTGGAATAGCAGATAGTACGGTTCTATAAAACAAACTATAAAGCAAAAATTTTCAAAAACCACCCTCTCACAATCCAACCACCAGTCCCTTAGGAAAGCCTGATTTCCAGGCTTCAGGTTTGGCTTAAGTCAGGTATTGATTCCCAGCTGTCTAGGTAATGGGGACATTTTCTCCCAGATTTATTCTGTGTGTCCTGTGGTATTTAAGAAACTTGAAGGCACAGGGGCAGTGTAAGTACTAATTAACTGCAAACACATCTTGACAGTTCAGATCAAAGCGACGGTGGAGAGTGGTAGACTGGATTTGCACACGGAGATTCTTAAAAATACAGACGTCCAATTCCAGGCTTACAAATCAGAACTTCTGCACACTGAAAGCATGCGCTCTGAGTGAGAGGCCTAGGTTCAAGAGTTGGCTCTGCCATCTTCCAACTGTTAAGTTTCAAGAATCTTTGTTTCTGTTTTGTTGGGTTTTTTTTTCCCATTAAAAAAAAGTAAGATAAAATTCATGTAACATAAAATGATACAATCATTTTAAAGTGTATAGTTACTGTTGTGCAACCACTACCTAATTCCAGAACATTTCCATCACTCCAAAAAGAACACTGTACCCGTGAACAGTGACCCCCAATTTCTATCTTCCTCTATCCCCTAACAAACAACAATCTGCCTTCTGCCTCAAAGGACTTGCCTTGTCTGGACATTTCACTTAAATGCAATCACATCATATGTAATCTTTTGCATCTGGCTTCTTTCACTTAAAGTAACAATTTTTTAAGAAAATTGAAGTACAGTTGATTTGCAATATTGCTACTTCCATGCATACAGCAAAGTAATGCAGTTATACATACAAAATCTTTTTCAGATCTACTCTGAGTTCCTTAAATGACATGATAGAAAAAAAAAATGACATGATAGAGTTTGCACCCTACTTCTTAAACCTGGGCTGAACTTGTGTCTAACTGTCTAACTGAACACATCACAAGTGAACAGTGCCATAGTGGAAGCTGAGAAGTCAATCTTGTATGTCTCAACTCTTCCTCTTTCAGTAATCTGAACCAATACGAAAACAAACCCAGGCTAAAAGGAGTTGGGCTAATATAGCCTGTCATCTCTTGCAATCAGCTAGCTGGGTGTTCCAGTAACACTGCAGCCTCTCTCGGTGTCTCAGCTAAGACTACTTGCTTCTGAAACCCCCTTGGGCACGGATGACCCTCCTGGTGGCTCAGTGAGGCTGCCCTTTTACGTCTGGCTTGGACGTCATCTCTGGAACGTGCTGTCCTGCAGCCCGTCTCCCTGGCTTACTCCGTTGCACTGGCGGCCACACCCCTTTGCCACTGCTGCTTTTAATTATGGTCCTGGCCACTGAGTGTGGTGAGGCATCACACTGGGGTTCTGATTTGCTCTTCTCAAATGACTAATGATAGTGAGCATTTAATCATGGGCTTTCTGGCCATTTGTGTATCTTTTTTGGAGAACTGGATATCTGAATTCTTGGTCTATTTCTAAACTGCGCTTTCTGTTTGTCATTGAGTTGTAACAGTTCTTTATACATTCTGGACACTAGACACTTATCTGATAAACAATTTGCAAATATTTTCTCCCCTTCTGTGGGTTGTCTTCTCACTTTCTTAACAGTATCCTTTCACTCACAAGTTTTTAACTTCAAAATCCATTTTTTTTCTGAGGGTCCATGTGCTTTTTTTCTGTTTTGACACATATTAATTGAGCATCTATTAAATAAATGACTGTGCCTTTGGGCAAGTTACTGATCTTTTCTGAACTACAATTTCCTGATTGCTTTTGATAAATTCTAGCTGTTATTATCTGTAAGATGAAAGATGATAAAGTAATGTGCGTAAGTGCTCTTGAGTCTGCAGACCATAATGATACTTGCCACTGCTAAGGGGTGGCTAAGCAGTAGAATAATACATTTGTCTTGGAAACAGCATGTTACTGACAATGTTCATGCTGGCAAGTGAGGAGTAATCGGTGTGGGCGAGCTGAAATGAGGGACATGAGTTCTTTTCTGCTCCCTTTATTTTTCCACGGCAGCAGCTGCATGCCTGCCAGGTACAAGCACTACGACGAGAGATTATCAGAGCAAATTCATTTTGGAGCTCCACCTGACTTTATGTTAAAAAAATCATTTTGAGAACCGGAATCAGGTTCTCAGAATATGCAATTTCTCTTTTTAGGTCTAAGTAGAATGCTTTACAGGTCCACTCTACATCTGTTAAGGGTTTGGGGAGATTGAATTAGGAAGGAGGAGGAAGAGTCCTCGAAAGAAAGCTCCACTGGTCTCTCGCTGTAATGGCATCGGTGAGGCTCCCCCTGGGGTGGCCAGGGTCGGATTACAACATAGCCCAGTTCTACTGCTGGATGGCTTTGAATCGCTCTCCCTGCAGGGAGGTGTTCAGTGTGTAGGGTTTCCTCCCGCTGATCTTTCTCCGCCCTGGGGTAGACGCTTCCACCAGGCTCCAGTGTCCAAATGCCAGCCTTCCTCCAAGTCCAAGTCCCCCCACCGCCTTCAAGGAGCCCTCAGCAGTCTCTGTAGCCAGAAGTCTGTCCTCCTCTTGATTCTCTGTGTTATCAGTCACTTTCCAGCCATGTGATGATTCTTGATGGACCTGACTTACTTCCTGCATCACACAATGAACTCCCAAGGGTGGAAGCCTTGTTACGTCGCTGCATCCTATAACCTAGCAAAGTCCCTGGCTTCTGCTAGGAGACTGATAAATATTTGTGGAAGGAAAAAAATACAAGAATCAAGGGAAGATGCTCTCCTTTTCACCTTTACCAACAAAGGCTAATATATCTGTAGTTTACAAAACATCTTATTTTTGGAAAACTCATGTTTGTTTAAGTTAAATCCTTCTACATGACTTACAGATTTTTGAGATCGAAAGAGATTTCTAAAATCAGGTGAAATCAGACTTGCTGCTCAATTGCTGTAATTGAGAGACAGCGCCAAAGCCTAACCACTGGACTACCAGGGAGCATCTCAAATATTGTGACTGAGAAGACAGAGAGATTCACTGATTTCTGCACAAGTTTCAAAGGAAGATCTGTGTTGAGGAAAACTAAAACTGATGAAAGATGAAAGACTCCCCCTAAACTAAAATCAGGGAGCACCACTACACATTTCAAAGTTTCTTAAGCACCCTGCTGTGGTAAGAAGGCAAGGGTTAGTCTGGGTCTTCAACATGAGGCTTCTGCAGGTCAAATTATCTTATAAACATGGAACTGTTTCCATTTCACTGTATTATTCTTATATCTGAAACTTTCATAGAAGGTAGAATTTACTTTGAAAGGAGGAAAAGAGTAAAATTGAATTTATGTAAATAACAAGTTGATAACAAGTCTTCCTGAACAGAAACAATCCTGCATAATAGAAATGATCCTTAATTCCACTTAGAATCACCTGAGCAGCAAACAGGCACAGTGTAGCAGGCATATGTATTTTCTCACTTAATTCTCTCATCTTCCCAAGATCCGAGGTGGGTCTACTGCGAAGCTTAACCCCACCTGACCCCACCTGACAGATGAGGATACTGCGGTTTAGAGAAGTGCCTGACAAGGATCACATGGTTACCAGAGCCTGGATCTGAAGTCCCCTATCTGCCCCACTCAAGCCTGGTGCTTTTCCCATCATGTTAATGCTGCCTCCCTTGAATGCTTCCGTTGAACACAAAGGTTTTCCTAGGTATGATATTATAAAAAATAATACAAGAGATGACCAAAGGAAATTACAAAATTTAACTTCTTGGAGAGTCAGCATCTCATCTAGTATAATACTAATGACTTTTAGTCCAATTATAGACTACTGTTTATAGACAGCTAACGACAGTAGTCTACATATAAGTAAGTATGAGAGCTGCCTGGGCCATTTTGGAATGTCCATGAACTATTTCTCTCTAAATTCCATGGATTTAGTACAGACTTGAATAGTAATCAGTACATTTTCAGACAGAAATTCTCCCATAAAACCCAAGAAAGCTAACCCAGAAAGTAAAGGAGACGTGATGAAGCCAACGTGGTACCACAAGCATAATACAAGGGTGGCCCCACACCACAGGCCACAGCGGGGGCCGTGTGGACAACCGTGTCTCCCCAAAACACAGCAGCAGCTACACAGGAACTCAAGTATGAACACCAAGTACCGCCAGCGTCCAGCGTATTCAGTTTCACTTAATTTAAAAGTGAAGTCGCTCAGTCGTGTCCGACTCTTTGCAACCCCATGGACTGTAGCCCACCAGGCTCATCCGTCCATGGAATTTTCCAGGCAAGAATACTGGAGTGGGTTGCTATTTCCTTCTCCAGGGGATTTCCCCGACCCCGGGATCAAACCTGGGTCTCCTGCATTGCAGGCAGATGCTTTACTGCCTGAGCCATTAGGGAAGCCCTTAGTTTGGATGATGTAAAAAATGAAACAAAAACAGCCCCACATAGGAATGTTGTACAAATGACCCAGTAACAGGTAAGATGCCAAGTTAAGTGGGAGAGGGAGGTTACTAGAAAGGCCTCTTTAGTGACAAAGTGACACAGCCACCGTGCATTTGTCACGACAGCTCCATGGGCTGTCAAGGCCAATGCCAGAATCTGTAAGACGGCATTTAGAGAGGCCGAACAATTGCCCTTAATTCGAGTGACTGATTTACAGAAAACACGGAAGGCGGAAGACAAAACCATTTCTCAGCATCTGGCCATAGAAGGTCACGATAACAACCATGCACAGGGAAAAATGAAGGCCAGAAAAGAAAGAAGAAGCAAGCTGACCATGCGACGGAGCCTTACGTGGGCTGATGATTACGGCTGCAAGAGTCCACTTACTTGCACTGTGCGTGATAATACTTTATCAGGTTCTGCAGCAGATCCACACCCTTTTTGGTCTTGATTTCATTAACTTTAATGAGATACTGTGGAAATAAAACAGAATTGGACATTGGTCATTACAGAGAAGGCTCTCTGGCATGGGTTTGGTTGCCAGATCACTGATTGTGAGTCTGCAGGAGGCGAGGCTGCAGCCAGACAGTGTGAGCTGACTTAGGGAATGCTGATCCAACAGTCACAAGTGTGCAACACAAACTGATTAGCGTGTTAACATTTTATAAATGCTTAAGATTAGTTTACTAGACAGGCGGAAACCAAACACAGCAAAACAGTCTGGAATAATGGATTATCCCACCCCCCACCCCGGTTAGTGGATCTCAAACTCATTGTTCACGTGGACAAAACCTGAAAGACGGACTGAAGGACAAACGGCATTCTCCTTAAGGAAACTGCTGTAAGACACTCAAACATTCAGACCAAAGAGGTAAATTGGAAAGTACTTTAGGTACTAAAAAGGGAAAGGAAAAAAAAATAATAATGCCCTTGGTTGCTGAGTCGCTTCAGTCGTGTCTGACTCTCTGCGGCCCCATGGACCATGACGGCCCGCCAGACTCCTGTGTCCATGGGATTCTCCAGGCAAGAACACAGGAGTGGGTTGCCATCTATGCGCTAAACATGACTGGCTCTGACTTTCACAACTGGCCAAGATTTTCTGTTGATGTTGTTTGCTTCTTGCTCACTTGTTTATGGTGTGAAAGTGCTCATGAACAGATAAGCTCCCAGAAGGAGCTGAAGGCTGATGAGGGGGGTCAGAACAGAAATTAAAAAAAAAAAAAATTAAGGAAGAAAAACTTGAAACTGAGAAAATTCTATCTACTTTAATATTTTCTGAAAACTGCCAAAAAAAAAAAAAAAATTCCATTACTCAGTATCAGAATGAGTTGGTCTCTAGGTCAAGGAATGCCAGTGTTCAACGGGAACCCAGTTTGAGAACCACTGCTCTACATCTACGGTAACATGCTTTTCATTGCATTTCCCCCCACGAATTCAGACTTTCCTAAGACTACTTCATTTCAGTTTCCATTCAAACTGGACACAGGGTTAAAAACAAAACAAAACAAAACACCATGCTGTACAACCTGTACTAGTTAAACTTAATATTCACCAGTGTTACCTCTCACCCCGTTTTTTGTTTTTTTTTTTTTTTTTTTCCACACTCACTCACAAGCAATATTAAAGTTCTCACCAAAGAATCCCGTTTTGGCTTAAAGAGCCCCCTAGGACCCGGGCTCAAAATATGAGACAACAGTGAGACGGCGGATCCCAAAAGGCTTGGAGAAAAGTGGAGATTAGAGAGTCCTTGAGAAACAGTCCCCTCCTGTGATCATCAAACCACAGCCCGCGCTTAAGCATAAGGACGGCTGACCAGCAGGAAAGGCGAGCGGGAACCGCACCCGAGGTGCAGGGCGCGCTCGGCCGTCCTTACCTCGCACATCTGGAGCTGGAAGAGGCGCCGCTCCTTTTCCATTTCCTCCGCGATCTCGGCGCCGGTGATCTCCGTGCGGATCATCCCGTGCTGCTTGGCGTGCTCCCTCTTCTCCTTCTCAATTTTGGTACTGTAACCGAAGCAGACGCCAGCATTTAAAAACCAGAAAACCACACTCCTGTCCTTAAGGACAGCCATTGACTCTTTCTTCATTACTGGAAGAGGCAGGGACTCTTAAACGGACAGCATCGATCAAAAGTTGAAAATCTTAAGTTCAAAGAAGAGTCAACACATTGTATGGATTTCCGAGGACACTGCCTACATTTTAACTTTGATCTCACCCTTGAGAGGGTTCATGTAAGTTCTCTTCCATGCTGGTTGGCAGCAAGTCACTGTGACAGTCTACTTTTTCTGCAGTAAAGCACTTTACATGATGCAAAAGAAATCAGGAGGTTGGAGGCCTCAGGCATATCTTGATTATTAATAGACTATAAGACTTGAGAGTTATTTCAAGAGTATATAATGGGTCTTTGGAGGCATGCACAAAAGTTAGCCAAAGGTAATATTCAATACTTCTCTAAACATAGGTTGTTTTTCACTCTCTAATGATGTTTTAGTTATTTAACCACCTGTCAATGGATTGTACACAGTCAAGATTTAGGAGAAATCCACATCTCTTCTTTGGAATGCTGTGAAAATGTTCTTCAGTTGGGAGAGGGCCAGGAGGGAGCCAAGGAAATAAGCACAGAGAAAGCACATTAAACCAAGAGCACCTGAGGGGGATGCTTGGCTACAGCAGATAATATTTTGGTATCGATACCAATGGCCACAGCTCTTTTTCCAAAAATCCATTTAATCTGAAAGCCGACTTCTAATTTTTTTTTTTTCTAACTCAGACTTTCTTAATGACTGCTTCATTTCAGTTTTCATTCAACTGGTGGTGGTTTAGTCGCTAAGTCATGTCTGACTCTTGTGACCCAATGGATTGTAGCCTGCCAGGCTCCTCTGTCCCTGGGATTCTCCAGGCAAAAATACTGGAGTGGGTTGCCATTTCCTTCTCCAGGGAATCTTCCCGATTCAGGAATCAAACCTGGGCCTCCTGCATTGCAGGATTCATTCAACTGGACACACGGTTTAAAAAAAAAATGCTATATACCTCAACCAGTAAAACTTAATATTCACCAGTATTATCTCTCACCAAAATTTTTTTCCCCACATTCACTCACAAGCGACATTAAAGTTCTCACTAAAGAGAGCCTATCATTTATAGTTGTGAAAGCAAAGACTGACCTAGCCTTTGAGTTTTCTTTTCAATTGCGGTGGTGGGAAATCAAACCCCAAGAAAGCCAATATCTTTGCCAACATACAACACAGTAGAAAAACTGAGCCATCAACTCAACGAAAAACTTACAAACTGGGCTGAGATTCACTGTAATACCCCAGTGTCTGGCATACCTAAGCAACTCTTCCATCATGTACCTCTCCAGGGGATCTTCCCAACCCAGGGTTAGAACCCCAGTCTCCTGCATCGCAGGCAGATTCTTCACCAGCTGAGCCACAAGGGAAGCCCAAGAACACTGGAGTGGGTAGCCTATCCCTTCTCCAGCGGATCTTCCCGACCCAGGAATCAAACCAGGGTCTCATGCATTGCAGGCTGATTCTTTACCAATTGAGCTATCAGGAAAGCCATCAGGGAAGAGGTGGTGTGCTTACAAAATACTGGGCCTACCATGGCAAGGAAATAGGTCTACCCACTAGGGGGAGCCCCAGGGTGAGAGCCGCTCTGCTGACATCTCTTTAGTCACTCAGTTGTGTCCAACTCTTGTGACCCCATGGATTGTAGCCCACCAGGGTCCTTTGCCCATGGGATTCCAGGCAAGAGTACTGGAGTGGGTTGCCATTTTCTTCTCCAGGGGATCTTCCCGATCCAGGAATCGAACTCATGTCTCCCGCATTGCAGGCAAATTCTTTACCAACTGAGCTATGAAGGAAGCCCCTCTGCTGACATAGGGGGCCCTGTAAGGATGTCTCCAGGAGGGCAAAGGAACTGACAGAGAATTTAATGATAATTGATATATCATCACCATAATAATATACATCATGCATTTGCTCAGCAGCAACATTAATAGGTATTGGACATCTGCTGGGACAATAAGAATTCACAATAGATTCATGTACAACTAAGTACATGAATAAATGAGGCAATTGCTTCATTAAGAAAAAGCAAAAAAAAGAGATTGGGAATTCAATCATAGCATACCTTCAGACTGACAATACATATTTATTTAATACCTGAGCCCTCTGTAAGACATATCAATAAATGGCCAGTCAGCAAACAAAGAGGTGATTCACTGGTGATCACAGAGATGAAAAATAAAAACACAATTAAGATGGACAATCTCAAATGCTACTGAAGATGCGGAACAATGAGAACTTCCATACAACGATGGTGTAGTAAAAACGGGGCGACCACTTTGGAAACCTATTTGGGAGTTTTAAAAATGAAATTAAACATTCATTTACCCAGTAACTCAACAATTCCCTCACTAGATATTTATCTAAGACAAACGAATCCACATTTGGACAAACGTATCCACAAAAAGACCAATGCATGAATGTTCAGGGCTTCCCAGGTGGCGCTAGAGGTAAAGAACTGGGCTGTTGATGCAGGAGACGCAGGAGATGTGGGTTCCATCCCTGGGTCAGGAAGATCCACTGGAGAAGGAAATGACAACTCACTCCAGTATTCTTGCCTGGAGAATCCCATGGACAGCCTGAGCACATATACATGTTCAACAATGCATATTTATACTCATGAAAATGTAATCACTGACAACTCGCTTAAAACACAAATCACTGTATTTATCTTACTGTACAAATGAGGAGGGGGTGGGGTGGAAGAGTGATGGGGATGGTTGTACAAGGGTGAGAAATCCTCACCTATCACGGCAACACAATACAGATGACCCAAGAAGGAACAGCAAGAGAAGCCTGAGGGGTGTGGGGAGAACTCAGGAGGCCTGCCCTCCTTGTAAGGACTCAGTTCTAATTCCTTTCTGCTGTGTGCAGACGCCCTTGGGCCTGGCAGTCCTGCGAGCACTCAAGACCCACTTGCACAGGGCAAGACACGCAGGCCCGATGCCATGGCCCACGGCCTTCACTTACCCCGGCTGGCCATTTCAGGAACCCTTCAGTTCTCAGCACCATTTGTCACCATCACAGCACATCAGAAGCATTCCTTAGGCAGCAAATCCTCAATGATGTGCGTATTACATAAGCAGTTACAGAAGTGGTTTCGGGGAAAACATTTTAATCCTGAATTTGTTTTTCTTTGGCTTGTGTTTTCACTTTACTGTTATTGCTGCCTACAGAAATGCTTTTATTCTCTCATGTTTATAGTTATCTAAGTTTATAGCCAAGACGTTTATTAAATGCTTTTAAATACATTTCTCCTCCCACCCCACCCCACCCCACGGAGTGGTGTTATAAATATCTCAGAGTACTAATAAGAATCACTACGGATGGTGACTGCAGCCTTGAAATTAAAAGACAATTGCTCCTTGGAAGAAAAGCTATGACCAACTTAGACAGTGTATTAAAGACAGAGACATCATTGCCAAGAAAGGTCCATCAAGTCAAAGCTATGGTGTCTCCAGTAGTCATGTCCGGATGTGAGAGTTGGACCATAAAGAAAGCTGAGCACTGAAGAACTGATGCTTTCGAAATGTGGTACTGAAGAAGACTCTTGAGAGTCCCTTGGACAGCAAGGAGATCAAACCAGTCAATCCTAAAGGAAATCAACCCTGAATATTCATTGGAAAGACTGATGCTGAAGCTTAATACTTTGGCCACCTGATGCGAAGAACTGACTCATTGGAAAAGACCCTGATGCTGGGAAAGACTGAGGGCAGAAGGAGAAGGGGCAACAGAGGAGGAGAGGGCTGGATGGCATCACCAACTTGATGGACATGAATTTGAGCAAACTCAGGGACACAGTGAAGGACAAGGAAGCCTGGCGTGTTGCTGTCCATGGGGTCACAAAGAGTTGGACACGACTGAGCGACTGAACAACAAATAATAAGAAAGGGATGAGGAAGAACGACCCATATAGTATGAGGATGAGCCAGGTCCACACTGAGGTCTGACAGGCAGCGTCTCCCTGGTCCCATGTGATCACCCCAGCATGCAGGCCTCTGGCTGCAGCCATGCTATGCTATTCAGGGGTCACAGAGACTAGAGAGGAAGCCACACTTACTGGCCTTAGGACCTTCCGAAACCCCTTAGCCTTTCTAAGCTTCAGTTTCCTGATCCACAAACAGGCAGTCCAATGCACACTGAGAGGGGTGCTGTGAGGAGGTCATGCGTGCAAAGCATTTTGCTCAGGCCCTGGTGAACAGACGGACGTTACAGTTGTTTTGTTGCCAAGTCGTGTCTGACTCTTTGCAACCCTGTGGACCGTAGCCCACCAGGCTCCTCTGTCCATGGGATTCTCCAGGCAAGAATACTGGAGTGGGTTGCCATTTCCTTCTCCAGGAGATCTTCTTGACCCAGGGAAAGAACCCATGTCCCCTACATTGGCAGGCAGGATTCTTCACCATGGAGCCACAACACAAACAGTAGCTGTCTTTTTATTTCTGAGTTGCCATGTTATCCAGAAATGGGTAAATGGTCTATGCTGCTGCTGCTGCTAAGTCGCTTCAGTCGTGTCCGACTCTGTGCGACCCCACAGACGGCAGCCCACCAGGCTCCCCCGTCCCTGGGATTCTCCAGGCAAGAACACTGGAGTGGGCTACAGTTATGCACTAACTATAATGAAAAAAAAAACTACCAGCCACGGACGCCAAAATAATCGAGAATGAAAGTACATCTCACTCTCGACGACCAGCATGGGAGGTGAAACCACCTCTAACCAGGTCAGCATACTCAGCCTCACGGTCCTTACAAGGATTGACCTGGCAGGGTTTTTCTCCTGAAGGAATTAGTTCAAGACTCTGTCCTTATTTTAGTTATTCTTTTTCTTAGAACACTTAAAACAGTAACAACAACAAAAAAAGAAACAGTTAAAAAAAACACACTTACAACTTCGTCTCATAATCTTTCCAAGCTTTGTCAAATGGTTTCTTGAGATCCTTAGAAAAGAGAAAATAAAATTGAGATTAAACGTGCTTTTGCTTCGAGGTGAATAATTTTCGAATCACATCTTAGCAGAAACAATTTCCGTTACAGGACACTGGAAACTTTACACAGGATGCTTTCAGGCCCACCACGTGACTTATTACAGCCAAGAAAGCTAAGAAAGTTGTAGCGCGAGTGTTCCCAGTCAAAACCACGAGGCAGTACCTGGTGGTTCTGAGAGGTGGGTCCACTGGGGTGGAGCCCAGACTCAGCACAGACCACCCCCCACCCGCCAATCTTCCCGACAGCATCTCATCTTGTTTCTCGGTCGATAAACTCTGTGAGTCGGTGTGTTTCTTCTAATGACCGCCTTCCAACAACACTTTTCATGCTGAAAAGTTCAGAGTGCCTTTCAGACACCAGTGCCACTAGGATCTTCAAAGACAAACCAGATTGATCCTTTGAAGCTGAAGTGAAAATCGAATTTCAGAACACTCACGCCTTTGACTCCCTTCAGGTCTCCTTTCAACAAGGAATCCAAGGTGAAGATCACATTGTGGCTCAGGCCCTGGAGCTGAAAAGCAAAGACGGGAGACGGTTAAAGACAGGAGCGCACAGGGAACCGCAAAGCCAGCTGACGCTCGGTGAGTGCCGTCGCCCCCACTCAGGTACAGACGCGATGAAATGAGGGCAGAGACCTTGATCGCCCTGCTCGCAACTGCATCCTCAGTGTCAGCGCCCAGGTTCTGTAGAAAAAGAAAGCTGTTCAGGAGTTCCTTGGTGGCGCAGTGGGAAGAATCTGTCTTGGAATACAGGACACGGGTTTGATGCCTGGTCTGGGAAGATTCCCACACTTGCAGAGCAGCTAAGCCTGCTCACTGCAACTACCGAGCCCGTGCTCTAGAGTGCACGAGCCACACTACTGAGCCCACGGGCTGCAACAGCTTAAGCCTCTGCGCCAGAAAAGAGAAGTCACTGCAACGAGAGGCCCGCACAGCACGATGAAGAGTAGCTCCCGCTCAGTGCAACTAGAGAAAGCCCACGTGCAGCAGCAAAGACCCACCACAGCCAAAAAATAAACAGATCTGTGCGTTTAATGGTAGGTAAATTTAATCCCAATTTTAAAGAAATAATGTAGTCTCCTAGCCATCTAATTTACTGAAGTGATGTAAAAGTTGCTCAGTTGTGTCCGACTCTTTGCAACCCCATGTATAGTCCATGGAATTCTCCAGGCCAGAATACTGGAGTGGGGAGCCTCTCCCTTCTCTGGGGATCTTCCCAACCCAAGGATTGAACACAGGTCCCCCGCATTGCAGGCGGATTCTTTACTGGCTGAGTCACAAGGGAAGCCCTAATTTACTACTTTTTAATAATCCACCTGCTGATGCAGGGGACACAGGTTGGATCCTTGGCCCAGAAAGATTCCCACATATGCCACAGAGCCACTAAGCCCAGGCAACACAGCTATTGAGCCTGTGCTCGAGAGCCCACCAGCCCCACTACTGAGCCCACGGGCTGCAACAACTTAATTAAACCCCTGCACCTGGAGCCTAGGCTCCACAGCAAGAGAAGCCACCGCAATAAGCCCGCACACCTCAACTGCAGAGTAGCCCCTCCTCGCCGCAACTGGAGAAAGCCCGTGTGCTGCCATGAAGACCCAGCATAACCAAAAATAAATAAATTAAAAAAAAAAAAGCAAACAAAAAAGAAAACTACTTAGCGAGTGCAACCTACAGCCGGAGGAGGGGTTTTCAGTGTTCTGGGGCAGTGGCCTGGGTCTCCTTGATTTTAGGGTGGAGCAGAGAGAAGTCCAGAGAGGAGAGAGGGGGAGGACTGTAACCAGCTGGGGAGCAGGGGGTGGGAAACCAAGGGGAGGACGGTCTAGTGTGCACCCAGTCAGGAGAGCCAGGGCTGACGAGAGTTTATGATACAGTCTGTCTTCAAGGAGACCCAGGCATCTTGGGGAAGCCAGTTTCAGCAGTGTGCAACCAAGACGCCAGGGACCCACAGCCCTGGTTTCACGTGCGGAGGCCATGGCTTCCCTCATTTGAGAGGTCATTTTGTTCACGTTCAAGTGTACTCATTTGTCAGGTCGCCCACCCACCCTTCCATCAATCATTGACCAAGTACCTATTCCATGACACCTGCGATGCCGGGGCTGAGATAGGGGTGCCGTGATGTCTAAAATGCCGCCTGCCTCTAGAGAGATCGCACCTGGGGGGCAGGCACAGTCAGCAGCAGCCAGCCTTAGCAGAGGATGAGGCCACGTGTTCACCAGCAGCGGAGGGAGAAACCGGTGTGTGAAGGAGCAAGGCTGACGATTACAGGCTCTGTGTGGGACCCTCTTAACCACATCTCTAAAGCAAGGATGTTACAAGCTGTTGCGGGTGGCTGCTGTGACGATACAGTGAGTTCACCCACGGGGAAAGTGCTAGTGTGTTCCCTGATACTTGGGAAAAGCTGAAGATGTGTTTACTTTGGAAATCCTATAGGATGTTAAATACAAATGAGGGTAACGTGGTGCTGAAGCTGAAACGTCAATCCTTTGGCCACTTGTGCAAAGAACTGACTCATTGGAAAAGACCCTAATGCTGGGAAAGACTGAAGGCAGGAGGAGAAGGGGACGACAGAGGATGAGATGGTTGGATGGCATCACCGACTTGACGGACATGAGTTTGAGCAAGCTCCGGGAGTTGGTGATGGACAGGGAGGCCTGGTGTGCTGCAGTACATGGGGTTGCAAAGAAATGACTGAGCCACTGAACTGAACTGAACTGAAGGCAATGTGGGAGCAGAGGCGGAAGGGCAGGGCGGAGAGGTCTTCTCTCCTGCCTGAACACCTCCCTAGCTTTGGCCTGAAGTTCTCATCCAAGGTTTCCTGCAGCAATAAGTCACTCCGCGTCCTGCCCTCTCTGACCACCAGTGTGACACACGAGGAGTTTCCCACCACTAGAGGGCTTGGACCAGAAACAACCAACTCTCTTTTTTATTTCAAAGACAAAGAGACTCCTACCAAGACCATCTCACCATCAACCATGCAGAGGAACAGCTGGGCTGGCAGGCCAGATGCACAGTCCGGGGGGGATCTGGGGTGCTGGATCTCAGGGCGTGGGGTGAAAACGACCTCAGATATTATAACGGTTTATGGCTTTCCAAAGGGTCACAGTATGTAAACTGAAACAGAATGACAGTATTCGAATTTCATGGGGGAAGCTATTAGGAAAGAAGCAAGCTTCCCTGGTGGTACAGTCTATAAGAACCCGCTGCCAATGCAGGATACACGGTTTGATCCCTGGTCCAGGAGGATTCCACATACTGCAGAGAACCAACCCCTTGTGCTGTTAACTACTGAGCCCAACACGCTGCAACTACTGAAGGCCACAATCCCTAGAGCCTGGGCTCGACGCTGCGGTGAGAAGCTGGCACACCGCAACTAGAGAGCAGCCCACCCCGGGCACTCTTCACAACTAGAGAAAAGCCCATACAGCAACAAAGACCCAGCACAGACAAGAATAAGTAAGTAACATTATTACAAAAAAAAATAATAAAATGCTTCCTGGGATGGAGGCTTGCAGGTAATAATGAAAAAAAAAAAAAAAAGGTGAAAAACACTGGCCTTGGATCTGAGATGGGGAAAAATAAAGATTAAGAGGATTCACTCTCTGTCCTGGACAGATAGCTAGAATAATATTTTGTCCTGAGTCCTCAACAATCTCATTCCTGGGCCACAAGCGCCCTGCATCCCGCTACCCTGTGGTCTTGGCACTTGGGGTCACGTCCACCTTGTGTGGACGGTGCTAAGTGAGGCAGGGACCTCCATTGATCAAGGCAGAACCTACCTATCCCGTTTGTGAAGGTCCTTGCATTACTTTCTTCTCAGCCTTTACCACCCTAACCATTTATATGCGTATCTGTTTCCTTATGTGTTTTGCTGTGTTCCCAACTTGAATGTGGGCTTCCCTGGTTGCTCAGACGGTAAAGAATCCGCCTGCAATGTGGGAGACCTGGGTTTGATCCCTAGGTTGGGAAGCTCCCCTGCAGGAGGGCATGGCAACCCGCTCCAGTATCCTTACCTGGAGAATTCCCATGAACAGAGGAGCCTGGCGGGGTATAGTCCATGGGGTCACAAAGAGTCAGACATGACTGAGCGACTAAGCACCATTTGAATGCAAACTCTGAGAGTGTGGTCTGCGTGTTCACTGCTATGTTTCCAGAATTTAGAACACTGCCTGGCACCCAGCAGCTACTCACCAAATATTTTCAGAATGAAGGAATCACAAAGTCACTTGTGTACAAGGTTCTTCTCTACAGGAATGTTCAGACTGATGGCAAGTTTAGTATTTATTGGAATTCCCTGGTAGCTCAGACGGTGAAGCATCTACCTACAATGCGGGAGACCCGGGTTCAATCCCTGGGTTGGGAGGATCTCCTGGAGAAGGCAATGGCACCCCACTCCAGTATTCTTGCCTGGGAAATCCCATGGATGGAGGAACCTGGTAGGCCTCAGTCCATGGGGTTGCAAAGAGTCAGACGTGAATGAGCGACTTCACTCACTTCACTTAGTATTTATCAGTAGAGGACCAGTTAATAAATTATGGGAAGTTCTATACAATAGCCATAAAGATGAGAAAGTTTTTTTATGTCTGACTTTGGAAATGCCTCCAAGATAAACTGTTTTGTGATAAAAGCAAAGTTAAAAACAGTATTCGTGGTGTATGAGGATTTGTACAAAAAGAGGGAAGAAAATACAGCTACGCTCAAATCATGTCAGAGAGGACACAGACTACACTGCTGACGGTCCCTTCCAGGGGTGGACACGGGTTGGAAGAGAAGCCTTTACTGTGCACCTTCTGCATCTGGGGGAGGTGAGGAGAGGGATAACCTGGATGGTGCTATTGATCCAAAAAAGGCAAAAATTCTAAAACAGAACATGGAGAGGCAGTGATTATCAACCATTTTGAACCATGAGTCCCACATCAAGGCTTTCACCAAGGCCTCTTGTCCTTTGGGAAATAAAAGCAGGAAAAAACAAAAAATATGCAAATGTCCTTGCCGCTTTGGCCTGAAGGCTGTGTTACAAAATAACAATGAGAGTCATGAAACTCCGTGGTTTGTACTGAAATTTGAGGGCTGTTTGGAAGGAAAAGTCCCTCAGAAGCCAGGTACTGACCACACAACGAACGCCAGCCCCACGCTTCGGCCCGTCATCGTGCTGAGGCACGGGCAAGCGCGGAGGACTGTAGTTTGCAGTGATGGAAACCCCAAGGCTGAAGAATTTCTCTGTGGTTATCTGCACACGTACTCTTGGGGGCTGATAAGAAACCAAGAAGGCAAAAATACCACATACTGTGAATTCAGAATCTTTCCAGTGATGAGCCTACGAAAAGGCCATAGGAAAAAAAAAATTTAAACGTACACAAACTCTTCTTATTTCCTGGGAAAAAGTTGGTTCATTTACAGAAACTGGCAAAGGAGATTGTGTGAATAGTAACTATTTATTTTTATAAAGATAGGGAGAGAAGTCAAAGAGAGAGCAGAGCAATCTCAAGAGAAGGAAACTTTTAGGACATATTTGGGCAAAACTAAACTTCCTTCCTGGGATTTCCCTGGTGGTCCAATGGTTAAGACTCTGAATTTCCACTGCAAGTGGGCGTGGGTTCGATCCCTGGAAGGGAAACTAAGATCCCACCTGCCACCTGCTGCAGGAAAAAAAAAAAAAAAAAAAATTAAAATAAATAAATACGTTCATGACAGAAATTTAAAAAGAACAATTTCCTTCCTTGGCCATCTCAAACAAGAACACCTACTCTCAGATATTTTAAGGCGTTGCTTCTGTGACAGAGATGGATCAGGTCGCTTCACAGTTGTAGGATTCTGTCATTTTCCTTTTTTTTTTTTTTTTTTGCTAATTTCCCAGCTCTTTCAGGAATCCTTTTCACGGCCTTGGCAAACTTTTCATTGCAAACGGATATATAACAAAAGCACCCCATGGGCAACGCAGTCAACGTGACACAGTAATAATATGGTGGACAGACTTCTGGTATCACCTTCGTAAGCCTCAGGGTTTTAAAAGAAGCCTTTCAAATCCATCATATAATCACTTCCTATTTATTTTACTGAGGTCCTATTGATTACTCCACTCCCATTTACTCCCAACCCATTTCCTTTATCAATAAAGTTGAACTAACATAAGCTCTTTGTGATTCAAGATTACACAAGGTAGAAGGGCATGTTTTTAAAAGTACATCTTTTCCATTTTATTAAGCGCATAACACACTAAAGCCCCTTTCAGGAGTGATGTTCAGTTGTGGTAAATACTTGTGCTTTCCAAACAAACTGTTATTTGTTTCCTTCCTTACAAAAGGGCAATTTCCCCTGTGAGCACACATATCGAGCCCACCAAGGAATCCGGGGTAAATCAGACAGGGAGTGGCTGAGGGCTACCATTCTGCACAATGATGCAAAAGTAATTTGTTTAAGCATATAAACTCTGATTAATATTGGCTTTGAGAAAAACATTTTGCCTGCAACTGCTTAAATGCTACCAGACGTTATACAAACTGCCCTTGTAATTCCAGCCACTAGAAAAGGCTTCATGAACGGTTTTCCTGGATATAAAAACACACACACCTCCATGCCCTTAGTTTTTCTTTATCCCTGTAGAGCTTTGCTAGGAAATGATCTTGTTATCTGTTTGCTGATTACTGCCTATCTTTTCTAGAAGGTATGCTTCCTAAGGGGAGGCAGCTCCTCTGTTTTGTTCACTAACTGATCAGATCCCAACACAGGAGCCGAGCGGCAGCTGTAGGTCTTCAGGCTCCAAGGCAGCTGCTGGCTGGCCGGTGTGGGCCTGGCGATGGGGTGGGGCAGTGACTCAGCAGCACAGCTCTGCAGACGGTACCCCCAGGACACCTACAGCACACCTACAGCACCGACCTGCACATGCGACTCTGTCAACTAACGAGGACGTAATCCACTTGCTTTGTCATCCTGCATTACTTCTGACAACCCCTTTTCACTGCCCACTGGTTTCTCTTTCTCTTTCCCCTCTGCAGATAGAAACAGTTCCTCTGAAAGTAAGGCTAATGCGAATCTGCTGACTTGCTCAGCACATTGGAAAATCCAATTAAAGTAATGAGCCAGCTCCCAGCCGGTCTGCCGAGGTTCCCTGGTATAAATTAGGTCTTCTGGCTCGTGTGTTAACTCCTTCCTGCCCCGCAGAGTGACTCACCACCGTGAAGCTGTTTTACCCTGGTGCCCGGGCATCAAGCCGTCTTCCAGGGCATTTAAGATCCGGAGGAAAGAATTCTTGGCAGGAGCCACAAGGCATGAAGCCATGCATCACTCCTGGCCTGTGGCTTTGGGAGACCGCCTGACTTGCTGACTTGGCTCCCTGATTTGAAAATGGGATTCCTGGCGCCTTCCTCTACGAGCCCGAGCCAGTGTGCGGGGACCAGGGCCTGACGCCAACGAAATTCTTGCTTCACTGCAGACACACAGGGTTGCCTGCTTCATTGGCGGCTCCTGAGAACCATGCAAGGTGTGTTCAAACACTCTATTAAGTGGAGGCATCAAACCACAAACCAGGCCTGGCACTAAAGGTAATGAACTGCTTACCTCACTGTCTTCTTAGAGGTATCAGAATGCTTTGAAAACTACGATATACTATATACATGAATGAACAGTTGTTATCAGCTATTACTAACCTATTAAGTAAGGGAACGATTGAGGGCAGAAGGAGAGGAGGATGAAAGAAGAGGACAGGGCTGGATGGCATTACCGATGCCATGAACTTGGGCAAACTCTGGGAGATGGTGAGGGACAGGGAAGCCTGGCATGCTGCTGTCCATGGGGTGGTGAAGAGTTGGACACAACTTGGCGACTGAACAACAACAAAAGCATATTGAAAAGCAGAGACATTACTTTGCCAACAAAGGTACATCTAGTCAAGGCTATGGTTTTTCCTGTGGTCATGTATGGATGTGAGAGTTGGACTGTGAAGAAGGCTGAGCGCCGAAGAATTGATGCTTTTAAACTGTGGTGTTGGAGAAGACTCTTGAGAGTCCCTTGGACTGCAAGGAGATCCACCCAGTCCATTCTGAGGGAATCAGCCCTGGGATTTCTTTGGAGGGAATGATGCTGAAGCTGAAACTCCAGTACTTTGGCCACCTCATGCGAAGAGTTGACTCATTGGAAAAGACTGATGCTGGGAGGGATTGGGGGCAGGAGGAGAAGGGGACGACAGAGGATGAGATGGCTGGATGGCATCACTGACTCGATTGACGTGAGTCTCAATGAACTCCGGGAGTTGGTGATGGACAGGGAGGCCTGGCGTGCTGCAGTTCATGGGGTCGCAAAGAGTCAAACATGACTGAGTGACTGAACTGAACTGAAGCTTTATTTTATTTGGTTACATATGCATTAAGGGGAAACAGATTCTGCTCAGAGGTCAAGGGGTGAGAGGTAATGATGCTTCTTCATCCACTGCTCAGGGCTTTGCAAGTGCAACCCTCACAGCCACCAGAGTGCCCTGTGCGCACACAGTCAACCGGGGGACGTGCACTCGGCCAGGCTGCACTCGGGCAAGGCATTCAAGGCCACTCCACATGCTGCCAAGGGGGCGTGACATGCAGACACTGCCTGCAATGCATGCAAAATGTCTGGCACAACACAGACTCTTAATATTAAAATGTAACCCCGTTTATTTTCTTAGAATTCTTTACACATGAAAAGCTCAGCAGTAATGGTGGAAAAAAATCTAATGATAGCATTTCAGATCCTGAAATAGGTCTTCTGAGGCTCGAGGAGTGGAGGGGAGACTCCCAAGTGTCCTTCGGATTATACCACTCTTTCCTTTGGTAAGTTTCAGAGTGGTTCCCCTGCTTCATCCTCCTATAAAACTGCAGGATAATGTACCCCGTTATACCCTGCTCTAACCTAGGCAGCCTGAAATAGTTATTAAAATGACAGATGGCATTGTGTTTAACAGACGTTATCTAAAATTACTGGGGCTTGCCCAGGTGGTGCAGTGGTAAAGAACCTGCCTGCCAATGCAGGTGACACAAGAGACCCAGGTTCAATCCCTGGGGCGGGAAGATCCCCTGGAGGAGGAAATGGCAACCCACTCCAGTATTCTTGCCTGGAGAATTTCATGGACAGAGGAGCCTGGAGTTATTGCTTTAGAGGAGTCTAAAGTTATTGCTTGAGACAACTCTCTTAAGATGAGTCTTGGTCTCACCCAATTAATGAGGAAACAGGCTGAGAGAGGTTAAGCCACCTGCCCAAGGTCAAATGGTAAGTAAAGGGGTCGGTCAGCATATTAATGAAGGTTCTCACTGACTCCAAAGGCTGTTCCCTTGTGCTCTGCCACGCTGTCAGACTGAGATTTTAAAGTGCTTATCAGACCACATCAACCTCTTCCCAGTAGCTGGCTTCACGTGCCCCCTCCCAGTGCAGGTCTGGCCCCCACACATGTCCTAGGCTCCCCCACCAGGTCCCACAAGCCTTCGACCACTCCAGGCCTCCTCCGTTTCTTGACCCATCACGTTCTCTCCTCCGGGCACCTGCTGGGCCTTCTGTCGGGACCACTCTTCCCTCTGGCTGCTGGCGAAGCAGGCTTCCAATGTCCAGGCCACTTCCTCAGGGAGGTCCTGACCAGTCTAGTTCTAGACTGATCGCTTCTCCCTAATCTCCCATTACTCTCAACCAGCAGAACAGGTTCTCTTTCAGGAGAGTCTGCATTTTAGAGTCGGTTGTTTGTGTTTTTTCACTTTCTGGAGCAAAGCTTCTTGAGGACAAGGGGCTCTGACTGTTTTGTCGACCACTGTGTTACATCAAGTCCTCAGCACAGACACAATATATATACGCCGAGTAAAATGCTTGTTGACTGAGTAAACGGATGAAAAAATGAGTTTGAACCCAGGCTCCCTGCATTGGGAGCATGGAGTCTTAGCCACTGGGCCACCAGGGAAGTCCCTGGGCAGCTCTGCTTTAGGGAACTGTAGGCTTCTTATGAAACAAAGGTTCTTAGGCTACCATATTTTACAAAACAGGAAAACATTTTCAAAGTATATAAATAAATGAAGAATGGAGTTATAAAACAGCACTACAGTATGACAGAAATGGTATGGACCTAACAGAAGCAGAAGATATTAAGAAGAGGTGGCAAGAATACACAGAAGAACTGTACAAAAAAGATCTTCACGACCCAGATAATCACGATGGTGTGATCACTGACCTAGAGCCAGACATCCTGGAATATGAAGTCAAGTGGGCCTTAGAAAGCATCACTATGAACAAAGCTAGTGGAGGTGATGGAATTCCAGTTGAGCTATTTCAAATCCTGAAAGACGATGCTGTGAAAGTGCTGCACTCGGTATGCCAGCAAATTTGGAAAACTCAGCAGTGGCCACAGGACTGGAAAAGGTCAGTTTTCATTCCAATCCCAAAGAAAGGCAATGCCAAAGAATGCTCAAACTACTGCACAATTGCACTCATCTCACACGCTAGTCAAGTAATGCTCAAAATTCTCCAAGCCAGGCTTCAGCAATATGTGAACCATGAACTTCCTGATGTTCAAGCTGGTTTTAGAAAAGGCAGAGGAACCAGAGATCAAATTGCCAACATCTGCTGGATCATGGAAAAAGCAAGAGAGTTCCAGGAAAACATCTATTTTTGCTTTATTGACTATGCCAAAGCCTTTGACTGTGTGGATCACAACAAACTGTGGAAAATTCTGAAAGAGATGGGAATACCAGACCACCTGATCTGCCTCTTGAGAAATCTGTATGCAGGTCAGGAAGCGACAGTTAGAACTGGACATGGAACAACAGACTGGTTCCAAATAGGAAAAGGAGTTCGTCAAGGCTGTATATTGTCACCCTGCTTATTTAACTTATATGCAGAGTACATCATGAGAAACGCTGGACTGGAAGAAACTGAAGCTGGAATCAAGATTGCTGGGAGAAATCTCAATAACCTCAGATATGCAGATGACACCACCCTTATGGCAGAAAGTGAAGAGGAACTCAAAAGCCTCTTGATGAAAGTGAAAGTGGAGAGTGAAAAAGTTGGCTTAAAGCTCAACATTCAGAAAACGAAGATCATGGCATCCGGTCCCATCACTTCATGGGAAATAGATGGGGAAAGAGCAGAAACAGTGTCAGACTTTATTTTTCTGGGCTCCAAAATCACTGCAGATGGTGACTGTAGCCATGAAATTAAAAGATGCTTACTCCTTGGAAGGAAAGTTATGACCAACCTAGATAGCATATTGAAAAGCAGAGACATTACTTTGCCAACAAAGGTTCGTCTAGTCAAGGCTATGGTTTTTCCTGTGGTCATGTATGGATGTGAGAGTTGGACTGTGAGGAAGGCTGAGCGCCGAAGAATTGATGATTTTGAACTGTGGTGTTGGAGAAGACTCTTGAGAGTCCCTTGGACTGCAGGGAGATCCAACCAGTCCATTCTGAAGGAGATCAGCCCTGGGATTTCTTTGGAAGGAATGATGCTAAAGCTGAAATTCCAGTACTTTGGCCACCTCATGTGAAGAGTTGACTCATTGGAAAAGACTCTGATGCTGGGAGGGATTGGGGGCAGGAGGAGAAGGGGACGATAGAGGATGAGATGGCTGGATGGCATCACTGATTTGATGGACGTGAGTCTCAGTGAACTCCGGGAGATGGTGATGGACAGGGAGGTCTGGCGACCTGCGATTCATGGCGTCTCAAAGAGTCAGACACGACCGAGGACTGATCTGATCTGATCTGACAGTATGAGCCCAGTATTGTTTAAGTATTGTATGATATGTAAAAGGCAAAAGAAGAAGGGGACGGCAGAGGATGAGATGATTAGATAGCCGCTGACTCAACCGACATGAATCTGAGCAAATTCCAGTAGCGAAGGACAGGGGAGCCTGGAATGCTGCAATTCATGAGGTTGCAAAGAGGTGGACACGACTCTAGCAAATGAACAACAACAATTGTATGATAAGAACTAGTCACAGGAAAACAAGACGTATGTACAGACAGAAAAAAATGTCAGAAGCTAGCTTGCTAGCTAGTTCCCAACCCCTTAACGGTAGACTGTAAAGTAATTGGTCATTTTTATTTTACTCTTTTTCCCCCTGCATTTTCCAGGTCATCAGCAATGAACTGGCTATTACTTTTACATAGGCTGTTATTAAAAAGAAATTTGACACAGAACCACAAGAGGGTGATATAATCACCCAGAAGCGTATTTCTCATTTACCTTACTTATTATTATAAGATAGAAAGCAGGTGGTATGTATAAAAGTAAAATAATTAATAAGACAGTGGATTTGGATGAAAAATGTTGCATCTTCTCTATAACACTAGGGAGGGCTTCCCTGATGGGTCACTGGTAAAGAATCTGCCTACAATGGGTCGCAAAGATCCCCTGGAGAAGGAAATGGCAACCCACTCCAGTATTCTTGCCTGGGAAATCCCACAGGTTACAGTCCACGGGGTTGCAAAGAGCTGAACACGACTTAGCGACTAAACAGTGACAACAACATAACACTAGGGAACCCGGGCTCTCTGCCCAGGACAGCAATTCTTCCTAGTGGTTCCCAACGTGCAGTCCTTGGACCAACAGTGTCAGACCAAGTGGGAACCTGTTAGAAACAAAATCTCCAATCTTATTAATCAGACTCGGGGGCAAGAGGGGACCAACGACCTGCTTTTAAGCAAGCTTTCTTGGGAAGATCAACGCAAGGGCAAGTTTGGGCCCCGCGGCCTTAGCTCTTCAGAGTAGAAGGAAAACCAAAGTTCTGTTAGAGAAGAAAGCCCTACAGCCAGAGAGTGGGAACCACTCGCCTAAGGCTTGAGGCATAATTCCTATGAAGAAAGAACAGAGGTGAGTGAGAGGTGAGGAGAACCAAATTCCCACTTTAAGCTAAAGGGACTGGGAACGAGCAAGTCTGAATTTAAGCAGAAAGTACAGTTTTACTGAAATTTTTGCAGAGAAAACTGGGTATGTGTAGGAGTGTCAGGGAATAAGAGAACACCTTAACGTAAAATAATGCAATTATATTTTGTCTAATTCAATTTAAGTAAATGACGGGTTAGATTTAACATCATTTCCTACATCAACAGTGAAACTGAAAGCACGATTTTCCTTTGTACGTGTGGCACCTTTCCTTTGCATTATGTGATTTCATCTGAGGATAATAACAAGAAAAGGGAGGGGAGGGCAGCTAAGATTTGTAAGATCGAGATACATGAGAAAGCAAAAGAAAAAAGCCTGTATAGGTATGCCTTGGTTTCAAAGAGTCAGGCCGACCCTAAGGGCTTCTTTATTGTGCTTGAGATGATTAATCAGTTAGTTCGTGGTCAACCTTCAGACCTTTAATTTCATTTCCATGCATGCCACCTATAACCTGCTACGTTTAAACTAGAACAAAACCATAATGAAACTGACATCGAATCACATTTTCCTTGCCTTCCTTGAACATCTTTATCACACATTACGGGACATGTTTTACAACAAACTTTTACTTAGGAAGAACCTTGTCAAGGCAATTTAAGACATGGCTCACCATGTACTGGGAGGACAAGGTGATGCCACTCAGCAGACAGGTTCTGTCTTCATTTCCCTGGTCAGAAAACAGGCATCTGCTGCTCTCTTTGCCTAGACCACCGTGCTCTCTCGGCTTGGTCCACATCTCACTTCTCTTGATCTTCAATGAGTATTTTAGAATTCAAAGAATTTCTCTAACTCAAGGGTCCCCCAAACCCTGGGCCATGGACTGGCACCAGGCCGCACAGCAAGAGGAAAGCCACAGGCTAGCAGGTGAAGCTTCGTCTGTGTTTACAGCTGCTCCCCACTGCTCACAGTACCACCTGAGCTCCGCCTTCTCTCAGGTCAGCCCGGCTGACGTATTTTGAGGCCACCCCTGAAGAAAAAGAACCTTCCTACACATGCCTGTGATGTTAAGTGCTGCTAAGAAACCAAATAAAAGTTTTCTCTACTTGTGGGAAGCAAAGAACAGGAAGTTTTAAAAATCTGGTCCTAAACCCATATCCACCTTTCCCTATAGAATGAAGCAGTGCTTTAGTATAAACTACTAAAAGATCCTGTATAAGCAATCTCTTAAACAGAAGGTGACAGTCAAGCTTAGCACAGAGGCTGGAACAGAGCGGACACTTAGTAAACGCTGGCTGAGTGGAGGCCATGCTTTTAGAAAGAGTCTTTTATTTTCTTTCTTTTTAAAGATACTAAAGTATTGGTATTTTCTAAATCTCTCGAAATATCAGGTGTATCAACTGATGCTTAGTGTTGTGTGATGTTTCTATTTAAAGAAAAGCACATCTACAAGCCTGAGAGTAGTTTCACAAAATATTTATTAATTATTTGTGGCTCAGGTCAAGGGTCTCTCTTCTGGGAAGGCTTTCTGGGTCTCCGTGCTTTCTGGATGAATGGGTGAGGGAGGGAGTGAGTGAATAAAGGAATCTGCCTCTGGTGACCTAGCTTAGGAAACAGCAGAGCAGAGATCTGAACTCAGTTGTAACTGACTTCAAAGTCGTGCTACGCCTGCCAGCTCTCTGAACTTCCAGCTTCTCAACCCAGCTGGGCAATAAGTCAATAAAAGGGCCATTCACTCTGAGTGGAAGACAGAGTCAGCTACTAGTTCCAGATGAAATCAGGAGGCTTGCTTCTTCCTGTTTAAACCTCAAGGTACCACAGGCAGGGGAATCCTCTAAGATAAACAGACAACGCATAAACAAAAGAGGCTTAAAATACTTGAAAACCATTCACTGAAATGGAAGAAAGAAAGAAATTCTCGAAGAGTAGATGTGAAATGGAAAAGAAAACGAAAACCAAGAAACAGGACAGATGAAATGGACCCACTGATCCAGCAGGGGGCCTGGGGACCTGCCTGATCCTAACATCTCAGGCAGCATTTCTCAGGGCGGGTCCATGCTGCTGCTGCTGCTGCTAAGTCGCTTTAGTCATGTCCGACTCTGTGCGACCCCAGAGATGGCAGCCCACCAGGCTCCCCCGTCCATGGGATTCTCCAGGCAAAAACACTGGAGTGGGTTGCCATTGCCTTCTCTGGGGCGGGTCCATGGGAAGAAGCTAATGCTTCTACAGGACAAGAAAGTCAGTGGTCAAGTAAGTTAGGAAAGCACTGGACCGGTCTCTTTCATTGCACGATGTCTCTAACCTTTGATGTATACATGTGCCCAGTAAATCTGAAAGGGTATTAATTATGTGGTGCTTCTCAATCCAGAACTCAAGGCATAGGATTCGTGTTTCAAGGAAAACTTAGGGAAAGGTGTTTCACATTCTGATATGCCCATTTCCAGGTAAGACAGAAGCAGAAGCACCGGGCCCAGCCTGGCCACTGAGCACAAGGGCTTACGGGGTGTACACACCTCAAAGCACCCACTTGGCAGGTACCATGGAGCCTAAGTCCCAGCCATGCTCCCCTCACCCATCCATCAGGGAGAAGACTGGTGGGGCTGTGCAGCACCTCTGCCCACAGGTCTGGGCTGGACGGGGTGGTCTCATCCGAGGGCCACAGAAAGTGGAGGTGAGGGGTGAATGGAGGCACCATTCAGCAGGAGTCCATACCAGTTCAAGACAGAACATTTAATGTGAAGCAAGAAGAATGCAGATAGGAGGCCAAGCCTGGGATGGCAATGGGAATCCAGGGAGAAGGCAGAGAGGCAAAGAAGCAGGTGCAAGGCAGAGACTGGCAGAATTTTCTGAGCCAAGGAAAGTTATCTGCATTTGCTTTTCACCAAGCAGCTACAGACTGGGGCTAGAGAAGGCGGTCTGGAGGCTTCTGGGACTAACATCATGCAGCCAGAGGGCTGTTGATTATCTCAAAGACAGTGTTTGCCTTACTCTTGCAACATCCGTGCCACTATTTCATTTGCTATTCTTTAAATCCATACTTTTTACTTAAATAGAAGTGCAAATGTTAGTCGCTCAGTTGTGTCCAACCCTTTGCAACCCCATGGAGGTCAGGCTCGTCTGTTCATGGGATTCTCCAGGCAAGAATACTGGAGTGGGTTGCATTCCCTTTTCCAGAGGTTCTTTCCTGACCCAGGGATCAAACCTGGGGTCTTCTGCATTGCAGGCAGATTCTTTTACTACTGAGCCACCAGGGAAGCCTTTACTTAAATAAGTTAAAAGTAAACTTTAAGTTATGTCCGTATCCTGAGAGGCAGGCAGTCCTGGGAACTGCTTAAAAGCACAGAGTGGGGAGCAGACTGCCTGGGTTTGCATGCGGACTCCACTATCCACTCGGCGCTCTGTGACTCGAGTTTCTCAGCCATTCAGTAAGGATGATTATGGCTGCTACCTAGTGGGGTCCATGTGAGGAGCGAAGTGGGCTCTAGATGAGGCACAACACTCTCACCACATCTGAACAGTACTGCTCACCATATCCTTCGTTTGCTCTTTCTGCTCCCTGATCCCCTGTAAATGGGGCCAGGAGCACAGTTTAAAGCGAAGGACTAATCCATCAGGGAAAGCTGAGACATGGCTCCATGTGAGTCTCCAGGTTCTCTTCTCCTCTGCACAGAGGAGACAGAGCAGCCTCTCTCCGCCCTGGTCTCTGCACTGCTGTTATTGTAGCGCTGAACCCTCGGGAGACATGGGATAGGAGGGGGAAATAACGCCGCTTTGCTGTGTTAAGCGGTGCACATGTGGGAGCTAAGTTTATTACCGCAGCACATCCTTGCCTACCCTAGCTGATACCATGCAAAGTGACTAAAAAACGGTGCCTGGCATGTAGTGCCCACACTATAAAACCCTGGTTGTCACTACTATTTGTACAGACAAAAAGTTAACCATAAAAAAAATGAAAACTTTGCCTGCCTGAAAGCTTGGAGGATAAGATCAGATTCATCTTTATTTAAAAGAGATGATCAGAAGCAAAATGTCAGGGACATCGTAAAGCATGGGGCACAAGCAGAGACTCCCTGCTCCACGCTCAGCCCTCTGCTCTGGCAAATGAACCCCCTCTCAACAAATGCCAATTCCACCCACCTCCATCCTTCTTCTTTTCCCCCTTTTCCTTCCTTCTCTCATAGACCCCCAGCTCTAAAAACGTGTCTTTTGCGGCATCAGAATGCTGTTCTGTGAATCTCTTTCAAGTTAACACTTGACAGCCACATAACCACAAACACACACATTCTAAATGAAAAGTGTTATTCACTGCACGTAGCATTCACAAGATGGAAACCAACACTGTTTCAAATGCATTCTTTGAAATTCTTATCTAAAACATTTTTAATGTAAATCTTGAAAAAAAAAAAGAAAAACATGTTAAATTGGGCCAGAGGATATCAGGATCTCTATATATTGGATATATTTAAGACAAGGTACACCTGTACTGAATGTATAATTCAAATCCTATACACAGAATGGGAGAAGGCAATGGCACCCCACTCCAGTACTCTTGCCTGGAAAATCCCATGAACGGAGGAGCCTGGTAGGCTGCAGTCCATGGGGTCGCTAAGAGTCAGACACGACTGAGCGACTTCACTTTTCACTTTCCTGCATTGGAGAAGGAAATGGCAACCCACTCCAGTGTTCTTGCCTGGAGAATCCCAGGGACGGGGGAGCCTGGTGGGCTGCCGTCTACGGGGTCGCACAGAGTTGGACACGATTGAAGTGACTTAGCAGCAGCAGCATACACAGAATGATGGTTTAGTTATACAGCGAAGTACTATGGAGCCTGTGGAAGTGGATTCTGCCATTTTATTTGTCTGGTCATGGAGAGCTAACAAGCTTTAAAAGAAAGTATGCAAAATGTATGCGTAACACAAGGTTTAAAAAGCCGAAACTTACTCGGTTGGCCAGAAAGTTCATTTGAGTTTTTCCCTAACACCTTATCTGAACAAACTTTCTGGCCAACCCAATATCTGGCACAAAACCTGACCGGACCTGAATGCACGTGGTAGTTAGTCTGGACTTGAATGGAGGTGGGAATTCTCATTTATCCTACTTCATGTAACTGTTCCCCTGAGGAGTCACCAGGGGGCGTTACACAACACCGCATATAGCAAATGCACCCTGCCAACTCTCCTGGAATCTGTAGAAGTCTGAATCTGGAAAAACATCTAGCCCCAAGAGTTCTGGATAAGAGCCCATGGAGCTGTATCTCTCTCTCTCACACACACACACAAATGTGTGTATAAATTATCAGTATCTCTGTGTATAAATCTGTGAAACACTTTCAAAGGACAGACTATAATATTAGTATTCCCAGAAGTTAGAATTATGTAATGATTTTATCTTCTTATTTAGAATTTCCTGTACTTCCCTCATTTTTATAGTAAGCACATACACTTTTATAATAGAAAGCAAAAAGAAAACCTCTCCCCTTCCACCCACCCTCCCCCAAATGTCCTGTCATGTCATGAAATGTCCTACAATACTAGTCGGTGGTGAGGCATGTCAGGACGTGAGGGGAAGTCTGGCAGATCAAAAGCTTAAGTCTTCCAATTATGGATTACCATTTTGCAAAATGATTTTTGCAAATGATTTTTTTTTTTGGCCACACCACATAGCATGTGGGATCTTAGTTCCACAACCAGGGATCAAACCTGTGGCACTTGCAGTGGAAGGGGGGAGTTCAAACCACTGAACCGCAAGGCAATTCCCCAAATGATGAGGTTTCAAAAATGTATTATCCTGGGACTTCCCTGGCAGTCCAGTGGTTAAGACTCCGTGCTTTCAACGCAGGGGGCATGGGTTGGATCCCTGGTCGGGAACTAAGATTCCGTACGCTGTGTGGCATGGCCGAAAACAAAATAAAATAAAAATTTTAAAACATATAATTCAGAGCACCCAGAGGCTACCAATTACACTGAGGATACCCAGGCTTTCAGTGCTTTTCCACATTTTAAAAAACTTGAGAAATAATCCATTTGCTTTGAGTCTAGATGCAATCTGCACATTTCCAACTATTCTCGTTTGAAGGAGAATAAAAGGAAAATTAAAAATTAAAAAAAATCCTTAACCCAAACCACAATGCCCTGCAGTCAGAGCTTGCAAACAGGAAATGCTATGCAGCTGGAGAAACCTCTGCTTTGCTTCAGTAGCTCTGAAGCAATAGCTGCCCTCTAACTGATAAAAGAGGCTTGGGCTCTTATGCAAGCTCCAGAATTGTCCAGGAGGCACAGACAGTCCTGGCTGGACTGGAATCCTCCTGGGCAACTCCGACAATTTCAAAAGAGCTTCTCCATTTATTTCTATAACTGCTGCTACATCGGGGCTCTTGGGATACGGTTTAAATGGTTTGCCTCTGCCCACTGAGAATCTATTTCAATCCACCAATTACTCCTTTCCTGTCCCATTTTTGTGGTTTGGTAATTAAATGGATGCAGGGCTCTGTTGACTCCTTCGCTTCTTTGTCAGGATCACAGGATGATGGCCTGACGCTGGGTATAAGCACGTTCAGCACGGTTTAGCAAGTGATGACTTTACAGAAAAAAAGAAAAAGGCACACAAAAAGTCTGAACCTAATTCTGGCACTGTATATTTAATCAAATGAAAAATAAAACCGAGGAACAGCTAAAAGCTCAAGAGCACCCAGTTTTTCTTCTTCTTTTTTTCCTTACAAGGAAGCGTTAGTTATTAATACATTAGCTCAAGGGCATTTGAAGTAGAAGGAATCGAATATGTAAAGACACAGAAGCAAAGAACAGCCAAAGTTCCAGTAACAGCAAAATAATTTGCTGTATCCGGAGCTGACTTAGATTAGGAAAGTTTTGGTTTTTTTCCCTTTTTTGTCACTTCCTCTACATTTTCTTCTTTAAAAAAAGTTATTTTTAACTTGAGGATGCTTGCTTTACAATGTTGTGTTGGCTTCTGCCATACATCAACATGAATCAACCATAAGTACGCCTTTCTGGAAGGCACCGGAAGGATGAGTTCAGAGAGACTGAACTCTTTGAATATTTCCAATAATTTCTAAAAACTGGTACTATCTACAGAGCAGGCTATGAACCAAACCTACAAAAGACACTTGGCAGGAAAGCTCACGCACTTAAAACCTCACCGCAAAGGTATTAAAAACGTCAACAAAACAGATTATGTCCATGGTTCTCTGGCCTCTGACCACCAGGAGGCAGCACTCCCGAGACACAGTCAACAGTGATGAAGGGATTCACTTCCGGGAGGACGTAGCTAATCCCTTCACCTTGTGAGAGCAGGGACCATCTAGAGGTCTTTGACTAGAGGAAAAGCTCGGAAGACACAGAAACTGGTTTAGACAATTTATAAGAGTCAGAAGGAAGTAGGAAGTGGTCTATAGGAACAGCAGAGAGGCTAGAGTTTGGTTTTTGGTCTGTGCATTTGTTTTATTCTGAAATTAAAGTTATACAATGAGAACTTTAATTATGTTTAAAATATGTTATCGAAGATTCTCTCCAAGAATAGCTGTATTATTAAAGACTTTCCCCAACTTTCTCTCCCTGACTAACATCTGTTCATGTACATTTTAATTAATCTTACTAAATTGAAGAAAAATTATAGACTCAAAAGAAGTTGCAAAAAGGCCATTTTCCTTTAAGAAAGTCCATGATGAAACAGTAGAAATGCTTGATTTTTTATTACACACCAACAAACTTTGAGTATATCTTTTTAACATTCTGTTTGATGAAACAGGAAGCATAGGATGTAAAGCACTGCCAAGGTGCACCAAAATACGATGGCGATCTTGAGAAATGCAGTTTTTCACGTTGCTAGTTGAACTAGCTGGTTTTGTCAGGTTTCCAGTGGAATACCACTTTTTTCCCATAAAAGAGTGACCGATGATGAGGTACTGAAACCTGGGTATTTGGCAAACATTTTTTAAAATGAATTACCCATCACTACCAGGTAAATAAGCGGCAGCATTTGTTGCTAATGCTAAAACTGGAACTTGCAGAGAAAAGTTAGAATTTTGGAAAAACTCTGCCACCACGGACTTGACAGTTTCCAGATCCTTAAAGTTATATGGTTTCAAATTCATACTGCTACTAACCTTCTTAAGGAATCATAATCTTGTTTTGCTGCTGCTGCTGCTGCTGCTGCTAAGTCACTTCAGTGGTGTCCGACTCTGGGTGACCCCATAGACGGCAGCTCACCAGGCTCCCCCGTCCCTGGGATTCTCCAGGCAAGAACATTGGAGTGGGTTGCCATGTCCTTCTCCAATGCATGAAAGCGAAAAGTGAAGTCGCTCAGTCGTGTCTGACTCTTAGCGACTCCGTGGACTGCAGCCCACCAGGCTCCTCCGTGCATGGGATTTTCCAGGCAAGAGTGCTGGGGGTACCATTGCCTTCTCCTTGTTTTGACATAGTATCAAGGAAAAATATTGGTAATTACTTTCAAAGGGTCTTAAAATACTTTTCTCTGTAATTTTGTCTACTCCAACTAAAAAACATATCACAACAAAAGGAATTTATACATTTTTAAAAAATGCCTCAGTTTTAAATTCTAAGATAGTAAACAGGGATAGGAATATTCCACATAAACACAAACTCTTGGGTGGCCTCAATCATTTTTAACATTAGGACTCTAACACCCAAAAGTTTTAGAACTGCTAGCTAAGACTCTTCCAATATAATACATATATAATCCACTAATAAGGGAAGGCCTTCCCTGGTGGCTCAGATGATAAAGAATCGCCTGCAATGCGGGAGACCTGGGTTCAATCCCTGGGTTGGGAAGATCCCCTGGAGAAGGAAAAGGCTACTCACTCCAGTATTTTTGCCTGGAGAATCCCATGGACAGAGGAGCCTGGGGGGCTACTGTCCATGGGGTCGCACAGAGTTGGACACGACTGAGCGACTAAGCACAAGCACAATGAGGGAAACCAGAGGGAGAAGGCAGAGAAGAAAGTATCGACACTTGGCAAGCTGAAGAGAAACAGGAGCTGGATGGCTGCTGGCACAGGGCCCCGCCATGGCGTCAGATGGGCCGTTCGCATGCAGTCTACTGTGCTCGTGCTCAGTCAGTCGCGTCCTAGTCTCTGCAACCCCACGGGCTGCAGCCCACCGGGCTCCTCTGTCCGGGGGGTTCTCCAGGCAAGAACACTGCCGTTTCCTCCTCCAGGCCCGCAGTCTATAGAGGCAGCGCTACAACTGTGATAAGTCACGGAGGCAGCACTGTTGGATCATGGGCACGGGATCCTCAGTCAGGGAACTTAAGCTTAAACCCTAATTCCACTACTTTCCTGGCATATTATTTTCTGAAGATTTGATGCACTTATCTGTAAAGTGGGATATGAGCACTCACACTTGCCATTACACTGGGAGCTCCCATGAAGATCAAGTGGTGGTGTAGTCAGTCATGTCTGACTCTTGCAACCCTAAGGACCATAGCCCGCCAGGCTCCTCTGTCCATGGGATTCTCCAGGCAAGAATACTGGAGTGGGTAGCCATTTCCTTCTCCAGGGGGTCTACCCAGCCTGGGAATAGAACCCGGGTCTCCTGCATTGCAGGCAGATTCTTTACCAACTGAGCTACAAGGGAAGCTCAAGAGAGAAGATGTAAACAATAATAATAAAAGCTTGTATGTGTTAAGTGAATTCCATCTGTCAGGTACTGTGCTTGGTAATTTGCCTCCAGGATCTTAATGAAGTCTCATTTCTATCAATAAACAATTAGATACCATCATTTCTTTTTACAGATAAGGAAACTAGCATTAGAGAAAAGTTAAATGATTTGCCTTAGGCTAGAAAACTGGGCTCTGGGACTCCAGGTCTGATTGTGACCAAAACCTACGTTCTTCCCACTGCTTAACTGCACAGCCTCTCCCATCCTATAATCAGAGGTAAGAGATCTTCTTATAAAAACCCTTTTCAAGAATTCCTTGGCAGTCCAGGGGTTGGGACTCATTGGTGCTTTCACTGCTGTTTGATCTCTGGTTGGCAAACTGAGATCCTGAAAGCCATGTGGTACAGTGAAACACAAAACAAACAAACAAAAAAAGCTCTTACCTGGAGGGCAAGAGCCATAAGAAAAGCAAGTTACTTAAACCTGGCTTGGGGCGTGATCCGTATGCGGTCACAGGACCATCAGCTGCAACTGCCATCTACTCTGCAGTCCTCAGACTTCTGCTAGTCTGGCTAATAAAAGCCAGCCTCAGCTCATGTGATGCTGACACCAACATCTGTGCAGCTCCTGAGATTTTCACAATAACATTTCACTTGATCACCCTACCTCCACAATCGCTGCAAGTATGGAGAAACAAAAATTTAAATGGTGACTCAAGAGAGTCACCAGCCCTTAGTGAGCTGATGTTTTTCAGAACCAACCCTACACAGAAACTCCCAAACACAATATGCTTGTCATACATGCTGCTTAAAAGGCATTAGCACAACTAATGGAAATTCTGTCTAGATCTAGTGTTTGTTAAAAGCAGAATGCTAGACCTGGCCCTAAAATCTACCCTTTTTCCCCCCATAAAAGTAACTATTTAAATATAAATTATGGAAATACTCATTAAAAGCAATCTCTTAATTAGAAAATAACATTTCCCAGGGCTGACCATAGACCTCAGCACAACAGACATTTGGGTATTTGCTGGCTGAAATGAGGATAAATTTAGGAAGTCTAAAAAATGCCAAAGTATTTTCTTTCATCTCACTTTCTACTTTTATTGCTTAAGTTTTCCCGCCTTCACTAACTAGCCTAAGTGAGTAGGATTTTCAGCAATCTCCTGAGAAAAACTGGTTCCAGGGTGCTCCCTCCAAACTCATGAGGGGACTGAAGGTGCTGCAACCAACCCCTCCCTCCCCGAGGGGCTTGGCTTCCCCTGCTCCCCCTGCTCTGGGGCGTGGCCCCATCCATCTTCCCTTTCCTTTAAGACAGAAAAAGGAAAGCAGAAGCTGCTGGCTCTTGTCAGGCTGTACAAACTCCCGGGACTGACTTTATTCAACCAGAACAGTGTTTCCCTAGTAACCGGCTATGGCACACACTGATCCTTCTATCTGCTCCCTCAGTGGAAATGCCACCACCTTCTCCATCTTTTTTTTATTTGGCAGCATGGCAAGGCGTGAAGGATCTCAGTTCCCCAACCAGGCATTGAACCAGGCCATGGCACAGAAAGCCCAGAATCTTAATCACTAAGCTACCAGGGGGGCTTCCCTTGTGGCTCAGCTGGTAAAGAATCTGCCTGCAATGTGGGAGACCTGGGTTCAATCCCAGGGTTGGAAAGATCCCCTGGAGAAGGGAAAGGCTACCCACTCCAGTATTCTGGCCTGAAGAATTCCATGGACTATATAGTCCATGGGGTCACAAAGAGTCAGACACGACTGAGCAACTTTCACTTTTCCTTCAAGCTACCAAGGAGCTAGCTCCCTGCCGCCACCACCTTTTTTGGGGAAATGACTTTGTTTTGTTTTAAACGAACTGAATGAAACCTTCCAGAAATTTCTTTTGATTTGTTTCTTAGACTTCTGGAAGGAGGAGGCCTGCAGCGTGGGGTATGTTTAGGGAAAGATGATGCCCAGAGCAGGAGGTGCCAGGTGGTGGGGAAAGGCTGGGAAGGATGATGAATGCAGGGCCAGCGTGCAGGGTTCATGTCTGCTACAGGCACTGACATAATGCGCCTCAGTTTCCTCACTGGATTCAAGGTATAACCACCACCACTATGTCGTACACTGTTATGTGCGAAATCCACATGAAGCACACTGCTAGGCGCCTCAGAGTGCTCAAAAAGTATCAGTGGCGGGACTTCTCCCATGGTGTAGTTGTTCAGAAACTGCCTGCCAATGCAGGGGTCATGGGTTTGATCCCTGGTTTGGGAAGATCCCACTCGCTGCAGGGCAGCTAAGCCTGCATGCCACAGCTACTGAGCCAGCAAGTCGCGATTACTGAAGCCCATAAGCAGCAATGAAGACCAACTGCGGCCAATACAGAAAATGCACAGATCTTAAACATACATACATATATATACATGTATATCAGTTGTCTCTGCACAGAGGTAAGCAAACGAAGACAATGACTGAATGGCAACTGATGGCATTAAATCCGCACAGGAATCTCTTCGCTGAAGGAACCTACAGGACAGGGAAGTGTGGAGATGAACCGGCCCAGGAAACGTGGACGTGAGGCTACTGACTTAAACTAAACATATTTCGTCTCCTGGAAACGAAAGGTTAGCAAGATATTCCTGGGGAAACGCCCATCTCAGGGAAAACAGAACTTCCTCCCGAGCCTGGAGCCTTTTACCAGCTATGACCAAAGGGAAATGTCAGAGTCTCGTTTCACTTCCTTTCTTCCCACCACAGCACCTCTGGGCACCACCACCTACAAAATGGCAGGCAAGGAAGAAGAAATGGGAGGCCCTATTTGAATGAGAGATTTAAATGATATATAAGAATTACAGAAATATCATGGGTTTGTCAAATAAACTCTGAAGTTTAGGAACACAAAGGCCTTATAGTCAAAATTATCCTTTCTCCAGTTTCTGAAGACGTATTTCTAGTTTCAACCTTTATTTTCTTTATGATTAGTTGTCACTGTGTAAGACTAATTCAGTGGCATGAAACTATCAATTAAAATTAAGTTGTCAGGATGACAGACACATACATATATTCATCTAGTGGGACAGGAAAAAGAAGAATTTGATTGGTCAAATTATCCAGTTAATTTACTATAGAAAGGTTGTCTTTATTTTACAGTAAAGTGTAATCATCTGTAAGGTAGCCATTTGTACCAAGTTGATTTGTGACAACAGTCTCATGTAAGACCACAGAGGTCTGTTTGATATGAGTAACTCAGGATCAAGGCATTTTAAGCTTGAGTTCTGGGTCTTTAAAGGAGGCAAAGATGCAATGCTGAGAGCCTGGGAAGATGAAGAGGAGGAAACAGCTCCTCTGTTTCAGGAAGGAGCCAACAAAATTATGATATAGTTTTCCTTTGGCATCTTTCAACCTCCCACTGTCCCACCTCCTGGGACTTAGGAATAGAGGCTTGATTACATTAACTCATACACAGCTGAGGTGGTCATGCTAGACAGAATGAACCTTTCTCGGTATGAACGCAGTGTGAGCGTGAAGGAGGGTGGTGTGCACAGTTTGGGGCCAGCCAGACAGCACTGCCTGGGGGCCTCCCACCCTCACGCTCTGGGCTTCCCTGACGGCTCAGTAAAGAGTCTGCCTGCAACATAGGAGACACAGGTTTGATACCTGGGGTCCAGAAGATCCGATGGAAAAGGAAATGGCAACCTATTCCAGTGTTCTTGCCCGGGGAAATCCCATGGACAGAGGAGCCTGGCCAGCTATAGTCAGTCCATGGGGTTGCAAGAGTGGGACATGACTTGGTGACTAAACAACAAACCTCATACTCATGTCTGTTCCCAGGTCAGCAGCTCCAGTATCTTAGATTTTTAGGGGTTCTTCTTGTCATCATCTACTTCTGAAACCACAGATTCCCTAAACCTTAAAATCTTTTTTCTTGGGAGGATGTTAAAAGGATATGGGGAGTTGGGAGAAGTTAATTATTTGTAAATCAAGGGCTGAAATGCGTGACGGTCTTCACACAAGTGAAGGGTGACATGTATGTTTGACACAGAAATAATCACCATTCTTTCAACAAATTAAAAGGCCAAAGTCACTAACGCTTGTCTAAACAAACACAAAAGCAAACAACAGGGGAATGGGGAAGAGAGTTGAGGTTAACCAGTTTCTCTACGTTCTGTAAGTGGGGCCAGTGGTACAAATTCTAGGCGTTTCCCAAAGGCATTTTCCTTAAATGTGACTCCATATCAAGGACTAAAAAAGCTTTTTATTTTTAGTTTTCTTTTTTCGACCCCAGGATCAAGGGTTGGGGAGAGGATTATCACTTTGTTCACTTTATGATCTTACTTTGATCGGGCTGCAATTTTTAAACGTTACTTGTGAAATGGCTTACCAGATTTTTCAGCAGTGTGGACAGTTCCTTTGTAAGCGTAGAAAACTTGACAAAAGCGGTGCCAAGATCTGGGTTGTCTCGACTTAAAAAATTACTCCCAAACTTATCAAGAACTTGTGCATAGTTTTCTTCATTTTGTACATGGTCTGAAAAGAAGAAGAAAGAGGAGTCTGAGCTGTTATGTGCCACAATGACAAGTTACTCTGAACACCGGCTGATCACCAGACACTCTCAAAAAGAAAGCAAAGAAACTGGATCCATTCTTTACTGAACATATCTAGAAGGTAGCTGGCAGAGCACTGAGTGTTCTCATTCTATCAAAGGCAGTTTTCCCTCTTTTGTATCAGAGCATTGAGTTCATTTATACCCCCAATTAATCCAGAGATGCACCATAGGTTAAGGGGTCAAATTACCACCCCATTTTCAAGCAATTAAGAAACTATGATCGTCAGGAAACAAGTCAGACCTGATTTTTCTTTCTCATGCCCCAGATGCAGTCCCCTGGCCTCTACCTTTAAAAATATAACAAAAATCTGACAACATCTCACCGCTCCCATGACTATAAACCTTATCCAACACCATCCATCATCTCTTGCCTCCATCACTACAACCCTTCCTGCAAAAGCTCCTTGTTGCAGCCTCTGGTCTGTTCCCAGCATGGCACCCAGTGTGATCCTGGGGAGTTGTGCATCTGATCCCGTGAGTCTCATGGCAGACACTGTCTCTCCCCATGTTCTGAGTCCTTTCAGGCTTACAGAAAGGGGTACTGCACATCCCCATACCCTGAAGTGACCCGGCACCGACCGGGGACGTGTGAGCGCAGGTGGTGCCAGCCTCACGTGGCAGCGTTTCAGTTCCCCATGCTCAGCTCTGCACATCTTTTTCCTTGTGCTGGAGTGCAGGGAATCATGAATTTATATGGAGGTCCACAGCAGATGCATGGTATTTATAAAAAGAATAAATGAACACAAAACTATCTATCAAAACCATACCTTCAAAGGCTTAATTCAAATGACAGCTCTTTCTCTTTTAAGCCTCCCCTTCCTTGGCAATGATTTTTCCTTGCCCATAATGCTCTGTACTGCTACTGCAGTGTTTTCCACCACGTCACATCATATTCGTGTAACTACTGCTCTTTCCCTGCCCCCAGACCATGAGAGGCAGGGCTTCCCAGTGGCTCACCTCTGCATTGGCACCCAACACACACCACTCATGTGTCAGGGAGCTCAGCTTACGAAGCTAGGGCTCAGTAGAGGGGTGTTGACTCGGATTCGTCGATTACCCTTTCGGGAATTTAAGAAGCACTCACTCCTTAAGTCTCCTGGGTTGTTCAATAATTGAACACTAAATAATTTAAAAATATTTCACTCTCACACTCTCAATAACTGCCTGGGAGCAACAGTGTGTGTCAGCCTGGAATGGTGGATGCCCCAGAAAGAAGTCAAAATACGACCAAGGTAACAAGCATCACAGCATCCAGTGAAATGAAACGAGGCCCGAGCAGCCTTCTAATTGTCACCACATTAGAAATGCATGATGCTTAGGGTGGATGTCAGTATTTCAGGATGAGATATTAAAAAAGATAAAATGCAGCTCTAGTTACCTCCTGCAAAGCTGCTCTGAGAAACACAAAAGAAAGGCTACATCAGCTGCAGACAAGATGCACACGCCTGGCCTCCTTCGCAAGCTGGAGCTACCCCAGTACCGTCTGTCTGAGGCCAAGGGCCTCATTTCGCCCCCGAGAAGCCCACTCTGTCTGACGTCCTTTCCTGCTCTGGAGGTCAGCAAAAAAGGGGTTCAGATACCTGTTCAACCGCTTTCAAAGAAAGGGTCTCAGAATTAAAACCTAAGGGACAAGCTTTACATGGCAGGCTTTGTGTCTGCTTGAAATTAGAACAGATTTCAAAGGATACATCGAAATCTTTAGATTATAGGATACCCAGGTATCTACCAACCAGTTAAGACATAAACTATTTCAGGATGCTTCTTCTCTCCCTCACATGCTACCCAGTTCCAACCTCTTCCTCCCCACAGCCATTATCCTGAATTTGGACTTCAGGGAGGGTTTAGGAAGTTGTATGAGAAGCTCTCAGTTTATGAGGGATGACAGATTCACCAAAAAATAAGATGGACTTGGACAAGGCAGAGAGCGAGGTCACAGGAAGTTGGCTGAGAACGTTCTCTGACCCAGATGCTTTTCACAATATTGTATTTAACCCACACCAGAACTCTGGGAAGAATTATGCTTATCAGGTAGGTGAAATAAAAAATGTGATGAGAGGCAGAAGGTAAGACTGGATAAGTTTAGGCAAGATCATGGGTCCTGTATATTTAACCCACAAATGAATGACTTCAGTTGCTCAGTCGTGTATGATTTTTGTGATCCCATGGACTGCAGCATGCCAGGCTTCCCTGTCCATTACCAGCTCCCGGAGCTTGCTCAAACTCATGTCCATTGAGTCGGTAAGGCCATAAATGATTAACCGTATATCTATCTATCTATCTGTATCTATACACAGACACCCACAAGAGTGTTTGTGTATATATAATAACCACATTTATATGTGCATGCGTGCTAAGTTGCTTCAGTGTCCAACTCTTTGTGACTCTATGGACCACAGCCCGCCAGGCTCCTCTGTCCATGGGATTCTCTAGGCAAGAATACTGGAATAGGTTGCCTGCCCTCCTCCAGGGGATATTCCCAGGGGATTGACCCAGGGATCGAACCTGTCTCTCACGTCTTCTGCGTTGGCAGGCAGGTTCTTTACCAGCAGCGCCACCTGGTTTATGTCCCACATTTATAATCTATACACGTGTATATGAAATTTTACACATCTGAAAACAGAACAGCTAATTTAGTGAGCTAAATCTTAGAATACTACTACTAATTCTACTGAGGGTTTAAGTGATAGGAGTTAAATAAAAGGCACTCAGAACAGTGCCTGGCAGGTGGCACATGCCCCTAAATTATCAGCCACTACTACCTCTATACCCATGATTAATTACAATATCGAGATGTGTTTCATATCAAATAACATAGGAATGTATGTCTCCCATGTTTCAAGTATTTTTTTAATATACTGCATTATAAAGCCAACAGCGACAATTCACCCGAAAGATTATATAACCACACACGTCCCTTTGTACAAAATTAAGGGTTTACCAAGCAGGCTTTCAACAGGCACAGAGGGCAAGGAGGCAGGATCCTGGTGGAGGCAGAAGGGAGGGACAGATTACAGAGTAGAGTAAGCAATTTGAAAGGAATGTAAACTCAGGGGCTTAGGGAAGGAGAGGGAAATGAAGGCCTTGGGCTAGGGGAGCACCGTGTAGGCATGGGTGGGACTTGGGACGCAGAGAATTGGTTCAGGACGTCTCAGAGAGCCGGATGGTCTGTTTTGAGAACTTTACTCAAGTCCCTGACGACTTTTGGAAGCTGGTAAAGTAGGGGTGGGGTGGAGCTTCCCTGGTGGTCCAGTGGCTAAGACTCCCGGGTTCCTGATGCACGGGACTCAGGTTCAATCCCCAGTCGGGGAACTAGATCCCACATGCTACAACTCAGATCCGGCCCAGTCAAACAAATAAATATTAAAAGTAGAGGCTGGGAGAAGCAGGTGAAAACAGAGATAGAATAAAAGGAAAGAAAAAAAAAATAAGGTGAGCAAGAAATCTGATCCATCTGTTATGGAGACCCATGTTTTTCTAATATTTATAGGGGATTTCTGCCATTCAGGGTATAGTTGCAGAATATAAACAGCAAGCGCTATGTTACTTCTTTCAGTTCTGACGAAAGAGCAAAATAATCCAGTTTTAACAACTGAACCAGAAAGGGACACTTAGTTAGGATTTCAACTGCTGGCATTACTTTGGAGAGACGACGAAGATACACTAATCCCCTGATATGTTCCACACAGCTTGAAATCACCTTTGTATACTTACTCGTTGGCTCAGCAGGTAAAGAACCAGCCTGCCAATGCAGGAGACACAGGAGGCGAGGGTTTGATCCCTGGGTCGGGAAGATCCCCTGGAGGAGGAAATACCAACTCACTCCAGTACTCTTGTCTGAAAAATCCCATGGACAGAGGAGTTGTGAGCTACAGTCCATGGAATGCAAAGGGCTGGACACGACTGAGCACAGTGCACACACACATATTTAAGCACCACCGCAGTATCTAGGCAGTGATTTCTTACTCCAGTTATAACAGTGATAGCTGCCGGTTTGCTGAGCGTCCTGTACGGAGCATTGCTGAGCATGCCGGTCACTGCACTGAGCACTTTACATACATTCCTTCAATCACGCTTATTAACAAGCCTATGAGATAAGTGCTGTTATCATCCTCATTGGGAAGATACTGGAAAAAAAAAAAGGCCAAGGCCACACAATGCGTCAGATCAGATCAGATCAGTCGCTCAGTCGTGTCTGACCCTTTGTGACCCCATGGATCGCAGCACGCCAGGCCTCCTTGTCCATCACCAATTCCTGGAGCCCACTGAGACTCACATCCATCGAGTCAGTGATGCCATTCAGCCATCTCATCCTCTGTCGTCCCCTTCTCCTCTTGCCCCCAATCCCTCCCAGCATCAGAGTCTTTTCCAATGAGTCCACTCTTCGCATGAGGTGGCCAAAGTACTGGAGTTTCAGCTTTAGCATCATTACTTCCAAAGAAATCACAGGGCTGATCTCCTTCAGAATGGACTGGTTGGATCTCCCTGCAGTCCAAGGGACTCTCAAGAGTCTTCTCCAACACCACACAATGCATAAGGGAACTTAAATTAGGGCTTTTTACTCTCAGAGCTGTGAGACACACTCAGGTTCAATTTTCAAGTCTATTACTGACACTTCGTGATGCACTGACCCAGCAACTTCATTTTTTCTAAACCCCATTCCCATGCTATGCAGTGGAAGTGATGACGACGGTACCAACCTCACAGGAGCACTGCAGAGATGGAGTAAGATACTGAGTGGTATACAGCAGACTCGATACATTTCTACCACGACAAGGGCAACAACAGTCATGGGGACAAACAGCAGGCTGCCTGGCCTAGGCTGGGGGCAGGGGCTTCCAACAATATTCGGAAACTGACGTCTGCACTCATGAGTTTACACTCCTAGTGGGACAAACAGCAGGCTGCCTGGCCTAGGCTGGGGGCAGGGGCTTCCAACAATATTCGGAAACTGACGTCTGCACTCATGAGTTTACACTCCTAGTGGCTGGCAGTGACAGGTGCCTTAGGAATACATTAAATACAGTATTCTTTAAAATACCTTGTATTTCTCCAAGGAGGCCTTCCCTAGAATTTTCAGAAGCACAGCAATGATTAAACAGGCCTTTCTCGGCGGGGTGTCTGTCTGACTGTCACCCTGTTAGACTTTACCCACCTGGGAAACCCTCCCTGACTGGCCCACCAAGCCTACCTCTGATTCTGTCACTGTCATTTAATAACGACACAGAGAATATTCTAAAACCTATGGCAGTTGTTTTACAGATAAGAAAAGGGAAACTCAGTGGTGAAGCCAGGTGAGGAGCCAGCTTCGTCGGATTCCAGACCCCATCCTTTTCCACCAACTGGCTCAGGAAGGATGGTCACGGCTCTGGGGATACGAGTCACAAATAATTACGTGGAATCTATTATGTGAAAGACTGGATGATGAATACCAAGAAGAAAGGGGGAAGAAGATGGACCTCCTGGCCCATGACAATAATATAATTATTATAACAACAATAATAATTGTAACAATGAATGATAGCTAATTTTTAAAAAGGTTTATTTATTAGTTTTGGCTGTGCTGGGTCTTCATTGCTGCATGTGAGAAGTCCATCGCAGTGGCTTTCTTGTTGTGGAGCACGGGTTCAGTTGCTCCACAGCATGTAGGACCTTCCCTACATGCAATCGAATCTGTGTCCCTTGCACCGGCAGGCGGATTCTTAACTACTAGACCACCAGGGAAGTCCCCTTGTAGCTAAATTTTTTAATGACTCACTATACCAGGAACTGTGCTAGATATTTTTCCTGAGAATTTAATGCTCACAAGAACATGCTAATATTACCCCCCTTTCATATATGCAGAAGTTGGCTTAGGGAGGTTAAACAAGTCACATCAGGTGACACAGCTAGTAAGTGGTGATGACACGTGCTGACTGCAGAGCCTGAGTTATTTTTGACTGACTGGGCAGCTTACAAGATCTTAGTTCTCCAACTAGGGACCAAACCCAGGGTCATGGCAGTAAGAGCACTGAATGCAAACCACTAGACCCCAGGGAAGTCCCCCTAGCCTTGTTCTTAACTGACAGGCTTGGCTGAGTGTTGGGGAGCCCCTGATGTTGTTGTTCAGTTACTGAGTCGTGTCCGACTCTTTGCAACTGCAGGGACTACAGGGTACCAGGCTTCCCTGTACTTCACTATCTCCTGGAGTTTGCCCAAGTTCATGTCCATGGTGATGCCATCTGACCATCTCATCTCAGATTGCCTTCAATCCTTCCCAGCATCAGGGTCTTTTCCAATGAGTCGGCAGTTGGAACCCCTAGTTACTTTCTAATTTGAGCCAGATGTCAAGTGATGGAGGGACTGGAAAATCAAGGTCTTAGTGCGACCTATCTACAACCCTGGTCAGGTGACTAAGGCTCTTGGGGGCTTTAATTTCATCTAGAAAACAGGTCTAATGAAACCTACCCAGCCTACTCCTGGGGGCTGCCTACCAAGAGGTAAAAGATGTCATCATTAATGTGAAAGCTCTTTGGGGGAAAACAATGGCAACAGTAACAACAACAGAGGACATTAGACAACCACAGAGGATTATTTCTGTTTAACGAGTATCAGGTCTGGAAGGCACTCATCATAAACCCCTCCTGAAGAGCAGCCCCAACCTGGACCGCTGCAATCTAATGCTCACAGAAGCATCACACCTAGCGGAGGGACACAGTTCTGGGTGGTGCGGTGACCTGGGTGTGAACCTCCCTCTGGTCCTGCCTGGCCGTGTGTGATCCGGAAAAAGGCACCAAAGATTTCTGGGTCTTGACTTCGTATGTGAACTGTGGTGGATGATATCCAGAAAGTACATAGCAACTCTCCATAAAAATATCTTTACTTTTACTACTTCTATTCACCCTGGGATTGAGGGCTGAAGTTCTGATGTGATGGACGTTCAAAGAGAATCCAAATATTATGGCTTTTTTTTTTTTTGGAGGGCTCAAAGGTACGTAAGAGGCTCTCCTGGTGGCTCACACAGTAAAGAAGCCACCTGCAATGCAGGAGACCGGGGTTTGATCCCTGAGTCGGGAAGATCCCCTGGAGAAGGGAATGGCAACCCACTCCAGTATTCTTGCCTGGAGAATCCCATGGACAGAGGAGCCTGGCAGGCTACAGTTCGTGGGGTTGCTAAGAGTCGGACACGCCTGAGTGACTGACAACAAAGGTAAGACAACCGAGGACCCAAGCCCAGGTCTTCCACTTTACCAGCTGCAGATCTGGGGCAATCTCTGCACCATCTCTGATGACTCTGCTTAACTGCAGTAATACCTACCTAACAGAGTTATTATGTACAATGGATGAAAAGAGTCTATAATGGGCCTCTCTCTGCCTGGTTTACACTGGCTGTTTATGAAACATGGAGATCTTAGTTCCCCCAACTAGGGATCAAACCCAGGGTCATAGCAGTGAGAGCACGGAGTCCTAACTACTAGACCCCAGGGAAGTCCCCCAAGCCTGTGCCCTTAACAGGCTCTAACTGGTGAGAGCCTAATTAATAGGCTTGGCTAAGTGTTGGAGCCCCTGATGCTGCTGTTCAGTTACTGAGTCGCATCCGACTCTTTGCACGGACTGCAGCATGCCAGGCTTCCCTGTCCGTCACCATCTCCTGGAGTTTGCCCCTTCCTCCCTTCAAAGCAAGACTCACTTCCTCAGTTTGCTGTATTCTCTTTCCTGGGAGCCTAGCTTCTCTTCCAAGATCTTTATGCACGTTATCTTCCATGCCAAGAGTCCATAGCCACGTGTGCTTGTCAGTTCATCCTTATGATATTAGAAAAAATCTTCAGGAGGACAGTTTAAGTAGAGGTATTATTGTACTATAGTTATACAACCTAGCCCAAGTTCCCAGTCCACCAAACTTCATCACAGTTCCAGGCCTGGCCTGCCTCTTTCAAGATCAAATGCAACTGTGACCTCCTAAGCAAGCTTGTCATTCCTTCTCAATCTCTTGCAACACCCAGGCTCCTAGCCTTGTATAATCTGTTGTTATGCAACCAGTTCCCAGTGCTGAGACTGACATACAAGTTAGTGCTCAGTGTCTATAATGAATTCTCCTGGAACAAGTCTTCCTTCTTCCTTCAAAAGAAGACTCAGCATGGGCCATGTGCCAGGGGTGAAAAAACAATGAACTATAACTACAATAAAAAAAAAAAGCTATGTAATACATGTCATAAATTATAGTGCTGGCATAGAGGGGGAAGCAATAAATTTTTTTATACTATACTACACATACCTGGTAGCACAAATCATACTTGCACAAAATTAATTCCATTTGTTTTTAAAATTCCATTTGTTATTAAAAATAATCCGTACTATAGAGATGTACGAAGATAAAAAATTATTATTTCTTTCCTCTTCTTCAATCTTCTCCTTGAAACAAGCCAAGTTAATAATCTGTAAACTTTTTTTTACACATAAAAGTATACACACACATATAGATTTTCTCCTCTTTCTTAATTCACTTAAAAAAAAAAATGTGGTATTACTTAAGACTCCATGGCTTGCTTTTTCCCTACTGAATAAAGATTGAGAAATTCAATACAATTAAATCTAATTATTTTAATTGTGATAATCTATAATAAACCCTATCATAATTCATATCTATTATGAAAAGACTGTTTTGCCTAAGGGGTGGCAATTTTTTGTAATACTTGTCATGGATATTTTTTTTCCCATTTGTCTTTTCACTTTTCAGTGGTGCCCGTGGCCGTGAACTTTTGAAATTTCATATAGTCAAATACACTCGTTTCTAAAAAATATTTATTTATTTCGTTGCACCGGGTCTTCATTGCGGCATGTGGGATCTTTAGCTGAGACATGCTAACTTAGTTGCAGCACGTGGGATCCAGTTCCTGATCTGGGAACCCTGCGTGGGGAGCACAGTCTTAGCCTCTGGGCCACCAGGGAAGTCCCAAACATATCAGTCTTTACTCAAAGACTTTAGAGTTTCCTGCGTTGCTTCTACTCCGTAACCCTTCTAATGTTCAGCACTTTTTCTAAACATCTAAGTCTTTAATCCAGTGCAATGTTATTTGTTCATTCAGCAGGAAGAAGGGTTCTAACATTATTTAAATTATGTCCTAAACCTTCTAGTATTTAATTTAGTTTTCTTTTTAATATTTAAACAGTCATCATCAATGGATGCATTCATATGGCACATGCAAGAGTTCTAATTTTATTTCCTTTTTGTTGTATGAAAATATATTACTATTTAATATAGCCGGTTGTAGATACCCATTCAATATCTGATAAATGAACACACGGCAGATCTTGAATGGAGCAGATCAGGCTTCGTAAGAGATGGTACCTGAGCAGCAACCTAAAGAATATATCGTTAACAAACTGATTTAGGGTAAAGTACGCTTCAGGTAAGAGATAACAGCCTACTGCCAAGGCACCATCAAGTACCCAGGGGTTAAAAGAGACTGCCAAGGCATCATCAAGTACCCAGGGGTTAAAAGAGACTAACAGGGGGCCTTGGGTCTCTCTAGAGCTCCTGTCTCTGGTCTAGAACCAGGCATGCTAAATTTAAAAGCACTGCCTTCCACTCCCATTCATTATCACGCGGGCTCAGATCTCTTTTGCCATACCAATCCATGAAGCCAGCAAACCTACCCTGTGACCCCGAAAACAACCTGTTTTAATTTCAGAAGACAGCATGTGACTGGGGGATGAGTTCTGGACTTAAGAGTCTGTATTTTCTGAGACACAACATCCACTTGATTCTGAGCAGTTATTTCACATCCCTGGGCCTCCGTTTCCCCATCTGTTCCCAGCCCCTGCACTGGTTACGAGGAAAGGCACCATTCTTGGAGACAGAAAAGCCCTGTGTACGTTTCGTTTTTTTGGTAAATTGCCTTTCTCCATACCACTTTGGGTGAGTCACCCGCTGCCTTTTCAAGGTCATTTTGAATTTGGATCGGTTCTTTCCACGTTCTAGCCGAGCTTCTGCAGGAATCTGCCCGAGCCCCGGGGGTGTTATCTGGAAACGCAGCGTGCAGACTCCCGTTTCCAGAGCGCTGACAAACCCATTAACTCACGGAGCCCCGAGAAAAGATGCCCGCAGACTTCCACAGGGCTATTACTCAGCATTTAAACGGCACTTGAGCATCACTCCATTATAGCAGAAGCAGAAATGTTCTGTCTTCTGGCTCCATTATTCAGGCTTGCTAACTGCCAGATCAAATACACATCTCTCCCTGGTTTGCTGATGGCTCCTGAGGTAATTTTAGATCTGGCCCCTGAAAAACCTAGAAAGGAGACGAGCAAATTCCTCTCCTACTCAAGTCTCCCACAGCAGGAGTGCCCATCACCCAGCAGAGCCAAGTTTTCTCATAAAAAGATGTACTTTAAAAAAATGGCTTAAAAAAATGTATATGGTTTCATATTTCACTAAAAACGTGCATCAAGCACCCACACTGAGATACAAAGATTATTTAGGTCATTATGTCTGTGCCTCGGGTGCATCTTGTGGCCTTAGCGGTTCCTAGCTTTAGCTTCCTGGTTAATAAATTATGTGGAATTTCTGCTCTGTGATGACCAAGAGGGATGGGATGGGAGGGGGGTGAGATGGAAGCTCCTCAGGGAGGGGATATATGTATACTTAAGAGTTGATTCAGGCTGTTGTACAGCAGAGACTAAAACATCATTGTTAAGAAATTATACTCCAATTAAAATAAATAAATAAAAATTTTAAAAGTTTTTAGAAATTCAGAAGACCCATTTTTGTCAGATTATAAAGGGATCTATGACTTCAGAATTTCAGAAGCACAGAGGAAATATTCAGTTCAGTTCAGTCGCTCAGTCATGTCCGTCTCTTTGAGACCTCATGGACTGCAGCACGCCAGGCCTCCCTGTCCATCACCATCTCCCGGAGTTCACTGAGACTCACGTCCATCAAATCAGTGATGCCATCCAGCCATCTCATCCTCTATCGTCCCCTTCTCCTCTTGCCCCCAATCCCTCCCAGCATCAGAGTCTTTTCCAATGAGTCAACTCTTCGTATCAGGTGGCCAAAGTACTGGAGTTTCAGCTTTAGCATCATTCCTTCCAAAGAAATCCCAGGGCTGATCTCCTTCAGAATGGACTGGTTGGATCTCCTTGCAGTCCAAGGGACTCTCAAGAGTCTTCTCCAACACCACAGTTCAAAATCATCAATTCTTCGGCGCTCAGCCTTCCTCACAGTCCAACTCTCACATCCATACATGACCACAGGAAAAACCATAGCCTTGACTAGACGAACCTTTGTTGGCAAAGTAATGTCTCTGCTTTTCAATATGCTATCTAGGTTGGTCATAACTTTCCTTCCAAGGAGTAAGCATCTTTTAATTTCATGGCTACAGTCACCATCTGCAGTGATTTTGGAGCCCAGAAAAATAAAGTCTGACACTGTTTCCACTGTTTCCCCATCTATTTCCCATGAAGTAGTGGGACCGGATGCCATGATCTTCGTTTTCTGAATGTTGAGCTTTAAGCCAACTTTTTCACTCTCCACTTTCACTTTCATCAAGAGGCTTTTGAGTTCCTCTTCACTTTCTGCCATAAGGGTGGTATCATCTGCATATCTGAGGTTATTGATATTTCTCCCAGCAATCTTGATTCCAGCTTGTGCTTCATATAGCATTTCTCATGATGTACTCTGCATATAAGTTAAATAAGCTTATATTAAGTTGACAATATACAGCCTTGACGTACTCCTTTTTCTATTTGGAACCAGTCTTTTGTTCCATTTCCAGTTCTAACTGTTGCTTCCTGACCTGCATACAGATTTCTCAAGAGGCAGGTCAGGTGGTCTGGTATTCCCATCTCTTGAAGAATTCTCCACAGTTTATTGTGATCCACACAGTCAAAGGCTTTGGCATAGTCAATAAAGCAGAAATAGATGCTTTTCTGGAACTCTCTTGCTTTTTCCATGATCCAGTGGATGTTGGCAATTTGATCTCTGGTTCCTCTGCCTTTTCCAAAACCAGCTTGAACATCTGGAAGTTCACGGTTCACGTATTGCTGAAGCCTGGCTTGGAGAATTTTGAGCATTGATTGACTAGCATGTGAGATGAGTGCAATTGTGTGGTAGTTTGAGCATTCTTTGGCATTGCCTTTCTTTGGGATTGGAATGAAAACTCACCTTTTCCAGCCCTGTGGCCACTGGTGAGTTTTCCAAATTTGCTGATATATTGAGTATAGCAACTTTCACAGCATCATCTTTTAGGAGTTGAAATAGCTCTACTGGAATTCCATCACCTCCACTAGCTTTGTTTGTCGTGATGCTTCCTAAGGCCCACTTGACTTCACATTCCAGGATGTCTGGCTCTAGGTGAGTGATCACACTGTCGTGATTATCTGGGTCGTGAAGATCTTTTTTTGTACAGTTCTTCTGTGTATTCTTACCACCTCTTCTTAATATCCTCTGCTTCTGTTAGGTCCATACAGTTTCTATCCTTTATTCAGCCCATCTTTGCATGAAATGTTCCCTTGGTATCTCTAATTTTCTTGACGAGACTTCCAGTCTTTCCCATTCTATGGAAATGTTAGCAGAATCTAAAGACAAATCTTCTTGCCCTCAACAAGGACAGAGTCCAGTGCATTCAGGGGAGGACGTCAGCACACACACGAAAGTGGTCAGGAGGGCTAGGCTGGATTCCTTGATTGTTACTTAGTTTACTTTTTGGCTGTGCCGGGTCTTTGTTGTGGTGCAGGCTTTTCTCTAGCTGTGACGAGCCAGGGCTACTTTCCAGTTGCCGTGTGCAGGCTTCTCCCTGCGCTGGCTTCTTTTGTTGAGGGCATGGGCTCTAGGGCGTGTGGGCTTCAGCAGCTGCAGCTCCCAGGCTCTAGAGCAGAGGCTCAGTAGTTGTGGCACACGGGTTCAGCTGCTCCAAGGCATACAGGATCTTCTCAGGGATCAAACCCGTGTCTCCTGCACTGGCAGGCAAATTCTTTACCAGTGAGCCACCAGGGAAGCCTGGACTCTGGTTTTGGTCACTGGGGAAAGGCATTCCTTTCTGGCCCTCATGGCTCCCCTTAGGGTAGGTACTGCGCATTCTAGGTGGCAAAAGAATCTTCATCTCACTTTATAACCACTTCCCTGGTGGTTCAGTTGGTAAAGAATCCGCCTTCAATGTAAGAGACCCAGGTTTGATCCCTGGGTTGGGAAGACCGCCTAAAGAAGGGCATGGCAACCCACTCCAGTATTCTTGCCTAGAGAATCCCATGGGCAGAGGAGCCTGGCAGGCTACAGTCCATGGGATTGCAAGGAGTTGGACACAACTGAGTGACTAACACTTTCACTTTCAACTCATAAACAGACATGGTAGGGATCATCTTCTCTGTTTCATAGATAATAAAATGAGGTCCTGAGAAATGAAGGGATTTGCTAAGAAATGTGCAGCTACGGCTAGCCCAGGCACATCCCAGCTCTTCTGCACTGGGGTCACCGTTTCCACTAGTCACTGTGCCTGCAGCCCAGCAGCAACACAGCAAAACAGGTCTCTCCATCTCAGAACTCCTGGAACAGACATCACCCTGAGGGCAGACAAGCAGGAAGAGGGCTGTCGAACTGCAGCAGGTACCACCTAACTGTGCTGTCTGGGACTGAGAATACACAAAGCAAAATGGGGTGTGACAAGAAACACGGCTGAGCAGTACTTTCTTCTGTTAGTTAATCTGAATTTCCTACTGCAAACGTGTTAATCCGCATTACACTTCCATATGGGGGGAAAAATCAAATAGAAAATGTCACTCAAGAAAAAAAGTCAGCCCCAGGCATTCCAAAGAAGCAGCCCCCTGCAATTCTCCACGCAGAGAACGTGTATGTTAGATGAATTATCTGAGACGTGGAAGAATACCATTCTGCCATCGGTGAATGCAAGCGATATCATCCTCACAAAGTCATCCTCTGACAGCGCCTGAGCGTTCTGTCTCATGGGACTGATTATCAATGAAAGACACTTCAGGATCAATAGCAACTTGCTTGATTTCCATACCCAAACAGAGGATCAGAAAAATCAATGTGGTGTCTCATGGGACTGGTTATCAATGAAAGACACTTCGGGATCAATAGCAACTTGCTTGATTTCCATACTCAAACAGAGAATCAGAAAAATCAATGCGGAGTTATCTTTCCGGGCTAAAGACTCAACTGGAAAGTCCCTCCAGTTCTGGGAACAGACGCTTTAGGATTCTTGTCTGCTCCCAAACCACATACGGCACTCAACACACGGCCGACTGCTTTCTGGAGGTTATCGCAGAGCATGGCTGCCTTACGATGGTGTATATCATGAAGAACCGTGACAGAGCTGCTTCACATGTGATATGCCAGGTGGTCGGGAGAGCATGTGTGAAAAAAGAGAGAGTGTAAGCACACCAGGGGAAAGTACCATACACAGAAACAAAACCAGAGACCCTGGCTTTCCTCCAGAGAAGTGAAACATCTTCATACAGAAAAAACAATCCGAATTTGATGAGATATAAACCATCCAAGAGCATGATCGAATGCAGTTTGAAACAAGCAGTAAGGTACAGGCAGGCTACAGAATCTTAACTGCAGTGGTCAGCGAGGGTTGTTCAAAGGAGAAAGGTGGTCCTGAAAAAAGAACTACAGACCTAGAGATGGTCCTGCTGAGTGAAGTCAGTCAGACAGAGAAGGAGAGATACCATGTGACATCCCTTACATGCGGAAATGATACTAATAAACTTATTCACAAAACAGAAACAGAATCACAGAGAATGAACTTAGGGTTACTGGGTAAGGGTGAGAGGTGGGGGAGAATAGGGCGAGGGGATAGTCACGGAGTTTGGGATCCACATGTATGCACAGCTCTATTTAAACTGGATGATCAACAAGGACCTGTGGCAGAGCACAGGGAGCTCTGCTCAGTGTTATGTGGTGGCCTGGATGGGAGGGGAGTTGGGGGGGAATGGACGCATGTATGTGTATGGCTGAGTCCTTTTGCTGTCCACCTGAAACTATCCCAACACTGTTAACCGACTATATTCCAATATAAAACAAAAAGTTAAAAAAAAAAATCTACAGATAGCTACTGACCTGAATATTTAAACAGTGAGAAGGGTCAGTGAAAAGGACAGAACATCACAAATGGGGTTATATATCTGTAACTTTAACTGATAGGATTTAATTTAGCAGATGTGAAAGAAGAGAGAGAGAGACAGAGATAGAGAGAGCGAGCGAGCCCCATTCTATTCAGTAAGCGCATGTCCCTGGGGCAGGAAGACATGTCAACCTGCTCTCCACCTGCTGGCAGAGGGCCTCTCTCCCTGGGCTAAGGGTGACTGGCTTAAAGACCATGTGTCTTTAAATACCAGGGCTCCTAAAGGACTGCCAACGCCACGTAAAAACACAGGAGTTCTATTTTAAGTGTACTTTATAGACCATCCAAGCATACTCAAGGCTTGCTTTGACTCCACGGGTTACTTTCCATCCAGGCAGACTCTATTATTATTTTTTTTTTCTAATTTTATTTTTAAACTTTACATAATTGTATTAGTTTTGCCAAATATCAAAATGAATCCGCCACAGGTATACATGTGTTCCCCATCCTGAACCCTCCTCCCTCCTCCCTCTCCATACCATCCCTCTGGGTCGTCCCAGTGTACCAGCCCCAAGCATCCAGCATCGTGCATCAAACCTGGACTGGCAACTCGTTTCTTACATGATATTTTACATGTTTCAATGCCATTCTCCTAAATCTTCCCACCCTCTCCCTCTCCCACAGAGTCCATAAGACTGTTCTATACATTGGTGTCTCTTTTGCTGTCTCGTATACAGGGTTATTGTTACCATCTTTCTAAATTCCATATATATGCGTTAGTATACTGTATTTATGTTTTTCCTTCTGGCTTACTTCACTCTGTATAATAGGTTCCAGTTTCATCCACTTCATTAGAACTGATTCAAATGTATTCTTTTTAATGGCTGAGTAATACTCCATTGTGTATATGTACCACAGCTTTCTTATCCATTCATCTGCTGATGGGCATCTAGGTTGCTTCCATGTCCTGGCTATTATAAACAGTGCTGCAATGAACATTGGGGTACACGTGTCTCTTTCCCTTCTGGTTTCCTCAGTGTGTATGCCCAGCAGTGGGATTGCTGGATCATAAGGCAGTTCTATTTCCAGTTTTTAAAGGAATCTCTACACTGTTCTCCATAGTGGCTGTACTAGGTTGCATTCCCACCAACAGTGTAAGAGGGTTCCCTTTTCTCCACACCCTCTCCAGCATTTATTATTTGTAGACTTTTGGATTGCAGCCATTCTGACTGGTGTGGAATGGTACCTCATAGTGGTTTTGATTTGCATTTCTCTGATAATGAGTGATGTTGAGCATCTTTTCATGTGTTTGTTAGCCATCTGTATGTCTTCTTTGGAGAAATGTCTATTTAGTTCTTTGGCCCATTTTTTGATTGGGTCGTTTATTTTTCTGGAGTTGAGCTGTAGGAGTTGCTTGTATATTTTTGAGATTAGTTGTTTGTCGGTTGCTTCATTTGCTGTTATTTTCTCCCATTCTGAAGGCTGTCTTTTCACCTTGCTAATAGTTTCCTTTGATGTGCAGAAGCTTTTAAGGTTAATTAGGTCCCATTTGTTTATTTTTGCTTTTATTTCCAATATTCTGGGAGGTGGGTCATAGAGGATCCTGCTGTGATCTATGTCAGAGAGTGTTTTGCCTATGTTCTCCTCTAGGAGTTTTATAGTTTCTGGTCTTACGTTTAGATCTTTAATCCATTTTGAGTTTATTTTTGTGTATGGTGTTAGAAAGTGGTCTAGTTTCATTCTTTTACAAGTGGTTGACCAGATTTCCCAGCACCACTTGTTAAAGAGATTGTCTTTAATCCATTGTATATTCTTGCCTCCTTTGTCAAAGATAAGGTGTCCCAGGCAGACTTTAAAATCTAACCTCAAGTCAAGTGTGACTGTAGATAAATATATTTTACTTCACAATAAACTAAGTTTAAGAGAGCAGACATCTCTACTTATCCTGTTCATCCTATTACTCACTCATCTCGCTGGTACTTAACAGTTCTGACTGAACAAATGAAATGCCAACTTTCAACTCCACTAACCTCAGTTGAAGGTATACCTCTCAAGTCACTTGTCATACACGGGCATGTATTTATTATTTATTGATTTAAGCTGAATTGCCTTAAAACATGGAGAAGGCAATGGCACCCCACTCCAGTACTTCTGCCTAGAAAATCCCATGGACGGAGGAGCCTGGTAGGCTGCAATCCAATGGGGTCGCTGGAGTTGGACATGACTGAGCGACTTCATTTTCACTTTTCACTTTCATGCATTGGAGAAGGGGATGGCAACCCACTCCAGTGTTCTTGCCTGGAGAATCCCAGGGACGGGAAGCCTGGTGAGCTGCCATCTATGGGTCGCACAGAGTTGGACACGACTGAAGCGACTTAGCAGTAGCAGCAGTCTTAAAACATAGTAACTGCCTGTGAGCCAAGAGTGTTCTGGCAATTCTTTCCAGCTCTAAGTTCAATAAGGTCTTAATAAATTAATTAGTCATATACAATAATAAATGAATTAGTCATATATATTAAAAAAATTTTTTTGGCTACGCTGTATCTCTGCTGCTGCTGGTGGGGCTTTTCTCTGGCTGTGGCGCAGTGCGCAGGCCTCTCATGGAGGCCTCTCTTGCTGTGGAGCACAGGCTCTAGGCTCATGGGCTTCAGCCGCTGCAGCTCCTGGGCTCTAGAGCCACAGGCTCAATAGCCGTAGCGCACATGCTTAGTGGTTCCATGGCATGTGGGATCCTCCTGGACCGGGACTGAATGTGCGTCTCCTGCACTGGCAGGCGGACTCTCCACCACTGGGCCAGCAGGGAAACCTTCTCATGAATGATTCTAATAATTAAAGGCCTGCAGTTGCTAACTTGACAGAGTAACTTCTGCCAGGCGAATGCTCCTTTCATTAACAATGATACCCGGTGGACAATATATAAAAATAACAACAATGGACAAAATATAAAAATAACAACTGTTTGAAGTCACTGGAAAGTACACAAAGGCATGAAGAAAGAGGCAGGGATGCCACCCTTTGAGGAAGGGAAATGCTCTGGGAAAGACCATCTGTTTCTGGCTTTTCTCCTGAGGACAGACCTCAGTCTATGCTGGGCAAGGAGAACAGAACTTCTGCAGAAAGTGCATTTTACTGAGATACGGTGTCAGAGGTCAGAGTTCAGGATTGCGTCAGCAGCTGGAAATTGAGTGGCGGGGGTGGGGGGGATCTTAGAAAGGAGGAAGTCAGAGAAAGGAGAGCCCGCATGTCTGTGTATACCCTCCCTTCAAATCCTTGGCTGACCCTGCACTGCACATGTATGACTGATACTTCAAGGAGCCCTGTGGAGGACAACATCTGAGAGCTGAGCAGGTTTCAGAGACTTCCCTAGATTGAGTAAGGCATGGAATTCAGGTCCCACAAAGTCAGCAGGGCATGGTCAGCACTGTGGGTGAAGGCCCAGAGGACTGTACCTTTGGAGTACGGACCATGTAGCAGGATGAAGAGCTGCATCCTAGGACCGTGAGCAAAACTAAAACAAACTCACCCTGAAAAAGCTTTTCACAGGGTCAAGGTGATGGCTGTTGTTTAGCTGCTGAGTCATGTCTGAGTTTTTGTGACCCCACGGACTGTAGCACACCAGGGTTCCCTGTCTTTCACTATCTCGAAGAGTTTGCTCAAACTCATGCCTGTTGAGTCAAGGTGATGCTGATCACCAGCAATTCAACTGTGTACTAAAATAAACACACTTCTTAGAAAGGTAACTATCCAGAGTCTCTACAACATGTACTTTACTATGTCTACTTTGCAAACAGAAACTACTGGACATGCAAAGAAACAGAAGCTACGCAGCTAAAGTCAACAGAGAAAAAGTCAAGAGGAGCAGAACCACAGACAACCTAGATGTTGGATTTAGTACGAAATAATTTCAAAAATAAATAGTACAGGACCTCCCTGCTGGTACAGTGGATAAAAATCCACCTGCCAATGCAGGGGACACAGGTTCGACCCCTGGTCAAGGAAGACTGTACATGCCATAGAGCAACTAAGCCTGTGCACCACAGCGACTGAGCCTGCGTGCCCAACTGCTGAAGCCCGCGCACAGAGCCTGTGCTCCGCAACAAGAGAAGTCGCCACATGCGGACGCCCATGCGCTGCAACAAAGGTTAACCGCCACTCACTGCCACTACAGGAAGCCCAGACGTAGCAATGAAGACCCAGCACAACCAAAAATAAATAAATATTACAAATACACTCAAGAATGTATAGGAAACGTTGGATAAAATGGGTGAAAAGATGAAGAATTACAGAGGAGATAAAAATTCTAAAGAAGGACTAAATGGAAATTCAAGAACTAAAAATTACAATACTCAAATAAAAAAATTCATTGGGTGAGACTAGTAGCAGACCAGATGCTGCAGAAGACAGAAGCAGTCAACTTGAAGACAGGTAAGTAGACATTATCCAAACTGAAGCACAAAAAGTATAAAGACTAAAACTGAACAAGCTGAGTCAGTCTGAACAAGCTGACCTGTGGGGACGATATCTAACATAAAAGTAACTGGAGTCTCAGAAAGATAAAAGAATATAAGAATAAACAAACAATTTGAAGAAATACAGGCTAAAAGTTTTCTAGCTTTGATTAGTTTTTTTTTGGCAATTAACTGCAATTATAATAATTATCACTGATTATTATGTCCTGGGCTTCCCTGGTGGCTCACAGGGTAAAGAATCTGCCTGCAAAGCAGGAGACCTGGGTTCAATCCCTGGGTCGGGAAGATCCCCTGGAGAATGGCAACCCACTCCAGTATTCTTGTCTGGAAAATCCTATGGACAGAGGAGCCTGGCAGGACTCCTAGGAGGCTGCTACAGTCCATGGGGTCAAAGAGTTGGATTTGACTGAGCAGCTAACACACACCATGTCCTAGCATCAAGACTAAGTAGTTTATATATATTATTTCCCAATTTTCACAAAATAGGCATTGCTGCCCCATTTTCAGAATAAGAAAACTGAGGACTGAAATGGGGTGGAGGGCGAGGTGAAGGGTCTTGCACACATCGCCACGGTCGCAGATCTAAAATGACAAACTAGGTTTGTCCAGACTTTCCCTCGGCTATTTCAGAAAGCCTCGAGTTGATAAGGATGAAGGCAATCAACACCATCACCACTGGTTCTGAATCATATGTGTTATTCTTTACGACAGTCCAGTGAGGCAGAAATATTATTCCCTTTTACAGAAATGAAGACCCAATTGCTTAAGGTGTTCTCTGTGCACAGGTTTCTCACCACCAATCAGAGGCTAAATCAGTATTTGATCCCAAACCTGTCTGAACTAACCCACCATACATTAATGATGGTGTGCAGGAGGCACGTTTAATCTATGTAAGAGAATATATGAATATACTGGTCTAAGTGCCCTGTTGTTCATATACCAGTTAGGCTAATTACAAAGGACACAGTAGTAATAGGAGTGAAATTGGGGAATACTTTGTGGGTAATCCTCAATTCCAGCTCTAGTCTGAAGGAATAAAACTGCTCTCCTTTTTAAGTGACCCATCTAGCACTTCCAAGTTACAGGATTACTGCTTCTTTTTCTTGTCTGCCTGTCTCCACAGGTGAGGCACCCCAGGATGGCGTGCCCATGAGTTCTGCACCCCACTGAATGAATCCTCAGTGTGCTATCCTGGGTCGGCAGTCATTCACCTCTGACAGCTAATAGTCTTGGCGATTCTGCCTCGGCAGCTCCGGGATGATAAAGAAATAAGTTTCAGACTTGTAGCTACTGACAAGCTGTGCGAGTAATTTAAGCCAGGTTTAAATTTAAACTTACTAGCTGTGCCAGTAATTTAAACCAGGTCCCTTCACCCCTAAATCGGGGATGACAGTGTCTTTCATGCAAGACCGTTGAGATGATCAAGCGGCAACAGGCACCTGGCCTGTAGTAGGCACTCAATAAATGGCAGTTGTAATTTATCACTTCTATCAAACTTGGACCACGAAGGTACAGAAACTTTTTTTTTTTTTAATAGTCACCTTTAACGGAGTGTTTTTCTTGTTCATCTCAAGGCTTTTTCAAAAAACCCGAACTACAGGTTATGGAGTAAGTGTTCCCAATTTCATTTAACATGAGTTAATTTCTCATGAAGCATGCTCCCATAAGTTGTAAGCAAACATTATAAAATATTAACTCATTTTAAAGTTGAGACCATTCATTCCAGATCAGCAAAATGGAGGAAGTGCATACACATATACACACATACCCCAGATAGCTTCTGATTTCAAGTAACAAGAGTGTTTGAGCCAATGGCTTGAATACAAAAACCGTCAGTCCCCAAAGAGCCTTGAGCTGTAAGGTTATTTTGGAAAGAGACTTCAATTTTCTAAAGGCAGCTTAAAAAAACTCCTCTGGTTTTATCCCTACATAATTTGAGCAATAATACCCTCTCCCAGATAATTGTACTCCCTTTTAGAAAAGCCTGCTTCCTTGATCATTCTGAAGGAATCCGTTATTTTGCTTTCATTTTTTAAGGAGTAATGATGGGGGGACCTCCCTGGTAAGACACCACACTCCGAAGTAGGGGGCCCGGGTTCGATCCCTGGTCAGGGAACTAGAGCTCACACGCCGTGATTAAAAGATCCCCCGTGCAGCCAAATAAATAAATGACAATAAAATATTGTTTTAAAAGAAGAAGAAGTAATGATGGACTCACAAGAATTCAAAATGCCTTGAAGGCCCAAAGTAATTTGTTTAAACTTTGCTCAAATCACTGCAACTACCACCAAGAGCTATTTGCGGTTTTTCTGTCTAGGGCCTTCTATTCCTGAGGGCCTAGTTTTGTTTATTTATAGGTTTACTTTCATTCAAAAAATTTCTTTAATCAGATTATCAGCCACCAATTTGGAAAACGGCAAAAAGGAGAAAATATCCTAAACACAGACGATGTTCGCTGTATACCTCTTGACATTCTTTCCATTAAAATTCTAATCTATTTTTATCTCTATCTATTCTTAAGAAAACTTTCTCCCCACAGAAAACCACAGGATTAAAAATATCATTACAATTAAGACTCTAAACTTAATTATCGACTCTACTTACAATTAACTTCACGCTATCCCTTTAAATTTGAGAAAATGTTAACTAAAAAAAAAAAATAGCTGAAATGAAGTTGGAAATTACTTGGATATAAAGATTTACTTCCTATCCACTGATGAATTTAGCACTTTACCTTTAAAATCTTAGATTTCCTCATATATGACCAGCTATTTCTTAAAACAGATAAATTATCAAAATGAAAATCTGGGGTGAACATCACATTTTAATTTTGCTTTAAAAAATACAAGTGTTCTTGTAAAACCACTCACTATGCAACTGTAACTGAAAATGAAAGGGGGAATAAAAGAGGAAGCAATAAGAAAGCAAAGTGTTTCCTTTCCTGACTGAAAAAAGCTGGGAACTACTCATGACCATCCAGCTGTATTTCAGAAATAATACTTCCCTATCATATGCTTGTAATCAAATGACATACCACTGTCACTTTTTTATTCACTCAAATAAAAGGATTTGAGAAGCCGAATTTTCAGACTAACGACGTCACAGAGACTTCTAGTGGATACCATGTGTTACCAATAAGCTAAAATGTACTCCAAATATATCTTGGCATGAATTTTAAGGAAGCCACCATATAACAATAAAACACACATTTTGATTTGTGATTCATTATTTTTTAATCACAGAAAAAGACCTAGTAGCAGGAATATCCTGGGTTTCTCCTGCCAAGGAGAAGCGTACATGTGCGTGTGTTTAAATAACACATCTGTTTAAAAAAAAAAAAATGAACCAATTCAACTCAACTAAGTCATGTGATAGAAAAACAAATTTGGTACACCCACGCTCACAGTGACCACATGACTCTTCCACTTTATACAAGAACAATGTGCACCACTTTCATCTCCAGCAGCCTGAGATGTAGTACGCGCTTCCTTCTCTAGAGACACACACTGACTTACACTGGACCCACCACGTGCACATACACGCTGGTGCTCGCAGGGGCAGAAATCCTGCGACATCAGCCCCACCGCAACTCTTCTGACCTCAGGGGGCACTCAAAAGACCAAGAGCAGGAGTCAGTCAGAGCTGCAGTCACCTGAAGGTTCAGGGCTAGCAAATGTGCTTCAGTGGTGCTTTTTGGTGGGAAAAAAAAAAAAAGCCTCAGGCCTGCTTGAGTGTCCTCACAGCATGGCGGCTGGTTTCCTCCAAAACAAAAGAAGAGGTGGGGGACCTAGGTGGAAGCCATCTCTTTCATGAACTGGCCTTGGAAATCACATGGCATCACTTCTATTACACTCTCTTCAATAGAGGAGAGTTCTAAGTCTGGCATATGTTCAAGGCAAAGAGAATCAGACTCTGTCTTTTGAAAGAAAAAAAACCCCAAAGAACTGCAACATCCTTCAAAACCTCTACGATGTTCAAGAAAATACTTGCTATTTTAAACATGTATTAGTGGGAGAGAGAGGGAAAGAACACATTCACCAGGTAAAACTTTCTAAATGACAATGTATTTCACAGTTCAACACTGTTAAGACTTCAAAACTTAGAACCAACATAGAAGAATTGAACGGCTTGGAAATTTCCCCCTTGATCCAAGTAGTTTGCAGAATTCAGTTTTTTGTTTTTTAAAATCTCCTCATACACAGCAGGGACAAGTAAGAGAGAGAGACAAATTCCTAAAGCCATTTCAAACTAAACTGCTTACAGGGAGATGATTTGTTTTTCCATTTAAAGGTCTCTTATTAATTTATAATACTGATAAAGCTTACATGCAAAAAATAATAGATACCTCTTAGCGTAAGTCCTCTCACCATTCTCAACCATCTTTCAAATCATTTTGGGGAGGTGGGTGGTTAAGTATTCTCAAACCAGAAATACAGAAATGCTTCTTAAAAGTTCCAAAGAACATCAGATGGGTTTTGTGTCACTTAAGCACTGTGAGAAACCAAGAAAATTATGAAAACATACTGGGAAACAGACACGAGGGCTCAGCCTCTTGTGGCTTCTCTGGAAGAGACCAGAAGCCCTTGGACAGGAACAGCCTGGATTCCACTGAGTATGGCTCATGGGAAGATGTGCAACATCACTGTTTTACTCATCTCGCTGTTTTTTAAGAATTAAATGTCACAGGGCTGCCCACACAAGCTGACAAAAAAAATCCTAAATATGCTGTAATCATTGGTGACTGCAGAAACCCTATCAGGCCCCTGCAGTGGGTGAGATCTGAGTTTATCCCCACATTTCCAGGCCACAGGGATGATGATAACTGCTATTGTGGCCCCTATCTGAGAGGCACCAAAGTCACCCCATGGGTTACACTGCTGTGAGGTTAAATTTGATGGATTCATTCATGAATATTCACAATCAGTGAATATTTAATGGCCACTGACAGAGCATTTCCTGGGGACCCATCCGGCTGATAAGCAGCAATTCATCCCGTGCTTGTTGAGCCCCTGCCAAGTGTCAGGTCGACGACACACATACAGTAGCTGCAAACAGCCAAGCTGGAGTCGGCCAGGCTCCCTTCCCAGTCCTTGCCAGTTGTGACCTCCTGGACAAGACGGCATAGCCCTTCACACTTTGCATCATTTATAAAATGGAGATAATAGGAGACCTACCTCAAAGGCTTGATGGGCTTCACTTAGTATGGCATGAGCACCCAGTATATGCCAAGTCCTCCAGAGGTATTCCCCAAGCACCCTCTTCGAATGACATGAGGTTTCCTTTTTGTATCCTGCAAGCTTTCCTTTAGTACTTGCCAGTTTCTAAGTACTTTCCAGCTTGAGGATCTGATATTAACATTTCTCTCTCCCCCACTGGACTGTCAAATTATCATCAAGGCAGACATTCTGTCTGATTTATTCAATATACCCAACATCCCAAACAGCATATAATAGGGGCCCAATAAATATTTGATAAGCTAATAAACTATGTTGGCAAATTCGCAAAATACAAACATGAAAGAAACAATACTGGCCCGCCAACAAGGAGTTCCTAGGCCACCGATGCAGTTCTCAATTCTGGTTGCATTTAGAATCATCTGGGGAGTCATACTGCTGTAAGCCCAATACTTGGCCCCTACTGTGGAACGACTCTTGGAGGGTGGACCTACGGGAATCTCTGTTGTTGTGTTTTAAAAGAGTTGTTCAGGTGATCTTTTAAAAAAATTATTTATTTTTGGCTGCGCTGGGTCTTTGATGCTGCACAAGGGCTTTCTCCAGTCTTGGCAAGCGGGGGCTACTCCCCAGTTGCAATGTGCCAGCTTCTCATTGAGGTGGCTTCTCTCATTGCAGAGCATGGCTTCTAGGACATAAGTCATAGCATGTGGACTCAGGAGTTGTGGTGCACGGGCTTAGCTGCTCTGCGGCATGTGGGATCTTCCCAGACCAGGGATGGAACCCGTGTCTCCTGTATTGGCAGGCAGACTCGTTACCACTGAGCCACTAGGGGGAAACCCTTCTTCAGATGATTTTAATGAAAAGGAAGGATTGACACTCATTGGTCTAATGCTTGAAAGACTGACTGACAGTTACCATACAGTGTGAGGTATGTTCTCCCGGGGATGATGGAGGTGTCTTGTCTCTGCATCATCTAATATTGTAGCTGCTTGTCACACGTGACTACTGAGGACTCAATGTGGCCACTGACATTGAGGGCCTGAACTGAATTTTATTTTAATTTAAATTGAAAAAGTTATGTGTGACCTGGAGCTCTTCTATTAGCCAGGGCAGAAGACATATGACGGCGCGGAATCCAGGTGACAGGACTCAAAGTTCAGTGAGCTGTGGTCCCACCCACAGGACAGCATCACTGGTAAGCGGAAGTGGAGACCAGACTCTGCACTCACCCTGCAACCCCACACCTTCCACACACGCAGGACAATCTCTCCTACTGCCATGCCCGAGACTGCTGGGACCAAGCTCAAGAGCTGCTGTGTGAGCTGCGGAATGGCGTGGTCATTGTGCAAAACGAGGCGATGTGTCTTGAGTAAGGACTCTTGGAGAGGGAAGAGTTGCAAGGAGCCCCCAGCAAAGAAACGACATGGCAGCACCTTAGAGATGTAAATCAGAAGTCTCCCTTTATGAGTCACAGCATAAGCCGTTAACATTACGGAGAACTGACATGCATTCCTGAGGCAGACAATGGCTTATTACATTCGTTATAAAATCAGACTGGTTCCACATTACTGGTAGAAAGGCCGAATTAATACAGAGAAGGCATCCATGCTATTGACCTACCTGTCATTTTTCCTCACCTATTGTGTGTTAGCCAGGCACTACACGGCAGGCAGTATGTTAGGGACCTTAAATATTCCCTCATTTTGCCCGTACAAGACTGTGTAAATTAGATGTTATTTTCTCATTTTATGGTAAGGTAATTTAAAACTCATGGAAGTTAAGTAATTTACTTGACTTTGACAAGCAGGAGTAAAGCTACAATTGAAACTTAGATCTATGTTACACCTAAGATTGTTTTTTTATAAAGTCTGTCTCATATTCTATTATATACTCAACAGATATGAGACTGTCCAACAAACCTCCATTTATTTTCTGTTTTATCAAATCATAGTAAATGCTTCAATGAACCTATTTGTATATAAAGCATAACACACACACATACATGTAGAAAAGTACATATATCCTAAGTGAGCATTTCATGAATTATCAAAAAGTAGACTTAACTATGGATTTGATCGACCAATCCATAGTTTCTTACAGAAAAACCCAAATGACCTTATTGGCCAACCTAACAATACACTCCAAATCAAGAAACAGAACAATGCCAGCACCTCAGAAGCCCCCTGGGCAACCTGCTAGTTATTTATCCCATCCTCCACCACAGACCTAATATCTGTAAAGGGCCTACCACCTCATGGGAGTCCATCAGATGCAAGCTAAGAGAGAAGTTACAAATTATGTGTATAATCTAGGCCAAGACTTAAAGTACCACTTGGTCACTAGATAATTGGACAAATACCATTTATTTACTTTAATTAGAAGTTAGCGTTTTATTGGACATAAAGAAATTAGAGACAGGTCTCAAAGAACCAGGGTACAAAATCTGTTAATTAGGATTATAGAGTGCCCTAGGCTTGGGGCTTTAAGGGTGACAAGTGACTGATTCTTGGCTCTGATAAGGTGAGGAGGACCAGGAAGTATCTGAGGGCTGAACTCTGCCTGGTTCCATGTTCCTTTCAGTCCCATGATTTTACCGAAATAAGGAGCATAAATTTAAGTAAAATATAAAACGAATAAAATATAAATGTGTCATACTTAACTAAACTCCCAAGAAGTGGCAGACCTTTTACAGATGTGAACTACTTAAATCCCTTCAACAATCCTGTAATAGCACCATCCCTGCTTTATAGAGAAGATGACGGAGGTTCACAAAGTGACCTGGAGGTCACGAGGCCAGTCAGGGTTAGAGCAAGGATGCAAACCCACCTCCACTGGACCTCAGAGCCCTGCCCAGTCCAAACACCCAGCTGCCTTCCCCTCCCAGGTGTTCTCTTCTGTTACAGACAACTGACTTCTTAGAGACATGACCTCCGGGAAAGCCAGCTGATGACTGCAGTAACAATAACAAAAGATGGGAGTCACAGACCTAGAAACTCCTTTCACGTCTCCAAGCCTCTCTCCCCCCCTGGAACCTACTGTTTCATGTGGACACCTACTGTTTATCTTCATTCAGTTTGTTCTTTCTTATCCACTGACAACATACTTTTCTCTACAAGATGACAAAGTCTCTGACCAAGTAAGTAAAGTAAGTAAGTGTTAGTCGCTCAGTTGTGCCCGACTCTTTGCAACCCCATGGACTGCAGCCCACCGGGCTCCCCTGTCCATGAGATTTTACAGGCAAGGATACTAGAGTGGGTAGCCTTTCCTTTCTCCAGGGAATCTTCTGAACCCAGGGATCAAACCCAGCTCTCCTGCACTGCAGGCAGATTCTTTAGCAGCTGAGCCACAAGGGAAGCCCATTTGCTGACACAGGTTACCTGGTCTGCCCTGAGCCACAAGCAAAGCAGGTTGTGGCAGGCTGTGCCCAGGTGTCCACTTAGCCTTGTACCCCACATCCCCTCTAACTCTCACCCCATGTGTGTCACCAATTGGTAGTGGTGGTGGTGTTCAGTCACTAATTCGTGTCTAACTCTTTGTGACCCCATGGATTGTGTAGCCCACCAGGCTCCTCTGCCCATGGGATTTCCCAGGCAAGAATACTGGAGGGGGCTGCCATTTCCCTTTCCAGGGGATCTTCCCAACCCAGGGGTTGAACCCGAATCTCCTGCATTGCACACAGATTCTTTACCACTGAGCCACCTGGGAAGCCTGTCACCAATATTGATTTTCAAATGTGTACAAGTACGCTTCAGATGGAAAGATCCTCATTTAACTGAATTACAGCCTGACCAACCACACAAAGAGATTTTATATGTCGCTTGTGGCAATATTACCTATAACGTTACTAAGTTTTTCAATGTATAATAAAACCTACTGCAATTAATGGGCTTCCCAGGTGGCGCTAGTGGAAAAGAACCCGACTGCCAATGCAGGAGACATAAGAGACATGGGTTCTATTCCTGGATCAGGAGGATCCCTGGAGGAGGGCATGGCAACCCACTGCAGTATCCCTGCCTAGAGAATTCCCTGGACAGAGGAGCCTGGTGGGCTACAGTGCATAGGGTTGCAAAGAGTTGGACATGACTGAAGCAACTTAGCATTGCAATTAATGTTTTTTCTTCTTTTTTCTCGGGAAGCAGTAACAGGCTTGGACTGACAGAAGAACTGAATTTCTTTGACTTACTTGGTTTTTCATTTGTAGAAAGTCTTTCATAAACTTAGCACCTAACAAATAACAGAAAAACTTGGGTCTTCTGCATTGCAGGTGGATCCTTTACCATCTGAGCCATCAGGGAAGTCCAAGACTATATCTATAAATATATAGAATTGGTGCTGCCTGTGTTGGTAAGTACTTACCTTGACCGGAATTGTATATTGCTTTTACAGACTTCTTAACTTTCTGTAAGGCTGTTCTATCTTGGTCTAGAGCCTAAAAGAGAAAAACGGGGAGAGAAAATGTTGGAAAACTTGGTAAGTTTAAAAAAGAAAAGAAGAAGAAAAACTCATTCATAACCGCATTTGTTGTGCTAAGCACTGCAGCAACAGCAAACCTGCACATTTATCTAATGGCAAACGTTTCAGAGCCATGATTTGCCCAGGATTCAAGCAGTTTTGAGATAAGGGCAGTTATTCCATAAGCCTCAACACTGGGTGAAGTGGATAACTTGGTAGTCAGTTGGTAACTGTGCTAAGTTATGCACAGGAAAGAAAACAGAAGACACCTAATAAATCTTGAGATTTGATTCCTTCACTTGGAAAGCTTATAACTTGGGAAGTCAGAAAGGCAAACACGTGACATGTTCCCAGAGGATAAAGCACGTCGTCAAATGGTAACTTCAGCCAGAAAGAAAACATTTAAGGGGGTGTAATAAATAAGAGTGGCCCCGAAGCGCTTCTCAAACTTTTAACTTGAGGATTATTTTCAGTGTTAAAAATTTTTTTGATGACATAATGCTGTTATTTCAAAAATTCCACTTATTAAAAATCACAACATGGAAAATGTTACCATGATGCTGGTAATGCTTACACATGATTTCTTAGGTGATGAATCAACACATCTCCAGCCATCTACCTGTATTACGGAGGGGGTTGGGGGTGGGGTATGCTGGGGGACCGTCACTCCTGATTCTTAACCCAAGTGCTGGATACACAATTGTGTTTCACTTGAAAACTCATCACACTGTGCACGTAGGATGTGCACACTTTCCTATGTGCATATACACTTCAAAAGCAAGTCAGTATAAGATAACACTCACAGCATGCTGACTTAAAGTTATTAGAACAACTTCAAGCCCCTCTCTGCTCTCCCAAGGGTCTAGGATCCATTCACAGGCTAGGAACCCCTGGATGGTTATGTGAAGATGTGAAGGGCAGGAGCAACAGCAGCCATCATCATAAACACATTTGTATAAAGTTTAAGAACATTACATGTGCACTCATGCCTATTACATCAGCTAAGCCTTAAGACACCAGATGAGTGAACTGAGGCCCACAGAGGATAGGACCTTCCTCACTGCAGGAAGGCGCCAGGTGATGGCAGCGGGCACCTACTATTCCGCTTCTGCAATACGGGTTTTCCTGCCGCTCTGAACGTGGGGTTCAAGGGGCCCTGCTGCCTTCCTTCGGCTCCTGCTCTCTGGGTGAACATGGTGAATGCCGGCCTCAGTCCCGCCTAGGATTTCTGGGCTTGGGAACAGGGATCGTAACATTCAGCCCCTTTCTGATGATGCATGCCTGGGGGATGCCACGGCTTTTGTGGTGGTAGAATCTGGCCAGACAGGATGATGCTAACAGAGACAAGCACCAGAAACAAGAGGTGGAGGAGGCAGTCCTTGCATGCAGCTGTCCTCAAGGGTGTGCGCCGCTAACCTTCCTGAGGACTGAGGACAGGAGACAGTAAACTCCCTTCAGTCCTCAGCCAGCTGAAGCTGAGACTGTCACTTGCAGCCACGCGTCCTAAACAACACAAGACCTGAAGTTCACCGAGCACTTCCTACACCTGCTGTAAGCCTGGTGGAGAAGACACACCCAGCATGTAAGACTCTCTGAGTCCATCTTCAACAACAAAAAACCAGCATCTGTATTTTTCAGGTAAGGAAATGCGATAGGCCATCACTAAACATTTGTAAGAAGGGAGGAAAATATTAACTTGCCCAAAGTCACAGAGTCAGAAAGTGCTAAAGGTCACATTTCACACGAATGGCTCTTGAACCCCAAATCTAATGGGATACTGGGATAAAAATCAGGCTGCAGGTCAAAGGCTATTTCTGCCACACCCATCACTTATTTCCCACCTCCACAACTTTGTCACAACCACATCCCACCTGTACTCCCTTTTTTTGTATTCTTTTTAAATCAATGTTTTTCTTTAGGTCCATTCCCCCTCCCCTTTTTTCCCCATTCACATCTTTAAAAAAAAAAATGGACATTGTAAAGAGCTAGATCACTCACCATTAACAGAAGATACCCTAAAAATGATGTAGTACCTCTAACTACACAAAATGCTCACCTATTTACTACCTCGAATCATCTCATCTAACACCAGGGACACCACACATCACACTTAGGAAACCGTGTTTTACGACTTAGTTGCAGAGAAGAGACGAAGCCTGAGTTATTTCAAAGATCTGAGATTTGTACTTTAAAAAGGGAAGATAACTAACATTTTAATAAATGTGTAGTCACACAGGGGGCTGAGGTTTACACAGATTATTCCTCTCAATTCTTACAAGAACGCTCTGAGGTAAGTGCTAGTACTGGATTCATTTTATAGATGAGTAAATAGAGGCTTAGAAAGTGGAACTTGCCCAGGTGGCAGAGTAGGGATTTGAATCCAGGTCTTCACGGTAAAACACCACCCCCTAATCACTAACCAGTTCTGTGTTCCAGTGATATCCTTGAGGAACTGAAACTGAAAGCAGTCTCATCTTGAGCAGGGAATGTCCACCAGTTTGCAGAGGCAAATCTGAGTTAAGATAGTTAGGTTGCTGGTAAGAGTGGGAAGGGAAGACATTAATGAAAATAAGTGCAAGTAAGAACTCATTTTAAGAGATGGGATCCAAAGGGTTTATCCTTTGATGAACTGCTTTTGTGGTGAGGATATTTTAAAAAATAATTCTAATAACAGCCATCATTTATTTTTTTAATATATATATTGAGCATGCGTGCTAGGCTGCTTCAGTCGTGTCTGACTCTTTGCAACCCTCAGGACTGTAGCCCACCAGGTTCCTCCAACCATGGGATTTTTCAGGCAAGAATATTGGACTGGAATGCCAAGCTGTCCTCCAGGGGATCTTCCTAACCCAAGGATAGAACCTGAGTCTCCTTTGGCTCCTGCATTGCAGGCAGATTCTTTACCGCTGAGCCACCAGGGAAGTCCTTATATCCATTATTACTGCCATCTTTTTTCCCTGATGAAAACTCCTGCTTTATTTTGGAGAAGTCAAACAGCTTGCCAGGTGTCACATATCAGGTAAGAGAAAACACAGCTTATGCTTTTTCAAACAAGCCACCTAAAAATACACTGTGGATGGCATGCTCATGTTTCTCCTGATTTTTTAATAACTTTAGAGAAAGAACAAAAGATCTCCTTCTGGAAGAAAATACACTATTGGCTTAGCTCTGGGGAGTGATAACCACTGAAGAATGATTCTACTCATGGAGAAATTAATGAGTGGACTTTAATGTCCACGCACAGAGTTAATGACTCCCAATAAGCAAAGGGCTGGGGAAGACTTCAGCCGTAACATTTTATGAGGCCAGTTATCTGCTTCCTTTCTGCAGGAGGGAAAGTCTCAGAAATTTATGTTGGATTCTTACCAACTTGTCTATAAACTAATAGGATGTAAAGTTCACATACTTACTTTTAAAGGTTATTAATGATATCCACAGCCACCATTGCATCTAGGTGACACTTCTCTTTTTACACTCTCCTATTTGGCCACCAGCAAAAGGCAGCCAAGTAAAATGCACTTTTAAGAGCTCCGTGTTGAAGACAGCCGGGAACGCTGTCCTTCAATCAAACAAGGCTCCCTCCAGAAATAACACATGTCTAAATGTGCTAGAGAGTACCATCCCCTCGGCCACCAGATGAGCAACACTCAGCAGTGACATCTTTTAAAATGTCCTGTGTGTAAAACTAAATAAAGCGGAGAGAAAAGTGGCAGATGAATGGGGCTTCACAACTGTCCTCTCTCTCAACCCATTAAAAGTATGTTAAAATACGTGCTTGCGTTCCAAGTATGTATCTGAAGGTGAACAACTAGAAAAAGTGTATGTGTTTGTGAGAGAAGGAGAGAGGGAGCGGGGAGAAGGATGAATGAACCAAGGCAGGAATCCAGGAGAACAGGCTGATCTCTAATAATACAATAACATCTTCCCCATTTAAGAATTCTGCAAGACAGCAACTCCGCCTTCTCTGCATTACTAAAGAGCAGGGGCATTAACCTCAAAAAGTACTCTCATCTTTATATGGAGACATCTTATTTCATGCACAGTCCTAACAAATGTGGGCATCTGAACACACAGAGAAGGTAAAGGCTGTTGCAAACTAGCGAGAAGCTGCTGGAGAAACCATACCACAAAAGCTAGCAACCTGAGGGTTCAGAAGGAGTCTACAAACTGGATATGAGAATGAAAAAGAATTCTTTAAGAATCAATGGGTTATTTGGGGTAGAACATGGAGCCTTTCGTACCCCTCTGGGCCAAGCCGCATCCCTGGGTCACAACAGTGCAAACAACAGATGCTCTTGAAGATGCACAGGAATCCAGCCATGCCTGTTCCCCTCCATTTAGGGCATTTGTACCGGCTGATCTGTCTGTCTGGAATGTTCCTCCCTGAGCTCTTCAGGTAAGGGTTCTGTTTACCTAGGCCTCAGGTTAACAGCCCCTCCTGCAACCTCCCTAGTGGTCCAGTGGCTAAGACTGCATGCTCTCTATGCAGGGGACTGGGTTCCATCCCTGGTCAGGGAACTAGATGTCACATGCCCCAACTAAGACCTGGCACAGCCAAATTTAAAAAAAAAAAAAAAAAAAAAAAGCTCCTCCTCCGGGAGACCTTCTATGATCCACCTAAAGCAGCGTATCTGCTCTCCGCCACCATTCACTCTCACACACTTCACACTGGATACTCAACAGTGCTACACACCCCTGAAATGATACTGGTCGTGACCTGTATGGAACTTTTCTCCCTCCACCGGGAGAAGGAAAGCCCTATGGACGTGGGCCCTATGGAACCTCTTCACGGCTGAATTCCCAGATCTGGCGTCCAGCTGAGCAGAAGCTCAAAAACCCTTATGAAACGAAGTTACAAATATGAATCAATGAACCCCTCATTATTCTCAGCTCCCCAAATAGCAACGTACGCAATGCAAGGCTTGCCTTGAAAATGGCTGAATAGAATTTTGAACTGAGAAAACACTGCCCTCTGCAATTCCTCCCCTGATGGTTTTGAACAGCTGACGTCTAAAAGTACGTATGTGTTAAATGTGTGAGTGTATATATGTGTTTGTGTGTGTGTATATGTGTGTGTCACATGTACATGTATAAGGAGTATGACCACACCGTACCTCGAGTAGCGGTTTAAAACGACAGACAGAGCTTACACATTTTCAGTTAGTTTGTATCTCAAGATAGTTATTCTGGCAACTGTTAAAAACATTTTATTGGAATACAGTACACCTACGTTAAATGAGCAATGCCAATACGACTGCTAATACTTATTAAGATTTTTCTCTTTCAGAATTACTTTTTAAGTCCAGGGCACCTTCTTTTCAATATACTCAAGTGGGAAAAAATGTGTCTTATTTGAGGTAGATGTGATTTTTGAAAATAAAGCACAAGTCTTTGGTGCTAAGTCTTACGCGTATACTTACAGAGAAAGCAAACAGTGGGTAACAACTGCATAGAATTCTTACAGACATGCCTGGGAAGACATCAATCACACCTCCCACCCTCTAGGGATGCTGAACGTTAAATAGATTAAAGTACCTGGATGTGGCTGGCACAAAGCCTTGCACGGAGCAGGTGCTCAAAAGCTGCTAGCATCATTACCCTCACCTCTGGAGGTGCTTCCAAGACAGAAATTTCTGAAACACTTGGAGCGGCGACAGCACAGCGGTTCTGAAACAAGCACTCCCACTAGCAAAGTGGTTTCTTCAATGAAAAGAATTTTTACTCAGTTGGGGGAAAAAAAGGGAGTGCTTCCGTTTTATTATTTTAATAGTCCTATTCAGGGAGGTAATTTCAGAAATGCATTTCAACAGATGCATTTGTCCCATGATCACCACAAGGTAAAAGCTCTTCTTCTGTGCACCTGGCTTAAGAGGGAAATCAAAGGGAGACGATGCTGGCCCGATTTTGGTTCAAAGCCCAGATGCTTCATCCTTCACCTTGCTGAGCAACCCCACTGCCTTTCTGGGAGGAGGGAGATGCCTAATTAATTCTCATCAACTTTCTGAGAATGAAATGGTGATGGAGGCTCGCGTGCAGCCTCCTGGCCAAGTCGATACATTCGTTATCCATCACAAGACCCCACAGCCTAGAATGCACATGTGTAGCTGTAGTGTGGACCAGGCGTGGGCCCAGAAAGTGAGCCAGGGTGACGATGAAGGGAGAGGACCATGCCATTTCCCCATCAAAGGGCTGGGGCATCTGAGCACAAAGAGGAGGCACGGGCTGTGGCAAATGAGAGACAGCCTGCTGCAGAGACCACACCGACAGAAGCCGGGAACCCGAGGGTTCGGAAAGATTATTCAATCTGCACATGAGAACGGAAAAAAAAAAGAAAAAATTTTCTTTAAGAAGCAAGAGGCCACTTGGAGTAGGACACAGAAACTTTTGTACCCCTCTGGGCCGAGGGGCATCCCTGGGTCACAGTGGAGTGCCAACAACAGATGCTCTCAGAGATGCACAGGAATCCAGCCATGCCCATTCCCCCACTCAGGGCATTTGTACCTGCTGATCTGTCTGCCTGGACCTCTCCTCCCTAAGCTCTTCAGGTGAGGGTTCATCTAGGCCTCTGGTTGACAGTCTCAGGTTAATGCAACTGAGTCTCTGTTCTGAGGATCAATCCTGGGTTTTTATGTCACTGGCTCACTTGTTCATCCATTAGCTGTGGCTGGCTCAGAGTGGTCCCTCCTCTGGGCCAGGCACTGCCTCTGCCTCTGCTTCCCCAGCTGCACGTCCCCCCTCTTCTACCTGGTACAGCAGAACAACAATAGAAGCCTTCACTAGGACAGGTGGGACGCTTGGGACTGTGTTAGACAAGACATGAAGGAAGTTATTCATAAAGTAGGAATCCTCCCTATCCTGGGATGTTGGCTACACTTTCCAAATTATACTATCCTTTACCTTGAATTTTAGGGGTTTAGTACCTCTGTCTCTTCCTCTACTTGTCAACTGAAAGTGCTCCAATAATACTACTTGTATTTGTTTCTTTCTTTGCACAGAAGGCGATGAGTAAGAACTTGCTCCGTTGAATGAAAGGAAAATACACACGGAAGGAAGAAAGGATGAATCTACTGGTCCAATACTTCGGCCGCCTGATGCGAAGAACTGACTCACTGGAAATGACCCTGATGCAGGGCAAGATTGACGGCAGGAGGAGAAGGGGATGAGAGAGGATGAGACGGATGGATGGCATCACTGACTCAAAAGACATGAGTTTGAGCAAGCTCCGGGAGTTGGTGATGGACAGGGAGGCCTGGCATGCTACAGTCCATGGGGTCACAAAGAGTCAGACACAACCGAGTGACTGAACTGAACTGAACCAAGAGTAAAACCGAAGTCCTCATCACTGTCAGCCAGGCCCTGTGAGGTCCAGGGCCGGTGCCCTCTGACTGTTCCCACACTCTCCACTTGTGTCTAAGTCACATCCGCAGTCTTTCGGAACCCGTAAGCTTGAATCCACCCAAGAGCTTCTGCAACTGCTAACATCTCTGCTGAGATCCTTTTCTCCAAACTCTTCCCCGGATGTAAAGGGGCGTGGCCTGTTCGCTCTCTCCTTTTTTCTTGTGCATTCACCTCAAATGCTGGAAGCACAGCCCCTACTAACCTGAGGAGTGGAAGTTATGGGGGCGCTGAGAGGCACCCTGTGGTTCAGCTACACATCAGCGCAGAAGGCCAAGAGCAGCTCACATGAAAGGAAGAGGGAGAGATGTAATCATTTCTTAGTTTCAAGATTAACATGAGTTGAATGAGGCTGCTACACAAGGGGAAACGATCAACCTAAAATAAAACGTGATTTGCATAATACATCTCAAAAAGGGAAAGCTGACAGGTCATCCCCAAAGGTTTTAAGCTCTTTGCTCTATTATAGACTATAAAAGTGTCCTTAAGATTCAGATTCTCCTTTGTTTATACAGATTTCAATCAGAAACTTCTGTCCTCTACTCTACCTGTAGCTGAATGGCTGCACCAAAGGGAATCAGACTCACAGGCAGCAGAGAATTGCGGGTGCTGAGGACTAAGGGTTTGGACCCCACTTCACAGCTCAGATATGCAGCAAAGATCAATGTATCACCTTAAAAGCAAGCTGTTGTTCAGTCACTAAGTCGTGTCCAACTCTTTGCGACCCCATGGACTGCAGCCTGCCAGGCTCCTCTGACCTCCTCTATCTCCTGGAGTTTGCTGTAACTCATGTCTGTTGAGTGGTGATGCCATATACCTTCAGCAGTACCTCCTGATGGATTCTAAGGATTTATGCCATGCAGGAAAACAGCAGCAACCTATCAACTTTCCAGGCCAAAGAAAAGACACTGCATAAAACTGTGGCTCACCAAAGTCCCCTTTCCTGTGTACACATCTTGAGGAAGGAGACTATGCAAGGTCCAGAGCGGGGGCTCAATAAATATGAGTCAGCTGAATCTGCCTCTATCCTGAAAGCATCTAAAAGTAAAGGCATACAGAACAGCACTGGAACTCACAGAATGCTACTTTTCTCAAGCGCTGTTTATTTTAAAAAGCTAAGTGTTTCATACAACCTTGCACTGTCCCAGTCAAGACTCTCTTTGCTGAACCACTAAACCGACTCTTGCACTGCTGTGGGGACCAGCGGAGTGAACGACCCCTTTAAGACCCTTAAAGCCATATAATAAGACCCTACCTGACTCGAAGCACTAAGCCCAGTCTTGCCGTGCCCCGTGAGGCTGGGTCTCTACACCTAATGGCTCAATTCCCACTGGTCCCACACCATGCGGCACTGTTACCACGGGGCCCCCAGTTCCACAGGGTCACCAACATTCCAGCATTCAAGCCCTTGTTGGTGAGTGCAGTCTTTGCCTCTGGTGCGTTATCTGGGCCCTGGAAGAAGCAGGGCCTGGCTGCAGAGCCATCGAGAAACGGATGCTGTGGTGAAGAGCTTGGAGGGCCCAGCCCTTGATGACTTCTGCTGGCTCCGCTGGGACCTGCTCAAGCAAGTTGTCCTGAAGTGCCCCTGCCCTCCTCCCACGCTGCCACCACAGGGAGTGTTTCCTTCTTGCCTCCTCGGCCTCTAACAGTCCTTAGAGACGTTTTTCTTTTAAAGAGATTTTTTTTTTTTTTTTTTTTTACAAAATTACTTATTTATTTCTGGCTGTGTGGTGTCTTTGTTGCTGTGCATGGGCTTTCTCTAGTTGCAGTGAGCGGAGGCCGTTCTCCAGGGCAGTGCGCGGGCTTCTCGCTGCGGTGGCGCCTCTTGCTGGGGAGCATGGGCTCTAGGGTGCTCGGGCTTCAGTAGTTGAGGCAAGCAGGCTCCAGACCACACGCTCAGTAGTTGTGGTGCACGGGCTTAGTTGCCGCTCGGTGTGTGGGATCTTCCCAGACCAAGGATCAAACCTGTGATCCCTGAGTAGGCAGGTGGATTCTTAACCACTGAGTCACCAGGGAAGTCTTCCTTAGAGGCTTTGATCGGCCCAGTCTCACCTTCCTTCTCCCAACACTGAGGATGAGGTTGATAAAAAAAATAGGAACGTGTTCTTATTTAATCCTCACAGTAACGGATCAGGACGTCTCTGTCGCCCACATTTTACCGAGGAGACTAAAGCGCAGGATCAAGTCAGAGACGCAGTCAAGGTTTGAGCCCGAGTTTTCCCGACCTGCAAGCCCATATTCGTGAGCTTCGTGTTCTCCAAGCTGCCAGCCTGACAAACTGGGTCCAGAGGAAACTTTAAAAGACAAGCTCAGCCAAGGATTCGGTAAGCAGCCCACAAGACAAACAACTTTCGAAACCTTCTCCTTCCCACGTGAGGGACGCTCTTGGGAGAAGCCAAAGAGGAATTGAGATCAACGTTTAGCTTGACAACCTGAAGTCTCTCTTTACAGGGGGAAGGGACAAAAGCAAAGTGGGAGGAGGTCAGCCTGCAGCTCCATAGTCACCTGGCTGTCCCCACACCCACCCGCCACTTCACGTGGGCCCATCTGCTAACCAGGCACTGTGCTGGGTGTGCTGGTGATGAGTCAGCCACAGAGACGGTTTCCTCGTGGCTTCAGGGGCACCTGGGGGACTGCAGTGCAGCCTTCGTGGACTTCACTGAGAGCCATGCTGGATACTGGGCATGACTTGCACTAAAACTGATCACTGACACGTGTGCCCCCAAGGAGGAAAACAGGTTAAAGAGCAATAACTAATCACAACAGCACATGGAGATGCACAGGCTTGTGAAAGCTTCCAGGTTCACCTTAAAATATCAGAGACTGAAAAACATTACTAAGAGCGACTGGCAGAAAAACCCTCGAAAAGAATTGGTGTGCTTATCCTTGGGGTCAGTGAGGGAATCAGGAGCTTAAGAAGAGGGACAGTTTCTCCACCTGGTACTTCTAATCTGCCTCTGGTCTGCGGAGAGGTCACTTTAGTCCCTGCTGAGCAGTGTGAGAGGGACAGAGAGGACTATCCAGAGATCAGGCGCGGCAATCCACAAACACCTACCCCTCTCAACAGCCAACATCCACACTCGACGTGGGAACACCAGGCAAAGACCAGACAGTGCTCTTCTTCAAAGAGGGAGAGAAAGGGAACAGCAAGGTGCAAACCAACGTTCCTCAGAGGAGAGATGCTGGGGTCTAGAAGCGCCAAGGAGGCCAGGTGGCCGGACCACGTGGACACGTGGAGGATAAAGAGATGGACGGGGGCCAGATCACGCGGGGAGGAGAGGCCACGGAAAGAGTTCAGTTTTATTCTGACGGCAAAGGTAAGTCAAGAGTGGGGCTGCTGGGGTTTTACAAGAAAGAAGGTGGCAATTATTCCTGAACTTTGGAAAAATGACTCTGGATGATGTGCTGGGAATGGGAGGGACAGGAGCAAGACTGGAAAGGAAAGAGCCGATCAGCTGAGTCTCACACAGACAGAACTTTTAAGTATTTCTCGTGTGGCTGGATCCACTTCCTCCTCTAGGATCACACTTCATATTTAAAGCTTCCTCCAGAAGTAGCCTTCCCCCACTGACACCCACTTAGGAACTCGCATTTAAGGCTTCCTCTTTTTCTCCTCCCCACTCCACACCCACTCACGACCTCGGTGGAGGGCATCGAGATGCCCAGTTGGACTCAGGAGACCACAAAACCCGGCCAGGCCCACCTCTGCAGCAGTCCTTAAACCCCATCCCCTTGGCGCCAGCCTGACTTCAGGACTGCATCATGTCCGGGGCAGAGGGAGGAGTTATTATAAACTGAATCCGATCATGGCATTCTTGCTTTAAAACTTAGAATAATGAGCATGCTGAGTCTTTCAATGACTTTGAAATCCCTCTTTGCCTTACTCCAAGGGCTTCCGCAGGCTCCCTTCTGCAGCACAATGACCTGCTCTCTCCGATCTCTCACCCGACATTCCTGGCAGTCCAGGTCCATGGTGCTCAGTCATACGTAGCACTTGTCTGGCCTCTGTTTGACTCTGGAGATGCCAACTCCACTAGCAACAGCTCTTGTCCTCAATAATACTTTTGCCTTTTCTTCTCCATCTTAACATGCTACAAACACAGGCTCAACCTTTATGCTTGAGTTTTATCATCTCTTCTTTGAAACCTGTCCCTTCCTGCTGAGAACGAATCTCTCTGCAGTGCTGTGAGAACACTTATCATAAGGACTTCTTCCTTACATTTCCATCTCCAACAAATGGAGCTATGAATCTTTCAAGACGCTACACACATACTCACTGCCTTTCCCCGCTGCAGAGCCAGCTTCCTGCCCTAGGAATGCACGGGACCTGGAGACCAAGGTGTTCACAGTGCACAGATGGGACCCCACCCAGATCCAGCTAGGGTTACCTGGCAGCTCGCTCTGACCCCACCCTCAGACCTCCCGGACTCCCCGCTTCCTGACCTGTAAACCTGGAAGGCTCTAATTTTCTGAAAACAAACCATTTTCAAGTCCTAGGGACCATACTGCTTCAACTCTCTCAGCATATTAGGTTTTGTTTTAAAGGAAAAACACCTTAATTTTTTTTAACACCTTAATTTTTTAAAAGGGAGCGACCCTAGGAAGGACCTTACATTTAAGGCCTCTATGCGATTAAAAAGACCAACCGTGGCTTTGGTCTCAGATTCTAATTCCAGTCATTTCTGTGTCACTTTTTTATATTCTCTGTCCTCCAAGAAATGTTTAGAAAAGTTCATTTTGAATTCTGTATTCAAAGACTCTATCGATCATATAAAATAAACATACTTAGTGCCTATTTAAAAAATAATTTACTTATTTATTGGCTGTGCTGGGTCTTTGTTGCTGTGGGGACTTCTCTCTCGTTGGGGTGAACAGGCTTCTCCTTGCGGTGGCTTCTCTTATGACTTTTTAAAGATGAAGGAACTGATTCAGAGCAAGTGTCCAGGGCCAAAAGTCTGGGAAATGGCAAAACCAGGCTTTTCACCCTGGAAAGTCTAACCCCCAATGTCTGTGTTCTTTCTGCCACATCAGACTGCCTCTCCAGTTAAAAGACATGTTTTATGCTGCTTCTTATCATGCTCGGGTATATCACACACTAACCTTTCTATAGGTGGCTCAGGGGCCCAGCTTCTGAGAAAAGAAGTTCTAAGGGGAGACAAGCTCTAAGCCACTGGTGACGTTCCCAGCTTAGCTGAGTTTAGAACTCTTGTGTCCTCTCCCAAAGAAACCTCAGAGCTGCTGACCGTAGATCCAGCCATTGCTAAAGAATGGTTTTTACAAAGAAAGACTGGCCTGATTTGACAGTGGAGATCAAGAAACCCCAACTCCACGTCTGCACAAAGATGACATTGCAAATGAAGGACCACTTCTTGTGAACAAACAATGACATGGATTCGAGTGGCATTTCCCAGACTGAGGTCCGTAGAAAACTATTTCTGAGATGCTGGTAAGTATCCTGGGGGAAAAAAAGAGGCCGCAAATCTGGAAAACACTGTGTGCTAATTACCATGTGCTAATTAACTATACCTTTCTTTTGGATACCCAAGGCACACAAGAATATCAAAAGCTGGGATATTTTTTTGTGTGGGTCTTATTAGTAAACCCATTTTATTATAAAAATTCACTTCAAAATTTGAAATTATTAACAATGATAATTATACAACACCACAAAACTGTGTGGAGAAAAGCATCCTGGGATAGAGTAGAGCTCTAATGATTAAGTCCAGTAGAACACTGTCCTTTATTAGAAACGTAGCACACAACGCAGTGCTTTGAGCCACGCAGCAGTCTACTCACCAACACGCCACAGGTGTAGCTGATGGCCACACTGGACTGAAACTGAGTTGAAGACACACCTTTCGGGACTTGCCAGGTCAACCCTGGAGTGGAAGACTGGGACACTTTAAGGAAAATGGTTAACTTTATAACCCAGCAACTCTCCATGAAAATAACTTAATTAAAATCAGAAATTTTTGTGCACACTTAACAGAGTACACTTATTGGGACGTCAATACAGAAAACTCCATATTAAACAACAACAAAAAAAACTAACAAAAGTTAAGCCTCAAAAAATACACTATGTATATGGAGTAAGAGGTCTAAAAACAGACTGATGCTATTAGGGAAAAGCCAAGGAAAAAAAACCAAGATTAAAACCAGACTGAAACAGAAAACCCACGATAAAAGAACTAAGAAGGAAAAACAATCTCAACAACAAGAAGAGGAAAAACCATTGACGTCCGCAGGACATAATTACTATATGGAATTCTTATTTTGCTGCTATTGTGATGCAGAAGTCTGAGGACAAAAGACATTAACATAAGAAACTAAAAACAGTAAACCTGTGCAAAGGACTTCAATCACACTGATAACTTAAATTCCAAGTAAAAGTGAAGGGTTTTTCTATCCTTATAAAGATGTTAAAAAAAAAAAAGAAACAATAATAGAAACAATGAAAGGATAGCCTTCAGAGAAACCGTCCCAGTTGATAACCAGGACAAAGTGTATTATTCCAAGTCACAAAACTGCTCTTACACTTGACATAGCAACTCCATTCCTAACAATTCCTATCAAAACGACCACCATCCCCTCAAGAACGAATGAAAAGAAGATAGTATAAAACTCATCACCAGGTTTAGAAACTAGAAATAACCTAAGTCTAACAACTGGGAAACGACAAAGTAAAATATGAAACAAAGAGAAGGGCTTATATGGTCACTGAAAAGTATGTCTGTGACAATTAGAAAGAATAAAGGATAAGGTCTACCATTTATTGATGTCTATTGTGTGAGATGTGTAATTCCATTATTTACAATGTAAAATTGCAGATATTATAAAGAAGTGAATTATCTAGAAATATAAAGTTTAGAAAGGTTCATAGAGAGGTTTAAAAGCTTTTGTTACCTTGGACTGCTATGATTAGGAGCTTTCTTTTAAAATAACTTTAGTTGTGCAGTATCATAAGGCTGATGCAGTACTTCAAATTCTCCTAAGCCTTTTAACAGTCTTATAATACATTCAGTGTCTGCTTTTCCGTCAGCAATTGCAAGAGATCCAACAAGATGCTAACTTTGATCGAAAACGAGGGAGAAATAGTACACACTCTCAGTAATTTCCTTGTTGCCTTGAAAACTGTACATTTAAAAAATTAGTAGAATATTGTGTTTCAAGAGCTCCTGTCTGGGGCCGAAAAGAAAACTGTAATCATAGCAATTACCTTGTGAACCTCTAATTTCTGTTGTAGTTCTAAAGTTCGGAGGAGCATACCCACCCACAAGCACCATGGCTCTTTCATCTTCAAGCAATTTCAGTTCCATTCTTAGGAAAATAATAATTATAGGTACAACAAGGTATTTAAAGACCAAAAAAAAAAAAGTCACGAAAACACCATTTTCCATGTTATAACATAATGAGAGTTCATTAAAAGAATTAAAACTTAGACTGCAAAGGAGTTTCCTGAGTCATGTCTTTTCAGGATCCTGATAATTTATCAGGAACCTACCTCATAAAAGAACACGAGTTTTCACTGGTGAACAGATTAAGAACCACGGAGTTACTAAGCCTTTTAAATTCCTACCAGTTCTGAGGTTCTATAATGACCTACTAAACCATGGGCTTGGGTCTTGATCCAATGATTCAAGACACGCTGGTGCTGATTTAGTCATTTAGACTTTGTTGTTGTTCAGTCGCTCAGTCGTGTCTGACTCTTTGCAACCCCATGGACTGCAGCACCCCAGGATTCCCTGTCCTTCACTATCTCCCAGAGCTTGCTCAAACTCATGTCCATTGAGTCAGTGATGCCATCCAACCATTTCAGCCTCTGTTGTCCCCTTCTCCTCCTGCCTTCAATCTTTCCCAGCATCAGGGTCTTTTAGGCTTAATCACATAATTTTATGTAAAGTGGAGACTGCCGACTAAGTGCTGGGAAACATGGTGGTTAAGAGGACAGAATTTCAAGCCATATGGCCTGGAGTCAAATTCTAGCTCCATTACTTACTGACTATATGATCTAGGCCAGTTACTCAATCCAGGTGTGCCTCAGTTTCCCCACCAGTGATCCACCTTGCAGAGTTACGTGGATTGAGTAACCATGTAGATGAAGTGTTCAGAATGGTGCTTGAAGCAGAAGCAATATCAACAAATGTTAGCTAGAATTTGCAAGTGTGGATACTTGGGTTTATTTTTTCTAAGGTTCCTAAGAGTTATGCAGTTAGCAAGAGTAATTTTTACACTGCTGGTGGTGCTACTACAGAAACTTCCCTGGTGGTGCAGTGGTAAAGAATCTTCCTGTCGATGCAGGAGATATGGTTACAATCCCTGATCCAGGAAGATCCCACATGCCAAGGATCGACTAAGCTCGTGTACCACACTACCAAGCCTGTGCTCTAGAGCCAGGGAGCTGCAACGAGAGAAACCACCGCAATGAGAAGCCCGTGTTCTGCAACTGCTTGCTGCCACTTGAGAAAAGCCTGAGCAGCAACGAAGATCCAGCACAGCCAAAAATAAATTTTATTAAAAAAAGGAAAAGGAGGAAAAGAAAAGAGAGAGGCTGATGTAAAACCTTCCACTCAGGCCATTTCTTTAGATCGGTGACCTCCCTACAACGCACACACAAGTGTCCACTTTGGTATGGGGGGAAAAACAGAACTCTTGTACTATTTTATGGTAGATAATTATACAGTATTAGTACAAAAGAGTATGTATAGATGTATATACACATACATGCATATGGCATGCACGCATTAAAAGGTTTTACAAATGAGATGGACAGAAGTTTGGAACCCGCTGCTCTGTTAATGGACATGAAGATTTTACTTCTCTTAAGTAGGAACCATGTGGCCCAGGGCTGTCTGCTGTCTGCACATGGAGAGAAGACAGCACTGTTCAATGCTTAAAAGGACGTTGCCAGAAATGCCAATGGGTTTCTCACAAGTAGGGTCAACCAATCTAATAACTTAGCTTAGAACTTGGAGGGGCAGCAATGGGTACTAGTTTGATTTCAAAATAAAAGAATACCCTTTTATCCAGTTTCTTGTCACTTTTACTATCTTGCATCTGATTTCTTCAGCTGCCCAAATATTATCACAATCTTTCCTAAGGGAATGAATGAAGGCTCAGGGATAGCCTAGACAGACTAGGGGAATTTTTCTAAACTCATCTGGGTAATAAAAGGAGTCTTAAAACTCAAGTCTCCCAAATCAGAATACAGTGTTAAAAAATGATTCTGTTCACAAGTGTTCTGTATATTTACAAGTGCGTGAAAGTGGATGCTTCTTCCTGGTCTTCTGCTTCCTACCACGAGGCACTCAGGAAAAAGGTTTAGTGGCCAAAAAAAAAAAAAAAATCAGAAAAATCTGCTTTTATTTTTAATGTAATACTGAGTAAATTGGAAATACAAATTCAAAACTTTAATTGTGCAACTGTAAAACACTATTTTCTTTTTTCTTGACTTGTGATCGTTATTCATGTTTTATGATTTCTATGTAACTAATCGACATTCCATACAACCTGTATTCTGCTTTTTTCACTTAATACTATACTGCAAATACTGCTTTTTCCTGCACGAGCACAGCCATTACTACTTCGGCATTCCATCACTCTCACATACATCTACATATCGCATATCATCTACACAGTGCTCTTGTTGAAAGCCAACTTACTGGCTGGCTTTTTCACTTTTTGTAAATAAAGGTATTTAAGACTCAACGTTCCAGCATGGCTGTCAAATAATCAAGTTGTTTTAAATAAGGATAATTTTAAGTTGTGTATGTTTTAAACATGCTCATGAAGTACTAGCAGGCACTAATGGTATCTTTTGTATCTGAATAATTCTCATGCCCCCAAGGCACAACACTCAAAAAAGGTCTTTAAGTTTCTGACTTCTAAAAAGCTGTCACATACCAGAAATGTCATAAAGATCTAACTAATCCTCTTGCAAATTACAAATGAGTGCAATTTAGGATAGTGGTTAACTCAAAAAGCACAGGCCTCTTAAAAGGGGGCAGTGGCTAATGTGGAATGCTCCCCGTTCTAACCACCCCTCCCGCCAAATAAACCCTTTATTTGAAAGGGTTTAAGTCACCCTTTCAAATAAAACTCCCTCTGAATGGCCAGTTCGGATGGAAGTCTTATTATAAGGAGAATGTGCACAGATCCCAGGACCCTCTGATTCAATATTCCTTGAGGAAAACAGGGCTGAGGTAACATAATTTGCTCTGAACTATAAACGAATATTATGCTCCACTGGCAGCTGTTTCCATAAAAGTAAATCTTTCTGTTTACGGGAGTTGAAGTTTTCTATAAATCAAACCTTTGATATTAAACCTTATTCCCTCAAAGATGTACACATTAACATTTCAGAGACCCTTTTCTCAACAGGCCTCCAGTCTTGTTGTTACCTTTATCGGAGAGTCCTTTTGTAATGGAAATGACACCCTCCCACACGCACAACCAGCTTATCTGAAATGAAGAAGCATCTATGGAACAACTTCAATCTCCAGGCTATGAATGCATTAGTTTGACAAACATCTGGTGGGAACAATATCCCAGAGTTGGGGAATACAGAGACGGTCCCTGACCTCAGGGATCGTGAAGGATTACTCCAATCATGTTTATTAGGTAGCTGGATGTAAAATGTTTTGAACCATGAATGCTTCCCTATAATATAACATTTGGGGATAAGCATGCCACCGCAAAAATGTATTTACCCAGAAGGGAAGTATGTAGTAAATTTTAGAAAATGTTTAAGGAAAAAATATAGCTTGAAGCCAGGAATGAAAAAAAACATTCACTCTCCTTGATAAATACATATTGAAGCTTTTATTAAATCACATTTTGTGGACTGAGTTATCTTGTAAAGGGAGAGGACAAATTTCCCTTGAATGATTCTTTAATATGCTGCTGGGAATAAACTTAAAGGGATACTAATGATTTAAGAAGTGGTTTCCATTTCAAATACCAACACTAAAAAAAACACACACACACACACAAGAAACTGGCGTGCTAAGGCTCTAAGAAAGCATCAGCTTATCAGTAATTTCATAAAAACGAAGATGTTTTCCAAATGTCTGTGCTGATTGTTTGGGAATGCAACATGTTCAAAGGCCACTTCTTGGGGAGCCTGAGTGATCCCAGGGCAGTAACTATAATAGGCCCCCTCAAGGAAAGCCCCCCCATCCCTTTTAAATACATTCTGGCTGCGATCGTGACCCTTAGTACAGCGCAGAGTGGCGTTTTACTCTCTAGGTGCTCTAGAGATCCTCCAAATGACTTCACTTCTCGAAACCCAACAAACAGTGTCCTTCTGATCCAACGATGAGGCGTGCCATCAACTCACGACTGGTCCAGCCCAGACCCCCTCACACCACAACACTGACGAACAGCTCAGCTGGCGTCTCACACAGCCCAGCTTTGGGGGAATGGCACTTCAGGATGAATATTTATTTCATTCCATGAGCTTTCGTTTGATGGGTAGACGTGTGGAGAAACGCATGGTTTTAGAGCTTTCACGTAGTTAGAATATGCTTAAATCAGCGAACTACTCACTTAGATCAGCATTTACCGAAAGTCATGCCTGACTAGTCCAATCAAGGCTTTGAGAAAGGGGGAGACTGGTTCAAAACTGGGAAAGGAGTATGTCACGCCTATATATTGCCATCCTGCTTACTTAACTTATATGCAGAATACATCATGCAAAATGCCGGGCTGGATGAATCACAAGCTGGAATCAAGACTGCTGGGAGAAATATAAAAAACCTCTATGATACCACTCTAATTGCAGAAAGTGAAGAGGAACTAAAGCGCCTCTTGATGAGGGTGAAAGAGGAGAGTGATAAAACCGGCTTGAAGCTCAATGTTCAAAAAACTAACATCATGGCATCCAGCCCCATCATTTCATGGCAAGCAGATGGAAACAATGGAAACAGTGACAGATGTTATTTTTTTAGAATCCAAAATCACTGCAGACAGTGACTGCAGCCATGAAATTAAAAGACACTTGCTCCTTGGAAGGACAGCTATGACAAACCTAGACAGTACATTAAAAAGCAAAGACATCACTGCTGAGAAAAGGTCTATCAAAATTATGGTTTTTTTCCAGTAGTCATGTGCAGATGTGAGAATTGGACCATAAAGATGGCTGAGTGTCAAAGAATCGATGCTTTCAAGCTGTGGTGTTGGAGAAGACTCTTGAGAGTCCCTTGGACTGCAAGGAGCTCAAACCAATCAATCCTAATGGAAATCAACCCGGAATATTTATTGGAAGGACTGATGCTGAAGCTCCAATACTTTGGCCACCTGATGCAAAGAGCCGACTCACTGGGAAAAGACCCTGATGCTGGGGAAGATTTGAAGGCAAAAGGAGAAGGGGGTGGCAGAGGATGAGATGGTTAGGTAGTATCACCAATGTGATGGACATGAATTTGAGCAAACTCCGAGAGATAGTGGAGGACAGAGGAGCCTGATGGGCTATATTCATGGGGTCACAGAGTTGGGCATGACTTCGAGACACAACAACAACAACAGCCAGCAGGTCTGGGAAATGCTCCACACTATTCCTTCTTTGGAAGATCCACAGAGCGTGGATCTATTAAATGTTCATGAGGTTCCTGTTTCTTTAACTTTGGTTAATACAGTATTCCCCAAACTCATTGGCCTCACAAAAACACACTTACTTCCTCCATCCTTTCAGAACTAGTTCTCCACATGATACACTTTGGGCTACACACTCTTGGACCGTAATATTTCAAGAAAAAAAAAAATCTGTTCTAATTTATATCAGAGAAAGCAAATAGGTAGCTCAGAGTCTAAATTCAACTTGCAAAATATCATTTGTAAACTTTTGAATATAGCTTCCACACATTTTTAAAAGTTCAGTCGCTCAGTCATGTCCGACTCTTTGTGACCCCACGGACTGTAGCACCCCAGGCTTCCCTGTCCATCACCAATTCCTGGAGCTCAAACTCATGTACATCAAGCCGGTGATGCCATAGAATCAGTTTTAAAACCTGGGAGATTTAAGATAAAAATTCCAAAGTCCAACCTTCCCTATAAAATGCCTTGGTGGAGCTCAAGGCACCTTTCCCCAGGAATGCCCATCAGGAGGAGGGCCAGTCTATGGTCTCCAGCTGCCACTGAATCACCAGGTCTGTGCCAGTCACGCAGGCCTGGCCCCGGTTTCACAAGGGGTCCTATGAATCCTACCCGTGTTCTGGGCAATGGCTCCATGATGAAGGCATCAGGGCATGCTTGGGATGCAGGAAGAGAAGGTCACTGCTGACCTGCCCATCCCGCCAGTCCACCTCCCTTACGAAGGTCTGCCGAGGACGATGCCTGTTTATACCCACTTCCTTGGCATAACAAGTAACAGAGCCACCCTCACCCTCGTCTCATTCTGGATACGGTACACAGCCAACGGAGCTGTGAAGTCCTCCCAGGCACTCACCTCCACCTCCTCAAGTCCCATGGATGCATTTTACCACTTGAGTCTTCCCTTCAGTATTTCCCAATTGCTTCACGTGAGCCTTACAGAAATCAGATAGACATCAGAGCCCAGGTGAGTTGGGTCTGATTCCAAGGCTCTGCCACTGAATGGCTTTGTTGCGTATAGACAAGTCCTCTAATGCCTCTTGATTAAGACCTGCATCACCCTATTTCAGATTTCACGGGAAGATCAGGGATGCAGCAAGTGCGTGATAAACAGCAGGGGTTCAATAACTAGTACTTTTAGTTCTGAGAATATAACTCCCTGGAATTATGTCATTCAAATCCAATGGTTTTGGGTTCTCATGGTAGATACTATACATAATATATGATTGCTGACTGATCTGATTTCTTCCTCAAAAAAAAAAAGCATCAAGAACTGCCATTGTGTCAATTCTCATGTTTCTTTAATTTTGCCAAGTTGGGGTTAACTGATATGGGAACATTTTACTTATTTGTCCCCATCAATTTCAAAAATAAATTCCAGAAGGGCATCTGTCCATTTACTTATGGAAAAATTTTTTTTAAAAATGTTTTGAATGCTAGGAGGAAGAAGAAGAAAGAAAAAAATTCTCCCCACAGAGTACGGTTCACAAAATTCATGTCCTGAGTTGATTTAAGAACTAACAATCTGCCTGTAATTTAGAGAAATGAAGTGATGACTCATGCACTAAGATGAACTGGCTTTTTTTTTTTTTTTTTTCTCCTCTATGCCTTGGGATTACTAAATATCAGAGAACTTTCCCTGGGGATTTTTCCCCCAAGTCTTTATTTGTTCCCAAAGAGCTTCAAACATTCTCCTGTTTTCCACTCCTTTTAAATTTGTCCCCTTTCAATCCAGCTAATAACTGAAGCCATTTCTCATGCGTTCTCACCATAGAAAGAAAATCTCACAGTGGACGCTTCAATGTTTAAAATTCACTTTCAACCCTTGCCAGACCTCTTTTGTGAGACAACACGGGGACTGCCCTGGATGCAAGGCCTCCCCTGCCCTCTGGACTTTTCTCTCTGAGTCTGACACTAATATTCAAGAAGTAGATGGGACAAAACAAAACGAAAGAGAGCAGGGCTCAGATCCAGAAAGTGCCTCTTTTGGGCTGGCTATGACTATACAAAAATTTTCAAGCAAAATTAGCATAAATTAGAAGTGCTGTTTTTAAAGTCGAACCTAACGAACCATCATTATCTTGTCATGCTCGCTTCCTAATTAGCGATGCCACATTGCCTCACATCACATTTAGTTTCTTACAATGGACAGGGACAGGGAGGCGGGGTGGGACATATCTGCATTACCACGTCTTCTCCTGAGAAACATATGATGGAAGGCTGGATTAGAGATGAATGCAGCAGACGTCACACAGGGCAAGAGTTCCAAGACAAGTGAATTGCATGTATTCGGCTACTTCTTGGGTGAGGCTTAAGAAATATCAAGGCTTTCAAATTAATTTCATTTATCTCTTAGCCATCGGCTCTACTATAAAAAACACCTTAACTAGTGATTCTGCTCTTCTCAAAACATTTTTGGGATAATAAATAATGGATATGTTACAATTCCCTTTTTTTTTTTGAAAGGGAAGAAAAAAGGCCAACCAACATCGTTCATTTATATGTTGTCCAGTTATAGGAAAAAACCCAAGAATCCATATTTTCCTTTTCAGTCAGCAGGTGTTCCGAATGTTTCTTGTTATTTCTGTGACACTAAAAGGTCTTTACACTCAAGTGTAATGATGACTTAATTACATCAGTAAAATCGGAGAGTGTGTGCCCTCTGCCACAGGAACAGATCCCGTAGTAACAGTCTCTTCCTGCCAATTCACTGACCACTCTTTGTTCCAAATGGGCTGTCCCTCTCGCTAGGCTACTAGGGCAGGGGCGCTGGGGGAGCAGGCGTTAGTCTGCTTCCTGTGCCTTCGCGGCAGTTCATCTCGGTGTGTTAGTCACTCTGCGATCCCATGGACTGTAGCCTGCCAGACTCCTCTATCCAAGGAATTCTCCAGGCAAGAATACTGGAGACAGCTGCCAATTCCTTCTCCAGGGATCTTTGTGACCCAGGGATGGAACCGGTTCTCCTGCATTGCAGGTGAATTCTTTACCATCTGAATCCTAAGGGAGGATTCAGGGCCTGAACCTCAGGGAGGCCTTGAGGTTCAGCTAAACTCTGTGCTAGAAATGTTTCCGCCATTTTTCTCTATTTCTGACAGTCAAAAAAGCTCACCCCATTTCACAGAACTGTAGAGCTGGGACTTAAGAGATTACGTATTTTCTGTACTGCCAAAGTTTTATTTTTTAAATTGAAGGATAGTTAATTTACAATGTTGTGTTAGTTACAAGAGTATAGCAAAGTGATTCAGCTATACATGTATATGTACATATATTCTTTTTTCAGATGCTTTTCCATAATAGGTTATTATATGATAGGGAGTATAATTCCCTGTGCTATTCAGTAGGTTCTGGTTGTTCACCTATTTTATTTAGAGTAGTGTGGGTATGTTTGTCCCAAACTCTTAATTTATCCCCAAACCCACTCTAGTATTTTTGCCTGGAGAATCCCATGCACAGAGGAGCCGGTGGGCTACAGTCCATGGGGTCGCAAAGAGTCAGAGAAGACGGAGCAACTAAGCACAGCACCGCCACATTTTATTTTAAAACAAAGGCAAACCCTGTAATCCTGAGACGTTAAACGGCTTGCCCAAGTTCACAGAGGACAGTTTAGTACCAGGAATGAGCCCACGTCTGTCTCCTACTCCTGGGGCTTTTCCCTCTACCAAGGTGCAACTGGAGTTCCAGACTGGCCCTAGGATGGGACTCGTGGTCCTCAGCTGGGAAACCTGGTGGTGTGAGAGCAGTCACTGGGATGACCCCATGGTTGTAGGAAACATGGGCCAAATAGGCCTCTGAGGGGTTCCCCTGGGTCTCTGTGCACTAAACCCCGCTGTCTCCTCCAGCCAGTGCACTGGACCGTAAGTAGAGGTATGCCAGGGCAACCCCCCACCCCAAACTGGATGAACACGGAGTCTCTCTCCAAGGCACTGAAGATTTGTTGGGGGGGAACAGACTTTTACATTAAGACAAACTATATCGTGGAGCACGAAGGCAAATTTGCTTTTTCCTCGTCAAGATAAAACACAGCACTTCCAGGAAATGTCCAGATCTTGCAGGGTCTCCCACTCCTCAAGGAACCTCAGCAGAAACATACTCCACAATGACTCAATTATATGCATTCAGAAAGTGTAGGAGTAGCAGCGGAATTACTAGTTAGAAGTACCAGAGTGTCATGACTTCCCTGGCGCTACAGTGGGTAGCACTCTGTGCTTCCACTGCATGGGGCACAGGTTTGATTGCTGGTCAGGGAACTAAGATGCCACACACCACGTGGCATGCCCCCCCCCCCCAAAAAAGTGTGCATGCTTCTACCCTCATCAACCCACTGTGAGGAGGCCGGGCCATGGAAACCAAGGAAGACATTAAAGAATCTGCTAATCCCTCAGATCCTGCACCCTTGCTTATTCCAAGATCTCAGCAGCTCACAACAGAGTCTGGCATTTATAAAATCTCTGTGTGTGTGTATAGGCATAAGTGTGCTCATGACATCATAGCCCATAAATGTAAGGCAACCGCTTTATCTGGTGCTCGAATGAACGGAGTATACTGAAAGGAAAATGTGTGACTGTCGATGTGCTGGCCACAAACAGAATCCTCCTAAGAAATTCTCAAGGGTATTCCTCCCTTTATGCCTCTTTCTCCTAGATAATGATAAACCAGCATAAAATTCAACCCTTCTTCCAGGAGGTAAGCTTGAGAAGGACCAGGAGAAAGGGGCGTAGACGGGCGAGATGCCTGAGAAATCCTGGGATGGGTTCTATGCCAGCAGTGGGGGCTGGAGTAGGTTTGGAGGATCCTGGATTGTGTGGAATCCTTAACTGATTGTGTGGGGAAAAACTGCCAAGAAAACCTATACTTTGGTCTGAATCAGAGGCTGGTAAGTCCTCAGGCAGACGTACCTAAGGTGCCCATATATTATAGTTGATGTGGAGTAAGACTCTCTGATACACAATAAAACCTCAGAGGTTCACCTAAACGGTGTTATGTGGAGGTGGCCAGGGGACCTCGGGTGGGGAGACGCCAGAGTGGGCATGATTATAGTCAGGGCATCGCCTTCTCTTCCCCTTTCATATTTTTCCATTCTTTCTTAGTTCCAGGACTACTCATAGTTGACTCCCAGCAACTATCACAATTCTCACTATTGCGTGCACACAGCAAACAACTGCGGAATGAATAAATAAATATGGTTACCAGGCATAGCAGGAAAAGACAAACGCATCTGACAGTTACCGCAAAAAAATAAAAGACTGTGTACTCCAAAAATAAAAGTAACTGTTAGATATGGACAATATAAACTTTGCATACTTTTTCATTAACTAACAATCACCATGTGATTAAAACAAAATGCGTGTCATAGACTGTCATGTTCCCAGTGTTGCTTTAAAAGAAAAAAGTCCATGTAGGATCATAGATAGGGTACAGAAGGTTTATTCACTGTCCACTTCAGTAAACATTTGGGATGAAAATTAATACTTTATTAAATATGAAGAAAGTAGTCTTTGAATGTGAGTTGGAATTCTGAGCTTCTTAAATCCTTTCAACTGATATTCAGACTGTAAGAATGCCTCTTTTCCCATGATCCTTGTTGAGATAAAGACAATCACAAAATTTTGAAAATATTTATACAAAAGGCTCCATTGCAATTCCCCCAAATGGCTCTAGGAGAACAGACCTCAAAATACAAGTCTATCTTCAGATGTATTATTAAATACTTCACATTTTTAACTTCTGCAGAATGATAAACAGAGAGGCCTGTTCCATGACCCAAAAAGCCAGGATTTCCTTGAATGACACGTTAATGAAAAATGCAAACCAGTGGGAGTCTTGACTCATTGTACAGAGTCTGTTACATTCCAACCAAAGGCCTGTCTTGTGTCAAAAGGGAAGAAATAGCTCCTGAAACCAAAAGTTATCGTTAACCTTTGCCTTGAGAATATTTCCGTTTTTGTGTAATACGGAAACACAGAAAATGATTCTCAAAAATACTTAACACGTTTATTAACATGGCACTGACTTGGTATATAGTGTCTGATTACATGTGGTGATCACAACAACTACCTTCAAAGAGCCTCAACTCAAAGATCAGGAAAGACACAGCCAGGTTCCATGGCAAGGGACCACACTTTTCTTCTAGCCAGCACTAACTAGGCCAGGGAAGGTAGCTTGACCAAGGGCTTCCCAGGAACTGATGATGTGGCTGGAGAGAAGACAGAGGAGCTGGACTAGTCAGAGCTGACCCCCTAAGGAACTTGCAAAAGGGAAAAGGTGACAGAGGAGAAGCCACGATGGACCGGGCACAGGTATCTTAATGAAGAAACACAGACTCCAACTAAGCAGCAGGTAACAGAGATACAAAGACACAAAAAGCAGGAGCAAGTCCAGACCAGGAGGAGAAGGAAAACACAGACGCAATAAAGGAGACATCACAGAGAGATCAAGAGGTGGTCTGGAATGAACGCTGCCCCCCATCACTACTTCTGAGTAAGTTTCAATGAGCCTCTGCTCTTTCAAGAGCCCAACGGAAATGAAGCTCTTTGTTCTTTCTCTCAGAACAACCCCACCAAGTGAGAAGTATTAACCTCTGTAGGCCACGAAGTTGTTAAACTTCAAGATCAGAGAATCAAGTTCAGCAGTGTTTTGCTCCAGATCCTTGAGTGTATTCCCCAAGCTCTAGGCATCCTGGAAGAATAATTACCCATTTTGAGTGCTAGGAACCAGGCACGTAGAGACACTAGGTAAAAATCATCAATCTTTTTTTTTTTTTAAACAGCCTAGGAAAACAGGCATTCGTCATGATCTCACAGGTGAGGAAGCTGAGGTTCAGAGAGGCCAAGCACCTCGTTTGCAGTCACACAGGCCAGAAAGAGCAGTCCCGTGATCCCACTCGTGTTGCAGACACTGACAACTGGGAGATTCTGGGCCTTGTTAAAACTGGTGAGAAGAGGAAAACCAGCCCAGACTGCAAAAAGCAGAGGGCTCTTAGTCATGACGTGACAGGTGTAAAGGTGAACAGATGGACAAACATGCTCAAGGGCTCCCCCAGCCGTGGGGAGAGGAGACGATGAGACAGGAGGGCGACCGGGCTGTGCTGAACCTCAAGGCAAATCGAATCAGGGATGCTGGCCAAGCTGCATGATTAACGACAGAAGCTCTTACTAAACTGTGAGAGCAAACTGCTGATGCTTCATCTCATAGGCTGGCTCCTTCTACCTTTCACCTGGCAGAAGACGCTGCAGGGTCTACCAAACTCATGATCACCAGCGCCTTGCCAGGGAGACACAGTTCTCAAGCCAGCCAGGCCCTCTCAGCTCCTCAGTGGGCAAAGCAAGGCTGCCTGGGGCCCCCTGCACTGGCTGGTGAAAGACCAGCAAGACGCGGTGAAATGGGCAGAAAACCCCCTTTGATCTCCCTGCCTTTGCAGTGGCTCACTATTCTTTTTTTGGCCAGAGCATGTGGGATTTTAGTTCCTCGACCAGGGATCAAACCTGTGCCCCCTGCGTAGGAGCATGAAGTCCAAACCCCTGGATCGCCAGTGAAGTCCCCAGTGTCTCTCTTTGCAGAGCAGGCAAACAATGGTTATCTAAACCACTTTAAAAAAGAACTATAACAACTGTATTCCTGAATTGCTATTCAGCTATTCATGCACACCAGTATTTCCCTTCACGTAGGAACTGATTAAGTGCTTAGTATGTGCTAAGCCATGTATGTGCTAAGCCATGTGCTTGGGCCTCCATGTGAGTACAAACGAGAGGGAAAATCCCTGTTGTTTGTCTGAAGCTTATGTAGTACTGTGCACCAACTAGACTTTGACAGAAATGCATACGAAAGGAAATATTCTATTGAAAAAAAAAAAAAATTTTTTTTTTTTTTTTCCTTTTAAAAAGAGAGAAAGGATAGAAACACGCCGGGCGGTGACAATGCCGGAGCAGCAGGAGTGAGCCGTAAGCGACATGAGGTGGACCCTGTGCTCAAAGGGCTCTGGAAGCTCTGGAGGGAGGTCGGGAGGGAGGTCCCGGACAGGGCAGTGTCTCCGGGCTTTGAAGAGTCAGTGTTCTCCAGGCATCAGGGGAAAGATGTTTTAACAAGGAGGGCGAGCAGAGGCAAGGAGAAGTGACATGGACCAGAATCCCTGATGTGCAAGGGGAGTATTAAAAGACGAGGGGCTCTTTCAAAGAATATGACGGCTTCTCTGGTGGCTCAGACGGTAAAGAATCCACTTGCAATGCAGGAGGACCCGGGTTCAATCCCAGGGTCGGGAAGATTTCCTGGAGAAGGGAATGGCAACCCAGTCTGGTATTCTTGCCTGGAGGAGTCCATGGACAGAGGAGCCTGGTGAGCAACAGTCCATAGGGTCCCAAAGAGTCAGACACAACTGAGTGACTAACACACTTCAAGGAATATTGTGATTGGGGCCAAGGAGCTGGCCCTTTCTCAAGGCCACATAAAGCCACAGGCGGTTTTCAGTACGATCTGTGACGCGGTCGAGTCTTGTTTTCTTCAGGGCACCCCAGAGCACCCAGCACCGGGTGACTGACAGGAGACATCCCTAAACATTTCTGGAAGTGAACGATCAAGTAAGGCATCCAAATTTGGGAGGGAGATCCCCTGACTCTCCCCAACGCAAAATAGGAAAGCAAAGGCGGCCTTTTGACAGCCTACAGTAAAAATGAGAAAAAAAAAAGGTGTTATGAACTATAGACAGATGTGAAAAAGTACTAAACAGATCCTCCAAAAATTAAAAAAGAAAAATTTAACAAGGGAATGATTAAACATATACCGGTAAAGAGAATTAGTGAACTGGAAGATACAGAGCTGATGAAATTATCCTAAGAAGGTAGCACACAAAAAAGTATTAATAGGATATTAATTTATAAAAAGACAATGTATTAGTAGGATATTGAGAGACATGGAAGGCAGAATGGGAAGGCCCAATGCTAATCTAATAAAGCTCTAGTAGGAGAGAACAGTGGGAAAGAGTGGAGAGATCAACGTTATATTCTGAAAAGCTCAAAGAACTATGGTTGTTAGCTTTCCGAAACGACATCTCTTACCAACCATTGCTTAAGCACATCCCGCAGGTACCAAGGAAGAGGGGAGCCAGTATTAGGGCACAAAACAAGTACAGCCAGCCACTTGCACATATTCTGTTTGACTAAGTAAGCCCTTGTTAAGCCAGTGGAGAGCACCGAACCTGTTGCTAAACCAACGCCTACATTAACCCTAGTATCAGCTCCTAGGGCTACTGGAATTCAATGAGAAAGAGAGTTAATAAGAGCAACAGTGCTGAAGTAATTCATGGACCTTGAAGAATTGGGAAATAAAAGGTATGTTACATGATACTAACAGCTAAGACTTACTGAGTACTTAGTCTATAAAAAACACTGTGCTGAGCACTTTCGATGGAGGACCAGATTAAACTCCCACAATAACCCACCGGGATGGGGGTAATTAGATTAATACAACGGTTTACAGATGAGCAAGGCTGAGCGCCCTCCCCAGAGACACACAGCAGCTAAAGTGGAGCTGGAAGTAAAACCCAGACCGTCTAATTCCAGAGTTGGGTGATGAACTGTTCTCACGCCTAGGTAGAACCCCCTCTCCCTTGATAAAAATCTAATCTGCAATTATTAAATGAATAACATGTTGAAGGCACTCACCTACCCCATCCTTACAAAAACAGTGAGGTCAGGGTGGAACCTCCTATGCCCTTTGGATAGGACACATTTCCTTCATAAGAGCAGTGATATTAGCTGCGACCGATACATTTTTTCCTTGGGAAAGCCTCCTCCTAAAGGGTCAGCTAGAGGGGAGGGTGGGAGAGGCCTTCTCTCTAGGGAGAAACTCGGGAAGAAGCTGATGGTATCTTGCTTCCAAAAACCACGACGCATCTTTGTGGCTACATGACAGTTTGACAAAGCAACATGGCAGCGCAAGATCCCAAAGACGGTGCCCATTCCTTCTGCCCAAGGATCTCACTTCTGGGAAGGCTTCCCAAGGAGCTCACTCAATGGGAAAAGTGGCTAACGACTCAAGTGGATCACTGTGTGCACGGTCTCTGCCCAAAGGCAGGCAACCTCTGGAGACTCAACAGCACAGAAATTTTAGTAAATTAAGGAACATCTATATGATGCCATCGATGAAAGACAGGACGAGATGGTTGGATGGCATCACTGACTCAATGGACATGAGTTTGAGCAAACTCTGGGAGATGGTGAAGGACAGGGACACCCGGAGGTCAGGAAGTCCATGGGGCCCGCAAAGAGTCGGACACAACTGAGCGACTGAACAATGACAACAAATATGACGGTATTATTATGGGGCCCTTAAAATTAGAGACGGCAACACTCCAGAACAGTATGTGTGCCGTTATAGTTTCATAAGTAAAACAGCAAGATTGAAAGCAGCAACTGTTTAAAGCCAAGTGGTGGGTGTTTAGTCACTAAGTCATGTCCGACTCTTGTGACCCCATGGACTGTAGCCCGCCAGGCTCCTCTGTCCACGGGATTTTCCAGGCAAGAACACTGGAGTGGGTTGCCATTCCCTTCTCCACGGGATCTTCCCAACCCAGGGATCGAACCCAGATCTCCTGCATTGCAGACAGATACTGTTACCGCTGAGCCACCTGGAAAGCCCTTAAAGCAATGTATGAAGCAACAAAGACTGAATAGCAATAACCAAAAACCGTTAGGTTAGGGTGGTGGAATGGTGGGTGATCGTTACTCTCCAAATATTTTTTAAGTGTGCCATTGTTCCAACGTGTACTATTTTGGGGAGGCATTCAGGTGTCTTGATAATGTTCCAGTTCAATAACCCTTTGCACTCTCCACAAAATTATACTACCATTCATTAAACTAAAGATTTTCCACTGAGGCACCCCTACTCCCCACGGTTTTGTTAGCTTCCGTTACACAGGACAAGAGCAATATCGGATTAGTGCGTACGATTCAAGAAGCCTGAGGGAGGGGGACAGCAGGGAGGAGGAACGGTCAGAGGCGCTCAAACCACTAACAAAAAAAGCACTGTGGCTCATACATAACACCATTATTGGCCTCCGTGAGGCATTATCGGTCCAATAATACATTTCTGTTTCAGACTTTTTTAAAAAGTGTACTTGAAACCAGAACAGGCCTTGAATTTCAAACACACAGAACTAAAGGAATGCCGCAGAGGGAGAATTAGGGTCAGCTGGACTCGGCCTTTTGTCTGGGATGCATTCTTCAGACTCGGGAAAGAGGCTGAGTTGGGTTTAGCTGTGGATGATTTGAAAGTAAGATCCGAAGTTTGCAGAATTACCCACACAGCAGGAGTTAGAAAGCTCGGTGCAGATTTCTGCGATATGGCTCCCAAATAAACCAGCCATTGTGTGACCCGAGTGTACCTCTAGCTGCAAGGAAGTGGACAACAAACTGTTACCAGGATGTCCTGGGAATACAGGTAGTGACAAGTTCCACAGGCTGTTTACACGTGCTCGGAGGGTCAACAGCAGGAAAGAGAGAATGTCAGACACGCCACACTGCAGCTTAGGTAATACGTGCCATCCCCTATTACGGCAAGATGTTGGCTTCGTGTAGAATATATAAGTTTTTGACAACTGTGCATGACTGGCTCTCTCCTCCTCGGGCACCAGGGAAACCGACTTCCTCACTGAAGCCAGGTCTCCACCCAGAGGGTGTGTGGCAGCCTCAGGGGCACCATCAGCTAGGTCAACTGTCTTGATACTAGAGGTAGGGGCTACTGGCTATAAGACCTCTGCATCCATGTCGGGGAAGGGCTAGTTTTAATTGCTACCGTCATCTGGTCTCCAGATTAGGTAAGTAGGCCAAGTGTGAGTTTCAAGTACCTAAGAATCACCATATTTGGCAGGCATTACTGCAAAGTAAAAGAAGCTATCAGACATCTAGAACAAAAGGCCTAAATTAAGTCACTCCGCTATTTGGACCTACGTTTCCCCTCCAATAACAAACTTCTTTTTCCCCCCAAATCTAAGGATCAAACTAAATTCATTTCATAACCCACAAATACATTCTGTTCTGCAGTTTGACTAGCATATTTCTATAAAGTCCCTTGCATTTTCGATGGGCCTGATTCACACATTCACTCTGTCCCATCTTTGGTCTCTAACACAGAATCGGCTCTGTATGTAAAAAGGAAGGAAATAAATTCTCTTGTTAAAAATGGTAACTGGGTAATTCATTGTACAAAGTTCTTATACACTTGGAGCTTTTCATTTTGATGAACGTTTGCTTAATGTGGGTAAAAATATTCTTTCAACTCAAACACAGATGATGACATAAAAATTAAACAGACTGGCCAGATCTTCACCCTCATATTGTTTTGGGAGAAGACAATTTGGTCCTAACCTAACAATCTGAATTTGGTGGGGAAAAAAACACAAAACAACCACTTTTCAAAACACAGAGGTACCTCAGGAAGGTAATTTTTGTCCTACTTGCTAGGGAAGAAAACAACGCTTAAAGAGGGGCTACAGGCTTTTCTCCAGTGTCTCTACCTTTAAAATCCATTTTCCTGGTCTGCTCAGATTAGCTTCTCCAATAATCTTTGCCTAGGAGTCATTTACCTCATGGTTTCAGATGAGTCACCAGCACAGAAAGCGAGTGCTCAACAATGTGCCTGGTCAAACAAATCGCTGTCTCCTCCATAGATACCCATCCCCTGGGCAGCGGTTTGGGAATCACGCTGACCGCCAGGAGGACCTGCTCTTCCTAGTCCCAGCGGCACCCTCGCCGGTCAGCAAAGACGGCTGTGGGCAGCTCATCCTTGCCCTGTGTGAGTAACAAATCTCCCTCATTCCCCGGCTTCTCGTTTGTCCGGTCAGGGTGGGGCTGCTCTGAAGACTTATTCAGGAGGATCCACGGCCAGTATACCCAGTGCTAAGGGGGGCAATTCACCCGGGATGCAACTTCAGACTCACTCTGCTCTTTTCAAAAAAAAAAATAAATAAAAGTTATCACAATGTGCCTGGAAGACACTGTTCTCTTGTATGGCACAGAACTCCAAGGTATTTGTTCTTCTTTGCCAGGAAATTTTACCCCGCAGCATTTTGGTCAAAAGAATACTTAACCACCTCAAGGAGAAGTAAAGGGAACCCAAACCAGTAACATGCCTTCCTCTGCTGTGTGCAGAGCTCAGATGTTATCCACCAACTCCAGATTTTAGCTTCCAACCCACCTACCAACCCACATCTGCGTATTTCTTGCTCATCCCCTTCTGAATCCTTCATAAATATGATAAGAAGTTTTAAAAATGGAACTAAACAAGCTATACACTATTAGGTTGATCACTTGTTGAGCTAAACCTGCTCATTATCAAGATTTTATGTTCTTAGGGAATGAGCCCCCAGGGTCACATTTTCACGTGATTATATCCACTCCTGAATTACTAAATTAAGGTTATCATTCTCCTGCCTCCTGTTTACAAATCTGTGCTACTTCTGAGTTCTGGGCTTTTCCCACTTTCTTATTTATAAATGCATAAAACCTTTGTAGGAATAAACACTGCATGTCTTTAGATAGGAAGAAGGGGAAAAAGTTAAGAATTACTAAGTTACTAATACGTCAGAGGAGTAAGGGGCTTCCCAGGTGGCACTAGGGATAAAGAACCCACCTGCCAATGCAGGAGACTCAGGAGATGCGGGTTCAATTCCTGGGTCAGGAAGACCCCTGGAGGAGGGCACGGCAACCCACTCTAGTATTCTTGCCTGGAGAATCTCATAGACAGAGGAGCCTGGTGGGTCTATGGGGTCACAAAGACTCGGACACGACTGAAGCAGCTTAGCAGCAGCAGATGAGTTGATTCTTAATTATCCAATTATTTGAGGTCTAACTTTTCATTCTTTCTGTTGTCGTCCATGGCTTGTTTTGATTGGCTCGCAGTAGGTACATGCTTGGGGGTTTTGGAATGGCCGTATTCTCATTAAGTTTATTATGCAACTACTTGATTCATTTCAGAAAAAGACAACAATAAAAACAAAGACTTCTCCTCCCAAGGCACAGATTCAGACCTTCGGTCATACAATGATCCGTGTTAGCCTTAGAGTTGATTCCAGACAGGGATTCATATTCAGCCAAGATCTGTTAAACTCACCACCCTCTTCTTACCCTCAATCCTATGACAAGCGCTCTACATGAACATTCAATCCCTAAATAGTCCTTCCTATGAAGTATTCATGCTCAATTTGTTATACAGTAAAGAAACGGAATTAGAAAAATTAATGTGGTAAAAGTCATCTTAAATTTAAATGTCACTTTTCCACTTGTTTTCTTGGCCTGTTTATTTTTTTCTTCTGTCTCCAGCATTCAGAAACTGCAACTAAATTATGGTGCCCACTTCTATAACAAATCTGCTTGTGCTTCAACAATGCACACATTTTAGAAGGCGCATCGTGAAACCTTTACACCATACCAGAGGGATGTAAAGACAGAACTGAAATAATGGTACTACATCATGCCGTTACTTAAAATCATGTACACAGGGTGGCAGGGTCAGGAAGGGAAGAAAACCTTCCTAGGCCAGAGTTCTAAAAATTGGTTCTCCAAACTGAAACGTTTTAGCACATCTCAGATCTTACTACCTTACACAAAATGAATGATGTCAAGGCAAAAAACAGTAAGTAAGCAAAAGAGATTTGCACAAACGCTAAAGGAACCCCCATACTCCAAAAGGATAAATTAGAAGAGGGGGAACTGAGCAGCTTTTTCTTCGAAAATGTGAAATTTTCAAGTTTTGAGAGATATCAGATGAAAATGCATTTACTGCATGTTCCCGAGGCATGTGTTTGGTCTGTTCCTTTAAATTGTTTTCTACCTGAGGAATATTATCACACACAGCTAGAGCGGACCCAGTTTTGTTTCTTTTGTAAAAACCAGGATACAAAATCCTAGGGCCAGAAAGAAAAACTCATTACAGTGAAGTTTTAAAATGTGCTAGAAGTGAAAAAAAACTCAGAAAGGAGAAACACTATCATTTCTCTTTTTTAGAATATTGTAAGTAACTGATGGCATGTTTTTTCTAGGATCTTTGTTTTGCTGGATCCCTGCATATTAAGTGGAAAGTGAGAAACGCTTTTTTTTTAATATGCTGAGCTCAGTGCTGGTGCCGAGCGACAAGCATGCAAAGAGTCACTTCCAAAATTAGGCTCAAAACAAAGATGGGCTAAAGGAGAAAGATACAATCCTACCACTGACTCACCAGCAGGATCAGTATCTAGTTTCTTGAAAAGAGGGAAGTTCACTTTACTGCTGTAACCTTCATGCATCTATTCAAAATTAATACAGAGGTCTATATTTTAAATCTCTTTCCTTTTTGAAGAAGAGGGGAAACATCAAAAGCGATTTAAAAACCTTGAAATTCAAAGGCACCTGCCTCTCCAGGTTTGGCACCCCAGAAGAAGCAGGGGCAGAGTGGGGGAGAAGAGGGCAGGGGACTTCAGGGGGAGGACTGCCCATGTCCAGAACACTGGTTTAGCAGCCGCATCACCTGGGGAAACCGACTGCAAACGGGAAGCCCGGCTCTTGACACCAGGCGCCTGGACCAAGGAGGAGCAGACAGGACCTGGGAGTGTGCTTCCTCGCCAGCACCCTGGGGACCCTGATGGAGGCTGTCCACGACCGCACCTGGAGAAAACCCTGCGTCACACCTGAGACAGCAATCTCAGGAGGACGAGAGAGTGGTTTTCACTGGGCTGTGGTGGTCCTCAGGTGTGCTGTTAAAGGTCCCCACGTGATTCCAGTACCCAGCCCGGGTTGAGCAGGAGGTGTGTGGATGAAACCTATTGATCCCGCCTGCTGTGACCACAAAGCTCATTATTCTCACCCCCAAGACTTGCTCAAAATCCCCAGAACCCTGCAGAGGATGAAGGAGTCGGGGGACGCCCCCCAGAGCCTAGGCCTTAGAGTGAAGAGCTCTGAGTTCTAATCTTAGCTCAGCCACTAACTGGCTTTGAGCTCTCCGAGTGTTTCTTACAGGACCACTACTGTATCAAACCCACTTAATATCCTCATCACAGGCTTTGATCTATTTTGGTCCTCAGTTTCCCCATCTGTAAAAGAGGAAATGTTTGCAGTAAGATCCCTTGAGGGTACAAAATTCTGTAATTGGCAATACTGTAAGCATGATCAACTTTTTTTTCTTCTCATGCTAATGAGCGCCTGCCTGTTTGTACCGCTTCCCCTGCGGGAAGAACCACACCAAACGGCAGGGCTCGAGATGATCACAGGATGACAGACTGTGTTACCAGGAGGAGGGTGACCAAGGCAGGGAAGAGGGGCCTGGCTGGTATCTTCTGAGTACTTTCAGAGAGGTCAAGTCTTCACTTATACTATACATGGGAGCATTTTACTCTGGGGGGCAGTCATGCAAAAATGGAGAGGTTATATTCTTTTCATTGCTAGAGAGAAGATAATAGCTGGCTGATAGAGAACCAGGCTGAAGAGTCAGGGAGCTGAGGTTTCTGGTCTGAACCCTTGAACCGCATCCATCACTCAATCTATCCTGGACCGTCACTTACCCAAATATCCTAAATGGAAAAGAGAGAAAGGGACGCTTAATCCCCCAACCTGTGCCCAAGAGTATAATTTGACAGGGCAACGTCTCTTTATTCTACTTTCTAGCATTCATTGTCAGGGATGTACCTTAGGCATTAACACCTGATGAGATATGATTTCATTCAAGTCTGATCAATAAAAGCCCATCTCCTCAGGAATAAGAGGAGTGAATGGCAAGGTATAGCTGGGTCTCGGTATCTGCAGGCTCCACATCCAAGGACACAGGGGCCCGAGAGTGCTACTCGAGCATCTGTGGGTTTGGGGATCCTCGCGGCGGGGGGGGGTGTCTGGGAACCACCACCCCCGTGCCGAGTACTGAGGGGCAACTGCACCTCCTTTCCGCAGCAGAGTACTGGGCACAGAGCAGACATGTGCACTGACGTGACCGGAGGAGCCACGTGCTTCCTCAAGCTTCTTCAGTGCTGCCAGCACAGGGCCTGACTGGTTGGAGCTACCACTCCTGTCAGACTAACCCCCTCCACCCACACTTGCAGGTGGAACTGAAGAATGAGTCTGGCTCACTACCCACAACTTGGGACAGAGACCGCTGGGTGAGGGAGCACAGCCTCATAAGACTACGCACAGCTTCACCTCACAGCCCTGCCTGTGACTGTGGAGCCGGTGGGTGAGGCAGGTTTCAGACTCTGTCCGCCTCCCCTACCCGGGTCTGTGAAGCAGGAAGGGACATCCATCCTTATCACCTTGAGGCTTTAGAGAGCGAAATCAGAGGGCACACAGAGCACTCAGAAGACAGGCAACGGATGGCAGCTCCCTCTTTCCCAAGAGCTCTGAAACCCAGCGCCAGGTGGTTTCCAAGGACGGGGTTATCTTCCTGGCTCCAGCAGAAGGAAATAAATGGGTGAACAATGCAGGGCCGTGGAAGGCTTTCTGCAGGTCATCCAGAGCTGCAGAAAACCCACTAACTCACTTATCAAAGATTCCTGGAAGGCAGCAGTAATTGCTTTGGGCGGCTATCCACTTAGGCACATTCAGACTGATGACCGCAGGGTCAATACTGCTCTCTCAGTTACAGCCCCCTGAGAACCTCCTGGCCTGCGAGTGTGCGAAAGCTCTCCTCCTGGCCAGCACAGGAGCTGAAGAGCACTTCCAAACAGGGGAACGCACAGAGCTAAGAGCTTGCTCTGAGAAGTAAAAGGCTTACTAAAGCAGCCTTATCAGAGACCAAAGGGACCTATTTTGTTTGCTCTTTTTGTTCTAACTTTGCAACGGAAAGGGCCCCTGGACACGGTTTATATTCCTCACGAAGACTAGAACAGCAGACCTGAAAAAGGACAACCAACTAACCAACAAGCCGGAAGTAACAAAAGCCTCACTGCAGAAGTAAATGTCCTGACAATGTCTGGACCTCAGCAGAGCCGCCAAGGATACGAGATGCTAAGACAGTGATCAAGGGAAGAGAGGCGAGCTTCTCTGAAGGAAAGCAAATGAGGAAGACTCAGACCCAGAACCTTCCATGAACCAATGGATGCTCTGCACTGAAAAAAAGATATAGAAAGAACCCCGAGGGCCTGGCTTCCAGGTCTGGTGTTGCTGAGATTAAAAAGGTATGGTGCCCCCAGGCATAACAAACCTCTAGAGCCAGCTCATTTGTTTAAATTTAAAAAAGAAAAAACAACAGGAGAGAGAGGATGAAAGGGTACCAACGTCCAGTTTTAAGATAAGTTCTGGGGATTTAAGGTCCACACAAGGTGTCTACAGTTGATAACACTGTACTGTCTATTTGAAAGTTTCTAAGAGAGTAGACTTCAAAGGTCCTCACCACACAACTATAATTCTGTGAGATGGTGAATGTACTAACTAACCTTACTGAGGTAAGCCCCTTGCAATACATACATACACAAAATCACTATGCTATCCACCTAAACTTAAATAATGTTATAAGTCAATTCCATCTCAATAAAGCGGAGGACAAAAAAGTCATAGACAAGAGGGGTGTGTGTGGCACATTAGTGCTCCGTTTTAACAATATTTGTGTCAGTTTATAAAGTGATTCCGTGTACATTCCACTTTACTAGCCCGTTTTATAAAGGAGGAAGGGGAGCCTCAGTAAGGTTCAATGACTCAACCCCAATCACACTGCTGACGGGTGGCTGGGCTGGGGCTGGAACTCATAACTCTTGATTCAAATTCCATTGTTTTTTTGTTTTTTTTTGTCGTACACCCAATCGTGCCTTACAAAGGCAAGTCTGCTGGGACACCCACGGTCTGAGTAACCAGCAGGTCGCGAGGAAGAAGGAGCCGCAGGAGTGGCCAGGTGCGTCCTCCGTGAACAGGAGCCCGGCCGCGGCTCTGAATCTCTGCTGTGAACATCTGACCTAAATTCTCACCAAACAGGGAGAGCTGTGAATTGCAGGCTCAGCCTAAACTGAGAAAAATAAAGAATACGGCACCCAATCATGTGACCTGAAATAGGAAACACACGCACTCACAAAGAAGCCCTGCGGCTGCAGGAGGCAGACCAGTGGAGCGGAGGCACTGGCTGGAGCAGAGAATGCGGAGGGCGGTTCTCCGACGATGCTGGCAGTATCCGTGGCAGGGAGGGAACCTGAGGGCCCGCGGGCCCTGCCTGCTGCCAGGGGAGGCGAGTGCCAGGCGGAGGCGCACCCTCCCAGTTTCTGCAAGGGCACCTCGGCTCTCTCTGGGAGACCCTGCCCTGCATCCTAGGCCCGGCCCTGCCCACATGCGCATCACCTGTGAGTGCTTTTAACCACACACACCTGGGCCCTGGGTCAGACCTTCCAGAATCTGAGAGGGAACAACAGGTGCTCCAGCAGAGGGCCACAGGCCATGAAAGTGAAAGTTGCTCAGTTGTGTCCGACTCTTTGCGACCCCATGAATTATACAGTCCAGGGAATTCTCCAGGCCGGAACACTGGAGTGCGTAGCCGTTCCCTTCTCCCCGAGATCTTCCCAACCCAGGGATCAAACCCATGTCTCCTGCATTGCGGGCAGACTCTTCACCAGCTGAGCCACAAGGGAAGCCCAAGAATACTGGAGTGGGTAGCTATCCCTTCCCCAGGGGATCTTCCTGACCCAAGAATTGAACCGGGGTCTCCTGCATTGCAGGCAGATTCTTTACCAGCTGAGCTAGCAGGGAAGCCCTCCACACAGGCCATAGTGTCTGGAATAAGACTGAGGAGGGGCCTTCTCTGGGGGCTCGGTGGTAAAGAATCCACTTGCCAATGCAGGACACACAGGTGGAATCCCTGGTCCGAGAAGATTAGAGGCCCAGGAGCAGCTGAGCCCGGAGTGCCACAACCATTGAGCCTGTGCCCTACAGCCCGGAAGCCCCTGCCCTACAGCCAGCGCCGGCAACGGGAAAGGCCACTGCAGTAACAGGCCTGTGTACCGCAACTGGAGAAAAAGCCCGCTTAGCAATGAAGACCCAGCACAGCCGGAAAAAAAAAACGCTGAGGAGGAGAAAGCAGGGGTGAAACAGGGTTGAGGGCAGGAGGGCCTGAACTTCTGTCTCACCTGGTCTGGCTGTTCACCTCCACAGTACTCCCCTGCGATAACCACTTTGCCACAAGGATGTAAGAAATGAGCGAGACGACTTCCAGAGGCAACAGAAAAACACCAGGGGATTCCTTGGCGGTCCAGTGGTTAGGACATGATGCTTTCACTGCCAGGGTGCGGGCTCGACCCTTGATCAGGGAACTAAGATCCCACAGGCTCAGGTTCCCTGGCATGGCTCCTCACTGCCCCTCCCCGCAAAAAAACGCCCCCAAATAAAAACAATAACCCACCAATGACCCTAAGCCACGCCAACTCTCCACGTCCAATGAGTTTAAAACAAAAAAGATCCAACAGCTACAGTTGAGTTGAAGTGAAAGAAACAGAAAGCTCATTACAATGCAAGAAAAACAAGTTCAAAATATCAATTCCATGTTTGCCACACGGAAAAAAAATGTTTGGACAACCCCATCTTGTTAGTCCAACAAAAATTAAAAAAAAAAAAGATGCAAACAGAAAGTAAGCAGCATGACACTCGGTGTTCTCATGACAGATGTCTGAGATGAGGGTCACAGCGCTCAGAATCCACTAGCCAAGACAGAGAGTCTGGAGGGTGAGCATAAAGGAAGGACAGATACAGAAACAGTTCTGCATCTGTATCTGAAGAGTAAATGCTTCAGTGAACATGGCAAACAGGCAGCCATTAGCCCCACTTTGGGAATGATTTCTGTGAGATTTCTCATAGGAGTTTCTGCATGTGTCTGCTGCCTGAGACAACGAGTGGGCCTGTCGAGCAGGGCGGTACCCAGACTGCCCGGAACCAACAGGCAGAGAGAGGGAAGGACAGGTGGGAAGCCCGCCCCGCAGGGCGGAGCTCAGAAAGGCGAGGAAACGCGCTCTTAGCAACAAGAGCGAGAAATCTTGAGCAGACTGCTTCTCGGAGAGGTGCCAAGAGAAGAGAACGCGTGAGTGTGTGGGAAACCCACCACCCCACACACAATTAAAAGGGCCGTGTTAACACGTGTAAATCAGCACCAATGTCCTAAGACTGTGCACGGGTTCCTGACGTCCTCCGCAGGGTTTGAAGGAGAGGGTCCTGAGGGAACAAGCACCGTTAAGTAATTACTAGGCAGAGGGACGCATGTCGGGCGCTGCGCTCACACAGGCATCTCCAAGAGTATTTTCTCAGCCCAGGTCTTTAGGACGGATCTAACCACAGAGAGCTGTAGTCACATCCCACATTCTAGACATATTTTATTATTTTAGGTGGTGTGGCAGATAGAAGCCACCATTCCTGTGCTAAATGGAAAAGGAAAACAGGGCCCTCGCCAAAAAACAAACTGAATTTTTTTGCTGACATCAACAGTGTCAGGGGAGAAACAAAGAAATAAACCAGAGACTCGTTGGCTTCTGTTTCATCAGAAACACATAAAGACAGTATCTGCCAATGAGAAAATATTCCTCTTTCTTTGCAAGTCTTCCATGCAAATCAATGTTTCTTTTTCCTTCTTTTGTTTTTTCTTTCTTTTTCTTTTCTTGAATACATACCATCGGGTCTCGTAGCTAGGGAGCACACTTATCAGATCAAGACACATGACAGAAGAGATGAGTGATAAAGGACAAAAATATCCCCAACAATTCCTAGGATATTTGATCCATATGTATCAAATATCTGTGTTAAACCACACAGGATGGGAACGCAGGAGAGTCAGCCATTGCTTCTGAGTCCGCCAGCATCCTCTCACTTAGCTCAGTCCCAAGCTGGGTCAGAACCAGAACTCAAACCCATGTTTTTTATTGTTGTTGTTTAGTCACTAAGTTGTGTCCAACTCTTCGCAACCCCGTGGACTGCAGCACACCAGGCTTCCCTGTCCTTCACTATCTCCTGGACCTTGCCCAAACTCATGTCCTTTGAGTCAGTGATGCCATCCAACCATCTCATCCTCTGTTGCCCCCTTCTCCTCTTGCCCTCAGTCTTTCCCAGATTCAGAGTCTTTTCCAACGGGTCGGCTCTTTTCATCAGGCTCTTTTATCTCATAAAGTCTCTTCATAAAAGCCCCCACAATCGGCTTTTGGCATGTTTACAAAAGCCCTTCCTCCTCCATTAGTTGATTCAAAACAACCCTCTGAGACATACAAGACAGGAACCTGCAAACCCTTCTCACAGATGAGACAGCTGAAGTGAGAGGAGTTCTAGAAGGTCACCCAGCTCTTAAGGAGTGGAACAGATACAGGTTTCTGACTCAGTCTACCTGCTTGTCAAGTAAAAACAAAACCCCCAAAACTGCAGCACTTGATCCCCAGTGAGACTGAGAGAGAAAAAGTTAACAGAAGAGCATAAATCCTACACCTTCCTCTGAACTCTGTGGTTGCATTTTTAGCTCAGAAATACATGGGGGAGGCAGAGGAAATTATTCTTTTCTCATGTAAGGTCTGAATCATACACCCAGTGTTAGGGGTTTTGAAGTTACCCACACCTTCTGCCACAAGCCACTTCTCGGAGCCATGGACACAACTGGGGATGTGAGAACCTGGCTGACACTGCACAGAATGTTAACGGCAGGTGTCAGAAATCCACTTCTGCGGAAATATTTAACCATGTTTTTAAGTGGGGGCTGGGGAGCCCCTTCCATGGGAACAAATTTTCAAAGCAGCATGGTGTGGTGAAAACAGAGCTGCTTTTGCAACTGCACCTATGGGCTTCTCCAGCCTGGCTGCTTGCCAGTTGTGTGCTCTTGGGCAGGGAACTGACCTCTTGATTTTAGCTCCCTCATCTGTAAAACAAATAGATTTGACCGGATGATTCCTAGATGGTGAAAAGTGAAGTAGCTCAGTCGTGTCTGACTCTTTGCAACCCCGTGGACTGTAGCCTACCAGGCTCTTCCCCCCATGGGATTCTCCAGGCAAGAATATTGGAGTGGGTTGCCATTTCCTTCTCCAGGGGATCTTCCCAACCCAGGGATCCAACCTGGGTCTCCCGCATTGCAGGCAGATGCTTTAACCTCTTAACCACCAGGGAAGCCCTCCTAGATGGTGTTCAACTCTAAAAATATTCTATCATTTCTGTAAGAGAGATCAGATGGAGGAAGATATGAAGTAGGAGAGAGAGAAAGGAAAAAAACAGAAGTGAGAGCAGAGAAAAAAGAGTGTATGGTGGGAAGTGGGGAGCTGATCCCCTGAGCTGTCTGGGGCCTCCTCCCCTAAAAGGGATCCTACTTTGTGTGGAATCCAATGCCCCCGTGAACCAATAACCAACATAAAATCCAAGGCTGAAGAAGAGGAGATGGGAAATAACTTATCAGTGAACATCAACTATGTACCAGATTTAGAAACCTGAGTTTGTGTCTCAGTTCAGTAACTTTCCACCGTTAAAAAACGGTACTTGTGTGTGCCTTGGTCATTGAAAAGACATACAGGGACTTGCCTGGCAGTCCAGGGGTTAGGACTTCGCCGCCTAAGGCAAGCCATGCAGGCTCAATCCCTGGTCCTGGAACTAAGGTCCTACATTCCTCGCCCCTCCCAAAACAACATAAAACAGAAACAATATTGTAACAAATTCAACAGCTTTTAAAATGGTCCACATTAAAAGAAAAAAAAAAGAGAGAGACACAGAGCTGATGGTCTTGCCTTTGTTTTGCTCAGGAGGAAACCAAGAGTCAAAGGGACTGAGGGGCCTTAAAAAAATCATCAGGCCAGTGAGTAGCACAGACAGACTTGGGAAAAGCAGTGATCTCATCCGTGCCCTCTCGAATTCTCCTTAGTGTTCCCTTTCTACCTTCTGTACTCATCTATGGGTGTCAGAAGAATCCAGCACAGAACTGGTAACTGACCTCCGGCCCAGAGAACAAGATTAGGAAAGTGGTATGCTGTATAATCAATTGTGATTGTACTCCACCCACCCCGAACTGTGGGCATTGTGTGCAAATAGTCTAACTGAGATAGTGGTACTGGCTTCTTTTGACAACTAAGTCTTCACGAGTCAGCACTGCTCCTGGAAGGAGTTTTGGGCATCCAGTCAACCATGATAGACGGGAATCAATCATGCCAGCACTTTCAGTATCTGGACTGAAACTCTTCTCAGAGCATGATCCATGCAATGTAATTGTGTCACACTAATAAACTCATCCAGCTTTGGGCCAGAGATATTTATCCAAGCCAATAAAAGGCAGCAGAAAAGCGAGAGAAGAGGTATATAAATACTCATCAGAGATTCTGCTTGAATAAAATAACAGAAATGATTCAGTTACTTAAAATTCAGAAGGGTTATTTATTCAGAGCTGGGAAGAGTACCAAAAGTGTATTTAACTTTCTACATTAGAATTCAACGACTTTTCAATTTCCACTGAAATTTAAAAAGAAACGAGGAAATGCAAGTTTGTCAGTCAGTCCCCTGCTGCTGGGTGTTAATAGCATCATTCCATTTAAAGTCACCCAGTATACATGTGCTCTAACAGCCGCTGGTGTGTCTAAGAATGAGTGAATGAATACTTGCATTTAGAGAATCACTTTTTCCAAGTAACATATGGTGGTGGAGGTTTAGCTGCTAAGTCATGTCCGACTCCTGCGACCCCATGGACTGTAGCCCAACAGACTTCTTTGTCTATGCCATTTCCCAGGCAAGAATACAGGAGTAGGTTGCCATTTCCTTGCCCAGGGGATCTTCCCAACATAAAACAACACATTACTTTTTTAAATAACAAAAAGGTTTAGACTATGTCTCTGTGTATATATATATATATACATGAAAATACCTCATTTTTGGTGGCAGTGTTGGTCAGTAGAAGAGAACAGAGGCTTAGGGTCAGACAGTCTGGGTCTGTAAGATTTTGTCTACGTTAATTCATCTTGATGGACTCAATGACCTCATTTGTAAAACCAGAAATGATATGTACCTCAAGAGGTCACATAAGCAAGCCCACCACTCAATAAAAGGAAGCGACCAGTCTTAGGGATCTACAAGTCAACAGAAACAACATTTCTCTACTAATTATGGCTTTTCTCTCTGCTTTAAGTTTTTACAAATCTCTTTATGGTCAATCCCATTACTGTTTATGGGTTGGTTCCCGCCCCCCTACCCCCCCCAATAGAAAGACAAATATATGCTTATTAACTGAATTAAAAAATTTACAGCAGGGTTGGGGGCTTGTCTGGTTCTTGATTTCTTAATTATGCCAGACCCTTCTGAGAAGAGGGGCTTCTATCTCGGGGTGGAGACTATGGATCTACAACCAATGTACTGGTTTAGTTTTTCAGGCTGGAAGATGTAGCATAAGTTTAAAAATAGAGTTGTTTTTTCTTTTTAAGCAACTTGATTTATTCTGTTCTGAGACACAACTGTATGATGACATGTAGGGAACCCAGCAATCAAGATACACAGTCCTGGCAAACATCAACTCATTCTGCATCACATGTGTGTGTTCCACATTTTGCAGTAGAGCTTAACTGCAATCCAATCTGATTTGATCACGCCGTCAAAGTATCTGAGACCCTGCAATTACGGTGTTCCAGGGATTCAATAATGTATCTGACAAATAATCATTTCTTTACTTAATTCACCAAATAGGGGAAAAAGGAGAAACACAAACAAAAGGGTATTGTGACTCCGTAATTTTCAGGTATCTTAGTCAAAACTACACACCTCATTTGTATTTGTATATTAATCCTTTCTTTTTGAAAAAAAAAAAAAAAAAAAGGCTTATTTTCACTCTATTTGCAAAAACAACGGAATTAAAATCTTTAAAAAAATCCCATCGGAAACTGCTTAAGGTCTATCCAGTGCAATGAAACTGGTGTCTTAGGCACGCTTCATGGATATCCATTATCAATCCTGACTTGTGAATGTAATTATAGGAACACTTAATAAGATCCCTATTTGGCAAATTGAAAGGCTAAATACTTCAAGTGTCTTTCCATTTTCTGTAATACAAATGGTTATCAAAGAGAAAAAAGCCTACTCCCAAAAGGGACCACATGAGAACTTACAGAAAGAGGCAAAAAAGACCCATAAACAAGTTGGGAAAAAATGAAACACATTCACATATGCTCCCTTTACCAATTATTTCCTTAGTTGTCTGTCTTGTTTTAGGTGCTAAGAATAGAAAAAATAAGTAAGCACGCTCCCTGACCTCAAGAAGTCCACAGACAGAAAAGGAAGTGCTCAATAAATCCAACAGAGATACATCTAAATTGGACCAGGGAATTTGCTGTGGAAGCTGATGCCACAACCAATGCTTAAAGGCTAGAAAAAAGACACATCCCTTCCCCTCTTTGTCTCTAACTAGGGCTCACCCTCCATGGCTCTTTGCTCTGCCTTGTCCCAGAGGTGCTGAGATGTATTGCATGGAACCTGTGTAGGATCACATTAGTGTATCGAGGATTTGAGATGCTGCAAAAGCCAGGTAGGGTAGATTAAATAAGAAAAAAATATTCTGCCCTGTGTACATCAACCATGGCATTCAAGCTAAAATATCGAAACCAATTACTGATCTGGTAGAAGAGTTACCCATCAGAGTATGGACCCCCTTGGGGAAATTAGATTTGGTGGGAAAAAAGCCCATGCATCCTACTCTCATGAAAATCACACAAATAACAATTTGAAGAAACAAAGAGGAGAGGGGTAACGATGACACAGGCTAGAAACCAAAGGACCACAAAGACAAATGCTTACCAGAGCCAAGGTAATAATGTTAATGAGAGAAGCAAGTTTGGTTAGTTTTACACGGAGGGGGCATGACTATGGCAAACCAGTAACATTTGCCATTAAAAAAAAAAAAAAAAAAGCAGCCACTAATTAAGCAGCTTTAGCTGGCTTTTGCCATATGAGAGAGTTCAGTATTATAGGATTCTCTGGTTTTTCAAAACAAGCCAGAAATCCAATACTTATGTGAAATTTCCCGACACTTAAAAGTTAGCAACTAAGTCAAATTTGGTGGAAACACAAAACATCTGTGGGCTGGATGCGGCAAGAGGGCCACCAGTTCATGAGCTCTGCGGTAACTACAGTCGGTGAGAAGATGACCACACCCAGGCAGGCTGGATCGTACAGACCTCTGTGCGGAGAACGTGGAGCCTGGGATTAGCTTTAAAAGATGCAGACGCTGGAGAGGAGTTGAGAGGCCGCGTCAAGGCAAGGAGGTGTAGGGACAGTGCTTGAGGACACTGGCCTGCTAAGGACAGACAGTCCTGGGGGCGACCGGGCACAGGAGGAACAGTCGGACGGCAAGGCCCTTAAAACCAGGCCGAGGAATTCAGACCTACTCTGGTGGGCCAAGCAGAATTACTGTCAGTAGCTGCCTCAACAGAAGAGCGTGATAAACTCCCACAAAGACAAAAGGCCTTAAAAAAATGGTGTCACGTCTCAGGAGAAACCCATGTTTGGACAAAAAGCAAAAGTTTTCATGAACACATTAGTGTTAGGAGCTTCAGGTTAGGCAATCAGAGACTCGAGTGATGTAGGAAGTCCCCAGAAACCGCAGAGCACTGGTCTGGACAGCCCCGAGGGATGACTATTTCACTGGCTGTATCGACAGCAACCTCGTGGAGGATCGAGTGTGACCAGGATGGCTCTGTTAGACCCACCTCCATCACATCCTCCCTAATTCCCAGTTCACTGACATGGAAGGCAGAGGGTCTCATGGACAGGATCCCTCCCCAGAAAAGGACTGTAGTGGCCAGTTGTATGTGCAGTGTTTCTTAAGAGTTCTTAAGAGTTTGGGGGCCCTAAAGAATGTCTTTAAAAAAAAATGTTTTTTTTTTTTTTTCCCTTCAGAACTGTAGTGATCATAATCCAAGATCTCAAAACACTGGAGCAGTGAGAGTAGACGAAGGAAAATTGGGCAAATAAGCATCCCAAAATAGCCAGACCCCCCAAAACTGTATCTATATTGGATTCAACTGATCATACAGTAATTCAGTCCACCGGGCATGAGGCTCAACTGAAGGCCAGAAAGACAGAAACGGGAGCCAGATTTTCAGTAAAGGTGATGGGGAGCCCAAGAAAGATGTTAGGTAAGATGACCTGTATTTTATATTATTGTTGTTGTTCAGTCGCTAAATCGTGTCTGACTCTTTGCAACCCTATGGGCTGCAGCAGACCAGTCTCTTCTGTCATTCACTATCTCCTGGAGTTTGCTCAAAAATTCAAGTCCACTGAGTTGGTGATGCTGTCTAATCATCTCATCCTCTGTCATCCCCTTCTCCTTTTGCCTTCAATCTTTCACAGGATCAGGGTCTTTTCCAATGAGTCAGCCTTTCGCAGCAGGTGGCTAAAGTTATCTTATGTATTTTAAGAACAGCAATAAACTGGAGGGGACGAGCCAAGGTGTAGCTAGGATCTATGAAGATAAGCGTCACCTCTAGACAAGATGAACGACTTCCTTTGGTTATGTCTGGGAACCAGTGACAATGAACCATGGCGACCCCACGAAGACTGAGAGTTAAGTTGTGGTCCTGGGAGGGAAGTAGGGAGGGAGGGAGGGATAATGGAGCAATGTAGTTTATGTATCTCAGCAACCACTGGCCGTGCATGACCGCTCTGCAAGGGATAAGGCATCGTTCCTGGTGTCCCCTCCCCCGATACAGAAGATGTTACCTCCTAGAAGGTATTGAAACTGATCAATCCTTTCTCCTCCCTTTACCCACCTGTCCTGTGCAGGGGGCTGCCCACGAAGACTGGTCCTAATGCCTGTGAAAGAGGAATGGGAAAACCTCCCATCCCACACTCTACTCATGACCCATCAAAGTACAGACCAGTCTCTAACAGTGATGGTCCTAGTGGTTCCTTAACAGCTGAGCCATCCTTGACTATAAGATTTGGAGGGGGTTACTTCAGGGAACACGAGATCGAAAAGAAAAGGAGGGTTTGGCAATCCATACTCACTTTCCGACAGGAAGCAAGATGGGAAAGGATTAGCAGAATAAAAACTAGGACATACCATTAACGACACTGAATAGCCTACCCTCCTCATGCAACTTTCAGAAACACACACAAGGAGACAGAATACTCACAGTTTTGAACCATTAAGTCTTAAAAAACAAAACAAAACAAAACAAAATCCTGTTTCAGTGCCACCACTAGCCAGGACAGACTTTCATGAATGAAGAGAATTTTATGTACGCTGGCCCAAACAAAATGATCTTATCATTAGAATCATGTCTGGTGGTCTAAATAAGATGAAGGAAAATGTAATTATAATCATATCTGCCTATTCGAGAGTCATCTTCTAAAAAAAAATTTTTGTTTTAGTTGCTGAATCAGAAACAGTCATCGTGTGTGTAGCAGCGAAAATACCCAGCCAATCGCAACCCTGACATCCGTGGCCAACTAAACAGACACAACAGGTTGGCTTTGTTTTTCTGAAAGTTCTGGGAAGGGGTCCATGATTAGTGTCACTCTGGCATTCAAATACAGTTGGAATAAAGCTGATAGCAGTTTTTGTGTTCCATAGGCAATAGCCAGACTTTCTTTAAAAACATGAAATGTTTATGTGGATCACAGTGGAAGGCTTGCTTCCTTTAGTCTCTGCTGTAACTTTATGATGTTTTTCAGCCGTACAGTGATCCATATATTGATTAGAAAAAAAAACAAAACAGGCAGTCAAGGCCTTAGAGGCACAGATGTAATAATGAACTCAATAACTACTGGAAATCAGAAGATAACTGCTTGCTAATGACAGGATTCTGAAAATTCTGCTCTTTGTAGCCACCATTTCTGAGGACCTACTGTGTGCCAAGCACGGACCTGGCAGGCGATGTGTGTTACCTCTCTGAATGCTCATGAGAAATCTGCCGGGTCAATTACCATCTTGATTTTCCAGAGGAGAAAAATAAACTCAGAGAAGCACAGGTCTCACGTTATCAAAGGGCAGAGCAAGCTCCTGAAACCAGGACACCCGAGGTACAGCACCCTACCTGTCCTAGGACACTAACCGTGAGCTTTTGTGAAAATGGTTTTGTTCTTTTTTTTCTATAAACTGAGGTACAGTTGAGTGAAAATGGGACAGTAATCAAAAGTTACTACAAAGCGGTTGACAAAGCTATTCTCAATTAACTAAAAACAAAGCTGGCTGAGGTTTCATTTCTCTGATATCTATCTCACCGTGTGTGTGAGATTCTATTTCTGGTCACAGGCCAAGCCCATCACTTTTGTTTCATATTAAAAAAAAAAAAAAAAGTAGCGTTCACAAAATCTGGGAGTCATGGCAGGCAACTCTTTCATGTACTGATGGTGTCTGGAGGCCAGAATTCCTGAGGTTTTAATCCTGCTTGAACAAGACACTTATCGCTGCATGCTGCGTTTCCTTCCTCAGGAAAATGAAGCTTGCTGTGCAGACTTCAGTCAAAGCCCGCAGAGCATGAAGAAGGCTTGCTTGATACACAGTAAGTATGCGCACAGGTCAGCTTCCGGCACCTTCAGGCTCCTATTTACACGTGGACTGAGCAGGTGATCGCATTGACAGCATCAGACTTCCTGAGCTTGAAAACCTGCTGAGAGCTATCTAAGCAAATGCACAAATGAGCAGACAGCCTTAATGGCTGTGTCCTCACTGTCATGAAACAACAGGGAAGCAGAAGTCCGTGCCCTTGGGGAACGTTAACCCTGGCACCAACGAAGGAGCAAGATGAGAGACTGACAGAGGGAAGACACAGCTCAGGAGAGCGTGGGCCTTCAAGCTGAAGGCGTGGGCGACAGAGGAGGAAGGGCTGTGGGAAGTGGGGCGGGGAGAGGGTGCAGCGTGAGCCTGGAGGGAGCCCCTGAAGGGCGCTGCTCGGAGAAGGGCCGCGAGTGTGTTCCTGGTGAGGGGACCCCAAGGAACCCGACAGAAACAAGAGACGAGTGCAGCCTGAGGAACATCAGAGGCTGATGAGCAGAATTATTTGATTCCAACTGAACAAAGCTCGATTGCATAGGCACTCAGAGGTCAGGGACTGACCCATAGATCTTTCCTTGTCTATTTCTTGCCTGAGGCCTAGTGCTTGGCAGGGAAATACTGGCTGGTGGATGAAAGTATAGAGGGATGGAACGACTAGTTGAAGGATGCTGGGGAATAATCGACAATATGGGGCTGGTGAGGGCACTTCCGATGAGCAGGAGCTTGAACAGACAGAATGAGTGCCAGTGGAGAGGGTGACATAAACCCACTCATTCGGGCATACCCTTTGATGAATCTTATCTAATCCATCCGTCCACCCATCCGTCTGCATATCTGTCTTTGAGAAGGGAGGCCAAATGATTTGGCGGGGAGGGCTCGCTGGGCTAATTCTCCCACCCCAGGGGAAACAGTTTGATGGAGATATAAACTCTGAGGACCAGAGACTGGAAGCCCAGATCTGTGGGCAAATCTCACCATCCAGATGGCTCCATTGACGCTAAATGGCTCTCCTGCTAATTAATGCAAATATAGTAAATTTACCTCCTCAACCAAGCTGGAAACTGTTTGAGACATTTTATCAGTGGCTTTTTTTCTGATTAAACTGGGACTTTTCATCTATTTTTAATCTTTCTGGTTGTAGTATCTGACCTCAAGAGCACCATTCCTTACCTTGGTTCCCCAGAACTGACTCCTCAGAAATAATGCCCTTCTTTTGCAACAGCTGCTGTAGAAAAGCACCCCTCATTTATTATTATTTTATTATTTTATAATAATAAATAATAATGAAATATATAATACATAAATAATAAATAATATTAAATAATTAAATAAAAGGGGATGTTTTTAAGAGGACACAGAGCCCCTCTGCCAGGTCTGACCTCCCTGCCCATGCTTAACAGGAAACACTTTGCCTGCAGCTGCAGTCTCCTGTAGCCCTATACTTACCAGCTCAGCCGGCTCTTACAAACTGGGCACCCTGACGTTCTGAAGTCTGCTCTGTGCGTCAAACAAACAGATATGCATTAACCACCTTCATCTAGAGATCCCAGGTTGCCCTTTCAACCCAGGTTTTTTAGGATTTCATGGGACAGCTGCGGAAGCCTTGCTGGAAACAGGAGTTTGCCTGAGTCTGGGCTAGGGGAGGCCCTTGTATAGCCTCATCCTCTACAGGGTGTGTGTCTGATTTCATAAAGAACCCCCTAACTCTTTCCAGACATTCCTCATTCCAATGGTGGTCCTTTCTCCCAGGCTACAAGACTTTTCAATCCCAAACCCCTTGCTGGTCTGTGCCTTGGGACAATTTCCTTGCAGGTGCTTTGAACCACAAAACTTTCATATGCACACACAGGACGTTACTTCTTCCTTTCCTTGTACCAGGAAGACATGATCAATTTTAGTGGAATCAAATACACAGAGCTTCCCAGGTGGCTCAGTGGTAAAGAATCCGCCTGCCAATACAGGAGACACAAGAGACATGGGTTTGATCCCTAGGTCGGGAAGATCCCCCAAAGGCAGAAATGGCAACCCTCTCCAGTATTCCTGCCTGGAAAATCCCACCGACAGAGGAACCTCGTAGTCTATAGTCCATGGGGCCGCTAAAGAGCTGGATATGATAAAGCGGGTGCGCGCACACACATGAAATACACTATTCTTCCTTTGCTGTGATGCGCTTCTAGGCTGGTGACATCTGGCCTGGGGTAAAGGGAAGACTACAAGGGCTCCTGACACATTCAAGGCATCCTTCTACAGAAGACCTTCACAAGTAGGAGCCACTTATCTTCTAAAACCAGTGAACGCTTTGCAGGCTGAGGAAGAGAAAAGAAGAGTTGCCAAGCTACCATTTCAGGAATCCAGTTATCCTGACTTTTCCCATGGGGCTGGCTTCTGCCGCAACTAAAAATGAACCTCGGGTTCTTGGATATATTCACATACCCTTCCAGCCAAAAAAACGAGGCAGACTGGTATGTAAGTGGAAACATTACAGAGTGCTCTTAGAATGTGAATATCAAATTCTCCTATTGAAAAAACTCAAGAGATGAAACCAGGATTGACACTCAAAGACAAATTCTGGAGGCAGAAATAGACAATTGCTAGTGTATATATTCCAAGTGGATGAATTTCAGAAAAAATAATTTCCTAAGACCTCAGCCAACAGTTTCTGGTTCGTCGGCTCCCTCGTGCCTGCGCCCATCCCCACTGAGGGGCTGACTATCCTCATTAAGAGAAAAGGGCTGCAGACAGTCACCTTCTGCCACTTCCCCTCGATGTCCTCGAGAAAGAAAAATGGAAGATGTGAGATGGTAATGCCCACAGGGCAAAAATGCTGATTAGCTTCCAGTTGCCCTCAGGCTCCCAGGGATTACAGAGATGAGGGGAGGAGGGAGCAGAAAGAGGGGAGAAAGGGGAGGTAAGGCTGACAAATGAGACATAGACAGTGAAGGAATAAATAAATAAATGCTGTGAATCAGTGGCGTGAACAAATGAGTATGTTGCATACACTCTGAAAAAGCAGTCAGAGCCTCCTCCCACCATTTAGTTATTAGGAGGTAAAATTCACCCCGACTTGTATCTTCAGACATGAGTTAATTCATTAGATCCCAAGGCACTATAGTCAGAGTCCCCCAAACGGTGGAAAAGCCTGGTAAATCCTGAACTTCCCAGAATCACTTGTTACATTCCACTGTTTACAAGAGGACCCTGAGAAGACAATGTGCAAGCATTTCACGTAAGTGCAGCTCAAGTCCATGCCTGTTTATTCACTGTAATGGACCAGATCACCCTCAAGCCCAAGTGAATCCCCCTCTCTTCCTTAAAATGCTTTCCCAAAAGCCGCTGAAGAGAAGCCAAACTAAAAATTTGAGTTTTATCTCCCACCCATACACTTCCTGCCCCCAACATGCCAGATGCTCTTAAAAATCCTTAAAAAGCAGAAAATGGGGGTGGGGTGGGGTGGGTGAAAACCGCATCTAGATCATGCATGCACGCATTTATACATTCAACATGTGAAAACTATAATGTTAGTTGCTCAGCCGTGTCCGCCTCTTTGCAACTCTGTGGATTATGGCCTGCCAGGCTTCCAGGATCACAGGATTTCCTAGGTAAGAATACTGGAGTGGACAGCCATGCCCTCCTTGAGGGGATTTTCTTGACCCAGGGGTTGAACCTGGGTCTCCTGAATTGCAAATAGCTTCTTTACCACCTGAGCCACCACGGATGCATGGAGGGCCAAAATAAACCAGGTTCTGGGGCTATAATGGTGAATTGGGACTCTCTTGGTTCCTAAGGAGCTTATACAGGCTATCTGGGTAGATGGGTAATACGACAAGTAGTTAAGATGCAGTGATCCTTTTTGTAACAGAAGCACAAATGAAACATGAATGGTGGTGGTGGTTTAGCTGCTAAGTCATGTCCAATTCATGTAAACCCATGGACTGTACTCTGCCAGGCTCCTCCATCCATGGGATTCTCCAGGCAAGAATAGTGGAGTGGGTGGCCATTTCCTTCTCCAGGGGATCTTCCCAACCCAGGGATTGAACCCAGGTTTACCCGCATTGCAGGCAGATTCTTTACCAACTGAACTATGAGGGAAGCCCAGAACACTAATGGAGGAACCAGCAATCCATCCCTCCCCGGAGGGAAGGTTCTACAGAGCAGGACCCCCCTGAGCTGGGCTTCACTGAAGAGTTGGAGGTGAATGGTAAGCCAAGGGGAGAGGGAAAGTGTCTTACTGTTCCCGGCTCTAAGCCAGGATAGTCACGAAACTTTCTAGAAGTCGATTCCTACAGAATTCCGTCCCTGGCCCAGATTGTTTCCCACTTAGAACTTTTTCACATTCCTTCTGCGTAAGTGCACTTACACAAAGCCATGGCCCTGATGGAGGATTTCTTGTATCTCACTATTAAAACATTATATGATTTTAAAAAAAAGCAAGGTCTGAACCAGTTGTTTTAAGACCACAGTTCAAATACTGCTACTGATTTTACTGTGTGACTCTGGGTATGTCACATAACCTCTCTGTGCTTTTGGTTTTATTATCTACAAAGCAGAGATCTGACTATCTCACAAGAAGGCTATGTGATCAGAGAAGAGGATGGATATAAATGGGTTTTTAATGCTAGATACTATTGTTTTCATCAGTAATCCATATTTATGCAGCTCAGTCTGGAATTCTGTTGCTTAAAATACTTGGCAAGTACTAAAAAGTGAGAAAGGTGGCCCTGACTGGCAGTCCTGTGGCTGGCTCAGGTGGTAAAGAAGCTATTTGCAATTCAGGAGACCCAGGTTCAACCCCTGGGTCATTCAACGAACAACACTCTCGTTCCTAGGCTTGCGGTCTATAGAATTGCTCCGTCTTTCCCAAAGTTTGGTCCCCAAACTGCACACAAACACCTGGAGATTTTATTAAACTCCAAACTCTGATTCACTAGGTCTAGAGTGGAGACTCGGGTTCAGCGTTTCTAAGAAGCTCCCCGGTGATGTTGACGCTGCTAGCCCCCAGGTGCTTTAAAAATCAATGTGTGGCTGCCCCACTGGCTAAGAGTGGATTCAGTCACCCAGCTGAAGTAGCTCTTTAATTGCTAGCTCTTTCCCAACTGTGAACACCCATTCCTGTTGTCGTTCAGTTGCTAAGTTGCATCTGACTCTCCGCAAGACCGTGCTGGGCTGCAGCATGCCAGGCTTCCCTGTCCTTCATAACCTCCTGGAGTGGCTCAAAGTCATGTCCATTGAGTCGGTGATGCCACCCAACCATCTCATCCTCTGTCTCCCTTTCTCCCGTTGCCTTCAATCTTTCCCAGGGTCAGGCTCTTTTCCAGTGAGTTGGCTCTTGGCGTCAGGTGGCCAAAGTACCAATTCCTACGCTCCAGTAAACCATCACTTCCTGAAACCAAACAGCCTCATGACACAGTAAATCACCCTCCAGTCACAGAGTGGTGACAAGACGTCAGATTCTGCAGCAGCACGAGGTCCAATTCTGACAGCAGAGCCTGTAGTGGTAAGGACCCCACCCCCACCCCAGCACAGTCAGCCACGGAGCTGGGAGGCTTTCCAAGTCAGCTCTGCACTCCGCTCCGCAATGGTCACCACCTGACCACCACTCACCACTGGGTCACTTTCTCTGATTTTTTTTCTTGGTAGAGGAGCATGTATCTCCTGAGACTATAAACTCCCCCGGGATGATAAATGCCCCACGTCTTCCCTCACCTGGCACAGAGCTGTGCAGTGAGTGAAGCGGGAGTGTCCCTCACCTGGCACAGAGCTGTGCAGTGAGTGAAGCGGGAGTGTCCCTCACCTGGCACAGAGCTGCGCAGTGAGTGAAGCGGGAGTGTCCAGCATTTAGTGGACACGCACCACATCTGTGCCTTGAGTGGCCCAGGGGCTGAGGAGGGCACAGGACACAGCTTCGCCCACCCACCCCTGAGACTGGAACCCCCGAGGAAGTGCCAGGTGCCCTCTGATCACGCTGCCCATCACCATCTCACATCTCGATCCTCATGGTAACCACACGAAGCACGCATGAACACCCACATGCTGCAGGTGAGGACACAGGAGCAGCACAGCACAAGACGCAGTCCACACAAAGAAACGCTGCTGCTAGGCCGTCTGTTCTTCCCTCATCTATAGAGTGTGTGTGCATGCTCAGGGTCAGCGCTTTGCAACCCCGTGCACTGGAGCCCACCAGGCTCCTCTGTCCATGGGATTCTCCAGGCAAGAACACTGGAGTGGGTTGCCATGCCCTCCTCCAGGGGATCTTCCCAACCCAGAGATTGAACCTGAGTGTCTTAAGTCTCCTGCATCCTGCATTGGCAGGCAGATTCTTTAACCACGAGCACCACCTGGGAAGCCCCCAATTACAGAGAGTATTTCCATCCAACGACCAAAACCCAACAGCCTACTGCCCACTGCAAGAGTTCTGTGACCTGGAACTAGTGCCCAGAAAGGCAGCGCCATTCCTCCTGGGGCCTCTGTCATCTCCTTGACCCACCTGGGCATCCCTCACACAGAGAGAAACATGCAAGAGCTGGACAGAGCTGGGTTTGCATCCCAAGCCCACACCACATGTCAGCTGGGTGGTGCTGCTAACCCTTTCTGCACCTCCACCAGGCGGGTAGCAACTGCAGCTTCCTGCGAAGTTGAAAGGAAGACATGAGACAGTGTGTTTAAAGTGAGCTGAATGTATTTAAAGGCACTGTGGACGTCCACAAAGCCAACGTCTCTTCTCCCGTATGAGGGCCGCCTTCTTGCTGCTTCTAGGGGAACAGTGTTAAGAGTTCCATGTCCTACTTGGCTAATGAGAACAGAGAATTACTTGAACACGACTCAAGTCAGCAAAAGGCCAACTCCAGCTGCCATTGAAAGTCACAGTCCAATTACCGAGGCAAATTACAAGTGACTCTCTGGTTTATCTTGGAGGAGAATGGAAGCCTTTAAAAAGATGATGAGATGCCTTCTTTGTAAAACTAACATATTTGGAAGTCAAAAAGATGATCAAATCCAATTTAAAGGCATGTGGACAGGGCGTAGCATATAACAGACAGGGGAATATTAAAAATGTCCTAAATTTTCTCCCAGATGGATTTAAAGTCCTGAAGGTAACTTTTTTTGTTGTTGCTGCAAATACTGTATCACAATGATTACCCAAGAAGGACTGTGGAAAAAGCAGTGGTTCCCAAATCAGATAGAATTCTGTCTGATTATGTTTTGGGACATACTAGACTTGTGACCCTGGACAAGCTACACAAAAATCCTTAGCGTCACCTCCCTCAGCTAAAATAAATAAATAAACAAAATAACAATATATGCCCTGTAGTCACTGAGAAATTAAAGTGAGATAAAGTCTACAAAGGGCTTCCCAGGTGGCTCAGTGGTAAAGAATCCACCTGCCAATGCAGGAGATGCAAGTTCTATCCCTCAAGAGTAGCAAACGGCAACCCATTCTAATATTCTTGTCTGGGAAATCCCATGGACAGAGGAGCCTGGGCGTCCATGTGGTCACAAAGGAGCCGGACACGACTGAGTAACTAGTTACTGTGACTGATCCCTGGGAGCAGAAAGGCTTTCCTAACAAACCGTAAACTGGCAGACATACATGAGGTGTGCTTGATGCTGGGCTATCATTTGTGCTGCCACTGGTTTCAGAAGGTTCCTAAAAATATCCTGAAGCTGTGACCCAAGAAGAATTTTTTTTTTTAATTTTAAATCAGCCCTTAACTAGGTGTCATGGAGATTTCAGGAACATTTTGGACCAATTCCCAGCTGTGCTACATTTTAAAGTTAAATATATTAAGTTTAAGAGCTGCTGCTGCTGCTGCTAAGTCGCTTCAATCATATCCAACTCTGTGCGACCCCATAGATGGCAGCCCACCAGGCTCCTCCGTCCCTGGGATTCTCCAGGCAAGAACACTGGAGTGGGTTGCCATTTCCTTCTCCAATGCATGGAAATGAAAAGTGAAAGTGAAGTCGCTCAGTCATGTCCGACTCTTCGCGACCCCATGGACTGCAGCCCACCAGACTCCTCCATCCATGGGATTTTCCAGGCAAGAGTACTAGAGTGGGGTGCCACTGCCTTCTCCGAAGTTTAAAAGCTAGGCCCTATCAAAAAAAAAAACAAAAAGACTTTCTTCCCCCTCCTGTCCCACTTTCACCTCCCAAAGCCCTTCCTCTTAGTTCCCCAAACACCACCAACCAAAGGCCCTGCTGGGGGCTTCCCTGGTGGGGGCTCAGTGGGGAAGAATCCGCCTGCCAGTGCAGGAGACTCAAGTTCGATTCCGGATCTGGGAAGATCACACATGCCATGGAGCAACTAAGCCTGTGCACCAGGACAACTGAGCCTGGGCTCTGAAACAAGAGAAGACACCGCGGCGAGAAGCCGGAACACCGCAACTGGAGACGAGCTCCTACTCCCTGCAACTAGGGAAAAGCCCACACAGCAACGGAGACCCAGCACAACCAAAAACAAATAAATAATAATTATTATTTTTAAAAAGATACTGCTGGATTCTCCTGGAATGAGCAACAGGGCCCCCTGCTGACCTCGTAACCCCAGCCCAGAGGAGTTCCGGTGGTGCGGGGGCCCTCCTCTCTCCTCAGAAGGATCTTCACAACCCAGGGATGCCAGATATAAAAGGTTTTGCACCTGGATGCTCCTCTGCTTAAAAACCAGGTGTCTTGGTTCCCGAGAGGCACCCTCAGCTCTGGGAACACCTCACTCAACACTGTGTCATTCTCACGCTTCCTCCAGGGCGAAATTCTAGCATGAATCCTCTGCATTATTTAAACTTGGTATTTCCACCCTCACTTTCCTCTTTTTTCCTTCTGCCAAGTCTTTGTCACTCTAGCTGAGCAGAAGCTAGGCTGATCACATCCTGCACTGCATTTCCTTGTCCTGGCCTCGAATATTAACCACCTGCCATTCTAAGATCCCGCATCTAGGAAGGATTCAAGGCTCTGTACCACCAAGTCCAGTCCTCCTTCTTCTTCCTTTTTAACCTTTCATTGTAATCAGTCATGTGTCTCTTCTGAGCATACAAATACTTAAAAAAAAAAAAAAAATTGAGTTAGCTTCCAAAGCAGCAACAACTTGCTCCCACATATGCTCTATCTGCTCCTCTGCTTCGGGCCCTTGTGACTAAGGCTGGAGCCCCCTCCCAGGCCAGGGGTCTTATTTAATCTCCACAGTCACACAGCTTTGAAGGTTAAGTGACACGGTTCAGGGAGGGTGAGAAAGACACCCTCCTCAGGGAGAAGACAGAGCTCAGATCGACCTTCTGGAAGGGTGGAAACAGGAGTCCATCAGGGTAATGACTCGAGGGCAGCTGGTGGTAAACAGGCGTGTGCTGGCTGGATTACAGTTTGGGCAAATGCAGTGAAGACAGGACAGCAATAATCCAGTGTCAACAGAGTCACCACTTACTGAACATCATCTATGTCGCAGGCACGGTGCTGGCTTTCTTCACATCTATTGTATTTTAGAGTCTGTGTTCTCATTAGCTTTAGTGCATGATCAGTCCGACTCTTTGCAACCCCCTCGAATGCAGCCTGCCAGGCTCCTCTCCATGGGATTCCCCAGGCAAGAATACCGGAGTGGGTTGCCATGCCCTTCTCCAGGGGATCTTCCTGACCCAGGGATTGAACCCCATGACTCCAGTGTCTCCTGCACTCTTTACCACTAGTACCATCGGGGAAGCCCAATTAATTAAATATCACTGTCCCTATTTCACCCAAGAAAAAGCTGCCTAGCGGACAAGTGGCGGAGGTGGGATTCTAGCCAGTCTGACTCCCAAACCTGGGCTATCTGTGACAGAAACGCAGTGGGACCACCTCTCAGCACAACAAAGCCCAAGAGAAGCCCAGGGGCCTGCCACTCTTTGCCGCTCATCAAGTGGCTTCAGAAAGGGGAACCCAAGATCTAAGTTCACTGCTGTCAGAAATGAAGACATCACAGAGTGAAAATGAAAAAGAAAAGCAGGGCTGGAGGATAACATTCACATTGTTCTTTACAGAAGAGCTTGTGGTCTTCAAAGAAGGTGACACCCAAGACCAGCCTTGATTTATCCACCTGTCACACACTGCAGTCCACTCAGCTGAGAGTGAGTGAGAGGAACACTGTCAAAGAGACACATTTCTGCAGTTAAACTGGGGGACAGCTGTCAGCCCCCCAAATCACCTGACTGGGAGCTAAGACAGCTGGGTTTTAGTCCCAGTTCTATCTGGGAGTTTAAGCAAGTCATTTTTCTTCTCTGGGTGCCACATATTCACAGGTAAACAGGGGGGTGGGATGGGTGGGGGTGGGATGCACTGGACTTCAAGGATTCATTCCACTCTAACATTCTTGGACTCTGAGATTCTAAATAAGTGACAAAGACCTGGTTGATGAGTATCTCTACTGCCTAGGCAACCCGACACTTTAGCTCAAGGATCGAGAGACCAAGAGAAGGGCAGGGAATCTGTAAACAGGCTGCATCCATGAAGATGCTTCCATCAGTAGGAAGCTTATGAGCGTCTTTCGACATGTAGAACCCTGATGAAATCACATGGTAACAGGCAGGCAGGACAAGCCCCCTGTTCAGGACCGGACATCATTTTTGTTCCCAGAAGGAAGTCACGGATTAGATATTGCTTGGGGCTCTGTCTCTCCAGCCCTGACCATCCCATTTCACGTTCCTGGTCAGACCACCAACAGCTCTTGTTGGGTCATCGCTAGCAGTCTATAAACACTTGTTACCCTTCATTTTCTTTTCCCCAGTGGCTCAGCGGGAAGTAAAGGATCTTCCTACAATGCAGGAGAGGCAAGAGATGGGGGTGTGACCCCTGAGTTGGGAAGATCTCCTGGAGGAGGAAATGGCAACCCATTCCAGTATTTCTTGCCTGAACAATCCCATGGACGGAGGAGCCTGGAGGACTAGAGTCCAAAGGGTCACAAAGAGTTGAACACGACTGAGTGGACGTGATGATGGCCCTTCGTCTAGCCCTGCCTTCTCCAATCCACTGCCCACACTCTGGTAGGAGTGGTCCCTGTAAAAGGCAGAGAGAGCACGCCAATGCCCTGCTGCCAGCCTAGAGCCTTTCTGCCGCTCTCAGGACAAGCCCCGCTGGCTTCCCATGCTCATTACCACCCTGTCTCCCTTCAAGCTCCAGCTGTAACGGGCATGATTTCTCAAAAGCCACTGCCTTCCACCTCTACGCTTCAGGTCCCAGCTGAGGGGTCACTCCTCTGGAAAACCTCCCATGACCCTCTGTGGACCAGGTGGGTCCTGCTCTGGACTCCAGACCACCTGCCTGCTCCCCATCACGGCACTGACAACATTTCACTGTGAATTCCTGTTTACTCGTTCGCACCCCGCCCCCACCAGACTATCGGTGTTAAGGGGGCAGAAACCACATCTGTCTTGCAATCAGCACCTAGCAAAGTGCCTGGCACACACAGCAAACTTTAGAAACAAACACACAGAAATCTGCTGGTGAAATGAAGGGTCTTGTAATGGTGCGCTGTGGAAGGTGGAGAACAAGGGCAGGCTAAATGGAGAGGAGAGCCTGAAAGCGGGGTAGGGGCCGGCCGGGAGCCCAGGAGGAGACATCTGTGCCTCTGCACGTCTGCCCAGAGGCTAGGGGAGGTTGTGAGTGAGGGCAGCGGCAGTCGCGCACTGCGCTCTGGCAGATGTGCCCAGGCTGCACTCTGCGGAGCCCAGGGACGCTGTCGGTTGTGTTTCCAGCGTTCGGACGTGCCGGCAGTGAGAACATTGTTTCAGGGCTGCATGTCTGCGTGGAGGACTGAGGATGTAAGAGTGGGTCACGAGTAAACTCAGCCATGCTAGTCACCGACGGCAGGAGCAAACGTGTCTGCTGCCCTCTCTGCTGTGCGCCAGCTCTGTCTGGCATGACTGCCCCCCTCCCTCTCCTTTTTAGAAGATGCTGATCCAGACAGGACATGGCTAGAAAACAACTGATGGATGGGGTTTGGCTACTATACTATTTAAACACACACTGCGGGCACTCCTCAGAAATTGTGACAAGATAGAAAGGCAGACTGAATGTGGCACTTCACGAGCAAAGGGCAAATGCAAAATGACTCAGGTTTTAAAGAGATAGTAATCAAGAAGCTGGAAACTGGGGGAACTTCCCAGAGCTGAGCTGAAGAAGCTCAGATGGGCAGGAACAATTGCAGCAGCAACGACGGAGTTCAAAGGAAAACAAGCTCCTATTTTAAAAACACATTTAGAAACATTACATTTCAAGACCAGAAATGATGCACTTCAAAGAAATAAACAGGAGAAAGAGCTTTCATACAAATCTTTGTTGGTGGAACAGAAAACCACCAAAAGACAGGGTGGATTGGGAAATGGGCCACATAAGCAGGAGGTGGAAGTTAATTAAAGGAGGAGTCAGGCAGTCCCTTGAAAAACAATGTAACCAAAACAAAAAATGAAAAACAGACAAGCACATACAGTATCTTGGCAAAATAAAGAGAGAATTCACACACACACACACACACAGCCACGTGTCAATACATAATGGCTACAAGTTCTAAACAATTCACACACACACACACACACACATGCACATCACACACACACACACACACACACATGCATGTCAATACAGAAGGGCTACAGATTCCCAGAAAAATCTGTGATCAGATCCTGCAAATAGGCAAACAACAGATGTGGCTTTGGCCTTAATTAATTGTGGGAACTGAAAATCAAGCCAACTTAGGACATCTAAGTAAATTCATCCCATTGTATGTTTCTCCTTTTAAAGGAAAGGATAAAATTTTCACATTATTCCCTAATCTTCATAATTACTTTTGGTCCAGTTTTTAGAAGTAGGTGATATGAAAACACTGCAGAAGTGCTCAGTTTTAGCAGCACCTTAGCATCACCTGGAGCTTTAAACTCCTGCCACCTAGCACCTTCCCCTGGAGGTTCGGATTTAACTGGTCCAGGGTGTGGCCTGGGATGTTTAATAGTTCCCAGCACTATTACATGAGAACCACAGTCATAGTATTTCCCAGATTCACATGGCAAGTTCTCAATTTCTGGAACAGATAATCAAGTAGAAGGAATTCAAACTCGACTATTCTATCAGAAAGTCTCTTAATTCCTAAAAAGAAAAAGTCTTTTCCTGTTTTACTATCCCCTTTCTCAACAACTGGTTTCCTAAAATCAAAGGCCACCACTGGATCAGCTCCTTTGGCCACGAAAGGGACGAGGAGACAACGTCCAGTCCTTTATGCCCCATCTGGTCCAGGTTTCAGCAGGAGAGCATCTCTCAGAAAGTGATGTTCCACCTCTAAGAAGGGGGCCGCCTGCACTTAAGGGCTGGCAGGGGCCCTCCCTCCTTGCCGTCCTATGTCTGGAAAGCACGTCGTGCTATCGCTAAATCAAAACCCTGTCTGACAAATCTATAACGGGGCTTCTAAGTGGAGAAATTCATTCCCTGTGATGCATCTGAGGAGATGATGCCAAAAAGCCCATTAGTTCAGATGAGGGGACCAGATGAGAGAACCAGCATAAACACAGGACATGACAAGAAAGAACCATTTACATCTTACCCAGACCCTCCTAATGGGAAGTGGCTCGAGTAATTAACGAAGCTACCTTACTCCACCTCCTATAACTACGGAGTGACATGTACCAATGCCGGCTCTTGGAGAAGATCCCAGTCTTTCAATACGTATACCAAGCATGGCGCCTTCCTTTATTCCACCCACAAACAAAATACTGTGTTCTGCACAACCATGGCAATTCCAGTGTGACTTTAAGCCACATACCTTGCTGCTCCTTCCCTGTTATCTAAGTAGCACTGTATACACATTTCCATTATTAAATAGAAATGAATGATGAACTGTGTTTTAGAATTGATTCTCTAAGAAACCAAGGACTTCTTTCTATTGTGTTCGCTGCTATAGCCTGAGTTCCTATAAAAGTGCCCAGAGCATAGTTGGCACTCGATAGAGAGTTGCTGGATGAAGGAAAAAGCATTTGCTATACTGAGTGGTCACTGAGATTGATGTGAGTCACCCCTCCTGCCCCACAACTCCAGGGCAGGAGCAGCTTAAAGTGTTTTTTCTTGCTCTGTTTCCCTCTTTATTTGATTAAATTGATATTACATGTCCATTATGAAAAAATCATCTTTAAACTCCAGCATCCAGAGATAACTAACATGCAACTTGTAGTGCATCTTTCCAAAGTTTTCTTTTTAGATAAAATGAAAAGATTGCTCCTCCCTGTGTTGTTTTATAACCTGCTATTTTCCACTTCACATAGCATGACTATTTTCCCATACCAATAGGTATGCATATGTACTGCTGTTTATTGTATTCTGTTGATGTTGTTGTGTGTGCGTGCATGCTCAGTTGTGTCTGACTCTTCGTCACTCCATGGACTGTAGCCCACCAGGATCCTTTGTCCATGGAATTTTCCAGGCAAGAGATACTGGAGTGGGTTGCCACTTCCTTCTCCAGGGGATCCTCCCAACCAAGGGATCAAACCTGCGTCTCTCGTGTCTCCTGCACTAGCAGGCGGACTCTTTGCCACTTGCGCCACCTTGGGGAGCTCATTCCATTGACAGGCTTCACTAAACTGACATGTACAAGTCTCTGTTTTTGCCATTCTAAACAAAGCCTGCATATAGGATAAAATTTACCAAGTAGGATGTCTGGGTCAGAGTTGCACGAAGACATCCATGAAGGCAGAGGTTACCCAACACCCAGAGTCTGCTTCTCAGTAAGTATTCAAATACTGACTGATTACTCTCCAAGCTCCAGGAGTTGACATTCCAAAAGGAGAAGAAAGGCATATAAACAAACAAGCCGGCCATGGCGGTCTAAGGTGACGTACAACGCGCGTGCACGCACAAACTGACACAGGCACCAAAGACGTGAAAAGCCACGCATACCTTTTCACGTTAATCAGTTCGAAGACCCTATACCAACCTTATTTAAGAAAATTCTCTCAATTTTGGAGGAAAATTCTCTAAATGATGGAAAACAACGAGGGCTGCTAGAAATGTATAGTTTAGAGAGGGGGTGGGGTGGGATGCGTCTCTGTGTGTTGGGGGTGGGCAGGAGAGGGCTCACTTTCCCCAGACACAGGACATGTACCACTAGGAACGGCCATCTCCCAGGCTGAAAGAGAAATGCTGAAAAATGAACAGACAGCAATCCCAAACAAACGAAAACGCTGGCTTTAAGACCAACACTGCCAGCTGTTCTTCACGCAAACAGGAAGAGCAGATCGGGAGGGCAGGCCTCTACCGGGCACTGAAAAGAACAACCAACTTCTTTATCCAGATCCGCTGCCATCTGCCACGGGGACCAGACCCGCGGCCACAGGAAGAAGCCAGGAGACGGCAGCCAAGCCCGGAGACAGACGCCACCTGGGAGGTGGGGGCGGGGGTCTAATGCCTCATCTCTTTATTCAGCGATGGTTCTCGGGAGAAGACAGGGCTTGGGTCCCGGGACTAGGAAGCGCTGAGTCACTGGAGGACACCATCACTGCGCCTTTATCTTCTGGGGCAACCACATCAAAGGGGAGAAAACCAGGAAGAAAGAGAGGGCCAGACACAACTGCATAGAAACTTCTCGGAGGCCGGAGGCCACGGCGACTTCATCTTTGTTGCTTCTACAACACTGAGTGAAGTGAAAGTGTTAAGTTGCTCAGTCGTGTCCAACTCTTCATGACTTCATGCACTGTAGCCCACCAGGCTCCTCTGTCTATGGGATTCTCCAGGCAAGAATACTAGAGTGGGTTGCCATTCCCTTCTCCCTGGAATCTTCCTGACCCAGGGATTGAACCCAGGTCTCCTGCATTGTAGGCAGATTCTTTACTGTCTGAGCTACCAGGGAAGCCAAAAAGAAAAAAAAAAAAAACTAATAAAAGTGTCCATGGAATTCTCCAGGCAAGAATACTGGAGTGGGTAGCCATTCCCTTCTCCAGGGGATCTTCATCCAGGGATGCAGCCTGGGTCTCCTGTATCCCAGGCAGATTCTCTACCATCTTAGCCACCAGAGAAGTCCACTGAGAAACCAAGTATGCACTTAGAAGACTTCCACTGAATTGAAGTGAAAAGGTGACAAGAAACTTAAGTCACCAAGGAAACAAAGGAAGAGTATTTGGGTTAAAAACAGAAGAAGCCATACATAATGCAGAAGGAAGATCCCAAAGATGCCTAACACGCTGGTGCCAGAGTCAGACTCCGACTGAGTTAGAAGCTGCGGGTCAGAATCCCGGCTTCAGCTCACTCACTGGCAGGATGACCAGAGGCACTAACATCTCTTAGCTGGTTTTACAGCACATCTGGCTCCTGGGGTTGCTGTAGGCCTGAGATTCTCAAAGTACGGGCTAAAGCAAAACTAAACACGTATGCTGGTTGCAAATCAACTGTATTTCAATAAAATACATTAAAAGAGAGAGAGAGAGGAGGTAAGCTCATCGAGCACACTGTTGGCCTGTTTTTCCTTGTTTTATCCAGTGATACTCCTACCACATTGTAGGCACTTCACAACGGAGTCAGTCACTCATTCTTATAATGAACCCAATAATTAACCATTCCCACTGTATAAGTGAGAAACTAAAGACCAGACAAATTACACTAGCTTTAAGTCACAATTAGCAAGTGAGCCTCGAGTGACATCAAGACTCCACCGTGCAAACGAACTTCACTGTGACCTGTTTCAGAGGTCCCCACGTCACCGTAAGAGAGGAAACGTGGGGGTCAAGTGCCGAGAACTCTGTATCCAGTCGCTCCCCTCCATAGCTATTCCAAAGCATTTTACTGGCTATTTGAGGTCCTCATACTTACATGGGTCTCCTCCATCTATTCATCATTTCTTCCCAGATGACGTTTCTGCAAAACCCTATGCCTACAGCACTAACACTGCCAGGGGAAGCTGTGACTTGTCATGATTTTAAGCAGGACTCTGAGGTCAGAAAAACCTGGTGTCAAGATCCATTCGGCCACCGACGGACTATGAGAACTCCAACAAGGTTAGCCTGGTTAAGCCTGAGGTGTCTCACCTGAGGAACAGCAATGATAACACCAACCTTATGGGGACTTTGGGAGGACTCAGAATTAGGTATAGAAACTGCAGGGAGTCCAGCAAGCAGCAATCACTTCCTGTGTGTTAACTTTCTCTTTTTCCTTTAAGCTTTTATTGTAAGTATTATTTAGCAAGTAATTCACTCAGAGATCTGTTGACTTCTAATAATGCAAGTCACTATAAATCCTAAGCAACTCCTTTCGACCAGTCATTTGGTTAATGGCTTTTTTTTTTAATGCCCTCTCCCCACATTGACAATCCCTTTAGCTTTTGATAAATCTTTTTTTCTTTTTTTTCCCCCCAGCCACAAAATCAATTCTGAAGCAAAGAGAAAACCATATCCATTGTCATTAGCACAAAATCCCCAAGGAGTCATGTGATCAACTGGTCAAAGGTCTGAGCTGAGCTGGTCCTACATCTCCTCTTTTTGCCATGTGAGACCAGGGGGTGGCGGCCAGGGGTAACCTCAGGGTATAAGGAGGAGCAAACCCAGCTCTTGGCACAAGATTAAACTAGGAGATGTAAGAATGAAGGGAAGAAGCTAGGAAGCTAGTTCATCCTTATATTTAGGGTACGCTCTCGAAGTAAATCTGATGGCACTCACAACGCACCAACCATTCAGAGTAAGACTTAGTTCTATTTTTCACCTCTGTTTTACCTCTACAGTAGTTATTCTCCTCCAATTAAAAATGTAATTCTTTCAGGGCAGAGACCACTGAGCCAAACAACAGGAGAAACATGGAATTCGCTACATCCAGCCTCCCTTGTCCAGAGCCTCTGCCTGAGCTGCTCCCACGGCCTTGGGCTCTGAGGTCCGGCCAGCTCTTTTCAGGTTGACTACTTCTCACACCAGGGTTGCAGCTCAAACGTCATTTCCTCACAGCATCCCTGAGTGATCTTACTAAGCCCTCCCACACCTGCTCTCTATCAAAGTCACCTGACTTGCTTTCTTTAAGGCTGTGATCACTACCTGAACTTATCTTTCTATCTGTTTGCTTTGTCTGCCTGCCTACAAAACATACTCTGAGAAGACAGGGCTTTTGCTTGTGTTTTTCCACTGCTCTAGTCCCCTGCACCTAGGACAGTTACTATCACATAGCAGCAACTGCTTGCCCGCTTCCCTGGTGGCTCAGACGGTAAAGAATCTGCCTGCCATGCGGGAGACTGGGGTGCAATCCTTTTGTTGGGAAGAGCCTCTAAAGAAGGAAATGGCTACCCACTCCAGAATTCTTGCCTGGGAAACCCCATGGACAGAGGAGCCTGGTGGACTACAGTCACAGTTGGAGACAACTGAACGGCTAATGCTTACCTGCTGCTGCTGCTGCTGCTAAGTCGCTTCAGTCGTGTCTGACTCTGTGCGACCCCATAGATGGCAGCCCACCAGGCTCCCCCGTCCCTGGGATTCTCCAGGCAAGAACACTGGAGTGGGTTGCCATTTCCTTCTCCAATGCATGAAAGTGAAAAGTGAAAGGGAAGTCGCCATTTCCTTCTCCAATGCATGAAAGTGAAAAGTGAAAGGGAAGTTGCTCAGTCATGTCCGACTCTTAGCGATCCCATGGACTACAGCCTACCAGGCTCCTCTGTCCATGGGATTTTCCAGGCAAGAGTACTGGAGTGGGGTGCCATTGAATATTCCTTGAATAAACAAATATAGTGAATATTCTCAAGAAAAAGTATTTAACTAATTGAAGGTCACAAATTTTATCTGATCCCTTGACAAAAAGTAGACAGTCCCCAAATGGGGGCTGTTGACCAATGCCATGTACAACCCACAGCAATGGCCCAGCACACTTAGGTATAAGCCACGCCAAACAGACCAGGGATGTCTGTTCCTGCCTTCAGTGGTTCAAAGGGGCCTAGAAGTCCCCTGCGAACTCATACAAGTCTTATCTGTCACCTGCCTCTGGCTCTTCTCTTACTTCCTTTTTCTCCCCAGTACCCAACTTTCTCTCCATGAGAAAGAAATACATACACACATGTGTGGGCTTCCAGGTGGCACCAGGGCAGAAGACATAAGAGATGAGAGTTCGATCCCTGGGTCAGGAAGATCTCCTGGAGGATGGAATGGCAACCCACTCCAGTATTGTTGCCTGGAGAATCCCAGGGACAAAGAAGCCTGGAGGGCTACAGTCCATAGGCTCGCAAAGAGTTGGATACAACTGAAGCGACTTAGCACGCATGCACACATACGTATGTGTATAGTGTTCGACAACTTAAATGTTTCCCTCTCATTTTTAATCTTTTTTTAAAAGTTAATTAACTGGCTGCACTGAGTCAAATTGGCTGCACTAGCCCAAAGGCACAAAGGAGTGAGGAAGATGGACATGAAACCTAGTGTTTCTGGCTCTAAAATGCTCACTCCTTTCTACTACAGTAAGCTGCCATTCCAAATACATAAAGTGGATTTTTTAACATCAATATTCAAATACACTTGAGAGAAATAACATTTGCACAGCTTCAGCGAGTAGCTTCCTCTCTCAAAAGCTGTCTCCATTTCCTGACACAGAATTAATTTAGGAAATGTTCACATTTTAAATCTGTAACTCAATTTGCTCCTGGCAATACAGTCTTGAATTTATATAACACTATCACAAGTTCCATTAATAATTACAGAAATATTTTATACACATATAAAATACCTGGATTTTATATGTGTATAAAACTACCCATCTTAATGATAAGTTTTATAAGTCATAGCTTCAAAATTCTACTGCAAACTTAAAATATATTCCCAAGCTAAGATTTTCCCAGTTGCCTAATTCAAAATGTAAGATATTAGAGTGTATTCTCCAACTGGATTATGAAAAATAGATTCTCAAGTCCATTCTGAACTCAAAAATAATCCATGTTATGATCAAAACGAGAAGTGTGAATATAGGCAAACCCAAAGCATGAAATGAACTATCCAATAAAAAAATGTAAATCAAACAGGCTAAAATCAAGCTGTACATTTATGATGCTGTATGTGTCTACATACAAAAATAATTCCACCCTTCAGTGTAAGATACAAATATTCTTTTAAAAATTATTGTAGGACATTAATCAAAAATTCACTGAGTGCAAGATCTTTTAATAAAACGAAGCTCCACAGTCAAGTTTATTTGTGAACATTAGCATCAGGAGGAAGAAAACCCCAAACATGGATAATTCAGAAGTCCTTTTTGGAATCTTTTCAGCAACAGATTTAGTTTTTTCAACATGCACTGTTTTTTGACGGTGTGCTAAAGTTCTGGGATTATCCAGTCGAGGAGCGCCCGCTGTTTAATAAACACAGGGCTTCTTTGGGGTACGGTCCTTACTTTGAAGAAGTTCAGTCTTGAGGGGGTAGAGTGGTGGGTACAGAGAGAGACAAGTATCATTTCAGCAGAATACACCCTGATTCACAAGTGCAGGGGTGCTAGGAATGAGACGGCAGTGTCAGCCCAGCCCAGTTCCAACAGAGGCGTGGGGGTGGCCAGCGAAGCGTGAGGGGTCGCCTCTCGGCCTGGCCCCTCTTAGGAGACCTGATCGGGAGCACAGCGTGAGAGGGCTGGCAGGAATGAACACGCCCCGGCGAAGCACAGGTGTGTGTGTACCGGCTGCTGGGGATGAGGGGACAGGGGCAGGTCTGTGGGGGACAGGGCTCAGCCAGGAGGGCCTGAGGGCTGCGCTCTCACCAGTGAGCCCCGAGGGGCCACTCTATGTGGACAGGGCCAAGGTCAGCAAGACAGACACTGGGTGCTTGTGGCAATACCAGACACCTCGCCGATGACTTGGAGAAAGGTGGGAAAACTCAAGCCAAACCGACTTTGGCGCTAAATGAAAGAAAAAGAGAAAGTGAAGTCGCTCAGTCGTGTCGACTCCTTAAGAACAGATTTGTGCTCAGTTGCTCAGTCGTGTCTGACTCTTTGCAACCCTATGGACTGTAATCCGCCCGGCTCCTCTGTCCATGGGATTTTTCAGGCAAGAATACTGGAGTGGGTTGCCATTTCCTTCTCCGGGGATCTGCACAACCCACGGATCAAACCCACGTCTCTTGTGTCTCCTACACTGGCAGGTGGATTCTTTACCAGTGCACCACTTGGAAAGACCCCATAAGAACAGATTTAGGTTTCTTTTAAGGCCAGTGAATCTGACGCACCCCATGGATGCATGGCCAAGTCCACAAAAATGGAAGATGTAACCAACCTCAACTGCCCAGTTTCCATGGTGGAGGGTCCCAATTCTACACCACCTACTGGCTATAATGACCCTTTAAGTTCTTTGCCTCAGATTCCTCATCTGCAGAATGAGGATGATGTCATCTGCCATTGTGGGGTTTTCTAGAAGGGAATGTGGGAATGATTAAATGATAGAATAAATATGAAAGGACCTTATAAAATCTAGTTCTCCACAAATGAAAGAAATAACTTATTGCAGGCTCAGCTGACAGTATTACAGAACATAAAATTATCAAAAGGGAGACGAAGCTTCAATGTATTAATTAAAATGAAGAGGACTGTTTTAATTAAAAAAGACAGATTAGCCCATACAAAGGAACCACTTATTTTTAATAGCATAAAACCACCTCTCAACCTCTCCTTGACCCCAGGAGTCATCAAACAAATTCTAGGCCAGACAGGGGTGAACAGTGTAAACTTCACAGTGATGGATGTGTCATGAACAGAATTAAACCACAAAGCCAATTAAGTCAGGAAAGCAGTGATACAACCAGACAGAGGTTCAGAGGAGCATCTCTGAAAGATTTCATTAGCTAAACCACAAAGTCCTACTGAAAAGCACACCAGCAATCTAGCTAAAAATGGGTCACTTTATTTATAGATTCCATAACCAAATCATATATCCTCAAAAAAAAAAAAAAAAAAAAAACAGCCTCTGAAAACTCTCTTGAATAGGTATGTCAAACAGGGCAGCTCCATACCTACTGAAGGAAATAAGGCAATGATTTGTTTAAACTGTAAATAAACAGGCTTCACACGGTGCCAGCAGAGTGTGGAGATTACGCTCTCTGGGGGAACACACCGTACTAGTTTGGGGCTGACACCAAACTCAGCGGGCTCGTGTTTCCTTGAACAGGTTGCTGCTAAAGTCCATCGTGAAGGAGGCAGTTTTGCTAGACTCAGTAGATGCTCCTATTGTGGGGAGGACAGTCATTCTGTGAAAACACTGTCTAGGGCAGACTGTCAGAAACTGTATGAGGGGAGCGAACTGCAAGCCTGGGAAATGCAGCCTCTTCAACTGTTCAGACAAGTGACAAGTGCGATTTGCTGAAATGCCAGCTGCAGTGAGTGATCTGAGTGGTGGAGGCGGTGGGAGGATGTTTAAATTCTGTTCCCCTTATTTTGCTCTATTTTCAAGTTTTACCAATGGCCATATTTTGTAAAATTAACAAGAAATAGCCACTTAGATGGAGATTTTGCAAAATACAGAAAAAGTAAGACTAAAACAGCAATGGCCAATTCCACCATCCATCTGCTTTATATGTCTCTCTAGTCTTTCAATGAATATGCTTTATTTTTTTCATGTGTTACACCATTATTTTTAAAGGGAGGGCAAAATAAATAAATAAATAAATATATATATATATATATATATCATATGTTACTTATAATTACAGAAAGCAAACTAACAGAACATTGTAAGTCAACTACACATCAATAAAAATAAACACAAAAAGCACAATTGTTAGGCCAGATGATCATAAACCATGTTAGACAGTTAAAATTCTATTAGAAACATTCAAAGAAACAAATACTCCAGCTAACAATGGCAATATTTTGAAACCATAGTAATTTCAGTCAGTTCAGTCAGTTCAGTCGCTCAGTCATGTCTGACTCTTTGAGATCCCATGAATCGCAGCACGCCAGGCCTCCCTGTCCATCACCAACTCCTGGAGTTCACTCAAACTCACGTCCATCGAGTTGGTGATGCCATCCAGCCACCTCATCCTCTGTCGTCCCCTTCTCCTCCTGCCCCCAATCCCTCCCAGCATCAGAGTCTTTTCCAATGAGTCAACTCTTCGGTAATTTACATGACTAATTAAAAATTGCTGTTAATTATACTAAAAACAAAACAAAACTAAAGGCATGCATGCTCAGTTGTGTCCGACTCTTTCTGACTCCACAGACTGTAGCCCGCCAGGCTCCTCTCTCCATGGGATTTCCTGGGCAAGAATACTGGAGTGGGCTACATTTCCTTCTCCAGGGGATCTTCCCGACCCAGGGATGGAACCCACATCTTCCGCATCTCCTGCATTGGCAGGCGGATTCTTTACAGCTGAGCCACCTGGGAAGCCCTTACTACGTGTACTCCTTCCCTCTATAAGAGGAGATCTGAACTCAGCCTGGAATATGTATGAGCAAGTACATTCTTGCTTATTGACCTCATAAAATTTTAAATGACTGCCACCCACTGTTAAAGATGGAAGGGACGTGTCTATAGGTCCCTGCAGCTCAGCCCCTCACATTGGACTTGATGGCGCCTTTGAAAAGGAGCTTGAACATGACCCAGACCAGAACTAAACTTCATCTCACACACCCGAACAGAATATGACATGGTTAAAAGGAGGAGGCAGAGGAACACACCTGGGATTCTGGCTTAAAAAGAAACACCGCCGTCTGTACCAATTCCCAGGGGCTCTCCTGTCCAAGAACATCCTCTGCATAGAGACATTTGTCCTGGTTGATCACACTGAACACTGTTTTAGTCCAGGAGGTCCCGTGTATACACGCTTAGAGGCCTGAAGGGCAGGTAAAATGGCTTATAAAAGGACCAGTGGGCTCTCACCAGTTCTTTTCACATGTTAATATTTCAAAGAGACCAGCACCCATAAAACACCTGGCCCAAGTCCTGGCACCCAGCAACGCCACCAGTAAGTGGAAGCAGGTATTGATGTATCGATCTGTACCTCAACCTGTATCTTACAGACGAACCCAGCATTTTCTAAAATGACTGTCAGTTGCTCACGTGAGGTTGATACTAGTGATCACGTCAGACCATCTCTTCTGATTGCTTCTTCTCAGCCGTGGTGCTGAAGGTTTCGCTTAACCGTGCTGCGATTCCAGCTACCAACCTGGAGCCACTCAACACCAGATTGAGACAACAAAATATCACCAGCGTGCAGTATACACTCAGGATGGAATACAATGACTACTTGTCATTTCTTACTTTACACTAGTGATCCTTGGGCATCTGTTTAACTTCACTAAGCCTCAGTTTCCTCATCTACAAAATGGGCATAAACGACACATATGTACTCACTTTAGGACTTCCTTGTAGCTCAGACGGTAAAGAAACTGCCTGCAACACAGGAGACCCAGGTTTGATCCCTAGGTCAGGAAGATCCGCTGGAAAAGGGAATGGCAACCCACTCCAGTATTCTTGCCTGGAGAATTCCATGGACAGAGGACCCTGTTACGGTCCGTGAGGTTGCAAAGAGTCGGACACAGCTAGCGACTAACACTACACTGCTCAATGAAAACACACACAAGTCCAAAACGCTCTGCACAGGGGCAGGCATGAAAACAGTGCCCCCAAGAAGTGAGGCACTGCTCCAGCACAGGCAGCCTCCTTGACTAACCTTGTTCCCTAGGAATTTACAGCCATGTGCTAGAAAAGGCTGCCAGTGCAGGAGATGTAAGAGATGGGAATTGGATCCCTGGGTAGGGAAGATCCCCTGGAGGAGGACATGGCAACCCACTCCAGTATTCTTGCTGGGAGAACCCCATAGACAGAGGAGCCTGGTGGACTACAGTCCGTGAGATTGCAAAGAGTTGGACATGACTGAGCACGCAAGTATGCTAGGAAACACAGGTTCGCTAATAGGATGGAGAGAAACCACAGTCATCTGCCGAGCTACCGAGGAACACCCGTGTGAGAGACCGGCGGCCACGGCTTTCGGCACACATGCTGCCGGGGGTGATGCTTTTTCAAGCCAGACGTCACCATGCACATGAGGGCACCCCACTGATCTGACACCTCCGCCCTTCTCCCGCTCCAAGGGGAGGTGAAGCTGAAGGTGCAGGCGTGGTGAGGAACCACGCTGCTTCTGCTCTGCTCCTCCAGCACTGCTGGGAAGATGCATCCATCCCCAAGCTGTGTCAGGAAGTCTCCATGCCCACAAGAGAAGCCGGGTCACCGAACACAAGCCTTGCCAGCTATAAAGATGGTCTGTTTGGCCCCCATTCATTTTATTAACAATTTAGCCCAAAATTTTTGTAGGAGAGAACCCACTTACTGGGCCTCCTCCTGTCTCAACAAATGTGTCATCCCTTCCTCGTAGTTCACAAGATTATTGCTCACACTCATTCTGGAAAATCGGAATAAAAACAAATACTCTAGCTGACAGCCATGTTGGCAGTTTTAATTTTTAATCTCTAAACTGAGTATCAGTTATAAGGAAGTCTGGAGCCAAAGATGGAGAATGGATTAAGGAGCAGCATGAGGTACAAACATTCAGTATATAAAACACTTTTCCCTTATATCTTGGTCCGTGTGTGTATGTGTGTGAATATGAGTGTATGTAGGTGTGTGTGCATGTATGTGTGTATGTGTATGTATATATATGTGTGTGTGCATGTGTGTGTATGTGTATGTGTATGTGTATGAAATAAACAGAGCTCCAGAACATTAGCTCAGAATCAGCCAGTCTAGTTCCCCAACTCAACACATGAGAAAACTGTTTCAGAAACATTAATGTATCAGAGGTCACAGTGAAAAGTGTCAGTCACTCAGTACCATGGACTGTGGGCCACCAGGCTCCTCTGACCATGGAATTCTCCAGGCAAGAATACCGGAGTGGGTAGCCATTCCCTCCCTTCTCCAGAGATCTTCCTGACCCAGGGATGGAACCTGGGTCTCCTGCACGGTTGGCGGATTCTTTACTGTCTGAGCCACCAGGGTTTCACAGAGCTTTTGTCAAAACAGAAAAGCTTAAACCGCAATCTGTTCGATCCACCAGTTTTACGGATGAAGAGACCAAGGCCCAGCAAAGTGGACAGCACAGCAGGAAGTGCGGACTGTGGGTTCCTGAGTCCAGCACATCACTCGTCTTTCTAGTTCTGTCTTGCTTGAGAAGCGGACACAGTGACACGGCACCTCATCTTGCCAACCGCCCTGATGTATCTTCCTAGACTTTCAGGGACTAGAAGAGAGAGTTAGTCTGTCTTTAGACGTTCTGGGAGGCCAACAACCCTGGAGCTCACTTGCCAAATGGCTCACCCCACCAATGGCAGGCATCAAGTTCAGATGATTAAAGGAGGCTACCCTCTGCTGCTAGACCTCTGGCGCTCCGAGGAAGTACCAGGGCCTTTTTGGTCCCTGTGAAAAAGGGGGTGGCCTTTTCCTTGCCAAGAATAAACAGGTGTTAATTACTGGAGGCACCTTCGGGGTCACTCTGGAGTTGCCACTGCATAGCAGGGCACAATAGTTCAACGTGTGAGCTTGAGGAAGACCCTCCCTCTCTGAGGCCCTCAATTAGATGATCGTTAAAGCTCCTTTCTGAAATGAAAATGCTTTATTATATTGTGAAAGCAAGGACAGGAACTTGGGTACAATGTGACCTTCATACACCAGTATCTAACTTGAATTCTGCACGGAAACACGCCCTTGTCTTCTGCTTCTGGCTTAGATTGAACAGGTCTGTTTTTACCTTTATTTCAGAAAATATAAAGATACTAAATGAGTTTGGTCTTAGCCACATAGCTGAATATTGCCTCAATTGTGCATGTGTCTGCGTGTGTGATTAGCCAGTAACTCGATCTGTAGGTGCCCAATTTCTGCTACCTCCCACTGCCTCCCCAAAGCACTGTTAGACATACATATCATGGAGATAAATAGTCGGCGGTTCTGGACCAATGCACCTGAAATAAACTCCAAGAAAGTTTATTTCACTCAAAGACAGCAGCTCTCACAAGGCTGGAATACTGATGTGAACCAAAAGAAAGAATAAAGCCTTGGTTAATGAAACAAAATAGCCCAGGCGACAAAGCTAACACCCCGGGGTGAGAATGGTGCATGAGAGCAGCCAGCATGGAGGCGCCTCACACTCGCCTGCGCTCTGTTCCTCCTGAGAGCTGCTAAACGAAAGACACATTAGATTAAAAAACTGACGACACCTGAGCCAGCTGGTTGGTCTTAGCATATGCGAGACAGAGACACGGAGAAAGAACAGGGCAGGCATTACACGCCTCTTGATGCAAGTCCACAGCATCACTCCAGAGGACTCTGATCCCACTCCACTCCCCCAAAAAAGGGGGAAAAAAAAATCAAAATTGAATCTCATTAGCCTGCTAGATCAGTGGAATACATTAAACACCACGGGGATTACAATCAGCAAAACCCCAGCAAAGAATGTGGCGAGTTCTATAGGACAAATGAACAATTGCTTTAACAAATTAATTATTAAGGGGAAAAAGGTGGGTGGGGGAGCCCAACCAAAACGACTGTCTGGCTCTTATTTGAATGCAGATTTAAACAAACCAACATTTGAGACCTCTGCTGCTGCTGCTAAGTCGCTTCAGTCGAGTCTGACTCTGTGCGACCCCATAGACGGCAGCCCATCAGGCTCCCCCGTCCCTGGGATTCTCCAGGCAAGAACACTGGAGTGGGTTGCCATTTCCTTCTCCAATGCATGAAAGTGAAAAGTGAAAATGAAATCCCTCAGTCGTGCCCGACTGCTAGTGACCCCATGGACTGCAGCCCGCCAGGCTCCTCCGCCCATGGGATTTTCCAAGCAAGAATACTGGAGTGGGTTGCCGTTGCCTTCTCCATTGAGACCTCTGAGGAAAATGTAAACACCGACTGAAGCTCTACTGATACTGAGGCACTACTGTGCTTGCTTGTTTGTTTTGCCACTTGGCATGTGGGATCTTAGTTCCCCAACCAGGGACTGAACCCGGGCCAAGGTGGTGAAAAACGCCGAGTCCTAACCACCGAACCGCCAGCCAATTCCCTATGGTTAATTTTTTCAGTGAGATAACAGTATTGTGGTTATTATTTTTATTATTATTTTTTAAGAGTGTACTGAACTGCTAACAACAAAAGGCCATGGTTGGGGGAGGCCACGGCAGGAAGGCAGCAATGAAACGAGAGGCCATAAGCTGATCCTTGTTGAAGCTGGATGTTGAGTACAAGGGAACTCATTATCCCCTCTGCCTTTTCTGGGTTTCCTGACATTTTCCAGAATAAAAAGTTTAAGAAAAAAAAATGATAGACATAGGTGCAGATATGCGAGTTCCGTCAAAATTACAAAGGAAATGAAAGGCACAGGCCATCAGTAAGTCTCCCTAACCCCATCCTTTCTCTTTTTTTTAAACATTCAGCTGTTTGCTGTTTCAGGACTTTAGGACTCAATCCTTCTAAATGGTCTGCTGAGCCCTGTGAAGCGACTGTTTCAACGCTAAATAAGCTCCCTGTAAGTTCTGCTTTGCTGATTTCAAAGAGTGGTGCCTGGAGCCTCGGTAGCATCTGGTTAGAAATACAAGTTCCCAGGCCCTATCTCAGACCTCCTGAGATGCACGAACTCTGGGGGGTGAGGCCCACAAGGTGTCCCAACAAGTCTTCTAGGCGATTCTGATGAACAGTCAAGTCTGACCCGACATCAGAGTAACAAACCAGACAACGAGGGGAAGAGGAGGGCTGAGTACCAACCACTTAAGTGCCAAGCTGATGACCAATCAGTAAAAAAACCCTAGAGCCTACAGGGCATGCTTAAGTAATTCTGGTGGGTCCCAAATAAAATATAGCCTCTATACCCATCCACTACCACCTTCATCAAAATAAAAAACTTAAAAAACTGTAAAGGTCTACTTCCTATTGTCACTTTTGGGACCCTCAGTCTCAATGAGATCACATGTAAACGTAACCCTCTTTCCAAATCTCATCCTTTTAGAAAGGAAACTGCTGTTTTGCTTTGTAATTATTGATCAGAGAAGAAGGCCGTTTTAAAGCAGTGAAAAGTGAAAGTGTTAGTCACTCTGTTGTGTCTGACTCTCTGCGACCCCATGGACTGTAGCCCACCAGGCTCCTCTGTCCATGGCAAGAATACTGGAGTAGGTTGCCATTCCCTTCTCCAGGGGATCTTCCCAACCCAGGGATCGAAGCTGGGTCTCCTGCTTTGGAGGTGGATTCCTTACCATCTGAGCCACCAGGGAAGCCCTGCCTTCAAGCAAACTGGCTGTAGGTTAACTGCAGAGTTACACTTCTTATTAGTGTTAGTCACTCAGTCATGTCCGACTCTTTGCAACCCCATGGACTGTAGCCTGCCAGGCTCCTCCATCCATAGGATTTTCCAGGCAAGAACACTGGAGTGGTGGTATTCTCCAGTGACAGCCAAACTGCCCAATGGTGGAGCTGCAGTTCGAAAATGGGAAACTCTGCTTAGGTGGCAGATGGCAAAATCAACATCCTCACAGAAAACCTGAGGTTTCAATTAAAGAAAAAAAAAAAAAATCACTGCTTAAAACTACCAACCCCAGAATCTTCAGGCTCATGAATTTTTATCTTGAACAATGTCCTCACACTGAGTAGACTGAACACTTGTGGCTCGATGCTACTGGCTGTAGAATTTGCAAAGGGAAGGACGGGAACCTTCGCATGTGGAGCCACCCCCATCTGCAGTGAATGCTCTGGGTAGAAAAGGCCACTGTTCAGAGAAGAGTCGTGGGCAAGGCTCTTTCACCCTGGTCAGAAAGGTGGGTTTGCTCCCCACACTCAACACACCATAGACCCACTCTACCGAGTGGGCAGGGCAGCCAGGCCGCAACATACGTGCCTTTATTTGTAGTTGGAGAATAACCGCTTTACGATGTTGTGTTGCCTTCCGCCATACAACAACGTGAGTCAGCTTTAAGTATTCACGTGTCCCCTCCCTCTCACCCCATCCTACCCCTCGAGGTTGTCACAGAGCACCCGGGGTGCTCCCTGTGCTACACAGCAGCTTCCCATTAGCTATCGATTTGGCACATGATAACATACATACGCCAAAGCTACTCTCAATTCGCCCCACCCTCTTCTCCCCACGCTGGGTCCACAAGTCTGGTTCTTTATGTCTGTCTCTATTCCTGCCCTGCAAATAGGTTCATCAGTGCCAGTTAGCTTTTATTTATCATCACCTTTTAGGAGGCTCTCACAACACTCTGAAAAGATGAAGAGCAAGGAGAAGAAGGCAGAATGCGTCGCCGGTCCTGGTGCTGAGTTCCTGGTGTGGCCACGCGCTACGCTGGCGCCATTTCACAGATGAGAGCAAGAAACTCTGCACAGGTAACAAAAGCATTTCAGAACAGTATGTTTTGACCTTAACCATATAATGGCAAGGGCGAGGCTCCGAGATAGGAAGTGGTGAGCCCAGGATGCAGAGCTGGTACCCACGCCGGGAACCACACACACACAGGCCTGCCCGGTCCCGACGCCTGGGCCAGCTCTCTGCACGACAGCAAGCTGCCGCCCACAGGCACCTGTGAGCCTGGGACCTGCCTAAACCTGCATGGCCCAGCCAGGATGGAGCTGCTAGGTCGTCAACCTGCCCCCACCAGTGTGCAAGGAAGGGGCTGAGCCACAGAAGATACCAAACTTTACCAGTCGGAGACGCGTTTAGATGCGGTCGGGATGTGCAGACAACTGTTTCAGCCACAGCAGATCGACTAACTAGATGCTGCTCAGGCTGAGAATTAGCATTCGCTTGCTTCCTCTGAAGCTGAACGCTTGAAAAGGAAGGTGGATGACCTGGCTTCCAACCTCAGGTCTTCCACAAGTGTCATAATTGGGTGACCTCAGAGCCTAGGTTTTCTGATGGTAAACAACTGACAAGTCATATCTGCTCCATCACAGCTTTCTTTATTATGAGGATCAGAGGAGAAACTGTGTTAAGGAACTTTGTAAACCACAAAGTAGTACAGAAATGGAAAGGATTAATGTGACGTACCAGCTGGGCGGGTAAGACTTTCACCAGGAAGGTACTGGGCAGTCCCTAATGATGCTAATGACAGCGGTCATGCTTGTCTTTGGGATAAAAAACAAGAAACAAAACCAAAAAATGGGCCCACTCCACAGAATGGCTACTCCCTTGGCACACAAGCAAGAGAGATCGTGTGAAGTCAGTCTCAGGCTCCGTTCGGGATCAGAGCCGAGACCTGGGAACAGAAAGGTGAAGCTGGGTCCCATGAGGCAAGAGCTGGGAACTGCAGGCCATGGCAGGGCCAAGTCTCAAGCCAGGACTCCCCACAAATCCTGTCTATAATGAAGACAGAGCTGCAAACAAGGGGAAGGAAGAAGTCCTATAGGTGAGCAGAGGATGAAGTAGAAGCTCTTCTTCCTCTCTTATGGGAGATGAAGGCCCTCACAGTCAAGGCGAGCCAAGAAAACGGGTTTCCCTGTGCATGGGCAGCCCGCAGCGGAACACCTTCTTTAGCAGGGCACCCACCTCCACCTCCCAAGTTCAATGGGACGAACGTGCCTCCCACCAGCAGGTGGCCTACCTAACTGGAACTTTCAGTGGACCGCCTGTTACTGCATGTGGACACTCAAAAACCTCAGAAACGCAATACAGAGACCACAATGATTTCACTCACACTTTTGCCTATCCAGGCTTCCCTAGTGGCTCAGCTGGTAAAGAATCCACCTGCAATGTGGGAGACTTGGGTTCGATCCCTGGGTTGGGAAGATCCCCTGGAGAAGGAAAAGGCTACCCACTCCAGTATTCTGGCCTGGAGAATTCCATGGACTGTACAGTCCATGGGGTTGCAAAGAGTCAGACACAGCTGAATGACTTTCACTTTCACCTTCTGCCTAGCCACCATTCTCATTCTCCCTAATGTCCACCTGCCAGCTTCCCTTTCTTGGCAATTCAGCTACCATCCGAGCCCGAGACATAAACCCCCCTCACCTGGTCCCTCCTTTTCATTCTTATCTAGTTTAACACCTCACCTCCCCACTGGCTTTAATCAATCGATTCCAAGTGTCCCTGGGGTCTCTTCCTTGCTGAGCATCAATTCTACATCTTTTCCACGGCTGGAGAGAAGGCACTTCTGCCTTTTCACTTCCCTTCCTTAAGATCTATTCTTCAGGCACACCAGTCCTTTTACAACCATGTTCCCATCCACAAGTCCACCTGTGGCCAGTGTCACACCAGCGCCACCCCATGATCTCCTCTTTGGAGGTTCATGCCCACCATCTCACTCGCCTGAGCTCCAGGACACTAACACTTTAGTAACAACACCCCAACGTCACTCTTAGCCATGTCAAGACCCATGAACGTGACGCTCAACCCTGACTTCTTCCCTGCAATGCTACACTCAGCTTCATCTCCCCTTCACCCCAAATCCTGGCTGTGGGACAGACATGGCTGACTCCCATTCTCCTCTTCGCCTTAGCACCAGAAACCCAGTTTTCAGCAGGTATTTTGCCATTGGGAATAAAAGACTTCCATTTCCCAGTCTTTCTTGCAGCCGGCTGTACTGGTATGTGGGTTCTGGAAGAGAAATGACTCCGTGGGGTGGAGGGGCAACTTTTCCTTTCTTCTTTAGCATCACATCTCAGAAAGGAGAGCTGGAGCGCCAGCATCTATCGCGAGCCAGGAGGTGGACTTAAGGATGGAAAAAGGTGAGGCAGAGAAAAGGAGACGGCACCATGGGCCTGGCACTCCAGGCTCACGTCCAGACTCCTTACAGGTGGGAGAGAAACTACCATACTTAAGCCTCTCTTGTTTTTGCTTTTTTCCTATTACATACAGCTCAACCAACTCCTTACTATTACAAGCCAATGATCAAATAATGGCAGACAATGAACTAGCTGGGGACAGGGTCTCCAAAATGAAGAGGGGTCCAGAGAGAGTGAAGGTCAATGTTTCCTAGGCTTTTTATCAGTATAGGATGCCCTACTGAACGCTCCTGTCCCCACTATCATGTGCTACGTTATACTACACCTTCAGACTTCATTCATTTTGTCTATAATATAACCTTTTTAGAAAGCATCACAAACATGTTAAAAAGAAAAAAATAAATCTCAAAAAAATTTTTTTCAAAAGAATAACAAATAAGAGTTTGTTTTATTCTTCACTCATACCACATCATTACAGGCTTAAGAAGACTCTTGAGGGTCTCTTGGACATCAAGGAGATCAAACCAGTCAACTCTAAAGGAAACAAACCCTGACTGTTCATTGGAAGGATTGATGCTGAAGCTGAAGCTGAAGCTGAAGCTCCAATACTTTGGCCACCTGATGTGAAGAGCCGACTCATTGGAAAAGACCCTGATGCTGGGAAAGATTGAGGGCAGGAGGAGAAGGGGATGTCAGAGGAGAAGACGGCTGGATGGCATCACTGAATCAATGGACATGAGCTTGAGCAAACTCCGGGAGATGGTGAAGGACAGGGAAGCTTGGTGTGCTGCAGTCCATGGTGTCGAAGAGTCAGACACAACTTAGTGACTGAACAACCACCACCATATAGTCAAAATGGTCCTGATAAACCCCACTTCTCAGCAAAAATCTGGCAAGAGGGGATGACCCTAGCAGGGGGAAAAATATCTCCAAAGAAAAAGAAAGTGAAAGTGTTAGTCGCTCAGTTGTGTCCAGCTCTTTGCGACCCCATGAACAGGCTCCTCTGATCATGGGCTTCTCCAGGCAAGAATACTGGAGTGGGTTGCCATTTCCTTCTCCAGGGGATCTTCCCGACCCAGGAATCGAACCTGGGTCTCCTGCCTTGTAGGCAGATTCTTTACCATCTGAGCCACCAGGGAAGAGAAAATATCTCCATGATAAACCCAAAAGCCATAATGGACCCTCAGCTTCAGCCAAGAGTCGGGCACGACTCAGCAACTGAACTGAACTGAACTGAGGGTTTCAGCTACTGTAGGAAAAGGGCTCAACTCCGGTTTTCTGCTCCCGAGTTTCTGGGATTCCACCAGGGAGTTAATTCAGAGGAAGGAGTGAAGGGCTTGGACAGATTCTGTGAACCAGAACACCCCCACTCTACCCGAAGGCTTTTCAGTCTCCTCCCCAAACGGAAAAGTCCATCACCCGAGCCTCCACCAGAACCCGCCGGAGTCCTAGCCTGACACCGCCACAGTTTCCAGCACTTTACCCGGACGCCAGCTAACCTCCCTGTGAGCTCTGAGGCCTGGGGCTGTGTGGCCCAGCCTGTTTGTGTTACCGGAGCTGAGAGTGCCAGGAGCGCGGCCCAAGTTCAACAAACGGTCACCGATAATGGATAAAAGTAAAGTGACTCGGTGAGCCAGCAGGGAGCTGTCGCCTGCTCCTGAAACCCTAGCCCCCTATCCTGCACACATCGCCCCTGCGTCTCCCACGGAAGCTGCCGACTCGGGTCACAGAGGCCAAGAGACACGCGTGGGATGGGGGGCGGGGTGGAGGGGAGAACCCAGGAAGGGCTGGTGAAGAAACAGTTGCTGCACTACTACTTTTACAGAAGCGGCTAAAAATCAGGAACAGGAAACGGTTTGCAAATGCGTGTGCAGAAAGCACCCTCTGACAGGACGGAAAGGGAGAGCGCTGAGCGGCCCGATGGGATTGTGGAACAGGGAGCACCTGCGGAGACGGGAGGTGGGGATGGGCGGTTAGGATGCTTTCAGGAGAAGTGTGTGGATACCAGGGCGAGCATCTCCCACACCGCCCCTTCCATCCTCACAGCAACACCGGGAGCCCAGCTGAGGGTCGCTGACAGGACAGGAAAACGTTTAGCGTTCCCTCTGACCATGACATCCATCCAGGTTAATCCTCCCAACAGCCTGGCAAAGGGGGGCTGTCATCTCCTCTTACAGACACGGCAAGTGGTCTCCCAAGGTCTTAAAACTGACACGTGATCACAAGGGGGAAAATTTTTTTTTTGGTAATTATGTAAGGGGGATAATGTTAGCAAACCTTACTGTGGTGATCATTCTGCAATGCACACAGTCTTGAATCAGTATGCTGTATACCTGAGACCAATATAAGGCCACAAGTTATATACCTTCAATTAAAAAAACAAAACAAAACTGGTGAGAGTTGAGGATCAGCCCATGTTTGTTAAACTTCAAACAAGGACCAAACACGAAAAAAAGAAACCTTTTCTCTCCATCGTGGAAATAAGACATTAAGTCAAACCAACTAGAGGGAGAAAGGTTAATAGAAAAAAGAACAGATGAGCAGGTCAGAACAGGGGGGCCACCCGAGTTTCCTGGTCTCTCTGGGGCAACATAGGCCGGGGAATCGGGAAGGAAACACACCAAGCCATTCTCAAACCTAAAAGGGGAATAAAAAGCTGAGCCTTCCGATGTATCTGAATGGAAATTCTAAGAAAATGAACACAATTTATTAGGACTTAAGAGCAGTCACTCCTACAATTAGCTTGGCTGTCAGTCTTCCGAAGTGGTTTTACGATTTCATTTCCTCTGTAGCAACTGCCATGGTTGCTTGAAGAAGCAACGGCACAGGAGCCCAGGACCCTAGTGAAGGATGCCTAGGCTCCGCCAAGGAAGCCCTGCAGCCAGAAAGAGAGCTGTTTGCTCGTCTAAGTCACTGTCGTGTGGGATCACGTAGCCAGAAGCAGCCCCCAGTTGCTGCTAATTTTAAGAGAACCATTTCTGTCCTAAAAAAAAAAAAAAAGAAGGAAGGAAGGAAGGAAAAGTATGTTGAGAAAGATCCCTGGCACTCCCAGAGTATGGTCTTAAGAGAGTGAGTGAAAGTGAAAGTCGCTCAGTCGTGTCCGACTCTTTTCGACCCCATGGAACTCTCCAGGACAGAATACTGGATTGGGGAGCTGTTCCCTTCTCCAGGGGATCTTCCCAACCCAGGGATCGAACCCACGTCTCCTGCACTGCAGGCAGATTCTTTACCAGCTGAGCCACCAGGGAAGCTCCAAATTTTCCAAAGGGCTGTCGCTTTCCTGTGAAAGTGTATGAGCCTCAGAGTGGAAGGGAGTGAGGACTCACGAGCCACAGAGATAGACAACTGCGAGAGGCAATGTGACAGAAAAGACAATCAATGAACCGGAAGTTCAAGCCCCACGTCAGCCAACTGGGACGGAAACTCTGGGACTCCAGTGTCTACAAGACAAAGAGCGATGAACCCAGTAGGTGGGGGGGAGGGGCTGTTTCTCTCCAACTCTTCCACAAGGTACCCCTGAGCAGAGACAGGGCATGTCCTAAAGCACTTACTCTAAGCACATAATCCGAATAAAGTCTCTATTTTATCACCAAGACTCATGTATGTTTTGCACTCTCCTGTACCTCTCCTCCATATTTCCATATACCTCTAATTTAAATATGATGATTTAAATATAAAATGACCATCGGTCACTTAAATGGCCTGAGTTCACGCATTACCTACCACAACCTAGTCTTTGAGTAAAGCTGATGCTCCCAGAAGCTATACCACGGGTGTCCTGTAACCTCACCTCTCTCCTCCCAGGCCATCACATAAATCCCCAGAGAACACATTTCCTAGTATGAGATGCAAGGTTCTTAATAATCACAGATTTTCCTTCCTGTTATAGTTTTCCACGATAAGATGCAATGATGTATGTGCAAGTGCCGAGTTCACAAGAGACGGTCAAAAGACAGCAGCTACATCTGAACCTGACGGATCTGACTGCTTTATCAAACTAAACCTGCTTGAAAACATGCAGCCGAATGTCCTCACCCGGGAGACCCAAGTCATAAGTTGTACTGAGGACGCTGCTGCTGACACGGTTCTTCGTGTGTCTAGAGTTTTTTGTTGAGAAAAAGGAGCCGTGGAGAAGACAAGAGAAGCAGCAAGTGAAACAGAAAAACAACAATAACAAAAATTCAATAAGACAACTGACAAAGGACGACTTACTAGGTAGGTATGTGCAGTGACAAGTTGCTTAGGACCTGAGACATTAAAAATTCCTACTCAAGTTTAGCACCAAGAAGTCTTTCTGCAGATGAAGGTTGTGCCATCTGTGGTTGAAAAAAAAAAAAAGAAAGAAAATGCTGTATCTAGCCACGATTCCTTCTTTGTCTTAGATGCAAATGATTATGGAGTTACTACAATCTGCTGAACTCAGGAGTCTGCTGCCTCCCACAGAAGTTTTCTAGTGAATCTTCTCCCAAACTGCCTTCTTTCAACCTTGCATTCTCATCGAGTCTGTCATATCCTTCAGGCTATAGATGACATACCTGTCTTAAATAACTAACTAATATAGATCTGGGGGCAAGGGATTGGACAGGCGAAAGTAAATATTGACCTTTCTAAAAACAATTCCTTTTGTACTTGATGAGGACTCAGCTCAAAATAAATAATGCTATCTGGATTCAGTTCAATAAATATTTATTGAGTGCTTATTATGGTCAAAGCCTTCCATTAGGGACTGTGAAGAATGCACAGAACACATAGTCCTTGCCAAGGTGAGTTTACAACCTGCGAGGAAAGATAGGACACACATATAAGTAACTAATGAAGGGCAGGATGTCATCGGGCAAGAAGAGCGATACAAGGACCAGTGTGTAGGGAAAGATCATTTCCAGGCCAGGGAGACTGAGAAAGTTTCAGGGAGGACATAGCACACACCCATAGGACCAGTTCCACCCAGACTTTGTGTTACTGTGGGCGTTTGTGGGGTCCAGCCGGATGAGAAAGACTCAGAGCAGAATGAGCAATGCAAAGAAAGTATCAATGCATCTGCTGCAAAGAAGAGAGCACCCCGGTCATTAAAGATGAGTACCGCACAGAGATACAGGAGCCGGTGTCTCCTGAAGCACCAGAGTCAACTACCCCTAGCGAGGGCCTGGTAAGACCAGATGTTCTTCTGGCTCGTGTGCTTGGAGGGCAGGCCTCCCAAGGCTGAAGCAAACAGAAGCATGAATACCACCCTTTAGACACTTCATTCAGGGATGTGGGTTGAGAAAGAGGGGTGGAGACGCTTGGGGTTTTTAAATACTGGTCAGGAGAATCAAGAGTAACATACTTCTCTTGTTCCACTTTCCAGAAACCAACTAATAAGCCTTTAGAAACTATAACTAACCTACAAGACATGGGGAAAGGCAGTACTCACTTGTCCTTGCTCTTGCAGATAAATATATGCCTTCTCAAGGCAGAGATTCCTACTTACTAGTCCCTGTACTGCTGGGTAAGAAAGTGAACACATTCCAATGCCTTGTGTAGCAGATCTGAGATTCCTGCCTCTTTGCAAATGCCATGTTCAACCTCTCCTCCTTCCCTCTGCCATCCATGACCCCTTTCTGACTCCCCAGCTCCAGCCAGGAATTCCCTCTCTCCTCCATGTGCCCTCAGCCATTTGCAGACACCACCTATGAACTTCATCTCTGTATCAGAAATATGTGGACAGGGACTTTCCTAGTGGGCCAGTGGCTAAGACTCTGTGCTTCCACTGCAGGGGGTGCAGGTTTGATCCCTGCTTGGGGAACTAAGATCCCTCACATATAGATAAGCTTCCCTGGTGACTCAGATAGTCAAGAACCTGCCTGCAGTGCCAGAGACCCAGGTTCAATCCCTGAGTGGGGAAGATCCCCTGGAGAAGGGAATGGCCACCCACTCCAGTATTCTTGCCTGGAGAATTCCACAGACAGAGAAGCCTGGCAGGCTACAGTCCATGCGGTCACAAAGAGTCAGACATGACTGAGCGACTAACACACACATATATATACATATATAATTCTTAAAAAAAAAAAAAAGAGAATTATGTGGTCATCCACAGGGAAACACAGCAGATGTGTGATAATGGGCAGTAGGTGTCTCCCCTCTAGCCTCTGAGGCCCCTTAAGGGCATGCTCCTGCCTTTATACCCCACAGCCTAACAAACTACCAGGCATGAAGATGACTCACCTGGATAAAACCCCAGAAACACAGGGGATCGGATGCAGGAGAGCTTCTCCCTTCTTGCTTAGAGCTGCCCGTGGTTTCCTTATAAGACTGGACCCCCATTCCCCCAGTGGCAATCCCCCTCCTGCCCTGCAAGCCAGCTCTTCTGGATGCAAACTAACAAAACGCTCTGGCTCCATCTCAGCAGAAGTAGAATCCAGCTTTGTGTAAAGAGCTGGGGGCTCTTAATCAGGAAGACTGGCCTATGCGGGCGGGGCCCTCCCGGTTCTGCAGAGATCATGACTCAGTCCCACTTCTCCTCCAGCTGTCTGTCAACTTCTGTGCTTCCAGAAACGTCAGGCTGGCTTTCCTTTTTCCAGAATGGAAGGTAAGCATCAGAGACTAGCAAGATTTCGGGCTGTGGCAGAAACAAGCAGGATGAAGGATGAAAGGACGAAGTCCATACCCAACTGGAGAGCTGGCTCCATCTGCAGAAAAGTGATTTTTAAAAAGCTAAAGGAAAGACTTCCCTGGTGGTCCAGTGGTTAAGACTTCGCCTTCCAATGCTGGGGGTGCTGGTTCGATCCTGGGCCAGGGAGCTAAGACCCCACATACCTCACATCCCCCAAAATATCACAACAGAAAACAGAAGCAATACAGTAACAAATTCAAGAAAGACTTTAAAAACAAGTCCACATCAAAACCAAAAAAAATCATCTTACAAAATAAAAAGCTGAAGGTCTTTAAAGATTAACCTAAGTCTGACCCCTCTTTCTGAGGAAGAGGAAACGGAGTCAGGGTGAGATGTGACCTGGGGAGTAGCTTGGCTGGAACACGGACCTCAGATAACCAGGGGCACCTGTGCGTGCACCCAGTGACTCCGGGGTGTTCAAGGAGAGTTAATTACATCCTATTTGACTCTACATCAATTTAGGAAGCATAATTCATAGAATCAGTTAAAACACAGGCCTCAGATTTTATGGATACCCAAACAGGGCTATGAAATGGAACTTACAACTTTATCAGTTTTATCCAGTTGCACAAAGACTCACGGAACAAATGTTCGCACGGCTAACATCTTAACTGCTCAATATCCTTTTGAAAAAACATAAAGCCCCTGGCTAGTGGCAACTCGCTTCTTTGACTGGTGGCAGGAGAACGTGGGCACCTAAGCAAGAAGCACGAACAGCCTCCAGGACAGTCGGCTAGGTAACCCTGAGTTCTGCAAAAGCCAAGCAAAGGCGACCGAAACCTTGCAAAACACAGGTTAGCAGCTGAGACCACAAACCTCCAAAAGCCTGAGCGTCAGCTGCTGTCACTGGTGGCCCCGCTCTCAGGCCCTTCAGAGGTGAGGGTGTCTTTTCCTCACCCAGGCCTTCCCAGCATCTTAGGGACCAGAATTCCCGACACGCTGGGAATGGGGAGGGAGGGGGAGACCAGCAGCGCAGTGATGAACGTGCGGGCTTTCAACACTTCCTTCTCCAAAAACTCAGACAAGCTTCCAGCTGGCTCTTTCTGGGGGGCCACAACTGGTGGCTTCTTTCTAACCGTGAGGAGAATTTGACACATGAGAGAATTCTTTTCTTTCAAAGTATCTGAAGGAAAGCGGAAATGCCTAGACACTGACTCAGGGAACACAGGTGTCCAGTGCTGAGGACACCTTCACACGGCACACGGCGAGGAAAGGCCGGCGAGGCACGACGCCCTCCTCGCGCAGATGCAGGTGGCTTCCCTGGTGGTTCGGGGGCAAAGAACGGCCTGCCGATGCAGGAGACACAAGAGACGCGGGTTCGGTCCTGGGTCGGGAAGATCCCCTGGAGTAGGAAACAGCAACCTACTTCAGTATTCTTGCCTGGGGAATCCCATGGACAGAGGAGCCTGGTGGGCTACACTGTCCGTGTGGTCGCAAAGAGTCGGACATGACAACTATGTGACAACTACTAAACGACAACGTGAGCACAGTGAGAGGCACCTGTTCTTGGCCTCAATGCTCTGTAAGCTCAAGCACACCTTGTCTGAATGACCATTCGTTGACTAACTACTGGGCTGAGTATTTGGGGGCAAAGATGAAAGCATAGTCTCTGCTTACAGGTTCATGCTGCGGGGGGGGTGAAATTCATAAACAACTACAGACCACAGAGCAAATCGAACTGTTATAACTGCACTAACTACCGCATCCTGATACACCAAGAGCCAGGACAAGTGCCAGCAGCTACGCCAACGCTTTTCCAGCACCGTCTCACCCACTCCTTACAAAACTGCTGTTGACATCAATATTTCTGTTCTCATATTGTAGGTGACACAACTGAGGCTCAGAGACATTTGACTCCAAATCAGAATTGGTAACAGGGACTTCCCTGCTTACGCTGGAGGTCCAGTGGGTTAAGACTCTGCACTTCCAATTAAGGGGGCAAGGGTTCGAGTCCTGTTCTGGGAACTAAGATCCCACATTTGATGGCATGGCCAAAAAAAAAAATTTAAATTTTTGAAATAAATAAAATAAAAATTTGAGACAATTAGTAACAGTAACCATGGCTGTTACAGGGCACTAAAAATGTGGAAAACTGTGCTACATGAACACAGCTCACATGGAATTTTCTCATTCCAACCTCACAACAACCCTCTAAGTAGTATCACTGACACCAATTCACCAATGAGGAATGCACAGAATTTCTTTAAGGAGCCCCAGCAAAGCTGGGTTAGGAGCCTAGGGCTTTCTGACTCGATAGCAAGTACCTGTCACCGCTATCCCCACGTCAATGAGGTGGGGCCCTCTGCGGTATCAGAAGGCTCGGGGAGGAGGTGGCATGTGACGCCGATGCCGTGGCTCCCTGCCTACCTCCCGGGGCCCATCCCTTCCTGCTGGGGACTGAGGAATGAACAGAGCCATGGCACGCCCATGCATGATGGAAAACGCAAGGGGCTTGCTTTTACAGGTCTGCCATCGTGACAGGAGGAATCCGGGCCCGCCTGCAAAATCAGAGACCTCGGCTGCCTGCAAGGGCCATGCTTCTTTCCTTCCATTCTTTCATTTTGTAAAACAGTCAACTGCACCAGGGTCCCCTATTTAAGCACAAAGAAGCTGGAACGCCTGCAGCCACTTCCCACCCCAAATTAACACAGGTTTGATGCAGAGCACGAATGGACTGGCATGCACGAATGGACTGGCATGCCTGAATGGTGGTCAGCGCGACCCTGCTGAGCTCCTGTGGCTGTCTCCCCCGAAAGAGGCTGGGCCAGCCTACTGGCCCTAATCAAACTGCATCAGTGGTGTTCACCTGGGGGCCCGGCAGAGGGTGGAGAAAACACCCAACGAATGTAAATGTTCCAAACCTGAACACGCTCACAACAGCCAGACGGCAAACATGCAGAAGCCGATCCTCCCATGGTAATCCCTATATCTCAAAGCAGGGCGTGAGCTGAATGCACCTCCCTACAGCACGTTATCCAGCCCTGGGACTTGGAACACGATCCCGAGGGAGAGATTCAGAGCAGAAGAGTAGTCTGTTTCTTCACGATCTCTTTCCTTCCCGAGGCACCTGAACTTGAGCCTTTTAGATGGAGGCCCATCAGAGGCACCGTGGCTGATTCTCCCCGACCCCATTGGTCTCTGCACCACCAACGGGAAGCACCATTCGCTGGGAAGACGTGGACGGATGCCCGGCAGGCGGCCCTGAGTAGCTATCTCTGCTCAGATGTAATGAGTAATTCTCCCTGTGCTCTGGTTCCACCAGGATTTGTCCTTGGACTTGAAACCGTAGCACTATTCAAAGAGTTGGTGATGACTATGGCCCTGCGCTTGGTCTGTCTTCTGACAGCTTTGCTCAGAAAGTCAATCGTCCCCCCTGCCCCTGGCAGGCTGCTACCCCCTGAACAACGCCAGGGACCTCATGGCTCGGGCTGGGGTCTTCCTCAGTGGCTCCAGGGGCATCTCCCAGCACAGGGGTGTGGCCCACACAGCTGAAGACATCACCTTAATTACATGACTCCCAGGTGACTCTACTGAGATGGTAAAGAGGCCCACTGTGGAAGTTACCGACAATAATGAAAGTAATTTAAATGCCCACCAGCAGAGGGATGGTTGCTCAATCAAGGACATCCACATAACAGAAAACTGTGCAGCCTTTAAATAGCTGGGAAATGTCCAGAATAAGCAAATCCATGAAGAGAGAAAACATATTAGTTAAGGGACTAGCGGGCTTTGGAGGAAAATGGGGAGTGACTGTTAATGGGGTTCAGGGCTTTTGTGGGGAATGGTGTGATGTGTTCAGTTGTGTCTGACTCTTTGTGACCCCAGGGGCTCTAGCCTGCCAGGCTCCTCTGTCCATGGAATTTGCAGGCAAGAGCAACGGAGTGGGTTGCCATTTCCTACTCTGGGCACAAGGGGTGGGGTGGGGTGGGGTGGGGCAGTGATACAGATGTTCTAAAATTGATTGTACAACTCTGAAAACGTTAAAAAAAATATTGAACTGTTTATTTTCAATGGAAGCACTATGGTATGTGAATTTCATCTCAATGAAGCTGTCATAAAAAAATTATGGTTTGGGAAACTAACAACGTAGAGAAATGCTCAATATAATGTTAAGGGGAAAAGGTAGGTTTTAAAGTAGATTATTTAATAAGATCCCGCTTTTGCAAAAACTTTAAAACAACACACACACACATTCACAGGCTTACTGCCGTCTACTAACTCTACTTCTGCCATCACTACTGAAACTGCCTAACATTTAATGAGTGTGCAAACCATGCACCCACCACTGATAAGTTATTTTCCATGCATTTCTCACCTATCGTCACGACAGCCGGGTGAGATTGGCTCTGTGGTAGATGAGGAAATGGTCATGATGTATGGACACAAAAGACTTTGACCAAGTTCATGCAGTTGGTAGGTGGTGGTACAGAGGAGATCCAACGCCAGGAACATCAGACCAAAGACTGGATGTTCTCGACCTCTGTGCCCAACTATACAGTGGCCAACAGTCTTCAGAGTAGTGAAAGCACAGGTGACTTAACCTTGATATTATTCCTGTTATGAAAATTCCACATTAATTTTCAGACTAAGGAAAGACAAGAAATAGATGTAATTTTGACAACAAAAAAGCAAGGGGTTCCTGGACTTCCCTGGCAGTTCAGTGATTAAGACTCCTCACTCCCAATGCAGGAGGTGTGGGTTCAATCCCTGGTCAAGAAATTAAGGTCCTGCATGCCACACGGTGTGACACCCACCCCTCCCAAATAAGTAATAGGTTCTATGCACCTACTGTCTATAATAGGCCATGGGCACAAATAGCACCTTGACCAGACAATATCATAGCAAATTATTTTCAAGAGGGAGATGTGCAGTGTTAATACAAAAAGCTGTAAAAACACTAGTAATCAGTTAAGGCTCAGTATAGACCACTAACAGTTGCAAGAGGGGAGGCCTCCTACACTAGCTGGGAATTCAGGGCACTAGGTTCCCTGACCAGATTTCTCCTAGTTGGAAAACGGCGTCTGCTTAAACTGTCCCCTTGAGGACCCTGGGGCTCTCTGAGGCCCCTGGTTTCAATTCAGGGCGGTACGTCTTTCCTCACCCCAAGCTCAGGATCGAGGGCAGGAGAGCTCTCTGGGCTGGCACTGCCCCCACTCCCACCCACGCTGCCCCTTCTCTGGGTCACACCACAATCGTTCCCCGAGTCACTTCTGGAAAGACTTCCAGCTCCGTCCCTACTTGGCTTCCATCATTCTTCTCAAGATGTGGCCCCCAGCTGCGGTGCAGACGTGGCCGGGAGTCCCCCCATGGAGGACACCCCCGAGCTCCCCACACTCACTTCCTCCTTGCACGGCCGCTACCCTGTCTAGTGCAGAGCTAGGATCCAGGAGCTGGGGCTCCTTCCTCCCTCTTCTGAGGGGCGCCTGTGTCCAAAGACACCACCTTACAGACGTAGAAAGCAGCTGGGGCGGGTGGCTGCGAAACTGGCGCAGGGCCCCAGTGACACTGGGCCTCAGTTTGGACCCCTGTGCAAACACATTCCTGCCTCATTAAATGGGGACCAAAAACTCCAGGTGTTTCCAAAATTTTAAAATTGAGCATCTTTTACATTTTAAGAAGAGCTCTGAAACAGGAACTAAATAGTTAAGCATATAAATGCACTAATTCTTTCAATAAAAAAACGTCCACCCACCTACGATATGTGTACCTCTCTGCTGAGGCAGCCTCTGATAGCACCATCCCAAGTTTTCCCCGGAGAAAACCCCCAGGGCAGGGTGAGCAGCCATATTTATTAATCAACTGGGACCACACAGCCCTAGTTTCTCAAACAATTTTTAAGTCAACACACCCAGCAGCCCTAAATCAACACTTCCCTCCTGTCCTGCCCCCACAGTGAGGGGTGTCTGATGCCTCAGCTACTGCCCCGGCTTGCAATGAGAGATGGTTGTAATCTAATTTCCAATTTGTCAAGCAGGACATTTTCACTGCAGCTAGACCCAGCTGGAAATGAATCCCTTCCACACACAGACCCCCAACACAACATAAAACAAAAAGACGGAGAAAGACAGAGCGGGAGATTGATGGCTTCATCTAATCAAATGGAACAGCCATGAAATAAAGCCAATACCATCACTATGGGTGTGCTGCCTGCCTCACCGAAGTCCATTCCACCCTGGGCCTTTGCTCAAAGGGTGTCCTCTGCCTGGAATGCTGTACTCATCTGTCCTTCGTGGTCCAGGTCAGAAGGGACGCTGCAAGCTGTCTCCGGCTGGAACCAGTTGTGGCTCTGGTTGCACTCCCCGATCCATGCGACCCAGCTTCACAGCACTGTCCACTACACTTAACTCTGCACCCTCTCCCTAGTCCCCATTCGCCTGCAAACACCTTTGGGGCAGAAATCATATGTCTAATTCATTCTGTTACCCACCCCCCCTCAGCATCCAACACAGAATGGGCACACAGCAGGTGCTCAAACAATGTGAGAAGCAAATTAAACTTAGTCTGATGTCGGGGGGGTGGGGAATGCAGCTTCCCAGGTAGCTCAGTGGTAAGGAATCTACCTGCCACTGCAGGAGAATGAGGGTTTGATCAGGAAGATGCCCTGGAGCAGGAAATGACAACCCACTCCAGTATTCTTCCCAGGATAATCCCATGGACAGAGGAGCCTGGTGGGCTATATATAGTCCATGAGGTTGCAAAGAGTTGGACCCAACTGAGCACGCACACAGTCTGATGGGAGGCCTTCCCCAGCAGTTGAGATTTTTTACAGCCATAAGGAATCTGTCTTCTGGGTAAGCTTTACGATGGATCTCTGTCTCCATCCCCATATTAAATGAGTATTTATGCCTGTATGTGAGGTGGGAAAGATTACAGGATTCTAACCAGTAAATCTAACAGTGTATTTTTTTATCATGTGAGAATCCAGCCTATCTTTATATACCGCCCTTCTTGAGCCTATAAACTGACTCAAATAGAAAATTAAACATGAAGCCATGAAGAATATGTTGAACCCAACTTACTGTTTGTTTGGTTTGGTTTGGGGGGTCATATTTTTGATTGGGTCATATTATTTCAGGACCTCTATCTGGAATTTTTCGTGCAACTCTTGATCAAATGATCTGATTTATTGGAGTTCCCAGTGAAACTTCTTGCTTCTGCTCTGTGCTTTTATGATGCTTTCGCTGACGACACTGCCTGGGCCATCCCAGTCTCCACACCCATCACCACAGCCAGTGACTCCAATGGAAACACTCTCACTCCCTCGTGTCTTGCTGAGAAAGGAAACCCCATTTGCCCATAAACCCATCCACCCCATTTGCACCTTTGAATACTCAATTCCATTTCAAATTAAATAACCACTTTTATACTGGTTTCTGTGATGATGTAATGGTAGCTTAGCTTAAGTTGCTGTTGTTTGTACACCGTCAAAAAATAACACAGAGAACTAATTTTACTTCAACACTTTAAAAATTTCATAATTCCAAATCCAAATGGAATTTAACACCAATAGCAATGCTTTTGAAAGTATTCCAGAATGCAAAAGGACTTTTCTTTCTCATATCAAAAAAAAAAGTTTTTCTTTCTCTTAAATAGCTGAGAATAGTAAAAAAAGCTTCCCTCTCTAGTTAATTTCATGTCAACTTACTTTCTACTTCCCTTATCACTTCTTTCAAAGTCAAAGGGTGATCTTTACTCACTCCCTCACCAGGAAGGATAAGCCCACCAACTGGCCAGTGACTGCCCTTAATGTGAAGACAAAATTTTCATTAAAAAAAAAAAATTATATATTTCAGAAAATATTTCTTAAAAATAAAAACCCAACAAATTTATAGTGGCTAGAGAGAAATATCTCTTAAAAAGGGAAAATAAAGTGAAAGTGTCTTCACATTACAGAATGAACTAAAAATAAAAACATATGCAAAGATGCTGTGAGCATAAAACCATTCAACCTTTTATGATAACTTTTGTTAGGAGCTCTAACCAGATCGTGCTCTCAAATATCATGGGGAAATTACAACTATACATCTACAGACTCTCTTTCTATCTACCCCTCATGTCCTAAAAGCTCTCCCCCATCCAAACCCACTGGATCACTTAAAAGGTGATTTAAAAAAGAATTATAACCCCAAATACTAACTTTGATCATCTTCAGGTGATGGAATTACAGGCAACTTTCACATTCTCCTTTCTTTCTACAATAAATAGGCATGGCTCTAACAACAGTAAAGATACGGCAGGACATTCCCCATGCTGAAGCAGAACGGTTTATATCAAATGGTCACAAAAATCAAAAAATCATATTTTTTCTGATTGTCTTGATAAAATGAAGCCCCACTGCAACTTCCTGGTGGTTCAGTGGTTAAGAATTGGCCTTCCAACACAGGGGGATGCGAGTTCGATCCCTGGTTGGGGAACCAAGACTCCCCTGTGCCACGGAGCAACGAAGCCTCTGCACTACAGCTAGAGAAAGCCCGCCCACGTGAATGAAAAGTCTGCACAGTCAAAATAAAAACTAAAAACTAATAAATAAATAAACTCTGTCACAGACTATTAGATGTATTTTAACAGAGGCTTGCTTCTTGAAGGAAAAGTATGACAAACCCAGACAGCACAGTAAAAAGACAGAGACGTCACTTTGCCGACAAAGGTCTGTATAGTCAGAGCCATGGTTTTTCCAGTAGTCATGTATGGATGTGAAAGTTGGACCAAAAGAAGACTGAACAAGGAAGAACTGACAGTTTCAAACTGTGGTGCTGGTGAGGACTCTTGAAGAGTCCTTTAGACTGCAAGGAGGTCAAACCAAAGTCAAATCAAACTAAAGGAAATCAACCTTAAATATTCACTGGAAGGACTGATGCTGAAGCTCCAATTCTTTGGCCACCTGATGCAAAGAGCCGACTCATTGGAAACGACCCTGATGCCGGGAAAGACTGAAAGCAAAAGGAGAAGGGAGCAGCAGAGGATGAGATGGCTAGATGGCATCATCAACTCAACAGACATGAGTCTGGGCAGACTCCAAGAGAACAGTGGAGGACAGAGGAGCCTGGTATGCTACAGTCCATGGGATCACAAAGAGCCAGACAGGACTTAGCGACTGAACAACAGCAATATTATACTGTCCCACAAAAGGCATCCACCACTACCAGTAGTCCTAGGAAGCCCACAGGTGCCAGGCCAGGTGGGAACAAGGACAAGCTCAGGGAACAACAGTTGGGAAAGGTGATATCTGGTCCAAGGGAAAGAGAGTCAGGGAGAAGCCAAGGAGGCTCAGCAACGCAGAAGGAGGGCAGAGGGGCACCGGACTCTAGGCCTGGTGGCCAAAGAGCGTGAACGTTGTCCCGGAAGCCATGGGGAGCTACCGAGGCCCCACATGCAAGGAGTTACCCCTGCATTTCCAGGTAACAAAAATCTGGTGTATCAAGTACACTTCTCAGGTAATGGAAAAAGAAAAGCATGTGATGAAATGCTATCATGAAACTGCAGCCCTTCATTCATCTAGTAATTACTGAAGTCTCCTAGAAGCCTCTGCTCCCAAGAGCCCCACCTGCTCTTCACTCAAAACCAGCTAGAGTTCAGGAGACCAGGTACATGGGCTCTTTCACTTTTAAAGTAGAAGATGGGGAACCAAGTTCAACCAACAGTGCATGCCATAAAGCAAAGACAGTTATCTTGAGATTATTCCACAGTTCCTCAAAAATCACTCTGACAGCTTACAAATTACTTCCAGTTGTAGAATGTGACCAAAATAAACTTTTATTTAACAGCTTGGGGGGGAAACAAAACACAAAATGAATGAAAGCCCTGTTCTGTTTTGTGCATGGCGACTTCCTGTTCTTTTCTCTCTTTGGGCAGCCCTGTACCGTATCACAGAGTGCTTTTTATACTATGACAGCAACACAGATCTTCTTTCAGACTTGGGGAAAAAGTGGGCATCCTCTCACATGGCAACAGCTCACCATTTACCAAGATAAAATAGCAGGGGGATTGAGAAAAGTCATCTCATTAACAAAGTACTTTTATCATAAACAGACCTTCCCTTTAGATGATACAAATACATCCCCAGACCTTCACACCTCAGACCTGGCAGCACATTAAGCCTCTCTTCATTTCATTGCTACCTTCCCGGGGCCGTGCTCATTCCCCAAATTCTCTGATTGCACTGTTCTGTCACTGACGCAAGAAGCCTCAAGATGCCTGATTTATTCCCTCCTCCCTGCAGAGTGAACTAAAGGAGGCTTCCTGCCCTTACTTCCTATTCCACCATGAGCATCATCTCCTCCAAACTATTAATACTCTCAGCCTGGGTACTGAGAGAGTACCCTTACTCCCTTTCCTCTCATTTGAAGGCCCTGACCATCTTCATCACCAGAATGACCACTGATTGGACACCTATCATGGAGCAGACCCTCCTCCACCAGGCACTGAAAGAGACTAACTCACTTCATTTTCACTATCGTTCAGCAATGTCAGTGCATGAGTTCTGTTTCCACAGACGAAGAAACTAAGGTCCAAAGCAACTGAGGCAGAGAGGGGTACGATACTGATAAACTGACAACAGTGAGTGACACAGCCAGGGTCCAAACCCACGTCCGCCAGACGCACACCTGCATGGTCACACTCACTCCTGCTGAGAACCGACAGGGTGAACTGCCCTATCCGTGTACATTGGAATATGGAGGGATTGTGACCCACAGCCAGGAACCAACAGTGCCTGGAGAGTACAGAGTCATCCAAGTGGAGAAAGAGATGGAAAGAGCTGGAAGTCAGATTCTGGGCTTGACTCTGCCTCTTGTGGTGATTAAGGGTACAGAGCCCTTCGGCCGAGGCTGTGCTGCCCACCCCCTCCTCCTGGTGACACCCGGGGCTCTCTGGTCAGTGAGAGACGTCAGAGGTCATCTGGGAAATGGGGCTCCTGGGAAAGCCCCGCCAGCAAGTCAGGAGTGAGCACTGTACATGTGAGCCTCAACAAGAGATCAGTAAGCCTGTTATGGCAACTTGTTTTATAACACCGCTGAGTCAGTCCCGTGATTTGCAATAAATTTTCAGGATGTTAAAAAAAAAAAAGCCAACTGCAGGCACCTGCATGATTCAGAAGTCTGATTACTAGGATACGAGGTTTCCACGTGAGATAGGGGAATGGAGGCCCAGGGTGGGGGCAGGCTACATGCCTCAGAGACCACCACGCGCTGCTGAGTCACTGCCCGGCAGGGGTGGGCCCCTGGGATGCACACATGACAAAAAGAAGCCTCAGAAACAGCCCTTTCCAAACAGGCAGGTCTCCCACTCCTGTGACCCAAGATTAATGTTTACTGAAAGGATGAATGATTAGTCGCTCCAAGGAAAAGATTCTTGCCTCACACTTAATCACAGCAGTGGACAAGAAGGTAAAGGTAAACAAAGGTGTGTGCACAGGTGTACGTGTATGTGTTTTCATGTACGTGTGTGTGTGTGTGTGTGTGGATCAGTGGTTTTCCTCCTTGCTACTCACGGTGTGGCCTCTAGACCAGCCACGGCAGCATCACTTGACAGCTTGTTAGAAATGCAAAATACTGGGCCTTTCCCAACACCAACTAAATGAAAATCAGCATTTTAACAAACTTCCCAGGTAACCCGTATGCACAGGAAACTTTGAGAGACACTGGCCTACATCTAGGAAACACATTCAAAGCAAAATGTATAAAGACAAGGCGATAAACTAAAAGAATGCCTCCAAGGTGTTTCAGTCACTTTAGTCCTGTCTGACTCTTCTCGACCCCATGGACTGTAGACCAACAGGCTCCTCTGTCTATGGGATTCTCCAGGTAGGAATACTGGAGTGGGCTGCCACCCCCTCCTCCAGGGGATCTTCCTGACACAAGGACCGAATCCCTGTCTCCTGTGTCTCTTGCATTGCAAGTGGATTCTTAACCGCTTGAGCCACTAATGCAGCCCCTGCCTCCTATGTACCAAACAGCAAAGAGTGAGGCTGGATGAACGGTGTCCACACTCATCATGTGACGTGACAGAAGGATTCAGAAAAGCTGCAAACTCTTTAGATTTTGAGAGGCGCATGGTAAAGCCAATCAAGGGGAAACAACCATTTTTGGACAGTCCTCATTTCAATTAGTTACTAAACCAAAAAAAGAACCTATGTGTATCCTGAGTTAGCAATGCTACAGAGGTAGAGAGGCAGAAAGGGAAATTTTATTCTGCACCAGAAACAGACATCAGACACAGGAGAACAGCCGGAACAATGTTAAGGCGAGGACAATTTGAGAGGAACCATTGCTCCATCAAACAGCTCCAGGTAGAGGCAAGCAGCTCCTCCCATCTCCCAATAAGCAAACAGCTGGAGGGCTTCAGCAAGCCCCGAGCTGACAAGTGACTCTCGGGGCTGGCAGCAGAGCCTGCAGGATGCCGGGCACTGAGGATTCTAGTTCAGCCATGGGGACAGAAGGATCTCTCCCCAGTCAAGCTGCTTACTTGTGTTGGCCAAACCAACCTTCAGTGCAACATCAATAATTAAATAGCACTCAACCAAAATTAATAATGCAATAAATGGGCTATTATGGGGAGCTTCCCTCTTACTGTAAGGGGCTTGACAAAAGCCCAGTGGGGAGCTTGAAAAATGTTACCAAAGATGCTAGTATTTTTAAGCAGCTGATGCAGACACAAGATACACAGCTTTTGTGTTTATCAAAGTCCACAATTTGGCACCAGGACAGGAAAAAGTCTACAAAGTTTCTAATAAGAAACCACTGGCTCTTAAAAACAAACAAAAACAGTTATATTCTTCTGGGGCAGCAGGGGAGGGGTGGTTGGGAATCACCCACACAGAAGCCACCAGCAACTAAACATACTGGCAGCAAACTGTAACTGACAAGGCCAGCTCCTGGGAAACGGTTCAGTGGCCAGAGAGCTGCCCCTCCCCTCAAGAGGGACTCTTGCACTGGGAGGTCAGGGGGCGCCACGGCTGTCTGCTCGCCCTTCTGGCTGCCTTGTCCAGGGGTAATGGAAGGAAAACGAAGTTTGGAGTCAGGAGAAGAGAGTTTAATAAGTTCCAGCTCTACCACTTACACTAAAGCTATCTGACTGCGCAGGGCCTAAAATTTACTCATCAAGTGACAATGACAGGGTTTCCCTGGTGGTTCAGTGGCAAAGAATCCATCCGCCGGTGCAAAGACACAGGTTCGACTCCTGATCTGGGAAGATCCCACGTGCTATGGAGCAGCTGGGCCCGTGCACCACACTACTGAGCCTGTGTCCTAGAGCCTGGGAGCTGCAATTACTGAGTCCATGCGCCACAACTACTGAAGCCCAAGCGCCCTAGAGCCTGTGATAAACCATAGTGAGAAAGAATATTTTAAAAAAGGATGTGTGTGTGTATATATACATACATGTATAACTGAACCACTTTGCTGTCCAGCAGAAACGTAAATCAACTATACTTCAATTAAAAAGAAAAATCTGCTGAAAGAACTCAGAATAAATAAAAAACAAACAGGCACTGAGCACTCAGTATAAATTTAAAGAAGCAAGACAGTCATTATGTAGATTTTCAGTCTAGTTCTAGCCTAGACACAGACAGGCGTGTCAATCAGTAACAAAAATGGAGGGTGCTGGGCCCTTGATGTCTGCCTTGGGCATGGGCTTGGGCGCACTGCAGAGACAGATGCTGACGCATCTCTTATCAGATGGAGGCCTTTCCCTAACGCTGCCCTCCTCCGTGGTCCACACCTCCAACACCTGCCAGAGGAAGGAGAACTTTGGGCCAGGGAAAAAGTAGGGGGCCAGTCTCACAGCAAACCACCGAGAGGAAGGAGGAAGGCTCTGAAAGAGCCACCAGTGCCATTTACATCCTACCCCGCAGACGAGGCGAGAGCCGCACAGAATTCTTCCCAAGGATTCTGAAGTTCTGGGATGAAAATAGCCAGAAAAACTGCAGTGCCCGACGCCTCAGGGCTGTGGCGCTGAGTTTCTGGAGGAAAGCGCTAACTCCACAATTCCTGGTTTACTTCCATTCTGAAAGCCACCGTCACACGGTGGCTGCCAGAAGGGCCCCAGCTCCACTGCACCTGTGCCCTTTTGTTCTCACATTCTTCACGTGTTCGTTGAAATTCCATGGATCGCAAAAGGGACGCTGTGACTCAGAAGAGAAAAGCTGAAACCACCGCATTTACAGAAACACAGGGTCCCTGGGGCAAAGGAAAGGAAGCAGGCTTGGCGGTCTGTACTGGACACACAAGTCACGTCCAGTGTCCCCTCGAGGCAAGAAAAGACCCCAGCGCGGGCCCCCTCAGACCGGGGCACACACCTCCCTCTGAGGTTCTTCCACTTGCTGGCCAGCAACCCATGCCATAACCTGCTGTGGAGGGCGGTGGTTCTCCAGATCTGTCCCACTAACCACTTGCCTCTGATTCCCCACTGATAACCTATACAGCACCCTGGCTTTTCAGAAGTTAGGTCTCCAAGGGCAATAAAAATGAATCCACTCCCAAGAGATCCCCTGTTAGAAATGCTAAGTTCTGAATACTAATTAAGCATGCTGGTCCTTCCCAAACAATCAAGTCCTAACATGTCCATGATAATTAACAGAAAATAAATATTATTGCAATGGACTGAGTGTTTGCATGCTCTCAAAATTCAGATGACGAACGCCTAGCCTTCTAATGAGACAGTATTAGGGGGTGGAGCCTTTACTGGGTGGAGCCCTCACAGTGGGTCAAGTGCCTTTACAAAAGAGACCCCTCACCCCGTCTCCACGAGGACACAGCAGAAAGACAGTTGTCCGCAACCGAGAAGAGGGTTCTCACCAGAAGCCGACCATGATGACACCTGACCTCAGATTTCCAGGCTCCATAACTGTGAGAAACAAGCTTCTGTTGTTGATAAGGCAACGTGTCTAGGGTAATTTGTTTTAGCAGCCTGAACTAAGATATATTAATATAATCCTCTCAGGAAATGAGAGCTGGGTGGGCAGGGAGGTGGTAGTGGAGAGCTTTCCTTCCATCTCGTGAAAATTAAAAGTACTAAAGGCTGGCGGAATCTTCTGGCTTCTCACGGAGCTGTTTTCTCACATTTGCTTTGGTTTTGTAACAGTCTTTGAACTTTCTCCTACCCTCAACCTGACATCGCTCCTTGCACCAAGACATTCTGTCTTCTACAGAGAGTAGCCAGGGCCAGCCTTGCTAACAAGACCCTCTGATCCTGTAATCTTCTCTGCACATAAGAGGGTGAGAAACAGCTCCCCACGGGAATGGCGTTTATAACTACCATTTGCATCTAGCACTTACTACGTACCGAAGCAGACCATGAGGTGCCTAATAGCCATTATCTCATCCAGCCTCATAGCAACTCTCTCAAAACCTACTGTGCACATTTAACGGGTGAAAAAAGAAGGGCAAGGCACTGAGGGATAAGACTCTCCAGGGAGTTTATGACGCTTCACTTGCAGCCACTCACTCACCCCATGACAGCCTCATGCCATAAGGCAGCATTAATACCCCAGTGATTCAGGGAGTTTGTGCCAGGGCACAGAGAAGTCAAGTCACTTGCCCAAAACAGCATAGTTAGGAAGGAGCAATGAACAGTGCCTACCTTAATGGTTGCTGTGGGGTTTTGATGAACGGACGCAGTCAGTCGTATCTAACACAGCAAGCACTTAATAAAAACAAGCAGCTACAGTGAAAGCACCCTCATATGGGAAGTATTCCCAAAGAGGAGCCAGCAACAGCAACTGGAGATGGATGTCAGGTGGATAAAGAGGGGCTCTCCTCCAAGAACATTACCCCAAACAGCTGTGGAGTCAACAGCTGCCCCGGCTAACCTGCAGTGTCTCTGCCGACTCAACCTGGCCATGCACAAGGGCGCGGAACTTCTTCGTTCCTGCTATTAAAAGCCTGCAAAGAGCTGTGGTGGAAAACCTACTTGCTCTCCTATCAGTACCCCTCACAGTAAGACAACAGACACCGAAATTCTTTGTAAACTGTCAAGTGCTACACAAATATAAGACGCCGGGAACCTTCCTGGTGGTTAAAGGATCGTGCTGTGGAACAGATGGGGACAGATAATCTAGGTCCTGATAGAGAGCAAGTTTTAAGAATCAGCAAATGCACAGGTCCTCTCAAACAGAGCAGGGGGGCCTTGGCAATGCAACAAGAGTCGGGGGGTGGGAAAGAGGCCGGGGCAGAGGTGGCCGGCGGGGCTGCATAAGATCCAGTTCTGTCTCACCTGAAGGCAGTGTGCTATCTGATTAGTTTCTAGAATTTTTAGAGTTGTTTTTCCTTCCTACCCAAACCACCTCAGGGCTCCAACACAAAACAAAATCAATTACTTCAAACATAAAACACAACACGATGAACGGTTAAGTGCTGAAATCAATAAAAGCACTAATTTAAAGAGATCTGTCCGGTTCTGGGCCCTGAAGTGGGCAGTGGCTGCAAACTTAGGGCTGGTGAGAGATCTCAATGACCCGGAAAACGTCGTGGTTGATCTCTGGGATCTCTAAGGCTCCTTCCGCCTCAAAAATGCCAAGATTTCGTGATGTCCCTTGACCTCTTACGAGTCCAAAACCTCCTCCTCATTGTCTGGTCAATCCTATACACGGTACCCTGCCCCCGTCTCTGCCTGCCACAGAGCAAGGGTCACCTTTGCCTAAATTCCTCAAGGCCCCTCAACGCGTAGACATGTGCGTGCGGTCATCTGTTCATTTTCAGCTAGCGTTCATCCTCCTGGTTCCCAGGCTTTGGAGGTTAGGAAGTCAAGAAGACCAAGTCCTGTCCTCGAAACAGTAACACGAGGAGAAAAGGCTGAGCTGAGCGGACGGAGAAGGGAATGACCCCAAATAATTCCCTCTTTTCTGAGCATCCCACAGGGTCACGAGATGAGAGTGGCTGCAACGCAAAGGGGGAACTTCCCAGGGAATGAAAAGTAGGAGACACACTGACAGAGCAATTTATTCTGCAAGAGAGTCAAACAGGGCTGGGCCCTCAGGGAGCATCCGCTGCTGCTTCTGAAATAAGCACAAATTATCTCTCCCCAGGGAACCATTTATGCTGATGTGGCGAAAATCCCTCCAGCTCCCTCCTTCCGATAACCTTTCTAGGGGAAACGCATGAGCAGAAATTGAGTATCTGATGAATAATATCTGCCGTATTCATATTCTCCTTCTCAATGTAGAAAATATATATTATATACATGCATTACATAACATATATTTAAACTACAAATTTACAAATTTTCATTCCACATCTATTTTTTTAACAAGCTGTAAAGTGGTGTGACACTGAGAAGCTGAACAGACCTGCTCTGAAGTGCAGTTCTGTCATAAACCAGCTGTGTAACCTGAGAATTTATTGATCTTCTCTTAGCATCTCTTTCTTTCCTATCAAGTGCAGAAACTCATGCAGAGCTGTCTTAAGGATCAGAAACCTGTGAAGAACTTAGCACAGTACTAGGCCCAAAGAAAAGCTTAATAAATGGTGGCTGTTATAAGATTACAGCGACTCCCAAAGGCTGCTTACGTCATGGCTACGGGATGCGGAAACACCTTCAGGAGGTTACCTAGTAAATCCTAGTTTTTTAAGATGGGGGTGTTACGGAGTGGGTGTTTTGTTTTGCTTTAACCAGTATTTAGTGCAGTGATGCCACATGTCTGTGGGGGTGCTAACAGATCAAATTAAGTCAGTAAGTCATGTGACACAACGCACCATTGCAGGAAGCAACACTAACCCCCCAACCCTAGGCTCCAGAGTATAGCATGCCCACCAACCACAGGGTGCCCGGGAATGCGCAGGACACCCCAGATGGATGCATGACTCTGGGTCACCATGTCGAGCTCCTGTCTCCATTACTCACGCTTGAGAGAGTAAGTGTGGGGAAGCACCCAGTGTCTGAGCCAAGAGGAGGTGTAACCAGGTGGCAGTCGTGGGATCCTGGGTAAGAACTGCAGCACACAGAGGGGAAAGGCAGAGACCTGGGGGCTAGACAGACCTCGGTCTGAACCTGGCTCTTTCCCTTCAGCAGTATAACCTGAGCCAGGGAACTGCCCACTGCCCAGCCTCAGGCTCCTCATTGGAATATCCAAGAATTAACTTCATCATGGATTTGTTGTAAGAATCGAATGATAAAATACACGTTAAGAGCCTGCCACCTCTCTGAGCCAATGGTTCCACGATCTGTAACATGGGGGAGCCGAGAATCCATGTTCTGAGATTGATGCAAAGATTAAATCATGCAACACGTTTAACCTGACTGCCCAGTCCAATATTGGACATATACCTGGTAACCAGGGTTGAGGCACCAAGGGTTCATCAACAGGCTTCAGGAGATTCTTGGGAGACAGAAAGGGAAACAGGAATAGCATTTATTTATGTAATAATCTGAGCTTCCCAGGTGACACTAGTGGTAAAGAACCCACCTACCAATGCAGCGCAGGTTCGATTCTTGGATTAGGAAGATCCCCTGGAGAGGGATGGGCATGGCAACCCAGTCCAGTATTCCTGCCTGGAGAATCCCAAAGACAGAGGAGCCTGGAGGGCTATACAGTCCATGGGGTTGCAAAGAGTCAGACAGGACTGAGTGACTGAGCACACACGCATGCATGTAATCATTTATTAACAAATAGGAGAAAAGGGGGCAGCGAGAAACCATTTAAGAAACTGAGCCAACTTGGCATTTTTTCCTCAGGGTTCACTGAACTGACATACAGGAAGAGACAGGCAGCTACACGGTACAGTGCGAGGGTATCCCCGTGCCCGACACCTAAAGCTGCCTCTCAGCCACCTCCCGGTGATGCCAGGTTAGGGTGTCACACACTGCGGGGGGTGCACACAGCTCCAGGAAAGGCCAGCAGCTGCCTCGTCAGGCTTTTAACACTGAAAGGGATCCTCAGCGAGACTGGCTTCCAGGAGAGTCGGACTTTGGTCCAGCAGACTTTGGTACAGAAGACCCAGGTCCTGAGCCAGGGCAGGGACGGTGCCGGGTGGGGAGGGGGACGTCCTGGGACCCCGAGGGGAAACAAGAAGGATAGAGAAGGGACCACAAACACCAGCTTCCCCTGCTGCCTGCACGCCGGGGCCAAGCCCCTGCAATTCTCTGTGCTCAGTCTTCTCATCTGTAAAATGAAGTTACTACCTCTCAGGTTCCAGATGCTCTGAGGACCCTGGAAGACACCACCAGTGAAGCACCAGCATGGAACCCAGAACGCCGCACCCAGAGTCAACCCTGACTTGAAGTAGTCTCCACTAAGCGAAAGCCCCACTGCAAAAACATGCCCCAGAAAGCCACTGCCTAGATTCCCTGGGGAAATGGGGTCCCGACACATCCAGAGGCTTGCTCAGACAAGAAGGGGCCTCTCTGAAACCTCTGGCGCTGGGAACAGCCCAGGGACAGTCGTGGTTGGGTTTCCAGGTCAACCTGGAAAACCTTATGGACCCGTCGTGTAACAATTCACGTGACAACGTTATGGGGCTCCCAGCCCAGAGACAACTCAAGGACGTCTAAAATACAACTAAGCTTCTGAAAATAAAAAACCATGTGCCAACTCTCAGAGGGAACAACTGAGTTATTTTCGGCACCTTCTTCCCCTCGGGTTATCCAAAGGCCCAGGTGCCCCATGAGGCCCACGTGACTTTGAGAAGAGGTCCCTCTCTCCAAAACACCCTCCCCTCCTGCCCCTGCAAGCTACCTCTTGGTGAGTTGGAAACAATCCAACTAGCAAATTCACAACCATGCATACTATGAAGTAGAACCATGTGTGGCAGTACTTAGGTGTGCAAAAGATACTCACTGATCCAAAGGCGTTTCTCAGCTGGAGAACAGCCTGTGACGCTAACAGGGGAAGTGCGACCGTCCAGGCAACAAGGCAGGAAGGAGGACCACCAGGGCTGGCGAGGAGTCCGACGGACTCCGTGTCTGTCTTCTACACGTCCGCCCTCTTCATAGTGAAAGCGATTTCCTGATTCCTGGAGGCATGAGGCACAGGCCTCCGCGAACATGCCTCCAGGGTAAGTGGGGACTTGGGCAGGAAGGTTCCAGAAGGCAAAGAAGTCACCGAGGGCTGACCGGGAAGAGCTGCCATTTCCTGTGACCCCTAGGACACAGGCTCTCGGCTCACCGTCCACTCAGCTCTGCAGACGGCCTGGAAACACCCTCGCTCGCTTCTTCTCCTCTTCAGACTCACAGGCCCCTTCTGGAGCATCAGCACACAGGGCAGACGACAGCACACCCAAAGTCTAACCTTTCCCTCTGCAGAAACTTTTAAGTAAAGGCCTGACTCAAGGCTTGTCTCTGCGAGGAGACAAGCTCGTTCATAGACTGCCCGGGGCTCCGGGGTTGTGCGACAGGGGCCGTGCTTCTGGTGTTGGGGGGGGGGGAGGGGGCGGGAGGAGGGTCTGGCTCCATGACAACCATATCAGGAACTGATGAGCACACCCAGCCTTGGACCCCATCGCTTTCCTCCTAGAACTCTATGAGCACTAGTGCAGACAGCGACAGACGCAGTCACACGTTCACCGCTCTGTCTCTGACCAGCTGTTGCTGTTGCTAAGTTGTGTCTGACTCTGTGTGACCCCATGGACTGCAGCACGCCAGGCTCCCCTGTCCTTTACTATCTCCTGAAGTTCACTCAAACTCTTGCCCATTGAGTCAGTGATGCCATCTAACCATCTCATCCTCTGTTGCCCCCTTCTCCCCCTGTCCTCAACCTTTCCCAATCTTTTCCAACAAGTCGGTTCTTCACATGAGGTGGCCAAAGCTTCAGCTTCAGCATCAGTCCTTCCAATGAGTATTCAGGGTTAATTTCCTTTAGAGCTGACTTCGTTTGATCTCCTTGGAGTCCAAGCAGTTGCCTCAGAGGGTTGACTAGTCCTCTTGGGCAACTGCTGAGCCGACTATTTAAAAACACAAAGACCTCAGTTGCGGGGGGTAACTTAAGGGGAGGAGGGAAAGGTCATTAATATAATGATGCACCTCATAAACTGTTACTGAAGACCTCTTGACAATATGGGGAAGGGCTCTCAATGTGTCAAATGAAGATAAGCAGGATGCAGGTGTATCTAAAGAAAAGCCTGAAGGGACAACAGAGGCGATTCCATAACTTCTGGGGTTATGGGTGACTTTTCAATTCTTTTGTGCTCTCCCTAATAGTTCTCTACAAGGGGAGTTTAATTTCTTTTATTTGCAAAAACTACTGGGAACAAAATATGTTAAGAACAGATTGTAGTACATGTTAAATGACACCAGAGAGATAGATGTAACCAACTATCCAGACTCTGGGAAACTCAATGGGACGAACAACTCATTTCTCCCACAGATAAATTAGAGGGGGAAAAAAGAGGGACTACCCACAAAGACATTTTAAATATATGTCAGTCAGATTGAACATATGGATTGCATTTGGATCCTGATTTGAACAAATCATTAACAGAAACAAAAACAGACAGCTGGGGGAATCAGAACACCATTTAATGCTGTATCGAGAAAATGTTCATTTTTTGATACGATCCTTATATTTACTGTGGTTCACTGAAGCTGTTGCTGTTTGTCCATATCTTTTCAAGACACATACTAAAATATTTATGGAAGAAATGAAAGAATATCTGGGACTGCTTAAAAAAAAAATCAAGGGGGCAGGAGATAGAGATAAAAACAAGGCTGGCCAAAGCAGGTCTGCTGAATCTGGGTGACAGGTACGTGGAGGCTCCTACTGGCCTGCCTACTTGTGCATTTGTGTAAAAGTCACAAACCCAAAACCTAAAACAGAAACATGCCCAAAGTCAAAAGCCATTTGAAGGACGGAGCTACTAAGGAAAAAAGAGACTACAAACGCCATTTGTATGTGCATAGAGGGAGGAATCTAATAATGCAAAGTATTATGAAACTGTCCAATAAAACTGTGCTTAAAGTCAAAGGGTATTATTTACGTTAAAAATCACTTGACAAACATCCCATAGGTCGATCTGTTTAAGATGGTGAGCTATTTGGGGGGCGCGGCGGGCGGGGAACACAACACGAGACTAGAAGGCAGAACTGACCTTGAGCTTCAGTGCACTACCTCTTCAGTCCTGCGGCCTCTGACGAGTCACTTCAACTTTCTAAGCCCCCGTTTCCTCAACTGCCAAAGAGGAAACGGTGGCTTGTTGCCTTACCAAGTACTGTGGATGAAACGAGATAATGAATGTGAAAGCGCGGTGTGAGCGGTCGTAACGGGGCACAGAACGCTGGTGAGTAAACGTACAGCCACCTGCCTCAAATCAGGACTCACTCTTCACCGTTTGTAAAGGAAAATCAGAGAGGTCAACTCTTTTTGAAAATACCAATCCTCTCGGCAATCCCTCGGATACCACACCACAAACTGCCCTGGAAAATGGATGTAAATTACCTAAATTTAAATGCCTCCCATTCTACTTAAGGAAACAAACCCAGAGTCAGGAAAAGCTTTCTTTTCCAGTGGAGGATGCAGGTCTTGTTTGTGTTTGCTTCCAGCACTAACCTGTCTTCTGTTTCCTGGCACCGCGCAGCTAAATCACCACAAAGTAAGGCTGGCTGGAGGTGGGGATGGTGTGGGCTACGCAGCCCCGCAGACCTGGGTGTGATTCCAGGCTCCATTTTTTATTAGCTGGGTGGTGTGAGGCTTAGAAATTGCACCTACAGTTGTTTCTGTACTGAGTACAGAGCTGGGACTCAAAGAGTCAGCCTTATCACTGTTCATGAAATTGCTAACCTACTGAAAGACTGCAGGTTGCAGACACCAAGAGGCCAGACCAAAAATTCAGCGTGGCATCCAGGTCGGCCATGTATCTGTGGCAAGACCTCCAGGAAATTTAGCAATTGAGGGTTTTTCCCAATTGCTCTATGCAGCTGGTAGGCATACAACTGAAGTCCAGACAGACGAACAAAAGTACTTAGAAAACTTACCAGATCAGCCCTCAACAATTAAAAATTAAATGTAATTTCATTATATCCTTCATTATTTCATCTAATTTTTGACTGCCTAGTAAGTGAAAAAAAAAAAGGTGGAGGGGAGGAGTAGAAGGGTATCCCTGGCCTCAAGGTACTTATAATCTACTAAAAGGGAATACATGTGTGACCATGAGTAAGTATATAATTCAATTAGCCAACTGGAGGATGAAAATGTGACTTCTGGAGCCATGCAGTTGATACGTAACCTTGTCAGGAAGCTCTTCGTGTTTATACACATGTAATTTTATTTACTTATTTCTGGCTGTGCTGGGTCTTCCTGCTGCTCTAGGGCTACTCTTCGCTGTAGCGCACGGGCTTCTCACTGTAGTGGCCTCTTGTGATGGAGCACGGGCTCTAGGGCCCACAGGCTTGCTTCAGTGGTTGAGGTTTCCAGGTTCGAGAGCACAGGCTCAACAGTTGTGGCACATGGACTTGGTTGCATGTGGGATCTTCCCAGACCCGGGATCAAACCCGTGTCTCCTGCATTGACAGGGGGATTCTTTACCACTGAGCCACCAGGAAAGCCCAGGGAGTTATTATTCAACTCTAACCTAAACATCACATGCTTCAGCTGAAGCTTATTTCCTGATGGTTCTATTTTATTAGCATCCCATTCACAATATAAAGCATTTGGTCTTGAGGATAAGTCTGAGGGAGAAGAGCATGGACTGACCTGAATCCTTTCTCAGCCGAGCTCATCATCTGTAAATTGGGGCAGTAGCACCCAGCCCACAGAGCTGTTGGAGGGATTAAGTGACATGATGTGTGTAAGGCAGCCAGCACAGAGCCCAGCATAGAGCAGGTGCTTAATTGTAGTGTTGGCAGATTCGGGATTTGTTCAAACTCTTTCACTCAAAACACGCAAGCCTTGGGACAGTGACAGCACTCTTTGCCTTGGCATCAATTTATTTACTGGGAGGCAGCGCCTTCACTTGCATTGCTATGAAAAATATTACTATTATTAAAGCAGCAGCAGCTGCTGGGCCAGCCGTGAACGCTTATTTTGATTTGCACCTCCTGGAAATAAGGAGTATCTAATTTTATGTTAAGCGCTATTAATGTGAATAAGCATCACAGGGAAAAGGAAATGGGTTGCTTTTTTTTTTTTTTTATAACAAAGTGATTAATGAAACATAAAGGAAGACTCCCGACATTTCAAAACAGCAAAGACACTCGAATTTTAGTTGGTGTGTAAACTGGTCAGTGAAGCCACTGGATGGAAGGAAAGCTGTGGTCCTCGTCAGACCTTTAAGTGGTTTGTTATCCGACACTGGGAGGAAGTAGTCAGACCGGGACACTCCCCAGCGGCCCAGCGACTCCCAAAGGTCCTGGGTATGCACGGGAGGTGACTTCTGAGCACCATGTCATCGCTGCGGGTTGAAACGGTGGTGGGGTGTTCCTACTCTGCCCACACCCTGTGTGGAATGTTGGTCTTTCTTGACCACATCAGGAAAGCTACAACTAGGCAGCGCGGTGCCCTGACCACAGCCCTGCAGAGTGTCCCAACTGAATACAGAGCGGAGGGGTCATGGGGAGGCAAGACTTGCAGAAGGAAGAGCAGAGAAACTAACATCCCCAGGGCGCGGTGCAAGGCACGTGGCTGCCTCACTTCCCGCACCGGTTCCCCGGACCACCCTCCGAGGTCCCGACGTCTCCAACCGGCTCTCGCTCCAGTGGAGGGTGATGGGACCAGAAGACGGGATCCCAGTCCCATCCCCCTGTGTGATCCGGTATGGAGAAGATGCTTCCCTAGTCCCTAACCCTGCTCTGAGGACGACCATCACCCCTGCACTCCGTCAGGTAGCCCCACCCTCCCAACAAAGCTGACTGCACTAGCGGTGGTCTCCTGACCCCCGCTGCGCCAATCTGATCCACCCCGACCCCAGGTGTCCCCACCAGGCACAGAGACTTAGCTGGTGAGGGCACTGGAGCCAGGGATATCCCCTCTCTATCATTTGCTCAGGAGAATATTCTCATTTCCCACCATTCTGGACCCTCATGTTCTATAAAATACCCCTGTGAGTCCTTACAATCAACCCTCACTTTGCCTGGACATGCTGTATTCTGTTTTGTAGGGGGAAGGCGGAGCCTGTTACTTCCAACAAAAGAGCCTAACATGCCTGGGTTTTTCTAGGCCTCCACTTCTTCATCCATGGAAAGCAGGAGCTGAATAGATGGTCTCCAAGAACTTTACCAGGTCTGTCAAAGGTGTGACATAGTAATACAGGACACTGGGGGGACACGGCTGTCCTCCCCCAAGTCCCTGAGCACAATGCTATACAAAGGCAAGGTACCCAGGCTCTACTGATAACAGAACGAGCTTGGAAGAACCTGTATTTTTATCCATCCAAATCACATCTGGAGGGGAAAGAGATGGTCTGCCTGGACTTGGCCAACTCTGCTTTTTGGAATAGTTGCTACATGCAATGCAATCATCTTTAGGGCTTAACCTCCCCGGGACAGGTGGCTCTGACTTTGTTTTCCTAGCTTCTGGGTGGCTAAACTGGGTGCTGTCTTAACAGAGGCACACATATTCCAGTTCTTGGGGGAAGATTATACCATGGCCTTAGCATTAAAATTCAGTTCTTACATAAGTGAACTCTAAGCGCAACGAGACCCTGGGCTGCTCAGAACGAGCTCTGGGTGGGCAGAGCCCACCGTGAACTGTTATTCTGTTAAGACCAGGCAAGGTCAAGGACGTCCAGGTCTGACCTAAGCCCTGCCCCAGAGATCATGAAAATGCATCTTACTGAGGCTGAAAAGAGGTTATGAGGCACCCAGAAATGCAAATTCAAGGATAGATCCTTTCCTTTGAAGGCGCCTGCCTCCAAACCAAAATAGAATTCCTTGTGGTCTCAGTGCTTCAAGCTGTAATCAGGAAAGCAAACAACTGAGCTGCCACGCTCTGTCCTCCTGGGGCCAAGGCAGAAATGCTTCCCCCAGTGCCTCCCCACAAACAACCCAAACCCAATACCTGCATTTATTATGGAACAGAGAAAGCGACTCGTTACTCCAAAGACCCAGTGAAAATCAGAAGGGACAAGTGCCCCAGCTTTGATGCACTGATGGAGGGCACGTGGCAGGAGGAGGTTGGGAGAAGGAAATAAAGAAGCAGTGACCCAAGGAAGCCCGGACAGCGAGGCAGTGCCCGCAGAGCCCGTGAGGCTGGCCTGGGTCTGAGGAGGCAGCGCTGGTCACCGGTCCCCTTACTTCAGAGCAGTGCCGCCAAAGGCTGTGGACATAGTAAAACTGAACGGGCACTGTATTTCAGATCAAGCTGGCTCTGACCATGACCGCCCAGTGGCCGCCTGCACCTCACCATCAGGGTCCTCCGAGGCACACAGCCGGCCCTGTCACTGACCTCACCCATCCTCTGCCGAAAGGGGTCTTGTCCTCTCCTCCTACAGGTTCAAGGGTCCAACCCAATAATACTAAACAGCGAGGATGGTGAGACAGTGAGAACTATCATTCACAGAGTACTCGCCACACCAGGCAGGGCTCCGAGCGCTTCACATACACCAACAGGTTAAAAGGCAGCACATGAAGATGCAAGAAGGTTCAGGGACTCGCCCGACACACACGAGAAGATAACAGGGCTGCAATTAACCCTGGCAAGGGAACTTTGTCCTCCTGTTGAGCCAATGTCACCTGCCGGTCCACAGTGGCGAGAACTCTGCCCGGCTCCCCACCAAGGAATGCCTCTCACCTCCTTGAGCCCCGCCCCACGGGAGGAAGGCTGACTAAGGTGGCAGGGCAGCCCCTGGCGTGCACATTTTACCAGGAGCGGAGTCACCGGATGGGTGTCGTACGTGCATTCTCCCCTTTAACACTTCTTTTATTCATCAAACGAGACCAAGGCTGAGCTGCCAAGTGATCCCCATCAAGCCCATCGCTTACTCATGTTTAGATAATACATGCGGGAAAGGCCGAGGCCAAGGTCTGCCTCCAGTCCTCAAATGACTAGGTTACATAAATGGAAACCACCTCTCTGAGGCTCCTTTTGACGCCCAGACACAAACGCAAAGGTCTGCGTAGCGTCTGAACATCCAACACCACAAAGGCAGCTAATGAGAGCTTCCGAGCCCCACATCAAGGAGGGCCGCCGTGGCCTCACTGCGCACGTGATGTGAGACCTGGACTTACCAGCAGACCGGCCAGCAAGATCGAGGCTCCTTAACTCAGGCTCACTTTCCACCTCCTGCCTTAAGCACGTTCTAGGGAAGGGTACTGGACGAGCCCTAGGCTCACTACCCCTACCCCACCACCCCGTGAATAAACAGCCTCCATAGACTTCTGGGAGAGCAGAGTGCAGAGAGCCTGGACTGGGAGTCTGGAGACGGGAACCCAAATCCTCACCCCATTTCCTTCCCATCTTTAGGCCTCGGTCCTCACCTCTGAAAACAGCAGGACTGAACCAGATCTGTGTGGGTCCTTTTCCTTCATGAGCTTTCTCCCACAGGAATACAGAACTCGAAGGTTCTGCAAGCAAACCAATCATGAGAATGAGAGAACCTTTTGCTTTCCAATTTTAGGAATCTATAACTGGCGATCCAAGTATCTGATCAGCAGGAGATAGCAGTGTGACACCACCGAGTTGACCTATTTTGGCCAAAATCAAAGACGACTGGCATGAGAAAGATGCTGAACCACGCTGTGAGAGGTGGTGTCCATTCATTCTTCTGGGCCACTGGCTACTGGACCCACATCGTGACTTTCACGGGCCCCTCAGAGACCAGGTTCCTGGGCTGGCGAGCACCAGCCTCCATTCTCTCCCAGGCCGTCAGCTCTGATGTCCAGAGTTGCCAGCAGCCGGCCCAAAGGCAGGGCTGGGATGGGCAGGAAGCCAGAAGGCAGCCGGCCACGGAGCCCTGCAGCAACTCCACCCAGAGCTGCAGGTTCTTCAACCAGGGCAGCTCACGGGCAAGGACAGGTTGGGCGACAGTCCTGTAAGTCTTCCAGGGTGGAGCTGGAAACCACAGGGCCTTGTCCACTTCCGCTCAGCCCAGGCAGGGTGGCTGGCGCCATCTCTGAGGACCAAAGGCAGAGACTTCGGGAGACGTCCAACAAGAGGTCTCAGAAGAGAGACACAGAGCTCCCCCTTTTCTTCTCTACCCAAAACTGTCTCCTCCCTGGCACTAGATATCAAGTGAAGATAAGAAAAATAATCCGTAGATTTCTACGAGACAGAACAATAACAACAACAAACCCACAGCAGACAGGAAACACAAAAGAGTGAACTGCAGGTGAAACACAAAGGCTTTCAGATACTGAGATCTTACATTCAGAGCATTCACTACTGTGCAACTTTGGATAAGGCATTTCACCTCTCTGAGCAGTGGTTTGTTGTTTAGCTGCTAAGTCGTGTCCGACTCTTTGCAACCCCATGTGCTGTACGCCTGCCAGGACCTTCTGTCCACAGAATTTTCCAGGCAAGAATACTGGAGTGGGTTCCCCTTTCCTTCTCCAGGGGATCTTCCCAACCCAGGGATCTAAGCCGTGCCTCTTGTGTCTCCTGCATTGGCAGGCGTATTCTTTACAGCTGAGCCATCTGGGAAGCCTGCACTGAGGTTTATTCATATGTAAAAGAACAATAAAAATGCTATCAGACAGGGGTTTTATTAGACGGTAAAAATGTTTCTTCATATATGTATTAAAAAGGCAAACAGCATTAGCTTAGACTAGTTCACTAACAGGTTTGAGCACTGTTTTAGAAAGAGCGTCAGTTCTGTTACAGAAAGGAAGTAGCCTTCTCTCTTTGCTTCTGCAGGCAAATGTATTCTTCATTCACTGGCCTTATCTGGGTAAGTCCAGAGAAAACTCACCCCAGGTACCTCTGCACTGAGGGTGGAGCCACAGAGCCCAGAATTCTGCACGGGACAGTGGCTTCAGGAGACTTGCTCACCTTTCGTTATTTCATCTTCAAGAGTTCAGGGACAAAGAAAGCACATTTTCTTGAACTTAAGCAATGCACAGGACCAGTCTTGGTTTTATCTAAACCTTTCCTGAGACTTATTTTTCTTTAAGATCACAACTGATCTTATCTGCCTCCTGAGAAACCTGTATGCAGGTCAAGAAGCAACAGTAAGAACCAGACATGGAACAACACACTGGTTCCATATTGGGAACGGAGTACATCAAGGCTGTACATTATCACCCCGCTGGTTTAACTTCTATGCAGAGTACATCATGAGAAACGACGGGTTGGATGAAGCACAAGTTGAAATCAAGATTGCCAGGAGAAGTATCAATAACCTCAGATATGGCACCCCACTCCAGTACTCTTGCCTGGAAAATCCCATGGATGGAGGAGCGTGATAGGCTGCAGTCCATGGGGTCGCTAAGAGTCGGACATGACTGAGCAACTTCACTTTCACTTTTCACTTTCATGCACAGGAGAAGGAAATGGCAACCCACTCCAGTGTTCTTGCCTGGAGAATCCCAGGGCCAGGGGAGCCTGGTGGGCTGCCGTCTATGGGGTCGCACAGAGTTGGACACGACTGAAGCGACTTAGCAGCAGCATGCAAATGATACCATTCTAATGGTTGAAACTGAAGAGGAGCTAAACAGCCTCTTGATGAGGGTGAAAGAGGAGAGTGAAAAAGCTGACGTGAAACTCAACATTAATAAAAACTAAGCAAGATCATGGCATCCAGTCCCATTACTACATGGCAAATAGAAGGGGGGAAAGTGGAAGTGAGGGTTATTTTCTTGGACACCAAAATCACTGCAGACAGTGACTGCAGCTATGAAATTAAAAGATGCTTGCTCCTTGGAAGGAAAGCTATGACAAACCTAAACAGCATATTAAAAAGCAGAGACATCACTTTGCTGATGAAGGTCTGTCTAGTCAAAGCTATGATTATTTTCCAGTAGTCATGTATGGATGTGAAAGTTGGACCAAAAAGAAGGCTGAGTGCTAAAGAGTTGATGTTTTGTGCTGGAGAAGACTCTACAAAGTCCCCTGGACAGCAAGGAGATCAAACCAGTCAGTCCTAAAGGAAATCAATCCTGAACATTCACTGGAGGGGCTGATGTTGAAGCTAAAGCTCCAATACTCTGGCCACCTGATGTGAAGAGCTGACTCACTGGAAAAGACCTTGATGCTGGATATGATTGAGGGCAGGAGAAGAAGAGGACAGCAGAGGATGAGATGGTTAGATTGCATCACTGACTCAACAGACATGAATGTGAGCAAACTCCAGGAGACAGTGAAGAACAGGGGAGCCTGCTGTGCTGCAGTCCACAGGGTTGCAAAGAGTCAGGCATGACTTAGCGACTGAACAACAGCAACCACATGAAGAACTCCTTGGAACCTGAATGTGAAGATAAACCAAACCACCTAGAAACTTACGCACCTGATTCATGGTACCAAAATGAGAACAGACAATAAGAGTGAAGCCTCCTACACTTCTACAAAACACTAACCACTGAAGTACGTCTGTAGACATTTAGAATATCTATTTTAAGTCTTAACTATTTAAGGGCTTCCTAACTCCACTTAGGGGCTACCCAGGGGGCACCAGTGGTGAAGAACCCGCCTGCCAATGCAGGAGAGGCAGGTTCGATCCCTGGACTGGGAAAATTCCCTGGAGGAGGGCGTGGCAGTCCACTCCAGTATTCTTGCCTGGAGAACCCCACGGACAGAGGAGCCTGACGGAGGAGTCCATAGTGTTGAAAAGAGTCAGACATGACTGAAGCAACTGAGCTGCAGTAGAGTTCATCGTTAACACCACTTACTTACTAGCCATCTGATCTTGGAGACAAATCACTTCATCTCGCTAGGCCTCAGTTTTCTTCCCTATAAAATGGGGCTAACAATTGTTCCTCCTCCATAAAGCCTGTGTAAGGGTGGAGTGTCCTCAGGCATGCCGTGTGCCTTCGAAGTCCTGGTACCAAGCAGCTAGCTGCTTAATGAATGGGCAGAGCTTGCCTCCTCCATCATCACCAAAGATAAAAGTGCTGGGCCAACACTACTGAATCAATAACTGAGCTGACCTTCACATATCATACTGGACTCTCCCTTTCAGCCAACACTATGTATGCACCAATCTAAGCCTCTAAATGAAGAGCCTCTTCTTTTGTCTCCCTCGATGGTGCTTGCTCCCTTCCTGGGAAAGCTCAGCCTTCTCCTACTCATTTACTCATAATTTCCAAACGGTCACGAGTAAAATGGCACACGTCAGTGTGCTTTGGTTGCTGAATAAGCAAAACACTGGCTTTTTGCTTGGAAAACACTCACACACCAGCATGAAACCTTGGCAGTCCATCCACTCTTGCCTCTCAAAAGCAGCCACTCATTCTGTGCCAGCCCCACCATGACTTCCAGAATCATGGGGGACCCTTTGCCCCCAAAGTTGAAGCCTGGAAGTAAATTCTTTTCTTTTTTTTAACCACATATGTCTGACCCAGTTCCTAAAGTGCTCATCAGTGATAGGTTAAAATAAAAGCAGCAACATCTGCAAAGCACAGAACTCTTTGCCAAGAGGACAAACCAAAAGGGAGAGTGTGGGTTAATTTGGGGTTCCAAATTAGGAGATCTAACACAATTTTTTACGTGACATTTAGGCATGCTACTTTGGAATTCAAAGAGCAAAACAGTCCATAAATAAATAGGGAGACAATTGCTAGAACTAGAAAAATATTTTTTAAAAAATTCCAAGCTGCCCAAATTAATTCCTATTCCTGAGTTTCCACATCACCAAAAAAGTACCCAAAATTTCTCTTCCTAAGAATAACCACAAGATAACCCAAACAGCAGTCTTCAAGTTTCCACCTATTTCACTTGTGAAGCCTATGCCAACAAGAATTTGTGGTTTGCCCCAAAACTTTTCCTTATATTTTGAGGGTAATAACCTTAAGCCCCATACTTTTTTGAGAACTGAATGCTGATCCACGTAAGATATTTATAAATGTACCTCCTTCATACATATAAGCTTTAGAGGGGTGGAATTAAAAGTTCAACTGTGGTAGTTATCTATGAATTAAGAAACTAAAGGGCATATTGCACATTTAGGCTAAAGGCAATCACTCTGAATCCAACCTCATGGAATTCAGTTCGAGAGTTAAAAGAAGGACTTCCCTGGTGGTCCAGTGGTTAAGAATCCGCCTGCCAACACAGGGAACACAGGTTCAATCCCTGGTCCAGGAGGAGCCCACATGCCATGGAGCAACTAAGCCCAAGTGTCACAATTGCCGAAGCCTGAGCACTCTAGAGCCCGTGCTCCACAACAAGAGAAGCCACACAATACAGTAGCCTTCATTCGCCGTAAGTAAGAAAGCCTGTTCACAGCCAAAAATAAATAATAATAAAATAAATTAAAAAAAATTTTTTTAAAGAGTTAAACGATGGAGACTGGGGACAACGACTTCTTGGCTAAGATTGTACTAAAGTCAGAAAAAAGTTACAAAATTATTGTGCCACTCTTGATGAAACAATCACTACTGAATTTTTGAGAACCTGAGTATTACCAACGTACTTTAACATGACACTTTTGAACTTCTAGCCTGGTTCCAATTCCTTCTCAAGTTCATAGGTGACCAGGTTGGTAATAGGACTGGGTCTGTTTTTTTACCCAACCTTGCAAAACAGCATGACCCACCAAAAAATACATCAGCTGCATTTGCTTTTAAATTTAGTAATCTCAAACAAAGATCCAGAGCAGCTGCATATAATTTACAAACACTGTGTGGCCACCAGTGTGGCCACATAGTATGGACACATACCCCCACAAACAGCAACACCAACTATATACTTACCCTTATCACACCCCACACAAACAGAATACAGTAACATTATCTGCATGTGCAGAAAGGAAAAGTGAACATAATTGACAGCTCCATCAGCAGGCCCTGAAGGACTTATCTAGAAGGAAAATAGCCCCTCAGTCTAAGCAATGTCACATCCTTTAGAGGCATATACAGTAGGTACAGAAAAAGGATGCAAAGTGCTGCCATATCAGCATGTTTCAATTCATCACAATTAAGTGAAGGACAGACTGGTCATAGGGTTGAATGCCTGGCAAGTCCACTTAATCCCAGACACCAAGCATTGGGCTGGTTCAACAGACAAGACCACAGAAACAAAACCACAACAAAGAAAAGAGTCATTTACCTCTGGCTTTCAAACAAACCTAGTTAGATAGTGCTTCTCCAACTGAATTTCAAAATTCAGTTCAATAACCCAACATTAACTTCAGAGAGAATCCAGAAGCAAGCTCAACTGGCATAAAATATTCAGACTCATTTGCAGCATCAGGTCGGCAAAACAGGACCCAGCACTAGCAGAAAGCTCTCCCCTCCTAAAATGTAGGACCCCAGTGCTTCTGAATACACGGATAGTTCTGCGTGTAACCTGGCCCAGAAACAAGCATCACAGCCTGCATCAAGAGTAGTCTGCTCACAGAAGCCCAAGCTTCTTAGTATTACAGAGGAGGAGCCGAGGGGGGAGCTTAGATTAGAAAGAGCTCCCCAAACCTCAAATAAACCAACCACAGAAGAATCCACCCAGGGAAAACGATCTGCCTTCCTAACTTCCTCCAGTGCTATCTTTTTTTGGGTTGAGAAGGGAGTGGCACTTTATGGCACTTACATATGGGGCAGAGTTCCAGGGCAAATATCCCGTTTTTGAGGAGGTTCAGAGGCTTCCCAGCTCCCAGGCTTGCAGATTCCTCCTTATGTACCCACTCGGCCCTATCACTAATGCACCTAAAATTTTAAAGGAAATTGCTAAGCTTTTGACGCTGTCGGAGGCACCCACAAGCTTTCCCTGGAGACCTAGATAAGAGGAGCGATTCTTTCTGCATCTCAGGCCTCCCTTCTTCCTGTCTGGCCAGGTCCTTGCGGCAGCATCGGCCTCGGGGCTCCATTCACAGCTTATGAGTGCCCTGCGGGCAGGTCCTGCTGGCGCAGCAGCCTGACTCTACCAAACCAGCCGCCCAGGGGAGCCGGGTGGGGACCAGTCTGCAGAGATAGCTCTTTCCACCCAGGGCTTGAGGACGAGAGAGGAGGAGAAATCCCGGGGTGGAGGCAGTCCCGGCCAGAGTTCCCTCTCATTCCTCTGGGGTTTTTCCACCAGTCCTAGCCGATGCAGCCCAGCCTGCCTGGCCAAGCCCGGCCATGGAGAGGTGCATTAACTGACCATCTCCCAGTCCCTTGCTGGTGACCTTGGCCACGTTGCTTTGCCTCCCTCTGCCCTCAGAGGCCTGACACCATCTACTTGGCGGGTTACGAGAGGGTCAGGGTGATGTGGAAAGCGCCCAGAAGGGCTCAAGCCAGGGAGAGGACTTCCCTCTTCTTAGGGCTGTCCACAGCCTGTTCAATCCTCTCCCCACCTCCAGCCTCGGGGCGGGGAGCTGGGGGTGGGGGGGAGAAACGGAGCTGGGGGCTGCACATCCGATGTCCCCCGTCCATCACCTGGCCGCGGGGTGGGCTGGAGGGGGTCCCGCAGGGGGGTGTGGCTCCCCCAGGCCCCATACATCCCCTTCCTCCCCGGTTCGGAAATCGACGCAATCCAACGGCGAAGCAGCGGCCGCGAGCGGAGGCAGCGAGGCGTCCCGGCGAGCGGGCCGGGGTCCCCGAAGGGCTGCGCGCGGAGGTCACCGGCCCCGACCTACCTCCTCCAGCAGCGTGACGGTGTTCCTGCAGTTGTGCAGCCGCGTAGTGAAGCTGGACGTGGTGGGCGAGTTGTAGTCCTCGGTGGTCTCGGCGATGAACTCGGAGACGGAGATCTGGTCCGGCATCCTGCCGGGGAAGGGGGCGAGACACAAGCGAGGGCGGGGGGTGAGTCACGGCGCAGGCTCCCGGGGCCGCGGGCCGGCCGGCGGCTCATGAACGCCCCCCGCGCGCAGCCCGCCACCCGCCGCCCGGCTTGGCGCGGCTGCGACCCCGGCGGCAGCGGGAGAAAGCTCTGGCGGGCGAGAAAGGAGGCGGCGGCGGCCCCGATCAGCGATCGGCACGGGGCCCTTCAAACTCCGAGCGGCGCGCGAGGCTGGGGGCTCTCGGCGACCCGCCTCCCTCTGCTCATGCCCGGCCACGGGGGAGGGGACCCGGCGCGGCGCTTCGCGGGGGACGGGGGGGGCGCCCGGGGCCGGGCAAGTCGCGGCGGGCCGGCGCTGCCTGCTCACACGCTCTGACAGGCGGCAGCGCGGACACCGACTGACTGAGCACACGCTCCCGCGGGCGGGCGGGCGGCGGGCGGGCGGCGCTGCCGCGACGGTCACGGGGACAAACAAGGAAGTGCTCTGCGCACGCGCCGTCGACCCCCTCCCCGCGGGGCCCGGCCCCGCCCACGCCGCCCCGCCCCGCCCACGCCACCGGCCCCACCCACGCCGGCCCCCAGCCCCGCCCCGGACCTCCCCCACCCACTCGCCGCCCCCGCCATCCCCGGCCAGATCCCCCCAAGCCCCGCGCGCGGCGCTCTGACTGGGTACCCCCGACAGGCAGCCCGGGCCGCGCGGTTCTCGGGGCGGCGGGTGCCCGCATCCCCCGGGCCGCCCCCGGAGCGGTTACTTGGGCGAGCTCGTTACGCGAGCGTTTCGCAAGAAGGGGGGCTAAAAAAATAAAAAGTTGTGCGCGTTCTTTTTTAGCCCCGTGTGGGAGCAGGAAGCGAAGCCGGAGAGCCGCCTCCGGCTGCGCGGGCCGCGGGCCCGGCGAGAGGGGAGCGCGGCGGCGGCCTCCGGGGCCCGGCTTGTAGCTTGCCCGCCCGCTGGCTCCGGCTCCTCACTCCCTTAGCAGGGCTCTCACGAGCCCCCGAAAGGTTTTGTGCCGTTTGCTGAAGCCGCTCAAGTGCTAAGTGAAGATATTGAAAGGGTTTTCTTCCCCCCCCCCCCCACCCACAATTTTCTAATCTTTCATTTACACTGGTTTTTGTTGTTGTTTTTAACCCGAAGGACAGAGGAGGGGAAGGGGTGTAAAAGGCATTTCCCGAGGTGCAAATGGTGTACAATGCTAAGTAGATGCCAAATTTCAGCGGAAAAATTACCAACAGATTGCTCATTCCTCGGCCCTGGCAGATGGCTATTTTGCTCAATCTACTTAGCCCAAAGAATCCATTTAATTTCTCACCATTGATTGCGGATCAAATTGGTTTAAAAAAAAACAAACAAACTAGGCCCTTAGGAAGCGCCTGACGATTGGCTCCTATAATTGGAGCCAACTGGGGCCGGCTCATAAAGTCCCAAATTCACCAACCTGGGCAGAAGGCTAGCCCCCGGGCCTCCTCTGGGATTGAGTTCTGCGATCTTGTACGGTTATCTGTCCTCTGGTCCTTCCCTAAACCACAACAGAATGCCCACTGGCAGGGAGGGATATTGGACCCGGGAGTGATTGTCAAAGGAGAACTGCATCTTCTCGCTCACCGCTGACAACTATTTACTAACGCCCTGCTCCTGCCGCTGGAGATTCCTAAACAGACAATGCCTCTACTCTTCCATCAACAGTAGTAAGGGAAACAGACAAGCAATATACATGTAATATAAAGTGAAGTACATACAGAGTAAAACAAGTGATGCAGGAGCTATGGTTTGAGGAATGAGCAGAGAAAACCTCCTTGACAAAGTGACATCTAGAGCAGAAGAGAGAATGAAGGGACTTCCCTGGAGGACCAAGACATCCCCGCTCCAGTGCAGGGGACCTGGGTTTCATACCAGGTCAGGGAACTAGATCCGTATGGCGCAAACAAAAGAGTTCCTGGGACACAGCTAAAAAGATGTTGCAGTGGCAACAAAGATCAAAGGTCCTGTGTGCTGTAACTAAGATCTGATGCAGCCAAATAATAAAAAGAAGAAAAGAGAATGAGGGGCTGCCTCTGCAGGTATCCTGGTGGCTATGGGATCTTGGCCTTCAGTTGCCTCCCATGAAGATGAAAGAAGAGGGCGCCAGCCCCATGGTAAATGATAACAGATGACAAGGTGCTCTGTTCACCGGAGAGCCATTGTACAAGTTCAAGGTGTTTTGTCTGCCTGTGCTGGCTGTCCTGAACCTGCACTGTGTCTCTGGGGAAGCACTCATTAATGTCAGAAAGGCAAGCATTGCAGCTAACGAAGAGGAAGGCCTTGGTAAGGCAGCATACAGGAATAAAGACTCTGCTCTGGCAAAGTGTTGAGACATCAGCTTTGAGAGGCATCCTAAAAAACAAAGAAACAAACAGGTACATACTTTCTCCTCCTTCTACATTAAAAGTCTGCATTGGGACACACCAAAGTTGAGGTTTTGGGGAAACTGCCAGATGGCATTTAAGACCCGCACCCAGAGGGCACTTGTTCACATGCTGTTACTGACAGAATATGAGATACCAGAAAAAACCCTACCTCTTTTCCCTTATACTAACTGGGTCATTCTGCATGGAGCAAATATGGCCACACTAGCTTGTGTTCATTAGTGTGAGGCTCCAAGAGCCTCAAGAAACCCCATGTTTATCCCCATGCAGCAGCTGAGACTCTAACACCCAGCATTTAGCCTTCCAACCACTCCAAGAAGGCCATCCTCTAGGCTGGAAATCAATTGAGACTCTGATTTTGCCTTATTTCCACTTTTCTCTCTCTTCCAAGTTGTCATCGAATACCTGTCATCCCTGCTGGGCTGGTAGCTCCTTCTATCCCATATGTATGGCTTAGAGCAAACACTTGATAAATATGAGCTGTTATTAAAAAGCCTGGAGTCAGTGAATAATTGCCTCAATTCCAGGAGGCCTGGATTCCAGAGCTTTCTCTCCTAATAACTGATGCTGTCAGCTTGGGCCTTAGTGCCCTCACTTGGATAACATAAAGGGATGCATATGTCAAAATGACCACAGAGATACTTCCCAGCTGGAGCTGAGTCTGTGACTGCCCTCAGCTCTACAGATGCAAGGAATAAAGATTATTACAACAAGCTAAGCTAACTGCGATGGTAAACAACGGGGATTGCTTTCTTGATGGAATTCACCAGAGTCCAAACTGCTGCCAATTGTTGTTTCAGTTTCATTTGAAGATTATGTTATATATCTGCTCCTCCTCCCCGTCTCCCCTAGCCAAGAAAGGAATATGTGAACAATGAGATATTGTGCCCAGGTAAGTATATACCTCCTTAGACTGGTATGCAATTAGAATTTCAAAGGTTCACACCTCCATCCACCATTCCTAGGGTTCATGAGCCATAATCCTTTTAAAATTTGAAACCATGCCCCAGTGCAAACCATCTGCACCTCTCATTTTCCCAAAACACCCTGAAAACCATTCCTGGCTATCTTCTACGTATAGAGTCTGATGCAAGCAAAACTTAAACACTAGATTTCTTTGTGCAGAGCTGCTCAGAAATATTTGTTATTTAATTACTAAGTCGTGTCCAACTGTTTTGCAACCCCATGGACTGTAGCCCACTAGGCTCCTCTGTCCATGGGATTTGCCAGGCAAGAATACTGGAGTGGGTTGCCAATTCTTTCTCCAGGGGATCTTCCCAACCCAGGGATTGAACTCATGTCTCCTGCATTGGCAGGCAGATTCTTTACCACTGAGCCACCAGGGAAGCCCGCTCAGAAATACACATCATCCTTTCTGGAGCCAGGAAAAACACACACACTTACTCGTGCACACCAGTTTTGTCTAAAGCATGCATCATCTCTTTGGTCATCAACATCACCCCCATCCGATGCTGTTCTGCACCCCTGCACTCCTCAAGCCTGTTTGTTACTCTGAGTACTGCTGACAAGATAAGAATGGTCCTTACAGAATGCTTTTCTTCCCCTTGAAAAATGGGGATAAAAATAGTGGTGGCTTATTCTCCCGGTCAGCAAGGGCACTAGTGACCCCACAGGCATCAGGGAATTGGCTGAATTAGATTCCCAGTTGCAGGCTTCACTCATCTATCTGCCTAACAACCAAGGTGGTGCATTTGCAAGATAGCTGACAATGTACCAAGGGTGGGAGAGTGCGGAGGAAGTGTGAGGTCCTTTCTGGGCACAAGAAACCAGGAACTTTCCTGCTGGTGCAGTTATTAAGACACAGAGCTTCCATTGCTGGGGACACGGGTTTGATCCCTGGTCAGGGAACTAAGATCCCACATGCTGCACACAGCCAAAAAAATAGAAGGGGGAAAAAAGAAACCAAGAAGAGCTATCGGTGCTCTGATTCACATGCCTAGAAAGTGGCCCAGGCTGACAGGATGGAATTAGAGCATTCATCAAAGGCTCCCAGCGCCTTCATGGGGCAGGGCCATGGGATAGTGTGGGAAGAGAATATGCTTTGTGTTACTTGGATCTGGGTTTGAATCTCCACTTTGTCACTTATAATAATGCATTGTTGTCTCATCTGTGAAATTAGTATAGTAATAAAATGACTATGTTACAGGTTGTTAAGTGAAATAAATTGAGAAGCTGTGGATAAAGCAGTTGATGCATAGCGAATTATCAACCAATGTCAATTCCCTTTGAATTCCATTTTTATGTCAAGTATGACCATGAATACATCTCTTTTCTTTCCAGGACTCAGACCTCTCCCTAAATTAGTCACCTGGTGGAGGAAAGAAGAGAAGGAAGGGGAAGCTGCACAGTAATTCCCAAAGTCTGGGATCTCAGATTTGGGGATCGTCTTTAGAACTTTGCTTATTCTTGTAAGTATCCCTTGTGAGGTCAGATCCATCAACGATGGATTTTGGAAGTAAAGAAACAGTATCTAGAGTCAAACAGAATGAATACTAATGGGGATCAGAAGAGAGCTAAGGCCATAAAAGCCTGGTTTTCATGAAACACAGTTCCTGTTCAGTTCAGTTGCTCAGTCGTGTCTTTGCAACTAAATTGCAGCACACCAGGCCTCCCTGTCCATCACCATCTCCCAGAGTTCACTCAAACTCACGCCCATCGAGTCGATGATGCCATCCAGCCGTCTCATCCTCTGTCGTCCCCTTCTCCTCCTGCCCCCAATCCCTCCCAGCATCAGAGTCTTTTCCAATGAGTCAACTCTTCCCATGAGGTGGCCAAAGTACTGGAATTTCAGCTTTAGCATCATTCCTTCCAAAGAATACCCAGGGCTGATCTCCTTTAGAATGGACTGGTTGGATCTCCTTGCAGTCCAAGGGACTCTCAAGAGTCTTCTCCAACACCACAGTTCAAAAGCATCAATTTTTCGGCGCTCAGCCTTCTTCACAGTCCAACTCTCACATCCATACATGACCACTGGAAAAACCATAGCCTTGACTAGACGGTAAAGAAGGATATTCTAACCAAGGCAACTTCTAGAGGATAGAATAGGCATTTGTTTCATAAGAGCATGAGTTATAGGATGATTCTCATGAGAAAGATTTGGCCTCACATCTCTACCATGTAGCAGCTATTAGATCTCGTTGAAGTAATTCACTTCTCTGAGTCTCAGTTTTCACATCTGCAAATTGGGGGCAATGTTAGTAACTATGTCTTAGTTCTCTGAGGATGTCATAAGCTATGTCATATAAGGTGCTTAGCAGGGTCTGAGGGATCATAAGTAGATGATACTTCTCAGGTATTATGGGAATATTGAAAGCTTGATCTGGAGATAAAAATTCGGATATTCCTTCCCCCCTAAAATTTACTGAAACCTACAATGTACCTGACGCCTTGCCAAGTATTGCATTTTGGACACAAATATCCTTCTTTAAACTTCATGACAACTTCAAAAGGTAGGTATGATTATCTTTTTTTTTTTTAATAAAGATTTTTTAATATGGATAATTTTTAAAGTCTTTATTGAATTTCTTACAATACTGCTTATTTATGCTTTGGTTTTTGGCCTTGAGGCATGTAAGATCGCAGCCCCTCTTTTTCCCCTTTTCCTCCCCCACCAGGAATCGAACCTGCATTGGAGAGTTAAGTCTTAACCATTGGACTTCCAGGGAAGTCCCAAGTATGATTATCTTAAACTTACTGGAGAGAAACCCGAGGCTAGTGAGGTGTGCAAGAGTACTTTCTGAGCTTTTGTTCTGAGCCAGGCACTGCCCTGGTTATATAGGCAGTGTCTGAATTCATCCACGTAACAGTTCTGATTCATCCACGTAACAGTTCTGATGTGGGAGTATTACAATAATGGAAACCAAGGGACTTCCCTGGCGGTCCAGTGGTTAAGACTCCGTGCTTCCAATGCATCAAACTTGGATTTGATCCCTGGTTGGGGGAACTAAGATCCCACATGCCATAGGGCGTGGCCGGGGGAAAAAAAAAAAAAAAAGACCCATTAATGGAAACCAAAACACAATGAGATCTCACTGCAAGTTCATGTCCCAGCGCCCAGGAGATGAAATCCTGGGCTTTTTCTACTGCCTGCAAAAATCAAGTTCTCAACAATAATTCACAGAGTACTGCTCCATTAGATGTCCTTCTCATCAATCAAAATAAGTATTGTTTGTTCCTTATTTCACCTGATAACTTACGTATTTGTTTTCTATCATCTTAACAAAGTGCTAGAAGAAAGGAAAGCGGTGGGCGGGGGATGGGGCTGGGGGAACAGGAAGAGGGAAAGATGCGCTGGATTCCACGTGTTTCTACCATCGGGCTCACGTTGCCATATTCGACCTCAGCAGCAGACTGCTTCACTCACGTGCCTTGTATGAGTGCTTCCCAAGTACACTTATATTTTCTCAAGTAAGAAACAAACCAAAAAAAGCCTATTCTAGTCTCCAGTGAACTTAATGTAAATACTCCAAGTAAAAACCACTAGAGTGTTCCCAGTGAGTAAGGAGGAGAACATGGATTGTTTGAAGACAATCAACTACTCTCTATTCTACCCCCAACCCCGCTTCCCTGGCTATTTTTTTGGTCAAGGGTAGGAAGAAGAGTCAGGTAGAGTGCTGGGGACCCAGAAGACTCAAAATCCTGGTGGATATATCAACTGAAAGGACTCAGGAATGTATTTCTGTTCTGTCCTGTAAAGGAATACTAATAACATCAACTAGTAAATACTGGGCTTGTTATATGCCCTGCACGATTCTGCACTGCTGCAGGCATACCCTCATTTCATACTCAACAGCCACCACATAGAGCAGGCACTGGTATTATCCGCATTTACCTGGGAGGAACCTGGAGCTTAGAGGTCACCTTGACAAGTAGAGGAGACTGATTGGTCTGATTTCACAGCCCGTGTGATTAGTCTCCTGACGATGGGTCCACAGCCCTTGGGTGCTCTTCTGTTAGAGCCTGTGTGTCATCTTTTTTCCTCCAGGGGAACTTGTTACAAGCCCAACTCAAAGGCAAAGTAATGGCTGGAGTGGAGTTGTTGTTGTTCAGTCGATGAATCGTGTCAGGCTCTTTGAGACCCCCATGGACTGCAGCACGCCAGGCTTCCCTGTCCTTCACTATCTCCCAGAGTTTTCTCAAACTCATGTCCATTGAGTCAGTGATGCCATCCAACCATCTCATCCTCTGTCGCCCCCTTCCCCTCCTGCCCTCAAATTTTCCCAGCATCAGGGTCTTTTCCAATGAGTCAGCTCTTCGCATCAGGTGGCCAAAGTATTGCAGTTTCAGCATGAATGAATATTCCAATGAATATTCAGGGCTGATTTCCAAGTGGAGAGCACTCCCATTGCTCCATTACTGCAGTTGGAATTAATCTTCACAGGGATATTTACAATACAGCCTCCCTTTATTTACCTATATATACATATAATTTTCAAAGAAGGCAATGGCACCCCACTCCAGTACTCTTGCCTGGAAAATCCCATGGAAGGAGGAGCCTGGAAGGCTGCAGTCCATGGGGTCGCTGAGGGTTGGACATGACTGAGCAACTTCACTTTCACTTTTCACTTTCATGCATTGGAGAAGGAAATGGCAACCCACTCCAGTGTTCTTGCCTGGAGAATCCCAGGGATGGGGGAGCCTGGTGGGCTGCCGTCTATGGGGTCGCACAGAGTCAGACATGACTAAAGTGACTTAGCAGCAGCAGCACATATAATTTTATTCATATATATATAATTCTATTTATCTTTGGCTGTGCTGGGTCTTTGTTGCTACACACAGGCTTTCTCTAGTTGCAGAGGCTACTCTCTACTTGTGGCATACAGGCTTAGTTGCTCTGAGGCACGTGGGATCTTCCCAGACTGGGGATCGAACCCATGACCCCTGCACTGGCAGGCAGATTCTTATCCACTGAGCCACTAGGGAATTCCACAATACAGCCTCTCTCTTACTTTGTATGAAGACTGTCGGCACCATTGGGAAGGACCTAAGTACTCCCTTCATGTGGAGAGATGAGAACTTCCCCAGTGACAAACAGCTCTGCTAGTGGCAGGGCGCAGCTCAGAATTTGGTCTTCCTAATCTGCAGCCATGAAATTAAAAGACGCTTACTCCTTGGAAGGAAAGTTATGTCCAACCTGGATAGCATATTCAAAAGCAGAGACATTACTGTGCCAACAAAGGTTCATCTAGTCAAGGCTATGGTTTTTCCAGTGGTCATGTATGGATGTGAGAGTTGGACTGTGAAGAAGGCTGAGTGCCGAAGAATTGATGCTTTTGAACTGTGGTGTTGGAGAAGACTCTTGAGAGTCCCTTGGACTGCAAGGAGATCCAACCAGTCCAATCTGAAGGAGATCAGCCCTGGGATTTCTTTGGAAGGAATGATGCTAAAGCTGAAATTCCAGTACTTTGGCCACCTCATGGGAAGAGTTGACTCATTGGAAAAGACTCTGATGCTGAGAGGGATTAGGGGCAGGAGGAGAAGGGGACGACAGAGGATGAGACGGCTGGATGGCATCACTGACTCGATGGACGTGAGTTTGAGTGAACTCTGGGAGACGGTGATGGACAGGGAGGCATGGCGTGCTGTGATTCATGCGGTCGCAAAGAGTCAGACATGACTGAGCGACTGAACTGAACTGAACTGAATGAGTTTCCTGCATGGCAGAACTCCCAGACTCTCCATCCCTTGGAGGAAGGGGGGTGGTACATGGTATCCTTCTTGGTATTACCCATGTCCCTGAAGACCTATGGGAGGGACAAGAGATTCCTAGAGCCCCAGGCTTGGCATTTTATAAGCACCATCTCCTGAAATCTCCCTCAATGGCCTAGTGAGGGGCCATGCTATCTGTTGAGAACTCAGATACGTGCACAATCTCCTTAAGGACTACAGTTAATAAACAGCGAATCGCTATTCACAGCTGGTCTGAATCCAAACCCTGCAGGCTTTTTCTTCCCCACAGAAGGCGCTGCCTCGTACATGTTCCCTGTGGGCCCCCGATAAACACGTTTTGGATTGAGCTGGCTTTTTTTTATGAGCTGCTGCTGCTAAGTTGCTTCAGTCGTGTCCGACTCTGTGCGACCCCATAGACAGCAGCCCACCAGGCTCCCCCGTCCCTGGGATTCTCCAGGCAAGAACACTGGAGTGGGTTGCCATTTCCTTCCCCAATGCATGAAAGTGAAAAGTGAAAATGAAGTTGCTCAGTCGTGTCCGACCCTCAGCGACCCCATGGACTGCAGCCTTCCAGGCTCCTCCATCCATGGGATTTTCCAGGCAAGAGTACTGGAGTGGGGTGCCATTGCCTTCTCCGTTTTTATGAGCTACATGTTTCCTAATATAAGTAAAACAACATTCAGTGAAGAAAAATGGTGGTGTTATATGGGGTTCCTAAAAACTTGCCACCTATAGGAGCGAGGGATTTTAAACCTTAGTTTGTTTCTGAAAAAGAAATCATCACCTGAAAAAAGAGAAACACTTAGAAAACCTTCAGGTCTCTTGTCTTTTTTTTTCTGATGCATTTGTGTTAGTTCAGTTAGGTGGCTCACACTTACTCATGCCCACTTCTGTGCTATCTCAAGGCTGACAACATGTCTTTTTTTTTATGATCCTTTTTCACAGCACCGTTTTCCAAATATTTCTATTTCTCCAACAAGACTGTGAGGTCCTTGAGACTCGAGGGTTTTCCATTTGCTGTTACAGTCTCAGTGACCCAGGTGCTCAAGAGATGCTTCTTGAACAGATGGAAGGAAGAATGAATGGATGAATATTTACGATGGGGGAGGGGTGTGAGAGGAATTGGGAGAGCAGCAACTGGAATGAGGAATCCTGGTTCTTAAGAGTTTCTCCATGTATATTATCATATGTGAAATAGATGGCCAGTCCAGGTTCGATGCATGAGACAGGGTGCTCAGGGCCGGTGCACTGGGATGATCCTGAGGGATGGGGTGGGGAGGGAGGTGGGAGGGGGGGGGGGTTCAGGATGGGGGACACATGTACACCCATGGTGGATTCATGTTAATGTATGGCGAAAACCACTACAATATTGTAAAGTAATTAGCCTACAATTAAAATAAATAAAAAGAGTGGATACAAAAAAAAAGTTTCTGACATCATCATAAAGCTACCAGAGTTGGAAAGAATTTCAGGCATAATATAGTTACCAACCCTTTCATTTTTCAGATGAGGAAACAGATTCTTCAGTGGTTAAATGAATTTGCTCAGTATCTCCTGGCAGAATTGTGGGGAATTCTGAGATCCCAGGTATCCTGGTTCCCAAGGGTTGCTCCACTCTTCCACCTTACATTTCAAGGAAGGGTTTAAAAGACCTTGCCTTAAGAAAAAATATGTGAAACTGCCATTTAAGAATGGATTATGATGGTCTTTGCGTCAGTGTCAAGGAATGCCTGTAGACATTTCAGATGAGATCAGATCAGTCGCTCAGTCGTGTCCGACTCTTTTCGACCCCATGAATCGAGGCACGCCAGGCCTCCCTGTCCATCACCAACTCCCGGAGTTCACTCAGACTCACGTCCGTCGAGTTGGTAATGCCATCCAGCCATCTCATCCTCTGTCGTCCCCTTCTCCTCCTGCCCCCAATCCCTCCTAGCATCAGAGTCTTTTCCAATGAGTCAACTCTTCACATGAGGTGGCCAAAGTACTGGAATTTCAGCTTTAGCATCATTCCTTCCAAAGAAATCCCAGGGATGATCTCCTTCAGAATGGACTGGTTGGATCTCCTTGCAGTCCAAGGGACTCTCAAGAGTCTTCTCCAACACCACAGTTCAAAAGCATCAATTCTTCGGCACTCAGCCTTCTTCACAGTCCAACTCTCACATCCATACATGATCATAGGAAAAACCATAGCCTTGACTAGATGGACCTTTGTTGGCATAGTAATGTCTCTGCTTTTGAATATGCTATCTAGGTTGGTCATAACTTTCCTTCCAAGAAGTAAGCATCTTTTAATTTCATGGCTGCAGTCACCATCTGCAGTGATTTTGGAGCCCAGAAAAATAAAGTCTGACACTGTTTCCACTGTTTCCCCATCTATTTCCCATGAAGTAATGGGACCAAATGCCATGATCTTCATTTTCTGAATGTTGAGCTTTAAGCCAACTTTTTCACTCTCCACTTTCACTTTCATCAAGAGGCTTTTTAGTTCCTCTTCACTTTCTGCCATAAGGATGGTGTCATCTGTATATCTGAGGTTATTGATAGAAAGTGCTGCACTCAGTATGCCAGCAAATTTGGAAAACTCAGCAGTGGCCACAGGACTGGAAAAGGTCAGTTTTCATTCCAATCCCAAAGAAAGGCAATGCCAAAGAATGCTCAAACTACCGCACAATTGCACTCATCTCACACTCCAGTAAAATAATGCTCAAAATTCTCCAAGCCAGGCTTCAGCAATATGTGAACCGTGAACTTCCTGATGTTCAAGCTGGTTTTAGAAAAGGCAGAGGAACCAGAGATCAAATTGCAACATCCTCTGGATCATGGAAAAAGCAAGAGAGTTCCAGAAAAGCATCTATTTCTGCTTTATTGACTATGCCAAAGCCTTTGACTGTGTGGATCACAAAAAACTGTGGAAAGTTCTTCAAGAGATGGGAATACCAGACCACCTGACCTGCCTCTTGAGAAACCTGTATGCAGGTCAGGAAGCAACAGTTAGAACTGGACATGGAACAACAAACTGGTTCCAAATAGGAAAAGGAGTTCATCAAGGCTGTATATTGTCACTCTGTTTATTTAACTTCTATGCAGAGTACATCATGAGAAACGCTGGACTGGAAGAAACACAAGCTGTAGACATTTGCCTACCATTTAAAACTTCTAAAATTCTAACTACATAAAATTTGGCATAAGATTACTTAACTAACACTCCTAATTTTGAGCAAGGAGGCTGTGAGTACAGTCGAAGACTGGAGTGATACCCACCCCCTTTCATCACTGTCTTGCTTCTTTCTCTTCTTTCTTGCTCTCCAAAAACTAAGCTAGAAACTTGACAGCAATCAAGAACCTTCTAAGTCCGCCCCTCCCACCCCTGTGCCCTAGTCGCTGAGTTGTGTCTGACTCTTTGCAACCCTGTGGACTGTAACCCACCAGGCTCCTCTGTCCATGGGATTCTCCAGGCAACAATGCTGGAGTGAGTTACGATTTCCTTTCTTAATCGACCCTTTTTAAAAGGTTAGAAGTCACAAGAGATAAGGAGATGTTTCAGTGACCAGAACACTGGGAGTCAAGTGTTGTTTTAGTAAACAACGTTCCCCTTGCCCAACCCAGGGCAGCCCTATAGGATGATCCCAGGGTAAGTGAGGTTTCTCCTCCCAAACCCACTTTACTCTCTGGGACTGACTCATTCCTTGTGGGACATTTTCAGAGATAAGACCATTGTCCCTGAGTCCCCGAGGACATTCCTCAAAGGATGCAGAAGTATTTAGGTTGGAACCCATTGGTTCAATTCCATTTGCAGTTACTGAGCAGCACTAATAATCCTTCCAGAGGTTAAGAATGTGTGAATTGGATTCAGATTGCCTGGGTTCAAATCCCAGCCCTGCCACTTAATAGGGATGGTTAACCATAGGGCTACCTAATATCAGCTACTTAATGTGGTTTCAAAGGAAGATGTCCTTTAAAAGGTGATCTCTCTCTCTCTTCTAAGGCTGTTGTGAGATATAAATGAGATAATCTATGTAAGATGTATTGGTACACAGTAAATGATATTTGTCTTTGAAACAGGTCCTATGCTAGACTCTTGAGGGGCCAAAAGTACACATAAGATATAGCCCCTGTGCTCACATGTAGGCAGAGATACAGGTCTGCAGCACAACTGCCAAAATGCTCAAAGAACTCAAACAGGAAATACATGTGTCTTTCAGCTATGTGACCTGTGCATGTGGAGTCCAAAAAAAGGTCCTTTCATGTTTCTCTGATTTGCCCAAAACCCGGTTAGAACCACTGTTAGGAGCGGCTTTTCAAAGCTGCCTGTCATCTGAAACACTACTCAAGAAGAAGCATTTGATAAATGACAGCTGTTTGCAACTGTAGCACTGAGAGAGAACATGGCATTGCCAGAGAGGCCAGCCTCCCTTCCTCAGCCAAATCAGCTCATCTCCTTTGGTCTCACTTCCCAGGAACCCAGGGCAGACGCTCTCTGAGGTCCTAGGGCAATAACATCCTACAATTTGATGAATTCTTTTCTTATATCAGTGTTGTAACCAACCCCAAACACCAGCTCTGCCTCAAGATCTACTTGTAAGCCAAGAACAGTCTGGAGGTCATTACTTCTGGTTGGGGGCCTCTGTTATGAGCACCCTATATTATATGAATCTATCACAGTACTCAGTTGTTGCTTTTCAAAAATATGATTTCACCTGCAATGTATTTGAACCCACATAACAATGAGCTGTATTATAACAGAATTTTCCTGTAATTTTGTCAAATGTAGGGCATCGCTCTATTTGAAAAAAGAAAATTGCCCACCCACTGCAGAGTTTTCTTCCTAGCACATGCTATTTGGTTAACGTCTTTCTCAAATATGAACATTCCAAATCACACTAGGGGCTCTAATTTAAAAAAAAAAAAAAAATCCAAAAAACTCTACAATTGCTGGCTAAGTTTCTGACACAAATATCTAGCTTCTGTTACCTGTATTTTGTGTATTGTTTTTGAAAAATTAGTCTCTTTGCTCAGGTCTTAGAGACTTAGAGGTATTATACAAACTAATTTATAAAATTGCTATGTGTAAGTGGACAGCAGAGAATTCACTGTTGATTAGATGTGGAGATGATTATTTTCAATTATCTTTTGTGAGTCAACTGACTTTTTCCCTGTTCTTTGGATTTGGGAATTAACCTTCATTTAACCCCAAGAAATTTATGCATCTTGAACTCTGCAGTTCCATACAGACCTTGAGGAACACTGCCTATAATTTTTGTCTGCCCTGCACATCCTCATAACTCCGCATGATTCTCCAGACACTGGCATGCTTGTGTTGCCATATTCCCAACCAAAGGGCTGGACCCAGCTGTCCAGAATATCTCAGAGTTCTGAGCATAGCATCGATGTGTATTCTGATAGGCATTACGCTCAAGCAGGGTCAGTCAGGGAGCATATGAAAGTCTGATATGGAAGCTAGAGGCAAGAAAAATGTGCCTTTTCTCCAGGTCTAGCTCAAAGGATTTAGGAAGCCTTTAGTTACTGATGACTATCTTTGCCAGGGCTTCCCAGGTGGCGCTAGTTGTAAAGAATCCACCTGCCAATGCAGGAGACAAGAGACGCAGGTTAGATCCCTGGGTCGGGAAGATCCCCTGGAGGAGGGCATGGCAACCCCCTCCAGTATTCTTGCCTGGAGAATCCCATGGACAGAGGAGCCTGGCAGGCTACAGTTCATAGAGGAGCAAAGAGTCGAACGCAGCTGAAGTGACTTAACACACATGCACCTTTGCACACATAAGAGAGCTTGCCTAAGAATGATGCTAACCAAAGATGGCAAGAGATGGAAGGAAGGAGGAGGGGGAGAGAGAAGAGCCTGGTGAGATCACTTGAATCAGTGGACCCCAGAATCTCTCCTATGCCTGCTGCCAGTCCTGGACTTTCCAGGTATGTGAGCAGCTACAGTTTTTCCAGTAGTTATGTATGGCTGTGAGAGTTGGACTAGAAAGAAAGCTGAGCCCCAAAGAATTGATACTTTTGAACTGTGGTGATGGAGAAGACTTGAGAGTCCCTTGGACTGCAAGGAGATCCAACCAGTCCATCCTAAAGGAAATCAGTCCTGAATATTCATTGGGAGGACCGATGCTGAAGCTGAAACTCCAATACTTTGGCCACTTGATGCGAAGAACTGACTCATTTGAAAAGACCCTGATTCTGGGAAAGATTGAAGGTGGGAGGAGAAGGGGAAAACAGAGGATGAGATGAGAGAATGGCATCATTGACTCGATGGACATGGGTTTGGGTGGACTCCAGGAGTTGGTGATGGACAGGGAGGCCTGGTGTGCTGCAGTTCATGGGGTCACAAAGAGTCAGACATGACTGAGAGACTGAACTGACCTGAACTGATACTTCTTTTTTTCAGCCTAAGTTGGTCTGAGATGGGTTTCTACCAATAAAACCAAAAGAGCTCTGGTAGTCTTTTCCTGGTTTCCAGTACCACCTTCACAGTTAGTAGATGTGTTACCCTGGGAAGCTCTTCACTGCCTCAGAGCCTCAGCTTCCTCATCTGTAAAATGGGGATACTGATATCCACTTCAAAAGACTATTAAAAAGAACAAATTAGGTAATACACATGAATCTGCCTGCAATGCAGGAGACTCAGTTCAATCCCTTAGACGGGAAGATCCCTTGGAGAAAGGAAAGACTATCCACTTCAGTATTCTTGGAGCCTTGCAGGCTACCATCCATGGGATCGCAAAGAGCTGGACACGACTGAGTGACTAGCTCTTACTTACTTACATAACAGAATGGGAGAAAATACTTGCAAGTCATATATCTGATAAGAGTCTAGTATCCAAAATATATAAAGTCTAAAAAAAATTTTGGCTGCACTGAGTCTTTATTGCGTTGCAAGGGCTTTCTTTATTTGCAGCACATGGGCTTAGTTGCCCCACACCATGTGGCATCTTAGATCCCCCACCAGGGTCGAACCTGCATCCCCTGCACTGGAAGACAGATTCTTAACCACTGAAACACCAGGGAAGTTCCCCCAAATATATACACTCTTAAAGTTCAACAGTGAAAAGACAGATAACTAATTTTTAAATGGGCAAAGGACTCAAATGAACATTTCTCCAAAAAAGATATAAAAATGGATAATATACACATGAAAAAGATGCTCAGTATCTCTCGTCATTGGGGAAATGCAAATCAAAACCACAATGAGATACCATTTCACAGCCACTAGGTGTGGCTCTTAAAAAAAAAAAAAGCTGGAAGGTAACAAGAGTTGGAGAGGACGTGGAGAAATTGGAACCCTCATACACTGTCAGCCATTAAAAGGTGGCTGAGACCGTGAAGAATCTGCTTGCAGTGCGGGAGACCTGAGTTCGACATACATTGTTAGTGGGAACGTAAAATATCTTTGGGGAACAACCTGGCAGTTCCTCGAAAGGTTAAACATAGTGTGACCACCACCACCACCGTATGACCAGCCAGTCCCAATCTTCAGTATATATCAAAGAGGAATGAAAATGCACGTTCATGCAAAGACTTACATCTGTCACAGCAGCATCAGTCATAATAGTCAAACAGTGGAAACAACCTAAATTTCCAACAGATAACTGGGTAAACAAATTGTGGTACATTCATGCAATGGGATATTACTCAGCCACAAAAAGGGAAGAAAGTACTAATACTCATCCTACCACATGGATTAAACGTGAAAATACATTATGCTAAGTGAAAGACAGAAAGGATCACAATATTGATTTATATTCACAATATGATTCCATTTACACAAAATGTTCAGAACAGGCAAATCCATAGAAATAGAAAGCTTACTAATGGTTGCCAGCGTCTAGGGGAAGGGAAGAAGGAGTAACTCAGTGGATATAAGACTGGGGGAGTGATGAAAATGTTTTGGAGTTAGATCATGGTGAGGGTTATATAACTTTGTGAATACACTAAACCCACTGAATTGGACATTTTAAAAGGGTAAATTTTATGCTATGGCAATTTTTAAGATACTATGTTGATGCAGGAAGAAGGCACAACTTACTCACTTATAATAATAACAACTATAACCATTCAGTACCTACTATGTACAGGGCTTCCCAGGTGGCACAGGTGGTAAAGAATCCACTTGCCAATGCAGGAGATACAAGAGATGCGAGTTCAACCCCTGGGTCAGGAATATCTCCTGGAGGAGGAAATGGCAACCTACTCCAGAATCCTAGCCTGGAAAATTCCATGGACAGAGGAGCCTGGCAGCCTACAGTTCATGGGATTGCAAAGAGTCGGACATGACTGAGCATACACCCACACACATGTACAAGGCGATTTATGCAATGGTTTTGTTTAAATCTAATGACAACTCTAAAAAGTAGCTATTACTCTCCACGTGTTTCATGGGTAGGAAACTCAAAGAAGTGGTGCTGCAGCCAGTAAGTAGAGGAACTAAGGTTCAAACACAAGTCTGTGCGAATTCCAAGTTCAAGCTCTTTCCACTGCGTTCTTTATACAGACAGTACCCTGCTGGATGCGGCAGGGACTACCAGTTTTGTCACCTTATCCAGTCTCCCTTTCTTCAGTAACAGAGCCCCACTTGATTCAGGGGAGAAATATATTCAGCCAAAAGACTCATCTTTCAGCCTCCACTATAGCTGGTATGGTTGGCTGTGTGCCTAAATCTAACCAGTAAGATGTAAGCTGAAGTACTATGTAGGCCTTTGAGGAAATGCTTTGAAAGGAGTTACTTCTGCTAGAGGAGGACCCCTACTATCCTACCCCTCTTTTTCCATACTGCTGCCTGGGATGCAGATGTGATGACTGACACTCCAGCAGCCATTCTGAATCATGAGATAATATGCTAGGGATGGTTAAACCAGTGAGACAGAATCAGGTTGGGTGCCTGATAATCATGGAGGTACACCATCTGTCTTTGGACTATCTCCAGGCTTCTTTTGTCTCGGAGAAAGAGGTGGGGGGACCCTAATTGCTAATATTATTTGTATTTTTATTCACATGCAGCTGAAATATAATCTGAGCTTATATACTGAACCTGTGAACACACTTAACCAACTAAGAATGTACAAAAACAGCTAAGCTCAGAAGTGGTCAAATTTGAAACAATCTACCAGAGTCATTTTGTCCTGTATATTAAACTCTATATTCAGAGGCATAGAGATTCTATTGAATTATTCTGAAGACAGGCACCAAGGCCTATTTTGTGGAATTATAGAATCAGTGAAGAGACCAGTCTCAATTTACCAAGTACAGGCATTACATATTACAAGTACTTAAATTCATCTCAGGAATTGCTTTAGAAACACAGCCACAGAGGAGCCAACAGGCTTCCACAGACTGGATTTCTGAAGAAGCAAATTTATTTACACAACCTTTGCACAATTTAGTTAAGAGAGAAGAGACAGAACAGATTCTAAACAGGAAATAAGATGATAAAGATCAAAGACTTCTTTGCTTTAAAATCAATGTTCTGCCCAGTCTTTCCAGAGCATTCATTTAAAATTCTAAAATTATTTTCCCTGCCAGGAAGACAAATGGTAGTGGTCTTTCACAGTTGACAAAGAATCACAGTTTTGCTGTTTATTTGTTTACAAAACACAGATGTGTTTTGTACCAGTCAATGTATTATTTGTAACCCAACAGCAGGTTGGTACAGTATTTTTGGGTCAAGAATGGGTTTTATTTGATTCTCCTTCCTTCTCATTAGGGTTCTTAAGAATTCAAACCACAATGACGCAAGTGCAGATAAAACATTTGGAGGAAGGAAAGATTTTTCCACACTGTTTTTTTTCTGTAGCTTAATATATCTGATTTTTTTTACACCCTACCAGCTAGAGCTGGTAACCCACATACTCTTGATGAGGGTAAAAAGTTTTGATTTTATTTTGTTATTTTGTATCATAGGCTATGTGTCTATGTGTGCAAGTAAGAAGAGACAGAATTCAGATTAAAATTTATTGCAATCCTTTCTCCAGATTGGGTGGGATTTTTTTTTTTTACCCTTTTTCCTCTTCTATGAGTATACATGTAGGGATTCCCTGGAGGTCCAGGGGTTTAGGGCTCTGAGCTTCCACTTCCGGGTTTCAGGTTTGATCCCTGGCTTCAGCAATACGTGAACCATGAACTTCCTGATGTTCAAGCTGGTTTTAGAAAAGGCAGAGGAACCAGAGATCAAATTGCCAACATCTGCTGGATCATGGAAAAAGCAAGAGAGTTCCAGAAAAGCATCTATTTCTGCTTTATTGACTATGCCAAAGCCTTTGACTGTGTGGATCACAATAAACTGTGGAAAGTTCTTCAAGAGATGGGAATACCAGACCACCTGACCTGCCTCTTGAGAAATCTGTATGCAGGTCAGGAAGCAACAGTTAGAACTGGACATGGAACACCAGACTGGTTCCAAATAGGAAAAGAAGTACATCAAGGCTGTATATTGTCACCCTGCTTATTTAACTTAAATGCAGAGTACATCATGAGAAATGCTGGACTGAAAGAAACACAAGCTGGAATTAAGATTGCCGAGAGAAATATCAATAACCTCAGATATGTAGACGACACCACTCTTATGGCAGAAAGTGAAGAGGAACTAAAAAGCCTCTTGATGAAAATGAAAGAGGAGAGTGAAAAAGTTGGCTTAAAGCTCAACATTCAGAAAACAAAGATCATGGCACCCGGTCCCATCACTTCATGGGAAATAGACAGGGAAACAGTGGAAACAGTGTCAGACTTTATTTTTGGGGGCTCCAAAATCACTGCAGATGGTGACTGCAGCCATGAAATTAAAAGACGCTTACTCCTTGAAAGGAAAGTTATGACCAACCTAGATAGCATATTCAAAAGCAGAGACATTACTTTGCCAACAAAGGTCCGTCTAGTCAAGGCTATGGTTTTTCCTGTGGTCATGTATGGATGTGAGAGTTGGACTGTGAAGAAGGCTGAGCGCTGAAGAATTGATGCTTTTGAACTGTGGTGTTGGAGAAGACTCTTGAGAGTCCCTTGGACTGCAAGGAGATCCAACCAGTCCATCCTAAAGGAGATCAGTCCTGGGTGTTCTTTGGAAGGACTGATACTAAAGCTGAAACTCCAATACTTTGGCCACCTCATGGGAAGAGTTGACTCATTGGAAAAGACTCTGATGCTGGGAGGGATTGGGGGCAGGAGGAGAAGGGGATGACAGGATGAGATGGCTGGATGGCATCACCGACTCGATGGACATGAGTTTGAGTGAACTCCGGGAGTTGGTGATGGACAGGGAGGCCTGGCGTGCTGCGATTCATGGGGTCGCAAAGAGTCGGACATGACTGAGCGACTGAACTGAACTGAACTGAGGGGAACTAAGATCCTTTAAGCTGAGTAGTGCAGCCAAAAAAAAAAAAAAAATAAGAGTGTACATGTATGCATGTGAACACACACACACCATCTCTTCTAGAACACAGGCATCATGAAATAAAGTACACGGATTCCCCAGAGAGCCAAATTCATTTCCACAAAGTCCATGAACCAAAATTCATGCTTTTTCATCACAGGAATACCCCTACCCCCATTCCACAGCTCTCACTTCACCCTGTGTCTCTCACTTTACACTCAATTCCTACAGGTTTGGTGAGCTGGTTCCTAAGCCCTCAGCAAACTGAAGGCAGCAATTATGCTGGAAAAAGTGAGAAGGGACTACAAAGACGAAAAAAAAAAAAAAACTGTAGAAATTTGCCAGCATTCACCCCCACCAGAAAGAAATTCTAAAGACATGTGCTTGCTAATGAGGGCACACCATTCCGCTCAACCGACGCCAACCTCAATAAGAGGTGATATTCAAAATGATGAACCTTTGCAATCAAGAGGTTTGAGACATGATGCTATAGTCTAGGCAGCATGCCAGGTGCGGGTCTTTTAGGAGGGTTTTCAATCAGACCAGCAAAAATGACATAAAACAAAACGTATTCGGTGCTCAAAGGCTTTGCAGAAAATGCCAGTTCCTCAAGGGAAGTATCACGGCCAATGTGAACACAGATTAGGAGTCAAAAGACGTGAGATCAAATCCTGGCACTGTTGTATACAAGCTTGTAGGGCACTGTGCAGAAGACTCAAACTTCCTCATCCCTACAATGGGGTTAAAGACAGCAACATCTAAGGTGGCTGCAAATTTAAATAAGCTCCAAATTACCGGTTTCAGCTACAGGCCTTCTCTGGTGGGCACTTAGGGTCAACAGGTAGAAGAGACGGGGGCCAGTGTCAGGGAGGCGTTCTGATTACTGACTAGAATCCAGTCTCAGGGCTCTCATCCCTTGCATTCTGTGGTCCTCAGGCTGTACTGTACTTTCCCTGGTTAACATTCTGTTGGCCCCTATAGGAAGGACCACAGACAGGGAAGCCCTGGAGGATTAACTGGGAAGAATGGCCCCAGGAGGTTCTGACTACAGCTGGGGGTGGGAGCAGGGGGAACAGAGAAGGAAGAAAACAGACGATGCAATTGAAAAAAAAAGGAAAGAAATGAGGTCTCTTCCCTCTGGTTTCACTGGAGAAGATTCTGAAAGGTGTAATTGGAAGAGCAGGCAAGTAGAGTGCTGCCAGCAAAAGGTGGAGAGAAAAGGAAGGGAACACCCATTACTGCCTACCTACCACCCTCAGAGCTATGCCCCCCTTGTATCTCCCTTAATTTTTCCACAACCCCGCGACACGTGATACCCATTTCACAGATAAGGAGATGGAGGCACAGAGAAGTTGAATACTTGGCCCAGGTTCTAAACGCAGGTCTGTGTGATTTCAAAGCCAGTGTTTTTGTTTGCTTTTTTTTTTTAAACATAGGCTGCCTACAGCTTCACCCTTGCTGACATAAGCTGAGAAACAAATAAATAAATGGGGAAGACAGAAATTTTCACTTCATCCAATGTCCTTGGAGAGGGTAAATAACCTGCCCCCTACCCCTGCCTCTCTGTAGTGTGAGATCAGTGTGGCATTTACTTGTTTATTAAATTTTTGAAAAAGGTCTTGTCTTCCACCTTCATATCCAAGTTCAAACAGAGCAAGAGACATGAAAAGTCTTCTGAGAAGCACTGAAAAGAATCAAGTCAGAACACAAGTCAAACTACAACGAAGTATCACCTCACACCAGTCAGAATGGCCATCATTAAAAACTACACATAGTAAATGCTGGAGAAGATGTTGAGAAAAAGGAACCCTCCTACACTGTTAGTTGGAAGGTAAATTGCTGCAGCTACTATGGAAAACAGTATGCTGCTAAGTCACTTCAGTCATGTCCGACTCTGTGCGACCCCACAGACGGCAGCCCACCAGGCTCCCCTGTCCCTGGGATTCTCCAGGCAAGAACACTGGAGTGGGTTGCCATTTCCTTCTCCAATGCGTGAAAGTGAAAAGTGAAAGTGAAGTCACTCAGTCGTGTCTGACCCTCAGCGACCCCATGGACTGCAGCCTACCAGGCTCCTCCATCCATGAGATTTTCCAGGCAGGAGTACTGGAGTGGAGTGCCATTGCCTTCTCTGATGGAAAACAGTATGGAGGCTCCTTAAAAACTAAAAATAGAGCTACCATATGATCCTGCAATTCCACTCCTGGACATATATCTAGAAAAGATGAAAACTAATTAAAAAAGATATGTGCACCCCAATTCATAGCACCATAATTCACAATAGGCAAGACATGGAAGTAATCTCAGTGTCCATTGACAGAGAAATGGACAAAGAAGATGTGATGGATAGGTAGATGGATAAATAGATGGACAGCTGTATATACAATGGAATATTACTCAGCCATAAAAAAGAGTAAATGAAATCCTGTCACTTACAGCAACATAGATGCACCTAGAAATTATTGTATTAAGTGAAGGAAGTCAGAGAAAAACAAATGTCATATGATATCACTTATATGTAGAATCTAAAAGACAATATGAGTGAACTTATTTATAAAACAGAATCATAGACATAGAAAACAAACTTGGTTACCAAAGGGGAAAGCGGGTGGGGAAGGGATAAATTAGGAGTGTGGGATTAACAGATACACACCACACCACAAAATAAACAACAAAAGTTTACTGTGTAGCACAGGGAACTATATTCAATATCTTATAGTAATCCACAATGAAAAAGAATCTAAGTCACATATATAACAAAATCACTGCTGTATACCTGAAACACAATATGGTAAATCAACCCTACTTCAATTTAAAAAAGACTTAAAAAAATCACGTTTCAGAATTGTTACCATCCTCTTCCTCACTGCAAACCTCAGAGATAACACAGATACACAGACACACAAACACACTCACGCGCTCATAATCAACAAGCAGGCACTGTGCAAGGAGTCATGTTTTTTCTTTTTTTGAACTTCTTATTTTGTATTGGGATACAGTCGACTAACAACGTTGTGATGGTTTCAGGAGAATAGCAAAGGGACTCAGCCATACATACACGTGTGCGCATTCTCCCCCAAACTCCCATCCAGGCTGCCACATAACACTGAGCAGAGTTCCAGTGTTACACAATGGCGGAAGGGACCTTTTTTAACTAAAGATCATTCATCAGACACACACACACACGTGAAATGCCAGCAGCCTGCTGGCTTCAGCGTGAGGTGCCCTAGGTGTAAGGAGGAGCCAGGAAGCCCTTCTTGATGGATCAAGAAGCCTACAGTTAACCTGGGGATGAGGGAGGCCCTCCAGGCCCACTCATTACCCATGCCCTGGACCCCTGGGGCCTGATATGCTCTGAACACAACTCGGGGTCCTTGGCCCTCTGGCTTCCAGCTGGGTTCAGCCGCTGGGACAGAAGAAGGAGAAGGCGTGGGGAAGCGAGTGTCCCTACCCTCCAGGCTCCTGCCCTTCCGGCTGCCATCTGAGCGGGGGCCAGGGGGCACACAGCCTCTCCAGCTCCGTGGCCCAGAGATAACCCTCGCTCCCCTCTTCAGACCTTCAGGGGAGCCTGGAGGCCCCACCAGCCTTTATGGTTTCTCTGCCCCTCGCCCACACTTTTCAAACAAGCATTCTATTAAACTCTGCTAGAATTATCCTATTTTGGGTTTACCATCTGCTTCCTGCTGGGAACCTGGACGGACCCAGGGAGGCAGCGTAAACAGAGGACTGCGGTGGAACGCAGCACCCGGAAGACAATACTATCTTTGGGGAAGGGCAAGTGCTCTGGGGTCTGAGGTGCATCCTGGTTCCCCCACTTCCTATCTCTGTTAAACCTGTTTCATCCTCAGCGTCCACCTCTGAAAAATGGGGTTAACACTAGCACCTACCGACTTCATAGGGCGGCAGTGAGGATCGAACGAGACAGTACAAGTAGAGAGAGGAGCTCACTGTCTCGCTCTTCATCACTGCCGACAGATACAGCAGGGATTCTCAGAGTTAACTGCAGAGTCCCATCAACACAGTAACTGCCCAATATGTAACCACTAAACAGCTGAAGTTCCAGGATAAACAGATACGGGAAACATCAAGAAGCAACAGGGCAATCAGTGGTAAGGAGGGAATCTGGAAGGACTGCCTGGAGGAGGTGATGCAGAGAAGTAAACAGTCAGCTAGTAGGATGGCAGGCAGATGGAACAGCAGACACAAGTATGTGGGGGCCTGACACAGAATCAGATGAGGGGTGGTGCGAACAGCTGAGTGCAGCAACCATGAAGGACACGTGCGGGCAGAGTAAGAGCAGTTAGGCGGGGGTCACCGGAGAAGACTCTGGATGTCATGCCAAGGAGTCGGTTTTTGTCCTCAAAGCAAGTCAGAGTTTCTAAGCTGGCAGTGGCCAACGGGTTGGAAGCTGAGAAGGTTCAATCTGGCGACACCATTGGCCCTGCCCTGGGCATGGCAGGAGCACACAGTAGGTGATCTGCATGCTTGAAGAATGGATGCATAGCAGCAGTTGTGTAAGGCAAGATCTGGAACCTCCCTCCTCCTTCCAATACATATGCAACACACTCCAGGCAAATCGCCAGCCACGGGTCCTCCCAGGGATCTCACTGGCTCCACTGTGGCAGGATGAAAGATATATTTGATCTTTGCCCCTGGTTCCTGGCACAGAGCTCTGAAGGCCCTTGGGATATCCAGAGGGCTAAGATTTATTTATTTTTGGCTGTGCTGGGTCTTCATTGCTGCATGTGGGCTTTCTCCAGTTGCAGCAAGCGAGGGCTACTCTTCATTGCAGTGAGTGGGCTTCTCATTGCGGTGGATTCTCTTGTTGAGGAGCACGGGGTTTGGGGTGCACGGGCTTCAGAAGCTGTGGCGCAAGAGCTTAGTTGCTCCGAAGCACGTGGAATCTTCCCAGACCAGAGACTGAACCCATGTCCCCTGCATTGGCAGGTGGATTCTTATCCACTGTGCCAGTAGGGAAGTCCCTAAGAGTGTCTTTTGTATACTAATGAGATGACTCACAGGTGGGGCAAAACGGCATCACGACAGTCACCAGAAAGACCTCCACGGAAGGGACAGGGGCTGGGGACAGGGTTCAGTCACCAACGGCCAATGATGATTAAATCAATCATGCCTGTGCAATGAAACAACTTCCAGACTGGGGGCTTCCAGGTAGGTGGGCACATCAGTGTGCCGGGCGAATCTGGGGGAGGCAAGGAAGCTGTCCCCCACACCTCGCCCTCTGCATCTCTTCCATTCGACGCTTTCTGAGTTACAGCCTGTATAATAAGCTGGTAACAGTGAGTAAAGTGCTTTCCTGAGTTCAGTGAGTCATTTCATGGAATTACAGAACTTGAGGAGGGCTCATGGAAACCTCGGGATGTACGGCGGCTCAATCAAGAATCCGCCGGCCAGTGCAGGGGACACGGGTTCCATCCCTGGTCAGAGAAGAGCACACACGTGGAGCGACTAGGTCCATGTGCCGTAACTACCGAAGCCCACGTGCCTAGAGCCCGTGCTCCAGGACAAAGAAACCACGGCAATGAGAAGCCTGCGCCCTGCAGCAAAGAGTAGCCCCCACTCGCCACAGCTAGAGAAAAGCTCTCACAGCAGTGAAGACACAGCAGAGACAAAAATAAATTAAAAAATAAAATAAATAAGTAGCCCCTGGGACTTGTGACTGGCATCTGAAGTGAGGGCTGTCCTGTGGGGTCTCTGCTAATTCCAGGTATATAGTGGCAGAATTGAACTGAATTATTGGACACGCCAGTGGATGATGGAGAACTGGAAAGCTGCCTTCAGGCAGAAGTTGTGCTAGGAAAATAGACACCACTCCCATCGACTCTCTGCTTTGTGGCATGCATGGGACACTTCCCAATGCCCTTTCGGCTGGGAGCCACGCCCGGATCCCACAGCCAGACTGACCACAGTCAGCCCTCATCTGGGCAGCTCCGTTGTCACTGACTCACCTGCTGACTCAACTGTCCCTCTGGGTGCGGCCGATGGAGGCGCTCAGGACCAGCCAGATAGCACGCCCCATGCCTGGCCCCATGTCCTCACTCTTAGCCCTCTGGCTCAGAAGTCCAGGGGCTGGAGGGACTTCCCTGGAGGTCCAGTGGCTAAGACTCTGAGCAGAGGGCCCGGGTTCGATCCCTGGTCAGGGAACTAGATCCCACATGCCGCAACTAAGAGTTCACATGTTGCAACTAAAGATTTCACATGCTGCAACTAAGACCCGATGCAACCAAATAAATATATTCTTTTAATAGAAGGAAGTCCAAGGGCTGGAGAAGACTGGCCAGGAAGCCTGTACCCCTGCCATCTGCACCCCGCCCCCCCTGCTGCACCCAGTGGGGTGCCAGACAGATGGCCCCCTTCTTCCTTCCACTGAGCTCCTGTGTGCTGGGCACCCCACATCTCAGGCTGGGTTCCCTCAGAAGCAGAGCCTGAAACAAGGATTTAAAGAAATGATCCCAGGGAACCAGGACACAAATGGAAAGGAAGCCAACAGAGGTGCATGGAAGAGCAGCCTCCAGCCGAGGGCAATGGGGCTCCAGCTCCAGTAGGGATGCCGGGGAGAGGCTGGAACACACCTCAGATGGTGCGCCCGTAGCCAGGGGGCTGAGGCAATTATTCCCAAACTCTTTTCCTTACTTGGCAGGGGGCTTCTCCTGTGGGAGACCCGGGTTCGATCCCTGGTTTGGGAAGATCCCCTGGAGAAGGGCATGGCCACCCACTCCAGTATTCTTGCCTGGAGAATCCCATGGACAGAGGAGCGTGGCAGGTGACAGTCGATGGGGTCGCAAAGAGTCGGATATGACTGAGCGACTGACACTTGGATTGCTCCTGTGAAGTTAACTCCCAGCTTTGCTGGCCTGACCCACACACAGCCTGGGCCGGCAGAGAAACCTCAGGTCCTGGAGCACCCTGGGAACCTGTATGTGCCAGGGGGTCAGGGGACAGGTGCACCAACACCACTCCAGTACCCTCTGCCCGGGGAGGAGACCACCAACTAGAGGAGGTCAGTCCTCAAGTAGGGACGCATGCAAGGCCAGAGGTAGTCACAACCCAGGCAGGAAAAAGCAAGGGCTGAAGTTGCTTCTAGAGCAGTGCTGACCAACAGAGATATAATGGAATGCAACAGGATTGCATGGAGTTTTAAATTTTAGGGGACTTCGCTGGCAGTCCAGTGGTTAGGACTCTGTGTTTCTACCACAGGGGGCCCAAGTTCCATCCCTGGTCAGGGAACTAAGATCCTGAAAGTCAAATGTCACAACCAAAAAAAAAAAAGTTTAAAATTTTAGATTCAGTTCAGTTCAGTTCAGTCGCTCAGTCGTGTCCGACTCTTTGCCACCCCATGAATCGCAGCACGCCAGGCCTCCCTGTCCATCACCAACTCCCGGAGTTCACTGAGACTCACGTCCATCAAGTCAGTGATGCCATCCAGCCATCTCATCCTGTTGTCCCCTTCTCCTCTTGCCCCCAATCCCTCCCAGCATCAGAGTCTTTTCCAATGAGTCAACTCTTCCCATGAGGTGGCCAAAGTACTGGAATTTCAGCTTTAGCATCATTCCTTCCAAAGAAATCCCAGGGATGATCTCCTTCAGAATGGACTGGTTGGATCTCCTTGCAGTCCAAGGGACTCTCAAGAGTCTTCTCCAACACCACAGTTCAAAAGCATCAATTCTTCGGCGCTCAGCTTTCTTCACAGTCCAACTCTCACATCCATACATGATCATAGGAAAAACCATAGCCTTGACTAGACGGACCTTTGTTGGCAAAGTAATGTCTCTGCTTTTGAATATGCTATCTAGGTTGGTCATAACTTTCCTTCCAAGGAGTAAGCGTCTTTTAATTTCATGGCTGCAATCACCATCTGCCGTGATTTTGGAGCCCCCAGAAATAAAGTCTGACACTGTTTCCCCATCTATTTCCCATGAAGTGATAGGACCAGATGCCATGATCTTCATTTTCTGAATGTTGAGCTTTCAGCCAACTTTTTCACTCTCCACGTTCACTTTCATCAAGAGGCTTTTTAGTTCCTCTTCACTTTCTGCCATAAGGGTGGTGTCATCTGCATATCTGAGGTTATTGATATTTCTCCCGGCAATCTTGATTCCAGCTTGTGCTTCTTCCAGTCCAGCGTTTCTCATGATGTACTCTGCATATAAGTTAAATAAACAGGATGACAATATACAGCCTTGACGTACTCCTTTTCCTATTTGGAACCAGTCTGTTGTTCCATGCCCAGTTCTAACTGTCGCTTCCTGACCTGCATACTAATTTCTCAAGAGGCAGGTCAGGTGGTCTGGTATTCCCATCTCTTTCAGGATTTTCCACAGTTTATTGTGATCCACACAGTCAAAGGCTTTGGCATAGTCAATAAAGCAGAAATAGATGCTTTTCTGGAACTCTCTTGCTTTTTCCATGATCCAGAGGATGTTGGCAATTTGGTCTCTGGTTCCTCTGCCCTTTCTAAAACCAGCTTGAACATCAGGAAGTTCACGGTTCACGTATTGCTGAAGCCTGGCTTGGAGAATTTTGAGCATTACTTTACTAGTGTGTGAGATGAGTGCAATTGGGCGGTAGTTTGAGCATTCTTTGGCATTGCCTTTCTTTGGGATTGGAATAAAAACTGACCTTTTCCAGTCCTGTGGCCAAAGCTGAGTTTTCCAAATTTGCTGGCATATTGAGTGCAGCACTTTCACAGCATCATCTTTCAGGATTTGGAATAGCTCAACTGGAATTCCATCACCTCCACTAGCTTTGTTCATAGGGATGCTTTCTAAGGCCCACTGGACTTCACATTCCAGGATGTCTGGCTCTAGGTGAGTGATCACACCATCGTGATTATCTGGGTCTTGAAGATCTTTTTTGTACAGTTCTTCTGTGTATTCTTGCCATCTCTTCTTAATATCTTCTGTTTCTGTTAGGTCCATACCATTTCTGTCCTTTATCGAGCCCATCTTTGCATGAAATGTTCCTTTGGTATCTCTGATTTTCTTGAAGAGATCCCTAGTCTTTCCCATTCTGTTGTTTTCCTCTATTTCTTTGCATTGATTGCTGAGGAAGGCTTTCTTATCTCTTCTTGCTCTTCTTTGGAACTCTGCATTCAAATGCTTATATCTTTCCTTTTCTCCTTTGCTTTTCACTTCTCTTCTTTTCACAGCTATTTGTAAGGCCTCCCCAGACAGCCATTTTGCTTTTTTGCATTTCTTTTCCAGGGGGATGGTCTTGATCCCTGTCTCCTGTACAATGTCACGAACCTCATTCCATAGTTCATCAGGCACTCTATCTATCAGATCTAGGCCCTTAAATCTATTTCTCACTTCCACTGTATAATCATAAGGGATTTGATTTAGGTCATACCTGAATGGTCTAGTGGTTTTCCCTACTTTCTTCAATTTAAGTCTGAATTTGGCAATAAGGAGTTCATGATCTGAGCCACAGTCAGCTCCTGGTCTTGTTTTTGCTGACTGTATAGAGCTTCTCCATCTTTGGCTGCAAAGAATATAATCAGTCTGATTTCGATGTTGACCATCTGGTGATGTCCATGTACAGAGTCTTCTCTTGTGTTGTTTGAAGAGGGTATTTGAAATTCATTTTAATAATGTTACTTAGCCTAATATATCCAAAATATCACCGCAACATGTAAACAATAGAAATTATTAATGATGTAGTTGGCATCCTTTTTTTTTTTTTTTTTCTACAAAGTCTTTGAAAACTGGTATATTTCATACTTCGGGACATCTCAATTCAGACCAGCCACATTTCCAGTGCTTAGTAGCCTGGACTAGTAGTACACGACTAGTGGCCACCGTACTGGACATCACAGTGTTTGAAGCAAAAATGAAAAGCACCAACTCCAGGCTGGACTACGAGTTGCAATGATGGCTTGCCAAGGCATTGAGACTAAAATTTGAGCCCCTTATGGGCTTCCCAAGTGAGGCTAGTGGTAAAGAACCCACCGGCCAAGGTATGAGACATAAGAGATGTGGGTCCGATCCCTGAGCCAGAAAGATCCACTGGAGGAGGAAATGGCAACTCACTTCAGTATTCTGGCCTGGAGACTCCCACGGACAGAGGGGCCTGGTGGGTTACAGTTCATAGGTTTGCAAAGAGTTGAACACTATTGAGAGACTGAGCACACATGTGCACACACACATACATAGCTGATGAATATGGCCTGGAGTCATCCCAGAAGCAAATCGGGATGTAGCTGGCTGCTGGGAGTGTACCTGAGGTTCACGTTAAAAAGCCAAAGCAGAACAAAGACTCTAGAACACCTGCTAAGAGAGATGGTTTGAGCTTAAGCTACTGGCTGTCCCCACCTCCAGTGACCTGGTTAGTGGGGTGGCCCTTGCATTCTAGCCTCCCAGTATCCAGCGCTGTCCTTTGGTTTCCATGGTGATGACCCCTCTCCAGGTTTGTGGGTGGTCATGTGACACAGGCCTGTATGGTCCGAATATCCCAACACCTTGTCCACAGTGATTGGGGCAAGGGACCCAGGTTGAACCAATGGACACCAAGCCAGGGATTTTGCTAGCATTTCTCGGAAGACAAGCTTCGGATCTCAGATAGACTGGTAGTTGTCAGGTGCTTCTGAAAGCTGCAATGTGAGAACCTGGTCTGTGGCTCAGGAATCTAACAGTCAATTATCTTTCTGCTGATGAAGAGGCAGCGGCAAGGGAGAGCAGGGCAAGTAGCCCGCAGCCAGTCTTGTTAATGACCTGTCTGCCGTCGCTCTGTAAACCTTTACTTTCGTGGCTCAGTCAGAAACAGTCGCTTGGCAAGCACATTTTTACTTTGGAAGCTATGCTGTTGTTGCCGTGGTTATCGATTCTGAGGAAAACCTGTGTAGTTGTTTATGAGCATCAAACCCCAAATATTTGCAGAGAACCCCTCTCAGGAGCTTTTGGCACTACGATAACCCACACAAAATGTTCTACATCTCAGACTTCTTTTTTTTTTTTAAACAGAGAGAATTGTTCTCTACTCAAATCTGTAAAATGCATTAGCTCATAGTTTCCATTTTAAACCCAAATCAAATCAACTTTAATATGGACTGGGTATCTGAGGCTGCTGTTTCCCCAAAGATTATATTTGTAAGTCCTAACATTTTGGATGGCCCAGCAAGGAGAAACATGAAAACAGAGACTGAGATCCATCAGAAAAGCCCAGGTCCCATCCAACTTTCAATCACCTGTATACACATTCAAGTACCGCTTCGCCTGTGAAAGGATTCTGCAAATAACAGGCCTGGAACTGGTATTTTATGTTCACAATAGGGTTTTTTTTCTTTTGGCCACACCATGCAGCACATGGGATCCTATTAATAGTTCCCCAAGCAGGGATTGAACCTCTATGCCGTGCACTGGGAGCACGGAGTCCCAACCACTGGACCACCAGGGAAGTCTCTCATGATCGGCTCAACAGGGACCAGTGGTTTGATTTCAACAATCATGTATATTCAGGACTTCCCTGGTGGTACACTAGATGAGAATCCGCTTGCCAATCCAAGGGGTCATGGGTTCAATTCCTGGTCTGGGAAGATCCCATATGCCGAGGGGCAACTAAGCCTGTGAGCCACAACTACTGAGCCCGTATTCTAGAGCCCGTGCTCTGCAACGAGAGAAGCCACCGCACTGAGAAGCCTGCACACTGCAACGAAGAGTAGCCCCTGCTCACCCCAACTAGAGAAAACTGATGTGCAGCAACTAAAACCCAGAACAGCCAAAAATTTTAAATAAATTAAACTTAAAAACATTTTCTTAAGTGTGTTTTTAAACAATCATATGTATTTACTGAGCATCTACTATGTACCAGGCTTTATGCCAGGCACTGGGGTAACACTTGTGGATAAGCAGCCATCAGCATCGTGCCTTGTGGTCCAGTGGGGACCGCAGACACGCAGAAGTGAACAAATAGTCCCAGAGCGTTACAGTGCTGGGGAGAAAAGCTACAAGGTGTAACCAGAAGAGTAGGGTGGTGAGGAAAGATCTGTCCAAGGAAGTAGCATCTGGGCTGAGACTGCAAGATGAGAAGTCGTCACCCCTTGGAGAAGGAGGAGCTGAGGGCTTGGAGGTGCAGGGAGAGGGGTCCTGCTGGCAGACAGACAGCATGAGTCTGAGTCCTGAGACTGGACAGCACTTGCTGGGTGTAAGAACAGAAAGAGGTCGGCAGCTGAAGCCTGCTGAGGGGATGGGGTGAGGGCAGACGAAACGCATAGGCTAGGCAGGGGCTGGATCATGCTGGCCATTACAGGCCATGGTAAGGAACCTAGATTTCATTCAAAATAACAGGGGTGGGGAGGGGGGGCGCAGTGGGACCACAGATGCGTTTTTCTTTTTATAATAATTTTATTTATTTATTTATTTTTGGCTGTGTTGCGTCTTCGTTGCTGCCAGGGCTTCTCTGTAGTTGCAGTGGGTGGGGCTGTTCTCTAGCTGCGGTGCACGGGCTTCTAAGTGCGGTGGCTTCTCTTGCTGCAGAGCGCAGGCTCTAGGGCACACAGGCTCTAGGGCACACGGCCTGCGGTAGTTGTGGCTCACCGGCTGAGTTGCTCCTTGGTATTTGGGATCTTCCCGGATCAAGGATCAAACCCGTGACTCCTGCATTGGCAGGTGGATTCCTTACCACTGAGCAACCAGGGAAGCCGCACAGATGGGTTTTAAGCAGGGGCATAGTAAGTTCTCATCTGGGAGGTGTGTGGAGAATAAGCCACGTTGGACATCCCAGGTTCGAGGTGCCTGCTAGATCTTCAAATGGAGACTTAAGTTCGGCATCTGGGATACTCAAGTCTGGAAGACAGAGGACAGGCTCAGCTGGAGGCATAATTTGGAAGCAGTCAGCATACAGATGGTCTTCACGAACGCTCTGAGGCTGGCTGGAGTAAGAATGCACCATTGAGAGGCTGGGGAGAATCAGTCATAAGTGTTGGCAAAGACATGGAGAACCAGAAACCCCTGTGCACTCTTGATGCGAAAATAAAATGGGACAGTTGCTGTGGGAAACGGTTTGGTGGCTCCTCAAGAAAACTTACATATAGAATCACCACAGGACCCAGCAAATCTACCTTCGGGTGGAATTTCATCAACCAAAAGACACCAAGCAGGGTCTCAAGACATCTGTGCAGCCACGTCCACAGCAGCATTCTTCCCAACAGTCAAAAGACGGAAGCAGTCTAAGCACCCAGCAATGGACGACTGGATAAGCAACATGGGGTTTACACACATGTTAAATACAATGGAATACATGCAGCCTTTAAAAGGAAGGGAATTCTGACACATGGTACAAAACAGATGAAGCTTGAGGACATCACACCAAGTGAAAGAAGCTAGTCACAAAATGATAAACACTGTATGACTTACTTCAGTGGGATACCTAGAGTCAAAGTCACAGAAACAGAAAGTAGAATGCTGGGTGCCAGGGGCTGGAGGAAGAATATAAATGGTGTGTGTGTCAGGGGACGGTGGGGTGGGGGGAGCTGCTGTTTACTGGGTACGGTTTCTGTTTTGCAAGATGAAAAGAGTTCTGGAGACGGATGGTGGTGACAGCTGCACAACAATAAGAATACTTAATACCACGGAATGATATACTTAATAATCATCAAGACGGTAAGTTTTATGTTTATGTGTATTTCAGCACAATTAAAAACATTTTAAATACACAAACAATGTTTGAAAAAGCATTCACGGGTACCAACCAGAGGAAATATATCAGCCTCATGGCTTTGGAAAAACTCTGGTTCTCCATCTATGCTGTTGCAAACTGAGGAGAAGGCAGCCGGGGGCAGGAGGAAGGAGCTGCAGAAACTCCATCTAGCTGATCATCAGAGCCTCCTGGAGGGGGACTTTCCTGGAAGTCCAGTGGTTAAGACTCCATGCTTCCAGAGTAGGGGGCATAGGTTCAATCCCTGGTTGGGGAACTAAGATCCCATATCCCACAAGATGTGTGGTGCAGTCAAAAAAAAAAGAAAAAAAAAAGAACCTCCTTAAGGGTCTGAGTCTATACATTCGGGGGTGGAGTCAAGGGGATCTTTAATATTACAGAGTTCTGAACAGGACCCAGACTCAGGAGCCCCAAGCTAAAGCACTTGTTGTTCAGTCACTAAGTCGTGTCCAACTCTTTCCAACCCCATGGACTGCAGCACGACAGGCTCCCCTGTCCTTCACTATCTCCCAGAGTTTGCTCAAACTCACATTCATTGAGTCAGTGATGCCATCCAGCCATCTTGTCCTCTGTCACCCCATTCTCCTCCTGCCCTCAATCTTTCCCAGCATCAGGGTCTTTTCTAGTAAGTCGGCTCTTCACATCAGCAGCCAAAGTATTGGAGCTTCAGCTTCAGCATCAGTCCTTTCAGTGAATATTCAGGGTTGATTTCCTGTAGGATTCATCTTATATTATGCTGCTGTTCCCATCTTCTCATCTGGTTTGCAAACTTCTTAAGTGGAGTGACTGTGCCTTACATCTACCGTGAGAATCTAAATCACTTGTGGAATTTTTTTTTTTTTTCCAGACTATGGATGCCTGGGACCTACCACACATCAATTAAATCAGCATCTCCAGACATCTTGTGATTTTCCAAAAGCTCTCAGAACGGACTCTGATGCATTCTTCTACACTGACACCTCCTGCTCTGTGGCTAACAGTGCTTCAGAGAGAGGCTCAGTTTTTGCTGAGTGACTCACAGAATCAAGTCCTTTGCATAAGACATTCAAAAGGGAAAATCTGCAGTGTTTTACTTGTTACTTATTCTAAATATTTTTCTGTGGCTATTTTTTACATAATTTAGATCACATGATCAATAATAACAATTAGCACCTCATATATGCCAGGTGCCATTCGTTTGTTTCCCAGGTATTATTATCCCATTTAATTCTCAATCTTATATCTGAAGAAGGTACTGTTATTATCTCCATTTTACACATGAGGAAACTGAGGCACAGGGAAATTCAGCCACTTCCTCAAAAATAAAATTTTCTTTTATTTACATGGCATTTACACCATGAGCATTCTCATAACCTTTAAAAAGTGATCATTATCGTCTTCTTAATGGCTATATCACTGTTTTTCATTGTTTTACCCTATTATTTTTTTCTTAATCATTTTGCCCTAATTAACTCATTTCTCACTGTAAGGCAGGTCTTTGTCTTGTTTGCCACTGTTTACCATTTTAATGGCTTCCCTGACGGCTCAGTGGTAAAGAATCCAATTGCCAGTGCAGGAGATGCGGGTTTGATCTCTGGGTTGGAAAGATCTCCTGGAGAAGGAAACGGCAACCTACTCCAGTACTCTTGCCGGGGGAATCCCATGGACAGAGGAGCCTGGCGGGCTACAGTCCATGGGGTCATGAAAGAGTCAGACATTTTAAACTATACTGCAGTGGATATTTTTGTGCTGAAGGTATTTTATATATTTCACAAAACTTTCCTTAGGAAAGATTATGGAAAGAATGTTCTGACGGTAAATGGCATTAAACACTGAACAAAAGTCTTTATTAAGGCGATTGTGCTGAATGAGCTGGGTCAAGGCCCTCCTCTCCGGAGACGTGTTACATGCCTGACCTAACTCCTACCAGCTCACACCAAACACTTACTGCGGGCCAGGGGCTTGTGAACGCTTTACAGATCTCATCCACCTGGTCCTCACAAGACCCTGGAGGGAGGTACAGTGAAACGCCTGAGGCAGAGAAACGCCAAGAAATGAATCCAGGCTCACAGGACCAGCCAAAGCAAAGCCAGGACAGGAATCCACAGCTCCTACCCCCAGGCTGGGCCTCGCAGGCAAGGCAGGTGCTCAACGACCACCCGAGAAACTACAACTAACGAGAGTGACGGGAGTGAGCCCTGTCCGTCAACTCGACCACACAGGAGACGTCTCACCCCCCAGGCCAAAAATCCACACTCAGTCACTCAGAGCAACACAGGGTTCCTGCCCTAAAGGTGTAGACCCTTCAGATGCAGAGAGAAAGTAGAAAAAAAGAGGCCAATTACCTGGACCAGGACCCACTCGGAACCCTTGTAGCTGCTTTACAATTCAGGGATCCCCAGCCTGATGCTCTCAGGTGGAGCTGATGTAATAACAGTAATAAAAGTGTACACTAAATGTAATGTGCTTGAATCATCCCCAAACCATCCCCCACCCCTGCCACGTGGAAAAACTGTCACCTACAAAACCTGTCCCTGGTCCCAAAAATGTTGGGGACTGCCGCATTGTTATATATATATATGTGTGTGTGTTATGGATTGATATTTGCTAATGTCCCAGACCAGTGAACCAATGGATGTGGGTTTATTTGGAAATAGGATCTTTGGAGATGTAACTAAGATGTATTAATAAATTAAAGATGAAGTCATACTGGAGTACAGCGGGCTCTTATTCCCATACGACTGGTGTCCTTGTAAGAGAGAGGAAGAGAGACACAGAGGGAGAGGCGCATGGAACAACCCAGGCAGAGACGGAAGCAAAGCAGCTGCAAGACATCGAACACCAAAGACTGCCAGTCGAGCCCAGAAGCGAGAAAGAGGCAAGGAAGAAGTCTCCCCCATAGGCTTCAATACCCTGCCAATACCTTGGTTTTGGACTTCTGGCCTCCGGAAGTGTGAGACAATAATACATTTCTACTATTTTTGAGCCACCAAGTCTGTGGGACTTTTGTTATGGCAGCCCTAGGAGATAAATACAATATTTTTAAAAATTTATTCATTTATTTATGGCTGCACTGGGTCTTCCCTGCTGCACATGGGCTTTCTCTACTCACGGTGAGCAGGACTACTCTAGTTGCAGTTCTCGTTGAGGTGGCTCTTCTCTTTGCGGAGCACAGGCTCTAGGGCGCGCAGCCTCAGTAGTTGTGGCTCACAGGCTCAGTTGCCCTGTGCCATGTGGGATCTTCCCAGACCAGGGGCCGACCCGGTGTCCCCTGCATTGGCAGGCAGATTCTTATCCACTGGACCACCATGGAAGTCCAATGAACACAATTTGCCTGGTCTGTTAACTCCATCGAGACAGAAACTAGGGACTTCTCTGGCAGTCCAGCAGTTAAGATTTCACCGTCCAGGGCTTCCCTGGTGGCTCAGTGGTAAAGAATTCACCTGCCAGTGCACGGGACCTGAGCAACTAAGCCCACGGGCAACAGCTACTGAATCCGTGCTCTAGAGCTGGGGAGCTGCAACCACGGAAGCCTTATGTCCCAGGGCCCGAGCCCCATAACAAGAGAGGCCACTACAGTGAGAAGCCCGCGCACCGCAACGAGAGAAAAACTCTCGCAGCAACAAAGACCTAGCAGAGCCCAAAATGAAAATTAATACACAAAGTTACTTTTTAAAAATAAAGACGTCACCTTCCAATGCAGAGGGTGTGGGTTCGATCCCTGGTCAGGGAGTTAAGATCCCACGTGCCTCATGGTCAAAAAACCAAAAGCACGAAACAAGCAACACCATGACAAAGTCAATAAAGACTTTTTAAAGTCTTTTTGATGGTCGACATCAAAGAATCTTTTTTTTAAAAAAGCTATACTTTGTTCATCTTGGAACCCCAAACATGGAAACCGTCCCCAGCTAGTAGAAGGTACTCAGAAAGTGTTTGTTGAGGGAGCAAGAGAAAAAATTAATAAAGTATAAACTCAGAAGGAGGAGGAACTAAGTCTTTTATCTCTACGAACACATCAAAGCAAATGAGGTACTCAATAAATGTTTGAAGAATGAATAAGTGTCTTTAAATAAATAAATGATAAGCCCAGGAAGGCTCAGCAATGAGTCCTACTCTATTTCCCCAGGACTCGGCATAGAGTGTGGAACACAGCAGATCCTTAATAAATTTTGGAGGGAAGGAAAGAAAAAAAATGAAGAGAACGATGGGAGCAAAGGAAAGCAGACCAGGATCATAATTTCCCAACTCTGGGTCCAGGTAGGAATTTCCTTCCTGCATGCATCTAACTGAGGAATGGCCAAGGTCGTGAAATAAGCAGTTGGATTTTAAACAGCTTCAATTATATAGAAAGGGCTTTCACAGTCCTCTGAATATAATTCACCTCCCCCTCCTTGAATATATTTTTTCTAAACACTTGAATATTGTTATTCTAAAACACATTGCTTTGTCTCTCACATGAACTTGAACATTGTTTTTCTGAAACGCGCTTCCTTTTCTTTCACATCCAGAAATCATAAGGCTTCCCAACCCTTCCAACAATGTCAGAAATGCACCTCTGAGTTGAGAGGTCAGCGCTTCTGCGTTCAGCTCTGAGGACACATTTCCCGTCTCTGTGCTGGATTCAGCCTGACCCCTGCCCTGCGGCCAAAAAGGGACATCAGCTGGGCTCAGGGAAATTCAATTCCGGCTGACAGCCCGCGGCCTGAGGAGGACAGGGTGTCTGCCTCGACCTCTGCAAAGGCAAAGGCGGGGAGGGAGAGACACAGAGGTTTCTCCTGGGCTTGGCTTGGAAGGGTCTAACGTTAGGTCAGTTCATTTCTACACGTGGAGAAAAGTCCTGAAAATAAGGCCAAGTGATTCCCACTGCCGGCTCAGAATTCAATTACATGGTCATTTGCTACTCCGCCCTCCTGGTGCTATTTGGGGTGAAAAACAGGAACGTCTTGTTCTTTATTCCTCTGGACTTGACTTTTCCCAGGGATGACAACTGCTCAGATGTGGAGCATGATTTTATTCATTCATTCCTTCATTTATTTTTTTAAAATTATTTATGTATTTGGGTACACTGGGTCTCAGCTGCAGCCAGTAGGATGTAGTTTCCTGACCAGGGATGGACCCCAGACCCCCTGTATTGGAAGTGCGCAGTCTTAGTCACTGGATCCCCAGGGAAGTTTCACTTCATTTATTTTTTATTCTATATGAATATTCATAATATATAAGAGGCCCTTGGACTCATGTCCCAGTACATATAGAGAAACTCTGCATGTGTGCATGCTAAGTCGCTTCAGTCATCTCTGAATGAATCATCTTTGTGACCCTGTGGGCTGTAGGCCACCAGACTCCTCTGTCCACGGGATTCTCCAGGTAAGAATACTGGAGTTGGTAGCCGTGCCCTCCTATAGGGGATTTTTCCGACCCAGAGATCGAACCTACAGCTCCTGCACTGCAGGTAGATTTTTTTTTTACCACTGAGTCACTGGGGAAGCCCACAGAGAATCTCTGCTCCTGGGCATTTTCCCTCTGTATACTGAACTCCAGAGCTCCAGCACTTGTCTGCTCCATGAGACGCCATGTGTAGGTCAACGACTGTCACAGTGACAAACAAGGAAAAGAAAGGCTGACCCCTTCTCAGAGCCAGTTAGCAGGAAAGGCAAAGAACTGCTTCATGTGTTTTGATGTAGCCCCGACTTGGTCAGCTTAAGCATGGACATGGGGACTTTCCACCCTTTCAAAGCAGTCAGTTGAGATGGAGATCACTGTTATTTTATCAGACACAGGACTGTGTGGTTGGATTAGTTTATGTGACCTTCCTGTGGCCCCAAGGCATCCCACGCTGAGCCTAAGCCAGTGGCTGTCCATCTGAATGATTTTTTTAAAATATTTATTTATTTAGGCTGCGCCAGTGCTTAGCTGTGGCACGCAGGATCTAGCTCCCGGACTAGGGATGGAACCTGGGCCCCTGCACTGGGAGCACGGAGTCTTAGCTACCGGACCACCAGGGAAGTTCCAATCTGTGTAATGTTCATCTTTCCTTTTCCTCTAGACAGAAAGCCCCATGAGCACAGGGCTGAGTTATACTGCTGCTTACACTGAGCACAGTTCCTGGCACCTAAGTAATAAGAATCTATATATGTTATATGAAGGAGCCAACAAACAAATAAATGAAAAGAAGTAACGGTGTTGAGCTTTACGTTATTGTTAAAAAAGAGCGGTGGTTTGGAATCAGGTGGGGTATTGCTTCACTCACGGTCTATCACTTATCTGCTCCATGAGATGTTGATTGAAATATACAACAAATGCATAAAATGGTCTATGTCATAAAAGTACCAGTCGAAGAATTTTGACACCCATGTAATCAGCACCCAGAGCACTCGCAGAATCTCAGAAGCTGCCTCATGCTCCCTACAGGTCACTCACTCTTCACCTACCCCCTCAAAGGTGAACCCTATCCTGCAAGATGCATGCATCTGCCATGGTATTATCCTCCCTGACTCTTATCTTCACACTGGGAATGTGAGTAATACTTACCATGCCATGAGTATAACATTTCATATATGTATGTGCAATACTTGGCAGCAACAGTCACTGTTTTAATAGTAGTAATAGTAGTAGTAACAGGACCAGTGACAGCAGATGTGATAGGAGAAGCCGTAGTTGCAAGAATAGAAGCAGCAGCAATGGTAACAACAGACATAGTAATAGTGGTAACAGAGGTAGTATTATTAAGAGTAGAAGCAGCAGTAATAGTAACAGCCAACACTCGTACAACACATGATGTTCTAGATACTGGTCCAAGTGCTGTACCTTAACTCATCTACTGCTCAAAGCAATCCTTATAAACACAGATAAAATACGATTTTACAGATAAAGAAACTGAACTTAGAGGCACAGAAGATAAATACAGATAAAAGCACAGCAGTTAAGGAGCTTTCCCAAGGTCTCAGAGAATGTCCTAAATCCAGGATTTTAATACCAGCAGTCTGGCCACAGAGTCTATCTTCTCAATAGCACTCTTTTTAATAAATACTTGCATAGCAAAGAAAGATCTGTCCTCTAATATCTGTTCTCTTCCTTTGGTCTCATAATAATCTTCAATTTTGGTAAGCAGGTAGTCTTGCAGAAGAAAGATCACATTTCCCAGCCTTCCTTTCAGTTAAGTATAGCTGAAGGACTAAATTCTGGCCAACAGAATATAAGTAGAAGCAGTAAGTGTGATACCCAGAAGCATCCTTAAAAGAAGAGGCCTGCCTGCCCACTTCAGTATTCTTACCTGGGAAATCCCATGGACAGAGGAGTCTGGCAGGCTGCAATCCATGGGGTCGCAAGACATGACTTAGAGACTAAACACCAACATGGGTTTGTCAGTTTCTGTTATGTGAGTACTCTAAGAAGCTAAATAATTAAAAAGCATTATTTGTGATTAAAAAAAAAAAAAAAAAGGCCTGCCTTTCTCCTTCCCTTCTTCCTGTTGGTAGATGTTATGGCTGGCACAGAAGCAGTCAAAATGGGCCATGAGGTGACCTTGGGGGGAATGGAGGCCCCCCAGTGGTGGCAGAAAAACAAGAAAGGAAAAGTCTGGGCCTTTCACAGGTTGCTGTAGCAGCCCTGTAACTGAGCTTTTAGGTAAGAAATAAATATACTTCTATTTTCTATTTAAGCCAATGTTCTTTTAGATTTTACGTCATTCATAACAAAACCTAATCTTAAATAACGCACTCTTATAACAATTATAATTAATACTGAAACTGAAGAAGACTCTGCAGGATGTTCCCAGGGACAGACACACACACACACACACACACACACACACACACACACACACAACCATGTTCCCTACCACTTGTTTCTATAAAGGCTTTAGCCTCCAAGGCCTTCCCCAAGATTCAAAGAGCAAATTTAATCAGGAAAATGGGAATATGCACAAAGAAAGCAGTGAAGTAAGACAAAATAATAATAATCTAGCCATAAGACAAAGTCAAGATCTTTAGTTCCTCCTCAAGGGCTACAGGTAACATCCTGAGCCACACCTTTGAGTTGTTTTGCAGATACTGAAACCCTCACCAGGTGGAAGACGTTAACTGCATGCTGACCACTAACATGTGTACCCCAGACTGGGGCTGGAAGCAAAAGGTTGATAGATGAGATTCCCAAAACACCACCCTGTTACCTCACCAGCAGCCAATCAGAGAACCACGCACAAACTGATCACACACCCCATGACCCTCTCCCTCACGAGTTCAGATCTCAAGCCCATTCTCCTTGCTTGGTGCCCTGCAATAAAAGCTGGACTTCCCTTCGCCACAACCTGGTGTCAACAGATTAACTTTGCCGTGTGTTGGGTGAGCAGACTCAGGTTTGATTTGGTAATTAAATCACCTAAACAGATACCTACAAAACTAATGTCACTTTCGTGTTGGATTCTTGATTTATAAAACAAAACAGAATAAAACATCATTCTATAATAGTCAAACTATGAAAATCAGCAGGCAAAGTCTCATTTATCCTAGAAGATGGTAACAGCAGTCCCCATTACTTCATGTCTGGGTCACATGAAAGCCTCTTAAGTTGGCCTCCCTGCCTCCAGCCTCTAACTTCTCCTCCACACTCAGGGCACTCTTGTCTAATTATCCTTAAATATGACTTCCATCTTAAAAACTGGAATAATTACAATGCTCTATGCCCTTACGTTATATGAGATACTTTCTTGTAGACCTTTTTTCCTAATCTTACAAAAACCCGAAACATACATATTATTACCCAGATTTCATAGATAAGAAAAAAGAACAGAGAAAGTTCGTTACTTGCCTAAGATCACAGCAAGATGGGGGCAGAGCAAGGACTCAACCACCCGTCCAGCACCCATAGTCTTTCCACCACTAGGCTGATTTCTGGGATACGCCAATCATAGCAGGTGGACCCCATGTTGATCCACCCTGGCAACCTAAAGATTCTTGGACTCTTTCAGTTTTCTCTGCTTATTCTTCATGGCTCTTCACAGACTGTCTAGTCCAATTTTTTTTATCATCCACCAACACAAACCTCCACCCACTGAAGTCAGACGCCTTAAGATTCTACCATGTGCCTCTATGCCAGGTCCCAGTAGACCCAGCTGCAAAACAGGGCAAATCATACCTCTACAAGAGGCACACTGCAAGAGGAAAAAGACAAGAGACTTGGAATCAGGAAAATTGGTTTCAAATCCAACCAGAAAGGATATGGTATATATACACAATGGAATATTCAGTTCAGTTCAGTCGCTCAGTCATGTCCGACTCTTTGAGACCCCATGAACTGCAGCACGCCAGGCCTCCCTGTCCATCACCAACTCCCAGAGCTCACTCAAACTCAGGTCCATCGAGTCGGTGATGCCATCCAGCCATCTCATCCTCTGTCGTCCCCTTCTCCTCCTGCCCCCAATCCCTCCCAGCATCAGAGTCTTTTCCAATGAGTCATTAGAAAGAAAGAAAGAAAGAAAGTGAAGTCGCTCAGTCGTGTCCGACTCTTTGCAACCCCATGGACTGTAGCCCACCAGGCTCCTCCCTCCATGAGATTCTCTAGGCAAGAATACTGGAGTGGGGTGCCATTTTCCTTCTCCAGGGGATCTTCCCGACCCAGGTCTCCCGCATTCCAGGCAGACGCTTTAACCTCTGAGCCTCGGCCATAAAAAGGAACGAAATTGAGTCATCAGCTGAGATGTCAATGGACCTAGAGTCTGTCATACAGAGTAAAGTCAATCAGAAAGAGGAAAAATATCATATATTAACACATATATGTGGAATCTAGAAAAATGGACTTATTTCCGGGACAGGAATAGAGAGGCAGGGGTAGAGAAGAGACATGTGGACACGGAAAGGAGGGAGTGGGGGGTCGGAGGCGGGGCGAGGAGCGGGGGACAAACTGAGAGCAGCACTGGCAGATATGCGTTACCATATGCAAAACAGAGAGCTAGTGGGACCTCTGCACGGCACCGAGAGCTCAGCTCAGTGCTCCGCGATGACCTAGCAGGGTTGGAGGGAGTGCCGAGAGGGAGGGGATACACGTATACATAGAAGTGATTCACTTCGTTGTACAACAGAAACTAACACAACATTGTAAAGCAATTATACTCCAATTAAAAAAGAAAAATCCAGTCAGGCAAGTTATCTCTCTGTGAAATGAATGTGGTAAACCCTTCCTGGTAGGATTATCAGGTGGACTGAATGAAATAGTATCTTTAAAGAGCCACTCGGCTACACCAGCACTTATTACTGTTGACAGTGCTGTTCTGTTATCATTCCTGACTTCATTCAGGTGCCACACCACCTTTCCCACTGCACACAGGAGACACATCAAAAAGCCTGCAGTTCTACAAATGCCAAAGATCTGGTCGCCACTAACATCCACGCTCGTGGTGTCTCTTGCAGCTTCCAGGGCTTGAGTCTGGTCAAATTCTGCATTTCAACCTCCCAAAAGCATCCCTCCACATTTCCCAGGCTGGGCTCTTTGGACCACTCACCGATTCCATAGCGAATCTCTTGATGAAAAACTGGAGAGCCTGGAGGCTGAAGATCTCATGTCTCAGCCGTCACATCAGAAAATTACCTGGATGGGGGGGACGAGAAAAAAGGAGACAAGAGTCATACAGCAGGGCTTAGACAGAAGACACTGTCTCAGACCAACACGTGATTTCATCTGGAGGCCAGCACCCTTGTTAGGAATATTCCCACTCCACAGTGGCCATCCAGGAATGGGAAGGAAGACAGCTGGGAAACCACTGTTTCAGAAATCCACTTTGGGGCTGACATCTCCATCAGTAAATGTGCGCAAGTGCTCTGGAATCCTTCTTGCATTCTATTTCTAGCTCTACGTTGGAGAGCAATTTACAAGTCATTAACATCTCCAGACCTGGGCTCCGAAACATGAAATTAAATTGTGCTGACAGGTACAGCAGACAGACAGACAGACAGCCACAGCTGTGTGCCCATGGGGAAGTAGAAAAGTTCCCCCAGCCAAGGCAATCAACCCCAAGAAGAAGGTAGATATATACACGAATCTCTATATTTCAGGACAACCCCTCTGAACCGGAGACAGGATTTTAATTAATTCATGCATACCAAAGCTTAATTAATTGCTGAGTGCACAGAGCACAGGAAGTCTGGGATTAAAAGTGTTACATAAGGGAACAGCTTCAATATTTTTGGAATGGAGAGAAAACAGAGGTGGGGGGTGTGAAAACAAGAGAAGTCAAAGGACCTGCTTGATTCTTCTCCAGTGATCCCTAGTTCAGAGTGGTAACTTCATCTGGGGCCAGAAACCCAGGGACACACTGGAAGCAGCATCTCCATTACTCCTATATCCAACCCAGCCCTAAGTCACGTGTCTCTTCCTAGGTATATTCTCGGCCTGTGCCTCTCCGTCTCCACCCGCACAGCCCTGGACCAGACTCCATCATTCTCAACCTGGGCGACTACAACTACACCTACCTACAACTGGTCTCCCCTCGTCACCATCTCTCCTTCTGAAATCTGATCCCCTACACTAAAGCCAGGACAATCTTTTCCTTTTTATGTTTTACTGTGCAGAATTTTATACAGACAGAACAGTAGAGATCCCCACTGCCCAGCCCCAATCACCATCGACGTATAATCAATCCTACTCCATCCACACTCTAACCCCTCCGCTCTCCACACTGTTATTTAGAAGCAAGCTCTAGACATCTTATTTCAGTCATTAACATTACAGCATGTTTGCTATATAAGGTCTTTTACAAAAATATAACAGCAATACCTTTACCACACCTAAAAAGATGATAATTCCTTGATACCACCCAATAGTCTCATAAATGTTTAAAATGTTTTTTAACAACAACAGCAAAAAATCCCAGATCCGAATACAACTGGCTAATACCAGGAGCGCTAGTGGTAAAGAACCTCCTTGCTAACGCAGGAGACTCTGGAGAAGCAGATTTGATCCCTGGGTAGGGAAGATCCCCTGGAGGAGGGCATGGCAACCCACTCCATTATTCTTGCCTGGAGAATCCCACGGGCAGAGGAGCCTGGTGGGCTACAGGCCATAGGCTTGCAAAGAGTTGGACACGACTGAAGCAACTTAACACGATATTCAAAATAATTTAAAACACAAATCTGATCATGTCATCTCTTCATCTACAGCTTAACATTCTTCAATGGCTTCTCAGTGCTTCCAGATAAAAATCAATCGACAGAACTCCCCTGGTGGTCCAGTGGTTAAGAATCTGTACTTCCACTGCAGGGAGCATGGGTTCTATACCTGGTTGGGAAACTAAGATCCCACATGACATGGTACAGCCAAAATTGTTTTAAAATAAATAAAAGCAAAAAGAGCTCCCTAAAATAATTTAAAAAATATATATATATCATTTAACATACTCAGACTTCTACCCACCTCCTCCCTGACCTCACCTTGTCCACCCAGGCAGCTGGCGCACTGCTGTAACCACCCAACCTTCTTTCAAATCCTACAACTTGCCACAGTCCTCCAACCTCAGGTCTTTTGTGCCTGCTGTTCCCTCTGCCTGTAAGGCTTCCTCATTGACTATGTCTAGTTAACTCCTGTACTTCTTTAAATCTTACTTCCTCAGGCAAACTCTTCCTACTCTTCTAGATTAGATCACAGAATTTATCTCAGTTATTAACTCTACGTTATTCACATGAGAACTGATTAACATCTGCTTTGATAGCAAGTCATGTGAGTACACAAAGATAATGTTTGGATTTTCTGGTTGTATCGCCAGACCACACAGTGGTGTCCAGCACAGTATTAACAAATATTTGTTGGATAAATGATCAAACCACGTTCTTCAACTCTAGATGCCAATGGTGACTGACTTCCTGAACTTTGAGTCATACATTTAAATTAGATGGGAATTGATAGTCTTATCCTAAAATTGATATGGAAAAGCAACAAACTCAGGAAAGCCAAAACCATCTGGAGGACTCACATTTCCCAATTTCAAAGTGTCCTACAGGACTCCCCTGGTGGTCCAGTGGTTAAGAATCCCCCTGCCAACGCAGGGGACATGGGTTCGATCCCTGGTCCAGGAAGATTACACATGCTGTAGGGCAAATAAACCCGTGAGCCACAACTACTGAGCTCACAAGAGTCTGTATTCTGCAACAAGAGAATCCACCGCAATGAGAAGCCCAAGCACCAAAACAGAGAGTGGACCCCGCTATGAAACTAGAAAAAGTCCATGTGCATCAACAAAGACCTAGCACAGTCCAAAATAAGGAATTAAATAAAACCTACTACAAAGCGGCAAAGTGGGAATAATTAAGGCAGTGAGGTACAGGCATAGCATAAACATATACTGCCCTCCAGAATCACAGGGCATGATCTTCCATAACATTCACCTCCCGACCACAACTTAACATGCTATATGTACATGAAAAACAAGACCCTGCACTGGCATAAATGATCAGAGCCTCTCCCAGCCCACCTCTTGTCTTACCTTTCCTTTGCTTTCCTTGCTCCACTCAAGCAAACAATTAAGGCAGTGTCTAGGCTGGATCATTTCTCCTATTCTTCACTCTCAATCTGAATTATACATCCCTGCCCTTCAGCATGTGACTCTGCAGTCCTTCCCACCGTGGTGGTTGGTGTCTTGTTGTTCTTTCTCACTGGATTCTAGACTGGCCCGCTGATGACTCATTTACAACAGAATTTGGACGGAAGCGACAATGTACTGCTCCCAAGTCTATCCCTTCCCTCTGCGATGCGCCACGAGGGGAGGTGGTTTCACTAGTCCTTTTCAACTGCTGCCTTTCAGTCTTGACCCTGCAGGGAACCCCATCTGAAGTCCAGCCTGAGCTAGCCAAGCCCAGCCTAGATCAGCCAGATCACAACCGACCCACAGACCCACGAGTGTGAAAATAAACACTGGCTGTCAAGCAAGTCACTGCAATTCTGAGGTTTTTGTTACTCAGCAAAACCTGACTGATACACATGGGAACACTAATTCATGGACACCAGTGAATATCAATATGACTGGAAAAAAAAGACAGCCTTGCACACAGACAGCACAGGTGTGATAACAATCAGCAAAGCCACCTCTTGAAGAAAACACACCTGCTTGGTGCCAATTTGACCCTGACAACAATCCTGATGGGCAGACATCAGACCAGCTTTACAGACGGAAACACAGAGGCTCAGAGATATGCAACAGTATGTCCAGGACAGTGTGTTGGCAGAACTGGGATTCCAACCCAGGTTGTTGTCTGACTCACAAAGTCTAATCAGACTTTTTCTCCTTAAAAGAACTCAAAGATGCTCAGAGACCACTGTCACATGAGTCGCTGGTCCACCAATCCACCTCTGTCCTTGTCCCACTTTCTTGAATGTGTCTTCACAAAGGGCTGCAGGGACAGAGTGAAGGGTCACTGGAATTAAACTTAAATGCCTTGAGTCCCAAGCCAGCTAGGCCCCAAAACAGAGCCTTGTCCTGGTCAGTGAGCTTCTTTGGCTGTCGGGTCCCTTGTTTGTGAAATGAGGTCACTCTCCTAGCCTGGTTCAGCAGTAAAGAATCCACCTGCAATGCAGAAGGAGACACAAGAGATGTGGGTTTGATACCTGGGTCAGGAAGATCCCCTGGAGGACGGCATACTCCAGTATTCTTGCCTGCAGAATGCCCTGGACAGAGGAGCCTGGTGGGCTACAGTCCATAGGGTCGCAAAGAGTCAGACACGACTGAAGCGCCTTAGCACTCACATGCATCCTGGCCTGACCTACGTCACTAGACTGGCATGAACCCCCAGAGAGATGGTGTGTGAAACTGCTTTGACACCAAAGTCAGTTCCCATCCTGCTTCCTCGACTCTGAGCTCACTCGAATTAGGTTAGCATCTACGTATAGGTCAGTGTCACACTCACGCTGCTCTGAAACCATTTATGCTTTGAGACTGATTGTTTCTTCAAACAGAGATTATTTCTTTCCAGTTATAAAGTAATCCAAGTCCATCATGAAAAATAATAAGGTATGAAAATAAAATATTTCAGTATCCCAACACCTAGAGAGAAAGAATATTTTTAAGGCTGTTTCCTTTCTGGGACTGGTTTTTGTAAGTCAAATAACTAGGGAAATATCAGCAACTTTAAAAAAAAATCCATATTCATTCATTCAAGGAATATTTGTTTTGGACCTACCACTCTTTGGCAGGGAAGACAAAGCCAAAAATAAAAAAATTCATAATCTCAAGGAACTAACATTCATTCATTTTTTTTTTTTTTTTTGGCCACAATGAAGAGCTTGCAAGATCTTAGTTCCATAACCAGGGACTGAACTTGGGCCATGGCAGGGAAAGCACTGAGTCCTAATCCCTGACCTGCTGGAGAATCCCTACCCCCTCTTTTATTTTTCATCTAATCACAAATACTTTTTGATCCAGAATTCTGACTCCATTCAAAGACTGGTGCTCACTTTTTTTTCTTTTCTTTTTTTACTGACATTCTTTTTTTTTTTAACTCCACAAATAAATGGAGCACCAACTATATGCTGGGCACTTGCTAGTAATAATAATAATGGCAATTTCCTTGCTAGACCTTGTACTCTAACAGTTTGGTTTATAACTAAAAGTTGGCCCCTTAGAACAAGCGCATCTGGATTAGAACTCAGATTGTGCCTCTGTTATTTATTCTTTCATACTTCAGTTTCTTCATCTTTAAAACTGGGATAATTGAAGTTCAAGCACCAAGCCAAACAGTAACTGGTGGTAGCGGTAGTAATAGTATCATCTTGTTTAATTCACACAACCATCCTACAAGAATCTGAAACTCACAGGTTAGGGAACTTTACATGAGGTCAGGCGCTTACTACTTCCGCACCTGGAGCCCAAGTCCACTGGGGACCCCATGAGAGATGAGAACACACCTCAAAATTGCCTCCCAGGGGTAAGGAAGCTGAGATATTTATGCATAAACTCCATGCCTCCCTGGCCTAGTACAGCCAGGGAATGGCCTCAGAGAGAGATGGAAGCCGTTCCATGGAACAGGCACTGTCTGCAAGACCTTCCAGGGTGCGCTCAAGGACACAGGCTGGGAACACACAGCATCCGTAAGTAGATGCTCGATACATACGCACCAGAGAAGTGAATGAATGTGTGTTATCAACCCCCTTGCTCTTCTCCATAACCTCTCATTTCCCCCTGCCACCAGTGAAGAAAGATTTAGAGCAAGTACCTGCCAGAGTGAACCAGAATTCATTACCATCAAGCATCTTAATTTTTATCCACCCACATTTCTGCTTTTTCCATTGAAATTCTATTTTGTGTCCCACAGTATGTCATTCCAGACAGCGATTACTGCACGCCAGGCAGAAACAGGGACATAAGTCATTGGGCACCTCAGCCCTTCTTTACTGCCAATCTCCAAATAGGTGTTGAGTTTTATTCAACAGAAGTGACTTCACCGATGAGGAGATTCATATCCTTTTACGGAGGATGTTGTGAACTGGAGTCGCCTGCAGCTGACTACAGTTTGGACAGTTTTCTTTGTTCCCATAACATCCAGCAAACACTTTTCCTATTTACTGATGAGACTCTTTCCTGTTTTGTAGAAATCATAGTTAGAAAACCAGGAACAGAAAGGAAATAGCCTGAGTACATATTTCTACCAATCTTCCTCTTATCTACTGGAAGCCTAGCTTGTCTATCCCCACTCAAAATGCCTTCTCCTTCAAGCAGCTTTCTCCAGAAAAGGGAACCCTCCTACACTGTTGGTGGGCATGCAAATTGGTACAGTCACTATGGAGAACACTGAGGAGGTTCCTTAAAAAACTAAAAATAGAGCTACTGTCTGAACCAGCACTCCCACTCCTGGGCATATACCTGGGGAAAACCATAGTTCAAAAAGATACGTGCACCCCAATGTTCAAAGCAGCACTGTTTACAACAGCCAGGACATGGAAGCAGCCTAAATGTCCATCCACAGAGGAATGGATAAAGAAGATGTGGTACATATATACAATGGAATATTACTCAGCCATAAAAAAGAAAGAAAGACTGCTATCTGCAGAACATGGATGGACCTAGAGACTGTCATACTGAGAGAAGTCAGTCAGACAGAGCAAGGCAACTATCATATGATATCACTTGTAGCGGAATCTAAAAAAACCAAAAGGGTAAAATGAACTTATCCACAAAACAGAAACAGAATCACAGATGTAGAAAACAAACTTATGGTTACCAGGGCTTAACAGGGTAGGGAGGGGTAAACTGAGAGATTGGGATGGACATATACACAAGACTATAAATAAGACGGATAACTAAGAACCGAAGGTATAGCACAGGGAAATCTACTGAGTACGCTGTCTGGCTGGATTATAAACTCATGATGACTGTGTTCATGTCTTAGACCATGTTTCTGGGTGGGCTGCACACTAGGCCACAGTCAGGAGGCCAGGTTGGGTAGTCTGAGACCGCAGTCAAGTGGGTGCCGGGGGACAGGGATACAGAGGACAGAATAAACTCTCACAAGTGACCTAATCTGGGTGTGAACAAAATGTAGGACCTGCCTCACAAACAATGAGCAAGTGCCTACTGCATGCCATGTCCCATTGGCAAGAGCTTCCTGTAAATGACAGTCACCTGTTGGAAAATCCCTCCATTCAATTACTGAAAAAATGTTTGTTAAGCTAAGTGCCAAGGATGTAATAATGGTCAGCAAAGGTGGCACAGTGGTAAAGAATCCACCTACCAATGCAGGAGACAAAAGAGATGAGGGTACGATCCCTAAGTCAGGACGATCTCCTGAAGGAGGAAATGCCAACCCACTCCAGTATTCTTGCCTGGAAAAGTCCATGGACAGAGGAGCCTAGTGGGCTATAAAGTCCATGGGGTTGCAAAAGAGTTGGGCATGACTGAGCAACTGAGCACGCGCGTGCACACACACACACACACACGCGCACACACACACAGCAAAATAGACCCAGGCTCTGCTTAGAGCCCGTGGTTAAGAGAATCAGACCTTAACCAAACTACCTCCTGGGCAATGAGAAAAAGTGCTGGGTGCCATAGGACCCTATGCACTGCAGGTGAATAGTAACTTCTCAGAATCTTAAAATGTTGCATCCTGAGAACTGTGTGAACCTTAACATACGTGAATGCCAGGGAAACAAGCTCAGGGAGCTGAGAAGAGAACCACCAAGTAAGCTTCAGAACTGTGTGCAGAAGGCCTCATTCACCACAGTGCCTGCTCCCCACACAACGCAGAAGCAGGTCCAACTCAGTCTGTGCCACCTCAAAATTTACACATTTCCTGGGGTCCCCTGGGAAGAACTGCAAGCGCGGTGTGTGAAGTCTGCGGGTGCCTAGGGTCTGTTGTGCTACCAACTGTTTTAACAGTATGATGCAGGTCCCTGCAAACAATTGCGTGTTTACCATCAGCAAGCACACTGAGCGCAGAGCCATCTGTGTGGCTGCCCCCCAGGCTCGCTGCGTAGGAGAAGGAGCAGCAGGCAGCCCTGTGCTGGGGGAATTTCCCAAGCGCTGGAAAGAGGACAGTCTTTGGAGTAGGAAAGCTTCCATTGCAGCACTGATTCTCCCCGCTAACTGCTGTGCGACCCCAGGCCATGAGCTTCACTTCAGTGAGACTGTGTCTTCTTCTGGTAAATGTGGATGGGAGAAGACATTGATGGTGCCCTTCACACTGCGAGGGTGCCCACAAGTCCATGAATGTCCAAGTGCATCCTACGGCAAGCAGCACTGGGACCTCCTGCCAGAGAATGTGCTCTCAGTAGAAAAAGCTGGACACTGGGAAAGACTGAAGGCAGGACGAGAAGGGGACGACAGAGGATGAGATGGTTGGATGGCAATTCTGACTTGATGGACGTGAGTTTGAGCAAACTTCGGGAGATGCTGAAGGACATGGAAGCCCGGCATGCTGCAGTCCATGGGGTCACAAAGAGTCAGACATGACTGAGCAACTGGACAAGTGCCAGAGAACTAATACTCTTCAGATGTGGCCATCACACAAAGATGTCAGCAGATGTATGATGGATAAACTCCCCTCCAGTGACAACCCACAAGTAGAAGGACGTCAGCAGCCCAGGGTCCCGACTTGCTGGCTTCTCAGCAAGGCCAGTGCCATAGACGTGGCTCCTGCAGCTGGTCATCCTGCTGCAGGGGACAGTCAGGGGGGCCACGACCAAGGCCTGGGCTCCGTCCTGCCCAAGGAAAAGGGAATTGGGATGGAAAGGACTTTGCGTGGAAAGGTATTCATCCCCCTGCAGGAAGCCCCAACTGCCCAGTGCCCACAGGGCACCATGAAGGGCTTGCGTGGGCACCAGGCACTCTTCCACCTTCGCTTGTGCTCACACTTCACCAGTTTCCCGCAGTGAGAAGCCCAGCTGCGATATGAGCCCCATCTTTGAAAGGAGACAACAGCTTTGACAGGTTAAATAATAACTGAAAAAATAATAACAACAGCTAGCATAATGCAGGAGACGTGGGTTCAATCCCTGGGTCAGGAAGATCTCCTGGAGGTGGAAAAGGCAATCAACTCCAGTATTCTTGCCTGGGAAATCCCATGGGCAGAGAAGGCTGGAGGGCTATAGTCCATAGGATCACAAAGAGTTCGACACAACTGCACATACAAGAAAGGGAAAAAAGACTAGATACATTTTTTTTTATTATTATTTTATGTGGTTAAAAAAAAACACATGACATAGAATTTACCACTTTAGCCATCTTCAAGTACATAGTTCAGCAGTGTTAAGTATATTCACATTGCTATAACAGCAGATCTCCAGAACTATCTCATTCTATAAAAATGAAACTACACGATTTATCAATAACTCCGCATACCCCCTCCCTCCAGCCCTGGGCAACCACCATTCTACTTTCTATTTCTATGAATCTGACTACTGTAGATACCTCACGTGAGTGGAACCATACAGCATTTGTCTTTTTGAGACTGGTTTATTTCACTTAGCATGACGTCCTCAAGATTCATCCATGTCACAGCATGTATCAGAATTTTCTTCCTTTTTAAGGTTCGATAATATTCCATTATATGTACATATGACATTTTGTTTATCCATTCAGCTATTGATGGCTGAATAAGGGTGAGTAGGCTGCCGTGAATATGGATGTTCAAGCATCTCTTTGGGACCTCAATTCTTTTGGATATATATATATACACCCAGAGGTGGATCTGCTGGGTCATACAGTAATTCTAGTTTTAATTTTTTAAGAACTGCCACGCTGTTTTCCACAGAGACTGCACCATCTTACAAACCCACCAACAGTGCACAAGGGTTCCAATTTCTAGGACTAGATACACAGTTGAAGAGTAAATGAGCGATACGTTTAATAAATGAATAATATGCATGTGTGCTCAGTCACTCAGTCATGTCCGACTCCTTGTGACCGCATGGACTGGAGCCTGCCAGGCTCCTCTGTCCATGAGATTTCCCAGGTGAGAATACTGGAGTGGGGTGTCATTTCCTTCTCCAGGGCATCTTCCTGACCCAGGGATCAAGCCTGTGCCTCCTGCATTGGCAGGTGAATTCTTCACCACTGGAAAACCAGATGAATAATAGACATAGCATAATAACACAATACCTTTAAAAAAATCTTTCAGCAGTGCCGCACGGCATGTGGCATCTTAGTTCCCTGACCAGGGATCAAACCCACACCCACTGCATTAGCAGCACATAATCTTAACCACTGGACCCCAGGGAAGTCCCAATAATACAATGAAGTGAAGTGAAGTTAAAGTCGCTCAGTCATGGCTGACTCTTTGCACCCCATGGACTATACAGTCCATGGAATCCTCCAGGCCAGAATACTGGAGTGGGTAGCCTTTCTAGGGGATCTTCCCGACCCAGGGATCGAACCCAAGTCTCCTGCATTGCAGGTGGATTCTTAACCATCTGAGCCACAAGGGAAGCCCTCAATAATACAATACTTTTCTAAAATTTATTCACTTATTTTACTTCTGGCTGTGCTGCATCTTCACTGCTACACAGGCTTTTCTCTAGCTTCATTGAGCGGGGGCTACACCCCTGGGCTCCAGAACACAGGCTCAGTAGTTGTGGTACACGGGTTGAGACATTCTGTGGCATGTGGGATTTTCCCGGATTAGGAATTGAACTTGTGTCTCCTGTATTGGCAAACAGATTCTTTAGCACTGAGCCACCAGGGAAGCCTAACACAATACTGCAGGTACATACTGGAAACCTCCCAATCCAAAGGCTAACATTGCTCCCATGATTATGTTCAATATGAGAAGATCCTCTGGGACAAGAACCATGACTTAAATTCTCCTCTAAATCTCTGATCTTGACCCCCAAAGCCATTGTCCAGGGGCTGACATGCAGCAGGCACATGGCTGCTGCTGCTGCTGCTGCTCCTAAGTCGCTTCAGTCCAACTCTGTGCAACCCTATAGACGGCAGCCCACCAGGCTCCTCCATCCCTGGGATTCTCCAGGCAAGAACACTGGAGTGGGTTGCCATTTCCTTCTCCAATGCATGAAAGTGAAAAGTGAAAGTGAAGTTGCTCAGTTGTGTCCGACTTCTAGCAACACCATGGACTGCAGCCTACCAGGCTCCTCCATCCATGGGATTTTCCAGGCAAGAGTACTGGAGTGGGGTGCCATTGCCTTCCCCTAGGCATATGGCAGTATTTGCTGAATGGTGACAGAGGGGCAGATTCAATCAAGGAATGCTTCCAGGAAGGAGATGGCATTGCAAGAGACAAAGGACAGTCTGGCAGAGAAAAGGATGAGCAGGGGTGACTGCAAAGAGAGGCCTGGCTGATTGATTTCATCTCATTCTCGAAGGCAGATGTGATTTGTGTCTAAGACTCAGTAATGCTGTCAAGACAGGATAACACAATATGCTTCATAGGTGCTCAGTGACACCTGTTGACCGAACACATGGTCAGAATAAGAGTGAAATAATCAGGAGAAACATAAGAAAGACTTCTGTATGAGCTGCCAGAATGAGAAACTAGGGGTTCCCTTAAACTACAGGGAAGTATTCATGTGACCGACACCAGCTTTCCCTGCCACTCCACTACCTCCAGTCGAACAGGAAGCCCGAGAAGAAACTACCTCCCAGCCCAACCCTGAGGAAGCCTCGTGACCAAGAAAACCCCAATCCTCAAACTTCTGTCTGGAAATCCATCTTAGGAATTTTACTGCCTGTAAACCTAGAAGGATCAGCCAATGTCTCTAAGACTTCATTTCAAAATGAAGTTTCTCCAGAGTCAAGACTCTTTCCTTCTCCTGAGGATGTAAGTCTTCTCTATTTCATAGCTATTTGCCTCTGAGGTATGGCAAGTGACATAGCAGGATGCTGCATCTGGATGCAACTGACTCACGGCAGGCTTGAGTCCACTCCCCGAGCCCCTGAGGTCCCCACCAGTGGAGTCACCGAATCCAGGATGCCTGCCAGACTGGAAGGCCCTGGGAAAATCACCCAGGCAGGCACAACAGAGCTGTGAGCAAAGAGTCCCACCTCTACCATTACTCTCCCAGAGAAGACTTCGGGGAAACCAGGAGACCCTGTGGCTAGCACAGTGTCTGGCTTAGTCAATGTTCACTGAATGAATGAATGACCACCTAAACAAACACCCTCACACCAAGACTTGGAAGCACACTCTAATTTCCCACCAGAGTACAGCTGCCAACCGGTCAACATCAGCTAAAAGTGTCATGGAGTCCTGCAAGCCTCCTGCTTTGTCTCTGTCTCAAACATAACTCAGCTTCTCTGGTGGCTCAGTGGTAAAGACTCTGCCTGATGATGCAGAAGACGTGGGTTCGATCCCTGGGTCGGGGAAGATCCCCTAGAGAACGAAAAGGCACTCCAATATTCTTGAAAGAAGATCAAACTAGTCAATCCTAAAGGAAATCCTGAATATTTATAGGAAGGCCTGATGCTGAAGCTTCAATACTTTGTCCACCTGATGTGAAGAGCCAACTCATTGAAAAAGATCCTGATGCTGGGAAAGATTGCAGGCAATAGGCGAAGGGGGTGGCAGAGGATGAGATGGTTAGATAGCATCACTGACTCAGTGGACATGAATTTGAACAAACTCCAGGAGACAGGGAAGGACAGGGAAGCCTGACATGCTACAATCCATGGAGTTGCAAAGAGTCAGAAATGACTTAGCAACTGAACAATACAATTCTTGCCTCCAGTATTCTTGCCTGGGAAATCCCATGGACAGCAGAGTCTGGCTGGGGCTACTGGCCATGGGGTCGCAAAAGAGTCAGACACGACTTTAGGGACTAAACAACAATAAACGTAGGTCACCCTTAAGCATCATCTTCTGGGGCCTTGTGTGAACTCAACTTCTCTTAGAATCAAGGCTCCTCACCTTCCCCAACTCCCTTAAATGACAAAGAACCATGAGGACCTGAGTCTGAGGCGGGAATATTTGCAGCCCAAAGTAGCTGGGGATTTGGGCCCTTCTACCTGCTTTGGAGATAAAACCCTCTAATGGAAAGTCCATTGGCTCCTCAAAGCCTCAGAAGCAAAATGAGAAGGATAAGGCCCAGGTCTCAAAACAATTGTGTTTCCCAGGAACCAGGGAGACAGAACAGAAAGAATATCAGACGTTTCTCACTCTGGCGACATGGCAGCTGAGTGGACATGGGCACCCTTCCCCCTTGTCACACCGAAAATCTTGAGTGAGTGTGACTCCAATGGTTTAAAAGTTATAACCAACAAGGAGAGAGAGAAGAAAAGGGACGACAGGCCATGAATGCAGGCCATACTCCAGGACACATCCATGCCCAGCTGCACACACGCACACACACACACAGACACACAGACACACACACACACACAGACACAGACACACACACACACACACACACACACACACACACACGCTGGCCTGCAACCGAGGAATGCGTGCAGGCTGACCTGTGCAGGCACAACAGGCCGCAGGGCGGACCCAGATACCATCCGGGGCCTCACAAAGGACTCGGTGTGCTGGGCCACAGGACGTTCCAGCAGCAGCCTGTTTCCTCTGTGGAAGCGGTCCTCCTGGCCCACTCTGACACAAGAGATGGGCGGAAGGATCAGTTCCCCCTCACAGCACCGGGATTGTTGTGGAAAGCAGACCTCTGAATCATGTAAGCCTGGAGGGCCCACGTGTGCAGAAGCCACACCTAGACTGATTTCTTGAGACAGAAAACTCAACACCTACTGGCTTTAAAAAAAAAAGGGAAGTGGGAGATGCTGGGCTGACCAAACTGAGAAGTCCAGGAATGGCTGTAACTTCAGGCATGGCTAGATCCAGGGGCTCATGTGTGGTCAGGACAAGGCTGGTCTCCATCTGCTGGTTCTGCCTTCCTGGAGGGGTGATGGGGGTTATTTCAGGCAGCTCTGCCCTGAGGGGGCCACTGGCCTTCAGGTCTATGTGCAGTCAAAGCTCAGCAACCCCTGCGGAAGGCCAGATCTCTTTCCCCATGGTTCTAATAAAAGTCTCAGGGTTGACTCTGACTGTGTATGCAGGCCTGAACTCGGCCCTGTGGCTAGGGGCTGGAAGACTCCACGGGCTGGGTGTTGCTCACAGGTCCATACAGGTGAAGGGCTGGGTCATGTCCACAGGACCCACATAGACTAAGGGGACGTAGGTACTCATCTGAAGGAAAGTAGGGGAGAGAGAGAGAGAAAGATAAAGAAGGAAAGAGGGAGGATAAAGAAAACAGGTGGCTCAGTGGCAGAGCCAATGCAGGGCACACGGGTTCGATCCCTGGTCAGGGAACTAAGACCCCAGACGCTGTGGGCCAACCAAGCCCGTGCACCACAACTACTGAGCCTGCGCTCTACGGTCCGGGAGCCTCAACTACTGAGCCCACTTGCTGCAACTACTGAAGCCCGAGTGCTCCAGAGCCCGTGCTCCGCAGCAAGAGAAGTCCACACACCAAAACTAGAGACTGGGCCCCGCTGGCCACAACTAGAGAAAAGCCCATGAGACAAAAAAGACCCAGAGTAGCCAAAAATAAATAAATGAAATGTGAAAAAAAAAACATGGTATAAGCCACAAATAATTTCTATTATTAAGGAATAAAACAGCAATCAACCTCAGCTTTAAATAAAACAAGAATAGCAGCTGACCGAGCTTTTGTGTCTTGTCTTCTGTAATAGCTTTGATGAGATATAATTCACATACCATACAATATAGTGATTTAAAGGACACTCTTCCACGGTCTGAAACATAACTCACAGAGTTGTGGGACCATCACCCTAGTCGATTTTAGAATATTTCTGTTGCCCCCAAAAGAAACCTCACTCATCAGCAGTTACTCCCCTCCAATTCCACCTCCACCCACTCCTGGCAAAAGAACAGTGTAACTATCTGTTTCTATAGATTTGCCTATTCTGGCGATTTCATATACACAGAATCATACAAAAGGTGGTGGTGGGGGGGGGGGTGGTTTGGCTTTTTGCTTTAATACTTTCATTTACTTATTGGCTGTGTTAGGTCCTCATTGCTGCTCGAGTTTTTCCGCTAGTTGCAATGAGTGGGAGCAGCTCCCTAGTTGCAGTGTGCGGGCTCCTCATTGCAGTGCCCTCTCTTATTGCTGAGCGCAGGCTCGAGGACACGCATGGGCTTCAGCAGCTGCTGCAGGTGGGCTCAACAGTTGCAGCTCCCAGGCTCTAGAGCACAGGCTCAACAGTTGTGGTACCTGAGCTTAGTTGCCCCAGGGCAAGTGGGATGTTCCTGGACCAGGGGTGGAACCCATGTCTCTGGCATTGGCAGGTGGTTTCTTTACCACTGAGAACCAGGGAAGCCCAGTGGGTGGATTTTAAGAATTCTGTCTTTTGTCCTAAAATCTGCAAAAAAAAATCCATTTCCTGGACTCCTAGTTGAACTGAGTCTGGACTTACTCCCTGGAATCACTGTTAAGGATGTGGACCAGAGGAGGGATGACCGGGCCTGGGAGACCCTGAAGCCTGAGGTGGTTGGTATGACTGGAGATGACTCAGCAGCCAGGGCGTAAACCCTCCCGGAAGCCTGGTCCAAGCTTCTGGTCTCGCCCCTGGCACGGTATGGGGTGGAGTGGGAAAATCGTGGGCTCCAGCTTATCAGATGTTCCAAAGAATCCCCAGGTAAGGGCGCCATGGGGCTCCACCCAGCACCCTTCCTCATTCCTGACTTCATTTGGGATCCCCCTTCTCCCAGGAGATGCGTGTTCCTGCAGCTCCCAGGAGCGGGCTCTGCTGGTTCAAAACTTTCCTGGTCACTGTAAAATGACTTTGCTGCAATAAAAATTAATTAAAGAAAAATAACACCTTTCAAACAAAAATAAAACAAAATGTGGACTCTATAAAACCTTAAAAAGAACACCTTCCCAGTACTTTGCCAGTGAGTATTCTAAAGGGCACGTGACCCAACTTGGATCAAGGAGACCTAGAGTCGGAGGCTCTTTCTCCATCTCCTAGAAGAGGTTTTGGAAATGGTGTTTCCTCCCTTCTTCTGGATGTTATAATAAAGATGTTCGAGGTGGAGGCAGACCGTCTCATTACCAGCCTCAAGGAGAAGTCAATGCAAGATGAAGGATGGATCTGAAGACCTACAGGAAAACGAAGTGGGGCCTCCTGGAACAGACACTAATTCTGTGCTACATGTCCCTCATGCTCCACCATCCCCTTTCCCAAGTCCCAGATTGGCCTTTAGGGACTAATAATGCAAGGCCCTCTTCCCTCTGCTGCAGGATGGTTTTGGCCAACAGGGAGCCCTCAGCAGGAGACAGGAGGGCTTCTGCCCCTTCTGCCCCTCTCTGGACCCACCACTGCTCCCTCTCTGGGGGCCACTGTGAACTGGCTGCCACCTTCAACCCAAGTCTGAGCTCTGGTCAGAAACCCTCCTCATGCCCTCCCTGTCTTCAGGTCCCAGCATCTGTTCCCTCCCCACCCCTCAAACTGGGCATGACACAGGAGCCCCAGGGCCACATGACCTGGGCACCACACTATTCCTGGAGCTTCCCTGCACCTGCCCACACCTTCCTAAAGATCCCTTCACATGACCCACAAGCACAGCAAAGATGCTCAAAGGCATCAGTCATTACAAAATGCAAATCAGGGACTTCTGGTGGTCCAGTGGGTGAGAATCTGCCTTCCAATGCAGGGGACACAAGCTCAATCCCTGATCGGTGAACTAGGATCCCACATACCATGCCATGGGGCAACAGCACCCACAAGCCACAACTAGAGAGAAGCCCACAGACAGCAGTGAAGGTCCTGCGTGTCACAACTAAGACCCGATGCAGCTAAGTAAATAAATAATAAAACATTTTCTTAAAAAAAAAAAAGGAAAGAAAATGCAAATCAAACCACAGTGACACACCATGTGATACCCACTAGATCAGCTATCATACCAAAAAACATAAATAACAAGTCTTGGCAAGGATGTGGAGAAATGGAACCCTCTTATATTGCTAGGAGGATGTAAAATGATTCAGCCACTTTGGAAAAGCTTGGCAGGTCCTCAATAAATTTAAATACAGAGTTAACAGATGCCTCATCAATCCCATTCTAGGTATATTCCCCAGAGTTGAAACAAGGTTTTCAAACAAACATTTACAGGTGAATGTTCAGAGAGGCACTACTCACAATAGTCGTAAATTTTAAATAACCCAAATGTCTATCAACTGAGGAATAGACAAATAAAATGTGGCTGGTTCATACACTGGAATATTGTTCAGTCATAAAAAGGAATGAAGTACTGATACATGCTTCGCCATGGATGAACTTCAAAATCATTATGCTAAGAAAAAAAAGCAGAAACATTACTTTGCTGACAAAGGTCTGTATAGTCAAAGCTATGGTTTTTCCACTAGTCACATATGGATGTGGCAGTTGGACCACAAAGAAAGCTGAGCACTGAAGAATTGATGCTTTTGAATTGTGGTGTTGGAGAAGACTCTTGAGAGTCCCTTGGACTGCAAGGAGATCCAACCAGTCAATCCTAAAAGGAAATCAGTCCTGAATATTCATTGGAAGGACTGATACGGAAGGTGAAGCTCCATATTTTGGCCACCTGATGCGAAGAAGTGACTTATGAAAAAAGACCCTGATGCTGGCAAAGACTGAAGGCAGGAGGAGAAAGGGATGACAGAAGATGAGATGGTTGGATGGCATCACTGACTCAATGGACATGAGTTTGAGCAAGCACTGGGAATTGGCAATGGACAGGGAAGCCTGGCATGCTGCAGTCCATGGGGTCGCAAAGAGTCAGACATGACTAAGCAACTGAACTGAACTGAAGATAAAAATTTATTTATTTATTTTTTTTGGAAGATAAAAATTTAGACACATTATGCTAAGGGAAAAAAGCCAGACACAAAGGGTCACATATTGTACAATTCCACTTACCCTACCCTCACCACATATAAGGAACCAGCTCACTCCACCATGAGCAAGTGAGTAGGGGAAATTATTGCCTGTTCTAGCTCCCCGCCGCTGCAGTGAAAGTGAAAGTCACTCAGTCAACTCTTAACGACCCCATGGACTATATACAGTTCATGGAATTCTCCAGGCCAGAATAAATAAAGAAATAATAATAAATAAATACTAAATAAAGCCTTGCCTGAATTTCTTGTCTGGTCTCTTATCAATTTCTATTGATTAAGAAAGCCAAGAACCCTGGTATCACTAAGATCAGTGATCTCTGATGTTACTATGGCAAAAGATTATGACTTACTGAAGGCTCAGATGATGGTTAGAGCTTTTTAGCAATAATGTATTTTTTAGTTAAGGTATCTACATTGGCTTCTTTTAGACATAACGCCATTGCACCCTTAATAGACTATAGTGTAAACATACATTTTATTTGAACTGGGAAACCAAACAAATTGCATGACTTGATTTACAGCAATATTCACTCTATGGTAGTGAATCAAAGTTACTCAGTCATGTTCAGCTCTTTGTGATCCCATGGACTATACAGTCCATGGAATTCTGTAGGCCAGAATACTGGAGTAGGTAGCCTATCCCTTTTCCAGGGGATCTTCACAACCCAGAAATCCAACTGGGGTCTCCTGCATTGCAGGTGGATTCTTTACCACCTATGGCAGTGGCCTGGAACCAAACCAGCAACATCCCTGAGGATAAGATAAGGTGAGAATGAGGGCTGACCCCCCAGGTCAAAGCAGCTGAAAAGACCAGGCTGCCTGCTTCTTCATCTGACTGCTCAGGCAACGGAGCCAGGGACTGGAGCTGTTGACCTACTTAGTAGGAGTAGGTCATCTCCTACTAAGCAGGAGGTGACCCCGACGTGAAGTCTTGAGGAGACTCCCCTGGCAGCAGCTTGGAAGACAGATGAAGCGAAGGGCAGAGAGTTGGGAAAGGGCTGGATGGCTCAGTGAAGGTGCCGCAGAAACCTGGCCTGAGGCAGAAACTGTGGGGACACACGGAAGGGCTGGACTGGAGATGTGGGGACAGACTTCTGCAGAATCTGTTTGGCTTGGAGGAGGTGTAAGAAGGAAAGGGAGTGAGCCACGGGCAGTAAGAGCTGCTTCCCTCTTCTCAAGGCTCAGATCTAGGGAGGCCGGGACACCAGGAAACCACATCACAGCTCCCCTTCCCCTTCCACATAAACGAAAACCGAAGAGCTGAAGTTGTGGGAGGGGAAAGAAGGCAGAAGAGAGGCACAGACTTGCTTCTTTCTCACCCGTGCGCCACTGAAGCCCAGCACTGAGCATCCAGGGATGCAGAGACCAGAAGGACCAGGAGTCCGGCGAGGCTGTGGTCTTGAGAGAGACAAACATGACTCGGCCTGGTAAACAAGCCAGAAGGCTCGGTGTCCTCAATGGCTCTCCCTCTGCCCTCCCCCAATCCATCCCCAAGCCAGCCGGTGCGACTGCCTAGTATCTTCCCTCTCCACCTCCCGGGCCACTCACCGCCACACTCCTACAAGAGCATCCTGAATGGCCTGCCCGCCTCCAGTCCTGGGCCTCACCCACCCGGTCCATTCGGTCCAAGGTACCCAGAGTCAGCTTCCCAAAAGAGCAAGGGTCACCTCACTGCCCCGCCGTAAGCTTTCAGTGGCTCCTCAACAGCCTCCAAGATAAAGCCCCAGCTTTTGGATGCGGCTCCTGGCCCCTGCAGGCTCAGGGCATCCCTCCGCACACAGCGGATTCACCAAGGCCGAGTCACTCGGTTCCCAGCACAAACCATGCTGTTTGCACCATCCACCCCTCGCTGAAGTGGCTCCCTATGCCTGGAACTTCCTTCTCTTCCCGTCCCTCTTTTTCTGGCTAATTTTTGTTCATTATTTAAGATTCAGCTCAAGGATTCCACCCTGGAGCCAAGTCTTCTTGACCCTCTGTGCAGGGTGGGGTCAGGCGTCCCCTTCTTAAGTACTCTGCTGCTGCCGCCAAGTCGCTTCAGTCGGGTCCGACTCTGTGAGACCCCAGAGACGGCAGCCCACTAGGCTCCCCCATCCCTGGGATTCTCCAGGCAAGAGTACTGGAGTGGGTTGCCATTTCCTTCTCCAATGCATGAAAGTGAAAAGAGAAAGTGAAGTCGCTCAGTCGTGTCTGACCCTCAGCGACCCCATGGACTGCAGCCTTCCAGGCTCCTCCGTCCATGGGATTTTCCAGGCAGGAGTACTGGAGTGGGGTGCCATTGCCTACTCAGTGATACCTTATTTCCCCTGGGACCACACAAACCACGCTAGCTCACATTACTGCACACGTCTGCCCCCAGTCATGAAGGACAATGCCACTGTACACCACCACAGCTGGCACACAGTAGGCACCTACTAAAGACTGAGAGTGGGGATAGGCAGGGACAATGGGAGGGGCAACAAATCTTATGGGTGCTCAACGACTAAAATGATGAATCACAACAGGAAGGATCAGGAAAGGCTTCACAGAGAAGGGACACTTGAGCCATTCTTTAAAGAGCTGTATATTTGGTAGGTGAAAAAATAGCAAGACTGCCAAGGTATAAACATGTACAAGTTGGTGGTGATTTCAAATAGGGTGCTGGGCTAAGCACAGGGTTATTAGAGGAGGGTATAGCAGACCCAGAGTCACTCAAATGATATGTGACATGGCCAGACCCTTGTGTTAAGATTGGGTGTAGGGGCTAACAGAAAACTCAGCTCAAAAACAGTCTCAAGGTAAGGTGTTCAGCGTCTTGTTCCTCCCATCTTTCTGTTCAGACACACTCAACATGTTCTCCCTAAGCAAGGCCCCCTCATGGCCCCAAGATGGCTGCCATAGTGCGAAGTATCACAGGTCAGCCCTACTACATCCCATAGCAAAGGTCCCATGGTGTAGTCAAAGCCATAGTTTTTCCCGTGGTCATGTATGGATGTGAGAATTGGACCATAAAGAAAATCGAGCACCAAAGAATTGATGCTTTTGAACTGTGGTGCTAGAGAAGACTCTTGAGAGTCCCTTAGACTGCAAGGAGATCAAACCAGTCGGTCCTAAAGGAAATCAACCCTGAATATTCATTGAGAGGACTGATGCTGAAGCTGAAGCTCCAATACTTCAGCCACTTGATTCAAAAATTGGAGAAGACCTTGATGCTGGGAAATATTGAGGGCAGAAGGAAAAGCGGGCGACAGAGGATGAGATGGTTGGATGGTATCACTGACTCATGGACATGAGATTGTGTAAACTCCGGGAGATAGTGAAAGACAGGGAAGCCTGGCCTGCTGCAGTCCATGCAATCACAGAGTTGGACATGACTCAGCAACTGAACAACAATAGCAGAAGACAGGCTGTTTCTAAATGCCTCCGTTTAAGATGGGAAAAACCTTTCTCCATCCCCCCCGAAAATTCGCCTGTATATTTCACAGCCAGAGTTGTGTCATGTGCCCATGCCTAAAGCAATCACTGCCAAGGGGGACAAGCCCACAGAGGTTCACCACTGGGGCTGGGACTGATCTCTCTCAATGTCCCTGGAAGGTTGAGCTCCTGAAGATCAGTGTTCTGTCAGCAAAGCAAAAGGGCAAAGATGGATAAATAGCCAACAGCGTCTTCTATAACTTCTTACCTGCCTGCCCCCGAAGTACACCATTAAACCGAGTGCAACCTGCAAACATCCGGCACCTCCACCCTTCAGCGGTTCTATTTTAGGTCTGAGGAAGTAACTGTCCTAGGAGAGGAAACTGGCTCAGAGCTGTGACGGGAAGGTCTATAATCACTGCAGTCTGCTCTTCTGGATCCAGAGTTCTGTGACAGTCGGGGTAGGAAATAGCAGGGATGCCTGCGTTCCAGATAGAGACCCCGGATGCTGTGGTATTTTACCTGAGAGTTTTGCCTGTCTCCTTGAACAAATATTTGAACAAATATTTTCCTTAGGCCTCTCTTTCCTTAGGGACAAAGAGGCCTGGCATGCTGCAGTCCATGGGGTCGCAAAGAGTCAGACACGATTGCGTGACTGAGCAACAGGCCTCAACAATAAAAAAAATAACCAGCACAGAGGCTTCCCTCGTGGCTCAGTGGTAAAGAATCCACCTGCCAATGCAGGAGTCACGGGTTCGATCCCTGGTCCAGGAAGGTCCCACATGCTGTGGAGCAACTAAACCCGTGTGCCACAACTACTGAGCCCACATGAGGCAACTACTGACGCCCTCACACCTAGAGCCTGTGCTCAGCGACAAGAGGAGCCACTGCAAAGAGAAGCCCACGAGCCGTGGCTAGAGAGTTGCCCCCTGTTTGCCACTATGGAAAAGCCGACACAGCAATGAAGACCCAGAACAGCCAAAAAGAAATAAATAAAAAGTAATTGATTAATTCAAAATACCCAGCACATTCCTATCAGAAGGACTGTGATCCAGCTACTCTCAGCCTTGGAGACCCTTCCTCACTCCCTCCACACACTAAGAGCCCACCCACCCTGGCTCATAAATTCTTAGAGCATGTTTTCCCCAAAGGTTCCCCTTTCTGCCCCACTGGGGCACTCTCCCTGCACACTCATGGCCATCCATGCCTATGTAGCTTTGCTGTGGTGAGGACGAACATCAGTTCAAAACTGCAAACAGTTCTACATCTTTCTCTTCTAATCAGCTATAAGATGCTCTAGCCCATGGACCCTGAGTTTTCACCTTTTCCCAGATGCCTAGCACACAGCGGGATATGCAGTAAAAGTGTGTGCAGGGAAGAATCTCTAAACTGAATTGGTCCTTACTTTATTCCTTCCCTTGTTGATCTTGCAAATGAGAACTCATTTTTCCTTCCCCTGCTGATCCTGCAAATGGAACCCACTCACTTTTGTTTAGAACCGATTATGTGTCTGGCACCACTTCATGTATATTAATATATGGCTTGGTTTAACACCTTTTTTTAAAAAACCTGCAAGCTTTTTCAAAATTTACAGAAGAGGACACTGACGGTCAGAAAAGCTAAGAGAAAAGTGAAAGGCAGACTCTCCCAAGGCCACATGAGGAATTAGGGCATGGAATTCAAGTTCAAGTCTTCAGAGGCAATGGTCGAGTGTGGGCAGTGAACACGGACAGCCTCGCTTAAAATCTTGCCACTTGTGAGGTGTATGACCTTGGGGGAAATTAGTCCCTGTGTGTCTGTTTCCTCCCACATAAAATGAGGAGAAAAAGAGTACCTGTTTCACAGGGTTATTACAAGCATTAAACGAACTCATAGGAAAGCTGCTTAAAGCAATGTTTGACATGTATTAATGTACGATAAGGGCTTTCCAGATGGCGCTAGTGATAAAGAATCTGCCTGCCAATGCAGGAGACATAAGAGACAAGGGTTTGATCCCTGGGTTGGGAAGATCCCTTGGAGGAGGAAATGGCAACCGACTCCAGTATTCTTGCCTGGGAAACCCCATGGACAGAGGTGCCTGGCGGGCTACAGTCCATAGGGTAAATATTAGCTGTTGTTATTGATTCCAAGTCCAGTGGTTTTCCCATTGTATCATGACAAATGCTACTACTTACATCTACCAAAGCAACCCAGGCATGAGAGTGACCTGACCAAAGGACAGACCCCACAGAGATCTTGAGCTCCATTATCCAGAGGACTATCTCAGAAAACAGCACGAAGGCAACACAATGTACAAATTCCACCTGGCAAGGGCTCCCAGCTGCAGCTCAGCCCTCATTTATGGGATCTGGGGGGGACCTCCCAGGGGAAAGAGACAGGAGCCATTCAGCCACCCCAGTGCCCAACTACTGCCCATACACCAGGGAATAGCCCCTTAGTCTCACAAGCTTTGAGGACCCGAAATGCCTGCAGCTCTTCCCTGGAAAACCCAGTGCGCACGGTGGTGAGGAGACAAGGTGGAGGCAGGCGGGGAGGGGAGTCTTCAAAACAAGGTGCAGCTGGAGGACACAGGGCCCTTCCACCTTGAGGACAAGAAAGCCCCCATACCCTCTGAGGCTCCCTCCTCCCACATTCGTGACCTCATGCAACCCGGCAAGGAGTCGGGGTCAGGACAGAATTATTACCACCTTTTGACAGGGGTAAGGAAGGGCGCTTCCAAGAAGGTAAGTGACTGCTTGTAACAGTCACATCACAGTCAATATCTAGTCAATTTCCAGACTAGAACTCTGGACTTCTGAGCCTCAATTCATTGCTCCTTTCCATTAGTCTGTCACCCATATCAGTTATTTGTCTTTTTCGATACATACAATTCCTTTCTCTTTCCCTCTCTCCTTAAATACCTGTTGTCTTCTCTGCACTGGGAGTTACAAAGATGAACAAGACATTTTAAGGCCCAGCTCATTCCTGCCTCCCCAAACCACTCCTCTGCAGGGTGAACATGCAGAAAGTGTTCAAAGTGCTTGCTGCTCTGAATCACATCTTTGCTACTGGTCTGATAAGGATTCTGGTTTTCTTTTCTGGAAATGGCAGTTTTTACATTTTTGTAAGTGTTCTTTCTTTTCCTCATTTGCAAAAGAAGACTCAGTGTATTAAGCTGGCTGGTCTCTGCTTGGTGCCTGCAGGACAGGACAGCTGAGAATCCTCCATAAGGCCACAACCCCACAGAGATCCCAGCCTCCTTTGAAAGTGGACCAAAACGATTCCTCTCTCCAGTGCAGAGAAATGACAAGAAAGCGCATTCTGCCTCTGGGTCTGGATGGGGGAGAAAAAGGCTTCTGTGCAAACTCTGAAGCCCTAAGTATGAACGCAGAGCTCAAAGATACTGGGGTTAAAAACACGGACTGGGGTTAAAAGTCTCGGGCTCAGCAGTTACCACAGCAGCATTTCCAGGACCTAGGAAACCCTCAGAGCCTCGGCTGAAACACAAAACCAGCTCTGTAAATCCTCTTCTGCTACCCAGAAAAGGCAGGGTATGAACCACCATGCCCTTCAAATCGGAAGATGCAGGAAATGGGAAAATAGGCTCCTCCAGAATTAAACAACAGGGCAGTCTGAAAAAGAGTATCAGTACGTTTTAAAGTAAAGATATGAAATAAGAATGAAGAATTCTCATGGAAGAATAAGACCCAAGGATTCAAAGCCAATGGATTGGAAAGAGAACCAGAGGGAATTTCCAGAAGTAAAATGGAGAGTCGTCAAATAGAAACTCAATGATGAGAAAATGGAAGAAACATGGCGACGCAGAAGCCAAGGCACTCGATTCCGCCTCCCTGCCCAGTGCCTGCCCTTGGCCTGTGCCCAGCACGAGGGGGCAAGAGGAGTGAGCCAGAGCCCCCACCCGAGCCCCTCCAGATGCTCAGTCTGAAGGGGAGGCAACCACACCAGCAAGTGCATTTCCATACGGGACGGCTGTGATGATGCTTGCATTTCTGCATGCCTCGTGCGGGCTGCTTTTCCTCCATGATTTCAGTTCAGTACAGAAAAGTGTAAGGACGCCGGGAAGGTGGGGTCCGTAGCAGACCCCAGCATCTTCTGGCTTCCTCTGGGCCATCCTGAATCAAGGTCACAATCACCATGGAATGTTGCTGCTGCTGCTGCTAAGTCGCTTCAGTAGTGTCCAACTCTGTGCGACCCCATAGACGGCAGCCCACCAGGCTCCCCCATCCCTGGGATTCGTGCTGAGCCCTGTTCTATTTCCCCCCTTCAGTCTGCAAAAATCCTATTTGGAAATGTCAATACGAATAGTACAAGAACACACATGCCCTTTACCTACCTTCATTGGTGGTTAATATTTTACTCCCCTTACTTTTTTTCCCTTTTTTTTTTTCCCTCTGATGTAATTTTTATGTATTCAGAAAATACATATAATTATTTTCTGAACCATTTGAGGGCAAGTTGCCTATATAATGGTCTTTTACTGGGGTGCCTTTCTGCATTTCTGATGGACTAGGCGGTTGGAATTAGCAGATGAAAACTGGTAGACACAGAATGGATAAACAATAAAGTCCTACTGTATAGCACAGGGAATGATATTTAATATCCTGTGATAAACCAAAATGGAAAAGAATATGAAAAAAGATATATATATATGTATAACTGAGTCAGAAATTAACATAACGTTTTAAAGCAACTGTATTTCAATAAGAAAAATGATTTGTATTTTAACTTTTTAACAATTAAAAGAAGACTGTAGCTGTAAGAGGGACAAATGGTTTATTCTGTTTTATTAATTTTTATTGCAGTACAGTTGCTTTAAAATGTTAAGATCCTACTGCATAAGAAAATGAATCAGCCACACTTATAAATATATATCCCCTCCCTTTTAGGTTTCCCTCTCGTTTAGATATCCCTCCCACTCGAAAGGATAATTACTTCATTACAAAACTACAATGAAACAGGCACCCAGTATCATCCCATAGGCAAGAGTTTTATAAAGGCAGATGCCTTGCTGGAAAAACACATGATGAGTCTTGATGAGGGAAAGACGAGCCATTCCCCAGAAACCACAAACAGGCTGGACCCTCTCCTTCTGGTCCTGCCCACGGATGCCTGGCGTGGGCCTGGTTCTCAGGAAGCCTCGCGACATCTGGGGGACGCACTGACAGTCACGCTTCTTTACTCCAAGTCTAACCAGACTTCCACCTGGTATCCCTCCGTTGGAGAGACACTGCTTGCTCATTTCTGTTTTTCTAACGCTGTGCACTTTTTGCATTTCCTGACTTAGACCGGTAAAGGAAGGGGAAATGCCAAAAATACTACAAGACCAGCTAGTTGGTGGCACTTCCAAAGGGATGGGGGTCGGCAGGGGAAAAGCAGGCAGTGAGGGACCTCAGTCTCCCTGCACTTGGCATGGCGCTGGCCGGCAGAGCTGATGGGGCTCCCCTGGCACGAAGGTCTCTGGACACTGTTTCTGGGGAGTAGCTGGAACAAGAGCCCATTTCCTTCCAAATAACGGGTAAGATGTTCGCAATCTGGTCTTAATCAGCCCCTCGCAGCAACGTGGCTACACGTCCCATCATGGTGCGTTTCCTTTACTCTCGGAAGATGCGGTCGCCTGCCACAGGCCACGAGGAGGCCAGGCCTTGGGATGCTTTTCCCCCTTTCGGTTCAGATATATTTGTCCTGATCAAACCACACGCCCTCTCCTGACTTCTCTTAAAGCCAATGGCCTGCTTTGGGAACAGGAATGGCTGAGGCTGGGGACAGTAACCATAGCTCAGGAACCGAGGTTTTATCTGTACAAAAGGCAACCATGTTGGGGTTCCTGCCGTCCCAGGAGATCAACCCCAGGCAATTTTAAAGAGAGGACCAAGCCCCCTCAGTCTCCACTCCTTCGTGGATGCGGGGTAGGGTGGCTGGGGGAGGGTGTTCATAGGTTGGTCAGTTTAACTGATTCATGAGGTGGGATAAAAAAAAAAGTGAGTGTCCTGAGTTGCAAGTGAACAATCTGGCCTGCAGCCTGAAGGATGTGCAGCGAAATGAATCCTCAACTCTGACTCCCCACGTAAAGCCGGGCATCGACCAGACCTTGAATGGAGGAATGAATAAATCTCAGCAAGACAGTGAAACACTTGGAAGGGCGGTGAGGATACAAGTAGAGACTGACTTCCATACAGGTACCACTATCTCAAGGAAGATGTCCCTGGCTTCCCCTCCCTCACTGGGTTAGGGGCCTTGCCCCACAGCCCCCATAACATCTTCCCCTACCAGCCTGCGAAGATGTCCACATCCAAATCCCCAGGAATTGTGAATGCGTCAGGCTACACAGGTCACCCGGCAACAGGGAATAAGGTCACTAATCAGTTGACCTTAAAATAGGGAGATTATTCTAGGGCTTCTCAGGTGGCTCAGGGGTAAAGAATCTGCCTGCAATGCAGGAGACCTGGGTTTGACCCCTGGGTGGGGAAAATCCCCTGGAGGAGGAAATGGCAACCCATTCCAGTATTCTTGCTTGGAGAATTCTATGGACAGAGGAGCATGGTGGGCTTCAGTCCTTGGGGTTGCAAAAAGTCAGACACAACTAAGCGACTAACACTTTCATTCTAGATTATACAGGAGGGCTGCTGTAATCAAAAGGGTCCTCAAAAGTGGAAAAGAAGAGAGAACCAGAGATGGCAGCATGAGAAGGACTAGGACCAACATTGCTGGCTTTGAAGCTGGAGGAAAGGGTCAGGAGCCAAGGGATGCAGGAAGCCTCTAGAAACTGGAAAAGACGAGGGAACAGATCATTCTCTAGAGCCTCCAGAAAAAAAAGAGTTCTGCCCACACCTTGACATCAGACCCATTTCAGGCTTCTGAACTCCAGCACTAAAGGAGAACAAACTGGTGGTGTTTTAAGCCACCAAGTTTGTGGCAATTTGTTATGGCAGCAAGAAGAAACTAATACACTATTTATCATTATATAACACATACACATGCATACACTAACATGGGCTTCTCTGGTGGCTCAGATGGTGAAGAATCTGCCTGCAATTTTATTTACATGCCTATCTCTCTGCTTCTGCTCTTCGCCCCCTGTGATCCACTCTTATAAAAGTAATCTCCTTAAAATGTCAATCAGACCCCACTCCTGAGCCTATATTCATCAGTTCCTCTTTGTACTTGGTAGGGGTGATTATCCCCAGCATGATGCCCCTGCCTCCCTCTGAAACCTCACCCTCACCCCCAAGCATCCTCCCTGTCGCTCCCTTACACTCTGTCCTGTTCATCGCCCCACTTTCCTCACTTCTGGGATCACATTGAGCTCTTTCGTGCAGAGAACCCTGCATACTCTGAGCTCCCTGTGTGGAATGCCCCCTCTCCAGCAACCTCTCCGCCCAGGCCAGTTTCTTCTCGATTCTTCAGACTCTGAGAGGTCTTTCCCTGGCAAAACTAGGGCCATCCCTACTCCCCATCCCTCTTCACTTCAGTCATCATTTTGATCCCTGGTGTTTCTTTAATAACAAGCGCTAGCATCTTTCATTCATTAGAAATTACCTTCTCCTTTGTTCTGGAATGTGAGCCCCAGGAGGGCGAGGCTAGGTCTATCTTATTCATCACTGTATTGTCAGGACTTCACCCAGTGCTTAGCATGAAGCACTCAGTACAGCCTTGCTGAAAGGACTAATTAAAAGAGAAAGCACAAGGCTGACCCTGAGAGATGAGGCTGGAAATAGAAGGCCTTGAACACAGGATCCTATCCATCTCTGCGCTCCTGGCACCTCCCACAGGGGAGCCACTTAGCAAATGTGCACAAAATGAATGAAAGAATGACTCAGGTTCCAGATGAATCTGAAAAGTGATGTCCTTTCTGGGCAAGGTTCCCAAAGAAGCAACTCCCTCTCCTCCTTGGGACTTCTTAGGAGGGGGCAGACCCAGGACACAGTGCAAAGGCTCAATAAATGCTAGAGACACTGTCACCATCGCTGACATGGGGCCTCAGTCACACAGCCCACAGAAAAGACTTGCTCTCCAGCCCACGCGGACAGAGTGGCTGGGAGAGAAGCGGGAAGGAGATACACAGGAGGGAAAAACGAGAACGGGGACATGGGATCCAGTCCAAGACACTGAGAACTTGGAGGGAAAATACAGTAACGATGAGCTTCCAGGTAACACAGGCTCCTGCCTTTCCTCTAGACCTGCGGTCCCCAACCCTTTTGGCACCAGGGACTGGTTTTATGGAAGATAATCTTTCCATGGATCAGAGCGGGGGGTGGAGTTCAGAATGATTCAAGCACAATACGGATGGTCTGGGGTCCTATGAGAATCTAATGTTGCTACTGATCTGACAGGCAGAACTCAGGTGGTCATGCGAGCAAGGCCGAGCAGCTGTTAACACAGGTGTAAAACCTCTACCCTGAAACTCACCTCCTGCTGTGGGGCCTGGCTTCTAACAGGCTACAGACAGGTACATGGCCTGGGAAGGTACAAACACAGCTGCTCTAGACTTTAGCCTCCTGGGCGCAGTGTGGAGAGGCCCGCCGCCGGGAGGTGCATCCTCAAGAAGGGCGAGGGAGGGTCCTATTTGAATGTACACATTCACATGGGGGCCTGCAAGACTGTGATTGCGTTTGCAAAATCTGGCTCACTGTGGCTGGTGAGGAGTGGGGAGGTGGAGAGAATTTCAATTTCCTTCACCAAATGGCAAGCTTTCGAAAAAGTCCTTTCTCTCCAACATCATCGCCTACTAAAAATGAAAAACCAGCCCTTTGGAGCTCTCATAGGGAGAAAAATAGATGGGCTGCCGAGCTCACAAGATACAGGGGGGCTGGAAGTCAAGCCTAGAGAACATCACAGAGTATATTATGTGCTAAGACACTGCCCTTTTCTGGACCTGGGAGTTTCTACTTCATACAAAAGAACAAAATAGAGAAAAGTCATCCCCCATAGAAGAAGCCACCCATTTTATATTTCAAACCCAATTTCTGGGGGGGAAAAAAAAATCCGTTTGGTGACTGAAGCTCCAAATCCATTTAGTGACTGAATAGTACGGGTTAGGGAATTTCTTCTCTTACTCTTATCTCAAAATAAGCAGTTTGAGGTAACTGCATATCTCAGAAATAGCAGCAATAACAGATAAGACAAAACAAGAGAAGGCACTAAAAATGATGAAAGTTACAATGCCAAGAAGACATGCTTCATGGCTGACACAGGCCAGAAACTGACGGTGTAAGGAGCACTGGTCAGGGAGTCTGAGCCCTGGCCATGTGACTTTCCATAAGTCCCAGTCACCTCTTCTGGCTGCAGGAATAATTAGAAGGGGCAGCAACAACTGCTCTCAAACGTCCTGTTTCTTCCTAAACTGTTGAGATTTGCCGCTTCCAGATCTGCATCTAAGATCTATCTGTTATAAGGTGAATCTCCAACTGCAAAACGGGAAAGCCCTGGGCTGCACTCTGATGGAGGGACAAAACTGGCCTCAACACTGAACTATGTTTTACAATCCCGAACATTACTCAGCAATCCGTGCCCGGCTGTCATTCCAGGATCCAATGTGCCAAGACAACCTGACCGAGTCTATGCGGAAAAAGCGGGAGAAAGTTCTTGCTCTCTCTGATTAGCGCGGGTAAAGCTGAGGTCACGCTGAGGATGGTCTGAAGTTGGCCCTCCATCCGCCTGCGCTAGTGGAAAAATTAATTATTGAAGGAAACCGCTTTAGGAATGCCCGGGAAGAACACTCGGGATGTATGAAACCGCAGAATACCAGACGCCAGAGAGTTTTTTTGTTTGTTTGTTTGAAACTTCACGTCGCTCTCAGAAAATGCAGCAGGTCTCCAAATCGTACAAGGAGAAAAACACAAGCCACTTTCCTGGCTTCCCGGGAACAAACCCCAAGCCCCGAATGGATTTTTTTTTTATTTTTCTCTTTAGTTTCGTTCGCTGTAAGCCAAGTGGTCTAGGGCCTGCCTGGCAGCGCCGAGTCCCGGCCGGGGGCCGGGGGCCGGGGGCCGGGCCGGTGGCTCCAGAAACGGCGGGGAACTTTCCTCCGCCGCGCCCGAGACAATGCCGCGGTCGGCCGGGAGGGCGCCCGATCGGCGGGGCCTGGACCCCTCTCCGGGAGGGCGCGCCAAACCCCCACGGGTGGTCCCACCCTCCCCACCCCCGCGCCTCGGGGGGCGCAGACCCTCAGCCCCCCAGACGGCCGAGCCCGGCCCTGCGAAGCCCACGGCCAGTACCCCAGCGCGAATGAAGCCGGGAGCCGCCCGGCGTCCCCGTGCCGGCGCCTCTCTGCGCGGGAGCCGAGCAAGGAGGCGCCGACGAGACCCCCGTGCGGCCCCGCCGAGCCCGCCCGAGGGCCCCGCAACTCACCGGGACCGGGCGGGCCGCTGGGCATTATTCCATCGCGGATTCGGCGGCGGCTCCCTGGCGGCGGCGCAGACGCCCGCGCCCCGGCTCCCCTCGGCCGGCCGATCGCGGCTCTCGCAGCGGAAAGCGGGAGGCGGCGGCGGCGGCGGCGGGAGCAGCCGGCGGGGCGGGAGGCGCGGGCCGGGGGCTGCCCGAGCGCAGAGAGCCCGCCCGCGGCGGCGGCGACGGCAGCGAGGCGCGGGAGCCGAGCGCGGCGCAGGAAGGGGCGGGCGACCATGTGCCGAGGGGAGGAGGCCGCAGCGACGCGCGCGGCTCGGACGATCCCGCTCGGCGGCGGAGGGCGCGGGCTCCAGGAAATCCAAACACTTCGACAGGAAATCGGAATCCTGACTAAGCATTCCCGGTCCCGGGGCCGCCCCGCGCCGGGGGCTCCCGCCTCGCTTAACCCTTGGCCCGCCGGCACGCAGGAGGGAAGTCAGGGGGCCGGTGGCTACCCGGAGCGCCGCGGCTGGACACCCGGCGGCGGACCAGCGGGGTCTCCGACCCCCCGCCTCCGGCGTGCGAGCAGGGCCAGTGTCGGGCCTCCTGCCTCTTCGGCCCCACACTCGCGCTGGCCTGCCTCCTCCCTGCTCAGATGTAGAAGGGATCGGATTTGTCCTGATAAAACCCTGGCCTTGGGAGGTGCCTTTCTAAGTCCCCCAACACCAGGAAAAGACCTTGGCCCCTCTCCCATCCTGCAGAGAATGAACTTGAAATCTGCTGGCCGGTTCCCCTATTTTTCATAAAATAAATGACTTTACCTGACTACCACCCTCCCACCCCTTTCACTGCTTCCTCGTTGCTAATTTCCTCATGTTTGGCCCAGTGCCAGGGGGACAGGACCTTTCCAGGTCAGGATAGTATACCAATGGTATGGACAGTCATAGTATGAACTTTGGACTCTGACCCGGGTTGGAATCCACCCTTTGCCTTTTTTCTAACTGGGTTACCTCGGGTAAGTCACTTAACTTCACTGAGCCTCCGATTACTTAAATGTGAAGTGAGGTGGTCATACTGCCCTCATAGGTTTGATTTGGAAACCAAATGTTTAGACCGGGCTGACACATTGTAAATGCTTGAATAAATGATAACCATGATTGTCTTTACTACAACAAGAGACATCAGAGAGGGGAGGGTTTTAATTGATGGAGTGTGTGCTGTGCGTTATCTATACCTACTTAAAAAGCCTCCAAACTTTATTTCCATCCTTATCACCTAGTGATTTTTTTTTCTTTGCAGCATTTCAGAAACTGCTGTCTGCAGAGGAAAAGGTTAGCAGCTATGGCAGAATCCCTTCTGGTGAAATCTGAAACTCCATAAACGCTACAGAATTTGGTATTTTGCTCTTAACCTGAGACTCAGGACACTGTGGGGGTTTGTTAAAAAGTCTGGAGAGGTATTAGGAAGTTTGAGAAAACCAAAGTAAATCTCCATGCAGTCGGGCCTGGACTAGGTGGGCCAGTGGGAGTGATTCATTGTGGTTTCCCACGGAAATGCCACATTTGGGGTTTTTCTACCTGGAGGATGCAACTTGGTGGTTTTGCTGTAACTGTTTCAAATTCCTTTGAAACCCAATCTGACTTTGAAGAGGGAACAACATACCCGTGAGTGAAAACCAAACTTGAAATGAGTCTGCCAGGGACTGGAAGTTGGATATCAGCTCCTGAACCCTGGTAAGGACCAGACATCAGTTTTAGACCCATTTTGTCTCTTTTCTGCAACTCCTTTATCAGTGGCCAGAAGCAGTGGGACAAGCTCCTGGTTTGGCCCTGGGAGTTCAGGGTCCTGCCCCTGGCCCTTTGCACCTGCTTTTTCTTTTTCTTCTGCCTGGAAGAATCTCTGTTCGTGGCACTCAGCTCATAGTTCAGAAGTCAAGTCCTCAAAGGGAGCTTTCCCCAACCATTGGATCTACTTGACTTTGACAATCACCTCTCCCACCCCTACCTCTCCTGCACATCACATGCCCTGTTTCGTTGCTTTATAGCCCTTGAAAAAGTGAACGTGTTAGTCGCTCAGTCATGTATAACTTTTTGCAACCTCATGTACCATAGCCCACCAGGCTTCTCAGTCCATGGAGTTCTCCAGGTGTGAACATTGGAGTGGGTAGCCATTCCCTTCTCCAGGTGACCTTCCCAACCCAGGGATCTAACCCAGATCTCCTGCATTGCAGGCAGATTCCTTACCCTCTGAGCCACCAGGAGACTTTCAAATGGGAAAGCCCAGTGTAATGGAAGAAGTGTCAGACACCTCTATTAATGGTTCAGGAAAGTTAAAACTCTAAGTAATTAAGACTGTCGGACAAGTTAACTGCAATCTCATTGATGCTGCTGCTGCTGCTGCTGCTAAGTCACTTCAGTCGTGTCCGACTCTGTGTGACCCCATAGACGGCAGTCCTAGTTAACTGCACCCTCCTTTGTGCTCCTGTAGCACTTCCATTCATTTAAAGAATGTATCACTTTCTACACTTGCTCAGTGAGTTGCCTCCCAAGTTAGAAGGCAAACTCTGAGTTGTAGGGAAAGGAAAGGAGCCTGCATTTATTGACCACTTACTTTGGGCAGGACCCTGGGCAAGATGAATTTGAATTCATTAAAGCCATCACTAGTTAAGGGCTTCCCCTGTGGCTCAGTGGTAAAGAATCTGCCTGCCAATACAGGAACCACGGGTTTGATCTAGGAAGATTCCACATGCCTCAGAGTAACTAAGCGGGGCTACTGAGCCCGCATGCCCTAAAGCCCTTGCTGCCAAAACAAGAGAAGTTACCGCAATGAGAAGCCCACGCACCACAGCTAGAGACTAGCCTCAGCTCGCTGAAAACTAGAGAAGAAAGCCCATGCAGCACAGCCAACTAAAAAAAAAAAAAAAAAATCACCAGTTAAGTGCTCAAAAATCTTCTGGGCAATAGATTTGCAAAGATGCACTGTTCCTGCCCTCCAAGTAAATTCTCCTTAGAAAGCAGAGAAATGATTATTCTTATAGAGACATGCTCAGGGTGTCACAGGGAAGTCTTCCTAAATCAGTAGGGAGTGGGTATCTTAGTTCAGGCTTCTATAACAGAATATCATAAACTCAGTGACTTATAAGCCCACCTTTATTTCTCACAGTTCTAGAGGTTGAGAAGTCTGATGCTGACAGATTCTGTGTCTGGTGAGACCCCTCGTCCTGGTTCACAGATGACCATCTTCTTACTGGGGCAAGGGGTCTCTCTGCTATTTCTATTATAAGGTCACTAATCCCATTCATGAGAACCCCACCTGCTCTCATGACCTAATCACTCCCTAAAGGCCCCACCTCCAAATAGCATCACATTGGTGGTTAGGGTTTCTCAACATATGAATTTTGGAGGGGGTTAGAAACCACTTCCAAGAAGTGGGTTCTCGTAAACTAACTTTCTAGGAAGAGGTGGAACTAATCTAGGTAGATAAGGGAACACAGGCCTGGAAGCCAGAGCAAAAAGCACAGAGCTGGTGATGCTCAGTTCTCAGTCCCTTGGACTCTGCTGTGAGTTCACCCGCAACTGCATTTTGTTGCCTCTCTCCCCCTCTCTGCCTGGGCTTTTCTCCAAGGCTGCAGAATCTTGCCCAGACCAGAAGTGCCTAACAGCCCTGGGGCAGCCTCCAACCAATCAGTGGATAAATGTCCCCATCTTCTATCTCTAAGGGGGACAGTCCTCAAGTGCTTTCAACAGAGGACTCCCAGTAGAGTTGAGTCCCACTGCCCCCAGGCATAACTTTCATCAATTCACTATGCCTTTTGTCTCTTCCCAGCCTTACTCTTGGAGAAGGCAATGGCACCCCACTCCAGTGCTCTTGCCTGGAAAATCCCATGGACGGAGGAGCCTGGTGGGCTGCAGGCCATGAGGTCGCTAAGAGTCGGACATGACTGAGCGACTTCACTTTCACTTTTCACTTTCATGCACTGGAGAAGGAAATGGCAACCCACTCCAGTGTTCTTGCCTGGAGAATCCCAGGGACGGGGGACCCTGGTGGGCTGCCATCTATGGGGTCCCACAGAGTCGGACGTGACTGAAGCGACTTAGCAGCAGCCTTACTCTCTCACTCCCTCATTTGTTCTGCTTGGAATAATCACCTTCCAAATAAACTTGTTGTTCAGTCACTAAGTTGTGTCCAACTCTTTGCCACTGACCCCGTGGACCGCAGCACACCAGGCTTCCCAGTCCTTTACTGTCTCCCGGAGTTTGCTCAAACTCATGTCCATTGAGTCGATGATGCCTTCCAGCCCTTTCATCGTCTGCTATCCCCTTCTCCTCCTGCCCTCAATCTTTCCCAACATCAGGGTCTTTTCCAATGAGTCAGCTGTTTGTATCAGGTGGCCACAGTATTGGAGCTAGCTGCACCCAGTTCCTTGTCTCAAGATTTCTGTCTGTGTCTGAGCAAAGACTGAGCCTGAGTGTGAGCATGTAATGCATCTGGTAGCTCTACAAGGTTCTGCATGGTCTGAGGAAACTATGCATGTTTGGTCATGGAAAGCAATGAGACTTGAAAGCTTTGCACCATTTTACCGTTGAGGAAACTGAGGCACAGAAATGTTGACTAGCTGGCCCAAGGTCAAACACTTGGTTCACAGAGGAGTTTTGGAGTCCAGGCTTTAACTACCATCCTCTACTTTCTTGCCTGGTGGTTAGAACTATGGGTGCAAGCTGCAGATGAATTCACCCATGGGGAATATGTAGAGTGAGAAGGCACTGGGATCAAGATTGAGCCCTGACGGACACCGTGGGCTGCAGAGGACGGGAGACCCACAAAGCAGACTGAGGCTGGGAGGGAAGGAGTGGTCCAGGAACAGAAATGGAAGGAATACCTGAGGTCAAGGGAAGAAATTGCTTCTAAAAGAAAGCAATGGCCAACCCTCTCAAATATCACAGATCAGATCAGATCAGATCAGTCGCTCAGTTGTGTCCAACTCTTTGTGACCCCATGAATCGCAGCACGCCAGGCCTCCCTGTCCATCACCAACTCCCGGAGTTCACTCAGACTCACGTCCATCGAGTCAGTGATGCCATCCAAAGAAGGAAAGCAAGTGCCTATTTCATTTGACAGTTTGAAGGCTGGTATCTTTTGCCAGAACTGCCTCAATGGAGTAGAGGGATTGGAAGCCAGATTGCAGTGGGTTGAAGAGTGAGTGGGAGACAGCAAGTATAGACGATTCTTTTCAGAAACATGGCAGTCTAGCTCGTGGGAGGCAAGGGTGGAGGATTCTTTAAGGAGAGTGGGTGAGTGAGCATCTGTGCTTGGTGGGAAGGTCCCAGCAAGGAGGGAGAGGTTGAAGGGGAAGGGCAGAGTCCCTCATGGAACAGGTCCTGAGGGTAAGCGGGTGGGAGGTGGGAGGGGATGAGCCCTGGACCCCAGGGACCACCTCGCCCACTGGAGTAGACGGCCAGAGGGAAGGGAACAGATTGCTCAGACTCCATCAGGAACTTCTCCTGGATTCCCAGGCTAGGACTTGGGTGGGCTCACACAGGTAATTCCACATGACATTCCTGCTCTGGGCGAAATGAATGCATCTCCATGTAGATGAATAAAAAGTGACTTCAGTCTCATAACTGGAAAAGAAATAGCATAAGAAGCTATTTTGGCCCAAAGTAGGTTAGTGAGGATGGAAAGGAGATGGAGCGAGGGAGGAGCTTTGGAGAGCCGGAAGAGACACAGCTTGGTGACTGATGGTTGGATGGTGGAGGGGGGGGCAGGGGGGCAGTGGTGAGAACGGCAAGGTGGGGACAATGATGCTCACCTGTGAGGAGGAGGAGGGTGGTATTTTTAACCGTGATAAAGAGCAGGGGAGGGAAGGTTTTGAGGAGGAAGATAATGAGTTCCTGTTTGTGCTTGGTGCTGGGAAGGCTGAGTGGGTGGTGCTTAGAGTTTGGCTCTGCTGGGCTGGGAGGTGGTGGGTGGGGGGTGGGCTTGACAGTGGTGGGAAGCGAGGAGGAGGAGGAGGAGGGCGCTGCACAGTTGGTGAGTTGGGGAGGAAGCTCCTAAAAAGTTAACCCTCTTTATGAGCTTCTCCCAGTCTTGCTTCCTAGTCATAAAGCAGGGTTTCTCATCCTTGGTGCTATCAACACGTTGGACCCAACAGTTCTTTGCTGCGGGAGCTTCTCGTGCATTATAGGGTGTTTAGCAGCCCCCACCAAATGCGTAGCATCCTTTCAGCTCTGACGACCAAAAATGCCTCCAGACATTGCAAGATGTCCCTGGAGGGTGGACAACATTGCCCCTCATTGAGAACCGCTGCTCTTGTCCTCAGTTAACTTAAAACTCATTCTTTAAAAGTTGCAACTTTGGATTATCTTTTTCAGCAGAAGCCACTATTCCCAGCTGCAAAGTCAGATTGTCTGGGTTCAAATCCTGGTCTCAAGACCCCACTGGTTTCATTGTTGTTGTTGTTTAATGTTTTATTTTATTTTTCCTCTGTAGAATGAGTTTTTTGAGAGATTGAAAGGAAATAATCCAGGTAAAGCACTTGGCTTACTCGGTCACATGCTATTATTAGTAATGCTCGCAGTGGGGTGTAGGCACGGGGAGACCTCTACTGAGCATTTGGAAATCTGGGCTTGGAGAAATGGACGTCACAGATGGATTGGGTTGGCCCAAAAGTTCATTCGGGTTTTTTCATAACATGTTAGGGAAATACCCACACACACTTTTTGACCAACCCCATATCACAGATAAGAGGTCAGTCTTGAAGCCATGGACAGCTATCAAATGGCCTGGAGAGACTGATAGGAAGAAGAAGGGAGTGGAAAGCCAAAACCCCGACTGAGCAGCTGGAGGATAAGGCATCTGTATTTCACATTTGGGTGGTCAGAAATGTAGACAGGGAAGAGGTGTGAGTTTTTCAGCCAGCCGGCGTTAAGCAACTGCCCTGAACTTTGGGTGATGAGAGGCATGACAGCTGATTACTGTACTTGGGGAGGATGGCAGTGATGTTGATGTGCCCATTGAGTGCTCATATGTCAGGTGCTATGCAGATATTAAGGCTCATTTAGTGCTCTCAGCCCTTGAAGCTCTCAGTCCTTCATTGGAAGGACTGCTGCTGAAGCTGAAGCTCCAAGACTTTGGCCATGTGAAGTGAAGAGCCGACTCAACTAGAAAAAACTCTGATGCTGGGAAAAGTTGAAGGCAGGAGGAGAAGGGGATGACAGAGGACGAGATGCTTGGATGACATCACCAACTCAATGAAGATGAGTTTGAGCAAACTCTGGAAGATAGTGAAGGACAGGGAAGCCTGGCATGCTGTAGTCCATGGGGTTGCAAAGAGTTGGACACAACTTAGTAACTGAACAACAACAATGCTCACAGGTACCACTTATTATCCCCATTTTCTAGTTGAAGAAACTGACATATAGAGAAGGAGGTGAAGGAAGGTGAATTTATCAGAAAGGTAGGAGGGGAGGAGAAAGGGCCTCTCAAGTGCAGAAAACCACGGGAGCCAAAGCAGAGCTCCACGAACCCTGTGCATCCATCAGTGTCAGGAAACCGAGTGTGAGGCAGGTGCAACGGGCTGGAGGGCAAGACACAGGGGGCCCTCACGATGGTGAATGGTCAGCGCTGCCATGTCCAGCCACACTGGAGCCCAAGGCAAAAGGGAAAAAAAATCAGCCATTACTGACCTTGTCTTGATGTAACATTTTGAAATGTTGTTCATCTTGGAATTTTTACATTAATTTTTTTTAAAGGATTTCAAAAAAAAAAAAAAAAAGGATTGCATTAAAATATTTTTTATCTTGATTACTGAATTTGTTGGCACCTGTCCAGATGGACTGAACAGAGTGCCAGAGTCTTCCAGGCTCCTTGACCTTGCTGCTTACAAGTCAAATTCCAACCTGTGTCACTCCCCTGTTTCTGAGGTAGGAGGAAGCAAGAGTCTTGATTTCAGCCGATGGGGAGGAGGTCATTCTACAGGAAACTAAATGCTTTTTGGAAGAGGAAATGGACACTATGCACCAAAATCTAACAAATATCCCTTACAAGAGGTTCCCTTTTGGGCAAGCTGGAGATCCTTGGTGTGAGAAGAAAACATTCTAGGGTGTGGGGATGTGCAGAGAGGAGGTAAGGAAAGAATGGAATTCAGGACATGCTGAATCAAGTGCTTAAGAACTGCACTGGGGCTTCCCAGGTGGCACTAGTGGTAAAGAACCGCCTGCCAATGCAGGAGACATAAGAGATGTGGGTTCGATCCCTGGGTCAGGAAGATCCCCTGGAGGAGGACACAGCAACCTACACCAGTATTATTGCCTGGAGAATCCCATGGACAGAGGAGCCTGGCGGTCTACAATTCATAGGGTCACAAAGAGTCAGACACGAAGGAAGCGATTGAACATACAGCCCAAGAACTGCATTGCAGGGACTTCCCAGGTCCAGTGGTTAAGGCTCTGCACTTCCAATGCAGAGGGCTTGGGTTCAGTCCCTGTTAGGGGAACTAACATCCCACATGCTGCTCAGCTCAACCAAAAAACTCCCCAAATAAACAGTTTAAATAATTAAAAAAAATTTTTTTTTAAAGAACTGCACTGCAGTCAGTAGCCTGGGTTTAAATTCTGGCTCACCTACTAGCAGAGTGATTTTGCTACTTGCTTCAAGTGTTAAGCCTCAGTTTCCTGGCTATAAAATGGGGATAATAAAAGTACCCATATCATAAAGTTATTAAGAAGATTAAATGGATTAAACCACACCAAATTCTTGCACATGATAAATATTCAGTGTTTTTTCCTTTTTTAATATTGTGATATCAGTGTCTTAAAAATTATTATTTTTCAAGCTCCAGAGTAATGAAGGAACGAGACAGAATATTAACATGAAGCTTAGAGGGACTCCAGGGAGGATTTTTGTTCATTTCTTTGTTTTTCCAGCTGGGAGAGCTCTTGCAGAGAGCAGAAGAGAGGAACAGACAGAAGCATGTGGTGAGCAGTAAGTCCCCTCCCCGAGCTGGGAATAGCTGTTAAATCTTCTCGAGTTGGACTCACCAATTTGCAGAAAGGTTAATGGCTGGAGCACAGTTGCATATGTCCGGCCAGCAGCATCAGAGATAGAATCCAGGTTTCCTGATGCCCAGGGAGCTATTTCTTCTGAAAACCTGTCCCCTGTACTGTATCTAGTCTTTGTCAGTCCTGGAGCTGCCCCTTGATTCCAGGGTCACAAGAATGTGAGATGTGAAGAGGTCTTCTTCATTACACAGCTAACAAAACTCCTCTTTGCCGAAGCGGAACCTGAAAGGGTCCGGTAAGATGAACACCTGAGGGCATTCCCTCCGGAGATGCTGAACATCGGGGGAAATGCTTTCTGTCCTTAGATGATTAATTTTGAAATCTTCATTTCCAGTTATAATGGAGCTTTATGACAAAAGTTTCAGACAAATAGGTCATTGCCACAATCTCTTAAGGAAGGAAGGAATGTTCTCTTCTGTTTTGAGTGAAGGTAATAAGGGCTTCAGAGCTTCAGGGTAGTTCAGTGGTATAGAATCCTCCTGCCAATGCAGGAGAATTGGGTTTGATCCCTGGGTTGGGAAGATCCCCTGGAGGAGGAAATGGCAACCCACTCTCCTATTCTTGCCAGGATGATCCCATGGACAGAGGAGCCTGGCGGGCTGCAGGAAGTCCATTGTTTTGCAAAGAGTTAGACTTAACTTAGCGAATAAGCAACAACAATATGGGCTTCACCCTCTCCTCCACCTGAGAATCCCAGGTGCCCCAGAGCAAACCTTCCTTGACCTTTTGGGGTGGGGTTGACTTCTCTCTATATGCCCACAGCATATGGAGATCAATGTTGAAGGAGAGTTTACTGCAGTGAACCTCACCGCTCCCCTGTAGACCTAGGGCAGGGGTGCTCTTACTCGCCTCTACACTCCCAACACCATCCATAGTGTGTGCTCAACCCATGTCTCATGAATGACTGCTTGAATACTTTACGAAACATTGCCGCTTATCAGCTATGTGAGAAAACCCACTCACTTCCTAAGTAAGTAAAATCAGTCAAGAAGATTTCCCAGCAGGCTTCTCAAGCTGGTAGAATACATTGTCCAGGTTGAAGTAGCTATGTGTGTTAATAGTAGTAACTGTGATGTTTTTGTTGTTCAGTCACTCAGTTGTGTCTGACTCTTTGCAACCCCCATAGACTGCAGCACTCCAGGATTCCCTGTTCTTCACTATCTCCTGGAATTTGCTCCAACTCATGTCCATTGAGTTGATAATGCCATCCAACCACTTCATCTTCTATTGCCCCCTTCTCTACCTGTCCTGAATCTTTCCCAGCATCAGGGTTTTTTCCAATGATGATTAATGGTGATGATAATAACCAATAATAGTTAAAATATATTGAATGATTACTGGATGCCTGGCACTGTTCTCATGATTCTAATGGTGCTTTCCAATGATTATCTCAGTCTCAAAATAAACAGGCAGTATAAGGCTGAGAAACCGAGACTTGGAGAAGTTGCACAGAGAGGATCTGTCTTTGGAATGATTCACTAATTAGACTTGTGCTCTCTGCTCTGACTGCTCTGCTCTCTGCTTAGACTTGTGCTCTTTGAGCTCCACCAGATCAAAATAGGGCATGGAGTTTGCAGACTCCAAATGTATGGAGTTTATGGTGTATCTGAGCTGCAGATTTATGCTATAAAATAACAGGTCCCTCTAGTCAGTTCCTACTGTTTTAGAAAAGGCAGAAAAATCCTCCCTCATTGGTTTTGTAAATAGTCCTTAATTGAACTCAGCATTGGTATCATTACCACCAAGTTCTGTAATTAAACAGCCTGGAGATGCTTTGCTAGGTTGCTGCTACAGAGATATTTACATATCTGTGTTATAACTCTAGGCGAGACTTTCAGCATGTAAATTGCTCATCCAGCCACAATTGTAGCTGCTGGGGAACTGCCTGGGGCCACTTTAGGGGAATGAGAAAGCTAGAGGATTCCCCCAAAGCCAGTTGTTGCCAGCCCAGAATAATAACACTAACAATTAAGAACTAACATTTGTACAGTCCTTTAAAAATTACAAGACACATTCTTATTCAGTGACTTGCCTAGTTTTTAATTCCTGGGATAGTGGGAGGAGAAGACTGCTATGAGGGTTATTTTAAAGAAGACCCCCCCCACCCCGCCAATAGCACACTGTTTCATTCCACAAATATTTAGTGAGCACTTACTATGTGCTAGGAACTATACTAGGTGCTGAAATGTAATGATGAACAAAACGGACATTGTCCCTGGACTCATGAAGCTTATAGTCTAATAGGGAAGAAAGACCATGATCAAATATTATAAACATATATATGTAAAGTTACAGTGATTGCAGTGCTACCAGAGAGGCAAAAAGTACAATGTGAGCTTAAAATGAAGATATTTAACCTAATCAAGATGAGGGTAGATTTTGCCAAGCTGTTGTGGGTAGGAGTCAGTGAGACAAGAAAGAGGAAAGTGTGTTCTAAACAGAGGGAACAGCATGTATAAAGGCCCCAGGGCCCAGGAGAGTGTATCAGTTAGCTTCTGCTGCATTATAAAACACCCCCGAAGCTTAGTGGCTTAAAAACCATCATTTAGCTCATAATGAGCTAAATAATTCTGTGGGTTGGCAACATGGCTAGAATCAGGTAGGCTGTTTTCCTCTGATCTCGGTTGGGTTCACTCATTCCTTGTGGTCAACTTCCAGGTCAATGAATGGCTCATCTCTATTTTATATAGTTGTTCCTTCTCTAGCAGGTGAGGCCAGGTTTGTTAACAGAGCAGCAGGGTTCTGCAAGAAGCTTCAAGAACTCTTATGGCCTAGGTTCAGAACTCACACAACCTTATTTCTGCCACATTCTATTGGCCAAAGGATCTTCAAATATGATTAATAGGATATAGGATCTTAGAAATGGAAAGAGAGTCCAGGGCAGGTAACAAAAAGTAGCTGTGTACCAAAAATCATTTGAATGAATGGAGGGATGAACACAATATGATCGTCATCAGCATCTCTAGTCCTTGGAATATTATACTCATGGTCTGGAACTAGTTTCTCTGCCTTGGGTTTTTTTTTTTTTTTTTTTTTTTTAACCTTCTTGTTCCTGCCCCCTCCACAGTGAGGTCAGAGGGTTTTGGCTAAAATGTAAACTTGAATTTATAACCTCAGTGTTTGCCCAGTGCCTGCCAACATGATTGGTACATTAAAATCACCAGGAGGGGCTGTTCAAAAGAGACTCATACCCTCCACTCTAGATTCCCTGAATCAGAATTCTGGGGCTTGGAACCTAGGATCACTATTTTTTAAAAGCTATCCCAAGGAGTTAAATGCAACCAGTCCAGCTTTCAGGAGCCGCTGGCTACAAGGTTGTCCAGATTCAAAGCTTCTTTAGCCATATTGATCTCATCAGCTCAGACACTGCCTTCTTTAAAAAACATTTTCTCCCTTCCCTTCCCATAATCCCTGGAACCAATGTCTTCCTTCATGGTGTGCCCATGATATCTGATACAGGCTTTGTATTGCCTGCAATGCAGGAAGACCCTACTTCGATTCCTAGGTCGGGAAGATCTGCTGAAGAAGGGATCAGCTACCCACTCCAGTATTCTTGGGCTTCCCTTGTGGCTCAGATGTATCATACTACTATTATTCAAAAACTGTAATTAAAATTGGTTAACATATCTGCCAACTTTCCCCCTCCCCAGCCTTTCCCCCCAACTCCCATGGATCCTGTGAGGTCCCTGAAAGTCGTCATCATTGTATTAACTAACTTCAGTGCCTACCAGAGGGCCTGGTACAAAATCGATCCAATTTGGGATCAATTGATCCAATCCAGTTGATCCAAGTGTACATTGATGGCTGAATGAATAAATGAAACATGGTTGGTACATATATCATGTGTGCTTAGTCACTCAGTCGTGTCTGACTTTTTGCAACACCATGGACTGTAGCCCGCCAAGCTCCTCTGTCGATGGGATTCTCCAGGCAAGAATATTGGAGTGGGTTGCCATTTCCTTCTCCAGGGGATCTTCCTGACAGGGATCAAACCCAGGTCTCCTGCATTGCAGGCTGGTTCTTTACCATCTGAATCACCAGGAAAGCCCTTGTACATATATTGTTCAGGTGTAAAAAGAAAGGAAATTCTAACATATGCTACACAACATGGAAGAACCTTGGACATTCTAAGTGAAATAAGACGTGACGTGAAAACAAATGCTGTATAATTCCACTTACAGAAGTACCTAGAGGAGCCAAGTTCACAGAGACAGAAAGTCAAATGGGGGTTGCCAGGGACTGGGAGAGCGGGTAATGGGGAATTATTGTTTAATGGGCCCAGAGTCTCCAGTGTACAAGACAGAAAGAGTTCTGGAGATGGATGATGTTGAGATGGATGGGGATTGTACAACAAAGTGAATACACTTAATACCACTGAAATGTACACTTTAATATGGCACCGTATTTAAGATGGTAAATCGTGTGTCATGTATATTTTATTCATACCATGATTAAAAATTAAAAGAGTTGAACCAATGAAAGTATGGACGGTCACCAGGCATCTGTTGAATGCTTGTGGAATCAGAGCATTTCCTGACATGATGACTTTGCCAGAGACCAGCTCATGGCCTCTATTATAACTTGGAGTCTTTAAGATAATGGTTCTGCACATATTCCATAAAGCCAGTGATGGGTGACGGCCAGCTGAGGCGCCGCCAACCCTGCTAGCTCCCCGTCTATCTCCGCCTGGCTCCTGAGGCTTGGCCCCGCTCCCATTTTTCTTCTCCATTCCTGCCTGTGGTCTGGGTACTGCTCTCTCTCACAGACTTGGAATCAGGGTGTCTCTGCCCCTGTGGCTGTCTCTGTCCCCAGCTCCCACAGCTAACAGACCCCGCCCCAGATGGACCTGAAGGACTCCACTCCCAAATCAGGCCAGCCTCCTTGGAAGAAGGAATCAGATCAAAAGTTCTTCCTTAAATACAGCCAAGGTCTCCGTCCTTAGAGCTTTTCTTCCTGTGATTCGATTCTACCTTCTGGAACAATACAGGACAAGCCCGACTCTTTTCACAATCCAACAGCTCTTTAAACACTCAAACATAGTATCCCCAAATATTCCCAATTTCTCGAACAACAGATTTCTTTTTTTTGGCTGTACCTTGGGGCATGTGGGATCTTAGTTCCCCAACCAGGGACAAAACCCAGCACCCCCTGCATTGGAAGCATGGAGTCTTAACCACTGGACCATTAGGAAAGTCTACAAATAACAGATTTCTAGATCGTTCCCTCCACTCCTTTGCTTTTGTCTGACCCCATGGCTGTTTATTCACATCCTTTTAAAATAGGGCTCTTAGAAGTACATAAATTCTCCAGGTGGCACCTGACCAATGCAGAAGAGAACAGGATTATTATTTCTAGGATGTGGACCCAAATTTGGAGAATCCTGAAATGAATCCAAATATCCATTATGTTTTTTAACTCAGCTATAAACCCAAAGTCAGCCTGTTTAACCACACACTTCCTACATGGCCCAAACCTCAATCAAATTATTGCCTGACATGTCTACATGCACTACACATGGAGCGGCCATTGAGCTATTTCAACAGTTGTAATATTATTTCGTGTGTTTGGTTTGAAAGTTCATCAATTTGCACCCAGAAATGAATTCTCTAGCCCTCACCCCATTTACATTTACAGTCAGCTCTCAGATTTCACGGGCTGGTTGTCTTCACTTGTCCAAGCAAATCTCACCTCTTTCTCCTCAGAATCTGATGCAGTTATTTTTGGGGGATTTTCAAGGGGGTCTCACGCAGGCTCTGAACAGACCGCTCAGCTTCATCTCCTCCAAGCTCTCTGTGGTTGTCTTCTGCCCTTGAAGCCCTCCCACTTGGCACAAAACAGGCACCCAGACTGATATCTCCCAGAGGCCCCAGTGCTGCAAACTTGAGCCACCTTCATCTCCGCATGGCTTTCGCAAGGTCCCCTCTGCAGGGGTGTCCACAAGGAGTGCCTATGAGGGAACTCCTGTCCCCTCACTTTCCATCAGTCACCCCAAATCCAAACCCCAAACACAGGATGTAAACTGCAAATAGAAGCATCTTTAGAATTCTTTGCCATTCTGGTCTCCAACCCACACACTAAGCAAAAACAGTGTGATCACTGTGCAAACACAGCTCTGAAACCCTAGAGACAGTCTAACACTTTCCCTGGGTCCCCAGTCCCCTTTCTGTTCAGATGATAAAATTGAGATCTGACAGGGAAGGTTATTTTAGCAGAGAGACAGTGTTAAAATGCTAAAGCTAGGAATAAATCCTGATCCCCCAAGACTTCCCCACCTCAGGAAATCATACTCTCCCCATCCAAAAAAATTTCCCAACAAAGTTAAGTACCTCCACGATATTTATCTGGAATTTTCAAGATATTTCTTTAAATGTGATTCAGAAGGTATGTTTTGTGTTAAATCCAATAGGTCGTTCAATCCATGGCCCTCTCTTCACCTCAATACTTTACTGTTGTTTCCCATTGGATACAACTAGGTATCAGTTGGGAAAAGATTGATGAAATCCAGGAGTGATATTGCTAGAAAACACAAAGACTTTCTTTTTTAAAACTGTAAGTTGAACAAGTTTTTCCTTGAGGGCAAATACTAAAAAAAGATAAAGCAGGTGAATCTCACATTTTTCTGAGATAGTGAGCTAAGGTTCCTCTCCTGTCGGATTTGCTATTTTCTCCGACTGTGGCTCTGAGCCAGGCTTCTCCTTAGACTGGAAAAATCATTGCTGTCATCTGTGCCTAACTGAACTCAAGTGTAGAATGGGCTTCTGTGGTACCTCTAATGACCTCTGCGTGGAAAATGGTACCAGGAAGTCAGGTGACAGCATTGTCCCATCTGTCTCTCCCACCCTCTGTTGATTCATGTATTCATCAAGGACTTATTGAGATTCATTCATTCAACAAATGTTTACTAAGCAACCAGCTATATGCAGGCACTGTTCTTGGTGCTTAGACTATCTCAGTGAACCAAAGAAATAAACAGAAGAGACAAAAGTCTCTGTCCTTGTGAAGCTTACAAAGGGAAAAATAAGTGTAGAAAATTAGTAAATTACATAATATATTATAGGTAATGAGGTCCATGGAGCAAAAAAATAAAAAATAAAAAACCAACAAGCCAGAGGAAGGGAGATCAGAAGGAGTGGCATGGGGTGGAACCAAGGCTGACATCTGTGTGTGTGTGTGTGTGTGTGTATAAAATATAGACAACAAATGGACAGAGGAGCCTAGCAGGCTGTAGTCCACAGGGTTGCACAATCGAACATGACTGAAGCAACTTAGCAGGCACGCATGCATACACAACAAAATGTACCATTTTAGTAATTTTTAAGTGTACATTCACTGGAATTTAAGTATATTCATATTGTTGTGCAGCCATCACCATCATCCATCTCCAGAACTTTCCATCCCAACAAACTGGAACTCTATACCCATTAAAAACTGAAAAGTGAAAGTGTTAGTTGCTCAATCATGTTCAACTCTTTGTGACTCCATGGACTGTAGCCTGCCAGGCTCCTCTGTCCATGGAATTCTCCAGGCAAGAATACTGGAGTGGGTAGCCATTCCCCCCTCCAAGGGATCTTCCTGACCCTGGGATCAAACTTGGGATCCACCTGCATTGCAGGTGGATTCTTTCCTGTCTGAGCCTCTAGGGAAGGCCATAAAACTCCCCATTTTCTCACCATCTTCAGCCCCTGAGAACCACCATTCTACTTTCTATCTCTAAAATTTACTCCTAGTGACTAATATAAGTGGAATCACATGGAAATTGCTCCTTTGTGACTGACTTATTTCACTTAGCAAAATGTCTTTAAAGTTCATCCATACTGTAGCATGTGTCAAAATTTCATTTCTTTTTAAAGCTGAATAATACTCCATTGTGTGCATATGCCACATTTTGTTTATCCATTCATCTGTCAGCGGACGTTTGGACTGTTTCCACCTTTGGTTATTGTGAGTCATGCTGCTATGAACACGGGTACAAATATCTGGGTGAGTCCCTGTTGTCAATTCTTTTGTGTATATACCCAGAAATGGAATTGCTGGATCATATGGTAATTATACATTTAATCTTTTGAGGACGAACCATACTCTTTTCCACAGCAACTGCACCTTTTTATATTCCCATCAGCAGTGCACCAGATTCCAATTTATCCATATTCTCACCATGACTTACTGTTTTCTGTTTTGTTGTTTATAATAGCTATCCTAATGGGTGTGAAGTGATATTGAGGCTATGATTTGTACTTCCCTAATGTTTATAGATGATGAGCATATTTTCTTTTTTTTTTTAACCATTTATCATTATTATTATTATTTTACTTTACAATATTGTATTTGTTTTGCCATACATCAACATGGATCCTCCATGGGTGTACACGTGTTCCCCATCCTGAATCCCTCTCCCACCTCCCTCCCTGTACCATCCCTCTGGGTCATCCCAGTGCACCAGCCCCAAGCTTCCTGTATCCTGCATCAAAACTGGACGGGTGATTCGTTTCTTACATGATATTATACATGTTTCAATGCCATTCTCCCAAATCATCCCACCCTCTCCCTCTCCCACAGAGTCCAAAAGACTGTTCTATACGTCTGTGTCTCTTTTGCTCTCTCGCATACAGGGCTATTGTTACCGTCTTTCTAAATTCCATATATATGCGTTAGTATACTGTATTGGTGTTTTTCTTTCTGGCTTACTTCACACTGTATAATAGCTCCAGTTTCATCCACCTCATTAGAACTGATTCAAATGTATTCTTTTTAATTGCTGAGTAATACTCCATTGTGTATATGTACCACAGCTTTCTTATCCATTCATCTGCTGATGGACATCTAGGTTGCTTCCATGTCCTGGCTATTATAAACAGTGCTGCGATGAACATTGGGGTACACATCGTTCTTTCAATTCTGGTTTCCTTGGTGTGTATGCCCAGCAGTGGGATTGCTGGGTCATAAGGCAGTTCTATTTCCAGTTTTTTAAGGAATCTCCACACTGTTCTCCATTGTGGCTGTACTAGTTTGCATTCCCACCAACAGTGTAAGACGGTTCCCTTTTCTCCACACCCTCTCCAGCATTTACTGCTTATAGACTTTTAGATCACAGCCATTCTGACTGGCGTCAAATGGTACCTCATTGTGGTTTTGATTTGCATTTCTCTGATAATGAGTGATGTTGAGCATCTTTTCATGTGTTTGTTAGCCATCTGTATGTCTTCTTTGGAGAAATGTCTATTTAGTTCTTTGGCCCATTTTTTGACTGGGTCGCTTATTTTTCTGGAATTGAGCTGCAGGAATTGCTTGTATATTTTTGATAATAGTTGTTTGTCAGTTGCTTCATTTGCTATTATTTTCTCCCATTCTGAAGGCTATCTTTTCACCTTGCTTATAGTTTCCTTTGTTGTGCAGAAGCTTTTAATTTTAATTAGGACCCATTTGTTTATTTTTGCTTTCATTTCCAGTATTCCGGGAGGTGGGTCATAGAGGATCCTGCTGTGATTTATGTCGGAGAGTGTTTTGCCTATGTTCTCCTCTAGGAGTTTGATAGTTTCTGGTCTTACATTTAGGTCTTTAATCCATTTTGAGTTTATTTTCGTGTATGGTGTTACAAAGTGTTCTAGTTTCATTCTTTTACAAGTGGTTGACCAGTTTTCCCAGCACCACTTGTTAAGGAGATTGTCTTTTCTCCATTGTAAATTCTTGCCTCCTTTGTCAAAGATAAGTTGTCCATAGGTGTGTGGATTTATCTTTAGGCTTTCTATTTTGTTTCATTGATCTATATTTCTGTCTTTGTGCCAGTACCATACTGTCTTAATGACTGTGGCTTTGTAGTAGAGCCTGAAGTCAGGCAGGTTGATTCCTCCAGTTCCATTCTTCTTTCTCAAGATTGCTTTGGCTATTCAAGGTTTTTTGTATTTCCATACAAATTGTGAAATTATTTGTTCTAGCTCTGTGAAAAATACCGTTGGTAACTTGATAGGGATTGCATTGAATCTATAGATTGCTTTGGGTAGTATACTTATTTTCACTATATGGATTCTTCCAGTCCATGAACATGGTATATTTCTCCATCTATTAGTGTCCTCTTTTGATTTCTTTCACCAGTGTTTTATAATTTTCTATATATAGGTCTTTAATTTCTTTAGGTAGATATATTCCTAAGCATTTTATTCTTTTCATTGCAATGGTGAATGGAATTGTTTCCTTAATTTCTCTTTCTATTTTCTCATTATTAGTGTATAGGAATGCAAGGGATTTCTGTGTGTTGATTTTATATTCTCACGTGGATGTTGGCCATCTATCAGTTCAGTTCAGTTCAGTCGCTCAGTCGTGTCCGACTCTTTGCAACCCCATGAATCGCAGCACGCCAGGCCTCCCTGTCCATCACCAACTCCCGGAGTTCACTGAGACTCACATCCATCGAGTCAGTGATGCCATCCAGCCATCTCATCCTCTGTCATCCCCTTCTCCTTCTGCCCCCAATCCCTCCCAGCATCAGAGTCTTTTCCAGTGAGTCAACTCTTCGCATGAGGTGGCCAAAGTACTGGAGTTTCAGTTTTAGCATCATTCCCTCCAAAGAAATCCCAGGGCTGATCTCCTTCAGAATGGACTGGTTGGATCTCCTTGCAGTCCAAGGGACTCTAAAGAGTCTTCTCCAACACCACAGTTCAAAAGCATCAATTCTTTGGCACTCAGCCTTCTTCACAGTCCAACTCTCACATCCATACATGACCACAGGAAAAACCATAGCCTTGACTAGACGGACCTTGTTGGCAAAGTAATGTCTCTGCTTTTGAATATGCTATCTAGGTTAGACATAACTTTCCTTCCAAGGAGTAAGCGTCTTTTAATTTCATGGCTGCAGTCACCATCTGCAGTGATTTTGGAGCCCCCCCAAACTAAAGTCTGACACTGTTTCCACTGTTTCCCCATCTATTTCCCATGAAGTGATGGGACCGGATACCATGATCTTCATCTTCTGAATGTTGAGCTTTAAGCCAACTTTTTCACTCTCCATGTTCACTTTCATCAAGAGGCTTTTTAGTTCCTCTTCACTTTCTGCCATAAGGGTGGTGTCATCTGCATATCTGAGGTTATTGATATTTCTCCCAGCAATCTTGATTCCAGCTTGTGCTTCTTCCAGCCCAGCGTTTCTCATGATGTATTCTGCATATAAGTTAAATAAGCAGGGTTACACTATACAGCCTTGACGTACTCCTTTTCCTATTTGGAACCAGTCTGTTGTTCCAAGTCCAGTTCTAACTGTGGCCATCTATAGATCTTCTTTAAAAGTGTCACTTCTTTGGAGGAATGTTTGCCAAGTCCTTTGCCCATTTTTGAATTGGGCTTCTGTTGTTTTTGGTGGTGGTGACAAGTTTTAGGAGATTTTTGTATATTATCAATTAATCCCTTATCAAATATGTTTTTTGCAAATATTTTCTCCCATTCTGTGGGATGCTGCCATTTCAAATAAGAGTAGTCAGGTTGAGCTTCATAGAGCACGTGCCTGGCTGGCAGTCCACCCCAAACCGTCCCTGGGCTGGACTGTCCTTAGGTCTAAAGGGCAAATAGTGTTAGCAGATCTTTATGGTCAGAAGTCTAAAGCCCTGATCTGCCATCTGTTTTATCAGTCATCAAGATGATATTCTTATTTCCCTCTCTCTGTGTACCTCATTTCTCTACTGGTTCTATATTCCACAGAGAAGAAAGAGGTTATTATTTCCTGACTCCCTAAGATCTCAGCAGCTGGTCTCAGTCATGAATGGGGAATAGATAAAGGCTTCTCTTGCTTCTTCTTCCCTGGTACTGCCCACCTCATTTTTGTTTTTTTCCTCCAAGCAGCGTGCACAATCTTCTCCAACCAGGGATCGAACCTGTGTCCCCTACGTTGAGAGCACAGTCTTAACCACTGGACCACCAGGAAAGTCCTCACCTTGCTTCTGATTATCCACATATGCTTCATCAAACTGATGGTTAACCAAACCGGAGTCCAGAAATGGAAGAGAAGAAACATTTCCCCTCTTGCCTAAGACAGGCTGGGCATTGTGCTGGGTACTTTAATGATCTCATTCGTATCCTCATAATAAGTACATTTCATTATTCAGAAAACAGAAGCTCAGAGGTGAAGCTACTTGCTCCAGGCCAGAGGGCTGCCTGTTCCAAAACATATGTGTCTTCCTTTATGACAATGGAAATTCCTTTACAAAAGGCCTTTCCTGCATTCTGAAAAGGTGGCTTTGGAACCACAGTGGGAAGGGCAAGGGAGAAGGGTAACTTTTCAGGGCTCCAAGCCTGCCTCTGCCCTTCAGCCTGAGCTTCCTCTGCAGGGGGCACAGGTTCGATCCCTGGTTAGGGGAGCTAAGATCCTGCATACTGTGTGGTGCGGCCAAAAAAAATATTTAAAATTATTTTTTTAAAGTGCCAGCAGAGGAGGGAACAAGATGGAGGAGGAGTAGGTGCACGTGGAGTACATCTCTCTCCACGGATACATCAGGAATACACCTTTAGACACAGAAGTGCATGCAGAACACCAGCTGAGAGTCGACAGGAGTTCCTGACCAGAGGAAAAGAATATAGAGACCCACACAAATCTTGGTAGGAGGAAGGAACTCGGGGGGAAACAGGAGTGTTAGTAGGACTGGACCTGCCCTCGGTGGGTGGGGGAACTGAAGCAGGAGTCTGATCCCCACATCAGAGCAATTGTCTGAATCAGAGGAGAAACATTTAAGGCTGAGAGTGTAACAGCTGATCTGTGGCAGCCTAAGTGGAATGAGAATCAGACCTTGCCGCAGCCATACATACCCCAGACGGGGACTCAGGTCCCTGGGAAGGTGCAAGAGGTGGAGTTTAGGGATTGTGGAGCAATCCCAGGGTGAGGACTGCTGTTGACTGCAGAGAGACAGATCAAGGGGATGTGAGGGAGGAGACTGTGGTGGGAAATGCTTGTAGAAGAAAGCTGGGCAGCCATGGAAGCAAGGCGATACTGCTGAATCACCCTTAGTGGGTGGAGCCATGAGCATAGGTCTCTCCCCACACTGCCAGCATCCACAGCTGAACAATAGAGAGGCTGGCCTATCAAACGCCTGTCGCACTAAACTACAGAGCAGGACCCCACCCAGGGTGCCCCTTTAAGTGCCTGATGTGCTGATCTACAGAGTAGGACCCCAGCCAGGGTGGTCCTTGTATGTGCCTGACACACTGAACAAGAGAGAAGGACCCCAGGCAAGGGAGCCCTCTAAGTGTGTGAACAGGAGGAGCTTCGGAGAAAGACTGGCCAAAGAAGCCTTCTGATCGCCAGCTATAAGAGGTTCAGAAAAAGACTCTGATAGGACCATAACTCATGCAGTGGAGACAGTTCATGTCCCTGCACAGTTGGCACCACCAGGGTCCCCACAAGCCAAGCAGCTGCACCACCTTCATGCTCAACTCTCACTGGGGCAGAGCTGCCACAGGCAAAAAGTCTTATGTCTATGCACACAGGGTCATTTCAGTAGTGTCTGACTCTGCGACCCTGTAGACTGTGGCCTGCCAGGCTTCTCTGTCAGGGAGGGGGTGGTCTCCAGACAAGAATATTGGAGTGTATTGGCCAATACTAGTTGCCATACCCTTCTAGAGCACTATATTTCCGGCTGCCCTAGCTGCCAACTCCCCTGAGTACCTGGTGCTACCAGAACCCCTGCGACCTAAGCAGCAGCACCACCTCTGAGACACCTGGCCCTCACAGGGGCAAACCCAAGTCCTCCAGGGCAGCCTCAGGAGCAAACCCCAGTGGACAATCAGAGGTGGAAATAAAACCACAATTGAAACCCAGGGGCAGTGTGGCTAAGAAAGAAGATTCAAAACCTTCCCACCAGCTGTACAAACTGCAGATTAAATTCACACAATCAACTAGGCAGACTCTTTGTCAGTGGAATATATAAAAGGCCATTGAGAGCTCCCACAAAAGAAAATGCACTAGTTTTGATAGCTGTGTATATTGGAGGCAGGAACACATAGGAGCAGGACTGGATTAGAATCTGAACTGCTCCCACAGCAGGTCCAGAGATCAGCACAGTGTTGGAGGGCATCCTAGGGAGGTGGACAGTGACTCCCAGCAGGGGAAAGGACTCTGACAGCAGTGACTCAAGAAAAACATTTACTATACTTATGTTTTGACTTGTTCTGTAGATTCTTTTGGATTTTTTCCCTCCCCCCACCACCCCCCGTTGTAGTTGCTGATTTTATCGGCACTATGAAATCCAATTAAGCTTTTGAGTTTTGTTTTTTTTCTCAGTCACATTTTTTGTTGTTGTTATAAACCTCTGCCTTTACATTGGGCTTTTGCAGTTCTGTGGAGTTTTCCTTTTTTTCTTTCTTCTTTTTTTAATTTTAATTTTAAAAACCTATTATTATTATTTCTACATTTATTCTTTTGTTTGCTTTTACCACTGTTCTTTTCCCCTTGCAGTTAATCTTTAATGTATATAAGTCTTCTTCATCTGCCTCTATTTAATTTTGCATATCTATTTTTTTTTCTTTTTTTCTTTCTTTCCTTTCCTCTTAACATATTTGTTAGTTTTATTTTCATTGCTTTATTCTCCACATGGCACCTTGCTTTAGTTTTGTTTTCCAGTTTGTGCTTTAGTTAGTTTTCTTCTGGTAGATATAATTTTTGGTTTCCTTCGTTCCCTGGGTCCATCTATTGTACTTTATTTTTGTTGGACTGTTTTGATTTTGATTATGGGTATATATGTATATGTGTAAATTCAATACCCTTTTAATTCTTGTTATAAACCTCTGCCTCTACATTGGGCTTTTGCAGTTCTGTGGAGTTTTCCTCTTTTTTTCCTTTTTCTTTCTTCTTCCATTTTTTTTCCTTTTCTCGTTTTTATGATTTTAATTCTTAATTTTTTAAACCTATTATTTTTTAAACCTATTATTTTTCTACATTTATTCCTTTGTTTGCCTTTTCTACTGTTCTTTTCCACTTGTACTTAATCTTTAATGTATATGAATCTTCATCTATCTCTATTTAACTTTGCATATGTATTCTTTCTTTCCTTTCCTCTCAACATATTTGTTAGTTTTTTTTCATTGCTTTATTACCCATGTGGCACCTTGCTTTAGTTTTGTTTTCCAGTTTGTGCTTTAGTTAATTTTGTCCTTAACTGATAAATATTAATTTTTGTTTTCTTTTGTTCACCAGGTCAATCTACTGTACTTTATTTTTGTTGGACTATTTTGACTTTGCTCATGGGTGTATATGTATGTGTGTATATTCAATTATTTTAATTATTATTTGCCTGATTTTGCATCTGTCATTTGTCTGGGGTTCGCCTTTGGTTTCTTGGTTTTGGATATTTGTTTTAATCTCACTTAATGCCATAACAAACCACGTGTGGAATCTTTGTTCCTGACCAGTAATGAAGCCCTGAGCCTTTGGAGGGGGAGCACTGACACCAAGACCCTAGACTACCAGAGAACTAACCCTCAGTTCAGTTCAGTTCAGTCGCTCAGTCGTGTCTAACTCTTTGCGACCCCATGAATCGCAGCATGCCAGGCCTCCCTGTCCATCACCATCTCCCGGAGTTCACTCAAACTCACGTCCATTGAGTCGGTGATGGCATCCAGCCATCTCATCCTCTGTCGTCCCCTTCTCCTCCTGCCCCCAATCCTTCCCAGCATCAGAGTCTTTTCCAATGAGTCCACTTTTTGCATGAGGTGGCCAAAGTACTGGAGTTTCAGCTTTAGCATCATTCCTTCCGAAGAACACCCAGGGCTGATCTCCTTTAGAATGGACTGGTTGGATCTCCTTGCAGTCCAAGGGACTCTCAAGAGTCTTCTCCAACACCACAGTTCAAAAGCATCAATTCTTCGGCGCTCAGCTTTCTTCACAGTCCAACTCTCACATCCATACATGATCACAGGAAAAACCATAGCCTTGACTAGACGGACCTTTGTTGGCAAAGTAACGTCTCTGCTTTTGAATATGCTATCTAGGTTGGTCATAACTTTTCTTCCAAGGAGTAAGCATCTTTTAATTTTAGAAGAAACATCAGAAGACGTCTTTTAATTTGGCAGAAACCAAAAGGAAGAAAGAATTCAACCTTGAAACCTGAGAAAAGGAGACCTCAAACACAATACATTTTAAAAAGTAATGAAAAGGCAGAGAAATACTACACAAATGAAGGAACAAACTAGAAACACAGAAGTCCAAGTAAATGAAGAGGAAGTAGGCAAGCTACCTGAAAAAGAATTCAGAATAATGATAGTAAAGATGATCAAAAACCTTGACAACAAAATGGAGAAAATGCAAGAATCAATTAACAAAGACCTAAAAGAATTAAAGAATAAACATACTGAGACAAACAACACAATTACTGAAATTAAAAATACTCTAGACTTCCCTGGTGGCTCAGAAGGTAAAGTTTCTGTCTACAATGTGGGAGACGTGGGTTTGATCCCTGGGTCAGGAAGTTTCCTGGAGAAGGAAAAGGCAACCTACTCCAGTACTCTTGCCTAGAAAATCCTATGGACAGAGGAGCCTGGTGTCCATGGGGTCGCAAAGAGTCGAACATGACTGAGCAACTTCACTCAGAAGGAATCAGTAGCAGAATATTTGAAGCAGAATGAATCAATGAGATGGAAGATAAAATGGTGGAGATAACTTCTGAAGAGCAGAATAAAATAAAAAGAATTTTTTTTTTTGATAAAAAAAGTGAGGATAGTCTCAGAGACCTCTGGGACAATATAAAACACACCAACATTTGAATTATAGGGATCCCAGAAGAAGAGAAAAAGATAGGATATGAGAAAATTTTTGAAGAGATTATAGTTGAAAATTCCCCCAACATGGAAAAGGAAATAGTCAATCAAGTCCAAGAGGCACAAAAGTCCCATACAGGATAAACCCAAGAAGAAACACACCAAGCCACATACTAATCAAACTAACAAAGACTAAACACAAAGAAAGAATATTAAAAGCAGCAAGGGAGAAGCAACAAGTAACATACAAGGCAATCCCCATATGCTTGGCAGCTGATCTTTCAGCAGAAACTCTGCAGGCCAGAAGGGAATGGCAGGATATATTTAAAGTACTGAAAGGGAAAAATCTACAACCAAGTTTACTGTAGCTGGCAAGGATCTCATTCAAAATTGATGGAGAAATAAAAATCTTTTCAGACAAGCAAAAGTTAAGAGAATTCAGTACCACCAAACCATGTTAAAAGGATGTATATAGTCAAGAAAAGAAAAGAAAGAAAAGAAGAAAGTGAAGTTGCTCAGTCGTGCCCGACTCTTTGCGACTCCATGGACAGTAGCCTGCACCAAGCTCCTCCGTCCATGGGATTTTCAAGGCAAGAGTACTAGAGTGGGTTGCCATTTCCTTCTCCAGGGAATCTTCCCAACCCAGGGATTGAACCCAGGTCTCTCACATTGTAGACAGACGCTTTACCTTCTGAGCCACCAGGGAAGTCCATAGTCAAGAAATACAAGGGAAAAAAAAAAAAGATCTATAAAATCAACCCCAAACATCTAAGAAAATGGCAATAGGAACATATATATCAATAATTACTTTAAACATAAATGGATTAAATGCTCCAACCAAAAGACACAGACTGGCTGAATGGATACAAAAACAACAAGACCCATATATATGCTGTCTACAAGAAACCCACTTCAGACCTCAAGACACATACAGACTGAAAGTGAGAGCATGGAAAAATATATTCCATACAAATGGGAAGCAAAAGAAAGCTGGAGTAGCAATCTTCGTATTCAGACAAAATAGACCTTAAAGATTACAAGAGGTAAGGAAGGACACTACATAATGATCAAGGGATCAATCCAAGAGGAAGATGTAACAATTGTAAATATCTATGCACCTAACATAGGAGCACCTCAATACATAAGACAAACACTAACAGATGTAAAAGGAGAAATTGACAGTAAAACAATAATAGTAGGAGACTTTAACACCTCATTCACACCAATGGACAGATCATCAAAACAGAAAATTAATAAGGAAACACAAGTCTTAAATGATACATTAGATGAGAGGTATTTCATTGATATCTTCAGGACATTCCATCCAATTGCAGAAGAATATACCTTTTTCTCAACTGCATGTGGAACATTCTCCAGGATAGACCACGTCTTGGGTCACAAATCAAACCTCAGTAAATTTAAGAAAATTGAAATTGTATCAAGCATCTTGTCTGACCACAATGCTATGAGACTAGATATCAATTACAAGGAAAAAGCCATAAGAACCACAAAAACATGGAGATTAAACAACACATTTCTAAATAACCAACAGGTTACTGAAGAAATCAAAAGGGAAATCAAAAAATTTCTTGAAACAAATGACAATGAAAACCCAACAACTCAAAACCTGTGTTATGCAGTAAAAGCAGTTCTAAGAGGGAAGTTTATAGCAATACAATCCTACCTCAAGAAACAATAAAAACATTGAATAGACAACCTAATGACACCTAAAATGATTGGAAAAAGAAGAACAAAAAAACCCCCAAAATTAGTAGAAGGAAAGAAATAATAAAGATCCAAGCAGAAATAAATGAAAAAGAAATGAAAGAAACATTAGTAAAGATTAATAAAACTAAAAGCTGGTTCTTTGAGAAGATAAACAAAATTGACAAACCTTTAGCCAGACTCATCTAGAAAAAAAAAAAAGAGAGAAGAATCAAATCAAGAAAATTAGAAATGAAAACGGAGAGGTTACAACAGATGATGTAGAAATACAAAGGATTATAAAAGACTATTATGAACAACTATATGGCAATAAAATGGATAACCGGGAAGAAATGGACAGATTCTTATGGAAGTTTAATCTTCCAAGACTGAATCAGGAAGAAATAGAAATTATGAACAACCCAAATACAAGCACTGAAATTGAAGCTGTGATTTAAAATCTCCCAAAAAACGAAAGCCCAGGATCAGATGGCTTCGCAGGAGAATTCTATCAAACATTTAAAGAACAGCTAATGCCTATCCTTCTAAAACTGTTTCAAAAAATTGCAGAGGAAGGAACACTTCCAAATTCATTCTCTGAGGCCACCATCACCCTGATACCAAAACCAGAAAAAGACAGCACAAAAAAAGAAAACTATCTTGTTTTCAAAGATGACGTAAAAGCCAATATCACAGATGAACATAGATGCAAAAATCCTCAACAAAATTTTGCAAACAGAATTCAGCAACACATCAAAAAGCTCATACACCATGATCAAGTTGGGTTTATTCCAGGAATGAAAGGATTCTTCAATATACACAAATCAATGTGATACATCATACTAACAAATTGAAAGATAAAAGTCATATGATAATCTCAATAGATGCAGAAAAAGCCTTTGACAAAATTCAGCACCCATTTATGATTAAAACTCTTCAAAAAATGGGCATAGAAGAAATCTCAATATAGTACAGGTGATATATGATAAGCCTACAGCAAACATTATTCTCAATGGTGAAAAACTGAAAGCATTCCCCCTAAAATCAGGAACAAGACAAGGGTTTCCACTTTCTCCACTATTATTCAACATAGTTCCAGAAGTCCTAGCTACAGCAATCAGAGAAGAAAAAGAAATTAAAGGAATCCAGATCGGAAAAGAAGAAGTAAAGCTCTCACTGTTTGGAGATGACATGATACTGTATATAGAAAACCCTAAAGATAGTATCAGAAAATTACTAGAGCTAATCAGTGAACTTAGTAAAATTGCAGGATACAAAATCAATACACAGAAATCACTTGTGTTTCTATATACCAACAATGAAAAATCAGAAAGAGAAATTAACAAGTTGATCCCATTCACCATTGCAACAAAAAGAATTAAATATCTAGGAATAAACTTACCTAAGGAGACAAAAGAACTGTACACAGAAAATTATTAGACACTAATCAAAGAAATTAAAGATGACATAAACAGATGGAGAGATGTTCCATGTTCCTGGGTAGAAAGAATCAATATTGTGAAAATGACTATACTACCAAATGCAATCTACAATTTCAATGAGATCCCTATCAAATCACCAATGACATTTTTCACAGAACTAGAATAAAAAATTTTACAACTAATATGGAAACACAAAAGACCCAGAATAGCCCAAAGCAGTCTTGAGAAAGAAGAATGGACCTGGAGGAATCAACCTTTCTGACTTCATATTATACTACAAAGCTACAGTCATCAAGACAGTATGGTTCTGGCACAAAAACAGAACTGTAGACCAATGGAACAAGATAGAAAGCCTGGAAATAAACTCATGCACCTATGGTTACCTTTTTTTTTTTTATGGTTACCTTATTTTTGACAAAGGAGGCAAGAATATACAATGGGGCAAAGACAACTTCTTCAATAAATGGTTCTGGGAAAACTGGACAGCCACATGTAAAAGAATGAAATGAGAACACTTCCTACACCATACACAAAGATAAACTCAGAATGGATTAAAGACCTAAATGTAGGACCAGAAACTATAAAACTCTTAGAGGGAAACATAGGCAGCACACTTGATGACATAAATCAAAGCAAGATCCTCTATGACCCACCTCCTGGAGTAATGGAAATAAAAACAAAAATAAGCAAGTGGGACCTGATTAAGCTTAAAAGCTTTTGCACAGCAAAGGAAACTATAAGCAAAGTGAAAAGACAACCCATAGATGGGAGAAAATAATAGCAAATGAAACAACTGACAAAGGATTAATTTCCAAAATATACAAGAAGTTCATACAACTCAATGCCAGACAAACAAATAACCCAATCAAAAAGTGGGGAAAAGACCTAAACAAACATTTCTCCAAAGAAGACATACAGATGGCTAACAAACACATGAAAAGATGCTCAACATCGCTCATTATTAGAGAAATGCAAATCAAAACTACAATTAGATATCACCTCACACCAGTCAGAATGGCCATCATCAGAAAGTCTACAAGCAATAAATGCTAGAGAGGGTGTGGAGAAAAGGGAACACTCTTGCCCTGTTGGTGGGGATGTAAATTGATACCTCCACTATCGAAGATGGTATGGGGATTCCTTAAAACACTAGGGATAAAACCACCATATGACCCAGAAATCCCACTCCTAGGCATAGGAGTGGTTTCCTGAGGAAACCAAAATTGAAAAAGACACATATATCCCATTGTTCGATGCAGCACTATTTACAATAGCTAGAACATGGAAGCAACCAAATATCCATTGACAGATGAATGGATAAGGAAGTTTTGGTACATATACACAATGGAATATTATTCAGCCATAAAAAGGAATGCATTTGAGTGAGTTCTGATGAGGTGGTTGAACCTATAACCTACTATACAGAGTGAAGTGAGCCAGAAAGAGAAAGATAAATATCATATTCTAACACATATATATGGAATCTAGAAGAATGGTACTAAGGAACTTATTTACAGGGCAGCAGTGGAGAAAGAGACATGGAGAATAGACTTATGGACATGGGTAGAGGGGAGGAGAGGGTGAGATGTATGGAAAGAGTCACATGGAAACTTACATTATCATATGTGAAATAGATAGTCAGTGGGAATTTGCTCTATGGCTCAGGAAACTCAAACAGGGGCTCTGTATCAACCTAGACGGGTGGGATGGGGAGGGAGATGGGAGGGAGGTTCAAAAGGGAGGGGATATATGTATACCTATGGCTGATTCATGTTGATGTTTGACAGAAAACAACAAAATTCTATAAAGCAATTATCCTTCAATAAAAAATAAATTAAAGAAAAAAAGTGCCAGCAGATCATGTATCTGGTGATGTGCTTTGAAACACACACAAAATCCATCAGTGAATATCTACTATGGTGAAGTCTATACCAACTTCATGACAATTCAGAACACCCAAAACAAGTCAGTGCATGTATCCATGAAAAGACAGATCTAGGCATCATTCATCATAGCCCCAAACTAGAAATAACCCAAATGTACCTACCAAGCAGAATAGATGAAACAACGTAGAAAAATCATTCAACAGAGTGTTTACTATAAAAAACAAACCAAACCAAAAAAAAAAAAAAAAACCTCCCAAGAACTATTACTGCAAGAAACCACATGGAGACATCTGAGATAAAGAGATGGAGCAAAAAACAAAAACAAAAACAAAAAAACCCTCAAACACAAAGAAGTAGATACTGCATGTTTCCACCCGTGAGAAGCTCTAAAACAGGCACAACTAATCTACAGTAATATTGTAGAAGTCACGAAAGTGATTTCCTTTTAGATGGAACGATGGGTGAGTTGGAAGGGCACACGAGGAAGCCTTCTGAGTTGTTAGAAACATTCTGTGTGTTTAACAAGATGGTGATTACATGGGTGTAGACATACAAGGGACATGCGTGTTAAAGATTGTGCATTTGGGCATATGGGGAATCTAGAAAAATAGTGTAGATGAACTTATTTGCAAGGCAGAAATACAGACACAGATTAGAGAACAAACATATGTATACCAAGAAGGGAAGGGGGGATGAATGGGGAGGTTGGGATTGACATATACACACTGCTGTGTATAAAATATATAACTGATGAGAGCATACTATATAGCACAGGGAACTCAGTGCTCTGCAGTGACCTCAATGGGAAGGAAATCCACAAAAGAGGGGGTATATGTATGCATATGGGCTTCCCTGATAGCTCAGTTGGTAAAGAATCCACCTGCAATACAGGAGACCCCGCTTTGATTTGTGGGTTGGAAAGATCTGCTGGAGAAGGGATAGGCTACCCACTCCAGTATTCTTGGGCTTCCCTTGTGGCTCAGTCGGTAAAGAATCCACTTGCAACGTGGAAGGCCTGGGTTCCATCCCTGGATTGGGAAGATCCTCTGGAAAAGGGAAAGGCTACCCACTCCAGTATTCTGGCCTGGAGAATTCCATGGACTGTATACTCCATGGGGTTGCAAAGAGTAGGACATGACTGACCAACTTTCACTTTCTCTTTTCATGTATACATATAGCTGATACACTTTGCTGTACAGCAGAAATTATCACAGCATTGTAAAGCAACTGGCACTCCAATTTTTAAAAAGTATATATGAGGAAAAAATTTTTTTTAAATTTTGCATTTAGGGACTTCCCTGGTGGTCCAGTGGTTAAGACTTTGTGCTTCCACTACAGGGGGCACAGGAATTCAATCCCGGGTTGGAGAACTAAGATCCCACATGCCATGTGGCACACCACATCCCCCAGCCCCACCATAAATAAATTTTTTAAAATTGTGCCTTTAATTCTAAGTTGTATTTCGGTTAAAAAGAAAACAAACTCCAGTAGCCCAAGGAATATCCAGGGTTGGCAGTGCTGGCAGATTCACTCTAATTAGGTGGTGGCCGTGACAGGCTCTTGGCTGTGTTCTCAGCTGCCCAGCCTCCCTTGATCCCTGCCTCTGGCCAGGTTCTCTCGCCTGCCTGTGTCTCCTAGAACAGTCTGCTCTCCTGCCAATAAAGCCTTTTGCCTTCATGTTAGCCCGAGTCTTTCACTTTGTTGGCAGCCTGAGTCCTTTCCTAGCATGTAACCTGGGTCTGGAAAAGAGGAACCAATAAAATGCTAAATAGGATTGTATTTTGTCAATTGTAAGGCGCCAAGTTACAGGAAAGACATTACTATTATTATTTTTTTTTAAAGCAAAGGAAATTGGTTTCTGAAATGCTCAGTTAGTTTGAAATCTGAGAATCATTTAAAACCATGCTTTACAAGGCTGCCTAATTGCAAAAGCTATAAACTCTCCTGGGAAAACAACCATTAAAAAAAGCATGACATTTCAGAACATAATACCAGCCAAGACGCACTAGCTCATGATGGTTATTGTAGCCGAATTGTTGTTTTCGTTTAATGGGACACTTAAAAATACAATTAGGGGGCTTCCCTGGTGGCTCAGTGGTAAAGAACCTGCCTGCCAATGCAGGAGACACTGGTTTGATCCCTGATCCGGGAAGATCCCACATGCCTTGGAGCAACTAAGCCTGTACGCCACATCTATTGAGACTGTCCTCTAGAGTCTGGGAGCCACACTCCTGAGCCTGGGTGCTGCAGCTACTGAAGCCCAGGTGCCCTGTAGCCTGCGCTCTGCAACAAGAGAAGCCACGGCAATGAGAAGCCCGTGCACCAAGTCTAGAGAGCAGTCTCTGCTTGCCATATCTAGAGAAAGCCCATGAGCAATGAAAATACCAGCACAGCTAAAAATAAATAAATTAATTTATACATAAAAAATACAGTTAGATCTGTAGACTCTGGCAGAATCAAAGCACATAATGAAATGAAGAGAGCAGGTATTTGGAAGATAATGTTATGTAAGGAAATAATTTTGGTGAACTTTATTTGAATCAGGATGATTCACGATTCTATAATTAGATATTTCAGTTTAAACATGAAATACAGTAAATTATTCAAACAGCAAACAAAGCCTCTCTCCCTGGTATTTCTCAATGAGAGATTTAATGAGACCCTGACATTGGGGTTTCATCTTCAGACCATTGGTGATTAGTTGATAGCCTGATGCTTGCAAACACTTCCTCCTCTTCGTTTGGGACATGAACTCGAGATTCCAGTTCTCCATATCTGCTCATGCTTCCTGAGGTCTGGGTTTCCTAGAGGGCTTCTGTCCCATGGTGGCCCTTGAACCGGGAGGTTCCTGAGTGGTGGCATCTGCAGTTCACTGTGGGCACTGCTCACAGAATTGCTGGAATTATATGGGAAGAGCCTTTGGCTTCAGGACCAACTAGCTTCCATGTCAGAAACTCAGACTGAAGCTTTGTCACTACAATTGGATGATTTAGCTCAAAGACATGGCCTCTTGTTAGTCACACCTCTGTTTTATCCCCTTATGTTGAGTGTGGGCTGGACTTAGTGACTGGCTTCCGAGGAACAGAAGTCATGGGATGTCCCTGCCATGGTTAAATTGCAAATTGTGACTTCTCTCTCTCTCTCTCTCTGGATTGCTCCAGTGAAGCCAACTGCCATATTATGGAGAGGCCCATGGAACAAGAAACTGAGGCAAGCTTCCTTCAGTGACCAGCAAGGAGATGAGACACTCATCTCAACAGCCTCCAGGGAATTGAATCCTGTCAACAGGCTCCTGTATGAGCTTGGAGGCAGATGCGTCCCAGGTGAAACTTGCAATGACAGGTTGATTGCCTCCCTGTGGGCGGTTCCTCTCCCCCCTCCCCCCCAGCCCCCAGTCTCCCTTATCTCTCTCCTCCTCCCCTTCCTCTTTCTCCTCCTCCATCTCATTTAGTCTCGTCATGTTTCATGTGGGCTTCCCTGGTGGCTCAGACAGTAAAGAATCCTCCTGCAAAGCAGGAGATGAAAGTTGGATTCCTGGGTGGGGAAGACCCCCTGGAAAAGGGAATGGCAACCCACTCCAGTATTCTTGCCTGGAGAATTCCACAGACAGAGGATTCTGGTGGGCGCCGTCCATGAGGTTGCAAAGAGTCAGACATGACTGAGCGACTAACACGTTTGGTCCACACACTTACCATGTTTCACGTAGATCAGTGATTTGCCACTTTTGTGTTTAAAGTGTTCTATTTTCAAATAAACTAATCTGTGGGTGCAGCTCTTTGAAACTCAGCTCTCTTTAGATGTGGAGAAAAGGGAGAAGAAGGTAATAAACAACCCCCAAAAGCAAACTACCTATTATCCTGGGTGGCAACTATGAAGAAAGATAAATCAAGGAAGTGAGGATAAGACATGTTGAGAAGCATTATTGTTAAAACAGGAAGGTTAGGGAAAGCCTTAGAGAAAAAGTGACATTTGGGAAAAGACCCGGTTGTACAGGGTCTTGTAGGCCTCTGTAAGACCCTGGCTTGCTGAAGGAGAAGAGATCCTGATCGCTGGAATGGGGACATGCTTCTGTTTTGGCAAAGCTTTGGCAAGCTACATTGCCTCAGTTCAGTTCAGTTCAGTCGCTCAGTTGTGTCCAACTCTTTGCAACTCCATGAACCGCAGCATGCCAGGCCTCCCTGTCCATCACCAACTCCCGGAGTTTACCCAAACTCGTGTCCATTGAGTTGGTGATGCCATCCATCTCATCCTCTGCCGTCCCTTCTCCTCCTGCCTCTGTAAGATCAGTTTCTTCATCTGAATAATAATGATTTTATGGGCTGAACTGTGTACCTCCTACATTCACAGGTTGAAGCCCTAAGCCACAGAACCTCAGAATGTGACTGTATTTGGAGACAGGGTCTTTGAAGAGGTGATTAATTTAAAGTACGGCCTTAATCCAATCTGGTGCCCTTATGAGAAGAGATTAGCATACAAGCACACACAGAGGCAAGACCCAGAGGATGTGAAGACCCAGAGTATAGTCATCTCTAAGCCAAGGAAAGTGGCCTCAGATGAAACCACCCTGCAGACACCTGATTTCAGATTTCTAGCCTCCAGTATTGTGAAGAAATAAATTTCCGTGTTATCAAATCTATAGTACTTTGTTGTGGCAGCCCTAGCAGATGGATTCATTGTTATGTACCTCAAGAGCTGTGTGCTTTAAAAGAGATAACATATGCAGAAGAACATTTACTCATTTATTCTGTCCACAAAAATTTATTGAGTGCCTACTAAATGGCGCTGATGGCATCTAACACATAGAAACACAAATGCACATTGATGATTATCATGATTATTAAAACAAACAGGTTGGCAGGTGAATTTTTGTCATATCTACCTATTTTTCTTTCCAAAATGGTAACTACAGCATCTCATCCTTGGCCCAATTCATTAGGGAACATGGGGGTGATACACTTTCATGCATAATTAGGTCTCATTTCCCTCTGTTGGGCTTCCCAGATGGCTCAGTGATAAAGAATCCACCTGCCAATTTAGGTGACAAAGGAGACAAGTGTTTGATCCCTAGTTTGGGAAGATTCCCCCGAAGGAGAAAACAGCAACCCACTGCAATATTCTTGCCTGGGAAATCCCATCCACAGGGGAGCCTAGCGGGCTACAGTCCATGGGGCCACAGAGAGTCAGACACGATTCAGCGGCTGAGCTTGCACACACATGGAGAGAGACATGCCGCCTCTACTGATCAGCGAAGAAAAGAACCCTCTACATACCAGGACTGAAGTGTCTTCCCTAGAGGAGTCATCTGAATTCGTCTTCCAATTCAACCAAATCAAATTTAGTGCCTGCTAGGCACTCGACACAGTGTTGGAACTCGAGTGTAAAAGCGAATTAGACAGACTTTGCCCTTAAGGAGTTTGCTGTCTGGTGGGTGAGACACTCAAACAAACAGTGATGATACTCCCTGACAAGGGTTATCAAAGAGGCAGACAGAAATTGCTGTAGGAAAATGGCAAAGACAAATTGATTCTGTTTGGGTATGTGTGTTATGGGGCGGTGTCTGTGAATTAAGGCTATGAATGTTCCCAAGACACCACTGATTGTCTCTAATTTAATGACAGCTTTGGGTACACAATCTGAAGTACTACAACATTAAATGGTCACATCGATTATTAGATGCATTATGGAAACATTAACATTTGGAAAATAAGGCTGTTTGAACTCCCTTTCTGCTAAACCCAGGATCCCCTACAGCTGGGTGGAGAGTCTGAAAGTCTGTCCTCAGCCTAGAGGGAGCAGGGCTAGCTTAGGGGCCCAGTTCAGACCCGAGAGATCTAATGTAGGAGGGATCCACCAGCCAGGCACTAAGATATCAAAAGCCAATGCTGGAGATGGAAGATGATGAAGGAAAGAATTATTCCATCACTCTTCCCAAGAAGAATATAGCGCAGGGTTGCCAGAAATGTTTTAACAAGATGATTATGCGGGATGAGCTCCCAAAAGCTGCTCAGATTGCTAACTTCCCTCCGAGGAGCTCTGCCTGGGTTACTGGAGGGGAGGTGTTCTGGTTTGCAAAGCTGGACCTGCCTGTCAGATTGCTGTGATCACAGAGGACAGGCTGGGGTGGCCACCAGCAAGCTGTCTTAACCATCCCGCCCCTCCTTTAAATAAATGCTGAATGAATATCTGTGGAAGGGGCATGAAGTGGTTTGCCTGCCTCAGGCCCCCTCTTGTTTCTATCCATCTCTGCCTGAAAGGCAGCATTCAAAAGCAACAGCCAATGCAGGCTGTGTGGAAGAAGCCGCGTTAGCCCAGAGGCTAGTGGAAACTGGGGGGAGAGAATGCAGACGTCACCAGAGCAGAGCAGGCCAGTTCGGAATGGAGGGGTGGGGGCAGGGTGGGAGGCTGGAGATGCCCCCAGACTCTGGAGCTCTGGGGGCACAGAGGTTACAGGGCTCTGGAGATGTCCCAGGGGTGGGAAGGAGCTATTCAGGGTGCTGAGGCTATTAGACCACATCTATCTTCCTGCATTAAAAAAAATGTATTATTATTGTTTTTTGGCCATGCTACATGGCTTGTGGGAACTTAGAGACGGAAGCTGTGTCCCCTGCAGTGGACTGCCAGATAAGTCCTTCTGTGGCTTCTTTATTTAAAAACATTTATTTAATTTTTAAAATTCTTTTCCTCTGTGGCTTCTTAATTACTGGCTGGTGGATCATCTGTTCTTTACCACCAGCTACCTCGCTCTCACTGCCGTTACCAGGTGTGTGTGTGTGTGTGTGTGTGTTTGAGAGTAGAGGAACTGGTGATGACAATGGGTAGAGAAGGGAGCAAAACATGGGCCAGAAAGATCGCCCTGGTTCACAGCAACCTGGAGACGAGTCTGAGAGGCCCTGGGAATCTTGGGTGATGGACACTGTTGATCTTTGTGGCCAAGAACACGGCAGTGTGGATCCCACGGGCCTATCTGAATCTTCACTCTGGCTCTGACCCTACGTGATCTGGACAAGTTACTTAATCTCTCTGAAGTTTCAGTCTGTGATATCTGTGATATCTGTCTCACAGGGCTGTTCAAAGAATTAAATGAGATCGTGTATTGTAAGGGGTATAGCCCTGTGCCTGGCATATAGCTCATGCTTAGAGAATAGTGGGCTTTCCAGGTGGCGCTAGTGGTAAAGAACCTGTTTGCCAATGTAGGAGACGTGAAAGATGAGGCTTCAGTCCCTGGGTTGGGAAGATCCCCTGCAGGAGGGCATGGCAACCCACTCCAGTACTCTTGCCTGGAGAATCCCATGGACAGAGGAGCCTGGTGGGCTACAAACTATGGGGTCACAAAAGAATCAGACACAACTGAGCAATTAAACAACAGCACTCAGTACTATCTGAGTTAGACTCTGCACACCCGCCCAGATAAAGGATTGTCTTTCAAAGAATGAAGGCCCCAAAGTTTAGGGGAATGGCAGGTCTGAAACCCTAAAGCCTCTTCCAGTTGGTGGGGGTGAGAAGGTCTGTGATAAGGAGCCGCAGCTTTGGCCCAGACCTTGTGCCAGCATTTCTAAGAATTGCCCAATACATTTCTGTGTTTCTCTAGTTTCAGATGCCTATCTCCTGATTGTTCAGACAACTGTCATTGTCAGAGTCCAGAGAAGCCGAAGATGGCCAGGCTGGGGAGGCTAAGAAGGACTTCTTAGGTGAAATGTGATTTGAGTTGAGCCCTGTGACTGGGGAGCATTTGGATTCATGGGCTAGGGAGGGGTAAGGGACTTGACTTAGCCTCGCTTTGGTCTACTATAAAATGGGCATTGTTATATTATTAATATTTTACCAATTTTGCCTAAGGATTTAATGAGACTGCTGCTACTGCTGCTAAGTCGCTTCAGTCGTGTTCGACTCTGTGTGACCCCATAGACCGCAGCCCTCCAGGCTCCCCCGTCCCTTGGGATTCTCCAGGCAAGAACATTGGAGTGGGTTGCCATTTCCTTCTCCAATGCATGAAAGTGAAAAGTGAAAGTGAAGTTGCTCAGACATGTCTGACTCTTAGCCACCCCATGGACTGCAGCCTACCAGACTCCTCCGTCCATGGGAGTTTCCAGGCAAGAGTACTGGAGTGGGGTGCCATTGCCTTCTCCGAAGGATTTAATGAGACAGTATGCTGCTACTCTCTGTCATTAGGTAGGCAATAGTAGCTCCATTTTATAGTTGAGCAGACTGAAGGCTGGCACATAGCAGGTACTCAGTAAATAGTAGTAAGTCATAGCTGTCATCATTCCAGGCATTGGGATAAAATGAAAGGATGAAGATAAGATAAAACACATGGATGGAGGAGGTTCTGACTAGCTTGTTTGTAGCTGCCTCCCTAGCCCCCAGAACAGCTCTGCACATTAAAGATCCTCAGTGTAGGTTTACTCAATTAATGAAGTCCCAACTCCTCCACTCATCACTTCAGGGACTTCTTAACCTCTCTGTGTCCCAGTTTCCTCATCTGTAAAATGCCTCACTGAATTATTGATGGTAATAGAATAGAGCCTGATTCAATAAATGCTCCCTGTTTTTATTATCCCTCCCTGTTTTTATTATTTGTGGGAAGTGTCTGATTGGAAAACTTTACATCTGCTCTGTTACATGTTCATGGACTTGGGAAATGTTTTACTATCACACGTTAGAACACCCCTCCCTCTGAAGACCATGGCCTGAGAGTTGTCATATTGACCTCTTACAGGGAAGAAGGGGATGGGGGCTGGAAAGGGCTGGTGGCTAGGGTGGACCGTGGGCACTGTGTGTAATGGTTAGGGACCCTGGTTTTGTATGCTGTACTGATTGCTGTGTGACCTTGGGCAAGTTATTTGACTTCTCTGAGCCTCAGTCATGCAGCTGCAAAATGAGGATTACTATAGCATCCACTTTGTGGCCTTGGCACAGAGTACTCATGAAATAGTAGTGAAAAATGCTTGGGAGGCAACAGAAGACAAGCCCTGTGCTGAACTTACTTTTAAATAAAGGCTTTCCCTCGACAAGGCCCCCAGGGGACAGCAATCACTGACAAAGGTGATTTAATTTTACGGTTGGCAGGAGAAGATGGTAGTGACCTGCAGTCATTGTTACGCTGAATTCTTCAAGACAGAGGTAAGAGATTTTGGAAAGAGATCCCTTTAACATTCCTGCTTAACCTTCCTACAAGTTGCTTTCCTGTTGGATTTGTTTACTGCCAAGATTTTTTTTTTTTTCCAAACTGTGCTTCCATGGAAAAAGGCTGACAAGATCTCCCAACAAGAAACAAATTGTTCTGCTTGCAACCCATCCAGGGATATGTTCAAGCCTTGGATGTGTGACAAGGATACTGTTGGCTTTGGCAGAGAAGGCCCTGATTGGGGACAGGTGAGGTGCAATTATGAGGCATCTGACTTCAGCAATTCAGCTCAGCCAGCCTTCTCTTGGCATCTCTGCAATGCGCTAAGCACTGGGCATGTAGAGACTGACGATGACATGGTCCCTGCTCCCAGGGAGCTCACAGTCGATGGGGACTTCCCTGGCAGTCCAGTGGTTAGAACTCCATGCTTCTATGCAGGGAGCGCAGGTTCAATTCCTGGTTGGGGAGCTAAGATCCCACATGTGGCACAGTGCAGCCAAAAAATAAAAAAAATAAAGTCACAATAAGAATAATAATTTATTTTTCTTTTAGCTGTGCTGTGTCTTTGTCGTTGCGAGGGCTTTTCTGTAGTTTGGCAAGCGGGGGCTTCTCTCTAGTTGTGGTGTGTGGCCTTCTCATCGCAGTGGCTTCTCTTGTTGCAGAGCACAGGCTCTAGGGCTCGTGGGCTCAGTAATTTCAGCCCCCCAGCTCTAGAGCACAGGCTCAATAGTTGTGGCGCATGGGCTTAGCTGCTCCGCAGCATGTGGGATCTTCCCGACCCCGGGACTGAACCATGTCTCCTGCAGTGGCAGACAGATTCTTTACTACTGAGCCACCAGGGAAGCCCCTAAAATAATTTTTTAAATGCTTTTAAAATAAGGAGCTTACAGTCTGGTGGGGGGAAGGTACAGATACACTTCAAAGCCAGGAAGAACATAACGCACACAAGGACATTGGGGTAGGACCCCTTGGGTGACCATGGAGGCCAAGGAGACAGGCCGGCTTCCTCTGGTTGGGAGGGAATATTCCACCCTTTTCCTAGAAACTACAGAGCTCCACAGACCTCCCAGATTCACCTCACTGATCAGTGCGTTTCTCCCTTTCTCTGGACTTTCAGACCTCAACCTCACTCCAACTTGGCTCTGAGAAATGCCAGCCATGCCTAGCATGATGATGTATTATTGAGGTCTTTAAAGATACAGGTTCATTCATTCAGAGGACACTTATGAGGCAGGCACATGGTGGATGGACCCAGAGAGGAAGAGAGATGTAGAGGAGGATATTGCATGAACCCTGGGGGAGCTGATGAGGACCTGAACCAAGAAGATAGTGCTGCTGATGGAGACGAGAGAGGATTCAAGAGATGTGGGGTGGGGGAGGACTCCATAGGACCTGATGTGGAAGAGTGCAGAGCAGTGCAGAAGTTGGGGTCTAGTCTGTGCTGAGGTTGGACTGTGCTGTCATCAGTGTTCCCTGCCATTTAGTCCATGAGAATGGCTTCCCAGGAGATGGACAGTGTTTCTGCAGGACTGCCTGGATTCTATCAGTAAAACACGCCTTTAAAATGCTTTAGAGGCTGATTTTAGATGGTCACCTACGTGGAATTAAATGACCTTAAAACACAAGGTGAGAAAGATATAATTCCCACCTCCGCCCCACCCCCTCCCCCACCGGCACGGCATTCCTTCTTGTAATAAGATGGAGAAAGATTCAGTTCAGGGTTAGTAGTTAAAACGCCTTTAGGATTTTCCCTAATCTTCCTCTTGAATAACGCATTAAGAGAATATTAGGCAAAGAGCTCTGATTGGGCAATGATATTTAGCTGAAATTCGATAACAATGTGTTTTGTCTTCACTACAGTCCTTTTTGGAGCTACTTTTTATTTATTGAAAACACTTTCCATTTTGGGGATCAAGTTTTCTTTTCCAATATATTTATTTAAATTTTAAAAGTGAGTCAGTGTAAAGGAAAAACCTTGAGCAGATCTGGCCACAACTGCGCAGGTGTTCATTGACTCAAAGGTTGAAGGAACACACCCGCAGTCCCTCCTCCTTTGCTGCTGTGATAAAGACAGTGCCTGGAGAGACGGTTCAAAAGGGATGAGAATGGAGCACAGTATTAGCAATAGCACCACTGGGTACCAAAGGCAGATCATTCCAGCCTTATATCAAGGGATTAGATGAACAATTATTCCTGTTGTACTTGGTCTACTTTAGAAATGATCATTTTATTTTTCACTCAAATAAGCTCATGTTTCCATGTTCTCTTATTTACTTGGGGAGAATAACCTAGTCACATCAGTTTACAAATAAAGGCGAGCAGGACAGCAGGAAGATGGGGAGAAGCACAGGCGTGATTTATTGGGACGTGGGGATTCGCTGTACTTGTATAATATTTTCCTTCTTACCAGCAACGTCACACATACCATCTGTTTGGAGCCTCTCAGCAAATGTGAGTTTGTTACTGAGGAGATGAGTAGAAACAACTGAGACTGGGCAAATGACTTATGATCAGTAACAGCAGTGGGCACCGTGGATCAGGAACTGCCTGAGCACCACGTGGTGTGTTAACATCTCCTCCCTATGAGGCGGGGACCTATCTCTGTCACCGTCTCTAATTTACAGAGGAGGAAAGGACTTGGTCAAGGTTGCACATCTAGCAAGTCAAGATTCAGTATCTGAACCCAGGAAGTCTGGAGAAAGAGTCCATGCACTGAACGACTCTGCACCCCCAGGCGGCAATTGAAACTTAACCGGTGTCCTATATCCTGTGGGGCTTCCCAGATGGCTCAGTGGTAAAAGAATCTGCCTGCCAATGCAGGAGACACAAGAGATGTGGATTCAGTCCCTGAGTCAGGAAGATCCCCTGGAGGAGGAAATGGCAACCTGCTCCAGTGTTCTTGCCTGGGAAATCCCATGGGCAGAGAAGCCTGGTGGGCTATAATCCATGGAGTCACAAAGAATCAGACATGACTAAGCAAAGGGGCATGCATACACATTGGCTATATCCTGTGTTCTACTGACATTTATTGAGCATCTCCTGTGTTCCAGGCACTGAGCTTGGCACAAGGACTATTCAGATAACTGAGGCTCAGAGCCTACCTTTGGGAACTCAGAGTCTGAAGGAGGAGGCAGACAAACACAGACAACTCCATGTGACAAATTGCTGTGATGAAGGCAAGAACAAGATCTAGAGGAACCACAAAGGAGGGACTGATTGATCACTCAGGAAAGTTCTCGCTGAGCTGGGGTGGTTGGAGTTTACTGGTGAAGTCTCCTGGTGGATAAATGAGGGAAGTGGTGGTGTGCGGAGGGCATGTCCAGGCAGAAGAAGCCACGTGTACACACGGTTGCAAAGCAAGATGAAAGTTTGGGGAACTGTGAGGGTCAGAAGAGTGGAAAGTGAGACTTCAGAGTGGTTGCCAGCAGGAGATTTGTTTGCAACATCTGGTAAAACCCAAACATCTCCCAAACCCATCCACCACTAGGTAAAAACGGGTGAGACCTCTGTGTTCCTATGGAAGCATTGTGGAACACTCCAGCAAAATGCAGACCAGCTAAGACAACCTGGAGGCTGGTGGTGGAAACCTGGAAACAAAGTCACAGTCCTTAAAGCCCCTTAAACTCAAGTTCCCTTCAGCCCTGAAAAAAATCACCTCTCTTCATAGATTTCTTACAGACACCCCGCGACAACATCTGTCATTTTTCCATTCCCCTAATAAGATGGTTGCATTTTGTTTTCACCTTCTCACTCCAGTACTGTTGCCTTGAAAATCCCATGGATGGAGGAACCTGGGGTCACAAAGAGTCAGACACGACTGAGTGACTTCAGTTTCTCTGCTCTTAATCACTCTCCTTTGAAGAGGGTTGGTGCAAAACAACGTGGCTGCAGCCATTCAATTATGCTGAATATAGGGGAGAAAATAACCCCCAGAACCACCTGCCAGCATAGCCCTGTGTTTCCTCAATTCTCTCTCCCCAGCAACACTCATCTTTGGAACTCATGTTCTCATGCACTCATGGTCATCTAGGACAGAGTGACAAGCATGGTGCTTGGCGTGCAGGGACACGGAATTCCAAGTTTTCTTATGTATTGGTGATGACCGTCAACATCACTCAGTGCAGGTGGGGAACTGACGGAGCACCGGTAATATACAAGGATCTTTGCTGAGGGCTGGGAGCAGGCAGGAGACACCAAGATGAATTAAGTACAGGGTCAGATCAAGAAGCCTAAAGTCTGGAAAGGGAGGGAGAAACTATAAATCATGGCAGCACAGGCAGATGGTGCCCAGGACCTTAAGAGAGGCAGGGAAGGTGGTTTTGCTGTTCAGAGGAAGAAGATTGTTTCCAGTTCAGGGAATCATCAGAGGCTTCTGGAGGGTTCCAGCTACCCGGAGCCTCTCGGTTGGTCATTTACTCAGCAAACGTGTGCTTGCTCTGGGGATGTGAATACTGCCAGGTGCCAGAGACACTTAATGCTGGATAAGGAAATAAGGCTGCCCTGGTTGCTTGTGTTACAGTAGTGGGTATGTGTGTGCATGCGTGCTCAGTCATGTCCAACTCCTTTGGGACTCTGTGAACTGTAGCTTGCCAGGCTCCTCTGTCCATGGGATTTTTCCTGACAAGAATACTGAAGTGGCTTGCCATTTCTTTCTCCAGGGGATCTTTCTGACCCAAGGATTGAACCTGCATCTTCTTCATTGCAGACGGCTTCTTTACTACTGAGTCACCTGGGAAGCCCATTCTACTAGTGTGAAGGGGGACAGATAAAAAGACAACTCAACCTACCAGTAGTGAATGAGGAAAATTTGAATAAAATGAGTGCTACAAAGAAAGTCAAACAGATGGATACACTAGATCATGCTTGTAACAGATGGGGCCACTTTATATTGTGTGATCAGGACAGGCCTGAAGGTTCAGAAAGAGTCAACGTTGCAAGGATTTGGAGGAACAGAGGTTGCTACCGAGGAAACTGTAAGTGCAAAGGCCCCGAGGCAGGGATGAGTGCTGGGTGTGACCGGAGGGCAGAGAAGGTAGATGGGCGGAGATGAGGCTGGAGAGGCAAGCTGACTACCAGTAGGAATGTGGGTTTTACTGCAAGTGCAATGGGAAACTGGGGAAGTGCTGGGGGCCGGCGTGAGGCACTCGGCCCATTACAAAGGTCATGAGGAAGGAGGCTCAACATACGCAAAGGCGGGATCCAGCCTCAGGAGTCCCCCTGGAAATCCTCGAGCATCTACCCCCATAACCAGAGCCTGCCTACTTTACTACTTTGTGCTCTCACCTACACCTCTGACTTTATGGCGGGCTGTCCCCCACCACCTCTTTCGGAGAAGGAGTTAACTTAGAGCTCCAGTTAATAATAATTCCTGGGCGTGATAGGAGTGTTTCAACCTACAAACTCCTCTGAAGGTTCTCTAGCCTGCCTGACGGGCTCATCTGGCTACATGTGATTGCTCACAGCCTCCCAACCGTGAGAGGCACGAGATGCTTTAAACCTTCTAAAAACAGGTTCCTTAGAAAAGTTAGAAAACCATTAGTATAAGTATAGTGGGCTGATTAGAAATTGTTGAGCCAATGTTTGTTGCTAAGACTCCACATCCCCTGCCCTTATACACATTAATGAATATATAGAAGAAATAAGTATTAACCTTTGATATAAATCACATTAGACCTTAGGCTAAGTAAATTCTATCCTTAAACCCACTACACCCTCACCCTATAGGAATGTAACTTTATTTGGGTGGCGTCTGTTTTAAGAATAATCACCCTTAGAGAAAAAAGTCTTCTGGTTGACTGACCACTGTCACAAGGAGAGGGTCGTAAATTGTCAGCAGGCCCCCCTGGCCAGAAGATGATGTAACACCCCTAAGACCTCTGTATACATTTGTGTGAAGCACCTGACTTTAATAAAAGTCAGGACTGCTGTCCCCACGTGACTTTTGTATATCTCAGTGTATAAAAACAGACTCTGGAAAATAAAGAATTGGGATCAGTTCCTCGAAAGACTGGTCTCCCCATGTCTCTCTCTCTCTCTCACTCTGGCTGAGTCTCCATCTGGAGCGAGGAACCCACCATGCTTACTAATTATGCCTGGGCTTCTAAGATCCGACCGGGGAGGCCTCAGTGTCTCCTCTCCTTTGGGAGAACGGAAGGACGCCTGCAGCCTACGTAAGTGGTGCAAGCTTCTTGTCTTGAAGTTTTATTGGTCTCCCGCGTAAACCAAGCTACTCAGCCTCTTTTCTCCACTGAATTTTCCTACTGAGCTATCCTCATTCTATTACTCTTTATATCTTTGATAAATATTTAAATAGTCACCCAAGCCGTCTCTGCTTCGAATACCCTGGATCAGCCGGGGCTGGACCCCGGCAGGGAAGGGCTTAGTCAGGGGATGGGCCGCTTAGTTTTGTGAAGATGAGAGGGATCTCTTTCTAGGCAGGGTGTATGTGGTAGTCGTTTAGTCATGTCCAGCTCTTTGCAACCCCGTGGACTGTAGCCCACCAGGCTCCTCTGTCCATGGAATTCTCCGGGCAAGAATACTGGAATGGGTTGCCATGCCCTTTAGTGGATCTTCCCAACACAGGGATCGAGCCCCAGTCTCCCGCATTGTAGGAAGATTTTTTACTGTTTGAACTACTTGGAAAGCCCTCTAGGCAGGGGGACAATCACAATCGCGAACTGTGAAGAGGCCATTTTAGAGAAACACTGGGAGCCAGATCAAGGAGACTCTTGAATGACTGCGGTTTGGCCTTTGGTCCTGAGAAATAGAACCGTAAAGGAATCGGTTTTTTAGATTCTGCAGATCCTGTGTCAGGCTTGAACCCATGTCCCCTGCACTGCAAGGCAGGTTCTTGACCTAGACCAGAGTGGGGAAGATGGTCCATTGGGGAAGACCCTTGGGTGAATTCTTAAATTTCTTTGTGCCTTCGCTTTATTTGTAAATGGGGGTTATACTTGTGCCTACCTTCTGGAATTATTGTGCAAATTCCATGGATTAAAATGTGCAAAGCACTAAGAACATTCATTAGAACAGACTAAGCAGTCAGTAAATATTTGCTATTATTATTACAAGAAATAGGCAAATTTTGATGGTGATAGAGGAAAACTTCCACTTTTTCATGAAACACACCAGAAACCAGCTAGCATTATGGACAGAACACAAAAGGCAATACCGCACTCACCACTGCAAAGTAAAACTATTTGCTCAGTTCAGGACAACGCCCCCAAAGAAACCATGCAGGCTGTATTGCAGGACAAAGATGCACAACCTAAGAGTTGAGAGTTATTTTTCATCCAGACTTGATCCTGGGACACAGACTCTCAGATAGCTGAGGGACTACCTGGAGGTAAGGGAGGAGCCAGGATAGATAGGAGTTTTTGCAACAAAAACTAGGTGGTCAGAACATTGAAAGATTACTGTTAATTAAAGAAAACCAGACGTCTCAATGTAATGATTTTAGCACTTTGTATGTATGGGAAGATGGAAGAGTCAGGGTTCATTGAAATCATTCCTTTGATGTGCATCTTAGTGATCTTGGGCCAGAACGCTCTTTTTCTCCATCCTGAGTCCCCTCAGGGTGTGCAGTCGGGTGGCTGCAGTGGCTGATGACTTGATGACTTGCAACAGTCATCAACAAACAGACAGCATCCTTTGTTTACTGATATGGCAGGAGACGCAATCTTTTTTGAATTTATTTATTTGGCTGTGTTGGGGGCTTAGCTGCAGCACGTGGAGTCTTTGCTGAGTCCTGTGAGCTCTTCTGTGCCGCGCATGGACTCTCCTAGCTGTGGAGCACGGGCTCCAGAGTTGAAGGGCTCAGTAGTGGTGGTGTCCAGGCTTAGTTACCCCAGGGTATGTTGGGTCTCAGTTTCCTGACCAGGGAACCAACCTGAGTCCCATGTATTGCAAGGCGGACTCTTAACCACTGGACTACCAGGGAAGCGACATTCTTGAGCCACACTCCCCATACTTTAACCAGGGGCTTAATCTTGCATTGGCTGAAGTTTCACCCGAGGGGGCACTAACTCCACTGTACTCCAGTGTGGTGCCCCTGTGGATAGGAACCCTGAGTGAGTGGATCCACACACAGATCTAACAGGGTCAGAGAGGAGGCAAGAGGCACGTGGCCTGGGTTGGAGGGAACTGGAATTGGAACATGTCTTCAAGGAAAAGTTGTCCGGAATACGGGGGCCACCTCTCTGCAGTTATTGTTCCTCCAGAGTACTAGCTCCTCAAACCCTGTTTACCTTGGTCGCCCTGCACTGCAATTTTTTTGCCTCCCAAGTGCCATGACCCTGGTGAAAACTCATTGGCTGTGTTATACTGAGTCTGTCAGATCCACCGGGCTTAAAAATCAGCAGATGCTTACAATTAATCTTTGACAAAAGGGGCAAGAACACACAATGGGGAAGACAGTCTCTTAAGCAAATGGTGCTGGAAAAGTTGGACAGACAGGTGTAAATCAATGAAGCTAGAATACAGCCTCACAGCATACACAAAAATAAACTCAAAATAGCTTAAAGACTTAAATATAAAAAGAAAAGACACCATAAAACTTCTAGAAGAAAACATTGGCAAAACATTTTCTGATATAAATTGTACCAATGTTTGCTGTGGTCAGAATCCTATAGCAATAGAAGTAAAAGCGAAAATAAACAAATGGGATATAATCAAACTTAAAAGCTTTTGCATAGCAAAGGAAACCATCAGTTCAGTTCAGTTCAGTTCAGTTGCTCAGTCGTGTCCGACTCTTTGCGACCCCATGAATTGCAGCACACCAGGCCTCCCTGTCCATCACCAACTTGAGGCGTTCACTCAAACTCACGTCCATCGAGTCAGTGATGCCATCCAGCCATCTCATCCTCTGTCGTCCCCTTTTCCTCCTGCCCCCAATCCTTCCCAGCATCAGTCTTTTCCAGTGAGTCAACTCTTTGCATGAGGTGGCCAAAGTATTAGAGTTTCAGCTTTAGCATCATTCCTTCCAAAGAAATCCCAGGGCTGATCTCCTTCAGAATGGACTGGTTGGATCTCCTTGCAGTCCAAGGGACTCTCAAGAGTCTTCTCCAACACCACAGTTCAAAAGCATCAATTCTTTGGCGCTCGGCTTTCTTCACATTCCAACTCTCACATCCATACATGACTACTGGAAAAATCATAGCCTTGACTAGACGGACCTTTGTTGGCAAAGTAATATCGCTGCTTTTCAATATGCTATCTAGGTTGGTCATAACTTTCCTTCCAGGGGGTAAGCGTCTTTTAATTTCATGGCTGCAATCACCATCTGCCGTGATTTTGGAGCCCCCAAAAATAAAGTCTGACACTGTTTCCACTGTTTCCCCATCTATGTCCCATGAAGTGATGGGACCAGATGCCATGATCTTCGTTTTCTGAATGTTGAGCTTTAAGCCAACTTTTTCAATCTCCACTTTCACTTTCATCAAGAGGCTTTTGAGTTCCTCTTCACTTTCTGCCATAAGGGTGGTGTCATCTGCATATCTGAAGTGATTGAGATTTCTCCCAGCAGTCTTGATTCCAGCTTGTGCTTCTTCCAGCCCAGTGTTTCTCATGATGTATTCTGCATATAAGTTAAATAAGCAGGGTGACAATATACAGCCTTGACGTACTCCTTTTCCTATTTGGAACCAGTCTGTTGTTCCATGTCCAGTTCTAACTGTTGCTTCCTGATGTGCATACAGATTTCTCAAGAAGCAGGTCAGGTGGTCTGGTATTCCCATCTCTTTCAGGATTTTCCACAGTTTATTGTGATCCACACAGTCAAAGGCTTTGGCATAGTCAATAAAGCAGAAATAGATGTTTTTCTGGAACTCTCTTGCTTTTTCCATGATCCAGCAGATGTTGGCAATTTGATCTCTGGTTCCTCTGCCTTTTCTAAAACCAGCTTGAACATCAGGAAGTTCACGGTTCACGTATTGCTGAAGACTGGCTTAGAGAATTTTGAGCATTACTTTACTAGCGTGTTAGATGAGTGCAATTGTGCGGTAGTTTGAGCATTCTTTGGCATTGCCTTTCTTTGGAATTGGAATGAAAACTGACCTTTTCCAGTCCTGTGGCCACTGCTGAGTTTTTCAAGTTTGTTGGCATATTGCATGCAACACTTTAACAGCATCATCTTTCAGGATTTGAAATAGCTCAGCTGGAATTCCATCACCTCTACTAGCTTTGTTCGTACGGATGCTTTCTAAGGCCCACTTGACTTCACATTCCTGGATGTCTGGCTCTAGGTCAGTGATCACACCATTGTGATTATCTGGGTCATGAAGATCTTTTTTGTACAGTTCTTCTGTGTATTCTTGCTACCTCCTTTTAATACCTTCTGCTTCTGTTAGGTCCATACCATTTATGTCCTTTATTGAGCCCATCTTTGCATGAAATGTTCCCTTGGTATCTCTAATTTTCTTGAAGAGATCTCTAGTCTTTCCCATTCTGTTGTTTTCCTCTATTTCTTTGCATTGATTGCTGAGGAAGGCTTTTTTATCTCTCCTTGCTATTCTTTGGAACTCAGCATTCAGATGCTTATATCTTTCCTTTTCTCCTTTGCTTTTCGTGTCTCTTCTTTTCACAGCTATTTGTAAGGCCTCCCCAGACAGCCATTTTGCTTCTTTGCATTTCTTTTCCATGGGGATGGTCTTGATCCCTGTCTCCTATACAATGTCACGAACCTCCGTCCATAGTTCATCAGGCACTCTATCTATCAGATCTAGTCCCTTAAATCTATTTCTCACTTCCACTGTATAATCATAAGGAATTTGATTTAGGTCATACCTGAATGGTCTAGAGGTTTTCCCTACTTTCTTCAATTTAAGTCTGAATTTGGCAATAAGGAGTTCATGATCTGAGCCACAGTCAGCTCCTGGTCTTGTTTTTGTGGACTGTATAGAGCTTCTCCATCTTTGGCTGCAAAGAATATAATCAATCTGATTTCAGTGTTGACCATCTGGTGATGTCCATGTGTAGAGTCTTCTCTTGTGTTGTTGGAAGAGGGTGTTTGTTATGACCAGTGTGTTCTCTTGGCAAAACTCTATTAGTCTTTGCCCTGCTTCATTCCGTATTCCAAGTCCAAATTTGCCTGTTACTCCAGGTGTTTCCTGACTTTCTACTTTTGCATTCCAGTCCCCTATAATGAAAAGGACATCTTTTTTGGGTGTTAGTTCTAAAAGGTCTTGTAGGTCTTCATAGAACCATTCAACTTCAGCTTCTTCAGTGTTACTGGTTGGGGCATAGACTTGGATTACTGTGATATTGAATGGTTTGCCTTGGAAACGAACAGAGATCATTCTGTCGTTTTTAAGATTGCATCCAAGTACTGCATTTCGGACTCTTTTGTTGACCATGATGGCTACTCCATTTCTTCTAAGGGATTCCTGCCCACAGTAGTAGGTATAATGGTCATCTGAGTTAAATTCACCCATTCTAGTCCATTTTAGTTCGCTGATTCCTAGAATGTCGACATTCACCTTGCCATCTCCTGTTTGACCACTTCCAATTTGCCTTGATTCATGGACCTAACATTCCAGGTTCCTATGCAATATTGCTCTTTACAGCATCGGACCTTGCTTCTATCACCAGTCACATCCACAGCTGGGTATTGTTTTTGCTTTGGCTCCATCCCTTCATTCTTTCTGGAGTTATTTCTCCACTGATCTCCAGTAGTATATTGGGCCCCTACTGACCTGGGGAGTTCCTCTTTCAGTATCCTATCATTTTGCCTTTTCATACTGTTCATGGGGTTCTCAAGGCAAGAATACTGAAGTGGTTTGACATTCCCTTCTCCAGTGGACCACATTCTGTCAGACCTCTCCACCATGTCCCGCCCATCTTGGGTTGCCCCACGGGCATGGCTTAGTTCATTGAGTTAGACAAGGCTGTGGTCCTAGTGTGATTAGACTGACTAGTTTTCTGTGATTATGGTTTCAGTGTGTCTGCCCTCTGATGCCCTCTTGCAACACCTACCATCTTACTTGGGTTTCTCTTACCTTGGACGTGGGGTATCTCTTCACGGCTGCTCCAGCAAAGGGCAGCCGCTGCTCCTTACCTTGGACGAGGGGAAACCATAGACAAAACTAAAAGACAACCTATAGACTGGAAGAAAATATTTGCAAATTATGTGACTGACAAGCAGCTAATTTCCAAAATGTACAAGCAGCTCCCAGAATTCAATAAGAAAACAAACAACCCAGTTGAAAAATGGGCAGAAGATCTAAGTAGATATTTCTCCAAAGAAGGCATATGCTTTGTTGTTCGGTCGTGTTCGACTCTTTGTGACCCCATGGACTATAGCCTGCCAGGCTCCTCTGTCCATGAGGATTCTCCAGGCAAGAATACTGGAGTGGATTGCCAACTGGAGTGGATTTCCAACCCAGGGATCTAACCCAGGTCTCCCACATTGCAGGCAGATTCTTTACCATCTGAGCTATCAGGGAAGCCCAAAGAAGGCATACAGATGGCAAATAGGCACATGAAAAGATGCTCGTCATCACTAAATACTAGAGAAATGCAAATCAAAATAATGAGGTATCACCTCATATTAATCAGAACAGCCATCATTAAAAAGTCTACAAATAAAAAATACTGGAGAGGGTGTGGAGAAAAGGGAACCCTCTTACAGTGTTGGTGAGAATGTAAACTGGTGCAGCCATTATGAAAAACAGTATGGAAGTTGTCTCCGTTAATTCTCAAGAATTTGGGTAATTTTTGTATTACTTTTGTATCTCCAGCACCTGGACTAATGCTTAGCCCTTGAGTAAGCCCTTAGGAAGCACTTGTTGCATATATAAAACTCTATGTTGTCGTTATTATTCCCATTTTACAGATGAGAAAATAGAGGCTCAAATGAGTAAATGACTTGCCTAGCACCATTAGATTGTAAATGGCAGCACTAGTATTTGAAGCAAGAATCCAGTGCCCCTGCCACACTGAGGGGAAGACAGTGACCCTGTGCACCTGAGGGCCCAGCAGTGCAGGCAGGAGAAGCGAGAAGGGCATCAACCAGCTGATGGTGTTGACCTGAGCAGGGGGTCTCCTGAAAGAGGTGAGCGCTGCTTCTGAGGTTGGAGCTTTGGGAACACTGTCACAGGTGTGAGTCCTGCCTCTGCCAGGTGGGTGTGTAGGCCTAGTAGTCTAGCTCCGCCAAAAGAAGAGACATCTGTTCTAGGCCTTTTATGTGGGGTTTTTGTCCTCTGGCTCTTGAGGCCTTGGCTCCCAGAGCAGGGATTGTGGAAAATTCCTCCTGTATCCAAAGGGCAAGCAGGTACCTGCAGGAGCAGAGGGATCATAGCCAATCGCAAGAAAACCGCCAGATGCAGGCAGAGCTGCTTTGGGTTGGACTGGCTCCCCAGGGCGTCACCCCCGCGGGCCACCTGGCCCAGTCTCCTTGCCCAGAACAGCGCGGAGGCCTGTGAGATGGGAAACCCTTTTGGTTTCAGTGGATGCAGGAAAGTGCGTCACTGCAAAGCGGGCTCCCAGGGGAGGGGAGGAACCTTTTCCTAAAGGAAGGACTTTTCAATACCCTGCTGCTCTGGTCTCCATGGAAATGGCAGCCAGACCCAAACAAGAAGTCGGCTTCCTTGGGGAAGGGAGGGCCAAATTCCCACCATCAAAGTCTCGACTATGAACTACTTTATCTCCACCAGATGCCACGGTACTGGGATCCCATTTAGGTGAGGGCAGTAACTAGGAAAGTGGGCTGTGACCCCGCTGAGCCCAGGGCAGACCAATGGGGATGGTCTAGGAACAGGATTCAGGGTATCCGGGTTGGAAGATGCTTCAGATATCATCCAGGACCCAGGAGAGATGTGACTTGCCCAAATCACACGTTAAGTAGTATAGATGAGGACTAAAGTCCCTTCCACACATCATCTCAGTGACTTCTCACAAGGTCGAAAGGCACATACCACTGCCCCCTGTTTACAGACAGGGTGATGAGTCTTAGAGGGCCTGAGTATGCCAGTCAAGGTCACCAAGCTGCTAAGTAAACAAGCTGGTAAGTCCACCTAGGGCAGTAGACCCCAGGGACATAACTGCTACTGTTTTCTTTCATAGATCTGGGTCGTCTGTCTCCCTCTGGGCGTCCGCTCACCGGCCTCCCTTTCTATGCCTGGGGCGGGGGTCCTCATCCATGTGCCAAGTATCTGTCAGCTTCTGACGTTCAAGTGCACATTAGATGCCGTTTTGTTGAAGAACGTGACAGCCAGTGAGAAGCCTTAGGCCTTTTTCGAAATGGCTGTCCAGATTAATAAAATAATTATTTTGTGATTGCCCAAGGAATACCAATGCTCTTTACGAAAGGCCGAGAAAGTATGAGTAAGGAAAAAGAAGGTAGGAAAAAAAAAAAAACCAACTCATATGTTTCCCTGCTGTTTCTTCTGGAAATTGTCCGTTTATCCACTGATGATCTTAATGATTTTCTCATCAGTTTGCTTAAGAACCATGTTCTCACAGTTGTGGCCAACATCTCTTTTTTTCCCCTTTCCAATTTGTTGTTTCTCAGTGCACTTTGAAAAACGTTTGTGGAAGTTGGAAGTGGTTGCCTAGACTGGGACCTCACCCTGCAGAGACCCATTTCTGGTGTGGGAGCCACCTGACTGGCAGGGACATTGACATTGGCCATAGCAAGTGTTCTCTCAGGGCTGTCAAAGCTCTTCTTGATCAGCTTGACCTGGAGAAAGCAGTCTCACCCTCGGAGACCCCCGTGAGCCAGTCAGCAATGCCGTTGCCATTTATTATCCTTTCCTGAGACGGGCAGAGCTGTGCTTGGGGGCTGAGAGCCAAGACTACAGAACCTGGAGGTTCATTCTGGTCCTGGGAATCTGTTGTGTAAGCCCTGGATGGAGTTGAAAGGAAACGGTCCTGCAACGTCTCTCTCCATGCTTATGACTCCATCTGGTTCCAATGGCCGGAGAGCTGCAGTCGTTGTGATGAGGATGATTTGTGTGGCTGGAGGGCTACCAGCTGCCTAAATTCCTCACAGTTGCCTTGCTGATTTCATGCTCACCGTAGGGAGTAGGCCGAATAGGTAGGGAGGAGTTTACCTTGCAGATGAGGAAGACCGAGGCTCAGCCGGACAGCACCAGGGCTGGGACTAAAGTCTGAGTTCCACTGAGCTTTCGTGATGAGGTATGAAATCCTGGGGGGCCTTTTGGGCGTGGGGATGGGGGCGATCTGAGAGCTCAGAGGAGGAGAGAGAGGAGACAGAGGCATCTCTGTGGGTCCCCAGGCTGGAGACACGGACTCCACCTACTTTGCTCATTTTCTGCGTCACTTCTGCTGCTGCTGCTACTAAGTCGCTTCAGTCGTGTCCAACTCTGTGCGACCCCATAGACAGCAGCCCACCAGGCTCCGCCTTCCCTGGGATTCCCCAGGCAAGAACACTGGAGTGGGTTGCCATTTCCTTCTCCAATGCATGAAAGTGAAAAGTGAAAGTGAAGTCGCTCAGTAAGTGTCTGACTGTTCGTGACCCCATGGACTGCAGCCTACCAGGCTCCTCCGTCCATGGGATTTTCCAGGCAAGAGTACTGGAGTGGGGTGCCATTGCCTTCTCCTGCTCCCCCTCTGTTCCCTAGGGCCACCCTTCCCTGAGTCCCAGCTGTAAAAACAATGGTGCAGACACAGGACGACGCGGGGGAGTGGGGACACACGTATCATATGCTTAACCACCAAACCTCAGAAGCAGGCCCACTAGCTAGAACACAACAAGTTCATGATCTCTGTCACTAGCAGACAGCGGTCACAAGGCACAGCCGACACGACCAGAAAGCAGAAAGAGATCAGGAAACATTAAAGAGGAGGCTGATGTGACTGTATACTTACAACACCCAGGGTATTCTACTAAAGAACGCTGCTAGCGATAGAATTTGGTAAGATGTCTGGGTAACAGAGTTGGTATCTTCCAAAATAAGAAACAGACAGAAAAGTATAATGGAAGAAAGAAGCCCATTTAGCTACAAAGAGATTGCATATCCAGGAAAATAGTTATTAGGTTACGTGTAAGATGTCAGTGAATAAAATTTGAAGATGCTACTAAGAAATATATATAAACATGAATAAATGGAAAAACACATCCATAAGAAAGGAAGCTGGATATAGACATTGGGCAACTGTCTGTAAATCAATGTTTAAATTTAACATTAACCCCAGTTGAAAAATACGTTTTTTTTTTTTTTTCTCGAATTAAACATGTTAAAGTTTATATGGAAAAAGAAACAGATGAGAATCATCAAATTCTGAAAAATAAAAGGTAGTCTAGTCCTGAAAGACATTTAAAGATATTAATATTATAATTCTAAAATAAATTAAGCAGTTTGGTAATGGTGCATGAATAGACCAATAAAACAGTGTGAAAAGTACAGAAATAAATTCAAGTATTCATAGAAATTTAGTTTATGATTAAAAGGACATTTTAAATCAGTGGGAGAAAAGGAGATTATTCAATAAATGGTGTCATGTTTAGACAAATGGTAGCCATCAAAAACAAAGTTTAGATCCCTTCTTAGATTCCTATACCCAAATAAATTCCAGATGGAGCAAAGATTTAAACGGAAAACAACTCACCATAAAAGTATTAAAAGAAAACATGGAGATTTTATTTAAATAATATCCAAATGGGGAAGGACTTTGCCTTTTTAAACAGGACACAAAATCCAGAATCCATATAAGAAAAAAAGATTGGCATATATGATATCACCAAATTACAAATTTCTGCCTTGCAAAAAATGACTATGAACTCAAAAGATAAGCAACCCATTTGGTTGGAAAAAAAAAGTTTCCAACGTGTGAGACTCAGACAGCTCATTTCCTTAAGGCCCGTGTAAATGCCCACAGATGAAAAAGGAAAGGACTAACAATCCGAAAGGAAAAGCATGTGCAGGAAGTGCTAAGTTCACGGAGAAATGGGTAACGGTGGCCTTTAATCACAAGAAAGGGGCTTACTCTCATTGCGGAAAAAAATGTAAACTAAAACTCCTATGAGAGACCCTATACACCTATCATATTAATCTGGCAAAAAAAAGAAGATTGTTTGCTCACACATTAAGGATAAGGAACAAGCCCTCTGTTTTTGCAGCGTTGTGGGGGGTGGGTGGTATAATATAGATAACTTCTTTGTGGGACCGTTTAGAGACTTCTCTCTAAATGAAAAAGGCCCTCAGTCCTGACCTAGCCAAATCACGTCCCAGAGCTTATCCTACACAGACATGCACACATTCACTTAGCGACATATGTGTAAGGATATTATTAGTATGAAAGGACTGGAGATAACTGCAGCGTATATCAACAGAGGGCCAGTTAAAGAAGTACCATGTGCTCTTATAGTGAAATACTCTGCAGCCGTTAAAAGCTATGTGACAACTTTAAAATGGTATGGAAAAGTGAAAGTGTTAGCTGCTCAGTCATGTCCCACTCTTTGCGACCCCATGGACTGCAGCCCGCCAGACTCCTCTGTCCATGGGATTCTCCAGACAAAAATACTGGGGTGGGTTGCCAAGTCCTCCTCCACGGGATCTTCCTGACCCAAGGATCAAACCTGAACTATACTTTACATCACAAACTGGTTTATTCTTTCATTCACTGGTTGTTTGTTCATACATTTTTCTTTTAACAAATATTTATTAATATTAACTACTACATTTTCAGACACTGAAATAGGCATTGAAAGAACAGTAATGAGTGAAACAGATTAAAAAAATTTCTGCCATCATGTTTACAACTATATATAAAAACACAAACTGTTTAATGTGGAAACAAACAAAACTCTCATGACAGAAGGCAAATGAGTGGTTGGCAGGGCTGATGATGGGAGAAGAGACTGAATTTAGAGAAACACAGGGGTCCTTTCTGGGGTGGTAGAAATGCCATATTTCTTGATTGTGACTTGATTACACAACAATGCATTTGTTAAAACACATCAAATTTTACACTTAATAAGAGTAAATTTTAGGAGCTTCCCTGGTGGCTCAATGGTAAGAGAATCCACCTGCCAGTGCAGGAGACACGGGTTTGATTCCTGGTCTGGGAAGATCCCACATGCAACAGAGCAAATAAGCCCTGTTTGCTTTACAAACACTCCTGGGAGACTTCTCTGGAGGTCCACTGGTTAAGACTCCACGGTTCCAATGTGTGTTCAATCCCTGGTCGGTGAACTAAGACCCTACATTTAGCCACTCAGTGGGGCTAAAAAAAAAAAAAAGATGATCAGAGAGCTAGGAAGAGAATGGGGAGTGTGAGAACTATTCTATGGTGACTGCAAATGGAAATCCTGCTAACATCATCTTGAGATGAGGACAGTTTAATTTCCAAGTTTAATTGGAGGTAGCATTACCCTAACAATGGAGTAGCTTTCTATTGCTCTTCCCTTGTTTTACATACTTACGTAAATTACACAGTTCCCCATCTGCTGTTTTGGTAGGGATCGCCACATAAAGACGTTCCAACATATATACACACATATATTTGTAGGTGCATATATTTAAACCAATTAAATAATATTTATTGAGTCTTGTACTTGTGCAAAACACAGTACATCCCAGGTGTGGGGGTTTGCCAGGATGATTGCCATATGCTAGATCCTGAGATCCAGCAGTGAGCAGAAATGGAGGGTCCCCAAACAGGTGTGTCCCCTTAATGCTGCTGCTGCTGCTGCTGCTAAGTCGCTTCAGTCGTGTCCGACTCTGAGCGACCCCATAGACGGCAGCCCACCAGGCTCCCCTGTCCCTGGGATTCTCCAGGCAAGAACACTGGAGTGGGTTGCCATTTCCTTCTCCAATGCATGGAAGTGAAAAGTGAAAGTGAAGTCACTCAGTCGTGTCTGACTCCTTGCGACCCTATGGACTGCAGCCCACCAGGCTCCTCCGTCCATGGGATTTTCTAGGCAAGAGTACTGGAGTGGGGTGCCATTGCCTTCTCCGAATGCAGGACTTAGAAAAGCTTTTATCCAACGGAGCTTTACACCTGGTAGGTGATCTACCTGGATCAGATCGTGGAGCAGAGAAAACCACCTTCCCTGAACACCTCCTGTCAAGGGATAAATAAACAAGCTCTTGTCTTGTTTAAGTCACTCATATTTGGCCTCTGCAAAGTATTATTCAGTCCTCTAATTAGTCCTTACAGACCACTGCAGAGAAAGGTGACAGTTTGAAGGATGTCCTCATTAAGTTCCACGGGATGGAGTCTTGGTTTTGCAACTGTTTACTGTGTTTGTTTAATCTCATGCCTGAGTTCTGTTCGTGACCCTCTCCCTGCCTTTGCAGGGTGTTCCAGACACACAGATGGCACATGCAAGAGGCGAGAGAGGGTGTCACTGCCTGGGAAGATAAAAAGGTTCACATCCTGGCAACCCCCTTGCTTGGCATGTGCCGCATTTCCACATAACTTTTCCACACCCCCTCCAGTCAAAGGATACTTTTGCTCCCAACTTCCACTCATCCTTCAGGTCCCTTCCTCAGGGAAGCCCTCGCTGATCACCTCTGGGGCCACCAGTCTCTCCTTTCATCCTCCAGTGAACCGTGTTTGTTTCCTTCTTGCTTCGTTTCTGATTCTCTGTGTTTCTGGTGTCACTCACCACATATTCCCAGCACATAATGGTGGCACGTACCAGGGCTACAACAATCATTATTGCTGAAGAATTAAAATGAGAATTGAGTTAATAGGTCGAACTTTTTATATTCAACATCGTTTGCTCTGTTGCATATTTCCTCTTTTTGTTTTGCAATGATTTGTCAGTATTAATTTACAAATAATGGCTTCTCTTTGCAGACACACTAGGTCCGAGAGTCTCATTTGTTATCTGGGGGATCTGGTTCATAGGATTTCCCTGGTGGCTCAGACAGTAAAGAATCTGCCTGCAGTGCAGGAGACCCAGGTTCCGTCCCTGGTTCAGGAAGATTCCGTGGAGAAGGAAATGGGAACCCACTCCAGTATTCTTGCCTGGAGAATCCCTTGGACAGAGGACCCTGGCGGGCTATAGTCCGCGGGGTCGCAAAGCCGGACATGACTGAGTGACTCACAGTTTCTGGTTCATATCCATCTTACAGAGACCATTTTGCTCACTTGTGGCTCTTCAAGCACCTGGCGCTCGATGGCAGTAAAGGGTTACACAAATATTCCCAGCACGGCCTATCGTGTAGATGAGAATCACACCAACACAATCAACAGGGATGCAGAGGAAGATGGAAAGTGCTGAGAGCAGCAGAATAAAATTGAGGACCTGGTCAAGAGCTTCACTTACTGAGCTCTCATCTAGACCCAGGGGTGTGGGAATGAACAAGACAGAGGAGACCCCTGCCTTTACAGATTTTATTTCCTGGCAGCAAAAGACACGTTCTAATCAGGGAGATGAATGAGCAAACAGTAGTGCCAAATGTGTCAAATTATGAGAAGAAAATAGAGTGGTCTGATAGAGAGACTCAGGGAGTGATGGGGAAGCTACTGTTGAGGATGGTCAGGGAAAGCTTCCTGGAGGAGGTGACATTTGTGCCGAGCTGTGAAGGATGAGAAGGATGAGGACTCACTGCAGAAGAGTCTGGGGAGGACAATTCCAGGCAGAAGAAACAGCCAAGTGCAAAGGACCAGAGATTGAAAAGAGCCAGCTGGTGACTTGGAGAAGACAACCTGAGACTCAGTTTTCCCATCTGTAAAATGGTGACAGTGATACCTACCAACAGCAGGGTGTGGTTATTATTGTCAAGATATGATTATTCTTCAGCTCAGGAGTAGTTTCAACAAAGCAGATGCTTTCAGCTAGTCTGGGAAACAGATTAGTTAATTATATGTTGTGATTTTCAGTGGAGGATACAGTTTAGACCCTAGAATTGGTAAGGCACTGGTCTCTTACATACACACACACACACACACACGCAGACACACACACACACACACACACACCGTACTCATATGGGATTTTGGCTGTGACTGTAGGATTTCAGCTCCTCATCTTCAGTGCAGCGAGATACAGATTTTGGCATTTCAGGCTTCAGGCAAGCTTTCGGCTCCCTTTCCCCACAGTCTGTGGGAGGAGCCAGCTGTCAGCGGCACAGAAGGAGGGGGGCGAGGCTGTGGGTGGGGACCAAGCCGCTTGATTAGCATAGTCTGCTCCGCGAGGGAAGCCTCCTCCGAGTTCCTCTGCGCAGTTCCTCGGGGGAGACAAGGGAACATTTTGCAGCCAAGACTGGGTTCTTTAAGGTAGCACAGATACCAAGCCAAGGAATCGTGTGGGAGGTTGAGAGCATCACTTGTGGAGTGAGGCGAAACAGGTGTTTCTGGGGGAAACAAGAAGCAGAGGAAAGCATGCCGGCAGAATTTAGAGGGCTTTTTTGTGTTCAGGTGCTAGAACAGTGTATGGCATTGGTTCTTTAAAAAGTCTTCTACATCTCAGTTCATAGCAACACCATCCTTCCAGCTGCTCCGACCAAAACTCTGTGGTCCTCATTGGCTTTTGTCATGGTTTCACGTCCCACACCCCATCCGTCAGGAAATCTAGTCGGTTGGACCTTCAGAATACATCCAGAACCCGACCAGACCACTCCCCTCTGCACTGCATAGCCTCTCACCAGGGTTAGTTAAAGGCTCTCCTTGAAGGTCCCCTGTTTCTGCCCTGTTTCTCTATAATCTGATCTCAATACATGGCCAGAGAGACCCACTAAGAGCTATATCAGGTGGGGGTGACCCCCCTGGACCTGTGAACTAAGCTTCAGGACCCCTTCACTTGCAACAGCCTAAGGCAGAGTTCTTGGAGGGACCCAAGCAACATCCTCAATGCTAGGTATTTTTTAAAAAAATCTTATTTATTTAGGCTGTGCTGGGTCCTTGTTGCTATGTGGCTTTTCTCTAGTTGTGGCGAGCAGGGCTATTATAATTGCGGTGCACTGGCCTCATTGCGGTGGCTTCCCTTGTTGCAGAGCACAGTTTCTAGGGCGTGTGGGCTTCAGTGGTTGTGGCACACACGCTTAGTTGCCCTTGGCATGTGGGATCTTTCCGGACCAAGGATCGAACTGGTGTTCCTTGCATTGACCGGCAGATACTTTACCACTGAGACCCCAGGGAAGTCCTTGGTATGTTTTTGTAACATCTGTAAAAGCAAACTTTCGACAGTAGTTAGCTAAGATTGCTGTCTCTTTCCAATTTGATTGCCTTCCCTGGCATTTTCCTCCTGATGGATAATATTGGAGTGGCTGGGAGAATCTGGAGAAACTCACAAAGACTTGGGCATCTATGAGCTGGGCATGCATTTTGTTTGCTGGGGTATATTTATGTGGTTCACAGTAACTTCCAAATATATGCCTCAGTGTAGGCATGACTTTATGAAGACTCGTTACATCCCTGAGCCAAAACAGAGGATGAACGGTGACAGGAGCATGTCCCAGGTGCCCAGCCCCATCGTATGCGGGCATTACATGCTCGCCTGGTTTCCTGTAGGTGCTGTAACGAAGGACCACAATATCGGTGGCTTAAAAAACAGAAATGTATTCTCTCATTATTTTGGAGGCAAAGAAGTTTGAAATCAGTATTATTGGGCCAAAGTCAAGGTCTCAGCAGGGTCAAACTTCTTTTGGAGGCTCTAGGGGAGAATCCAAATTGCTGGCAAAGGTCCATCTAGTCAAAGCTATGGTTTTTCCAGTAGTCATGTATGGATGTGAGAGTTGGACTATAAAGAAAGCTGAGCACCGAGGAACTGATGCTTTTGAACTGTGGTGTTGGAGAAGACTCTTGAGAGTCCCTTGGACTGCAAGGAGATCCAACCAGTCCATCCTAAAGGAGATCAGTCCTGAATATTCATTGGAAGGACTGATGCTGAACCTGAAACTAATACTTTGTTCACCTGATGCGAAGAACTGATTCATTGGAAAAGACCCTGATGCTGAGAAAGATTGAAGGTGAGAGGAGAAGGGGACAACAGAGGATGGGATGGTTGGATGGCATCACCGACTGGATGGACATGAGTAAACTCCGGGAGTTGGTGATGGACAGGGAAGCACCGCGTGCTGCAGTCCATGGGGTTGCAAAGAGTCGGACACGACTGAGCGACTGAGCTGACTGAGGGGAGAACCTGTTTCTTCTTTGAGCTGCTAGTGGTTTCTGGCATTCTTTGGCTTGTGGCTGCTTAACTCCAGTCTCTGCCTCCTGGTCACATTGCCTGCCCCTCTTATGGGTGAGCCTAATCTCTCTCTGCTTCTCTCTCATGAAAATACTTGTCATAGTGTGCAGGGCTCACCCAGATAATCCAGGAAAATCTCATCTCAGGATCCTTAATCACAGTCTGGTCCAATGAGATGCAGACAGACCATCGTTGTGCCTCATGGCAAATACTGTGTGTGTGTGTTTTCTAGAAAATAGTAAGGAGTGAAGATTCACAAACGAGAACTTCTTTGGCCATTTTGGCTCCCGAGGAGAGCCAACTGGAGATAAAGGCAACACACAGAAAGAAGGGCCTGGAAAGGCAGAGAGAAATGGAGCTAGAATCCTCATGACATGTTATCATGTTATGATCTCCTGGATCACAGAGAGCCTGAAACCCCTCTCCCTCACCTCTGGTCTTTTCAGTTATGAAACCCAATAATTTCCTCTTCCTTTCAAGTTTGAATTGGGTGTCCTGTTCCTTACATCAAAAAAGTTCTCATTGATATTCTCTTTAAGTTTCAATGTCTCATCTAAAAAAGGAGGCTAAAATACTCTACAGAATATGATAAAATTTTAAACAAGGTGACATATGTAACAGGTGTATGTTGGTTCCCAGTACATAGAAATTCTCCTTGTGAATGATGTCTGTTAATATTTAACAATTTATTATCATAAGTGAAGAACTAATAGAACTTATATAATAAGGCTGAGTATATTTGAATTATTGGAGGAGGAAGTGGCAACCCACTCCAGTATTCTTGCCTGGAGAATCAATCCAATGGACAGAGAAGCCTGGTGGATTACAGCCCACAGGGTCGCAAAAGAGTTGGACATGACTGAGCGACTTAGCACATATCTGGGATATGCATATTGATATCATAGAACTTCACTAGAATCCAGTTTCTCTGCTCAATCCTGAAACTCCACTGTGAGAACTCCCTGAAGCCTTTGGCATCCTGGGTGTGGTCACCTCCTTGGATGTCCCATCACTGCCCTCGGATTGAACTGAAACCTGTCTCCACGGTTTCCACCCACTTCCTGGTTCCACTTGTTTTGGGAGTGGATCAGGGAGCAGGAGTCTAATGCTCTGTTTTACACTGTTTTTGGTTCTCCAGCAGATTCACCTTTGGAAATCTTGTGTATTTTCAATCTTCTCTGTTACATCCCCTGTCTCTGCAGGCCTTAAGGATCACACTGATTTGGGTGGGAGTCACGGGACACATACATACAACACTGGAAGGAGTTACTTGTGCATGCTTCCGCATGCGTGCTGACATGCAGCCGTGTGTGGGATCAGGGTCCTCCCGCCTGTGCTGAGTTCCAGGAACAGTTGGCTTGCTCTCACACACTGCACACGTGTGCTGTGTACAACTTCTAGGCACTGGAATTACATCAGGAGATGTTTTCCTAATTCTTTCTTTTGGCATCTTTGAATGAGACCCCCAGGGCAAAACTCTCCTGAGCAGACCCTCCAATGGATGACTCCTCTCAGAACATGGTGGCATGGAATGGAGCAGAGGGCGTGTGTCCAGAGGAGAGTGGCTGGTGTGTGCTTGCACACATCTGTGATGAGTCCTGGGCTGCAGGATTACCTGCTGGTGTGACAGACACAGTACTGAGTGGAAGGCAAATACGACTTGGGTGGGCAGGAGGCAGGGGCTTCCCTGGTGGCTCAGACAGTAAAGAATCTGCCTGCAATGCAGGAGACCCGGGTTCCGACCTCTGGGTTGGCAAGATCCCCTGGATAAAGGAATGGAAACCCACTCCAGTATTCTTGCCTGGACAGAGGGGTTTGGTGGACTACAGTCCACGGGGTCGCAAAGAGCTGGACACGACTGAGTGACTAACACTTCTTATACAGATGGCAGAGTGTGGTCTGGGGGTTCGTGTGATGGGGAACCCAGCAAAGAGGTGGCCTTATCAGAACAAATGAGCATGTGACCACTGTGGGTGCTCGGGAGGCTTAACCATAAGATTTCATTTGTACTGTGCGCTGGCTCCCTGGGGTGGTCATAATGAATAACTATAAACTTGGTGGCTTAAGACCACAGATACTTATTCTCTTAGCTCTGGAAGCTAAAAGTCTGAAAATGAAGGTGTCAGCAGGGTCGCACTCCCACTGAGCACTCTGGGCAGGAGAATTCCTCTTCTCTTCCCAGCTTCAGCTGTTTGCTGGCGATCCTCAGTGTTCCTTGGCTGGGGGCAGCATCACTCCAGCCTCTGCCCCCTTGGTCATGTGGCATTCTTCTCCATCCCAGAGTCCAGATTTCTTTCTTCTTAGAAGGACCCCAGTCCTTGTATGAGGGGCCACTCTAATCTAGTATGAACTCCTCTGAAACTTGATTACATGTACAAAGACCTTATTTCCGGGACTTCCCTGGCATTGCAGTGGTTAAGACTTCACCTTCCAATGCAGGGGGAGCTGACTGCCCTGGAGGTAACCGTCAGAGGGTTTGGAGAAGTGGATGATGAAAGAAGGGTAGAATGGGGTACACAGTTGCTGTAAGGGGTAAATCACATGTTATAGACCAGGGATTAACAAACTCTTCCTGCTCAGTGCCAGATGGTAAATATTTCAGGCTTGGCAGGGCTTGTATAATCCATTACAACTATTCCTCATGTAATATTCAAATCAGTGAGGGAGGCTGTGTTTCAATAAAACTTTATCAACCCTGAAACTTGAATTTCATATGATTTTCACATGTCACAAATACTGTTTTCTTTTCCTCCCCCCTCTCCTTTCCATTTTTGAAAAATGCAAAAGCCATCCCTTAGTCTGGAGGCTGTTCAAAACCAGGAGGCAGGCTGGATGTGCTGACCCCCATTCCTGGGATAGACTCCAGCTGCTGCTTGTTTGCTGATCCGTTCAAGGATATGAGAGAATGAGGTCAGAGCTCAAAACTTTCTATTTCAAACAGTGATGAGAGCAAAAGGGGACAAAGATAGCACCATGATTTCTGAGACAGGCGTTCTATCTAGTGAATCTCCTGAAGTTCTAGCATTCACGATTGCCCCATAAACACGAAAAGGACAAGACAAAGAGTTCTGCCTCAGCAACCCTGGGCCAGGTGTATAGACAAAAACACCCCTTCCGGGGCTGCTTTGCTCAGCAGCCAAGTTCCCGGTACCTCCTCAGTATTCACCTGCAGCACCTGGTGAAGGCACGATGCAGCCTCTACCTGGGACAAGAATGGGGCACCCTCCTTATTAGAAGCACTGACTGAAACCACCCGCCCTGGCCAGAGTCCACAGTAACCACTTGGATGAGTTATCTTACAACAGGAGGTCCTGGTAAGGAACATGGAGCTAACATGCTATCACCAAGGGGAAGAATTTGGGAAAGGTCAAAATGAGAGAAGAGACTCCAGTCCATATGTCCTACCACCTCCCAGAATCCTTCTGGCTGGAATCCATCTTGGTTGAGCAATGTGTGTTCCAGAAGGACCTTGGGTCAGAATGATTGGCCAGAGACAGCCCGGAAATCAACGTCTTCACCATAAATCCCAGGACAACTGGCAGAGCAGTTCTCCTGGTCCCTTAGCCTGCCCCTGCTGTCTGCTCAGGCGCCCCTTCACAGTAAAGTCTCTCGCTTTGTCAGCATGTGTGTCTCCTCAGACAATTAATTTCTGAGTGTTAGACAAGAGTCCACTCTCGGACCCTGGAAGGAGTCCCCCTTCCTGCAACTCTTCATGTCATCAGTTCTCAGAAGATGGCCTGGGAAGGTGCTAGAACCCAGTCTTACATGCCCACGACCTAGAAGGAGTGATGGTGGCAGCAGCTGTTGAGAAGCTGAGGGAAGGCGGGACCTAGTGCCGTTTAGGTAGATGAGAGAGGCCTGCGGTGTGGCCTTGTGAGTGGGTGGGTGTGGAGGGTGTGGGTAAGAGTCTTCCTGCTCTTAAGCAGGTAAGCAGGAAGAGAGAATCTTTCTTTTCATTTTCCAGATCCATGCAAATCACCATCTTTTCTGGAGTGACTGCCTGGATAGTGGACACTTTGCGAGGCCCTCTGTTGAGAGGAGGGAGAGAAAAGCTAGCTCCTGCCTTCACATTCCATTTTGAGCATTAACTAGCTGTGTGACCTTGGGCAAGTTGCTGAACCTCTCTGAGCTTCTGTTTCCTAATGTTTTAAACCATAGATACCCTTTGACGGTAGGCTTGTTGAGGGGATTTAGATGGATGATGTCACATGCCTTGCACATCACAGGTTTCTGTGAATGGTGGTTAATGCACTAGTATGTCACACACTCCCAAGTTCAGGCACAGCTTTTGCTGAATGTCTCTGAAAATCTGTCCTCAAGGAAAAAATCTTTTGCTACCAAATATCCGAGTTAAATCTCTTCCTCCTTCTTAGCCTCCAGTCACCGGGGAAGGTTAAATTTGTAAATTCTCTTTGAGATTCAAAATCCACCCAGAGGTCTTTGGGTCTCCCTCCCCTACCCCATCCCTTCCTGGGGCAGACATGGGGAACTGATCAGCCATTCAAAGGCGGGACCTGCACATTTTCAACAATTGAGACGCAAAAGTGGGGGTAGGGAAAAAGAAATTAAATCCAGCAATTAAGTTCTAATTGCGCAATTACTTCACTTTCTGGCTCCATGCCAGGATTGGGAGTCTTGCTCTTCCAAATGGTGTTTTTGTGCACACTCAAGGAAGGGGAGGTGAGGAAGAGGGGGTAAAGGAGGTGCTATCTAGGGCCAGGGAAACAAAGGCTTTTATAAGTTAAGGCATCTTTTCAATAACCTGATGTTGTCATTGTTCTGAATGACAGGGTGTGAGGTGGGGTGGGAAACTGGGAGCCTTTGTAAGAACTAAAAATCTCTGGGCTTTTCTTTAAGTAGTTGTTTTCTAGTGAGAGCCTGGGGGTACATACACTTCTACTCACATCTGGGGTGGGGGTCCTCTCTGTAGGCTGGCAGTTTCAGAGCCTTGTGGTTGACGCCAGGGCAAGGAACCATGGCACTGCTGAGGCCAGGCCATCCTGCAAGGCTTCTAAGAGCCAGGAGGGGCTTGTAACAGTCAGCCCATCCAGGAGATCCGTATTTGTGCTCTGAGAAGATATGGAGGAAAGAGAATCTGCTGCTTCCATCAGGGGATTCCATGTGCTGCTTCTTTTCTTCTCGTTCATTCACTCACTTTTTCATGCATTTACTCAGCTGCACATTATCACTGGCTAATTCTTCAACTATTTATGGGACATCTAATTTGCACAAGGCACTCTGCTTGGCATGATGGGAGAAACAAAAAAGGTTTAAGATGGGTCCTTGCCTGCAAGGACTGCCTGACTTACACTGACTTACTGATAAGACCTTGGGGAGGGCAGCATTTTAACCTCTTTGTACCAAGTGCTCGTCTGCAAAATGAAAATGGTAGTGAAGTATACCTTGGATAGCCTGTGTAAGACAGTAAGACATGTGTAAGATGATCTGGTATTTATTGAGTACCTGATGCCCTGGAGAAGGAAATGGCAACCCATTCCAGTGTTCTTGCCTGGAGAATTCCGTGGACAAAGGAGCCTGGTGGGCTATGGTCCACAGGGTCACAAAGAGTCAGACAAGACTGAGCGACTAACACTACACCACTGTCTCAGGCAGCTCAGGCTGCTGTAACAGAATTGCACAGACTGGGTGGTTAAACAGCAGAAACCTTTCTTACAGTTCTGGAGGCTGGGAAGCCCAAGATCAAGGTGCCGGCTGATTCCGTTTCTGGTGAAGGCACTCCTGACTTGCAGAAGTCTGCCTTTTTGTTGTGTCCTTGCATGGCAGAGTGAGAGAGTGGGCAAGCTCTCTGGTGTTTGGACTAACAAGGGTACTAATCTTATCCTGGGGGCCCCACCCTCATGACCTCATCTAACCCTAATCCCTCTCTCAAAGGCCCCACCTCCAAATACCATCACACTGGGGGTTAGGGCTTCAACAGAGGAATTTGGAGGGGACAGACATTCAGTCTGCAGCACCTGCTATGTGCCCAGGGGTTATCGCTGGCGCTTTACACAGGCTATTGTTACCCCTGTGATGTCTCTGTGAGGTACGGATCACTACCATTTTCATTTTGTGGATGAGGCACTTGATACTCAGGAGGCACTAAAATGCTTCCCTCCACAAGGTCCTACGGTAAGACAGTCTGCGAGCTCTGGAACTGAATCCCAGCTGGGTTTTGATTCAGAAGCTTGTGACCTATAGGTGACCTCAATGTAGAAGGTGATATGTGTCCCAAGGGAGATGAAGCCACACCAGGAATGATGAAAAGAGACACAGGAACATGGCTGTCACTGCTCTCTCCCTCCTCTGCACTGAAGAGACCACAGGCTAAACGGGGGAAATGAAGAGGACCCATCACTGAGTGAGGATGATGAACTTGGCCCCTCTGGCGGGACCCGTGAACCCCGGCCAAGCAGCTGGCAAGGCAACCATGGGGTGTCCCAGGCTGGCACCAGCTGGGCCCCTGCCACGTCATATTAGGTGCCAAAATCACACTCCAGGGGGTTGCCAAAGAAGAATTGCTTGGGAGAGAAATTGCGTATTATAGGTTGCAGCCAACACAAAAAGCTCCGGAACCCCAGCTATAAAATAAATCAAAAGCAGGCGTGAGAACCGCCTGCATGGTTCAGAGGAAACTCCCAGATCAGAGTCACAGAAGGGAAGCGGAGGGGGAAGATGGACATCTCAATGCCTCCCTCAACCCGTCCCCTCCCCCTTCATCTGGCCTCCTGCTGCGTTTGCAGTCTTATCTGCGCCCCCCCGCCCCCGCACCGTCCAGATGTATCTGATGTTCAGCCACGGAGCTGCCGCCCCATCCCCCACCTCGCCCTCCAGACTCTCTTGCTCTGCTGGTCCACCTGGTAAGCTCATTCTTCCAGGGCTTGCTCAAGAGCCACCTATCTCTTTCCTCAACTGCATCCCGCCCCAAGACAATTGATTGCTTCCCTTCCTAGGACCAGCCCCAGGGAACTGCAGTCAAGATCATGGGCTGAGCCAGACCTGGTGTAATCCCCAGCTCTGCCACTTATTCTGTGACCTTGGACCAAGGGCCTCAGTTCTCTGAGCCTCAGTCACCTCATCAGTGCTCTGGAGCCAATACTGAGACCTGCCTCATGGCTGTTTTTATCTCAGATGAATACTTCTGTGTACCAAGAGCTGTGCTAAGTACCAAGGACACAGTTGCAAACATCTGAGGCTTTGATGCAGTTATTTACATAAGGAACTTAGCCGTTTTCCTGGAACGTAGTAAGAATTCAATCAATTTTTATAAGGGTGGTCCTGCAGGATTTTGTATGGACCTCTGCTCTAAGATTCATTGCACTGTCTTGGCTTTCTTTCTGTACGTGGCTTACGCACAGGCTATGAGCATGCTCATGTGGGTACAGTGTCATTTTTGGCTCTTTATACCCAGTGTCTGCCCAGTTCCTGACCTGCTATAAGCTTACCATTATGTTTTATTGCCAGAAGTATGATGGAAGAGAGGGCTTCCCTGGTAGCTCAGAAGGTAAAAGAATCTGCCTGCAATGCTGGAGCCCCCCTGGAGAAGAAAATGGCCACCCACTCCAATATTCTTGCCTGGGAAAAATCCCAGGGACAGAAGAGCCTGGCTGGCTACAGTCCATGGGGTCACAAAGAGTTGGACACAACTGAGTAACTAGCACTCAATCACTCATGCTGGAAGATGGAGACCTAGCAGCTATCAGCTCTTTGGCTATAGAGATGAGGGATGCTAAACTTTCCCATGAGGTTTGTCCTGGTGCCAAAGGGTTTTTTTTTGTTGTTCTTGTTTGTTTGTTTTTTTTTAATTTTAGAAGTACTGGGACTGGAGTGAATTTTCAGGTCCTCTATTTTCCCTTTCTCCTGCTCCAGCTTTCTGAGATGGAGCACATGAGGATCAAACCAGAACTGGGGTTTTCAGTTCCCTGCCCCAAGTGAAGCTCCAAGTGAGAGAGAGAAGAAAGAAACAGGGATAGGGTGGTGAGGGAAGGGGTGAGGAGGTGTGGGAGGGGAGAAAGGGAGGCGCTGGAAGGGGACAAGAAGGGAGGAAGATGACGATGCCCTCTGGTACCCAGGAAGCACAGGCACCTCCAGGGGCAGAGCTCACTGGGCAGGTGATCAAAGGGCTTCTCTCCACTCTCTGCTGTTGCCCTGGTAAAGTTCTTCCTTGCCTCTCCTGGGGATGTTGGGACATCAACTCACATCAACTCACTCGGCTCCCTGATCTCACATAGCAGTGAGCCATGGAGTGAAGTGAGATCTTAATTCCCTGCCCAGGAATTGAACCTGGGGCTGGATCATCAAAAAAGCAAGAGAGTTCCAGAAAAACATCTATTTCTGCTTTATTGACTATGCCAAAGCCTTTGACTGTGTGGATCACAATAAACTGTGGGAAATTCTGAAAGAGATGGGAATACCAGACCACCTGACCTGCCTCTTGAGAAACCCATATGCAGGTCAGGAAGCAACAGTTAGAACTGGACATGGAACAACAGACTGGTTCCAAATAGGAAAAGGAGTCCGTCAAGGCTGTATATTGTCACCCTGCTTATTTAACTTATATGCAGAGTACATCATGAGAAACGCTGGTCTGGAAGAAACACAAGCTGGAATCAAGATTGCAGGGGGAAATATCAATAACCTCAGATATGCAGATGACACCACCCTTGTGGTAGAAAGTGAAGAGGAACTAAAAAGCCTCTTGATGAAAGTGAAAGAGGAGAGTGAAAAAGTTGGCTTAAAGCTCAACATTCAGAAAACGAAGATCATGGCATCTAGTCCCATCACTTCATGGGAAATAGATGGGGAAACAGTGGAAACAGTGTCAGACTTTATTTTTCTGGGCTCCAAAATCACTGCAGATGGTGACTACAGCCATGAAATTAAAAGACGCTTACTCCTTGGGAGGAAGGTTATGACCAACCTAGATAGCATATTAAAAAGCAAAGACATTACTTTGCCAACGAAGGTCCATATAGTCAAGGCTATGATTTTTCCAGTGGTCATGTATGGATGTGAAAGTTGGATTGTGAAGAAAGCTGAGCCTGGAAGAATTGATGTTTTTGAACTATGGTGTTGGAGAAGACTCTTGAGAGTCCCTTGGACTGCAAGGATATCCAACCAGTCCATTCTAAAGGAGGTCAGTCCTGGGCGTTCATTGGATGGACTGATGCTTAAGGTGAAACTCCAATACTTTGGCCACCTCATGCAAAGAGTTGACTCATTGGAAAAGACCCTGAAGCTGGGAGGGATTAGGGGCAGGAGCAGAAGGGGACGACAGAGGATGAGATGGCTGGATGGCATCACCGACTCAATGGACATGAGTTTGGGTAAACTCCGGGAGTTGTTGGTGGACAGGGAGGCCTGGCGTGCTGCAATTCATGGGGTCGCAAAGAGTTGGACACGACTGATCGACTTAATTGAATTGAGCCTAATGAGATTCCCTGGTGACTCAGCTGATAAAGAATCTGCCTGCACGCAGGAGACCCGGGTTCAATCCCTGGGTCAGGAAGATCCCCTGGAGAAGGGAAGGGAAGCTAATCCAGTATTTTTGCCTAGAGAACTTCATGGACAGAGGAGCCTGGCAGGCTGTAGTCCATGGGGTTGCAAAGAGTAGGACGTGACTGAACAGTTAACACTTTCTTTCACTTTCAGCCTGGATGAGAACCAGGAATCCTAGCCCACCAGACCGGCAAGGATGGGAGGCTCGAAGCTATTTTGCCTCCTGGATCTTTGCCCCCAGTGAAAAATGCATTTATCACAGAGGCAGAAACTATAAATGCAGGTACAAAGTTATCATTAAAGAAGTAGCTTAACAACAAATGGGAGAGCACACAAAGAAACTGGTTAAGATAGAAGCAAGATTCACACCCAGAGAGAAAGTGTGGGCATTGGCCTTAGTGAGGAGGAAAGAGGCAGTTAAGTCATTTCTATAGGTCAGTTCTTCTGGGTCTTTGTTTATCTTTAGCCAATTATCTGGTTTCTTTTTCCACACCTGACCTACCCTGGGACCCTCCCTCTCCCTGAGAGGCATGCACCTCTCAGCCAAGATGGATATCAAAGAGAAGGTGTCTGTGAGGAACAAGGCTCATTATGGCCTGGCATTATCCCCTGACTTTTGACCCACAAGGAGCCTTTCTGCTCATGTGTAGTGTCTCCCTAGTGCCAAAAAGCATGGCGGGGTGGAGTGGGGTGGGGAATGGAGACCCCTTAATCCTTTACCCAAACAAGGTTTTTTTCCCCTCTTTGTCCTTGCTATGACTATTACCTTAAGGTGTTTACAAGAGACAAAGACTGGCTACTTACCCTATGTTGTTACTTCCAGTTCAGAGGGCAAACATGAGGCTGACTGTAAATATCTTAATTGGAGCCCACCTAACTCTTGTCTCAGGAAATGGAAACAGGAGGCTAGTTGTAAATGTCTAACCTGCAACCCATCTATCTCCTATGTCATCTTCACCTCCAAGCTCTCCTCCATTCTGTAGTCCATGGATATATATTAATAGATCATAGCTCTTTCTATGATAATCTAATAGCATCATTCCCCCTCTAAAGAGGTCATCAAGGCCCCCCAGCCCCCTTTGAATAAACCTGAGCTCCTTGGAATTTATGTAAGACTTTCTGGGCTCTGACTCTGGCCATCTTTTCTCTCTATTGCCACCCCAACCCCAACCCTACCAACTCAGCCTTGGACCCTGTGTTCCTGCCATTCTGATCTTCCTGTAGCTCCTTGAATGCATTACTTAGCTCTCCCTTCCCTTCTTGGCAGACATCTACTCACGTGTCAAAACTCTGTCCCAACATCACAGTCCCCTTGAATTCTTTCCTCACTCCCACCCGCATCCCTGGTCCCCTCTGTAATTATCCACTGGAACCAGTACAAACTCCCTGCATGGTGCTGGCAATACTTGAATGCTCTTCACCACGGCAGCTAACCCTTGCTAGTGTTGACAGGGTGCCAGCATTGAACTCGGGGCTTTACATCAGGATTTAACCGAGGCCTCAAAACCATCCAAGAGGTAGGTGCTGTTATTACCATATCCGTTTTGAGGTGGGGCAACTAAGGATCAGAAATGGTGATCCACTTGCTAAAGATCACAAAGCTAGTGAATTCATAGTATACATTTGAACCCAGGTCTGTCTAATTACAAAGTCCACGCTTTTAACCACTGTTCTCTGGAGTAGAGGATTCCAGATGGTGCTCTTTTTCGTTGAGGATAAAACTTCTCTGTTCTTGAATCCCCAGGACAATGTCTAGCACCTAAGAAAATGTAACAAAAATTAGCTGAAGGACTTCCCTGGCGGTCCAGTTGTTACGATTCTGTACTTTCACTTCTGGGGGCCATCGGTTTGGGGAACTAAGACCCCATATGCAAGATATGTGGCATGGCCACAAAAAGAAGAAAAATTAGTTGGATGAGTTGGTGATTATTATGCCTGTTTTACAGATGAGGAAACTGAAGCTCAGAATTAGTAAAAATTTTGCCCAAGGTCACCCCACTGGCAAGTCGTTGATCTGGAACTGGGCCCAGGATTGCTTGGGTCCAGGTGCTGTTCATTTCACCACCTTATACTGCCCACGAGGGGTCTCTCCCTCATTCAGGAAAACTCTTAATTGGAATTTAAAAACAACATCATCAGCAGTTACAGTAATAACCATCACCACAATCTCTGAGAAATGTATTCTTAGCCCTGTGCACACACTTATCCTTCTGCTCTGCTTTTGCCTCTGCTGAAATTGACCATCAACTGGACAGAACCGAAGTGTCAGTTTTGCCACTGGCATAAAATGGCATGTTTGTTCTTTTTTTTTTTTAATTGTTATTGAGGTGGGAGGGGGGTTCAGAATGGGGAACATGTGTACACCCATGGCGGACTCATGTTGATGTATGGCAAAACCAATACAATATTGTAAAGTAATTAGCGTCCAATTAAAATAAATAAATTTATATTAAAAAATTGTTATTGGAGTATAGCTGATTTACAATGTTGTGTTAGTTTCTGTTATACAGCAAAGTGTACACATAACACATACACACACACACATATATATACACTGTTTTTTAGATTCTTTTCCTATATAGGTCATTATAGAGTATTGAGTGGAGTTCCCTGTGCTATATAGTAGGTCCTTATTTGTTATTTATTCTGTATGTAGCTCAAACTACCACACAATTGCACTCATCTCACATGATAGTAAAGTAATGCTCAAAATTCTCCAAGCCAGGCTTCAGCCACACATGAACTATGAACTTCCAGATGTTCAAGCTGGTTTTAGAAAAGGCAGAGGAACCAGAGATCAAATTGCCAACATCCGCTGGATCATCGAAAAAGCAAGAGAGTTCCAGAAAAACATCTATTTTTGCTTTATTGACTATGCCAAAGCCTTTGACTGTGTGGATCACAATAAACTGTGGGAAATTCTGAAAGAGATGGGAATACCAGACCACCTGACCTGCCTCTTGAGAAACCTGTATGCAGGTCAGGAAGCAACAGTTAGAACTGGACATGGAACAACAGACTGGTTCCAAATAGGAAAAGGAGTCCGTCAAGGCTGTATATTGTCACCCTGCTTATTTAACTTCTATGCAGAGTACATCATGAGAAACGCTGGGCTGGAGGAAGCAGAAGCTGGAATCAAGATTGCTGGGAGAAATATCAATAACCTCAGATACACAGATGACACCACCCTTATGACAGAAACTGAAGAGGAACTAAACAGCCTCTTGATGAAAGTGAAAGAGGAGAGTGAAAAACTTGGCTTAAAGCTCAACATTCAGAAAATGAAGATCATGGCATATAGTCCCATCACTTCATGGCAAATAGATGGGGAAACAGTGTAAACAGTGGCTGACTTTATTTTTCTGGGCTTCAAAATCACTGCAGATGGTGATTGCAGCCATGAAATTAAAAGGCACTTGCTCCTTGGAAGGAAAGTTATGACCAACCTAGACAGCATATTCAAAAGCAGAGGCATTACTTTGCCAACAAAGGTCTGTCTAGTCAAGGCTATGGTTTTTCCAGTGGTCATGTATGGATGTGAGAGTTGGACTGTGAAGAAAGCTGAGCACTGAAGAATTGATGCTTTTGAACTGTGGTGTTGGAGAAGACTCTTGAGAGTCCCTTGGACTGCAAGGAGATCCAACCAGTCCATCCTAAAGGAGATCAGTCCTGGGTGTTCATTGGAAGGACTGATGTTGAAGCTGAAACTCCAATGCTTTGGCCACCTGATTCAGAGAGCTGACTCATTTGAAAAGACCCTGATGATGGGAAAGATTGAGGGCAGGAGGAGAAGGGGACAACAGAGGAGAAGGGGACGAAAGAGGATGAGATGGTTGGATGGCATCACTGACACAGTGGACATGGGTTTGGGTGGACTCTGGGAGTTGGTGATGGACAGGGAGGCCTGGCGTGCTGTGGTTCATGGGGTCGCAAAGAGTCGGACACGACTGAGTGATTGAACTGAACTGAACTTTATGTAGTAGTGCATAAATGTCAATCCCAATCTCCCACTTTATCCACTCTACTCCCCAGCCAGGGAGCCATATTGAAAAGAGAAACACTGGGCCAGTTGTTGCCTTAGTGACGGGCCTTGGTTCTCCTAAGGCACTATGGAGAGTGACAATTCAAGAGGACACTGCCATTGCTTTGAATGCATCAAAGCACTTGATGGAGACAAAACTTGACATGGGTGGGTAAGGAGTGACAGCACATGGGCCTTTTGTGGCCAGTGAGCTACTTGGACAGTAGGAAGAGGGGATGATTAGGAGACAAATAATTAGCAATCTCTAATTATGTATCATGCGGTCTGCCCTGGTGGCTCAGAGGTTAAAAGCATCTGCCTGCAATGTGGGAGACCTGGGTTTGATCCCTGGGTCCAGAAGATCCCCTGGAGAAGGAAATGGCCACCCACTCCAGTATTCTTGCCTAGAGAATCCCATGGATGGAGGAACCTGGTGGGCTATAGAAATCTGTAAAAACACAATAACAATAAAGAAACAGAGAAAAGAAGAGAAAGAAAATGCCCATTGATGTCCATCCAGTTAGACAGACTTTGCTGGGATGACCTTCTGGGTAGGTGGTAATAACTCAGGGGCGAGGAAGCCTTGGTCGCTTCCTCTCCCTCAATTAAATGAAAGCAAAGTAAATAAATACACCCACCCAACTACTCACTAATTCCTGAACTTCCCTTTCCCTGAAACATAGTCTATCTTTTCACTATTCGTTTATTTTTTAAACTAGCGTTCCTTAAAAAAAAAAAATTAATACGTGTTCCTTGTAAAAAAATTAAAATAGCACAGAGGGATTCAAGGAAAAAAAAGTCTCCTTCCTAGCCCAGATCCTTATTTATTAATCCCAACATTCTTCCTTAAAGAGTCTTTGGAGGGAGCCTGGCCCTGGTGACACTTTGATTTCAGACTTTTAGCCTATAGAACTGTGAAAGAATAAATTTCTTTCTTTTTTTTTTTTTTTAGTTATGATTGGAATTTTTATTTTTTTTCTTTATTTATTTTTTTTTTACTAAATTTTATTTTATTTAACTTTACAATATTGTATTGGTTTTGCCATATATCAAAATGAATCTGCCACAGGTATACATGTGTTCCCCATCCTGAACCCTCCTTTCTATTGGCTTAAGAATAGAAACTTGAGACTCAGGTCCTAAGTACCTGAGTTGTGGTAATTTGTTATAGAACCCTCAGAAACCAGTTCAAGAATTGAATATATTAACATTGATAAAGGACTTAGCACAAGTCCTTTAACATGTAACAAGTATTACATGTGTTTGCTAAGCTATTTTTAATTTTATTTTAAAAATTTATTATCATTAAAAATTTTTCTTTTTTTCCTGACCAAACTACACGGCAGGTGGGATCTGAGTTCCTCAACCAAGGAACTCAGGATCAAACCCCGGGCTCCCTGCATAGAAAGGGTGGAGTCTTAACCACTGGCCTGCCAAGGGAGTCCTATTATTATCATTTTTAATTGATGTATAGTTGATTTACAATGTTGTATAAATGAGTTATTGTTTAAAAACCTCATGGCAATTCCCTAAAGCACGTGTTATTTTTATTCCCATCTAACAGGATAAAACTGAGGTTTTAGCTCAAGCATGTAAATGAATAAAGTCAGCTCCCAGTTCAGTATCTCCTTTTCCTCATTTATTTGGGCTATATAATTTTTTTAATAGATTTTTTTTGGACACGTACACACTGCTTCATTTAATTTTGGCTATGCTGGATCTTCCTGATGCACACCTGGGTTTCTCTAGTTGTGGGGGGGTGGGGTGGGGGGCGTCTACTCTCCAGTTGCAGTGCACAGGCTCTAGGGTCCCCAGGCTTCAGTAGCTGCAACACAGGGACTCAGCAGCTGTGGCCCACAGGGTTTGTTGCTCAGGGATACCAGCGATTGCACCTGTATCCCCTGCATTGGCAGACGGATTCTTATCCAGGTCCCTGTGGCACCAGGGACGTCCTGGGCTATATAATTTTTAAATGTCTCAGTCAAACATTTTCTGACACCCTTTATATATGGGTGGGGAAGTGACTGAAAGTCTGTGTTTTGTTCAGGATGGGCCAGGCTTATGCTGCTGACCCAGTATCTCAGTCTGGGTCTCATACCATGTCTGGCCACTCTCCAGAGCAGCCATCCTGCAGTGATGCTCTGATCCAGGCTGCCCCACCCAGGCGTGCCACCATCTCAACCCACGCTTTCCAATGCGGGCCGGGGGTAGGTAGGGGGTGCGGTAGGGGCGCAGGGTAGGGTGGGAGGAGAGCAAGATGCAGCTATCATTTCTACTCACAGCCCATTGGCCTGAGCTGGTCACATGGGCAGCCGCTTAAACCGCAAAGGCTGCTGGGAACTGTAGTCTTTCCACAGTTCCGTGTCTTGGAAGTGGAAAAGGAGCTAGGATTGGGAGGGTGTTTGGCTTTGGCTCGGCCACAGCCTCCAGGCGTTCAAGACTTATTTTCTGAGGTAATTTTGCTTTTATAAGTCACCATTGTGAACTTGCTTTTCACACTTGGTTTTTGCTTTTCTTTTTTAATCGTGTTCCTTCCTCTTTCCTTCTCCCTACACCCCTGCTTCTGGTTTGGAAAGTCAGAATCACTTTACCCTTGGGTTTCCCCGGATGTGAGACTGGAGGGCTGAGAAGTCCAGGAGATGAAAGGTTCTGCCTCCCGATGCAACCAAAGGAATTGCTTTTTTGAAATTACAGCTAGACCACAGTCTTGCAGAGACGAATGCTGTGAACTGTCGTAAGGGGTGGATAATTAAGGGTCTTGATTATGGGTGGACACCTATTGCCTCAGAGAGATAAATTAAGGAAACCTTGTGTATACAAGTAGCAGATTACCCTTTTTATGCCTCTAAGCAAGTGCAGTCGCATTGGTGTTTCAGGGAACGTGGCAGCGGAAGCATTTTCTCAGGGGCTGGTCCTTCATGGGTGCTGCGGTGGCGCTGGACAGTCCTGGAGCCTTTCCATGGAGCTTGGAACGTGCTGGTCAAGCATTTATTAGCCCTTGCTGTGTGCACAATGAAATAGGATGAAAGAGAAAACTACATTTACCGGAGTGCCTTTTATGGGCTGTGAATAAACACCCCAAGCTGTCTTGCTCTTATTGAGGACCATAGACTGAAGCAGAAGACCAGGTTTCTTGCTTGCCAGACCCATATTCCACATTCTCAACCCTGTTGGCCATCTTAGGTCTTGTGGCGGCGGGGTGGGGGGCGGGTAGCGGGGAGGTTTGGAAAAGACCTGTCTCCATGACATGCAAGAGAAGGTGCTTGATACAATTGTTTATTAAGTAGAACAATTTCTGATCAGGAAAACCAGTGAAATTTGAGGGCAGGGATTCTGTTATTTAATTGAACATTTGTAAACTGAGCCCATAGTAGCTATTGAGTGTGTTTTTTGAGTGCAGCTATTTTCTTTTTTTTTCTTCAGAATTATTTATTGAACATCTATGTTACAGGCACTGTTCTAGGTTTTGGGGATGAAAAGCTGAATGTGATGAAGAACTGCACCATCACATCCCCTTGGTCCACCTCTAATTTCAGCTGTATGTGTGGTGGACAGTCTCTTGCAAGTTTAGGCTTGCCTCAGACTGCCAGTGTCTTTCCTATGGCTCCAACTGTGGGGTTTTCTGTTTTGTTTTGTTTTTTCCAATGCTGTGGGAGCTTCTTTGTCCCCATGAACAAAAGCAGCCAAAAGTATTAACACCCATGGGAGCTGCCCTCAACAGTGAGGTGGGAGCTGGTGGATAAAATCTGTAGCTTCCTGTTTCTCAGGAGGTGGTTCTGGGAGGCCTTCTTGTAATTTTTCAGGAAGTCCCTGTGAAGTAGAGTCTTTGCTACCAAGCCACCTCTATAATGCATACTTATATTGACTTATTTTTCTTTATGCTTATCCCCAGCCCCTTGCTTTTGCTTCCTGGTATCACGTTCTAGAAAAAAAAAATAGGCTTGCCACCCTGATCTTAGCTCTGCTTTTGGGGGAACCAAGCCCTGAAGGAGCCTACATTCTAGGGCAGTGCTGTCCAAAAGAAATACAATGTGAGCCACATGCATAATCAAAACACTTCTAGTGGCCACATCAATAAAGGTAAAGAGAACTAGGTGAAGTTGATTCTAATAGCCTATTATATTTAATCCAATATACTAGCAATACATTTCAATATGTAACAATATAAAAATTATATTTATTAATGAGATACTGTGCATTCTTTTTTTCTGTAGTAAATCTTTAAAATTCCATGTGTAATTTACACTTATGGTACATTTCAATTTGAATGCTAAAGTTTCACTGGAAATCCATGATCTGTATTTTGGTTTCATAAAATTTATAGTTGAAAAGTATTTCCCTTATGCAAGTTTTTCTAAATACACAAAGTTTTCCAATAACTAAATCAAGTTTCCATTTCTAAATTGAAGTTGACTGAAATAAAATATTCAGATCCTCAGTAGTACTAACCTCATTTTAAATGCTCAGTGGCTACATGTGGCTACTATATAGACAGGCAATAAACAAAATAAATGAGTAACACATGATTTAGTGATAAGTGCTAGGGAGAAAAATAAATTCTGGGAAGGGTGATTACTAGTATTGGAGTGATGGTTACCATCTTTAGTTAGGGTTGTCAGACTTAGCAAATAAAAATACAGGACATATGATTAGATTAGCATTTCAGATAATATTATTTTATTATTATTTTTAATTGAAGTATAGTTGATTTAAACTATTATATTATTTTCAGGTGTACAACATATTGATTCAATATTTTTATAAATTATAATCCATTTAAAGTAAAGTATTATAAAGTAATGGCTCTATTCCCCATGCTTTACAATACGTCCTTGTAGCTTATTTATTTTATACATGGTGGTTCATACCTTTTTAATTCCCTACTCCTATATTGCTTCTCCCCCTCTCGTGTCCTCACTGGTAGCCACTAGTTTGTTCTCTGTATCTGAGTTTGTTTCTGTTTTTTTATACTCACTAGTTTTATTTCTTTAGATTCCACATGTAAGTGATAACATATAGTATTTGTCCTTCTCTATCTGACTTACTTCGCTAAGTGTAAATACCCTCCAGACTCATCCATGTTGTTGTAAATGGCAAAATAACATTCTTTTTTATGGCTGAGTGATATTCCATTACACACACACACACACACACACACACACACACACACACACCACATCTTTTTTTAGAAACAAGTTTTACTTAATTTTTTGGCCATACTCTGCAGTAGAGGGGATCTTAGCTCTCCCACCAGGGATCGAACCCATGACCCCTGCCTTGGAAGGCAGAATCTTAATCACTGGACCACCAAGGAAGTCCCTACCACATCTTCTTTGTTTGTTCATCTAGCAACAGAACATTTTAAAGTGTAAGTCTGCCCTGGCAAAAATGTCCCAAATGTTGCAGAGGCATTCTTTTACTAACAAGTTATTCCTTGTTTATCTGAGATGCACATTTAACTGGGTGTGTCTAAATAGGTGGCCAGCAGAGACTTCACTGAGAAGGTCTCTTTGAATGTAGACCTGGGGGAGGTGAGGGTGTGAGTCACATGGGTATCTGGGAGAGCAGGTGGAAGGGACAAATGCAAGGGTCTTCAGTGTGAACATTTTTGGTTGAGCAGAGGATTGACTTGATGTCATTTGTACTTGAACAGGATCTCAGAGCTGCCACATTGGGGATGGATTGAAGGGGCCAACAGCACAAGCTGTTGCACTAATCCAGGCTAGAAGTGATGGTGGCTTGGACCAGAAGGGGCTGGATTCTGGATGTATTTTGAAGGCAGAGTTGGGTGCGTTTACTGATTGGATAGAAATGAGAGAGGTAAGTCCAGGAGTCCAAGATATTTACCCTCCACCTAAGGATGGAGTTTTTATGCACAGAGATAGGGAGCATGGTTGAACATTAGGGGAGAGGCAGAGCTCAACAGTCTGTTTTGGATGCAGTAAGTTTGGAGATGCCTGTTAGAAACTCAGGTAGAGATACTGAGTGGGAGTATACATGAGACATCTGGCTGGAGTTAAGTTGGGAGACAGAATTCAAAGCCATGAGCCTTGGTGAGATCTCCAGGGTGTGAGTCTGAGTCAGAAAGAGGAAAGATCCATGGGCTGCACCCTGGGTTCCTTCAAAAGTATTCTAGTCTTTTCAGTAAACCCAAGAGTTGGGGCCTGTGAGCATTTCCATTTTCATGGATGGAGGATTTGAGGCTTGTAGAAGGGAAGAAATGTGCTGAAGCCTGGGGCCGAGCTGGATGAACTTTCCTATTGGTCTGTTTCCTTCTTTCCCCATCCCTTCTCTGCATACATGAGTGAGAAGGAGATTTTTATTTTTAAATAACATTCATTTATTTGGCTTCACCGGGTCTTTGTTGCGGCATGTGAACTCATAGTTGTGATATGTGGGATCTCATTCCCTGACCAGCGATTGAACCCAGGCCCCCTGCATTGGGAGCATGAAATCTTCACCACTGGACCACCAGAGAAGTCCCTTTAAATGATTTTTAGATTGTTTAAATTATTTAAATGGATAGAATGTGAAAGCCTTCATTTTAATAATTTTATTTTAAAAAAGATTTTAACTGGAGAATAATTGCTTTACAGTATTGTGTTAGTTTCTGCTGTACAACTATACAAATTAGCTGTGAATGTGTAAATATATATATATCCCCTCCCTCTTGAGCCTCCCTCCCACCCACCCCTCCCCCATACTAATTTGAAAGTGTCTCATTTAGGGGCATTTAGTCCATTCACAGTGTTATGCGACCATCTTCACTCTAGAGTCCCAGAATACTTCCATCAGCCTAAAAGGAAGCCCTGAATCCCCAGTCACTCCTGCTCCCCACTCCCCTGGCAACCACTAACCTGGTTCCTGTCTCTATGGACTTGCCTGTTCAAGGTCTTTCCTACAAATGAAATCACTCACTGTGTGTTTTTTGGTGTGTGTCATGCGTGTATCAGTACTTCTTGCCTGTTTACGGACAAACAGCGCTCCATTGCATGGATATGCCATTTTGTTTCTCCATCACGCTGTGGTGGACATTTGGGTGGTTGCCACAGCCAGAATGACTTATCAGAGGATGCTATTGTCTTCTCAGCTCCCCACAGCTCCTGATCATACTTGTGACCAAATCCACATCTGGCCTCTGCTTGCCTCCCCCTGCCTGCCCCCCTCCCGATCCCTGCCTCCCCCATCAGGGCAGCACTGGCCTCTGGGAAGCTCCTTGTGCACACCAGAAGCCCCTTCTGCACCTTCGTGCTTGCTTGGTTTACACTCTTCCCCAGATATTCCCCTGCTCCAATTTCTACTAAAATGCATGTCCCCACCTACCATGTATTATAAAACTCTCCCTCCAGTTCTTTATTCTGCTTTATCTCTTCAGAGCATCTATCACAACCTGGTATTATGTTACCATCGATTTTAGGTATCATTGGGGATGGATTCCAGGATAAGTTGCAGACACTGAAATCCACAAGATTCTGAAGTCCCATCGTTCGCCCTCTGAATTGGTAGATTTGGCATCAGCAGATACAGAAGGCCAACTTTATTTATTGAGAAAAAATCCGTGTATAAGTGCCCTGTGCAGTTCAAGCCCATGTTGTTTGAGGGTCAACTGGATATATAAATACATATGTATTTATATAGTTATAGTAATTATTATATTGTTTCTTCCTCCATTGAATATCTTTTTCACTAGAATAGAAGCTTTTGTTCCGCGTTCTGCACCACTGTGCCCTGAGGACTTAGAATAGATATTTCTTGCATGAACACTGCCAAGGTCTGAGGTTTGCTCATTTGCTGACCCCATTTTTCATTGGAGGTCCTGGGATGGAAAACGTGCCTGGGGCCTGGACACTTAGATTCCTTGTGGAGGCCTGGCCCTGAAAAGGAGGAACAGGAGAAAGAGCTTCTTCCCATCCCATGGAAGGAATTTGTAAACTAGCTACACACAAGCAACATGCAAGTAGAGAAAAATTCAAAGCTGGAGGGGGACTGACTCGGGTGGGAGGGGTGATACAACAGAAGTTCCCATCCAGGCCGCAGTGCTCCTGGTCCAGGAAGCTAACGAGCTGGGCTGAGGCTATATTTCGGTCACTTGCCAGCTGTATGGCCTAGAAGAAGACATTAACCCTCTCTGAGCTACCGGTTGCTTTGAGTCCCAAAGAGACAATGGGTGTGCAAATAATTTGTTAATAGTAAGCAGATCACTGCTAGTTATTTTTATTGTTTTTTATCTTAGTTTCTTCTTGATGCTGAATGGCAGAGTTTGGGTTCTTTGGGTGCAAGCAACAGAAACAGAACTCTGGCTTCCTTTATTTAAAAAGTGGTTTTTTTTTTTTTTTATTATAATTAATTTTTTTTTTTTTTTAAGAAACATATTCTCTTTACTTCTGACATTCACAATGGTGTCTGTCTCCAGGGTTGGAAAGTACACTCATTAGATATTAAGAAAGAGAAATACTCCCATTTACAAAAGCAAGTTTAAAGGTAAGTACATTTTACTATAAAGCACTCAGGAATTTTATGCATTTCCTAATGATTGTAAAGAGATGTACAGTAGATCATCTTCAGGGTTGAATGTTTGCCCTCTTAACATCAATGAAAAGTTATAGAAGAATCATACTAATGTCACAAGTAAAGTGTTTTATGGCAAGGATACTGAGGAGTTCTCAGAAGTGGCGAAAAGCTGCAGAACCAGTCTCTCAAAGGATACAGACTATCTCAGCTCCAGGGATTTGGGTAACAGTTGGGACCATGAAACAGAGCTTCCCTGATGGCTCAGACTGTAAAGAATCTGCCTGCAATGCAGGAGACAGGGGTTTGATCCCTGGGTTGGGAAGAACCCCTGGAGAAGGGAATGGCAAACCGCAAAAGGCTTGTTGCAGGAATCCACTCCGCCTCTATTCATGGAAAGAGGGCTTCTGACTGGCTCGGCTTGGGCTCAGTGCCCACCTCCTGGGCTGGGTGAGGAAGATCTCCTTGACTGACAGGTCCACCAAGGTGGGGAGAGGTAGGGACATTTCCTCAAATGGAAACATTTTACCAGGAAAAGGAGCCATAGGTGTTGGGTAGGGAAAACAAGAGACACTGATTAAAATAACCAGAGCACAGCATTTCCTGCCTACTTGGTCTAGTGCAAGGCTGCATGGGGAGCTGAATCAAAACAAGCCTTGATGCTGAGAGTTTTTGATTTTTATTGCAGGTGGAGGGAGCCAGCCTGGGGTTTTCTGGACTTGGATATTCTTTAATCCTACAGTGTTTGGGGTCTGCCTGTGTGCTTAAAACTCCCTCTTTGCAGTTCACACAATTAATTAAGCAAGTCTGGCCTTGTATGGTTTAGGGTGAAAACAAGCTGTCAGCGACCCCGCTGCCCCGCATACCCAGTTCCTTCAGAGAGTGAGGAGTCTCTGTGGAGCTGGCTGGCTGCTGCCCACTCTCTTGTTCTTTCCCGCTCAGGAGCAGAGCAGCCCGATGTCAGAAGCCGGTTCTGAGTCATCGTCTGTGATCTCACCTTGGGACAATAGTGAACAGTTGGTGTCTTTTCTTGTTTTGGGGCGCATCCTGAGATGAAAGCGAAAGGAAGGGACGTAGGTGCATTCCCGTTTCCTTTGGGCTTTACAGATCCTATGCCCAGATATCACTTTAAAAAGTAACTTTTATGGTTAGGAAATGAATCCAGTCTCATTATGGAGAACTTAAAAAAAAAACTCAAAGAAGAAAAGAAATCAAGTATTACCCTTTGTGCCATCACAGGCCTACCAAGCAGAGTCATCATTTGGGGCCTATCTTTCATCATTCCGTTTCAATGCACATGTATGCTGAGGCATATATAACATATGACCTTTTTTTCTAATTAATTGCCATATGGTGATTTTTCTAACTTATAGATATCAATGTTTATTATTATTATTACTATTTTTAATAACCTCTGATGGCTACAGAGTCCATCGCCATTGGACCCCACTGCTTTCTCAGTTTGGTTGAACAAAGGAAGAGAGGGTGCTGCTAATTTGCATCATCAGGATGGGAAGTGAAAACTGAGGCCCAGCAGCTGATGGTTAAGAGCTTGACCTCCGCAGTAACCATGGCTAACATTTATAAAGTGCTTCCTCTGCCAGGTACTATTTTAAGCACTTTTTAAAATACTAAGTCATCTACTCCCAGCGAGAGAGGAAGATGATGAAGAGGAAAAACCACCTCTATGTTTCTCCATTACTCTCACGCTCACGACACTTTTGACACCAGATGTGTGGGTTTTCCACCCCCAGCAATTCTCTGACGCCAGCCGGGTGCCCTCAAGTTCAGTGCAGTTCTAACCGGAGTTAGCACAGACTCGCTGTGGGTCAACGTGCTATGTGAGTGGGTTTGGTGAGCGTGCCTTAAAGTTGCAGTTTTTAAAGAGGAATTTGAATTGAAATGTGGCTGTGGACACATGTCTTAGGTCCCTTTACAGGCAAGCTTCTTGGGAGTCTTTCTCTTCCTCATCCCCCACTTCCTCCAAAACCCACCACCCTTGTGTTTCTCAGCCCCATCGCTGCTCTTGAAGCCTTACCAGCGACTTCCTTTTGATTAGACCCAGAGCCCCTTTTCTGGTCCTGGTTTCTCGACTTAGCAGAATTCACTACTGTTGACTATCCATTATTAAAATCAAAGCAAAATTAATTGTGGCAAAATACACATAACAAAATATACCATATTAACCATTTACAAGTGTATAATTCAGTAGTGTCACATATATTCGCATTGTTGGTTAACGAGTCTCCAGAGCTTTCTTCATCTTCCAAAACTGAAACTCTATACCCATGAAACAACTCCTCGTTCTCATCCTCCACCAGCCCAGGCAGCCATCATTCTGCTTTTGATCTCTCTAGAATTTGACTGCTACTCTAGCAACCTCATATAAGTGGAATCATGTAATGGTCATCTTTTTGTGACTGGCTTATTTCACTGAGCACAATATCCTCAAGGATCATCTATGTAGCAGCCTGTGTCAGAATTTCCTTCCTTTGTAACACTAAATATTATTCCTATGTGTGTATACATTGGATTTTGTTTATCCCTCTGTCCATTGATGGATTATGCTTGGGTTGCTTCCTCTTTTTGGCTATTGTGAATGCCGCTACTATGGACATGGGTGCATAGATATCTCTGAGCACTGCCTTCTTTTGAAATGTGGTTTCTTGCCCTTAGAGACAAGGTGGTGGAGTAGAAGGACTTGAGCTCACATCCTCTCCTGAATACATCAAAAATCACAACTAACTTCTGAGCAACCATTGACTAAATAGACTGGAACCTGCTGAAAAAGATACTCCACATCCAAAGACATAGAAGCCACAGTGAAACAGTAGGAGGGGTGCTTTTGCGATATAATCAAATCCCATACCCACCAGGTACGTGACCCACAAACTAGAAAATAATTTTATTGCAGAAGTTCTCCCACAGGAGTGAGAGTTCTGAGCCCCACATCAGGCTCTTCAGCCTGAGGGTTTGGCATTGGGAGGAGGAGCCCCAGAGCATTTAATTTTGAAGGCCAGAACGGCTTGAGTGCAGGAGCTACAGAGGAAACAGAGACTCCACTCTTGGAGGCACACACAAGGTTTTGTGTGCGCTGGGACCTAGTGACTCCATAGGACCTGGGCCAGACATACCTGCAGACCTTGGAGGGTCTTCTGGGGAGGTGGGGATCAGTTGTGGCTCACTGTGGGGGCAAGGACATTGCTGGTGGAGGCCCCAGAGAATATTCATTGGTGTGAGCTCTTCCAGAGGTTGCCATCTTGGCATTCAGACCTGGTCTCACCCAATAGTCTGCAGCCTCCAGCGCTGGAATGCCTCAGACCAGACAGCCAGCAGGGTGGGAACACAGGCCCACCCATCAGCAGAACAGCTGCCTAAAGTTGTCCTGAGTGCATAACCGCCTCTAAACGTACCCCATGACACGGCTCTGCCCACCACTGGGGTAAGACTCAGCTCCACCCACCAGTGGGCAGGCACCAGTCTCTCCACCAGGAAGTCTGCACAAACCCCTGGACCAACCTCACCCACCAGGGGACAGACACTAGAAGCAAGAGCGACCGCACACCTGCAGCCTGACAGAGACCACAAACACGGAAAGTTAGACAAGACGAGACAGCAGAGAAATGTGTTCCAGACGAAGGAACAAGATAAACTCCCAGAAGAACACCTAGGTGAAGTGGAGATAGGCAATCTGCCTGAAAAAGAATTCAGAGTAATGATGATAAAGAGGATACAAGATCTTGGAAAAAGAATGGAGGCACAGGTGGAGAAGATACAAGGAATATTTAACAAAGAACTGGAAGACTTAAAGAATGAACATAGAGAGATGAACAATACAATAATTGAAGTGAAAAATGAATTCAGTTCAGTCACTCAGTTGTGTCTGACTCTGCGACCCCATGAATCGCAGCACGCCAGGCCTCCCTGTCCATCACCAACTCCCGGAGTTCACTCAGACTCACATCCATCGAGTCAGTGATGCCATCCAGCCATCTCGTCCTCTGTCATCCCCTTCTCCTCCTGCCCCCAATCCCTCCCAGCATCAGAGTCTTTTCCAATGAGTCAACTCTTCGCATGAGGTGGCCAAAGTACTGGAGTTTCAGCTTTAGCATCATTCCCTCCAAAGAAATCCCAGGGCTGATCTCCTTCAGAATGGACTGGTTGGATCTCCTTGCAGTCCAAGGGACTCTCAAGATTCTTCTCCAACACTACAGTTCAAAAGCATCAATTCTTCGGCACTCAGCTTTCTTCACAGTCCAACTCTCACATCCATACATGACCACTGGAAAAACCATAGCCTTGACTAGACGGACCTTTGTTGGAAAAGTAATGTCTCTGCTTTTGAATATGCTATCTAGGTTGGTCATAACTTTTCTTCCAAGGAGTAAGCGTCTTTTAATTTCATGGCTGCAGTCACCGTCTGCCATGATTTTGGAGCCCCCCCCAAAATAAATGTTGAGCTTTAAGCCAAAGTAAATGAGATAGAGGAACGAATAAGTGAGCTGGAAGACATAGTGGTAGAAATCATTGCTCCAGATAGAATAATGAAATGTGATTTTGTCTGTTTCTTTTTGGCTTCTGCCTCTTTGTCTTTTCATCCTGTTTTTTCCAATGAATTTGGTATCATTATTACCCTCTTTTGGGCTTCCCCGGTAGCTCAGACAGTAAAGAATCCACCTGCCAATGCAGGAGATACAAGAGATGTGTGTTCTCTCCTGGGTCAGGAAGATCCCCTGGAGAAGGGAGTAGCAACCCACTCCAATATTCTTGTCTGGAAAACCCAGTGGGCAGAGGAGCCTGCTAGGCTACAGTCCATGGGGTTGTGAAGAGTCAGACATGACTGAGTGACTAATACTTCCACTTCCATTACCCTCTTTTACATATGAGGAAACTGAGGCACAGCTTGATTAGGTCTCTTGCTCCGAGTCACATAGCTTGAAAGTAGGAGCCAGGACATACAACTCAATGTCAAAAAACCCCCTGATTTTAAAAATGGCCAGAAGCCTGGAACAGACATCTTTTCCAAAGAAATGCAGATGACCAACAGGCACATGTAAAGATGCTCAGCATCACTAATCATCAGGCAAATGCAAATCAAAACAACAATGAGATATTGCCTCACACTTGTCAGAATGGCCATCATCAAAAAGAAGACAAATAACAAATGCTGGAGAGGGTGTGGAGTAAAGGGAACGCTCATACTCTGTTGGTCGGAATATAAATTAGTGCAGTCACTATGGAAAACAGTATGGAGGTTTCTCAAAAAACTAAAAGTAGAGCTACCGTATGACCCAGCAATTTCACTGTTGGGTATATATCTGAAAAAAAAAAAACCAAAATCACTATAATTTGAAAAGATATGTGCACCCCCTATATATAAAACGGAGTACTGCTGCTGCTAAGTCGCTTCAGTTGTGTCCGACTCTGTACGACCCCATAGACGGCAGCCCACCAGGCTCCTCCATCCCTGGGATTCTCCAGGCAAGAACACTGGAGTGGGTTGCCATTTCCTTCTCCAATGCATGAAAGTGAAAAGTGAAAGTGAAGTTGCTCAGTTGTGTCCGGCCCTCAGTGACCCCATGGACTGCAGCCTTCCAGGCTCCTCCGTCCATGGGATTTACCAGGCAAGAGTACTGGAGTGGGGTGCCATTGCCTTCTCCAAAACGGAGTACTACTCAGCCATAAAAAAGAATGAAATTTTGTCATTTGCAGCAACATGATTGAACTTGGAGGGCATTATGCTAGATGAAATAAATCAGACATAGAAAGACAAATACTGTATGATAGCACACGAGGAATCTGAAAAATACAATGAACTAGTGAACATAACAGAAAAGAAGCAGATTCACAGATACAGAGGACATAATGGTCATTATGTCATTACCAGTGGGGAAAGGGAAGGAGTGAGGGGGCGATATAGAGGTAGGCGAGTAAGAGGTGCAAACTATGATGTATCAAATAAGCTACGGAGTTGTGTGAAAATTGTATAAATCTTAATTATGTTGCATTGGTTCATGGTGCTTTTCAGGTCTACTCTATCCTTCACTTTTCTGTATATTCATTCTATTAATTTTTGAGAGTTTGGTATTGAAACTCCAACTAAATATATTAATTTATCTACTTAAAAAATAATTTTAATATATAGTAGAACTATAGGTAACTTTGCTCTGTATTTTCCAAGTCCGTAAATGTGTTATCATACTTTCATAATTTAAAAAAATAAGAAAGAGAAAAAAATAAAATAAGCTACAAGGATATATTGTACAACAGAAGGAACCTAGCCAATATTTTATAACTGTAAATGAGCATAATCTTTAAATATTGTCAATCACCATATTGTACACCTGTAAGTTACATAAAATCGTATATCAAATATACTTCAACTGAAAAAACCTCTTAAACTCTTTATAAGAAGCAGGTGGGAGCTGGGATTTAAAGTCAGGCAGTCAGTCTACAGAGCTCCTGTTCTTACGATTAAGTTCTCTATTTTCTCATAATCTGTATCTCCTACCCGGTTCTCTCTCTGAATTGCTGTTGTTTAAGCCACTCAATCTATGGTATTTTGTTATGGCAGCCAGAGCTGACTAATACACATGGGTATGTCCAGGTGGCTTATTAATAACTTGGGGTGTGTTCCGAATAGTTGAGCATCAATTCTGATTCGTTGGCTCCAAGCTCCTCCAGGTATAAAATATTTTGAATATTACCCCTGCATGTAATTATATGCTAACTCCCCTTACTCACCCCACCCCTGTGACAATGATCTCTTTGAGGGCAAAAACTGTTTCTTTCTCATCTGTGTTTCCCAAGGCTCCAGTAAATGTTCATTGAATGACTGAATCCATCTTATTTTTCCTCCACAAACAAAAAGATCATTCTCTGGAAGGATATAAAGCCCTGGTATCCCTTTGTGATTTAATATCCCTGTCCTCATCCTTGCCTTGATTTTCTGGGTATGTTTCTTGGGATGATTCTGGGTAGGGCTCGCCCTAGGCAGAGGGTCCTTCCCCACCTTGAAAAAATGACCTGAGGAGCTGAAAAGTCACAGAATCTGGATGAAGGAAACTCAGATGTTATCACGCATGCAGGTGCCTGTGCTGTGTGCATTGTAATCAACTTCTGTGTAACGGTGAGAGATCTAGAAGCTTTAGAAGCTAGTGAAAGTGTTAGAGGCTCAGTCGTGTCCGACTCTTTGCAACCCCATGGACTGTATATCCCACCAGGCTCCTCTGTCCATGGAGTTCTTCAGGCAGGAATACTGGAGCGGGTTGCCATTTCCTTCTCCAGAGGATCTTCCCAACCCACGGATCGAACCCGTGTCTCTTATGTGTCCTGCATTGGCAGGTGAGTTCTTTACCACTAGCGCTACCAGGGAAGCCCATAGATGGTAGAAAAACATTTAAATATCAAAGAAAACCTTATTCTTCTAGAGAAGTGGGGTAGAGTAATAGAAGGAATACAGACTAGCATCAGAAAATCTGAGTTTGGGTCCAGGCTCCACTACTTAGAAGTGTGAGTTAGTTATTGCTGCTGCTGCTGCTACTGCTGCTAAAGTCGCTTCAGTTGTGTCCGACTCTGTGCGACCCCATAGATGGCAGCCTGCCAGGCTCCGCCATCCCTGGGATTCTCTAAGCAAGAACACTGGAGTGGGTTGCCATTTCCTTCTCCAATGCATGAAAGTGAAAAGTGAAAGTGAAGTCTTTCAGTCGTGTCTGACTCTTAGCGACCCCATGGACTGCAGCCCACCAGGCTCCTCCATCCATGGGATTTTCCAGGCAAGAGTACTGGAGTGGGGTGCCATTGCCTTCTCCGGAGTTAGTTATTACTTACTAGCTAAAATGAATTGTTTACATGAGCGTTGACTTTTTGTGTTGTGTGTTCTGTGGGTTTTGACAAATGTGTAATGACTTGTATTGACCAACACAGTATCACACAGAATAATTACTCTGCCCTAAAAACCACCGATTCTCCACCTGTTCATCCCCATCTCTCCTGCAAACCCCTGACAATCTCTGATCTTTGTGCATACACTTTGAACAAATTTATTTATTTATTTATTTTTGGTTGCACTGGGTCTTCATTGCTGTGTGAGGGCTTTTGGTAGCTACAGCAAATGGGGGCTACTTTCCAGTGGAGGTGCAAGGGCACCTCATTGTGATGGGTTCTCCTGTTGCAGAGCACGGGCTCTGGAGCAAGGGCTCAGTGGTTGTGGTGCAGGGGCTTAGGTGCTCCAAGGCATGTGGGATCTTCCTGAACCAGGGATCACACCCGCATCCTTTGCACTGGCAGGCAGATTCTTAACCACTCGACCACCAGCACAGTCCCATGCGTACACTTTTAAGTGTACAACGTCCCTGCCAACTAGCAAATGCATTGTTTTGGATGCTGGAAATCTGACTTTTTGCTTTTAAGCCTCCCACCCTGGGTGAGAATGCAAAGTAAGGTCAGGAGAGTTTGTTCTTGTCTCAGGGCCATTCATTGCTTGGCCTGCTCATTATAAGGCTATAGTAGAATGACAAGTTGACCCTGCAGGGTTGTGTTAAGGATTACATATGTGAAAACTAGAAACCTCTCCAGATGTTAACCATCACTGCCGTCTCTAATTTTGATTTGGGGTAACTCCATCAGAGAGAAGTTAGTATTTATTTTAATATGCAAAAGGGTTTGCTAAGCAAATGTAGGGACTGCAGGGGAATATTTAACTCAGAGAATGAGCTTTTGAAAAACAGTTAGCAGCTGCCATTTGTGAATTAATGTGCCACCCAACTGCGCTATTCCCCCAGGCTTAGTCCTTACCTCCTTTTCTCCTCCTGCTCTGTCATCAGCAAATGCATTTATCTTTCATGGCTTCTCCCATTTTTTGTTGGATAAATTCCAAATCTGTTTGTAATACTATCCTTTCACCTGAGTCCTGGTCAGTATCTTTGACTGTTTCTTGGAGCGTTCTACTCAATGTCCCAACTTCACATCAAATTCAGAAAGGTAAGCTCCTTTGAGGATGTAGAGAAATGGTAACACTGGTGTGTTTTTGATGGGAATGTAGAATATTTCAGCTACTATGGCAAAGAGTGGGAGAAGGCAATGGCACCCCACTCCGGTACTCTTGCCTGGAAAATCCCATGGATGAAGGAGCCTGGTAGGCTGCAGTCCATGGGGTCGCTGAGGGTCCGACACGACTGAGTGACTTCACTTTCACTTTTCACTTCCATGCATTGGAGAGGGAAATGGCAACCCACTCTAGTGGGGTTTTTTGCCTGGAGAATCCCAGGGACGGGGGAGCCTGGTGGGCTGCCGTCTATGGGGTCGCACAGAGTCGGACATGACTGAAGTGACTTAGCTTAGCTTAGCTTAGCTATGGCAAAGAATGTGACAGTTCCTCAAAGAATTAAAAATAGAGTTACCATATGATGCAGCAATTCCACATCTGGGCATACATCCACAAGAGTTGAAAGAGGGTCTTGAAGAGATATTTGCACAACCATATTCATTGCAGGGTTATTAACAATAGTCAAAAGGTGGAAGCAATTCAAATGTCCATTGGCTGATGAAGGATAAATAAATTGTAGTGTATGCGTACAACATAATATCATTCAGCCTTATGAAGGAAAGAAGGGACTTCCTTGGCAGTCCAGTGGTTAAGACTCTGTGCTTCCACTGAAGGGGGTGAGGTCTCACTCCCTGGTTGGGGAACTAAGATGCCACATGTTGCATGTGCGGCAACCCCCACCACTCCCCCCCCCAAAAAACCACACCCAAAGCAAAACCCAACCAGCCAATCAAAACCCTGGCTTCTGATCTCAGCAGCTCAAAAGAGACACACCCTAGCTTAGGGAGTGGAGTGGAGTGCTTACCTGGGACCTGGTGTTGCATTGCTGAGATTTAATGCCAGCTTGGCCAAGTTCCTTAAACTTCTCTATGTCTGTTTCCTTGTCTGTAAAGTATATATAATATACATATTTCACAAAGTTGTTGTATTAAATGAGTTAATCCACATACAGGGTTTAGAAGAATGGTTGGTATGTAGTAGGTGTTCACTAAATGTCAGCTATGTGGCCCCTCTCCTCCTGGAAGCATGTGCCTTCTCTTCTCTACCTGCCTGAGTTGTCCACGTCTTATAAGTCCCAGATGGAAATTTCTCTTCTTATTAAAACCTTTTCCGACCATCCTCTTCTTGAAACAGTCATAGTATTTTGACTATGTACATAGTACTGCTGCTGCTGCTGCTAAGTCACTTTATTCGTGTCCGACTCTGTGTAACCCCATTGATGGCAGCCCACCAGGCTCCCCCGTCCCTGGGATTCTCCAGGCAAGAACACTGGAGTGGGTTGCCATTTCCTTCTCCAGTGCATGAAAGTGAAAAGTGAAAGTGCAGTCACTCAGTCATGTCCGACTCTTCACGACCCCATGGACTGCAGCCAACCAGGCTCCTCCATCCATGGGATTTCCAGGCAAGAGTACTGGAGTGGGGTGCCATCGCCTTCTCCGTGTACAAAGTACATTGACTATTAAATGTAGCACTCATTTAATACTAACTTGTATTGTATATTACAAATAGTTATGCTACATGTATATAACCAAAATGCTTTTGAAAGCCATTGGAAAGAGATACGAAATGATTAAAATAGTGAGATCTATGAGGAGTTGGGGATGGGGGAAATGACTGCTTATGTTCTACAGGGTGGATGCTGGCCTCCCCTGAAAGCAGAGCCTGCTAAAAGGCAGCTTGTTTATTTGGGAAGTGGTTTCACCAGTGGACTCCCCTGGTGGCTTAGACAGTAAATGCGTCTGCCTACAATGCCGGAGACCTGGTTTCAATCCCTGGGTGGGAAAGATCCCCTGGAGAAGGAAATGGCAACCCATTCCAGTATTCTTGCCTGGAAAATCCCATGGACGGAGGAGCCTTGTAAGCTACAGTCCATGGGGTCGTGAAGAGTCGGACACGACGGAGCAACTTCACTTTCACAGAGTAGGAGTGAGGGAGTATGGAGAATGAAGGAGGAAAAGCTGATTTAAGAGCATTGTGATGGTTAGTTTTACTAATCAACTTGGCTAGGCTATAATGCCCAATTGCTTGTTCAAACACCAGTCTAGATGTTGCTGTAAAAGTATTCTTTAGATGTGATTATCATTTAAATCAGTAAAACAGATTACCCTCCATGTGAGTGGGCCTCATGCAATCAGTTGAAGACCTTAAGAATAAGGTCTTAAGAATAAAGACTGAAGTTTTCCAAAGCAGGAGCAACTCTGCCTCCAGAATGCAACACAGAACCCCTGGCTGGGTTTCAGTCTGTGAATTTCAGACTCAAGACTGCAACGTCAGCTCTTATCGCAATCTCTACCCTGCTGGCTTGCTCTTTAGATTTTGGACTTGCCAGCCCCTACAACTGCAGGAGCCAATTCCTTAAGTGAAACCTCCTTTTGTATATATTCTGTTGGTTCTGTTTCTCTAGGGAACCCTGACTAATACAGGCATGCTGTTGAAGTCACTGCTGTAGGCAACTCTGGCTCATCATCAGAAAGCCTCTCACATTTGTCTGCTGAGAATTTACCCCAGAAGTATTGACATTTATCCCTGGCTTTAGCCCCCAGGTTGAGGCTGCACCTGGGAGTGTTGCCTCCTTGGCATTCTGAGCTGTTGTGCAAGTTTGATGAGAAGGTTCCCATTGGTGTTTATTCACATCAGAGAAGCTCTGGGGACCAATGCTTTGGGCTGCAGCAGAGCCCTCATGAAACCATCCAGCACAGCCTTCCCCACGAAGTGGTGGTGATGACTACTAGCCATTCCAAACTTATAGTTTCCAGTGAGATAAACTCATTGGGAATAGATTGTTGACTTTCTGGTAACTTGGGCCTGGATCCCAGAATTGCCTCTTCTTGTCCAACCAGTCCATTCTAAAGGAGTTCAGCCCTGGGTGTTCTTTGGAAGGAATGATACTAAAGCTGAAACTCCAGTACTTTGGCCACCTCATGCAAAGAGTTGACTCATTGGAAAAGACTCTGATGCTGGGAGGGATTGGGGGCAGGAGGAGAAGGGGACGACAGAGGATGAGATGGCTGGATGGCATCACCGACTCGATGGACGTGAGTTTGAGTGAACTCCGGGAGTTGGTGATGGACAGGGAGGCCTGGCGTACTGCGATTCATGGGGTCACAAAGAGTCAGACATGACTGAGCGACTGAACTGAACTGAACTGTCCATGTTTGGGTCTTATACCCACCCTGAATAATCCCTTTGGCCAGGGAATTAAAATTATCTGATAGACAGGTGTAGATCAGATGTCTCCCTGGATCCAGGGACTGAAGGCTGGGAGAAGTAGTTTCCCAAGGAAGTGATGAGCAGGCAAAAATCATGTCTTATACATATATAATTTTATTCATTTATTTTTTATTTTTGGTTGCACTGGGTCTTTGTTAGTCCATCCTTCCTGATCTACTCATGTAAGGAGGAGAATATCATTAATGATATTTCTTACCTTAGTAAGCTGTTCCTTCTTCCTGTGTGGTTTGCTTGTGCCATTGGGTGTACCTGACAGATGGAGGCAGATACAGTGCCATTATTATTTAGTCTCAAAATGCTTTCCTCTATGGATTTGTTTAAAAGTTCTCTATTTTAGGAGTATTAAAATCTGCATTTATTAACTGTTTATATGCACCAGGTCCTGTGCTAAGTACTTTCAGCATTACCTCACTTAACTTTCACAACATCTTCCAAATGGTCTCATTATGTTCCTTTGAGAAAACTGACATTTAGAGGAATAAGTCGAGCCAAGATTCACCTCTATTTTTGCCACTACATTAAAAAAAAAATCTGGGTGACCCTCATATGGTTTATATGTGACCTTTTAAAATGAAAACTTTTATTCATAATTTAGGGAAAATATATGAAATAAGCATTATATGCCCCACGTCCAAGGTAAGAGAAACCCAAGTAAGACAATAGGTGTTGCGAGAGGGCATCAGAGGGCAGACACACTGAAACCATGATCACAGAAAACTAGCCAATCTGATCACATGGACCACAGCCTTGTCTAACTCAATGAAACCAAGCCATGCCACGTGGGGCCACCCAAAACAGATGGGTCATAGTGGAGAGGTCTGACAGAATGTGGTCCACTGGAGAAGGGAATGGCAAACCACTTCAGTACTCTTGCCTTGAGAACCCCATGAACAGTATGAAAAGGCAAAATGATAGGATACTGAAAGAGGAACTCCGCAGGTCGGTAGGTGCCCAGTATGCTACTTGAGATCAGGGGAGAAATAACTCCAGAAAGAATGAAGGGATGGAGTCAAAGCAAAAACAATACCCAGATGTGGATATGACTGATGATGGAAGCAAGGTCTGATGCTGTAAAGAGCAATATTGCATAGGAACCTGGAATGTTAGGTCCATGAATCAAGGCAAATTGGAAGTGGTCAAACAGGAGATGGCAAGAGTGAACGTCGACATTCTAGGAATCAGCAAACTAAAATGGACTGGAATGGGTGAATTTAACTCAGATGACCATTATATCTACTACTGTGGGCAGGAATCCCTTAGAAGAAATGGAGTAGCCATCGTGGTCAACAAAAGAGTCCGAAATGCAGTACTTGGATGCAATCTCAAAAATGACAGAATGATCTCTGTTCATTTGCAAGGCAAACCATTCAATATCACAGTAATCCAAGCCTATGCCCCAACCAGTAACACTGAAGAAGCTGAAGTTGAATGGTTCTATGAAGACCTATAAGACCTTTTAGAACTAACACCCAAAAAAGATGTCCTTTTCATTATAGGGGACTGGAATGCAAAAGTAGGAAGTCCGGAAACACCTGGAGTAACAGGCAAATTTGGCCTTGGAGTACAGAATGAAGCAGGGCAAAGGCTAATATAATTTTGCCAAGAAAATGCACTGGTCATAGCAAACACCCTCTTCCAACAACACAAGAGAAGACTCTACACATGGACATCACCAGATGGTCAACACTGAAATCAGATTGATTATATTCTTTGCAGCCAAAGGTGGAGAAGTCTTATACAGTCAGCAAAAACAAGACCAGGAGCTGACTATGGCTCAGATTATGAACTCCTTATTGCCAAATTCAGACTTAAATTGAAGAAAGTAGGGAAAACCTCTAGACCATTCAGGTATGACCTAAATCAAATCCCTTATGATTATACAGTGGAAGTGAGAAATAGATTTAAGGAACTAGAGCTGATAGATAGAGTGCCTGATGAACTATAGACTGAGGTTTGTGACATTGTACAGGAGACAGGGATCAAGACCATCCCCATGGAAAAGAAATGCAAAAAAGCAAAATGGCTGTCTGGGGAGGCCTTACAAATAGCTGTGAAAAGAAGAGAAGCGAAAAGCAAAGGAGAAAAGGAAAGATATAAGCATCTGAATGCAGAGTTCCAAAAGAATAGCAAGGAGAGAGAAGAAAGACTTCCTCAGCGATCAATACAAAGAAATAGAGGAAAACAACAGAATGGGGAAAACTAGAGATCTTTTCAAGAAAATGAGAGATACCAAGGGAACATTTCATGCAATGATGGGCTTGATAAAGGACAGAAATGGTATGGACCTAACAGAAGCAGAAGATAATAAGAAGAGGTAGCCAGAATATACAGAAGAACTGTACAAAAAAGATCTTCACAACCCAGGGAATCATGATGGTGTGATCACTCACCTAGAGCCAGACATCCTGGAATGTGAAGTCAAGTGGGCCTTAGAAAGCATCAGTACGAACAAAGCTAGTGGAGGTGATGGAATTCCAGTTGAGCTACTTCAAATCCTGAAAGATGATGCTGTGAAAGTGCTGCACTCAATATGCCAGCAAATTTGGAAAACTCAGCAGTGGCCACAGGACTGGAAAAGGTCAATTTTCATTCCAATCCCAAAGAAAGGCAATGCCAAAGAATGCTCAAATTACCACACAATTGCAATCATCTCACACGCTAGTAAAGTAATGCTCAAAATTCTCCAAGCCAGGCTTTCAGTAGTATGTGAACCGTGAACTTCCAGATGTTCAAACTGGTTTTAGAAAAGGCCAGAGGTCAAATTGCCAACATCCGCTGGATCATGGAAAAAGCAAGAGAGTTCCAGAAAAACATCTATTTCTGCTTTATTGACTATGCCAAAGCCTTTGACTATGTGAATCACAATAAACTGTGGAAAATTCTGAAAGAGATGGGAATACCAGACCACCTGACCTGCCTCTTGAGAAATTTGTATGCAGGTCAGGAAACAACAGTTAGAACTGGACATGGAACAACAGACTGGTTCCAAATAGGAAAAGGAGTACGTCAAGGCTGTATATTATCACCCTGCTTATTTAACTTATATGCAGAGTACAACATGAGAAACGCTGGACTGGAAGAAGCACAAACTGAAATCAAGATTGCCAGGAGAAATATCAATAACCTCAGATATGCAGATGACACCACCCTTATGGCAGAAAGTGAAGAGGAAGTAAAAAGCCTCTTGATGAGAATGAAAGAGGAGAGTGAAAAAGTTGGCTTAAAGCTCAACATACAGAAAACGAAGATCATGGCATCTGGTCCCATCACTTCATGGCAAATAGATGGGGAAACAGTGGTAACAGTGTCAGACTTTATTTTTCTGGGCTCCAAAATCACTGCAGATGGTGACTGCAGCCATGAAATTAAAAGACGCTTACTCTTTGGAAGGAAAGTTATGTCCAACCTAGATAGCATATTCAAAAGCAGAGACATTACTTTGCCAACAAAGGTCCATCTAGTCAAGGCTATGGTTTTTCCAGTGGTCATGTATGGATGTGAGAGTTGGAGTGTGAAGAAAGCTGAGCACCGAAGAATTGATGCTTTTGAACTGTGGTGTTGGAGAAGACTCTTGAGAGTCCCTTGGACTGCAAGGAGATCCAACCAGTCTGTTCTAAAGGAGATCAGTCCTGGGTGTTCATTGGAAGGACTGATGCTGAAGCTGAAACTCCAATACTTTGGCCACCTCATGGGAAGAGTTGACTCATTGGAAAAGACTCTGATGCTGGGAGGGATTGGGGGCAGGAGCAGAAGGGGATGACAGAGGATGAGATGGCTGGATTGCATCACTGACTCGATGGACATGAGTTTGGGTAAACTCCAAGAGTTGGTGATGGACAGGGAGGCCTGGCGTGCTGAGATTCATGGGGTCATAAAGAGTCGAAAACAACTGAGCGACTGAACTGAACTGAACTGAACCTTACATGTAACAGTTTGTGTTGTTAGAACTTAAATCTAGGTCCTTCAGACTTCAAGCACTACAGATTTTCCTTTTTGAATTTATTTTCAAACAATATGAAAGAGTAAATAGTGTAAAATTTTATGCCCACCCACCCCATCCCCTAGCCACCCAGCAGGCCCATCTCTGAACAGCCATCATCATTTTTATTGGTTTCTTTTTAAAGTTTATGCAAATATAAGAAATATTAATATATAATATTTTCTTCCCTTTTACTAAAAGCTAATATGTTTAATTAATATATTTATTAAAGTGTTTATTGAAGTATAGTTGATTTATAATGTTGTGTTAATTTCTTCTGTATAGCAATGTGACTCAATTATACTTATCCACATATCCACTCTTTTTTAGATTCTTTTCCCATATAGGCCATTACAGAGTACTGAGTAGAGTTCCCTGTGCTATACCATAGGTCCTTATTATGTATCTACTTTATATATTGTTGATTTAGTCGTTCAGTCACGTCTGACTCTTTTGTGACCCTATGCACTGTAGCCCCGCCAGGCTCCTCTGTCCATGGGATTTCTCAGGCAAGAATACTGGGGGGGGTTGCCATTTCCTTGTCCAGGGAATCTTCCGGACCCAGGGATCGCGCCCGTGGCTCCTGCACTGGCAGGTGGGTCTTTACCACTGAGCCACCTGGGAAGCCCGTTTTATGTACAGTAGTGTGTATATATCAGTCCAATCTCCCCATGTATCCCTCCCCTTGCCGTTAGCCTTGGTAACCATAAATTCGTTTTCTAAATCTGTGGAAACTATTTTTGTTTTGTAGATAAGTTCTTTTGTACCCTTGGTTTTTAATACTGAAAGCTAATATATGTTACATGCTATTATGCATTTTTCTCTTCTCCAGGAATTTCTCACCTTAACGACATAAATTCTCTCCAGAGTTATTCATAGAGTGTCCTCATTTTTTCCCCTCATGGTTGCATAGTATTCCATCATATTGATGATTTTCCCAGTCCTCTATTGTGGATATTGAGAATTGTTGTATCTTTTGTTACTCCAATACATTGATTATATTTGTATATACCTCATTTTATACACATGCAAGTACATCTGTAGGATAAAGTGGGATTGCTAAATTATAGGCTATATGCATTTGTAATTTTGACAGATGCTGTTGAACCATCTTCCACGAGGCTTATACCAATAAGACATTCCACCAGCAAGGTTCAGAGTGTCTCTTTCTACTCAGCCTCATCAGCTGAACAGCTTGTCAACTTCAGGGTTTTCCTTATCTGATAGATTTTTTTTAAGTGGTATCTAACTGCAGTTTCAATATGCATTTTTCTTCTTATGCCTGAGATTGAGCATCTTTTCATGTGTTTAAGGTTCAATCCCTTTTCCCATGCCGGTTCTCTTAGCTGTGACACCAGGCTGCCTCCCGTTACCTTGGCACCCCTACACCAGGCTTCCTCAGGGGAATGAGGGTGACATGGTAGGCAGAGCTCTGGACCAGTTTGAGGGTTCGGATCCTCATTCTGAAAAGTCTCCAGAATGAAAAGACTCTTAGGCACTAACACGGTGGCTCTTCCAGCTGTGCAGCTGGGGATGTCTAGATCCACCATCCAGGAGACCCAGTCTCTGCAATCTGCCACTGAATCTTTGTGTCTTTCTTCTTGAATACTTCCTGATAGGGAGCCCAGCTTCCTCGCAGGCACTCTATTTTGTTACTGGATAGCTTCAGTGGGAAGATCCCCTGGAGAAGGAAATGGCAACCCACTCCAGTGTTCTTGTCGGGGAAATCCCATGGACAGAGGAGCGTGGCAGGCTGTAATCCATGGGGTCACAAAGAGTCAGACACAACTGAGCGACTAACACTTTAGTAACTTTAGTAGCTTCTATCGGGGAACTTCATTCCCTGTAGAAAATCAGGGATTGAAGTCCATTTTCAAACTAGGAATTCCAAACTGGAATCCTCTTAGTCTTTCTTCTGGAGACTTCCAGAAAGAGTTTGACCCCTTCTTTCCCCTGGAAGTGTGACCTTGAGCATATCATTGGACCTCTCTGGGCTTCAGTTTCTCTACCTGTGAGAGGACAAGTTTTGCTTCCTATTGGCCACTGTTCCTCTGTGGCATTAGCCCCACTCACGTAGAATTAATTCATAACAGAGTGGGCAGATTTATTGGAAAATCCAAAGTCAGTGTAGACTTCCAGGTTGGTGTGACTCAGTGGCTCAGGGATGGGCCTGAGACTCAGTTTCTTCCAGGCTATCTGCTTTACCTTCTGCAGAGCTTCAGCTTCAAAGCAGAGGGCAGATGCTGTCGCTGAAGAGTGAAGATGCTTTTTTTCCCAGAAGCTCGAGGAATCTCTGCCTGCCCCTCATTGAACAGCACTGGTCCATCAACAACATTCCATCTCTGCACTGGTACCTGGGGCCAGGGAATGGAATGCCTGATTGGAGCTGGCACAGCAGCAGCTTTTCTGTAGTAAAGGGGCTGTGAGAGGGAGGAGTGGCCATCCATTTGAAAGCAGAGATTTCTATAAAATGAAAAAAAATTATTTATTTATTTGGCTGTGCCAGGTCTTAGGTGTGGCATATGGGATCTTTAGTTGCAGCATGTGGGATCTAGTTCTCTGACCAGGGCTTGAACCCATGCCCCCTGCATCAGGAGCACAGTCTTAGCCACTGGACCCCCAGGAAAGTTTCAGGAGGTTTCTTAACAAAAGAAGCAGTGAATGCGGGCGAGGCACCTGTACGGTGCACTTTAGGGGTGTATGGTTCCCTTTCTGGTTCTAACACTTTGTGATTCTGGATGGATGAAATCCTAGACGTGATTCTGATCAAAGAGGATAATTACTTAATGCGTTTGTGCCTCTGCTTGTCTTTTCTTCCCACATCTGCTGGGCTTCCCCTCGGTGCTGAGGTGGACTGCTTGCATTTGCTCTATAAAACTCTTGCTCAAAAAACCTGCAGACCAGCTTACTCATGAGGTAACAAGACACATCGTTGTTTGTTTAACAAGAGAACATGTCCTGAAGATAGAAAAGACATTGAATTTCTTGCCGAAAGAAGAGAACTTCCTGTAAAGGCTCAGATTTGCAGTGCTGTCTGTTTGCTATTGAACGTTTCCACTTTTCAGTAGGTGGCCTTAAGGTGTGGGGAGGGGATCTGTGCTGTGCCCTCAGTAACTGCCACTGTTTATGGGAGCATACTTACTTTACCTCTCTAAGCCTTAGTTTCCTGATCTATAGAATGGGGCAGAAACTCCTCCACAGTTATAAATTCATTATTATATTGCCAGCACTTATAGCACAGTTTGTGGTACACAGAGTGCATTTGATAGGTTAAATACTTGTTAAGTAAATGAATTTTTTTTTGCATGGTTGTTATGTGGATTAAAATGGGACAACATAATAAGTATATATCAGTACACAGTAGTTCTCAGAGCAGTGTCCGACATACAGAAGGCACCAGCAGATGGTCGCCCTTGTTTCTACCATTATTATTTATTATTACCATTATTACTTGCTATTAGCATTATTATCCATTATTATACTTATAATTACCATTGTGAGGAATAGCTTGTGGGAGGGCTGATGGAATCGTCCTTCGTCATGAAAACTGCTCTTCCTGGCCCCTTGGGTGAATCTGTTCCTTTTCCGTTTGTCCTGCTGCCAAGGGACCAACCAGTGATTTCTCATCCGCACATGGGAAATCCCTGGCTTTGGAGCCTGAGCTTGCAGGCGGGGCCATAAAATGATCAGAAATCACAGTGGACTCATGCCCACCCTCCCTTCTCCAACTATGCCACCACCTCTCAGAATGCACGGGCTCCTCTGGGTCTGACTCACTTTAAATTCATTTCAAATTGGTTGGGGGTTTTCCAACTAATCTGAGCCACCTGCTTAGTCTGACCCAAATCCCTCCAGCTGAATCTAAGTTCAACCAAGAGAGAGACGCTTTTTGCCCCAGAGAGGGAAACAGCGTCAGGGAGAGGCGCGTGCTCCTGCCACGTCGCCTACCTTCTTAAGATCAGAGCAAGAGCTTATCATTTTCTTCAAGCTAGTTGCTTTCCACTTCTTTCTTGTTTCTTTTTTTCCTTTTCTTTTGGCTTCTTAAAATCAAACCCAACTTGTCACCCAGGTGCTGGGCCCAGACAGAACCAGTTTCAGGAGGAAAGAAAAGGCCACAGAGTTCCGCAAAGCTAATTGCTTTCAGGCGGGCTGGCCTGCTCATTTGTTCTCTCCACAGAGTCCTAACTGGGGCTCGTTTTGGAAGCTGGCTGCAGCAAGGGAGAAGATGGGAGTGTTGGAGGAAAGGAGGGAGGGAAAGAGAGGGTGATCAGAGAGAGGAGAAAGGGAAAAATGAAGAAGGCGCCTGGTGTGGTCTCATGTAACCTGCTCCACGCCACTGAGAATTCTTGTTTCCCCCATTTCTTGCAGATGAAAGGAGCTTGCCCTAGTCTCCTAGCTAGGATGGGGTGGGGCCTCCAGCCCGGTTCTGCACATCTTCAAAACTCTTGGATGAACTCTAGTCCTGTGTCAATCCCCATGGAAAGGCTTTCATGGTCAAATAATTTTGGAAACTGTGGAATATTATCCTGCTGGCAATTCAGAGTTTGCATTAAGCAATTAGGACCCTTGAAGTGAAAGTGTTAGTGCTTAGTCATGTCTGACTCTTTGTGACCCCGAGGACTGTAACCCACCAGTCTCCTCTGTCCGTGGGATTCTCCAGGCAAGAATACTGGAGTGGGTTGCCATTTCCTTCTCTAGGAGATCTTTCCGATCTGGGGATTAAAGCTGTTATGTAAATAGATAATAATAGTGCAATGTGTTCAGCTGTTTGTTAGAAGTATGGAATACTGTGGAAATTATAAGAACAGAGAAATCCGTGATCTGGGTATTTGCAAGATGGGAATAGAAGCTGGAAAGAAGTTTCAATAATAATAAAAATAGATACAAGGTCCTTTCACCTCTAGTGTCCCATTTGATCTTCAGAAAACTACTATCTGTTAGGTATGAATATTCTTCCCATTTTGCAGATGAGAAAACTGAGGTCTGAAGAAAAAGAAGCAAAACTGGTATGTGAGTCTAGAGCTTCTGATTCCAGTGTCTGTTATTCCTTTTTCACAGCCTACCCTCTCTGGGTATGTTTTTCTGGCTTGTTTTTCCTATGATCAGACAGACGTCGGCACCCACAGCCTGAATGCTTTGAGGATGTGGTTCACTCTCCCTGGCCCATCCCTGAGGAGGTAACAACCAATTAGCCATTTCATCCCATCCCTTTTCTCACCCCTGCCTGTCTCTCCTCTCAGTTTTTTCTTTAATAAAGTGGAAACAGTAATAGCAATAAAATCTCCCTCAGAGGGCTCAGAACTTAGGGAGAAAATGTGTATGACCTGGGATGGAAATTATAAAATACTACTCCAATATGGAAGATCATTGTAATTATCTCTGCTGGCACACACTCGCAAAAAACAGGCAACAATAACCAATAATAGCTACTGTGCTTTGGAGGGTTACTACGTGCCTGCTGCTCTGTCAAGCACCCTATCTACAATACCTAATTTAGTTCTCCCAGCAATCCAGCAAGGGAGGAGCCCTTGTCCTCACATTACGCATAAGGAAACCCAGACTTGGTCAGGTGAAGTCATGCAATCTGGATTTGAATCCAATGAGATATTAAAATCTGCTTTCCAGAAATCCAGGTTAAGTCAGGAGAAAAGCCTTCTGGTTCCTCCCACTGCATGCTCCCTGCCCGCCTGCCCGCCCCCACCTCTGCTATGAGCCTCCCATCTTACCATTATTAGCCTTTGCCTGACTGTATCTGTCTTACACACCCAGGCCCCTGCTTTGCCCTTGTGCTACCAGCAGGAACACGGAACAGACCTGAGGTCGGGAGGAGGGACTTTGGTTCTTCTGGGTTCTGGGGAGCAGCTCAGAGGCTGGCCTGCCTGCCATCCCTTTTGGCTTGTGTGCCAGCCCCTCAAACTGGAGAGTGAATGCGGTCCGAGGGCCCAAGCTGAGGACGGAAAAAGACAAAGGATGCGTGGGCGGCAGCTTCCCTGGGTACGTGGCGACCAGGCATGTTTGGGGCTGGCTCGTCCCAGTCTTGAGGAGCCCGGGTGCCCGCCACTAGAGCCACCACCAGGGTCCATGTCGTGACTGTCTGTGGCTGTGTCTGAAAGCCCTAGAGACACCCTCAGAGATATTTGGAATATTTGGTTGCTCTTCAGTTGCTTCTGTTTTCTTGGAAAGCTTAGGCTGCCTGACAAGATGTGACCTGTCCATGAATGTGTACATGTACGTGTGTGCTCAGTTGCTCTGCGTGTCTGACTCTTTGCGACCCCATGGACTGTGGCCCACCAGGCTCCTCTGCCCTCGGGATTTTCCAGGCAGGAATACTGGAGTGGGTTGCCATTTCCTTGTCCAGGGACTCTTCCCCATCCAGGGATAGAACCTGTGTCCCCTTCACCTCCTGCATTGGCAGGTGGGAATATTATTTGTCAGTAAAAAGAAAGGGCTTACTGGTCCATGTTACGACATGGGTGAACCTTGAAAACATGCTGAGTGAAAGAAGCCAGTCGCACATGGCCACGTACTGTGATTCCGTTTATATGAGATGTCCACAACAGGCGAGTCTTCCACAGACACAGAGGGTAGATTAGTAGTTGCCTGGGACTGGGTAAGATGGGGGCTTGAGGTATGGCCTTTATTTTGGGGAGTTGAAAAAATATTCCTCCATTTACTGTAATGGTTATTACGCAACTCTGTGAATATACCAAACATATTGAGTTGTATACTCTTAAGTGGGTGAACTGTATGGTATGTGAATCGTGTCTCAATAAAGGTGTTATAAAAATACAGAATGCAAGAGAGAGGTGTTGGTGGCTTGGCCGCAGAAAGTTCTTGTGCCTTGGAGCCGTTTTTGGATTAACCACCTTTCCCCAGGCTGTCCATATTTAGTTCCTCAAACCTTGTAACAGGTCGGCCTCTAACGCTGTTCTGCCTTCCTTCCTGTTTTCACAGGCTCCTCCTTAGCTCTGGGCTTCCTGGTGGCTCAGATGGTAAAGAATCTGCCAGCAATGCAGGAGACCTGGGTTTGATCCCTGGGCTGGGAAGATCCCCTGGAGGAGGAACTGACAGCCTGCTCCAGTATTCTTGCCCGAGAAATCCCATGGACAGAAGAGCCTGGTGGGCTACAGTCCGTGGGGTCGCAAAGAGTCGGACACAACTGAGTGGCTAAACACTTTCACTTCCTTGTGTCGAGCCTCTTATCTCTGTCTTTCTGTGCCCCTGGGGTTCTCAGACTCCTGTGCCGACAGTCTCCTCTGCCCAGACTTGCAGGGTTGGCTGACGTGCTCAAGATCTGCCATCTGGGTCTTGCCCCGTCTACCGGGTCCTGGCGACCTTGCCTTGCTCCCCACATCTCCATCCTGGAGCCAAAGTCCTGACAAAGGTGATACATCTCCATCTTGGCTCTGCCCCTGAACAGATCTAGCCCCACTGTGACGCCTGACATGATCACAGCCACAGAGCTGATAAGGGGCAGAGTTGAAAGGTCATACCAAATGCCTTTGATGGCTCCCCACTGCTCACAGGATGGAGGCCAGAATCCTTAACAAAGCCCTCCACAAGCTGGTCCCTGTTCCCCTCATTTCTCACTGCTCTACCCACCAGACGCTGTGCTCTGCGAACTCCTCTTTGTTTCTCAAAAGTACCACGTTCTCTCTTGCTGCTGGGCCATCCCATGTGCTTTCCTCTTTGCTGAGACTGTTCTTCTTGACATCTGTCGGGCTTTTCAGCAAATCTTAGATCTTGACCTAGGCATTGCTCATTCTAGGAAATCCTCTCTCCCACACCCTCCAGGGCTGTCTCAGGTGTATACATCCTTTATCTCATTAATTATCATCCTCAGCTCTTAAGTTATTATCCCTTTATTTGTTTCTGCCACTAGATTGCAAGGGTGTGGAACTTGTTTTACTCATTGTGCTAGTTACTAATACCTGAGACAATAGATGCTTGCTTAATACAGGAGTGGAAAATGAAAACTGTGTCCAACACAGTATCGTAATGACTGCAGATGATATAACTTGACTAGGATATCCGTATTACTCAGTTCAGTTCAGTCGCTCAGTTGTGTCCGACTCTTCGCGACCCCATGAATCGCAGCATGCCAGGCCTCCCTGTCCGTCACCAACTCCTGGAGTTCACTCAGACTCACGTCCATCGAGTCAGTGATGCCATCCAGCCATCTCATCCTCTGTCGTCCCCTTCTCCTCCTGCCCCCAATCCCTCCCAGCATCAAAGTCTTTTCCAATGAGTCAACTCTTCTCACGAGGTAGCCAAAGTACTGGAGTTTCAGCTTCAGCATCATTCCCTCCAAAGAAATCCCAGGGCTGATCTCCTTCAGAATGGACTGGTTGGATCTCCTTGCAGTCCAAGGGACTCTCAAGAGTCTTCTCCAACACCACAGTTCAAAAGCATCAATTCTTCGGCACTCAGCCTTCTTCACAGTCCAACTCTCACATCCATACATGACCACAGGAAAAACCATAGCCTTGACTAGACGAACCTTTGTTGGCAAAGTAATGTCTCTGCTTTTGAATATCTGTATTACTAGAAGATAGAATTTCCTCACTGTGGTTGGTCCTCCTTATAACCGGACTTTACAGGGAGATCCCAGCGACAATGTTACAATGTTATTTACTAATGTTAAACATTACAAGACTTCCCTGGTGGTCAGCAGTGGTTAGGAATCCACCCCTGGTTGGGGAGCTAAGACCCAACATGCTGTGTGGCATGGCCCTCCCCCCCTCAATTTTTTTTAAATACTGAAGAAATTTTTACAACATATTATTGCTCTTTTAAATTTTTATCCCTAGAAGAATGTTGATCTTTGGAGTGAGACAGAAATAGTTTCCAGTGCAGGCTACTCTCCATCCTGACTGTAATGATGATCCTCTTTGAGTCTCAAGTTCTGGGAAATGGGAATAATATTTTCTGCTCACAGGCTTAATTTGAGGAGAGAATGAAATAATGTGATAAAAGGACTTAGTGTAAGACCTGGCACAAAATAAGTATTTTCTAAATGTTAGCCATTATTAATGGCACCCCACTCCAGTACTCTTGCCTGGAAAATCCCATGGGCAGTGGAGCCTGGTAGGCTGCAGTCCATGGGGTCGTGAAGAGTCGGACACGGCTGAGCGACTTCACTTTGACTTTTCACTTTCATGCATTGGAGAAGGAAATGGCAACCCAGTCTGGTGTTCTTGCCTGGAGAATCCCAGGGACGGGGGAGCCTGGTGGCCTGCCGTCTGTGGGGTCGCACAGAGTCGGACACGACTGAAGCGACTTAGCAGCAGCAGCCATTATTAGCATTACCACGAGGACAGTAAAAACTGCCTTGATTGGCAATGAGATGCTTGACAGATGGAAGCTGTATTAATATTACTATTATGATGAAGGAATGCTTGTGGTTTTATTCTGATGACTCTGGGAGGGGTTGGCTAGAAGCTGCTCTCTGAGGATTCAGGGGAAGCGGGAGCTGTTGCTGGGAAGGTTCTTTCTTGGGTTTTCTGCTGGGAGACATTAAAGTGGACAGTTCTGGTTGGACTCAGCCTGGGAGAGCATTGAAATTGTGCATGTCTGCTCAGTTGCTCAGCCGTGTCCAGCTCTTTGCAACCCCACAGACTGTAGCCCACCAGGCTCCTCTGTTCATGGGGTTATCCCAGCAAGAATACTGGAGTGGGTTGACTTCCTACTCCAGGGGATCTTCACGACCCATGATTGAAGCCACATCTCCTGAGTCTCCTGCATTGGCAGGTGGGTTCTTTATACTGATGTGCCACCTAGGAGAGGCAGAGCGTTGAAAGGGAGCCCTTTAAAGGTTAGGAACATTCTTGGGGCAGCTCGCTTCTTTTGGGCAAAGCGCAGCATGGTGCTCTGCAGAAACCCTTATGCAGGAGCTTGGGGATCTTTTCTTCTGGAAGCTCAAAGGGATGCAAAGACCGCCCAGGACAGCATTTGGAGTAGCAAGGGATGGAGTGAGAGTGTTTAAAAGAAACCTTTGTACTTGGAAAACACCATGTCTGTGAAGTTCTATTGAGACCTTGCAGACAAACCTTGATGACAAGCATTCGAACTGCCAGGTGGCTCAGCTGCTGAGCTGATGGCGTTTTGGCTCTGGCCTGAGACTTTTAGGGGCTGCTCTATCTACAACATGCTTCTTGGACTGAGTCTGCCCTCTCTCCCTTCCAAAGGCTAGCCTTTAGGGGTGTTTTCTTCCCATTTAAGAACTGGGCTGTGAGCTAGGGTACAGAAGCCCAGGGGTTTGGGTGTTGGGAGCAGTAAGTCTGTTGGCAATCTGGTTTCTGCCCCTGCCTTCTGATTAAGGGTACAGTGCCTTTCATGCTGAGGCCAGTGGCTTATGACTTCTTGGAGGTGTGGTGAGACTTTTGAAGCTTAGAGTGTCTGAAGAGGGTGGATTTGGGGGCCTGGGCAGAGCCGAGCTGGAACGTTGTCTTTTACCCTGATGACTGAACAACAACAACTTTATTTTGTAGTTGTTGTATGTATTTCAAGTACACAGTCTGAAAATCCTGCCAGACAATTTTACCATTTTTGCTTTTAACTATCATACATATTTTAAAGAACCTAAGAAGAGAAAAACAGACATATAAGTAATGTGTCATTTTTCTCTGGCTGTCATTTTTCAAGACTTTTCTTTGGGCAGTTTATGATGTACCTGGATGTGGAAATCATGGATTTGAAAGCATTTTTTGTTTGGCACAAGATATATATAAGAAGGACTCTGTGCATTGAGGGTACAAGTTTTATGAATCCACATAAAACATCAAAAACTCAATTGAGTGTAATATCAAGTATCTTCTAAGAGTTATATTCCTAAGAATACAAAAGAATGAAAAATTCCATCCAATCTCAAAGTTTTAGAAATTACATTTCTTAGGCTATCATTTGGGCAGCCATAAAAAAATATCTGGGTCACTTTTTTAAAAAGGTTTTTTTGATGTGGACCATTTCTAAAGTCTGTTGAATTTGTTACAGTATTGTAACAAATTCTGTTCTACATTTTGGTTTTTGGCCACAAGGCACATGGGATCTGAGCTCACCAAATGGGATTGAACCCACAACCCCTGCATTGGAAGGCGAAGTCTCAACCACTGGACAGCCAGGGCAGTCCCTCTGAGTCACTTTTAAACAACAGATGTTTATTTCGTACAGTTCTAGTGGTTGGAAGTCCAAGATCAGGGTTCCAGCATTGTTGGGTGAGGGTTGCAGACTTCTTGTTATATCTTTACATGGTGGAAGGGGTGAGGGAGTCCTCCGGCTTCTCTTAATAAGAGCACTAATCCCAGCCATCAGGGACTTGCCCTCATGACCTAATCATCTCCCAAAGGTCTGCCTCCTAATACACTGGCCTGCCCTGTCACGTTGGGCATTAGGCATTCAGCTTATGGATTTGGGGGGTACACAAATATTCAGATCAAAACAATCACTGATTAAAAAAAATCTTAGTCTGTAGGAAGAAAGACATCTGTACATTGGGGAGGTTATCTACTATAGTGGAGCCTCATACTTTTGTAGTAAAAGAATTAGGTAATGGTGACTCAGATGGTAAAGAATCTGCCTGCAATGCAGGAGACATGGGTTCAGTCCCTGGGTCAGGGTGATCCTCTGGAGAAGGGAATGGCAACCCACTCCAGCATTCTTGCCTGGAAAATTCCATGGACAGAGGAGCCTGGTGGGCTACAATCCATGGGGTCATGAAGTTGGACACAGATGAGCGACTAACACACACACACACACACACACACACACACACACACACACAGTGATCCCCCCAAGAATGTGGGCTAACTGATTGCTCTCCTGCTGAAGTTATGGAAGAAATGATATATTAACACTTATGGAGATTCCCTGGTGATTTAGTAGCTAGGACTCTGTGCTCTCACAGTTGAGGATATGGGTTCAAACACTGGGGGACTAAGATCTCATATGCTGTGCGGTGCAGCCAAAAAAAGAAGAAGAAATGATACTAACATTTATAAAGAAGGTCACAAGCAAGAATCTCGGCAGCTTGCTCTGTTCCACATCTCTATTAGTAGGTGAAGTCAACTGCAACAACGAAACAGGCCTCAAGCGGCCTGGGGCCCTTCCAAGTGTCAGGATGATTATGAGGGCTACAATTCAAAGGACTATGGGGCTGCAAACCAGATGACACCATCAGGGGACAGCTTGTGATGGCTCCAACCCTTGGAGGACGTATTACTGTCTTTGTCCAAGACACATGTCTATTCCAATTCCTTTTCATCCTGAGCGTGAGCTGCCAAGACCACACTGGACTCAATACCAACCCAGGCCTCCAGCCAGGAGATGATGTACATGAAGGACTTCTGAATAAGGAACTGGCTCACAAGTGAATGCTCACAGCAGAAATTAACACAATGTGGTAGATCAACTGTATTTCAATAAAGTAAAATTTAAATAAAGATAGTTATGGGACTTCCCTGGTGGCCCAGTGGTTAAGAATCTGCCTGCCAGTGCAGGGTGACATGGGTTTGATCCCTGGTCCAGGAACTGAGATCCCACTTGCCTCGGAGCAACTAAGCCCATGGGTCACATTTACTGAGCCCACACTCTAGAGCCTGTGCTCTGATGAGAAGCCTGTGCATTGCCACTTGAGAGTAGCCCCTGCTTGCCACAACTAGAGAAAGCCCACACAGCAATGAAGAGCCCGTGTGCCACAAGGAAGACCCAGTGCAGCCAAAAATAAATAAAAGATCATCACCTCTCATCCTCTTTGCCATGTTTTAAGCAAGTCATAAGGGAGGAGATTGTACAAGAACTCAAGGGGGAGGGGATTGTCACCTTAGGGCATATTTACCATACTGGGTTATGAGATGATAAAGAGCTGGCTCATTGGAAAAGACCCTGATGCCAGGAAAGATTGATGGCAGGAGGAGAAGGGGGTGACAGAGGATCAGATGGTTGGATGGCATCACTGATTCAATGGGCATGAGTTTAAGCAAACTCTGGGAGATAGTGAAGGACAGGAAGTGGGGCATGCTGCCGTTCATGGGGTTGCAAACAGTTGGACACGACTGAGCAACTGAACAACAACAAACCTGAATTTCTCTATGACTCCATGGTTTACTGGATGTGTATCTTTCAGTGAGCCATTTCACTTTGCTTGATATTTCATTTCATCTTTGAATTGGAGCTAATCATTTGCTCCCTGCTCATGTCACACTGTCAACAAACTGTGACAAACCGTGACAAACTGTCAACAAGCTGTGGAAAATTCTGAAAGAGATGGGAATACCAGCCCACCTGACCTGCCTCCTGAGAAATCTGTATGCAGGTCAGGAAGCAACAGTTAGAACTGGACATGGAACAACAGACTGGTTCCAAATCGGGAAAGGAGTACATCAAGGCTGTATATTGTCACCCTGCTTATTTAACTTACATGCAGAGTGCATCATGAGAAATGCTGGGCTGGATGAAGCACAAGCTTGAATCAAGAATGCTGGGAGAAATATCAATAACCTCAGATATGCAGATGACACTGCCGTTATGGCAGAAAGTGAAGAACTAAAGAGCCTCTTGATGAAAATGAAAGAGGAGAGTGAAAAAGTTGGCTTAAAACTCAACATTCAGAAAACTAAGATCATGGCATCCAGTCCCATCACTTCATGGCAAATAGATGGGGAAACAATGGAAACAGTGAGAGATTTTATTTTTCTGGGCTCCAAAATCACTGTAGATGGCGATTGCAGCCATGAAATTAAAAGATGCTTGCTCCTTGGAAGAAAAGCTATGACCAACCTAGACAGCGTATTAAAAAGCAGGGACATTACCTTGCCAACAAAGGTCTGTCTGGTCAAAGCTATGGTTTTCCAGTAGTCATGTATGGATGTGAGAGTTGGACTATAAAGAAAGCTGATGCTTTTGAACTGTGGTGTGGGAGAAGACTCTTGAGAGTCCCTTGGACTGCAAGGAGATCCAACCAGTCCATCCTAAAGAAGATCAGTCCTGGGTGTTCATTGGAAGGACTGACATTGAAGCTGAAACTCCAATACTTTGGCCACCTGATGTGAAGAACTGACTCATGTGAAAAGACCCTGATGCTGGGAAAGATTGAAGGTGGGAGGAGAAGGGGATGACAGCTGATGAGATGGTTGGATGGCATCACTGAGGTGAGGGACATGAGTTTGAGTAGGCTCTGGGAGTTGGTGATGGACAGGGAGGCCTGGCATGCTGCAGTCCAGGTTGGAAAGAGTCGGACACAACTGAGCGACTGAACTGACATGTCACACTTTCTGGGAAGATTAAATGAGATAATGTTCAGAAGCTGTAGCTATGAGATTATGATGTATTAATGAACATAAATGGATTACCCAGATGAAGCTTTTATTAGAACTAGTTATCTTCCTTGGAAGTGAACAAATGTTGGGTTGCATAAATTTCTGATCTCTCTGTTGTCAGGGGCTTAAATACACTTGGATAACAAAAGAGTATGTATAATTTTATAGAGACATTTATAGTTTAATCAATTATGCTAATGGGAAATGTATATGCGAAAGTCTTGACAACTAAGAGACTCTTGAGAGTACTTTTTCAGAATTATTTAAGACATCATAAATATAGATTATATGACTTTTGCATAATATCCTGCCAGCCACAGATGCCTGCCAAATAAATGCAGGGCTGGAGTCATGCGATGAATTATGAGTCAAAAGAGCAAACTTCTGAATCTGGCGCTACCAGAGCCGCAGAACGTGTCTGTGACCCTGGGAAAGTAAGTTGACTACACGAGTGAATTGACTTCAGTTTCCTCATTTGTGAAAATGAGGAGGGTGAGTTCCAGAACTTCCGAGATGCCTTCCAGCTCAAAGATGCTCAGAACCAAAATGGCGATACCCTTTCCTGATTCAACATATTTTTAGGTTTTGGTTATAGGAAGCAGATCCAACTATCACATATCTCTCTTGTGAGTATCTGTCTGTTTACCCTGCAATTTTTTTTAAATCCAGGATAAATTTTATCCCAGTAGTTAATTGACAAAGAGGATAACAGGGACTCTAGAAAGCCTGAGTGTCAAGATAATGCGCATGCTTGTCAGTCCGTGTAAGCTGACCAGGGTCTGTGACTTTTAGCTAAAACCCATTTAGGAGAAATCTCCCATCAAGTATTTTTTTTTAATAATTTATTTATTTTTGGCTGCGCTGGGTCCTCCTCTAGTTGCAGTGAGTGGGGGCTGCTCCTTTTTGCAGCGTGCGGGCTTCTCGTTATGGTGGCTTCTCTTGAAGTGGAGCATGGCTTTGGGCGTGCGGGCTTCAGTAGATGTAGCACGCAGGCTTCGTAGTTGTGGCCTGTGGGCTCTCGGGCTCAGTGTTTGTGGTACACCGGCTTGGTTGCTCTGTGTCATGTGGAATTTTCCCGGACCAAGGATCAAAATGGCGTCTTTTACATTGTTAGGCAGGTTTTTACCCACTGAGCCACCAGGGAAGTCACCCATCAAGTATTAATGTCGTATTCTTTGATACCTCAGGGGGCGGGGCGGAAAAAGAGTCCCACCAACGTAACCTATTTACTTTCTTAAAGGGCTGCATTTATGGAATTCCTCCTTTCACCAAAGTGTAGAAATACCTGCTGGTGTTTACACTGCAACTTGAATTGGAGGTTGAGTGTATATGGTGGGTGTTCTGGGGTGTTGCCTCATCTCCCTTTGGGACCAATGCATTCATTGCTCCAGGGGGTGCTGATATTGTCTGCTGATGGCTCACAGCTGGGTTCCTCCCCCCGCATTACCCTCAGCTGAAGAGAGCTGCTCAAACCTATTCCCCCTCCCTGGGGTGGGGCAACTCATTCCCAGTGACTGGTCGTTGCAAGTGTTGTAAAGTAGGAGCATAGAGGCCTGGCTCCATGGCCTCCACTTGGGGTAGCTCTCATGGTCTTTCCTGACTGCAGATTTCCCCATGAGGTTGGCTGAGAACTCTGGAAACAACATTGGCCTTTTGTCCCATGTGTTGTCATCACTGTCTCCATGGGTATTGATCCTGAATTGCTTTACCCACTAGACTAAGGTTTCCCCAAGTAGAAGGTATGTACCTCAGGTAATGTACACAGTAACCTACTGGAGACCAAAGGATAAATTAGAACTTCTATTTATATGTTTATATCTGGAGAATGGGAGTTGCCAAAGTAGATTGGTGCTTTTTCACTTTTAGCATCCTGGGACCTTTTGCTATGAATATGTGCCCAGGTAAATAACTCTAGTTGTGTCTAACTCTTTGTGACCCTGTGAACTGCAGCACAATAGGCCTCTTTGTCCCTCACCGTCTCCTAGAGTTTGCCCAAGTTCATGTCCATTGAATGGGTGATGCCATCCAGCCATCTCATCCTATGTCACCCTCTTTTCCTTTTGCCTTAAATATTCCCCCACATCAGGGTCTTTTCCAATGAGTGGGCTCTTTGCATCTGGTGGCCAAAGTATTGGAGCTCCAGCTTCAGAATCAGTCCTTCCAATGAATATTCAGGATTGATTTCCTTTAGGATTGACTGGTTTGGTTTCCTTAACTGGCTCTATAGATTATATTAAACTAGAATGAGAATCTCTCCAATGTTTCATAGTGTGACAGTGACGTGGTGGTTCACCAGTCATCTGATGGGAAATCATGAACAGTCAAAAGCAAAGAAGAGTTTTGTGTTTTTCCTTTATGAAAAGCAAGTGTTCTGTGTTTACTGATGTTCCTGGGAAAACATGTCTGTCAGCAGCATACTGCTCATCCAATATTAAAAAACAAAAACCAAAAGCTGTTCAGTCTACCCTTTGATTAAAAGGGGGAAATTTGCCTTTTTGTCCAGCATCTTAGTGAGGTGGCATTGGTTGCAGATCTTATCCTAGCTTCGCTATGCCGCCCAAGAATGACAAGAAGAAAGATGCTGGAAAGTCGGCCAAGAAAGACAAATATCCAGTAAGCAAATCTGGGGGCAAGGCCAAAATGAAGAAGTGGTCCAAAGGCAGAGTTCGGGACAAACTCAATAATCTAGTGTTGTTTAACAAAGCAACATATTACAAACTCTGTAAAGAGGTTCCCAACTATAAGCTTATACCTCCAGCTGTCATCTCTGAGAGACTGGAGATCCATGGTTCCCTGGCTAGGGCAGCCCTTCAGGAACTCCTTAGTAAAGGATTTATTAACTAGTTTCAAAGCACGGAGCTTAAGTAATTTACACCAGACACACCAAGGGTGGAGATGCATGAACAGGTCCCACCAGCTGTACATTTTGAAAAATAAAACTTTATTAAATAAAAGGGGGGAAGATTTAACAATGATTGAGAAAATAACTCCCATTTTCAAAAGAACTCATGCTCTGGGGGGAAATATTTTGAAAATGGTATTTAGAGACAATGCCATCAGTACTTGATATTTTTGGTCACTGTGTATAAAATGTGATACTTATTTTTAAAAACCCTTTATCTATGTACTTACGCTTAGAAACAATATTTCATAATCTGTTTAATAATCTTAAATATAAAGAGGTTTGGTGGTGGTGTTGATTTAGTCACTAAGTTGTGTACGACTCTTTGCAACCCCATGGACTGTAGCCTGCCAGGCTCCTCTATCCATAGGATTTCCAAGGCAAGAATACTAAAGTGGGGTGCCATTTCCTTCTCTAGAAAAGGATCTTCCCAACCCAGGGATCTAACCCAGGTCTCCTGCACTGCAGGTGGATTCTTTACTGCTGAGCCACATGGACTTTTAAATCAATTTTTGCCCTCAAATATAAAATGATGATATTAATAGAACATCTTCTAGTTAGTTTGCTGCAGCAACCACTGGTTGATCAAGAAAGATGAAATTTTACTAGTCAAATTTTACTAGCTCAAAAATCTTTGCAAAATGGGAGGCAGAATTGAAAACGAATATCATAATGTAGCCAGCATAGAAAACATTGTAGTCCGTTAATTGGACTAATGAGTCTTCAGGAGCTATCTTGGTTAGCTGTAAGGGTTATTGAAACCAAGTATTGAAATCTTTGAACTTAAAACCAATATGTGCCACGCTACAAAACGGAAGCAGCATTTTAAAAGCAAGAAAGTATGTTCAATCACATTCCTCTAACTAAAAATGCATCATTATTATTATTCCTTATTTTGGTGAGATTGAAATCTTTGTATCATTAATAAGAAGTGAAAGTGAAAGTGAAGTTGCTCAGTCGTGTCCAAAACTTTGCGACCCTGTGGACTGTAGCCTACTAGGTTTCTCTGTCCATGGGGTTCTCCGGGCAAGAATACTGGAAATGGCAGCCCCATTTCCTTTTCCAGGGAATCTTCCCGAGCCACCAGGGAAGCCCTAATAAGAAGTAAAGCTAACTTATTCATAACTTATATACTTATATATAATAGAAATAAAAATACATGTATTGAAGCTGCCTGTTCAAACATACATATTTTTTCCTGTATGCAAACAAGAAAATTTGGAGTCTGCTGTGCCCTACTAAGGGATTCCCAGATGGCTCACAGGGTAAAGAATCTACTTGCCAATGCAGGAGACTCAAGAGACTGGGTTTAATCCCTGGGTTGGTAAGATTCCCTGGAGCAGGAAATGGCAACCCACTCCAGTATTCTTGCCTGGGGAACCCCATGGGCAGAGGAGCCTGGTGGTCTATAGTCCATGGAGTCACAAAGAGTCACACATGACTGAGCACACACACAAAATAAAATGCTCTACTAAGAGCTTCCCAAATCTTTTTCAATATTCTATCTTCAATGCTTAACAAATAGTAGATGTCACTGAAATGATTAATTAAATAGAGTGGCAGGTTAAAGCAACTGATGGATGAACTGGATGGATAGATGGACATAGAGGAAGGGACACATTGATAGATGGCAGCGCTGTGCTAGTTAGTAGCAACGGACGCAAAAGCAATGTCAGTCCTGGCACATCTGCCCATGCCAGCTTACCATCCAGCCCGGGAGACAAGCACGCTCGCAGGCGGTAGTCCAGCAAAAGCACAAGGTACTTGGTGATTAAAGGCCAAGTTAGGTAGAACCACATAGATGCATTAAGTTATGGTGTTTCATTCCATGAACCTGGAGCAAGCAGATCAGGGTTGAAGGCTGTCCTCTTCCGCTCTCCAACTCTATATACCAACGACTGCATAGCCCTGTGAGCGTTAGTGGCACTAATCAACCCCCCATTTTGAGAAAGTAACTTTCTTACTTAAGAAATATTTTCTAGTTGCAGCTTTCATCAGTTCCGTTTTTTGGTGTGAGAGTTTTCCTTCTAAAACTATAATTACAGCTTCAAGTCTGGGAATGCCTACAGAGGACCCCTGTAAATTCTTATGGAGACATTGTAACAAAAGGAAGGAAAAAGGCCAAAACCAAAAAAACCCCAAACAACCCCCACCCCACAAATCCTCCTTAACTTAATTACTAACATCTTCATAGATTGAGCTATCTAGGAAACCCAAAGGGAACATGGACATTTCCTCAGGGATTCCCAACTTCACCGGATGTCATCTTTTATGGAGCAGGGATTGCTTAAGGCTGGGGAGATTATGGTGATTAAACAAGCCATTAGGATAAAAAAACAACTTTTATAAGAGCAAGGAAAGGATTTAACATTTTTGTGTCAGGCATCGTTCAGACAGTCATGTAGCATATATTCATTGGCACTTGGGTACTAGGCTTAGTCCTGTGTTGCTGATACAAAGATAATTATGAAACGCAGAGATCAAGAAGGAACCAAACTGAAAATTCCAAAACTGAAAAATTCAACAAATAAAATTAAGAACTACATGGAAGGAATTTGGACAACTAAAGAGACAAAGAAATGCTTCCCTGGTAGGTCAGCTGGTAAAGAATCTGCCTACAATGCAGGAGACCCTGGTTTGATTCCTGGGTCAGAAAGTTCCCCTGGGGAAGAGATAGGCTACCCACTCCAGTATTTTGGGGCTTCCCTGGTAGCTCAGACAGTAAGAGAAATAGTAAACTTGAAGGTACCTCAGAATAAAATATTGAATGAAACAAGGGGAAGCAAAGGATGAAAAGATTAAGATTAAGAGCTATACATCAAACTGTGTGAAGGCTTCATTTATAATAAATTACAGCCTAAATAGAACCAAAGAATGGGGAGTGATATTTGAAGAAAAAATGACAGATATTTCAAAATTTATGAGACATCAAACCACAAAATCAAGAACCCTACAAAATGTAAAGAGGGTAGCTATAAAGAAAAATATACCTAGATATCTTGTATTAATGCTGATAACAATAAAATCAAAGATTAAATCAAAGGAAGCTAGACAAAACAGAAACACTGGATGCTAGACACTAAGGAACAATAGTTTTAAAGTGCTGAAAATATAAAAATCAATCCTCCAACCAAAGTACTATACCCGTGGAAAATAGCTTGTAATGATGGAGGCAAAATAGAGACATTTTCAGAAAAATTGAGAGAATGTAATACTCATACTAAAATATGAAAGAGTATTCTTCAGATAGAAGGAAAATTACCCCTACTATGATTAATTAAAATTATACACACACACATACATATTTAAAATAAACAATAACAGGGACTTCCCTGGTGGTCCATTGGTTGAGAGTCTGTCTGCCAGCTCAGAGGGACTAAGATCCCACATGCTGCATGTCAGCTAAGCCCATTCACCGCAACTACTAAGCCTATGCTCTTGAGCCCGTGTTCCACAGTAAGAGAAGCCACTGCACAGAGAACCCTGAACATCGCAACTAGACAGTAACTCTGGTCACTGCAGCCTGAGAAAGTCCATGTGCCACAGCAGAGACCCAGCACAGCCATAAATAAATAATAAAATCAAATACACAGTAGCAATGACTCATAAGTTAGGAAGATGTTACAGTGTTCTAAGGATTTTGCATTGGCTAGGAAATGGGTAATATTAGAGTTAGATAAATCAAGGGTGCATATTGTGATCACTAGAATAACTACTGAAATACCTATAAAACGGTATATAATGTCCATGCAAATACATGAAGATATGAAGGATATGAGATAATAAAAAAAATTCTATCAATCTTGATGAAGTCAAGAGAGAAATAAAAAGAATAAAATAGGTAAATGAATAGAATGTACTTAGTAAGATGGTAATTAAAACCCAAAGCATCAGTAATCACATTAAATGTTAATAGAATAAATGTCCTGTAAAAAACATAGATTGTTAGAATGGATTTTCAAAAATTCTGGCATATGAGTCACACCTAAAACATAAGACAGAAAAACAATTATAACAAAAGAATGGTAAATGAGAAGAAAGGTGGTATGTCATATATATATATATATATATATATATATATATATATATATCAATCACACCAAACAAGCTTAAGGGCCAAGAATCGCAAGATACAAAAAAGGACACTTTGCAATAAAAATAGGTTCCTTTTGCCAGGAAGATATAACAGTTCTAAATTTCTGTATGCTTAATAAGATAGTCTCAAATAAATAAAAAGTTAAATTTGATGGACCTGCAAGGAAAAATACATGAATTTGCTGCCAGAGTGAGAGACTTCAACATATTTCTCAGTAACTAATAATAAATAGAAAAATTATAATATTTTCTGTAGAGAGAATATGAAGACAACTCAGTCTTTTCTCTAATGTGGTTGACTGAAATTTGATTTTTTAACTGATGATATTTCAGGAAGATTTCTTTCAACTTTGCAACCCACTCTTGGTAATGTCAGAGTTGGGAAGATCTCTATCAAACTTCTTTCATGTATGAGTTATAAAATTAGGAAGGATTTCCACACACTTGCTTTTGCACCTCATTTTTTCTCCACTACCCTGTATTTTTTTTGCCAGACTCTATGGAAACCAGTCATATCTTGATAAGCAATGGCTGACCCTGGGTATTATTTGCATCCTGACTCTAGGTGGGTTGCCATAGTAGGCAGGAAGAGTATTTCTGTAAGTCGTTCCTTTCTGCCTGAGCTAACAATAATGTCACTGTACATGGAAGTGATTAGAGCCACACAAACATATCCCACTAAACTTACACTGGATAAATCTACCTCTTTTTAAAAAAAAAAAATATTTATTTTAATTGGAGGCTAATTACTTTACAACATTGTAATGGTTTTTGCCATACATTGACATGAATCAGCCATGGGTGTACATGTGTTCCCTATCCTGAACCCCCCTCCCACCTCCCTCCCCATCCCATCCCTGAGGGTCATCCCAGTGCACCATCCCTGAGCACCCTGTCTCATGCATCAACCCTGGACTGGTGATCTATTTCACATATGACAATATACATGTTTCAATGCTATTCTTTCAAATCATCCCACCCTCGCCTTCTCCCAGAGTCCAAAAGTCTATTCTTTACATCTGTGTCTCTTTTGCTAACTTGCATATGGGGTCATTGTTACCATCTTCCTAAATTCCATATATATGTGTTAATATACTGTATTGGTGTTTTTCTTTCTGACTTACTTCACTTTGTATAATAGGTTCCAGTTTCATCCACCTCATTAGAACTGATTCAAATGCATTCTTTTCAATAGCTGAGTAATATTCCATTGTGTATATGTACCACAGCTTTCTTATCCATTCATCTGCTGATGGACATCTAGGTTGCTTTCATGTCCTGGCTATTGTAGACAGTGCTGCGATGAATATTGGGGTACATGTGTCTCTTTCAATTCTGGTTTCCTCAGTGTGTATGCCCAGCAGTGGGATTGCTGGGTTGTATGGCAGTTCTATTTCCAGTTTCTTAAGGAATCTCCACACTGTTCTCCATAGTGGCTGTACTAGTTGGAATTCCAACCAACAGTATAAGAGGGTTCCCTTTTCTCTGTACCCTCTCTAGCATTTATTGTTTGTAGACTTTTTGATAGCAGCCATTCTGACCGGCATGAGATGGTACCTCATTGTGGTTTTGATTTGCATTTCTCTGATAATGAGTGATGCTAAGCACCTTTTCATATGTTTGTTAGCCATCTGTATGTCTTCTTTGGAGAAATGTCTATTTAGTTCTTTGGCCCATTTTTTGATTGGGTCATTTATTTTTCTGGAATTGAGCTGCAGGAGCTGCTTGTATATTTTTGAGATTAAGTCTTTGTCAGTTGCTTCATTTGCTATTATTTTATCCCATTCTGAAGGCTGTCTTTTCACCTTGATTATAGTTTCCTTTGTTGTGCAAAAGCTTTTAAGTTTAATTAGGTCCCATTTTTTAAAATTTTTTCTTTTATTTCCATTACTCTGGGAGGTGGGTCATAGAGGATTCTGCTGTGATTTATGTCAGAGAGTGTTTTGCCTATATTCTCCCCTAGGAGTTTTATAGTTTCTGGTCTTACATTTAGATCTTTAATCCATTTTGAGTTTATTTTTGTGTATGGTGTTAGAAGGTGTTCCAGTTTCATTCTTTTACAAGCAGTTGACCAGTTTTCCCAGCACCACTTGTTAAAGAGATTGTCTTTTATCCATTGTATATTCTTGCCTCCTTTGTCAAAGATAAGTTGTCCATAGGTGCAAGGATTTATCTCTGGGCTTTCTATTTTGTTCCATTGATCTATTTTTCTGTCTTTGTGCCAGTACCATACTGTCTTGATGACTGTAGCTTTGTAGTATAATCTAAAGTCAGGAAAGTTGATTCCTCCAGTTCCATTCTTCTTTCTCAAGATTGCTTTGGCTATTCGAGGTTTTTTTGTGTTTCCATACAAATTGTGAACTCATTTGTTCTAGCTCTGTGAAAAATACCGTTGGTAGCTTGATAGGGATTGCATTGAATCTATAGATTGCTTTGGGTAGTATACTCATTTTCACTATATTGATTCTTCCGATCCATGAACATGGTATATTTCTCCATCTAATAAATCTACTTCTTAAGTTGAATTCCCCAAATGATGCAACTACTCACACATCAATCAACATGAAGGAAAGTATGACAGAGAGAAGGCTAGAGTATAAACAGACAGTTCAGTTCAGTTCAGTCACTCAGTCATGTCTGACTCTTTCCAGCCCCATGAATCGCAGCATGCCAGGCCTCCCTGTCCATCACCAACTCCTGGAGTTCACTCAGACTCACATCCATTGGGTCAGTGATGCCATCCAGCCATCTAATCCTCTGTCGTCCCCTTTCCCTCCTGCCCCCAATCCCTCCCAGTATCAGAGTCTTTTCCAATGAGTCAACTCTTCACATGAGGTAGCCAAAGTATTGGAGTTTCAGCTTTAGCATCATTCCTTCCAAAGAAATCCCAGGGCTGATCTCCTTCAGGATGGACTGATTGGATCTCTTTGCAGTCCAAGGAACTCTCAAGAGTCTTCTCCAACACCACAGTTCAAAAGCATCAATTCTTCTGTGCTCAGCCTTCTTCACAGTCCAACTCTTACATCCATACATGACCACTGGAAAAACCATAGCCTTGACTAGACAGACCTTTGTTGGCAAAGTAATGTCTCTGCTTTTGAATATGCTACCTAGGTTGGTCATAACTTTCCTTCCAAGGAGTAAGCGTCTTTTAATTTCCTGGCTGCAGTCACCATCTGTAGTGATTTTGGAGCCCCCAAAAATAAAGTCTGACACTGTTTCCCCATCTACTTCCCATGAAATGATGGGACCAGATGCCATGATCTTCATTTTCTGAATGTTGAGCTTTAAGCCAACATTTTCACTCTCTACTTTCACTTTCATCAAGAGGCTTTTTAGTTCCTCTTCACTTTCTGCGATAAGGGTGGTGTCAGACAGTGGCCCCAATCAATTATGGGTAAAACATCTTACTTGGTACACTTCATAGAAGCCCATGACTATATAGATCCTTGGGCTTCCCAGGTGGTGCTAGTGGTAAAGAATATGCCTGCCACTGCAGGAGACACAAGAAATATGGGTTTGATTCTAGGTTAGGAAGATCCCCTGAAGTAGGAAATGGCACCCCACTCCAGCATTCTTACTTGGAAAATTCCCTGAGCAGAGGAGCCTGTCAGGCTATAGTCTGTGGTGTCACAAAGAGTTGGACATGACTGAGCACACACATACACATATACACATAGATCCTGAAGGTTTGCTTGATTAGTTCATAGTAAATCTGCCCTTGCCTGGCAACTGGTAGGAAGCTCAATAAATGTTTGTTGAATGAATAAAATGGGTTTCCCTTGTGGCTCAGCTGGTAAAGAATCCACTGCAACATGGGAGGCCTGGGTTTGATCCCTGGGTTGGGAAGATCCCCTGGAGAAGGAAACCGCTACCCACTCCAGTATTCTGGCCTAGAGAATTCCATGGACTGTATAGTCCACGGGATTGCAATGAGTCGGACATGACTGAGTGACTAACTTGTGTGATTCTTAAATCAACTGGAACAGATGCTCACCATAAACAACCAGTACGCCATCCCGATAAGAACCAGCTGACCATCGGGTCCTTCTCCCCAGTGACTGTTTCAGTGGAATCTTGATGTAGAGTTACTTCGGCCCAAGAAACTCAGTAATGGTTTATCCCTCATATGTATTTAAACAGTCTGGATTCAACTTGGGGCCACATCACAGAGCATGACTTGAGTTTGAACAAGTTGCATGAATCCAAATTTAGCCCCTCCAAAATTGCTATCTTGGTCTTGAACAAAGCATAAAATTTGGGACAGTTAATTTAGCACTGCCAGGATTTAACGATTTAAAGTCAGATTCTCACCGGTGGTCAAAACATAGAAAACTCAGCTACCTCACTGTTAAGTTTTTTTGTATTCTCTTCCCTTTAAATCTTTGGGTCAGTCTTGCACCTTGAATAGATCTTTTACCCATCTGTGGTTTTAAACAACACACACTGGTCATTTGAAAAATACTGTCTCCATGAGTTATACAGATCTCCCAATTATTGACATTTTTTATAATATAATATCAAAGCATCACATTCATGATTATTCCCAGCATTAGGAAATTGTTTGAAATTCTAATTTTCACTTTGAAAACTGAATTTTATAATAGACAACAAATGTTGTTTTTCTTGAAGTGACTTGCTCACTTCATTTATGTTATTTTTTAGCTTTATTGAGATATAACTGGCAAATAAAATTATAACATATTAAGTGTACAAGGTAATGACTTGATATATGAATAGAGGGTGGAAATGTTCCCACCATCCACTTAGTTAATAGGCACATCATCTCACACATTAACCTTTTTTTGTGTATGTGTGAGAATACACTTTCTACTCTCTTAGCAAATTTCAATTATATGATACAGTGTTACCATCTATAGTCACCATGCTTTACATTAGATCCTCAGACCTTATTCATTCCATAGCTGAAAGTTTGTACCCTTTCACCAACCTCTATTTCCCCTACCTTCCAACCCTAGTAAACCTTTTTTTTTCCTGCTCTGTTTCTAAAAATTTGACTTAAAAAAAATCCACATGTAAGTGATAGCATGCATTATTTGTCTTTCTCTGTCTGGCTTATTTCACTTAAGATAGTACCATGTTGATGCAAATGGCAGAATTCCCTTTTTGAAGGCTGAATAATATTCCTGTGTGTGTGTGTGTGTGTGTGTGTGTGTGTGTGTGTGTGTGTGTACACACCTGCCTTCCACAAGTCTAAGATATTTTCTTATGTTTTCGTTAAGAAGATTTACAGTGTAGGTTTCACATCTAGGTCTATGATTCATTTTTAATTGATGTTTTTTTATGGTATAAGACAGAGATCAAGGTTTATTTTTTACATGTGTATATTCAGTTATTCTACCACCATTTACTAAAAAGGCTTTATTTTCCCCTTTGACTTGTACTGGTATCTTTGTCAAAACACACATCATCATATATATACATATATATGATGTATATATGTATGGTGATATATATATATATATGTGTGTATATATACCCATTTCTAGACTCCATTCATTTCCATTGATTTCTTTGTCTACTTGTAATTAACCATTATTTAATTACTACAGCTTTATAGTAAAGTTTGAAATATGTTAATGAACATTCTCCAGCTTTGTTCTTCTTAAAATTATTTTAGCTATTCTAGGTTATTTCCATTTCCGTATATATCTTAGGTCAGTTTACTAATATTTACAGAGAAAGTCTTTCAAGATTTTGACTGGGAAAGAGACACGTGTACCCCAATGTTCATCGCAGCACTGTTTATAATAGCCAGGACATGGAAGCAACCTAGATGCCCATCAGCAGATGAATGGATAAGAAAGCTGTGGTACATATACACAATGGAGTATTACTCAGCCATTAAAAAGAATACATTTGAATCAGTTCTAATGAGATGGATGAAACTGGAACCTATTATACAGAGTGAAGTAAGCCAGAAAGAAAAACACCAATACAGTATACTAACGCATATATATGGAATTTAGAAAGACAGAAACAATAACCCTGTGTACGAGACAGCAAAAGAGACACCGATGTACAGATCAGTCTTATGGACTCTGTAGGAGAGGGAGAGGGTGAGGAGATTTGGGAAAATAGCATTGAAACATGTATAATATCATGTATGAAACGAGTTGCCAGTCCAGGTTCGATGCACGGTACTGGATGCTTGGGGCTGGTGCACTGGGACGACCCAGAGGGAGGGGAGGGGAGGGAGGGGGGTGGAGGGTTCAGGATGGGGAACGCGGGTATACCTGTGGCGGATTCATTTCGATATTTGGCAAAACTAATACAATATTGTAAAGTTTAAAAATAAAATAAAATTTAAAAAAAAAAGATTTTGACTGGAATGTCATATAATCTATGGATCAATTTGGGGATCTATAATTAATTTAACAAAATTAAATACTTGGGTCTTTTAATACAGTATGTCTTTCTTTTTAAAATCTCTTTGTTACCTTCTTTCATTTATCTTAGCAATGTTTCATAGTTTTCAGTTTAGCAGTCTTCACATCTGTTATTAATTTATTTCTAGATATTCGTCATATTTTTTAGTTTATCAGTGTTTTCTTATTGTTATAACTAGTACACTCATTTTTCATTAACTTCTACATCCTAAATATAAGCAGAACCCAAATGCAATATGGTTTTAACATGCTATGCAATTCGTTGTAGGTGACTTTATAATTTACTTAAAGAATCTCTTACTGTTGGGAATTTTGGTTATTTAGAGAAGGAATGGCTACCCACTCCAGTATTCTTGCCTGGAGAATTCCATGGATGGAGGAGCTTGGCAGGCTACAGTCTATGGGGTTGCAAAGAGTTAGACTCGACTGAGCAACTAACACACAAATTCTATTCGCTGTTAAGTAAAACTGAGCATGGAGTATATTGAACAAGATACTGTTCTTAGCATTTTGTATTAGCTTATTTAACCCTCAGAAAAACCAGTTTGTTAATCTCTTTAGGATAAATCCCTAGACATGAAATTGATAGAGAAAAGGGTGTACATGTTTGCAAAGCTTTGGCAGACAAATAGAAACTTCATGCCAGGTAATTTCAGAGCAGCCAGACTAACAGTGTTGTACAGTCCACACCTTGGCATCCAGTGTGTAAGCTTCAAAACCCAGCCCACGGGGAGCACTACAATAAATCTTTGTCTAAGGGATAAAAGGATGAAAGAATGTTTAGATGAGCCACAGAAGCCAGAGGTCAGCTCAACTGGTGTGAACTTCTCTGGATTTGAGCCAGCTCTGTGTTTGTTCACCTGTCTTAATAAACTTCAAGTGAAAACCACAACCATCAAGAGAATCCATGTTGGTTAAATAATCACAAGCAGTTAATTACCTTCATCATTAGAGAAAGGGGTGATGACTTCATTATAGATTCATATCAGAGTCTCCCCTCATTTATCTGATTTCATACTCATATCCACACTGGTTTTGAAACCCTGGATCAAACTTCATCTTTCCTCAAGATGTATCCAAGACGCCAGCATGCAGCACAAAGAACATTAAGGTTCTGAAAATCTCCTGGCTTTTGACATTACAGCATCACTTTGATTTGATGGGCCCAGGAAGGTCATGGCTGTTAACAGTGTCCCAGGACCCATGAGCTGAATAACTGGACAGACCACAGAATAGGGAAAGAAGGTCTTGGGAATCAATTACCCAAGAGTCTTTCAAATTTCTGCACATCTTGTGAACAGAGTCACAGAGGGCTCATTTTGCAGTTGTATTTCCAAAGATGTTGGTAAAGCAAATAGCCCTGGGGCACAGAGCTGGTGTCTGTCTCTAGAGCAGAAAACAGGTTTGTTTGCTGACATTTCATGTCTGTCTCCAGGGCCAATATTAGGCAGGTTTGCTTATAGCCTCTTTAAAAGATTTGACTTTCTTCAGGTCATGATTCCTCTCCTGTAACACAACCCACTATATTTGCAAGAGTTGCCTGCCCTTCCCTGCATTGTCTGGTGGGAACTGGGCATCGGAGTCAGTACCAGTGATAATATTGTGGCTACTATGAGTTATAAGCTGTCTTTGGTCTCTGACCAGGAGTTTTCTGTCTTCTGCCAACACCCATAAATTTTGGTAGGGTAACTCGTTAGATTTCAAGTATGTTAAAATTCCAGACCCCTCACAGTTATTTTTTTTTAATTTTATTGAAGTATAGTTGATTTATAATGTTGATTTAATTTCTGTTGTACAGCAAAGTGATTCAGTCACACACATATATATATATATATATATATATATATATATATGTATATATACATTCTTTTTCATATTCTTTTCTATTTTCACTTATCAAAGGATATTGAATGTAGTTCCCTGTGCTATACAAGAGAATATATATATTCTTTTGTATATATATAAGAGAATCAGCTAGCTTTGTTTTTTTTTAAGACTTATTTATTTTATTTTATTTTTTGGCTGTGGTGGGTCTTTGTTGCTGCATGCTGACTTTCTCTAGTTGCAGTGAGTGGGGGCTACTCTTCATTGTGGTGTGTGGGCTTCTCATTGCAGTGGTTTCTCTTGTTGTGGAGCATGGACTCTAAATGTTCAGGCTTAAGTAGTTGCAGCTCTTGGGCTCTATTGTCAGGCTCAGTAGTTGTAGCACACGGGTTTAATTGTTCCATGGCATGTGGGATCTTCCCAGACCACAGATAGAACTGGTGTCCCTTGCATTGTGAGGTGGATTCCTAACTGCTGAGCCACCAGGGAAGCTGTACAGTAGAATCTTGTTCATCCATTCTACATATAATAGTTTGCATTTGCTAATCCCGAACTCCCAATACATCCTTCCTGAATGCTATCCGCCACCCCGCCACCTCGGTAACCACAAGTCTGTTTCCGATGTCTGTAGACCTTGCACAGTTCTTATTGCAAGGTGGGAGTCCAGAGCTGAGGGCTGGGCTGAATTCAGAATTGCTGCTGCTGTTGCTGCTGCTGCTAAATCACTTCAGTCATGTCCAACTCTGTGTGACCCCATAGACGGCAGCCCACCCACCAGGCTCCCCCGTCCCTGAGATTCTCCAGGCAAGAACACTGGAGTGGGTTGCCATTTCCTTCTCCAATGCATGAAAGTGAAAAGTGAGAGTGAAGTCGCTCAGTCATGTCCAACTCTTAGCGACCCCATGGACTGCAGCCCACCAGACTCCTCCATCCATGGGATTTTCCAGGCGAGAGTACTAGAGTGGGTTACCACTGCCTTCTCTGTGAGAATTTCTAGTGAAGGTCAAAACAATGACACAACCTTCAGGGCTGAGTAACTTCCTGCCATTTTCCTCAGCATACAGGCACTGGGATAAACTTCAGCTTCAAACTAGTGGTCATTGCTGAGTCCTGCTATAAGGGCCAGAGGGAGACAAATGTGCATGTTAGTCACTCAGTCCTGTCTGACTCTTTGCGACCACATGGACGGTAGCCTGCAAGGCTCCTCCATCTACGGGATTCTCCAGGCAAAAATACTGGAGTGGGTTGCCATTCCCTTCTCCAGGAGATCTTCCTGACCCAGGGATTGAATTCACATCTTCTGCATTACAAGCAGATTCTTTACCAACTGAGCCACCAGGGAAGCCCTAAGGAAACAAAGGAAGAATAAAATGGAGGTAGGGGCTGCCAGACAAAAGTTAAAGACTCAATTCAGTCAGTTCTTATTGCTGGTTAACAACCTGTATTAAAACCAAAACAGTACGGTGGGGGAAATATGGTGATGGAGAGTGACAGATAAACTGTGGTACTGTTTCTCTACTCAGCTAGTCTTCACTGCATCCTCACTACGCGAAGATCAGTAAAGGCCTATTGTGCACGCTTGTTCAGGGCTACAGCAAGGGTCAGAGGATTCGATATATGATAAAGGGCTAAAGTCAAGAGGTCTTATAGTCAAAGCTATGGTTTTTCCCATAGTCATGTACAGATGTGAGAGTTGGACCATAAAGAAGGCTGCTGCTGCTGCTGCTAAGTCGCTTCAGTGTGTTCGACTCTGTGCGACCCCACAGACGGAAGCCCACCAGGCTCCCCCATCCCTGGGATTCTCCAGGCAAGAATACTGGAGTGGGTTGTCATTTCCTTCTCCAATGCATGAAAGTGAAAAGTGAAAGTTAAGTCGCTCAGTCATATCCAACTCTTAGTGACCCCATGGACTGCAGCCTACCAGGCTTCTCTGTCCATGGGATTTTCCAGGCAAGAGTACTGGAGTGGGGTGTCACTGCCTTCTCCAAAGAAGGCTGAGTACTGAAGAATCAACACTTTTGAATTGTGGTGTTGGAGACTCTTGAGAGTCCCTTGGACTGGAGATCAAACCAGTCAATCCTAAAATAACTCAATCCTGAATATTCATTAGAAGGACTGATGCTGAAACTGAAGCTCCAATACTTTGGCCACCTGATGTGAAGAGCTCACTCATTGGAAAAGACCCTGATGCTGGGAAAGATTGAAGGCAGGAGAAGAAGGGGATGACAGAGGACAAGATGGTTAGATGGCATCACCGACTCGATAGACATGAGTTTGAGCAAGCTCTGGGAGATGGTGAAGGACAGGGAAGCCTGGTGTGTTGTAGTCCATGGGGTCACAGAGAGTCAAACAGGACTGAGCTACTGAACACCAATAAAGTCAAGAGGTGAAAAAGTGAGGATGTTATTCTCTCACGCTGTCTGGTTCTCTGTTAATTAAGATAATTAAATCTAGGACTAGGCTAAAAATAATCATAGCCACCATTTGTAGGATACATTATTGTAAGCAGTTTACAGTTATTGTCACTTAATTCTCACAGCAAGCCCATGAGGAGGGTAATATTATTATCCTCATGTTAGGAATGAGGAATATAAGCCTGTGGGGCTCAGAACACAAAAAGAAGATGTAATTCAGTGGTGAGGTGCTGAGACAGAACCATGGAAGGACTCTGAAGAGCCTTTCCCTACTCCTACTACCTTTTTTGGGTGTCACCTTCCCAACCTCACTATCCCGACTCCATCCACTATGCACCAATAGAAAAGAGGTTGGCCACTCTTCAAAGAGCTCTTCCTGGTTCTATGCTGAATGACTCCTCACCTTTGGAGCCCTGATCGGGAAGTGGGCTTCCCTCTTCTGCTCACCTGTCTCTCCCTGTATCCTTTGAGGCTCCAAAGGCCAGAGACTGCATCTCCATAAGTAAAAGTTCAAGGAAAGCCAGAAGGAATGACAAAGCTAAGAGTAGAAGGTGAGAAAAGAATGGTTAGGGAGTGACTCCCCTGGTGGTGCAGTGGTTAAGACTCCACGCTTCCACTTGCAGGGGGCCTGGGTTCGATCCCTGGACTGGGAACTAGAATAGATCCCACATGCCGAAACTGAAGGATCCCACATGGAGCAATGAAGATCCTATGTGGCTGCAGCTAAGACATAGTGCAGCCAGATAAGTAAATACTAAAGGGGAGAGAGTGGTCAGGGAAGGGCAGGGGCTCGATTCAGAAGCAGGGATGACAAAGTCAGCCAGTGGGAAAGGGGGTTCAGTGGCCAGGCCAGCATGAACAGAAGAGGCAGACGTCTGCTCCCAACCTCCCCCCTTGGGAATGGAGTTGAAGAAAGTAGCAAGTAAGTAGTGGGGGAAGAAGGCCTTTCCTCTTTCCCTGGCTTCCTGGAAGGGGGAGGAATGAAGCCGGTGGGCCCGCAGGGAGTCAAGTCCTGCTGTCATCAGAGCCCATCTGGAGCATGGAGGTCAGCTGTGCAACATGGGTGATGGGGCCACCCTGGGGCAGGGTCAGATGAAGGGTCTCCCAGCTCTGTAATTTGAGGGGCTGGGCACAGATCTGAGGAGAGAGAGGAGATGGAGAATAGGACCTTAAGAAGACCTGTCTTGAGGAACAGTGAGAAGATTAGTTTTTTGTGTCTTCTAGGAGAAGACGGAGAAGGCAATGGCACCCACTCCAGTACTCTTGCCTGGACAAACTGAACACCCTCTATGGTGTTCAGCCTTGACGAACTGAATACCCCCTATGGTGTTCAGCCTTGACAAACTGAACACCAAGGCTGAACACCATAGGGGATGGTAACTCCCTCCCAAAGATGATGCCAGGAATGCTCTGAGGGATACTGACTGAAATTTCCCTTTCTGTATTTCTCCTCCTGCTGCTGCTGCTGCTAAGTCGCTTCAGTCGTGTCCGACTCTGTGCGACCCCATAGACGGCAGCCCACCAGGCTCCCCTGTCCCTGGGATTCTCCAGGCAAGAACACTGGAGTGGGTTGCCATTTCCTTCTCCAATGCTTGGAAGTGAAAAGTGAAAGTGAAGTCACTCAGTCGTGTCGGAGTCTTAGCGACCCCATGGACTGCAGCTGACCAGGCTCCACTGCCCATGGGATTTTCCAGGCAAGAGTACTGGAGTGGGGTGTCATGCTGTTTATTTAACTCATATGCAGAGTACATCATGAGAAGCGCTGGACTGGAAGAAGCACAAGCTGGAATCAAGATTGCCAGGAGAAATATCAATAACCTCAGATATGCAGATGACACCACCCTTATGGCAGAAAGTGAAGAGGAACTCAAAAGCCTCTTGATGAAAGTGAAAGTGGAGAGTGAAAAAGTTGGCTTAAAGCTCAACATTCAGAAAACGAAGATCATGGCATCTGGTCCCACCACTTCATGGGAAATAGATGGGGAAACAGTGGAAACAGTGTCAGACTTTATTTTTCTGGGCTCCAAAATCACTACAGATGGTGACTGCAGCCATGAAATTAAAAGATGCTTACTCCTTGGAAGGAAAGTTATGACCAACCTAGGTAGCATATTCAAAAGCAGAGACATTACTTTGCCAACAAAGGTTCGTCTAGTCGGGGCTATGGTTTTTCCTGTGGTCATGTATGGATGTGAGAGTTGGACTGTGAAGAAGGCTGAGCGCCGAAGAATTGATGCTTTTGAACTGTGGTGTTGGAGAAGACTCTTGAGAGTCCCTTGGAGTGCGAGGAGATCCAACCAGTCCATTCTGAAGGAGATCAGCCCTGGGATTTCTTTGGAAGGAATGATGCTAAAGCTGAAACTCCAGTACTTTGGCCACCTCATGTGAAGAGTTGACTCATTGGAAAAGACTCTGATGCTGGGAGGGATTGGGGGCAGGAGGAGAAGGGGATGACAGAGGATGAGATGGCTGGATGGCATCGCTGACTCGATGGACCTGAGTCTGAGTGAACTCCGGGAGTTGGTGATGGACAGGGAGGCCTGGCGTGCTGCAGTTCATGGGGTCGCAAAGAGTCGGACACAACTGAGCAACTGATCTGATGGTGTTCAGAGAATGAGGGATGATCAACATCAGCTTCGGAGGCAACTGGTTTGTATCCACATCAATACAAGTTCACATCCAGGCTGCAGCATTTCCTTTCTTTTTAAAAACTGAAGTATAGTTGATTTACAATGTTGCGTTAGTTTCTGGTGTACAGCAAAGTGACTCAGTTATGCATATATATATATATAGGGCTTTCCCAATGGGTCAATGGGCAAAGAATCCACCTGAAATGCAAGAGACATAGGAGACACGAGTTTGATCCCTGTGTTGGGAAAAAACTCCTGGAGGAGGAAATGGCAACCCACTCCAGTCTGCTTGCTTGAAAAACCCAAGTACAGAAGAGCCTGGTGGGCTACAGCCCAGTGTGTTGCAAAGAGTTGGATATGACTGAGCAACTAAGGACATAAGCACACATATCTAAGCACAAACATATTCTTTTTTGTATTCTATTCCATTGTGGTTTAATATGACTTATTATGGCTTATTACAGGGTGCTGAATATGGTTCCCTGTGCTAAACAACAGTAGGACCTTGTTGTTTATCCATTCTTTATATACAATATTTTGCATCTGCTAGTCCCAAACTCTCAATCCAACTTTCCCCTGCCCCCACTCCCCTTGACAATCACAAGTCTCTTTTCTATGCCTGTGAATCTTTTTCTGTTTGGTGGATAAGTTCATCTGCAACATTTACAAACTGTGATTTTGGACTAATGTCTTGAGTTCTTTGAGTGTCTATTTCCTCCTGTTTTAAAAGAGAGAACATCTGTATTGCAAGTTTTTTTTTTTTTTTTTTAGAATTAGAGACCATGTAATAAAACCGAGTATTTCAAGATAGATTTTATAGGAACTTCCCTGGAAGTCCAGTGGTTAACAGTCCCTGCTTCCACTGCAAGGGGGCAGGTTCAATCCCTGGTCAGGGAACCAAGATCCCACATGCTGTGAGGTGTGGCCAATAAAAACCAAAAAAACAAAAACAAAAACATGTTTTTTATAAATGATGGCTCTAATTAACCCTAATGATACATAAAGGATCTTAGCATCAGGTGGGTTCAGGTGAGAAGATGGGAACCAGATAGTCTTTAATGTCTTTTCCAAGATTCCAAGGACATGAATTGAACTTCTGATGTGACCCTGGACAGTTTGCACTGCCAACCATGCCTCATCATGTTCATCTAACACTTGATGATGATTTTCCATATGTTTATGTCCCTTGTCATCCCACAAAGAAAAAGATATGCTGAAGGGAGGAGAAAATATAAATAAATGACTGTGACCCTGAAGTGATGGTTCTAAGGGTGACAGGTGCTGGGAGAACACTGATGCAAACACCCATCTTGGACCAGGCCAGGCGTCCAGTTGGCAGAAACTGTCTCCTCTCCCACGTCAGTGCCTGGTGCCAGTTGGCTGCGTGTTGGTGACAGAGAAAGCTCCATTTGGCTCCCTTTCAGACAAGTTGAATGAACATCATTAGAGAAATGTAAAAGGGGTGATGGGCGACTTGGATGAAGTCACAGAAAGAGCGCTGATCAAATTTGCCTCTGACTCGAAGCTGGGAGAGCGAGCTGAAATGCTGGGTGACATAATCAAGATTCTGAAAGATCTAGGCAGGAAGGAACAATGAATTGAAATTAACTGGGTCAAATTTAATAGGAAAAATCAGGGTCCTACATCTAGATTATAAAAAGAATCAAGTTTTTGCAAACACAGTGACAAAGACAGAATCTAAAATGGAAAAGATTGACTAATTGGCTCCAACAAACTATAAAACACGTGATGCCAAAAACACTATAAACAAGATGAAAAGGCGCACAGTAAACTGGGAAAAATAATGACAACATATATGATCGTGGAAGCGAGTTGATATGTTTAAGAGATCTTTCAAATCGTTAAGGAGAAGAAAAATGCTCCACTCGAAAGATGAAGAATGAATGTAAACAGGCAGTTAAGAAAATAAGAAATCAAAATGGTCAGAGAGCATGTGAAAAAATGTTTACCCACAGTATTTAAAAATGCAAATAAAAATGAAAGTGGAATACTTTTTTTGCACCTACCAGATTAACAATGATTTAAAGGACCACTGATAGATAGTGTCAGGAGGCCTCAGGAGAAGCACACAGGCTCAGCCAAGGCAGTGGAGTATTAATCAGGACAGACTTAACGGAGGCCAGATTAGTAGTATGTATAAAAAGTCTGAAAAATATCCAAATACCTTGCCCTGGGACTCCACTTTAAAGAATTTATCCTAAGAAGAGAAAAGTCAGGGAGGAAGTCAAAGATGTATACCAGGGCATAAGAGCTTCCCAGGTGGCTCAGTGGTAAAGAATCTGCCTGCCAATGGAGGAGATTCGGGTTTGATCCCTGGGTCAGGAAGATCCCCTGGAGGAGGAAATAAATGGCAACCCACTCCAGTATTCTTGCCTGGGAAATCCTGTGGGCTGAGAAGTCTTGCGGGCTACAGTCCATGGGGTCACAAGAGTAGGACAAGACTTAGCAACAACAATTCACAACAACATGATTTAGAAGAGAAGAAAGTTCATAACAATCCAATGTTCAACCATGGGGTATTTATAAATCAAAATGATGAAATCCTTGTAACTGTTGGGAATCACTGATGGGAGGGAACATTCCCAGTGTGTTGCTATGGCCCACAGGGAGATGGAATCCTTAGGTCCAAGGGTCCAAAAAGGGCTTGCTCCCACGTTAGCTCCTTCAGGGTATGTGTCTCCTTTGGAGAGCCAAAGACACATCCTTCTCAGCTGACCCACCTCCAGTGACTGTTTGGAGCAGGGGTATAAACCGCATTTCCACCCAGCACAGAACATCATGGTACCCCATTTATGCTCCAGAGCCCCCCATGAGGTTGGCCCCGGTTGTGTCAAGGCTGCTGTTAGGAGATGCATACACACTTGGTGGCTCAGTCGTGTCTGACTCTCTGTGACCCCATGGACTTTAGCCTACCAGGCTCCTCTGTCCATGGGATTTTTCAGGCAAGAAAGTGGAGTGGGTTGCCATTTCCTCCTCCAGGGGATCTTCCTGACCCAGGGGTCAAACCTGCCTCTCCTGCTTTGGCAGGGGGATTCTTCATCACTGCACTACCAGGGAAACCTGCTGTTGGGAAATAATTCTCCATAAATATTTTCATATTTTCTGCTTAGTCTAAGATTTTTCAGCAAAGAGTGCTGGCAAAATTGGTTAAAGATGACTTTTAACCAAGAATTGCTAACGTGCCCTGCAAGTTAGAGATAGTGTGTTGCTCCAATGTGATCTAGAGTTTGAGCTTCCTAAAGCCATGTTCTTACATTCTAGGGTAAAAAGCTTGGAGATGCTTTCCTTTCTCCTGCCGTAATATATATTTATATTCTAGAGTAAAGATCTCCTTTTCTCCAGAGGAGAGGATGGGCAGATGGGCTGGCCACCCTATATAAGCTCTAGTTTCATAATTTTGGAGTCGCAACCTATGGTTCCATCCTGATGAATGCACTGAGTAACATCTGGCCCTCACTGCTCTGTCCTGTGGGGACTGGGGTGTGGGAAACTGGTGCTAATACGCTCTGTGACTGTAAGCAGTCTTTCTCAGGCCCATAAGAAGATGCTCTTCACCGCTGATTATTAGAGAAACGCCAATCAAACTACAGTGAGGGACCACCTCTTACCAGTCAGAATGAGTGTCATCAAAAATTCCACAAGTAATAAATGCTGGAAAGGGTATAGAGAAAAGAGAACCTACACTGTTGGTGGGAATGTCAGTTGGTGCAGCTACTACAGAGGACAGCATGGAAGTGCCTAAAAACACTAAAATTAGAGCTACCGAATGATCCAGCAATCCCACTCCTGGGCATATATCTGGAAAAAGCAAAAACTCTAATTTGAAAAGATTCATATACTCCTACGTTCATAGTAGCTCTGTTTACAGTAGCTAATACATGGATGCAATGTAAGTGCCTATCCACAGATGATGGATAAAGTGTGATACACACACACACACACACACATATATGCACACACTCACAATAGAATATTACTTAGCTGCAAAAAAAAGAATGAAATAATGCCATTTACAGCAACATGGATGGACCCAGAGAATGTCATACTGAGCAAAATAAGTCGGACAGAGAAAGACACACATACAATATCACTCATATGTGGAACCTAAAATATAGTACAAAATAATTTATCTACAAAACAGAAACAGGTTCATAGACATAGAAAATAAACTTATAGTTACCAAAGGGGAAGAAGGGGTAGGGATAAATGGGGAGTATAGGACTAATAGATGCACATGACTATATATAAAATAAATAAGCCACAAGGATTCACTGTATAGCACAGAGAACTATACTCGATATCTTAAAATAAACTATAATGGAAAAGAATTGAATAAAAAAAAATATATATAATAGAATCACTTTGCTGTACACCTAAAACTAACGGAATATTGTAAATCCACTGTACTTCCATTTTTTTAAAAAGCAGTCTGTTCTCTCAACCAGACATTCCATGTTTCCTACTAGAATCTCTCTATATACATCTGCGTTCTACGTCAATATCCATCTACTAATATATGCATTCATGTTTGTATGTTGTGTGTGTATATATATATATAAACTTAGCACCTGTATTAAAGTTTGCCCTCCTCTGCTTCCTACCCCCGCACCCCCACCACACCTGCGGATCCTTGATAAACATCCTCCCCACCCGCCAAAGCTGTCTCAGTATTCCCTTCTTTTATGTGAGGCTGTGTGGAAAAAGCGACAGGATGAAGCCACAGGGTATAAGCGATGACTTTCTCCTGGCGGTGAAAATATGAATATTTGTATTTCTGTGCTTTTCTATGCTGAGTTTCCTGCTTTGAACATATATTACTTAAAAAAACAATGTTCCTGAAGTGTAGTTAATTTACAGTGGTGTGTTAATTTCTGCTGTACGGCTAAGTGATTCAGTTGTACATACACATTCTTTTCCATTATGGCTTGTCACGGGATATTGATTACAGTTCCCTGTACTGAGCACCTATTACCTTTAATTACAGGGCCTGCCGGAAGGCTCTCTCCATAAGCCATATTTAGCAGGAAGCGAAGGTTGCGGGGGACCGAGAGATAAAAGCTAACACTTACAGACTGCTGACTAGGTGGCTGGTGCTGTTTTAAGAATTCACGTTTAATTTCTCCTTATATCCTCCATTCAGTCTTTTGGGGAAGGTGTTGTGATCTTTTTCTCATCGATGGAGGAAACTGAGACTTGGGAAGGATAAATCACGTGCTCACGGTGGGGGGAGTCCAGGTGTGAACACAGGCGGCTCTGTGCTTCTGATCCTCAACCTGTCCGTGTCTTCGCTGTATTCTCAGTTACAAGTTAGGTCCGGTCAGCCTTGAACGTCTTCTCTTCATCCAAACTCCAGGCTCCTGGTTTCACGTCCAAGGCCCTGGGGACCTGCCCCTGCCTCCATCGACAGCGCCCTTTCGCATCACTTCTCCCATGCTCTGCGCCTGTCCTTCGGTTCCCTATGCCGTTTTTCACCCTCGAAGCCTCCGCCCTCACCTTTCCCGTCTCCGCGGAGGGAGCACTCCCTCAGCTCGGAGTGTGGCTGACGGCCTCCCCCAGACCCCGTTTCCCTTCTGGAGCCGGCTGCCCGGCCGCTCTCAGCGTTCCTCTTCCTTGCTGTCCCGCCACGGTCATCCTCCCAGTTTTGTTCGCCTGTGGCTCTTGGCACCTGGTGAAGACTCCTCTGCTCTCTTGTCGCATGTGCGCTCTCAAGTCCTAGCTCTTCCTTTCCTGATAATGCCCCGCTGAGCCAGCATAAAGGAAACACCGTTCGCCACCTTGGGTCTCTCTTTCCTCCCGCTGTGTCTCCTCTTCGGCTCACTCAAAACCCTTGACTTCTGACCCTTCATGTCAGCAGGTGTGTGGAGGCTTTCCCCCACACCAAGCAATTCACCAGCTGTCTGTTCTACAGTTCTGCTCAGCAATCTACCCAGAGCTAGTGTCAGAGCCCACAGGTGAGGGGTCCGGTCCTACAGGACCCGGCCCCCTTCAGATGCCACTAACAAGCCCAGGTTATCACCTGTGCTTCTGACCAACCGACTATCGATCAGAGATTCCAATCAGATTCCTTGGATCTGATTCATATGCTAGAGAGGCTCACAGTGCTCAGGGAAACACATTCACCAGTTCTTTAAAGGATGTGATGAAGGATACAGATGAGCAGCCAGATGAAGAGCAGCGTAGGTAGGCTGTGGTCTGGGAGGGTCCTGAGTACAGGATCTTCTGTCCTCATGGAGTTGGGGTGCGTCACCCTCCCAATGTGGAAGTAATCAACCTTCTGGAAACTCTCCAAACCCCAATGCTTTTGGGATTTTATGGAGGTGTTCTCACAAAGGCATGATCAATCATTAACCCCACCCTCAGCCCTTCCCTCTCTGGAGGATGCGGGTGATGTGGGGCCGAAACTTCCAAGCTCCTAATCAAGGATTGGTCTTTCTGATGACCAGCTTGCATCGCACCCAGAGTCACCTCATCAGGACAGAAGATGCTCCCAGCGTTCTTATCACTTAGGAAATGACAAGGAGCTCTGTGCCAGGAACCAGGGGGCAGAGACCAGTATCTATTCTTTATTTTTTCACAGCAAGCTATTTAATTTTCTGTGCCTCAGTTTCCTTGGCTTTCCGGGTGACTCAGTGACTAAAGAATCCTCCTGCAATGCAGGAGACACAGGAGATGTGGGTTCAATCCTGGGGTTGGGAAGATCCCTTGGAGAACAGCATGGCATCCCATTCCAGTTTTCTTGCCTGGAGAACTCCATGGACAGAGGAGCCTGGTGGGCTACAGTCCATAGGATCACAAAGAGTCAGACAGGACTGAAGCAATTGAGCACACATGCACACACACACGCAGGCCTCAGTTTCCATGCACCTGTAAATGATTTGTTCAGGACACTGCCTGGCACATTCTGAGATGCCCATCCATCTGTGAAGTCCGTGGCAGCGGGGACTGATCTCACGACCATGCATCAAGCTTCTAACACAGCACTTGGTGCCCACAGGTGTTTAATAAATATTTCTGGAATGAAAGAGGAATGCAGAGGCTTGATGCTCATTCATGCTTACTGAGAGCTAATGCTTCATCCTTTCGCTTGTTCAGGCAGGACCGTGCTGGGCAAAAACATTCTCTTGTTCGGAGTTTTGTGTTTCTCCAGAGAAGAGCACTGATGCAGTAAACCACCAAGGGTCTGGCCACTCCCTTTGTGGAGCGTGAGTCTCACATATGAACTTGAGCTCAGCTCGCAGTGAGCTGTCCAAGTGCATTTTCCCCCCATTAGACTTAAATCTTTGAGGTGAGGTGGATTTGGAAAACCCTTGCATACAATTTAGGGCCTCATCATTCAAATAGGACCACCCACTCCCCATCCTCTTGCCAAAGTCAATACTTAATTCCAAAAGAGCATCAGGAACTTTGGTTTTATTTCCCAACTTCATTTTTCACGAGTGACACAGTCTTTCAGTTAAAGTACCTCTCTCACTTAGTTGTTCCCCCCAGCCATTTCCCCCTTTTAACCGTGATTTGCTTGAATTCAGAAACTGCTCCGCAAAGTGGGTGCTCCTAAATGCCTGCTAATAAATGAAATAATAGGTTAAAAGTCACTGAGCTGCTGCTGCTAAGTCGCTTCAGTCATGTCCGACTCTGTGTGACCCCATAGACGGAAGCCCACCAGGCTCCCCTGTCCCTGGTATTATCCAGGCAAGAACACTGGAGTGGGTTGCCATTTCCTTTTCCAATGCATGAAAGTGAAAAGTGAAAGGGAAGTTGCTCGTCGTGTCCGACTCTTAGTGACCCCATGGACTGCAGCCCGTCAGGCTCCTCCGTTCATGGGATTTTCCAGGCAAGAGTGCTGGAGTAGGGTGCCACTGCCTTCTCCTAAAGTCACTGAGAGTAGGACCGTATTTCTCTCATTCTTGAATCCTCAGCACTCCTAGCTCAGTACAGGCATGTAGCAGCTGCTCAAGGAATTCACACAGTCAGCCATTCATCAGTCATTCCTAAGTGCACAGTAGGTCCAGGCAGTGTCCTGGGGCTATGGACAAGGTGATGAACCCCACATGCATTTACTCTGCCCTGGCAGAGTAAGAAAACTTGAATGGTTGAGTGAATGAGGAAGTGCATTGCTTTGCTGAAGTGACTGTCTTAGTTTGCAAAGCAGCAAACACCACACTCAATTCTGGTATCTCCTTGGAGCACGGCTTCTCCCAACATAAAGCCAGGGTACCAGCGGGGACTGACGGGTAGGCACAGAGCTGGATGGTTAAGCAGAAGGAGCTACAAGAAACAGACAGAGATCGAAAAGGAGCTGGGAAGGTCTGGTGTTTGCAGAGAATACAAAACAAGAACAGAAAAATCAAGAAGAATCAAAAAATTAATAGCATGGTCATGTTCACGGAGAAGCTCATTAGGGTCAGGACAAAGGGCAGGATGCCAAGATCTCATGAGGGGGAGCTGTCCGGGTGAATCCAAGACAAAGTCTGGTTGGCCACAGCCGGTGGTTTTGAACAGGCTCTCCAGCTGTGGTTGCCATCCGTTCACAATGAGACCCCATCTCTTAAAGTGGCAGTGTCCCCATTCTATATGACTCTCCTTCTCCGAACTCATACTTTTCTCACCGGGAATTCCCAGATTCAAGATGTTCAGATCAGGAGCATGGGAAAGTCCTTTCCTTGGTTACCAGCTAACAGGTGAAATGTGTGGACCCTGTTGAGTCTTCCAGTTTCTGGAAACACTTGGCTGTTACCCTCACCCCAGCTGACATGCACAATGGCTGAAATAATGAAAGAAGTCTAGGTTAATGGGTCAGGAGCCAATGTCCTCGTCACCAAGGCCTGTCCCATGAATGCTCCCTTCTTGACACCCAGCAGCCCAGCCCTTTACTAGGACCCTTAGAGATGGTGCTGGACATGGCATGACTTTCTTCAGTGACCTTCCATTCTATTTGGTTGATGGCCATTTGATATCTATTGCTAAATATTTTGAACAGCCTCCTACCTCCAAGGCAATCACATCAATTGCCTTACTTTACCGGTGATTGCTTTTGTGTCTCTCATCCAAATCCTTTTTCCAAACTGCAACCGAGTAATCTTTCTGAAATGTGAATCTCACTCCTTTGCTTAAAATACTTTGAAGTTTTTGCACTGGTGGTGGTGGTTTAATCACTTAGGCATGTCTGACACTTTGTAGCCCCATGGACTGCAGCCCACCAGGCTCCTCTGTCTGTGGAATTTTCCAGGCAAGAGTATTGGAGTAGGTTGCCATTTCCTATTCCAGGGGATCTTCCCAACCCAGGGATCAAACCTGCGTCTCTTGCATCTCCTGCATTGGCAGGTGGATTCTTTACCATTAGCGCCACCTAGGAAATCATCCAGACTCTTCAACCCGTCCTGCAAGACTCTTTCTGACCCAGCACTAATTGTCCTGTCTTACCTAAGACCACTGCCCCCTTCCACCTGCTACTCTATCCACAGTCAACTTCTTCCAGTTCTTCAGAGGCTCCACGGTCTCTCTCCTCTAGCTCTTAGCTCAGTCCTGGAAATTCCTGCTCCGACTGACCCTGAGCAGAGTCCCTGACCGACTCTGCTCCATTCCAGAAGCCTCAGCAATACTGAGGTGCTGTGTCCTTTGTGAGTCCTTGTGCTGCAGGATAGAAACCTTACAGAGACACTTATCACCTTCCATTCATTACATGTGTCACGTCTGTCCTCGATACTCTGTGCTCCGTGAGGACAAAGCCATGATTCTCAGGTCCACCACTGCATTTCTACCATCTAACCGTAGTTCTAAAAATGCAGTGTAGATGAATATCTGCCACGTAAATGTTTCTCCTACTGAAACGTGAGCTCCTTGGGGTCCTGGATCTTCTAGAAGTGTCCAGCCTCTCCCCTATTGCGTGAAATATAAGTCTCTTGCATTGGCAGGCAGGTTCTTTACCTCTAGCGCCACCTGGGAAGCCCCAATTAAGTGCTTCAGTTCAGTTCAGTCACTCAGTCGTGTCCGACTCTTTGCGACCCCATGAACTGCAGCACGCCAGGCCTCCCTGTCCATCACCAACTCCCGGAGTTTACTCAAACTCAGGTCCATCGAGTCGGTGATGCCATCCAGCCATCTCATCCTCTGTCGTCCCCTTCTCCTCCTGCCCCCAATCCCTCCCAGCATCAGAGTCTTTTCCAATGAGTCAACTCTTCCCATGAGGTGGCCAAAGTACTGGAGTTTCAGCTTCAGCATCAGTCCTTCCAAAAGACACCCAGGGCTGATCTCCTTTAGAATGGACTGGTTGGATCTCCTTGCAGTGCAAGGGACTCTCAAGAGTCTTCTCCAACACCACAGTTCAAAAGCATCAATTCTTTGGTGCTCAGCTTTCTTCACAGTCCAACTCTCACATCCATACATGACCACAGGAAAAACCGTAGCCTTGACTAGATGGACCTTTGTTGGCAAAGTAATGTCTCTGCTTTTGAATATGCTATCTAGGTTGGTCATAACTTTCCTTCCAAGGAGTAAGCGTCTTTTAATTTCATGGCTGCAATCACCATCTGCTGTGATTTTGGAGCCCCCCAAAATAGTCTGACACTGTTTTCACTGTTTCCCCAGCTATTTCCCAAGAAGTGATGGGACCAGATGCCATGATCTTAGTTTTCTGAATGTTGAGCTTTAAGCCAACTTTTTCACTCTCCTCTTTCACTTTCATCAAGAGGTTTTTTAGTTCCTCTTCACTTTCTGCCATAAGGGTGGTGTCATCTGCATATCTGAGGTTATTGATATTTCTCCCTGCAATCTTGATTCCAGCTTGTGCTTCTTCCAGCCCAGTGTTTCTCATGATGTACTTTGCATATAAGTTAAATAAGCAGGGTGACAATATACAGCCTTGACGTACTCCTTTTCCTATTTGGAACCAGTCTGTTGTTCCATGTCCAGTTCTAACTGTTGCTTCCTGACCTGCATACAGATTTCTCAAGAGGCAGGTCAGGTGGTCTGGTCTTCCCATTCTCTTTCAGAATTTTCCACAGTCTATTATGATTCACACAGTCAAAGGCTTTGGCATAGTCAATAAAGCAGAAATAGATGTTTTCCGAAGCTTTATTGCACCTTGGAACAGAAATAGACTGGATGCAAGAGAAGCGGGTTAATTCTTGAGAATTAACGAGAAGAGAAGGTTTCTGCGCCTTCTCTCTGTGATTTTGGGCAAGTCCTCAGAGTTCTCAACATTCTCACCTGCAAAGTAGGAGGATAACAGCTTTGCAGAGTGAATAAAAAGGAGAATTAACACTCCTTGTGACTCTCATCTGTGCCAAAGAGTGTCCTTGGTGCTGTATGTATTTGATCTGATTGAGATAGTTCATAGGATGTCATTTTCCTGCTACAGAAATTCTGAGAGGAAGAACGACTTGCCCAAGATCACACAGAGAGAAAATATTGACCCAGGATTTCAATCAATCTCCCCCTGACTCCAAAGCGCATGTTCTTTTCCTCATCCTGAGGGTTTGAGATTCTCTCTCAGCCCAGGGCCTGGCACATGGCAGATATGTAATAATTGGTCATTAGAGATGGTTTAGGTCTCTCCTTGGACATAGATTCTAAACAAGAGGATCTTACTGGATCCCAGCTAGTCCTGTGATCTCATCATGTGGAAACAGGAGAATATGAGAGTCATGGCAAGCATGCTTCCTCTCAAGCCATTTCCCAATTCCCATCAGGTTATTTGCTTATTCCTCCAAGTACAAGGAGCCCAGTTCCCTTGCACAGGACAAGCACACCAGGGACAGGCCCCACCAGGGAGGAGATGTCTGTGCCTTTTCTTTTCTTTAAAAATATTTACATATTTGACTGTGCCCAGTCTGAGTTGCGGCATGCAAAGTCTCAGTGCAGCATGTGGGATCTAGTTCCCTGACCGGGGATCGAACCTGGGCCTCCTGCATTGGGAGCTCAGAGTCTTAGCCCCTGGGCCACTAGGGAGGTCCCTTATGTGCCTCATATTTAAACTTTGTGATCACCGAGTCTCTCTTAGCAGCAAGGAGGGATGGGGTGTACATTCGCTACTCATTTACATAGTTAAACTATAATAACCACCATCCACTGAGATCCTGTGCCAAATGCTGGGCTGAAACTGTCCTCACAGCACCCCTTCAACAGGCTGCGACTACAGTTACAGGGACAGAGCTGGAGAGAGTCTCCTGGCTGACAATGAAGTAAGAGCTTAAATAACTTGCTAGCTCAAAGTCCCTCAGATTGTCAGGGGTGATGCTTAGATTTGGACCCAGTTCTGTCTGCTTCAAAGCTCTTTGCACATTTTCATGAGTTTGGCGTTGAACTACAGTGCAATTGCTCATTACCCAGGAGGTGTTGGGGAGCCAGAATGTTAAAGAGCAATGCTTTTCCTTTATGGAAAAGGAAACTTGCTAGAACCTCTGAGTTTAGGGCACAATTTGGGTCCTTGCAAAAAGCAGATGGATCAATCAGAAAACTCCTTCTTCCTTCCCCCAACCCAAGATCCCTTTTAATCCTTGGGTGCCCTTGTCATTTCCCCAAAGTACTATAGTGGGAAGATTTTTATTTCTATGTTTATTTATTGTTTACTTTTGGCTGTGCTGCGTCTTCGTTGCTGTACTCGGGCTTTTTCTGGTTGTGGCTAGCTGGGGTTACTCTCTAGTTGTGGGCTGCAGCCTTCTCATTGCAGTGACTTCACTTGTTGCAGAGAATGGGCTCTAGAGTGAGCAGGCTCAGTAGTTGTGGCTCTCAGGTGTAGCTGCTCCATGGCAGGTAGAATCTTCCGAGACTAGGGATTGAACCCGTGTCCCTTGCATTCGCCACAGATTCTTACTCACTGGACCACCAGGAAAGTCCAACTGAAAAGTGGAAGTCCAAGTGGAAAGATTTTGATCCAGAGGCTCATACTTGGGGTTTGATTCTTCAGCCCTGCATTTCACTGGCTGTGTGACTCTGGGCAGACATATCAACTCTCTGAGCCTTGGTCTTCTCCTTAGAGGATTAAAGGACATAATGATTAAATGAGAAGTGGTTGGACCTCAGTGAAAGTTCAGTAATGGATAGAAATCAGGTCCAAAAAATCTAGGCTTAGAATCTGGGCATTAGTTGTCAAATGGACAAAGTTGTTACTTGGGTTTTGTCCTACATCCAGTTTCTTTCTTTTCTTCCCTAAAAGAAAGCCACAAGCAAATACAAGGAGCAGAGAAGCAGAGCAGACCTCAGCTCTCCCTACAGGAATGCCTTGTGAGGTTATTAGCTCAGCCACTTTCCATTAACACAAATAAATCGCTCAGAAACATCTGGGCCACATTCGTCAGGAGTCCAGCTTGGAGCTGGCACTTCACTTTCAAACCCAAAGTCATCTTGAACCTCCTTTGATGCCCCTGAGGAAACAGAAGGGTTCCAGAGCCCGCCACGTCCCCCTTGGCCCTATCTCTTTTTTAAGATGATTTCAGAGGCCCTTCCTTTCCTGACAATCCATTCTCACAACCCCAAAGCCTTCCTCCATCCCCTGCAGAGGAGGACTGGGGCATGTGGCTGATGAAGACTAAGGGACAGTTGTGGTGACCTTTCCAGTTCCCCCGCTGGCCTCCCGAGGCCCCTGCCAGAGAGACGTGGGCAGGAAGGAGCATCTCCAGTGTACATCAGTCCCCCAGGGGACCTGCTGGGATTAGCTGAGTCACTGTCTCAGAAGTGAAAACTTCTGAAAAGCTCAAAGAGGATAACAGCCAAGCGAAATTCAGGTGGGCTGGTAGAGAAAACCCTCTCCTGGCTGCAGGCAGCCCCCTTTCTGGCGGACTCTCAGGCCTGTGGGGTGGGGACTTGGGCTGGTGGTAGGGGCTGGAGCCTTAGGGTGCCATGGGGCCAGGCAGCAAGGCTACATTTCTAGCTCCAAAGGCTTGGGATCAGGATTGCCGAAACCTCTACCAAGGGAGGCTTCATGCTGTTTACCACCATCTTTCTCTGCTCTCAGCTCCCTAGCAGTTCTCACAGTTCATAACAATATTCATCAGCTGAGACAGTGACTCAGCTAATCCCAGCAGGTCCCCTGGGGGACTGATGTATGCTGGAGATGCTCCTTCCTGCCCACGTCTCTCTGGCAGGGGCCTCAGGAGGCCAGTGGGGGAAGTGGAAAGGTCACCACGACTGTTCCTTAGTCTTCATCAGCCACACGCCCCAATCCTCCTCCGCAGGGGATGGAGGAAGGCTTTGGGGTTGTGAGAATGGATTGTCAGGAAAGGAAGGGCCTCTGAAATCATCTTAAATGAGGTTCTAGATTAAAGATCAGAGAACTGAAGCTCATAGGCAGGGGAAGTGTTTTGTCCAAGGCCACATGTCCGAGACTCAAAACCAGTTCTTTCGACTTTTTAGGCTTAGTATCTCATAACTCACAGGAAAGAATGGTAAAGAGATGTAAGAAATGGCTACTGGGCTTGTGCATCTATAGACTCAACTCAGGTGTTTGAAAATATCTATTCTTCTGCTTATGTTTGATCGGATATGGTGTCTGATCAATCCAATGGGTGGGAAAAAAAAATGAAAAGAGAAGCACAGTAGATGTTTTAGTACTTGTACAAGCATGTGGGCATGTGTGGGACTCACACCAGGTTAACTGATGACTACCTCGGGCTCTTTCCCCAAAGAGGGAGGAGCCTGGGCAGACCTAGGAGGTTGCGGGGAGGTTATTGAAGAGGGGCAGTGCTTGGGGCAGGGACAAAAGTCGGAGCCTAGAGGTCAATTAAGTGACTACATTCTGTTTTGGTTTTGCTGTGAAATGACGGATTTTACCTTTATTCTGGAAAGCTGCATCAGACCTGTCAAGTCCCATCATTCCAAATGTGTACTTAAGAGCACCAGCTCACAGCTGAACAGAATTAATTACCTCTCCCCAAGACATTTTCAACAGTTTGCAAACTGTTTTCTGCCTCAAACCCTTCCGCCCTCAAAGTCATCTTCTGCCTCGCTCTGCCGATTTCACACTGGCTGCCCTAGAGCACACTTCCTGTTCTATCACTTCTGTGTAATGGTTCCCAGAAGCCTAGGGAATCCAGTCTGGGTGGATATGTCTTTCTTGTTTCTGTAGCTTATGCTTCCCAACTCCCTGCCCACAGCCTCCTGGCAGAAGACAAGAATGATTGTTAAAGCTGTATGCTCACAGCTGAGTCAGTGGGAGCACCATGAGATTGAGTGAGGAGCACCCAAGGTCCCCTCCCTCCCCCATAGCTAGCTCTTCTCATGATTCCCAGACCTGTGTCTCCTCCCCAAGTTCTCTATAAAGAGACAGACTTCATCAGATTCAAAAGCTGACCATGCCACCTGCACTGACCCTTCTCCCTGATCTCAGACCCTTTCTCTTCTACCCCAAGGAACTCACCCCAGCCTTGCCTGACCCGAAGGCCCCTACTACCACCTATCCTGCCCCTCCTTCCCCTCCTGGTCCTCTTGGGCTCCCCAAGGTCAAAGGTTGCAACATGATGATCTAGTTAACTTATCCTCATTGAAGATATTTAGCACAGGCAATGACCTACTTATCTGAGCCTGTAATTTACCTGAAAGCACCATCCCAGGCTAGAAGGAGGATACAGCAGTTGGAGGGCTGATGGTGGCTAGTGTCATCATCTAGGGAAGATGGGACCTTGCATTGTCTTTAAGTAAGATGTGATGGATCACCAACCCTTGCTATCCATTCTTGCTTGAAGGAGGTGATGGGCTATCATGAAAAAAAGTACTGAACTGAGAGCTGATTGACTTGGGTTCTAGGCTTGATTCTGCCACTTGCCTAGTGGTGACCTTGGGGAAGTCATTTGTCTCTTCTCCTCTTCAGAGTCCCTGTGTCTTAAAGTAGAGATGGCCAAGAGGTCCCTTAATGTTCCTTCTGGGTATGACTTCCTATGAGTCTATGGCAGACCCAGGCTCATCAGACCAACATCATGGGTGAGCTGAGATTCCATATCAAGGGAAGCTTCTGGTTGGTTCTTGAGCATCCCTGTGGTATCACCTTCTCCAGGGTCAGTAGCTGCCCTGTGACCCAGCAAAGAGCTCAGCCTCCCTCCCTTCATCCTGGCCGCATCAAAGAGACAGGAGCCAAAAATAAGTCATTATTCCTCATAGATGATAGCAGGATCAAGTGATACAGGACTGTTGAGCCTATTGGGTCCTGATGCTGGAGCTTGGGCCCATGCAGGCACATGGCCAGCAGGCTGGCTGAACTCTGAGAGTTCTTTTCAAAACTGAAATGTAAGCTGCCTCAGACCAGAGCACGGTAGGTGGTCTCCATTCTTGGATTCTAAATGACTAAAGGTAACTGTTTTTCTTGGCCCCCTTATGATCCAGCATAATGTTATTGTGATTGGAAGCGTGATGGAGAAGGGATTTTTTCCCCCCTTTCTAATCTCCAGAACCCTGAGAGGGTTGGGTTTGTAAATCTTAGTACTTTCAGCATCCCAGGGATGATGTGTGATGCTGTGGAGGGCAGAGAGGATTGACCCCTCTGGGTTCTGGGCTGAGTTCTCTGCCTCTGACTCCTGGTGTGAGGTTGGGCAAATCATTTGTATTTTATGAGCCATGTCTTTCTTATCTGTAACAGGATGAGTTTGAGCTGGTGCTTCTCTCTGGCACCTCCAGGTCCAACATTCTGGGCCTTGATGATTCCACGATAAAAGGTATTCATGGAATCAACCCAGAGGATCAAATCTCCTAGTACCATTGACTGGTCCTGGGGGCTCCTTGCAATTTGGTCTCCAATTGTCTTTCCATCATCATCTCCAGTCATCTCTCCATCTACCCCTCTCATCCCACCCCATTCTCTTCAACATGGCTTCTTCTTTCATACATTTAAAAGCTGGCACCTGCAGTTGTGTCTACTCAGACTTCTATTTTAAGTCTTCTCCAATCTGTGAAACCTTTTCATCCTTCCAGCCTGGTTTCCATGTCACCTTCTCTGTGAAGTCTTCCTAATCTCCCTCTGGCTGATGGATTGATGACTGTACTCTCGGTGTTCCCAGAACTCCCAGGGAGATACGTCTACTATAACAGCATTCATGTAAAGTTCTGCGTGCAAATTAGACCCTACTGTGAGCTTCATTGTCCCCGCCTCCAACCCCTGCCACAAATTTGTACATTGAAGTACACTACCCCACTACCTTAGAATAGAACTGTGTTTCAAAATAGGGTCTTTAGAGAGGTAATTAAAGTAAAATGAAATCATTAAGGTGGACCCTAATCCTGTATGCAAACTGTTGAAAGGTCTTGGACACAAGCAGCTACAGAGAGAAGACCATGGGAAGACATGGGTGAAGACAGCTGTCTACAAGCCAAGGAGAGGAACCTGGAACAGATTGCTCCCTTCCAGCCCTCAGAAGGCACCAAGCTTTTTATATGTTTATATATAAACCTCAGCATAGTCAGTAAGGGATCCCCCTGCAATGCAGGAGACCGCAGTTCAATCCCTGGGTCAGGAAGATCCTCTGGAGAAGGAAATGACAACCTGCTCCAGTATTCTTGCTTGGGAAATCCCATGGACAGAGGAGCCTGGCGGGCTAAAGTCCATGGGGTTGCAAAGAGTCATGGGGTTGCACGACTTAGTGACTAAACTCCCAGCAGATATTTTCTAGTCCCCACTTGGTTTCTGCCCTCTACTCCTCACTCTCTCCTTCTGCTCCTGCATGCCAGCAGCACTGTGCCTGTCTCCATTTTCTTTTATTTAATTTTTAAACTATCTTGGCCCAGTTTATTTATTTACTTATTTATATGTTTTAACTTTTCTTTTTTTGGCCACTTGGCATCTGGGATTATAGTTCCTGGATCAGGGATCAAACCTGCGCCCCTTGCAGTGAAACATGGAGCCTTAACCACTGGACCGTCAAGGAAAGTCCCTCCATTTTAAGCCAGAGACCCTAAAAGCTGCTCCCCTTCTATTCTGTCCCTGCTCTGGCTCTGTCTTTATCCTCAAACATGAAGCTTTCCATTAAACCCCAAACAGAAACTTGGATGTTTCCCCACAGTCAGGTCCAAGACATCTCCTGGGGCCCTTGGGTTGTTGACATTATTCCTTTTTAGCAACAGCCCTGCCTGGTTGACTTTAGAATTGATAGCACCTTTGAAACTACATAGGAGAGCCATGCCAGCCCACTCCCCATCCCAGGAGGCATGCAGGCAGTGAGATGACCCAGGATTCTTTATGGTTCCCACCTCATAAATTGCAACTCGCTTGGGCCAGCAGCTAGGAAGTGAGTCTGAATGCTGATTTACAGAACAGTTGTCAAACACGGGCTGCTCGCTCATTGCCAAGGCCAAGAAAAGACCCAATCCCTGGGTGCCTTTTCCATCTTTCTCCCAGTGACAGCTCCTGCCCCAACATCAAAGGCTTGTTTCCTCTGTGGGGCCAGCAAAAACTTATCTATGCCTTTTCAGGCATGAGTCATCTGTCCGTTTATGATTGTCTTCTGGGTCTCTTTTGGGAACGTGGTAATTACAGAATCTGAGATCATGGCCGTCCTTGGCATGTTCACTCCACCATCTGGTCCCCAAGATGTTCCCAAGTTACCTTTGTACCCCGCAGGCCTCTGTGAATTCACCTGAGCATCCCATAGATGCCTGCTCCCTGGCCCCCACTGTGTCTTGGTCATTATCTCTGTCATTATCCCCTGGGATAAGCTGTTCTGTCCAGTGGCACTGAGGTCATTGCATTGGGCACCATTCCAGAAACAATGGTCATAGTAATATTTTTAGAGGAGGTTACATGATAATTGTGGAAATGGCACACGGCATTCAACAATCAGGCTTGGGATTTCAACTCTGGCTGTGCCAATGATCAGCCAGACCAGTGACCTAAATGTCCAGTGCCTCAGTTTCCCCATGAGCCTAATGAGCAGAGAATAATGGCCATTAAATGAAATAGCCCATGTAATGTGCTCAGAGCAATTCATGGCATTGGCTAGATCCCTCAAACCCAGTCCATTTATTTCCCACTTCCCTTGAGCTTTTATTATAGCATCATGTTTGGAGAGAATTAAGATGAGGTGAGATTGCTGTCTTGAGGAACCAAGGGGCAGTATTTCTCCAGCAGTCACCTCTGAAGGAGAGTCAACCTGGGAAGCAGCACATGAAACACATACTAAGTGACACAGCCTCTGGAGTCATTTACTTCTTTTGTGTCCGTGGCGTGGGCTGGGGTTGCTGATACGGTTTCCTCTGTGTGGCTCCCTCCTTAGGTGGGACCGCAGCCTTCTGTCGATACCTGTTGGACAGCTCCCAGTACTGTCAGAACCATGGAGGGTGGGGATTAAGCAGCTCCAGCCACATGGTAGTAGGGAAAAGAGCATTGGCTGTGGGGTCGCTCAGGCCTGGGCTGGCTCCTCTGTGACGTCCTGTACTAGCTCTTTAGCCTTGGAAAGCCATCTCTCATTGAGCCTCAGTTTCCTCACCTACAAATGGAGGATAACAATATCTACTGTCTCCCAGATGACTCAGGTTAAAAGAAAAGGAAAATCCCGAATTGCTTAGTAATACCAGAGACATTGTATCACATAACTGAAAAAAAAAAAAAAAAAATCCAGAGATAGGACTTCAGGCATAGTTTGATCAGGGGTCTGACTCTACTCTTCTGCCATAATCTTAGCTCTAGTGCTGTTCTTATTCTGTGTGTTGGCTTTATCTTTAGACTGGCTTCTTTCACATAGCAAAATTCCTGTATGTTGCTCGTTTCCCATAATCAGAAAGTCTTAGCTTGGGTCAGACTATCTTTGGTAACATGACCACTGCTGGACCAACCACTGTGGCACTGGGAGCATCTTCAGTCCACTCTGAAGATGGATTAAGTACTCCTCAAATCACCTGCTAGCCAGGGAGAGATGAAATAATGTTGGGAAGACAACTGCCACGCTAACCAGAGTGGAATTTTGAGCACTAAGGAGCTGCTGAGATACTACTATGCCAGTTTTAGAGAATGATTCTGTGCTGGGCAGGCAGTATCTCATTTACTCCTCACACCCACCCAGCATCATGACATGACCAGCATCCTTGGACCAGCTTCTCTTCCAAACACTTCTGACTGCTCTGCGTCTCAGATTTCCCATCACTGTCGTCCTCCTACCAACCGTGACACTATCAATGATTTAAATGGTGGCTGAATAATGACCCCCTAAAATATTCACGTTCTAATCCCAGAACCTGGGGATGTTCACTTACACAGCAAAGGGACTCTGCAGATGGGATAAAGGTTGAAGATCTTGAAATGGGGGGATTATCCTGGATTATCTGAGTGGACCCTAAATGTAAACACAATGGTCCTCATATGATGGATGCAGAGGTAGACTTAACCATGGAGGAAGAGACTGTGACGATGTGAGCAGCGATTGGATTGATGTGCTTTGTATGAAAGGAAGGGGCCACAGCCAAGAAACACTGGCCCAACTGGAGGCTGAAAAGACAAGGAAACCAATTCTCCCCTCAGAGCCTCTGGAAGAAACAAGCCTTGCTGATGTCTTTAACTTTAGCTCAGTGAAAATGATTTCATACTTCTGAACTCCAGGACTGTAAAGATAATAAAGTTTTGTTGTTTCAAGCCACTAAGTGTGTGGTAACTTGTCACAGTGGCCATAGGATGTTAATGCAAAATATAATTACATGAGCTGTCGGGTATGGAGCCAGGCACTCATCTAAGTAGTATTACTTCATTTAATTCTCACAATCCTGGCAGGTGGTGAGTATTATTATCATTCCCATTTTATAGCTGGGAAAACTCAACCAAAATGACATTATAGACTTTGCTAAAACATTCTACTCAGAAGTGAGGGGGATGTTCCTGGTATTCCAGTGGCTAAGACTCTGGCTCCCAACGCAGGGGGCCTGGGTTCGATCCCTGGTTGGGGAACTATCGAGCATGTCTCAACTAAAGATCCAGAATGCCACAACGAAAATGGAACATCCCATGTGCCACAACTAAGTCCCAGCTCAGCCAAAAAAAAAAAAAAAAAAGATGTGATGGCTTACGCCCGACACTTAGGTGTCAGAAGTGGCACAGTTTCCCGATGCTCTCCACTGTCTCCCATGGGCTCAGCACAGGTAGCTTCGCCCCGCTCCATTCCCTCCCTCTTGCCAACTGTTCACCTGCCCTGTACTTATTCAGTAGATCAGCTTCCCATTGTTCTTAACTGATTCCCACCCCTGGCTGCCAGGCTCCTATCCTGCCTCATAGCAGAACAAATTACCTGGCCCCTCCCTGTCTTCTTCCATCTCAGTAACTAGCCAACATTTTCTCTCCCTGATCCCAACCATCTGCCATTGAAAACAGGCACCAAAATCTGGTGATTCTTTTGGCTGGAAGTTTTATTGGCCTGGGGCTATGTTTTTAAAATTTTGAGTAGTATAATCAGGCAGGGGTAAGGCAGAGCAAGCAACCTGGAACCTGTTGTATTTCACAACCACTACAGGAAGCAAGTTCTCTTACTATCCCCATTTTACAGATGGTGACACTGAGGCCAAGAGATTCCTGGAAAGAAATTTAACCAGTAAGGGATGGAAGCTGGATCCAAACCTAGGCAGTGTGCCTTCAGAACTTGTGATCTTATCCATCACTTCCCTTTTCAGCTGCTCAGCAGTCAAGTGAAAGTGAAAGTTGTTCCTTGCTCAGTTGTGTCTGATTCTTTGGGACCCCATGGACTGTAGCCTACCAGCCTTCTCCATGGAATTCTCCAGGCAAGAATACTGGAGTAGGTCACTGTTCCCTTCTCCAGGAGATCTTCCCAACCCAGGGATCAAACCCAGGTCTCCTGCAACGCAGGCAGATTTTTACCCTCTGAGCCACCAGGTAAATCCCCTGGCCTAAAGGCAAAGTAAAGACTAATATTCTTTCTAAGAGTGCAGAGAAGGCCATCTGAACACAAGGCCTCAAAGCACACGTATGTGACATATAGCAAGCACATATAGTAGCTTTTGGAACTCTGAACATGATAACTTATCTATAAAATGGAGGGAAAAATAACTACCTGATCAAATTATTATGAAGATTTATCAGATGAAGACACCACATACAGATTTCAGATCATGGTACCAGGCAGAGACTAAGTCCTCAATATTAGCTATTTTATTTTACACATATCTGGTTAAACATGATATGTCATGTTTGTTATAGGCATGCATATATGGTTATATATATTAGTGTTTATACTCACATGAATTTTTCTGCCTATCATCACATCACTTACAAATGGCTGCACAAATTTTCAAGGTGGGGTGGTTTGGTTTCAACATCTTTGAAATTCATTTTGGGGGGCTCTGAGAATAAGAGTTGATACATTGGAAAAGACCCTGATGCTGGGAGGGATTGGGGGCAGGAGGAGAAGGAGACGACAGAGGATGAGATGGCTGGATGGCATCACAGACTTGATGGACATGAGTTTGAGAGAACTCCGGGAGTTGGTGATGGACAGAGAGGCCTGGCGTGCTGTGATTCATGGGGTCGCAAAGAGTCGGACACAACTGAGTGACTGAACTGAACTGAGAATAGATACACCAAAGAGCTAGGTGAAATTGTGGCACAGTGACAGGCCTTCCTGGCTGCTGGTTTTGCCAACACAGGTCCATAAAGTCAAAGCTATAGTTTTTCCAGTAGTCATGAGAGTTGGACCATAAAGAAGGCTGAGCACTGTGCTGCTGGAGAAGACTCTTGAGAGTCCCTTGGAATGCAAGGAGATCCAACCAGTCAATCCTAAAGGGAATCAACCCTGAGTATTTGTTGGAGGGACTGATACTGAAGCTGAAGCTCCAATCCTTTGGCTACCTGATGTGAAGAGCCAACTCATGGGAAAAGACCCCGATGCTGGGAAAGATTGAGGGCAGGAGGAGAAGAGGGCAACAGATGAGATGATTAGATAGCATCACTGACTCAATGGACATGAGTTTGAGAAAACTCTGGGAGATAGTGAAGGACAGGGAAGCCTGATGTGCTGGAGCCCATGGGGTCACAAAGTTGGACATGACTGAGTGACTGAACAACAAAGAAACGTGAGGGCAAAGAAAAATATCAAATATGAGAAATATGTCAAACAGGAGCTCAAGCCCAGAGCTATGGGGCAGATCCTCTAACTGGAGGTGTTGTTGTGTAATAGAAATGCTTCTTCTCTGATGGCTCTGAGCTCCGGGGCAAGGATCAGCAGAGGTTAACTGAGGGAACCATGTGCTCCAAGTAGTACCTGGTACCCATCTTGTGAATAACATAGACTCAGGAGAGGAGGCTGAAAGTGCTTTACCTGGAGTAATGGATGAGTCAGGAAGGTCTCATGGAGAAGATGGAGGGCCGTTTTGCCTTAAAGATAACATAGTGGAGTTGAGTGATGGTGATCAGTGAAATGGAAAAGTCAGTCTCTGGGGGTTGGGATTGGGGTTGGGGTTAGGGATGAGGTCAGAGTAGACAATGGGCTGGGAATCAACAGACCTTGAGTTTGGGAGGCAGAACACGTCAGATGTAAGGAAGTGGTGAGCCCTACCCTGTGACCCCCCGCCCTCCCCAATGCTCGACTGCCCACTGCATGGGAGCAGTCCCCGTCATGTTTTGTTGAGAAAACCACGGATTCCTTCTTGCAAACAGGACTGACAGATGCTGGGCGTGGAACTGCTTAATGAGTTTGAGTTTTGAATTTCATCCAAGGCTTTGACACTGTACTACCCAAAGCAGACAGCTCTTTGAATTCATTATGTGTTGGTTGAATGCCAATATTTTCCCCACCAAAGACTCCTTCAAATACTTCCCCACAGTAAACTGCATGTTTCAGAAGATCTTCCAATGCAGTGCATTTATTGAATTATTATTTTTGTTGTTTTTATTTGAAGTGAGTAGCTCACTAAGTGGAGCAGATAGAATTCTGGACAAAAGCAAATGGACTCTTAATCAGAAAACATAGGCTATCCTTGCCAATCTTTTTGAAATGGTAAAAATAGCTTAAGTATTTTATTACTTCCTTCATGATCCCTAAATTGGGAAACATTAATAAAGAAAAGCAGACACAGAGTTTAATCTTTGTTATTTCTATCTATTGACGCAGATGGATATATACATTATGTGGGTATAAAGAAATGGAGAAAGATATCTGTGATGGTTAGCTATGTCCACTTGGCTCTAGGACCCAGAGATTTAACCAAGCCTAGTCTGGGTGTTGCTATGAAGGTATTTTGTACATCTGGTTAGCATCTCCAATCCGTTGACTTTAAATCAAGGAAGTTCCCCCTGAACTGTGGGTGAGTCTCATCCAACCTGTCAAAGACTGTAAGAGTGAAAACTGAGATTTCCCTGAGAAGGAGAACTTCTGCCTACAGATTATAGCATCAACTTTTGCTTGAGTTTCCAGCCTGCTGGCCTGTGTCTTATGCACATTTTAAGATCCATGAGGTCCATATGTATTTTGGACTCATGAGGCAATTAAGTTTTCTTTCTCTCTCTCTCTCCCCCCCCCCCCCCCCACACACACACACACACAATCAGTTCTCTTTCTCTGCACAGTGCTGACTGGGACAATGGTCCTGACCAGTAAACAAAGTCGGGCTCATTTAGAACAGTGGTACACATGCTCATCTATATGCTAGCTAATGTTCAAACATCTTATAATGAGCATGAAATACAGGTTCTTGGCATGGAGTAGGGGGTAGTAGAGTGAGCTGCTGGGTCATTGCAGGGTAGTTGCAGGACTGTGTGCAACCAACCTCATCATTAGACCTAATTAAAAAAAATCCTGTGTGTCTCATTTATCTGTTACATAGCCAAGTATTTATTGAGTGCTTACTATGGGGTTCATGTAAATACTTGGGTTTATTCCATCTTGTGGGCTTCCCTGATGGCTCAGAGTTAAAGAATCCACCTGCCAATGCAGGAGATGTGGGTTTGGTTCCTGGATCAGGAAGATCCCCTGGAGAAGGAAATGGCAACCCACTCCAGTATTCTTGCCTGGGAAATCCCATGGACAGAGGAGCCTGGCAGGCTACAGTCCATGGGGTCGTGAAAGAGTGGGGCATGACTTAATGACTAAACAACAATGACAGCAAACTCCATCTTGCAGGCAGAATGAAGGACTCCCTGGGAGTCTGTATCCCATACATCACGGTGCTGTGACCAAGATAGCAGGCTATGCTGCTCACGTCCCATTACTCAATGAGATGCAGAGCCTTTGTGCTCTCATTCTGCTTTGCAAACAAACATTTTGTCCTACCCAGACACCAGCAAGCCTGTCTGCATCCACCTAAGGACAAGATAGACTACCAAGGAGACTTCCAAAAATGCTGACCAGGGAAACAGCATGTGTGCTATTTCAAAAATAATAATAAATCATTGGTTGATTGAAAATGTAATATTCAGAATAATAGAATAGCTAGAAATTTGACCAAGCATGAACAAGCCAAAGGCTCCTAATGCACTGTGAATTAATCATCAATCCATTTATTGGTGGAAGACAACCTCAACACATACATCAAAGAAAGGGCAGAATGGTCTCAGAAAGCTTAGCTAATCAGAATAAGTAAATCCATTTCAAGGTGACATTCAATTTTATGGGGGGAAAAATTACATTCTCCTGGGTGCTTGGGATCCCAGGGTATTTCTAGTTCAGTATCTATACAAAGGAGGCATGCAAACCCATGGTTCGCTAAATGAAATTGAAACTTTTGTTAAAGTTCTCAACTGCTGTGCAAATTTACTTCTTTGTTCTTGACTGTCTTCCAGATAGAGCCTTCTTTGAGATCATGAAGGGCATGGAATAGGCAAATTCACCATGAACATATTTACCTTCTGGAGACTTCCCTGATGGTACAGTGGTTTAGACTCCATGCTTCCAATGCAGCAGATGTGGGTTCGATCCCTGGCCAGGGAAATAGGATTCCACATGTCACACACAAAAAAAAAAATTAAAAAAAAAAAATACAGCTCCCAGAAGATCTGTTCAATGATTCACTCACCAAACATATAAACAAGGACTTCCCTGGTGGTTCAGTGATTAGGGCTCTGCTTCCACTGCAGGCGGCATGAGTTTGATCCCTGGTTGAGGAACCGAGGTCCTGCATGCCACATGGCCAATAAATAAAATACCATAAAAAAAAAAAAAAAAAAATTCACGGTCTCCTGAGAGCACGAGCCTTGAAAGGCATCCTGATGTAATCCAGACTTTCTTGAATGTTTATTGAATATTCTCTAGATGTCTATCATGCACCTTCAGGTGTAAGCACCACTGTAGTAAATGCTGGGGTTATAAAGTTAAACCGGGGGACTTCCCTCAAAGTCTGGTGAGTTAAGACTCCACGCTTCCACTGCAGGGGGTGGGAGTTCGATCCCTGCTAAGGGAACTAGGATCCCTCATGCCTCACAGGGTTGTCAACAATTTTGTTCTGAATTCAACTGGGGGAGATCTCTAGTCTTGACGGAAAGACAGAAAAGGAAGTATTTCACATAGTCATGGAAGCAAGAACTCGAGGGACCATTTGTGCTCTGAGGGCGGAAAGTCAAAGAGAGAGGGAGAAATAGTAACTGTTAATTCCAGTTCCGCCCATTAAAGGGATTTGCAGTGATGCTTGTCAGTGCTTCGGTTGGAGTGGTGAAGGAGCTGGATGTATTTCTGTGGTGGAGCTTGTCTCACGGAAACATGAGGACAAGAGAAGAGAAATCACTCCAAAAGTGAGGATCTGAGTAGACCTAAGAGAAGGCAAGGGGGCTCCCCTGGTGATTTGGTGGTAAAGAATCCTCCTGCTATGCTGGAGACCCAGGGATCCAACCTGGGAAGATCCCCTGGAGGAGGTCATGGCAACCCACTCCAGTATTCTTGCCTGTAGAATTCCATGGACAGAGGAGCCTGGTGGGTTATATAGTCCATGGGGTCACAAAGAATTGGACAGGACTGAGTGGCAAACACACTTTAAGAGCAGGCAAGAGTCAAGCACTCTTCAGGACTCCCCGTCTTCTGCCTCTCTCCTTTTCCTGTCTCAGCTCTGGGCTGTCTGTGCAGGAGCCTCATTCTCTCCTCAGCTGCCACAGCTCCATGCAGCTGGGCAAGATGGCTGCCAGCAGTTCTAGGAAAGCATCATTCCAGCCCTGTAGCTCCTCCTCAAAGGAAAAATTGGTGCTGTGATCAGAAAACCAGAGAAAGATATTGGAAGGTGAACAACAATAACAACAAATCAAATAAAAACAAATCTCTGCCTCATTAGAGAACCAGACTTATTGAGATGAAAGATATTAAGATGCTTGACTCTTGGTTTCTCTTCAGTAGTCCTTGAAGTCAGGCTTCCTAACATTTTCCCAACTTCATGGAACAGATAGAGTTCTGAGGTTAACTGACTAAGCTGCCCCCAGAAGGAAGTGAGTGGTTCCAGACCTCCAGGTCCCTTCCCTGCTGTTGAAGAGCCAAGAGGACCAATATCTTGACCCAAACTATTACCCACTAGTCAGGATGTTACTTTTTGCCTTTACGACTTTAAAGAAGGAAAACACTGGGCCAGTAATGGTCATTTGTTCCTTAACTCCAACATCATGATGTAGAGACAGTTGAAAGGCATCAAAGAACAGGGGAAGTGTAACACCTTGGAGGACCGAGGCTTCCTACTGGTTCAGGGCAAGAGGCAAGAGACTTGCTTCTTACAGTGGTGGTATTTGGAAACCAAGGGCAAATACTAGGCTGGATTCTTGAGCAAACACTCTGGGAAAAGCCAGAGGAACATGGTCCATGTTCCATGACCCAAGCACCTTGAAGTGAGGGGCAGGTAGGTGAAGGTAGGCAACTTGGCAAGATGAGATTAACTACCAGTGTGTCCTGGAAACAGAAGGCAGCAGTCCAATTATTATCAGCAGCAGAAATTTCTGTCTGAGCCTAGACTTTAATATGTGTTTAAAAATATGTCCTAGGGGCAAGCTGAATGTATTGGAAAGGCTGTAAATAGAGTGGATGCATGGCAGATTTTTGTAAAAATAAATTAAACACTTTAGACAAGTTATTTTACTTTTAATTCAGTTCAGTTCAGTCTCTCAGTCATTTCTGACTCTTTGTGACCCCATGGACTGCAGAATGCCAGGCCTCTCTGTCCATCACCAATTCCCCGAACTTACTCAAACTCATGTCCATTGAGTCGGTGATGCCATGTAACCATCTCAACCTCTGTCATTCCCTTCTCCTCCTGCTTTCAATCTTTCCAAGCATCAGGGTCTTTTCCAATGAGTCAGTTCTTCACATCAGGTGGCCAAAGTATTGGAGTTTCAGCTTCAGCATCAGTCCCACTGAATATTCAGGACTGATTTCCTTTAGGATTGACTGGTTGGATCTCCTTACAGTCCAAGGGACTCTCAAGAGTCTTCTCCAACACCACAGTTCAAAAGCATCAATTCTTCAGTGCTCAGCTTTCTTTATGGTCCAACTCTCACATCTGTACGTGACTACTGGAAAAACCATAGCTTTGACTAGATGGACTTTTGTTGGCAAAGTAATGTCTCTGCTTTTTAATATGCTATCTAGGTTAGTCATAGCTTTTCTTCCAAGAAGCAAGTGTCTTTTAATTTCATGGCTGCAGTCACCATTTTAAGTAATTTTGGAGCCCCCCAAAATAAAGTCTGTTACTGTTTCCATTGTTTCCCCACCTTTTGCCATGAAGTGATGGGACCGGATGCCATAATCTTAGTTTTCTGAATGTTGAGTTTTAAGCCAGATTTTTTACTCTCTTCTTTCACTTTCATCAAGAGGCTCTTCTTTGCTTTCTGCCATAAGGGGGGTTTCATCTGCCTATCTGAAGTTATTGTTATTTCTCCCAGCAATCTTGATTCCAAGCTTGTGCTTCATCCAGCCCAGTGCTTCTCATGATGTACTCTGCATATAAGTTAAATAAGCAGGGTGACAATATACAGCCTTGACGTACTCTTCCCGGTTTGGAACCAGTCTGTTGTTCCATGTTCAGTTCTAACTGTTGCTTCCTGACCTGCATACAGATTTCTCAAGAGGCAGGTCAGGTGGTCTGGTATTCCTATCTCTTTAAGAATCTTCCACAGTTTGTTGTGACCCATACAATGTTGCTTTTGAATTGATGCTTTTGAACTGTGGTGTTGGAGAAGACTCTTGAGAGTCCCTTGGACTGCAAGGAGATCCAACCAGTCAATCCTAAAGGAAATCAGTCCTGAATATTCAGTGGAAGGACTGATGCTGAAGCTGAAGCTCCAATACTTTGGCCACCTGATGTGAAGAACTGAGTCATTTGAAAAGACCCTGATGCTGGAAAGATTGAAGGTGGGAGGAGAAGGGAACAACAGAGGATGAGATGGTTGCATGGCATCACTGACTTGATGGACATGAATTTGAGTAAGCTCTGGGAGTTGATAAAGGACAGGGAAACATGGCATTCTGCAGTCCATGGCGTCACAAAGAGTCGGACATGACTGAGTGACTGAAATGAACTGAACCGAACTGAACACAGTCAAAGGCTTTGGCATAGTCAATAAAGCAGAAGTAGATGTTTTTCTGGAACTCTTGCTTTTTTGATGATCCAATGGATGTTGGCAATTTGATCTCTGGTTCCTCTGCCTTTTCTAAATCCAGCTTCAACACCTGGAAATTCACAGTTCATGTACTGTTGAAGCCTGGCTTGGAGAATTTTGAGCATTACTTTGCTAGCATGTGAGATGAGTGTAATTGCGTGGTAGTTTGAACATTCTTTGGCATTGCCTTTCTTTGGAGTTGGAAAGAAAACTGACCTTTTCCAGTCGTGTGGCCACTGCTGAGTTTTCCAAATTTGCTGGCGTATTGAGTGCAATGCATTTACAGCATCATCTTTTAGGATTTGAAATAGCTCAACTAGAATTCCATCACCTCTACTAGCTTTGTTCATGGTGATGCTTCCTAAGGGCCACTTGCCTTCACATTCCAAGATGTCTGGCTCTAGGTCAGTGATCACATCATCGAGGTTATCTAGATCATGGAGATCTTTATTGTATAGATCTGTGTATTGTTGCCACCTCTTCTTAATATCTTCTGCTTCTGTTAGGTCCATACCATTTCCATCCTTTATTGTGCCCATCGTTGCATGAAATGTTCCCTTGGTATCTCTAATTTTCTTGAAGAGATCTCAACTTCCCCATCCTATTGTTTTCCTCTATTTCTTTGCTTTGATCGCTGAGGAAGGCTTTCTTATCTCTCCATGCTATTCTTTGGAACTCTGCATTCAAATTTTCCTTTATAAACCTCTTTCTTCTGCCCTCTCCCCTCCTCTTCTAACTCCCCATCTCTTCTCTCTGCTCTTCTCTTCTGTTCTCTCCTTTTCTCTTCCCTTCTCCTCTTCTCTCCTCTCTTCCCTTCTTTCTTTCTCTCTCACACACAAAGTTAATGCATGCTGTATTTCCATCCCTACAGTGGAGATTCTGGGGGTGCTGGCTAAGACTCACTAACAAAGTACATCCAGATAGAAGATAACACGAGCTAGAAAGAATCTTAGTAATTGCCTACACCAGTCGTTTCAATTTACAGAGAAGAAAACCAAGGCCCAGGAAGGAAGATAACCTGCCCACTTCCCTAACCTGGGAGGCAGAGCTGGTCTCTAAGATTTCCAGATCAGTGCATGCACTGCTTTTTTTTTTTTTCTGGGTGTGTGATTCTTTCCATGTCTAGAAAGTGGAAGCAGGATGTGAACCAGAGCCTGTCCAATGTGGAAGAAGGAGACATGCTTGGGATCAAATCCTAACTACACTAGCTGTGTGAACCTTGGGCAAGCTACTTTAGTTCTCTGAGCTGAATTTCCCATAATATAAGAGATGAACTTATAGTATTGTTGTGAGGATTGAATTAGTTCAAGTAAAATCTAACATTATGTTAATAGAATGATAGTATACAAAAAATAAATCCCAATTATGAATATAGAGGCAAGAATTTGAAATAGATTATTAGGGAGTAGAATCTAGAACGTGTCAAAAGAAGACTACACGATGATCAAGCCTGGTATATTGCAGGAATGAAAGGGTGGGTCAGTGTTAGGAAACAACACATAATCCTTTACATCAAAAATTAGAGTAAAAAAAAGATCATATCAGTAGACACTGAAAATGGCATTTTGCAAATGAGATAAGAATTACATTTCTAGTACAGTGCTCGACACACAGGTTCTCAAGCGATGGTAGCTTTTGTTAAGAATCATGGAATCATGATTAATCAGCACCAGCTGGGTTATACAAAGACTTTGACTTTTATGAAGATAGCAGTTATTTCTTGGAGTATTTCCTGAGCTAGATTTCAAATATAAGCCAATCTACTTACCATGTTGAGGAAATAAACATGCTGATTTTATTAGGTCTGATCCCCACACCACCTGCTCTTCAAGCCCAAAGCTATTTTTAACCTCTGTAGGACAGTGTTCCTCCATATTTAAAGTAGAAATGATAATGTATCTCCATTATAGGTTTGTGGGAATCAAATGAGACAGTCAGTGCACAGACTGGGCAGATTGCCTCCATGAGGCAATCAGTAAAATGTGCCCATGTCCCCTGAGAGTGGCCTTTAGTTTCAGCCTAATTTCCCTAAATAGTCATGTGAATGCCTGGGTGGCAGATCTCTAATTCAGGTGAAAATGAAAAGGCAGGCAAGCTTCTTTGGCGGGAATTACTGTGACCTACACTATCTATAGCTCTGGTGAGAGTGTCAGGTCAAATCCAAGGCGAAAGACATTTATGGGCATCTTGAGAGGAATCATCCCAGGAGAAGAAATACTGAAAGTGGAATATGTTGAAAGAGAGTTTCAGGGAAACAGCAAGAAAAGACTTTGGCTTGGGTTAGTATTGTGGGAAAGACTTAAGAAGTTATTTAAAAATCATGTCTCCTCCAGAGTGTATAACCTCAGTACTTTTCCAAGAAATGGTTAGTTTCTTATTTATTTAAAAAATTTGGAATATTTTAATACTTACAGAAAAGTAGCAAGAACAGTGTAAAGAATGCCCACATTGCCTCATCCCAGGAATCCACGCATGTTTCATCAAATGCCTTGTAGCAAAGGAATCCAGTTTAGAATCATGGTCACCTTTAGTCACACGTGTCTTTTGCCTCCTTCGAGGTGGAACAGTTCCTCAAATTCACCTTGACATTCATGACTGCAACATGTGCTTTTCTCTTTAAATATGACATTTAAAAATTGCAATTTACAGCAGTGATAATTCCATTAGTAATAAAACTTATTAGTAATGAGGTAGATGCTGGCCAAGTGCAAAATCCGTTGTAAAGTTTGACAGTGGAAAATGTACTCGCAGTATCTAGTGTTTTCTTATGATTCCTTGATTCCTTTTGGAGGATGACATTTATTTTTTAAAAGAAAACCCACTTTTTAAACACTACAGAATGTTTATTTTGTAAAATGTCCTTTAATTTGTGTTTGTCTGAAGTATCCTGACGATTGTATTCAGGCTATGCCTTTTTGGCAGGAATTTCACAGAAGTGACTCTCTGATCTTCTTGCTGCATCTCATCAAATGACATGCAGTGCTGTGTTTAACCATTACTGATGGTGTTAACTTTGATCACTCCATCAAGGTACTGGGCTTTTCCACTGTAAAGTTACCCTTTCCACTCATGTAGTTAATAAGCATTTTTGCGAGGGGATGTTTCAAGACTAATATCTTCTTCCTCATTCAGTTTCACCTGCCTTACTATTAGCCCATATTGATGGTTCTTGCCTGAATTAATTTTTACCGTGTGTGTGTGAGCTCAGTCATGCCCAACCCTTTGCCACCCCATGGACTGCCACCAGGCTCCTCTGTCTATAGAGTTTTCCAGGCGAGTTGCCATTTCCTTCTCCAGGGATCTTCCGGACCCAGGAATTGAACCCGTACCTCTTAAGTCTCCTGCATTGGCAGGCAGGTTCTTTACCACTAGCACCACCTGGGAATCCCTGATTTTTACCATCACAGTTGCCAAATGGTGACCTTCTAATTTCATCTTTTCATCTACATTTATTAGTTGGTATTTTGTTGCGAGGAAGAGATTTTACATTTCCCCTCTTTATTTATTGATGTATTTTTATCAAGGTAGGGATATGAGTTCTTAATTTATTCAGTGGCACCCAATCCATTAGTATCCTTGTTTATTTTGTTACTCAAACTCTCCTCAGTTTGGCTGGTGGGAATGCCTTCCAGCTTGACCCTGTGTCCTTCTGATGTGTCCCCATCATTCTTTGAGGACTTCGAGCATTTTCTAGTACACGATATTCCAGGCTTGTCTTATATGTCTTCTGACTCAACCCTAAGATGAACCATTTTTTCTGAGGAGCCCTGGGTCCATTTAATGAAGAATGTTATTTTGAGACCAAGATCTGGATGCTAGGTACAGTTGTTATAATTTGACTGTTACTACTTCCAGAGTCTTTTTCAGTGTCTAATTCAGTGGCTCATTTTAACTTTCTCTTTTTCTATATTTGTGACTCCCTTCTGTAATAGTGAGAAGCCTGGTTCCTATTATCCTCAGATATTTGCGGATTCATCTACTTCTTCCCATATCTAACCAACCTCCCAATCTTGCTGGGCTGATAGCCTACCGGGCTGTTTTCTCACTTGAATCTTAATCCCTCGGGGCCTTCTTCCTCATCCTAGCCTGCCAAATGGATTTTGAACTGAATTATTCAGGAAGGAAGGGAGAGAGAAGAGAAGCCAAATAAATACAAATATATATATATATATTTAAATAATATTTAGTTTGGTTCTGGATATGGGAAGGTGGGGATGCTCATGAATAGTCAGGAGAAGTATGAGTGTATGTGTGTGTGTGTATATATATATATAAAACAAAGTTGATTTCATTTTTTAAATTTAATGTAATTCATTTATTATTTTTGGCTTTGCTGAAACTTCGTTGTTGTGCACAGGCTTTCTCGAGTTGCACGGGCTTCTCACTGCGGTGGCTTCTCTTGTGGCAGAGCATGGGCTCCAGAGCACGGGCTCAGTCGTTATGGTCTTGGTTGCCCCGTGGCACGTGGGATCTTCCCCGACTTGGGATTGATCCCATGTCCTCTACATCAGCTGGCAGATTTTTAACCACTGAACCACCAGGGAAGTCCAGAAGTGTATATCTGTACAATGTTTCTGTTTTAAATATGATGCTCAATTCCTCTTTGTTCAATATAGCCAATCAGACACACACATGCAAGATCATGCCCTTGGACCTAGAAATTTCACTTCTGAGAAATTATCCTAGTTCATTGGACAAATGTAATAGGCAGTAGTAGAATGTGTTGCAACATTGCACATAATAGCAGAAACCTAAAAATGTGAATGTCAAATAAATTACAGTTTATCAACAGAATGCATCAGGCAAATGTTGTATAGATCTATGTCCTTTGTCAGAGAAAATGACAATAATATATTGTCAGGTGAGAAACTGAATTAAAAGGAGCAAATATCATACATTCTCTTTGAATACACATACACTCTTCATGGGGGAGAATCTCAAGGGCACTTCATACAACAGTGGGTTTTCTCTAGTTGTGGACTGTTAAACTGTTGTATTGTTTTATTTAAAATTTTTTGATTAGTGTAAATTCAACAGTGAACATATGTTATGAAATTAAGAAAAAAGACAAAAAAATAATCACAAAACCTAAAAGTTGATATTTTATCTGGGACTTCCTTAATGGTCCAGTGGTTAAGAATCTGTGTTTCCATTGCAGGGGGACAGGTTTGATTCCTGATCAGGGAACAAAGATCCTGCATGCTGTGTGATGTGGGTAAGAATTAAAATAAAATAAGGTAAAATAAAATAAAAACATGCCTTTCCCCCAAGTGAATAAGGTCAATAGATAATCAATTGCCAGAGATTATGATAAAAAAATTTTTTTAATTTTGTCTGAAAAATTGGCATGCACCCCATAAACTTGTACCAAATCCACACCACCATCCCACTACCCATCAGTGGGCAATAATTACAATTGCAGGGCTCACTGCACAGACATGGAGTGAGAATCAAGGAAATAATAGAACATTGTAAGATAAAAAAAGTGACATGCTATTAAGGTTGTTACCGTTGTTACTGTAATTGCTGTTGTTACTATTATTATTATGAGTGGTATTGATTTTAGTTCTTTGTTTTCTAAATTCAGAGGAGAAAATACTAGCCTTTTTTGGCTGCTTGGAATCCAGACTGGAACCATTTAGAAAGGCATCTTCTCTGAAGAAGCTTAGAATCTGGTGGAGGTGAGTTCCCAGCTTTTTTACATCAGTCAACAGACAGGACCAGGCTACAACCCAGGGCGAGACAGGAGATCGACTCCGCTTTTGCCAGCAATCCAAGACCAGAGAGACTCGTGTGGGCTGGGGAGGCGGGGAAGGTCTCGGGGCCGCAGTAGCCTATTCTTGGCAGATTCTGTAAATTGTTAATTGCTTTTCAAGTGCTGTGACTGGATTTGTTCACACCTTAGGATGAGTACAAAGTGCAAGTTTAGAAACGAATTGGATAAAAATGATGCTGAGAATAAAATCCACTTCGTTCATATTTTTAGAGATCCTGCAGAGTTTAACATACTCTGAAACTCATTTTATCCAAGGCAATAATAGCCCCAAGACAGATATATGAAAGAGTGGGTATAGATGTGTCATCTTCTCTGGCTCCCATCCTGGCGTCAGGGAAGGAAAAATATCAACCTCGTGCATATCGGCCTAACCTAAAGGCGAGGGTTTAGTCTCCTTTGCTTATTGATGTATTCCAAGTGTCCAGAACAGTGCCAGGCACACAGTAGGAGCTCAACAAATACTCGCTGGATAAAGGAATGAACCCTCATTTTTACTTTCAATATGCAAAGTATTATAGTTAGATTTCTTTTTCAAACAGGTTGTCCACTATCGGACACTAGGAATTAAGAGTGTGCTTGACTTTCCTTTCAAACTCAAAAGCCAGATTCCACCAGCGCTTGTCCAAGAAACCACCTGAGATCGCAGTGTACAGCCTCAGAGAAACATTAGGCATTGGGCTTGTCTTTTAGGAATCAGATTTTCAAATGCTTTAATTTCCTGACAGTTCTTTCCCTTTAGAAAGACTAAATGACTTTCAAGCAGAGCTTCTAATATCTTTCCACAAAAACCCTGGGGGCTGAGGCCAGTTCCAGGCCACATTACATTCCAATTTTTCTATCTGTTTTTATCTTTTTCTAAATGGTTATTTATTTATTTATTCCACAAAGAGCTGACTCATTGGAAAAGACCCTGATGCTGGGAAAGGTTGAAGGCAGGAGGAGAAGGGACAACAGAGGGTGAGATTGTTGGATAACATCACTGACTCAATGGCCATGAGTTTGAGTAAACTCTGGGAGATAGTGAAGGACAGGGAAACTTAGTGGGCTACAGCCCATGTTGTAGCAAAGAGTCGGACAAAACTGAGCACGCACGCATGCTTTAGGTCACCATCAGGAATCACTTTAGTAGAAGAGAATTTACCTGCTTTATTTGTAGGTTAATACTGTTTCTGGAGTTTAGGTTATCTTACCTTTCCAAAAGCTTAATGGTAGAGATTGAATTACAAAATAGACAACTATGTAAATGACTGAGAACAATCACAGAGAACCATAAAGTGCCATCTCCATGATCATAGATTTCCATCCTCCAGATAACCTCCAGTTGCTGGATGTGCAAGCTCATTCTTTCAGCTCTGTTCCATGCCCTGTAGCAAATTGTTCTTCAGTGACCCCAATGGGATGGTTTCTTAAAATGGATGATGTTTTAAAAATTCTATCCAGATGAGTTCTGTAATTTGGATTCTTCTTGAATGTAGACTCCCAGATAAACAATCTGTGATTGCATTAGAGGTCATATTGCTTCAGGTCTCTTTACAACTCTGATGAGCATGAGCATTTCTTAGTCTAAGCCAAGAATCCTCAGTGTTTTTATCATGACTGTAATTCTGAAACAGTATCGACCGAGTTTAGGAATGCAGTACGTACAGGTTCAACCAAGTATTGATTACCTCCTAACAGGTAGTAATGAGTGCATTAAACACTGGAGAGCTCAGCTGAGTCAAACAGATAAATATACTGGTAGCAGATGGTGTCCGTGACACACTGACGCCTAGGGTGATCTTGGTTCCATCAGCCAGCTTTTGTGGCTCTTTGTCAGTGAAGTGGCTTCAGGCTTCCAGAGACTATTTGGCCTCTGCTCTGCAAAGACCAGAAATGCCTGAAAATATATATTGCCCAGGGGCAGCTCTTGACCAGTGAAAAGGAGTACGTCAAGGCTGTATATTGTCACCCTGCTTATTTAACTTATATGCAGAGTACATCACGAGAAACGCTGGGCTGGAAGAAGCACAAGCTGGAATCAAGATTGCTGGGAGAAATATCAATAACCTCAGATATACAGATGACACCACCCTTATGGCAGAAAGTGAAGAGGAAGTAAAAAGCCTCTTGATGAAAGTGAAAGAGGAGAGTGAAAAAGTTGGCTTAAAGCTCAACATTCCGAAAACTAAGATCATGGCATCTGGTCCCATCACTTCATGGCAAATAGATGGGGAAAGTGTCAGACTTTATTTTTTGGGGGGGCTCCAAAATCACTGCAGATGGTGATTGCAGCCATGAAATTAAAAGATGCTTACTCCTTGGAAGGAAAGTTATGACCAACCTAGATAGCATATTCAAAAGCAGAGACATTACTTTGCCAACAAAGGTCCGTCTAGTCAAGGCTATGGTTTTTCCAGTGGTCATGTATGGATGTGAGAGTTGGACTGTGAAGAAAGCTGAGTGCAGGAGAATTGATGCTTTTGAGTTGTGGTGTTAGAGAAGACTCTTGAGAGTCCCTTGGACTGCAAGGAGATCCAACCAGTTCATCCTAAAAGAGACCAGTCCTGGGTGTTCATTGGAAGGAATGATGCTAAAGCTGAAAACTCCAGTACTTTGGCCACCTCATGCAAAGAGTTGACTCATTGGAAAAGACCCTGATGCTGGGAAGGATTGGGGGCAGGAGGAGAAGGGGACAACAGAGGACGAGATGGCTGGATGGCATCACCGACTCGATGCACATGAGTTTGGGTGAACTCCGGGAGTTGGTGATGGACAGAGAGGCCTGGTGTGCTGTGATTCATGGGGTCACAAAGAGTCGGACACGAGTGACCGACTGAACTGAACTGAAGAAGGTGGAGGATAAATAATCCAGCCCCCTTGTTCTCTGACCGGGACAACTCAGGTGTAACCCGTGCTGTCTACCCTGTGACATTGACACTGACTTCCTCTCATTGTTAGATATTGACTCCTTGCTCAACTTCCTTCTCTTCCCTTTTCCACACTCTCAAGCCCCTATTTTGCTTTGTTTTCTTCCTTTTCTGTAAATACTTCCTAATAAACCAATTTCAGGAGAATCTTTGTATCAGGATCTGCTTCTGGGGAGTCTAACCTATGACAATATTGTAATCGAGCCGCAGCATGTGTGCTCACTCATGTCCACCTCTTTGTGACCCCATGGACTATAGCCCACCAGGCTCCTCTGTCCATGGGATTTTCCCAACAAGAGTACTGGAGTGGCTTGTCATGCCCTCCTCCAAGGGAGCTTCCCAACCCAGGGATCAAACTCCCATCTCCTGGGTCTCCTGAATTGGTAGGTGTTTTTTTTTTTGTTTTTTTTTTTTTTACCACTGAACTGGATACATGGTCCTAAAAATTGACTGCTAGTTCCCTATCATTGATCCAAGTGGGCCTTCAATAGAAACTTGTAAGATGTGTACGGCTGACTCAACAGATCCATAGATGCTAAAGCTACCACTACCTAGGACTTCCCTGGGGGGCCAGTGGTTAAGACTTCACCTTCCAGTGCAGGGCGTGCAGGTTCGATCCCTGGTTGGGAGCTAAGATCGCACGTGCCTCATGACCACAATATAAAACAGAAGCAATATTGTAACAAATCCAATCAAGACTTGAAAATAAAGCTTTCACTACCCAAATGCTCTTTTCTCATTTTCAGCTCTTAATATCACCCCCTCAGATTCATCTTCCCTGAACACTGGGTCTAAAACACGCCCCATAGCTACATCATCTCCATTTTGGCACCTCGTTGGTTTCATTTGTGGCACTTGCCACAGTCTGTAATTATCACATGTCTTTGTTTCTTCTTTGATTTTGCCTCTCTTCACCCACTGTTGCCTGGAAAATCCCATGGACGGAGGAGCCTAGAAAGCTGCCGTCCATGGGGTTGCTGAGGGTCAGACAAGACTGAGTGACTTCTCTTTCACTTTTCACTTTCATGCACTGGAGAAGGAAATGGCAACCCACTCCAGTGTTCTTGCCTGGAGAATCCCAGGGACTGGGGAGCCTAGTGGGCTGCCATCTATAGGGTCGCACAGAGTTGGACAAGACTGAAGTGACTTAGCAGCAGCAGCAGCACCCCTAACTATAAGTCCCATCAAGTCAGGGTCCATGTCCGTCTGACTTCCTTGGGTCTGCTCTGAGGTAAGCTCAGCGCTCAGCAACAGTTTATCAAATGAATGGAAACCACCCCCGTATTCCCCACATTGTGTCCACCAAGACTGACCTTTGCTCAGGTTGCAGATGGGTTGTGTATGTTCAGGACTTCCAAGAAATTAGTAGAGGTCAACTCTACAGAAATTTTGGAATACCCACCTGTCCCCAGTAAGGAAAACAGATGAAGCATATGTATTTATAGGGATTGTTTCGCCTGGGACTCACCAGGCAGTAAACAGATTGTGCCTGACAAGTCTTCGTGAAGGGTGTGGAAGTTTTGAAGTCAAAGTGTTGCTGGCGTTGATTTGGTTCTTGGAAAACACAAGTCCTCTTTTCCCCTGAGCTCTTCTGATGACTGTGCCTCGTGTTTCTGCATCAGATTCTCTCAAGCAACACTTATGCCAGGAGGGGCAATTTTTTTGTGGGCTGTCCATGAATACTTTGGGGGGAAGTTAGGACTTCTCTGAAGTTGCGAAGATGATTTCTGAAATCTTCCACCCACTTAGATAGAAGGACTACAGCAGAACTTCTCAAAGTGGGCCCTGTAGAACACAACTACTGTAGTATATTAAGAGGCTTGCATGGAAATGGAAGCATATGTGGGTGGCAAAATACTGGGCTCCAGAAAGCTTGGGTTTTCCTGTAAGTTGTTGTTCAGTCACTCAGTTGTGTCCGACTCTTTGTGACCCCACGGACTGCAGCACGCCAGGCTTCCCTTTCCTTCACCATCTCCCAGAACTTGCTCAAACTCATGTCCGTTGAGTCAGTGATGCCATCCAAACATCTCATCCTCTGTCACCCCCTTCTCCTCCTGCCCTCAATCTTTCCCAGCATCAGGGTCTTTTACAATGAGTCAGCTCTTCGAGTCAGGTGGCCAAAGTACTGGAGCTTCAGCATCAGTCCCTTAAGATGTAATGGAAAAACTCGAATGACCTTTTTGGCCAACCTGTATATTGTGGAAAGAGCCTTTAATATGCTTGTATATTTTGTTTGTGACTATGAAACTCATGTGACCGTAGCATATTTTCTCCAGGACTTATCACATATGCAATGCTACATGTGGCATGGTCCAGGTCTTCGTGGCTGTGTTTCCGCATGCTTCTGATCTGCAGGAAGTCCTCATCTTCTTCCACACAGACCATCTCTAGAGCGTTTTCTACGATTCTCTGTTTTTGAATTTTACACCCTTTCTCAAATCAGGGTATCTATCTGTCTCTAAACATTCTGCCAACTTTCTCAATGGTTCTGGTCTGCAAATCGTTGCAAAACTTAATGGCTTTCAACAGCAGCCATCATTTCTGTAGCTCATAATCTTCCATTTGGGCAGCACCTAGCAGGGAAGGCTCATCTCTTGTGCCCTGAAGCCTCTACTGGGAGGTTCTGCTGGAGGATCTGCTTTTGAAATCAGTTTACTCACAGGTTCGAAAGTTGGTGCTGGCTGGTGGCTGAGACCTCAGCCAGGGCTAGCAGGAGGAATAGCCATAAGTGGCCTCTCCCTGTGGTTGCTTGATTTCTTCACAGTATGCCCAGTGGAATCCAAGACTGAGTGTTCAGAGACACAGGAAGTGAAGTATGGGCTTCTTAAGGCCTGAGCTGGGACACAACTCAGTTTCAAGTCCTTGGTGTTCTACTGCTCAGATGTCACAAAACTCAGATTCTTTGACAGATGAAAGGGGTGACAGAAATTTAGGGTGTGTATGTGTGTTTAGATGCCTGTAGCAGCTCTATGAGGGCTTCCCTGGTGGCTCAGTGGTAAAGAATCTGCCTGGTAATGCAGAAGACTGGAGTTCGATCCCTGGGTCAGAAAGTTCCCCTGGAGAATGGAATGGCTACCCACTCCAGCATTCTTGCTTGGGAAACCTCATGGACAGAGGAACTTTGGGGGCTACAGCCCGTGGGGGTCACAAAGAGTCGGACACAACCGAGGGACTAAACGACAACAGCAGCTCTGTGAATTTGCTCTTCTAATTCTGCATCTGATGTGATTTCTTTCCCACCCCTACTCTGCCACCTAGAAAACTACTGATTCTCCAAGGCTCAGCTCCACTTCCTCTGTGGAAGTGCTCTTGTGTCTTCTTCCTTAGCATGGTGTTTTTATCACTAGTCTCATATTTATCTCATGTTAACATTGGTTGTCTTAGAGGGTGATAAGATATTCTTTGCGTGCATGCTGGGTTGCTTCAATTGGGTCCAACCCTTTGTGGCCTCATGGACTGTAGCCCACCAGACTCCCCCATCCATGGGATTCTCCAGGCAAGAATACTGGAGTGGGTTGCTGTGCCCTCCTCTAGGGGATCTTCCTGACCCAGGGATCGAACCCTTGTCTCTTACGTCTCCTGCATTGGTAGACAGGTTCTTTACCACTAGCGCCACCTGGGAAGTCCTCATTAAGATATCCTATTCATCCTTTATTCTAGTTTCTGGCATAAGGCCTGTGATGAATTAATTAATTTTCCCAATGAACTGTTATCCTAACAGCTACCATTTCATAAATGTTTTCTGTTTGCTGTTGCTGCTGCTGCTGCTGCTGCTAAGTCGCTTCAGTCATGTCTGACCCTGTGTGACCCCATAGACGGCAGCCCACCAGGCTCCCCCATCCCGGGGATTCTCCAGGCAAGAACACTGGAGTGAGTTGCCATTTCTTTCTCCAATGCATGAAAGTGAAAAGTGAAAGGGAAGTCGCTCAGTCGTGTCCGACTCTTCGTGACCCTGTGGACTGCAGCCTACCAGGCTCCTCCGTCCATGGGATTTTCCAGACAAGAGTACGGGAGTGGGGTGCCATTGCCTTCTCTGTTTTCTGTTTAATAGGTGCTAAAATATGTCCTTCACAAATATTATCTTATTGAATCCTCACAAGTGGGAAACCATAATTATTTCTATTGTACAAACAAAGAAACTAAATCATAGTAAAATTTCCAATGCCCCACAGACTGTAAATGGCAGAACCAGGATTCAAGTTCAAAGTCCATGTTCATAAATAATATGTTCTTATTTGAATACCTGAATAGTGAGTCAGTTAAAGTAGCCACTTGCATCTACTCAGCATTGAAAAAACCAAACAATGCTCTCAAATAGTTGATCTGCAGACTCCACTGCAGTGTTTTAGGATAATTACATCTCATTCCTACAAACCACTATCTATTGTTCTAAAGGATCAAAATAGTTAAGGAACTATTATGTGGAAAGGAGACTGGGGCTTGTTTTTGTAGCTCAAGATGGCAAAATTAGAAGTAATAAAAGGAAGATATGAAAAAGAGGCAGATTTTTTTTTCAACATAAGGAAAAACTTAAAGGATTAAGACTGATGGTAGATGGAATGCATTGACGTGGAGGTGCTGAGTTCCCCATCATGGCAGGGATCCAAGAATATTGTGCCTGATCACTGGGTTGCTTCAGAGACATGGACTGGGTATCCATAAAGGATATGCTGTTTTTGTTCCTCCTTATCCCTTCACCCTTCTCCTGGGAATTATATCAGAATTTTCCTTTGACACATACTCTCTCCCTCAGTTTCAACTAATGTGTTTTAGGTCAAGTTTAGGTGGAGTCAAATCTATCCCTGCTCCTAGAGTAACCAACTCACAGGCCTCTCCAATCAAAGGTTTTGCATATTTCTTGCCACACTGATTACTTTAGTGATGAGTGATGATGAAGTCACACTGCAGGCAGATTCTTTACCAGCTGAGCCACCAGGGAAGCCCAGTGATGAAGTCATAGCCGCTGATCCATTCAACCATTTATTCAACAATATGTAGATTAAACTTCTCTTTCAAATTATGAAGGATTCCTCCCACCGTCCCTCCAATAAGTATTTATCGAGAAAAAAAAAAAATCATGACGGATTCACCTTACAGGAATTGTCCTCCCATGGCAAACAGCTATAAACTAAGCGAAAACATCTAAAACAACTATCTTCAGACATTCTTTTTAAACATTTTTATTGATTATTTTTAAATTTTTGTCTGTGCTGGTTCTTCACTTCTGTGCGGGCTTTCTCTAGGGCAGCAAGTGGGGGCTACTCTCTAGCTGCGGTGCGCAGGCTTCTCACTGCAGTGGCTTCTCTTGTTGCAGAGCATGGGCTTTAGGGCACATAGACTTAGGTAGCTGTGGCACGCGGGCTCAGTAGTCGCGGCTCCCAGGCCCTAGAGCACAGGCTCAATAGTTGTGGTGCATGGGCTTAGTTGCTTTACCGCACATGGGATCCTCCTGGATCAAACTTGTGTCTCCTGCAATGGCAGGGGGATTCTTTCTTTACCAGTGAGCCCCCAGGGAAGTCCCAGGCATTCTGTTTCTGCAGTACAGGGATGTCATCTCTGACAGACAGAAAATGAAAGAGGAGAGCCGTATGATTAGTCCAGATAACTGGTTGGAGGCAGTTTCCAGGACACCATCCAGGAAAAGAGAGATGGCAAAGAGAAGACTGCAATCTTGCTGAGTTGAGAAGGCTTAGATTGGAATCTGAGGATGCCAAGTCAGCTAGAATTTGTGTGACAGATTTCTGGAGAGGAGGAGCCTGTGCAAAGAAAGAGTTCCAGAAATCTGCCTAAGAGTTCCCTTGTCTTTGGCTGAAAACCTATCTAGGCATGTGTAAGATGAAACTCCACACGGTTTAGCTTGTCTTGCAGATTTGCTTCTGGTATTGACTATGTCTTTTAAAGTTTATCAGTTTTAAAATGCATCAGCCAGGGATTTATTTCAGTGGTTCCCTGTTTCAATGTTTCTTTGCCATAGCTGGATAGTGATTAATCTCAGTAAGGACAGTAGTGGCTCACTAGCTTTGCAGTTGGTATATTCAAAGTTCAATATTGCTAATGTTATTTATTATTATAATATTTAATATTAGTTTTATGTGAAATAATATTAAACAACATAACAGAGGGAATGCCAACAGCAACAAAAAAGAAAGCAACAGGAAAACAACAAGAAAACAACAATGAAAGAGGTGAAAACATTTTCTCCTAAAATGTTACCCAGTGATGTAACAAGGATTGCAACTTCTAACAGTTTATTGGAAGACAATTCTCTAAGGGTCTGTCATATTTCTTATATGTCTTGCAAGCAGAGGCACTGATTGCTTTTATTGTGGACTAGCTTTTCAAGGATGTCTTTATTTTATTTTAATTAAAAAAAATGTTTTTGGCTGTGCCATGCAGCGTGTGGGATCTTAGTTCCCCAACTTCGGATTGTGCCTCTTTGCCCTGAAAGAATTTAATATTAACCACTGGACTGCCACGGAAGTCCGCCAGGGATGTTTGTAAAGCAAACAGATTTGACTGGTAGAGCATCTCCTGGGACAAAGGGCAGGTGCATTTTCAGCCTTGGATGATGGAGACAATGTCTTCCTCTGAAGCATAGCAGGTGTCCCCGCCTGTCTTGTCCCCGCTGGACTGTGAGCTCCTAGAAGCCAGATTCTGTCTTCTGCATCTTGACATATTCAGTGCTCATCTCAGGGCCCTGAACCAGGTAAGTCTTCAGTCTGTTTGCTCAAAAATAAGCAAATCAGACCAGGGACTTGTCTAGCTGTCTGTTCCCACTGAAAAAGGAAGGAGTAAAAGCCCAGGTTCTTTTCTTGATACTGTACGTATGTTAATTCTCTTAATCCTTATGGTACCTTAATGAGGTACAAACAATTATTGTTTTTTATTATCAAGATAGGCACTAGAGGGGATTTGCCTGATGGTCCAGTGGTTAAAACTTCACCTTCTAATGCAGGGAGTACAGGTTCGATCCCTGGTTGGGGAGCTGAGATCCCACATGCCTCATGGCCAAAAAAGCAAAATATAAAACAGAAGCAATATTGTAACAGACGCAATCAAGACTTTAAACATGGTCCACATAAAAAAACAAACAAACAAACAAACAAAAAAACAGATGGGCCGTAGAGGACACGTTATGTACATGGAATCTGGAGCCAGACTGCCTGGATTTGGATTCTTGCTCTGTTACTTCAAGCTGTGTGACCTGGGACCAGTGGCTTAACCTCACCAGTCCCCTAGCTTCCTATCTGAAAAATGGGCATCATGAGAATAAGACTGGATTGTTGGGAGAGTTCAGTGAATGAAACTAATGCAAATTGTTGGCACATAGACTTGCACAAGTGTGAGCAGACAGAACACACTCATATAGGCTTTACAGGTTAGAGAACTGAGACCTAGGAGAGGTGAACCACTTGCCCAATGCCGCAAGGCAAAAAGCAGTATAACCAGGATTTGGACAACAACAGATTGATTCTGTGATGTTGAATGATTTGCCTTGGAAACAAACTGAGATCATCCTGTCTTTTTTTGAGATTGCACCCAACTACTGCATTTCGGACTCTTTTGTTGACTATGAGGGCTATTCTATTTCTCAACCCTGAATATTCAATGGAAGGACTGATGCTGAAACTGAAGCTCCAATACTTTGACCACCTAATACGAAGAGCCAGCTTATTCAAAAAGACCCCGATGCTGGGAAAGATTGAAGGCAGGAGGAGAAAGGGACGACAGAGGATGAGATGGTTGGATGGCATCACCGACTCGATGGACATGAGTTTGAGCAAATCCTGGGAGATAGTGAAGAACAGGGAAGCCTGGCGTGCTGCAGTCCATGGGGTCACAAAGAGTTGGACACCACTTAGTGACTGAAAAGCAACAACAGCAGACTGATTTTAGAGGCTACCCTCGTGACCACTACTCTACTTTCTCTGTTCTGAACTCTAAATTTAATAGATTAGCCGGCTGTCATCTGGCTAAGAAGAGATGAGCTTCAAACCTGGGTCTCCTCCTGCCTTTACCTGGCTGGTGCCCCAGCCGGGGGCCTACAGGTTCCCGTCTGCCTGTGGGGCTGGTGGCAGCAGGTGGGGCTTGACCCAGACTCAGTGCAGCAAGACTGCACCTCACAGGTGTTCCTGGAGCCCCACGCATACCAGCTACTCAAGAAGAATATCCGTGCGGGGAGGCGGCTTCCCTGACCTGGATACTCCCCAGAATGTTCCAGACACTTCCTGGGTGCCCCAGCCAGGGCCTTGTATAACCCACAGCTCTGCTTGGGAGAACCAATGATTTCAGCCTCTAAAACAGGGCCTGGCATACGGCAGGTTTTCAGTTTGAATGAGGGAAGAAACCTCAGGTTTTGGAGTCATGGAGTGTTAGAATGGATGAAATGTAAAGACACTTGCCGCTCCCTTTTTAAAGTAATTGTATTTATTTAGTTTTGACTGTGCTGAGTCATCATGACTGTTTGGGCTTTCCCCTATTGCAGTGAACGGGGACTCCTCTCTAGTTGCGGTGAGCGGGCTTCTCATTGTGGTGACGTCTCTTGTTGCAGAGCACAGGCTCTAGAGCACACGGGCTTCAGCAGCTGTGGCTCCGGGCTGTAGAGCTCAGCTCAGTAGTTGTGGCATGTGGTCGTAGTTGCTCCATGGCATGTGGGATCTTCCCAGATCAGGGATCAAACTCGCACATCCTGCTTTGGCAGGTGGATTCTTTACCACTGAGCCACCAGGGAAGCCATCTTGTAACGCCTTTCTAAAGTTCTCCTTCCGAGCTGCCCATACTCCAGGACTATCTCTCTGTTCAGTGGGCCAGTAGAATTAAGCCAGGAAAAGCAGAAATTCCTCCTCCATTTCTCCTCTTTCTTTCTTTTTTTCCCTCCCAGCCAGGAAGCCGCACATCTAATGTTCTGGTGGTAGATCTTTACCAACTATATCTCCAGAAGAAAAGAGACCAATTTCATAGTGCTTCTCAGTCCCTATAGTGTCAATATTCCTGGCTGATTCCAAGTTCCTGACATGACATCATTGCATGCAGAGTTGGGAAAAGATGATACTCTCAGCTCTGAGCCAGTGCCAGCCATCTCAAGCCTTCACTGAAAATGTAGGACTGTGACTCCAGGCTTTGAAGACTCAGCAATCTGATACAGGTTCTGAATCTATATTTGTTAGCTGTCCGACCTTGGGCAAGTTGCTTAATCTTCATGCATCACAGTATCCTTATCTGTAAGATGGAAATAATAAAATTATGCATATTGAGGAGCTGATCCGAAGAGCAGTCTGCCAAGTAAATACAAAGGACATAGCTCAAAGGCTTGTCTGGCATATCTAAACACCCCATGCAAGGTAGCTACTGTTAGTTAATAATACAAAATATTAAAATCACACCACAATATAACAATTTCTCCCCCTCCTTGCTAAATATTGCAACAGACTAGCAGTAAAAACCAAAGCTCCCCAGCCTGGTGAGAAGTCTGGATGGTTCCTTGTGTTGCAGTCACAATTTTGGAGCAAAGGTAAATGCTGACGTAGCAAAGCGGGTGCCCAGCCTTTGAGGAACCGAGTGGCTGGAAAGAAAGAATTACGGCCAAGATGAAATGACCTCTTCTTCACTCAAAATAGATTTCTGGCCAGGAGGCATTCTTCCATGATCCCTTAATAGCTTTCAGGAAAATAGATAATTGAGGCCATAAAGCACACTGCATTCTGATACATGATGTAACTTATAAAGGAAAGGTCCATCTTTCTGATCCTGCCAGCCAAGAAGGAAAGAGAATGATGCTTCCTGAATGAGGATAGGCTAGATCACAGAATGCTTCCCACACATAGTGACCTGCATGTGTTTGTAACCACGCTGAGGCCTTGTCCAGTGTCTGGCATGTAGGTAGAATTAGAGAAATACCTGCAAAGTCAACAGAAACATGTATTGAGTACTTACTTGGTACCAGGCATTGTGCTCAGCATGGGGACCCAGAGATAAAGAGAACACACGTGTGACCCCTCAGAACTCACTGTTGAGTGGAAAAGAAAGATGAGGAACTAAACAACTGTCACTTCATGACCATGGTATGAAAATAAGTCCCGGGATCAAAGCTCAGGTAGTGATGAAACCTGCTGGGGGCTATCATGGGAAAATCTACACAGGAGATGGCGTGTGAACTTGGTCTTGAACTATGAAGGACTGTACCACTTTACAGATAAAGAAACTAAGGCTCAGATTAAAAAACTTGCTGAAGTCACAGAGTCGTTCAACTCAGAAGCTCCCATCCTTGGCTTATGCACAGAACCTGGTCTCTTAAGCAGGGGTAACAGGTGTCTGCTTTGCAGGGCTGAAGACAAGCTTCATTCATTCCTAGATTAACTTCTAAGACAATTTGATGATGCCTGTAGTGTGTTCCGCCTGGACCAGCCCACAGCAGCTCCTCATTATGCGATGTTCTTAAGAAAAGTTGAAAGTGTTAGTTGCTCAGTCATGTCCAATTCTTTGTGACCCCCTGGACTGTAGCCTGCCAGGCTCCTCTGTCCATGGAATTCTCCAGGCAAGAATACTGGAGTGGGTTTCCATTGTCTTCTCGAGGGGATCTTCCCGATCCAGTGATTGAACCCAGCTCTCATGCATTGCAGGCACATTCTTTACTGTCTGCACACTGGGGAAGCCCTATGAAAAGTTGCTCCGGTTTAATCTGACCCCAGCCACTGTCTGAGTTGGGGAGGCCTCATGGTGTCCGGCTCCCCAGCCTCTGCCCCACCAGGACACTCACTCTCCCCTCACATCCTGACTGCCTTTCTGTGGTCATTCCAAGTCAAAAGAAAATGACAGTCGGCCCTCACGTCGGGGCTATGACAGCTGGGGCTGTATCTTTTTCATCTCTGTTTCTCCAGAAGGGTCTGGAACAGGGCATTTATTCAATATAAGTAGCTGCGGAACTGAACTGTGCAGCTTTTCAGTCTCGTGGGTCACACAAGTTTTCCCCTCTCACTACCACTTTCCTCACTTCTGTGAGTGTGTAAACAAGACACCTCCTCGTCCTCACGTTGAGTCTGAGCAGTGGGCCATCTCATCCCTTATTTTATATCTGAGTAAACAAAGGTTCAGGGAAGGGGGATGGAGTATTAGTTGTCCAGCGTGAGAAGGCTCTGGAAGCACCTTTTGTCCTGTGGGTGGCAGAAGTCACTTGGCAGGGATGGGGGTGCGGAGCCCACCTCCAAACCCACTCTGAGCTTCGCCGCTTTACCCACTTCTGTGGTCTCCCAGCTAAATTGCTGCAATATGTTCTCCTTGGCACCGGCCCTGAAGACCACCCAAGAGTTGAGGCAAATGCAAAATGCAGCCCCCGATCCTCGGCCCAGAGTGGGTGTGTCTTGGAGCCAAGCTTGCCCTGTGGTCTCGTGGCACCGGGTTCCTGCCCAGGTGAGCTCCAAGCAAGTGGAGCCCAGAACATGCTGGGGGGATGGGGGGAGTGGTTGCAGAACCTGGGGGGGACCCAGACAGTGGCAGCGCCCACGGACGGAGGACCCTCACCCCCTCCTGGCGTTGACAGGGGTGTCTGGGTTCCCGGGAACCCAAATGGGCCCCACTTCATGCAGCTGGTGCCTTTCTGCAGACCTGGGTGAGAAAATGAATTCTTGCAAGTCAGAAACTTTCTTTTCGGACTTTTTAAAAATTGGAGTATGATTACAATGTTGTTAGTTTCTGCTGTGAATCAGCTGTACATATACACATACTCCCCCTCTTGGGCCTCCCGCCCCCGTTCCCACACCTAGGTCATCACAGAGCACGGAGCTGAGCTCCCTCTGCTATACGGCAACTTCCCACTAGCTATCTGTTTTACACGTGCTAGTGTATTTATGTCAAACCTAATCTCCAAATTCATCCCACCCTCCTCCCCTTCCCACCGTGTCCCCACATCCGCTCTCTACATCTGCGTCTTTATTCCTTCCCCGGAACTAGGTTCATCTGTACCATTTTCCTAGATTCCATATACTATTCCATGTTAATATTCCACATAATATTCCATGTTAATATACAGTTCAGTCGCTCAGTCGTGTCCGACTCTTTGTGACCCCATGAATCGCAGCACACCAGGCCTCCCTGTCCATCACCAACTCCAGGAGTTCACTCAGACTCACGTCCATCGAGTCAGTGATGCCATCCAGCCATCTCTAGTAGCATATTGGGCACCTACTGACCTGGGGAGTTCCTCTTTCAGTATCCTATCATTTTGCCTTTTCATACTGTTCATGGGGTTCTCAAGGCAAGAATACTGAAGTGGTTTGCCATTCCCTTCTCCAGTGGACCACATTCTGTCAGACCTCTCCACCATGACCCGCCCGTCTTGGGTGGCCCCACGGGCATGGCTTAGTTTCATTGAGTCAGACAAGGCTGTGGTCCTAGTGTGATTAGATTGACTAGTTTTCTGTGAGTATGGTTTCAGTGTGTCTGCCCTCTGATGCCATCTTGCAACACCTACCGTCTTACTTGGGTTTCTCTTATGTTAATATACAATGTTTGTTTTTTTCTTCAAGTCAGAAACTTTTATATAATGATGACAGCATGTGCTTTTTAAGATATGATCTCACGTCCTTTAGTAGAGAGCTCTAGCCCTAACACACACTCTTTATAAATCCTGATGTGTGCATTTTTAATTTGATTTGTGCCCCATTCCCTTGCACCCTAATGAGCCCCACAGATTAGGAGGCCAACAACCTCCGTGTGCTGCTCACTGGCTGTTTCCTCTTGACCTTGGGAGAGACTGAACTTCTTAGACTTACTAGCAAATGATACAGTGCACTTAAAATGACAGAAGAACGCCGATTAAGCATTCAATACACACATGATAGTTTTCTAGGGAGAGTGGGCCTTGTGGTTTTAAACTCAGCAAAATGGAAATATTACCTGACCCATCTTCTCTTGGGGTTGTTGAGAGCTGCTGCAGATCGCTGGGCAAGCTGTTATTTATTCATTCATTCCACACTTGATTTTGACTGTCTACTAGACATTTGTGTTCTATTTGGAAAAAAATAAATATGATTCAGTTTGGTCATTATTTTAAGGGAAGTAAGCATCAAGCAGAGTGAATGTGAACAATGTGCCTTGTTCTATCATTTTGTGTGTGTGTGCCATAGACTCCTTCTTAGATAGATGACGTGCATACAATGAAATGTATAGGATTAGAAAGGAAACCAAATCTATTGAAAAATGTTGGGGAAATGTGAAAAAAAAAAAACTGCCACATTTGTGATGTGTGATAGGTCTAATGTGCACTGCGGTTTTAAAGCAGTGATGAATACAAACACTATTTTGAGATCTAGCAAAAGGCCCACTATGAAATGGGAACATCAGTTGTTCCCATTGGCAACGAAGCCACAAAGCGAGGGGCTACAGTTACCCCTGAGGTTGGTTGATGCATCGATATATGAAGAGCTAAATTTAAGTTGGAGGTATGTGAAAAAAAAAAGTAAATTTTCTTCTTCTTCAAGTTCACTGATTCCTCTAGAATTCTTTTTCCTTTTTGGCCATGCTGCACAGGATGTGGGAGTCTTAGTTCCCCAATCAGGGATTGAACCCTTGCCCCCTACAATGGAAGTGCAGAGTCTTAACCATGCTGGGCCACCAGGAAAGTCCCCGTTTTGAATCCTTGGATCTTGAATCCTTGCACCCCAATTTAAGAATTTCTGAACCAGGCATAGTAAATGGCATCAACCAGCTAAGAAACCTAGTGGCCAAGTCAGTAGCAACAGGAGCCAGGAAGGCAACGAGATTGAGGGAAGGGGCAGCTGTAGGAAAACCCCACCTGAGAGGCTGAGCAGGCTCCAGCCCAACAGGACAGGTACTTCTGAGCCTGACAGATCATTCCCAGCAGAAATGGACATCCAGTTTGCTAACCTCTCCTAGAGAAGCTAGATTCTTTGTTGAGAATCCCCTTCTCCCCATGAGTTTGAAATATTGTTAAGTCGCTTAGCATTTGGTATATAGATCTATATCACGGGACAAAACCTACTTCTCCTGGGCCAGCTCCATCTTTGGACCACCTCAGAGCCACGCAGCTCCCTGGTGACGCTGTTTTCCAAAGGCTTGAGTGTGCTTTCACCTCCGGAAGCCTGAGCACACGTGCATCCTCCTTCCCAGCTGCCTCACCCCACCTGGCTGACTCTACCTGGTGCTTCCACGGCCCCTCCTCCAGAGAGCTCCCTAATCAGGACTCCCCTGTCATGCGATCGCAGGCCTCGATCAGAGCGTGCATTACACAACTCTTGCACATGTGTGCTTCTCTCACCTGGGTGTGAGTGCTCTGAGGGCTGCATCCGCCTCCGTCTCTTTGTCTCTTTCACATCTTCATATAGGCTGGAAATGGGGCTTCCCAAGTGGACCAGTGGTAAAGAGCCTGCCTGCCAATGCAGGAGACGCAGGAGACATGGTTTTGATCTCTGGGTCGGGACGATCCCTTGGATTAGGAAATGGCAACCCATTCCTGCATTCTTGCCTTGAAAATTCTGTGGACAGAGGCGCTAGGCAGGCTATAGGCAATGAGATTTCAAAGAGTCAGATACAACTGAGCACACACACGTGTGCTGGTAAAGTATGCAGCAAATGCTTGTTTGAAAGAATGCATGAACCAAATGAATGAAGAGAATGATTTAGATACTGTGGCTTCTAAGACAATTATAGGGATGGATTTCCTGATAGTTATACAGGTTACGTCCCTGGATCACAGATCCTGCTGGTATCCTGGGGCTCGGTCTTTGGAGGTGGATGAGTGTAAATTGTGACTGTGAAATCACGATTCTGGTTTCAGACTCCCATGACAAGTTCCTTTGATGGTGTCCATGAGACAAGTCTGCTCCTTCTGCAGGTGGATGAAATTTTTTTTTAAAGGCATAAATCATTCAGAATGGCTTCTTATGAATAAGAAGGGAGTAGAGCTCAGAAACTCTATTTTTAGCTCCCCCAAATGAAACGAGAGCCTGTCTATGAGGTAATAAAATTGATTTGCCCATTTGACTTCTAAACCAGCTCTAAAGGTAATTTCTCAAGAAACATTCCAAGCATGTCTTGAGCAAAAATGACATCATTAGAAGAAGCCTCTGGCTTGGTAGGAAAGGAGGAGGGGGGTGCTTTGGAAGGCCAGCTCTCATCTGGAGGTTAAGATCTGGCTTGTTCCCTTGAAAGACCAGCCTCATTCTCTTAGAAAAATCTAGCATTTGCAGAGGATTTAAAATATCAAGGGGCGCTTGCATTTGTTATCTCTGTAAGCCTTGTAATACTTGTGTGAAATTATCAGGGGCAAGTATTTTCAGCCCCATCGTACACACAGGTGTGGAAGTAGAGGGTCAAGGAGCTTGATGATTTGCTGAAGGTTCAGAGCTGGAAGGAGACAGAGCCACCCCACACCTGCCCATAGGCTTGTGTGTCATCAAAGTGGCATCCAGCACATGCCAGTCACACACGTGGGATCCCAAGCCAAGATTTCAGTGCCACCCTTCGTCCTGTCTGCAGAGAGAGACTCTGGTGTGCATTAAACTTCGTGTTCTTACCTTGTTTGAGAGACGTGATGGTGTAGCAGTGTCTTAGTGTGGGCTGCTTTATCAAAATGCCATAGACTGGGTAGTTTAAACAGCACACTTATTTCTCCCAGGTCTGGGGAATCTAAGATCAAGGTGCTTGGCTCTTTTCTTGGTCCATAAATGTCCATTTTTTGCTGTCTTCACATACGGGAAAGGGTGAGGGAGCGCTCTGGGGTCTTTTGTTAAGAGCATTAATCCCATGCCTTCATGATCCAGTGCCTAATCACCTCCAAATACAGTCACATTGGGGAATAGGTTTCAACATGAGTTTGAAGGGGATACGAACATTTAGTCTCTAGCAGCTGGTTAAACGAAGAAGGCAATGACACCCCACTCCAGTACTCTTGCCTGGAAAATCCCATGGACTGAGGAGCCTAGTAGGCTGCAGTCCATGGGGTCGCAAAGAGTTGGACACGACTGAGTGACTTCACTTTCACTTTTCACTTTCATGCATTGGAGAAGGAAATGGCAACCCACTCCAGTGTTCTTGTCTGGAGAATTCCAGGGACGGGGGAGCCTGGTGGGCTGCCGTCTATGGGGTTGCAAGAGTCGGACATGACTAAAGCGACTTAGCAGCAACAGCAGCAGCTGGTTAAAAGGTCTTCCTTGGGGGTTCAGACAGTAAAAAACCTACCTATGATGCAAGAGACCTGGGTTGGATCCTTGGGTCAGGGAAGATCCCCTGGAGAAGGGAATGGCTACCCACTGCCGTATTCTTGTTTGGAGAACCCCATGGACAGAGGAGCCTGGTGGGCTACTGTCCTTGTGTCTCTAAAGAGTCAGACATGACTGAGTGACTAACACTTTTACTTTTTTCACTTTCAAGTGGTTAAGAATACAGACTATGGGGCCAGATGACCTGGGCTTGCCTCCCAGCTCTACCGCTAGCTAGAGACTAAAGGAGTGTTTTAAGTAATATAGTAACACATGTAAAGTATATGAACAGCGTGGGGAGATTTCTCTGGTGGTCCAGGGGTTAGGTGCGCTTCCACTGCAGAGGGTGCAGCTTCAGTCCTGGTCAGGGAGCTAAGATCTCATATGCTGCACGTGCAGCCCAAAATAAATAAATAAATTCCAAAAGTGTATGAATGGTGTCTGGTCTGTGATAAGATTTAGCTAATTATTATTATTTCATTTTACCTTTCTCAACAACCCTTAAATGTCTGTGGTCTTGTCCCCCGTATTACACATAGGGAAACTGAGGTTATGTCTTTTTTTTTCAAAGTCCTAGAACTGAGACTTTGAACTTAATACACATGTGCTCTTGACCAATGTGCTGTCTCCAATTGTGCTCACAGATCTGGCAGGCAGCCATATTCACATTAATATGTTGTAAACACAGGCAATAAATCCCTTCTTTTCCTTCATGCTATTCCTCAGAATGTATATCTATCCGGAGGTCCACACTTGAAGGTCACATCCTATCCTTATGTATCACCAAAGGATCTGCTTCCCCAGAGGACTGAAAATATAATCAAATCTCTAATTATACCTCACTTTTGCAATGCAGTCTTCAAAAATACATTTTCAGAACCATGGCCAGGTTCTTTAATTTTGCTTGTTTCCTTCATAATTGAATACATAGTCTGATACTCTTGAGACTCAAGATTTGCTTCTTTAAGCATGGTTTCTATCTCTATGACAAATGTCTTAAGTTTATGAGATCTATACTTCTTAGGGCTAAAGTCAGTACTGACATTTTCTCTACTGCCATTCATTTTCAGAAGAGAATGAATGCAGAAGAAGCATTTAAATAATTGAACAAACAACCACTGCTGACATTGAACTGTTGGCTTTCAGGCTTGAATTGTTCATCCATCACAGGATGATAAAAATCTGTATTAAACACACAAAAAGCAAACAATTGCTTATGTCAAATCTGAAGAGAAAGAGGAAATAAAAACGAGTGGAGAACACAGGAATATCCTGAAAATGAGCAATAGCCAAGGAGGGTCCTGCCCTTGCACGGGTCTGGTTATAAAGTGTTCTGTAGTTTAAAGGCACTTGACCAAGTAGGAACCTGCACATTGATTGAATATTTCAGAACTCTTTGCGTTGTAAACAGAAGATCCAATCTCTGGTGGGTTTTTAACTTTTGTCTACAGTTCTTTCCCCCTTGCTTTCGTCTTGGCTTCCTGTGAGCAGAGTATAGTTTTCTTTCCCTATTGATTTTGGGCTTTGAGAGTAAGACTTGCTTTGGCCAAGGAGAGTGACTGGGGGTGCCACACCGGAACTTCCTCCTCCCACCGTGAGAAGAACACACAGTAGGTGACATTTGTTCCATTAATCTGGGTCCTGGTCCTGAACATAACCATAAGCCTGGGGTCCAGCCTGGCCTAGCTGATTCCAAAGTATGATATGAACATCTGTTGTGGTAAACCATTGAAAGCTGAGGTTTGCTTGTTATGCATTATTACCACAACGACAACATCGGGGACCTGGACTAACATATAATTCAAGCTAGCCTACAATGAAAAAAGAATGTCTTTGTTTATGTAACCAGTCTTCTTAAGATCAGAGGCTCAAGGTATGTTGCCTTTTCCCACCCATTCTTACATCCCTTCTATCCTTTCACCCATCTATCTATCTGACTGTCCATTTCCCAGCCCTGCCTGTTTCTGCTTCTCTGTATGTTTTGACCTCATCTTCTCCTTATGGAGACAGACCCAGGTTATGCATTTGCAGAACACAGTTCCAATAAAATGCTCTGGGAAAGTTTCCGTGGTCCAGCAGATTAGAGAAAGAGTGTATACTACATTTTAGCTTTAAAATGTCACAAAGCACTACTGGCAAACAAACAAATCTACAAGCAAAGCAACACAAGAAACTTTGAGAAGTTCCCCTAGAATAGAAAAGTCTGTAGCATGATTTTTATTTTTTAATGCCAAACTTTCCAAGTTTATTTGACCAGGGAAGGCTATTCTTGACAATTTCCGGGAATACACTTGAGGGCAATGGTGGTACGATGGAGAAAGCGCTGGCTTGGGAGCCAGGAGACCTACATGTCAGTCTGGGCTCTGCCACCAACCTCCTCTGCACTGCCTCAGGGAAATTGCTTCCTCTTCCTGGCCCCTGGGTTTCCATTCACAAAACGAGAGGGGTGGGCTTAGTTGGCCTTTTAAGACTCCACTGGGGTCCGTGATCTGTAATTCCAGCAGTGTGCTGTATTTCATGAAAGACAGGGTGGTTAACCTTTGGCCCGGGAAGCACCATATGGGACTGTGGAGAATGTTCAATCGATGAGATATGATGGTCCGGCACAGTGAGAGTAAGAGGATGGGAGAGATTCAGCAATGTTGCTCGAACTTGTCAGGTGCCTGTGGCTCTGGAGCCTTGGTCCTGGATCCCTCTGTGCTCCATGACCCCTTGTCCCAAGTCCCTCCTCTTCTGTGTAGCCTCTGGAATGGGTTGTTAATTCTCAGTGGCATTCAGTTCAGTGACTGGGTGGGGGAGGAGGGGGAGGAGAATCTGCTCTGAATCCTGTATTAGTCAGGATGCTTTGGGTGGCAGAAACAAAACCCTGACTCAAGCTGGCTTAAACAATAGGGAGTTTATTATCTCACATATCAGGAATTCCACGGCAGGGCGGATCCAAAGCCAGTTGAATCACCCATTCAACAGTGGCTCTTAAGAGTCCTTCCTCGTCATCTCTCTGTTCTGCCACAATTATTTGTCCTTGTTCTCATGCTGGTGATAGCATGGTGGCATCAGTTCTGAGCACCACATCCAGACATGACAAGATCTGGAGGATAAAGGGGTCCATTTCTTTTCATGGCTCTTGCCTGAAGGCAAAGACATTTTCCCCAGAAGCCTCCAAGCCACCACTCACTCTGGAAGGACTTCTCTTTGTGTTTCCTTGGCTGGAATTGAGGGAATGGCCATTCCTAAACCAATCAATGGCAGAGAGAGCAGGATTATCCTGAGGTCAATCAAGCCCATCCCTGGAGCTGGGATCCAGGTCAGCCACTCCCTAGTCTGATGTGGGAGAAAGAGAACAGAACTTGAGTTTGGTTAGGAAGGAAGAAGGGAAGAATGAATGCTGAGTGGACAGTCTATAGTAAGACCTTAAGAGGAGAAATGTGACTTCCCTGGTGGCTCAGACAGTAAAGCGTCTGCCTACAATGTGGGAGACCCGGGTTCGATCCCTGGGTTGGGAAGATCCCCTGGAGAAGGAAATGGCAACCCACTCCAGTTCTCTTGCCTGGAAAATCCTATGGACGGAGGAGCCTGGTAGCCTTCAGTCCATGGGGTCGCAAAGTCGGACACGACTGAACGACTTCACTTGAGAGGAGAAGGGAAAGGGAAGACCCCTTTGGGATAGTCTGGCTTCAACTAAACATTTTCAACCACACATATTATAACCCATTGCTAACAATTCTTTTGTACCATATTGTGCTCAGAGAATGTTAATCTTTTTAGCCCCGAGTTACACGACAAAAGACTTTTTGTCACTTTAGCATCTGTTTCCAGGCGCTAGGAAAAGAGGTGGGAGAGGGAGAAAACTCAATCTGCCCTATTTAATAATTCTGTTTAAGCACCTGTGTTTTCCACATTTTAGCAATCTTACCCACTTGCCTTTTATCTGAAATAGCCAGTCTAGGGAGCATGCCCCACATACAAGCATGGATACCGAGGGGGAAAGTGTGGTCGTGGGATGGACTGGGAGACTCGCATATACACTACTGATACTAGGTATAAAATAGATGGGCTTCTCAGGTGGCTCAGTGGTAAGCAATCTGCCTGCCAACACAGGAGCCACAGGAGATGCAGGTTTGATCCCTGGGTTGGGCAGATCCCCTGGGGAAGGAAATGGCAACCCACTCCAGTAGTCTTGCTTGGAACATTCAATGGACAGAGGAGCTGGGTGGGCTACAGTCCATGGGGTCACAGAGAGTTGGGCACGACTAAGCAACTCAGCACACATGCATAAAATAGATATGAGAACCGAGTGTATAGCACAGGGAACTCTGCTCAGTGCTCTGCGGTGACCTAAATGGGAAGGAAATCCAATAATGAGTGGGTGTATGTAAACATACAGCTGATTCACTTTACTGTACAGTGGGAACCAACAGAACATTGAAAAGAAACTATACTCCAATGAAAAATTGAAAAAAATCACGTTCTGTGGGAGTGAGGGTACTCTAGTCCTTACTCTAACAAGCTGTAGAATATGATGGAAAGTGACTGAACAAAGTGACTGCACAGGGCTCCCATCTCCAGCTTTATAGATGAGCTGATGAGAGTTAGAACCTTTCTTCTACCACTTCCTAGAAATGGAATCCTAAGCAAATTGTTGCAAGTCAGTCTTCCTCAGTTTGCTTCTCCAACAGGGAGATAATAATAATAATAGTTCCCACCTCGTACAAGTATCCTGAAGATTAAAGAAGGAAAAGCACACCCATGTCTTAGTGCCAAGCCTCACACAGGAATGTACCTAATAGCTATCGATTATTGTCATTTTTATGATTATAAGAGCAGAGCTATTATTATGATGTCATCTAGAAAAATCCCAAAGCAGCCAACAGAGTCAAGCTGATGCTTCCATTGCCACCGAGAGCAGGCTTTTCTCTTCCTGGTGGCGCTCGGTTGGCACTCCCTACCCCCAGTGACACAGCATCACATGGCAGGAGGAGGGAAGCCAGGGACGAGACTGGCGCTCGATTCAGCAGAGTGACTTGGGCTGCCAAGTAGGCTTTTGGAAAATTTCTTGCTCCCCCCTCTCGGAGCATATTTTGGACGCCTACTTGTCATATTGCAAAGTGTATGTGACAAAACAATCTGGGATCTTACTGACAATGATGCGCTTCATGCAGCGGCATGGAATCTCAGGGTGTGCTGCCAGCCTCTGGGACCCTGGCACACAGGCAACACGGCTGGAGCCCCACCTGGCAGGAGGGATCAGAGGCAAGGCAGGAGCAGGGACCTGGGTCCTTCCCGATGGACCTTGGTTTTTGTGTCCCGGCCTGGGCAGCACACTGAAGTTTGCCCTCCTTAATAAACAAGAGAAGGTCATCCAACTCTTGAGGGTGGGGGCAAAGAAAGGCAGGAGGTTGTAGCAGTAATATACATACATTAAGCTCTTTATTTTTTTCCTAAGGATGCCATAACAAACTACCCCCAGACTCAATGGCTTAAAAGAACAGAAATGTGCTCTCTCGCAGTTCCGGAGGCCAGAAGTCTTAAATCAGGGTATTGGCAGCGCCACGTTCCCTCTAAAGCTTAGAGGGAAGGATCCCACTTTGAATCTTCCAGCTGCTGGTGGCTCCAGATGTCCCTAGGATTGGGGCTGCGTACCTTCGGTCTTTGCTTGTGTCTTTACACAGCCTTCTCCTCTGTCATCTTCTCGCCTTCTCTTCTCTTAAAAGGACATCTAGAGGAACCTCCCTGGTGATCCAATGGTTAATAAGCTGCCTTCCAATGCAGGGATGTGAGTTCGATCCCTGGTCAGGGAACTAAGATCTCACACGTCTTGGGGCAGCTACTGGGCTTGCGTGCAACAACTAGAGAAGCCCAAGAGTAGAAATGAAGATCTTGCCTGCTACAGCTAAGACTGGGCTTCCCTGGTGGCTCAGAGGTTAAAGCTTCTGCCTGCAATGCAGGAGACCTGGGTTCGATCCCTGGGTTGGGAAGATCCCCTGAAGAAGGAAATGGCAACCAACTCCAGTATTCTTGCCTAGAGAATCCCATGGATGGAGGAATTTGGTGGGCTACAGCCCATGGGGTCACAAAGAGTCGGACACAACTGAGTGACTTTACTTTCACAGCTAAGACTCATTGCAGCCAAATATATATATATATATATATAATATATATATATTATATATATATACTTAAAAAGGACACATAGAAAGGCAAATATCATATGATATCGCTTTATGTGGAATCTAAAAAAAAATATTACAGATGAACTTGTTTACAAAAAAGAAATAGTTACAGATGTAGAAAACAAACTTATGGTTACCAGGGGGTAAGAGGAGGGAAGGATAAATTGGGAGATTGGGACTGATATATACACATGACTGTATCAAAAATAGATAACTAATAAGGACCTCCTGTATAACACAGAGAATGCTACTCAGTACTCTACAATGGCCTATATATGGAAAAATAAAAACATTTTTGTTTTATATATAATATATATATAAATTCATGGCTGCAGTCACCATCTGCAGTGATTTTGGAGCCCAAAAAATAAAGTCTGACACTGTTTCCACTGTTTCCCCATCTATTTCCCATGAAGTGGTGGGACCAGATGCCATGATCTTTGTTTTCTGAATGTTGAGTTTTAAGCCAACTTTTCCACTCTCCTCTTTCACCTTCATCAAGAGGCTTTTTAGTTCATCCTCACTTTCTGCCATAAGGGTGGTGTCATCTCTGTATCTGAGGTTATTGATATTTCTCCCAGCAATCTTGATTCCATGACCAACCTAGATAGCATATGGAAAAGCAGAGACATTACTTTGCCAACAAAGGTCCATCTAGTCAAGACTATGGTTTTTCCAGTGGTCATGTATGGATGTGAGAGTTGGACTGTGAAGAAGACTGAGCGCCGAAGAATTGATGCTTTTGAACTGTGGTGTTGGAGAAGACTCTTGAGAGTCCCTTGGACTGCAAGGAGATCCAACCAGTCCATTCTGAAGGAGATCAGCCCTGGGATTTCTTTGGAAGGAATGATGCTAAAGCTGAAACTCCAGTACTTTGGCCACCTCATGTGAAGAGTTGACTCATTGGGAAAAGACTTTGATGCTGGGAGGGATTGAGGGCAGGAGGAGAAGGGGACGACAGAGGATGAGATGGCTGGATGGCTTCACTGACTCGATGGACGTGAGTCTGTGTAAACTCCGGGAGTTGGTGATGGACAGGGAAGCCTGGCATGCTGCGATTCATGGGGTCACAAAGAGTTGGACACGACTGAGCGACTGAACTGAACTGACTGATATATATAAATAGCTGAATCACTTTGCTGCATACCTGAAACTAACAACATTGTAAATCAACTAAACTCCAATAAAAATTTTAAAAAACCCCAAACCTCACAAAAACAAAAACAACCATATACATGTTAAACATAAAATGAGAGGCCAAAAAAATAAATTAGTAACTTCACCAAAAAAACCCAAAACCAAACCTGTCATTGGACTTAGGGACCTCCCTAACCCTAGATGATCTCATCTTGAAATCCTTAATTTAATTGTATCTACAGAACAAAGGAACATTTCATGCAAAGATGAGCTCGATAAAGGACAGAAATGATATGGACCTAACAGAAGCAGAAGATATTAAGAAGAGATGGCAAGAATACACAGAAGAACTGTACAAAAAAGATCTTCATGACCCAGATAATCAAGATGGTGTGATAACTGACCTAGAGCCAGACATCCTGGAATGTGAAGTCAAGTGGGCCTTAGAAAGCATCACTACGAACAAAGCTAGTGGAGGTGATGGAATTCCAGTTGAGCTATTTCAAATCCTGAAAGATGATGCTGTGAAAGTGCTGCACTCAATATGCCAGCAAATTTGGAAAACTCAGCAGTGGCCACAGGACTGGAAAAGGTCAGTTTTCATTCCAATCCCCAAAAAAGGCAATGCCAAAGAATGCTCAAACTGCTGCACAATTGCACTCATCTCACACGCTAGTAAAGTAATGCTCAAAATTCTCCAAGCCAGACTTCAGCAATATGTGAACCGTGAACTTCCTGATGTTCAAGCTGGTTTCAGAAAAGGCAGAGGAACCAGAGATCAAATTGCCAACATCCACTGGATCATGGAAAAAGCAAGAGAGTTCCAGAAAAGCATCTATTTCTGCTTTATTGACTATGCCAAAGCCTTTGACTGTGTGGATCACAATAAACTGTGGAAAATTCTTCAAGAGATGGGAATACCAGACCACCTGATCTGCCTCTTGAGAAATTTGTATGTAGGTCAGGAAGCAACAGTTAGAACTGGACATGGAACAACAGACTGGTTCCAAATAGGAAAAGGAGTTCGTCAAGGCTGTATATTGTCACCCTGTTTATTTAACTTATATGCAGAGTACATCATGAGAAATGCTGGACTGGAAGAAACACAAGCTGGAATCAAGATTGCCGGGAGCAATATAAATAACCTCAGATATGCAGATGACACCACCCTTATGGCAGAAAGTGAAGAGGAACTCAAAAGCCTCTTGATGAAAGTGAAAGTGGAGAGTGAAAAAGTTGGCTTAAAGCTCAACATTCAGAAAATGAAGATCATGGCATCCGGTCCCACCACTTCATGGGAAATAGATGGGGAAACAGTGGAAACAGTGTCAGACTTTATTTTTCTGGGCTCCAAAATCACTACAGATGGTGACTGCAGCCATGAAATTAAAAGACACTTACTCCTTGGAAGGAAAGTTATGACCAACCTAGATAGCATATTCAAAAGCAAAGATATTACTTTGCCAACAAAGGTTCATCTAGTCAAGACTATGGTTTTTCCAGTGGTCATGTATGGATGTGAGAGTTGGACTGTGAAGAAGGCTGAGCCCTGAAGAATTGATGCTTTTGAACTGTGGTGTTGGAGAAGACTCTTGAGAGTCCCTTGGATTGCAAGGAGATCCAACCAGTCCATTCTGAAGGAGATCAGCCCTGGGATTTCTTTGGAAGGAATGATGCTAAAGCTGAAACTCCAGTACTTCGGCCACCTCATGTGAAGAGTTGACTCATTGGGAAAAGACTCTGATGCTGGGAGGGATTGAGGGCAGGAGGAGAAGGGGACGACAGAGGATGAGATGGCTGGATGGCTTCACTGACTCGATGGACGTGAGTCTCAGTGTACTCTGGGAGTTGGTGATGGACAGGGAGGCCTGTTGTGCTGCAATTCATGGGGTCGCAAAGAGTCGGACACGACTGAGCGACTGATCTGATCTGACAGAACCCCTTTTTCCAAATAATGCCTTATCCATACCTTCTGGGTGGACCTATGTTTTGCAGGGCCACCATTCAACCCACTGTTAGCCCCTTCTCTGTGGCAGGTGCTAGACCAAGGATACATGACCTAACCTCATCCCTAAAGGTGTGTGCTGTTTTTAATTCCCAGTTCCAGATGAGGAACCCGAACTGTCTACGCACTCTTCATGATTCTCTTTTATTCCTTACACAGCCTTGTGCAATCAAAACTATCATTAACTCTCACTGTACACATGAAGACGTTGAAGCTTTGGGAGATTACATAGCTTGCACAACAGGTAGCAAAGCTTGTGCACAACTTGCACAACAACAGCAAAGCCCAGGACTCAAGATTAGATCTTTCTCACACTAACTGGACAGAAATACAGAGCTCTTAGCCCTTCTGCAATACTTTCTTTAAAAACAACAACAAAAAAAACAACGTGGTGAATTCGTAACAACTTGAAGATACAGCAGCCTTTTTTCATCTTCCAAGAAACTCAGTAATTTCCCCCATCTTCTTGCTTCCTGATGTTGACTGAAAAAAAAAAAATCTACAAACTAAAACTAGAGAATTATGTTTTATTCAGTGGACAGACTGAGGACTTAAGCCCTGGACATAGCCTCTCAGATAGCTCTGAAGGAATGCTCCAAAAAGGAAAGGGAGGGGCCAAGGTTTATACAAGTTTTTGCAACAAAGACCAGGTAGTTAGAACATTAAAAGATTACTGATAATTACAGAAAAAATAGACATCACGAGTTAATGAATTTAGCACATTTCTGTGTATGGGAAGAGGCAAGAGCCTGGGCTCACTGAAATCACTCCTTTGATGAGCACCTTAGCTCTCTAGGGCTGGTATTCTGTTCTTTTCAGGGTGCACTGTTGGGGGTGACTGCAGTGGATGAGGGCTTGGTGTCCTGAGTGAGGCCTTGGGCTCACTTGGGGACTGCAGGTAGTGACTGATGACTTGATGGCCACAGCATCCTTTGCTGATACGGCAGGCAGCATTCTTCATTCATACAACTTAGTGGCATAAAAAGACCAACACTGGTGATCTCAGTTTCCGTGGTCAGGAATTTGGATGTGGTGAAACTGGGTCCTCAGCCTCAGGGTCTCTCATAGGCTGCAATTAAGGGGTCTCTCAAATAAAGGTGGATCTGCTTCTAAGGTTGTCAAGAATCAATTCCTCCCAGGCTGTTGGGTGGAGGGCCTCAGTTTCTTACCATGGTGAGCTGTCTGCAGGGCAGCTCATGACATGGGAGCTGACTTCTCAGAGCCAGCAAAAGAGGAAAAGAGAGAGAAGGAGTAAAGGAGATGGAAGTTTCAGTCTTATTTTTAAAAAGTCTTTTTTTAATAGTGGTAAAATGCACATAACATAATATTTATCTTCCTAACCATTTAAAAATATACAGTTCAGTGGTATTAAGTACATTTGCTTTGTTTTTGATTAAAACAATGCTATCCATTATCTAGTGACTAATGGTTACTTAAGAGTGTGTGGCCAGGAAAGGGATATTTAAAGAGGTGATGTTTAACCTGAGATCTAAACAATCAGAGGGAGTCAGTCATGAGAAGACTGTGGGAAGAGGCAACAGGGCAAACAAAGCTCCTGAGATGGAATGAACTTGACCACATAGAAAGAAGAGAAGGAAGGCCACAGGCCCTGGATCAGAGTGAGCAAGGGGAGGGGCGGTAGGAGATGAGGTAAGAGGGGTGATCATGGCCAGGTCCTTTGCAAATTGCCTGGAGCCCGCATTTGACCCTCTGCGTAATGGGAACCATTGGAGGATGTGATCCGAGGAATGATGGGCTCAAAACAGAGGTGATGAGGGGAAGAAGCCGTGTCCAAGGGCAGTGAGGCAGGAGGGCCGGCTGGCCTGGATGATCTGCTAGGTCATTTTCTCATTTGGCTTCTGTCTCCTCCTAGGAGACTGGCTTTTACAACCGCTAACCGAATGCTTCCCAATCACCTCCTGTCCCCATGTAATAGCTCTAGGGTGTGGTCGCGTGCCTGCTTAGTTGCTTCAGTCGTGTCTGACTCCTTGCGATTCATGAACTGTATGGAACGCCAGGTTCCTCTGTCCATGGAATCTTCCAAGCAAGAATACTGGAGTGGGTTGCCATTTCCTACTCCAGGGATCGAACCCCCATCTCTTGTGTCTCCTGCACTTCGCCACCTGGGAAGCCCTATAGAAGCGTTAAAAACATTCATATCAGTGAGATAACATAATGGAATAATGATAATATCTAGCACTTACTATGTGCCATGGACAGTTCTAAGTGATTTACATACTCTGTCAAATAGATATAATGTCATTATTTGCTGATCCTATTTCACAGATGAGGAAAGTGAGCCATGGAAAAGTTAATCAACTTGCCCAAGATCTTACAACTGATAAAGACCAGAGCCAGGATTCAAACTCTGTGCAAGAGTCCTTGTTCTTGTCCACTAAGCCATAACATTTACATCATCTCCCAAGTGTGGGCTCTAACACTTGGGTTCTGATAGGCATTTAATTATTTAATCCATTTTGTTTTTGTTTTTGCTGTTTTACATTGCAGCAGGGCCCAAGAATACTGCTTTGTCATCAGAATAAATTCCCAGCTTAAACAAGGATGACTATTTCTCTTTCACCAGGGACAGCCAGCTTGAAGACCTGTCCCACCATGCTGGGCTCGCTGTCGCAGTCTGAACAAAGTACAGATTCCTCAAACCCAATAATTAGGTATGTTCTAGCATCTGCAGCAGCAATAACAGATAATTAGTTTATCCCCAAACTAGGTGACGCAATTAGTGTTTTCTGTATATTGTTGAATAGATTTGCTTCAAAGTCACAGAGGAAAATTGCAGGTAGAAGCTAAATTTAAACTTCCTCCACAGGAGAAGTCAACCTGGTAATTGCTATGTTAAACTCCCTGCTGAAAGGAAGTCAACAAATCACCAAAGTCATTAGCCATCACCCAGGCAGGATCATCTGAAAGTCTGCTTGGAATAGTGAAAACTAGCACTGGCTCTGAAGTCAGATGCGGGGATCTAGAAAAGGTCTCAGGAAGGCTGTTCCTCTTGGGGAACATTTTGTATTCACGTGCTGTGTCTGGACGTGTGGCAGCCAGATTGGACCATGAGGTCCAAGGTTGACCAGCAGAGGGTGGCAGAGGAGAAAGATGGGAAGGTCCTAGGTCCTTGAGGATGCTGAGCAACTGAATTATCCATTTGTGAAGCTGCCTTACCTCCAGACATTTTGGCATCCAGGGAAAAAATTGCTTTATTGATTAAGCCATTTTAAATCTACATTTCTATTAGCTGAAGTTGAAGATGAGTAGCTGATGTACTGGATAATTATGAGAAGCAGATGATAGTATGAATGCAAAGTGCTTTGGGCTTTGTGTACATGATTGAGGGCTGTTACTGATGTTACTGGCCTTCCCCGAGCCCGGGTCAGGCATCACCAGTCAAGAACCTGTGCTGTAGCTAAGTCAGTGTCTGGAGGTAATCGAGGGGGCTCACCTCACTTGTTTCCCATCTCTCAGGCATCAGTGTTCTTTGTTGCTTGATGTCCAATGCTTCCTATATTTTGTCCTTTAAAAATTCATTATTATCAAATTATTATACAATCTAATTAGTAATATGTCAATTAGTAATTAGAATATGTTTTATAATGTTCTATAACAATGGTATACAATTGACTCTTGAAAAACATGGGTTTGAATTTTGAGGGTCCGCTTATATGAGAACTTGTTTTTTGAGATTTGAGACAATTTGAAATAACTCACAAACTGCGTAGCCTAGAAATATTAAAAAAAAAAATTAAGAAAAAGACGTGTCATGAATGTGGGCTTCCCAGGTGGCGCTAGTGGTAGAGAATCCACCTGGGTTTGATCCCTGGGTCAGGAAGATCCCCTGGAGGAGGGCATGGCAACCCACTCCAGTATTCTTGCCTGGAGAATCCCATGGACAGAGGAGCCTGGGGGCTACTGTCCGTCACGCTGAAGAGTCCCACATGACTGAAGTGACTGAGCACACACAAACATCAATGTAGATGCTAGCTTATCCTTACATAGGCATAAAGTGATATTTAATATAAAATTAGTAATGTGTTAGTAACACATTGCTTATAATTATTACATTGTTTCATAACTTTGCTTTCAAATGAGTATTGATACATTACCTTAATACATACATAGGATACATAGGATATGCCTCTCTCTCTCTCAGTTGGAAAAACTGTTATCATCCTAATATCACAAGTGATTATTTTTTAATGCAAAAAAGTTTCTGATACAGTGTGATGAATATGATTCTTAACATTGTATGCCATAAGACTTTTATAATGATGCATTCATTAGGGTGGGCTTACCAGGTGGCTCAGTGGTAAAGAATCCTCCTGCCAATGCAGGAGACGCAGGAGATATGGGTTTGATCCCTGGGTCAGGAGATCTCCTGGAGAAGGAAATGGCAACCCACTCCAGTATTCTTGCCTGGGAAATCCCATGGACAGAATAGCCTAGTAGGCTACAGTCCATGGGGTTGCAAAGAGTTGGACACGACTGAGTGACTAAGCATGCATGCACATTCATTAGTGTACAGGCCAGGCTATTGTGAAGCAATTATACTGATTACCCTCAGTTCATTTCAGTTGCTCAGTCATATCCAACTCTTTGTGACCCCATGGACTGCAAGATGCCTGGCTTCCCTGTCCATCACCAACTCCCAGAGATTGCTCAAACTCATGGCTATCACATCGGTGATGCCATCCAACCATCGTCTCCTCTGTCATCCCCTTCTCCCCCTGCCCTCAACCTTTCCAAGCATTAGGGTCTTTTCAAATGAGTCAGTTCTTCGCATCAGGTGGCCAAAGTATTGGAGTTTCAGCTTCAGCATTAGTCCTTCCAATGAATATTCAGGATTGATTTCCTTTAGGATTGACTGGTTGGATCCCCTTGCAGTCCAAGGGACTCTCAAGAGTCTTCTCCCAAAACCACAGTTCAAAAGCATCAGTTCTTTGGTGCTCAGTTTTCTTTATGGTTCAACTCTCACATCCATACATGACCACTGGAAAGACCGTAGCTTTGACCAAGCAGACCTTTGTCAGCAAAGTAATGTCTGTGCTTTTTAATGCATTGTCTAGGTTGGTCATCACTTTTCTTCCAAGGAGCAAGCATCTTTTAATTTCATGGCTGCAGTCACCATCTGCAGTGATTTTGGAGCCCAAGAAAATAAAGTGTCTCACTGTTTCCATTGTTTCCCCATCTATTTGCCATGAAGTGACTGGACAGGATGCCATAATCTTTGTTTTTTGAATGTTGAGTTTTAAGCCAGCTTTTTACTCTCTTCTTTCACTTTCACCAAGAGGCTTTTCAGTTTCTCTTCCCTTTCTGCCATGAGGGTGGTGTAACCTGCATATCTGAGGTTATTGATATTTCTCCTGGCAATCTTCATTCGAGTTTATGCTTTATCCAGCCCGGCATTTCGCATGATGTACTCTGCATAGAAGTTAAATAAGCAGGGTGACAATATACAGCCTTGATGTACTCCTTTCCCAATTTGTAACCAGTCCACTGCTCTATGTCTGATTCTAACTGTTGCTTCTTGACTTGCATACAGATTTCTCAGGAGGCAGGTAAGGTGATCTGATATTCCCATCTTTTGAAGAATTTTCCACAGTTTGTTGTGATCCACAGAGTCAAAGGCTTTGGCATAGTCAGTAAAGCAGAAGTAGATGCTCTTCTGGAACTCTCTTGCTTTTGCAATGATCCAACGGATGTTGGCAATTTGATCTCTGGTTCCTCTGCCTTTTCTAAATCCAGCTTGAACATCTGGAAGTTCATGGTTCACCTACTGTTGAAGCCTGGCTTGGAGAATTTTGAGCATTACTTTACTAGCGTGTGAGATGAGTGCAATTGTGTAGTAGTTTGAGCATTCTTTGGCATTGCCTTTCTTTGGGATTGGAAAGAAAACTGACCTTTTCCAGTCCTGTGGCCACTGCTGAGTTTTCCAAATTTGCTGGCATATTGAGTGCAACGCATTAGCAGCATCATCTTTTAGGACCTGAAAAAGCAGTACAGAAACTTAGACATAGGAGAAGGCCAGCTTCAGCTTTATGTTCACCAAGCATTGTCCCCTGCACGTGCACTGATCTTCTCCCGCGAGAACTACAAAATTGCAACTCCCTGCTGAACAACCACCAACAGGAGAATGTTGGATCCCACCAAAAAAAAAAAAACAAAAAAAACCCCGTATCCAAGGGCAAAAGAGAAGCCCCCAAAAGACAATAGGGGTAGGAGGGGCATAATCACATTTAGAATCAAAGCCCATACCTGCCAGAGATGCTTGGAAGGCTCAAATGAAACCTTGGGCGCACCAGGACCCAGGGACCCCACAGAGACTGAGCCGGACCTGCCTTTGAGTGTTCGAGTGTCTCCTGGGGAGGCATGGGTTAGCAGTGGCCTGCCGTGTGGACTGAGGCTCTGGCTGCAGCATACCTGGGTCACCCAGCGTGTGGCATAAGCTGTCTTGGAGGAAGTTGCCAGTAGCCCCACCATAGAGCTGCCAAGCAGATGACCCACAAACTGCAGAACAATTATACCAAATAAATTCTTGCACTGTTAAGAAATGTCTAGGACCCACAACAGATTTCCCAACCTGGGGATCTGGCAAAGGGACTGAGAACCCCCAGGGAATTTGACTTTGGAGGCCAGTGTGATTTGATTACCCTAAACCTCCATAAAGCAGTCACATTCCTGCTTCCTTGTTATCAGTGTATAAACTGTTATACTTGTAAATAAATGTGAGTTTCTTATTCATATTTGATGTCTAGTGTTAATAATGCTTATAAAATATATATACAACACCTGCAGTGTTTTGTATCACATAGGATGATATTGATAGACAATTCATCTTGCAAACAGGTGATGTAAGCTTGCAGTGTCTGTAAACATAACGCTGTGCTGTGCTGCGCGAAGTCCCTTCAGTTGTGGCTGACTCTGTGGGACCCCACACACTGTATTCTGCCAGGCTCCTCTGTCCATAGACTTTTCCAGACAGGAATACTGGAGTGGGTTGCCATTCCCTTCACCAGGGGATCTTCATGACCCAGGGGTCACAGCACTGGAAACATATTTTCTCTTCTTTATGATTTTTCTTGATACCGTTTTCTTTTCTCTAGCTTATTTTATTGTAAGAATACAGTATATAATACATATAGCATACAAAATATGTGTTAGTAAACTGTTTATGTTACTGGTAAGGTTTCTGGTCAACAGCAGGCTATTAGTAGTTAAGTTTTTGGGGAGTCAAAAGTTGTACACAGATTTTCAACTCCATAAGGGTTGGCCTCCTAACCCCTATGTTGTTCACGTGTTCACTATATAATATATACATAATACATATAGGAATACATTATTATTATAGTGTATACAGAAAGATATAACTATAATATATTGTATAATTAGTATGATGATAATTATAATAAATGAACAATAATTAAAGTTCTGGTGGTTTATATTTTAAAGCAGATTTTTCACTGTGAAAGAAATGGCTTGGTCTCCCAATAAAAAAATATACATATTATGTACACATGCAAATTATAGAATGTGTTATATAATTGTTGTGATACTTGTTAGTTGCTCAGTCATGTCTGAGTCTTTGTGACCCCATGGACTGTAGCCCATCAGTATCCTCTGTCCATGGAATTCTCCAGGCAAGAATGCTGGAGTGGGTAGCACTCTGGGGGATCTTCCCTGACCCAGGGATCGAACCCGGGTCTCCTGCATTGCGGGCAGATTCTTTACTGTCTGAACCACCAGGGAAGCCAGTAATGATTAAGGTTCTAGTGGCTCGTACTTTAAAACAAACTTCTCACTGTGAAGGGATTGGTGTGATTTTCCATTGGAGGAATTTAGAGCAAGTAGAGTTTGCAGGATGTGGTGATGGATTTGTCTCCCTCTGCCTCCTGAAAGCAGGTCTTACAGATCCCAAATTATAGTGAGGAAAGCTGCACCCGTCGGAGGATACTGCGCGCTCTCGGCACAAATCCAGGCTGTTCATGTTGCTGCAGAGCCTTACTGAACCAGGGTAGGTGAAATGAACTGGTGACAGTGTCTGTTCTAATTTTACCCCCACCCCAACCCTTCACACGTGTACAGTGCAGCACAGTTTAGAAATGAATGGGATTGTGGCTTCTATTCACTGAAAGCCAGGAGATGAGCAACTTCTTCTGTGTTGAGGACACAGAGCTAGAGACATTCAGAGGGTGGCTGGCACTACCAGCTTCTCTGTTAGCTAAGCTTCCAAACTGATAGTCCTTGCTCATCACACCTACAGTGCTGATTGCACAAAAAGTAGCCAAGGCAACTCTGTTTTACATAATCTCTGGGAGCACTCTATAAATTATTGGAGGTCAATAATCTTCGAGTTCCCACTGGACAAGATTAAGTAATCCACCTGGATGACTAATTTATTCTACCACTTAGGGAAACAATGGTCAATTGCAAAATGGCTAAATCCTTCATTCTATCCTTTCTTGGAACCCACTTCTGGTCCACTGTGGCTTGCAGTTTCTTTGTCTAAGAGGTAGGGTCTGTTCCTTCACCCCTTGAATCTGGCCTGGCCTTGTGACATGGTTTGGCCAATAGAAAGCCCTGCAAGTGATGGTGTGCCAGGTCTGAGCTGAGGCCACAAGAGGCGATGCAGGCTTCCACTCTCTATTTCTTGAGATCTTTCCAGATGCCACATAAGCAAGCTTGGGCTGTCCTGCTGGAGGGTGAGGGGGGCCATCCTCTATTAGCCAGCCTCTAGTCATGCCAGGAGCTGACCAGATAACTGTCTGAAGATTTGTGAGTAAGCGTGGTCTAGACTAGGTGAGCTGGTCTAACTAGGTTAGCCCAGGCTAACCATTATTGACTTGAAACATCATGAACATAATAAACGGTTGCTTTTTAAAGTTACTAAGTTTTCAGGTTGTTTGTTACACAGCAATACAAACTGATACAAACATCTTGTAGAAAAGCTCTTGCTTTTGTTAATAGTCAAAGACTTTCTAAATATGCGCTTTTACCAATGTGCATGCAAGGTGGGAAGGGTAAATATTGAAAGACAAGTCAGAAACTTGGGTTCTGCCAGCTCTTATGAGTTTCAAAATAGCCCAGGAGTTTCTAGAAAGGTCATGACATATATTTAGAAATTTGTCTTCTGGATCCACCAACTCCTCTCCCCCTAGTTTTGGTTTATTCCATATATTTGATTATAAAAAGAATGTAGTGAAATAAATATGCATTTTCATGCTGATAAGAATGTGAATAGACATGATGATCATTTTTATTAATTACATAAATATTTATTAAAAATACTCTACAGTCAGGGACTGTAATAGAAGGAAGGGCACAGTATATATACAACTTCTGTCCTTGAGCAGCTGACAGTTTTTTAGAAGTAACAAACAAAACCTTAATTGTGAAACATATATAAAAATAAAATACTGGAAAGGAATTTGGCATTATGTATTAATGGCTTTAAGTCATTTTTACTCTTTGGTACAATGATTTCTATTCTGAAAATACAAAATGAATAACCAAAATGAAAATCTTATTCACAAAATATTCTTCTCTCTATGGGCTTCCCAGGTGGCGCTAGCAGTAAAGACCCTGCCTGTCAATGCCGGAGATCTAAGAGACATTGGTTTCATCCCTGCATCTGAAAGATCCCTGAATTCTTGCCTGGAGAGTCGCATGGACAGAGAAGCCTGAGGGGCCACAGCCCAAGGGGTTGTGAATAGTCGGACATGACTGAAGCCACTTAGCACACATATATAAGTATAGGTGAAATGTACTAATTACCAACAGCAATTAGTTATCCTATGTCCGCTAGCTGGAGTGCTGCACAACCATGAAACTTATGTTTATGAAGAATTTGTTATAAATCATGTTTATAACAAAGTCATTATGACATGTGCTCAATCAAATACAGAATGCAAAAATACATTTGCAGTAACATTGAGCTTAAATAACAAAGTAAAGATTAGGAAAAATACTCTAAATATTTATAGTCATTTGGACAAATAACGGGAAAGAAGAAAGGAAATTAACATTTTTGATGATGTGTTATGTATTAAATGGCTTCCCTGGTGGCTCAGACTGTAAAGCGTCTGCCTGCAATGCGGGAGACCCGGGTTCGATTCCTGGGTCAGGAAGATCCCCTGGAGAAGGAAATGGCAATCCACTCCAGCACTCTTGCCTGGAAAATCCCATGAAGGGAGGAGCCTGATAGGCTACAGTCCATGGGGTCGCAAAGAGTGGAACACGACTGAGCGACTTCACTTCACTATGTATTAAATACACATGCATTAAATACATATGTATTATGTCCCTTAACATCAAAAGATTACTGTTAATTAAAAAATAAATAAATAAAACCAGTGGTCGATGGCTTGGCAGTGGCGGCCCTTGTTTCCATTCTGAGTTGGCTCCTGCTCACCGCAGGGGTGCAAGTAGTGGCGGATGGCATCCTTCGTTTGCCAATAGGGCAGGCAGCAATTTTGAAGATTATGGCTGCACTGATCCCACATGTCATCTGAGGCTGGGCCCTAAAAGGCAATGTATTATAACTCCCGCTGGCCCTGTTTCTTTGGGGCATGCACACTGGGCGCTCATGGCCTGGAGTTGCGGGGCTGTGTGTTAGGGCAGGTAGACTGCGTAGAGACAGGGATGTATGGGGAGCCCTGGCTTTTCTGTTTGCAGCTGATCCAGCAGTAACTGACACAGGGCATGAGAAGGGCAGAGCACTGCGCTTGGGACGGTCCCCACGGTCTATCAGGATGGAACTGACTCTGTTTTTTTTTTTTTTTTTTTTAAGAAGTCAGCATCAGTATTTCTCAAGTTACTCAACTCCTCTGGAGGTAGGTTTTAACCAGTTTCAAGAGCTATAAGCCCACAGGAATGCAGAACTCAGTTCAAAACACACTATAAACTGACTCATTTTCACGAGACTATTAAAAAAAAAAAGTTGAACATATGCTTCATTTTCTTAGGGCTTCCAAAAACAATAGGCAAGTCTTTCAAATGGAGCCATGTGTGTGCAGAAGATCTGTCTGGAATCCAAATCCGTCCCTGATGTAGTTAGCCTAAGGAAAATTCTTTTGTTTCATTGAACCTGGAGGCAAAGAAAATCGCTGGGCTTGAGAAACAGTCTTCGGTCACAAGGTTGGAAAAGTAATATCGGGCAGAGATGATTGGGTAAATTAGGTCAGCTTTTCCCCTCCTCAATAACTTGGCCATCTTCCCTTCTAGGTCTTGATTGTACAAAAGGTACAAGTGATTTCATATCTGATGAATCCTGAGTGGCTGGGAGGGACAGGGAGATATTGTATGCCAAGAAGCCAAATGGTCGGTTATGTTCAGATTGTAAAGAAATTGTCAGAACTGGAAGAGTTTTTAGGGATGCTACAGTTAAAGCTCTTTGTTTCTACGGGTGGGATGTTGGAAGCACAATCAACCAATGTGATTTACAGAACTGATTATAGAGTGGGTTTTCATGCTCAGTCATGTAAAACTCTTTGCGACTCCATGGACGATCGCCCTCCAGGATCCCTCTGTTCATGGAATTTCCCAAGCAAGAATGCTGGAGTGGGTTGCCGTTTCTTCCTCCACAGGATCTCCAGGAATCAAACTCGAGGGTCCTGTGTCTCCCACGTTGGCAGGCAGATTCTTTACCACTGAGCCATCGGGAGGTCCACAGCAAAAGGATAGTGGTCAGAAGCGGCCAAGAGGAGAGGCACAGAAAAGTTCCAGGCATGACATTCACTGTCTTCTGCCTGTGGACTCCTGGGAGCAGCACTGACTTTCCCAATAATGACGTGGCAACATTCGCAGAGTATTTTGAACCAGAGGAGCCCCCTGAGCCTTGTTCCCAGAGTTTTTATTGGGGTCAAGTGGCCCACAGTGACCTTGGTCACCTACACATGCGTGACAGCCATGTGGCTGACCTTAGTCTCCTTCCTGAGATCAAGTTGGCACCCCATTACCCAAGGACCCCCATCCCAAATTACAGCATCCGCACAGACTAGCAGGCAAGAGCCAAGGCCCCCAGGTAAATAAAGACTTTCAGGTAGGACGTTCCAAGGGCTCAGAGGTTACCCCCCAGGAGCTGGGGCAGGTGACAAATCTTTCTTTGGGCAAGGAGGTCCTTCGCTGTACAAGCTCTAGCTTTATCCTGGTCAAGTTCACAATGTTCATCCATTCATGTGGCCCCCTTTGGGCGAGTCTCTACTCTTAACAGTCGGGTTTGTCTTCTTTTCCCTTCCTTTGCCTTCTCCTCCCTCTTCCAGGGCTAGAAAACAGTCACTCAGGCATCTGCTTTCTTATGCATTCTACTGGCTTTCTGTAGATGCTTGCATCTGCGCCTTTTTTTCCATCCTCATTGTCAAGGTCACTGTGGGCCCCTTGAGGCAGGACAAACACCCCCTAACTGGCCTCTCCAACTCTCTCTCTCTCCCCCAGCCCACCCTCTGGAGCGTTTAGAGGGACCTCTCTAAATATCACCAACGGGGGCTATCCTTCGTTTGAAAGCCTTAGGTGATTTCTACCACCCACAGCGTCCAAGCTCTCCTGGCAGACGCAGCCCTGCTCGCTATTCTGGACCCTTGCCCTGTCACGTTCTCACCTGTCTTCTGAATAGGATGTTGCTATTCACACCCCTTGCCATCTGGATTAGTTTCCTGCCTCTCTCACGCCTCTCCAAGGCCCCCTCCCTCTGCCCCTCCACCCTCTGCTCCTCAGGCCAGGCCAACCTCCCCGGCTCAATTAACAAGTCACCTCCCAGGAGAAGCCTTCCTGGTCCTCCCTGGATGCTTCCTCAGTGCTGTAGACAATCCGGCTCTTCTTTTTACCTTGTCCCGTGTTTCCAGCCCTTTGCCTGGTGCACGGGAGATGCTCAGTAAATATTTGTTGGCTTAATTCACAGAGAACAAACAATACAATTTGCAGCATATCTGACTCCATATACTAAAGAGGTCTTTTGAGGCTGGATTTTATTACAGGTTGATTCCCAAACATAATGGGATTAGATTTATTTAAAATTTAAAAAAAATTTTTTTAATTTTATTTTTAAATTTTTTTTTGGCCACACCATGCAGCATATGGGATTTTAGTTCCCTGACCAATGATCAAGCCTGTGCCCTTTGCATTGGAAGAGTCTTAACCAGAGTCTTTACCAGAGAACTGCCAGGGAAGTCCTCCCCCATTTTTTTTTTTTTTTTTAATTGAAATATAGTTGAATTGGGCTTCCCTAGTGGCTCAGCAGTAAAGAGTCTGCCTGTAATCCAGGAGACACGAGAGGCACAGGCTTGATCCCTAGGTTGGAAAGATTCCCTGGAGAAGGCAATGGCAAGCCACTCCAGTATTCTTGCCTGGAAAATTCCGTGGATAGAGGAGCCTGGAGGGCTACAGTCCATGGGGTCATAAAAGAGTCGGACACAATTCAGTAAGCATTTATACATACATACACACACACACACACACACACACACATTCAGTTTTATATGTATACACACAGTAATATATACTTACATACACATTTTTCCCATGTTCTTTTCCATTATGGTTTATCACAGGATATTAAATACAGTTCCCTGTGCTGTGCAGTAGGATCTTGTCGTTTACCCATTCCATGTATACCAGTTGGCATCTGCTAACCCCAAAGGCCCAGTCCAGCCCTCACCCCCCTGCCTTCCCACTGGCAGCCACCGGTCCATTCTCTGCGTCTAATGGGCTAAGATTTCTGATTCTCATTTTTTTCCTTGTCATTGGCCACAGTTTTCATGTCAGATCTTTCATTTTAATGTTTGCATCCCCTCCAGTTTCTTCCTTATTCCTACCATAGCTTCTTGTTTTCTGCAGAAATCTTTGCTTCCCTCCTCGAGAGCTCCGCTTTGAAACTAGTGAGTGACTCAATGACTTTATCAGGTAAAGCTTGGCTGTAAAGCAAATCAAGTACTCCTGGCAGACTCTGCTTTATGAGAGAATATTTACTATGATTGCGCTCTGGAAGCTGGTTATCAGGTACTGGCTGTGTTTTAAATGTTGCGTTGCTTTCTCGCTGTAGTTTCAGCTGCCGGAAGGAAGCACCAACAGTCTCCAATACTGCCACCCTGTGGCGAAGTGGGAGGACAACCAGGTTTAGGGAAAGTGCTGGTTTGTATCAACCCATGTTTCCCCTGCTGTGGGCTCGGAGGAAAGGCTGAATGAGGACACAGTGAAGCGGTGGTTGCCTGCAAACCAGGGAAGAGCTCTCACCCTAAACTGACCATGGCCGCATCCTGATCCTGGACTTAGCAAAAAAGCTGTGAGAAATGCATTTCTGTTGTTTAAACCATTCAGTCTGTGATATTTTAAGGCAGCCAAGGAACACTAAGACAGTGGTCTATTCTGATCCTGGCTTATCCTTGTGAGTCACAAATATTCAGTGGGTTTAAATCATCTTTATTTATTACTGAACTTAATAGCAAATTTATTGAAAAGTTAACGATATTTAACTCTACTCAAGACCCTGTAATGATCTTTTGGGAATAGAATCTAAAAAAGAGTGCATATATGTATATGTACAATTGATTCACTTTGCTATATAGCAGAAACTAACCAACATTGTAAATCAACTGTACTCCAATAAAATTAATTGAAAAAGTTAATGATATTTAATGTAATTTAAATTTTAAAGTCACAAGTGTCTGCTGGGAGTAGGCATCTTTTTAAAGAAAGTATTCATTTATTTGGCTGCTCTGGGTCTTCGTTGCGGCTTGCAAACTCTTAGTTGCAGCATCTGGGTTCTAGTTCCCTGACCAGGGATTGGACCTGGGCCCCCTGCATTGGGAGAGTGGATTCTTAGCCACTGGACCACCAGGGAAGTCCCAGGAGTAGCTGTCTTATGGAAACTGGAAAAGTGAAGTTGCTCAGTCGTGTCCAACTCTTTGTGACCTCATGGACTGTATCATACCAGGTTCCTCCATCCATGGGATTTTCCAGGCAAGAATACTGGAGTGGGTTGCCACTTCCTTTTCCGTAGATCTTCCCAACCCTGGGATTAAACCCGGGGCTCCCGCATTGTAGGCAGACGCTTTACCGTCTGAGCCACCAGGGAAGTCCATGGAAACTGGATAAGGGGTTAAATATGAGTCACACGGGTTGATACAGTGATGGCAAATGCAGATACAGACACTGACTAGAGGGGCTCAAGGGAGAAAGTTCTGGAAAGGAAGAGAAATAACAAAGAGGGCTCTGGGCTTTCACAGACCTGAGAGAAGGGGTTTGAATCCATTTTACATAAATCTCTGAGCACCCAACTATTATCTGGGTTACTAATAACATCTTAAGTTATAGGTCCCCTCCAAGTTTCAGACTGGATAGACCTGCTCTACAAATTCCAGTCATGATTCTTGTGTTCAGGTGAGGAAAATCATGGAGCCTCTTCCAGAATGTTGTATATTTGTGGCTTTTTCCTTTCTGGGCATGATGCAATTTATATAGTACTTTAGAAAAAAATTAATGTATTTTATTACTGTTATAAAGTGGAACAATAAAAATTATTAAGAACTAAGATAAAGGGGGTGGGGGGTGGCTTCCCGGTGGTGCTTGGTGGTAAAAATCCACCTGCCAATGCAGGAGATGCAAGGGACTTGAGTTTGATCCCTGGGTAGGGAAGATGCCCTGGAGGAGGAAGTGGCAACCCACTGCAGTATTCTTGCCTGGGAAATCCCATGGACAGAGGAGCCTGGCAGTCTACAGTCCATGGGGTTGCAAAGAGTCAGACGTGACTGAGCAATTGAGCTGAAGATAAAGGTGGTCCTAGCTTGAGCCTAAGCATTGTCCACTGGGGGGAATTCTGACATGTTTGGGCAGATCAGCCTGACAGAAGTGGGGAGAGGGAGTGTTGCCTGAGGGGCTTCCTGGAGGATACACTTATTCTAATGGAAGCAGAGATAGAATTAAGGAGGAAGAAGACTTAACTGTTTGCTGATTAAGACTTTAGCCGATTACTAAGCTTATATGTGCAGCCAATTTGACTTTGAATCATGTGATGTTGAAAAAACATCATATAAGGAAATAACAAAGTCTCACCTTACATGTGGTTTTGCCAGATATTTCTGGGAACACAGTAGTGTTAAGCTCCCCGGCCTCCTTTTCACTGGGTGGAGCAATGGGGTTAGAGCTCCATGTGAGCTATGAGGACAAGTGGATGCTAGCACTCAGCGCTGAAGCATAAAATTGCAAGTTTGAGACCCTTCTGAGCTCTTTTTCTCTTTGCAGTGACTTTCAGAGTTCCAGATTGTGGCTGTCCCATAAGTCTGGGTTCCTGAAGCAGCTGGAGGAGGAAATGGCAACCCACTCCAGTATCCCTGCCTGGAAAATCCCGTGGACAGAGAAGCCTGGCGGGTTTTCCATGAGGTTGCAAAAGAGTTGGACGAGACCTAGCGACTGAGCACACACTGAAGCAGTACAGCGAACATAGACCAACAACAGTCACACGGTAAGAGCAGCAAATAAACATTGGTGGGTTTATATATATGTACATCTGCATTTCTTTTAAAAATTGCTTATTTATTTTTGGCTGCCCCGTGTCTTTGTGGCCGCACTTGGGCTTTCTCTAACTGCAGCAAGTGGGGGCTGCTGCTGGTCGGGGTGCACTGGCTGCTCCTTGCAATGGCTTCTCTTGTTGCAGAGCGTGGGCTCTGTGACACACAGGCGTCAATAGTTGCAGCACTCGGGCTCCGTAGTTGTGGCTCATGGGCTCAGTTGCCCTGCGGCATGTGGAATCTGCTAGGACCAGGGATCGAACCTGTGTCCCCTACCTTGGCAGGGGGATTCTTAACCACTGGACTGCCAGGAAAGTCTACATTGCGGTTCTGACTGCTGAAATGTGGCAGTTGTTGGTCACTGCAGCACAACCTAATCTCTGAAGTGACCAGATGAGGTTTTCAGGAATCTTCCTCAATTCAAACATCCCTGTCCTACACCCTTATTTTCAAGCCACACCCAACAGGTAGTGAAATGATCTGCCTTTAAAAAATTCCTCCATTGCAATTTGTTCATGGTCCCTTTGTGATCTTTTCTAGCCTACACATTGTGAGGTTGGGTCAGAGAAAATTTCATACCATTTCTTATACAGTGTGTGTAAAAAAAGGAGTTACCTTGTTTCCAATCACTGACAAAAACTTCATGAGCCTCCACCACACATGAGCCCCCCACCGAACAGGATAGAGGTTGGGAGAGAGAGGAGACGGTAAGATGGGGGTAGAAAGAATTTTGTTTGCTGATAAGCTGTATATAAGTCTCCTCTGGTTTAAATAACCTCTTTTTGTATGGTTGCTGGGGGGAAGGGTGGGAGGAAGAGATGGTTAGGGAGTTTGGGATGGACATGTCCACACTGCTATATTTAAAATGGATAACCAACAAGGACCTACTGTGCAGCACAGGGAACTCTGCTCAATGTTAGGTGGCAGTCTGGATGGGAGGGAGTTTGGTTGAGAATGGATACTTGTATATGTATGGCTGTGTCCCTTTGCTGTCCGCCTGAAACTATTACAACATTGTTAATTCGCTATGTGAAAGTGAAAGTGTTATTCGCTCGATTGTGTCTGACTCTTTGCCACCCCATGGACCACCAGGAGCCCACCAGGCTCCTCTGTGTATGGCATTCTCCAGGCAAGAATACTGGAGTGGGTAGCCATTCCCTTCTTCAGGGGATCTTCCTGACCCAGGGGTCAAACCTGGGTCTCCTGCATTGTCAGGATTCTTTACCATTTGAGCCACCAGGGAGGCTATACCCCAATACAAAGTAAAAAGCTTGAAAAAAATTTTAAACAAAACACCCCTTTTGTTTTCAAACAGTCCATTTCAGTAAATGCTCAGTTATTCAGTATTTACCTCCTTCCCTCCCAAAGATGGGATCTAGTAGGGGAGCGGGACATCTGTCTTTGTGGCCCTGGGGAGGATCTGTGGACAAACATGCTTTCTCAATGATTTGGATTGGTTTCCAGGTCACCTGCACTGCTGACCCTGAGGTGCAGCTGGTGAACTTGCGGTTTATTTTCCCCTTCTTCCTCTCTCTCTCTGTCTCCTATGCTACGTGCCCTGACTCCTGCCCCAGCACGGCTGCTCATCCCCATGGTCCACATGCTTCTGGCACTTTGCCTCTTGACCTTGTGAGGTCCCCTGGGGCAGTCAGCGCTCTTACCTTCCAAGTTCCCTGCCAAGAATGCAGAGACCTCGGGGTCCATTCCAGACTGAGGGTGGAGCGGGGCCTAGGGAGGCTCAGGAGCACCAGTTTGGGCAGCTTCTCTGCCTCACCGTGCTGATTCACCAGCCTAATTGATGTAACTGCTGCACTTTGCGGGGCTTGGTGGGACCCAGGGGCACCCTGCAAAGCCTTCAAGCTCTTGAGTCCTCCATTTTGAAATTCGGGAGGTAGAATCCATTGCCTGTTTCTGATTGCTTGCTCCCCTGCCTCAGTCTTCTTCCTCCACTGTGTCAGTAGGATGACCAGCTTCCATGTCCGTCAGCTGGGACATCGGTCATGTCAAATCCTGAGCACTGTCTGTGCCTTGCTTAGGAAAAAACCCAATGGTCACTTCAGCCAGGTCTGGTTCTCTATATGGTCACTGGTGCTTGAAGAAGAGATACTATATCTTGGTAAAGTATGGCTTTTAAAGCATTGTCTTGGAAGTTCTATTTTAGTATTCAAAAGCTAAATACCAAATGTGCTTTCCATCTCTTTGCATTTCTGCTGGAAGAGTCCTGATCACACACATTCCCTCTACTTCCTTGCCAACGCAGATGGATGCCTTTGGGTGATGAGAGAGAAGGTCAACTTGGAAATGCAAAGATAAAGACACATTAAGGTTAAAAATACCTCCGACATTACTGTAATTTTTTAAGGAAAACAGTCATATTTCACTTATCTCTGCACACCCTCATGATGCCTAGCACATAGTAGGCATGCACGTGCAGTGACCAACTTGTTCCAGAAACTGAGACTTTTAGCACCAAAGTACCATATCCAAGGAGCTCTCAGTCCTCGGCAGACCAGGCAAACTGAGGGTTACCCCTGTGTACGCAGTCCATGATTTATTGCTGAAGGTAAGATGGTGATTTTCTTTATATGAAATGATTATCCCCAAAGTACTCATTAGCCTCAGAAGTAAATGATGACATGTTGGAATTTCCACACATGTTTTTACTGTAACTTCTGAATTTCTAAATAGTGGTTGTGCTTAGCCAACACAGAACTGACTCATACGGTCTCACTTCAATGAACACGTGATTATCCCTCACAAAAGAAGACTAAACAGAGCCCAGATTTATGCCTTTGCTAATTATTTGTTCTGGCCCTTTGGTCTTTGGCCATAACTGCTCGCTTTCAAGGGACTGGAGAAATGGCTGTGTGTTTGTGCTCAGTCGCTTCAGTCGAGTCGATTCCTTGTGACCCCACTGAACCTGCGTCTCTTGCATTGGCAGGCGGACTCTTTACCACTGAACCACCAGGGAAGCCCAGGGCAATGGTTGGCTGCAGTATTAAAGTAAATTGTTTTAAGGTCTTTAATAATTCTATTTATTTATGATAATCTATTTGTGACTCAGATGGTAAAGGGTCCACCTGCAATGCAGGAGATCTGGGTTCGATCCCTGGGTCAGGAAGATCCCATGGAGAAGAGAATGGTAACCCACTCCAGCATTCTTTCCTGGAGGCTCCCATGGACAGAGGAGCCTGGTGGGCTACAGTCCATGGGTTTGCAAAGAATTGGACATGACTGAGCAACCAACACACACATTTAGTAAACAGATTTACTCTTTAATAAAATCTCTGTTTTGTGTTAATGGTTTTGTACTGCAAATCATTGCATCTTGAGAGAAATCCCAGGACACAGGAACGAGGGAGTCTCATGAATAATGTGCAATAGGTACATGTGCTTGCCTCAAAACGGTGGAGAGCAATGGGCTGGGATTCAGGAGACAGGAGATCTCGTCAGGCTTGGACCACTAACTGGCTGTGAGGTCATGACTAAAGTTTCTCATCTGCAAAAGGGGAAATGTATAGATGATTTTTAGACTAGTGCTAATGTGAGGGGATTTATCATGGTCAAAATTTTTGATTCCTTTTTAAAAAATCCCACCTGCCAACGCTGGAGATGTGTGTTCGATCCCTGGGCTGGGAAGATCTCCTGAAGAAGGAAATGGCAACCCAGTCAAGTATGCTTGCTGGGAAAATTCCATAGACAGAGAAGCCTGGCAGGCTACAGTCTTTGGGGTTGCAAAGAGTTGTCCACGACTTAGCGACTAAAGAATGTACACACACACACACATGCACACACACACGCATACACACACACATGCACACACACACATGTCTTACTTGTTCTGTTTCTCTAGAAAACCCTATCCATGATAGGCCCTGGAAAGGTTTAGAGGAAAAGGGGGCCAGAGGCAATTTTCCTGCTCATGTTTTGTCTTCTCATCATATTTTCATTTTCTTCGTGACAGAGCCCACTCTCTTTTTCTATAGTTTTAGTCAACAGGAATTAAATCAATTGGAACAGGGTGCCAAATTTCCCCCTATATTTTTCTTTTATTAATAAGAGGCTAGATTCTTCTGGAGAAGTGAATGGCAACCCAGTCCAGTATTCTTGCCTAGAGAATCCCATGGACAGAGGAGCCTGGTAGGCTACTGTCCATGGGGTTGCAAGAGTTAAACACGACTTAGCGACAAACAGACAGACAGAACAAGAGGCAAATATCAGGAAAATACATTGATATGCTAATGGTTTGCTCTTGTGTAGCTCTTTTTACTTTATCTAGGTTTATTCCTCACAGGCATGATTTTCTTATAATCTAGCATATAGTGCAGAATAGATGATTAATTAATTGGTTGACGTGGACGGTCCTCATGACAATTCTGTCAGATAAATAAATATGTCAGCGGCAATGTTCCAGAAAGGTGACATGTTGGACTGAGGTCACACAGCCAGGAAGTAGAGAAGCTGGGATGAAATTCCAGAGGACCCGATGTTAACACAAGGTGGTACCAAGGCTGACTCAATGTCCTCAAAGACTGAACTCCATACTCATGCCTCCTGTGATATGGGGCAGGAATAATGTAATCTTATCCTTTGTTGGGTGGTTGTGAATTTCAAATGAGATCGTGCATGTAAAATCACATCATAAGCTTTGATCAGGAACCCCTTTCCAGAATAACACCTACATTTTCCCCCTGTGGTCTGTGTCACAGAGGAACAAGGTCAGTGTACCAGCAACTTCCCACTGGCTAGCCAGTATCCTTGTCTTTTATGGAGCTCAACCAGGTTTCTAGTTTCATAAAATACTGTACCTTATTTTACACTCATTTCCTTGGTTCAACCTGCTTAAATATTTCCCCAAATTCACAAACAGTTCCAAAAGCAATACATTTTGTCAGTGCTATGAATTTTAATTTTAATTTATTATTATTATCATTGGCTGTACTGCGCAGCTTGCAGGATCTTAGCTCTCTGACCAGGAACTGAACCCAGGGCCCCAGCAGTGAAACCACTGAGTCCTAGCCACTGGACTGCCGGGAATTCCCAATGCTAGTAATTTTAAAGGTTTGCTAGCAAAACATACAGATCTCATCTTGTTTTGTAGACGTGATGCATTTTGAGACTTGAGTTTTGCGTGCAGTACTGATACCTGCTTCTATAGCACTTTAATAGATCCACTTCAGCCAAAAAAAGCAAAAAACACATCACTTTCTAAGCTTGGGTGCCATTCAGATTTGTTGTTGTTAGTATATTGCAAGAGTTTTTTGTTGTTTCTCCATGTACATGAGTTTGGGATTCAGTGATTTCTGATTTAGCATCGCATATATTAATATATCAATAAATCATAATGATCCATAAACTCTTTTCAATTAACTTAAGGATAGATTGATTTTCCTGGCAATAAGTAGTTCTACTACTATTTCATTTAAATATTGAAAGAAGTACTTAACTCTTCACTCCTGTTTATTCTTTTGAAAGCAATATGCAAATGCTGCTTGTCATCTGTAATAACTTTTAACTTTCTTTAAATTCGTTTTCCTACGCATCTTCCTCAAGTGAGAAGAATGGATGGTGGAAAACATGCAAGTGTTGGAATCAGACAGAGCTGAGTGGTTTCCAGCTCCTCTGCTGCCCTGGATTTTATATGCAGACCCCCAGCACCATTTCCCTGCCTTTCTGTCGCTTTCTTGTGTTGTAGGGGTTGGAAGACTGGGAGCTATATTTCCTTTTTTTTGCCTGCTGGCATGGTTCCAACTGACAAAGGTCCTTCTAGTCAAGGTATGGTTTTTCCAGGAGTTATGTATGGATGTGAGAGTTGGACCATAAGAAAGGCTGAGCACTGAAGAATCGATGCTTTTGAACTGTGGTGTTGGAGAAGACAAGAGTCCCTTGGACTGCAAGGAGATCAAACTAGTCAGTCCTAAAGGAAATCAACCCTGAGTATTCACTGGAATGACTGATGCTGAAGCTCCAATACTTTGGTCATCTGATGCAAAGAGCTGACTAATTAGAAAAGACCCTGATGCTGGGAAAGATTGAAGGCAGGAGAAGGGGACGACAGAGGATGAGATGGTTGGATGGTCTCACTGACTCTATGGATATGAGTTTGAGCAAGCTCCGGGAATTGGTGATGGACAGGGAAGCCTGGTGTACTGCAGTCCATGGGGTTGCAGAGAGTTGGACATGACTGAGCGACTGAACAACATGGTTCCACATATGGCTTAGGTTCTTGCAGTGAAATGAGTGTCCCTGAGACATAGAAGTAAGAAGGGAATAGAAACTGTTTTGCTTTTGCTGGCAGCAGTTTTAGTAGATGTAAAATTCTTTGCAGCAGCTTCTGTATTTCCCTAACAATTGTTTCCAGTTTGGAGCTTTGGCAGAGGCACCACCTTGACAGTGCCTTCCTGTGTTATCCTCATTTTTGGGTGGATATACCCAGCTGCAATGTCAAACCTGAAAGCTAATGACGGTCAGATCCAGCCTACACTGCCCTGACTTTAACTTTTTCGGCCCACCAACAGTTTTGTAAGCTTCTGATATCTACTTAGGGTTAACACAGCTAATCTTTTTCAAACACCTAGACTGTTTTCACTTTGCCTGACCAACCTCTAACTGATATCAGCACTGATGTGTTTTGAGACCAAAAGCAAGACATTTTACCTCTTTGAACCTTAATTTCCTCATCTGTGAAATGGGCATAATGACTCATAGGACCCCGCAAAGATAAATAAATAATACATGTAAAGTTTTCAACACAAAGTAGGGATGCAGTAATGTTAGTATTTTGTTTTCACAGTCTCCCCCACCCTCTCCTGCCTTTAGAGATTTCTTGATTGTTTTCTTTTAGTTCCAGGATTTGTCCTTTTTTTTCTTTAATTGATTACAAATCTAGATGTCTTGGGGTGAGCTCCTGCTCCCTGCCATTTTTTTTTTTAATGAGACTTGGTGCTGCCTCCAGTTCCAGTGTCCTACTTTTTTGAGCACAGATTTATCACCTGTCTTTCACGACAGGGATGATTGAATTCTGCCAGAATTTTTATGGTTATTAGCTGGTAAGCTTGTCCTGGGAGACTCCATCAGGACTTTCCTTATGCATATCTCTCAAAGTCATTTTTAACTATGTCTGATTCATTTGTCTTGTTCCTAAAAGTAGCAAGAAAGCTCCTGGCCAAAGGAAGCGTCTACTTTGAGGCAAGTGGTCTTTTTATAATTCCCAGTCTACTTTTAGGAACCCACCGGCTGTGATTCTTGTCTTTGCAGCTGAAAAGGCTCAGCAACCAGGCCTCTGGGTCCATGGGGTGGAGTGGATGATACAAGTGATGGGATCTAATGGTCCTAGCTCTGCCTCAACTTCCTAAGAGGCCTTAGGCTGAGAACTACGTCCTCTGGACCATGGTTTCCTCCCTCCTAACATCGGTCAACTCTCTAAAGGGCACTCCCAGCTCAGGCTTTCATTGGATGGGTGGTGGAAGCCTGTTGCTTCTCCCAGGTTCCCCTTTGTGGCTGAGATCAGGGAACCCACTGGAGATTGCTCTTCCTGCCTCCTCACCAGTTATCATGTGGATCCTTCTAATGGGCATGGAGCAGATCCTCCAAAGATTATCACCTGAACACCCAAGGTCTGGGTGATGAACAACCCCATCTTGTGCTTTTTTGCTGTGGACTATGGGCAAATTTCAACTAAGTTCACTTTTTTTTTTTTTTTTTTTCCTCTCTATATTGTGTGGCATGCAGGATCTTAGTTCCCCAATCAGAGATCAAACCCAGACTGCCTGCAGTGAAGGCACAGCATCTTAACCACTGGACTAAGGAAGTCCTAAATTCATGTCCAACATCACTTGTGGAGCCTCCTGTGGGCCAGATGCAGGGCTTTGTGATATGGGTGTGGAGTGTTAGCTAGAAGAGATAGACAGGCAGTGGTGCTTCAACACCATTTGATGAGTGGCAGCCAGGACGTCCCAACTCACCAGTGCCAAGGACCATCCAGTCAGAAGTGTTGTTGGCCAGGACCCTGAACCAGTGCATTTTTAAAAACAAGTTATTTATTTTTAATTGGAGAATAATTGCTTTACAATATTGTGTTGGTTTCTGAACACAGCTGAGCACTCACAAGCACAAAAGAATACCCTAAGATTTGATATTGGGTTGAAAAGTTGTTATCTCTACAGAATGACATGGTAACAGAGCAGTAGGAGGTGGGTCTTAAATTAGTGAAGCAAATATTCATTGGCGGGATAACAGCGATTCTATATTTACTGGCAAAGCTAAGACCAAAAAGAGAGTCTCTAAAAAGAGAGACATCTACAAGAGAGGATGCTGTGTTACATATTTTTACCACAATATATGCAAAAGGGTTGCCTGTCAAACACCAAGCATTGCAAGTGATGGCAATGGAAATGGACAGATTTCTCAGAATAGATGAAAAAGATTTCAAAGCAAGAATACTGGAGTGGGTTTCCATTTCCTTCTCCAGGGGATCTTCCTGACCCAGGGATCGAACCTGCATCTCCTGTATTGGCAGGTGGATTCTTTACTGCTGAGCTACCAGGGAAGCCCCTGTAGCTGATGAGCAGCCATTAAACATGAGGATGAATGTGGTTATATTTGTGTTTTAAGAAAAGGACTTTATCATCAGTTCCTCATCTGTTGTATCTGATCGGAGCCTTTCCCTTCCGGCTCCCACACAGCACGCAGGAGGCTCATGTGTTGGACAAGACTGGCTGATTCCCTCCGTGGATGTGATTGCAGACGCCCATTACTGCTGATGGCAAGGTGAGAAGCTCTGGTCTACTAGAGGCCACTTCCTCAGGGCAGAGAATCCACAGATAGAGTAACGGGCATTGATCTGCAGCTCCTTGAAAGCCAGTACAGACGGAGGCCTGGTCCCTCGGTGAAAGATGCTGGACCTGGGCCTCATTTGAAAGGGCCATTACCAGATTAATATCCTCCTGTTAAAGCTGGGCCTTGGGAATCAATGGCTTTCTTTACAGAAGGGCCCACAGAGGTTCTGTTAACCCCACTGACCCCAGGATCTTGAGAGAGCTGAGGTTCATCTGGAGATGTAGACTTTTAACACCCAGGGGATCGATATATGGATTCTAGCAGCCTGGATTCTGTGACATTATAGTTGGGTAATCTTGGCCCAGTCTCTCAACTGCTCTGAGATCCAGTTTCCCCATTTATTCAATGAGACTGATGATACCTGATTTACAAGGTCTGCTATAGTACAAAATTAAATAACAAATGAAGTCTACCCAGGAAATTGGCAGACATAGACGAGATATATGCATTCTAGACATATACAGTCTCTTCTACATCTTCATTTTCTATTTCATTTTTCTTTTCATTCTTCTGTGTGGAATTAGACCGAATGTGAAACAAAAGAATCCAGAATATATTAAGGAGTTCTACACTTTAATATTAAAATGATGAACGCTCCAATTAAAAATGGGTGAAAGTCTTGAACAGGCATATTACAAAAGAAAATATTCATATGAAATGATGTTCAATATTAATTAAAATGAGATATGTCTATACACCATTAAAAGGACTAAAATTACAAAGAGGGACAATACCAAGTGTTGGCAAGGAAGTGGAGTCCATGGAACTCTCATACTTGCTGGGAATTAAAATGACACAAATACTCTGAAAAATTGTTTGGCAGCTTCTCATAGAGTTAAACACACATTTACCATGTGAGAGTAAATCCAATTAAAAAAATTATGACATCTTCTTCTCTTTTGGCACAGTTAGAAGTTCATAAAGTGGTGGGTTGAAATGTAGTTTGTGGTTATAAAAATTGATCATTACACATATCTGTTTTAAAACCCATATGTCCTATAGGATAAATTCCCCCAAGTAGGATTACATACAAAGGTCCTGCCTCCCCCTCCCTCCTGTTTCCATTTTTGTCTGTACCATATTCTCTAGCTGTATGAAATGTAGATCATTTCCCTCAAAGTTCTTCCCATGTAGGCATCCGTATCTTTGTGTACTGTTTTGTCTGCAATGTTCTGCCTGACTTTCGTCCTTATCCTTCTTGGCCCCAGCCAGGTGACTCTTAATTATTCTTTAAAACCCATATCAAACGTCACCTCTTTGTTGGAGCCATTCTGGGTTCTCCCATGCAGAGGCAGTTCTTTCCTCCTCTTTGCTATCTCTTAGCAGCACACGCCATAGCAGCATGCATCATAGCACCACACATCATTAGCCCCACACGCCAGAGCCCCACACGCCATAGCACTACATACCATAGTTCCTTGTTTAAATGTCTCCGCCATTTGACTGGGATCCTCAGAGTTGGGAGTTGTATCACTGGCTCTCCAGTGTCTGCCTCATAACATAAATCCCATCATAGCAGTTGTCTGTATTAACTTTTTCTGTGTACTTTACTATTATGTTTTAGGAATTTATTTGGCCATGCCAGGTCTTAGCTGTGGCATGTGGGACCTAATGCCTTGAACAGGGATGGAGCCCTGGTTCCCTGCATTGGGAGTGCTGAGTCTTAACCACTGGACTTCCGGGAAAGTCCCTCTGTGTACTTTACAACCAAAGTCAAACCCCTCACAGCATGTGTAGCGCTGTGGTATCTAACCCTCCTCTACGACCTCATGCCACCCCACCTTCCCTTGGTTAGGAGGTTGCAGACCCTCTGACCTTCTTGCTCCTCGTATGTCAGTCCCTTCCTGCTGCAGATGCTGAACAAACAACTCCCCACCCCATCCCCTCCACCGTGGAGCTGGTCAGATGCTCATCCTAGCTCTTGGCAAACTCTTGGTTTACATCCCAGCCTTTGGGTCTCAGTTTATATATGTCCTCAGAGAGACTTTCCTTGGTCACACAGTCCAAACAGCCCCACGCCCACCCAACGATTCTCTCACAGCATCCCGTATTTCTGGCGTGTAGCCCTGGTCACAATTTATGTATATGCGTTACTAGTTTAGGCTCCCCAGGTGGCTCGGACGGTTAAGACTCTGCCTGCAATGCAGGAGACCCAGGTTCGATCCCTGAGTTAGGAAGATCTCCTGGAGAAGGAAATGGCTATCCACTCCAAGATTCTTACCTGGAGAATCCCATGGACAGAGGAGCCTGGAGTGCTGCAGTCTGTGGGGTCACAAAGAGTTGGACACAACTGAGCAACTAACACTAACACTTTCATTTACTAGTTTAATGTCTGTTCTACCTTGTAGACTGTAAGTTCAATGAAGGCAGTGTCTGTCTGTTCTGTTCCCTGCTGTATCCTAGAATATAGCACAGTGCCTGATTCAAGTCAGGCATTACCATTTACAGATTGACTCGATGTAGTGCGCATTGGGTGAAGTGGTGAATGACTAAATTGAAGATTTAAACTCAATTTAAGAATAATGGAGTTGATAGTATTATTTAAGCTATTTATATTTTAGGATCAGAATATTTTGTGCTCAATGAAACCAATCTTATAATTTTGCATTATAAAAATAATGTATGCATATTACAAGTCAAACAAAACAAGAAAGATATTTTTAAAAGCTAATAGTTTTCCTTATCCTCCCTACAATCCCTTTCCTTCAAACTAACCAGTGTGTGGGAGGATATTTTTCCAATTTTTACATTTATGCATACATGTTTCTTCCTTCATATGTGTGTGTGCATGTGTATATTTACATATTTGTTTATGCAATTTTTCTTTTTTAAGTGAGTAATTGGATGATATTTTACATACTACTCTCCAGCTTGTTTTTTTCCACTTAATACTTTTTCTCCTCTCAATAACATTTCATGAACATTTATCCAGTTCAATACATACACATCTCTCTATTTTTAAGAGCTACATAATATTTCATAGCATGGATATTACTGTTTTCCATGATTCTCTATTGATGAATGAAGTTGTTTCCAGTGTTTTGCTATTACAAATAACTGTTCTGTAAATATCCTTGAATATGTTTTTCCTTGTACAGTGGGTTCTCTCAAAATATTACAAATGCTGGGAGAGAAAGATGTGTATTTTAAAATATTGCCTATTTTCTTTTTCTAAACAATATTTATTTACACAGCTGCATCAGGTCCTAGTCGCATCGTGTGGGACCTTTCATTGCGGTGTGGTGGGCTCAGTACTTGCAGCGTGTGGGCCCAGTTGCCCTGCAGCTTGTGGGTCTCAGTTCCCTGATCAGGGATCAAACCCACATCTCCTGCATTGAAAGGTGGATTCGTAACCACTGGACCACCAGAGAAGCCCTAGTACCTGACTATTTTCTAGAAAGGGAATTTATATACCTTCAGCCGTGTATGAATGTGCCCATTTGCCTCTGTCCCAAGAATGGATGTTCTCGTTTTCAAAAATGTTTTCCAATCTCCTGCTATTTGTGGATGAGGTTTAAAGAGAAGTCAGTATTCCCTTGGAGTCCTGAGGTCTGGGAACTGGGAGACAAATTGCCCTCCCTTTTGACTTGACTGCTGGAAAACTAGCTCAAAGGGAGTAGAGCCTCCAATTCAGTCTGGCTCTGAACAGTGTTCTGGGCATTAGCTAGACTTAGCCTCTAAACAAGTGCAGTCCAGTAACGGGAGCATATGGGCTTTTGACAGGAAATGTTTAAGACTGGGTATCAAGTTTAGCATAAGGCTGTGTCAGGGGAGATGTGGTATTAGGTTTTCACTCACTGATTCACTTAATAGCACTAAGAGGGTGGGCTTGTGAGCTGCATCTGAACTGTAAGCTCTTTGAAAGAACAGATGGGAGGAAGGAGAATGGAGCTCTAAAAATCAAATCGATTGAGCAAAGGTTCAGTTTCCCTGCCAGTGGGAGTTTGCCCCTCAGGGATTCCACAGGCATCTCAGACGTTCCCTCATGCCTCTGTGACCAGCTGTTTCTAGTTTCTTCCTTTTAAAATGGATCCTGCACTTACCACTTCCCTAAACTGAAAGTGATAAAGGTAGCACTTTGGCAAAGTGTCGGGGAATTCTGCAAAAGGCTGTAGAAAGAGAAGGTCTGAACTTTTGCCTCTTTCAGATTTGTAACTTAGAGTCCAGCTAGCATTGGAGAAGGCAGTGGCAGCCCACTCCAGTGTTCTTGCCTGGAGAATCCCAGGGACGGCGGAGCCTGGTGGGCTGCCTTCTATGGGGTCGCACAGAGTCGGACACGACTGAAGTGACTTAGCAGCAGCAGCAGCTGATCCACGCAGAGGCCTTGCTGGTGAGGGAGTGAGGGAAGAGGGAATTTAGGATGGTTTAAAAGTTGTTTCTCATACTTAGGTTTTTCCAGTAATGTCAAATAATTTTTGCCTTACTGATTATTTTCCTTTAATCAATTCATTATTAAACCTACTCTTTTCATAAAAATAATATATTTTAAATTTGACATTGAAGTAATACATATTATACTTTGAAATATATAATTTGTATCTCTATACACATAATTTGGGTCCCAGCCTCTGCCAAAATACAGAGATAAAATAGCTATCACCCCAGAATTATATAGAAAATCAAACAGTTGCTCAAGAGTAAAAGCATAGATATTTTCAGGCATGCAAAGATTAAAGAAAGGTATGACTCACGTGTGTGCTTAAAGAACTACAAAATGATAAAATTCATCAAGAAGAAAAATGGATATGGAAGAGAGAAGTAAGGTGCAAGAAGAAACCATGAACCAAGAAACTCATGAAATATGTAAGTAACTAACTGTGCAAAGTAAAATCTACCCATGTACACACAGACACTTTTTGGATTTAAATAAAATGATGGAAGTAAAATTTTTGGACATTAATAAGATTAAAGATGAGAATGGGGCAGTTCCAATGATTTAAAACATGCCAACTTCCTTTTCCTAGTTGGAAGATGTTGTTTAGTCACTAAGTTATGTCTGACTCTTTTGCAACCAAGCTCCTCTGTCCATGGGATTTCCCAGGCAAGAATACTGGATTGGGTTGCCATTTTCTTCTCCAGGGGATCTTCCTGACCCAGAGATCAAACCCATGTCTCCTGCATTGCAGGCAGATTCTTTACCACTGAGCCACCAGGGAAGCCCTATTTGGAAGATAGAGATATGCAATAAATTTGAGCTTTGTTCACTTTTCACTTTCATGCACTGGAGAAGGAAATGGCAACCCACTCCAGTGTTATTGCCTGGAGAATCCCAGGGATGGGGAAGCCTGGTGGGCTGCTGTCTATGGGGTCGCACAGAGTCAGACACGACTGAAGTGACTTAGCAGCAGCAGCAGCAGCAGGGAAAATATAAGGTGCTGTTAAATATGTAAGTCCCTATTAATAAGGGTGTTAAATATTTAAGCATTATTGGAGGTAAAGAGGGTCATTGCATGTGATATCAATTTAAATAGTGTGCTCTATTCTTTACCCTCCCCATTGTCTTCCCATCAAAGGAGTCCTTACCCTTGAATCAGTTAGTTTGTGACATTCTTTGACCATGAGAATGTTCTGGAAGTGACACTATGCCACCTTTGAGCACTGTCTTAAGCGGCCTTATGTGATTCTGGAAACCTGACAGTGCTCCATGATCAGAGAGGATTAACCTACGATGGTGAGAGGCCTGTGCCAGTTACTCCTGTTGTCACTGCTGGCAGCCACACAGCAGCTGGGTGTGTGCCTGAGTCTATCTCAGAGCAACCATCTCCAGTCAACCCACCATTCAGCCGAGATGCATGAGCTCACCCATTTGAGATTAGCAGAGCCTGGCCCAGACCAACAAAACTGCCCAGTTGACCCATATCTTGTGAGCAATGATAAATAGTTATTCTTTTAAGCTATTGAGTTTCTCACTAGTTTGTTAAATAGCAAATGGATATATTGGGCTTCCCTGGTGGCTCAGGGGTACAGGATCTGCCCCCAATGCTGGAGATGTGGGTTTAATCCCTGGGTTGGGGAGATCCCCTGGTGAAGGAAATGGCAGCCCACTTCAGTATTCTTGCTGGGAAAATCCCTTGGACACAGGAGTCTGGTGGGCTACAGTCCATGGGGTCACAAAAGAGTTGGGCATGATTGAGCGATGAAGCATACATGCAATGGATATATTATATATAATGATAGACTTAGTATGCAAAACACACATATACACACATTCTGTGGGTCGAGAGGAAATGGGCAACACAGTAGAAACATACATATAGTTGATGCAAGGCATTCCAAAATTTATATTCACATGTAAATTAAGACAAGATGCTCAGCCTTACCAGTAAACCACAGAGATGCAAATGAAATAACAAAATAAGATATCATTTTACACCCCTAAGCTTGGCAGAATTAAAAAATTCTGAAAACACCAAGTGTTCCCAAATGTAGGAGGAAGCAAAAACTTTCATATACTGTTGAGGGGGTTATATGTGGCCACCTTGGAAAAGAGGTTGGCAGCATCTAGAAAAATGGAACATGTGCAGACCCTAAAGAATGTGTTTTGCACATCCAGTTAGTATATCTCCTAATGAATGTTCACAGGTGTTTCCAAGGGAAGGCTATATAAGGGTAGTCATCAAAGTAAAGTTTTTAAGAGCATAAATTTAGAACAATCTAGTAATACTTGCCCATCAATGGAAAAATGAATATAATCACTCACAGCAGTTAGAAAAAATAAAATAGATCTGTTTGTTCCAATATGAATAAAAAATAAAATTTTCAATGTTGAGTACAATAAGAGAGTTGCAGAGGAATTAGTATAATGCATCATTTACGCAAATTAGAAAAACAAGTTATTTTATATTGTTAATTCATCTTATAACAAATATGTCTATATAGACTGGGAAGTTCCATGTAAAATTCATAACACAGGGTGCATTTGGGGAAGGAAGATAAATTAGAATAGGGAGGATGACATAGTGGTTTCAAATTTGTTTGTACATTTTTATGTATTTTTTTCCTACAAAAGTAACTAAAACTGGAAGGAAGTGTGATATCATTGGTTAATTTTGGATGCTTATTATAGTATTTATTGTATTTTTATGTATTTTCAACATATTAACTTACAAAAAGAAATCCTTGCCTCACCCCCACCTGCCATATGCCTCACCACTAGTATTATTTGGTCTTAACCACTGAAATCATTGCATTTCTTGGAGAAAAACATAAACTGGGTGTGTTCATGAACCATGAATAAGCCACTGTATATTCATGTCTTTAAAATTATCCTGTGGGCTAATATTGTCCGACGGTCTTATCCTGACCAAAGAAGCCGCAAGTAGGCAATTAAAGGATGTTTTAACAAGTAAACAGGTGCTATCTGGGCAAGAGAAAAAACTTCAAATTAGAGTGATAATGATATACATTAGATCTGAAGAAGGGTGAAGCCATAGCTGCAGTTTTCTTGATCTGCTGCGGAGAAATGTCTCCCCTGGCAGTGGGATCAAGCAAGTCAGACTAGAAGCTCTCCACTCTGCCTCTCCAAGTGCCAGGCAGAGGGAGGACTTTCAGAACAAGGAAGCCCTGTGGTAGCAGTCAGGGTTCAAGTGCACCCTACGTAGTCACTCCTGCTGCTGCTGCTGCTAAGTCGCTTCAGTCGTGTCTGACTCTGTGCGACCCCATAGATGGCAGCCCGCCAGGCTCCCCTGTCTCTGGGATTCTCCAGGCAAGAACACTGGAGTGGGTTGCCATTGCCTTCTCCAATGTATGAAAGTGAAAAGTGAAAGTGAAGTTGCTCAATCGTGTCCAACTCTTAGCAACCCCATGGACTGCAGCCTACTAGGCTCCTCCGCCCATGGGATTTGTAGTCACTCCAGTGATTTTGATTAAAAGGGGTTGGATGCAGGGAATTATTGGTTACAGAATTGTCATTGGTGCTGGAGAAGCCAGCTCTTGGCTGGGTATCCAGAGCCACTCCCAGAAAAGTTCTGCAAAAGTGGCCAAATGAGAGAGCCATTATATCCAACTCCATCTGTAACCTGGGTGTCTTATTGGCTCCCCCAAAAGCAGAGCTGAAAAGAGTTCACTTGGAAGGTTATCCCAGAAAGCCAGGATGAGGGATAGAGGATAGGGAAACAGGGAAGGAAAGAGAATCAGTAGCATGTGAAATGACGGGCAGATTGTCACCATGGGCAACTGGGTATTCCTCTGGGGATTCTGGAAGGAACTGGTAGAATGCACCTCAGTAGGATCCCTCCAGAGACAAGAAACCGGAGCATTCATACACGGCACCTGTTCCCTATTGCTTGAGGGTAGGACCCAGGACTGTTAACCTCTTAGAAATTGTGGGTTGCATTTCTAAAGGCTGAACAACCTTCCCATGACTTTGGAGAAAGCCCTGATGCAGAGAAACAGAGAGATGCCCTTGGGGTGCTTGAGATGGGCTGTGGGCAGCTTGCACAGAACCATCTATCACAGCTGGTCTAAGGGACAAGCATGGGGCCCAAACAGTGTCTGCTACTTCGGGAAATATGCTACTTTGGCAGTTCTTCCCAACAGTTGGTTTGATACTCACAGTACTGTGGTCTTGATCTGGGAATCAGTAAGATGCTGCGGCTACTGTTGACTCAGAGCTCTGCCATCCCCTCTAGATCAACTTCAGCAAAATGACAGCTTGTCCCCCACTCCTTTCTGGTTAACTCAGTTATAAACTCATGTCCTGTGTGAGCAAAACCAGTAGGGGAGCTCTGAATTGCATCCAGAGTTCTAGCTGCAAGGGAGTCTGGGAAACATGATTGTCAGCTCTTCAGCCTCTGTTATCAACAGGATATAACTTGGAAAGTGAGATGTTGAGCCAGCTAGAGTTACTGTATCTGATCAAATGAAACTTCCCTTCTAGTCACCTTGCTTGGTGATTTTGTTCAGGCAGTTTCTTCCCTTGAAGCTGTCCTTGCCCACTCTCAGATGCTTCTCCTCTGCATTCAGCTCAGTGGAAGAGGGAGAAAGTATCAACTTCCAGGGACGACATCAGTGACCTATTCATCACTCTCAGAGCCCCTCAATTTACCCTCTCAGCTCTTACCCCAGTTGCAATTGTACAATTATTTAAAAATACTGATTTAGTATCTTGTCTCTGCTAGACCAGAGGTATATGAGGGCAGGAACCACATCCCTGCTTGTTTACTGTTGCTCCCAGCACCAGGTATATTCATGCTAGATGTATAGGGATTGGATATATATTATTTGAATTTGTTGTTGTTGTTGCTCAATTGTGTCTGACTCTTTGCATATATGAATGGAAAAAATGAGTATTAGGGGTTATGCTTCCTTTATCTGTACATGGATGCTTCATTCGTGTATAAGGAATAAAACAACCTACATTCAACACTGCTTTTGAAAATAAGGACAGGAAGAGAAGGGTCTGGTTTAAAGTGACTGAATTATTCCACTGAGGGAATGTGATATTTTTGGCTCCTGCTGTTAACTGAGGGCTGCTATTTCCAGTCCTGGACTGGAACAGACATTAGTGAGCCAGGCAGGCGGTCACAGGCAGCATTTGAAAAGAAAAGGCAGCATGATAATTTCCCATTCTGATCAGTCTGGGGACTCTAAAAGCAATACATTTTGTGATACAAAAAAAATTTCAGGAAAGAAGGAATCTTCTTGCCTGTGAGATCTTATTGAAGGAAAATTTCAGAATAACTGGATTTAAAGGAAAAAAATGTGACCTTTGAAATTGGGATGTTTGTATGTTAGACTGTGGGATCCACTCTCGTTTTGACTTAGCTGACTTTCCAAATAGCTGCAAGCCTTCTTAAATATTGAAGTGGGGCCACTGTTATGTAATACTAGCCAACATTATTTGAGCTATTTCATGTTTCAGGAAATATTTTAGATATAGTCTCTCTTCTAATCCTTGAAATAAAGCTATGTGATAGGAATTACTATTGTCCTCATTTTATAGAGAAGAATACTGAATCTTGGAAAGGTTAATATGCTGCACAAGTTCACATAGTTAACAAGTGAGGATGTCTAACTCCAGGCCTGACTGACTCCAGAGCACATGCTCTTAACTACTGCTTGTGGGGAATAGAGCCTCAGGATGCAGAGACATCCGAGCTGGGTACACACTTAGGGCCTTCCCAGTCTGTATAGTCAAAGCTGTGGTTCCAGTAGTCATGTATGGATGTGAAAATTGGACCATAAAAAAGACTGAGCACTGAAGAATTGATGCTTTCAAATTTTGGTGCCGGAGAAGACTCTGGAGAGTCCCTTGAACTGCAATGAGATCAAACCATTCAGTCCTAAAGGAAATCAACCCTGAGTATTTATTGGAAGAGCTGTTGCTGAACCTTCAATACTTTAGTCACCTGATGAGAAGAGCCAACTCATTGGACAAGACCCTGATGTTGGGAAAGATTGATGGCAAAAGGAGAAGGAGGCTGCAGAGGTTGAGGTGGTTAGATAGCATCATCAACTCAATGGACATGAATTTGAGCAAACTCCAGGAGATAGTGAAGGACAGGGGAATCTGGCATGTTGCAGTCCATGGGATCACAAAGAGTTGGACAAGACTTAGCAACTGAACAACAACAACTTTCCTTACTGGCTGTGTAGCTAAAAATGACTGAGCCTCAGTTCCCTTAGCAGTAGAAAGTAGATAATGCCTTCTTTGCAAGGTGGTCTTGAGAACTGGAGACCATGAATGAAGGGGTTTAATACATAGCTTTGCCTCTTTGTGACGCCACTAGTTTAGACAGCAGAAGTGCCTGGAATCTGTGGGGGCAGGGGGAGGGGAGTTGTTGAAGAGGTTTTAGGCAGACAACCTCCACCTGTCTGCTGCTTCTCAATAGGAAGGCTGTGAGCGTCTTACCTTTGTCATAAACTTTCTTCTCCAAAATGTGCAAAGAGGAGGTCGTGACCTTGGAGCATGGTGCTGATTTCAACGTGCTGCCTGAGCCTTCATGAAAGGTGCTACACTCAAAAGTATTTTTATCTCATACCCATGAAACCCTCACCATGGTTAAGATAATGAGCATATTTATCACCCCCAAAAGTTTCCATGCAGCTCTCTGTAATCCCTCCTTCCAGCACCTCCCTCTTGTCCTCAGGTAGCCACTAATATCCTTTTGGTCACTACAGATTAGTTTCTATGTTCTAGAATTTTATATGGATGGAATAATATTTCCTCCTTTTTTTTTTGATTTAACGTAAATGATTTTGAGATTCATCTATGTCATGGCTTGTATTAGTAGTTTATTCCCTGAATTGCTGATTACTATTTCTTTGTATGGATGTACCAAAGAGTTTTAATCCATTAACCTATTAATGGATTAATGAACCTTTGGGTTGTCTCCATTTTTTTTTTTTTCTATTACAAGTAAATCTGCCTAGAACACTGTGCACATCTTTTTATGGACATGCCTTCATTTCTTTTGGGTAAATAACTAGATGATCATATGGTAGGTACAGATTTAACTTTTTAAGAAACTGTCAAGATGTTTTCATCAGGAGTGTTTTAATGCTGTTCTCAATAAGTTTTGTACATTCCTTTTTAAGTTGATTCTCAAGTATATATTCTTCTTTGTTGCTTTTACAAAAAAATATGGGATTTTCTCTACCATTTTACATTGTAACTGGTTATTGACTATTCACATGAAGACTATTAATTTCTGTACATTACTTTTATAACCTCCTACATTATTGTATTCTTGTTTGAGTTTATTTTTTATTTATTTTTAATTGGATGATAATTGCTTGACAATATTGTGTTGGTTTCTGCCATACATCAACATGAATCAGTCAGAGGCATACATTTATCCCCTCTCTCTTGAACCTCTCTCCCACCTCCCATCCCATCTTTAGGTAGTCACAGCACACCGGGTTTGATCTCCCTCCATCACACAGCAGAACCTTACAGTTTTATTTTTTATTTTAATTATTTTTTTATTGAATGATAATTGCTTTACAGAATATTATTGTTTTCTGTCACACCTCGACATGAATCAGCCATAGGTATACGTATATCCCCTCCCTTTGAACCTCCCTCCCATCTCCTACCCCATCCCACTCCTCTAGATTGGTACAGAGGCCCTGTTTGAGTTTCCTGAGCCATACAGCCAATTCCCATTGGCTATCTATTTTACATATGGTAATGTAAGTTTCCATGTGACTCTTTCCATACATCTCACCCTCGCCTCCCCTCTCCCCATGTCTGTAAGTCTGCTCTCTATGTTTGTTTCTCCATTGCTACCCTGTAAATAAGTTCTTCAGCACCATTTTTCTAGATTCCATATATATGCATTAGAATATAATATTTATCTTTCTCTTTCTGACTCACTTCACTCTGTATAATAGGTTCTAGGTTCATCCACCACGTCAGAACTCACTCAAAATGCATTCCTTTTTATGGCTGAGTAATATTCCATTGTGAATATGTACCACAACTTCTTTATCCATTCATCTGTCAGTGAACATCTAGGTTGCTTCCATGTTCTAGATATTATAAATAGTGCTGTATTGAACAATGGAATACATGTGTCTTTTTCAATTTTGACTTCCTCAGGGTATATGCCTAGGAGTGGGATTGCTGGGTCATATGGTGGTTTTATTCCTAGTTTTTAAAGGAATCTCCATACTGTTCTCCATAGTGGCTGTATCAATTTACATTCCCACCAACAGTGCAAGAGTGTTCCCTTTTCTCCACATCCTCTCCAGCATTTATTGTTTAGAATTTTTGATGATGGCCATTCTGACCATTGTGAGGTGATATCTCATTGTAGTTTTGATTTGCATTTCTCTAATAACTATGAGCGATGTTGAGCATCTTTTCATGTGTTTGTTAGCCATTTGTATGTCTTCTTCTGAGAAATGTCTGTTTAGGTCTTTTTCCCACTTTTTGACTGAGTTGTTTGTTTTTTGACATTGAATTGTATGACCCGCTTGATTATTTTGGAAATTAATCAGTTGTCAGTTGTTTCATTTGCTATTATTTTCTTCCATCTGAGGGTTGTCTTTTCACCTTGCTTATAGACTCCTTTGCTGTGCAAAAACTTTTATGTTTAATCAGGTCCCACTTGTTTACTTTTGTTTTTATTTCCATTACTTTAGAAGGTGGATCATAGAGAATCTTGCTTTGATTCATGTCATTCAGTGTTCTGCCTATGTTTTCCATGGAGAGTTTTATGGTTTCTGGTCTTACATTTAGAACTTTAATCCATTTAGAGTTTGTCTTTGTGTATGGTGTTAGAAAGTGTTCTAATTTTATTCTTTTACATGTAGCTGTCCAGTTTTCCTAGAACCACTTATTGAAGAGGCCGTCTTTGCCCTTTTGTATATTCTTGCCTTCTTTGTTGAAAATAAGGTATTCATAGGTGCATGGATTTCTTTCTGGGCTTTCTATCTTGTTCCATTGGTCTATAGTTCTGGTTTTGTGCCAGTACCATACTGTCTTGATGACTGTAGCTTTGTAGTATAATCTGAAGTCAGGAAGGTTGATTCCTCCAGCTCCATTCTTTTTTCTCAAGATTGCTTTGGCTATTTGGGGTCTTTTTTGTTTCCATATGAATTGTGAAATTTTCTTTTCTAGTTTTGTGAAAAATGTCATTGGTAATTTGATAGGGATCACTTTGAATCTGTAGATTGCATTTGGTCATATAATCATTTTCACAATATTGATTCTTCTTACCTAGGAACATGGAATATCTCTCCATCTGTTTATGTTGTCTTTGATTTCTTTCATTAGTGTCTTATAATTTTCTGTGTACAGTTCTTTTGTCTCCTTAGGTAAATTTATTCCTAGATATTTAATTCTTTTTGTTGCAGTGGTGAGTGGGATTGATTCTTTAATTTCTCTTTTTGATTTCTCATTGTTAATATATAGAAATGCAAATGATTTCTGTGTATTGATTTTGTATCCTGCAACTTTGATAAATTCACTGATTAGCTCTAGCAATTTTCGGATACTATCTTTAGGGTTTTCTACATACAGTATCATGTCATCTGCAAACAGTAAAAGCTTTACTTATTTTCCAATCTGGATTCCTTTTATTTCTTTTTCTTCTCTGATTGCTGTAACTAAGACTTCCAGAACTCTGTTGAATAATAGTGGTGAAAGTGGACACCCTTGTCTTGTTCCTGATTTTAGGTGGAATGCGTTCAGGTTTTCACCAGTGGTAGTGTTTGCTGTGGAGAAGGCAAAGGCACCCCACTCTGGTACTCTTGCCTAGGAAATCTCATGGACAGAGGAGCCTGGTGGGCTGCAGTCCATGGGTCGTGAAGAGTCGGACATGACTGAGCAACTTCACTTTCACTTTTCACCCTCATGCACTGGAGAAGGCAAACTACTCTAGCATTCTTGCCTGGAGAATCCCAGGGACGGGGGAGCCTGGTGGGCTGCCGTCTATGGGGTCACACAGAGTCAGACACGACTGACGTGGTGTAGCAGCAGCAGCAGTGTTTGCTGTAGGCTTATCATATATGGCCTTTACTATGTTGAGGTATGTTCCCTCGATGCCCATTTTTTTTAAAGAGTTTTAATCATAAATGGATGCTAAATTTTGTCAAAGGCTTTTTCTGCATGTAATGAGATGATCATATGGTTTTTATCTTTCAATTTATTAATATGGTATATCACACTGGTAGATTTGTGTATATTGAAGAATCCTTGCATTCCTGGAATAAACCCAGCTTGATCATGGTGTATGAGCTTTTTAATGTGTTGCTGAATTCTGTTTACTAAAATTTTGTTGAGTATTTTTACATCTATGTTCATTAGTGATATTGGCCTTTAGTTTTCTTTTTTTGTGTTGTCTTTGTCTGGTTTTGGTATCGGGGTGATGGTGGCCTCATAGAATGAGTTTGGAAGTGTTCCTTCCTCTGCAATTTTTTGAAAGAGTTTTAGAAGGATATGCATTAACTCTTCTCTAAATGTTTGATAGAATTCTCCTGTGAAGTCATCTGGTCCTGGGCTTTTGTTTTTGGGGAGATTTTTGATCACAGCTTCAATTTCATTGCTTGTAACTGGATTGTTCATAATTTCTATTTCTTCTTGGCTCAGTCTTGGAAGATTGAACTTTTCTAAGAATCTGTCCATTTCTTCCAGGTTATCCATTTTATTGTCATATAGTTGTTCATAATAGTCTCTTATAATCCTTTCTATTTCCGCATTGTCTGTTGTAACCTCTCGTTTTTTATTTCTAATTTTGTTGATTTGATTCTTCTCTCTTTTTTTCTTGATGAGTCTGGCTGAAGGCTTGTCAATTTTGTTTATCTTCTCAAAGAACCAGCTTTTAGTTTTATTATTTTTTACTGTTGTTTCTTTCATTTATTTCTGCTTGGTATTTTATAATTTTTTTCCTTCCACTAATTTTGTTTGTTTGTTTGATTTTCTTTTTCCAGTTGTTTTAGGTGTAAAGTGAGGTTACCTATTTGATGTTTTTCCTTGTTTCCTGAGGCAGGATTGTATTGCTATAAATTTCCCTCTTAGAACTGCTTTTGCTGCATCCCATAGGTTTTGGGTTGTTGTGTGTGTTTCTAGAAATTTTTTGATTTCCTTTTTGATTTCTTCTGTAACCTGTTGGTTATTTAGAAATGTGTTGTTTAATCTCCATGTGTTTGTGTTTCTTACAGTTTTTTTTTCTTGTAGTTCATATCTAGTTTCAAAGCATTGTTGTCAGAGAAGATGCTTGATATTATTGCAATTTTCTTAAATTTACTGAGGTTTGATTTGAAGTGACCCAAGATGTGGTCTATCCTGGAGAATGTTCCATGTGCACTTGAGAAGAAGGTGTATTCTTCTGCATTTGGATGGGATGTCCTGAAGATATCAATGAGATCCATCTCATCTAATGTATCATTTAAGACTTGTGTTTCCTTTTTAATTTTCTGTTTTGGTAATCTGTCCATTGGTGTGAGTGGAGTGTTAAAGTTTCCTACTATTATTGTGTTACTGTTGATTTCTCTTTTTATGTCTGTTTGTGTTTGTCTTACCTATTGAGGTGCTCCTATGTGGGTTGCATAGATATTTGCAATTGCTATGTCTTCCTCTTGGATTGATCCCTTGATCATTATGTAGTATCTTTCCTTATCTCTTGTAATCTTCTTTATTTTAAAGTCTATTTTGTTCGATATGAGGATTGCTACTCCACCTTTCTTTTGCTTCCCATTTCTATGGAATATATTTTTACATTCTCTCACTTCCAGTCTATACGTGTCTCTAGGTCTGAAGTGGGTTTCTTGTAGACAGCATATATATGGGTCTTGTTTTTGATCCATTCAGCCAGTCTGTGTCTTTTTGTTGGAGCATTTAATCCATTTACATTTAAAGTAATTATTGATATATATGTTCCTATTGCCATTTTTTAAGTTGTTTGGTGTTGATTTTGTAGATCTTTTTTCTTCTTTTGTATTTCTTGACTATATAAGTCCCTTTAACATTTGTTGTAAAGCTGGTTTGGTGGTACTGAATTCTCTTAACTTTTGCTTGTCTGAAAAGCTTTTTATTTCTCCATCAGTTTTGAATGAGATCCTTGCCGGGTACTGAAATCTTGGTTGTAGATTTTTCCTTTTTAGTACTTTAAATATATCCTGCCATTCCCTTCTGGTCTGCAGAGTTTCTGCTGAAAGATGAGCTGTTGAGCATGTGGGGTTTCCCTTGTATGTTACTTGTTTCTTCTCCCTTGCTGCTTTCAATATTTTTTATTTGTGTTTAGTCTTTATTAGTTTGATTAGTATGTTTCTTGGTGTGTTTCTCTTTGGGTTTATCCTGTATGGGACTGTTTGTGCCTCTTGGACTTGATTGACTATTTCCTTTTCCATGTTGGGGAAATTTTCAACTATAACCTCTTCAAAAAATTTCTCATACCATTTCTTTTTCTCTTCTGGGACCCCTATAATTTGAATGTTGGTGTGTTTGATATTGTCCCAGTGGTCTCTGAGTTTATCACCAGTTCTTTTCATTCTTTTTACTTTATTCTGCTCTTCAGAAGTTATTTCCATCATTTTATCTTCCAGCTCACTGATTCATCCTTCTGCTTCAGATATTCTGCTATTAATTCCTTCTAGAGTATTTTTAATTTCAGTAATTGTGTTGTTTGTCTCTGTATGTTTATTCTTTAATTCTTCTAGGTCTTTGTTGATTGATTCTTGCAGTTTCTCCATTTTATTTTCAAGGTTGTTGATCATCTTTACTATCATTATTCTGAATTCTTTTTCAGGTAGTCTGCCTATTTCCTATTCATTTATTTGGACTTCCGTGTTTCTAGTTTGTTCCTTCATTTGTGTAGTATTTCTCTGCCTTTTTATTATTATTTTTTTAACTTATTGTGTTTGAGGTCTCCTTTTCCCAGGCTTCAAGGTTGAATTCTTTGTTCCTTTTGGTTTCTGCCGTCCTAAGTGTGGTCCAATGGTTTGTGTAAGCTATGTACAGGGTGAGTTTGGTGCTGAGTTTTTGTTTGTTTGTTTTTCCTCTGATGGGCAAGGCTGAGTGAGGTGGTAATCCTGTCTGCTGATGATTGGGTTTGTACTTTTGTTTTGTTTGTTGTTTAGATGAGGTGTCCTGCACAGGGTGCTGCTGGTGGTTGGGTGATGTGGGGTCTTGTATTCAAGTGGTTTCCTTTGTGTGAGTTCCCACTATTTGATCCTCCCTAGGGTTAGTTCTCTGGTAGTGCAGGGTCTTGGAGTCAGTGCTCCCCCTCCAAAGGCTCCAGGCTTACTCTGGTCAGGAATGAAGATTCCCCAAGTGGTTTGTTATGGCATTACCTGAGATTAAAACAAATATCCAAAATTGAGAAACCAAAGATGACCCCCAGACAAATGGCAGTTACAACATCAGGCAAATAATAATTAAAATAATGGAATATACACACATACATATATACCCATGAGCAAAAACAGTCCAACAAAAATAAAGTACAGTAGATTGACCCAGTGAACAAAGGAAATCAAAAAGTATATTTACCAGTTAAGAACAAAATTAACTAAAGCACAAACTGGAAAACAAAACTAAAGCAAGGTGCCAAGTGGGGAATAAAGCAATGAAAGTAAAACTTACAAAATGTTGAGAGAAAAGGAAAGAAAGAAAGAATAGATATGCAAAGTTAAATAGAGGTAGATGAAGAAGATCTACATACATTAAAATTTAACTGCAAGGGGAAAAGAACAGTTCATTTCAGTCACTCAGTCATGTCCAACTCTTTGCAACCCCATGGACTGCAGCACGCCAGGCTTCCCTGTCCATCACCAACTCCCGGAGTTTACTCAAACTCATGTCCATTGAGTCAGTGATGCCATCCAACAATCTCACCCACTGTCATCCCCTTCTCCTCCTGCCTTCAATCTTTCCCAGCATCAGGGTCTTTTCCAATGAGTCAGTTCTTTGTATCAGGTGGCCAAAGTATTGGAGTTTCAGCTTCAGCATCAGTCCTTCCAATGAATATTCAGGACTGATTTCCTTTAGGATGGACTGGTTTAATCTCCTTGCAGTCCAAGGGACTCTCAAGAGTCTTCTCCAACAGCACAGTTCAAAACATCAATTCTTCGGTGCTCAGCTTTATAGTCCAAGTCTCACATCCATACATCACTACTGGAAAAACCATAGCTTTGACTAGACGGACTTGTGTTGGCAAAGTAATGTCTCTGCTTTTTAGTATGCTCTCTAGGCTGGTCATAGCTTTTCTTCCAAGGAGCAAGTGTCTTTTAAGTTCATGGCTGCAGTCACCATCTGCAGTAATTTTGGAGCATCCCCCAAATAAAGTCTGTCAGTGTTTTCATTATTTCCCCATCTATTTGCTATGAAGTGATGGAACCAGATGCCATGATCTTTGTTTTCCAAATGTTGAGTTTGAAGCCAACTTTTTCATTCTCTTTCACTTTCAAGAGGCTCTTTAGTTCTTCACTTTCTGGCGTAAGAGTGTTGTCATCTGCATTTATGAAGTTATTGATATTTCTCCTGGGAATTTTTATTCCAGCTTGTGCTTCATCCAGCCCAGCATTTCACATGATGGACTCTGCATATAAGTTAAACATGCTGGGTGACAATATACAGCCTTGACATGCTTCTTTCCTGATTTAGAACCAGTCTGTTGTTCCATGTCCAGTTCTAACTGTTGCTTCTTGATCTGTATAGAGATTTCTCAGGAGGCATGTCAGGTGGTCTGGTATTCCCATCTCTTGAAGAATTTTCCAGAATTTGTTGTGATCCACGCGGTCAAAGGCTTTGACATATTCAATAAAGCAGAAGTAGATGTTTTTCTGGAACTCTTGCTTTTTTCATGATCCAGTGGATGTTGGCAACTTCATTTCTGGTTCCTCTGCATTTTCTAAAACCAGCTTGAACATCTGGAAGTTCACGGTTCACGTATTGCTGAAGCCTGGCTTGCAGAATTTTGAGCATTACTTTACTAGCGTGTGAGATGAGTGCAATCTGAGTGCAATGACAGTAGGAATGAGTGCAAGAACAGGAGGAAAGGCAAATAGAGGAATAAATGTAGAGAAATATGATAGGTTTTTAAAAATTAAAACTATAAAAAGGAGAAAAGAAAAAAAAAAAAACAGAAAAAGAAAAAAGGAAAACTCTACAGAACTGCAAAGGCCCAACATAGAGGCAGAAGTTTATAACAACAATAAAAAGTGTGACTGAATATACACATATACACCCATAAGCAAAATCAAAACAGTCAAACAAAAATAGCATACGATAGACTGACCCAGCAAACAAAGGTAACCCAAAATTATATATACCAGAAGAAAACTAACTAAAACACAAACTGTGTTTTAGTTTGTGTTTTAGTTAGGCAATCAAAACAGTTAGGAAATCAAAATTAAAGCAAGGTGCCAATTGGGGAATAAAGCAATGAAAATAAAACTAACAAATATGTTCAGAGGAAAGGAAAGAAAGAGAAAAAGAAAGAATCAATATGCAAATTTAAATAGAGGTAGATAAAGAAGATTTATATACATTAAAAATTAACTGCAAGGGGAGAAGAACAGTAGGAGAAGCAAACAAAGGAATAAATGTAGAAAAAATAATAATAGGTTTAAAAAATTAAATTAAAAAGAAAACCAAAAACAAAAAGGAAAACACAGAACAGCAAAAGCCCAACGTAGAGGCAGAGGTTTATAACAACAATAAAAAAATGTGACTGAGGAAAAAAAAGGCTCAAAAGCTTAATTAGATTTCATAGTGCCAATAAAATCAACAATTACAACAGAGGGGAGGAAAAAAGGAAAAAAAAACCCTAAAGAATCTACAGAGCAGGTCAAAACATAAGAATAGTAAATGTTTTTCTTGAGTCACTGCTGTCAGAGTCCTTGCCCTCACTGGGAGTCACTGTCCACCTCCCTAGGATGCCCTCCCACACTGTGCTGATCTCTGGACCTGCTGTGGGGGCAGCTCAGATTCTAACCTGGTCCTCCTCCTGTGTGTTCCTGCCTCCAATGTCCACAGCTATCAGAACTAGTGCGTCTTCTTTTGTGGGAGCTCTCAATGACCTTGTATATATTCCATAGACACAAAGTCTGCCTAGTTGATTGTGTGGCTTTAATCTGTGGTTTGTACAGCTGGTGGGAAGGTTTTGGGTTTTCTTCCTTAGCCACACTGCCCCTGGGTTTCAACTGTGGCTCTATTTCCACCTCTGCATGTGGGTCGTCCACTGGGGTTTGCTCCTGAGGCTGCCCTGGAGGATTTGGGTTTGCCCCTGTGAGGACCAGGTGTGGAGGTGGTGCAGCTGCTTGGGTCTCAGGGTTTCTGGCAGCACCAGGTACTCAGGGGAGTTGGCAGCTAGGGCAGCAGGAAATATAGTGCTCTAGAAGGGTATGGCAACCCGTATTGGCCAATATGCTCCAGTATTCTTGGCTGGAGAAACCCCTCCCTGACAGAGATGCCTGGCAGGCCACAGTCCACAGGGTCGCAAATAGTCGGACACTACTGAAGTGACCCTGTGTGCAAAGATGCAAGCCTTTTTTGCCTGTGGCAGCTCTGCCCCAGTGAGAGTTGAGCAAGAAGGTGGTGCAGCTGCTTGGCTTGCAGGGACCCTGGCGGTGCCAAGTGTGCAGGGACTCGGACTGCCCCTGCCACAGGAGTTATGGCCCTATCAGGGTCTTTTTTCCAGCCTCTTGTAGCTGGCAATCAGAAGGCCTCTTTGGCCAGTTTTTCAATAGTTCTGCCCATTCAGGCACTTAGAGGGCTCGATTGCCTGGGAGCCTTCTCTTTGTTCAGTGAGTCAGGCACTTAAAGGGGCACCCTGGGTGGGGTCCTGCTCTGTAGTTCAGTGTGTCAGGCATTTGATGGGCCAGCCTCTCAATTGTTCAGCTGCAGATGCTGGCAGTGTGGGGAGAGAGAGAGCCCCTATGCGTGACTCAGCAGTATCGCCTTGCTTCCATGGCTGCCCAGCTTTCCTCCACAGGCATTTCCAACCATAGTCTCCTCCCTCACATCCCCTCAATTCATCTCACCACAGTTAACAGCAGCCCTTGCTCTGGGATTGCTCCACAATCCCCAAACTCCAGCTCCCAGCTGCTGCACCTTCTAGGGGACTTGTGTCCCTATCCAGGGTATGTATGGCTGTGGCAAGGACTGTCTGATTTTCATTCCATTTAGACTGCCACAGATCAGCTGTTTCATTCTCAGCCTTAAATGTTTCTCCTCTGACTCAGACAGTTGCCCCGATGTGGGGATCAGACCCCTGCTTCAGTTCCCCGACCAGTCGAGGGCAGGTCTAGTCCTACTAACACTCCTGTTTTTCCCCCTGGTTCCTTCCTCCTACTGAGTTTTGCGTGATTCTGTATCTTCTCTCCCTCTGGTCAGGTACTCCTGTCTGCTCTCGGCTGGTGTTCTGCATGCACTTCTGTGCCTGAAGGTGTGTTCCTGATGTGTCCCATGGAGAGAGATGTACTCCATGTCCACCACTCCTCCACCATCTTGTTCTCGAGTTTATTTTTTAATTGGTTTATATTACTTGAAAATAGAGGCAATTTATTCTTTATAACTTTGCATAGCTTTAGTTGATTTTTCTTATCAAATTGCATTGGCTATTACTTCCAGCACAATGTTGAAAGTAGAGGAGACAGTGAACCTGTTTTCCTTGTTCTTGATCTTAGTAGAAAAGTACCTAGTGTCTTCCTACTAAGGAAGATGTTGTTAAGAAAGTATTCAGCAGTTCTTATTTTCTTAAATGGTCAAGTTGGAAATGCATATTGAATTTTGATACTTTTCAGCATCTCTGGAGATAATCACATTTTTCCTTTGATCTATTAATGTTTTGGACTATATTAATATAATTCCTATGATGAAATCAGCTGCATTCCTGGCATAAATGCCATTTGGTCATTTGCCTTCATTTATGAAGAATTGTTTTTATTTTTATTTTTTATTTTTTTTGAGAGGAAATGGGACTGGATATGAGCTTTTTGATTGGTTGTTATTTTATTTCAGCACTTTAGAAATATTATTCCATTGACTGCATCTATAATTTCTGTTGAAAAGTCAGTTAGCAAACATTGCTATTCCTTTGAGTGTAAGGCATCTTCTTTATCTGGTTGCTTTTAAGATTTTTCTCTTTTCCTTTGATCTTGAGCAGTTTTACTACAATGTGCCTAGATGTTGCTTTATTCTGCAACTTGGTATCTTCCAATAGTTTTAGGAATTGAAAGTACCTCTTCAAATATTTGTTTTGCTTTTTCTCTCCCTCCTCTCATTTTTGGGATTTGGTTACACAATATATGAGATGTTTCAATATGTCCCAAATGTCTCATGATTTTTTCTGTATTTTCCACCATCATTTTTTCATGTGTGTTTAGTTTAAATACTTTTAGTGACTTTAAGTCACAAATCTGTACTTTAGCTGTTTCTAATCTGCTATTAAAGCCACTTACTGTATTCTTACTTTTATTTAACTCTTTGAAAAATTTCTAGAATTGCTGTTTGATGGTTTTAAAAAGGGATTTCAATTTTCTGATGATCTCTTCTACCTTTCCATCTACTCCCTAGAATCAGTTCAGTTCCGTTTAGTCATTCAGTCGTGTCCGACTCTTGGCAGCCCCATGGACTGCAGTATGCCAGGCTTCCCTGTCCATCACCAACTTCTGGAGCCTGCTTAAACTCCCTAGAAAAGATAACTTTAATCTTGATGATAGTCAAGTGTATACCTGACAACCTAAATATGTGGATAATCTGGAGATTCACTTATGTCATTTTTTTCTGGCTCTTGGCATTTGTTCATTTTTTTCTCTTTTCTGGCATACCAATACATTTATGATTGAATATCAGATATTGCATATGAAAATGTAGAGGCTCTTGGCAAAGTGGTCCTTCTCCAGATAGGACTGAATTTTCTTTTGGCAGATGAGAATGACCACATTATCCTATTCTGTGTGAGACTGAGTTTTGGGCTGTTAGGGATGATCTATTTTGGATTTGTTCTTTAATTTTAATTGAAATAAAATTGACACACAATATTATGTTAGTTTCAGGTGTATGACATAATGATTTTACATTTACATAATTATGAAATGATCATGGGAGTTCAGTAAACATACAAAGTTATTATAATATTATTGACCATATGTCTTATGCTGTATGTTATATACCTGTGACTTTATTATATAATTAGATGTTCATAGCTCTTAATTTGCAGCATGTATTTCACCAAACCCAACCCCCTCCCTCTGGCAACCACCCATTTATTCTCTGTACCTATGAGTCTGTTTTTGGTTTATTTTTTAGATCCCCACATATAAGTGAGATTATGCATTGTTTTCTCTGACTTATTTCACTTAGCATAATACCCTCTAGATCCATCCATGTTGTTAGCAATAGGAAGATTTTTAAATGGCTGAGTAATATTCCATTTGAATGTATATACTAGAGTCTTCCCTGGTGGTCCAGTGGTTAAGAATCTGCCTTCTAATGCAGAGGATGCCAATTCCATCCCTTGTCTGGGAACTAAGCTACCACATGCCATGGGGCAACTAAGCCCACAAGCTGCAACTAAGACCCAATGCCTTTAAGAAGGATAAAGTTGGATAAAGAAGGATGAAGTTGGATAAAGAAGATATATGCTACATCTTCTTATCCATCTGTCTATTGATGGACACTTAAGTTGCTTCTGATTCTTGGCTCTTGTAAATAATGCTGCAGTGAACATTGGAGTACATATATCTTTTTGAATTTGTGTTTTTGTTTTCTTTGGGTAAATACCCAGCAGGGAAATTGCTGGATCATATGGCAGTTCTATTTCTAAAATTTTTAGGAATCTCCGTACCATTTACTGTAATGTCTGCACCAAGTTACTATCATTGTAAACTTTACTATGCATTGTAAACTCTAAAGTTCTCTCTATTAATTATTGCTACTGTTAGGCAGTGAATACAAAAGATGTGGCACAGGAGGACTTCCTTTTCTCCACCAACAACTTATCTCTTGTCTTCTTGAAGTCAGCCATTCTGACAGGTGCGAGGTGATATCTCCTTGTGTTTTGATTTGCATTTCTCTGACAATGAGTGATGTTGAGCATCTTGTCATGTGAATTGCTTTGTTTTCATGGGAGTCACTTTGACTTTTGGATCTATTGCATTGTAAACTCTAAAGTTCTCTTACTAATTACTGCTACTGTTAGGCAGTGAATACAAAAGATGCCACACAATCAAAACTACTGGCTCTTGGTGCCTTTGAACTCCCCGCATCATTGCTCTACGAAGCCCTGTTCATAGCACCTGTCATAACACTTCACACACAGCAGATGCTCAGAAACGCTTGGTTAACCAATCCAAGAGGCTGCCGTTAGACACCTTTATTCTGCAGATGGAAGGGAGGTTCAGAAGTTCTTTTTCAGTCATCTTGGGGTGTCACTTTTTTTTCTTTTTCTGAAATTCTCTCACATCTGGAAACATCTATCAGAGCACTGGGACAGGCCTTTTGATTTTTAATTGCATGTGTCTAAGCAGAGAGGTAAGGAGGGGGAAGAAATGGAAGAAGCTATTGTATGGTCAAAGCAGTGTATTTGTAGGCCTGAAAACTGGATTCTCTCAGTTCATCCAGGTGGAACTGGTCACAGGGCTGCCCCATGCCTGAACTGCCAGGAGTTTGACAAATGGACCAACGTGCCAAATTAATAATTTCCTCCATGACATTTATATGACTTGAGCTCTGGAACAAAGAGCATGCACAGAGCACTTCCTCCTGGGAGAAATGTCACCTCAAGAGACTAAACCACAGATAAGAAGGGTGTGTAGGGAGCACGGAATTGCACATAGAGAGGTTCTTTATCAAGGCTGTGTGTACTGGGGCACTGGAAAATGTGTGTCCCTTCCTGATTTAGGGATATTAAATTTGTTTTTATTGGAGTATAACTGCTTTACAATGTTGTATTAGTTTCTGGTGTACAACAAACTGAATCAGCTTTATGTATCCATGTATCTCCTCCCTCTTGGGCCCTGCTTCCCACCCTCCCTCCCTCCCACCCCTCTAGGTCATCATAGAGCACTGAGCTGAACTCCCTGTGCTGTGCAGCAGCTCCCCACTGGCTGTCTATGTCACACCCTCTAGAGTATATGTGTCAGTGCTGCTCTCCCAGTTTCTCCCACCCTCCCTCCCCCAACACGGTGTCCACAAGTCCGTTCTCTGCATCTGCACCACTGCTCTTCCCCTCAAACACCAATCTCAATGGCCGTCATCAGAAAATCTACAAACAATGAATGCCGGAGAGAGTGTGGAGAAATGGGAATCCTCTTGCACTGTTAGTGGGAATGCAAACTGATACAGCCACTATGGAGAACAGTATGGAGGCTCCTTAAAAAGCTAAAAATAGAGCTACCATATCACCCAGCAATCCCACTGCTGGGCATATACTCTGAGAAAACCATAATGCAAAAAGATATGTGTACCCCAACGTTCACCGCAGCACTGTTTATGATAACCAGGCCATGGAAGCAGCCTGAATGTCCACTGATAGATGGATAAAGAAGACGTGGTACACATATACAGTGCAATACTACTCAGCCATAAAAGGAACAAAACCGGTCATTTGTAGTTATGCGGATGGACCTAAGGTCTGTCATATAGAGTGTAGTAAGTCAGAGAAAAACAAATATCGTATATTAACACTTCCCTGGTGGCTCAGATGGTAAAGCATCTGTCTACAATGCGGGAGACCCGGGTTTGATCCCTGGGTTGGGAAGATCCCCTGGAGAAGGAACTGGCAACCCACTCCAGTACTATTGCCTGGAAAATCCCATGGACAGAGGAGCCTGGTAGGCTACAGTCCATGGGGTCGCAAAGAGTTGGACACGACTGAGCAACTCCACTTTCCACTTTCCATGGCATCTAGGGATACTTTTTTTCATTTGTTCATTTATTTATTCATTTTATGTCTCTTGAGCCTGCCCTGTGTTAGGCACTGGGATGGTCTCCCATCCTCCGGCAGGCTGGCCTGGGCTTGCTCACATAGCAGGGAGAGCGATGCTGTGCAAGGGCTCTTGGGGGTCTGGACTTGGGACTGATGGCCCATTGCTCCCACCACATTCCATTGGCCCAAGAGTCACGAGGCTGGTCCAGGTAAAAAGTGCAATGAAACAGACCCCCTTTCCTTTGATGGAAAGAGCTTTAAAGTGGTGCCGGAAAGTGCCCAGATCCAGGGAGGAGTGAAGAATGGTGGTGGCTATTTTTGCCATCAGCTGCAATGACTCACGCAGACGTGTGGTTGAATTGGCTGGCTATGTAGGGAACCTGGGGCAGGAAGAAAAGTTAGATAATTGAAAAAAAAATTCAGGTTATACAACACCTCATTAAATGAGGGTTAATTTGCTGAAAGTGGTATCACGTTTCTCCTGCAGTGAACATTTCTCTCTAAATCCCTGGGACTGAGCTCAGCTCGATGCTCTGTGATGACCTAGAGGGGTGGGATGGGGGAGGTGGGAAGGAGGTCCAAGAGGGAGGGGATGTATATACAAAGACTGCTGATTCATGTTGTCGTACAGCAGAAACCAACACAACATTGTAAAACAATTATCCTCGAATTTAAAAAAATCTCTGGGACCAGAGAAGGGTGGTGGGACACGTGCAGCCAGGTTTCACCCACGCAAGCTGGCGTGATGGTCTTTACAGGACGCCTGTGATGAGGATGTGAGCCTCCAGGACACAGGTGCTCATCGAAGCCTGGGGACTAGCGCAGGCTGTCGGGGAGATGAGAATTTTTTTTTTTTTAAGTAGTCAGAAAGTTAGGACAGCAGAGCAAGAGAGGACCCAGAGATTCAAACTCAGGGTTGGAAGATAGATTACAAGGTAAGATGACATTTGAATAGATGGAAGCTTGGATTCTTGTAAATACCAAGCAACTACCATACTATTTATGCTGTATGTGGTTTGTGCCATTTTGCTGTGCTGGGGACACCTGCTAAGGTTCCAATGGGATCCTAGATAATAGCTTGGTATCTCACGACTTTTAAAAAGCATGCGTGCTTAGTCGTGTCTGACTCTTTGCCACCCAAGGACTGTAGCCCACCAGGCTCCTCTAGGCAAGAATACTAGAGTGGATAGCCATTTCTTTCTCCAAGGGATCTTCCTGACCCAGGGACTGAACCTGGGTTTCGTGCAGGCAGATTCTTTACCATTTGAGCTTCCAGGGGAATCCCATTTTAAAAGGCACATTAAGTTCTCAATAGAATGTCTGCCCCATAGAAGGGTCTCAACAAATGATTGCCATTATACTGTTATTACTGTTTTTAGTGTAGCTACAGTTTTGCAGATTGGAGGTCTGGGGGTCTCATCCCTCTCTGTACCGAGATGCTCCATCCCTATGAGTTCTATTGTCAGTCAGGTGAGTGGGAACCCAGCTTGAGGAAACAGCTGGGAGGGGGTGGAACGGAGGGGGCGCAGTGAGAGCACAATCTGTATCCTTTCTAAAAACAGCTCTCATGGGAGAAAATTACTAATCACTGCCATTCTTCTGCATCTGGTGTTAATTCTTCCAGGTAAAGGACACTATAAATGGAGTGTTAAGTTCTTAATTTAGAGTGTTTCGGTGGGGAGTGGGGGGGTTTGCATTTATTCATTTTATTAGTCACTGTTCAAGGCTTTGAAAAGAGCAGAAGTTTTGATGTTGAAGGAAATATCTCACTTGCATCATGGGACTTTTCTTTTGAATACCCTGGCGCTGGATTTGGAAACAGGTGGGTCGTCGCGGGTGTCATAGGTGTTTGGTGTGCTCTTGTAGGGGAGAGGATTGAAAGTCAGCAACAAAGAAGAACTTCATATCGCACAGACTATCGCAGTAGCCTTCTGATCGGCCTCCTGTTTCCACTTTATTCTCCTCCAACCCTTTTTCTATATGGTAGCCAAAGTGGTTTTCTTAAAATCAGATGTTGAAGGACCTACTGTATAGCACAGGGAACTCTGCTTAATGTTAGGTGGCAGCATGGATGGGAGTGGGGTTTGGGGAGAATGGTTACGTGTATATGTGTGGCTGAGTCCCTTTGCTGTTCACCTGAGACTATCACAACATTGTTAATCAGCTATATGCCAATATGGGCTTCCCAGGTGGCACAATGATGAAGAATCCACCTGCCGACGGAGGAGACTTGGGTTCGATCACTGGGTCAGGAAGACCCCGTGGAGAAGGGAATGGTAACCCACTCCAGTATTCTTGCCTGGAGAGCTCTATGGACAGAGGAGCCTGGTGGGCTACAGTCCATGGGGATGCAAAGAGTCGGACACGACTGAGCCACTAACAACCTGACCCTGATGTGCACGTATGGCTGGCTCACTTTGCTGTGCAGTAGACACTAACACAACATTGTAAAGCAACTCTAATCCAACAAAAAGGTTTTTAGGAAGAAGTTACTGCTTTTAAAATGGTGACTAGGGAAAACCTCTGTAAGATGATTGAAGCTGAGACCAAAGGATAAGAAATAGCCAGTTATGAGAGGGGGCATTGCTGGTGCAGAAGCAAGCTAGAAGGAGACCAATAAGACTGGAGCTTAGTCAACAAAAAGGAGACAAGAGATGATTTGAAGATGTGAGTTCAAGACTATGGTCTGAAATCCTAAGCAAGGAAGGGGATTTTACCCAGGGTAATGGAAATCTGCTTTTGATGATCTCCTCTTTTTTGATTGCCTTCCCATTTAGATCACCACAGAGCATTGAGTAGAGTTCTCTGTGCTATACAGTAGGATATCTACTAGTTATCTATTTTATACATAGCATCAATAGTGTATGTACGTCAATTCAAATCTCCCAATTCATCCCACCCCACTTTCCCCTTTGGTACCCATAAAAAGCAGAATCTTCTTAAGACAGCAAAACATTTGATGTATGGCAGAAACCAACACCATTAGATCAGATCAGATCAGTTGCTCAGTCGTGTCCGACTCTTCGCGACCCCATGAATCACAGCACGCCAGGCCTCCCTGTCCATCACCAACTCCCGGAGTTCACTCAGACTCACGTCCATCGAGTCCGTGATGCCATCCAGCCATCTCATCCTCTATCGTCCCCTTCTCCTCCTGCCCCCAATCCCTCCCCAGCATCAGAGTCTTTTCCAATGAGTCAACTCTTCACATGAGGTGGCCAAAGTACTGGAGTTTCAGCTTTAGCATCATTCCTTCCAAAGAAATCCCAGGGTTGATCTCCTTCAGAATGGACTGGTTGGATCTCCTTGCAGTCCAAGGGACTCTCAAGAGTCTTCTCGAACACCACAGTTCAAAAGCATCAATTCTTCGGCGCTCAGCCTTCTTCACAGTCCAACTCTCACATCCATACATGACCACAGGAAAAACCATAGCCTTGACTAGACGAACCTTTGTTGGCAAAGTAATGTCTCTGCTTTTGAATATGCTATCTAGGTTGGTCATAACATTCCTTCCAAGGAGTAAGTGTCTTTTAATTTCATGGCTGCAGTCACCATCTGTAGTGATTTGGAGCCCAGAAAAATAAAGTCTGACACTGTTTCCACTGTTTCCCCATCTATTTCCCATGAAGTGATGGGACTGGATGCCATGATCTTAGTTTTCTGAATGTTGAGCTTTAAGCCAACTTTCTCACTCTCCATGTTCACTTTCATCAAGAGGCTTTTGAGTTCCTCTTCACTTTCTGCCATAAGGGTGGTGTCATCTGCATGTCTGAGGTTATTGATATTTCTCCCGGCAATCTTGATCCCAGCTTGTGTTTCTTCCAGTCCAGCATTTTCATGATGTACTCTGCATATAAGTTAAATAAACAGGGTGACAATATACAGCCTTGACGAACTCCTTTTCCTATTTGGAACCAGTCTGTTGTTCCATGTCCAGTTCTAACTGTTGCTTCCTGACCTGCATACAAATTTCTCAAGAGGCAGATCAGGTGGTCTGGTATTCCCATCTCTTTCAGAATTTTCCACAGTTTACTGTGATCCACACAGTCAAAGGCTTTGGCATAGTCAATAAAGCAGAAATAAATGTTTTTCTGGAATTCTCTTGCTTTTTCTATGATCCAGCGGATGTTGGCAATTTGATCTCTGGTTCCTCTGCCTTTTCTAAAACCAGCTTGAACATCAGGAAGTTCACGGTTCATATATTGCTGAAGACTGGCTTGGAGAATTTTGAGCATTACTTTACTAGCGTGTGAGATGAGTGCAATTGTGCGGTAGTTTGAGCATTCTTTGGCATTGCCTTTCTTTGGGATTGGAATGAAAACTGACCTTTTCCAGTCCTGTGGCCACTGCTGAGTTTTCTGAATTTGCTGACATATTGAGTGCAGCACTTTCACAGAGTCATCTTTCAGGATTTGGAATAGCTCAACTGGAATTCCATCACCTCCACTAGCTTTGTTCGTAGTGATGCTTTCTAAGGCCTACTTGACTTCACATTCCAGGATGTCTGGCTCTAGGTGAGTGATCACACCATTGTGATTATCTGGGTCGTGAAGATCTTTTTTGTATAGTTCTTCTGTGTATTCTTGCCACTTCTTCCTAATATCTTCTGCTTCTGTTAGGTCCATACCATTTCACCAGCCGGTAGTTTCTTTCTCATAAATAGACAGTAGTGATGTTAGTCAATAATGTTTTCTTTGTTAAATTGCATAGTGCCTCTCTATACCACTGTCTTGCGGCCAGAACTTCCTATCATGAGCATGAACTTCCTACCAGACCCACTAGTCACACGGCTGAGTAAGACCAAGAAAAATCATCACAAAGTGAGAGAGTCCGGGGGGGCAGAAGTATGTTACATAAAGTATGTGTGATCCATCCCTGATGCTGTAAAGTGGGACCCTGGTCCATGTGGATGCTATGCAGGATTTTATGTTAGTGAATCAATTACTTTGTAAGCTCTCAGATGCTGTCCTACATCTTATGGGTGAGAAAGACACAGATCCAGAGAGATGGGATTCTATTATAAGCATCAGCATTGTACTCGGCAAAAAGTAAGCACTTAGAAAATCTTAGCTACACGAATACTTTCTCCATCACAGGTAAGTATCACAGGTAATGCCTCTGCCCTGGAATTGGTAGAATGGATTGAATCTTTCTGTCCTCCCTGTCAGATGCCTGTTAAATTTTTCTGCTGAGATTTTCAAGCAGATAACGTAATGGTGGAGTTGATGGTTTAAATTGCCCACTGTATTTCCGGCATAAGAAGCAGAGTGTTCCTGCATAGAAGAAGCCTGCGATATGAATCTGTTTTCTTTTGTCTGGTCCAGAGTGTTATTGGTGGACTGCAGCCTGGATGTGGTTGATCAAACATGGAATGATATAAAGATAAAATCTTGTAAAGGAGATTTATGGTTGTTAAATTAATTGAAATACTTCAGGATCCACAAATTCTTATTCAGAGTCCCAACTATTTGGAAAATATATGAAGATTAATGAAAAAAATTCTGGAATATTTTCTTTGTTTGACTTTGAACGTGGTTGAGAAGAGTCCGTGACTTGAGGGGCTGACCCAGAGTCTCTATTTGTGTACCTGTTGGACAGACTTGTAGCTTTGTTTTTGGTTCCATGGAGTGAAGACTGTTGATCATGTCTAAGAATATACAAAGCTAGACCAATGCTTTGTTAGTTCTGCATTTGAGAATTGTGAGAAATAAAGAAATAATTTGTCTGCTGTTATTTTAACAGCACCCTGTTCTCCATTCTCTTCCTTTTCTTGACCTTAGGCTATTTTTTTTTTTTTTTTTATTGTCAGAATCAGCACTCAGGTTAGACTGTTGTTATTTTAACCCAACCCATAGAATCAGGGGATGTGCAGACTGGAGGAGAGGATCCAGGCCAACACTTCTAATTTTTCAGCTAGGGAAATTGAGGCTCAGAGCAGTTACATGGGGACCCAAACCTTACGAGAGAAGTTAGCAAAGGAATTGGGATTCAAAATAGGACTCTGGTCTCATCTTGTCATGTACCTCTTGCTGCATCAATGAAATGGACCTACTAGCTACTGTTCCTGCTATCCTGGAAAAAGAGAAGTGAAGGCTAGCAGAGACTAGAGGAGAAGAAGAGGTGATGAGGAACTTCTCCCCAACGTGTCCTTGCACACGACTTTGTGGTTGATGTGCTGAAGCTTCATTTTTGATGCACAAGCCATTGGGCCATCTCAGAGTGATGGTCTGCTATTGTTGTTTAGCCGCTAAGTTGACTCTCTGCGGCCCCATGGACTATAGCTCATCAGGCTCCTATGTCCATGGGATTCTCCAGGTGAGAATACTGGAGTGGGTTGCCTTCCGTCTCCAGGGGATCTTCTCCAGGAAATCCCTGACTCATGTCTCCTGCACTGCAGGCAGATTCTTTACCACTGAGCCAGTGGGGAAGCCCGATGATCTCTTGGCATGTCCTAATAAAGATCTTTTGATGAGAACCAAGATAACAGTCTTAATAACTGTAGCTAATATTTATGGAATACTGATGATGAGCTAGCTATCTGTAAACTGTACCTCTGAGTTCTTTGTGACAGCCATAGGAGATGAGCACTGTGATAATTCCATGGACAGGTAAGAAACCAGGGAGAGGTGGATAAATCGAGATCACTCAGAGGGTGAATAAGGAAGCTGCAATGTGAGTTCTGCTGTGTTCTCCCTGGGGTTTTACCAAGGGTTCAACATCATTACTTGCACCCAATCAGGAGCTAAAAAAACCTGTAAGGGACGATGGGCACATGTTGGGTCCCCAGTGCCCTGTGTAACAGTAGCCACCCCAGACTCAAATGTGAACAGAGCATACACCCCAGTATGCAGTATGGAGGTGAGGGGTACTTTATCTGCTCTGCCCTCTCCTGCTTTCTATTTTTGAAAATGAAAAAATATGCACTTTTAAAGCAATCTTGAGAAATAAGAATGGAACTGGAGGAATCAACCTGCCTGACTTCAGGCTCTACTACAAAGCCACAGTCATCAAGACAGTATGGTACTGGCACAAAGACAGAAATATAGATCAATGGAACAAAATAGAAAGCCCAGAGACAAATCCACACACCTTATCTTTGACAAAGGAGGCAAGAATATACAGTGGAGAAAAGACAATCTCTTTAACAAGTGGTGCTGGGAAAACTGGTCAACCACTTGTAAAAGAATGAAACTAGAACATTTTCTAACACCATACACAAAAATAAACTCAAAATGGATTAAAGATCTAAATGTAAGACCAGAAACTATAAAACTCCTAGAGGAGAACATAGGCAAAACACTCTCTGACATACATCACAGCAGGATCCTCTATGACCCACCTCCCAGAATATTGGAAATAAAAGCAAAAATAAACAAATGGGACCTAATTAAACTTAAAAGCTTCTGCACAACAAAGGAAACTATTAGCAAGGTGAAAAGACAGCCTTCAGAATGGGAGAAAATAATAGCAGTTGAAGCAACTGACAAACAACTAATCTCAAAAATATACAAGCAACTCCTACAGCTCAATTCCAGAAAAATAAATGACCCAATCAAAAAATGGGCCAAAGAACTAAATAGACATTTCTCCAAAGAAGACATACAGATGGCTAACAAACACATGAAAAGATGCTCAACATCACTCACTATCAGAGAAATGCAAATCAAAACCACTATGAGGTACCATTTCACGCCAGTCAGAATGGCTGCGATCCAAAAGTCTACAAGCAATAAATGCTGGAGAGGGTGTGGAGAAAAGGGAACCCTCTTACACTGTTGGTGGGAATGCAAACTAGTACAGCCACTATGGAGAACAGTGTGGAGATTCCTTAAAAAACTGGAAATAGAACTGCCTTATGACCCAGCAATCCCACTGCTGGGCATACACACTGAGGAAACCAGAAGGGAAAGAGACACGTGTACCCCAGTGTTCATTGCAGCACTGTTTATAATAGCCAGGACATGGAAGCAACCTAGATGTCCATCAGCAGATGAATGGATAAGAAAGCTGTGGTACATATACACAATGGAGTATTACTCAGCCATTAAAAAGAATACATTTGAATCAGTTCTAATGAGGTGGATGAAACTGGAGCCTATTATACAGAGTGAAGTAAGTCAGAAAGAAAAACACCAATACAGTATACTAGCGCATATATATGGAATTTAGAAAGATGGTAATGATAACCCTGTAAGCGAGACAGCAAAAGAGACACTGAGGTATAGAACAGTCTTTTGGACTCTGTGGGAGAGGGAGAGGGTGGGATGATTTGGGAGAATGGCATTGAAACATGTATAATATCATGTATGAAACGAGATGCCAGTCCAGGTTCGATGCACGATACTGGTTGCTTGGGGCTGGTACACTGGGACGACCCAGAGGGATGGTACGGGCAGGGAGGAGGGAGGAGGGTTCAGGATGGGGAACACGTGTATACCTGTGGTGGATTCATGTTGATATATAGCAAAACCAATACAATATCATAAAGTTAAAAAATAAAAAAAAAAGAATAACTAAATGCAATGTGCAATAATTGATTCACTGAATGATTCAACAACAACAGAAGCAAAAAGAAAACTATGGTTTTAAGACATTATTAAGATAATCAGGGAGAGCTAAATATGGAATGTATATTAGCTAACACTGTATCTTTGATAAAATCCTCAACAGGTTAATTGCTTTGTGATCATGTCCCCAACCTTGGGAGTTAGAAAAACTTAGGGGTAAAGGGCCATAATATCAAATTTGATCAAGTGCTATTAATTGGTAAACCTAGAGGAAGGATATACAGGGGTTCATTGTATTATTATTTCAATTTTTCTGTATAATTGAATTTGCTATAATGAAAAGTTGAAAAGATCCCACTCTTCAGTTATCACAGAAGTAAAACATTTTTATTGTGTAAAATTAAAAATTTAATGAAGAAAAAATGAGGAATATAAATATATAATCCTATCAGCCAAAGTGCTGGTTTTCAAAAATGTAAACTTCTGTCCTTAGGTAGAAATAGATATTACATTGTCATCCTGTAATACTCACTTTCTGTATATATGCATATGTGACTCAAACAAAAGTTTCATAAAATTACAATTGTCTTTGCTATATTCACTGCCTTTTATACTTCCATTTAGTTTCTAAAAAAAAAAAAAATGCTTATCTGGGACTTAGTGGTCTGATGGTTAGAAATCCAGCTGCCAGTGTAGAGGTCATGGGTTCGATCCCTGGTCTGGAAAGATTCCACTTGCCACGGAACAACTAAGCCCGTGCGCCACGGCTGCCGAGTCTGAGCTCTAGAGCCCGGGCGCCACGGCTGCTGAGCCCACACGTGGCAACTACTGGAGCCTGTGCTCCGCAGCAAGAGAAGCCACTGCAACAAGGAGCCGGCACACTGCAACTAGAGAGGAGCTGGCCCCCACTCAGGGCAACTAGAGAAAGCCCACACTCAGCAACAAAGACCCACCACAGCCAAATAAAACAATAAATAAATTTTTAAAAATTCTTATTTGGTTTACAAACTCAGCAGTCACCAGTTGTTTAAAACACATGACCTAGAATAGGTTGTCTGGAGTAAAATTAGTTTGTAGGAGTGCTGGACCCAGGGTTCTATTATCCGAGGGCTTCCTGGGCATCCCAGGACAGCACAGGACAGGAAAGCAGTCTGCTTTTCAGAATCTTGGGGTTATTTTCTTGACCTCATGATGCCCTGAGGCAGTGCATCTCCAGCAGGGCTTGCTGCCCTCCAGTGTAACCTTCACAAAATCTCACAGAAACAAGGTCTCCTCCAGATGGCAACCTGTTCCCTCCCCTTCCTGCCAACATCGCCTGAACAGTCCATATCTCCTCTGTAGGGGACAACCAGGAGACAAGCCAGCACAATCCACTCTTCAGTTCAGGGCTATTTGACGCCAAGGATCTCATTTGGTGATGTGCACAGGACTTGGACTGTCAGAACTTGAAAGCTGGACTGGGCTATTTCTCATTTTATAGTACCCTGGTGCGCTCATAGCTATTAAACATCTTTAAAATATCCAGCATCAAAAGAAGTTGTAGAACATCAAGATTATGTAAATGTGTGTGTGTGCTAAGTCGCTTCAGTCACGTCCAGCTCTGTGTGACCCTATGGACTAAAGCCTGCCAGGATCCTCTGTCCACTGGATTCTCCAGGTGAGAATACTGGAGCGGGTTGCCATTTCCTCCTTCAGGGGATCTTCCCAACCAAAGGATCGATCGAACCTGTGTCTCTTACATCTCCTGCATTGTCAGGTGGCTTCTTTACCACTAGCGTCACCTGGGAAGCCAAAATTACATAAATGCTATATGGCAAATGGCAACCCATGCCAGTACTCTTGCCTGGAAAAATCCCATGGACAGAGGAGCCTGGTAGGCTACAGTCCATGGGATGGCAAAGAGTCCGACAGGACTGAGGGACTTCACTTTCTTTCACATGGCAAATACCAGGAAGATGACTAATCCCAGTGCTGAATATCTAACAGTAGCCCAAGCATGGAGGAAGCTTCCTTCCTTCCTTTCCCTCTTTTTCTCTCTCCCTCCCTTCCTTCCTTCCTTCCTTTTTCTCTTTCTTTCTTTCCCTTCCCCCTCCCCCTTTCTTTCTTTCCTCCTTAAAATAGCTTTGCATTTTCTACTTCTTTCACTGTGAGAGCTGACCCACTGTATTATGATTACTTGCCTTCTCTCCTAATGTGTTCTTGCCTGGAGAATCCCAGGGACGGGAGAGTTTGGTGGGCTGCCGTCTCTGGGGTCGCACAGAGTCGGACACAACTGACACGACTCAGCAGCAGCAGCAGCAGCTTCTAATGTGTAGGTTTGGAAAGAGTAAAGACTGTATGAATTTTTCCCCTTGCTGTGTTCTTTTTAAAAAAATAAATGCTAGTATTTTATAATTATTTATTTCTCACTGTGCTGGGTCTTTATTGCTGCGTGAGGGCTTTTGTCTAATCACAGAGAGCGGGGGCTACACTCGGGTTGCAGTGCGTGGGCTTCTCAGGGCTGGGGCTTCTCTTGAGCACAGGCTCTAGGGCTCATGGGCTTCAATGGCTCTGAGTACTGGCCCATGGGCTCAGTACTTGTGGCTCCCGGGCTCTAGAGCACAGGCTCAAGAGCTGTGGTGGATGGGCTTTCTGACTCCATGGCATGCGGGATCTTCCCGGGCCAGAGACTAAACTCGTGTCCCTGGCATTGGCCCATCTGGGTGGGAAAATCATTAAAGCATGATCACCCAAGTAAATGTATTATGAACAGCTGTGATGACAGCTATGAAGGAAAACCCTGTCACTCTTCTGCTTCACAAAGAACCTGCATTTAGGTGACATCATGACTTCTCAGATATGACTTGTTGGGAAACCAAAGCTCTCGGGGTGCCTCCGTGGGTGAATGTCAGAGGATGCCTGTCAGGGATAAGATGGAAGCTGTGGAGAGAGTTAGGCTCGTTCTACTTATTAGGCTGAGCTCCTCCTTCATATCTGGAGTAAGCCTGAACTGGGATAATACCATCCGTCTAATACAGCTTCTTTTTAAAAATTTTGACTCTGTGTTCACCATGGATTTCTTTTTGCATCAACTTTTATTTCTATTTATTTATTTCTGGTCACACCCTGCGGCGTGTGGGATCTTGGTTCCCAGCCAGGGATTGACCTCTTGCCCCCTGCACCGGAAGCGCAGAGTCTTAACCATTGACCTGCCAGGGAACTCCTTAACAATTGTTGAGAGGAATAAATTAGACCATTCAAGGACGTGTAGGCAGGGGACAACTTAGACAACAGCGTGTGTGCTAGGCTCCTCTGTCCACGGGATTTTTCAGGCAAGAATACTGGAGTGGGTTGCCATTTCCTCTTCCAGGGGATCTTCCCCACCCAGGGATTGAACCTATGTCTCTCATGTTTCGTGCATTGGCAGGTGGGTGCTTTACCACTAGCGCCACCTGGGAAGCCCTAGAGGACAGCAGTGGCATGGAATTTCTCAGCAGCGCCCCAGTGATCAGACTCCTCCTACAGTCAATGAACCAGGTGGACTAATCAGAGGCAGAGGGTGTGATGGGCCCGGAGCCAAGGGAGGAAAACCATGGAGACGCTTTAGGCCGTGATAGGGTGGGCTACGTGCAGCAAGAGCCTCCATAGGACTTTGCACCCAGTAGGAGGTGAGGACGGAGTCAGCCTGCAGAGAGCCGGTGAATGTCGCGCCCCGTTCTTACGGCTGTTATTCCCACGTGTGACCACAAGATGGCAGCAAAGACGAGCGGGTCCCTGTAACGAGGCGGTCGGGGTTCTCAAGGCTCCTACCCACTTAATTCCAGACACCTGGTGTCCCTGCATTAGGACACGGAGGACGCTCACTGCTTCCTGAGTTTCCCGGACCTGTGGGCCGTGCAGATTCTAATTGTTTATCCTCTTTGAAGTGGCCTGCTGCTGCTCAGATGTTAAGGGACAGCACATTCTATAGGATGCTTTCTGACTGTGGTCTGGCAGAGCTGTGAAAACACCCACAAAGAAGGGCATTGGATTGGATTTCGAGTCTTAAATGGTCCCCACTGGGGGCATTGGGGGTGGGGTTGAGGAGTCAGGTGGGGTGTGACCAGATCAGATTCCTGATGTCTTAAGGTATCATCATCACCTACTGATACAACAGTGGGTTAGGAATCTTGACACTGTCATCTCACTTTGAGACCAGTGTTACGATTATGGCTGCTCATGTTTCAGGTCAAATATTTCCTTCTCTGAGATGTTCCCCCCTTTGAAAGTAGCCCCCCCTCTTTCTTTTTCTTTTTTTAGGTTTATTAATGACTGCAATCAGAGAAGGCAAGGGCACCCCACTCCCATACTCTTGCCTGGAGAATCCCATGGACAGAGGAGCCTGGTAGGCTGCAGTCCATGGGGTCGCTAAGAGTCAGACGCAACTGAGCGACATCACTTTCACTTTTCACTTTCGTGCATTGGAGAAGGAAATGGCAGCCCACTCCAGTATTCTTGCCTGGAGAATCCCATGGACAGGGAAGCCTGGTAGGCTGCCGTCTATGGGGTCGCACAGAGTCGGACACAACTGAAGCGACTTAGCAGCAGCAGCAGCAATGACTGCAATGCAGGAGACCCAGGATTCGATTCCTGGGTCGGGAAAATCCCCTGGAAAAGGAAATGGCAACCCACTCCAATATTCTTGCCTGAAGAATTCCATGGACAGGGGAGCCTTGTGGGCTACAGTCCACGGGGTTGCAGAGAGTTGGACACTACTGAAAGACTAACACACACGCACAATGTTCTTTTTTAAAATTAACTTTTAGTACAGTATAGTTGCTTTACAATGTTGTGTTAGTTTTTCCTGAACAACGAAGTGAATCAGCTATACATATACATATGTGTGTGTGAGCTCAGACACAACTGAGTGACTCTTTGCGACCCCTTGGACTGTAGCCCACCAGGCTCCTCTGTCCATGGAATTTTCCAGGCAAGAATACTGGAGTGGGTCGCCATTTCCCCCTCCAGGGGATCTTTTGACCCAGGGATGAAACTAGTCTCCTGCATCTCCTGCATTGCAGGCAGACTCTTTACCTCTGCACCACCTGGGCGCCCATATGTAGACATATATCCCCTCTTTTTTTGGATTCCCTTCCTACTTAGGTTACCATACGGCACTGAGTTCCCTGAGCTTTACAGTAGGTTCTCATTAGGTGTCCATTTTAAACATCATGTCAATAGTGGGTACACGTTAATCCCAATCTCCCAATTCGTCCCAGCCCCTGCTTTCTATCACACTTCTTCAAAGCACTTCCTGCCATCAGCAGTAATTTCATGTCTCTATTTGTAAGTTGTTTTTGTGTGTCTGTGGTTCTCCGCTCACCAGGGCATTTTAGGACAGTGTTGGTGGTTATGTCAGAAGTGGAGCCCTGCCTGGCATACAGGTGAGCGCTCAGACAAGAACTGATGAACTTGAAACAAATCGTGTCTCTCCCCCCCTCCACCCCCTGCCCATGTAGCTGTCCCTCTCCCTTGTGACATTCTGAACTTTTCCTGTGATGCATGGATCACACATTTATTTGGGGGCTTGTCTCCTGTTCTGCTCCTCAGGGGTCTTCCAGGTTGAGGACAGAAGGCCCGTATTCATGATGATCCCGTGTTCATTACCCTGTCCCAGGCACTTGAAGCGATCGAAAACATCTGGGTGCTGAACCGCAAGGAGATGCTAAGACATGTAATAAAGTTTGGGTCTGGGATAAGCCCAGCTTTCTTTTTCTGTTCGGGGCTGTTTCCACCTCCAGCAAAGATCTGGGAACCAGAAGAGCACCTGCCCACCCATCTTCATGGGAAACTTTGAACAAGCCTGTTCTCATGCCAGCGCTAAGGGGGTTGGGCATGGTTAGTGATGGTTTTCTCCCCAGGATCTCCTTGAATTGATGTGCCAGCCTTGTGAGGGAGAGATGGGGAGTCCCTTTCTCTGTGTGTGTGGGAAACGAGGGCCTGGAGAGATGAGGTGACTCTCCCAGGCATTGTAGCTTAGAAGAGGTGGAAGCAGCCTTTGAACTTGGAACTTGACTGCCTCTGAATGCAGATGTGACCTGACAGGAGATAAACAGAAGAATTTTGATTTTGGCTGCTCATTCTCCCTACTGAATCCCTTAACCTCGCCTCAATCCTCTGCAATCGGCTCCCAGAGAAGAGTCAAATCTTCTTGTCTTACAGGTATTTGCATAGAGATCCCTGTGGTCCCTGTAATTGGTGGTTGGACACGTACATGAAAGAGCCCTCCTGGGCTGCCTGCTCCCTCTCCACCCACCTGCTTGTTCTGGGCTCTGCAGAAGAGCTGGCCAGCCTTCTGCAGGACTGGATGCTGCTGTAAATGCTGTCAAAAGGCGAGGGTTCTGCCCCAGGCTTTCCTGTTCCCTGCTGATTCCCAGCCTCCACCCCTCCAGGAGTGTCGCCTTGGGTGGCAAAGCCCGGCCTCCCTTCCTGTCCTGGATTTGAGGCTGATGGCATTTCCTCTGCCGGCTTTGGAGGTGTGCCCACAGCCCCCATGCTGCTCTCTGCAGTCTGCCTGCCTGCCCTGCCCTCCCTGCAACCAACAGAGAAAATAAATGAAAATGAGGTGAGTGGAGAGTAAATCTAATGAGCAGGAGAAAAGACTGGAATCCGAGACTGAGGCTTGAGCTAAATGAGGCCTCATTGTGGGATCTTTAAGCCACAGAGGAATTCAACAGACTGAATAAAGCAAAGGGTAACAGACCAGGGGTCATCTTGGAAATCCGAGATTTTCTCTGAAGTGGGTGTTGGTTCTCGGTTCTAAAGGAGTGAACCTGTGGACCTCCTGGGCATAGAAGCTTTTCTGTGACCCACCTCCTTCCTTGATTACAGGAAACAGGCTTCGTTCGGGGTCCACGACCTTCCTTGAATTCCAAGGAGCAGGTTCAAACAGTTGCCAATTAGGGAAGGGAAGGGATGCGGAGGGGCTTTCTTGGTAGCTCAGCTGGCAAAGAATCTGCCTGCAATGCGGGAGACCCCGGTTCGATTCCTGAGTCGGGAAGTTCCCCTGGAGAAGGGATAGGCTAACCACACCAGTATTCGTGTGCTTTCCTGGTGGCTCAGATGGTAAAGAACTCACCTGCAATGCAGAAGACCTGGATTCGATCCCTGGATTGGGAAGATCCCCTGGAGGACCACTCCAGCATTCTTGCCTAGAGAATTCCACGCTGAGAGGAACCTGGTGGGCCCCAGTCCATGGGGTCCCAAAGAGTCAGACACGACTGAGCGACTAAGCATTAAGCACAGGGGATGCAGAGACCAGGGAGGAGCAGTTAAGGAACAGTAGTGCAGCCTTGGGCAGGGTCCTGGCTCCCCCTCAGGGGATACACACAACAGTATCTTTGAGCTGTTTGCCCATACTGAAGCCCTCTCCAGGTGGGAGAAGTTCACAGTATGCTGCCCACAAGTATGTAGATCCCAGATGGGTTGGAACCAGAGGGTTGATGATGCTGGCTCTTACTTACCTCCCCACCAGCCGATCAGAAGTATGTCCACCAGCTGATCACGCTACCTTTGCACCATTGCTATAAAACTCCTGACTACCCGCTCCAGGTTGGGACACATTGTTTTGAGGGCATTAACCCACTGTGGTTCCCTTTGCTGGGCAAACAATAAAGCTATTCTTTTTGATTTTACCAAAAACTCAGTCTCTAAGATTTAATTCTGTGTCAAGTTGCAGAGGTGGGATTAGGCTTTGGAAGGACACTCACTGAGGACTCTAAGCCTAGGGTGGAGTGGTTATCTACACTCTTTCACAGCCTTCCCACCTTGTTGACCAGGATGTCCTCCTGGAAGACTTTTTGGGTTCATCTGTCGTCTGTACCCTTGGAAGACTGTGGTGGATGGCGTGGAGCACTCTGCCCCTCCTCCCTGTCCTCCTGCAGAGGATGAGGAGGAAATAGGTAAAGAGATGGGAAAAGAGGGGTCAGGGACCGAGTCTGGGAGGGCTTTCTGGAGAGTCTGGGCTATATCTTCTGAGCAGGCAGACCTGCTCATGAGATCTTGCTCATGTACAGCTTCCTTCTTGTGTTCCTTTATGGGTTCATTCATTTATTCATTCAACAAATGAACTGTACAAAAAAGATCTTCATGACCTAGATAATCACGATGGTGTGATCACTCACCTAGAGCCAGACATCCTGGAATGGAAAGTCAAGTAGGCCTTAGGAAGCATCACTATGAACAAAGCTAGTGGAGGCGATGGAATTCCAGTGGAGCTATTTCAAATCCTAAAAGATGATGCTGTGAAAGTGCTGCACTCAACATGCCAGCAAATTTGGAAAACTCAACAGTGGCCACAGGACTGGAAAAGGTCAGTTTTCATTCCAATTCCTAAGAAAGACAATGCCAAAGAACATTCAGACTACCACACAATTGCACTCAGCTCACACATAGCAAAGTAATGCTCAAAGTTCTCCAAGACAGCCTTCAACAATACGTGAACTGTGAACTTCCAGATGTTCAAACTAGATTTAGAAAAGGTAGAGGAACCAGAGAACAAATTGCCAACATCCGTTGGACCATAGAAAAAGCAAGAGTTCCATAAAAACATCTATTTCTGCTTTATTGACTATGCCAAAGCCTTTGACTGTGTGGATCACAATAAACTGTGGAAAATTCTTCAAGAGATGGGAATACCAGACCACCTGACCTGCCTCTTGAGAAACCTGTATGCAGGTCAAGAAGCAACAGTTAGAACTGGACATGGAACAACAGACTGGTTCCAAATAGGAAAAGGAGTACGTCAAGGCTGTATATTGTCACCCTGCTTATTTAGCTTATATGCAGAGTACATCATGAGAAATGCTGGGCTGGAGGAAGCACAAGCTGGAATCAAGATTGCCGGGAGAAATATCAATCACCTCAGATATGCAGATGACACCATCTTTATGGCAGAAAATGAAGAGGAACTAAAGAACCTCTTGATGAAAGTGAAAGTGGAGAGTGAAAAAGTTGGCTTAAAGCTCAACACTCAGAAAACTAAGATCATGGCATCCGATCCAATCACTTCATGGGAAATAGATGGGGAAACAGTGGAAACAGTGGCAGACTTTATTTTTTGGGCTCCAAAATCACTACAGATGGTGCCTGCAGCCATGAAATTAAAAGACGCTTACTCCTTGGAAGGAAAGTTATGACCAACCTAGATAGCATATTCAAAAGCAGAGACATTACTTTGCCAACAAAGGTTCGTCTAGTCAAGGCTATGGTTTTTCCTGTGGTCATGTATGGATGTGAGAGTTGGACTGTGAAGAAGGCTGAGCGCTGAATAATTGATGCTTTTGAACTGTGGTGTTGGAGAAGACTCTTGAGAGTCTCTTGGACTGCAAGGAGATCCAACCAGTCCATTCTGAAGGAGATCAGCCCTGGGATTTCTTTGGAGGGAATGATGCTGAAGCTGAAACTCCAGTACTTTGGCCACCTCATGCAAAGAGTTGACTCATTGGAAAAGACTCTGATGCTGGGAGGGATTGGGAGCAAGAGGAGAAGGGGACGACAGAGGATGAGATGGCTGGATGGCATCACTGACTTGATGGACATGAGTCTGAGTGAACTCTGGGAGTTTGTGATGGACAGGGAGGCCTGGCATGCTGCGATTCATGGGGTCGCAAAGAGTTGGACACGACTGAGAGACTGAACTGAAAATCACTGCTGATGGTGACTGTGGCCATGAAATTAAAAGACGCTTACTCCTTGGGAGAAAAGTTATGACCAACCTAGACAGCATATTAAAAAGTAGAGACATTACTTTGCCAACAAAGGTCCATCTCCATCTAGTCAAGGCTATGATTTTTCCAGTTGTCATGTATGGGTGTGAGAGTTGGACTATAAAGAAAGCTGAGTGCTGAAGAATTGATGCTTTTGAACTGTGGTGTTGGAGAAGACTCTTGAGAGTCCCTTGGTCTGCAAGGTGATCCAACCAATTCATCCTAAAGGAAATCAGTTCTGAATGTTCATTGGAAGGACTGATGTTGAAGCTGAAACTCCAATACTTTGGCTACCTGGTGTGAAGAGCTGACTCATTTGAAAAGACCCTTCTGCTGGGAAAGATTGAGGGCAGGAGGAGAAGGCGATGACAGAGGATGAGATGGTCGGATGGCATCATCGACTCGATGGACATGGGTTTGGGTGGACTCTGGGAGTTGGTGATGGACAGGGAGGCCTGGCGTGCTGCAGTCCATGGGGTCACAAAGAGTCCGATATGACTGAGTGACTGAACTGACTGACTGATGCTAGTCATGACATCACCTACAGTGTTAGAAGCTAGAATGAAACATGGTCCTGATCACTTTCTTTCACTGAAGCCTTTCCTCTATGAGGCCTGGATGCCACTGTCCTTGAAGCTGGCCAATAGCAATCTTTTTGGAGGTTGGATTCTCTGGAAGAGACACAAAATCCTTCTCCTGAAACAAGAGGGGCTCAGAGCATTGCATTTTAAACTGTTAATGTGAACTATGATCTCATCTGTAATTAGCAGATGGGGAAGTCACAGATAATTAGTAGTTTATTATAAAGTATGGTAAAGTGTGAGAGCACGCTACTGGGGGTGCAAGGGAAGCAGGGTGCCAAGACACAGTGCGCAGTGGGGGAGCTGGGGGGACACGCTGGCCTGCTGGCTGTCGACTGTCAACTTGGCCTCACTGTCACCCTGTCCTAACTTAGCTCCCCTCTGGATCACGGAGGAGGGAAGAACTGCACCCTAGGATTCCCTCCCCTGTGGGGTTCTGGGCTATCATTTTCCAAGGTACAGGGGGTTGGAGGGATTTTATTTCTACTCAAGGAAAAATCTAGGACCTGAGGTGGAGGTAGCTAGAGCGCAGTTTCGTTTGGGCAGCATAATGATAAATTTGCAATCCAGTTCTCCTGGCTCCAAAGTCTACACAGTTAATCTTGATGACAGGGCCTCATTGGATCCCAAGCAAGTGGGCTTCAAGTCAGAGAGCTATCATGCGAGGAGAAACAAGTCTATTCTCTGCAGGGTCTTAAGCAAGGTTCACGGTGCGGTTCATGTATGCCTGGGTGATATGTGTGGGCTTGTGATAAGAGCTGGAGCTCAGGAGGAAGAGGGAGAAGGGGAAGGGTGGATGGAGAAACAGCTTGATGTACTTCCACCAAACCGGATATAAGGAGTTGCCCTCAGCCTGGCTGGGGCCACAGCAAGGCAGAGGAAGAGAAGATGGGCTTCTTTACAGAGGGTTAGACTTGAAGCTCGCGGGACAGCCAGGGTTTTGCCGTGGAACCTGTTAGATATTTGATTTCCCAGTTCAGAAGAGAGATCTGGGCTTACCCTTAGAATCATCTGCAGAGATGGTGGCTGGTGTCATGGGAAGAAGTCTGAAGGATTGTGCCGAGGAGGAAGGCAGCTTAGGAGGGAGGAGTCGGAAAGCTGCAGCAAGACGGGTCTTGCTCAGTAGGGAAGTAGCTACGAAGAGCAGTGGAAGGGAGCATCCTATGAAGGAGGCAGTGAAGGGCTGGATCTACTCCAGGAAGAATCCACGTCATGATTGCATCTTTGTTTGGATCTTTCCTCTGCCTTCCAACTTGTACGTCTGGCAGGATCAGTGGCAGGATCCGCTTGGCAAAGAACTCAGAAAATGTTAATTCTCATGACCATTATGGTCATGATAATATCAAGATGGGGGTTAGTGTATTCTGAAAAGACTATGTTTGAAATTATTATTTCCAAACTGAAATTGATTGCATTTGAGTCACACTGTTTTATAAAAGTTGAAGACATTTATATAATATTGCTTATACGGAATCTATAAAAATGGTACAGATGAACTTATTTTCAAAGCAGAAATAGAGACACAGACACAGAGAACAGATGTACGGATACCGAGGGGAGGGGGCGGGGCGGTGGGATGAACTGGGAGACCGGGTTGACGTCCACGCACTACGTGCTGCGCTTGTCGCTCAGTCGTGTCCGAGTCTTCGTGGCCCCATGGACTGTGCCCGCCAGGCTCCTCTGTCCACGGGAATTCTCCAGGCGAGAAGACTGGAGTGGGTTGCCATGCCCTCCTCCAGGCATATATACACTACTCTGTATGAAATAGATAATTAATGGGAACTTACTGTGTAGTACAGGGAACTCTACTCAGTGCTCCGTGTTGACCTAAGTGGGAAGCCAATCCAAAAAAAAGAGGGGATATCTGTGTATGTGTGGCTGATTCACTTTGCTCTACAGCAGAAATTAACACAACTTTGTAAAGCAACTATACTCCATTAAAAATTAATTAAAGAAAAACAGTAAAGACAAATGCACAGAGGCAACTCAGAAGGTTAGGGTGCTCACTCCAAGAGTGGGGATATTACTTTCCCAGGGTGGTAGGGCAGGAGGGTGGCTGACGTACAATTAATAATTCAAGGAGGCACAAGGTGTCATCCTGCAGGGCACCCTGCCCCTTGTAACTCATCAATAAAACATTGGGCTCAGTGCTGTGGAACCCGCAGCTAGTCTGAGAGCAACATTCTCACTTGGAAAGGCTGGTTGGCATGGGAGCCAGAGAGTCAGAGAAGCTCATGGGTCTGGAATAAAAATGTCACAAAAGGAAGTGAATTTCCAACACTCCTTCCTTTACTACATCCAAAAGAACAGCCTTGAAATCAGGTCAGCAGTGGTTATTATGGCCCTGGGAACATTCTACGCATGAGGTGGGGGACTCCTGCATGCTGTCTGGCTGGCCCCCCTCTTCAAGACGGCTGCCTCCATCCCGGGAGTGGTCCAGCCCCTCTGACTCAGGGTTGAATCTCCAAGGAGCCAGTGAGACCTTTTGAAGCCCTTTAGATAAGCCCACGTGCTTTACTTTTTCTTAATTATCATTTTTCACTATTAAAGGAATACCTACTCGTTAAAGAAAAATTTGTAAATATAGATGATGGTGTCAAGACAAGAAAAAATGGCAAACATCCACTATTTCAATAAAATCGTGTGTGTTTAATAATAATGTCAAAAATGGTGCAGCAGAGGGCCGAGGCGTTGAGTGTCTAGGGGCGTTTTCATCTGTTATCTTCATGGCAGCCTCACCTGCTGGCCTGGGTGACAATGCTGTAACTCCACTCCAAAACCCAATAAGATCGAGACTGAAGTTTGTTTTATAAGGAATTTGGGGGCTTCATATGAACTGAGTCCTATTTATAGTCTTTAGTTAAGCTGCTTGGTGTGAATACTCATGTATTAATACAACATTATGGTTTTAATTACCGAGCACTGTCTCAGACCCCTCTGGGGATATTTTTTAGTATGTGGTGTTGTTTACCATATTTCTCAAATCTGCAAATTTCAAAATTCCAAATCATAATGGCATCCTTTATGATCCCCCTGTGACAGCTGAAGAACTTTAGGTGCAGAGTTTATGCCACTTGATAGTCACTCAGTCGTGTCTGACTCTTTTGTGACCCCATGGACCGTAGCCCACCAGGCTCCTCTGTCCATGGGATTTCCTAGGCAAGAATACTGGAGTGGGTTGCCATTTCCTTCTCCAGGGAATCTTCCTGACCCAGGGATCAAGGCAGGTCTCCTGCATTGCAGCTGGATTCTTTACTGTCTAAGTCACAGGGAAACCCTATGCCACAGGCCTGACATCAAACAGCTGAGAAGAGGTAGAGAAAGGATTTGAACCCAGGTCTGCACACCTCAAGAGACTATGTACCTCCCAACCCTTCCCACATCAGAACACACACGAAGAAGGATAATGGTTGTTCCACCCAGGGCAACAGAGGATGAGGGTGCTCGGAACCAGGACACGTGGTCCAGGCTGTCCTGACGTCAGCCGCTTCAGAGTCCTGCCCTCCTCACCCCTTTACTCAGCCTGCCACCCCCTGGTGGGGAGTCCACCCGGACTTTAACTTTCATTTATAGAGTATGATTGATCCATCACAGGGCTGGGCAGTGATGCTTCAGCGCAGAACTCTAGAATCTGACTGCCTGGGTTTGAATCCCAGCACCTCCATTTTCTGGTTGTAAGACCTTTTCCGGAGAAGGAAATGGCAACCCACTCCAGTGTTCTTGCCTGGGAAATCACATGGACAGAGGAGCCTGGTGGGCTACAGTCCCTGGGATTGGACCCGACTTAGTGGCAGCGACAACAGAGATCTTTCCAGGGTGAGTTGCTCAAGTTCTCTGTGCCTTAGTCCCTTCATCTGTAGAATGGGGACGACAACATTGTACTTACTTCCAGCTGAGAGCGACAACACTCACATGGTCCCCAAGGCAGGAGGGAAGCAGTGGAACTGCTGGGGGTGACCCTGAACTCAGGATGATCCTCTTAACCTTGGGGGATGGGGGGTTGGGAGGTAGCAGGTCCTCAGATCCAGCCCTTGGTAGGTAGGTAGATGCCTTGCCTGTTCTCTAAGAGAGGCTGTGCTTGTCTTGCGGGAAAATGTACGTTACCTACACAGCCTGATCAACAGAAGGTGGGGGTCAGCACCCAGAAGATGTCATCCTCAGGTCAAGAATACAGAGCTGTTGAGAAAGCTTCTCTTAGGCCTGAACACACGTAAGCTAAGCCAGTATCCTGTTCTGTGTTTCTTATTGCATTTCACTGTTTGGGGCACTATACTCTCTGCCAGAGTTGATACTTGACATTTCTTAAGATCACAAGTAGAGTTCAGAAAAGAAAAGGTGAGTCTGGAGTCCCTGGATGGAATACGATGCCAGGATTATTTCTGGGTTATGCCAGGTTCCTGGAAATCACTTGACATTTGAAGTTCTTTGAACAAATGAGCTGAGTGGACTAAAAAGTAGGTAAACAGAAAATATATCTGACTCCAGGAAGACCATCACTTCACTTATCCAAGGCCCAAGACGAGGTGCGCTTATCGGCTATCCAACCACGGGCCGGTAGCCTGGTTATGTCTCTTGCCCTTTGCCCTTCATATGCAAACTCTTTATGCCCCGTGGGGTCATGAAACAGACTGGCCTGGGGGGCAAGCACTGAGTGATTTGGGGCTGGGCATTTTGGAGCAGAGACGGGACCTTCTCTTTGTGGGGTTCTTGATGATCCGATGGTGATTCTCAGCACTGCCTTGCCCCCTTGATCCTCTGCTTGATGGAACCCAGAATGAAGCCACACCTCCCAGATTCAGGATGGGATCTCCATCGCCTCTATCTCCCTGCCCCGAATCTCAATATCCCTGAGTCAGGGATGGATTCTGGGTGAAGCCTCACAGTGGCAGCCTCACTCTTACGCCCAGATGGGCGGCATCCATTGACCTGTGTTTGGCCCCATGCTTTCTCCTTTAGGGTCTGCCCAGCTATCACACCTGTGGCCACATTATGCTTCCAGTCCAGGCACCTTGTCAAGTCCTGGCTCTGAGTTTAGGGACAACCTCTGTTCCTGGGGCAGGATCCAGCTCACCAGGGCTTGTCTGCTCACTGAAGCCTCTGCTGAACTGTCCCCAGGTTCTGGAAGGGCCCTATGTTGTGGATTAGCCCAAAGCCAGATGCCGCATGTGAGGTTTCTCTGCTGGATGCTGTGCTTTCTCAGCCAGACTCTCCACCGAGGCTGGCCTCTTGCTGTGATGTTTGCTGGGTCCCCAACCTACCTGAACTCAGCTCCCCACCTCTATCCTGCAGCTCTAGGCCTTGGTATGCCCTGAGCTTTCCCTTGTTTAAATCTCCCCAGCAGGTTGGATTGAATAAACCTCAAGGCTTTCTCTGGCTTTCTCCGAGTCTACAAAGAAAATAATAAGCCCTGATGTTGGTCAAGGGCTTTGCTCGCAAAGGCTTTCTCACCAGACACCCTCTGCATGTCCCACTGGGGCCTCCTATACTTCTTTGATATGTGCAAAATTTCTGAGAATGAAAAACTTTCTGAACTTGGCTCCAAGGTCAAAGTCCACCTGAACCTCAACTCCTTTACTTTGTGCTTCTCATGAGTTTGAGCAAACTCTGGGAGATAGTGATGGGCCGGGAAGCCTGATGTGCTGCAGTCCATGGGGTCGCAAAGAGTCGGACATGACTTAGCGGGTGAACAACAGCAGAGAGTGTAGTTTCTCTTCTGTCATGGGGGTCTCAGCCGAGGTAACACAGGTGGGTATTTCTTTGAGAGTGTGTCTACGGTAGATTCGTTTCCGATGCTAACTTTTTTTTTTCCAATGAGCTATAGTTAAGAGTAAAGAGTTAGATAATGATTCGAATTTACTGCTTTTCCTTTCATTACTTAAACCTTGTCCTCCCCTCCAGCATGAAACTTACCAGAAGAGCTTCATGTTTGCATGACAGGTATGGATTCTTTTTTTTTTTAAGATTTTTTTTTGGAAGTGTACTATTTTTAGATTCTTTGTTGAATTTATTACAATATTGCTTCTGTTTTATATTTTGGTTTTCTGGCCGTGAGGCATATGGGATCCTAGCTTCCTCCCAGACCAGGGATCGAACACCCACCCCCTGTACTGGAAGGCAAAGTCTTAACCACTGGACCACCAGGGAAGTCCCCAGGTATGGATTCTTATGGAAGAGACAGTATTTCTCGTTACATTTCAGCTTTCTCTTAAAAGTGGTGAACACAGGAAGAATCCATCTCCTCCCTTGCCCTGAGGTGGGGCCAGTGACTGCATTCTGGTTGACGATAGAAAAATATAATAATATGGGTGACTCCCAGGCCTGGTACCCAAGGCCTTTTGAATGACCTCCCTTTCTTTCCCTCTCTTCCCTATAGCTGGCTGGATACAGAGGATCAGGCAGAGGACTCCAAGTGGAAGGAGACTAAGGTCTTGAGACCATTACCAGGAAGGCCCCTGCCACACATCGAATAGGACATTATTGAGATCTAAATCTCTCATTTCATTTTAGCTGCCAAGAGTGGGAGTTATTTGTTAACAGCACTTAGCTATTATTGACCAATAAGGTTCCGAGCCTAGTTCTACACCTAATTATAAGATCCTGGGCAATTCCTTTACTTTTTCTGAGCTTTCTCATCTGTATGAAGCTTTGCTGGCAGCCTCTGCAGTCAGCAGAGCAGAGCTTAGCATGCCATCTTCCCAGGAAGCAGCGCACCGGCCTGAACCTGCTCACCCACCTGCTGCCTGCTCACTGTGCTTCCAACCGATCCAGTGGTCTTGATCCCACCTCAGGGCATTTGCACTCGCTGTTCCTTCTGCTTGGGTCACTTTTCTCCCAGATTCTATGGCTTTCCTCCTTCTCATCATTCAGGGCTAATCTTCAGCAGCATATCCTCAGAGATGCCTTCCCTGGTGCCTTCAGTTCAAAGAACATGCTTGACCTCCAATTCTTTTTTTTTTTTTGGCCACAGCATGTGGGATCTTAGTTCCCCGACCAGGGATCAGACCTGTGTCCCCTGCATTGGAAAAGCAGTGTCTTAACCACTGGACTGCCAGGGAAGTCCATGATCTTCAATTCTTTATCACAATTGTCCTACATAATTTTTTTCTCATTGCCTCTACCCCTCTCTGAAAGCAGTGTTTCATGCTTAGTCATGTCTGATTCTTCTCGACCCCAGGGACTGTAGCCCACTAGGCTCCTCTGTCCATGGGTTTCTCCAGGCAAGAATACTGGAGTGGGCTGCCATTTCCTACTCCAGAGGATCTTCCCAACCCAGAGATCAAACTTGGCATCTCTTGCGTTTCCTGCATTGGCAGGTGGGTTCTTTACCACTAGTGCCACCAGGAGGGCTTCCCTGATAGTTCAGTTGGTAAAGAATCTGCCTGCAATGCAGGAGGTCCTGGTTTGATTGCTTTGTTGGGAAGATCCACTGGAGAAGAGATAGGCTGCCCACTCCAGTATTCTTGGGCTTCCCTGGTGGCTCAGCTGGTAAAGAATCTGCCTACAATGCAGGAGACTTGGGTTTGATCCCTGGACTGGGAAGATCCCCTGGGGAAGGGAAAGGCTACCCACTCCAGTATTCTGGCCTGGAGAATTCCATGGACTGTACAGTCCATGGCGTCACAAAGAGTCTGACATGACTGAGCAGATTTCACTTTCACCTCACTTTCACTTTTCAGTGCCACCAGGGAAGCCCCTAAATACTCTGAAAGCAGAGTATTATGTATTGGTTTATAGGAATATTATCCATTAAAATTATCCTGTACCAGGCACTATGACAGGCGCTGTATAAGCAGCAGCTCTTTATGCGGATCCCACTGTACTGAGTCTCTGTTTACAGGTCTCTCTTTTCACAGTCCATTGTGAGCCTCTGAAGGTCAAGGACAAGGTCTTACTTATATTCACTTTCCAATAAACCATGTACGTAAGAGACGACGAAGAAATGTCTGTGACGGGAGAGAAACTCAGATCGTGTCCTCGATCTAGAGCATCCAGAGACCAACGAAACCATCCTTGTTCTAAAAAAAATTAAACCTTTTTATTAGCATATTTATTTTATATATAAAAGAAATACAAAAAAAGAAACACAAAGAAAATGCGTTTATGGCAACTCGGGCTTGTCGGCGCCTTCGGCTGGGGCTCCCGGCTCGGGCCCGCTGGGCGTCAGCAAAGTCCGCCGGTTGTAGTGGCCCTTGATAATGCCCGTGTTGTTGTTCTCGTTCAGCAGCTGCTTCTGCCTCTGCCTGTTGAGGGACTGGACGAGGCCCAGGACGACGGCGGCCAAGGAGTACTGACCGGGCAGTCTCCTGGGGGGCAGGATGAAGGGGTTGGGCTGGACTCTTCCCAGGAGAAAGTACGTTTTGATTTTCCCTTCCTGTTCGCTGATGCCCTTCACATAGATCTCCCCTCGGTAGTCAAAGGCAAAGCCCTGGTCCTTCAGGATGAGGTAGGTCTCCTCCGGGACCTGGATCCTGCCGCTGACCCCTGTGCTGTCCATCCGACTCGCCAGGTTCACGGTTTTGCCCCAAATGTCGTACTGTGGTTTCTTAGCGCCGATGACACCGGCTACCACTGAGCCGTGGCTGATGCCTGTGAGGGAAGCAAAGGAGCAAGAGATGAGAGAAGAGGGAGGTCTCGGAGGGAGCTGCCTCCGCCCGGGAGCGTGTGTGTGCTCAGCCATGTCCGACCCTGCGACCCCATGGACTGTGGCCCACCAGGCTCCTCTGTCCATGGGATACTCCAGGCAAGAATACTGGAGTGGGTTGCCATGCCCTCCTCAAGGGGATCTTCCTGACCCAGAATCAAACCCACATCTTCTGTGGCTCCTTCATTGGGAGGCAGAGTCTTTACCACTGGGCCACCTATTTTTATCTCATCTTACTACTATGAGGTAACAATATAAAACCCAGTTTATACAGGATAAAGCTGACTCTCAGAGAGTTTTGTTTTTGTTTTCTAATTTTGGGACACACCTCGAGGCATTTGGAATCTTAGTTCCCTGACAGGGGATTGAACCTGTGCCCCCTGCAGTGGAAGTATGGAGTCTTATCCACTGGACCACCAGAGCAGGGCAGTCCCAGAGGATTAAAAAGACTTGCCCAAGTCATAGAGCTGGTTACAGCAGACCCGAAACACAAACTGAGGTGCCCAATCCCATTGGGAACATAATTTTCCAAATTCCAAACTATGCCTCCAGGGTAAAGTACAGGTTGGCCTTAATCTCAGCAACATCTCCTGAAATTACAGAGCCTTTGCTCAGGGTTATAGTTGTTTTTATTTCTGGTTCGATCATGTATTCAGTGATTTCAGAAAGGACATGTAGGGCCCTTGAAAGATGTGGAAACAAGCCCTGAACATCCCATCCATCGATCAAAACATAAAATATCACTGCTTTATTCCAGTGAACAAAGGGAGTCCTTGGATCTGACAAGTCAGGCATGGCTATTACTCGACCTTTTATACTTGAAAGCTACTAAAGCAGAACCAAGAAAGTAAAATGGCACACCAGCCAGAGGGTATCTCAGACACGAGGACTGCAAGAACATTTGTTTTTAGATTGCACACTGGCCCCCAGAAGGTCACTGATCTCAGTAAGGAAATCCTGGATCGGCTGCTGGAGGACCATTTGGCTGTGCGATTTGAGGCTAGCTGCTCCCCTTCTCTGGGCCTGAGTTTACCCATCTATACAGTGTGAATGGGACTAAGCACCGGGCTTTCAGATTGGGCGTCCCAGGTGGCTCAGATAGTAAATCTGCCTGCAATGCAGGAGACCCAGGTTCAATCCCTGGGTTGAGAAGATCATCTGGAGAAGGGCATGGCAACCCACTCCAGTATTCTTGCCTGGAGAATCCCATGGACAGAGGAGCCTGGTGGGCTACAGTCCATGGGGCGCAAAGAGTCGGACACAACTGAGAGACTAACATGTTCACTTTTAGGCTGTGCTTTAGGAGCACCCGCCCACCCCCCGCTGCCCCCCAGGCTTAGTAGAGATGCTGAAAAAATTAACAAGTTATACAAATTGTAAATGACTATTATCACATCACTGTGAGTATTGTGTTGTTGTTTTGCACAAGGGTGTCCCAAAGCCCAAAAGATGCTGGGCTGTGTGGCTGAGTGAAGAACTCTAATGCTATCTGCCTGTCCCTGGCTCAGTTCAGCATCTGACATCCTCAGGAACAGAATCCTGGCTTTTGGCTCAAGGCAAATACCCAGAAGAACCACAGGGCAACGCGTTGACCCCTAGCATCAGGTGAGACAGAGGGAAATGATTGACAGTCAGCTTTCTCTCTACCCAAGGCCTTGCATGGGTGGGATTCCAGATAAGCTGGAGGAAGGAGGAGCTGTGGTGTATCAAATTCTTGGTATTTCTGCACACAGGCCAGAATCCTTCCCCTGCTTCCAGCATCTTGAGCAAGAAGAAGCCCAGATGGGCCTGTCCTTGGCCAGGTCACACTGGTTCTGCTGTATTCTTGCGGGAAAAAGTGCCTCTGGCTTGGTGCCCAGGGCACAGGAGGGCTCAATGGAGTGAGGCCAGCCAGCCTTCCAGCTGCTACTCACCAATCCGGAGCTCGAAATTGTTGAAGGAATGCTTGTTGATCTCCTGGATGCTTTCAGTCAGGGCGAGGGAGAAGTCGGCCAGGGCGCACAAATGCCCCCACTTATCCTCGCATTGCTGCAGCAAACGCGAGAGAAGACGTCACTGAAGGGGCAAACAGGATCATTTCTGCTGCAGGGGTCTGGTCTGTGTCCTAACCTAACTCCACCCACACCCCCCTTCAAGGGAAGTACAGGTTGTGAGCTGCGCAGCCATCAGTGTCCAGACTCACAGGGTGCCAGGAGATTTGCTCCAGAGAGTGTCGTATGTGTGACTCTCAGATTCCATTCCCTACCCTTAGCCTTGTCTGTTCAGGCTGATGCTGCTCACAGGTGTGTGTGTGTGTGTGTGTGTGTGTGTGTGTGTGTGTACCCGCCTATGTTCATATGTATGATATTTCCAATCTAGGAGCCGTGTTTCTCTCCTTTAAGCACTCACATAGACATTTGCTTTCTGAGCCTCAGTTTCCTCTTCTCTAGAGTGGGGATAAACAAGTTGGCCTGCTCACCTCCTGGGGACCGAATGACAGTGTATATGTGAAAGAAATTCTGTGTCTCTCTACAGCAGAGGTTTGCAATCAGTAAAGAGCCAGATAGAAAGTATTTTAGGTTTTGTGGGCCATGTGGTCTTTGTCATGACTACCCAACACTGCCATTTTGGCCAGAAAGGAGCCACAGACAAAATAGAAATGAATGCGTGTGGCTGTGTTCCAATAAAACTTTATCTATGAACACAGGTGGTGGGCTGGATTTGGCCTGGAGGATGTCTCTGGGGATCCCTGCAGTAGACTGAGGCACACACGTACCCAGTGACCATCAAGGGTTTCTTCTCAGGTAGTCTTGCAACACTTCTAGGTTTTTAGTTGGAAAGTGAGCAAAGAAGGATGATAAGGGACGAGGATTCCTGTCCCTGGTAGTTCACATCCATATCCAGAAAGCATTTACTGAGGACCTACCATGGGCAGGGCTTTGTGCGGAGAGCATGACTCTATCCCAGGTCAATTCATCCACTGACCTTGGGGGGTAGATGTTGGTTTTCCCACTTAACACTAGTCCCTGGCACACAATCACCTCTCAAAAGAGTGAAAGTATTAATACTGGAGCCTGGGAGCCACGACTACTGAGCCCACGTGCCCTCGAGCCCGAGCTCCACAAGAAGAAAAGCCACCGTAATGAGAAGCCCCACCCACAGAGAAGCCCCCACCCACACAAGGAGAGAAAGCCCGCGTGCTGCAGCGAAGACCCAGTGCAGCCAAATGAGAAGCCCCCACCCACACAAGGAGAGAAAGCCCGCGTGCTGCAGCGAACACCCAGTGCAGCCAAAAAACAAATTCCTAAAAAATGTTTTAAAGTCTGACTTGCAATTTTTAAACACTGGAGCTATTATTATCATTACTTTAGGAGGAGAAAACAAAAATTAGAGGAAGAAAACAGGCTAGGATCAGGGGTTTAGCAACACCTGCAACTGAGTCATAATCGGTATTTCTTGGTCCTGATTTTGCACATCAAGTGAACAGTGAGTCTCAGAGTGAAGCCTAAAGGCTTCTCAACCATAAAGAAGCATCGTTTCACCCGGTGGATCCTGCTTACATGGGGAACAAATACATCACACACCTGGAAGGTCCACTTATCAGAGTTTCTCCCTACCAGTCACCAAGTCTCCTGGCGCTGACAGCCCACCACTCTCGCACCTTCAGCGACATGACCACAGTGAGGTCCCTGCCGGAGGGTGTGGTCGAGTCCAGAGCATTCCGTTACCTGCTTTTCAGGTGACAGGCCTGACACGGCCATGTAGGTACTACCAATGGTCTTAATCTTTTCAATGTCTTGAAACCGGTCTTCACCGAGCAGCTGAAACAGACCCAGACAACAATGTCAGTCCTGGTCCCTGTGCTTCCAGCAGCCTGGGGCTCCTGGAAACAGACCCCTGGCGCACCGTGGGGACCACCTCGGGCTGGGTTAGCATCCTTGGGGTAACCACTTTCCTCTCTCGGAATCAAACATCCAGGCCATCAACATATGTTTATTGATCACATGCTAAGTGTTAGGTGCCCAGACGGGTGTGACCAGATACTCTAAGGACTAGATCAGTTCCAATGAGTCTCTGAAAGAAACAAATCTATCTTATTAGATTTAAGAATAAAGGGCAAATATTCCAAAATTGATCAACACCTCCTTTTGGCTTTACTGTCAGCATGTATTTAAAATCTTAGCACTTCCTGTCGGCACCTGGTCTAAGGCACCATTAGTCTGTACCTGGTTTGTTACTGCTGTTTAGTTGCCAAGTCATATGCGACCCCAGGGACTGTAGCCCATCAGGCTCCTCTGTCCATGGGATTCTCCAGGCAAGGATACTGGAGTGGGTTGCCATGCCCTCCTCCAGGGGATCTTCCTGACCCAGGGATCAAACCTGTGTCTCCTGCACTGCAGGTGGATTCTTTACCACTGAGCCACCAGGGAAACCCTTATACTTGGTTACTGTATTGCAGTAACTTCACTTCTTGAGCTAAAGTTAAGTCACTATTCTGAGATCCTGCAAACTGTGCCCAGGGCAGAAAGTAGCTGGAGCGGTGTCTGTTCTCAGCCCTGTTTAATGTCTGACGTTTATCCTCAGATGCCACTGAGCAGGCTTGGTCTCTTAGCAGCCTTTTGACTATTAATATTTTAGCTCGGAGATTTTGGCATGTTTTTGGTTGCCCACCTCCCTCCCTCTGCCTCCTTACAATTGCATTTCCCCAGATTCCTGCAGGAGCGGGAGCTTCCTTCCTCTCTTCTCTTAGGAACTACTTGCATGCATGCCTGCTAAGTTGCTTCAGTCGTGTCCAACTCTTTGTGACCCAATGTACTGTAACCCACCAGGTTCCTCTCTCCATGGGATTCTCCAGGCAAGAATACTGGAGTGGGTTGCCATACCCTCCTCCAGGGGATCTTCCTGATCCAGCGATTGAACCCGTGTCTCTTATGTCTCCTGCATTGGTAGGCGGGTTCTTTACCACTAGAGCCACCTGAGAAACCCTCGGAACCATTTGGCTTAAGGCCAATTTCTGGTCCAGGCGTCCCCTCTTCAGAAGTTGATTAGGAGGCTTCACTGCTTCATTTTCATTTCATATCCACTATGCAGCTAAGAGTATCGGGAGCCACAATGGGGTTCCTTATCAGTGCCTTTATCAGTTCTCTGTGAGGAGCACCGAGCTGTGAGGAACTCTTCGGCCTTTGATGAGGCAGAGGCTGGGGATGAGAAGTCCTGCCATTGGGTTATCACAAACCCAGTCCTGGAGCGTGTGCTCCAGGTAACGTTCTGCCTTCCTCTGAGCCAGGTTCCTGTGGCAATTACATCAGCAAGAAGAGCAACCCAGTTACTGAAGGGTTATCTGGCTGGAGCTCAATCAAGGCAGAATCTAGAGGGTCTCTTTGGACCCAAGAAAGAAGGCAATCTGACTTGCACTGTTGGTAATAACGGTAAAATATTATCTTTAGTTTTAGGATCCCCAAGGTTCACATTTCTCTCTAGGAGATGAGGCTGGTCTCTCCAATGTGTATCTTCACTGCTTTCTATGTCCTTTAGATAACAATATATTATCTTCTTCATCCAAGCAGAGTCTATATGCAATCTGACAAATCTCCAAACTTTCCAATTACTGTTATAAACACCATGTACTTTGTCCACCTATCTACTGCACTTCATTTTTGTTGCCTTGCAGAAGTTCATTATATATTTGTCACATTAATAATTTCTTGTTATAGCATATAGGCTATAACACAAATAAATAAGTTATTCTGTGAAAAAAAAAATTCCAGATGATCCAAGGACCCATGCAAGGAAGGCTGATGGTGCCTGATGGTTGGCAAGCCAGGGAGTCTTATTTTTCCTTCCTGTTGACTACATTCTCTTCTTTCTTCCTTCTCCTCTGTGGCTTCTCTTCTTCCTCACCTTTCCCCCTCTTCTTTTTCTTCCACTCTCTCATCTCAGCTTCTCCTCTTTCTTCTCTTTCACCTTCTCTTCAAATCTCCTTCTTCCTCCTGCTGCTCCTGAGCTAAAACCCCTCAGAAGGACCAATTCCTTCTCTTAGTCTTTCCAGCTTTCCTCCTCAATCCTCCATCTCTACCAACAGAGATGCTGTCTTCCACCTCTGTTTATTGGGAAGACCGGCAAAGAGGAGCCGCCAAGGGATTTTAGGCTTCAAAGGAACGTGATGAAATAGTCTTGCTTTTGGTGGTTGCTGACAGTCAGATGCATCTGTGTGAATGATAGGGTGACTGTAGTCATTCGGATGAGAAACAATATGGCCTAAAGCAGGACAAGGGCCACTTTGCTGGTGAGATGGTGCAGGGCGTATCCAAGCTATTAAGAAGCAGGACTGCACAGGACATTCTAGATGGATGGTGGGGATTACGGGAGAGAGCTTTGTTTAGGGGGATGGGGTAGATGCTGTTGATACCAGCTCAGCTCTCTTATGGGCTCATTCTCCTGAGTACTCTCAGGGCTGGCTGCTAACAGTGCACTATTACACCAATTTTGGGGAATAGCCCTGAGAGCCCTCTTCTTGGCAATGCCTGGAAGATCACACACCCCCACCGGGGTGGCCCATGGCCAATGGCTGACCTAGACAGGTGGACAAAACCCTTGCGTCAAGGTGGACCTTAATTTAAAGCCCTGAGCTCCCTGGGGGATCAGGCTGAGGAGGCTGGACTTCAGCTAAACCCACAATTTTGCCTGGCTTCTTCCTTGACATCTTTTCAATTACTCAGAAACTTCCCATCTCGGATTTAGGCATGTGGATGGACATGGATGTCCTACATCAAGCTGGGGGGTGGTAAGGAGGAAAAGACCCCCTCCTGCAAAGCCCATTAATGTAAATAAAGTGCAGCATGAGTGTTTCCTCCATTCCTGGAAACTGGAAGAAGAAAGTACCATCTGGGGTGTGTTTATATTTTGTGGAGGTCTGTGATCAAATGCTAATTGATGGTTTTATCTTTGGCAGTTTGAGCAGATGGGGAAACGGCCCCGTCTCTGTGATGTCAGGGCCTTGTAGTGCTGGCCTCCAGTCAAGTCCTGGTTTTGCCGTTTGCTGGTCGCGTGACACTGGATTAAATTCCTAGCCTCACTGAAGCTCACATTCCTGGTCCTCCAGGAGAAACAACCGCCTTTATCTCATGTGATAATGAAATTAGCTGACACATGTCTGTGCCCATAACGCAGTCTGGAATTCTGTAAGTGCAGACATTGGTTACGAGGAACAGCACAATGCTACGACAGCAAGGATGCTTATTTGCGACTGTAAGTTTCTGAGGCTCCCATTTACCTCATCGAAGTCAGCAATGATCTCATTCAGTAGGCGGAGGCACTCCACTCCTTGGTTGTTCATTTCGGTCTGAGAGTAAAAGTCTGCAAACCCCGGGATGGAGGCAAACATCACCCCGACGGCGTCATAGGATTGAGAATACAGCTCCTGGACAGAGAGACACACAGAAGGAAGCAGAAACAGTCCTCAGAGGTGAAGTTCTGCGGTGATGCTCCCTATGTATGCGCACCTGCAGCCATGCACAGGTGCCCAGAGAGGACAGAGAGCGGGACCCTGACACCATCTCACCACAGCATTGTCACCAAGAGGGCTGGGACCATTGAAAACTCATGGTCAATTTCGCTGACTTGAGCTTAACTGAAGCCTAAAAATTGACATAAAATGAGTATGATGATATAATATGCCATGTAAATGGGCATGAATGACAAATGCTTACTAAAAAACTGATTTTAATGATTAAACATTCACAATCTTCTTTTTTTTTTTTTTTGCTTTTTGTGTTGAATTTGTTTCCAAAACATTTTAATGTTATTCTAAGACCAATTGATAATTTTAAATGGCAAAGCTATGGCTGATTCATGTTGACGTATGGCAAAGAGCTAGCACAATATTGTAATTACCTTCCAATTAAAATAAATTTTAAAAAATAAATAATTTTTGCATGCTATTGTAAAAATACATTGTACTAATAGCCTGTATGAGGATTAAAAAAAAAAACTATGATGAGAAAAATAAAATTTGTAAATCCATGGTCTCCAGCCTCAGCTGGGCCCAGATTTCTGCCTGCACCTCACTTTGCCCTTGGTCAGCTTCCTTTACTGCTATTCTCAGTGGCCCTTCTCAGCTCTAATCGCTCTCCTTACCTTTACTCTCCACTTGATTCTTCTCAGTAGATGGTCTTATCTGATATGCTATTGAAAACACTGAGGCTCTCACTTTCCTTACTCATACAATCATCTCTTTCATTGTATTTTCATCTCTTCGGCTTCAGCTCCAGACAATGCATCTTCCCTTCTCCTGCTGAATATCACTGCTTCTTCCTCATCTCTGGATACCCCTCTCACTTCTTCAACTTCGTCCTCCTATAGTGATCCCTTCTTTTTTCTTCTTTCTTTCTCCTCTCCCCCTCCACTTTCTCTAAGTGCCTCCGATAAGAAAAACTGCAAGGTGCTCTGGACACTGAAAACACTTGCAACTAACCATCTCCACCCTAACTTCTCAAACTAGCTGCCTCTAGTGCCTATGTCCATTCACATGAAATGAATCTAGGGAAGGTCAGATTGCCAGCCAAAATGAGGACATCACTATACCAATCTCTGTCCAAGGCTTCCTGGGCATCCCTGGGAACTGGTGTGATGATCACACCCAAGTTCATAGGTCTCTCGACTTCTCTGTGCTAGTTATATCACATCTATTTTCCTTGTGTCTGGCCCCTTCAAGGATTTTTTTTGGGGGGGAGCTTATCTACTATCTTCAATGTTGGTGATTGTTGTTACGGTTCTGTCCTTGACCCCCTACAGGGTTCACAGTTTCCATACTCACCTGGGCCATCTTGTTCACTCTCAACCTTTCACCAACATTCGCATGTGAGTCTCTAGAATCCCATATCCAAGTCAGTTCTCCTTGGGCTTCAGGCTTCTCTGTTTCATGCTGGGTCGCCTTCACACTCCTCAAATTATAAGTGCTGCACCTGACTGCATGTCCTCCCTACCTACACCTGCTCCTGTTTCTTCATCCTCTGACTTGGTTGGTGGCACCAGCATGGACAAGTCGTCAAAGTTAGAGACCCTCAGAGTCATCCTTGACCTTTTCTTCCCATCATATTCAGATCCAATAAATTGCCAAGTCCAGGTGGGTTTCTTTTTGCCTCCAACATATTTTTTCTAATCCTCTCACTATTCCTTTCTATAGAAAGGAAAACAGGTCCTTCCTGTTTTCCTCCTTGACTATTTTTTAACACTTTTTTTTAAAGATTTTTTTTTAATACGGTCCGAGCTATAAGGTGTTGTTTGTTTGTTTTGCCTGCACTGTGCGGCATGTGGGACCTTAGTTCCCTGACCAGGGATTGAACCCACAACTTCTGCAATGGAAGGCAAAGTCTTAACCATTGGACCACTATGGAAGTCCCTTCCTTGACTGTTAATTAAAATGAGAACCTCCTCCTGGGTCCAGAACTGGTCTTATCTCATTCAAAGGCATCTTCCATATGGCAACCAGAGTGATATTTCAAAGATACAATACTGACCATGCCCTTCCCATTCTTAAAACCCTCCAACTGCCCTCAGGACAAAGTTGAAACACAGGAGCATGACCTATATTCACATATTCCTGCCCTCGCCTCCGCCTATCTCTTCCGCTTCATGGGCTGCAGTTCCCTGTGTTGAACCTTGTGTTCCAGAAACAGCGAAGCATCTGTACTCCTGTATGCCCACGACAGCGGATGCAGTAGGCACCTGGTCCGCATTCTCTCTTCCCAGGTTCTGCAGTCAGCCAGCCCTTGAGTTTCTTTGCATGGAGTTTTTCTCTGGCCACTAGAGGGCACTCTGCCCATGTGAGCTGTAGGCTAAAATCTCCAGGAAACTAATGCCCGCCCCCTCCACTCCCTGCCCCCAGCAAGAAGCTGCTCTTAACAGATTCCGGATGGAGTCCTCCTCGCCCTCACCATTTGGGCCGCAGAACGTTGAGGCGCGCTTTCTACGCCACTTCCCAGGTTCTCCGGTGAGATTCAGCTCCAGCCACCCACAGAGCTAACCAGGCTGACAACGCCTCAAGATTGGATTCCGGTCCTTTCCCTACCTTCCTTCTTCCTCTCCCGTCTACCTGGGTGGGTTTCCTGGGACAACCTCCAAGCAAGATACTTACTTGCACGCGAACCCTTGTCTTAAGGAATGCTTCTGGAAGAAGCCAAAGACACATCCTCTTCAATGCTTTCATTTTTACTGTCTGTCCTTTGATAGAATATGTCCTTCCTTCCCTGCAATGAGCCTCCCTAACCAGGCTAACTCTAGTTTTCTGCCTTCACTACCCACCTAGGTATCATATCTTCCTGCAAAACTTCCCGGATTCACCGATAGGGGTGGGAGGCTGACTCGGGCCGCGCGGGCACCCGGGTCACTATACACCGGAGTCCTTGCCTTGTGCATCGTCTTAATGTCCCTCTCTTCCTTTACCTGTGGACTCCGCAAGGGCAGGGACTCCACGCCATTCATCTCAACGTGTTCAAATCATCCAGTTAGTAGTTTTTGGATGCCTGCCCTGTCATACATGCCCTGTACAGGGCCTAAAGTGAAAGTGAAGTCGCTCAGTTGTGTCTGACTCTTTGCGGCCCCATGGACTGTACCAGGCTCCTCCGTCCATGGGATTTTTCCAAGCAAGAATACTGGAGTGGATTGCCATTTCCTTCTCCAGGAGATCTTCCCAATCTCCAGGAGTCACTTCAGTCGTGTCCGACTCTGTGCGACCCCATAGACAGCAGCCCACCAGGCTCCCCCGTCCCTGGGATTCTCCAGGCAAGAACACTGGAGTGGGTTGCCTGTGTAGGAAATGTTAAAGCTTTACAAAGCACTTCCGGATAGAATCCGATGCTTTAATTCTTGCACTAGTCCTGTGAGAAGTAGGTACAGTTTTTATACCCATTATACAGATAAGGAAAATGAGACATGGATGACTTAAGACATTGGGATCATGCAGCTGGCAGCAGAAGAGCCAGAGTTAAAGACGTCCAGGGTCTTTCCCACTCAGCACACCTGAACTTGCCTTCTCTACCTTTTATGCCCTTGGTCTGAGAAAGAGGTTGTCCCTGATTCATGATCAGTTGACTTGAGCTTTCAGAGTGGGTACATCTGAATGGATGGTTTTGCTAACCTTCATTCAAAAGTGCAGAGGTGGTTGGTGACCAGCTGGATTGGGTTGGATTGGGGGGCAGTGCAGATGGTAGCCAAGTTGCATAGCCATGGTACACAGCTTTCTGAGGCTGGGTCATTCACCTTGGCCTTGAACAATGGAGCGATACCGGCGGAGAAGCCTGACTGCTTTATGGGTCGGAGAACCTGCATAAGCAAACCTACGGAACCGCATCCTCTGAATGGCTGCGATTCGGAGAGAAAGAAAATCTCTGTTTGCTCAATTACCTGTTGCATTAGTTTGCTCAAGCTGCTGTAACAAAGTGCTACAGCCCCAGTGGCTTAAACTACAGAAGTTTACCTTCTCACAGTGCTGGAGGCTAGAAGCTTAAGGTCAAGGTGTTGGCTGGGTTGGTTCATTCTGAGGCTGCTCTCTATTGGCTTACAGATGGCTTCTTCTCCCGGGGTCTTCACAAGAGGTCTGTTACATGTGTGTCTGTGCCCTAATTTCCTCCTCTTATAAAGACACCAGGCACAGTAGATGAGAACCCTACCCTCTCCCTTTAAAGACCCCATCTCCAAACACAGTCACATTCTGTGATCCTAGCGGGTAGCAAGGGGTTCTGCACTACTGGGCTGGCCAAGGGGAAGGACAGAACTTCTTTGTCTTGGGCACAAACAGGTCCCAGAGGAAATAAGACAGACTGAGGGACTCATGAACCGTTAGCACAGCAGTCCAATGACTCTGGTCTCCCCAGTCACGTCCACTAGGGCGGGTAAGATGGGCTAGGTGATGATGAGACCCCCTCCGTAGCACTGCCCCAGAGGGTGGAAGGTGTCACAGGAAGCTCTTTCCTCAGTGGGCCAAGTTGGGAACACGTGAAGAGAGGAGACGATGAGCCTACAGATGTAGTCCTGTGGCCTCGGCCAGGGAGACCAGTTCCCCGCTTCAGGTCCCTCGGGGGTAGAGGAGACGCTCATGTCTGCTCTGCTGCTGCCCTGGCTTCCCCGAGATGCTCTGTGTGACATCCTTGATCCTCTGCTCCACGGTCGGCAGTGGCTGCCTTCTCCCGGTGGCCCGGCTCCTGTCAAGATGCCCTCTCCTAGCGCTGCAACTCTCGATGGTCCCAGGAACTGCTTTATCCGTTAACCCTTCGGGCCTGGGATGGTACCAGTTCCCAAGACTACTGACCCTATGAGGCTTTACCCACTTCTTTGTCCCTGTGGCTTCAACTAGGGACGCAACAGAAAAGAAAGGGCGCATTCAAATTAAGATAATTCAAGGAGGGTAATTTACAAAGGGCTTCCCAGGTGAATAGTAAACAACCCTCCTACCAATGCAGGAGATGTGGGTTCAACCCCTGGGTTGGGAAAATCCCCTGGAGGTGGGCATGGCAACCCACTCCAGTAATCTTGCCTGGAGAATCCCATGGACAGAGGAGCCTAGTGGGCTACAGTCCAGGGGGTCGCAAAGAGTCGAACATGACTTAGCAATTAAAGGACAACAATTTACAAAGGGCTTAACTAGGAAGATGAGGGTCAAGTACAAGTTTCCCCTAAGAAATCCCTCACGAAAACAGGGCTCATGGCAGTCAAGCTGTGGCAGTTGAGCTGCCATCCTCCTGGGCTCAAAGGGATGAGAAGAGCCAGAGACAAGGATGTTGATTTGACATCGGAGGCATCCCAGCAGTGGCCTTGGGAGGAGCTGTGGGGGACGTAGGCAGCCTCAGATGGATCCCAAGGGAGGGAACCAAAGGAATAATAATATACTGACCTCATTCTCCTTCCCCGGCTCCTGGATCTCCGGCCCAGCGTCCCCAGTTGATTACCCTCAGCTGGGTGTCAGAGGGCTTGCGAGGTCACTGCCATGACCCATGCAGGTTGCCCCCTCCCTTTCCAAGCGAACAGGGAGAAGGGGATGGGGTGTTTGGAGGGGCTCATGGGAGAGCTCCAGACCCCTGCCCACACCTGTCCACACCTTTAGAGACATCCTGTCACTTGACTCGCTCCAATCGACTGCGCTGAGTGTGCCATCTGTTTCTTTCTATTTTGAGTTCTGAAAAGATAAAAACACTGTACACTGCAGAGGGATTGATGAGTACAGAAAGCCCATTATTGTTTCACTGTCACCCTCCTCTGGCTGGATGTACAGGTTTGGGCTTTGCAGAGGATTCGAGCGCCTGCATGCTCCACCCTCTGCCCCTTACCCGGAAGCCAAAATGAAGATTTTGCCCAGGGAACCAGGTCTGGTTTTTCACTGGCCCAGGCCTGTCTGATTCAAAGCCCTGCGTGTCTTATACTAAGTGAAGTCACCTCTCTGCAGGGGAGAAACAGTGTCTGATACCTCCTGGCCTTGTATGTACCCTCAGGTCTCAGCTTAAATGCTATGTGCTCAGAGAGGACTTCCAGGACCCTCCAGTGTAAACGCCCCCTTTTCACACGTGCTTTTCTCTTACTGGGGGATACCGAGGTGGCTCAGTGGTAAAGAATCTCCCTGCCAATTTAGGAGACGCGGGTTTGATTTCTGGGGTGGGAGATCCCCTGGAGGAAGAAACGGCAGCCTACTCCAGTATTCTTGCCTGGACAATCCCATGGACAGAGGGGCTTGGCAGGCTATAGTCCAGGGGATTGCAAAGGGTCAGACATTACTTAGTGACTAAACAACAACAACAATTCTCTAACTCAGATTCGTCCACCGTCATAGAACATTAACACTAATATATAACTATGTTACATATTCATTCGTTTTAATGTCTGTTTTCCCAGAAAAACTCTTGCCTCATATCAGGCAGGACTTTGTCTTCTTTGTTTGAACCCCAGGATCTAGAATAACATGTGGCACATGGATGACCCTCAAGAAATCCTTGGGGAATGAATGACAGAGTGAATAGGTGGGAGGTGGGGCTGAGAGTGGAAGAAAGTAATCATGACTCATATTTTCAGAATTAACAACAGCAAGAATCAGAGGGCTTGTAAAATGTGCCAGGCACCACTTAAGCCCTTTATGCGTAATAATTCATGCAAATGTTGTAACGTAAAGTTGGGGGATACTGTTACTGTGGAGATGCGGAAAATGAGCTCTAGAGAGGTTGGGCATTATTCATGGTCACAGAGTCGTGAGAGGAGGAGCCAGGACTGAAGTTCAGGCATCAGATTTTCAAATATACCAAACGGCTCTTCTATGCTGAGCCCCGCTTACAGCCGGCCACACTGGGCACTTCATGCGTTCTTCTTACCCAATTTAATTCTCACTCTAGTTCAGCAAGGTTGGTATTATTTCCTCCTCAGCTGGATGACAGAATGGATTCAGAGAGGTTGCATAAGCTGCCCTGGGTCACACAGCTAGCTCGGGGCAGAGGCGGCATTTGTGCGGCACGGGCTGTCTGGCACCTGAGACAACTGCCCTTGTCACTGTCCTTTCAGAAGTTCTAACAGAGCCGGGATGAGCGAGCAGGTTTCCTGGGACTCAGTGAGCGCCTGCCTGACACTGCTGACCCAGCCCAGCTGGCCTGATCGGCAAGAGAGTCCCTGCCTGCGTGCTCAGTGCTATTCTAAGCCGAAAGTCAAGCAGAATAGCAGAAGCTGCCAGGACCTCTGCGTGGGTGACACAGCTGGAACAGACTCGGACAGGATGTTCCCAAGGGCAAGGCTCTGTCAACTGCCCTAGGCTTGGGTGGCTTGCGTCATTCCTTGTCACTGCTCCCCCGTCTCTGCCACTCACAGCCTAACAGCAAAGTGCAGGAGAAAAAGCACAGCATTTGGCTTGGAGGTTGTGCACACCTGGGCTTGAATTCCAGCTCACTACACACTAGCTGTGACCTTGGCGAATTCCTTTACTTCTCTGAGCCTCAGTTTCTTCATCGATGAAATGGGGAGAATCATTCTTATTGCCTTGTTGCCCATATCTGTGAGCACTGCCCTTGCCTCTGAAAGCTGGGACCCAAAGTCACAAATGTCCCCAAGCAGATATTCACAGGTTTGTATCACAGTCAGATTTGTAGCAAGAGAAGGAGCTAAAAATGCCTCTTATGGAAACAGAGCATGAAATCGGGAATTCTTGCAGGCTATAGCTGTCCTGTCTCTGTCACCCCTTCACATGTTACACCACTCTGCCTGTGTCTCCTGCACACACACACATGCCCACGCACACACACACACACACACACACACACCAAGTTCTTCCACACATACGTTCATATTTCCAGACATGCATCCCAATCTTTCCAGATACCTACACAATATAAATCATGCCACAAAGACATCTTCTATAACCATCACACACACGTACACACTCCCTCATCTTGACAAACTCCTGGGGCACCACGGCAGCAGCACAGTAAGGGATAACACGGCACAGATGGAAGAAATCCGAGAGGCTGGAGCAGAGTCGTGGCTTTGCTGAAGTCAACAGAGGCACACCATGGACCTCTCTGAGCCCCAGTTTCTTCATCACTACTGTGGGGGTCACAGAACCCTCCTCTTCAGGTTGTGAATAGAATGAAAGATCATTTTCATCAATTGCCTGTCTCAGTACCTGGCACACAGTAGGAGTTCAGTAAATGATACGGCATCATAATGTGAAGTCCTCCAGGCAAAGCGAAAACTTTCTCTGTTTAAGCCTAGCCAAGTGCAAACTGTTTAAATATTTATAAAACCACAAATGAACTTGACAAGACTTTCTATTGAGAATGTCTTATCCATGTGATGACGGCTGAGCCTGACCTTTATTTTGCTCAGTGGGGGTTTGGCTCGAATAATCGCTGATGACCTGGTGTCTGGGCATCTCTGGTTGCTTTCCTTTCTTTCAGGATGAAGTCAGCCAGTGCATTCTTGTTCTTCCCCACTGGTTCCAAATACTTCCTTGTTTTGGTGTCTTGATTGACAGGTGGCTTTCCTTTCATTTCTTTGTGGGTCTTCCCTCCGAGGGCTCCAGCGTTCCATCTGTTCCTTCCAGTGGTCTCGGTTGATGCTCAGCGACATTTCACTTTCTTGGCTTCCTCAAGAAGCTCTTGCAACAAAGTCCCTGACCTTAGGGAGCTCTAAGGAAACCAGGCTTGAACCCAATTCCAGAGAACTCCATCTGTTGAGGGTGTTTGGGGCCTTAATCTGCATCCAACAGACTCTCAAGGGCGTGAGTTCATCAAGAGCTGATTATTCAAGCAGCAGATGACTCATGCTCTTGGTTTCTCTCCCACTGGCCTTTTGCAGAGGCTCGGATAGGAAATGGACCTTGTAGGTCTCTCCTAACTCTATCCTAAGGCAGGGGTCACAACCCCAAATGTTTTCAGAGGTCCAGCAGGTAACATAAGTGTCAGGGTAGAGATGGATAAATTGGAGAGTCCATTCCATGTCTAAAGGCATCGAATCTACCAATTAAAACAAAAAAGCAAAACAACCAGCTGACCACTGTCCCAGCCCACTGGCTCGCTGGTCAGATTTGTCTCAGAATCAGCCAGTCTGTGATCTTTGTTCTATGAGTTTTCTTCCCCTGTTTGACTCAGTTTGAAACTCTCTAGTGGAAGGGTTGTCTTGGTCCAGCCTCCCAGACAACTGCCCTTGACTTTGTAGTGTCCTTGGCAAGGACTTTCTCCTCGCCACTTAAAAAGTCTCAGCAAAGGAACTCACCATTCTAGTTCATCCACCAACCTTTAATGAGCAAGACCATAGGGTAAGGGCACCAGGGCCCAAGGATCGGTGGTGCCCAAGGCTGATGTTGTCCCTGCTCCTGTGGGTCTCTCAGCCTGATGGCTGCATCACCATAGGGCTCTACATAGTGCTGAATACAGAGATATCTCCTGAGGGTGTCCAGGGCCCTGGGTCTGCCCTCCAGAGTCTCACAGAGCAAGGTCAGTCCCTCTCATGTGATAACCCTTCAGGTCTTTAAAGGCATCTTTTATTTCTCTCTTGAGTTACTTTTTTCTAGGTGGTTAGAGGGTGAACCAAATGACTTGATTTTTTTTTTTTTTCCATTTCTTACCTTTCACATCCACTCCATTATCAAGTCCTGTTGATTCTAATCTGTAAAGGTACCTGGGATTCATCTACTTCTATCTCACTGTGACATCTTAGGCCTCCCTATCAGACCCTTTCCTGGGCTATTTTAGGCTCTCCTAACTAGTTTCTGGTTTTGTGATTCTCTTATCCACACTCTATTAGCATTTGGTCAGATTAGGTAACACACTTTCCAAAGGCTCATACAGCACTCAAAAGGGTGCTCCGAACCCTACCATACTCCATAAGACCCAACTACCAGGCCCTGGTCCCGGATCTTCTCACGTCACTCATCACTCTTCATCCTTGGAATGGGTAGTGTTCCAAATTCATGTCCCCCGCACAACCTGGGCTTCTCATGTGGCTTATCTGGTAAAGAACCTGCCTGCAGTGTGGGAGACCTAGGTTCGATCCCTGCGTTGGGAAGATCCCCTGGAGAAGGGAAAGGCTACCCACTCTAGTTATTCTGGCCTGGAGAATTCCAGGGACTGTATAGTCCATGGGGTTGCAAAGAGTCAGACATGACTGAAAGACTTTCCCTTTCCCTTTCTTTCTTTCCACAGCCTCAGAATGAGCCCTTATTTGGAAACGAGGTCTTTGCAAATGTGACTAAGCTAAGATGAGGTCATACTGGAGAGAGAGAGTCCTAAATCTAACGACTGGTATCCTCATATGAAAAGAGGACACATGCCCTTACAAGGAGGGGGAAGGTCATGTGACTAAGGCAGAGATTAGACTGATGCAGCCACAAGCCAAGGAGTGCTTGAGGCCACCAGAAGCTGGAAGAGGAGGAAGAATTCTTCCTAGAGACTTCAGAGAGGGCATGGTCATGTTACTGCACTGATTTCAGATTTCTGGCTGCCAGAACTGTGACAGAATACATTTCGTTGCTTTAAGTCATGCAGTATTTATTATAACAGCCTTGGGGAACCGAGACAATCCCCTAGCCCAGCCTTCCTGTTCCGTGGGCACCCCAAGCTCATCCTTACCTTGTCCCTGCTTGTGCTGTTCTCTCTTTCCTGAACTGTCCTGCCTCCTCCCCAGTCTCTCAGGATGACTTGGGCCTTCCTATCACTCAGCCGCAGGTCAGGTGTGGGCATCTGCCCTTGCCAGCTGCTACTAGCAGGTAACATTGCCCACCCATCAGCACAGCACCGTCACAGTGTGCTTCTGTACTGGGCTGCTGCCTCTCTGCCCCCACTTGAATATAAGCTACATGATGGCAAGCCCGTGTCTAGACAATCCCCCAGAAGCGTCCCAGGGTCTTTTAGATGTTTATTGCACAGTCTGTGCCTGAGAAATGTTTTTTGAGTGTTTGTTGTGACTCGGACAACAGGAAGGTTTAGTTTGCTTTGCTCAAACAAGGCTGCCCTTTTGTAGTCAATGGCTAAGGCTTACTTCACTTGCTGTAGTGTCTTCAGGCTTCATCCATGTTACAGCATGTGTCAGAATCTACTTCCTTCCAAAGACTGAACAACATTCCACTATATGTATTCACACAACATTCCACTCTACGTACAGACCCCGTTTCCCTTGTCCATTTACCTTTTGATGGAGTCTTGGATGATCCCCAAATTCCGCTATTATAAATAATGTTGCTATGAATGTGAATGTGCAGCTGTCTCCTTGTAACCCTACTTTCAATCCTGTTGGTTACATAACCCCAAAGTGGAATTGTTGGATTTCTACATATATACACACACCTATGTAAAACTTTAAAATTCCAACTCAGTCTTGCGCTAGTGAACTTATTACATGCATCTTACAGATGAGGTACCAGAAGCTGGGGAGGCCACACGCATGTTTCAGAGTGCTGGGGAGTGGGCCTGGTCTCCATGCTCAGGGGCCCTCCGAGCACTTGGGATCAGTGTGTCCACCGCAGCCCTCCCACGGCTGCCCGTCCTCGGGGGCCGGACGAGCCTGGGCTCACCTCATTGTCCCGGTCCTTCTCCAGGAAGTGGCGGGCCACGTGGCTGGGCAGGATGTTCCGCAGCATGTTCTCATTGTGCTCCCTCAGCTCTTTCATCTCGTTGATCTCCTCTTTGGCCTGGACTCGCCACAGGAAGTCCAGGCGGGCTGTGTACTCCAGCTGCGGTTCAGGGGACAGAAGGGAAGGAACAGGTTCAGACACACATTTGTGGGAGGTGGACAGGGTTTCTCCGGAACCCTCCGCAGATGAAACAGAGCCCAAGCTGAACGTTTTGGGAGGCCTTTTGCCTGACACCAGGAGATCAGAAGATGAGCAGATTTTACAGGGCTGTGTACCTCCCCTTCCTGGCACCGGGGCACCTAGAATTTTGTCATTGTTTCTTTCCTCCACTGTGCGCTGCAGGTGCTTTGAGGTCAGGGTTCTTTCCCAGTTCAATATCACATCCTTACCATACAGCAACGTTCCTGGCACAGGGCTGGTGTTCCATTAATATTTCTTGACCCAAGAAATAAATTACAGTAGTAAAACCAGCTAACACGTAGGCTGTGCTCATTAGATGGTGCCAGGAACTTTCCTAAGGAATATACATGTATTAATACCTTTAATGGAGAAGGCAATGGCACCCACTCCAGTACTCTTGCCTGGAGAATCCCAGGGACGGGGGAGCCTGGTGGGCTGCCGTCTCTGGGGTCGCACAGAGTCGGACATGACTGAAGCGACTTAGCAGCAGCAGCAGCAGCAGGTATTTAATACCTATTAGTTCCCTCTTCTCCTAAAATCCTGTTTGGTTTTTAATTTTTAAAAATTGTTACTCTTTCTTAAAAACTTTATCTTTTGTGTTGGGGTACAGCTGATTAACACTGTTTTGATAGTTTCAGGTGAACAGCAAAGGGACTCTGCCATACATTTACATGTATCCATGCTTCCCCAACTTCTCTCCCATCGTAGCATTTCTTTTCATTGGAAAGAGGACAGTGTCCTTTCTAAAAAATCTAACAAACCATATTTATGAGGGCTTTTGGTAATGTCATTATTTCAAGTCTTTAACTGTTGAAATGAACAATATGTTGCACCATTAAACACATGGTTAGATGCCCTGAATTCAAGGGCTTAAAAAAATTCAGCTAGTTCTTTTCTTTGTCTTATGTGCAAGTCTCAGTGGATGTCAAAAATATGAAAAGGCAGAGGTGCAAGGTTATTCTTTCAGCAGAATTTCTAATAGCAAAAGCTGGAAACAATCCAAGTGCTCATTTTGGTTGAATAAACTTATATACAGCTATAAAAAGAAACGAAGACTATTTCTCTATATGTACTTTGATGGGTTGGTATCTAAGGAGGAGAAATACACGCACAGTTTGCCATTACCGATCTAAGGAAAGGGGTATCTATATATCTCTCTCTTTCCACATATATATATATTTCTTTATTTATTAAAAGTTGAAGTGCAAAAAAATAAAAAATCATTACAATGAGATGAGGAAGATGGGGTGAAGGAATAGGGATACATTTAAACTTTTAAAATTGTATCTTGTTTTATAAACCTGACTTTTGAATCATGGAAATATTTTACTTAATTATGAAACTGGATGGAATTTTTAAAAGCTCAAACTATATAAAATTTTTTTAAATGACAAAAAAAAAAGCTCAAACAAACAAACAAACCTACAGGTATAACCACACAGAGAGGAATTATTCCAAATGTCTTTTAACACAATAATTTGCAGGCACGTTCGTAGAGAGAAATATTCTAAGGCTAAAAAGAGCTCAACAAGAATCTTCAAAGTGTTTACAACAATCACCTGATAGGTGGTGGTATCTGTGGTATTATTGTGGTTTTGGAAAAGACTCTTGAGAGTCCCTTGGACTGCAAAGAGATCAAACCAGTCAAGTACTAAAGGAAATTCCTGAATATTCATTGGGAAGACTGATGCTGAAGCTGAAGCTCCAATACTTTGGCCACCTGATGCAAAGAACTGACTCATCAGAAAAGATCCTGATGCTGGGAAAGATTGAAGGCAGGAGGAGAAGGGAAAAAAGAGGATAAGATGGCTGGATGGCATCACCAACTCGACGGACATGAGTTTGAGCAAGCTCTGGGGGTTGGTGATGGACAGGGAAGCCTAGTGTGCTGCAGTCCATGGGGTCACAAAGAGTTGGACACGACAGCAACCGAACTGAACTGATTGTATCTGAGGGGCTTACTTGGTGGCTCAGACAGTAAGGAATCTGCCTGCAATGTGGGAGACCTGGGTTCAGTCTCTGAGTTGGGAAGATTCCCTGGAGAAGGGGATGGCTACCCACTCCAGTATTCTTGCCTGGAGAATTCCACGGACAGAGGAGTCTGGTGGGCCACAGTCCATGAGGTCACAAAGAGTTGGACATGACTGAGCACCTAATACTTTCATTTGCATTGTATCTGAGTTGCAAGATAAAGCAAATGAATAATCCTTTTCAACTTTTTGTATTCTGATTTCCCTTCCCAAACCATTTAGGAACTGGCTACATGAAAACAGTACCAAGAGTTTATGTGCCCTCAAAATTCATATTTTGAAATCTTAACCCTCAAAGTGATAGTATTCGGAGGTGGGGCCTTTGGGAGGTGTTTAGGTCATGAGGTTGGAACCTTCATGAATGAGATTAAGGTCTATAAAAGAGATCCCAGAGATGTCCCTGTGCCTTCTGCCATGTGAGGATGTAGTGAGAAGCCTATGAACCAGGACGTGGGCCCTCCTCACAGACACTGAATCTGCCAGCATCTTGGTCTTGGACTTCCTGTCCTCCACTGGGAGAAATAAATTTCTGAGTTTATAAAAGGAAAAAGAAAAGAGTTCCAAAGGAACTAACAAACATTGTTTATATGTTTTGTGCCAGGCTCTTAACACAGAATGATAATTAACACAGGCTGAGTCCTTGTCTTGAACTGGGCACTGTACTTAGCATTTCAAACATACTGAAAGTCTTTTAATCACACCATGGCTCAACAAAGCAGGTACTTTTTTATGCCCGCTTTATAGCTAAGGAAACGGAGGCACAGGAAGGTAAAGTCAGGTGCCCAAGGTTTCACAAATAGAGGCTGGGCTTTGAACTCAGGGCATTTGGACTCCAAGCTGTGGCTCTTAACCCCTGCACTCTACGAACATGACTTCATTCAGCTGTTCCCCAACTTTTGATAGATAACTATTAGACTTTTCCTTTTGCAGGTAAAGAAATGGCAGGTCTGGGAGGTTGAACATCTCAAGGTCATCTATTCTTCCAGGAGCCTCGCTGGGATGCAAATTTAATAATTTGGTCCCAAGGCTTGAGTCTTTCTAAGCTGCACAATCCCAGTGCCTATCTTTATCAGACCCAGAAGTAAGCAACTAGAGACTTGACCTCGTTAATCTCTATCTTTGTGCTCAGGTGTGAGGTCCTTTGCTCTGAAAGGAGAGTTGAGGCCAAGCCCAAACCTCAGGGCTGCAGTGAATCAGACATGAGGTGGGAGGCACCTGGCTGTCTGCTCTCTTCTGTCCAACATTCGGGATGTTCACCTGCCTCGGAGGAAGAGGAAGTGTTTGGCGTATTGCTTTCACATATGTGCAGGATGAGAGTCCCAATTATTCGGTTACATAACTGCCTCCGTCACTCTGGAGATGTACTGTTACACATGCTCCCACTGGGATGATGCTGTGTACCAGGCATCGGTGGGGATTATTCAGGCTTTAATAAAAATAGGGGACCTCTGAGTCACCAGGGAACACAGTGGGAGCCGGTAGCAGAGCCTGGAGTGGACGGACTTTATCCGGATGAACAGGACTCTGATGGGCGTCATGAAATGATGCTTGAGGTGATGCAGTTCTGCAGAAAGGTATCCTCTAACAGATAGGCAGCACCACATGGTGGAGAGGGCATGGACCGAGAAGTTGGAGCATTTGCATCCCTGTTTCTGTCTGGTTCTCCTTTGTGACTTTGTGACCTCAAGTGACTTGAGTCTCTGCTGCTGCCTTGCGACCAGATGGATAATAACACTTTCTCTGTTTGTCTTAGACTCTTGCTTCCAAAGTAAAATATTAATAGCTCACGATGTTTGAGCACTTACTCCAAGTGCAAATCACTGGGAGAGGTGTATTATAATTATATTCTCATATAATACTACAAAAAAACCTACAAAAAACCAATACTACAATACTACAGTTTTTTTTTTAACTCTACAAAAAAACAGAAACTGTTACTATCATACCCACTTTATAAGTGAGAAAATGGAGATACAGAATGTTGGATAAATGACTGAATGTCACTTATCTATTGAATGGCAGAGTTGGAGTTTGAATAATATCTACCCACTCCAAAGGTTACATCTGTAACTGCTACAGTTATGGGATGGAGCTATGTCATTTTAAAACCTTTTGAGGGACTTCCTTGGAGGTCCATGGGTTAAGACTGCTTTCCAATGCAAGGGGTGCGGGTTTAATCCCTGCTCGGGGAACTAAGATCCCACATGACTTGCAGCCAAAAAAACCAAAGCATGAAACAGAAACAGTATTGTAGCAAATTCAATAAAGACTTTAAAAATGGTCCACATCAAAAAAAAATCTCTTAAAAAACCTTTTGAAGGTTAAAAATAAAAAAGAAAATAATCAGATATCACTTAAGTACTCAGGCCCTCATTATTCACTTACTTGCTCTTACTTTATTCATATTCTTCATGAGATGTGGTTATCTGCTTTTGCAGGACAAGTGGAGAATAGAATAAACTGAATCAGAATTTCAGAAGAGCTTTGAGGAGGCACTAAGAGGCACAGAGTAATCCTTAAGGTAACAGGGAAGATAGAAACAGCTTTCCTATTCTAGAATGAGCCCCGACCCCGCTTCTGAACTTTCTCTTAGCCATCTCTGAGAATTTCTCACGTGTCAGTTTAAAACCCATGTGATGGAGTATACGTACACTTTTCTATAGGATTGCCTTGTCTGATTGTCATTTGCATGTCAGATGAAGAATTTCTCCCCTGTAACTAGAAGTCATCAGGACGTGGAGGACATGATCCCAGCTCTCACAGAAAACCAGAAAGACCTAAGTCGGGGGATACTGCCATTGGCCAGACTTTGACCTTTGGCTTAGTGTTACAGCTGAAACTGAAAAGCAAGGTACGGTCATATTGTGGGACGGAATGCCCTTGGTGCTGTGAAGATACACAGACAGTGCTTTTTGTTTTTCCCCCGATCGAGAAAGTGGAAAGGTGGGCTCTGGAGACTGATCTGGGGTTGAATTCTAGTTCTCTCACTTTCTAGCTCAGCAGCCTGACTTCCTTCATCTGTAAAACAGGATCCATCATAACGACCATTCAGGTTGTTGAGATGGTTCGATAATTCAGGTGAAGTGCCAGACACATAATAGGCGGCTGATACATGTTAACTCTTGCCTTCTTTCCTTTGATTGCCAGGTTTAGTTTTATTGACTTTGTTCCCCTGAGCACATTTTACCATCAGCTTCCCAGGTGGCTCAGTGGTGAAGAATACACCTGCCAAGCAGGGGACGCCATTTTGATTGCTGGGTTGGGGAGATCCCCTGGCAATCTACTCCAGTTTTCTTGCCTGGGAAATCCATGAACAGAGGAGCCTGGTGGGCTATAGTCCACAGGGGTCACAAAAGAGTCAGACACGACTTACTGACTAAACACATGTTACCATCCCGCTTTATTACAAATAACTTTATGTATGTATCTCTAGCTTCCTGGGGCTTTTGGCTGTTTCATCGCTGGTTTCTCAGGATTCATTACCTCCCTGTCTCCATGGTGATTTCTCAGTGGTATGTTTCTATTTCTGCTCTGGCTGATAGTCTTCTTGTTTTTTTCCTTTCCTGGTTACTTTTATTTTTTTGAAGTACACGCACAGAGAGACGGACTGGGATCCAGAGCACAGCAGTGAAGCAGACGTCCTGGCTCTAGCAGAAAGTGATGAGTGTTGCTGCATTCATGGTCTGAGTCTGCATGGAGAAATCCTACCAGTTGTGGAGAACAGGTGACATCTCTCGGGTGAGGCCTGGTATGATGCTCCATGCAGAATAATTTCCTGCATCTCTGACTCTTGAGGTCCTTGGACAAGGCTGGTCCACGCATAGCACATCCCACATCGCATTATTTAGTGTCCACTCTCCTCCAGGAGACAGGAAGCCTTGGGGCTGGGGGTGGGGTTTTGTACGAGGCTATCCACGGTGCCCGCCCCAGATCCTGGCAGACAGGGAAGTGGCATCAATACTATAGGCTCTTTATCTACTCAGGACAAATCAATGATGAAGTGCCTCCTCTATCTCTGGAAAGGCAGTGCTCAAAATGCTACATACAATCATCTCAAATGATTCTTCAAAACAGCCCTAGTCAGGAATTACTGTCTTACTTTAAAGAGGAGGAAACAGAGAGTCAGGAGAAGGCCACAAACTTCTTGGAGGCAGGGTGGGATTGGAACCTTGGTTAGGATGGTCCTCAAGCCGGATTGGGAGTTTGGAATAGACATATGCCTGTGAGTGTGCATGCTACGTTGTTTCAGCCGTATCCTACTCTGTGGGACCCTGTGGACTGTAGTTTTCCAGGCTCCTCTGTCCATAGGATTCTCCAGGCAAGAATACTGGAGTCCGTTCTATGCCTTCCTCCAGAGGATCTTCCCGACCCAGGAATCGAACCCACGTCTCTATGTCTCCTGCATTGGCAGGCGGGTTCTTTGCCACTAGCACCACCCAGTTGGCACGTACACATACCTGTATTTAAAATAGATAGCCAACAAGGAAGAAGGAAACGGCAGCCCGCTCCAGTATCCTTGCCTGGAAAAGTCCGTGGACAGAGAAGCCTGGCGGGCTGTACAGTCCATGGAACTGCAAAAGGGTCAGACACGATTTAGCAAACAAACAATGATTGTATAGCACAGGGAACCTTGCGCCATACTCTGTGCGTGTGTGTGTGTGTGTGTGTGTGTGTGTGTGTGTGAGTTGCTCCGCCATGTCTGACTCTTTGAGATCCTATGGACTGTAGCCTACCAGGCTCCTCTGTCCACGCGATTCTCCAGGCAAGAATATTGGAGTGGGTTGCCATTTCCTTCTTCAGAGGATCTTTCCAACCCAGGGATTGAACCTATGTCTCCCGAGTTGCAGGCAGATTCTTCACTATCTGAACTCAATACTCTGCAATAACCTAAATGGTTTTCCAGATTTTGAAAAAGAATAGATACATATATAACTGAATCACTTTGCTGTACATTTGAAACTAATATAACATTTTAACTCAACCATACTCCAATAGAAAATAAAAATTTAAAAAAAGCCCAAACACAAAAATCCCCAAACCTGATTTATACAACTTCCATTGTTATTGTTTAGTTGCTAGGTTGTGTCAGACCCCTTGTGACCCCATGGACTATAGCCTGCCAGGCTCCTCTGTCCATGGGATCTCCCAGGAAAGAATATTTGAGTGGGTTGCCATTTCCTTCTCCAGGGGAATCTTCCCGACCCAGGGATCGAACCTGGGTCTTCTACATTGACAGGAAGATTCTTTACCACTGTCCCATCAGGTCAACTTCCATAGTAATAGTTTTATCCAGGCAACAGAACTGGGAGAGATCCCAGCTGGCCTCAGCCAGAAATTGAAAGCTCTGTTTTTTTTCCCCTTATAATCATTTCATTGAAGGAGATACACCAAAAGGGAATGAAAACCATATTGCTCTCCAAATCATCTCCAACTTAGTTTTTTATTAAGTGTTCCATACTAGGAATTGTTTTGTTAAGAATCACAACTTGCTGGGAATTCCCTGGCAGTCCAATCATTAGGACTCAGTGCTTTTAACTACTGGGGCCTAGGTTCAAACCCTGGTCAGGAAACTAAGATCCCACAAGCCATGCATGGCTCAGCCAAGGGGCAAAAAAAAAAAAAAAAAAAAAAAAAAAGGGAGGGGGAGAAACAAAAGAAAATAAAAGAAGAAGAAAAAGAAGAATTGCCACTTGCTGCAAGCTACTAAAAGTCATTTATGCAGAGGTGAGTGGTGGCCCCCCAGGCCAGTTTTATGGCAGCAGGAAATGCCAGGTAACCACAGGCAGTCAGAGGAAGACGTCAGATTACCTGCTGTCCATGGTAGAAAACGGCAAGAAGAAACATGGCCATTAGCAGCAGTGACGCTTCCTTGGTCCCCAGGAAATCTCTGTCAGGAGGAGAAATGCAAATAGTGGCGTGGTTATTGACAACTATGAAGGGACTTCAAGGAGACCCATTATGAAACTGAGATTCAGACTGGAGTGGGATAAAAAGAAAGGAGCAGCTGTTTTCTGAGCTCCCACTGTATGATAGGGGTTCTCTGAAGGCCTCCACGTAGGCTAATCGGAAACCAGTTGACCCCCAAGGTCACAAGGTCACGTAGGTCATACCTGGTGGAAGACTCCAGAGTCTAGCATCTAGACAATGCATTCACATTAATAATGATGTCTTCTATTGCAAAAAGATTTTTTCTAAATTTCAAGGAGGTCTTACACTTTCTTGTCACAAAGGTCCATGTGAAGACAGACACTCTTTCTTCAGTGTCATCCCACTTAAGAGACGGGCACATGGTACTTGCTATGCGGCAGTGCCTGTTCTCAGTACTCTAAGAATCACACTTAGGTTTTTATTACAAAGTCTTATTGCAATTTTGGGCACTGTTGTTCTCCTTTACAATCTCTTTTCAGCATGGCTGCTAGAGTTTTGTTTTTTTAATACCAAGAAGAAAAGAGGGCAACAGAGGACAAGGTGGTTTGATGGCATCACTGACTCAGTGAACATGAGTTTGAGCAGACTCCAGGAGATGGTGAAGGACAGAGGAACCTGGCATGCTGCAGTCCTTGGGGTCGCAGACTCAGACATGACTTAGTGACTGAACAACAACAAAACCAGATCACATTACTCGTTTGCTTTATAGCTTCCCAACCAAAAGCATACACATACTCAGAACTCATTCAAAGGTAACTTGACTCTGATGTGTTAAGGGACACAACAGGGCCATCAGAGATGAGATTCAGTGCTCAGAGAGTAGAATGGGCATAAATATGGTGGCACCCAGGCCATCTCCAGCCTTCCCTTTTCTATTCTCCCTGGAGACTAGCAGGAGGAGCATGGGGCTCAGGGCAATACAGCATGAACTCAGCTGCCAAGGCTGGCTTTTCACCTCGCCTTACACTAAAAGACCCTCCCAGCTTACACAGGGCCAGACCCAGTCCAGCTCTCCAGGCAGAACAGAGATTCAGGAATGGAAATGTGCTTTCTCTTGGGGAGATACTGTGCACATGGGGACCCAGGGCTCCGAGGAACTCTGTAGGCTGCAACAAGATGCAGATTCATGAATTCCCAGTTCCATCTGCTTTTCCTTGGAGATAAGATGCTAATAATAGATGAAACTCATTATTACATCTCTTTTCTGTAGCCCCAGTGAAACACATAATTATTGACCATCTACTGTGCACCAGGCACATGATAGGGTACAGAACTGAAGAAGATACCTTGCCTCTGCCCTCAGTACAGTTCAGTAAAGGAAAGAACTAGACAGATGGTTTCATAACACGGTATAACCCATAGTAAGGATACACTCTGGCTGCCATGGGCATATAAGGGAAGAGAAAGTAAACTAGGCTGGATATTCAGGCAAGACTCAAGAGCTGAATATTAAAGGTTGGTAAGAGTCAATCCTAAAGGAAATCAGTCCTGGATATTCACTGGAAGGACTGATGTTGAAGCTGAAACTCCAATACCTTGGTCACCTGATGCAAAGAGCTGACTCATTTGAAAAGATCCTGATGCTGGGAAAGATTGAAGGTGGGAGAAGGGGATGACAGAGGATGGGATGGCTGAATGGTATCACCAACTCGATGAACATGAGTTTGAGTAAGCTCTGGGAGTTGGTGATGGACAAGGAAGCCTGGTGTGCTGCAGTCCATGGGGTTGCAAAGAGTTGGACACAACTGAGCGACTGAACCAAACTGAACTGAAGAGTTTGGGAGGAAAAGGGGGGAGGGGAGTCTATAGGTATGAGACACAGATCTTGCTTAGCTAACAGCTGGTTTACAAGCCTCTAGTGCAGGGAGGATAAATAAATACCATACATCCAGTCTTAGGCCACACGCAGACTCAGCAGGAGAGAGTGCTCAGATCTGGTTGAGCTGTACAGTTACAGCTGGACTGTAAGTCATATATTGCCATCCAGAATCTTAGCGGCTAGGATTCATTCATTCACTCAGTCATAGTCACCACAGTGCTGTGCACAGGGACATACTAACAGAACCCTTTTTTCATGTCACAATTCTCTGGCCCTTCAAGCTTGTGGACACCTGACAAAATAAAATGCTGTACTCATGCAGACCCAGCTTTCAGTCTCAGCTCTGCTGCTGACCAATGGTTTGACCTTGGACAAGCTACTCAATACCTCTGAACCTCAGTTTGTTGCCTTGGGAAGGACTCTAGTTGCATTTACCCCCTTAATTGTGAGAAATAATTGACCAAATCTTGGCAACACACATGCTTGGCATGGTGTGTGGCCCATGTCTCCCTCTCTTTACCCCTTAAAGCTCCCAGTACATCAACTTGCTCCTAGTGGCGGCATTTTACAACATCATCATTCACACGGCTTAGATTGAATGGGACATGTCCTGTGTTCAGCTCCTCATGAATACAGCCTGAACGCCTGCTCTGATTGACACTTCTGATATGCTTTCCTTTGTGATGCAGAAGAATTTTTAAAGCTCAGTAACGTACCACATAAAACATACCTTCAAGACAAAACGTAAATACATCTTAAATCATTATGAAAGTAATGGTTGACTAAAAATAGAGAGATGACTAGATCACATTCGGAAGAAAAGTAAAGGAAAATTATGAATGGTTGTTGAGTCTTCAGGATGTATTTCAGATGGAAAAAATATGGCCTGAGTAGAGACTACAGAAAATGCACAGTAAGTTAGCCAGGCCAAAGAACATCCAGAAAGAATTGTGAGTTGAAAGGATTTTTTTTTTCTTTGTAACTTCTATGACTATTTGAAGAACTTCCAAAGAGAGCCAAATGGCTGAAATTTGTACAAAACTATAATACTTTGTCAGATATCAAGTGGCAGAGACACGAAACCAAGGACATTTGGAACTAATTTATTTGTGTTAACAAAATTACAGAATTGATAGTATCCTCACCCTATGCTCATAGAAAAGGACATAATTAAGTGAAGGCACATGTAGAAAAATGTGATCCTCAGGGCTACCACAATCTTCAGAGACCATCTTATCTGATACCTCATTAACTTAATATTTAATTTGAGCATTGATCATTGCAGAGTACTCATACTAGCTGTAGTGAATTCGGAAGCTAATACAAATTCACAAATAAAAAAAATAAAAATTGTTCTTCAGCGGATCACCCAGAGAAAACAATGATTAGTATTTTGGAATCGGCTCAATGTCATTTCCTTTTCCTTCATGCAAAAATATATTTATGCTTCCAAATTTAGAATCAGAGGGTTCAGACTGCTTGGTAACATATTTTTGCACTGAGTATGTATATGAAAATACTTCTGTGTAATTAAATACTGCACGATATGAATTAATGGACCCATCGAATTCCATATTATGTGTGCCATACATCATATAATGGTCCTTGCAAGCCTTTCAATTTACTGATTGAAGACTAAGGCCCAGGAAGAATAAGATGCTTGCTCAAGGTCACATAGCTGATTTGTGTCCCAGGATGAGAATTCACATCTCAGGCACCAAGTCAGAGCATTAGCCATTGCACATCTGATGCCAAATTTTAATGCTGCAATTAGTTCCCATTTCCCCTTGTGAAACCCAAAATAAACCAGCCAGTTTGAATTTATCTCTTATTCTGTTGCCATACTAATGACTGCATTTGCTTAGCACTGATTTTATGTCATACCTCTAATAACACTTTGTGTACATTGCCTACTTTAATTGTCACAGCAGCACTTAAAATATTATTCTCCCTGTTCTAGTAAAGCAGAAACTGAGACTCAGATGTTAAATGAGACACAAATCTAGTGAATGGTGAAAGCTGACTATCAATCCACATCTTAATGATGCTTTTTCAGTAAGCTACCACGGCTTTCTAACATGCACTTACTTATAATTACTTGCCTCTAAGCTCCTTTTCCCAGATGGCTCAGTGGTATAGAACCTCCCTGCCAATGTAGGAGAAGAGGCAGTGGGTTCAATTCCTGGGTCAGGAAGATCACCTGGAGGAGGGCATGGTAACCCACTCCAGTATTCTTGCCTAGAGAATCCCATGGAGAGAGGACCCTGGAGGGCTATAATCCATAGGGTCGCAAAGAGCCAGACACGACTGAAGTGATTTAGTAGGCAAGCTCCTTACAGTATCTTATTCATCTGTGCATCTGCAGAAGCTACCAAAGCCCATGACAAAGGTTATGACACTTCGGTTCGGAAGCAAATTCTACCGACAGCATGGGGATCACATGGTTTGTGGGTGAATGAATGTGTGCTCAGTTGCTCAGCTGTGTGAGACTCTTTGCAGCCCTGTGCACTGTAACCTGCCAGGCTCCTCTGTTCATGAAATTTCCCAGGCAAGAATATTGGAGTGGGTTGCCATGCCCTCTCCAGGGATCTTCCCACTAACAAGATCAAACCCACATCTCTTGTGTCTCCTGCATTGGCAGATGGATTCTTTACTACTGAGCCACTCAGGAGATCATAGGCTGTAGGTAGATGAAACAGCTTACTGTGAACTAGTGGTGTAATAGGATTCCAAATGAACTACTATTTCCATCAGTCACTCATTCATTTCATTCAACAAACATTTAGTTGGGCACCTGCTGCCAGATACTCCACTAAGTGCCAAAATTATGAACATGGGTAATGGCCCTTGCCCTTAAAAGCTCCTATTCTAACAGAGGAGGAGGACATGGAAATCAATGATTGAAACAGACAGAGATAAGTGCAATGATAAAAAATTATATGCACAGATTAGAAAATGAGGAATGATCAGAGACGGCTTCATGGAGGAGGCAGTCTTGAGCATGGTTGGCAAGGGGAAGAAAGTGCAGAGGCTCATGTGGGAAATAGCATATGGTTTCCCATGGCTGCAAAGCAAGATCTAAACAGTGACCTGTGGCGTTGTAGGAGATAAGGTTGGAGGAGTCAGTGGGACTCCAGGGAGGGTTTTGAAATTCTTGACAAACAAGTTGAACTTTTCTCTCTTGAGAGGTAACCAGGAACCCCTAAGGATTTTAAGAAGGATAATGAGTTGACCAGATGGCTTTGAGGAGGATGGCTTGAAAGGGCGGGTTAAGAGATCAGGTATGATACAGCAGTCCAGAGATGAAAGTAGGGATATTTCTAAGAATAGTAGTATTTGTGCTATAGAAAGGGTCATGTCTAACACAGTAAGTCCCCTACCCATGAACCTTCAAGCTGTGAACTTTCAAGGACGCAAAGATGCATTCACATGTCCAATCACGCAAGTTAGTTCACAAGTCTGGCTACATTGTACATGCATGCGTCCTCTATTGTCTAGTGACATACAGCATACAGAAGTACAGCGTCTTTATTTGAAGACCAGGATGTCTGGAAGCAAGAGTAAAAGCAGTGGTGATGTACCTGGTACTGTACTGTAAGATTAAACATGTTTTCTTTATTTTTTGTGTTTGTTTTCTATGTATTATTTGCTTGAAAAACATTACAAACCTATTACAGTATAGAATTATTTGCCAACAAAGGCCCGTCTAGTCAAGGCTACAGTTTTTCCAGTAGTCATGTATGGATGTGAGAGTTGGACTATAAAGAAAGCTGAGCACCGAAGAATTGATGCTTTTGAACTGTGGTGTTGGAGAAGACTCTTAAGAGTACCTTGGACTGCAAGGAGATCCAACCAGTCGACCCTAAAGGAGATAAGTCCTGAGTGTTCATTGGAAGGACTGATGTTGAAGCTGAAACTCCAATACTTTGGCTACCTGGTGTGAAGAGCTGACTCATTTGAAAAGACCATGATTCTGGGAAAGATTGAAGGCAGGAGGAGAAAGGGACAATAGAGGATGAGATGGCTGGATGGCATCACTGACTCAATGGACATGAGTTTGGGTAAACTCTGGGAGTTGGTGATGGACAGGGAGGCCTGGCGTGCTGCAGTCCATGGGTCGCAAAGAGTCAGATACGACTGAGCAACTGAACTGAACTGATTATTTAGCCTATTGTGTTAGCTGGGTATCTATTTGTTGGACCTATCAACAAATTGGACTTATGAATGTTCTCAGAAGGGAACTTGTTCATATGTAGGGGACTTACTGTAATAATCACTTGTATTCATCAAGTGCTTATTCTATGCCAGACCTTGAGCTAAGTTTCCAATATCACAATTTATCTCTTGTATATTCCTACAACATAGGAACTATTATCACCCCCACTTCACGGATGAGAAGATCAAGGCTTACAGAGGTTAAGTCGCTTTTAATTCATTTTCTCAAGATCACACAGCTGGTTGATGAAGGTGCTGGGATTTGAAGACAGGTAGTTGGACTCCTAAACTTGTGCTCACAGGTGTCACGATGTAGTTGTCCTTACTAGGGTGCTGAGGCGGATGCGTTTCTAGGGACTGATGAGATACTGGCAGTGAGGGTGCCTCCCCTGTTTTGGGCTCAGTGTCACCCATGGAGACGGGGGTCGTCATGGAGGGGGCCTCATGAGCAGATAGAGAGTCTGAGTATTGGGGTCATCTCAGTGTGGATGTAGCCAGGATGCCCTGTGCTAGGTTCTCTGTACTTTCCCCAGGACCCACTCCCCAGGAACAGTCAGCAGAAATGCCCTGAACCAATGCGAGCTCCTACAGGATTGGTTAAATTCCAACAGCAGGAGCAGACAGTGACTGCCAAATGGATCCACAGTGACTACTGGCCCGTTGATTTATAAACATGGCCAAGAGGGAAGGCTGAATGGACTCTTCCATTTCTTATCAATTTAATTCTGTTGATAGCAGAGTGTGAATCAATACAAGACTAACTGACAATCAACCTTGAGTCAGGAAGCTGAGAAAAGCAGCAACGAACTTGGGATTATGCGCACTCTTAGAATCCTACTTAACAATTTAACAAAAAGTTTTTCCTTAAGACCTCAAAACAGAATTCAGAACTAAACCTTTCTCCTAAAAAGGAACGACGGGATAGGAGTGAACAGATCCTGAACACCTACAATGTGCCAGGCATGTCAGAGTCTCATGCAGCCCTACACTAGAGTACAGTTACATTACTTTGCTGATGAGTGAACTGAGGTTCAGAGGTGGGAAGGGACCTTCTAATGCAGCAGAGTCTGGATCTGACGCCAGAGCCCTGGTCTGCTCCGTTAATACTTTTAAAATTTCCTTTGAATGAATAATTTTAGGTGATTTAATTTTTATTTTTACTACAAAAATGGCCTACCTGTTCATGTATATTTTTGCCCTCTTTTGTGCTGGTTTCTACTTGGTCATGGGACATCAGTTCTGGGTGTTCATTGGAAGGACTGATGTTGAAGCTGAAACTCCAATACTTTGGGCACCTGATGCAAAGAACTGACTCATTTGAAAAGACCCTGATGCTGGGAAAGATTGAAGGCAGGAGGAGAAAGGGACAACAGAGGATGAGACGGTTGGATGGCATCACCAACTCAATGGACACGAGTTTGGGTAAACTCTGGGAGTTGGTGATGGACAGGGAGGCCTGGCATGCTGCAGTCCATGGGGCCACAAAGAGGGGGACACAACTGAGCGACTGAACTGATGGGACATCTGTTGCCACTAACCATTTAATCTAATTGGAAACTATTTTGACTTTCTTTGAACCCTGGGCATTTGGTGAGAGATTCTTCATCTTGATGTGAAAGACATGTTTGCAATATTTACAAAGATGGGCTTTTGAGCCAGAAAGACCTGAGTTTGAATCTGGATCTACCACCTACTGACTGTGTGCATCCAGGTAATTATTGAACCTCTCTAAGCCTGTGTTAAAAGACACTTACTCCTTGGAAGGAAAGTTATGACCAACCTAGATAGCATATTCAAAAGCAGAGACATTACTTTGCCAACAAAGGTTCGTCTAGTCAAGGCTATGGTTTTTCCTGTGGTCATGTATGGATGTGAGAGTTGGACTATGAAGAAGGCTGAGCGCTGAAGAATTGATGCTTTTGAACTGTGGTGTTGGAGAAGACTCTTGAGAGTCCCTTGGACTGCAAGGAGATCCAACCAGTCCATTCTGAAGGAGATCAGCCCTGGGATTTCTTTGGAAGGAATGATGCTAAAGCTGAAACTCCAGTACTTTGGCCACCTCATGGGAAGAGTTGACTCATTGGAAAAGACTGATGCTGGGAGGGATTGGGGGCAGGAGGAGAAGGGGACGACAGAGGATGAGATGGCTGGATGGCATCACTGACTCGATGGACATGAGTCTGGGTGAACTCTGGGAGTTGGTGATGGACAGGGAGGCCTGGCGTCCTGCGATTCATGGGGTCACAAAGAGTCGGACACGACTGAGCGACTGATCTGATCTGATCTGAAGCCTGTGTTCCTCAGACTGTTGCCATGAGGGTTAAATAAGGTAATGGATATAAAGCGGATGTTGCATTCGCATAACAGGCACAAATTAGTACCTAGAATTTATAAAGAACCTTTACAAATCTAGTGAGAAAAAGGCAAAAACACCTAATAGAAAACCAGGCAAGAGACATGACCTGGAAGTTTACCGAAAATGGCCAATAAACAACAACAAACTGCACAAACTTATTCATGATGAAGGAACTACTAATGAAAACAATGAGATAAAATTCTCACTAAGGAACTGAATAAGAATTACAGAGACCACTGCTTGTAAGACAGAAACTGTTCCAAACTTGTTGGAGAGCCATTTGGCAAGATCTTAAAAAGTTGAAAATGCAGATACCATCTATTCCAGTAAGTGTGCTTTGAGATATGAGCCCAAAGAGATATTTTCAATGGTGATCACTGAAGTATCAATAATGTTTTTATAGGTTAAAGGATAAATATATCTTGGTATGTTCTATCTAAAATGAGTTGAATCTGTAGATATGAACCTAGATGTGTCTAAAAACTACAATATTACATGATAGCATAAGAATTTTATAAACAATTTAAAATACAGACACAACTAAATATATACTGGGTTAAAAAGAAATATATATATATATATATGTATACACACACACACACACACTGGGTTAGCCAAAAAGTTCGTTCTGATTTTTTCAGTTCATGGAAAAATCAGAACTAACTTTTTGGCCTACCCAATATAAAACACATGGATGGGAAGGATATACATTAAATGCATTAGAAGTTGACTCTTGGGAGGAGGATAAAAGAACAATGCTGGGGAAGGGAACTTCAACAATATCTGAAATACTTTATCCTTTTTAAAATGCAGAAGGAAACATGACTAATTGTGTACATTGTTTATTTCCAGCTGTTGAATCATAAATGTTCCCATTATTAGTCTCAGGCACATTTTCTGAGACTTCTTGGACTGTCTTTTCCTCCTCTATTTCTCAGACTGTTGGCCACGTGTTCTGGTCTCAGAGAGACCTCTGTTCTTCCCACCTCTCAAGGCCAATCAGCCTTCTGCTCAGTGTCTGGCTCCTTCTATCACTTCCAGCTCCCGTGGAGCTCCCTAAGGCAGGTGTGGGGTCTGGTTTCCCCAAGGGCTGTAGAAATGGCTGAGGTACATCACCAGGCAGTACATCCAGAGTATAGACTGAGACTAATGGGAGAAATGAGAGGGAAGGAACCAACAGATTCCATCCCTCCTGAGAGACTTTCCCTACCTTGTCGCCTACCCAGAGATACTTCGAGACATCCTCCAAAGCCCCAGCTTCACGATTCATCTGAGCAGCATAATATGGCTTGTATTTGCCTTCCATCCTTTCCTTTTTCACTTCCTTTCCCCTCACTTTTGCCGTCCTGGGTTTGGATTAGCACTTCATGCTTGCCTCAGGCTCTGTTCTCTAAGAAATCTAGGCTAAGATTTTTGTTGTTGTTGTATTTTTCCATATTTCAAAATTACACAATGTAAGGAGTTTAGCAACTTCTCAATGCACAGGGTCTGCTATTACTGATAGTGCTACAGCGAAATGACAACCAGACCTTACAAATCTCGGAGCTATTACAGTTGAAGGAATTGTAAATTATTACATGTGGGGAGACCTGAGCTATGGTCTAGTCCAAACTTTAATCCATGAATTAATCTGTAGTGAATACACATGATAAAATGGATAACTAGGAACTTTGCCTAAACTTGTCATCCAGAAAGTGCATGAGAAATATGTCAATTTTCAATCAGTCTCTAAGTTTCAATAACTCTACCTTAATCGTTTTCCCAATGGTTTCATTTCCCACTAGAAGTGGAGCTCTTTTTGAGCACAGTGGTGGGCACTTACTCTCCGCTGTGGTTCAGGTTGTCGTAGCGCAGGAAGAGGCCTGCATAGATGGTCTCGGTCAGCAGGGCGTAGATGGCAATCATGATCAGGAGCACAGCCAGCTTAAGGACAGAGTTGAGTCGGAGGAAAACCGCACAGGTCACCATGGCCAGCACCCCCGTGAAGACAAAGTACTGGAAAGAGAGAAGGTAGCTGGTCAGATTCAACAGGAATGTGGCCCGGTCATTCTCCTAGTCATGGATTCCAGTAGGTCTCTTTATACGGATGTTTGCTGAGCATCTCCATTTGGAGGTCTCAGGCCATCCTCAAGTTCAACAGGTCCCAAGTTGAACTCATCATTTCCTTACCACTGAGAAAGTCAATTTCTAGGTAGGTTGATAAGAAGTCCAGGGTTCCCGAGGAGGAGAGAGGGGTCTGAAGCTCTCAAGGAGGAGATAGGGGTCTGGGGTTCTCAAGGAGGAGAAAAGGACAAATTTTTTTTTCTTTAAACCCAGAGCTGATGATTGCACAACAAAACAGCTCATCTTGTTCAAGGATATGTTTTCCCTTACACTCTGTACCAATGATGTATGACAACAATGTATCCTGCTTGAGGACATGTTTCTCCTTAACAAGAACCTTCTGACTAATCTTGTTATTTTAAGATGTATATTGTGGGAGTGGGTCTGGTAGTGGTGGTTTAGCCACTAAGTTGTGTCCAACTCTTGTGACCCCATGGACTGTAGCCTGCCAGGCTCCTCTGTCCATGGGATTCTCTAGGCAAGAATACTGGAATGGGTTGCCATTTCCTTCTCCAGGGGATCTTCCTGACCCAGGCATCAAACCCAGGTCTCCTGCATTGCAGGCAGATTCTTTACCAACTGAGCTACAAGGGAAGCTCTAAAGTGAAATTCACTCAGCTGTGTCCGACTCTTTTCAACCCCATGGACTATACAGTCCATGGAATTCTCCAGGCCAGAATACTGGAAAGGGTAGCCTTTCCCTTCTCCAGGGGATCTTCCCAACCCAGGATTGAACCCAGGTCTCCTGCATTGCAGGCGGATTCTTTACCAGCTGGGCCACAAGGGCAGCCCCCGTGGGTCTGGTAAGACCTTTCTATTGTTAGTTGTAATCTTGTTAATTTAAGATGTATGTTGTGGGAGTGTGTCTGGTGAAAGTATATAAGGCCTTGCTAAGACTAGTGAGTGGGCACTCTCCGTGCCCCTTCTGATGTCTATGTCAGAAGCTTTCTCTGTCCCCTTTTCACTTTAATAAAACTCTGCTACACAAAAGCTCTTGAGTGATCAAGCCTGGTCCCTGGTCCTGAAGCTAAATCTTCTTTGGAGATCACGAATCCAACATCATTCACCATAAGCTATTACCACCTCCCCAAAACTCTCTTTCCAATTCTTGGGGGAACCATTGGCACCATTTCTCAAGCCAAAAATCTTGGTCTCATCTTTGCTGCTTTTCTTTTCCCCCATATTCCACAGTCTGCTCATCCTAAGCTTGTAGATTCTATTTCCTCAATAAATCTCATATCTATCCACCTTTCTCCTTCTATCCTATTTCTGTTTTAGTTCTCACTTACAGTTTTGGAACAGTTTTCTAGCAGCTGTTTGCTTCTAGTTCCCAATCCCTACTGAATATACACTACTGTTTTTTTTTGGCCACACCACATGGCACATGGGATCTTAGTTCACCAACAGGGATTGAACCTGTGGCCCCCACAGTGGAATCTCGGAGTCTTAATCCCTAGACCACAAGGGAAGTCTCTGAATACATACTGTTATTTTCCAGCCAGTATTTCTGAAACTCAGATCTGACTATGTCACTCCTTAACTTGAAGTCTTTCCATGGCTCTGTAGTCTCTCAAATTACATTCTCCTTCCTGCATGGCAAAATTCTCAAGACTGTCATATATCAGATTCCTTTTCACTTTCCAAATCCCGACATATGTTCCAGCCTCACTATAAACTGTGGAGAAGGCAATGGCAACCCACTGCAGTGTTCTTGCCTGGAGAATCCCATGGACGGAGGAGCCTGGTAGGCTGCAGTTCCTGGGGTCGCACAGAGTCGGACATGACTGAAGCGACTTAGCAGCAGCAGCAGCACTATAAACTGGCTATCTCCCACAGCTGTTTCCCTGCTCTCTTGTTCCTCTAGTACTTTGCTTTTCCAGTGTCCTGTTTCTCTCAACTCTCATGCATGCGACCAAGCCTTGCTCTTCTCACAGGTGTCCTCTCCTCTGAGAAACTTTCATGCAAATCCTCCAGGTGCTTCTGAATACGGCCTCATTCCTCCACGGCAACCTTCACAGCCCAGCCTGATACTTGCCATCTTGTATTAGAAGTAGCTGTGCAATAGGCCAGTTGGGAATCACTCAAGGGCTGCAATATTAGAGTGACCCCCAGGTGTCAGTCTGCCCAGGTAGATTTCAGCCTTCTATAGGAAGATCCTCAGCCCATTTCCCTTACAGAAGGATCCACTATATCATTCTGGTCGAAAGGTTAGGATTCTGAGTATCCAGTAGGAAAAAAGAATAAAAATTGCATTATCAAAGACCCACTTGGTGGTGGTACTTTGATTTTTATACACATGGTCTTCCCTTGTGATTTTTCAAAGCAGCTGGTCAAGATTGGACTCCTAATTTCCATTTTACAGGTGAAGAAACTGAGGCTCATAAAGCTTAAGTAAAATTTTCAAGTTCTCATGATTAGAAAATGATACCGAGGACACCTGGATACAACCTGTGCATGTAAATATTAACTCTAGTGGGCATATCGGGCTTAATTACTAAAAGCCATTCCAGCCTTGTTATGCATGGCTCTTTCCAACAACTGGTTGTCTTCTCTCTCCTATGACAGGAAGAGACAATTTCTGTATGGGCAGAGCAGACAGGTAAGAAATTCTGGAAATCTCTGAGTGACGACTGAAAGATTCCCATGTCTTGACAAAGTGTTAAGGGGGAGCAATATTCTGCTTGCTTGGAACAAGCATTTGATAAATTAAACAATGAATTTTTTCCCTACAATTGTTGTCTGGGGACCTGCTGGACACCAAGAATTGTGCCAGGCTGGAAGGCGCCATCCTAATGTTAGGACATTGTCACAATGCATCATTTTCCTCTTAGAGAAGAGGGAGGAAGAAGAATTTTACACAATGATAACTTACAGGGACTTGCGCATCTGCTGACAGGGGTAGTATATACTGGAGTGTCTGTACCCATTTGATTGCTCTCAAAATCCCATGGCATTATAAAGTCACAGAACAAGAAGGAAAGAGAGCAGAGAGTTTTCAGAGAAAAGATCCAAACTTCCCGAATCACACAAAATCGAACATTTAGCAATTACAAGTCTTGGTATAAGCAGCGCAGTGAAGCGTACACAGGCCAACGACAGTGGCTTCCCTGTCTCTTCCTGAACTCTGACTCTTCTCATGGTCCAGGAATGAGGCTGTCATGAACACAGGGTCAGCGCGGGTGCTGAGTGGGGATAACTGATCTGACTTTCCCAGCTGTTTCCTGGTAGGGGAAAGGGACATTTCGTACATGTATGATGCTCTGGGACAGTCCGACTGTGTTTGGCTTGTTTGAGCTCCGTGGTTTCCATTTGATGTCCCTCTTCCTCCCAATACCAGAGGAAGAATGATGAGTGTTTTTTAGTTCATTGTAAGTTGTTAACTTAGATCTGTCGAAACTGCATTTAAATTCCACATGCAGATGTGCTGTTTGTGTCTGACTGGGGTTGAGGATGGACTTTTCTGGTTATTTCCTAGAAGGGACTGCAGCCCCAGTCAATATTTTAATCTCATAATAATTCACAGGAAGACATATCTGTGTTAATGATGTTCACAAATGATGACTCACGGTATAAGTACGAAGTAAAACCTAACCAATGAGCAGGCAAATAGCTAGTTCTTAGGGAAAGAATTTTATTTTTTCTACATTTTTTTTTAATATAAGAATGATGTTTCTCTTGATGATGCTTATTGGTCAATTCAATGTAGTCACCTTGAGGGACTATGTGTTTATCTTGATCCTGCTTCTTTGATGACTGAGCTCAGATCCCTGTAAATAATCTTCAGAGTCTGGTTTTGAAAAATGCCCCCCAACCCCCGCCCCTCGCCCGCAAATGCAGTTTTTCTATATTTGATTCCTAAACAATGATATCTAGCCAGATTATGTCTCCCACATTGCAGGTGGATTCTTTACCTTCTCAGGCACCAGGGAAGCCCAAGAATACTTGAGTGGGTAGCCTATCCCTTCTCCAGGGGATTTTTCCAACCCAGGAATCAACTGGGTTCACCCGCATTGCAAGGGGATTCTTTACTAGCTGAGCTACCAGGGAAGCCCTTTCACTTTCACTTTTCAAACAATGATGTCCAGCCAGATTACGCATCTTGGTGACTTTCAAAAGTTAAATTTGTTCCCAGAGGATAACGATTTGACATTGCTGGACATACCTAGGAAGTATATGCTGTCAGCAGTTAGCAAAGACGAAGGTGGGGGTGCTGGTGGAGTAAGTGTATGCTCTCCAGGCTCACTCTCTTGGCTTGGGCAACAAGTGAAGGTCTAGGAGGATCTGGCTTCCTGAAAACGATCCGAGTCAAGGTGGCCGCCGTTTTACAAATAATTGATAGGAGACTGATATTGCTATGAACGTATGGCCTGCTCAAAGTTTTAGTCACATGTTGCAGCAGCATACACGTGATTATGTAGATAATCTCATGTTTAGAGAATGAAGCCTTGTACCTTTTTTTTTTTTTTTTTTTAGTAATTTTATTTATTTATGACTGTGCTGGTTCTTCACAGCTGTGCCGGCTTTTTTTTTTCTAGTTGAGGTGAATGGGGGCTACTCTCTATTTGCGGAGCATGGGCTTCTCATTGTGGTGGCTTCCCTTGTTGGGGAGCATGGGCTTTAGGGTGTGTGGGCTTCAGCAGTTGTGACTCTGGAGCTCTAGAGCACAGCTCCTTAGTTATGGCACATAGGCTTAGCTGTTCTGCAGTATGTGGGGTCTTCCCAGACCAGGGATCGAACCCACGTCTCCTGCATTTGCAGACAGACTGTTTACCAATGAGCCACCAGGGAAGCCCTGGCTTTAAAACAAAAAAAATTGTTATATTCCTATTTCCTTCCTTAAATACAAATCTCTACTTTGGCAGATACTATTTACTCAATTATCGAAGCTTTAGGGAAAGAGAAGGAGAAAAGAAACTAATATTTAATGAGTGTTTATGTATATTATCTCTATTTGTCACCCAAACAATCTTATAAGATAGGTGTTGTTAATAAGTCCATTAAACAGATAAGGAAACTGAGGCTCAGAGAGGCTAAGTGATTTCCCCAAGGCTAAATGGCTAGTCAATGAGAAGAAGAGTACTTGCTCATTCTATGTCACCTCACAGCTTCTATCATTCAAATCTACTCTGTTTTCCATGCACAATTAATAGTCCTCAAAGGTTTGGAATCCAAGCTTCAGTGAGATGGGACTTGGTTTTTGGATCACATTGTGTTATTACGGTTTTTGGATCACATTGTGTTATTATAGCTTTTGGCTCTTTGTGGGGCAAGACAATTCCAAAAATTAATTATCATTTGGGAAAAAAACAAAATGATCTCCTCTATGTATTTAGCCATATCATAAAATTGGCTCAGAGTAGAAGAAAAAGGAGCTTATATAATATCCCTCTGTTCAACTAGAAAAAGTTCTGAAATTACAATGGTGCTATTTGATACTTATTTTTTGTTCGAAGTTTTTGGTGGACCTGCCACTGTGAAAGTCTGGAGAATCTAATTTTATTCTGAATGCCAGTTGGAGATTTTAGACTGCAGTGAATACATTTTCCTCCAAAATTACTCAAGGCTCTGACTCCTACCTGAGAAGTTAACCAGAGAAATGAAGGCAAGAGGTTAGGGAAATACCAATTTTTACAGTCACTTTTGGAATTTAAAATATCTGCTTATTTGCTTGAAGAATCCCATGGACAGAGGAGCCTGGCAGGCTATAGTCCACGGGATCGCGAAGAACTGGACATGACTGAGCAACTACCATCAATTATTTGCTTTATGATCACTCCTTTGTTTCTGTTCCTCTCTTTTTGCTCCTTCTTGGTTTTTCTCCCTTTTGTCTTCCTCTTTTAACTCCCACCCCCTTTCATCCCTCATCTTCATCATCATGATCAACTGATATTTAATGAGCATTTATTATGGACCATTTATTATGGACCATTTATTATGGACTGTAGTAAGCTTAAGGATGCATTCTCCCAGTCTAAGTCTCATGATAACACTGTGAGGTGGGCACAGCTGTTACCCCAGTGTGGAAGCGAGGCTCAAAGAGCTTAAGTTGCTCAAGACCACAGCTGCCAGTTCAGCCAAAATGTTCTGACTACAGGTTTTCAAGACTCTAATTCTCTTCCCTTCTCTCTCTCTGTTTCCTCTTTTGCACTTAAATTTTAAAATAGTTTTCTTCAGGTATGATTCACCTACAGTGAACTGCATATATCTGTTGCACACAATTTTCTAGGCTTTAGTATTTGTACATCCACAAAATCATTACAATTATGAAAATGAGCACCAGCATGGGTTTCAGTGTATCCCTTTATGATTCTCCCCTCCCACGTTCCTCCCTCTCCTCCCCAGGCAACCATGTCTTTCTTTCTGCTATTATCTATCAATTTATCAATGCATTTTCTAGAGTTTTAGATCCGCAGGACCATACAAATGCATACTTCTGCTTTGTTTTGCTTATTTCTGTCAGCATGCTGATCTTGGGATTCATCCATGTTATTGCACATGTATCCAGAGATCATCTCTCTCTACTGATGTGTAGTAGTCCCCTGGATGGCTATTCTTTGGTTTCTTAGTTTCTTTATCCTCTCAACTATTTAGGGACGATTGGGTTATTTTTAGTTTTTATCTATTACAAAGAAGGCTGACATGAACATTCTTTTCCAATACAGAAATATAACTTTGTATTTTCTAATATAAAATATTTCTCATTTTACAAGAAGTTTATTAAGCAACAGAGTGGTTGACTTGAAGGGAAAACATTCTAGGATTCATTTCTTTTAGAATAATTTATCCTTTCTTAAAGATTTATTGCCCTATATGTTTACTTCATTATCTGATTGGATTTCTTTTCATTTTTGTAACACAAAATAATAAACATTTTGATCTTTATAAAAAGGAGAAATGTCTTCTTAGACGTTTGGTGTTACTTTTCTTTTTTTTTTTTTTTTTTTGCCACACTGCATGACATGTGGAATCTTAGTTCCCTGACCAGGGATCGAAACCCTGCACGGAAGGGCAGGGTCTCAACCATGACCACCAGGAAGCCCCATCTTCCTTTTAAGATTATTTTGAGGGAAGAACTAGAGCAGCAGCATATAATCTAGGGGTAATTCTTGAACACTACTGAAGCAAGTCTTGTCTGATTGCTCTACTTAATGTCCCATGAATTATGGTATTTTTCAGACTGGCTGGTGGGAGAAGACACCATTCCCAGCCTAATGTGAGAGCCAGGCACTAATCCTTTCAGATGTGTGTTTTTGTTTTTGTTTTCTGGAGCATCGCTGTTTCCTCATATGCATGCACTGATCAGCCCCTCTGCAGATCTCTGAGTCTTCTCTATCAGAAACTCTCTTCTCTCTGGCAGTACGTCCTACAAACTCTAGCCACCTTGGTTCCCCCAGATTCTCAGTTCTATCTCCTCAAATTAGGGGGTTGCACTGAGTTCCATGTGCGTTCTTCCGACCTGAGCCAGTCTGAAACACTCTTAATGCAAGGTACAGCCCAGGCAACCATAGGGCTCACTTAATTTGCTTCTTGTCTTTCAGGGATTGTGTTCTTCAGTACTGGATGCCCAGTGTCTTGAAAACTATTGTTTCATATATTTTGTTAGTTTTTAGCTATTTCAGGTGGGAAGGCAATTTTATCTCTACTGTTCCACTTGAAATTTATCTTTTTAAAGAAAAATTATTAATTTGACTGTGGATTCTGTCCTGTGCTGTGCCCTCACGGTAATGTTAAATAGCTATACAATATTGGCTTTTCTCCTTAAAGCAATTTAGAAGTTTGAAGAGTTGGGAAAACCGTTCTAGCTAGATGAATTATAGAAATGATGGAGTGGGAGTATGAAAATGATGCCTTAAGGACATGTGAGATTGGCAGGAAGCACACACTAGTAAATTAATGCTCAAAATTCTCCAAGCCAGGCTTCAACAGTATGTGAACCGTGAACTTCCAGATGTTCAAGCTGGATTTAGAAAAGGCAGAGGAACCAGAGATCAAATTGTCAATATTTGTTGGCTCATCGAAAAAGGAACAGAATTCCAGAAAAGCATCTACTTCTGCTTCATTGACTATGCTAAAGCCTTGAACTGTGTGGATCACAACAAACTGTGGAAAATTCTTAAAGACATGGAATACCAGGCCACCTTTCCTGCCTTCTGAGAAACCTGTATGCAGGTCAAGAAGCAACAGTTAAAAGCATACATGGAACAACAGACTGGTTTCAAATAGGGAAAGGAGTACGTCAAGGCTGTATATTGTCACCCTGCTTATTTAACTTATATGCAGAATACATCATGAGAAATGCCAGCCTGGAATCAAGATTGTCAGGAGAAATATCAAGAACATCAGATATGCAGATGACACCACCTTTATGGCAGGAACGTGAAGAAGAACTAAAGAGCCTCTTGAAGAAAGTGAAAGAGGAGAGTGAAAAAACTGGTTTTAAAACTCAATATTCAGAAAACTAAGATCATGGCATCTGGTCCCATCACTTCTTAGCAAATAGATGGGGAAACAATGGAAATAGGGAAAGACTTTATTTTGGGGGGCTCCAAAATCACTGCAGATGGTGACTGCAGCCATGAAATTAAAAGATGCTTGCTCCTTGGAAGAAAAGCTATGACCAACATAGACAGCATATTAAAAAGCAGAGACATTACTTTGCCGACAAAAGTCCGTCTAGTCAAAGCTATGGTTTTTCCAGTAGTCATGTATGGATGTGAGAGGTGGACTGTGAAGAAAGCTGATGCTTTTGAACTGTGGTTTTGGGAGAAGACTCTTGAGAGTCCCTTGGACTCCAAGGAGATCCAACCAGTCCATCCTAAAGGAACTCAGTCCTGAATATTCATTGGAAGGGCTGATGTTGAAGCTGAAACTCCAATACTTTGGCCACCTGGTGCAAAGAACTGACTCATTTGAAAAGACCCTGATGCTGGGAAAGATTGAGGGTGGGAGGAGAAGGGGATGGCAGAGGATGAGATGGATGGATGGATGGCATCACCAACTCCGGACAGGGAAGCCTGGTGTGCTGCAATCCATGGGGTTGCAAAGAGTCGGACATGACTGAGTGACTGAACTGAATCTGAAGGATTGAGTATGCTTGAAGAAAGCTTGAAGGCTGGGTAGAACCTGGGATTCTACCCATGGGAGAGAAGTGGGAGAAAGTCCCAGGATGCAAATGATGACTGATGCCTGTAGGGAAAATTGGTTGTCAGGGACCCTTTAAAACCATAGCATACTCTGCTCTCACAACTACAGCTGACTAGTCAAAGACTGTTCCAATCTGCTAGAGCATATAATAAAGGGGCTTGATTATAAAATGAAGATCTTCCTATCGAGCCTCCTGAAAACCACATTCTGAAGTTTGAGATGATGAGAATGGTTTCTGCATATGACTGTCATTCACTTTACAAACCTATGTCTCTTTGCTCTCCTAGACTACTTCTCAAATCATAGCTGGAACATGACTTTCTTCATGATCATTTCCTATATCCTCACTCTTTTTTTTTCTTTAGTAATTGGCAAGCTCCAGTTCAGAAATAAACTTTACTTTATACCATATATGATGACAGTCTCTTATGTTTATGCCACATCATCCAGCTTAATTACCTGTTTCCAGACTGAGAACTGTTGCCCATGGGGGAGATGGAGAGGTCCAGTATACAGATGAGGAAACCAGGGCTCAGAGACAGGAAGTGATTTGCTTGGGGATACACACTTGTGAGTGATGGCAGGTGGTTGTGCAAATTAAGCCTTTTAGAAGGTTTGGATGTCTGATTCCTTCTACTTTGGTAGACAAATCCTTAGGTAGAGAAACATGGCCAGATATATGCCAACATGGCAAATGGTGGGTTAACAAGATTGCTGTAGTAGCTGATGATGGAAAGAGTCCAGGTGCTCACATTTTAGGCCAGTGGGATTCCTGCACCTGAGGAGATGTCAGACTTCGGCAAACTTTGCTTGGCAAGGGCCAGATAGCAGATATTTTTGACTTAGTTACCGCGACTGAACTCTACCATTATATTATTATAAAAGCAGCCATAAAGACATTGCTAACAAATGGGTGTGTCTGTGCCCCAGTAAAACTATTTACAAAACAGGTGGCAAGTGGAATTTGGCCTGTGGTCATTGTTCGCTGGCCCCTGGGCAAGATGATCCCTTGTCTTGGGAAGAAAATTTTATTTTTTTATTTTTTTCAAGGTGAATAATGCTTTAACTTTATTTGGATGTAATTTACATACCGAAAGTTCATCTCTTTGAAGTGTAAGGTTCAGTGGTTTGATATGTTTACAAAATTGTGCAACCATTACCATATTCTAATTTTTAACAGGTTTTAATTTTTATTGCAGTAGAGTTGATTTATAACTAATTTTATAACAGTTTGATCACCCCAAAAATAACCTTGTTAACAGTCACTCTCCAGCGCTCTTGCTACTCCCTCTGCTGCTTCTGCTGCTGCTGCTAAGTCGCTTCAGTTGTGTCCAACTCTGTGCTACCCCAAAGACAGCAGCCTACCAGGCTCCCCCGTCCCTGGGATTCTCCAGGCAAGAACACTGGAGTGGGTTGCCATTTCCTTCTCCGGAAAATTTTAATATTAAAACTGATTCATTTATCTTATCTCATTTTTTAACATTTCTATTTTATGAATATGTTTCACAATGTACATGATACTTTAGTACAATGGCGCACGTGTGCATGCTAAGTCGCTTCAGTCATGTCTGACTTTGTGACCCATGGATTATAACCTACCAGTCTCCTCTGTCCATAGGATTCTCCAGGCAAGAATACTGGAGCGGGTTGTCAAGCCCTCCTTCAAGAGATCTTCCTGACTCAGGGGCTGAACCTACATCTTTTACTTCTCCTGCTTTGGCAGGTAGGTTCTTTATCACTAGCACCATCTGGGAAGCCCAGAACATTGGTATACATTACCAAAATATATATATATTTTTATGGTGCAGGTTCAAAACCTTTTAATTTAGTAAATGAATCACAGCTGACATTTAATCAGCAGCTATTTTGTGGCAGGTGTTGCTCTATACATTTTCCATGGATTAATTCACTTAATCCTCACAATCACCCATGAGGAAGGTATTGTTTTCATCTTCATTTTGCAGAGAAGGAAACAGAGGCACAGAGATGAACATATGTGATCCAAAATCTTACCCACCACTTTGTTAGGCCTGGGAAATCCATGAGTGCTGTGGTCCTGAGTTTGGGAGTTCAAGTTTGAGGCAAGGGGTATATACACAGCATTGAGTCAGAGGCCCAGATTAATACTTAAACACCAACTTCAAGTCAGATCACATGTTAGAAGCTCAACGTTTGCCAACTCATTTAGGTAAGCACCATGAGAATCTGATATTATATAACTCCACAATCACTGTGCAAAGAAGATATTATTTTTCCCACTTTACAGATGAGGAAGCTGAGGTTCAGAAAGAGTTTGAACTGATTCAAGATTCTACTGCTAGCAAGTAAAGGGGCTCAGTTGGGAGTGAAATCCAGCTTTTGTCTAACTCTAAATATCTGATTCTTGGCTGACTTACTGCCTCTTGGACACTCTTCATGCCCTCCAAATAAAAGTGTTCTCAGGGGAGTGGTATCCCACAGACTCTACAAAATTGGAGATCACTCCTTACTTGGTGGGAAGAAGTCCCAGAGCACATGATCTGCCCCACACAGCTGTGAAATCAGAGCTAGCCCCATCCTGCCCAGAACTTCCTTAGGAAGAGCCTTGTTCTTCCCTAGGGATGGAGCCTGAATTCAGAAGCGTGAGCTCATGAATAAGCCAGATGTGGTTTGAACTGCAGCAGCAAGTCTTGATAACTGAATGAAGAAGGGAAAGAGAAAGAAGTAAGAATGAAAAGAAGTGAGAAAAAAGGTAGATTAGCAGGAGTAGCAGCGAGAAAGCTGCTTTCTGAACCTCCGTTTCATTATCTACAACATGGAGATGGCGGTAGCATCCTCCATGTATCTTGAAGATGTAATGATTTTGTGCATATCCAGTATGCACAAAATACCTGAGGTCAGAGGTGAGGCTTTCTGTCCTTTTCAGAACACCTGGACCAATTCTGGGGCTGAGGTCAGATAACAGAGTGCCTTTCCCCCACCACATACTGGAAGGGGTCTCAGAGAACAAAAGTCTACCCAAGGTCCTCAAGGTTGGCTGGTGTCTACTGGGACATCCCAACCGTCTTCCCTCCAGACCCAGAGTTTATATCCCAATATGTAAAGGTCTGGGTCATGGCTTAACAGAGCCAAAGATTGTCCTTTGCTTGACCCTTATGTTGACCCCAAGGCCCAGGGCCAGCCTAGTGGCTATGGGGCCAGGAGATGGTCAGGCTTACACTACGATGGTAAGTGGCCTGCTGGGACACCTCCTGAGTCTGCGATGCTCTGGGCACTTTCTATACCACTTTAATATGTTTATTTACTTATCTTTTTTTAGGTTTTTTTTTTTTTTTGGTTGCACTGCTCAGCATTTGGGATCTTAGTTCCCCAACCAGGGATTGAACCCGTGTCCCCTGCAGTGAAGTATGGAGTCTTAACCACTGGACTCTCAGGGAAGTCCCACTTTGATTTATGTTTAGCTGTTTTCTGCATTTGTGATTTACTAGCTTCCTTTCTTCCTCTATCTCCCCTTCTTCCATCCTTTCCTTTTCCAATGCAGCAAACTCTGAGCTGCAGCTCTGTGCTCTGCCCTGTACTGAAAACAACAGCACATTCCATTCTAGGGTTTTAAGAGGAGCTGGGGGGAAATGAGAGGGAAGAGGAGGCAAAGGAAAGAAGAGAGTGGACAGAGGGAAAAGTGAAGAAGAAGAGAGAAATGGGAAAGAGAGGCAGAAGACAGCAGGAAAGAGACAAAAGGGAAGCAGCGGATACCAGGAGAGAAGGGAGGGCAGAAAAGGGGAAGAAGAAGAAAAGAAGGAGAGAGAGGCAGAGGAGGGCAGACAGGCCCCTGGAGAGCCAGCACGTCTAGGGCCCCTCAGCCAGTCCTGCTGATTCAGAGCTGGTGAAGATGCCTAAGCCCCAGTCTCACCAAGGGGAGCTCGTGAATAAATACCTCTGGGTAGGAGCAGATATCTGTAAACACAGCTGAGGAATTGAAAGTCAGGTTCTTCAAGGGTATCGACTTGTCAAAATCACACCACAGCTGCGGATTAAGAAAAAAAAAAGAACAACAAAAAACAAAACAAAACAAAACAAAAAACACAGGAACAACAAAGTCAGTGTGAGCTGGAGACGGAGTCCTGTGCTATCGCTGTGGGGCTTCGGCAAATGCCTAGGGCAGAAAGGGCCCTCGAGGGGCTGGATTTCAGAATGCAAGCCCAGCTTGGACCTTCTGTTTGGTTCTAAAGAAAGGACTGGCTCAGAAAAAAAAAATTACAAGCCAGTCATGAAACTAGGGTAAGGCTGCTCCACCAGCCCCATCATGGAGTCGCTGGAGTGCGCTTGTGGGGCTTGGAAGAGAGAACCAGGTGGGGAATGCTCACAACCTGTCTCCACATGAACAGCTGGGGGGACTCGAGGGACCCACAGGGCACGCTTTCCAGAAAGACTCTTAGCACTGGGGTGGGGGGCACTTCCTAGGCTAGCAGTTGCGGCAGGAGATCTTGCGGCACTCAGAAGAGAATAGCTACCACTGGCTGAGTGCCTAGGCTGCAGCAGACACTTTGCATGAAAAGGGCATCACAACCCCCTTGTGATGTAGCTACTTCTTGTATCCCCATTTTACAACTGGAAAATATGAAACTCTGAGAAGTAAAGTAACTTGTCCAGGGTCACCGAGCTGGTAAGTGGTGGAGGTGAGATTTGAACACAGGTCTATCTGACTCCAAAGCCTCTGAACTTCCTCCCACAACACTGTGGGATGGTTGGCCCCAGTGGCAACCCTGACCTACAGTCACTAGGACACCCCAGAAACATCTGATTCATCTAGAGTTGAGATCCTGGCTGCAGCTCTGCAGTCCGTGATCAATGACTAAGGACTTGTGTTTTCAATTGCCATCATCTATAAAATGTTCATTAGATGTTGAGTTTTATTAGACTATGATTCCCCTTTTCTTTGTCCCATAGTCTCTTTACAACAAGGCCGACCACAGAGCTTGAGCAACATGGACACTAGGTAATTATTGGTCCAGTGTGAACAATGGATTTCAGGCAGTGTAAATCTCTGACTTACAGGCTGACAGTTGTGGGGGTCCAACAGTTGGGCTCCCTGAACACTTGGAGACCCTCCCTCAGGCCCAAAGGACACAATGATGGTTTCAGCCACAAGATGATGCCTTAACTAGTCTCCCTCAATGTTCAAAGCCCGGAATCAGATAAATCCCCTAAACATCTAGGTTCCTAAACCATGGACAACACAAGACTATTGGGATAGACACAAAAAATGCCTGTAGCTACCACATGACCATTGTAGAGAGAATATGCACTCACTAAAGCATGGGTCACCAAATTAAAGACAATGATAAATATGGCAGTTGGAGATTCATCCGAGTTCGATGTGTCACATCTGGTATGAACTCTTAGAACGTCATAGGCAAGATGCTCAACCTTCCTGAAAGGCAGCTTCCTCATCTGTTACGTGGGAACGGTAATACCTACCTGCGGCACACAGTAGGTGCTCAATAAATGACAGCTACTTATTTCCATTCTCCCCTCTCCCCCTCCCAGAGATACAGTTGGGCTAACGAGAATGAGCGTTTGAGTCATGGAGTCAGACAGACCTTATTAGCAAGTTATTTCATGTCTCTGAGCCTCAGTTTCCTCAGCCGTAAAGCGGGGATAAAGAGACTTACCTCACGGGGTTTATGTGAGGATTAAATACGGGAAGCACAGACTGCTCCTCCTTCAGAGCATGGCACACAGCAGGTGGGAACTTAACAAGGAGTAACTCTTATTTACGACTTTAATTGACTGGCCATTGAAAGTACAGAAACTTAAGGGCATTTGCAGTGCCTTTAGAGCAAATAACCTCCACCACTAAGAAAAAGACCATTTTCCACCAGTAAAATGCATGGTTCTGACCGTATAGCCACATCTTCCTTCTCTAACCCTGACCTTGGGGCTTGACGAGGTACACGAAGGCGTTAATAATTAGTACCAAGGAGGGCAATGCCAGAGGCTGCAGGTTCTACCAACTCTTCATTCCTGACTACACGCTAGACAAGTGTCTATGTGCAATGCTTACGATATTTAGGATGGCGCCCAGGAAATTAATCAAGATGGATGCAAAGATGATGACGTTCCTGGCCAAATAGGTCTCGTTAATCCAACAGCAGGTTTTCCGGAGGACCAGGGGCAAACACTTGTAATCCTCTGCCGTAGTGATGAGGACCAGAGCTGAGTGCAGCATGATCAGGATGGAAAACTGGATGGCCATGGGCATCACCCTGCAAGAAACACAGAATGTTGGGTCACGTGGCATTAATCAGGGATCCCCCCTCTCTGTGCAACCTTGTCAATCATGTTCAGGATTGCCCTTCCCCACTCCTTGCACCCAATAATTCCTCTAAAGCTCTCTTAGCCCAGGAAAGGGGCTTTTAACAAGAGACTTTTATTAACAAGAGACTTTTCAAAAATTACACCCATCCCTATAAAATATTCTCTTGAGAAACTTTGCAATGAACATCAAATATTGGGCTTGATCTGTTGCTTCTGCCCATTTTTTCCCACTTATTTCATCATTCCTCTTTCTCACTTGGCAACTGCTGCCAAGGCCACACACCACTGGAATTTTATCTGAGTACTCTGGCTGTGGGAGAGATCCATATGCCCTTTCCCCCTCAAGGTGGGTGTTAGGAAACACTTTCCCCCATGACTGCTCTGATGCCAAGAACTGAACATGGCACCTCTCCACGTGGCTCAGTTTGGTTAGTGATTATCACAGTTTGCAGAGGCTACACTATGTGTTGTGTGGGAGGTGGGTATATAGGACTCGTATTTGCCTACAGTTTCAACATCACTCCCAATTACACATCTGGAGCTTCAGCGCTACGTCCCATGGCAGCTCCTGCCTACTGGGCACCTCTGTTGGGTGTCAGGTGGTGATCTGAAACTCCATCTCTGGAAGCATCTGCTTCCTCTCCTTCTCAGCCAACTAATCACCTGGATTCTCCTTGGGAATTTATCCTTTGTTCTCTCTACTCTACCCAGCCATTTGGGTCCTCTGCTGGCACCTCAAGTTTCTCTACCTCTGTTTTAGCCAGTGAACTGCTGCATGTTAAATGGTGTCCTGAGGGACGTGGTAGGAGGTTTCGTATCTGTTCCTTCCTCCATAAAATGAAGTTTGTCCCTTTGGCTTTAATATTTTGACTGGATCTCAACAAATGTACATTTAGTGAATGAAGCTGAACCCACCTTCTGTTTGTTTTGGCCACACCATGCGGCATGTAGAACTCCCCCAGCCTGGGATCAAACTTGTGCCCCTGGTGGTGGAAGCACAGTGTCTTAACCACTGGACCACCAGTGAAATTCCTGAGCCCACCTTCTGCTAGCGCTACCACTTCTTACTGTCTTGTCTAAACTTTCTTATTTCTTATGACTAACACTAGTGTAAGTACCGTATTGAGCTCTTGATTATGTCCTTAGGCACGTGCTAAGCACTTTATATCAATACATCATATCTCATTTCCATTCCTTGGAACAAACCTAAGAGGTCTTTTGATCTCTTTTTTCACATGAAAAGTTAAGGCTCAGAGAGCAGCAACTTCCCAGGAGTTACTGAGTTGGTAAGTATTCGAATTAGGATTGAAAGTCCACTCTACTTTGTCACTTTGCTAAGTTTAGCCATGTTGGTGAGTAATGTAGGTCCTATGATTGCAGTAATTTTTTTTTGCTTCTGTGGTTTTATTAGGGAGGCATCAGGGGTACCAAGACAAGAGACACATTTTGCCCATCTTCTAGGAGATCATAATCTACAGGGAATATGGATATGCAAATGATGAACTGATACATACTGCGTTGTGATAGAGAAAAGGTAATCAACAAACATGATTTTAAGAAATAAGAAAGGAAATCAAGGAAAGGAAGACTTCCTAGAAGAGGTGACATTTAGGTTAGGCCTTGGAGGTTGAAGAGTAGGATTTTAGGGAGGAAAGATTGGAGAATGCGGGCAAAGTAGCAGAAGAATGGGAGAGACCAGTGTGTAGAATGTCAATTTCCTCTGCGTGGTCAACCATCATGAAGGCTGGAAAGTGATTTCTACAGCCCAGATATCATTGTTGGGAGGGTTTTTTTTTTTTTAATGCCTGCGCAATTTTGATTTTATGGATCACCTTGATAGGAAGTCTCTGCAGGAGTTTAAGATAAGAACAGAAGGTCTGTGCAGCAGTGGGTTCCCAGAGGGCTCCACACAGATGGGAAACTTCCCCCCAAACAGGCTGGAAAAACACTCCCTGACAACACACCATTATTCCTGGGCACCCAGGGGAGGCAAACGACGGAGAAAGCAGGCGGATCGCTTTGTCAGGTGCTCCCAGGAGAGAAGGGGCCAATTTCAAGGCTGATGCTGATGCAGCTTAATAATGTGAGGCAGCCACTGAGAATACGAATATCTTGTTCCAAAGCGAAGGCAGAGGCAAATCAAGCAAGGGTGAGTCTGAAAGCTGCTCAGCGGGAGACTTGGACTCTTTGATGGTCAAGGCTGCCATCTGGGTCGTCTACAGACCTCCGCACGGTGTACCTGCCTGGCAGGTTCTCACCGCTGCCTTTTCTCTTTCTCCATCTCTCTGCACCCTCTGGGCAATCCTCAAGCACTTGCCCTAATCGTTCTGTTCCTCCTACCTCTGTATTTTCTCACTCTCTGGGGGCGGTAGGGGTGAGGGGTGCAGGGCAGGGACATCCTGGTCATCCTTCAAGGATCAGTTTTCTTTGGATTCTTCCAAGACACCTGGCATCAGGCTTGTGCTTATGCTAAGCCACTTCGGTTGTGTCCGACTCTTTGCAACCGCTTGGACTGTAGCCCGCAAGGCTCCTCTGTCCATGGGATTTCTCAGGCAAGAATACCAGAGTGGGTTGCCATTTCCTTCTCCAGGGGATCTTTCCAACCTGGAGATGGAACTCATGTCTCTTATATCTCCTGCATTGGCAGGTGGGCTTTTTACCCTAGCACCACCTGGGAAGCCCTGGCATAAGGCTAAGTACACAGAAAGTGCTCAATAAATACTCACTGACTTGTTTTTTGTGGGAGAGAAGACTTTCTCTTCTCATCAGCCTCCATAGGCTGTATTCCTATCCACACTTCAGCGCCTCTGCCTGCCCTCCCTGATGTATCCTTTACAAGAGGAGGAAGGACCAGCCCTACTGGTCAGCATTCATCTGGGGTGTTCAGTGGACCTGGTTCTTCCTGGAGGGCAGAGTTGCTGCTCAAGGTCAGTGTTTATGCAAAGTTCAGATGCTTGTCCTCTCCTCCTTCTAGATCCAGAGGAGGATGGGATACTCAGGAAGCTAGAGCCTTGACTTTCCCGGTGGGAAGAGACTTGGTCATCTCCTCCCTTTGGCCAGACCATCTCTTCCTTTAGACAAGGAAGCTCAGGTTGCCCCAGGAAGTCCTGATGGGCAGGAGGTAAAAGGTAGCTAAGAGCAAAGCCCTGTGTGTTTGGACCTGTAGCTCTGAAACATAGCTAATAACACACCTGGGGCAAGGTAGCGAATTCTTCTGAGCATCTTAATTTTTTTTTTCCCCAGTAACTTATTTTTATCTGCAAAGCCAGGATTTTTAAGTCCACCTCTTAAAGGAGGCTCTGAGGGTAAAATAATAAAGTAATGTAATGCTTAGCACATAAAAAGAGCTCAAAAAAAAAAAAAAACATTCATTTTCTTTCTCTATTCATGGTGAAAATCAGAAAAAGCATTTTAAAGATCTCTGGGAGGAATATTAACAGCAAGATAGGCTTTCTAAGCAAGCTACTGGCGCTACATAAACATTCCTCTGGAAATCTCTGCAGCAGCTCTTCAGCGTTCATTTATTTCTGCACATGTAAACATTATAACATCAATTGCATTTTTTATCTAATTATAGAGCTACTCAGGCATCCAGGGAGTCTGAATTTGCCTTTGCATTGTTGATGCACCTAAGAGGCAAGGAAACCTTTCATTTCTGAAATCGAGTCTGAAAATGAATGACAAAGAATTTGCAAACAGCTCCATCCAGAACATTTCTAGACCTTAAGTTCTAATTTGCTCTCTGCAGTATGTCATTAAAACAGGGTGCTGGCTGGTATCATGACTGGGCATTTGCTGGGGAGACAGGGATCTGGGAAATGAGTGAAAAGCCTATGGTGGCTGGTGGTGCAACAGGAAAACAGAAGTGCACACTGAAAGACGACATTCGTACCACACGTTAGAACTGACAAAAAGCCCATGGGTCCAGAGGTACACCTGATCCTTGTAGCAACCCTGAGAGGTCAGTATTTGTAGCCTCTTGATTGGGGGGAAATACGGTGACTCAGGAAGGGAAAGGGAGTCAGAATTTATCAAAATGGGTATGGCTCATCTGATGCTTATAGCAGCCCTGGGAAGCTGGCATTGTTATTTTATAGATGAGAAAACTGAAGCTTCAGAGAGGTCAAGTATAATACATACATACAGCCAGTAAGATGCACAGAAAGAATTAAGATCCTGTGCCTCTCCCTTTCCTCTCATTGGCCTTCTCTTGCTTGCTCCCTCTCTTTTTTCCCTCCTACCTTTTCCCTCTCCCTTTCTCCCCTCCTTCCCTCCCTCTCTCTCATTACCATGTGCGCAGACTTAGATACAGGTTCTCTTATTACAGAAGGTATCTTCTGGTCTTTCCTCAGTTTCCCCTTCTTGGAGAGGAACAGCTGCAGGCATGCGCAGATTAAAGGAAAGAACCAGGCAAAGCACTGTCTTTCTTTGCCAGGGTCCATTAATTTTTGCTTTGGGCCTGGGAATTGGCTGTGGTCATATGAGCAAAGATTGGCTCATCTGCTAAAGAGTCCATGATGGAAGAAAGGCAACTGCAAGGCACCTACCATCTGTTCAGTCTCAGAGAATCAATCAGAAACAAAGTGAGTTGGAGAGGAAAGCGCTCACAGTGAAGAAAGGCTGGGCTGTCTGGGCCCACGGGCCACTCAGTTCCCAACGTATGTGGGCTGTCTGGTCAGAGCTCAAGCTTGGAAGCTGTCTTCACTGTCAGTGTTTTCTCTGCACTGAGCACGTGAGGTTGGGGTGCTGGCTGGTACTTCTTTTTTTTTTTTTATTAAAAAGGATTTTTTTTTTTGCCATACCCTGCACGGCATATGGGATCTTAGTTCCTGACTAGGGATCGAACTCACACCCTCTGCATTGGAAGCATGGAGTCTCAACCACTGGACTACCAGGGAAGACCCTGGCTGGTGTTTTAGTTCCTGGCTTCAGCTTGCACCCCAGAGTCAGAGACATCATCCAGTCAGCTGCTAGGTGAGGTTCTAGATCTCTTGCCCCTGGAACCCAGGAACTGGGCATCAAGGTGGCTCAGCTTCCTTGGTCACCACTCCTGGGAAGGCCAGCTGGGAAAGAGGGGGCATGGTGACCCCTTCTCCTGTCCCAGGCACAGGTCCTCAGGTCCGGCCTGGGCTCCTCCTTCACTCTCATCCCCTACACACAGTCAGTCCTGGAAACCGTCAACTCTGTGTCCTAAATATGGAGCAAGTTCATCCTCTCAGGCTCGCTTCTGTGTCACTGTCTGGTCCCTCTTATTTCTCACCTGGAGTTTTGCCATTGCCTCCCAAATGGTCTTCCCAACCGCAGACCTTGTCCTCTCCCCTCATCATCCATCCCTTCTAAACAGAAATCCAGTCACGTCCCTTGTTGGATTAAAATGCTTCCGTGGGGCTTCCTTGGTGGTTCAGCAGTTAAGAATCTGCCTTCCAATGCAAGGACACCGGTTTGACCCCTGGTCTGGAAAGATCTCATATGCCAAAGGGCAACTAAACCCAGGAGCCACCACTGGAGCCCACACATCTAGAGCCCCGTGCGGTAGCAAGAGAAGCTGCAGCAGTAAGTCCGTGCGCCACGACCGAGAGCAGCGCCTCTCGCCATGACTAGAGAAAGGCCGAGTGCAGCAATGAAGACCCAGCACAGCCATTAATAAATAAATAAAAATTTTAAAAAACTAAAATTAAAAGGAAAGCTTAAATGAAGTCTTCTCTGCCAACCAGTCACAATTCCTCCGCAAAGCTTACACATCCCTCACCTCCAGAACACCCGATTTCCAGCTCTCCCCCTGCTGCTCTCAGCCTTCGTCTCAGTCCTCTGTCGTGGCCGGGGAAAGACCCTCAGGAGGTGGCTCAGGTGTCAGCGTCCCTTCTGGGACAGCTGCCCTGATCCCCCCGCCTCACCGCACTTTCGCGCTATCATGAGTCATTGCACTCCGCTGCAGTTGTTCACCTCATGGGCTTTCCCCCAGGTAGACTGCCAGCTGTATGATGCCAGGGACCGCATCTCCAGCGTCCAGCATGGGCAGGCACACAGTAAGTGCTCGCAGGATGTTTGTGGGAACGTCAACGCCCTGTGCTCCAGGGCGGGAGGGAGCACTCATCAGCTGTGACCACACCCACATCCTCACTGGTGAGAGTGAGGAGGCGAGTCCAGGGAATTTGGGTACACCTGACCGGACCCCACAAACACACACAGCTCACCACCCTGAGACCAGCCCTTTCCCCATGACCCTAGACCCTGCATGCTCTTGGGTAGTCAGGAGACCCATTCTCCTATGGCATTCCCTGGTACCCCATCCTGATGTATTCATTGCCGTTTTTGTTGCTGTTCAGTCGCTCAGTCATGTTCGACTCTGCGACCTCATGGACTGCAGCACGCCAGGCCTTCTTATCCATCACCAACTCCTAGAACTTCCTCAAACTCATGTCCATCGAGTCGGTGATGTCATCCAACCATCTCATCCTCTGTCGTCCCCTTCTCCTCCTGCCCTCAATCTCCCAGCATCAGGGTCTTTTCCAGTGAATCAGTTCTTCACATCAAGTGGTCAAAGTATTGCAGCTTTGGTTTCAGCATCAGCCCTTCCACTGAATATTCAGGACTGATTTCCTTTAGGATGGACTGGTTGGATCTCCTTGCAATTCAAGGGACTCTCAAGAGTCTTCTCCAACATCACAGTTCAAAAGCATCAATTCTTCAGTGCTCAGTTTTCTTTATAGTCCAACTCTCACATCTATACATGACCACTGGAAAACCATAGCTTTGACTAGATGGACTTTTGTTGGCAAAGTAATGTCTTTGCTTTTTAGTATGCTGTCTAGGTTGGTCATAGCTTTTCTGCAAAGGAGCAAGCATCTTTAAATTTCATGGCTGCAGTCACCATCTGCAGTGATTTTGGAGCCTAAGAAAATAAACTCTGTCACTGTTACCATTGTTTCCCCATCTATTTGCCATGAAGCAATGGGATCGGATGCCATAATCTTCATTTTTTGAATGTTGAGTTTTAAGCCAGCTTTTTCAACTCTCCTCTTTCAGTTTCATCAAGAGGCTCTTTAGTTCTTCTTTACTTTCTGCCATAAGGGTGGTGTCATCTGCAGAGCTGAGGTTACTGATACTATTATCACTATAATATCATTGCTATAGCACATACAGATTTACATATATAGGCTGTCAGATCAGATCAGATCAAATCAGTCGCTCAGTCGTGTCCGACTCTTTGCGACCCCATGAATCGCAGCACGCCAGGCCTCCCTGTCCATCACCAGCTCCCGGAGTTCACTCAGACTCAGGTCCATCGAGTCAGTGATGCCATCCAGCCATCTCATCCTCTGCCGTCCCCTTCTCTTGCTCCCAATCCCTCCCAGCATCAGAATCTTTTCCAGTGAGTCAACTCTTCGTGTGAGGTGGCCAAAGTACTGGAGTTTCAGCTTTAGCATCATTCCTTCCAAAGAAATCCCAGGGCTGATCTCCTTCAGAATGGACTGGTTGGATCTCCTTGCAGTCCAAGGGACTCTCAAGAGTCTTCTCCAACACCACAGTTCAAAAGCGTCAATTCTTCGGCACTCAGCTTTCTTCACAGTCCAACTCTCACATCCATACATGACCACAGGAAAAACCATAGCCTTGACTGGACGAACCTTTGTTGGCAAAGTAATGTCTCTGCTTTTGAATATGCTATCTAGGTTGGTTATAACTTTCCTTCCAAGGAGTAAGCGTCTTTTAATTTCATGGCTGCAGTCACCATCTGTAGTATCTACATATATATCTACATACACAGCATATAAATAGCTACATTTATAGCATATACATCTAGACATATGCATATACTTTATATTTCTTTATGTCCTTCCCCTAGATGATAAGGCTCAGAAGGGAAGGGTGTTTTGGATTACTGTTGTTTTGTCTCTCTCTCTCTCTCTTTTTTTTTTTTTTAATTTTCTGTTCAGTGATGTAACCTCAGCACCTAGAACATACCTAGCTCACAATAGGCAAGGGTACCCCACCCCCACATGGAAGAGGTACATGGGCCTTCCTTCTCTCTCTCTCCCTCATTTAAAACATTTTTTTTAAATTGCAAAATGAATCATAAATACAGAAAACCACATAGATAGATAGTGATAGAGAAGTCGCTCAGTCGTGTCCAACTCTTTGCGACCCCGTGGACTGTAGCCAACCAGGCTTCTCTGTCCATGGGATTTTCTAGACAAGAATACCAGAGTGGGGTGCCATTTCCTTCTCCAGGGGATCTTCCCAACCCAAGGATCCAACCCAGATCTCCCACATTGTAGGCAGACACTTTACTGTCTGAGCCACCAGGGAAGCCAAAGTATTACAAATCAATTCCCCACCATCCACCAAAGGTTATCAACCCTTAAAAATGTCATTATAAACTCATAAAGTTTAAAATATTTGCTGGTATTTGATTAACTGTTTTTACAGTTATCCACACCACAGCTCTAATTATTCCATCTTGGGACAGTAGAAGCTTCTTCAGTGTGGCTTCTGAGTTCTTTGCAGGTGACCATCAAGCACTATGACTTTGTTGCATTCTAGCAGGACAAGATGGAGAAGGCAATGGCACCCCACTCCAGTACTTTTGCCTAGAAAATCCCCTGGACAAAGGAGCCTGGTGGGCTGCAGTCCATGGGGTCGCTAGAGTCGGACACGACTGAGCGACTTCACTTTCACTTTTCACTTTCATGCATTGGAGAAGGAAATGGCAACCCACTCCAGTATTTTTGCCTGGAGAATCCCAGGGACGGGGGAGCCTGGTGGGCTGCCGTCTCTGGGGTCGCACAGAGTCGAACACGACTGAAGTGACTTAGCAGCAGCAGCAGCAGCAGCAGTAGGACAAGAGGTTTCAGCCTTATTATGGATATTTCCTGTCCCAGCTGTAGCATCATACATATCTCCGAAATTAAAAAACAACTGTGATGTGTTACTTCAAGTTCACAATCTGGCCCCTAATTATGCTTATACCTACTGGGTTGGATATTCTTTCTAGGACTTCGCACACTTATAGCTCCAGTCCAGGATACCATCTTCTATTTGGTTGTCATGTCTCCTTAAGCTCTTCTTGCTGTGCAAGTTTTTCATACTTCCTTTGCTTTAAATGGCCTCGACTGTTGGGAGAAGTATGGGTCAGGTATTTTATAGAATGTCTTTCAACTGCAGTATGTCTGATGTTCCCTCATGATTAGACGATGGGTTTTGGGAAGGAAGACCACAGAGTTTATGCGTATTCTCATTTGGCCACCTGATGCGAAGAGCCGATTCATTGGAAAAGACCCTGATGCTGGGAAAGATTGAAGGCAAAGGAGAAGGGGGCAACAGAGGAAGAGATGGTTAGAAAGCACCACTGACTCACTGGACATGAATTTGAGTAGACTCCAAGAGTCAGTAAAGGACAGGCGAGCCTAGTGTGCTGGAGTCCTTGGGGTTGCAAAGAGTTGGACACAACTTAGCATCTGAACAACTCATCACAGCTCATCAACATGGCTTATCCCTGTTGAGTTTAACCATTATCAGCTGGCTGAGGTATACTCCCCTATTTTTCCTCCATCCACACTGTCCTTCTTGGCAGAAAGTCACTTTCAACGTAGCCACAATCTGAGGAGTAGAGGGTAAAATTGCACCTCATCAAGGACACAGTATCTACATAAATTATTTGGACTTTTCCCCATGGGAAATTTATTTGTTCTTCATCTTTTCTTTATTCATGCAACCATTTATTTATATCAGTGTGAAATCCATGGATATTTATTGTACATTTTGGGTTATTGTTGTTGTTCAGCCAACCCAGTTGTGTCCAACTCTTTGCAACCCCATGGATGGCAGCACACCAGGTCTCTCTGTCCCTCACCATCTCCTGAAGTTTACCCAAGTTCATGTCTATGGCATCGGTGATGCCATCATCATCTCATCCTCTGATGCCCTCTTCTCCTTCTGTCCTCAATCTTTGGGTAATAACCCAATATTACTTTATTTATTTTCTGGCTCAAGTTGTTCCAACTCTGGTTCTTGGGAGCTTTTCCTATGTCCCTTTGATATATTTCCATCACTGTGTGTTTTAATACTTCCTAATTTTCTGGCCCTAAATGATGTTCCAGGCTCATCTTGTATATTTGCTATTCCAGACTTAGAATCAGCAGCTCTCCAAGGAGCTCTGGTTCCTTGCATTGGATATCGATATTAGAAATCAGGATCAGGGTTGTGCCTATGGCTTGACGTGCTATCATTGCTGAGGCATCATTGCTGCCGGACATTCTCTGCTGACAGAGCAAGGACATTGGGAATGGCAATCCAGTCCTGAAAAATTCCACAGACAGAGTCTGGTGGGCTACAGTCCACGGGGTGTCAAAGAGTTGGACACGACTGAAGTGACTTAGCGCACATTCTAATCTGTGTCTATAAACATATCTGTGTTTATGTAGACATCCTATATCTAAGTATATATATATATGTGTGTGTATGCTCAGTCGCTCAGTAGGGTCCAACTCTCTGCAGCCCCGTGGACTGTAGCCCACCAGGCTCCTCTGTCCATTGAATTTTCCAGGCAAGAATACTGGAGTGGGTTGCCATTTCCTGCTCCAGGGCATCTTCCCAACCCAGGCATTGATTGAATGTGTCTCTTGAGTCTCCTGCATTGGCAGGTGAATTTTTTACCACTAATCCCATGTGGGATGCCCCAAAGGCACATACTCTAGTGAGCTTAACAAACACATGCTAATGTCTCCTACTCTAAGCCTTTACCATACGGATCATTCTAGCCTTTTCTCCTTGTCTGTAACCTCTTCTGGACCAACAATGAGAAACCTGACTCCCTCAATCCATTAACTTATAGTGCCCATAAACTGCGGCTCAAGTTGTTCACACACACGTCCATGAGAAACACCTTTATCAGCTAAAGTACAGTGTCATGGCACAGTTCTTTTTATGCTTAGTTCTAGAGCCCATGAATCCCCAAAACTGCTTAGGAAACCCCCTAACGCTACTTAAGAAAACCCCATCTTTTCTCCCCAACCCCTTCAGTAAGGTTGTTTCACACTTTTCATACAGGTATAATCTTTTATCATAGTCTTATTTCATCATGGGGTCCCCTGAATTCCTAAATAATTTTTTTAAAAAGTTTTATACATTAAGGTCATTCTTTGGGCTGTAAAGTTTATGGGATTTGACAGTTCATAGTGTCATATAGTCACCATTACAGTATCATAGTGAATAGTGTCACCACCCTAAAAGCATCTCCTGGGCTTCATCTATGCAATAATGCTCTTCCTCCTTACTCTCCAAATAATATCCTCTCTTCTTTTGCATGCTGTCTTATTTTAAATGAGCATTTTATATGATTTCACTTTGTTTCCTTTCTTAGTATATCAATTTTATTTGTTAAATCTTTTTTTTTTTTTTTTTTTTAGTATTTGCTTTAGAGTTTATGATGGACAGGGAGGCCTGGTGTGCTGCGATTCATGGGGTCACAAAGAGTCGGACACGACTGAGTGACTGAAATGAACTGAACTGAACTGAACCTTCAAATTGGACTTCCCGGGTGGCTCAGTGGTAAAGAATCTGCCTGCTAATTCAGGAGACACAGGTTTGACCCCTGGGTTGGGAAGATTCCTTGGAGAAGGAAATGACAACCCACTCCAGTATTCTTGCCTGGGAAATCCCATGGACAGAGAAGCCTCGTGGGCTACAGTCCAGGGGGTCACAAAGAGTCGGACACAACTTGGTGACTAAACACCACCAGCAGCAACAACCTTCAAATTACGCTGTAGCACTTTGTGCGTAACACTGGTGCCTTAAAGCATCCCCGGTTCCTCCCTCACATGCCTTATCGTGTTGCTGTCATTCATTTCGCTCATCTATATTTATTACCATTAAATACATCGTTAATGTTGTCACTTTAAACAGTTATCTTTTAGATCAATTAAGAATAAGAAAAAAATTTCAACTTCATTTATTTCTCTTCTGATGCTCTTCCTTTCTCTGTGTAGATCAAATTTCTGACCTACATCATTTTCCTTATGTTTGAAAACCTTTTCTTTTTTCTTGTTTTTAAAAAAAGCTTTAAAAAATATTTCTTGCAGGGAAGGTCATATAGAAATGCACATTTTGTTTGTCCGATAAAATCTTTAGTTCTCTTTCGCCTTTGAAGCATATAGAATTCTAGATGGGTGACTTTTTCTTTCAACACTTCAAGTATTTCATTTTTCATTCTCTTCATGCTTGCGTGGTTTCAGACAAGAAGTATGGTGTATTTCTTCCTGTTCCTCTGTAGGTAAGTAGTAACTCCCCTATCCTCACCACTCCAGCCTTCTATGAAGATTTTTTCTTTGTCTTCAGTTTTCTGCAATTTGAATATGACCTACTTAAATGTGCTACTTATTTATTTGGTTATTTATTTACTCTGTTTATCCTGACTAGTGTTCTCTAAGGTTCCTGGTTCTGTGATGTGATGTCTGTTGTTAAGAAAATCTTCAGCCATTATTACTTCAAAGATTTTTCCTGCTCAGATCTTCTTTCATCTCTTTCTGGTATTCCGATTATGCACAAGTTATACTTTTTGGAATTGTCCCAAAGTTCTTAGATGCTTTGATCTTTATTATTTTTTTCATTTCATTTTTCTGTTTGCTTTGCAATTTGGGAAGTTTCTACTGACCTATATTCAAGCTCACTGATTTTTTCCTCGGCCTTGTTGAATCTATTGATGAGCCCATCAAAGACATTCATTATTTCTGTTATGGTGGTTTTGAGCTCTAGTGTGTTTCTTTTTGACTTTCACTTAGAACTTCTATCGTTTCTTGAACCATGTCTACTTTTCCCAATTGAACCCTTGGTATGTAGCAATACTTATTTCAAGTTCTCTTTCTGATTATTTCAACAGACTGTCCTACCTGAGTCTGGTTCTGATGATTGCTTTGTCTCTTCTTCCCTTTTGGTATGCCTTGTAATTTTCTGTTGAAAACTGGTCATATTGTTTCAGGTTATAGAAACTGAGGTGAACAGACCTTCACTGTGGGGATTCATTAATGTATTAATCAGGCTAAGGGGTGGGCCATGTTGAGTGCGGTATCTGTAGGTACCAGTGGCTCCAGATTCTTCTTGTTTCCTTGGGTTTGTCTCTTCTCTTGAACTGAGCTCCCCTAAGTATTCACTGGGCTTCCCTGGTGGCTCAGACGGTAAAGAATTCGTCTGCAGCGCAGGAGACCGGGCTTAATCCCTGGGTTGGGAAGATCTCATGAGGAAGGGAATGGCAGCCCGGTCCAGTATTTTTGCCTGGAGAAGCCCACTTATCAGAAAGAGCCTGGGTCTCGCAGTTCTTTCAGTCATAGTCCTCAAATAATATACTGGATTCTTGATGTGGTGATAAAGTGTGGGGGATAGGGCTCTGCCAATCCTTTAAATCTCCTTCTTGATTTTAAAAACATTCTTCCTTTCCACCTTCTATTTATCTTAAGGCATTATGTGCTGCATTTATGTGGCTTATGTTTCCTCATATTAAAATCTGCATTTCTTAAATGTACCTTTCTTTTATATTCTTTTTGAGCACTCATCCCAAATTTCTAAGTTTTTTCTAATTCTGATTTAGGTTGTTATAGGCTGCTTTGAATCACATTAAGGGTTTCAGCTGGTAGGTTAAAATTTTGGTATCTATTGTAAGCATGTCTTTTGGAGTGTCATTGCCAATAAGGAAATCAATCTATTTTTACTTTATTATTGAAATATAGCTGATTTACAACATTGTGTTAATTACTGCTATAGAGCAAAGTGTTAATCTACTTTTAATTCTTTTTCTTATAATAGCTTTGTATGAGATTGCCACCAGTACATTTTGTTGCTAATTTTTGTTCTACACAAATTTTGCTAATTACACAAAAATTAGCAACAAAATGTATTGGTGGCAATCCCATACGAAGCTATTACAAGAAAAAAAGAGAATTTATAAAGAAGTATGGGTTGGGGTAGTTTTTTTTTTTTTAAACTCCGTAGAGTTTTCTTGTCTTTAAAAAAAGATTTATTTTATTTTGGCCGTGCTGGGTCTTTGTTGCTGCACGCAGTCTTCCTCTGGTTGCAGGGAGCGGGGGCTATTGTTCGTCATGGTGCATGGGCTTCTCACTGCAGTGGCTTCTCTCGTAGAGGATCACAGGCTTCAGGTGCATGAGCTTTGGGAGTTGCAACATGCGGGCTCAGTGGTTGTGGCTCGTGGGTTCTAGAGTAAAGGCTCAGCAGTTGTGGCACACAGGTTCAGTTGCTCCATTGCATGTGGAATCTTCCTGGACTGGGGATCAAACCTGTGTCCCTTGCATTGCAAGGTGGATTCTTAACCACTGAGCCACTGGGGACGCCCCCACAGAGCTTCCTTTAACTGTTTTCATATAGCATTCAAAACTTGATGGCTAGATTCCTTTTCCATTTTTAATTGGACCATCCCTTTTCTTCTTCACTATCGCCCTCACTGTGAGTAATTTTGATCCTATTCACACAGGGCCCTGTCCTGGGAGGGAGATTTGGTTGGTCAGTTTTAGGAGCTCACAGTGTCTGATGGTTGTAGCTCTTTGAACCTTAACTGTAAGTCTTCATGCTCACCTGATGTTGGATTGGGCAAACCCCTTCCCACTTTCAATTGCTTTTGCAATTTGGTCCATGGCACTTTCCCATGGATATCTGTTGGCAATACTGGGACTCTTCTCTTCCTGGATCTGACAGATATCTGCCTGTTTATTTCCAATTCCTTCCACACAGATACTGATACCACACCAGTCTTGGGGCTCTTGGGAGACTGTCATTCCCATTTTGAAATTTTGGGGTTTATCACATTAATTCTGTTTGTTGCAAATATGGTCCTTGAGGTTTTTGGTTTTGCTATCTAGTTGCTCAGATATGTGGGAATTCTGAGAAATTCAGAAACATATAATTTCAGAGATGTACCACCATTTTCCCACAATCCCCTTTTTCTTTTGTCATTGTTCAATTGCTAAGTCATCTCCGACTTTTTGTGACCCCAAGGACTGCAGCACACCAGGCTCCTCTGCCCTCTACTCTCTCCTGGAATTTGCTCAAATTCATATCCATTGAGTCAGTGATGCCATCTAACCATCTCATCCTCCACTGCCCCCTTTTCCTTCTGCCTTCAATCTTTCCCAGCATCAGGGTCTTTACCAATGAGTTGACTCTTCACATCAAGTGGTCAAAGATGATTCAGCTTCAGCATCAGTCATTCCAATGAATATTCAGGGTTTATTTCCTTGAGGACTGACTGGTTTCATTCCTTCTCCTTCAGTTCAGTTCAGTCACTCAGTCGTGTCCGACTCTGTGACCCCATGAATCGCAGCACACCAGGCCTCCCTGTCCATCACAAACTCCTGGAGTTCACCCAAACTCGTGTGTGTCGAGTTGGTGATGCCATCCAGCCATCTCATCTCCTATAGTCCCCTTCTCCTCCTGCACCCAAGCCCTCTTTTTCCTTATATCCCCGCTAATCAGGAAAAGGTCAAGCATTGCCATGCCCTTGAGTCGAACATCTTTCTGTCACAGAGTCATGCTACACCCTTCCTCAAAAACCTTCACAGGGTCTCTTTCTTGCTCCCAGATTCAATTATAAAATTCCTTAACATAGCATGTTGGCATTGAACTCCTGCTGGTTACCTCCTCATTTAGCCATGGCGCCCACCAAATCCTTGTACAAATGTTTTACTCTAGAGTCTTCCACTTACTGTGCTACAGACACGAGGTCGTTCACATCCCTGGGCTTTTTCCTGCGCTGTTTTCTAAACTGGGAACACCCTTCCACTCTTTTTCCTTCATCCTGCTCAGCTCAAAACATCAACCCTTCTGCCAACTTTCTTTAAACCACCTAGGCAGGATGAATCACTGATTTTGTGCAAAGCAGTTAAGTATTAAAAGCACAGACTGTCTCTGTTCAAATCCAGCTCCGTCACTATATGGATGGGGATTAGAATGCTGCCTCACTAATTGGTTATTTTTGAGCCTTTATTGAGATAATCTGTGTAAAGGATTTAGCACATAATAGATGCTCAGTAACTGGAAGCCATTATTAATGTCTCTCTTTCTCACTAAATTACATCTTAGAAGATGCAGAGTTCCTCCTGCAAAATGATACCATCTGGAGGGGCCAGCGAGTTGCATTGCCTGTATTAGACGTTTAACTAATATTTGTTGATGTTATTTTTAACCATGCGACATGGGGAAATTCCTGGCAAGTTTAGGGGGAAGGGAATTTATCTGAAAAAAGAGGCAAGTGTTACCTTCCAGTACAGGAGATAGCAAAAAACATGGCCATTGGATGACTCTAGAACTAGCTTCTAATGCTGGCTCTTGCACCTATAATCTGTATGATGCAAGTCTGTGTCTAATAGTGTTAAGACTCCAGGCTGTGGAATCTGGTTTGAATCTAGGATGTAACATTTTTTACCTGTGAGACGTTAGGCAACTCTATTCACTACTCTGAACCTCAGTTTTCTCCTTTTTAAGTGGGGATAATAACAGTACCTACCCCATAGAGTTGTCATGAGAATTAAATGTGTTGGTATATGTAAAGAATTTGGATCAGGGAATGGCCACATATATTTGATTGTAGTATTATGAAAGTGCCAATTTCGCTGACCCTGAAAGCTAGGATATTCTATCTATAAACAATAAAGATGCAATTAACAAAGGGACCCGTTAATGGTGATGGAGGGATTTATACTTACTTTCTGCATTCATGGGTGCCATGTCAAATAAGAGGGTACCCTATGTTGATTTTTGTTGTTGTTTTTATTGAGATTGGGAAAAAGCTCTTGCCTTGGGAGAGTAATGAGGTTATTATGCAGAGTGAGACAACCAAAACAGACCCTGCTGTCATCAAATGTTTGGCTATGAATCCGAGATCCTGTTATTTCAAATTCCGATCCCTTGAAAAGGTCAGTGGCTGGCTCCAGGTGAGGGCCTGTCAGCTCTCAGAGACATTGCATCTGATAACTTAGTCCTTTCATATTTACCTTGAAGAAGGAAGCAAGCTTTGTATTGCCGTGATAAATAGAAGAACGATAAACGCACAGACCAAGTTTGATTTGAATACTTCATCCCTCATTTGAGAATACTGTAATTAAAAAAGAAAGGGGAGAATGAATTACATTGCAGCAGAGTTGGGCTCTTGGAAGAGTTAAGCTTTTACCAGTGTTTGGAGTCAGGGGGAAACATCAAGAAAAGATAAGGCATTTCAATATATATATATATATATATATATATATATATATATATATATATATATGTATGTATATTTATTTGACATTAAGAGGCATCCATATGTTAATAAATCTTTGCGGGCATTACCTCCATCCCTCCCACCAGCCTTCCAGCGAGAGCCCAGGGGTGAATATGATCTCCTTTATAGCAAAACGGAGCGATTTCCTTTATAGCAAAAGGGAATGGGAGAGGGACTTTGCATGAGCTTATAAATCAGTTCTCCTCCTTCCTCTGAACTCACATCATCTGAACAAAACAGCAGAGCACACATCCATATACGTAGCAAATCAAATTCACATGGACTTTCTTCATGAGTAAACGTTAAGTCATTCAAGGATCTTGCTCTTGGGGACACAAGGAAATTTTTGACCATAGAGTCCTTCTGCCTCCCTTTTTCATGAAAACTATTGAAAAATAAATTCATGGAGTCTTAGAATAGAAAAGACCAAGAAAATCTCCAGCAAGGGCAGTCCTTTCATTGTGTACAAGAGAAACCAAGACTGATGGACCAATATGCCTGATTGCCCTTCTGTTGTCTGCTCGAGGTGGCCCTGGGGAATGGTGCTAACTTTATTTTGATTATCCAGAGTAGTCAGTAATTTCATTGTCCACCCTTAAAGGCTTCCGGAAGGTCAGCACTGAACGTGTATATACTTGTCTTAGTCCTGCCTAGTTTCCTGAACTTTGAGTCACTAAACTGAGGAATAATCCAATTCCTTCAGAAGGAAGAAAGGATTTTTAAAACTGAAAAAGGTCTTAAAGTTAGCCTACAACCAAGTCCCTCTTTTTGTCTTAATGCCAGAGAGGTCTAGTAACTCACCACAGATCACATAGCGCATAACATTTTGAGGGGTGGGAACAGAAAGCTAAGTCTGACTTTGCAATGTCTTTGATCCTCAATTTGAATTTCACCATGATTTTATGAAGGAAGCATGAGAACTTCCTTCATAAAACTTCCTTCTTTTCTGGAAGAGTTCTCATGCTCTATGTCCCTAATACTAAGAGAAGACTTACTTGGGTCAATGAAATCATAAAATTAGTCAAACTTACTGTTGGTATGGGAGTCCAGTCCCTGGTAACATGATTTTTATTCTCTTGCCTACTCCTTGGTGTGGTCTAGGTTTTAGACTGAACTCGCTGCTCGCTGTCATGGCTGTGATTTGGAGAGTGGGAATGACCTGCAGTTAGTGAACTGCATGGTGCAGGCACCAATGCAGCTCAGAAACTGCACATTCATCGCTGTCAGAGGGCAATGTTTTTTCTACTCACTGGTGCTGAGTCCTCTGCCTGTTTGCTGACAACCTGCTCCATACCTCGAGGTGAACATGTCCCTGAAAAATCATGTGGAATCTCCACTCTTGATAAAATGATAGAAAACTCGTGTTACTGACAGTTTTCTAGAGCAGTGCCTAAGAACAGGGCACCATCAGAGAGACCCACACATACCAACTTGAAAATAAGAGTTAGCCACAAAGCAGTTAATTCAAAGAACGATAAATGTCTGAATTCTTTCTAACGACCAGTTGCACAAGATCTAATTATTCTTTGTTGACTGATTTCAAACCAACTTGGTTATATAGACTTGATAATGAGATTTTAAAAACAACAATAATAATTTTTCTTGTATATAATCCCCCATAATGGCAGAAAGCAAAGAGGAACTAAAGAGCCTCTTGGTGAAGGTGAAAGAGATGAGCAAAAAAGCTGGCTTAAAACTCAACATTCAAAAAACTAAGATCATGGCATCCAGTCCCATCACTCCATGGCAAATAGATGGGAAAAAATGGAAACAGTGACAAAATTTATTTTCTTGGGCTCCAAAATCACTGTGGAGAATGACTGCAGCCATTAAATTAAAAGACTCTTGCTCCTTGGAAGAAAAGCTATGGCAAACCTAGACAGCATATTAAAAAGCAGAGACATCACTTTGCTGACAAAGGTCCATATAGTCAAAACTATGGTTTTGCTGATAGTCATGTACAGTTGAGAGAGCTGGGCCATAAAGAAGGTTGAGTGCCGAAGAATTGATGCTTTGAATCTGGTGCTAAAGAAGACTCCTGAGAGCTCCCTGGACCTCAAGGAAATCAAACCAGTCAATCCTAAAGGAAACAAACCCTTGAATATTCATTGGAAGGACTGATGCAGGAAGCTGGAGCTCCAATACTTTGGCCACCTGATGTGAAGAGCCAACTCACTGAAAAAGACCCTGATTCTGGGAAGATCGGGGGCAGGAGGAGAAGGGGTCAGCAGAGGATGAGATAGTTGGATGGCATCACTGACTCAGTGAACATGAGTTTGAGCAAGCTTATTTTCTTCTGATGGCAAGTTGGTTGGTGATGAAGTAGGAGGACTTACTTGGCCCCCAGATCCTCCAGTCTGTCAGTGTTTCACAGTGAACAAAGCCAATTCCCTTTAACCTCAGTTTTCTTATCTGTCAAATGGGAGAATGAATATAATTCATAGGTTTTGCAAAGCTGTTCCATTTTACTGTATTTTGTTATGCTAGAATTTAATAATAACTTCTATCTTTTCATGTTTGAACTCCAGTGCTTAGGACAGGTCACAGAAAGGAAGAAACTTATAAGATCTGTGAAGATGATACCAATTAAATATAAAATATTGGTTTCATAATGGAGTGCATTGTTACTTTGGAAATGCAAAGGAGACAGAACTGTGGAAAGAACATCCTTAATTGGCTTAGAATGAGAGGGTGCTGAGACTGGTGATTCATTTCACTTCCTCTTGACTTGTGAAGATCTGAACGCTCTGGTTCACAGCTATATTAAGTTACACGTATTCTCCTTCCTGCCATAGTTAGACTCTTTATCTTGCCTCCTCTCTGTCCTCACTTGGCCCCACTTACTCTTTTATGTCTTAGTGGTGAGCATGGCGTAATTTAGAGCTAGACCACCAGGATTTGAATCCCAGCTTCACCACTTATAAGCAACGTAACCTTGGACAAATTTACCAAGTTTTGCACATCACAGTTTCCTCACCCAGAAAAAGGGGACAATAATAAAAGCTATCTTGTGTGGGTTGCCGGGAGGATGAAATGAGTTGATATATGTAAAGTGCTTAGAGTCATGCATGTAGCACATGGTAACCTTATATAATTATTTACTATAATCAATGAATTATACATATTTTATTGCTATACAGTAAGTCCCCTATATACAAATGAGTTCCTTTCCAAGAGCGCCTAAGTCCAGTTTGTTCATAAGTCCAACAAAGTTAACCTAGGTAACTAACATGATTGGCTATATAGTGTTATACTGTAATAAGCTTAGTACTTTTCACAAAAATAGCATGTAAAAAACACACACACAGAAAATAAAGAATTTTCAATCTTTAGTACCTTGAAAAGTACAACAGCTGGCATACAGGGGCTGGCATCGAGTGAACAGACAAGAAGAGTTACTGACTGGAGGACAGAGAGGAGGTGGGACATGGTGGAGCTGAAAGGTCATCAGGAGTAGGAGACAGAGGGCAAGCTGCAAGTTCACTCCCACCTGACACTGAAGAACACACATTTGCATCTTTGAAAGTTCTCAACACAAATGCTCCTATATAAGGGACTTAATGCATTTGTTACATTTTCCAAGTGTTGCTTTCTAGAATGCTGTCGTCCATTTTTCTGTACAAAATTGTACCTTGTACTCAGTAGAGTGCCCCAAAATGTTGCTGACTGATGGGTCCATCATGTTAGAAAGGATTCTTCTAAGGGGAATTACAATCTCCTACGTGATCTTTTGTCTTAGAAAAAGACTTTTGTCTTTATGCCTTCCTTTGCCTCCTATAAGATCTTTCGCCAAAGGGATAGAATTCTCCCTTCTCTGGGGACCTTTGGAAAAGGTGTCCTATAATTCACTGAGTCCTTAATCTATAAGAGGACTTGGCCATTGCATATGTTAAAAATGAAGAACTTGAGAATCAGACGTGGGAAAGAACTAGTCAAAGTCAATCAGGTGGTTGGTGGCAAAGTTCTGACAACAAGCCACATCCTGGCTCCTACTGGAGTTTTTGCTCCACTACACCACTGTCTTTGGACGGGAAATGTCCTGAAGACAGTAACTGAGCTAAGTGTGGATGGGATTAATACCCATTAAAAAGGCCATAATACTTGGAACAAATTACAAATGCTTCCTTTGAGAGCTTAGAATTTTGATTATAGGTACCCCTTTATATCCAGGTGTTCCACACCAGCAGATTCAACCAACCACAAATCAAAAATACTTGTGAAAAAAAAAAAAAAAAACCTCCAGAAAGTTCCCCAAAGCAAAACTTGAATTTGCTACTCACTGGTGATTATTTACATAGTATTTACAACTGTATCTGCAACTATTAACATAGCATTTGAATTTTAAGTAAATTAGAGATGATTTGAAGTCTATGAGAGGATGTGTGTAGATTATGTGCAAATACTACATCGTTGTATGATCTTGGTATCTATGGTCCTGAAACCAATGCCCTGCAGTAGAAAGGGACAACTGTACTATTATTTTTCAATGTGCAGGGATTTGGTTGATTCAGGAAAGGGTCAGTTCAGAAAAGGGCCAAAATCTAGGATAACAAATTGAATAATAATAAGTAGGCAATATGCTAAGTGCTTATTGTGGATGATCTCATTTAATTATCATGACAACACTTTTAAGAAGATTGTATTTATCATATCCCCATTTTGCAGATAATGAAACTGAAAATTATTGAGTAACACAAGCAGGACCTCACAGATTGTAAAGAGGGAATCCAGACTGTTTAACCCCAAAGTTCAAGGTCTAAATAAAGAAAGTGAAGTCACTTGGTTGTGTCAGATTCTTTGCAACCCCATGGACTGTAGCCCACCAGGCTCCTCCTTCCATGGAATTTTCTAGGTAAGAGTACTGAAGTGGGTTGTCATTTCCTTCTCTAGGGGATCTCCCCGACCCAGGGACCGAATCCAGGTCTCCCACATTGTGGGCAGACACTTTACCATCTGAGCCACCAGGGAATCCCATATTATGTCAAGGGAGTGTGCAATTTCCTCGGTTCTGTTTCGTCACAACAAAAATTTGAGGTGATGGACCAGCATTACAGCCCTCGGACAGACTATGTCACAGCTCTCGGACAGATCAGTGTTACAGCTCCGTGTTACAGCTCAGTTTTATTTAGAAAATAAAGAAAAATACATCCTTGAGGTGTGAGGGCATGATGACCCAAAAGACATGAAGAGAAGAGAGAGAGAGTGAGAGAGGCAGAGAGAGACAGAAAGACCGAGAGAGACCAAGAGAGGGAGAGAGAGCGAGAGAGAGACCCTCGGTCCTTTGGATTCTCTTATTATATGTTTTTTCTCTCCCCGGGCCTGCCGTATGTGAACTGGGCTAGCCAGGAATGCTGTTTGTTCTACATGAGGTCCTCACTCCAGTCCTCAGACCATCCTTTGTTTTATTTTCGGGGGCTTTTCCCTTCCTTGTCTTCTAGTCACCTTTCCTGGGTTCCCTTTTCCTATTCTAACTACCTAACATTTATCTGCTGAGACTTTGCTGTTTTTAAGATAAAATCATCTTCACAAGGTGAACGATCATATTTCAGTGATGTGGTTTACAATACAAAGAAAGAAAATGTATTAAAAATTTGAGTCTATGTAAAGGAGATCCAATCAGTCCATTCTAGAGGAGATCAGCCCTGGGTGTTCTTTGGAAGGAATGATGCTGAAGTTGAAACTCCAGTACTTTGGCCACCTCATGCGAAGAGCTGACTCATTGGAAAAGACTCTGATGCTGGGAGGGATTGGGGGCAGGAGGAGAAGGGGACGACAGAGGATGAGATGGCATCACCAACTTGATGGACATGAGTTTGAGTGAACTCTGGGAGATGGTGATGGGCAGGGAGGCCTGGCATGCTGCGATTCACGGGGTCGCAAAGAGTAGGACACGACTGAGCGACTGAACTGAACTGAACTGAAATCTTTATTAGAATGAAAGTGAAGCATAATCTGGGCAAAAAATGGACCTTAAAACACTTCATGAATCAGTCTAATACACTGGCACTGCTGCATTTTCATGATTGATTTATGGATTCTCATCACAAAGCAAAATAAAGAACCCTTTTCCTAAGGCCTAAATGGGTGAATGAATAACAGGGAAGAAAATAAAAGATACAGTGGATTTTATTAAATGCAACAGAATAAGAGGGACCACCACCTTCAAATAATTTTAAAAATTGTTTTAAAAATGAAAATTTCCTACTTGATTTGATTAGATTGGAACTTGGGTTCCCTTCCAAGGAAGTAGAGCAGGAAAAATTTGTGTTCCATTTTGTTCATTGTCTGTGGATGCTGGCCCTGCATTCTCTTGAAAGACATATTCATAAATGAACTCAGAACCATCAGGACCTATGACTTCCTAGATCTTTCATAAGGAAGCTTGGAACTGAAGTGTGATCACACAAGGAAAAGCCCTTTCTATATTCTTCATCTACAGAGATGTGATTAGGGAAGTTAGCTTGCCGAGGTGATGGACAGAGTTTCTAGTTTTTTACGTTTCTTTGCCTGAGACAGGCCTGGAAAATCATCCTAGGTGGGTCAGAGGGAAATCACCCCACTCTGCTAGATTCTCTAATTTGTTGCTGTTCAGTTGCTAAGTTTTGTTTGACTCTTTGCGACCCCATGGACTGCAGGACACCAGGCTTCCCTGTCCTCTACTATCTCCTGGAATTTGCTCAAACTCATATCCACTGAGTTGGTGATACCATCCAACCATCTCATTCTCTGTTGTCCCCTTCTCCTTTTCCTCCTGCCCCAAATCTTGCCCAGAATTAGAGTCTTTTCCAATGAGTTGACTCTCTGTATCAGGTGACCAAAGTACTGGAGCTTCAGATTCAGCATCAATCCTTCCAGTGAATACTCAGAGTTGATTTTCTTTAGGATTGACTGGTTTGATCTCTTTGCTGTTGAAGGGACTCTCAAGAGTCTTCTCCAGCACCACAGTTCAGAAGCATCAATTCTTTGGCATTCAGCCTTCTTTATGGCCCAACTCTCTCATCTGTACATGACTATTGGAAAAACCATAGCTTTGAATATACAAACCACTTTCACATCTGAAAAGTGATGTCTCTGCTTTTAATGTGCCATTGAGGTTTGTCATAGCTTTTATTCCAAGGAGCAATTTTGACTATGAGCCAAAAGGTACTTACTAAATTCTTACCTCTCTACAAGATGTAGAGGACACTTCAAACCAAAGCAATAATCTAGTTAACTGTCCAAAATACAGTGAGTTTTGTCTTTTTTTTCTTTTTCATGTATTTATTTGGATTAAAAAATTTTATAGGTGGAGTGGGGATTTTATTTGTCACCTTGATCTAACTTTGATGAATGCTGATTTCACTTGGCAAAACCTCAGAAATGAGCCATTAACTCCTACTGGAACATTTCCAGTGATGAAGAAATCAGCCTCTCAGTTGACAGCCCATTCCATCTTTGGATAAATCTAATTTGAAGAAAGATAGTTTTCTAGCACATCTCTCACTAATATAAATTAATATGTTAAGAATCTCAACTGAGACAATCTACTCATTTTGTACGACCGAACTAAAGAATGTAACCTCCATTCTGTTGTTGAGTCCATGCATTGTGAAACCTGGCACTGACTAGAGCACTCTTAAATTAGATCATTTGGGTGGAAGACATATGTATAGTAAAAACCAGGAAACTAATTTTCAGTCCTTTCATATTTTGAAATAGACTCTATTTCGTATCTTGGTGTCTAACCAAATCATTACCAGGAACATTTCTATGAGGGACAGGTGTATCTGAGGAATGTCTCACTGGTATACTTCTTCTGAAGAGACTTGACCTTCAAACACAGGTGGTCTCCTCATCTTTAACAAAGTCACAAGGAATCTTGCTAATGCGTATTTAAGATGGACAGCTTCAAAAGTGTGAGACAGAGAGGATCCCACCCCAGGAATGACAAAAGATCCTTAATGATAACATAGTATTGTGAATCTATCTTGACAATGACCATGTATTATGGTCTTCCTTGGTGGCTCATCTGGTAAAGAATCCACCTGCAATGCAGGAGACCTGGGTTCGATCCCTGGGTTGGGAATATATGGGTTTGATCCCTGGGTTGGGAAGATCCCCTGGAGAAGGGAATGGCTACCCCCTCCAGTATTCTAGACTGGAGAATTCCATGAACTGTATAGTCCATGGCATCACAAAGAGTCAGACATGACTGAGCGGCTAAGCACACAATGTATTATGGTCTTCCTGGGGAGGGAGATGGATTGCCATATGAGAATTCCAAGTCAAACTTTTACAAAGTTTACAACCCACCATTCTCCCAGCTCACCCTTCTCCAAATCTCCCATTTTGGGGAGGAAAGACTCTTCCTTTCTTGAGGACCAGTCGCCCAAGACATGGTGAGGGGATGAAAATGATAACTGCTTCTTGACTTTTTGCCCAGAAGCCCGTAGTTTTAGATGACGCTTATACCCACACATAAAACAACAGATTACTTTTAAAGACTGAGATGGTGACCTTTAGGCTGAAATCATCATAATTGTATCATTCTACACTAGATTATTACAGATGAAATTGGTACTCCTGACTCTGAAAATGTGGCACGGGAGCTAGCTAATTGATCTGATGAAAAAGACAAGTGACACAGCCCTCAATCTCATTTGACCTCCTAGAGGGCGTAGAAATAGCAGTAATTTTACAAGATAATGTCAAGAAGGTAAAGGATTCTCCCTTAGCAATTGTTTGAATAGGAATGATTTCCCTCCCAAGACTCTTCGAAACCTGTCCCTCTTACCTGAAAAAGGTGGTCTAAATATTTTTATTATTCTGAATCTTATTAGAGCAATAAAACTCAAGAATAACCTGAGGCTACAAAGGAATAATTCCTTCAAAAACCAGAGACCACTTGGTTCAGTGTTAAATGTATCTCCCCTCTGCATCTACATAAGAAATAGTGCGCTTCAACACATTCTGAACATTTCCCAAAATAGACAAAAGCATTTTTTTTCTCATTACTTAATCCCAGAATCCAACATCTTAATAGATTTTTCATTCATTTACCTAGCCTCCTCCGCTTTGCTGAAACTCCTCCTTATTTTAGTTCACTCATTATAACTCCAATAGTTTATAGAAAGAAGAAATATTTCAAAGTTTGTGGCACACTTTTCCTGAAATCTCTTAAGCCTTCAGTTAGCTTTGATTTTCTTTATAAAGGATAGAGAAAACTGAGTGAAATTCTGAACAGATATAAGAACCAATTGTACTCAGGCAAAGGATTATATAAAGGTTTCTTTGTGTGACAAATCCTTGTTTTTATGTGGTTACTGAACATAATAAAAGTAACATTAAATGAATGGTTTGAAATATTCAGCACAGAACTTAGTTCATAGCAAGCACTATCTATGGGCTTCGGGTGTGTACTCGATTAGTATATATACCTTACAAGGTTATGAATTTATGAAAGTCGTGACCCTAGTACCCTAAGATATAAGACACATTAAGATTGCTCCTTACAACACTGTTTTTAATGAAGTAGTTTCTCTAAAGAAGCTGTAGAAGTGTAAGATTTATTTAAAGTGAGGATGCAGCCTCACCCAGAATTGGATTGGCATAGAATTCATCAGAAGGAAAGAGAAAAAATAACTATTGCATTTACTCAGACATCTATTATATGTGTATTACATCATCTGATTTTTACAACATTCCAGTGAAGGGGAGGTGGTATGATCACCATCATCTCACTGAGATCAAACACCTTTTCCTCCATCACCTAGCCAGTATCTAGCAGGAACTGGGTTCAAGTCATGTCTACTCAGTAAACAAGCTTATGTTCTTTCCTCTGTCTTTTAACAAAGACTTGTGAGCTTCCCTGGTAGCTCAGATGGTAAAAAGTCTGCATGCAATGTGGGAGACCTGGGTTTGATCCTGGATTGGGAAGATTCCCTGGAGAAGGAAACAGCAACCCACTCCAGTATTCTTGCCTAGAGAATCCCCATGGACAAAGGAGCCTGGTGGGCTACAGCCCATGGGGTTGCAAAGAGTCGGACGTGACTGAGCAACTTTTACTCACTCAAAAACTTGTGAAATAAATGAAGCTTTTGCATGTGCACAGGGGTGTCTATCTATCAACTTGTTATTATCCAATAATGATCTGTAAGTTAATCAAGTTTCCACTGCACCTACATCTATTTTCAAAGTGGGATTTGAACCAATGTCTGTTTGACCCCCTAGCCCGAGGCCTTGGAAGACATTCCTTTTGGAGACATTCCTTCTAGGCTTATCTGAGACCATGTGGACCTTGTTTATGGACCCAAGACCTTCTGACGTGATCTGATCTCTGAAGGCATGAAGGAAGTGACTAAGCAAGCCCAAGTTTCAAAGTACAGCCAAGAATGGAGAAATGTGACTGGCAACTCAGGACAACAGAATCCCAGAAGGATTTTCTCAAAATGTAGGTCCCTGATGGGCAGGCGCTTACATTTTAAACAAAACCTTCAAGTTTGAAAACTATTAGCCTAGGACAAAGGCTTTTTATTGCTTAAATTTGTAAGGGTGATAAAGGAGGCCTTGATTTCTCAAAAAAAAAATTTCAGAATTTAACAGGAATACACTGGCATTGAAAGAAGGAAGGAAATCTAATTGCCATCAATATGGTTTGATTTTTAACAGCACACTAAACATCAAAACATAAATTTTCAATCAATTTTGAAGTGTGCACTAAACATATCTTAATCTTTATTCAAAATAAGGAAGTTGCCTCATTCTGAGGTGGTCCTGATGTTTTGTAACATCAAGTTGAGTGAAGTCATTCCAGTTAACTATTTCCATGTGATTTAAGCAGTCTTTCTTTGGCCTGGAAACCAAAGTAATTGTAGTTAATTGCCTTCCTCATCTAAGTTTCACTCAGAGCCTTGTCCCAGAAGAGAAATAAGGGGTAGAGGCTGAGAAATATCGCCTTTCTATAAGTGTTCTGGGATTAAGATCCTCAAATATAAAGAACACTCACAAATCAATAAGACAGAAATGAGAATCACAATAAAAGAAGACAATTAAGACGAACATTCAAGTCACATAATTAAGACAAATGTAAAGATCACAAAAGAATATAAAGACCAAAACATAAAACACATATACAGAAAGACATTCAAACTCAAAAATAATTTTTTTAAATACGGCAGGAAGATGCTCCTTGTATCTTATCAAGTCGGCAATTTTTAGAAAGTATAGGCACAATTTTTGAGGGTTATTTCAGAATGCACATTGAGTATTTTAAAATGTGCATTATCTTATACCCATTTTTATGATTTTATCCCAAGGAAATAATTAAACATGGATGTATGATTTAACTCTGACCCTGGTAATGGCTATGCAATTTATGATTTGTAATAGTTAAAAACTGAGGGAACAAAAGCAAACGTAGCTAAAATATGCACTGGAATAGTACAGTTACAAAAAATATTTTGTAACTAAACATTTATTACTGTGGGGAGAAGTTCAAGTGAAGAATGCTTAACACTGTCTTACAAGGCATGATGTATAAATGGCCCTGTTTTAATAGAAGCATTGCACGGGTAAGTGTAAAGAATCACACTCATAGAGACTAGCATGACACATGACAAAATATTAACACTGGGCATTGCGGATAGAGATCACAAGAGATGTCATTTTCTTCGTTTCGCCTTATATGCTTGATATAAGCTTTTGCTAGGGCAAACGCATTACCTTTTTTAGGAAAAAAATTCATATATAATAGAAGACAAAACCCAATATGATTGACAGTATGTGACAAACGCCATGATTCCTACTTCTCTTTATCACAGTTCTAATTTTTTTTCGCCCCTGAGATCTGTAAGCTCCCGTTAGGAAATTTTAGCCGGAAATTAAAGATGGGCAGAGAATTCTTCAGTTGAGGGGACCTTAGATGACTGGATAAGGGCTCTACCCCCATTCTGGAGTCTTTCCGGAAATCTCACGTGGTTGCCGCGGAGTGAAGATGTTGAAAATCACTACTTCTAACCCGGCCGCGGTCTAAGCCTGGGGTCACATGACTTGTCACCCCTGTGATTTCTGAGTGACTGGAGCTGCTATTTATAATTACAGGGAGAAAACGGATGTAAACTGGGCAAACCAGGACACGTGTTCATCAAGACCTTCGGGAATTCACAGCCTCAAAGCACTGACTGCTGAAAGCTACCAGGAGCTGCCCAACTATCTCATTTCACAGATGAGAAAACCTGAGGACAGAGAAAGAAAGTGTGCTGTTCAAACTTAGTTAAGACACAGGAGTCATGAGCATACTTTCTGAAGCTTAACTTGGAAGATTTCTCTGTGTGGACATCCCATGAACCACCATGAGATGACATGGCAGGGAGTAAGCAGAACATTACAATCTTCTCTCCTGAAACTCCACTGTCAAGAGTCAGACCAAAAGCAACCCATGTCTTTTGGCTCTTAGGATTCACAACATATAGCCTGAGGCCAGTTGCAGGGGTGAGGCAATTTCCTCAAAGATTCTCCTTATTAACCTGAGTCTTCAGTACTCTTGCCTGGAAAATCCCATGGACAGAGGAGCCTGGTAGGCTGCAGTCCACGGGGTCATGAAGAGTTGGACATGACTGAGCGACTTCACTTTCACTTTTCACTTTCATGCGTTGGCGAAGGAAATGGCAACCCACTCCAGTGTTCTTGCCTGGAGAATCCCAGGGACGGGGGAGCCTGGTGGGCTGCCGTCTATGGGGTCGCACAGAGTCGGACACGACTGAAGCGACTTAGCAGCAGCAGTAGCAGTCAGTCACTCAACAAGTATTTATGCAACACTGGGAGGTGGGTAAAAGTCCCACTTAACACACAGCTTGGTACATATGCTAGCTAATTTTTACAAGCTAATGTAACCAAGAAGTGTCTGGATGATATTTCAAAGTGTTTTTTCACGTTCTCCAATTCACAAATAAAGGTGGAAAGGAGAACAGTTCCCTTATTCAAATAACCATATATTGTTCAAACAGAATGAAGCCTTTTCTTCCTACAGAATTTCCAAGATAAAAATCATTGTTTCCATTTCCAGTTTTTCTCTCAGAAAATATACTTTTATGGTCCAAACTTGCTCCCAAACAGCAGGGTAGGGCAGTGGGAAGAGAAAACACTTTGGAGTCACAAATACAGTAAATATTTCAACAAATCTAAGATGCACAATTTTTACCCTACCTTTTAACACTTAAATCAGAAAGTTACCTTAACTGTCAGTGGAGACTTAAAGTCTTGAATTCTTCCAGGGAGGTTTGTGATTGCTGCTACTGGTCACTAGGGGGCGATACGAACCCAGTGACGTGAAAGTCTCTCGGTCGTGTCCGACTCTTCGCGACCAAGGCCTTGGACTATACAGTTCACGAATTCTCCAGGCCAGAATACTGGAGTGGGTAGTCTTTCCCTTCTCCAGGGGATCGTCCCAACCCAGGGATTGAACCCAGGTCTCCCGCATGGCAGGCAGATTCTTTATCAGCTGAGCCACTAAGGAAGCCCCAAAATACTGGAGTGGGTAGCCTATCCCTTCTCCAGCAGATCTTCCTGACCCAGGAATCGAACCCAGGAATCCTGCATTGCAGGCAGAGACCACTTTAAATTCTCTGCCTGACTTTTTTTAAAGATGATATTCAGAGTGTGAACTCAGGTGGCAAAACCATGTGCATTCCATTTTGGAGTTCAATTTCTTGGAGAGGATTTTTATTTGTTTGTTTTTTCATCTAACCAATAGCCAGGGAGAGGCATGTGAATTTCCTTGTTTACTCTGTCTATTGGGTGGTTTTTCTTAGTGCTGCACAGAAACCAAACACCTCACAGTCGATGGTACCTTAGAGTGGATAAAATATGGCAACCAAATTCTGAGATCTATAACTTCTACTTAACCTCTAAGAGGTTCAGTTTTCTCTTACAAAAGTAAGTGAGATAGTAATGTTTCCCTGGGGATGCAATAGGCCAGTATACCGAAACGCTGGCCACAGAGTAGATGGATACTGATGCTATGCTCTAACTCTGGAGTCCTGTGAATTTGAAGCCTCTGCTTTTATTTTGGTAAGGCTTCTGGGACCCTTTCTTACCTGACCTCTCTCCCAAATCCCTGCCCTGAGCTTTCCACTTCATCCAAAGTTCAAAGAGAAGAGAATGAAGATGGCACAGGATTGCCTTCTCCAGACAAGGGCCTGGGGGAGCAGATCCTCAGGGCTCCTGGGAGGGGCAGTGTCCTGACCAGACCAGGGCACTGGCTTTGGGGTCACAGTGAGCTCAGATTGCAGTCCCTATACTGACAGCTTGAGTTTGGGTGGGCTACTGAATCATTTCTCCATGCCCCCATTTCATCAAGTATAAAAGGAGGCTCTTTACAACATCCATTGGGTTGGCCAAAAAGTTCGTTTGGGTTTTTCTGTAACATCTTATGAAAAACCTGAATGAACTCTGGCCAACCCAATATTGCTTATTGTCATTGTTAGTCAGTTTGTGCTCATAGCTTAGAAATTGTTGTTGTGTAGTCGCTAAGTCCTGTTTGACTCTTGGTGACTGTAGCCTGCCAGGCCCCTCTGTCCATGGGATTTCCCAGCAAGACTACTGAAGTGGGCTGCCATTTCCTTCTCTAGGGGATCTTCCTGACCCTGGAATCGAAAGTGCGTCTCCTGCTTGGCAGGCAGATTCTTAACCACTGAGCCACCAGGAAAGCACATAACTTAGAATGGTACCTGTTGTTGTTCAGTTGCTAGTCATGTTTGACCCCATGAACTGCACTTCTTGTTTTTGTGACCCCATGAACTGTAACCTGCCAGGCTCTTTTGTCCATGGGATTTCCCAGGCAGGAATACTGGAGCAGGTTGCCATTTTCTTCTCCAGGGTGAAATAACCACTGGTTACTACTTTTGATATATCCTCTGCTCAGCAGTAGTGTTGCCCCTGAAGAGGGTCTCTGAGCAGGAGTCAACGAGGACTGTCTCTGTGACACGAGGGGAGTGAGCACTATCCTGTGTGCCTCGATTGCCAGCCCCTGGGAGCCCATGTGATGCAGAGCACGTGCTAGATGGTGTAAGACTGGACTATCAGTGACCTAATCCCCACGTGTCTGTTCAGGAGCAGATGCTGTCCCTTGCTTCTCCTAGAAGAACCTCCCTGGTCACAGAAAGCAACCTCTGATACATAGTGCCTCCTCTACATCCAATACCCCTCCAACTCCAGTGCCTGCAGGTGAGCACCAGACACTATTGAATAAAATACATTAGAAATGATCTCTAGTCTGTAGGGGTCAGGTCATCAGTGAAGCAAGTACATCTTTAGCAAGAATGAATAAAAGAGTTTTTACACAGCTCTGGACACAGCCTAATTGAGAAGATTCTTTGTAAGACCACCCTGCCTTTCCTAGCTCCTTCAATGGAGAAGCCAGGATAGAAAATGCCTTTAATTATATTACTAACAAGAAAAATCCACCTGCAATGGTGGGGGCAGGGGGAGGGTTGTTGAATAGGCAAAGTGTTTCTTTTCCTTTTGTTTTGTTAGTACATAGACACAATACATTCAAACTGTGAATCGCAGGTGAAGATCTTAATTTTGGAGTTTGCAACTTTCAGATAGTTATCAAAGAGACTCACTGGGAATAATGCATGTGCTTGGAAGTGTGAATTCTCCAAACCCAGCAAAGTAGACTCTCCCAGGCAGCTGAGCAAACTTGCAAAAAATTGCTCATTGGAGCTTTGCAGAGTATCAAATCAAACTCCTGAAATTTGCTTGCAAATCCCCTGCTGTTCTTGCCGGAGGCTCCTGCAGATGCTAAGCACCTCCTGTGCTCAGCCAAGGAAGGTCTGTCAGCTTCCATCAGTGCAAACGAGCAGCCTAGTTACCCAGGGACAGCACCCACTCATGGTTTGGTGCTGGGGGGAGGGGAGAAGGGGCATGAAACTAAGTCATCATCAATACGGTAATGGTGGCCACTTTTGAGCAGTTGATCTCATCGAGGCATTGCCTGGAGCATTTCATCCTAAATTATCAGGGAGGCGTGTCCATCAGCCTCATTGCACAGAGAGGATCTCCTGCTCAGAGACTCCTTCACTTACTGAGGGTCACACAGCAAGGAAGTGGCAGAGGTGGAACTGGAACCCAATTCTGAATCCAGTACCACGTACTATGCGTACACCGGGGGGACTCTGAGCAGCCGACAACTGGGAGAATGGGAGAACAGGTGTCCACATCTAACAAAGACAGTGTCTATCACTAATACTTGCATTAGGTTATTGGGTGCCCCCATATAGTAGGTTACAAGGGTAGCAGATTCACCTAAAATCAAAGGCAAGTGGGTGCTAACGTCACTTGGGTTAATAATCTCAAAGTGGAAGGAACTCCTTTGTTCTTTCCATCATCTTTTCCATAAAGAGCAGACTTGACGCTCTCTTTATCTAACCAGCATCTCCTTTCATGGCCTTCGGTCTACTCATGATTTTCAAAGAGAAAAAAGAAAAGACAGTACCAAACCAAACAAACACACAACAGACACACCAACCAAAACCGCAGCCCCTGGGCTCTCTCTCTGGTCCCGTGAACATTTACGACAATTTATTTCAGAAAAAGAGCCACTGTGGAGACCCAGCTCTACCTTGTGCTCCAGGCTGGAGTCTTTAAACATCAGTGAGAATGGCTTGATATGCTCTCTTCTCAATTTATCACCACTCCGCAAGTCGATGGTATGTTCTATTCTCTTGTTAATTTCCTCAGGCCCAGACTGGACATGCAAAGCTTGTGCAAGATGGTTTGGAAGTAGATTTATTGAATTTCTTGTTAGGGCAGCCAGAGTCTAGGGGGAAAGCACATGCAAACACAATAAACCTGCTAGTCCCCTTTGGATTAAAAAGAAAGGCAATGTGTTCAGATTAGGTTGCATCGCAAACAGTAATAGCATTCCATGCAGTTGTATTCAGTGAAACCTACAGAAGTCGATAAGTTAGCATTTGGTTCCCAGAAACACAACCTGGAAAAACAATATATCAAGGGGGACATTTCCCTCTCCTCTGTGTAGGTGCACTGAATTCCTTCAGTTCAGGTGTAGGGAGAGCTGTCGGTTTGCAAATGTTAACCAAGAGCCTTCTCTAACCAGGCACATCCCTGGTTTGAGAGAAAGAAAACCAATACAAATAACAGAAGGGAAAACAGAGCTGAAAAGCCCACAGAAATGATCCTCTCCAACCAAGTAGCTTCCACATTTTCATGTGGTCTTTCCTTGAATGGTGGTGGAGAGACTTGGGGACGAATGGCTTGCAAATTTTTTTTTTTTAGCATTTCTCATGGACAGTCAAATAAGCCAGAATCTGCTACTTAAGCTTGATGATTGTTAGACCTTGTACACTTGATGAATGTTTTTCCCCATAGACTGTTATATATCTATATTTTTGTATAGATATATGTGTTTGATTTCCTTTAGGCAAAAATGCAAGCAGTTGCAGCCTCTCACCGTTTCACAGGATTAAACAGCAGGAGGTGGGGAAAGGTACAACCACCATGGTTGATCACTGGGTGTGGCCACATGGACACAGAAATAGCACTGGCTTAGGAAGACCCAGCAGATTTGGCAGAGGGGACTCTGTCTCCTGGCATCTTAACTGCAGGTGACAAGATCAACCAGTAGGATCCAGTCAAATGCAACACCGACTCACAGCTCCAATTTCAACTTCTTTGACCCAAAACATTAGAGTTGGAGCTCGAGGACAACAAGGCTCATCTCCTCCCCCAAAAGATCTCTTGAGAAGACGTGGAGGATGCAGTACCTCTGTAGAGGGGAAGAGAAAGCTCTGCCTCCGAACACACTCACTGCATCTTCTTTTCTCTGCCAGCCTCTCATCTTGGCCAGTGTTAGACCATAGGCTAGACTGACATAAGATGATGCAGTCATGAAATAACAGCCTGTGAGAGCTGATAGAACACCTTGGAGGCCCTCCTGCCTGAATCCTTCATATACCCATGTTGTGGTTGTTGTTCAGTCGCTTAGTCATGTCTGACTCTTTGTGACCTCATGAACTACAGCACGCCAGGCTCCCCTGTCCTTCACTATGTTCTGGAGTTGGCTCAAACTCATGTCCATTGAGTTGGTGATGCCATTCAACCAATCTCATCCTCTATCACCTCCTTCTCTTGCCCTCAATCTTTCTCAGCGTCAGGGTTTTTTCCAAGGAATTGGCTCTTTGCATCAGGTGACCAAAGTACTGGAGCTTCATGAGCCTCAAAGAATTATACTCATGAGCCATCAGCTTCTCTGCAGCCAGGTCAGACTCTCTGACTGTGGAGCCAGAGTTGGGGGCTTTGATCTCGTGGAGCCCAGTAGCCCATTCCATGAGTATTCCTCTCTATGACACTGTTGGACTCTTCCTTTTAATCTTCATGTAGATACTCAACATAACCTAAATTCATAGTCTCTAAAGAATTCTAGAGCAGGGCTTTATCACTGGTAGAATTTACTGAAAACCTTTTCTCCAGCCTCACGACAAAAGATGGAGTCACAGGTGCCAACACGAGCAAGTACAGTATATGCTCTGAGGATTCTGAAGCTAATTTGAGCACTGAGTGCCAAGGAGGCAACCACAGAGAAAGAAACAAATGTCAGGTGGAGGTACGGCAGGATGAGCAGTGAGGAGGAGTGCCGGATCCAAGAGAAGGAAGCAGGTACCAGTGTTTTAGAAAACCGAACAGCAGGGTTCATACTGGGGCAGGGGGTTTGAGCTCTGGGGTTAAATGTTTTTAGAACAGCATCTCAGAAGGTGAATGAGACTGGAGCCTACCCTCTGTGGATCTCCTATCGGCTTCTCGGGCAGAAATTCTCTCCACTGTTTGGAAATGTCAGAATTCAGTCTTCTATCCCAGAGAGGAGGTGGGAAACTATGCTCCTCACGGCAGACCCAAAACACAAACTGAGGTGTGCCCAGTACCATTGGGAACATAATTTTCCAAACTCCATTCCAGGTCTATGAATTTGGGCAAATTGTTTAAACCCTGTGGAACTTCCCTAGCAGTTCAGCAGCATTTAAGATGGTTAAGGCTCCACGCTCAGCTACAGAGGACATGGGTTCAATCTCTGGTTGGGGAGCTAAGATCCTGTATGCTTTGATGTGTGGGAAAAAAAAAATGATTGAAGCCCAGATGAAAATCAGAGTTCCTTCTGAACTCAAGTTTCTGAACATAGGGTCTTGCTGAGAGTCTCGGGATTTTGTAAACTTCATTTGGATGGGGTAGGAGAATATAAACCCTCTCAAACTCATCATTTGGTTTATGACCAGAAGACTGTTCTTTCGGAATCATGTTTATCTGTGTACATACTAACAATGTACATTTTTCTTTTTAAAATAGGTCCTATGGCTTCATGCGAAGAGTTGACTCATTGGAAAAGACTCTGATGCTGGGAGGGATTGGGGGCAGGAGGAGAAGGGGACGACAGAGGATGAGATGGCTGGATGGCATCACTGACTCGATGGACGTGAGTCTCAGTGAACTCCGGGAGTTGGTGATAGACAGGGAGCCCTGGCGTGCTGCGATTCATGGGGTCGCAAAGAGTTGGACACGACTGAGTGACTGATCTGATCTGATGGCTTCATGGATAGTCATACATTTGGTATTTCTTAATCAGTTTGTGCCAGCAAATAACAAATTACTCCCAATGAGATCTTAGACTGAAAGTTTACTCTTGAAACATCCAGTTTTGTTGAGTCAAAAACACTTTAGCTCTTATGGATCACATATTCCAGTCTTCACACACCCTCTGCAGCACACCTGTAGATGCTGTAAATCAGCCCGCACATTCTCCGTTCTGGAATTTGAGGAAATCATCCCTCTCTTTCATCACAAGATTCTCTTAATTAACTCTTTCCCCAAAATCTTGTTCTAAGGAACACAGGAATGAAGGAATGCTTCTTTACAAAATGGTTTGTGGACCAATCAATTTAGGAAATGTGGATCCACTGTTTGTTTACTGCCATCCATTCTTACTACTCTCCTCCAGAGAAAGGGTTTTGTCTCTTTTTCGAATCTCTTTGTCTGGAGTGTGTATGCCAGAAGCTGGCACTAAAGTAATCACTCAGTACTGGTGTGTTGAATGAAAAAATTCTTACATCCTCCTATTGGAGTCTCACAGTACACATTACTGAAATAAAGGTACTGATAAGTTCTGCAGAAATCAGGCTTTTAAATTCTGCATTTTCCGAACTTTTATAACCATGAAACAGGTTTTGCTCAGATGTCCTCTACATGGTTCGTGGAGGACCACTTTGGAAATAAGACTCTAACGTTCTTCCCTGGTTTTGTTTGCAACTCTTACTTAGTGGATCTGTTTCTGATTCTGAATAGAATCTATTTGCTCGCCTCCACTTCTCTTCCACAGGCTAATGGCGTCAGCTTTCCCAATCACTTCACAGGTGACGCAGTTTCCACACAGGGCACGACAGTGCTCTCCACTTTGTCCATACCTTGAGTATACTACTGCACAGAATCAGACTGAATGCAAACATCAGACTCTGTGTTGGAGCCTAGGCAACTAACACAGTATGACCCGGTAAACAATTACTCCGTCTACTACATTTTACGCACTTGAATGTGTGGCAGCTAGGTAGAATGTCCTACTGCTTCTTTAAAATCCAATTCAGACATCATCTTCTGCAAGAAGCCTATTATGAGTCTGCATGTATTCTTAACACAGCAGTTACTGTGATGTATTGTTACCGCTTCATTGTGGGTTTGCCTGTTCCTCTAGGCTCTGATCTGGAGGGCCAGGCACTGTGTTTCACCCGTAACTAAACCTTCAGCATCTGGCATATTTGATAAATTCTTAATAAGCACTTTTGGAATGAATGAATGCATGCATGAATGAAAAGTTGAATGGCTGTGTCAGACTATTCTTAGGGCACTGTTTTCAATCTCTTGCTACCAAAAGTCTGGTGATGCTTTTCCTGTCTTCCCCCAAACGGACTCCAAATTTAGACTTTGTTTACCAAATTGCATTTATTAAATAAGAAGTAGTTTGTTTTCCTACTATTCAATTAAATGCCTAGTTTTTGATCAGCCTAGGATAACAGGCATTGCCACAACAGCTTAAGAGAATTCCAGCCAAGAGCAAGAACCTTGAAAGGCAGCTTTATGATGCTTCTCAGCATGGGGTTTTAATCAGGTGTTTGGAATCTAGAACATGAGGTCACAGATGGGAAAGCACTAACCTACAGTCCTTCCTGGGACCAATGCCTGGATAAACATCAGCTTGAGTGTTTCCCATGAACCAGAATAAAGCAAAGGTTAAAGTCATCAGTGAAAGGGTGTCATCTTTTAGCCCCGCTGGAGATGGAGTCTTGAGATTAAGTGATAGGTAGCTGTGACTGAAATCCTGCACTGTAGGCCAGCTTGCTATTGATTGGGAAAGACCCAGAGAAGATGCCCAGCCCAGCAGGCTCAGAGTCTCACAGGGATCTCTGTCTCTTATGCGGAGATGGCTTATCCTCTCCCCAGACTCTGGCTGTTTCCAGCCTCAGGCTGGAGGCTGCACTCTGAAGCTTCCTCAGTTGCTCCAGAGCTTCCTCCCATCACCCCTATGGCAGCACCTCCCTGAGCCTCACCTGGAGGCCTCTGTGGCTCCACTTCAGACTTGTCGCCTGCAGGGTTTGGATTGTGGAAACGGCAGAAATTGTACGTTTTAGTCCCTAACCCATTTTCTGTGTCCTGCAACTCTAGGCCAATGCGAGAAGAAATTGCCAGGAACAAACACTAAGCCTGAATAAGGGCTCCCCGGTGTACACATTAGAGCTCTTTTTTATTCTGTGCTATGCTCAGTCGTGCCCTACTCTTTGTGACCGCATGGATTGTAGCCTTCCAGGTTCCCCTGTCCATGGGAGTTCCCAGGCAAGAATGTTGGAGCAGGTTGCCATTTCCTAATCAGAAGATCTTCCTGACCCAGGGATTGAAACAAGCCTCCTGTATCTCCTGCATTGGCAGGCAGATTCTTTTCCACTGAGCCACCAGGAAAGCTCATTTTTTCCTTCTACTTTTATTAACCACCCCCAACCAGCCCCCAGAAGAGAAGACTTCTCCTTTTTTAAAAGTTATTTTTGTGTTCTTTTTGTGAAAGCTCACTAGGGAAAGCTTTGAGGTGATCTAGTCCAAAATTCAGAGAAGGCAATGGCACCCCACTCCAGTACTCTTGCCTGGAAAATCCCATGGATGGAAGAGCCTGGTAGGCTGCAGTCCATGGGGTCGCTAAGAGTCAGACACAACTGAGCGACTTCACTTTCACTTTCATGCCTTGGAGAAGGAAATGGCAACCCACTCCAGTGTTCTTGCCTGGAGAATCCCAGGGATGACGGAGCCTGGTGGGCTGCCGTCTATGGGATCGCACGGAGTCGGACACGACTGAAGCGACTTAGCAGCAGTCCAAAATTATTTGCTCCAGGAAGAATGCTTGTTGCATTTGAAAGTGGAACAATTATTGTTTTTCCCCCTCAAATCCAGGGATGGGGAGCAGAGATTTCTTTGGGTATGCAGGTCATGTTTTTCTGGTAAGAAGGTTCTAGTGAAGTGAGTGAAGTTGCTCAGTCGTGTCCAACTCTTTTCGACCCCGTGGACTGTGGCCTACCAGGCTCCTCTGTCCATGGGATTCTCCAGGCAGGAGTCCTGGAGTGGGGTGCCATTCTAGGCGGTATTTATTTGGGAAAACACTGAGCTGGGGGTCCCAGGGAAAATATCCACATGGGGCTTTCCAGAACCTGCCATGTAACAATTTTTCCTTTTGAAAAAAATAGAGGTGCTAGTGAATTAGACCATTCTTTATAAGCAAGGGGTGTTAGCCAAGATTGCCACAATTTTCCCTGTCTGTACTGAGAAGAAAACGAAATGTCACATTCAAATGATGTACCTGATGCTTTTTCTAAAATTAGGGATATTGCTTACTTTCTCTCTCTTTAAGATATTTATACCGTCATCACCTATCTCCCAAACAAATCAAAAGAATGTTTAATGAGATCTTACTGTGGGAGGAGGTTTACAGAATACAACTACAGGAAGAGTTCAAGGGATTTTCATAATAGGCTCAGAGCTTCTGCACCAGGAAACGAAATAACAAGCATCAGAATGTCCACTCTGTTGGCTGAAATAATAGTCCGGACATTTCTAGCCAGCCTGCTCCAGGATTCCAGCACCCCTCTGTAGCCTGGTTCCCCATTCTCAATTGTCAGCAAACAATGTCAGTCCGGGGCCTGAGCTATTTGAGCCTTCACTGCTTCCCATTTGGAGCAGAATCGGAAGTGTGCAAATATTGGCTGCATGCTGCACTGGATAGGGAATAAAAAATGTATAAGCTCCTTTGTCACTTTGTGGTCTGAAATTTCAAACTGTTTATGATTAAGAGAACAAAACAATAACCAGGAAGGTATCCCAAATTCTGGCAGATTCCACAATAAACATTTACTAATTTGCTGCTGATTTGAACCCCACAAACTCACTCTTGAACTTTTGACTAACATCGATAAGGCAGATCATCAAAACAGTTTACTTATTTGGGGGTTTAGGTCCCAGGTGTGCTAGGTTCCTTTCCCAGGGTCCTCTGTCTGACATTTAATGCCTCATTCTTTGTTTCAGTTCATCCAACTAGTGGCTCCTGGCTTTGGACACAGACGGTTGCCTGTGTCTGTGTTGGTTGCCTTTGGACTGGGTGCGTGCTACATTGCTTCAGTCCTGTCCTACTCTGTGCGACTTCGTGGACTGTAGCCTGCTAGGCTCCTCTGTCCATGGGATTCTCCAGGAAAGAATACCGGAGTGGGTAGCCATGCCCTCCTCCAAGAGATCTTCCCGACACAGGGATCGAAACCGTGTCTCTTGCGTCTCCTGCATTGGCAGGAGGGTTCTTTACCACTAGTACCACCTAGGAAGCCCCTCCGTTTAGCTGCTGCTGCTGCTAAGTCGCTTCATATGTGTCCGACTCTGTGCAATCCCAGAGACAGCAGCCCACCAGGCTCCCCCGTCCCTGGGATTCTCCAGGCAAGAACACTGGAGTGTGTTGCCATCTCCTTCTCCAATGCATGGAAGTGAAAAGTGAAAGTGAAGTCGCTCAGTCGTGTCTGACTCCTAACGACCCCATGGACTACAGCCTACCAGGCTCCTCCATCCATGGGATTTGCCCTTTAGATGAGGGGTAGGCAAATGGTCATTTGTGGCTGAATTTTTGGGCTGACCACAATTACAGGTAACTGGGCAGAGCTCTCGAAACAAGGTTACCCAGAGCCCACAGAGGGAAGCTCCAGCATTCAAGATTTTGTCCCGGAGCTCTGATCCAAGGACCTCAGAGCCAGATTAACCCAGGACAAGTGGTGCCTGACACTGATTCTGTCCGGCCAGGAGCTTGTCTGGCTCTGTTTGACTCATCTGCTAACTAATTCGGGATCCCTTAAGTCTGATTTCATCCTCTGAATTTCTCAGAAAGATGCTCATCTCACTTTGGGAATAGGATTGTACTCTTGTCATTACACACTTGAGCCATTTTTAATCAAAAATAGTTGCTAAACTGCTGCAGAATTGGCTGAAGCAGAACTTGGCACGCCCATTTAGATGTGGCCACTTTGAAGTTAGATGATTTGGGGGCAAGCTGCCAGTTGAATTATTAGCTTTTAAAATATCACATCCACAGTAACGGGTGGAAGAGATGTGCAAACCCCAGCTTGGACCTCATCTCAGGACTGGGTGGAGTGGGTGAGCGGGATGGTGTGGACTTAGGGAGGGAGGCAGGATTTCTGTCTGGATATGGCTCATGAGCTGGGGCGAGAGAAACCGACACACTGATGGCTTGTTTATCAAGCCACAGGATAGGTGTGAATCAAAGTAGTCACAGCACTGAAACGACTGGGCCAAAATGTAATTGACTGTGGCTGGAGAGGTGGCCACCAGCCCACTGACCAAGTGACCCTTTGTTCTGGCAATGGATTGGGTTGGCGATCAGATAATTTCAGCTCAGGTAATGAATAAACGAACATCTATCAGGACCGAAGTTATTCAGATTTCTTGTGAACATCAGTGATGTAGGTTTTTCAGAAATGTTAATGCCATGGGAAAAATTAGTGTGTGTGTGTGTTATATCTATATCTTTGTTTACTTAGCAGAAATTTGCAGAAAATTTAAATATAAGAATTACCTAACTTTTTATCTTTTTAAAAAGGTTCTGAAGTAACTCTTTTCAATGAGGAATATGACCTAACTAGTACATCAAGTTGTTCAGTCTGTCTGACTCTTTGCGACCCCGTGGACTGCAGCACGCCAGGCTCCCCTGTCCTTCAGTATTTCCTGGAATTTGTTCAGATTCATGTCCACTGAGTTGGTGATGCCATCTAACCATTACATTCTATCAAGAGTTGCTGATAAATTGCTCATATTTGGTGCTATAAGTCTATGGGTCTTATTATACAATTTGCTGATTAAGTTTAATGACTGATACTTTCCTGGATTCAGCTTCCAAGGAGCTCACATTACTGACCTGCAAGAATCCAGCCTCTAAACTTTTCAACAGAGATGGGGTGACAGGCTGGGACCTGGGACCCTCGGCTGCAGTGCTGCAATGCTTGCACCTGAACGCACCTCTCCACGAACCGCAAAACAGGAAGAAACTGGAAGGGACTAAAAGTAACTGTGTGCATGTGCAGTTGGGGCAAATTCTGAACAAAAGATACAAAAAAACCCCAAAAAAGCCCAACTGCCACTTCTGAAGAGCCAGGAGCAAAAACAGGGAGTTGGTAGCAAAAGCAGGGTACTGTGCATGCCCCCTGCACACAACACCACCTAAAGGGTGGACAAATGACCCAAGCCACCCTTCTGGCCAGACCCCTGGATACATCCCTACCCTCATTCCGTATAAGGAACGAGCTCACCCCCACTTTGGGGAATAAGCAAGCAAGGGAACCTGCTACTTGTTCTCGCTCCCTCCTGCTACAGCCGGGGCCCCAGTAAAGCCCTGCCTGAATTTCTTGTCTGGCCTTTGATCAATCTCTATACAGACGAGGCCAAGAACCCTGGTGGGGGGGGTGGGCGGTAACAATAGCAGGACAAAACTGGGAAAAGAAGAGGCTGCTCCCTGGCTTCTACATCCTCTTATCCTAACTTTTCTACCACACACTTTATTAGACTGATCCAATTAATTTAGCTCTTCTTGGCTATCATTATTCCTAATGTTTGTTTCTGAGTTTATCACTTAAGAACAGTCCTGTGTCTAAGTACTCTCAAGATATGGACACCTGAGTGGGTGCTACCATGTATGATGAATATGGAGCTCTTAACTGTGGGAAATTCTGAAAGAGATGGGCATACCAGAACACCTGATCTGCCTCTTGAGAAATCTGTATGCAAGTCAGGAAGCAACAGTTAGAACTGGACATGGAACAACAGACTGGTTCCAAATAGGAAAAGGAGTTCGTCAAGGCTATATATTGTCACCCTGTTTATTTAACTTATATGCAGAGTACATCATGAGAAACGCTGGACTGGAAGAAACACAAACTGGAATCAAGATTGCCGGGAGAAACATCAATAACCTCAGATATGCAGATGACACCACCCTTATGGCAGAAAGTGAAGAGGAACTCAAAAGCCTCTTGATGAAAGTGAACATGGAGAGTGAAAAAGTTGGCTTAAAGCTCAACATTCAGAAAACGAAGATCATGGCATCCAGTCCCATCACTTCATGGGAAATAGATGGGGAAACAGTGGAAACAGTGTCAGACTTTATTTTTCTGGGCTCCAAAATCACTACAGATGGTGACTGCAGCCATGAAATTAAAAGACATTTACTCCTTGGAAGGAAAGTTATGACCAACCTAGATAGCATATTCAAAAGCAGAGACATTACTTTGCCAACAAAGGTCTGTCTAGTCAAGGCTATGGTTTTTCCTGTGGTCATGTATGGACGTGAGAGTTGGACTGTGAAGAAGGCTGAGTGCCGAAGAATTGATGCTTTTGAATGGTGGTGTTGGAGAAGACTCTTGAGAGTCCCTTGGACTGCAAGGAGATCCAACCAGTCCATTCTGAAGGAGATCAGCCCTGGGATTTCTTTGGAAGGAATGATGCTAAAGCTGAAACTCCAGTACTTTGGCCACCTCATGCGAAGAGTTGACTCATTGGAAAAGACTCTGATGCTGGGAGGGATTGGGGGCAGGAGGAGAAGGGGCCGACAGAGGATGAGATGGCTGGATGGCATCACTGACTCGATGGATGTGAGTCTGAGTGAACTCCGGGAGTTGGTGATGGACAGGGAGGCCTGGCATGCTGCGATTCATGGGGTCACAAAGAGTCGGACATGACTGAGCGACTGATCTGATCTGACCTGATCATCTCAAGCTGTGAAAAGATCCTTTAAGGGGCTAAAAATGATACAAAAGTCATGGAGTGGGAAGACACAATGAAGTCTAGTGGTTCATAACCTGGAATTCACAGTAATAGTTTGAAGATCCTTGAAACATAATGGTCATTCAAAAAATTCCATCAATACCCAAGGAATTAGGACTATAACTCCTTGTAGACTCCAGGTGAAGTGAAAATAAGTACATACACAAATAGTCGAGATGAAGCTGGCCAGGCCAACAGAAATATCCAGGGTCTGTGCTCTGGGCTGGAACTGAATCATCTTATGGTGATTCGTTTCCTTGTGAAGAGCAGTAGCAATGGTGGGTCATGACACATGTGCCAACTCACTTTAAAAAGAGGGAATGCAAATTCACTCACATCAAATCCAATTTTCTGTGGAAAGAAAAACTCTGATATATATAAATCACACTGGGTCAGAACCATGAAAGGTATTCATGGAGAAAAGATGGGAAAATCTTGACATAACTCAATGAAGAACTTTTACAATGACACATCTCAGCCCAGCAAAACTGGCATCAAGATGAATAAAACTTAAATCCACTGCTATTTTTTCAAATTGAGGAAATAAGTAAAAAAACAAACAAACAGATTTTTGCTTTTTCTTCCTACCTACCTTCACACATTTAACATATCATACAATTATCTTCACATATTTAAAATACTATTGGGACTTCCCTGGCAGTCCCTTGGTGAAGATCCCTGGTCAGGGAAATTAAATTCCACATGCCTCTCTGCATGATCAAAAATAAAAATAAATAAAAATAAACTACCACTGCGTTCATTGGGTCCAGTTCCTCAGATGTTTAGGGTTCCTGAAACAACTAGTCAATCCCTGGTGAAAGAAGACTCCAATGAGTTTAGCAAAGTTTCAGCCAGCTACTGGCCATGGGGGAGCCACAGGCTGTGTCTTGTGCCAACTTATACACTCCTTTCCAGAGCTGTAATTCCATACAAGCCACAAACTCATCTCTCCCTTTATCTTTTCCACCTTAGTCTATCTCTGGAACTTCAGAGAAAGTGGGGATGTTGCGTCAAAGTTAATGGATCAAAATGCCTACTTAATCCACTCAACGCTCTCTGGATGGCTTCAAATCCATTTGCCTTTCTGAAGAGAGTGAAAAACCAGATCCCTCTAATTCCTGGCTGAACTCAGCTGCTATCTTCAGAGTCGGGACTAAGAGCAGCCTGGGGAGTTTTGTTGTCAGTACAAACCACGTTACCGGAAGAATACAGATGGACTTCAGGGAAATGTCCAGAACCTATCATCGTGTCTATCCCCAAAGCCTGCAGATGTCCCATCCAATGAACATCAAAGCTTAATCTGATGTAAAAAGTGGTTCAAAAGAAATTACCTATGGAGGAAAATTTGCCTGTGGCTTCCTCTATACCAAGCCTGAACACAGACAACTAGATACTCAGCAGCTTGTCAAAGAAGCAGCTGACTCGGAAAACACAGCTTCCTCTTCAAGGCCACTGCCGCATATTTTGGGCATTTTTAGGGGTAGAAACTTCAGGTCAGGGTTCTCAGAGGGGAAGGAGAAGCATGTGCTTTAGTCCTCAGGAGCCGAAACCCAGGCTGAGATGATGGCCCTGTCTTTTCTCTCCTCCTGGGGTCTTGTTCCCTCATCCTTTGCTTCACTCCTGCTTGTCTGTAGATTTCAACTTAACCTCCCCTCCTTGGGAAGGTCTTCACTGACTACCTGGGATCACTATTCAGTTCTGCTAGAATGAGAACAATGTCCACTGAGCCTGATGACCTGCTAGTAATACCACTGGACTGTAAGCTCCCAGACAGCTTGGACCTCTTTCAGCATCTTCCTGTCCTCAGCACCAGTACAAAGCTTGGCAAATAATAGTTCATTAAGTAGTTGAATAATCAATGGCTGCATGAATGAGGAAACAAATGGACTTCTGGGGGGATTGACTTGCCCAAGTCAAATGCTAAAGTAAAATGAGCTTGAATTAAGAGTGTTCTTTGTCTTCTGGCCTTTCATATGCAAAAAGAAGGGCTCGGCCACTTAGTTTGCATACCACCTTTAGAGAGAAAAAGCAGGAAAGAAATCAAACCCTAGTGATCAGTATGTCTTGACAGGAGAATACAATGGTCATGTTGATTATTTTGCTTGAATGGTTATTTTGCCTGAAAAATAGCAAAGTGTGATGATGTTTATAATGATGTTTGGTTCCCCCCCCCTCTGTTTAATCAAAATGCAATTATCCAGAACACTGAGAGAAAGGGCAGACTTAATCCCCTAGTTAGATGAAATTTCATCTCAATAATTTTTTTTTTTTTTTTTGCTTTAACTCTTGGTTCTGATTTGGTATTAACATTTTAAGACAGTTTATTAGATGACAGTTACGCTAAACTGTTATACCAGGAAAACTGTAAACAAGGGGTATTCCCATTACTTCCCATCATCGCAAATAATTCCTAGTGAATTATTTGTTCTCTGGGCTTTGAGTGGCAAGATTCTGAAGTGTCGGTAACTCACCAGTATAGCCACAGACTTCCAACATGTGTCTGAGGCTGACAAACTGAAGGGGCAGTGTTGGAGCTGAGAGAAAAGTCATGGGACCATTTGGTCCAGTTCTGCCTTTGCACAGATGAGAACCCTGAGACCTAGAAGGGAGACATGGTGGCCCAAGGCCTTGCAATAGTATGCGGAGAATCAGGGCCAGGACTCCATTCTCTTGAATTTCTGTTCCAGCCCTTCCCACTATCATAGGGGCAAATTTGAGGTCCTGCAGAAATTTGCCCCAAGATTAGGAGACACACAGGGCTAACCGGCTTACTATGAGAAAACGGGCCCTCAACATCAAGTCCACATGGCTTTGATCAGCAAGGCAATCAGATGAGAGGTTTTTTTTTTTTTTCAATGGCTACAGAAAACAGGATCTAAGAGAAGTCCCAGCTGGGACTGATAAAAACATAATAACATAAATATGCTCTTATGTCCTGCTTTCAACCATGGCTAGCCTCACTCCCTACACATTTCTGGAGTCAAGGTTCTCTAGGCTAAGTGTAACTAAATCAAATGGTTCCTTTTTTGTTTTATTACTGCGTAGACATGAGAGACTTTCCTGCTTAACCCTTTCCATGCCAACAATGATCGCATCAGGACTTTCAGGGAGTGAGATGTTAGGGGTATTGCTAACACTACCTGGAGGAAAAGCTGGTCCTTTTCTGGAGTTTTCACAGAAAATTTCTAAATATGCCTGCAGAGAAAGTGAGTCATCTTCAGAGGGTGGGTGAAGACACACATATGTGCACACACACACACACACACACACACACACACGACCTTTTAAGATCAACTGACCAGGAAACAAGGTAGACGGTAGAAACCTGGTATCCATCTTCAGGACACAGAGAGGAGGCAATGCAGCCTGATTCAAAGCATGAAGGTTTCAGAATCAGACATGACCGGGTTCTGGTTTTAGTTCTGTTGTTCACTCACTATATGCCCTTCAGGGAATGAACTTATCTCTCACATCACAATTTTGTCACTTGTAAAGCAGGCACATCAAACTGACCCAGTAAGACTGATGTGAGAATGAAACGCAAAGACTTTGAGCAACACTCCCCACGTGGTACCCGGCCCCAGGCTCTCCACTTCTATGAGTGTCAGTGACGCCATGGGTGTTTATCTATGTTCCTGGTAAGGAAATGCATTTAATGTCTGTCTTGTTGTGTGGAGCACAAGCATACCTCATTTTAGTGCACTTCATTTTATTGCACTTTGTAGATATTGTGGTTTTTACAAATTGAAGGTTTGTGGAACCCTGCCTCAGGCAAGTCTATGGGTGCCATGTTTTTAAAACCGCATTTGCTCACTTGGTGTCTTTCTGTCACATTTTGGTGATTCTCACAATATTTCACACTACTGCATTATATCTGCTGTGATCCGTGATCAGTGATCTGTGCTGTGACTACCATGATTCACTGAAAGCTCAAGTGATGGTTATCTTTTTTGGCAAAAACATGTTTTTTAATTAAGGTATGTACATTTTTTAAGACATAATGTTATCACACGTTTAATAGATGACTATATACTGTTACTATAACCTGTATGCACTGGGAAACCAAAACATTGGTGTGACCTGTTTTATTGTGACATTTGCTTTATGATGGTGGTTTGGAAGCAGATCTAAAATAATTTCATTTGTGTTTTCGATCTTCACAGTACACATATGAACTTCATGAATAATGACCAAAGTCAGTCTCCTGTACAGAAACAACTAATATATATAACAGAAGTACCAAATCTGTACTCTCCCCACCAGTGATTCTTTTAAAAGGTCTAGAGGAGTAATGGAAAAATGCCTAGGTTCTGATGTCATGATCAATGTGAAAAGGAGGGATGGGACAATGGTGATGATTTCTCAATAAACGGGGGAGAGAACCCAGGCTTTAAAAGGGGGTTTGCTTCTAAAAGAATAGCTCCATCTCTCTTGGCATATCACCTGTCATAAAAATCAAGTTGTATGGCTGGTGCACTTTGCTGTACAGCAGAAGCTCACACTGACATAGTAGTGTAAAGCCACTATACGCCAATAAAACACACACACACAAAATCAAGTTAAAATGATTCATATCCTCACACAATGCACTTTATAGAGACATAAAAGCTTCAACCTTTGATATCCTCTTATAAATCACAAGTAAAAATGCTGTTTGTCTAATGAGTCCATTCTTGCTCCCTACAATCCATTCTCCACAGGCAGTTGGAATGATCTTTTAAACATATAAATCAAATCATGTCACTGGCCAGCTTAAAATAGTTCTATCACTTCCCTAGAATAAGATCCAAAGTCAACCAGGTTTTCAAGCTCAGCCTCTGTCTCCTTTAACTTCATCTTGTGTTCCTTCCTTCCCCACTCACTATGCTCTAGTCACTTGGGCCTTTTTGCTCTTCTAACACACCAAACTTTTTTCCCCACCCAGGGTCTTTGCACAAGCTGTTCCTACTATACATAATGTCCTTTTCCAGGTCATTCAAATGCAGGGTTCTTTCAACACTCATGTAAAATTTTCAGAGATCTCTTGACGTAGTAAGTCTGCAGTAAATTCTATTTGATCCTTAGTCATGTATCCATCTATATTTACTTCTCAGTACTTTTGTGTTTTGACTAATTGTCTGCATTCTCTACTCCCTTAAAATAAGCTCATGAAAGATAGGGGCCAAGTCTGTCTTCTCCTTACAGGATCCTCACCGTCTCAAAGACAAAGACTGTTCAGCAATTGAATGAACCAGAGCTCAAGCTTACAAACAGATTTTAGTTATAGCATGGGGGAAAATATGATCTTCAGAATAAGGACCCTTTTCTTACGTCTTCATTTTCATCTCAAATTTTGTCTCTGTTCTGAGAAATTCAATGACCATGTTGATGACTCACTCAACAGCCTAGCCTTGAAATTTCTTGGATATCCTCCTTGAGGTCAATATGTTCACACTTGTGGTGTACTTCAGCTATCTACTTCTTACTTTTGTAATCTTACATTTCAATAGTCCATGTATAATCATAAGCTTCTTGCCTTCTAAGTTTTCTTAATTTCATTTCACTCAGAGGCTCAGAGCATAGGAAACCTCACAGGTATCTGAGCCAGGGTTCAGGGAGCCAGGACACCAAATCAGTGGGCAAAACATCTGCCCATGTCAAGAGTAAAGGATAAAAAGCATAAGTGTTTAGGGTGTCCAAGAGTGGGCTGAAACAATTTTAGCCCAATGGGGCACAGATATAGGGGCTGGGAAGATGCACAACATCTAAACCAAGAGATTATCTTCAGGCATAGATTGGGACTGAAGACTCACATAGAGGCCAGAAATAATTCTAAGTGACTTCCCTTGCTCCTGCAAACTACTAACGGACTCCTGAAATGGGTAGTGGAGAGGGGACTGGGGTGGAGTTGGGGTTATTGGAAATCCAGAGCTCTCTCATATCAACTTGGACAATCTGGCTTCTGACTTCACCACTGCATCAAGTCTGCCTCTTGCCAATGTTGTTTTCCAATCCAATTCAAATTGGCAATTTTCAGTCGTCCTTTAACTGGGCCTTTTGGCTACACTGGACACTGTTGATCACCTCGTCCTTCTCACAATGCTCTGCTCTGTCGGCTTCCATGATACCTCATCGCCTAATCTCCTCTGGTCACTTTGCTTCCTATCTGCCTCTGTCATGGGATCCTGACTCTCCTTTACCTCCTGCATGTCTGTCTTACACTTTCTTACTGTTTTATTGTGCATATTCCTTAGCATGATCTCTTTCACTCTCATGGTTTCATCTACCCTCAAATGTTACCAGACTCACATCCCTTGTGTAATCCTTTTATGCTTAAGCTCCAGAAGTGTGTGTTCAACAGCCTTTGGATATCTCCCCTTGGACCTCTCCCAGGCTTTTAGTGTTTCCTTCCATTCCAGTATTGCTTATTTTGGTGGGCAGGTCTACCATCCATCCTGTCAGATCTAAGCAAAAAACCAGGAAGTTAAACTTGATTGGGTCTTCTCCTTTTCTACCCACATTTATTCATTTAATCAGTTTAATTCATTCAATTAGCAAACTGTAAACAAGCCTTGTTATTCGCCAGGTATTGTTCTGATTGTGGACTCAACAGTGATAAGGGAAACAGACACAATCCCTGTCTTCCCAAACCATATAAACTACTGGCTGACTTCATCTGTAAAGTGTTTCTTTCCTCTGTCCCTCCTTCTCTATTATTCTAGCAGTAGTTGGCATGAAACAGATGCTCAATTAATCTTTATTGAATGAATGAATACATGAGAATGTAACTATCCAAACATCTGCTATCCATATAGCACCGATTACAGCATGGCATACCACTGTCATTAAAAATACGTCAAAGAATACTTTATGAATCAATAGAAGCTAAAACATCTGGCCAACTTAGCTAGAAAACCCCCAACAAAGCATTAGTATGTTTTGTCTGTGTTAAGCTAACACTTAGATGGTCTGGGCTTTCTGTAGTACTGACCGGGTGATTTGGCAGAGCACAGGCTCAGCCAGACCAGTCTTGATCTCTTCCAGGAACACTCTATGTCCCTGCACTGCACATATGGCTCACTGACTTCCAGAGCTAAGCACAAGTGCATCTGTGACCATTTTAATTGACTTAATCGTTTCCAAAATGTTATTAGTACCACTTGGTTATCAGCATATCAGCTCTTAAGTCTTAAGACATCAAAACAAACTGAGATTACTCATCCTGAAGAAGGTAAATACAGGCAAAACTCAGGCATCTTAAGAAATATATGGTATGGTTAAACACCAAAAATAATAATCTTTGACTAATAATGACATCTTTATGATATCAGTTAAGATCATTAGGAAATTAGCAGAGAAATATTTCTAGTATTCCTATATAATTCTACCAGGTCAGTCAATCATGAATTAAAACCAAGTATCTCTGCCTCTCTTCTGGGTTCTCAATTCTTAGTAGTAAGGATAGGCACACTGAGACTAAAACAATTATTAACAGAAATTATCCCCATTTCCACAATCAGCTTAAATGGATGGAGTTTTTCAAAAGGAAAGACCAAAAATAAAAGGAAAAACATAAAAGCAAGAGAGACAACTTTATGCACAGTTACTGAGGTGCTCAGGGTGAGGTGTGCATCTTTTTAAAAATAACCAGCATTCAGGCTCAAGTTAACAATAGACAGAGGAAACAGATGGTACTTTCAGCGGGGCATGCACCAACTCCAGGAAGTATTTAAGACTGTAATTTTCTATAATAGCAAATTGTACCATGCGCACCAATTCAGGGATGGAAAGAGGTAGGTATTGAAATCAGTGATGACTTGTGTGGGCATAATAATTTGCGAGGAAAGTAAACACTCACAAAAGAACACTGAAGACCTAAGGGTCGACTCTTGCCATGCATGCAGACACGGTTGAACCTGCATCTTTGCCCAGTGGAATGAGTTCCATGCATTGATCTACAGCTCCTTTACACAGAGCTGGAAGGAAACGGAGGTCACCCTGGCCTCAGAGCACCCTGTCGATCTTTCAAATGCAGAAGAAAGAGGCAAGACTTTCAGCATTTTAACCTTTTCTATTTCACATGCCTTTAAGTAGACAGATTTTTCTTAGTGACAAGTCAGTGAGAAATGTTCAGTTCTGGGGATTAAAACAATTAACTTCTATATGTCTTCACAAAGCTCCAGATACTATCAATTTGGTCTGTTTACTTCATAGCAGTTTCAGCTTTTCCTTGGCTCAGGAGCATGTCAGAAGCTGTTTACAAGTATTATACATGGACATTTTTGGGTAAGTTTCTTTAAAAAAGTGCAATGAATTCACATAACTTACATAAGGTCAACTATGTGTGCCTGCCCTAAATAATGAAAGGGAAAACCCACGTCAGAGCAGGTGATTTTGCCCATGCTCTGACCAAGCACTCGGGCCGTGGAGCGTCCCTGAAGCCACTTCGGTTCTCCTTTGGTCAACTTCAGTTCTCTGGTGCTTCTCAGAGTAAGAGCACCTCACTGGATTTAGTGTGAGTCTAGTATTGAAGATATAGTTAAAAAATAATTAGATTCTTTGATCATTTACACTTTATGTACTGAGCCCTATGTCTTATGCGTGCACTGCTCAGTCGCTTCAGTCATGTCTGACTCTTTGTGATCCTATGGACTATAGCCCTCCAGGTTCCTCTGTCCATGGGATTCTCCAGACAAGAATACTGGAGCAGATTGCCATGCCCTCCTCCAGGGGATCTTCCTGAACCAGGGATCAAACCTGTGTCTCCTGCGTTGCAGGTGGATTCTTTACCATCTGAGCCACCAGGGGTGCCCATCCTATGTTTCATAGAAGATGCAAATCCATGCTACATAAAAATAGCATCATATTGATGGCTTTGAAATCACTTGCTACTCTTGAATGACCTCACCTTTACCTCACTTGCAGCTATTATATTTCCCAATCAACAGTGACCTTCTGATTCTAAATTTCAGAGGGTACCTCAGTTCTCTGAGCCAGCCAACTAACTGAAAAAAAAAAAAAAAAGACATTCTTATGGATTTGACCTTCTTCTTCCGTTGCTAGTTTCATAACATGACGTTTATCTTCTCCAACATGAGGAATTAATTTTGGTAAACTGATAATTCAGCTTCACATGATATTTATTTTTAACTAGGTCAAAAAAAAAAAAAAAAAAGAAGTGGGTGTTGAGAACCCTCTGGTATTCCTGACATTTCCTAAAATTGACTGCATAAGTTAATTCCATCCTGAGGATACATGTTTGATCGTTTACGATTAAGATGCTCAATGAAGAAAAGGTTAAAGATGAATCGGTTTTCCCTGAGGCATCTGGGTTGGAGGTGCACATGCATTCACAGCAAACCAGAAGAAGGAAGCCAGGACTTACGTTCTGTTTCCCCACTATGTTATCGAAGGGCAGTTCAGGGCTCCAAGATCCCTCTGTGAACGTCGCCCCGCTGTTTCTCCTGTCTGAGGAGCTCACAGACTCCTTGACGATGTCTTCGGGCAAAGACAGCAGACTCTCCTCAGGCTGCTTAATTAAATAGGTCTCTATATTATGCTTCCTCAAGAATTCATTCCTCTCTTTACCGTGACCCTCTTCCACATTATAGTCACCGTTGAGGCAGTCCAGCGTGGCTTTGGAAATGTGAATCCGCCTGTGTGGACAAAGCATAGGTTGTCATACACCTGACGTGGCTTGCAAAGGCCATCTTTGTTTTTGGTTCTTGTGCAAACCCGACACCAGGGCTGTGCGTGGGTGCTGGGAGGACATGTCCTCAAGGACTGTATCTTTTCCTCTGAAAAAAGAGCAAAAAGAATAAAAGAAAACAGAAATATAAGCATAAATCAATGAGCAGAGTATCTACCACCAACTTCACCCCAAGGGACCCTGTAGCCTCTGATAAATTGCAGCCCCATTGAGACACATTTAAGCAACCTCCTTTTTTCCCTCATGACTGTCAGCCTGATCCCAGCAACTTTTAAACACACGTGATTTTTTTTTCAGTCGTGTTGATTATTTTGGAAAAACAAGTTCTATAAATGTTGCTGAATCCAATGGCAATTATTGTCAGATTACCATGCAAATGTATACTTTTCCTATCATTTCAATTTTCACACATTTATGCCTTATTTCTACAATTTATCTATAATCTTCTTAAGAAAAAAGGCAGGTCTTACAAGTCCACAGGGCTACATGGAGGAATGCTTTAGGAAAACCACAGTAAGATGCGATTTCCCCTGTAATGTGCATGTGAAAAGCAGAAGAGAACAAAGCTGCGGATATGTGCGGGCTAGGCTCACTCACAAGGTAACGGACTTGTATCAGCCAGCACAGTCCAAGATTCTAGTTTCTTTTTTTAGCCAAACAACAGATGACATCAAGTGCTTTAAAGATCAGATGTGAATCTTGGGAATGTCACATGGTAAATCCTTCCGGACAAAAGTATTTCTGTTCTCGTCACTAACTGAATCTGACTGCTTATTGTGCTGCACTGTGGTCTGGGTAGACTCGCTTGTTGCTTACAAGCATGGACACTTTGGCCAGGTTGCTTGCATTGAAGCCCTAGCTCTACCACTTGCTAGCTGAAAGATCTTGGACAAGTTATTTAACATTTCTAGGTGTCTATTTTCTCACCCACAAAAATGGGGAAAATAATAGTATTCATTTCTTAGGGTCATCACAGGTATTGTAAGAGTTGATTCATGTAAAGCAGTCAAAACAGTTCGTGGCACACTACACATGCTATAAAAAAAACCACTTGAAGTACTCTTTAGAATGGCACTATTTTATTTCTGTTGTTTATTCCATGCCTCCTCAATGCTTATGGGATACAGTATACGTTCTGAACAAGATCTATAAGGGTTCTATTCTGTGGATCCTGCTTCTTCAAGGCTCATTCGCTGACACTCTCTCCAGCTAATCAAGTAATTGGCATATCCTCAAATTCAAGGTGCTATTTCACACCTGCTAAATTCAGAGCAAGCCATTCTCCTTGCCTAGAATGCTCACCCCACGTTTCTGATTCAGCACAAAGTCATTTCTCTCGGCTGACTTCAATGCTCTTGAATATATGAATTAATGAATAATGTAGATACTTAAGACTTTGCTTGGCTTCTGGATTCTAGAAACAATATATCCAAGGAAACAATTTTTTTAAGTGACTTTTCCAAATGCATTTTACTTAGTACTACCTCTGCTTCCCTCTGTCACCCTCCTTGTTTACAGAGAAAATAATTCACTGCAAAGACATGTAAAGAAACTGCCAACAATGCATTTCTGATCATTTAAAGTAGATTCTGCACATTTTCCAGATAAGTATTCTTGTATACAGTCGTTGATGTCAAAGGTAAGGTAAAGTACAACCAGGCTTCACTTTATTGTACTTCCCTTTATTTTGCTTCACAGCTATTTCATTTCTTTTTAAATACAAATTGAAGGTCTGTGGCAACCTTGCACTGAGCAAGTCTATCAGAGCCATTTTTCCAACGACCTTTACTCACTTTATGTCTGTGTCATGTTTTGGTAATTTTCGAAACATTTCAAACTTGTCCACTATTGTATTTGTTATGATGATCTGTGACCTTTGATGTTATTGTTGCAAAAAGATTACAACTTGCTGAAGGCTCTGGTGGTGGTTGGCATCTTTTTAGCAAGAAACTATTTTTTAATTGAGGTATGTGCATTTTTTTAGACAGACTGCTATTGCATCCTTAATAAACTATGGTATAGTGTTAGCCTAACTTTTATGTGCTGAGAAACCAAAAGCTTCGTGTGATTTGTTTTATTGGGATATTTGCTTTATTGTGGTGGTGCAGAATCCAGTTTGCAGTATCTTCAAGGTATACCCATATTAAAATAAAAGCATGTGAAAGCTGTTTTGAGCTCTCTAGAGAAAGTGCTAATTACAAAATATTTTCATGATACATTTTGTTAATACATAGGAATTCAGCTCAGTAGTGTTGAACTAGGAGAATAAAAGAAGTTGTTCCACCTTCCATGAAATAAAAAGGTGTCCTGGTCTTTCTCAGATCAGTCTCAGAGCTGGGTGCTTGAAAGCTGTCTTTTTCTCGCAGGCAAAATGAAACTCTTGGAAGTGTTTTATAAAGTCCGACGGCTGATTTTCTTTAAAAGTAATCAAGTTTCACACCAACCCCATTTGGTATTGTCTCTGGATTCTAAATTTTATCATTCTGTGGCCAGTGCTAAGGGGGACTAATATTTGCATATCCTAAATCAACAGTATGTTTCCCCTAGTGAAAGACACCCTTCTCATCATTTACTATGATCCTTCTGCTGAAATTCCAATCAATATTTAAATGCTTTGATAGAAATGGAATTTCAGGGGCTCATTTTCATCCTTGCTACTATCTGGAGCTTTGGAGTAAGACATTTGCAGCTGAGGTCTGGTGATTACATTTCCCTGTAAGGAAATAAGTCAGCTCTCAGACAATATTCTCATATATTGGTTAAGTAAATCTGACAGTTTCTGATAATTTTAAATGGCACAACATAATAATAATAGTCATGATGGTAAATAAGCTCTAACAGGTGGGCAACACTTATTTTGCATAAATGTTATTTTGTACCCAAATGTAGTCTATATGCTTTGCTCCAGGAATCATCTAATTTCCATTCCTTCCAACAACTGTAGGTGATAAAGCGTTTCCCCCCCTCATTTTGCTGACAGTGAAACTGGCTCAGAGGCAATGAGTAAGTAACTAGACCAAAGTCCTATGAATGGGAGAGGACAGTGCTGGATGGGGATTACAGCTTTCACCTTCAGAGTCCTTCCAAGACCCACAGCTACATCACATAGTCATTACTACAACCATAACCACAATTACTTCCCGAGCAAAGAACTTCATATACATTGCTTCACTTAACTAAAAGTTGAGAGCAGCAGCAGCAGCATCACCTGGGAGTTTGTTAGAGAGGCACATTCTTTGTTCCCATCCCAGACATGTTGATCAGAAACTCTGAGGATGGGCCCAGCTACTGGTGGTTTAACAAATTATGTATGGATTTTGCATGATTCCAGGGAACAGACCGTCAACCATTATGCCGTGGTGTGGCATGCCTCCTTCCCTTCTTCCTACGCTCCATGCATCATACTCGGCACTGCACACACAATGAGGGCCTGGAGAGTCATAATAGAGGACAATCTTGAGCAAACGGGACTGATAAACTAACAATGGGAAACAGTGATGGGTAGGGAGACCCTTCATAGCTGTATTTATGTGACATATTTCATTTCTTTGAGCCTCAGTGTCCCCATTAAAACAAGGAAGCTACTATTTACTATATGGAGAGATCAAACGACATGATGTATTCATGGTATTTAGCAGATTGTCTAGTGCATAAAAGATACTTGACCGGGGTTTAGAATGGGGGGCTATCTCTCTCACTGAAAGGAAAAGTAAGCTGAGTTGTATCCTACAAAAGAGGGGAGGGGAATAACAGACATTAAAATAGCAGAAAAAGCCAAACAATGTCAAATCATGGAAAGTTCAGAGACATGTCTGCGTTTTCAAAGGAAGGTTAAGGTCATACAGAAGGTCAGTAAGTCTTAACCCTGGCTGCCCATGAGGATTGCTTTAAGAACTTAGATGAGATTTTGCACAGATTCTGCCTGACATGGACTGGTATGAGGTCAATACACCAGGATTTTTAAAGTGCTCCTGTGCCGTTTCCAATGAGAAGTCAAATCCGAAAGCCAGTGCTTTACAGGACTGAGTCCAGAACACCTGAGTGTCCTCACTGCCTCTGACAAATGTCACTAAACTTTTGGAGCTAATATCTGCATGATGTTTTAAAGTTCTGTATCCCTCAAAATAATTGTTTCTTGAATATATATACTTCTGAATTCTGCATATGAGAAACCCACTGTCACAAAGTGAGCCAATGCTACGTGTTAAGCGAGGAGAGGGCTTTGCTTTGGCTTACCCGGGGATTCCTCCAGATTCAAGTTTGTTCGCGATGTCCACATCCCAAGACCAGACATCAAACTGCCACTTCCGAAGACCCAACACGCCGCACAGCACCGAGCCCGAGTGGATTCCAATCCGCATGTCAACATCGTGCTTTGTCCTTGATCGCACATACCTGACGACATAAGGGAATGAAGAGACAGATGTCAAAGGCCAGAGTGGGCATCTTGGCCCTGGTGGCAGTTTGGGTCTTGCTTACTCCATAAGTTTAACTCTGGCTCATTCACGTGCCACCTCTTCCATGAAGACTTCTTGGATTTCCTGATAACTGGAAAGATACCCTTTCTTCTCCAAACTCTGCTAATTTTTAATCTGAACTTCTAAGGGTCTTTATCACCTTTCTCCCCAAACCTGGTCATCCTATATAAATTCTTTCTCAGGGAATGACAACCCACTACTGCACAAACCTGCGATAGATTACAGATTCTGCACTTCATTGAACGCTCCATTTCCAACCTAAATATTTTAACTTTTATTCCATTTCCTTCTCTCCATTCCTTATACCAATATTCTAGTTCAGGTCACCATTAAGCTTCAGTCTGGAGTCCCCTTACAGCTCAAGTTCCACATAGCTATCTACAAGACAAAAGTGAGTGTCACTCCATCAGTCCTTGTCTAAAACTCTTTCCTGACCTCCCAACCCCTTAGAGCAGTGGTTTCCAGAGTAGCTTGCTCACATTCCAGGGTTGAGCTGGGTCAGCTGTTGGGATGTATAAAGACAATCATACAACTTCCGTCTATAGCTTTTGTTTTTATCTTTACCAGAATTCAATATATGGATTGACCTTAGGGACCTTACAGGGTCTGTGTCAGACTGTCCTCTGCTTGTAAGCATGGGGGAGGCATCTTGAAAATAGAAGATTTCTTCCATCAAGGGCTGCCTCTGGGTATAGCCATCCCTTCCTCATTTTCAGAGTATTTCCAACCACTTCAGTTTAAGAGTTAAAAGATGTCATTTAGGTAGAAAGAAATTCCAACAGTAGAATATAATACTTTAAAATAGAAGAGCTAGAAAAATCTTCACTGCCATATAGAAATCCAGTGGTTACTTTACTTCAAAATGCTGAAAGGAGTTGTCAAATTTAAATTTGGACTTCCCTGATGGGTATGGTGGATAAGAATCCACCTGCCAATGCAGGGGACATGGGTTTGATCTCTGGTCTGGGAAGATTCATACGCGCGGTGGAGCAGCTAAGCCACAACTATTGAGCCCAAGTTCTAGAGCCCACAGGGCACAATAACTGAAGCCCGCATGCCTAGAGCCAGTGCTCCACAACAAGAGAAGCCCCCGGTGCTTCTCTTTATCACAATGAGAAGCCTGCCCACTGCGACTAAAGAGAAGTCCCCACTTGCATCAACTAGAGAAAGCCTGTCCCCAGCAACGAAGATCTAGTGCAGCCGAAAATAAGTAAATAAATAAATAAAGATGACTTATCTTTACAGCAGCTTATACGATCAACATTGATCATATAGATAAGCAACAAGGATATATTATATAGCGCATGGAATTATAGCCATTATCCTATAATAACTATTAATGGAGTATAATCTGTAAAAATACTGAATCACTATGCTGTATACCTGAAACTATTATTGAAGGAGGAAATAGACAGAACAGGCTCCATCCTGAAAGCAGGACTCCTTCTTGGGCCAGACTCTGGACTTTGAGCTATATGCCCAGTATCTATGGAAACGACATACCAACAAAAAATCAGACCCCCAGGATAGAGGAGCCCCAGGGCTCCTAGCTAGACTCTCCGTCGCCTAAAAGAATACCCTAATTATTTGTGTAACCAAATAGAATCATACATTTTATTATGCTTATTGGGGTATGACCACAGGCCTATTGATATTTGTCCACTCTTAACTACCTAGGCTTAAGGCATACGAATCACGGGTTAACTTTGATTGTATCTTTCTTTTCCTTTGTTCAGACTAGTTTCAGAGAATTTGGGGAGGTGGGTTTGAGCACGTACACTTAGGGTATATAAGGTTTTCACAAAAACTGGTCGGGGTCCTTGGCTAAGAGGAGACTCTGCCTTGGGCCCGCCGGTGTAATAAACTGCACTCCACTATCTGCATTGTCCTTCTGAGTGAGTTTGTTTCCTGGAACGTGTGGCTACAACATTATGATATTGTAAATCAACTATACGTCAATAAAAAATAAATTAATTAAAAATTAAAGATGATTTATCCCTTTTTATTTGACATGAAAGTGAATATTTGGGAAAAAACCCAAACTTTCTTAGTTTATCCAAACCGAAGAGGATGATTTAAGAAGGAATGAGAAAGTAACTGCTTTTCCTGAGAAATTCACGCTCTGAAGAGAGAATTTTGAAAATAGAAGTTTGGAAATGTCGCCTTCTCTTTGGGAACTTGACTGTCAAACATGTTTTTTCAACTATCAAAATTCTCAGAAAGGGAGTTAGTTCCTTGGTGGTCCAGTGGTTAGCAGGCCTTCACTGCCGGGGCCCAAGTTTGATCCCTGGTCAGGGAACTAAGATCTTGTAAGCTGGGTAGTGGGGCCAAAAAAACTCTCAAAGATGCATATTTACATCAGGGAGAAAAAAGTTTTCCTTTCCCCTTCTAGTTTCTTCAGGCTGCTCTAAAAATTAAATTGACGTGAGACAGAGTAACAGTAAAAAATCAAATTTAATTACATACACCCAGGACCTCCCAAGATAAATGACATCCCAAGACAAATTAGAGACTGAAGGCTTCTATGGGGAGAGAAGGGATGAAGAGGAAAAGTTAAAATTTTACATAATCTCCTTCTTCTGCCTCTGTAACTCAGCTTGCCCTTTGCAAAGTCTAGATCACGTAGGTCATGAAGTCTCAGAAAGTGGGGACTTGCAATACTAGGAACTGGAGCTTATCTCACTCTCCCTTGTCCTGCTCTTTGCAATCACCCAGCCCCTGCAAACCTGCTTAATCATGCCTCTCCAGGTCAGGCATCCCCCTCCCCAACTTGACCTCTTGACCCAGGCCGAAATCCCTTAGTTTAAACCAGCCTATTAACAGCTGGTGTTGCCCACTATAGTCTGTCTATAAAAACTCTGTAATCCCCTTGTCCGGGGCTCAGAGTTTGGAGTGTTGACTCCTCTGGGCCCGCTGGCGTAATAACCCGGAGTTCTCCGACTGTCTGAGTGCAGTGCTTGGTTTCTCCAGTACTGGTTTCTGCGACAGGAGAAGGGGAGAGGAGTTTGGGACTTCGAAGGGAAGGAGAGCAATTTACAGGAAGATGGGAAAGAAGTGTTTGGCAAACAAACATTTGCCAGGCTTTGCAAAGACAAGGGGACACAGAGAGAAGTTTGATCAAACAGGACTTGCTAAGTTTTCCCCGGTTTAACACGTTTAGCTCCTATTCCTTGTAGTATCTCTGAGGCCAATTATCTTCCTGGAATGGGGCCAATTTAAATTCTTGTTGGCAGTCAAAAGGAGGAGGTAAAAGCTCTTCCTGAGCCTTTTGTTTTCTTAAAAACCACCTGCCAGGGCTTCCCTAGTGGTACAGTGGATAAGAATCCCCCAGCCAACGTAGGGGACATGGGTTCGATCCCTGGTTCGGGAAGATTCCACGTGCCACAGAGCAACCAAGCCCATGTACTACAGCTACTGAGCTTGCACTCTAGAGTCTGTGCTTTGCAACAAGAGAAGTCATGGCAGTGAGAAGCCTGTGCACCACAGTGAAGTTTAGACCCTGCTCACCACAACCAGAGAAAATCTGTGCTTAGCAATGAAGACCTAGCACAGTAAGAAAAAAAACCCCAAAACAAAAACAACAAAAATAACAGCCTAAAATAATCTCTATGCCAAACAGACACATTTTGGGGTGGCAAATTTTGCTCCCCTATGGTAATCTATTTTAAAATTTTCCAAGTACAGAATTATGGTAGACTTTGAACCCATTTGTTAAAAAATATAAAAAACCTATTGCCTTATAATAAGTTTGTATGAATAACTCACAAACATCAGAGGAAAAAAAGTAAGGTTGGGGACTTCCCTGGTGGTCTAGTGGCTAAAACTCCATGCTCCCAATGCAGGGGAACTGGGTTTGGTCCCTGGTCAGGAAGCTATATTCTACATGCCACAGCTAAGACCTGCATGCTCAACTAAGACCCAGAGCAGCCAAATAAGTAAATATTTTTTAAAAAGGAAAATGTATGGCAAGCCTTGTATAAGGCTTTGTCACAAATGACGTAGAAAATACAACCAAGGGTGCAAATACACCTCCAGGATCTGCCTGTTTTTATAAGATGTATACTTTTCTCTGATGGCCATCAGAGCCAAACACAGAAATAAACTGAATTTGAAACCTGACCTTTGCATTTCTGTATAATAAACTATTAAGATGAAAAAAAAATCGGTTATGTTCAAACCCACTGCTCTCATCAAAAAATGGTGAGAGCTGAAAGATTTTTGCACTATCAGTGAATTTTAAATATTTGAAAGTATTTAAAATATTTATCACCAGTATCATTTACAATCCATCTCTCATGTGTGTTTTATAGTATGTGCTTTTTAAATGTATGAATATAATGATAGAATGAACAATAATACAATTTCTAAATTATTATGGTCACTTTTGATAGAGATGGGGAATCAAAATATTCAGAAATAACTGGCCTGAGATAAAATGGAAAATTCCTGGCCTGGCACATAAAACTCTTCATGAGCTTCCTGCATCTCAATGATCAGCCTCATTTCTCGAGCACACATCAGACTCCAGCCGTCCAGACTGCACAGTCACTGCCTGAGTCCTGGGCCCTCCTGCCCCGTCTGGAATGTCCATCCCCTCCCTTCAGGTGACGTCTGGATCACGTGCTTTCCCCAGTGTTTGCACTGCATCTCACGTGAACAATAACTGGGATGCTGTATTGGAATCATCTCTTGCCTCTGCTGGATTCTAAACGTTGGTGGTATAGACTTTGCACGGTTCAGTGCCACCCACCCCTCTTAACATGGCACTGGGTTTGGAACGTGGCCCACACTTAATGGACGTTTACTGGATGGGAAAATGGATGGGTGTCCATACTCACTATTCATGTTCTCACATTTCTTTCTCTTATTTTAAATTTCCTGACGAGGGATCAAACCCATGCCCCCTGCAGTGGAAGCAACGAGTCTTAACCATTGGACTGTCAGGGCAGCCCCCATATTTCACATTTCTACATATAAACTTCTTGAAGGCAGTATTCCTGTCTGAATAATTCTTGCATCTCTCACAGCCTGGAGCATCATGCCTCACATATAGTTGTTTTTTGTTTTTTTTTTAAAGAATAAATGAATGATTCCAAATACAAGCTGTATTCTCTGTTCTTAACAAGTTTGGCTAAGACAGTAAAGGATCCGCTTGCAATGTGGGCGACTTGGGTTCAGTCCTTGGGTTGAGAAGATCCCTTGGAGAATGGAATAGCTACCCACTCTAGTATTCTGGCCTGTAGAATTCCATGGACAGAGGAGCCTGGCAGGCTACAGTCCAGGGGGCTGCAAAGAGTCGGACACGACTGAGTGACTTTCACTTCACTTCACTTCAACAAGTTATAAGATAATACGCTTATTTAAACAAGAAAGTAAAGTGGAAGTGGGTTGAGAATACAGATATAAACTAGATGTTAAGAAGGCAGCCACAGACATTAGAAAGAATGCTTGTAGCTAAAGGATGAGACACGTTTTATTCCTGGTGAGGACTCTAGTTTCTGGGCCATTGTTTTAACTTTAACTTTTAAGTTAAAAACTGCATGTGTATACATATATACACACAGCCTTCATCCACTGATAATGAAAACATTTGAGGCCATTTTAAAAACTCAATAAAGCAAAAGGACAAGTAGCATCTAGCACTTAGGAAGAGCGTTTCAGTTTCTGATGCGTTCTCAATGAGTTTCTGTGAGATGTGTCAGTGGGGGAGGTCGTTGGTGTGGTCTACCATGTCTTACACCACAATATTCGAACACATATTAGGATCGTGTTTCCCTGCATATTACATGTTATTTTTAGCCAATAAAATGTGAGCAGAGGGACTTCTCTGGTGGTCCAGTGGTTAAGACTCAGAGCTGCAGTGCAGGGAGCATGGGTTGGATCCCTGGTTGAAGAATCAAGATCCCACAGGCCTTGCCACGAGGCCAAGAAAACACATATTTTGGGGGCAGAAGCTTTAAAAGACTGATCAACCACATTTTCTCTCAAGGACACTTGGTGATGAAGCCTTCTTAACTAGGGTTCTTGAATGACAGGGTTCCTTGTCATTTCCTCAGCCAGTTCACAATGGACAGAAAATGTGAATGAAAAGTGAATCTTTGTTGACTTAAGCCATTGAGCTTTGGGGGGATGTCTGTCATGTCAACCTACTTGGGACTATCCTGAAGGGTGCAGTCATCACCTCCAATCTACATCCTTCTCATGATATGAGCATCACTATAGTGGAGGGAGTAATACAGACTCTGTAGTAATACAGACTACCTGAGTTTATGTCTCGCTCTGCCCCTTACTAGCTGCACTATCTTAGGCAAGTTACTTAACGTCTACCTAAAGTGGGAATGATAGGAGCATTGTCAGAATTAATTGAATAAACATACATAGAGAGCTGAGAAGAGTGTCTGGAACATACTACAGACGACTTGGACGCTTATCACATTTGAAGGAACTGTTGTTGTTGTTAAGTCACTGAGTCGTGTCTGGTTCTTTACGACCCCATAAACTGTAGCCCACCAGGCTCCTCTGTCCATGGGATTTCTCAGGTAAGAATACTGGAGTGGGTTGCCATTTCCTTCTCCAGGGGATCTTCCTGAGCCAGGGATCGAACCCGTGTCCCCTGCATTGACAGGTGGATTCTTTACCGCTGAGCCACCTGGGAAGCCCATGAAGAACTACAGGAAAGTGGAAGGATGTTCTTGTGGCCACACAGCTGAAGAGCAGGATTCTAAGACTAAACTGGGGCTGTTGTTTTTTAAGCCTCATGCACTTCACGACGTAGATACTGTATGTGTTATGTGAGGCTGGGCAAATAGCTAGAGCCAACCCAGACTTTCAACGGTCGTGAAATAAAACTCTAGCTGATCGTTTCACTTACAGAGCCTCTGTGAGCCCCAGAGGAGATAATGGATGTTAAAGCACTTTGCCAACTAATTGTGAGGGTCTATTAAACAGCACTCTGTGCTAATGCCATTGGGCAATTAACATTATCCAGGGAATGCACTGGAACATCTTAATGAAAAGACATTTAGATTTTTTATTTTCTTCTACAAAACAAAAATCATAAGAAGACAAACATGGTTGCTACACTGAGTTTTCTTTCTTTTTGTTGTGTCTGGGATTTGACTTAATAAAAGATAAGAATGAAATTATGGCAAAGTAATGAATAATTTATAGACAGTGATCCTCTTTGGAAGGGCTACCCAGTGGTTGCATAGAACTACAAACACATACCATGTGTTTCAATCCCAGTTCTTAAAGGGGTGCTCTGTGTATCCTTGAAATTAAAATGGATGGAATTCTGCTCCGAGTTACAAGTCCTGTTTAATTTTTCCAAAGTAAAGCCACACTGATGCTTTGCTGTGCTTCATCACCGCAAATAAAGAAAAAAATGCCTATAGATCGCTGACCTTATAAACATCTGTTACTTTCCCTTTCTTCTCCGTAAACTCTGAGCTTCTGGAGGGCAGGGATACCATCTTTCATTTCCACATGCCCAGCACTTAGCACACAGGTGTGCTGTGTGCTCAGACGCTCAGTCGTGTCCGACTCTTTGAGACCCCATGGACTGTAGCCCACCAGGCTCCTCTGTCCACGGGCTTCTCCAGACAAGAATACTGGAGTGGGCTGCCATTTCCTCCTGCAGGGATCTTCCCGACCAAGGGACTGAAACCGTGTCTCACGTCTCCTACATCGGCAGGCAGATTCTTAACCACTAGCACATAGGGCTCAGATGCACTTACTGAATTCATGGACAAAACCTTTCTTTTTCTATAGCCTTTGGCTGCTTCTTAGAGTCCCAGGGGAACCATGCAGATGCCTTTAGCCCGGCCAGTTGGAGAGTGGGGAGAATCTCCACATCTTCCCCCTTTAATTTAAGCAGCTTTGCTCTCATGTGTTTTCATGGAGGGCTTCTATCTAAGATATCTTTGAGATAAAGACTCCACTTAATAGTTATCACAAATTTTTTTGTAGCTCTAGATCAAGCGGGGGGTACCCACTGTGCAACAGTTAACCTGCAAAAAGTGATGATGTTATTTCCTGTAACTGAACGGTTAAAGAAGAGTGCTTGGTATATGGTGAGAGATGAAGAACCTTAGAAATGTTCTTTCAGTTGAAATGCTGGGAAAAAAGGAAGCGCATAGGAGTCAGCTGTGGAAGTCAATTACAGTCACTGGGCAGGGTGTTCTGCTCAAGTGTCACGTTTTATCTTTACAATAACTCTGTGCACCATTACCAGCACCATTTTACAACTGAGGAAACTGAGTCCCAAGAAGTTCCTTTCTTTTGCTCACACATGCAGCAGTGGAGTAGCTGGGATCTCACCCCGGGGGTGCGAGTCTACATCCAGGGCTCCACCTCTACTACCTGGAATGGTTTACTGTGAGAAAGAAGCCATCCTCAGCGGTACGTGAGCCACTGAGGCTTAATCTGGCTCTGCCCAATAGAGGGATGACGCAGTCTCTGCTGACTGACTCCCAAAGTCAGCAGACCTATGACAAGCTCCCTTCTCTCGAATTCTGAGTTCACCAAAGGCAGCACAGGAGTCACTCACTGTCAGGGTGGGGGCTGTCAGCATGCTGGTCATGGAGCCTGACTTTGCCTTCAACCATGATCTATTCCAAAGCCTTTACTGGACGCTGGAGTCAGCTTGCCTTACAAAACTTGCAGCTCATCTGCGTCTAAAAAGTTGAAAAACTACCATGTCTTATCCTAGCATGGAAGTTGCAGTCTCATAAAATACTTCATATGATGCCCACAACAGTTCTGATAGGTAGATACCTATCAGGATTATAAACTTCCATTTTACAGATGAGGAAACTGAGGCTCCAAGAGAGTTAAAACATATTCAATATCTCTTCTGTGTTGCCCTCATGTTCTGTGTTGACTTCATGATCTCCTTTCATTCTCACAACCACCTATCTATTCTCACAACATATCCTATCTATTTATCTCATTGATTCATCCAACAAGCATTTCTTGAAGACATTGGCAGGGAACCAGACAGACAAACCAGAAAATCTGTTCCTTTCTTTATGGAACTTGAATTAGGATGTTTTTTCCCCCATTTTGCAGTTAAGAAGCCTGGCATGGACAGAGATTAAGTCTCTCACTCAAGGTTAGGAAGTGATAGGTCCTGATTGGCCCTCAGAATGCCAAACTGCAGGCTGAGAGCGCCATGAACATCTTACCGCTGCTTGTACTCTGCTCAGCATCACCCTCCTGCTTTTGGGAGTGGGAAGGTAAGGGGAGAATCTAGAGCAGGATTCCTGGTCAAAAACAGTGTGAACCCCATGAGAGAAAAGCAAGAGAAAGGATCCAGCCACTCATTTCCCACACTGAGCTCTATGTCTTTCTCTCTCTGTAAAAATAGATATTAAAAACTAAGGTTGCCCTAAATGATGTGTGTGTGTGCATGTGTGTGTGTGTGTGTGTGTGTACTCTACAATGCATATTTCTTTAAACTCACAAGCACTTTTCTATGCCATTAAATACTAACGCAAACCATGGAAACTAATGGCTCCTCATTTCCCTGTTTTGTAATATGCAAAAATTTATCTAACCATTTCCCTGCCTTTGGACATTTAGGGATTCAGATGAATATGCCTCAGGGTCTTTGCCCTGCCACTAAGAGGCTGTGCGTCATTGACAGGAAGTTATTTATCCAATCAGAGTTTTATTTTCCTCCTCTGACAGTTGGGGAAACAGACATTAGCTTCCTCACCTCACAGGGCTGTAGTCACTATTAGGTGAGGTGAGTCAGGAAAGTTATTTAGTATAGCGTCTGGCACGTGGTAAGCATTCAATCAATATTAGCTTAATGAACTATTGCTACTAGATAGATTTGATCTTCACCACTGTAAATAATTTTGCGAAAAGAACCCCTGCTCATGCATTACAGACAACTCTGTTGCATTTTAAAGAGAACTACAGCTTTGTGGATGCTGTACTCAATGACTTTTCAGATCAAGGTTAAGAAAGCGGTTTGGAGAGGAAAGAAAGATACATATATAGAGAGAGACACACACAAGGGAGAAAGGGAGAGATAGAAAGAGCAAAAAAGAAGTTCAAGAGAGAGAAAGGAGAAGGAAGAGATGCCCAGAGGCATGCAGTAGGCTTGGGCACTCCTGCCTCTTAAGGGAAGAAAAATAAATCCTGATTTTCATTCCTCATCCTGCCATGCTGCTTGGCAGGACAACCCCACCACAAGGATTAAGACCTTTGCTCCAATTAACCGTTGGGGACAAGCCAGTTTCTGCTTGACATTCTGGTGTCATTCCATGTCTTTTTAGCAACTGCACTGAAAAGATCAGGCTCTGCAGTTTTCATTAAGTTTCATCAAGGGAGCCTTTGCAGATGGTTAATAAAGATATTGCATATTACAGAGCCCACCTTCAGCTCTAGTGTCTTATAAGCTATCAAGCCTTCCTGGAAATAGAGCCAGGGTGTGTGAAGAAGTGCCACCTGGAGTCACTTTTCAATCTACTTAATGGAACTATTATCTAAGCCTATTTTAATTAATTTAATTTTATGAAAAGACATCCATGAGATGCTATTAAATGCTTCATTAGAAATAAAGCTACATTCAATCACCATTTTTTTTTTGCCATTCACCCAGCTAATATCATGTTTCTAAAATCAACTATTTTTTCTAATGGGATACATTTACTAAGAGCTTTGATGAAGGCTTACAATCTTCTCTTCCCTCTCAGTGTCAGTTCTGATAATTTATTAAGGATGTATGTGAGACTTCCTAGGCTACCCTTTGACCCTTTGGGTGTCAGTAGCAGATTGCAGTCATCAGAAAGAACTCCAGAAATCTAGAGATGAGATTAATCATGTTGTCATGGTTAAGACCAGTGGTTTTGAGGGCAGATGGTTCTAGATTGGTGCCCTGGTTCAGCTACTGACCAGCTCCGTGGTTGTGGGCAATTACATGAACTCTGTAAGCTCCAGTTTCCTCATGGGTGAAGTAGGAGCCTAATTCCAGAGGTGAGTCAGGATGCACCCACACAGTTGTACTGGTTGTTTATGGTTAACATCCACTCCAATGGACTTCCTGGCCAATTCTGATTAGTCCATGTTGTAGCCATACTAGTGAGAGAGTCAATTCCTAGGTAGGTTGATAGGAAGTCCAGGTCTCCAAGGAGGAGAGCGGGGCTGGGGGGTGCGGTGCGGGGAGGGGTCTGGGGCTCTCAAAGAGGAGATAGGGGTCTGGAATTCTCAAGGAGGTGGAAAGGACAAACGCCCTTTCCCCCCTACATTCCTTAGTCACCTAGGGCTTCCCTTATAGCTCAGTAGTATAGAATAGTAGTAAAGAATAGTAGTAAAGAATCTGCCTGCAATGCAGGAGACCCAGGTTCGATTCCTGGGTTGGGGAGATCCCCTGGAGAAGGAAATGGCAACCTATTCTAGTATTCATGCCTGGAGAATCCCATGGACAGAGCAGCCTGACAGGTTATAGTCCATGGGGTCACGAGAATCGGACACGACTTAGCAACTAAACTACTACTACTAGTCACCTAAAACTTTTTTTTTCTTTAAGCCTGGAACTGATGATTACACAACAAACAACTCAGTTTCAACTTCTTACTAAGGATTATATGGGGACTTCCCTGGTGGCTCAGATGGTAAAGCGACTGCCTATAATGCGGGAGACCCAGGTTCAATCCCTGGGTCGGGAAGATCTCCTGGAGAAGGAAATGGCAACCCACTCCAGTATTCTTGCCTGGAAAATCCCATGGATGGTGGAACCTGGTAGGCTACAGTCCATGAGGTCGCAAAGAGTCGGACATGACTGAGCAACTTCACTTCACTTTCAAGGATTATATAACAACACTGTATCCTGCTTAAGGACAGTTTCTCCTTCCTGAAAACCTGACTAATCCTGATATCTTAGAATGTATATTATGGGAGTGGGTCTGGTAAAATGTTTCTATTGGTAAGTTCTAAAAGACCCTTACTCCTTGGAAGGAAAGTTAGCATACCTAGATAGCATATTCAAAAGCAGAGATATAAGTTTGCCAACAAAGGTCCATCTAGTCAAGGCTATAGTTTTTCCAGTGGTCATGTATGGATGTGAGAGTTGGACTGTGAAGAGAGCTAAGTGCCGAAGAATTGATGCTTTTGAATGGTGGTGTTGGAGAAGACTCTTGAGAGTCCCTTGGACTGCAAGGAGATCCAACCAGTCCATCCTAAAGGAGATTAGTTCTGGGTGTTCATTGGAAGGACTGATGCTGAGGCTGAAACTCCAATACTTTGGCTACCTCATGCGAAGAGTTGACTCACTGGAAAAGACCCTGATGCTGGGAGGGATTGGGGGCATGAGAAGAGAATGACAGAGGATGAGATGGCTGGATGGCATCACCGACTCGATGCACATGAGTTTGGGTGAACTCCAGGAATTGGTGATGGACAGAGAGGCCTGGCGAGCTGCGATTCATGGGGTCACAAAGAGTCGGACACGACTGAGCAACTGCACTGAATCCTGTTATCTTAAAATGTAAATTGTGGGAGTGGGTCTGGTAAAAGTTTCACAACCTAGAGATATTCTTTTGATTTATTGTAATAACTAATTAAAAAAGTATATAATTCCCTTGCTTAGATTAGTGAGGGGGGCACTCTCCATTCCCTCTTCTGATGTCTGTGTCAGAAGCTTTCTCTGTCCCTTTTTATACTTTAATAAAACTCTGCGACACAAAAGCTCTTGAGTGATCAAGCCTGATCCTTGGTCCTGAAGCTAAATCTTTTTCGGAGATCACAGTATCACTAGTTGTTCAATATTTTGCTCTCAGCCCTGCCTAACTCCTAGAATTGCTATATGGACTAAATGAGTGAAGACATGTAAAACACTTAGTTCATGGCATAGAGTAGGTGTTCATTAAACCTTATTGTTATTTTTATTATTATTTTATTAGACTGGAACCCCTAAAAAATGAATAGATTTCTGTAACTTAACTGAGTCCAATTTCCCACTGTCCAAACTCAGCTCTGATTGTCAAGATTCTATTAAAAAAAAAAAAAAACACTTTCTGGTGATACATGCATGCTATGCATTTAAATTTTCAAAAGAACACTCTGAGTTAGGCCTCTTATGATTCCCATTTCACAGAAGAGGTCATGTAGGCTTTGAGAAGTGAAGAAGCAGGAACCATATTATATCTTCTGACTGCAGTTCAGGATCAAGTGTGTTTCCTACAAGTCATCTCATGGTGCCATAGTCACTCTTCCAGGGAACCACTGCTGTGAGCATATCCAGCAACAAACTCTAATAAGGTGGTGTGTGTGTGCTTAGTCACTTAAATGTGCCCGACTCTTTGTGACCCCTTGGACTGTAGCCCGCCAGGCTCCTCTGCCCATGGGGATTCTCCAGGCAAGAATACTGGAGTGGGTTGTCATGCCCTTCTCCAGGGGATCTTCCCAATCCAGGGATGGAACCCAGGTCTCCTGCATTGCTGGCAGATTCTTTACCGTCTGAGCCACCAGGGAAGCCTAGAACCCTGTCCAAATGCTTAGAGTATTATCAATCGACAAGGGAAGTTTACTGTAATGATAAAAATTTGATTTAAACTTCTAGGTCACATATGGTGTCTTGAGGGACTCTTGGGGTCTTAGCTTTGGAGGATTATAACCCTTTCCTATTTCACTACTGCTTTATTTAAGGTCTTTACTCCTCTTTCCTGTACTGTTATAAAAATATCTCCCAACCAGTTTCCTTCCCCTTGGCCTCTGTTTTCTCTCATCCAGAGTCAACTGGAGACAGTTACCCATCTCCATGGTTACCCTCCTCAAGCGCCGATCGGAACATGACACTTCCCCTCTTCAAGTGTCAGAGACTTCCCATCGCCTGAGGGATAAAACCTGGTGTACCTCAAAAGGTCACCAACTATCTGTGCACTAACTCCACAGACTGAATTTAGAATTATAGTGACCGTGAAGCCTGCTTCAAATCCTTCACACACACACACACACACACACACACACACACACACATGCACAAACATACCCATGAACATACTTGTATAGACACAGAAGTGCACACATACTCATGCATATTCACATATCTCACAAAGACACATGCACACATACACACCATACATATACACATACATACACACATATACACACCACATATACATATACAGCACACATGTACATATACACAATACATATGAAAGAAAGTGAAGTTGCTCAGTTGTGTCCAACTCTTTGCAACTCCATGGACTGTAGTCTACCAGGTTCCTTCATCCATGGGATTTTCCAGTCAAGAGTACTGGAGTGGGTTGGATACATAAGCATATATGCACATGCACACACATATGCATACATGTGGTTTCTGCCATTCTTAACTACCAGGGTAACCTTCTTCATAGCCTTGTGTTTTCTTAAAGGTACTTAAAGTTTACTTGGCTGCACTGGGTCTTAGTGGTGCTACCCAGGCTTAGTTGCCCCAAGACATGTGGTGTCTTCCTGGACCAGGGATCAAACCCACGTCCCACGAGTTGCAAGGTGGATTCTTTACCACTGGGCCACCAGGGAAGACCCATGATTTTGTTTTTAGGAAAAAAACTTTGGATCTCAGTGAAAAAGACCACTGTGGAGATATGTAGATGGGGAAAGAAACCGTTCCCTTACGCTTTTACTTCTGACAGTCTTGACTGTTTCCTTGGGAAGCCTTCCGGTGTTCTGAGTAGCAGCTCATCCCAGCTTTCCAGATTCCAGCTCTCTGTTCCCACTAGTGTGTGATGGAAGGAGAATCCCTATAACATATTTGGAGTGATCAGTGAATAAAGGCTCAGGGCCATTTTGAGTGTTGGTTTGCCATTTGTGCAGGAGTTATAAATCTCACCCAAACATGGACACGACTGAAGCTGCTGGGGTCCGGATGCCATCTCACCATCAGAGCACCAGCCCCTCATTGTCAGTCTGTACTCTGGGGACTGGTGTTGGGATTCCGACTCCTTGAGGAAATGCCAAAAAGGGGGACAAAGAGAAACCCTGACAAGGCGGGGGCAGTACCTCAATAGGGATCCATCTCTGATGACAAATATACAGGGTGGCCATCAAGCCTGGGGACACCAGTCAGGAAATGGCTTATCGACATTACAACATATGCAAATAATGTTAAGTATGGTTCCAGACTTGATGGCTTCTTTGGAGTTTTCCAGTTGGAACAAGTGCCTTTGGGGCTGAATACAAAGTTGCATTATGTCTAAGTGGTGGTTGGTTAAGATTTTTGACTTTTTGGTAAAGCTATAGAACTGAGCAACTTCACTTTGACTTTTCATTTTCATGCATGGGAGAAGGAAATGGCAACCCACTCCAGTGTTCTTGCCTGGAGAATCCCAGGGATGGGGGAGCCTGGTGAGCTGCCGTCTATGGGGTCACACAGAGTCGGATACGACTGAAGCGACTTAGCAGCAGCAGCAGCAGCAGCATAGAACTGGAATTTTCTTCTCCACATGTGGAGGTGCAAATATTGTCTGCTGGTCATTCCTCAGAGTGCAATACTTGACAGGAGTGGAAACTCTACAAGTCTGAGCCAATTGCAACTCAGGTTTGCCTAATTCTAGAGCTTGTGTTTATTTCTCTGCACCATGCTTTGTTGGTAACCGGAAGAATTCATGCTGGACCTCAAGTCACCTACATTATAATCAAGGAGTTGTTTGAGTATTAATAGACTCTGACTCATGCAGTTAAAAAACATCTTCCTGAATTGTCTTGTTCTAAAGGAAGTAAAAGCTGTACTTAATAAACTAACAGGATAAAGTCCTTGAATCGCTTCAACCCCTCCAAATCTCAGTGTCCCACTCCAAAGCTTCAGAAAGGACACTTTAAATTGGTTAAAATGGTCAGGAGGGATAAGATCCTCTCCAGAAAGATAAATGGTAATGATCTGAGAATCTTAAGCATTTTGACAATCAGTGTTCATTTCTTCTGCAATGTCATCTCTGCAGCATATCTTCTGCTGAAGTTCAAGTTAGAAACTCCAAAAAAAGCCTGTGAATGAATGGATAAAGAGAATATTCTTTCTTTCTTTTTTTCCTTCCCCCTTCTTTCTTTCTTTTCATCCCTCCTTTCTTTCTCCCTTTCTCTCTCTCTCTACACAGACACACAGAAACACTGGAATATTATTCAGGTTTAAAAATGAAGAAAATCTTGCCATTTGCAATAACATGGATGAATGTGGAGGGTATCACACTCAGTGAAATAAGCCAGAAAGAGAAAGACAAGTCCATTTATATGTGGACTGTTTTTTTAAAAAAAAAAGCTGTACCAATAGACACAGAGTAGAAAGGTGGTTGTCAGGAGTTAGGGATGAGGTAGAGAATAGGGTAAATGTTGGCCAAAGGGTAAAAATACTCATTATAAGATGAATAGGTTCTGAGGTTCTAATGTAAACGTGATGACTACAGTTAACAATACTTATTGTATATTTGAAATTTGCTGAGAGTAGGTCTTAAGCATTCTCGTAAAAAAAGACTACTATGTGAAGTGATGGACGTGTTCATTAACTTCATTGTGATCACCATTTAAAAATGTTGAAGTAGGTCTTCCCTGGCGCTCCAGCAGTTGAGAGTCTGCCTGCCAGTGCAGGGTGCACCAGTTAGACCCTTGGTTTGGGAACCAAGATCCCACATGCTGTGGAGCATGTACCACAACTACTGTAGCTTGCGTGTCCTGCAGCCCAGCCTCCTCAGTGAGAGAAGCCGCCACAGTGAGAAGCCAGCACACTAAAACCAGAGAAAGCCCATGCGCAGCAGTGAAGAGCCCACGAGCTTCAACACAGACTCAGTGGCTCTTAATTTTATTGATCAATTTATTCTTAACACAAATTTAAAGAAAGAGAGAAAGACAGAAAGTCAGTGGAAGGTTTTGCTACTTAAACTTGATTTTGATAAGTCATGGTTGATAATTCATAAACTTGCAGAGGCCTCAGAGCTGGTCTAGTCCAACTTCCTCATTTCATAGACAACCAATCCAAGGAACATCTCTATTGGGCAACCATAGACAAGAGAAGGACTCCGGAGAGACCTGTTCAATACTGTATTTCCGGGGACTTAGCACAGTATCTGACACATGGTAGAAATGAACAAATTATTTGTTGACTGACCTACCAACTGACTGACAGAGTAGAGTTCACAGACCTCATCAGCTGCAGAGCTGGTATGAGACACTGGGTCTTCTGGGTTTCAGGCCCACTACCTCCCTTGAAACCAGTCAACACATTATCACAATTCAACCTAGTTTTCAGGGTAAGACTCTCAAGCATCTGGATTAACAGCTGAGAAGCATCTGTAGCCTTTCCCATCTTTGAAAGGCTGATCAAAGAGGACTCTGGTGGGAAGTGGTGGACTCCTTTCTCTATGGTCCCTCTTGGAAGAAACATCTGTATCTCTGTAGAAGAGGAGGTAATAGCAGAGTGGACATCTCCAGTCTCTCTCCATCAGCCTACCTGGTCTTAGGGTTCGTGAGGGTGGGGTTTTTCAGTATATATGCATGTGTGCTAAATTGCTTCAGTTGTGTTCAACTCTTTGTGACCCTTTGGATTGTAGACCACCAGGCTCCTCTGTCCATGGGATTATTCAGGTAAGAATACTGGCATGGGCTGCCATTTCCTCCTCTAGGAGATCTTCTCCACCCAGGATCAAACCCACATCTCCTACATTGGCTGGCAGATTCCTTACTACTGAGCCCAGGGAAGCCCTCTCACCGTACACCTCATGGCAAAGCACGTCACTGCTTTGACCAGGCCCTGGTCACGGGTTGGTTCCAGAGGTGGGACCCTGAAGGCCTACCCAGGGGGCACACCTGCCCACCCAGACTGTGATGTCAGTCTCAGTCTTGAAATGACCAGAGTTGCTTCAGTGGGACAGGATCGTATTTAGGAAAAGTGCTTCTATGCCCTCTTCTTAATTATGGGACTTCCCAGCCTTTCCCAATGTCAGTAGTCTCTGCCTGAAACCTGAATAAAGTCAGGGATCTGTCAGCAAGTAGAAAGGTCAAGCACAAGGTGTTGGTCACGGCCAGGTTCTATTTTAATACAGAGGGAGCCTCCAACTCCTGAGGTTCCTCCTGCCTGCACCTGGTCTTGGGAACCAGCAGGTAAGCTGAGCCTACAGTGAAGGGTGTGCATGGGGGTGCAGATTGCTGTCTTTGCTGACTTTAATCCAGACTAACACTCCCAAGCATCACATGCATACCAGGTAGACCATATGACCAAGGTGCGAGTTCACAGGGAGAGCCTTCCAGTCTGTTTACAACAACTCTCTTCTTCTCTTAAAAGACGAGGCACAAGCCATGGAGATTTCTGCCCATGGGTCCTCTCTTTACTGCCTTTGCTGTGGTTGTGGGAGGATGTGATGCTTGGAGGATCTGCAAACATTTTGGAACCTTGAAGGGAGCTTTGACAACACTGAGCTTTTATCACACAACCACAGACAGTCTAGTTCTAAAGTCCTTGACCTCAATAACTCATCCCCCTTTGATTAAACCTCTATTTGTCAGATATACTGACCAAAGCCAAGAACCCTTGTCACACACCCATGAAGACACCCCTGGCTGCCCTTCCTGTTGACCTTAGGATAAAATGAAAGTGAAAGTTACTCAGTCGTGTCCGACTCTTTGTTAATTCTCCAGGCCACAATACTGGTGTGGGTAGCCAGTCCCTTCTACAAGGGATCTTCCCAACCCAGGGATCGAACCTAGGTCTTTAGGATTGTAGGTGAGTTCCTCACCAGCTGAACCACCAGAGAAGCCCAACAATACTGGAGTGGTTATATATCCCTTCCCCAGTGGATCTTCCCGACCCAGGAATGGAACCGGGTTCTCCTGCATTGCAGGCAGATTCTTTACCAGCTAAGCTACTGCGGCCCCTTAACATGACTGAGAAGGCCCTGCAGGTTCTGGCTGATCCCAGGGTGCAGCCTGCCTGTCACCACATTCCAGCCGAGACCTCACCAACTGCCATGGCAGCACATCCCAAACTCTGCACATGGCCATCTATCCTCCAAGCTCTCCATTCCACCTCCAGGATCTAACATCTTACTTTTCAGGAAACAGCTTAGACATCTGTACACTGTAAAGTCTTCTCCAGCACCCCAGATTGCACAAACTGTTGGTTTTCTATCGCCCCCATCCACCCTGGTTTGATTCATCTCAGAGCATATTGTACTGTGTTGAAATTGTCTATGCATTATCTCTCCCTGAAGGTAAGCATTACATTCATCATGTTCCTTGCTGTATCCCCAGAAGAACATTAGTTATACCAATTTGTTGAACAAACAATGAAAGGGAAGTATAACTAGAACACAATGAAACTAGCAGGTTTATTGGTTTTATGGGAGAACTAACAGGCATAAATCTTCTTGAAATAAGTCAAAGAGCTCCACCTTGCAACATAGACATGACTGAGCACAAAGGATAGATAGTGTGCTTTTGGTCTTTTCCATCAAGCTCACCAAAGGCCTGGGATTAGGGAGAAGATCCCAAGTTACCTGATAGTTTTGATCATGCTGAGGCCCATTTCAACACAGCAGTGGGCGTGGTCCTGGCGGGGCTCAGGAAGTCCTGAAACGCAGTAGTAGCAGTCCCCCAGGATTTTAATACGAAGGCAGTGATGCTCCTGAAAGGCATAATGTGGGAGAGGGCTGAGTCAGCAGACAGGTAAGTGCTTCCGAAAGGCTTGGGAAAGAGGGGAGCTGGGTCAAAAGGTCTGCACCTTGGGATGAGGGGTCCTACTTTTGTAGGGGATGTTTGAAGGAATCAGGGGCAGAATGGAGTCATGGGAAAATGGTGGATTTTGAGCCTGACAGATACACAGTCATATCCTGGCTCTAATCTTAATACCTACTGTGTGGAAGGACCTGGCGGAGTGGGCATTCAACATGGGTATTCAATGTTCCCCTACGAGTCCTGCTCCCACATGATTTGGTAGTTTTTTTTTCTTTTTTTTTTGTTAGCTCAAAACAAGCACTTAAATATATAAATTACTTAGAGATACCAGCTTTCAACTCTATATAAAGTTCTTTCCCAGCTAAGGTACTGGCACCTTAGTAAGAGGGGCTGACTATGTCTAATACATACTTCCATTCATTTATTAATTCATATGCTTGTTTATTGATAAAAACATCAGTTGAGCACCTATCTATCACAAAGTAACCATTGTCCCTGACACAAAGGTGATTAATAATAGCCCCTAGTGTGCACCATGAACTTCCCTGGTGACTCAGTGGTAAAGAATCTGTCTACCAAAGCAGGAAACTTGGGTTTGATCCCTGGGTTGGGAAGATCCCCTGGAGGAGGGCATGGCAGCCCACTCCAGTATACTTGCCTGGAGAATCCCATGGACAGAGGAGCCTGGTGGGCTATAGTCCATGGGGTCGCAAAGAGTCAGACATGACTTAGCAACTAAAGAACAACAACAATATGCTTCATATACTAAATGGAATGAATCTCACAAGAACCTTGAGGTAGGTACAATTTTTATCCTCATCACTTCACCAGTGAGAAGCAGGACACAGCTGTTTGGTGGATTCACATTCTTGAAGATATGATTCTTACAAAGTTTCAGAGAGCAACAAGCATCTAGGAAACGGTGCATCCTTTCATACTGAATCAGAATAGGCTGGATTTTGCAGATTTTGCAGGAAAGAGAACTTGGGACAATATAGCACTGGGGCAAAGAGTGCTGGCAGAGGACCTCCACTGCTAGGGATCAAATCCTGGACACCCCCTCCCCCCACCTCATTTTTGCTGTCTATCTTTAGGTAAATTACTTAACCTCAGCCTCTGTTGCCTCATCTATAAAAAGACGATAAGGAAGACTAGGACCTCAGGGATGTCCCTGGTCATTGCGTGGTTGAGACTCTGCACTTCCAATGCAAGGGGCATGGGTTCAATCCCTCGTTGGAGAACTAAGATTCCACAGGCCATGTGGTCAACAAGTTTAAAAACAAATAAAATAAAAATGGGTCTTTAGGAAAAAAAAAGTAGGACCTCGCTGTGTGACTGTAAAGATGAAGGAAGATGATGTGCGTGAAGGCTTAGTATAAGGTCGAGCAGATACAGCACTAAAAATACTGCCCGTCTCTGTGCTGGGGGCTAGGACTCCTGTCCTAGTTCTTCCACATTCTATCTGCCACCACGGCAGAGTCCCTCTAGATCTCCTTGGGCTAGATGGCTGGGACTCATGACCTGTGAGGTGTTCTCTAGATCTGAAGCCCTAGGAGCCTATGAGTCTGTGGCTTTGTGGGTGAGCAGCTCTCCTTGGGAAACCAGAGTCCAAGGGCAGGAGGAGGGGAACTGCAGACACAGAGGGGCCTGCTGAGACGCCAGAAGCACACCGATGCCCTGGTACTGCAGGCTACAAAGCACCATGCTGGCTTCCTAAGCTGAAGAGATGTTGGGACATCGTGTTTGAGTAACGAGTGAAATCACTCTCCCAATAAAAAAACAAATGCCAGACAGGGAAAAGAGAATCAGAACTGGCTCTGGCGTTTCCCTCTCTGCATCAGATCTCCAGGGTCTTGCCAACCTTCCCAAACAGGCACAGATGTGATCTTCAGAATGCTGATAGCATGCGTAGCATCCCACAGTTATTTTTAGGAGCATGTAGCTTCTATCTATTGGCAGCTTCAGTGCCACTAATTTTGCAAGAAAGCACAAAGGGAAGCTCAAAACCTTCACTTGTTTCTTCTAACACACTCTAGACTGTAATGGCCAGAATAGAACTAGATACTGGTCACTGGTTTTGGCAGTTTCTAGATTTGTGGAGTCCATGGGACAGTTACATTCTATATATATATATATATATATATATATATATATATATATATATGTATATATATATATTAAAAGAAACAACCAGAGGGCCCAAGGGACTGCACCAAGGTTCAATTTTGTGTTTTGCCAAGAAGGTATGAAAAATGTCCATCAACATACAAAAATAACAACCCAACTATCCCACTATTCCCATCACTTTATAAAATAAAAGGCATTTTTAACTCACTTCACTCTGTATAATAGGTTCTAGGTTCATCCACCTCATCAGAACTCACTCAAATGCATTCCTTTTTATGGCTGAGTAATACTCCATTGTGTATATGTACCACAACTCCTTTATCCATCATCTGTCAGTGGACATCTAGGTTGCTTTCATGTTCCAGCTATTGTAAATAGTGCTGCAGTGAACAATGGGATACGTGTATCTTTTTCAACCCTGGTTTCCTCAGGGTATATGCTTAGGGGTGGGATTGCTGGGTCATATGGTGGTTCTATCCCTAGTCTTTTAAGGAGTCTCCATACTGTCTTCCATAGTGACTGTATCAATTTACATTCCCAC